>NC_079461.1:570000-3070000 GCF_026250575.1 Diorhabda carinulata | reverse complement strand
TTCACGGGTCATGGTGCTACATTGCCCTATATTATTTGGGTTTATTAATGTTTCTGATTCTAATCCTACGTAGAGCTCAAGACTTTGATCCGTGTAATGATTGGGGATTGTTAGAAAAAACTTCATTAAATGAAATCGTTTTTCTACGCACTTTATAGCTAAATTTGGATTGGGATTATACAAATAAAAAAGAAGAAGTTCTGCGTTTTATTTATCACAAACAAGGTAACTACAATTCTGGTTTCTTTGGTAAATAAATATTGTTGGAAGGAAGAATATACTTCTCCATGGTGATTAATTTCAAATTCTTATATCAACGATTATTTTGAAATTAATCTAACGTATTTAATTTTTTCAAAAAAAGGACTTTTTTGAATATTATATTTCAAAACTGTATACCACATAATCCATATAGCACCTAAAAATTAATTTCATTTCAATTACTAACCATCAAAACTAATATTTAATTTATAAAACGCACCCATTGATAAAAAATTGTAAAAAACTTGTCCTGCTTCTTCCTTAAATATAACATTTAGTCCATATAATGTTACTATGATGAATGCAGGAGTTGTTATTAGTAGCCATGGTATACTGAATTTTGGATTCTCCTTCAAAATAGAAAACTATAAATGGCATGTATAACATCAATCAATAAGTCGTGTGACTGACACATAGATGGCGCTGTCATTGTCAAATCTAAACGACGTTTATGAAGTACCTACTTTCAAAAGACTATGCGTCAAATTTCATGAGATTTCGATTAGTCAGAAAAAAGTGGCAACTATTTAAGTGAAGCTAACTTTGTTATTTTCAAAAAATTTCGTGTATTATTGACTTCAAAAATTCATCCAAACTTTCAGTTTTGAGGTACTGAAATTTCATTTTACATAAGGCCCTTTTCTAGTTAATAATACTAACTGATTTTAGTCTCAGGTATAACAATATGATTTTCATAAAAAATGTTACATACGACCATCTGGTTTTGACGGGACAATATGTAAATCAAATCTAAACCAATTTTTTACCAGAATCAATTTATACCTTAATTCATATATAAGGAAATAGAACTCTAATAAAATATTGAATATTTTTCATATATATTTTTAATTACTACTTCTTTTTCTTTTTTAACTTGTTTTGAAATTATCTTATATTATAAACTTTAAAATTTACAAACTGAAATCCATCAATTTTCAAATTTACAAATAGTAATATGCTTTAAATTCGTAGTTGTACTATTCATTGTAAAAAAAAATGAAAAAAATACTCTGGCTAACATTTTATTCTCCTGAGTTCGACTCTGTTATATTGGTTGGAATTATCAACATCTCTACTTACGTTAGCAGTTCCATAAATCAGTAACGAAACAGTAACTATTTGGAAGATATACGAAAAAAATAGAAACATTTGCTCTCGTATTACAATAGGTTCTTCCAAAACTATTAATTCCCAAATCCTTTCATATAAACGTAATACAATCAACATCTAAAATACAATACTCATTTAAAAATAGTGATCAATATCTTGAACAAATAACATACATTTCACATCTCTATTAATCGAATACTGATATAGGTTATGTTAGTGTTTTTATGTTTATAAATAACTTACCAAGTGTAAGAATCCTACAAGGAAGCAGTAATGACGTGAAGTTAATTTCATTATGTGGTGTCATTAAAATAAAATTTCTTTTTTGTTTTGATAAACTAGAAAATTCACACTGGAACTCTGCTGTGATTAAGTGCAAACATATTTATAAATATTCACATCTTAAAGATAATAAAAGCGTAGTTGCCGCTTCGTTTTATATTGTTGAAATTTACAGTAACTTCCTTCAATAAATTGATGATTTCATTGAAATTTATGATAATAATCAGATATTAATTTAACCAAGTTTTGGATCTAGCATATCTAAATAAATACAAAAGTAGCATTCCAATACGTATGCTTCAAAATATTATATTATTTATTAAATAATATTATTATTTACGGGTAAACTTGGCAACTCCTTAGAAATAGTTTAAGAACATAAAATAGCTGTGAATCTACCATACCTTGTCTATCGTTTTCTAATACGGGGCCGGGTTTATTGATTTTTATTTTTATTTTATTTATAAATAAGAAATTTTTAGATTTAATTTGCTTTATGTAATATTACTATGTTGATTTAATGGTTTAGTAAAGACTTAGTAACTTCCAGTTCCATGGCGGTTTTTCAAATAATGACCTACAATGAACGGAAGTTAAAGTAGTTCTTGTAATATATAGGGTGATCCCAAGATACTAAAAAGGTTATATTTTTCAAAAATCGTGTAGGGGATTCTAATATGATGATATAATTGTAATAAAAAAATAAATATTGTTGAAGCACTTATATGACCTACATTTCTATTTTGTTTAGAGGTTAGTTCTAAAATAAGTTCAAATGTTTACACATAAATATAATTGTGCTTATTCATTGAATAGGTACTGGTATTAAGTTTAAAGTAGAATAAATATTTTTCGATTTATTTACGTCTCTATTTCAAAAATCGATTAGCAAAAATAATTTAACGGCTACCAATAATAAATCCAATTGAACAGTTTATACAGGTGATATATTATTGAAATTTATATGTTTTTATATGCCAAATATACGACCAAAATAAACAACACACTTGAAAGAGTTATGTAAGGTTATAAATCAAGAAATGTATATAATTTTCGAAAATACATATGAGAAATTTTGATTGTTTAGTCTCTATAATTTGATTTTAGAATATCATTTGAATTTCATCTTCTGGAAATCTGTTCACCACATCAAAAGAATGTTAGAATCTTTTTTGTAAATTCCCACTTCAATGAATATGGCCGGAAAGAATACATATTTACATAGGTCTGGAGGGTTTACCATAGCTCCAGACCTTAGTTTGAGGTTGAAAAACCTTCTTTATCTCTAAATTGTTTGCAAAATTAACGCCTATTTGTTAAAATGGGACAATTGAACAATTAGTGTCTGATGCTCTTTTGATTTTCTGGACCAAATTAATTGTTTTAACTGCTATTAAAAGTTTATTATGAGCCAGACAATTAATTTAAACAATTCTCCGATAATATGAATATTGTTTATATTGACATTGAAAGTATATCGCCAAACGCGAATTAATAGCATCATAAAATCGCTCACAAAACAAATTATATCTAATCCAAATTATTCACAGTCGCAAAACGGATAAAAAAGTCGTTCAAAACAATATTATACGAAACATACACAATAGCAATAATGAAAACTCTACTGGGTTGTTGTAGTTCTAATAGAATCGTTTTTGAACCCATCGTTTTTATTTTTAAAGCAACTCACCGCATTTGCAATATGGTTTTGTCGCAGATTGTATCATAATCACGACTGTATTGTGTTGTCGTCAATACTATTTGCTAAGTAATACTAAATACCTGATAAAATAAAATGAAATCAATATTCAAATATTGACAGAAAATGGTGTGTCATTTGTACTCTAATTAAAATGGGATGTGATGAAGACATTTTGAAATGTTTAGTGTTTTGGACTAACTTCATACTAGCAGTAAGTACTTCGTTTGAACATGAATTATTTATCTTAAAGAAGTTTCTAGTGAAGATTTCTTTTGATAACTTAGCAGTTTTTTTATTGAATGTGTTAAATTTGTTGGATATTAAACTTAAAATAGGTAAATATAATATATTTTTTTATTTGTAAATACAGGGTTGGAGCTAAAGTTAAAATAAAAATAGGAAAATATTAACTAGAAATGTCATAAGTGAATAATATCCTTAAATAAATAGTAACATCATTCAAAATTGTTGTAATTAAAAAAGCAGTAACGTTATGTAACAGTGATACCAACCGAAATCGTTTAATTTACATGAAGAACTTAACATTTCCAGTAATATACTGAATATTTCATTTTAAAAGTTTTATTAACTTCGAACAGTGCGGAACCTTGCGATCTTGTACGCCATTATACATAGTTGAATTAAATTATACTGACGGCGCGGGAAAATCAAATCGGTGACATTTTTTTTTTCTAAATTGGTACAACTTCTTCTGATGTTCGTTTGAGCGCCGTATCCTAACATATACAACAAAAGAAGAGCAACGAATTTGCAGGAAATTTTCAGTGGAATCTTGGAAATGTTGCAAAAGTGTTTTGGACAATCTAAATTATGGTGACGCGAATATTTGAGTGTCACGAAGCACTCAGTGATGATCTAGAAAATTTGCCTCGTGCATTGTAGGTCTGGACAGGTTTATCAATAATAGAATGATAACTAAAAATTCTTAAAAACAAAACGTTATTACAAAATATGAATTTGTAAACGGAAATCAAAAGTAAATGACATTAACTTCTCGGTATGCTTTCTAACCCCAATTTCTATAATTAAATATAAAGTAATTAGTTTAAAATTTCTAACTGCGACGAGATGCTCGTTCCTTTGAGAAGTGAACAAATTAAATGTGTTACTAATAACGTTCTGCTTTCTTATTTTGATGCATTATTATATAACAAAAGCAGTTTTCGAAAAATTTCAGTTAGTTGGAATCGTTCTTATATCACTTGGAATTATTTATAAAATAAGTTTAGAAGAAATTTCGAACGCTATCCCTAAAGAATATGAAGATCTCATTGTGATACCTGTTCTCACCATACCTCTAGGAACAGTCCTAATATTTCTTGCAGTATTCGGTTGCTATGGATGTCTCACTGAGAGGATCAAATACGTTGCATTGGTAAGTTTCAATTGGCAACCCTGCATTTTTTAATGTCAAAATCCCAAGTTAGTAACTGTTGACTGTCGTTGATTCGCTGCTATCACAGTTGCCATGGAATTTAAGTTCGTGGCATTTTGTCTGTCATCGAGACTAAATCATCGATTTCAACTCAAACGGTACTTCTGTCAAAACATTCGCTGAACATAACCGATTTAAATGTCCGGGGTCACGTCAACGTTTCGAAAGAGATCAAAACATATATCGGTAGTATTCAATGTGGGTTATTATGAAAATAAGTTTCTATGATTTGAAGGTCGGCTTAAGTAAAGAGAATTCTGAAAACTCCCGCTACTACAAGACCTTTCGGAAACTATGATCGGGTTAACCAGATTGTGGGAATTCCAAGTTACCTTCTTTTGGGAATTCCAAATCACCTCTCTTTCATAACCTTCTTAATATCCGAATAGCAATTAACTAAATCCTCTCGGACATATCTGATACACGTTTTAGGAAAAACCAGCATATCAACATACGTGCACTTTCCACATTGTTTCATGACACCCCCTCCTAATACACGAACCCAGGCAAGACGTTGACATTCGTTGACTCGAACGCTCAAATCTCAGCGGAGCTACTCTGCTCTTAGAGATTCGGCACGCGCCGCTTTGGTATTTATGTAAATATATATATAATAATTCTAAGTAGTTGTTGACCTTTGATTATTGTGCTTAATCATGATCTAAATGTTCGGAAACTAACCTGGATGACGTTCATTGTTGTTCGGAAACTGATCGAGTTTCAATTGTGTATGATTATTTGAAGTATGTAAATTATTTATTACCCTTAAGTGGCTGTCTATTATTAATTCTCATGAGCAGCGTCATCATCGCTTATTAGGGGGGTAAATTGTTGATAATCTAGAATTTATTACCCAACTAATTAATTTTTTTTTATAATTGTTTAGTATATAGCGATCTTGCTGGTGGTATTTATACTTCAACTTACAATAGGAGTAAACTCCTTTTATAAAATAGGAAACGTAACAGTTTTCCAAAACAGATTAGACACGACTGTAGAAGATATATTTGAAAATTATACCTGCGAAGAAAATGCTAATATTGTTGATCTCATACAACACAGAGTAAGTGTTTGAAATCTTTTATATTTCATGTAGTTGATCAATTTTATTTTAGTTGAAATGTTGTGGGTATAACGGATCAAAGTATTGGATTGATAGTATACCAAGTAGTTGCCGCAAGGTTGATTCCAATGATATTTTCGAAAATCCTTGTAACATTGAAATATCTAATTATATACGACATTGTCAAATCGTTCTTGGGATTTCTATATGTCTTTTATCACTAGCTGAGGTAAGAGGTACATAAGTTTGAATCAATCCAAAATTTGCCTTCAAGGAGCCCTCAAACTTATCCCTTCATAAACTCGTATCGTAAAAATCGACAGGATTCAGATCTTGTCCAAGTTATAGATAAATCAGGGCTTAATTCAAGGCCAAAGACACAGTTGACTGATTTCATCTTCGTCTTTAGTGGTGCCACTATAAAAAATCGCACACAATTTAAAAATGGCTACAGATCATCAAATTTCATGTATCACCTGTGCAGCTCAGCACAAAGATCAAAGCTCACAATTTACAAGACAATAATCGGTCCCGTAGGCAGATGCGAGACATGGACTATGAAGACGACAAGCGGATTTTAAACTGCTGGGAACGGAAGATCCTGCGAAAGATTTTTGACTCTGTGCGTGGAGGATCCGGAGGAAAATACTGAGCTGAGACAGATGGTGGCGTTTACCAGGGGAGCGCGTCTGAGGTGGCTGGGACACGTTGGAAGGATACCTTCTGATCGAAACTCGCGTAGAGCTATGTATGGAGTTCCTGAAGGCTGGTGACTGAGAGGTTGGAGGACGTTGAGGCGGAATTGATCCAGCTAGGGTTTTGACGTTGGAGGCACCATGCTTGGTTCTCAAGGAACCATAGCGCTGGTTAAAGAAGAAAGATGATAGAAAATCATATCACAATTTCCATTAGAATCTTTGATTGAGACAATTCGCTTTTGATAATTAAGTTAAATTAAAATATGCCACCTTGTAACTAAACTGAAGATGACTTCGCTTGGATTTCTAATTATTTGTTATAAATTTTCGTATTCTGTTTCAGTTTGCCGCTTCAATAATCTCCGTGGCTTTTGTTTATTACCTGAAGATTCATACTAGAAGTTTTATCTTCATCAAAGACTGCACTTTTGATAACGGACTGCTTTGACTTTTATTAAAATATTCTTTTTACGCTATATTTGTAATAATACTTTTTGATACTAAAAATAAATAATTCTTAATAAACAGTTTTTTATTATTTAAAAAAGACACAGCTCCTTCTATGTTTATATTCATATTTTACCTATTTTCTTTTGAACAATTTATATTTAAATATTTCTTCAATGAATAATCTAACTCGACATATTTTTTATCAACATTAATAATAAATATTTCAGACAATAAATTTAAGAATTAATTTTTTTGTAACACAGTTTTAAATGCCTATACCTTTATTATATTTCTCAAAATCACCTACTCGAATTTACTAATTTTTCGATATAAATCAAAAGAAAGAGTTTTCAAAATAATTTTATTCCAATCTGAAAATCCTTACTAGAAGGTATTAACGTGAGAATCACCCGAGCCAATCCGCCCCTGCTGTTTGTTTACGTTTCTAAGAAATCAATTTTAATTATAATTATATAAATTATACACGATAGAAAAAAATTCTATTCAATTATCAAATTAAAAAGATAAATACATGAATAATTATCATACGATACCAACAATATTTCATATTTAGTTATAATATGCCAAAAATCTCAATATTCTTAACATTCAATCTAACCTCAAATATTTATATTGATTCGATTTACTTTTAATAATCACAAGCGAGTTTTAAAGATTTTTTTCAACATCAAAATGTAACAAGATACTTCACCTCTAGTCATTTAAATGTAAACGCACTTCCAAAAATAACGATAAGGCGCCGCAAGGATAGATTTCCTGAGTACTGTAAAAAAACAGCAGGGTCGGACTGGGTCGCTACGGTTGGACACGAAAGTAATTTAACGTTAAGAATAATATTATACCAAAGAATCTAATAAATTTAGCAGAGAGATTGAAATTATATATTTGTTTAATGATAATCTTTCCGATTTCTCTAAATTCCTTCAAATAAAGATTTGTAAATAATACAAATTACAACTTGATAAAAACTGTTTTTTGTTGGTTCTTCAAAGTGAAGTAGTTTAATAGTCACAAACATATAAATGAAGCGTGTATTCTTCAGTTACACTGCGGTACTTTCGATGGCTTTTTCAGGAAAAACTACTGGGTTGATGTTGGTGTTGCAAGTGATTTCAATAACGCCTGATTTCACACTATTGTATTCTGCTAATTCGTTGTAGAATCCAACCATACAGTAGAGACCATACCAAAGAAAGACTAAAAATACATTAATATTAACTTCATACTTGTACTTTAGCCACTACAATACGTAGACCTTAATAATACGTTTTTTAGGCACTACTGCTTATTTTCTTTTCGTACTAATGCGTGAAGTTTTAGTTTATTAGAGATATACTTACAACATACAAGTAGAAGACCAGCAAGACTAAATGATTTATATTCGAATACGTTGATTGCAGCAAAAACTGTGATAATAAAAAGATTCGTCATTTCTAAAATAATGTATAGAAATACATATTTTTCGCATCCCTAAAATAAAAATAAATATTACAAACTAGTAAAACAATATGGAAGATTTTGTTACTAAAATACTATTGTTGTATAATTTTTTAAAGATATTTACTTTAACCAAAGCCGCTATGATAACACCAGCAACAAATATGTTGAATATTCCCAAGATAAGAGCTAAAATTAAATAGAGCTCGTCTTCTCCAGTTTGGTGGTGATACAGTGCTACACTTGATGCTACAGTAGCGGTTATAGAGAACATCTACAAATAAATCGGTTTTATAGATTATTATCGAACTTAACACCAATCTACAGCAGAATGTAACGGATGAAAAATTTTTAAATGAATCTCAGGTTACTAGAGAAAAAATTTACTCCCCGCGGTATTCTTTTTTGAGCACTTTCCACAATTATTTCATCTTTTCCAAAACATTTGTTGTCGTGCCATTTCTTCAAGCTGGAAACAAGATTAATAACTCGGCGATAAATCTGAAGAATCTGATGGATGTTATAGAAATTGGTAACCTAAATCATGGAAACTCTTGCATTGTCCTGATTCAAACGAACATTTTTTTTGGCCGAACATGGTCGTTGGCATAATATTCCACGTTCATTATTTCCTTTCCTTGCTTTCCTTTTCGCCGATTCATCTCGAAACCCACACACACACACAGCTGTTTGGTATCTGGATTGCTGTGATGCTCTCAAGGTTATCAATTGATGTAAAAATTCGTGAAGTTGTTGATTGTAAACAGAACCCGAGTAAACGATCAAAAATGAAACCACTGAAACGTGTGAGATACCCATTCTCCTACAATATCTTGTACTTTCTGTATTCGATCAGCCACCAACATATCGGGATTTATTTCAAGTGTTTTGGGAGCAGAGATCTCAACAAAAAGTCTAGAACATTCAATACTTTCCATGATTTTACGGACACAACGAAATTTATAAAGTATCTTGGAAGATCAACTCACAGATGACTGTTGATATTATTTTGTTGGACGAGACAGTAAATGGAGGCGAATAATCACATTACCCTAAACTTATTGATTCTTAAGACTCCCAAAACTGAAGATAAGGAACATATATGTACCAAAAACTCTGAGATCGCCACACCAACTCTTAAAATGACATCAAATGGTCCTTCAAGTCGGATATGAACCAATTGAAGGCTCGAAGGACCAGACGGTTTATTTGTTGCATGTTTTTGTGACAGAATATACTCCGAGAAGTTTATTTATGAGAAATCTCCTTAGAAGACAGTAATTGGAGGCGAGTGAAGATATTTCTCCAAGTTTTATTACTCATTATTTCACAATTTGCGATTATTCGATTGAATTTTTGTAAATGCATCTTGAACTGTGAATACTTTTTATTATGAAAAAGTTATTATTTAAATCGGAATAATTTGAGGGGGAGTATGTTATGGAATCATTGATACACAAAATCATAAAAGGACGTTATATGTTATCTTAGGCCATTTTAAGAGAATATCTGGGAAAATCGACATATCCAGTATATTACCAGGTAAAAACCTGTATATAAGGTCACAAAAATCGATTTCTTCTTCTTCTTTTTCATCTTCTTCCTTTATCTCTTCATTACCGTCTTCAACGACATTTGTCTCATGATTTCTGGGTCGATAATAAACGCGGTGGAAATGTTGGTGATTTACTCCACTCGTTGGTGGAATATTTGATAATTGCACAGGTTTATTCGACTTTGTTGACTTGACGTATAGTGCATAAAGGAGATGATCGATACTATCCACAGATTTCGAAGCATTATAAACTACTAATAAAGTTTGCATTCCACAATCAAATAATCTCTGAACCTGACAGTTTTTTTCTTCAAATACTGCAGCAAGTTTACGGAATTTGAATAAGATGTACTCAATTATTTTCTACTTCAAATGCTATTTGTGTCCATGAGAAAATATATAAGTGTGTCCCTTAGTAATTTTTCAATTAGTGAAAGAGTATTATTGAATTGATAAATTTTAGAATTATTTGAAAGAAAAATTGAATTATATCTAAAAGTTGATAAAAACTAATAATTATATATTTAGAAATGGATTATAACCTTGATATAACGAGTTTTTGAGCAGGGTTACCAGTTCGCCTCAGATAATTCTTTAACCGCACGCTCTACGCCCTCTATTTCGAAAACAGTTTAATATATGAAAAAATGTTAAATAGAAAAGTTGTAGAGAATTAAATTCTCTACAATATTGATACGGAACACAAATAGCGTAAAACCCATAGAAAACGAGATATTTACAAAAAATTTAGAATTTAGAGAATAGTTATAGGATGCCAAAATACAAGTTTTTACGTGATAATATAGTGGATATGTCGATTTTCCGAGGTCCACGAACATGTTCTCAAAAAATTTATAAAAATAATAAAATAATTGGACGTAATAAATCTTATTAAAAAAGACTTACAATATTAGTGGCCCCCATTATAGCGGCTCCTGTTTTTAAACTCATAAAATACATAAATGATTTGACCATATTGTTAATTTCTTGTAAATCACAACTAGAACCTCTAATAACTCTCAAGCACTGGTTATTTTCGAATAATTTGAACCGCAATCTGTGTACGTACCGACTGGATAAAATTAACAAGGAAGCTGAGCAACCGCGCTCTGTGCTCTATCGAATTTTCAGATACTAGAATTTATCTTTTCCTAACACAAAAGCGACGTATGAAAGTGTTTTCTTTTTCTAACCGAATCATCTAAATTTTACAGGCCACTGAGATAACGTTGAAGAGAAAGTGACGCCAGACGTCTCGGCGTCTAAGTTGAAAACATTCAGGGTGTTTCTCATGTCGATTTGGGATATAAAAAAAAACAGAATTAATCTAATATTAGTTTGAAGTACAAATTTAGTTGTATTCTATTGTTTTTTCTTCAAAAATTTTTACTAAAAATACATAAACATAAGAAATTTCAAACCGGTATTTTTTTCGTCACAGGGTGACTGTTAAATGCGGCCGTTTTTGCTTGATTTCTTAGCTCAAACAGTGCAATAAAACGGTGCAAAAAACCGACGCCATGACCTTTCCTGCAGATGGAACTGTCTTTGTTTTCTTTAGAGCCGGCTCTCCCTTTTCAATCCATTGTTTTGATTGTTCTATTGTTTCGGGTGTGAAGTGATGTATCCACGTTTCATCCATGGTTATGACACCGCAGCTTTATGTCTGTAAAACATTATCACACACTCGATGGAAAGATCTTCACGATGCTGTTTTTGTTCCATTATGAGCAAACGCAGCACTCATCTTTCTTCTGTCCAAATTTTCAGATAAAATACAATGTACCGCACTTTTGAAATCCCTACTATGTCTGCTAGCTCGCGCACTTTCAGTCGACGTTCATCCAGTACCACTTGTGGATTTTCCTCGAGATTTCTGGAGTGTCACCTCATTTGGTCGACCACTACAATACCGGTCTTCTTTCAGTAGAATTATTGTGAATGCTTCATACTATGTACTCAACAACGTTATGACTTGTGACCTTTGAACAAATATCTTACTTTTATCAGAAATAGCCTCAACGTATTAGCTCAACCTTTAGTGGGACCTCCCACTCAGCGAAGGCATTTTTCTTGTGACCTAACTGACAAATTATAGTCCCATAATGTATGTTAATTTATTTGTTCATTGCAAATTAGGAAAACTTCGAAGTTTTAGTTTTCAAAATAAAAAAGTTAGACCGACATGTACTTATATATTCGAAAAAAATCTGATAACAAACTGGGAAAGTATGTGTCTCATTTGAAAAATGATGTTTTTTACGATGGCGGTTCCCTTTGTTTCGACCTTGATTCACTTTCAATGAAAATTAAAACAAAAAAAAAGAAATCATTGTTTTACAAAACAGTCTCCGTGGCAATTATGGCAGACCTGTGATTAAGCGAATACCTTTATGCAACTTCTTCCTGTTGTGATTCTGATTCATGGAACACCACACTAGTATCGGAACGTACTTGATTCTATTTCAATCACACATGTGTCAACTGTCAAGATAATTTTCTTTATGTCATGCCAACAAGCTTAAAAAAGTCTTAGTAACCTTTGTATTTAATTAAATACATAACACTACCAACATTTTCTTTTATTGTTCGTCGGCCCTATTTTGCACATATACTTCAGTGTTCTACCCCTTATTCTCTATTTTTATCCTTACATCGTAAAGATGGATTCGTAAGTCATTCATTGTCACCTAATTTGTAAACAAAAATTTTGTCTCCTTTATACTGCAATGTTGAAGGGTGAACAATTTTCAGTGGTATTTACTTCAACTTTTTTTGTAAGGTCAGAATCTGGTTTATTCTAGTTGGTAAGTGGGTGAATAAATACTACTTTTATATATTTATACATTTTATTTTCACCATTTTTGGGTTACAATAAATGTATTGCTACAGAACAAAGAATATATCTTTGGTATCATCGGCAAAACATTTTATAAACGTACAAAATAGATCCTTCATCCACAAAAAGTCAAAATAAACTAAAATAATAAGTATAATACATAATACAAAAATATACTTGTACAATAAATTAAAGTAAAAAGTCTGTAAAAAATTCTTATTATTAATATTATAGCCGCCATTTTCAAGAGTATACAATTTTTACATAAATTCTATTTTTCATACTACGCCTTCTGTATAGTTAGAAGAATCAACCTGAGAATGCTTAAAAAATTTTTGATTTATCAAAAAATCTATTCTTATAGTTTTTTGTTTGTAACATCAATAAAAACAGGATTCTTGAATATACAGAAAACATACCACGCTCTAGATTTTTTGATATAATCAAAAACTGCCCTAAACGATCAAATATTATTTCCTATATTAAAAAAATTTACACAAAAACGAAAAATGTTCACAAAAGATCTCAGAGATGTATTTTTTAATGAATCGTTGCAATTTTAATTGTATTGAGATTCCACAAATACTCGTTTGGATTGTTTAGTAAAAATAACAACAAATACTGATTCTTCTACTGATATTCTTAATTTAAAATCAAAATAAATTAGTTACCTTCCTTCTATTTGTGTAGCGCTTCTTCTTTTTTAGTTTGGTCTCTCTTTTTATTTTCTACTATATATGTAGTTCACGATAGACAAATAAAAAGCATTGAAGGGTTCCCAACAGTTTGTTCATTGCGAGTTTCTACTGCAAAAACGTCAAAAGTGATTTTAAGCGATTTTATAGAAAATTATAATCACTACATTTTTTGTTTAGACATTTTTCTCATATATTTCTATTCTTTTGAGATATGTTTTTTAAATTCTCACGTCGAAAAAAGCGAAAAATATGTGGAAATCATCTAAACAAAAAGTATAGAGATAAACTTTTTAAAATACACGTAAAATTACGTTTGACGTGTTTATAATTGCGATAAAAACAGAAATATTTGGTTTGCTGTTGGCAATACACAAGAGAGACCTGACCATGAAAGAAGAAGCGTGACACGAATAGAAATAAGGTAACATAAAGTATAAAGGTACAAGAGACGGCCCTCATCTCCCATGATTCAAAAATTTTGAAACTTTGACCACGAAATTCTATTATTTTACTTTATCGATTGATATATAACGTCACCTACCGAAGGCAAAAGATGGTGCCACGAGTGGCCTAAAAATATTTTGAGTCCAATTTATTTATCTGGAAGGTCTTCCGAAAATTAGGACTACAAGTTCAATATTTAGCGTTTCGTCGACATTCCAATAAAAAACAATTTCCTGATTTTGCTTCATAATTTTTTCCTATGAATCGCCCAAATTCTATTCATACGATTATGGATACGGTTTTTTCGTTATCGTGTATGGTAAAAAAGTTCCACCTCGTCAAGTACCGTGGCCTGAAAATTTCATCTTTTGGCTTCATTTAGAGACCCCCAAACGGGGAGCAAGCACAATATTTCGCATATTTTTGAAATGAGAAAAACTCGATCTCTAAGATTGGCGTATGTCAAGTTAGTTTACCTTCAGTCTCTGAAGACGATAACTTGGTTATCGAAACGGTTTCAGAAATTAAAATTTCGAAATTTTCATTCAATTTTATCAAACGAGTAGAGCTCGGAGAAATCGTCATAACTCATCTTTAACCATTATCAAAAACATTTTTTTGAAGAGATTATAAAGAAGCTTGTTTACAGATATGACAAATAATTCAATCCTCTATTTGAATGAATAAATTTAATTTAAATTGTATCCAAGTTTATTGATTCGGTTCAACGATGCCATCTATCGTTTTCAAAGCGTTTCCAATCGGTGAATGAATTTACTACAACGAGAAATTATGAAATTCTTCTAACGACCAAAAGGTGGCAATACTTTTCATACTATACATAGAGTGTTATCTTTACAAACGGATATTTGAGCCTCTTGCATTATTCTCAATCTAGGTCCAAGTGGTAAACCCATCTTTTGTAATCTATCTTCGCTTAAATAAGGTAGTTCTACCATTCCTATTCGTTCCCCTTCAAATATCGTCGCGTATTTCTGAAAACGAAAACATTTGTTATAAATATTAATTATTTTATGAAATTTCGTGTCGTACCTCGTATCCCAGTTTTCGTAAAAATAATCTTAACAATGGCGGCTCATCTCCAAAAAACTTCGTCAACTTTTTCACTCTAGCGGGATTAGCCAGAACAGGTAAATCTTTGGAACTGACAGCGCGAGCTGCGCTTTGAGCTCTCACGTTCAACATGTTTGTCTGCGTCCTTAGAGCTGCGATCTCTCCTCGTATATTCTCCATTTCTTGTATCATCAGATGTTGCGTACGCATCTCTGACGATAGATGAGCGACGGATCGAGCTAACGTAACAACGTGTGATTCCAATCGTTGAAACCTGACAAAAAAATATATAATACCAATATTACCATATTTATAATTAGAGTTTTAATACCTTTTGTTGATACCTCTAATATCTCTAACCTTCTTTCTATCTTCATTGGTTCTTCTTTTATCTCTAATTGGTCTACTGCTGACGGAACTTGACGGTAACGAAGACATACTTCCGTATCTTCGTTTTGTAAACCGAGGATCATTTGGTTGGTACTTAGCGGGATGTTTTTTAACTCCTAATAATTTAAGTACTTCCGAATACATTGTTTCCAAACCTTCTAACTGTTTCCTGATAGCTCTAGCATCTGTAGTACTTAAATCTTCATCAGTATCACTTTGTCCGTCTAGAATCGATTCTAAATCCATGGATCTTGTTGTTGTCGAGGTCATGTCAGTATTATCTAAACCAAAAACTGTAATTTTAAAGAGTTTAAATTATTTTTAAATCTCGATATTAATAATTCAATTCACTTGCTTTGTTTTCCTCTTAAAATCGCATTGTGGTCAATTTTTTTCTGCGACCTATGTTTCTGAGGTGAACTGTTGTTCCATCTCGATTCACCGGCTACAATTCTAGAATGATTTTTGCTTTTGTAACTTTCGTATTCCGGTCTACTACCGCACGGCAAGCTGAAACAATAAAATATAATCTTTTTGACAAATAAAGTAGTTTCAATCCCTTATTGGTGATGTTGATTAGAAGACTGAAGAAGATTTCCGATCGCTCGTGATGATCGCTTTATTGTGTCAACAATATTAAGAAATCGTCACCTTGATGCCGTTCAAGTGCAGCAACAACTTCACGTGAGGTGAATGGCTATTAGTCAGTAAGAAGAAGGAAAATAACCTGACCCCTAAACACCTGCTATTGGTCCAAAACTTACTCCAGCTCATCTGCAAGCACGCCTGTGTTTTGTACAGGATCATCTGAATTTGACGTTGGAACAATGGGGATGGAAGCGACCGAAGACCAAGAGAGTGATTTTCAGATTGTGCAGAGTGCTTAAAGAAGTAGTTTCTGAATGATCTGCGGTGCAATTTGAATAGGATCACGAATCATTCTATCGAGAAGATTTTATTTCGTGTGGTACCTTACTTCGACAACATTGGAGACGAATTTACCTTCATGCACGGCCGCACATAGCTAGAATCGTGCAAGATCACGTTGCAGGTGTAGATTTCTTTTATATATCTTATGAGGTTTCGTTACAATTGATAGATAATTATGTTGTTTTGACCGGCAGTGTACGCTATCACAAATGTTGTTAATTGATCGAGGACACATACCTTTCGAAACCTAATACTTCATGACTTAACAATAATAACGCAACATAGGATGCCTTAGATATTACCTGTTATGTTTATACCTCGCCGAATTTCTTGGAGTTGTATTTGGTGAAGATTGTTCTCCTGGTGATAAAGGGGGTAAAGGAGGTGTCATTGATGATACACTTTCACTTAGAACAGAATGAGGTTTTCCTGGGTTATTATTTTGTATAGATAATTCATGAAGTTTTGGTTCCAGAATATGTCTTAGTTCGTTTTCTACAATATCCACCCATTCAGAATCGTGACCTGCATAAATGAAAGACATGATTATTCAAAACGTAGATCAAATAAGGTTTTTAAAGAAAATCTACTCTATGAGAGAAAAATGGTGGAATAAATATATGTAAATTAATTTAATCTTACTGTTGTCTTGTATGTCTCTGTATTTTCCTCTGGTGACAGTAGGTACTGAATCAAAATGATCACTGTTTGAATCTACGGGTCCTGGTCTACGTCCACTGCTGTACGCAGCGCTGCCTCTACCAGAATCAATGTTTGATGAGGATTGACCACCAGTTTTATCGTAATCAGAGCTGGTGGCTGAACTAGGATTGGTTTTCTTTTGAACTTTACTTTCCTCGTCTAATTTCGCTACTCTTTGACCAACGTTATAAACACCTTCTATTTTTCCTGGAAAATGATTATTTAAAACAAGATTAATTATTTTTTATTAATTTCCACCTACCTATCTCTCCTTCTAATCTCTTTCTTGGACTCCCCTGTAATTCGTCAGTCGTTTTTTGGTCATTTTCTTTTCTGTTATCAATATTATTTCCATCGCTTTTTACTACTCTATCATTTAACCCAGGAGGATCTAATCTACGTTCTTGTGAACCTTTTCTTCTCAAAAACCCACCATCGTCACTATCCTTTTCCGTATCATTTTTTGTTTGAGTTTCCATGATATTTCCGTATGATCCTCGTCGCATTGGTGTGGGTATTTGAGGTTGAGGTTTACGGTTTGGTAATTCTTCATGGACTTCGTCTTCGTACGCTAATTGCGGTTGAGAAGCTGCTCTTCTCGCTTCGAAACTTCTTTGGCGAAGGCTATCACGTTCTAATTGTTGAGCACTACGTTTCTCAGGAGACGACTGAAATAAAATGTATGGTGATGACTTACTAGTAAATATGAAACAAAGATTATCTCAAAAAAGATTTCCCTTGATCGAAAACTTCTACTACCATAATGTTTGTTACAGTTGATATGTTTGGTTTGTTTCATTTTGAAGATTTGATCCTGGGTTCTTCTTTCTTGTAACTGTGGTTCTATTCTTCTTTCAATACATGTTCATATACTTTAGAAACAATACTCAATACCTTGGTAATTGTTGCAGTCCATCTTATCTTTTATTAATTTACTGGTGGTATCAATATTTTCCTCAAGTTCTATACCATCTTCTTGTGTTCAATTTGCTCTTAGCTCTTGTTTCTTTTGATCTTCAATGATCTGTTCACCTAATAAGATTTCCATTTCACCATTTTTCAGTATCTTTTCGTGTCTTAATTCTGCATTCCACCATTATGTTTATTTGCTAGCTCTATTTATTTTTGTTATACTATAAAACTATAGAACCACTGGTTTGGTACTTCTACTACAAATTGATCAAATTTTTTTCTTTGCCATTAATAAAAAATGAAAACTATTTTAATGATGATAACGAATTTGTTGCTTACTAACTTATACCAGCTTCTATATTGATGAAACTTACTTGTAAATGCTGCTGTTGCATAGCTTGTAATGGAACATAATTTGCTTCTCTGGGAGGTACAGGTACTTGTCTTCGTTGTGGGGTTGAAGCAACATAGTTGCTTTGGTAATAGAGCTGTTCTTCTGAGTGTTGTTGATTTAACATTTCTTGAGATCTAGCTTGAGCTAGTTGCTGAGAGTATTGTTGATTTTTCAATTGTTGCTGATATTGCTGTTGGGCATGTTGGGATATCATCTGCTGTTGCATGTAACTCTGATTATATTGTGATGTGATAGGAGGTTTTTGATAACCTAATAATGGAAAATTATTAAATTAAAATATGGAAAAGTATAGATTAAATATATTGCTAGAATGTACAATAATTCATTATGTTTTATTTACCTTGTTCAATTGTAGCCTTCTTACTAACTCCTTCATCAGCGATATTACCTTGGGATTTCCTCAGTTCTTCTGCCACGTTATTTAAACCTGCTTCTTCGCCTTTTTCTTCATTTTCTTTGTTACTTTTAAATCTATTTGACAGCATATCTTTAATAGTATTGTAAGTTTTGGCCATAGTTTTATTTTTCTGATCTTTCTGAGATGTTTCTTTACTTTCTATTTGTACAGTGACATTTTGGGGGTGTGAGGTATTAGTAGGAAAGTCGTCGGTAATGGGTAATGGTCTGGAGGCGGTTTTATTTGTATCTCCAGGAGCATGCCACGCCGTTCGTGGTACGGCGCCAGTTGAATTAAGATTTTGGCCATTGTAGTAGTCTTGTACTTGGTGATAATTAGTGCGGTAAGGGGATCCATTTGGATCATTGGATTGTTGAATAGTCTGGATCAAGCCAGAATGTGTCTAAAAAAATTACATTCTATAAACAAATTTTTTACTACCCTCGTATTCCATAAACATTATCCTACATGGTAGTAAAGAAAGACAAATAGTAATTAAAACTCAAAAATAATCGTGTGACTCCGCCCTTGGTCGTTAACCCATTCCAACAGGCTATTGACATGATCTAGCCAGGCATGGCTGACCAGCACGAAGAAAATTTAAATTACAGATTAATATTTCAAATACCAAACAGAGGAAGTTTGGAAAAAAAAACATATAAAACGATTTACACCTACAATTATTACAATATTATCGGTGAGTACTGACATAAAATTCTAGTTGCTTCTTCAGATGCATTAATAAATACGAGGGTAGCTTTAAAACTTCTTGTCTTTTATCAAATAGATAAAGTTCAACATATTTCTATATAATTGCGGTTCGTTTTAATACCATGAATTTTATTAAGACTCTTTATTAATTTTTATCAAATAATATCAGCTGTAGACTCATAACAACTTTATTAAGTATAATTTTTAGCGTCTTCTCTTGTAAAAGTTTCTGTTTGAAATATTTTCCATACTTTACAACAATCTAGTTTGCAGTAATTACCTTCAATAGCAACTCCTTGAACATCACCTAAAGATTATTCAAAGTATAATGTGTCATGGAATGGTATTATTGAATATCAAAACTTTGTTACATAATTGAATCGAAGCTAGATCAAGAAACTGATTGAATATAATATAAATAAAAAAGTATTTAATGAATTTGAGGTTGAATATTATAAAAGTCATGTACAAAAAACTAAATATGAAAAAAAAGAGGGAAGTATAAACTGGAAATGTTATTCGAATTTGGAAATATCTAATAATAATTGAAAATGAGAATTAAATATAAAGAGACGAGTTAAATCATCTAATCAATATTGTAACTTCCTCTTAAAAATTACCAAAATATAACCTACCTTTAAAAAAAATAACTATATTATAATTGGTGGGATATACCATAAAAATGTTATATTAAAAAAAATCTGATACAGACCACACTTACTGTTTCGTTGGTATTAATGGTGAACTCAACCATACTAAAATTGAATTATACTGAGCGTTCACCACAACAAAATCAACAATAAAAGTGAACGTTCTTTTACATTATTCCCATTCATTGTGCTGCCATCTACTCATTGGCGTAACGAAGACATTTTTATATTTAGTAATGAAAAGCCGTATCGAATTATCTTTAATAAACAATAATGAATATGGAATAGCAACGTGTTGAGAAAATTTAATGAGATATTTTATATTTTTTTCACAGCGTAGTTGCCATATCAACTATAGCACTAAAATTGTACAATCAAAAATTGTTTAACGAAGATAAACAATAAATAGTCATTGATTATCATGTCAATTATCTTCAAACGGTTTATGGACAACTAGAGGGAAGAAAATATATTGGGACTGAGGTATATCACCTTAAAATAAATTAAACTAATTCATTATTAATCCAATTAATAACAGAATCTCCTATAGACATTTGTCTATAGGAGAGCTCAAAAATTAGTTAATCTCACATCAATGATACTGAGAATTAATTTCTGTCGTTTGAATTAGTACGAATTACAATCAAATCGCTTTTGATTGGCCAATGTAATACTGAATTGGATGCTAAATGATTTTCTTTCTCTTTTGTAATAATGAATGAGATTTTGGCCTATTTAATTTCTGTCGTTTATCTTCTTTAATCTCAGTTAGGTCTATCATTTGTTGTGTTATGTGAATCTTTTATTTGTTTTTTCTACGGCACTGTGTCTACTAAGAATATTATAAGCATGTTCCGGTGATTAGTATCATTTCTAAAGAAACACTATCGGTCGGGTTGAGGAAGAAGATACGCTTGGTATGGTAGGGATAAAAAAAACCGTTGAAATAATTTGAGTGGCAACTAAAAACAAGAAATGATATGTAAGTTTACTCGTTAAAATGTATAAGGTGTTTTCCGAGGTTACTCAACGCATGCAAATGTTGTTATTTTGATGTTTGCACTTTCGTGGACAGCATTACAACAAATATCTCTCATGAAATATTTTGATATTTACAGTTTTGAATAATTGTTTTCTAATTAATGAGAGTTACTTCGTTAACAGTCCATGGTGATGAGTTATAGTTCTTGGGAATGTTATTCCAATAAAAAAATACTATAGGACACAATTTTTGTCATGTACAGGTTCAATAAACTGTTAAGATATTTTCCTATTTTTATAATAGATTAATAGATGGTGTTGATAGCGGTATATCGAAAAACACTAATCAGATTGCTGCCCGATTCATAGGTGGCATTTGAGGTTAAGTATTTGACAGTTAGCGTTTCTATTGAAGGTTATGACCAGCGGCGGCGCGTGATAAAATTGGAACTTATAGAAGTCGAATTTCTTTTGGTTTTTGGTATCTGTTTACGGCGATGATGGTTTAACTAATCGCATAATTGATTTGAAGATTTGGAAATTCGTTATGAAAGATTTAAGTCGCTCAGACCGATCTCTCACTGAAAAAATACATCAGCATGTAAGCTGTGAGGACACTACTGAAGCACTGATCAACATTTGAAAATTACTAAACTTGATAGGGTTTTAACGCACCTGAATATTACACTTAAGTTTGTTTTTCTTTTGTAAAGAGAATATTTATTCAAATATTAAATCAGAAAATACATTTCAGATGACCCTATAGTGAAATGTGAGGATTCATTTGAAAATAGATCGATTCCCTTATTAAATTCTTAGATCAAAGTGGACAGCAGCTCTATAATTAGAGTGAATATGCTACATCAATAAGTCCCGGGACAAGTACATTGCGTTATTGGATCGATAGAGTATAAAAAAGAGAAAAGAAAAGTCCTTAAATGTAAGAGAAATTGTATTACAATACTCCATGTCACAAATTAATGAAAATTGAATATATTGCTCTTCCAGTTGCTTGACCACTCAATTTACATACCAAATCTGGTTTCCAGTTATCACTATCTCTTCGTAGACCTTAAAAAAACTCAATGGAAAGAGAATTGGGTCCAATAACGAAGAGGTTGTAGATTAGTTTGGAAGCAAAAGTAGTTAGAGCTACTCTGATCAGAGTGAGGGTATTAAATCTTCAGATTCACTCTCTGGTTATTTTTTATCACTAAATCAGTTTTACTAATTTATTCCAAAAATTATTGTTAAATATATTAAAATGGGGGTTATAAGATAATTTCGGGCTCATGAAACACATAAACTTGACTTTCCGTTTGCCGTTACCGTAGACGTTTGCTGTTACAAAATTAAACACATTGAAATGCGTAACACCATTTATAGTTGCCGTTTGATGTCGCTGTTTGCTGATCGGTTTGCCGTTGGTGATTTCAACATAAACGAATTTTTTAAGCGACGCCATCTGAAAGTTGTTCGTTCTGTATTCATTTACATACCGAAAGTTGCGTTTTCAGTGTTCCATGTAGTGAAAGTGACAGTTCCGTACTGCAAAACACTTTCGGGACGCTCTGGAGTAGCCATTTCAATGTTGACAGTTGACAGTTTCACTTCGATGCTTTTGCATAAGTTTTGTCTAAATTGATGAATGACAATGAATGATGATGGAAAAGAAAATCTCAGCGATGAAGAGTTATTCGTTGCCGAATATTATAAGTAAATGTTTACTATTGTAGCACTTTCAGTCCTTGGCATACAAATAACTATTATCTATTCCTGTTGTTTGTTCGTAGCAGCTTTTGTGGCAATAGAAAAGAGCCAATCACATCCGTTTGGGTTTGTCATGTTTTTCCCAATAAAAAAAATCTTTTTTTCCAATATATCGTCCATAAATAGTACTATGAGCAAAACCACAGATTTATCACGACAACTAAAATCAGTACACACGTCAAAAACAATAACAAAATTTTTAAGTTAACGCAGCAACGTAAAGATGGTGTAGAACTTGCTACGAACGTCAAACGTCAACGTCATCCGCGAACGTCAATGAATTGTCATGAACCGGCCTTTAAATTTCAAAAAGATTGATTTTAGAATACAACTTTGGTTATATAAATAATATTTTAGGTTATTGTATATATACATCTTATATATCTAATGTAGAACTATCAGATGATGTACCTAACTGTATGTTTACTCCGTAGGGTTACCTATTTAATCAGTTAACTGTGTAAATCCATGTATGTTATTTGAAACAACCTTGTAATATTGGCTAACATGAATATCGTAGGTAACTACCGCTGAGTTCGCATCTCATCTGTTATTTCACCATTGAATTACTTATAACTAACAGAACAATAACTGGGATATCATCAATCTACATGCAATGAGCTGTCCCTGCCATTTCACTTAATGTAAAGGAAATTTATATGTCATAAACTTGAAATGAATGGCTTTAAATTTAATGCATTTACGTTTCTTTTTGTTTGCGCAAAGATAATTTATCTTCGAACGATAATTTTTTTATATTATTTGGACGGCATACATTTCTACCTGTAACGTATTATACAGACTCGAACTCTAGCTATAGAAATTTTAGTGATATAAACCATACATGGTTGCCAATTTCTTGCTAGTCAACAATCTAAGTAAAAGAAGCTTTTAGTATTTTTAACCGTTTTTAGTTATTCAAAGTATGTAGTATAAATTATTCAAATACTGACCTGATCTGGAAGAATTTGATGGTTTTGCGTCCAAGCAGCCATTTGCTTGGGAGGAACGTCGGGAGCAACCGCAACTTTACTTCTTTTCTTGTAATCGTGGAGTATTGGTATTTTGGAGTTTTTTTCTGTACTGGAAAGTATCACTTCTCTTTCGATCTGTAACAACGATATATCATATCATTTCGCATAAACTATCATTTCAACTTCTTCTCGAACTAAATGCTTGCATTAACCCATATACGTTAAGATGCCGACAATATTCATTTTCTCTCTCGTTCGAGACACTTTATCTATACTGCGCATGCTTGAAAATTCTCTAAATAACTAACTGTAGCGATCGGAGGAGAGAGAGAACGATACATTATTTGTTTCACTTAATTGGAACACCTCCCACTGTACTATACAGTTATTTTATAGGTTAGTTTGTTCTTCTTTCTTTTATAACTTGTCATTGTTTTATATAATTATGCAGTATAAATATTCTGACGTTTTAAATTTTTTTTTACCGGTACTTTAAATGTAATTTGCGAAAATCAACATACTTTTCTCATTGTTTGTATAACATTGAAAAAAATATTGTACGTAGGAGTATGCATTAAATCTTGGAATGTATACGTTCGAGTCACGGGCGTAGTCAGGATTTAGTTTTGAGGGGGGTTTGGTTTGAAGTAAATAAAACAACAAAAATATACTTATATGAAATTTAATATCTATATATTCATTATCAAAATTACGATATAGGTATTTATAAACTTTAAATGAAATGGTTAAATTAATTTCGTTCCTCTGTTCTAAATCTAAAACCATTAAAGAAGAAATCTTCGGCTTTTTTTTTCAAAATATATCCACTACTTCATCTGCATGAATTTCTTTTTCATAGAGCCAACCCATTAAGTCTGTTTTCACTTGTAGTGTTTCGTAAATAGTTTTTCAGTCTCCTTAAACTCGAGAAAGACCTTTCTGGGGTAGTAGTGTATACAGGAATAGTAGCCAAGATTTGTAGTAATTTTTAAATATTAAAATTACTTCTTCAATCTCAAAACTGGCAGTAAAATTTGAAGGTAGCACACCAGATAATGCTGATACTACTTTACGATGTTTGGTAAACCTTTCGACCGATTGTTGAATTGTATGATCAAGAAATGGTATAGATAATAATTATTTGTATGCTACTTTGTTGGACGAGTCTGAAATCTGAAACGAGTCCAACAAAGTAGTATTTCAGCTGCGGCGTACACAACATTTTTTAGACCAAGCATAAGATCCAAAACTTTTTCAATTACACTGCCACAACATTACTTTTTGTAAATAATTAACAAATTAATATTGATATTGCAAATATAATTAAGTACATTATATTCTTCAATAAATGAAACGTTTTCCTTTGGGTTTTTCGCCTTTTTTTGGTGACACCACTTCATAAAGGGCTCGTACTGTTTTTCGTACCTTGCACGAGATTTATCCGGCAACGAATTAAGAACGGCCGCGTTGCTTTCTTCGGTGAGATCAGGTGGCGTTAATTCGAGTAACGTTTCATTGCTGATGTTTTCTTTTTCATTATCAATCATTGTTATTCATTAATTTAGACAAAACTTCGGATAAAACAAATAATTTCAGAAAATTAAAAATTTAAGGTTATGCAAAATCATCGAAGTGAAACTGTCAACTGTCAACATTAAAGTTGTATACTCTAGAACGTCCCGAAAGTGTTTTGCAGTGTCACTTTTACTACATGGAGCACTCAAAACGCAACTTTCGGTATGTAAATGAATACAGAACGATCAACTTTCAGATGGTATTGTCTAAAAATTAATTTTGTGATACGTGCATACATCCAATGCAGGAATGTTTGTTCTATTTAATTGTCTTCCGACGACACGTGTCATTCGCAGTATACCACCATTTTCTTCCAGTTTCTTCTTAATTTCTTGCAACTGCATCTGCCTCCCTTCAAAAGATGTCGCTAGGTGCTACTGTATGTATTCAAATGTAATAATTTAACTCTCTTCAGTCCTCGTTTTTTTTTTCGGTATAATATTAGGTAATAGTTTACTTATTTCCTGGGGGTTTAAACCTCCAAAAACCTTCTCTTAGCTACGCCCGTGTCTAGTTGTTATAAAACAAACATTTGATATAAAATAGAAAGTGGTTTTGAATGTTTGATCAGTCACAACGTTTTAGGATTAGTACTTGTTAAAGATATTTCATTCTTATATGAATATTTCCCTTTATTAGTTTTTTTTATATATAATTTAATATTTCTGTTTATAAGATTGATACGTGATGTTGTGACTGTACTTCTTCTTTGTGGAATCATGTTGGAGGAATTTAAAATTGTTTAATTAGTATAGAATAAGTAGCAACGGCATCGAGACTTGGAAGTTTGTTTGTTTGGCCACCTAGATCTCCAGACTTAACTTGTGTAGATTTTTATTTGTGGGGTCGAATAAAAGATCTCGATAACACCGATACACCCACGACAAGAAATAATATGATTGAACGAATACGACAGGCAATAAGAATCATTTCAATAGCAGAAATTTGTCAGTGACTGATTTCATATATAGAAAATGATGGACGACATCTTGAACACCTAGGGCACAACTAATTACGTAACTATTCATCGATTTATGTTGACGATATCTTTCGAGAACAAGAGTTAAATAACATCTGCTAAACTAAAGCTCCATCTCAATAACTATATACTAAAAATAAAATCGTAATAAACGAGAAAAATGAACAAAGATACAATTTAAAAATATAGGTTATAATAACAGACATTAATAATGATTATAAGGAGTGAAAATGAAAATTTTGTTCTACTATTTTTACGTAAAAACGAAACATTGTACATAATTTCGCTATTCATAGATAAGAAAATAATTTCGGTTCATAGAGAGACCGTAATTATATTAAAACTTATCTATATGTATGCAAACTAATTCGAAATCAAGTTTCAACTTCTCCAACTAGTAGAATAATACAGTAGATATATATTTGGTAACTTATATTAGTAGATATAACTTTACATTTATTATTGAATTAAGGTATTCAGGTAAAGTGAGACCTAGCTTGGTAATAAGGGCGGTTTTCGGGGGATGAGGGAATAATATCAATACCAGAGGGTACTATTTTTGATTAGCGAATCTAACAAATTGTCAAATGAACTGATTTAAAAAAGCCCACCGTGGGGTAAGCGAATGTTTTTATCTTAAACTTCTAGGTGCAGATTTATTTGCTTTGTGAAGTTGGTTGTTGGTTTTTATACCGCATTATTTTCATATTTACAGCGAAAGACCTTCTTTAAAGAATAAGGAAACTATGCAGTGATGTGTTCAGTGTTGCCAAATCGATTTTATCATCAATGTAATCTCCTTCAAGAACTACAATGATTCTGTAACTTCTAGATGCCATGATTGTAGAAGGATTTGTCTTTTGCCTCAGAATAGGCTTCAGTTTCAGCAATTGCTTCTTCATTTCAGCTGAATTTCTTATCGACGAGTATTTTTTGAGATCAGGGAATAGCCAGTAGTCACTGAGGGCCAGGTCTGGACTATACGGTGGATTAGGAAGCAATTCAAAGTGTAATTCGTTTAATTTAACCATCTTGGCGATACAGTGGTTTTTTCTTGGACACGTGAGGCCGTTTTTCTTCGATTTTTGTTGTTTCTTCTTTTTGGATATAGTCAATGAACAATATTCCTTGCGCATAACAAAATACTGAAGATATAACCTTCCCAGCTGACTGTTGCACCTTTCTAATCTTCAGATGATGATCGTTACAATTCCGGAGTGAAGTGATTGATAAATTCATTCAACCATTTCATCAATACGTTTTTGTTTTTGATCGACTGTTCGTAAACGCGGCACTCATTTTAAAGAAAGCTTTCTCGTGGTTAAATATTCATCCATAATTGTAAACACACTGCCTTCTGAGATCTTTACCGTCTCAGATATCTGACGCTATTACAATTTACGATTAGATATAACCAATTTGTGGATATTTTTGATGTTTTCTAGAGTAACCACCTCAATTGGACGACCAGAACAGTCACCATCATCGATGTCTGTACGACCACGTTTAAATTCATCAAATCAATTACAAATAGTTCTTTTCGATGGAACAGAGTCCGGATAAAACTTTTGAAGCCATCGCTGAGCTTCATGAAGAAGCATTGATAAAATAACACACGAAATTGTTTTGAAAATAACAAAATTAGCTTCAATTAAATGGCTTTTACTTATTTCTGACTAATATCATGAAATTTAGCACATAGTCTTTTGAAAGTTGGTATTGCATAAACGTCATATGGGTTTGAGAACGGCAACGCCATCTGTCTGTCAGTCACACGACTTATTAAGTGATGTAATAAGTGGTTAATACAGCCTGGAGAGCGGGTTTTAACACACGATTTATAATTTTCTGGATGATGAGACGCAAAGCGGTCACAGATGCTTCCAGTATCAAATTCTTTGTCTTGTCAGTATAGTTAAATACCCTTATATTAGATATTTTGGTGAAAAATATCTCAGACGTCAAAGAATGTCCGCTGTTTACTGTGCAGAAAAATGTTACTTCAAAAATAGACCCATAACTTTTACTTGTACTCAAGGGGGTGAAGATAAAATTCTATTACTCTAATTTTGCTACGGATTCTTCATATTTTGTACTTCTATTTCGAAGATAATAAAAACATTCAGTACAAATATCGTAAACGTAATTTTATCCATTCGTTAATAAATTTGATTGAAATATTTGGAACATACTCTCTCATCGATTAATTTCCTTGTTTCATGCTAAATAAATTACTCTCGTCGCGAATTTAATGGTATTATCTAATGAAACAACGTCAATAACCACATCTAATTAATTAAAGGTTTTACTACTTCAAATTGGTTGTTGAAATAGGAGATATATTTAGTGTTTAATTTCTGTGTTCGTAATTATACGTTATCGAACTTAAAAACTATCAACAACATCATATTATCACGAAATTCGTGATTGGAAATTTCGGCACAATGTAACACTTTTACTATATAGTAATAGGTTATCACTTTGGGTGGATTTACTTGTCAAAAACGGAATATATTGTAATTATACAGGTTATTGAAAACTATATATTCGCTAGAAATGTTAATAATATAATGTATTTACATCATACATCAATAATTTCATTATAAAAATGATAATAAAATGAATAGGAATATACGAACAAGACATAGGTTGTGAAGCCGGTCCTGTCCGGTTATAATAGAATTCTAAAATTTGGCGACCCGTTTGATATCCGGCGGAATTGGTTTGATGCTGGTTTTTATCAAAACAAGGGATTTCAACTATTCACCTCTGGAATCAATATTTCGAAAATGTAATCCGCCGTTCTTCAAAGGAGAAAACAACTACTTTCCTGGCTAATGCCTCGTCGAATATTGAATTACAGCCCCTCTAAAGAGCGTGATGCAAATCGACCTTTTTGTCGATAATAACATCCCCAATAGCTCGTAATTGCAAGGAGTGGGTGTAATTACTGACTAGTTTCGACGTTCGGGATTTAGATATAAATATGTCGACCATGTTTAGCAGAGTTTTGTTTAGTTTATAGTAAATAGTCATACTGAACAGAAATTATACAAGTAGTGTGTTAAGTTAATCATAATTTACTAGATAATATTGATAAATTAATAAGTAAGAGACAGTATTGTGAATAAATAGTAACATAAAGGTGGATAAGAGATTTGGTGACCTGAAACTGACAAAATTGAATGCCGAACTGGAGACCCGCGAGTCGGAAACATCCGGTAAGAAAAGTGAATTAATAGAAAGACTAAAAGTGGCACTGGTAAGTGAAGGATTCGATCCAGAAACATATCTAAGTCTTCAACCTTGATCTCGTCAATTTCTACAAAATTGAACGAGAAGATTTCTTCCAAGGAGGACGACATTTCAAATCGAGAATGAGATAACAACGATGAAAAATTGGATGAATGATGAAGGATTTAAGAACAAAAGACACTCCAATAGAAGAAAAGAAGATCGAATATAAAGAACCATGCAATATACAAGCACCACTCAAAATAGAAGACATCGGAGTCAAGGCCCTAACGTTCGAAGGCAAGGCGTCTTGGACCAATTACGTTAAACAGTTTGAGGCAGTCGTTATAGTGAATAATTGGTCTAATAAAGCAAAGACAGTGAATTTAATCATTGCACTGCGAAGGAGACTCCTTAAAGAATCTGATGACTTTAAACAGCTGAAGAAGAGGTTGGACATGTATCAATCGCAGCTGAAGAGCCAAAGGCAGAAGTTTGATGAAACTGTTCAAGAGTACGAAATAGATTTGTTCGATTCGCTTATCCATCAGGACCGGAGAACATGATGGAATGTAGGTTTTCATTGACGGCCATGATATGCAGAGGACTTTTAGCCCATCCGGAAACTTTGGAAGGCTTCGGAATATAACGAGAATAGAACCATACAAGAAGAAGGTGACCGGGTCAAACTGGACCAGATCGTCAACTTGTTGAAATGTATGGTTAAGAAGAAGTCGAGAATTGTAATAAGCGTGGGTATGCAAATGTAAATAACAAAGTCCAGTTAGAGAGAAAACTAAAACTAAAACGAGTCGCCTAAAAAGAGGCCGCACCGAACCAGGATTTTGTCACCGAAAAGTTGACACCTTGTCTGTACGGCCGTACCCAGAGGACTATTTCCAGCGCAAGGCAGAATCTAAGGAAGCTGTAGTTTCAAGAGCTATAGTGGTCAACGAAGAAATAGTATAAATAAATAAGAAAAAAAAAAAATACAATAATATTTCATTATAAAGTTACAGGAAAACCGCTGTGTGTGTAGAATGTTTAAATTTCGTTGGGGTAATGATACGTTTTACCTAATAATAGAGGAATAAAATTTTTTCATATTCAAGACAGTATACAGCAGAAATCAATGCGTGTATTCTTTATTTATTATTTTTACCGAGAAACGCAATAAAAACAATTCATTTCAAGATACATATCGCCAACAATTTTTTTCTAATCTTGTGTACCGTTACCAATTCACATTTATTCCATGAGAAAGTTCTCATCGCTTTTTATTTTCAAGAAAACAATGTTCTTGTATATGTGTACGTAACGCTAAACGAAATTAAAATACCCGTAAGGGCCTTTTCATACTAGCGGGCGCGAAATCGTTGCGGACGCGCAACGAGATGGTTGCAAATGGCAGCGTGGACGCCATTTTGTACTGTCGCGTACAAACGTCTAACCTAACCTCACTTTAGGATGTGAGGGGACGTAGGTGCTCACTCGTATCATCTTGGCATCATTGGGAGATTCGGATAATGATACAGAGTTATTCATAAATGAAATTCAATTTAATTTAAGTAATAAACGACCAAAAAAGTAGAGAATTTAATGAAAAGAATGGACGAGAGGATGGATAAAGACAGAAAAAAATGGTGGAAGTAAACCCGAATATAACTTTGTGTTGTATCTAGCTGAAGATTTAAAATTACTTTTGAAAAAATACAAGCATATGTCTAACAGCTATGCTCAAAACTATCCAGGATATTTTACAAGTTCAGATCTACCCCGGATAATTCATTGTAGCCAATTAATTCCTCACCAAGCATTTATGACGAGAACAGATGGTACTTATCATCTTTTATTCATTTTTTTAATGAGTGTGTTGTGCGATGCATTTCTGCCACGCGTTCGCGATGTGCTCGCGGCGTGTTCGTGACGCATTCGTTGCAGCCGCTCCACTAGTATGATAAAACTGTAATAGAATTGGTTCTATCCCCTCCATGATTGTTAAGAACGTTAAAATTCAATTAATAGATTTTGTACCGAAGCGAAATTTAAGCAATAAAGTTTTGCGAAATGTTTTAAAGTTTTAAATTGAATGGAATTTGAAATACTAAATGGAATCTGTATTTTTCGATACCCACATTCTAAAATTACTACCTTCACATTCTGTTTTAATATAATTTTTTCGAAATTCATCTAAACGTTGACCCCTCAAATCAACTCCACCACAAACCTATAATCATTTCGATATTAACTTTTAGCGCAACATCGTAAGAATTCGTTTCTTATTATTTACAAATTTTCCATTTTCGTGTCCATTAATTTGATGAATACCCCAGGCAACAGCCAGTGATTACTGAATTCCGCCTTCTTAGACTTAAAGACCAATAATTTGTCTTGCGTTACAGCATACGCAGACACGGATATGCGAGTTATTTTACGTAGTCCTTCATCTATTTTGTATTCATATCTCACAAGGTTTCACGCAGTGGCGGCTCGTAAATTTGTTCCTTTCAATAACCACACTTTTAATATTTGGATGTATGGAGGAAAAATTAAGTTCAGGGTAACTAAGGTTTCTAATTAATCGGTTGTATGGACGATTTACGAGCGGAGAAATTAGTAAGTACAAGGTGCAATTCATGTTGGAGGTATGTTGGAAAGATTAAATACATTGTCAGCTATTGGGGGCTAAAATTTTTGTTATCATCAGAATTAAGAGTAAAATTGCTTACCCTGTAACGTTTTCGCTGCTCACAGCTTACTTACTTTTCTTTTTATATACATTATACGATATAAACTTGGCAATTTCTTTTGTAAATAAGATATTTTGTCATATTACCTTTGGGCAGAAATATTTACATAATATATTTCATATCTCTTTTGTAGTTTTTTATATACTTGTTGGTGACATACTGGGTTCCTGGAATTCAAGTTATTTAGTACAGTTTAATTTGTCCTTTTGTTGTCCTATTTCTATTTAATCAAATTGAATGTTTGGTTTATTCTCTTTTGAGGTTAAGTCTTGGTCTACATGACGCAAGCTATTCGAAATTTGCCAGACGTGGTATAACTGGTTGCAAAATTGTGTTGCTTCCCTTAAGAAGGATTTTTGGTTGTTCAGTCCGTTGAAAGGTTGTTTTGATGAGTGATTTGTTAGCTGGTGTTTTTGAAATTGAGCTATTGTTGCACCTGGCTAGATTGTCGTCATGACGTGTGACCTGATTTTGCTCAAGAAGTCTGCTGCTCACTTCATTCAAATTTTCCTTTATTCTTCATTATAGATTTGATTATAAATTTTTAAATTTGGCTCCAATTTTATATTTGCTTCGCAGAGGATTTGAACAAGTAAAACCTTCCATCTAGTTTGGTATTGGTGTTCGGAAGTGTTTACTAAATTTGGTTATTGCCAATCTAGAATCACTAGAGCGACATCTGCATCTTTCTAAAGCAACAATTTTAGACTTTTCCTGTACTTTTGGAGAGGACAACTTTCGCCTGAACTCAGACCTACTCTCAAACTCAAAAATTTCTCCGCCGTCTCTATTTTCTGGACATGAAAATATTATACAAACTCCAATTTACTTTCAAGTGATGGTATTTGGTTCTAAAGTGGAACAAAGTTCTTAATATGATTTCGAAATGACCTCAGTAAAAGTAAAACAAATTTCAATTCCAAAAGATGTCAAAAATTGTTAGATTGTAACTAAAAAAATATTTTTAAAGTAGTTAGATACTTTGTAAGGAATTCAAACAAACATAAATTCTATACTTATTTAAAATCAATTGAGAAACTCACCGGAAATTTACTGGAATGCGTATGTAATCCCTGAGGAGTCACTGGACTAGATGTAGCTATTGGTTGATCTAGTACTGTAGCGCCGGGTATACTTGGTTCGTTGTACAAAGGATATGGCGGCATTCTGTACGGAGGAGGAATAACACCAGATGATTCTTCTTGCGCAATACTTGGTTGTTGGGAAAGAGGTTTTGGAGGAGGTACTGGTTTGTATGGCCCATAGCCATCCACCTCGACTGTAACAAAAGCTCTGATAAATATTCATCACCGAATATTAAATTTCTCTGGAAGCTTTTTAGTATATAAGTGGCGCAGTTCATAGGATATAAATATACAATCAAGAAACATATTTTCAAAATTAAGCTTTAAGATTATATATTTTCTATAAAACCGGTTTTATACGACCATAGATGTGTAAATATTTAGTGTTACGTAGAATTATATTAAATGATCTGTTATTTTACTTAATTTAGTGTAGTAGCAAATAACCTTACCACAAAATTGAAAACGCCGAATTCTTCCTTGTGTATCAATAACAATTTAAATGTCTGTACAATAGTTTCTAATTAAATGAGCCAACTGTCATTAAATCGTTTTGCCCTATTACGCCATATTTATTTGGAGCATCGAGTTGAATTAAAACCGTATAATTATAACCAAATGATAATCCAAATGAGCAATTCGCTTAAAATACTACGACTTGAATTGCCAATTCAAACCCATATTAACATACCAAGCGTTTTATTTCGAAAACTATAAACCCTCAAAAAGATAAAACGCGCCAAATGGAATTTATTATTCAAATTTGTTATGTAAGACTGATAGTTTTGAACTAAATTAGTAAAATATTTTTTTGGAAAAATATGTTACGATTGGTTATAATGAATCTTCGATAGAATTGGGAATCGTGATTATTTTGGTAGAGCCTATTTTGAATCAATTTTTCGTTTTATGGCATTTTATGAAAATTTGTAAACAATATTATTATCTATTAATTTGGAATAGGAAATAAAATGCAACAGGTTTGAAAAATATTAAAAAAAATTAATAAATAAAAGGGATAAAAGGGGGGGGGGTTCAAAGAAACCATCATAAAATTATACATACTGCCTAAAAGGACTAAAATCGGAACGATCTTGCACGACTATGCTGGATTCTGGATCCCATTTATTTTAACTGACTCCAACAAAAAGCTTTTATAGTTTGGAAATAGTTTTAGATACTTCTACAAGAATTTAAAACAATTATTTCAGAAGAATCACAAATTATCCCTATTCTTTTCAAACATTGATGATATACAATCGCTTAGTATCACTTTTTAATTAGTTTCAGCTGTACGTTTGTAACTGACCTTTTGGCCTCGATTTTGTCTAATTTGAGCGATCAGGACACTTGTCAAAGACTGAAGATATTGTAATAATTCGATTAAAATATCTGATTATCCAGGAGATTCTTTTTGTATTCTCTGCATGAGAGTATGAGATAGATAGTGGGCGTACTACGTAAGCGTGCAGCCCCAGACTTGGAAAATCGAGATGCAACCATCAACACACATCCATTGGTTACAAAACGCGAAGTTAGTTCAAAAATATAAGCGCTATTATAAAGTGACACTAATTATTTCTCATCTCCTTAAAATATACCTATACCTACCCAGTTTTTTAGTTTTAACCACTCTGGCAACATCTCCTGTCGATTTAATTTCTACATTAGGCGACGAAACCGGATTCAAAGAAGTCTGAGATCTTCTTAAACGTTCTCCATGTTTGACTTGCCTGACGGTTCGACCTGTGGCCATTACATGACGACATTCTTCCGAATATTTTAGTTCAAAATCTTTTCTCCCGGAAATGATGATCACAAATTTAATCGAATACTTTCACCGTTTGCTTTTTTTGTAATATATCCTTCGAAAGAGATTTAATTTTGAGAACTAATCAATTAAGTCTAGTCTAGTATTATTGAGTTGAAAACCGACTAAATACTAAGTACTATTGAAGGAAAAAAAAAAGAAATTTTAATCATTTGGTATTAGCAATAGACTGAGTTCTAATCAAGAGGTATTATTTCAAGAAATCCGTCGAGGTCATGAATGTAGTTCATAATTAACGATGAATAGAGTAGCAGGCAATTACTGAGAATTAGTACACTTATAGTCCGGGAAAGTGAGGTCGAAAAATAAACCACCTATCAATTACTTAGGACATTGAATCTTTTTACAGCCAAATTTATATCCAATGATAATTTATAACATACTTAAGAGATTGTATTATAGATCATTCTGAACCTTAGAGTTTTTGGCACAAGGATCCGCCGGAATAAATGAATAAAAACAGTTTTTAGTTGGTTGGTTTAGTTTAACTGGTCTAATAGTAGTTTATTGTACGGTAGCTAGTCATGTAAACATAAAAAAATTATTTTCATTTATTTTACATCGGTAAAATAGTTGTTAGATGGAAGTTAACATAATATTTAATCGGAAAAAAAATCTCAACTGACTAAATGTCCCGAAAAAGGTCGTTAACTAGTCATTGAAAGCTAATTTCATAGAAAAATCGCATACTACTAGAAAAATATTGTGCTTTAGGAAAAAATATACTTCTGACAGTTAAATGGAAGCTTAAATCGAGGAGTATACAGCTTCATTTTAATTTGCACTAAGCAAATATATCAATTTTTCTATTTACATCCCTCAAAAAGAGAAAAATGATTCTTCTAAAGGGGGATCAGCTGCTCCAATGCTTGCACCTTCTGCGCTTGTATGGTAGAAAATTCTAATTCTAGCAGGAAATTGATTCAATTTAAATAAAAATCACACATGATTCGTTTAGTTTTCATTTCTTCTACGTATAAATTATACTAATTTGCACCCTCAAGTGGAGAAAATATAAAAGCAACGTGCGTTTTGAAAAATTATAATCCTTACAGAGAAAAAATTAAATGGTAATGAAAAAAAAAACATTTGGATATCAATTAAGAACGAGCATTAATTGTAATGCACCAGCTGAAGAATTTTCAACCCTTAAAATATTACCCGAAGTCCAGCTCTTTTATAGACCAATTTTCAAGAAAAACTCAGTTTAGAGAAATTGAGTATTTGAAACTTTCCAAAAAACGTATTATTCTCTACAGTAAACTGTTTTTTTTAGTTATTGAGTTAACTTGTTTAGAAGCAACATTTATATCCTTATACAGAATCATCGATCAACTATAATTTTTTTATGTTTATTTCACAATTCAGACCATTATTTCTAACAAAGAATGCAACAAATCGACTGGATTTAATATGTTTTTAAATACAATGTTAACAACCATCTGTTTACGCGAATCAGTGTTATGGAACCGGCGAAAGATCGATGAATCTAATTTTTGCTTTGTTCAGTGAAATGTATCCAAATACTACAATGAACAAAAGTACTACTCCATTTGATCAAGAGATATCCCACAAGAGGAAGCATCCGTTATAAGTAAAAATAAACAGAATGTCAAAATTTGATATATGTACTTCAGAAGATTTTCATCATCATTATCATCAAGCCTTTCAATTATGGCTATCAATTTTAGCGCTTTAAAATCCTTTTTTGAGGTGGATTACTCCTCGTTTTTTATTTTTGTTTTCTTTACAGTTTATCGTTTGTTTTGGCTGCTTTTGTTACTATTTTCCATTCTCTTCGCTTCCTGCATTTTGCCCAACAGTTCTCTATATTGAGTGCTGTTATTTCCTCTTCTATTTCGTTTCTCCAATTCTTTCTCGTCCTGCTTCTTCTCCTTGGCCCAAATGGGGTCTATTGCGTTATTCTTTTGATCATTTCAGTAGGTTTTCTTCTCATTATATGCGCCCAGCTCAGTTGAGTGCTTTTATGTATCTCACTATATTTTCCTTCACCAGCTTTTCCTCTATATCTTTGTTCTCCTTTGCTTTCCTTTCTTCCTCCTGTGTTATGTTTGGACTTGTTTTAGGTCTAATTATCATTCCATCGGTTTTTCTTCTTCTCTTTTATTGATTATTGTTGTTTCCATCGCATACGTGATTACTGGTCTTATCAGGGTTTTGTACATTTTTATTTTGTTTTATTTAGTTATATTTTTGTTTGTTCCAACGTTATTCCTAGATAGTTATAGGTCGATACTGTTTCATAATTGTATTTTTTAGTTTTCAGTTGGTTTGTTCTCTATTCTGGTTATTCATTTTTTGGGGAAAATCATTTAAGAAAACAAAACGTTTCAAGAATTAATATATTTTTTTAACGAGAATATTTTTACCACCAATGTTCTGTCTTCCCAAAACCATCGATCCTGGAGCGAACGCAATCTCCAATAGAGTCTTTTTTTAACGATTTAGTCTTTCAAACTCTTAAATAGTCACTGTTCATATTTTTTTCCCTTTTTAAGAGCGCGTTTACGAAAAAAACTGGTTACAGCTGGTGCAGACAAGTGCTCACAAGGACGAATAAATATCTGCATACTTTTAGGTGTTGTTGAAATATTTTTTTTAGCGATTAGTCGGCAAAAACTGATCTATATATTTGTACAGTTGGTTAGTTGACAGCACGGTCGTACATACACCTCTGGAAATCAACCGAATTTCTATATAGCGTCTTGGTTCTCTCACTGTCCGGATTCTAAGTGTTTGAAATAGCCGTGGCGCGGCGCTGCTATCTAGAGATGTATGTGAGTCGAATTGAAAACTGTTTCCCAAGAGAACTTATTTGGAACAAGCAAGTTAAACTTCATTGTAATAGAACGCATGAGGAAAATGCTGTTAAATGTTGGATTTTCTTCTGTAATAATACATTTGACTGCGAGAAAAATCCTATCACTCAATTGAGTAGGATAACACTAATGTAATGACACAAATCAATTTCTAACAATAATCATTTATATAGACGTACAAATAATCATCAATTTCTATTGGATACATTCGTGACATTTCTTCAATAAATGCTTCAATTCTATTTGAATATGAATAATGTCTTTTGAAAAGAAATTCCCCAAAATACCATTATATGGTATCACGAATAGTCGCTCAATATTTTGAGTATGAGCCTCACCTAACATAACCTAACCTAACCTAACTTGAACTAACCTAACCTATCTAAATTTTTAACCTCGAAAAAGTATGTGAAGGAATAGTTTCCGCGCCCTATATATATTAAATTACTCAGCATAATTTTCGGGCGTACGTAACCTAAACTAAATAATTACCATATATTTTTTTGATCAAAAAGCAATGCTTCATACACACACATACACAAATTCTCAGAATTTCTTTTATCTATTTTTTTCAAAGCAACAAAAGTTTTTTTGCTCAAAAAAGTACAACTATAAGGTTAGGTCTAGCTTAAAATCATATGGATTTAATACTCATAACGCCATCTATGTGTCAGAATACGAGTTGTTTAGCTCATCCAAGCTTCAGCCAAGTGTAGATTTTTTATTATAATAAAAATGGAAAATTGTAGTTGATGAATAATTTCGAAATTTGATATATAGGACTAGATTTTGAATCCAAACAATTTTGTTTCTTATTTGCTACTGAAAAAATATTTCACTATATAGAAAACTAGATTCATAGTGACTGAAAATTGAAAACCGAGGCGAAGCCGAGGCAATTAAGTCGACAAGATATTCTCACCTTTCGTAACTTTATACCTATGTATGATTAGAATGAAAAAAATGAAAGTTATAATCATGAATATATGTAGTATTCTATTTATCAATAATACTTCGATAAAAAACTAGTATTTCATCGAAATAATTCCCTTAATAACATTTTCGACACACTTTTATAAAAAATGAATGAATTTAAAGAAAAAAAAATAATCGTTTCATTACTAACTATACCGTTATGTCGACACTATAAAAAAATCCATTAAAAAATGACTTTCACATGTGACGCAACCGCCCGCAACCGTCGTCACCGCGTCAATTTTTGAACGTTATCAAGTTGGTAGCGTCAACAGTACTGAAAACTTTTTCTTAATAATCATTGTTTGGTAACGAGCTGTTGTAGAGGGGATTAAATCTGATCTAAGATTGCGATATTTATTATCATAAAACACTAACTACGGGAAACTGCGTAACTGGTGCGAGGAGAGCTATTCTCCGTGAATTGTTTCGTTAATTTATGTTGTATCATTAAATAATTATTGTTTTTAACGAAGCAGGATCGGTGTTAGTTCAGGTCTGGTTTGTAAAAGTCTTGAATTATAATAATTAAGTAGTTTATTCGTGCAATTTTGTTTGTATCACATAAAAATGAAACAGGACAATTACAGACAATTCTTAAGGAGTCGAAACTTCCTTTATAGCTAAAAAGAACCTGCAAGAGCCAATATCTTCCGAGGAGAGGTTGTATGCAACTATACCGTCTTGTTTGCAATTCATTTTCTTTTGAAATCGCGTATTTAGACACTCTGCCAAAGTATAACAACTACATTTAAAAACAATCTGTTGAGAATTGATCCAATTGACAGCTGACCCGACCTATCCCGACCTTGACCCTATTTTGTTTTATATAGAGTCAAAGTTGGTAACCATGTTCATGTTAATTTAGTTAAGTTGGCAGGCGATAAACACTTTTTGGTATGTTCACGCGACAGCGAAAAAGTGAAATGAAATGGCGACAGCCAAACGTGCTCTAAATTTAATCTCAAAAATTGTTAAGTATTGAGCAACAATCCGACGATTGTTTAGCAAGAGTTTTGTTAATCAAAACAAGTATTGTCAAACGATTCAAAAGGTTTGTTCATTTCAAATCAAATTGAGCTTTATTTTTGTATTCAAATCGTGTCGCCACATGCCAAAACTTTGTTCATTAATTTTCTTTCACAGAATTGTAAACAAACAAATAAGCTGCTTTTATATAAAGTCCTGAATATTTTTCTTATTGAAATTGTAAAAGTTAGATACTGATTTTTGTGTACATTTTGTCAACTTTGGACTTCATCATTTCTTAACAAAGAACCCAAACCCACTGAATATAACAACACAATCACAACAAACAAAGCTTCAACTGCCTTGACGATCGTATAAATGTTTAGCGATTTGTGATTTTTCCGTATTTACTTTGATAAATTACCTTCTGGTACATATTACCATCTTATACAACACTAAACTAATTAAACACTTTTTAAATAATTACACACAACCTCACAAACTTTGTTCGGAAAGTGAACTATAACAATATGGCTGCCGGTTGTCTATTGTCGGAACAAATTTGACACGTCTCGCGCATGACGTCACGCTGGAATCAGACTGTTTTTTTGGCCATTCAGATTGGATTGAAGTTGTACGTTTTTACTGGGTTTTTGTTTATTTGTGATCTTTTTTATGTTTAGGGTTGACCTAACTTATTATTTTCTTGTAAAATATTGTACTCAAATACTTTGGTATTCAAAATGAAAAAGACTTCACGAAGAAGTTGTCGAGATTATAAAATTAATTCGAAATATGGTAAATGAACGTCGCAAATCATAAAATAACACATACAATTCCTATTTTTTTTCCAATGATTATATTTATTTTATGTTGTTGTTGATTCACTTGTAGAATTATAAACAAAAACAGTTTTAGTTTATTCCATTTCGAAGAGGGTAGTTCCATATAATAGTGTCTAGGTTTAAAACATTATTTATTTACTTATATATAATTCGCTCAAATAAATAAATAAATTATACCCATAATATATCAGAAATAATTCAATAACAATCTGAATAATACATATATAGACATGTCTTAGTATCAAATATTAATTTTGGAATCAAACTAGAACTTTATACTTTATAGGTATACAGTACACATTTTGATTCCAACGTGACGTCACATTGTGCGAGAAAGATCGCGCATGTCTGCGCATAGGCATATGTATATCGTGAAAACAATATAAAACAGATGCATGTAACGTCATCTATCGCCTGATGTCTAAAAGTGTAATGGCGACATAAGAAATCGTTCAGATGACAAAAGCCGACTGATTATTTTGAAGAAGTATCAACCAAAAAATATTGTTCGGTTTAGACTGTTGACTTTGGCAATGTTGAACTACGAAATTAATAAATATTAATAATCCAAAAATTTTCTCAATATTGGAATTTTTTTAAATAAATAAATACTTTTTCAATCTCAAATAAACAAAATTCCGACGTTTCCGATTTCATTAGAACATCCTTTTTGCCTTCACGAAATTTTTAACAGTCTCTTTGTATAACAAATCGTTTTTTTTTTGTGGGAAAACGCCGGATTTAAAATGAGAAATGAGACTCATTTAACGGAAATATATTTTTCATCGCAGTAATATTTCATCGAACTAAATGAAATCCTTGGAAATGAGAACCACATTTAAATGTATTACAAGAAGGAGACTTACAAGCTTTTAAATGAAAATCACAAGAAAATATGGTTCAGATTTACAGACCAATTTTTGCAACTTTGAAAAGTATAGTACTATTAACTTTAGAATTAACTTTTAAATTTAGCAGATAGAAAAGCAAAGAAACAAACAAAAATTTGATCATCACCATCGTCATTCAGCTCCCAGTAGGGCGACTGTCGGTGTTTCAGCAGTTTTTTCAAAAAGATACTCACGTGGGTTTCGTCAATTTCCATTTTTATTTCATTTTTGGCCATTTCGGCAGCCTCTTTCCAAGTTGTAGTTCTTCTCTATATTCGTACAGATCTCTTTTTGTTTTGACACGTATTATAATTAAATGCTTGTGTGTATGTTGACCCCTTATGTTCGATGTCACTTTGGTTATATTCCATTCCTTATAATGGCCAAAAAAAGAACTTTTTAGAATTCATCAATTCCTTTAAAACCTAGTACATCGTATATTGAAATGTCTAAAACACGTCACTTGATAGATTCTTTGAGCCGGAACCCTATAATTCCGCTCAAAGACTTAAAAGGTCTCCGAGAGGCTGCGGACGCTAGGAACGCTGTAAGATTTGGTTCATTCTTGTGTTGGTAGCCATGAAAGATGGAGATTCCATTTGATTTTCCCAAAAAAGTTTGCAACGTATGGACCGTCTGGTCAGCCATCGTTTTCGAACGAAGTGATGCTAGGATTAAAAAGTTTTTTGAAGCATTTTATTGATAACACAAGAGTTGTTCAAAAAACAAGGTCTCCAAAAGGCTGCAGACGCTAGGAACGCTGTAAGATTTGGTTCATTCTTGTGTTGGTAGCCATGAAAGATGGAGATTCCATTTGATTTTCACGAAAAAGTTTGCAACGTATGGACCGTCTGGTCAGCCATCGTTTTCGAACGAAGTGATGCTAGGATTAAAAAGTTTTTTGAAGCATTTTATTGATAACACAAGAGTTGTTCAAAAAACAAGGTCTCCAAAAGGCTGCAGACGCTAGGAACGCTGTAAGATTTGGTTCATTCTTGTGTTGGTAGCCATGAAAGATGGAGATTCCATTTGATTTTCACGAAAAAGTTTGCAACGTATGGACCGTCTGGTCAGCCATCGTTTTCGAACGAAGTGATGCTAGGATTAAAAAGTTTTTTGAAGCATTTTATTGATAATACAAGAATTGTTCATAAAACAAGGTCTCCAAAAGGCTGCAGACGCTAGGAACGCTGTAAAATTTGGTTCATTCTTGTGTTGGTAGCCATGAAAGATGGAGATTCCATTTGATTTTCACGAAAAAGTTTGCAACGTATGGACTGTCTGGTCAGCCATCGTTTTCGAATGAAGTGATGCTAGGCTTAAAAAGTTTTTTGAAGCATTTTATTGATAATACAAGAATTGTTCATAAAACAAGGTCTCCAAAAGGCTGCAGACGCTAGGAACGCTGTAAGATTTGGTTCATTCTTGTGTTGGTAGCCATGAAAGATGGAGCTTCCATTTGATTCTCACGGAAAAGTTTTGAGTCTACAACGTCTGGTCAGCCATCGTTTTCGAACGAAGTGATGCTTAAAAATCGAACGTCACCCAAGCCTGCATTAATTTTGAGATACCTCTTAGGATAAGACAAGGTTTGTACAAGGGAGGCCCTTGGGAGGGATGCATTTCACATGAAAAGTTGCAGTGTATCATTCAATACGAATAAACACGTTTTCCATTGCGAAAATTTGTAGGAAACTTTATTTTTTGGACAAGCCTCGTGGCGAATAAATTTTATACACACGTCTGATTTTCGTATTGAAATAAAACGAAGCATAACATCCGAGACGGATTATAAATTGTGTAAAAGAGAAGCGCGTAAAAACATAATAGAGCTTGCGAATATTTCCGTTGAAAGGAGGAAAATAATTGGTTTTTAAGAGAGAAATAACGCGGAGGAGGTATTAAATTCGTAAATCAAATTTCTACACCGAGTATTATGAATATCTTTCAGCTTTGCTGGCAGGATTTAAAGGATTGAGTGTATTTTCTTTTCTGTGAAAAACAGAGACATGTGTGTGACACGAAGATAGATGTTTTTTTTACTGATATAGAGAATTCGTGTGGATATTTTTCATCCGTGTTAGTTTGAGAACCATCAGAAAAGACGGATATCTAAGCTTCATACAACATAGCTTTTATACAAGGGATATTTTAAAACTATTTTATTAAAATCTACTACATTTGATTAACAATTACTGTAAAATTGAATTTGTTACCTCAAGCCTCCATTTGCTTTGTCTTTTCAATGTCAAAAATTATGTCGGAGCCTTTTAGCATACAAAATCTAGTGATTAGGAGGAATATGGACGAATAGGAGACGTTGAGCGGCCAAAAATGTGTGAATCGGAAGTGACTCATTTTTCAGGCCTTTTCCTTCGCACATCCAATTGCAAAATTTTGAGTTTCAATGCAAACTATTCTGGAATCGCCTGTTTTCAATTCTCGTCCTTAACTAACTCCTGACATGACGAATCAATCAATTATACCGTCATGTTTATGAATTGGGACATTCTGTAATCATTAAAAAATTGGTGTATGAAGATTGGCGTGTTGCTATTGTTGAACAATCATTAGTCTTGGCAATCAATCAATAATTATTCTTTTTTCGAAGCGTGTTCAGGATGTCTTACCGTTTTAATTAATGGTATTTATGCACATATAATATCATAAATTGTCTGAATCTTCTAGTCAATAAAGGAGAAAATTATATATTAGAAGATGGTGTTTCATATGTTAATTTATGTTAATATATTATACCGTTGTTTTTCATCGAAATACAAGCAACAAAATGTTTATTCATCATTCTTTTTAATTGATGTTTTGCAGTTTTTCAGTGCAATTTTATACAGTGGCCGAGTAAATTATAAACTTGACATCTCTGTTACTTTGCAATTTCTTTTCTAGAACAATCTGATCAGAAACGTACCAAAATTGGTGATTTCAATAATTTTTTATCAGTTTTCTTGAATTTTCATCAAAATAATACAGTAAAACAATTAATTTATAATAAAAAATGATCAATTTAGATCAGCTTATGGTTTTGGAAGAGAAGGTAGTTGATAAATTGAAGAAATAGGTAGTTTTAATAATTTTTCATCATTTTTCTCGAATTTCCAAGAAAAATTACGTAATTTCTAGCAAAAAAATTATCAAACTAATTCAATTTGTAACTTTAATGTAAAAGGTAGTTAGAAAATCCAGACGGAATAAAGCAAAAGTAAACTTTGTGGTGGTTTCATTCTTTATGGATCTTTCTGGATTGCCTTTTGTTTTAAGCAAATTTTTTTATGATAGTTTTCATATGAATTTGTATTTTCCATAATAGAGTAGAACAGATTCCTGTTTGGTTATATTTAAAAAAATATAAATTCAGTTTTTATATACGTTAGAGCGTAAGCTCCTTTTTATTCAAATCTGTTCTACCTACTCGTTCCTTCTTAAGTTATTTTCATCTGTGTTCCCGTTTCCTTCTTCATTATATCTTTTCCCGCAGTTCTACAGCTGCCAGGTTGGGAGTTTTCACAACAATCACCACACTACAAACCCAACCTCAACTTTAACATCTGGGAATCCAGTTGGGGGCTGCAACCATCCCAGATTTCCATAGATTAGTCCCAGCCTTATCAAGTCTAAGTTGTGTTGAAATTTATAACCGCTTTTGTCCGTTGTGCATGATCGTGTCTGGGAATAGTTTTAGATTGTTTAATTTTTATTTTAATTTAATTCGTAAGCTTTCTAATTCCAACTTTTCCGCTTTTTTTTTATTAATTTTTAACGTCGTTTGTTAAAAAGCTGGTGGCGTCCAATTTAATATTAATTGTTCACCCCTGAGTACCAGTTTTTATATACTTTAACTTCCTGAGGAAGAGTCTCCAGCCGGGGATTTAAGGTTACAAAATTTTCTTTTCACTCGAAGTGTAGAGAGGAAGAGGAAGATTTCGAATAAATTGCGAGGTTTTATTTTATTTATTTTCCCCACAGCTGCAATAACACAATCGATTTATAATATAGTAATGAAAAGTTTGGTTACGTTTTATTCGATAGAAAATGTAATACGTTGATGTTCAATTATGATTTGGATCCTGTGGTCGCTATGGAACACGAATTTTCCAAAACTTTTCTTAGCATATGCGTCCTATAACTTTTTGAATATTGATTTCAATTGTCTCTAGTTTATAACCCCCGAAAAAGTAATCCAATCGGAATGAATTTCAAGATGTTTGAGGCTAATTGATTGGATCAAAACTCAAAATCATTCTTCCTTAAAGAGTTTCTTTGAATGAATGACCGTAAGCGTTCGGTGTCCAGTGGCTACGTTCTGTTGGAACCATATGGTAGGAATATTAATGCCAGCTTCTTGAAGTACGAAAAATTTTTAAACATTATGAATTTTTTAGCCATATGGACAAACATATATATTTACAGTACTACAAATCTTTTCGGCCTATGTATTATTTGTTTTTTCTCATCGATCGATCAACTGACTTCACAATTCTTCTCCACAGGTACTTTTGCCCTCCAATTCGGTTCTACCTATGTAATATCCTCCAAACTTCTACCATTTTTCTTTGGTCTTCCTCCTTCTTGTATCACTCTTCAATAACCCTTTTTGCAAATCTATTTCCCTTACTTATTTATACAAATCGTTCAGTTTTTCGTTACTCCTTCTTCTCAAAAGTCCTACTTGTTCTGTAGTCCCCCCAAAATTTTTCTCAATACCTTCCATTCCCATATAACCAGTTTTGTTTCTTCAACCTTGGTTAAAACCCATTTTTCACTTTCGTGTGCAAATGTTGGTCGAATTATTGTTGGGTATATTCTAATTTTGGCTACTCTAGATCTTATCAACATATTCAATGATCCCAAGGCTTTACTTCCTTTCGATAATCTTTTATTATGTTTTCCTTTTTCGCTTTAATCTCTATGTATTCTTTTCTACCTTTTCTCTCCATATTTTTTGCAGATCCATCTAGTTGACAGAATGCTCTTTACATTTTGCTTTGGTTTTGGTTATTAGAGCTAAATCGTCTGCAAGATTGATAGCGCTTCAAAAAGTAATTTTGCTTCAGCCGATTGGAGCCACATATGATGGTTTTTTGTCTTCAATTCTTGCATAAGATGATTCTTGAAAGATTTCAAACCAAAATAAGCTAAAATCCATTTCATTAATGGGAAAAAACACAATCCCAGTTGCTGAAAAAGGCGACGAATTAATTGATTTCGATATTTTCCGATGTTTTCTTGTACAGTGGTTACAGCTTCTTCATTGTGTATTGTTGGGCATCTCACGAGATGGTTCGAACAAAGTCCATTGTTATTAGAATGACCTACTCTGAAGAACGATTATTTACACCATAAAATGAACATAGTGGATGATAATTGTGACCAATAAAACCATTAATTTGATAAATAATTTCAACAATCGCTTCTCTTGTGTAATTTTTAGTATCATAAAATGATGTTGCTTCGGAAATTGATGTTCGAGACTTAAAATCACAATTTCAGATTATTCTAAAATCTATATAAAGTTTTTTATGATTATTTCAGTGGCTCCAAATGATATTGATACATTTCATACATATGAATTATATTACAGACCAATGAATCGTTCTGGTTTCCATATAATTCAATGGAAATTATTATCATTGTTCAGATGTGATTTCGATCTGTCGATGTGGAATATTTTAATAGGGATATTGAGTTGTCACAGTACAATAAAAATGAAACCGTTAATAATCGAAAGGAGTCAAAAAATAAGAGTTATACTTAATTTTTCATATAAATGAGTTTGATAGATGTAATGGCGTTAGTCCCACCGATTGACACCACCGTTTTGTATAGTTGATTCTTTTTTGAACTATATCTCAGATTGTATTCTCAAAGCATCCTTTTGTGTAGATAACTATAGGTTTGTTCCAACCTGCTAGTCGGGACAGTACTTGGAACGGTTATCGGAAGCGTTTATAGATATTTTCGTGCACGGTTCAGAGACCGAACACACGCAGACCTGTAGACAGACCACCAAAGAGGTGGTACGGAAGCTGGAGTTCAGCTTCTCAGGAAGATCCAGGAAGAGAGCCAAACGTACTGGATTAAACAGGAATTGGTACTATTGAAAGAGGAAGATGAAGAAGATGATTGTTTGTTTTAGTGTTGTCACCTTCTGTGTTGAATATTTTTCAAATTGTACGTTTGGGAACAAATATGAACTGGGATCTACTTGGCACCACATCAGTCTGTCTGTCTTCCACTCTTAAAAGTTTCATCTTGAGAATTGAAAATAGTGATTCAGAATTTTCTGCATTTAGAAGACATCTGTTATGGATATTTGGAAGAAGAACGAAATTTTTTTATAAAATTTTTGCAAAACTTGGGATACTCCGTACTTGTAGAATGTAGAATGAGATATTTAACTATCGTAATAAAATATCTAAAAAAAGAGATCAATATGTTGAAATATGAAGATAGATAATAAAAAAAAACATGAGCTTTAATCGAGATATTAGATTTACATAATAAAAAATATCAAAATTACTAATTTATATCGAAACGACATCAAAAGTAGCGGTATTATGTAAATTAGCAATTCAAATTGTTAATCTGATTAGTTTTTTTTACAATAAAAATAAGAAAATGATGTAGTTCATTGGAAAATAACATAAAAATGAGGTAATTGTGGGAAAAATTAATTGAATAGTGTATGAGATAGTAATATCATATGAACGTTTGAAATTTTATCCCACTGCTGAATATTATTTCACACAATAGATAACGATAGATAAATACGTTTGTTATTCACGTCTGAATCAATGATCTTGCCAATATACGAGGTATATCCACGTTCTTATTTCTATCAGCGGCAGTACTGCGATCGCTGAAGAGATGTCTTACTTCTTTTAGATGTCAGCATTAATACCGCCGCTTGTGGAATCAGATCTTTGAGTAGTTTTCTAAATACCATTACATATATCGGTAAATTCGCTATAACGGATCCAATGATGGAATATAAGTCAGGAGGAAAGGTAGATAGCAGCAAAACTAACCTACACGGGCTGAGACAAGCAGAGACTCATCTGGGAAACTGTAACCAGAGTAGAATGTACCAACCTAAGTAAAAACAATCTACGAATACAACCAGGAGTTCTATTGGGGCACTGTTGTCTCAACAAACACCTGAAGACGCTAGATCTGGCAGATGATCCGTCGTGCAGATTTTATTGCACCGAGGACGAAACCTCTATCCACTTTCTATCGAAGTATTGAACTCCAAAGCACTACTATTAAATAGAAGACGAAGATCTTTGGCAATTTAAACCATCCCACATTCTGAACTTTTTAAAAGAAGTGGGATTGATAGATCAGTTGTAAACACTGGGTTTTCCAAATCCATAGGTCATAACATAGGTCAGACAGTTTAATAAAGAACTTGATCAAGTGGACCTCTTTGGTTACTGTGGAACTAATTGGAAAGAATCTTAAGCGAAACCGTAAGTTTACTTTGCTCACATTGGATACCCAAAAATCTTACTGAGCACAATGAGTATCGGATGGGCAGTGTACTAGAATCAAGATGGTGATGAATTTTATTCTTGGACAGTCACGTAGGATGAAACTTGGGTAGATATCTGACGAGAACACAAAAACTAAACGGCACACTTTGTCCTCAACGAAAATTGAGCTTCGGTAAATCTTGTCACCTCCAAAGTAATACACATACACATTGTTTAAATGACAACCATCACGTTTGCGTACATTTTCAAAAACTTTTCGAAGAAGTTGTCGAGGAATACTCCTGATCTTTTCTTCAATATTGTTTCTTGAATCTGTCGAACGCTCTTAAGATAACCCCACAAGAAAAAAATCAGGTGGGGTCAAGTCAGGGCTCCGAGGTGGCCATTCAATATCACTCCTTCGCGAAATCACCTTTTCTGGGAACAATTCATACAAAGCAGCTAAAGAGTTGTTTGTGGTGTGCGATATGGTCCTGTATAATTTATTTCCTACAAATATGTATCTTTAACGACAAAGACACATTTTCTTAATACATAAAGCTGAGATTAGGTACCAGACAGACTGTAAGTTATAAATAGTGAGTCAAAGTCAAAAAGGTTTCAATTTTTTATGTGTTTTAAAAAGTTTTTAAAAAGTTTGAATAGACTGTGGTAGTTAGGCCGTTTGCATTCGAATATATTTCTATTTATTTCAAGAAATTTATGAAGTAAATAAATCTCACCAATTCACGCCACTGTTATCGCAGATTTTCAAGTAGGAATATTTCAAAGAAATTGTGTACAAACGCCTTCCGAAAGCTTCAGCCAATAGAAATGCATTCATGTTTACGATTCGATGTTTTCATTGGTAAACAGTGGAGATGATGAGTCCACGTGGACTGACGGTTTTACCGAATTTTATACGGGGAGGAAAGTTACGAAATAGTGGTAAATACAAGCAGCGAAGTTTTATGAAGAATACATATTGTGCCACGCTATAACCATCTTGTAATGTCGAAAATTAGTTTAACATTTGTAGGTTTTTGTACAATAAATATGGTTTCTTCGTCTGTACGCGTTTCTTTATATATAAACACGAAATTTTTCTTTGATGAAAAACGAGTCTGTAAATGTTTAATGACGTGAAGTACGTGTTGGCCTTCATAATTATCCAAGATGGCAACCGTAATATTTCTGAAAGAAAGATCATGACTATGCCTCGGGGTATATAAGAAAGGTAAAAATTCTTTCACATAATGTAAGTAATTATTGGTTCAGTTATGCAGCAAATATCGGTATTTATATGTGTTTATATTTGATAAATGTGTTTCTGAAACTCGATACAATCGTTGGCTTCTTCTTTCCTCACCGCATATTGAACCTAGGTATATATTTAATCTTCCCAACAACCTTTGTTTACTTAGTATACGCATTCTAAGAAAACTTTCTCGTTTATGAAGGAAGATCCAAAAATAATCGAAATTTCCAAACAACTTTATCATTTTCAAAATACTTTTTAATACAAGTCGCCGATGCTTATACTATTTTGTAGAATTATTTAGCAACTTCTTCGATATTGAAGAATCGGTGGAATATTTTAAAGCGTGGTAATAAGAAAAAGTCACATGGGGCTAGATCAGGCGAGTTAGGTACTTCGGGCAGTGTATCCATACCAATCTTTTGACCTGATTATTGTATGTGCAGGTGCATTGTCATGATGAAAGAATCAGTCTTCTATTTGCCAAAACTGAAGTCATTTTTGACACGAAACATATTTTAGGTACTCACAGAGTTAGTATTCCCATTTAGTTAAAATGACGCTATCAGTGAAGCAAACACCCCCTGAAAGACTGAACGATAGCATGCTCGGCCTGTTTCTTATTAATATTTAATTCCTAAGACACAAAACTTTTACTAGAGGAGCTTCATTGTCCAGAGATTGTTGCCCTCACTGAACATTGGTTAAATAATAATGAGCCTGTTCTTGTCCCAATCACATAGAAGTACTATGATCATGTCCACAAACAACGACTGTTATGATATAATATCTGAGAAAGCTTTCGAATTTTCTATCGTCCACAACAAGACTTATGATTATGATAAATGGTTTGTATTTACAGAAGACCTGACGCTGACGTGCATACTTTTTGTCACAAACTACCGACCTTACTGGAGTCTTTACCTCTAAAATGCAAACTAATTCTATGTGGCGATCTCAATATTGATTGTTTCAGTGTGTGTGCTGGTCGAAAATGTCTTCAGTCAATTTTGGATTGTTTTGGTAAGACCAGTTCTAGTACTATAGGCTATGTCGTGTCATCGTATGATCCAGAATCCACCGAATGTACTGCCTTTAATTCAGGTTTCTCCAGAAGCAGCGATAACAAAATTTTCGGTAAAATCCAATACTAAAAATGCTTCTTGTAAATTATGCTTTTCGGAAAAAAAACTTCATGCACAGTTGTGAAACAACTGACTGGTAATGTGGACTTCGAATTTTCTAGATTCTAACTAGTCTGGAATCCAATTCTTTCCCCGTCAGCCGTATGAAAAATAAGCAAAATAAACTCTGATCCACTTAAGGTAAACGATCTTTATCGCACATAAGGAAATTCTCGGATAGTGTCTTCGTCAAAAATTACGTGGAACTATACAGAAACATGTGTTAAATTAGATTAGAATTCATACTTAACCATGTTTTTAGCAGTGATTATGTTTGATTGATAATTATTTTAAAATCATTGACTTGGATAATTAGGTAAAGGTTGGGAAAATAAAAATACTGTCATTTCCGTTGTCATTGGTACAACTGGAATCATGAAACTGTCTTTCCCAATATTTTAAATATTAGTATTCTGATATTTAAATCTTAATATGTTATTTCTACAGAAATAGATTCTCTATTATAAAATTCTGTCCCCCAGCAATTCAATATCTTCAGTTTAAATCATGGATATGGCAAACTTTCGATTTGCACAATTTTCCTTTGGTACACAGTACTTATATTTTCTTTACTGTTTCTAAATCTAGTACATTAGACAAAAACGAATGGTCATGGGCGAGGAAATGATTATAGATCTTATCAAATTTTTCTACATCATCTCTTGATTTGTTAAAACCTTCCACCACTTATAGACCTGTGAAATTTCTTTGCTTTTCTTCAATAATAGATGATAAATAATAATCATCTAAATCACTTGAGATTTTTAAAAGTATTGCACAGCTTTACTCGACTTTGTAAAATCAATATTATTAGGATTGAAGATGTCAAAGAAATATTACTAAACGCAACTGGTTATTAGAAAATATAACTTTTAATGAGTAAACAGTGAAACAGAATTCGAGCTTGAAAAACTCCAAATTAACATTAATTGCTAATTAAGGATGGAACGTTATTAAAAGCTCTCGTTGGTATTTAGATAAAGTTATGAACTAAGTGACTAATGAGCAAAAAATTTTTCATAAAAACCTAATAAAACGAGGAATGCGTTTCCATTTACAAATAGATCTATAATTAACACAGAAAGATTATTGAAATAATTAAGAATTCGAATTAGATAAGATGATTCTCCAATAGACTGAAATTGAGTATCTAATTTTTTGTCTCATCTAATTAATGGTTTCTAAATAATATAAATCTAATCACATTTATGTTCTATTTATATACGGTATGGACTTATTACATAAAATCATCATTTTAATTAGTAAATAAATTTTTGATCTTGAATTTTTGGTCTTGATGACCTCATTAGTCAAAGTCATAAAAATAGTGAGTCCCAACGATTTTTTAAACAGAAACACCGAAGATAAAAGTTGTGAAGTACCTGAACATTTGGAATATTTAAATAAAAAGAACAAAATTATTTTCTGGTATGCCTCGTAAAGTTTTTCTGTATGATAAATGACAGATACGATTTCGCAGCTTGAAGTTCTCTCAAAGAAGTTCTTCATTTGAGTCTTATTTTTCCGATTATATGACAAAAGATGAATCATCAAGAAAATGGTGAAAGTTTTGACCACCAAAATCAAGTTTAACAACGGAGGCTTTTCGGTCCTAATTATCCAGTCTGAGGATTTGCCTGCAACCGTACGAATCAAGCTGTGCCTATTTATTTTTCTTCCTTTGTCACAGTTCAAAGTGCTCCTTAATCTACGAATCTCTATGTCCATGGATCTAGTCCTACCAACTTTTTATCAGCCAGCTCATTTAGTGCCTTGTATTATAATCAGCAATCATACTTGTAAAGCTTATTAATGCCGTTGCAGATGTGTACAATATTTAGCGTATTTTACTAAGAGGAAGGAGTGCCATTTCCTTGGAATGACATCCAATTCAAAAGCCTGATCTTCAAGAAACATTTGGTTTTCTACGAAAGCTAACCAGCGCCAAACCGTCCTTTATTCGAACTCAGTGTATGTAAATTAAGTTGCCTTTAATGAAGATGTTTGAAATAATACACATCGTTGCAAAAAATGTACCCAATACTTTCTGGCGGTTGACTTCCTACATTTCATTGAGTCAATCTCTGTCGTACCAAAGGCCCACCTTAACTGCTTTCGTCGCTTCAAAAATTTTCAACCGCCGATCCATTTTTGCAATTCTGGGAACAGAAAATAGTCCCATGGGGCTAAAACTGTCGACTAGGATGAATGACGTAGCAATTAAAACTTTAATTTATTAATTTTTGTTATTGCAATAACGTGTGTGCGAGCTGCATTTTCTAGATGAAATACAACGTTCTTCTCAGCCAAATGCGGCCGTTTTTGCTAGATTTCTTCGCTTAAACGTTGCAATAAGTTCGTATAATACTCTCCGTTGATAGTTCTTCCTTTTCCAAGATAATCAATGGAAATTTTCCCACGCGCAACCCAACAAACCGACGCCATTACATAGCCTGCAAATGGAACGGTCCTTGCTTTATTTGTAGCCGATTCTCCCTTTTCAGTCCATTGTCCTAACCAAATACTCGATGAAAACATCTTCTTTTTGTTTCAATATGACCAAACGCGGCACCCAGTTAGCGCATAGTTATTTCATGCCAAAATTTCCAGTTAATATGATTAATCGCACTTTTTGATATGTCTACTATGTCTGGTAGTTCACACACTTTCAGTCAACGATCATCCAGTACCGATTTGTGGATTTTCTTCAACATTTCTGGATAGGTCACCACATTGGGTCGACCACTGCAATGCTTGTCTTCGCAGGTCGTACGTCCTCGTTTAAATTCTGCTACCCAATATTCTAAGATCTTAGAATTATTTACATGTTCACAAATTCACCAAACAAATACTAAACAACGTGGTATCTTCAAACTACGGTGGTATTTTCGAGCAACTACCACCATCTCTAGGTCAGACCAGGTACTTCTGGGAACATACTTGTACTTTTGTATCTAAGAAACAATAGGGTTCATTACTGGACTCAAATAAATTACTTGTCCAAATCATGCTCAAATTGTGCTTGTCTACTCCTGCTCTTGCCTAATCACTCTTTTTGGATCTATTCGTTGCGTTGTAATAAAACTAATAAAGACAACGAAGATGACGTGGAAAATGTTAACTTAAATGAAGTGCATATATGAGAAGATGTTTTTTTTTTTTTGGAGCATATAATACTCTGAACTAAGAACAAACTTCACATAAGTTTCTGCTTAGTTGATTTTAGTTAATTAAATGATATAAAGAATGTACGTAGTTTTACTTTAATTTGTTCTCTGTTAATTCTACAAGAAATTGTCTACAGTAATCGATTTGATAGATAAATTCTACAACGTGAAAGTTGAGATAAATGAAAATAATCGCGTAGAATACCACATAAAACTGGAACTAAGAAGATTATCCTAGTTGAAACTAAAAGTTGACTCTTACTAAAGGAACTAGTAGATTGTTAAGCGAAGTAGAAACAGTAATCATGCCTTATAAGCTGCCCACAAATTAATTGCAACCATTTATTTACGAAGAATAATCATCGTTTTATTCTTTATATGGTGTATTTCTTTAAAAAATTATTGCTGGAAATCTATTAATTCTAATAATCATGTTATTCTTTATCAAATTTTAAATCAAATTATATTAATAGAGACATACAAAGCATCCATATTCGAATCTAATCATTTCTCATATTTCTTTCTTAAATTAATAAAATAATCTAACGAATTAATACGATATCTTAACTTGATAAAACCCGTTTTTTTTATAACCCATAAATATTGGGGACTAAAAAGATCCTGTATTCATTATGGAAATTTCAACGATATAATCGGCTAGTAAACACTTTTTAAAATGGCAGATATAACATCTAGATTCTACTTCAACTGTAAACTTGTTTACAGAAATCACCTCTTAGAAATTCTATAAAATCTTATATATAACGAAACTATTTGAAGGAAAGAAGCTGCATATTTTTGCGGTATAGAAATTAAACCAGGTCACAATATTTTATTTTTACTTAAGTCTTAAGAAGTGTCAAAGAAACATACGTCAAATTACACCTATCGGAATTTGATAACAAAACGAGTTTCAAAATTTGCAAAATAATTTGTGAGAAACTTGAATATCTAGATATAATACCAATATAAACATTCTGTTATAACATTGCTGTCTATTATAAGACAATAGGGTAGTTGATAATATTTGGAAATTAGTTTAAAATTATATCTTAGCATCTATTTCACCCCAAAAATATATTATTTTGAGAAAAATAAGTTTTTTACGTTAGTATTTTGAGTTTTTAGAAATGAATTTGAAATTGACCGCTAAAACGGACAAGACTATCATGGCGTCTTGAATGACGTCACACCTCGCTGTCAATTGTGTTTTTTTAATAAATGGTAATTCCTCGTATTATAAATACTGTATAGTGCCCTAATGTGAAAGTACAACGATAAAAACTCCAGACAAATTCTGGCGATTTAATCTTACTTTATCATTTTGATTTAAGAATCAAACAAAACTTGATATATATATATATCTATTTATAAATGTATAAAATCTACCATAATATACCACACGTAACATATAAAATGTTATGACTTAATTGAGTTGAAGTTATTGAAACTTTGCATTTCCTAACCTCAAAATCAGTTAATTTTTTTCATTCCACAGTGTGTAAATGCGACTCTCTGACTTGTAACTGCTGATTAAATAAGACTTTGTTTGTTTTTCACATAATACAGCGGACTTCCGATGAACAAAAGTAAGTGTTCGATGCAAAAAATTTGTCAAGCATAACTGCGTCAATTTTGGGCAAATTATTATAGTTTGCTTTGTTAAATCCTGATTCAATGGCAAAGTACATCTGTGTTTCAAGATTAAACTGAAAACGAACTTCATTAATTTAACAATAATTGCTGAAAACTCGCAACATAACCAGGTTACTTTATATAAAAATGACAGTTACAACATAGCGTTTCGCGAGGTGTGACGTCAAGCTTTTTTTATTGTCACGTGATCTACTATTAATCTTTTATTATTTTTGTAGAAAAATTGTTTTTTTATTTACTAATTATCATGATTAATCATTAGAAACTCAAAGCCATCCGATTTATTCTTAGTGGAAACAAGCCCATTTAGTTATTTGAACAATGAGACGCCACTGAAGGCAGTAGAATCCATTTTTCTCACGAAGCTACGTCATTCCTTACTGTTGGTTATATCGAAATTATCAAATATCTTCTTCTTCTTCTTCTACTTCTTGGAGATCTGTCGATCTGTTAATTCTGAAGGTGCCTCTGCTTCTTTTCCTGAGAGGTGGATTGCCGACTATCTTTCCACCTTTTAGGTGGTCTCCCGGGAGGCCTTGAGCCGGGCGGGTTGTTTTCTAGGACTATTCTCGGAAGTATGTTCTCATCCATCCGTCTTACATGGTTGTACCACTGCCTCTTACGCTGTTTTCCCCATCTCACAATGTCTTGTATCCCGCATTGCTCTTTGACATCTGTATTTCTTACTCTGTCTCTCAAATATCAAAGAACCCAATTACGTCACGAGATATACGTCGTACATTCAACTATATGTTAGGATTATAGGATGAAGGATTCAAATATAAAATGCATGGACTTTTTCCTAAACAGTTTTCATAATTATTTTACTCTTTAGAATTAAAAAAAATTGGGGCAGGAGTACCCTAAGAAAGTGTATTAGGGCCAGTACTATTATATACTAGTGTACAATTGCCACTTTTTTATATAAATCTCTGTAGGTACATGTTAATAATATTCCCAAAAACAATCAGTTTATACCAGTTGAAATAAATAATACGCTCTACGTCCATATCAAAAAGGACTCCACGTTCCTCCACGTTAACATCGAGTTTAGAAAAATCTATTGGAATCTATACAAATATAGAACAATGGACATCTTTGCGAATGTGCCAGTCAAATTAACTTACTTATAATACAGAGACTTCAAAGTATTGAAATGCTTACAAAAAGGGGTTTTATTATGAAAATTATTCTACATTCGAATGCTTCCCTTCAATATAGTGACTTCCACTCGACAGACACCTTTCCATACGTTTTTTCCTTTGATCGAAGCAGTGCTGGAAGACTTATGTGGTGAACGCCTTTAGGCTCTGCTTTACCGCTTCCATCGACTCAAATCGGGTCCATTTCAAAGCAGATCTTTCTCTAACCTTTAAAGGAAATCTGAGCAGATCCGTTGACGCAAGAGCTATTGGTCAGGAATCAAATTTTTTGGCACAGACATTTGTCATGTGTAATTCCTCGTGTAAAATTTTTCTAACTGTTTCTTTGTCGGTGTACAGTCTCGGCAATCATCCGGATGCTCATTCGACGATCTGCACGTACAATTTGGTTGATTTTGGTCACTGTTTCCGGAGTTGAAACAATCACAGGGCGACCTAGGCGCTGATCATCTTCAGTGCTCTTTCGGCGCTCACTAAAGCGCTTACACTACTCAAAACCACGCGCACGGGATAGAGAATTGTCCCCATAGGCCTCTTGCAACAATTTATAGCACTCAATCAGAGTTTTCTTCAATTTAACACGTTCGTTTCCAACCGATATTGCGCAAATATTATAATAGTGACGGAAACGTGTTTTTCTTGGTACCGCAAAAATAGTGACATCCATCGGGACTTGTCAATGGACACTATTGATAAGACTATTACCAAATTAGCAAAAAGTCATGAACAAAGATTTCACCAGCACGCGGATGTTAAGGGTCAACCTCCATGGATAACAACGATTTAGTAACAACAATCAAAAGGAAGAAGCCCCTCGAGTTAGTGTACGTGAAAGTATAGAGCTCGGTAGAAGTACCTGATCCAGCAAAGAAAACACAAAAAATTTTGGAAACTCTTTGACCATCCCGCCATTTTATCAAATCTGGGAAACGAAAATAATCCCAGAGAGGTAAATCTGGCGAATAGGATGCATGGTGTAGCAAAACAAACTTTAATTCATTAAGTTTGGTCATTACAGAGAAAATTCCTTTTTATAGTTTCCTCATCTGATCCACAAAAGCTAAATTAGAAATCCTCTGTCTACTATATCAATTATAGATTCTACTGAGCTCACAACATCTTCTTAACTTTCACAGTAGTTATGCTATTCATTTTCGCTTGTCTTTGTCAGCTTGTTGTTTTATAAAACTCATCTATAGTAAGTAGATTTTGAATGTGCAAAAACTATTATTTACGTATTCCACGAGTGATAGATAGATAGATAAAACAGATGATATCAGTAATAATAAAGGATACATTTATACAGAATATAAAGGATTATTATCTGAGTTGTAATTACAAGACATCGCGTGGGCAAATCTCGATGCATCTTATGTTTAAACCGGGTTCCTTTCAAACCGTAATTTTATAATTTCTCTTGTTTTTATCACGCCATTTTCCTACCATTCCAATTATAATAATTATAGTGTGTCCCTTTCTCATATGTTATTTACATTAATTTCGGAAATACAAATAAAAAAAGTATATTATGATTCAAATATAGATTCGAATCAAAATAGAGATACTATCTAGACTACTTTCAAAATTTTGTTGGATCCGGTGGACCAGCTACATTACGACCTATTCCCAAATATCGAAAAAAAAGCGAGGTTCATATCTACTAATGGAAACTTTAAAATTTTAATTGACTGATAATGAAATCAATTAAAAAAATGTTCAATTAAATATTAATTGATTATGGATATCAAAAAAGAAAGTTGACCAATCGAAAAAGTTTACTACAGTGACTCTCAACACAAGAACCAATCACTTCTCACAAATTTTATTTAGAAAATTCGGAGTGGTCAAAAGAAATGTAACAAAATTTTTTGTACTGTAGGAATTAATTAAATATTTAAACCTACTATTTATTATTGTTATAACTGTAGTAATATAATTAAAATTAAACACTTGTAACGCAACTTCTACAATGGTAATTACAAAAAAAGATAAAATTTTAATGAGAGAGATGTACTTGATGGATTATCAATATTATCAAGCTTCGTCAGGAATAACTGCATAATGTGATATTTAATCTGCTCCTTTTTTTTTTGTAATGGTACTAAAGCTTTTTTCGATAAGATATGACGAGGAAAACGCGATTCTACCTGCGTCAAGTTTGAAAAATATGAAAATTCGCACCGATCAATATACTAAGAAATGCGGAAATCACATTCTTTGTTTTTATCAAATTGAGGCCGTCCTCTTGCAATAGTACGTTGAGGTTACGCGGTGTCTACTTTGGGATTGATCAGGTTTTGTTTTAAATCATGATTCAATTTCCAGAAACGCTAAAACTGAATCAAAAGAATATAAACCCCACCTTTCGACCACGATTCTACCTGCGTCAAGTTTGAAAAATATGAAAATTCGCACCGATCAATATACTAAGAAAAGCGGAAATCACATTCTTTGTTTTTATCAAATTGAGGCCGTCCTCTTGCAATAGTACGTTGAGGTTACGCGGTGTCTACTTTGGGATTGATCAGGTTTTGTATTAAATCATGATTCAATTTCCAGAAACGCTAAAACTGAATCAAAAGAATATAAACCACCTTTCGACAAAAGCAATCGTTGAAAGTCTTCATCGTTTTCGTCTGCAATTAAGCGCGAGCTTATCACATTCTTATTTTGTTAACTGCGTTAATCACAAATTGCTTCGATTGTTGCAATTTATTCAAATTTTTCTCTACTAGATGGATACTCGGTGGATAACACAATAAATTACCTCTGGATTTCTGGAGCTCGCCAATAAATCACTCAGGATATTGATTCGCCTTTAGTGTTCGTCAAGTTTTTCGCGAATTTCTTCGCCCATAACAAATCTAACAAATGCCAATAATAATGCTTCATTGCCAAGTAAAGTTTGTAGATAATCACGCAATAAACTTTCTCCTTCTTAGAATATTATCTGCTTATATTGATAAGACAAGTCAAGCTAATATTTCAGTTCTTTATTATGGATATCAAATAAATTTTCATGGACCCCCGCTTTTGATTGTTTGACCCCCATTTTTGGTGTGGTGGTGGGTCATTACTCACGCAAATAAGATTCATTCACAACAATTTATAGTTACCAATAATAATGCTTTAGAAATTTTAGTTATCATTACTCATTTTGTTTAGTATATTGTTTCTTTTTGTCGTCAGATATTTCTCAACACGAATTTCATTTATGGAAGTTGTTTTGGTATCAAACTTTTTACCTTTCAAGGTATATGTGTCTCTGATTGGCGTTTAGTGTTGTTTTTGGCATGGTGTGGAAGTCAATGGAAACGATATTTAACTTTAAGTTATTTCTGATAGCTCCTTACAGACTTAGACATTCTCTAGTTAATTTTTGACCTAACTTTGTGATCGTAAAATTAATTAGTTTACGTATGGCTGCATTTGCTAAAATTTTCATAATGATTTGAAATAATTGAAAAGGTTTTTGAAGTATTTTAAAAATCATTAAACAATTTCTCTTGTTTAAATTTCACGTGGGAGTTAAATGATTTTTTTGCATGAGAAATAATTTCTCTATTCTATTTTATACATTGTTACAAAAATCTGATTAAAAAGTATTATTTTCTCTTCGTTTGTGATAATTGTATCAATTAACTAATGAAAGTTATTTTAACTTTGTTATATGTAGTTTATTCAAATGTTGTTAATAAACAAACTATTTTTTTTGTAAAGATTCAGTTCGAAACAATGATATAAATTCATTCAGTTACATAAACACACCCAGCAAAAATATTTGGAATAAGTTAAAATAAAACAATAATTTTATTGCTTTTCGACATAATCACCGAAGAGATTGAGACATTTGTCATATCTGTGGATAAGCTTTTCAATACCCTCTTCAAAGAAAGTTGCCGCCAATGAATTCAACCTAACCTAACCATTCTGTCAACTCGTTGCACCAGGTCATCTGAAACGGCCATCTTTAAACTTTCAATGGATTTCTGCAGCACTATTGCCTTCAGAAAACGAATCACATTTCGCAATTCACACTTGGCGGGAGCATCAATAATGGCGGACATGTTTACGTGGCTGTATCACAACGCCGTCTGACGCCTGCATGTCAACAATGGCGGCGTGCGTAGTGCGAGAGCTTCGCATTCGTCTACAACACAAGCCCGCTTTCATTTTCCCGCGTAGTGTTTGCACGGAGCGATCGGAGGTTGAAAAGAATTCGTATTGAGTAAATGATTAGAATTTCATTATGTGTAGTTATTGGGCTAAACATTTTATAGAATTCAAGCTAGCATGTGATTGTGAAAGCATATATTTCAAAGAATTCCTGGAAAACTAGTAAGACTTTGACAGTCTTACCTGAAAACGGAATTAGAAAAATGGTGGTGTAGTGTTTAGTGCTTTTTTCACTTTTTGTTTGGAATACATTATGAGGCCAAATGATTCTAGTCGACAGGGAATTTTTGCATTCGTTAAAAACAGAGAAGTGTCTAAAGCTGCGTGGATGGATAGACAAATAGGCACAAGAAGACTAATGAGAACGATTGAAATTAAAGGTAAAGAAAAATTGAGGTAGCGTACTAAAATATCAGGATATTACAGACTAAGAGCTCAGAATGTATTGGGATCGGTTAGAGAATGCCAAAAAACTGATGGGAAAAAAACCACTAAACAGATAGTATGAGAGTTAGACTTCAGCAACTCAAGAAGAGCTCTTGATTAAACAGGACAGGGTTCTTTTGAAAGAAGAAGGAAAAAACCAAATATATTGTAATGGACACGGGTAACAGTGTGGCTACAGATGCAATACATACCTAACTTGGTTTTGAAAGGGTGGCAGAGTTTAATTATCTTGACTTCTTGTCATTTATGTACCTGAAATTTGAACTATCAAGGAAAAAAGTTGAAAAAGAATAATAAAGAAGATACATAAAGGGTAAGAAAAAAGAGGTATTAAACGCCGCAGAAAATAGTGTGTTCATATGGTAGAACATGACTTAAAAAAATTGGAGGTTAAACATTGGCAAGGATTTTCGAAGGGTATATTTTATTAATTTTATGTAAAGTGATATATTCCTATTGAAATTTGAGAAAACTACTTATAATTTTCACTCATTATCCATTTAAAAATATTTTCATAACTAATTTAACAGTTTATAGGAAAAACAAATGTTTTTCTGCCTATACACCGCGACGAATATTGGATTATATTTCCTACAAACCAAAGTGACAGTGGTTGACCTTAATATCAATTTGCAATATGGCTTTTTTAGCAGAAAACACGCAAAACTTGTAGATCAGTTTCAGCGTTCCGTACCTCATCAGTGCAATATTTAATCTCAAAAATCTAGAGGTAAGTACATCAGTATAATATGTGGAAACAATAATAGTGAAATGAAGTGTCAATATTTCGAATAATCACAATAACTTTTTGGGATATTGCTTAGGTGATGCTTGGTATTCATCAAAGCACATTGCATTAATACGTCAAGTAATAAAAAGGTACAGTGGAAGTATTTAAAATTTCTGTGTCTTCCTCTTGGAGAAAATACAATATTCTGGGGCAAAGAAAAGATAATTTCCTCATTATTATAAATGAAAAATGATAGACTACAGCTAAGCATAGAAAAACCATAGTTTATAACCCATATTTCACATGTTCTAGCGTTTACATTCAATATGTTCTGTTTTAAACTTGAGAATTATTATCCTTATTATAATCCTGTAACTGCTTCAACAATGAAAAGAGATAGAGACGCAAACTAAACGGGTGCATTTAAACGCATTCCAAAATAATAACGATTCGGCTTACCGGCTTTCCTTTTAAAGTTATAATCCAGTTTTAATCAATTTGAACACTAATTGAACGGTTTTGTCACAAATATCCAACAATATCCCACCAACACTCGTTAAAAAGAGCAAAAGTCAAAGAACTAACTCTAAAGCAAATAACGCATGTCTTAAAGACAAAAGACACTCGAAAACGGATGACTACACCTGGCGTTCGCGAACGTTAACAGGTAGGTCTTGAATAAAATACGAAATGACTTTTTACCTTGTTCGGACGAGATCGGAGCAGATCGTTGATATTGAAATGGAAGGTGTGAGTTGTGGCTATACTGAGTAAGAAGAATCCTCAAGAAAAGTTTCGTAATAATGTGAAGATATTTTATTAGAATAATTCAGTTGACAATGGAGATGTTTTTTTAGCTGTATCATTGTTTTTATTGAATGCTATTCTCACTTTTGAAAACAATAATTTAAATATCACGGGATTGTTCTCGAAATTCCTCTAATTTGTTTGTCTATTAAAATAGAAAACGCAAATTAAATTATTCTACATAACCACCAAGCAAATAGATCATTTGATCATAGTGGCTGATAAAATATGAAATTTTTCGAAAGGCAGCTTTCCTATCCGTGATATTAACCACACATTGACTTGTACCTGCTCATCAAAGCTAGTATACGTTTCAAATTTGATTCGTTCGCTTAATTTAATAGTGATCGTACAGACACCTAAACTAACCGATGATGGTGAACGTTCTGGTCGTCCAATTGAGGTAGTTTCTCCTGAAAACATTAAAAAAATCCACAAATTGGTTATATCCAATCTTAAATCATCATCTGAGTGGACTGCAGCCGATTAACCACGTCCAAAGTATCCAAAGGATTCCTCCTCCACCTTATAGTCTAGATCTGGCCCCCAGTGACTATTGGTTTTTCGCTGGTAAGAAATTCAGCTCAAAGGAAGAAGCATTTGCTGAAACTGAAGCCTATTTTGATGTAAAAGACAAATCCTTCTACAAGAATGGCATTGAGAAGTTAGAGAAGCATTGAAATAATTGAATGAGATTATATTGATGAATTCGGCAAACAAAAAAGTGTTTTTCTTAGTTAGTCATACGACTTATTGTATTTTCTATCTTACATCGTTGTCGGAATTTCAGTTACTCTGGAAATATTTCTCAAATTTGTAATTCTTATAATACTTTACGCTTGGTAAAGCTATTGACAATCCGCTACTGGAAGTAGATACTATGAAATGTCGACTCTAAAAACAATAACCTCCAATTACCTTCACGTTGTTTTGCTCATAAAAATGTTAATTAAATTCCCCGCCACTGAACCAATTATTCCGTAACTTCAACTGAGAAACTAATTTGTACACTTTCAAGTTAGTTTTGTTCCCTTAATTTTTTGTCTTCAACACACACGCCATAGAGCCTTAGAAAAACTGGTTTTAATTATATTGACTCACGGTATTTTATAATGCCCATAAAAATGGTTGAAGAAGTTAATAATATCCGAGGTACGGATTTTTAAAACTTGTGATTGTAGTTTAACGCTTTTGATGAACGACTAGTGAATTGTTTTTCAAATTTTTCGACTATATAGCATTTTCCAAATAAACAAATTGTTTTCTGAGTTTTAAGAAAAACCTTACGAAATATCCTTCATGTCATAAATACTCTCAAAATTAGTTTTATCGCCTTAATTTCGAATATATATATCAGAATAAAATGTGCATGCCTACTAATCACGCAATCAGATTAATTTTTGAAAATGCTTGTGGCATAAATCACTGAATCAATAACGCGAGCGGATTACTATACTTTATCCACGACTACTACATATTTTTATTGTTTTTTGTTATATACAATATATTATTTTACATTTAAACATTGTACATAGTTATAATTATCGTATATCTCCATAATAATCAAAACAAAAATCAATGTAATAGTTTTTTGATGAAGCAATTTCTAATGGTGTTAAAGAAAAATCACTTTCATTTCCTATATCATTTTTAGTTGATCTCTGAACATAATTTGACATAAAATATTAAAACTATTGACTAAAATCTAAACATACAATTATGTTGTCAGTTTTGAGTCAAATTGTTTTAGAAGGTACTTCAATTTATAAACTGTTTCAAAAACCATAATACGTTAAGGAACACATATAATATAGACATTTTAAATGTCTCTGATAGCTCAATGTTAATGTTCCGTGCATTAAAACTGCAGGTCACAGGTTCGAGTCTGGTATAGGATTATTTTTATGTGTACAGAATTTGAAAATATTTAATAGTGTTTAACAAGCTAAAATTATGAGAGCTGATTTTTTGTATCCAAATAATATAATAAATTTCTTATTTCTTATACTTTTTCATATGTTTATGTTTCTAAATCTTCTCGATTTTTGATCTCTTCTGTTTCAAAATTAGTTTTTTTAATATGTTTTGAAGGATAGATAAAATTGACGTTTTGACTTTTCTTTAAGGCTTAAAGCAAAGTCGAAACGTCAATTTTTAAACAGAAGAGACCTAAAATCAAGAACATTTAGATGCATTAACAATATAATATCAAGAAAGCAGTGATTAATGATTCATTAATTTTCTTCGTATAATGTTCAAACGTTTTAATTTAAAATAGAAAATAGGGATTCGTTTGGAATTGCCAACTCTTTTGCAATGTCTGCCGATGATAATAATGAAGTTTAATATCATTTCTAAAAGATACCACCAACATTGAACAAGTTAAAAACATCGTTAATAATCTGTAATCGAAGATATGTTTATCAATATTCTAATATGTTTTTTGCTATACCTATTTAATCAATAGTTTATCCGTTCAAGTTATTATTTGACCTAAAAACATATAACTGGTAATACTCATTGTATATTTTTCAATGGTTTATATCTAACTGTTAACATATGAAACATAACAATAATAAAATGAACAGATACTGTACAATTTCCAAGTTATAATATCCAACAGATGTTTGGAAGACGTGATCTCTTTTTTCATACAATTTTAAAACCAGCGGTATTCTTCAGTCCGTTAGTTACATTCAGAAACAAGATTTATTAGTGGTTTTAAGAATTTCTTTGTTTATATTAAATATTACCAAATTTGTAACAAATTTCGACAAAACATGAAGCAGAATTTTATTATTATTTTTATACTAAACCACTCAGAAACAGGAAGGTACACTAAAAAAGGCATTTTTTATGATACGAGTGTTGTAGCAAAAGTAAGGTTTACTATAAGCTACAACCTCGAGTAAATACGATTTATCCACACTAGGTTTATGCTGAAGACTCCATGTACGTCCAGCATAACCGCAAATGGTGCAAGACTTTTTCTGAGGGTCGCATAGAAGTTCACCGCCACACATAGGAAAAAATGTAAATCATTTGTGCCAAAAAAATTGACAAAGTTCAACATTTTTTGAAAATTTTTTGTTTTTGCCCTGAAATTTGATTATTATGTTACTAAACCCATAAGTTATTCACATATTTGGAAAGCTGACGGAATGACGGTTCTAAATCCATACTTCAAAATTTTTTTTTAATATTTAGATCTTACGCAATAATTGTCCAAACTTGGCTTTGCAAAGTTGTTATATTTTTTGATATTATGAGGCAAAATTTTGTTTAAAATATCATGTGAGACATGATTTCGATGTATTTTTTGCCTCGGAACATGATGGCGCTATCATAGAACATACCTAAATGTAAAAAAGTACATTTGCATAGGGTTTTTCGGTTCTATTTTTTCTAGGTACATTCTATGATAAAAATGATAGTGGAAAAAGTACACAGACAACGTCTATCATATTATTTTAGTATAATTTTTAAGATATATATCACTGAAAACTTTATAATTACTAAATATTTTTGTATAAAATACAATGTGTAGATTTAGCGCTTTTTAGGTATGTTCTATGGCAAAACTGATAGCGCCATCATGTTCCGCGGCAAAAAATACCTCGAAATCATGTCTCAAATATATCAAATTTGCAAAGCCAAGTTTGGACAATTATTGCGTAGGATCTAGAAATTAAAAAAAAAAAAATTTGAAGTATGGATTTAGAGCCGTCATTCCGTCAGCTTTACAAATATGTAAATAACTTATGGGTTTAGTACCATAATAATATTAAAAAATGAATAATTCTCTCCTTTTAAAAAGACTAGAATTGCCGGATACATTCGTCTTCTATTTCAAACACTCCCAGAGCTCTGGAAATCCTGAGTGTTCTTGAGATAGTTTGGATAGAGTTTTCGTTCTCTGCTTCAGGTGTTTGAGTCCTGGTAGAACGCCGACTGCTGATCGGTGCCAGTAAAATTCCGGTGAGCAGCTACTGCTTCGCTGGCACTACTAGAATGTAGTGGCGGACGTGACTAAATACACGCTTGCACACAAAAGGCATTCTCCCAACACCCCTTAGTTCTTCAAAGTGCGGAATGTTCTCTGCCTTGATTGATAGGATGAATTCAGCACAATTTGATCGCTAAAAATCCTGTCTGCAAGTAGCCTGCTTCGATAATATATCGGCCGATTCTATACTGGCTGTCCAAAACCGCTATTTGTGCAAATAGCTCGATTGCTAGGCTAACGAACGCAATTGAAGTGGTGGGATATACTAACAGTGATAATCCACTTGCTCTTAGTCGAAAGGAGAGTTAAAAAGCGTGTTTAAAAAATTGAGTGTATTTAAATGAAATATTTCGCCTCGTAAAATGATAATAAAGGTTTGATTAATGTCGAAATCGATATAATTAAATCTCTACGTATATTCATCCCGTACTATTGGATTGTATAAATGACTGCAGTCAAATTAATATCACAGATATGATCAGGATAGAAATCCAAACCGTATTTCATCGATCTCTAATCACGGATAACATAAACGTTTTCGATAAGCTCTCTGATACAGATATGCAGTTGATAGAAGATTCACATATTAGTCATATAGGGGTAGTAAAATATTGTTGTTCGTGTAACTAATATCCCAGTTGCTTTCGTAAAATGTACAGAGAGAAAATTATGAATGTTTATTTGAAATCATGTAAAAACGAGGATCTGCATCTATTGACACAAATATCTATATATTGTGAGAATTCATCTTCGGATTAATTTATCTTTTTTGATGCGACATTAATCGTAGCTAGTGCGGAAGGCCTAATGACGTGAATTTCGGATATCCTGCATATTTTCACACTTGGTTCAAGAGGAAATTAATGAATGTGGTGGTGAACTTTGCTTTTAAGCGGAAGTATTAGTGGTAAACATATCGATCACATTCCCAGCGGCTCAATGTTCCATTTTCTACCTAGATGACTCTAAATCATAATTTGGTTAATAAAGTCTATTTTTATGAATGAGATTATAATAAAATGATGAAGCATTCGTAATCTTAACACAACTTGAACGAATCTCCTTACTATATGGGAAAAACTAAAATCGTATTTTCCGTGAAATTTGTCGAAAAGAGATTCCAGGCGCTTTCCAGTAAATATGCTCACAAATTATTACGAAATGCAGGAAAAGATGATATTGATTTGATTTCAATTGGCAAGTGATTGTGCATTTTTTGCATTGTAAAGTATTGAGCCCTCAACTAATTCTGAACGTAGAGTCAGTAGGTAAAGTTCCTGCTTCGTGTTCCCAAGTGGATAGCCTTGCAACGATCTTTGATCTTTTGGAAATTGGAGAAGCGTGCTTACAAATTAAGCAAATGGATTCAAAGATGAATAAGGAAGGGTGAGAATTTTTAATCTTTTAAAAAAGTCTCTGCTGTTTAGTGCGATTAAATATCTAACAACTCTCTTTTGTAGTTTGAAGGAAGTACCCCAGAAGGAAGGAAATCTGAGATGGGACTCAATAAGGAGGTGGATAAATTCAGTTCTTTGGAAACTTTCTTGTGAAATGTATATCAAATATTTATTACCTTCCACAAGGATAATAGATGGGGTTAACAAAAATAGGCATCCTAAAAATTATATTACTTCGTTTGGTGTGCCGCTATAGGTTAAAATTAAGCTATACATGTTATGATCTACCAAAGAGGTTAACAAAAACTGGGTGGTAGCCCTTATAAGAAAACAAATTAACCTCAGCTATAGCAGATCGAGAGAAATGAGATAAAAAAATGGGGAAAATTTTAATTTACTTCTCCATTGTAAATATAAGAATAGCTCCTAAATCGTCCTCTATCTATTTACAACATAAAAGTGTCAATTTAGTAAAATTTGTGGTGATATTATTCTTTGTATTCGCTGGTAAGTTTTTCTTATATCTTTTTAACGTTGCTTTTTATATACGTACATATATAATGCTCACAAAATACCAGTTATAGACTTCCTTTTGTTTTAAGCTTTGAGTAAATTCTTATTTTCTATTTATTTGGAAAACAGAACGAAGAGAATAAAACAGATTCCTGTTTGGTTGTATTTAAAAAAATATATAAACTCAGTTTTTTTATACGTTACAGCACAACCTCCTTTTTATTCAAATTTGTTCAACCTACTCGTTCCTTCTTTAGTAATCACCATCTATGTTCCCGTTCTCCAGATCTGACTAAATTAAACACTTTTAGAATGTAGGTAGATAGAGGACGATTTAGCAACGAAACAGGAGTTCTATTGAATTCCTCGAATGGAGCGGGAGGTCAAACAAATTAATTTTTGTGCTACAATACGTGAACAAAGAAATATTGAAAATGTTTGAAGGAACACATAACAAACCGAATGGCATGTTACAATGTATTCGTTGTTTGGAAGAAAGTCCACCATAATAAATAATTTATATATGAACAAATCGTGAAATTAGTTTGGACCTACAAGATTCAACTATGGGGACATGCTACCTAAAGCAACATATAAATAATCCAGTGATTTTGGAGTTTTGTTCTGTTACGAAATTGACTGTGAAGCCGGTCCTGTTCGATTATAATGAAAGTGTAAAATTTGGCGAATACGCCCGTTTTTTGGAAATCGTTTGATATTGTTTTTCTACATGTTTTTATGTATACAGCAGCAATTTGTTTATATTTTTTTTAGAACCAACTTCTAGGAAGGCTTTTTGATTGATTTGTTTGATCGTTTACTTAATAAAATTCCAGAAATTCCTATATGGTATAAATTGGTGCTTGTTTAGTAACGATAGTCAGTATATAATTTAAAGTCATAGTGAACGCAACGAAATAGTAAAAAGTAACCGATGAGAAGAAAAAAACAAAGATTTTTAAAGCAATTATTTAAGTGCTTATTGTAGAAGCAAAGCGAAGTGATATTTTGAAATACAATGTAAAAAACGTACACTTAGGATTCTTTGTTCGCGGTGATGATAAGATTGCAATAAATATTTATACAAATAAACTTTCTAAAAAAAGTATCTATATATGTAGTTCGTTTGAAACATCACTTTTCATTTATTTCTTGTTTATTTTCACGAAAACAATCCTCGTAAAAATTCTTCTTGATGTTTTACTTACCTTTTTTTTGAGGCAGGGCACATTGCGTTTGAATAACAGTTGCCCTGGGTGGTAATGGAGGGACGTCGAATCGCGGTTGTTGTTCTTTCAATACAAAGCTTTCATTTGTTTTCGATGTTGTATCCCTAGGCACGCTGATTACATTATAGCGAACATTCTGATGGGTTATCACAAAGAGCGGTTTCTGAAAACAAAAAAATTGACTGTTGATCGAAGTTTTACCACATTATTTAGATATTCTCGTCTAATTGAGTATCAATAACAGTAAATTAACCAAGAGAAACTAATTTGTGAATAAATAAGATAAATATTTACTTGAGGATAATCACAAAATAAACTGAATAATAATTCTAGGAAAAATACAAAATATCTAAAGACTTTTACAACTTATTTAAAGTTTTGTCACTTCTCTCTGTATATTTTTAAAAATAAAGTCATTGTAAGTAAATCAGTGGTTCACCAAAAAATTATTTAAGAGGAAATTATAGAAATAGGTAAAAAAAATTATGGAAAGTAGTAACAAGAGGAACAAAAAGAAACAGATATAAAAGCAAAATTTTTATTTTAATTTTGACATTTCGTTTGTTTGCAATTCTCTTACACCATTTTTATAATTAAATTTTTGTCTTTTTCGTGACTCCATGATTTATTAATGCTGTTGAGTGAAATATCAAAAATATTATCTATTAAAAATCCATTATTAATAAAGAGAAGAAAATTTATAAAGAAGACATGTAGGGCAAAAACAAAAAAAAAACGAAAAGAAATGAAGAAAATAATAAAGCTCCTAAAAGAAAACTGTATAAATAAAGAAATGAATAATTGAATACCGAAATAATTTACAACCAAAGATTAGAATGATAAAGGAAATAAATTGCTACCCTTCGAAGGGGGAAATACTAGAAATAATACGGGGAAAAAGGATAATAAATCCCCGGGAGAAGCCGAAATAGAATAAGATTAAATCAATACGGCCGAACTGCACTAAATACGAGAATTTATCATTCAATGAGTAATAAATGGGAATAAGAGACAATACATGAGATAAAAGACGAATGAAGAAACTATAGAGGTATCGCATTACTTGATAAAGTCCGCAAAATAATATAAAGAAGACTACCAATACGAATTCAGATCTGGAAGATCAGTCACAGACCATATTTTCACTATGAGGCAAACGCAAAGCATGGGGTACGAATATAATATAAAATTCCAAAAAAGTCTTGTCAAAATGACACTAAAACATTCAAAAACGAACCATAGAATATCAAAATGTTTCCAGATCAACAAAAGTAAAAAATTATTCATAAAAAATTGTAAATTTTAATATATATTTTATCATTAATAGGAGGGCCGAGGCTTGGATGCATATAGGATAGCCAAGGTCTGGCTACCCAGAGTTTAGTCAGTCATGATTGGTTTCCCAGTGTTGGCCCCGTCGTTCAAGTCTGGGGACTCGATATGAAATTAATAAAATTATCAACAGGAACTAACAGTCTTGGGAGATTTGAACCCTAGAGGGAATATCAAAGAAAAATGTAATAAAGAAATTAATACCTCAGAAACATTTTTTTCGTTGTGGTCGTTGGAGGACGGGTTGTTATTAGATCTCTCAGAATTGATATTTTTCGTCTGCATATCATTGTCTTTTCAAACGCTGTACATACACCTGAAACAAAAGAAAACCCATTAAAATATTAAATTCATTCTAATAGTCTGCTTGTCTATGAAAATATTTATCATCCATTGAATTTTAACTGGATAGAAACTAAATAAAGAGAAAAATAGTCATAAAAACCAATAGATATTGACTACAGAATTATAGTACTTCCTGTATTTTGTTTTATAACTTTGAGGAACTTCATTCTGCTCACTGTTTCGTTTATTACAATCTCTGCAAATAAATTGGCCAAGCTTCAAGAAAACAAAGCGAAAAGAGAGAAAATTGAGCTCAATATTTCATTTATAATAATAATAATAATAATAATGTTTATAATGATCATAATAATGTAAGAATACTTTCAAAAACGATTGATAGAAAATAAATACACCATAATCAATCCAATTGTCTACTTAAATTTTCTCTAACTTTCCAATATGATTAGAAAGACTCTTCGGTCTGTCTACTTGTCATCTTTCCGCTAACTCTTACTACATTTTCTTTTCTTATATATCTTCTTAACTATGTTTATCAATTGTTTCCTATTTCGTTGTATGTATATCCCATATTTTTTCTTCGTTCGTACTATCAAAAACTCTCTCTAAATCAACTACTGTAACATAAATTCCATTATCTGTGTCTGTATCTCAAACTGACCATTTTGCGTTAATCTATTGGATCGAATGGCCGCCTGAGTATGAGTGTATGTGAAATCTATCTCCTGTTTTAGTCCCTCTTCGTTTATACCTTCACATAACTTTTATGTTTTAATTTTACTTAGTTGACGACAGCTTCTTAGTATCTGTGCTGATTGGTTCGAAGTATATTTAGGATAATTTTATTTTTTTGGGTATTTTTGACCATTTCTTGCTAATTCCCCTGATACAGTATTATTTGAAATATGGTATGAATGCGTTGATTTTCTTAAACTCGTACGTACACGTTTCTGTTTTGATTTAAAACTATTTTCAAAAAATGTTAAGTACAATATGTACAGGTACGATAATGACCGTTGTTAGCGGGAGCTCACAACACGTGTTTATTTACATGAGAGTAAAAACTGTCTTTTCAGTTATTAATAAATGAATATTGCACTTGAACTTTATGATAAATTTACGATGAAACTAAAATTAACATGAGAGTTGCACGGAAAAATCAAAATGATACGTATAACAGTCACTGCTACGATCAATAAAAATCGTAATGGAAAAACAGGGGTTGATCGTAGAGTAATATGAATAAAACACATAAAAGTCTAGTCAAAAAAGTTTATAATTAACAAATAAAAAATACGAGTTGATCGTAAAGAATTGAAAATTTAGGGTTGTATGTATTTTTTAAAGCTGTATCTAAAAAAATAGGGGTGGACTACCATTAACATTTAGGGTGATGAAAAATAGATGTTGCTCGATTCTCAAACACAAAATTTCATGAGAATCGATCAAGCCGTTTCGGAGGAGTTCAATTACAAACACCGCTACACAAGAATTTTATATAAACAATATAGAAATTGTGTAAAATTAAAACGAATTAATTCTAGTTAATTAGAAATTTTCGCATCATGAATACTACCATTGTTCCTAAGGCAATAACAAATTAAATTCCTTTCAAGACCGACACATAATTAGCAATTGTGAAATGTATAGATACCTATTGTTTGTTCATTCAGTTTATCAAGCATTTTATCCAAATTCATTCGGATTTATATCGACGTATTTTATCATAAATATGTTATACAGTATGTCTTTTACCCTCTAGTGTTAAAACGAATAAGTTTACACCTGTCAATCTACAGATTTTTAGAATGATGACTGGTTATTCTCAAAGTACCTTTAAAGTAACTAATAGACCGAGTCAATTCATCCTGTCGTCAAACATGAGGAGTTTAATAATTCCAATAGTGAAGAAGACCAGCAATGTAAAAAGCAAACTTTTCTATAGGAAGTTCTCTTAGGTGAAGATAACAAAGTTAATAATAAAATCGATACAAAATCACTAGTTGAAAATATGAAACGAAGTAATACTAATAATATTTCTTGTATTTTATATAGATAGATAGATAGATAGATTACATAATGATAACTCAGATATTGGACGTTAGGACTCTAAATTCTGCAGAATTGGATGGTGAACATAGGTTGGTACTAGGGAAAATCCGCATGAAAATAACACAAAGATTCCACAAAAAAAACTATACCAAGACAGAATTACAAAAAAGCTACATCAGAACCCAATGAACGAAACAGAAAATGTAAAAACAAGCTATGGAGATGTCGAAGATGAGGTGCGACAGCAGATCGTCAACACAAATATAGTAGCTGGATGCCTCAACGGCACTATTTGGAAATATAAACATCTTACAAAAGAAACAAAAAGCGGAATGTATAAAACAACAATTAGACCTATTAGACCCGATACAACTAAGACAAAAATACTACTAGAGACAATGGAAATGAAAGTACTAAGGAAAATAGCAGGGAAAACACTTTTAAACAGAGAAAGAAGTAAAAACATAAGAAAAACGTGCAAGGTAAAAAATGTAATTGACTGGGTACTAAAACGAAAACAAGAATGGTCTCATTAACGGAATGACAAGCGAAAAGCTTATCGCAAGAGATAAATCATTAGCAGGCAGAACAAGTATTGGTCGACCGAGAAAGAGTTGGTGTGACAATCTGGATCCAGGAGGCTGAAACTGAAGAAGAAACAGGTTTTAAACCTACCATACAAGAAAGAAGAAGAAGTATTTTATTTAATGATATGATACGTATAATAGAACTAACAAAAAACACGTTAGGGTTCTTAATAGAATTGTGACAAGACAAGACAAGTTTAGCAAATTAACTGTAAAATTCTGGGTCTTCTAGACACCAAGGTTGATTCGTAAGGTATCATACTGCATTTTGGTTTACACACTGACTTGCAACTTATAAAATTGTCTTTAATTCTTATGTGTTTAAGTCGAAGAGTTGATGGAAAAATTTTAGCAGGCTCTTGAGACAGCATGAAATTTTGTCTGGGCATTATCAACCCTTAAATATTTTAAAAGTTGATGCATTTTGGCTTTTTATGTCATGTAGCTTGATAGTTAACAAAGTGAACAATCAGCAAGCCAAATCATTTCATCTAAATTGTTGCTAGGAGCTTTCATAAATATAAGATTCAAATACCTTACAGAAGTCTTTCCCCAGTTGAGTGATGACAAATTAAAGGAAGGTATTTTTATTTGGCCATAAATAAGAAAATTGCTGGACGATGGTCACCAACAATATGGATCCAGACTACTAACAGTTAGTTTATAAGCTTCTAGACGCTTACAAATATCTTGGTTCTCCTCGAATGCTATTGAAAATTCATTTCCTCCATTCCCGAAAATTTGGAAGCTGTTGGAAGCTGTCAGTGATGAGCAGGGTTAAAGCTTCAACCAAGATATTGAACCAATGGAAATTCGGTATCGAGGACGATGGGATTCGACCATGATGGGTGATTACTGTTGGTTTTTAAAAAGAGGAAGCGCAACCCCTTATAAAACGAAAAAGTAGGGGTAATTGATGAGATGCTTCTGCAGCTCAGATTGACCTAGTGGCAAAGCCGAAGGACCACAAGCCTTTTACGATTTCATGTAGAGCTCTCCGATGCTCTCTGCAAAATTTTCGAAATCTGGCCGTATTAATGTCACTGCAATCTATAAATCCATAAATATGACAGATACATTGCTTATGAGCAATCCCGAGTTTCGTTAATGCCGGTTTATTTGTATTTATGATGTAAATTAATCACTGCGTCACCACTAAACAGAGCCATTTCGTTTGTAAACGCACATGGAAACATTTTAGACCCGATAACATGATCTGGCATAAAAAACCCACGAAAAGGACTGAAGAACATTCGAAAAGCAAAAAAATATTAATGAAAATATTTAAGGGTTGATAATACTCCGCCATCTATCAGCCAGGTCTTCGATTTTATGTTTAAACAAAATTTTATGTTGCCTCAGAAAGTCATTAAATTTATTTGCCAGCTCTCGGAATATTTGAAGTATTTGAATTTTCAGTATATCAATTTATTCATACGAAATTATTCAAATTATACTCTGAATTTCAAGAATTTATGATTAAAGTTTTATTTCTTGATCTATATACATTCAGGTCTTGACAATTACGTTGAGTGGCTTGACCGGATGCAGATTTCCGTTTGAAATAAATATGCTGACAACCTAAAAACTCGTTTTTAGTATAAGTGGTTCAATTGTCCTGGTTTTCCTTTCCCATGGGCTTGTTATCTTGATTTCAGGGTAATCCATAGTGTAATTAATCAGTGCTGAGGTTAGATCTTGCAGATTAAAAAATCATTTATTTTTCTGATTAGATAATTTCAATTTGTTAGATAGTCATTATTTTCCACTATTAGATCCATTAATTCTTACTGAAAACGTGCGCATTTGGGTCAGTGATTTTAATGATGATTTTTCCCTCGAAAGTACAACTAAAATGTGGACGATGCTGGAAATTTCAGCTCGATATGACGAGATCCGGCCGCGGGAGATTTTAATCTTTCACTTATTTTAAATATTTTTTATCTCAGCTTCTATATAATTTACAGACACCTTCTCAACCGCATTCTTTTTAGTAGACCACTTTTTTTTAAGAAAAAAAAATTATTTTATCTAAATTTATATTACGTTTAATTAAATAACTGTTTTGTTCAAATTTAACTTGTTTATAAAACATCATTTTATACACCGTTTTCGAATTTAAAGCACGATACTTCAATAACTCTAATAAAATTTGCTAAAATTTGGCTCGATTGCTGCCCTTTCGTAAAGTTGTAGCCATTTACAATCAATAGAATTTTGGAAATCATTGTTTTCAGACAGCTTAAACTTTTTCCTACGAACTTCGATTTTTATCAAACTTTCAGGAAAGTTTTTCAGTTGTATCTTTGAAAATCTCTGAAAATTCAACTTAGGGAATCGAGTTTGTATTCAAGTTATAGTTTTTTTAATATTGTCAAAATTGTATTGTTGAAAAATCGTATTTACTGATAATTTCTTCTTATATAATTACAAATAAGATATTGATATTTTTTGTTTACAAATATAGCTTTTGCTGTTAGAAATCACTTAAATAAGGTCTCAAGTGATTATTTTGTCACTACTATCGGTTTTATATTGTTTGAATTAGTATTGAAAAGTCTTGTTCATAAAATTGATAGTTTTCTAAGTTTTCTAGATGAACAAGATAAAAAATATAAATTGTTAATTAGAATGGGCAAATTGTTTAAAGGTTTTATATTAGTCACAACCATCTTGATCCTGAAAACGTTGAGGTAAAAGTATTCATTCAGAATTTTGTCAATATTAATATTTCCTTTTGAGTAATACCGACAAATATTGCAATGAACCGCCGCGCCAAAATGATTCAAGCTCGACAATGATAACAAGATCAGAAAATAGATCAAAAGTATATTTAATATAAAAACAATTTCAATTCATTGTTTCTAATTTTTCTTATATATAATCTGTGTGAAATCATCAAGCCCCTAATTGATTTCAAAAGTAATTTTCTAAGCAAGAATTATTCGACACCGTAAATATTTTTTCATATTTTAGTTTATCAGTCTATTTCACTAAATTATTGGTTGGTTTTAGGAATCAGGTTTAATAATAAATTAAAAACTACAATCCTACCGAAATATTAATAAATCCTCATTTTCTTAACACAACATTTGCACCACACGACTTTCACTAAACGAACCGTCTTCCGCACAATCCTGTTCAAACTACGAAAACCCACCTGCCCGCATCAACTTGTGTTTAATTTCTCACCACCCAATTTCCGTTCAAAAAATCTCGATTCTTTCTAGAGTTTCAATAAACAACAGTCTCCGTGTATCGCTTGCCTCCGGCGAAGACTTAGCCCTCCAGGCGCAGTAGGCCATGCGTATAAAGCCATCGAGTAACAAAAGCAAAGCCTACACAAGAAGCCCCACCCTCGCTCGGTCGACCTTGATGAGATATTCATTCATGCAAGCGGATGTGCAGTTTGTTGGTACCGAGTATACCGGAATTTGCTTTTGGTCATTTCATCTTTAATGAAATTAATTTCTTTACGAAAGATATAAAGACCTTCGATTTGTAATAATAACAACTCGAAATCAAATCAACCGAATATGTCTTTATTATCATTTTTAAAGTTCCTTCTACTATTTTCTTTCAAGTCTTCTAAGTAGCTATTGATAAAATTGTTGTGGAATATCTCTTTAAAGTTGCTTGTATTTTTTTAAATTATACCCGATGCGTCTAATCGTAATCAACAAAAAATTACTCAGAAGTGACCTAGTGAGCGAGGTATTCCGCCTGCTTTGTGAGCTAGTACCAATAGTCAACTCATACTAGACCGTTACACCTACACCTAATGTTTATTTATTGCAAAGATATTATTTTTATTAGAATAACAAATATCAATTACTCATTAGATATAAAGATTGATTCAAATAGTGCAACTACACCTTATTTGGAATACTAGTTTGTTTTTTTTTTGGGATAAATTCAAGGAGAAACGGGATAGCTCAAGAAAAACTAGATGAAATTATTGGGAAATAACTAAAATTTAATACTGAAAATAATTAAATGTAACAAAAACCTCATCAAAATGACTATCAAACAAAAAAACTCCAGAAGCATCATTTGACATGGAGTGTAGATAATTTGGAATGTTGTTTTGCTAGATCTGTCAACTCTACACTATCGGTTTCACGTATTCTACAAAGCGTTGAAACCATTCCCATGGACCCAATAGGAGTTCCTCTCATTGATGTTTTCGACATATCATTTGTGGGGCAAATATTCCTGCAGGGCTCATACTAATTACAATAGTTATCAAGGACTTTCTTTCGGCTGATGTGTTATTTGTTTTTTTCCTTTACGAGCTACAATTATTGATATTTTACTCCGAACTATGGAGAGACCCATATGCGCGCATCAAATCCCAAAGCTCGTGCTTGAGAAGTTCCAGTAGGCTGCCTTATCGGCAAAATTGTCTGGTATAGTTTTAAAAACCCTTTCAGCTAGTATCTGCTAGCAAACCCATCTTCAAGAGAATGTTTTGAATGATTTTTTTATATAATTGTTACACCAAACGACACAAATAAATTCTGGTCTTAATTTTCATAGTTAATACATACTCCACCAGCAGATTTTCCATATCTAGACCAAAAAATTGGCCTTCGACCAATAACTTTATTTGTTATTGATTCAATCGCAGAGTTTTTATCTTTAACAAATCGAAATATTGATTTGGAAACGTTGAACTGTTTAGCTGCTTTCTGCCATTCTCTTTTGTCTAACATCGGCATTAACAGCGGACATTGCCTCCTTATTCCACCTCTTCTTCTTATTGTATTTATGAGTTGTAGCCCTTTTTCAGAAAACCTTTAATTAATATCTACTCATAAGAATGCATCAAAATTTGTAATATTCCAACTTATGTTATACCAAAATAAACAAAAAATCTTCCTAACCTAAAATTTGATGTCAAATTTTTAATTCTAGAAATATTTACAAAATCACACTAATATCATAAACTAACAAGGTCACCTCAATAGTTTAGATAATTACAATGAATATTTTATGTATAATAATAAATATATCACTAATTAAATTAAGCTTCGTTAAGGCTGACAGCCGGAATGTCAAAATGGCGTCCTGTTTTGAATACTCGATGGCTTCATCTATCATATGTCATGATGTTTAGGGGATAAAAACACAGATGGCGTTTATATTAATTTAGATATGGAATTATTTCAAATTACCTGCAGTACAACATAGACAGTGAAAACATAGACAAATATCATTGTGGACTGTTTTTATGACACAATTCATATATGTAGAAACTTCACGTTATTACTATTTGAGCTTTTTGTTTACATCCTGTACGAATTGATAACCTTCTAAATGGCTTCTTTATTCTCTCAAAGGAAGCGTCAACGGAGGTATTCTACCATGAAATAAAATATATTCTATAGCAGATACACTCAAGTTGAAACAGAAAGAAGAAGAAGATCACGAAATCGTTTGATTTGTATTCTAGTGTAGCATCGGAATATTCTTTCCCAAGAATTTTTATTTTTTCGTTTTTTTTCCGGCGTAAATTCAGAAACAAAATTGACAGTTCATTCCACTAGGAAACTGTCTAGTTATAATTTCTTAATATTTTGTTACTTTGAAAATTAAATTACACTAGACACTATTTATAAGAGCTACTCACTATTTATAATATTTAACTATTCATTACTTATATAATTTATTTAAATTCTCCGGTTCCTTTTCAGTATTTCGATTCGATCACTATGACTTTGAATTATATACTTACTTCTCGCTGCTAAGCAAGCACGTATTTTTATCAGAAACGAATTTCTCAAATAATTCTAGATATAGACAACCAAATGAATAAAATGGCCTTCCTAGAAATTTGTTAAAAAAAAACAATATAAGCATATTGTCATTGTGTGTACAAAACAATACCAAAGCTTTCCGAGAACTTTTACACCCGGTGATTTCACCAAATTTTAGACTCTTCCATCAAAACCGAACAGTACTGGCTTCATGATTCATATCATGTCACTATTTATAATAATTTATTTGGATTCGACGGTTAATTTTTATTATTTCGTTTCGTTCAATGTGACTTTGAATTATATACTGACTCGTGATTGTTAAACAAGCACGTATTTATATCAGAAACGAATTTCTCGAATAATTCTAGAAATTTGTTCAGAAATAAAACATATTGCCGTTTTGTGTATGAAAACTCAACGGCCTTCCAAAACCTCTGCACCCGGCGCGCCCACCAAATTTTAGCCTCTTCCATCATAACCGATCAGGACCATGGCTTCACGGTTCATGTCGTGGACGAGTTCACGACAATATTTTTCTACGTACTCTTAATAGTTTTTGAAATATTGTTTCAAGTAATGAAACTATCTATATCAAAATTTGTTAAGGTTTGGCTGTAGTTTTTGGCAAACAATAAAGGGTCCTTTCTGAAAAGAATAGTAACGCTTATTTTTTCAAATATTCATTTATGAAAATGGTACAAACGATTAGAATTTGTCAAAATACGAGGGTTGCTACTACTCGAAGTTAGTTGATCAGCATACTGCTGTTGGTTTAATCCTCATCGGAAGTCATGAATGTGTGAACAAGTTGATTCAACTTTCCGCGTCCACACACTGCTGCCAACGAGATTTTCAGTTTTTATACGTCTTCAGGAACGCCTGGACCTGAATGTTGCTCAGATCCCGCTTCTACGGAGTCCTCGAGCGTCGATTTTGTTCTTAGAAATAGAAAAAAGTCTTGTGGAGCCAAGAAGATCCTGGCAGATCGTTCTCCTGTTGGTCTGATATCATTCTGATACCCATCCTACGATCACTGTTCGATAAATTAAATAAACAAAAATTTTATTTGGTCCTACCTTTTCTTGTGCCACTTAAAAATAACCGATCTAGCTCTGACAGCATCACCGTAGACTGACTCCTAGTCTCTACGCCTTTTATTAAGATCCATAACCAAATTTCATCGGGTATAGCTGTTCCATTAAACGCTCCATGATTCTCGATTCCTGTTTCGACAGGGATTCACAGTACAAGCGATCCGCACTCTTCAATGGCTGGTTACACAGAAAATGGAACGCGATCAAAATCTAATTTTAGGTTAGGATCCGCAATCAACTGATAAGTTATCTATCTGTTATTTTCAACTTGTTAATAGTGTTAATTTTTAACATATTTTTGTTGAAAATATTTTATCTGATCTTGTTTTCAAAATATTAAACATTCCGTTCAAATTCAACATAGGTTGTAACTATTTACGAAAAAAGTATTAATAAAACCACCTAAATATTTATTTATTATATAATAGGTTTATATAATATAAATATTGTTGATATATTGATATGTGAATGATTGATCGAATTAATAAATGAAATATTTCGGTTATGTATTGATATAAAATGACTATAATTTGATATTTAAGTTATTAAATTGATTAAATTGATGGCGGTTGTTATTCAATATACTGGCGAATGCGACAGTCGTGTGTATTATGGCAAGAGCGCAGTTGAAATAAATAATTTAAAATAACCATAATTTTTATTACTCTATAAATAATGAATTAGAAATTTCTGTTTCGTGATTAGTACGCAGTATGAGTTGAAAATGTAACAAAATACTTTATTATAAAAATTATATATTGCTTCCAGTTATGAATTATCCATCCATTAATTAAAAACAAAAATATGATGTTTAAGGTATTTAAAGGATTGGTTAATGGTCAGCAAAGTGCGGCTCCAGAACTGCATGCGGCTCTTCGACTCCTTAAGTACGATCTGAAACGTTGTTTCACTAAAACTTGCCCTTGAACTCTTGTTTAATTAGTACTACCTAACCTAACCTAACTTCACCTTCATAAGTTTTTCTATCGAGTTTTATTTCAACACTTCTCCATGAAAATTCTCTTATCTTTTACCTCCTAAAGTAAAATCAACACAAAGCACGTTACAGAAGCGTTGAGTCATCTCAATCATCTTCAATGATGATCTTAGTTGTACCACCAGAAAGACGTACACTGCAGATTAGTGTCTTTGCTTATATTATACCATGTCAGTAGCGTTTTAACTTCTTTCTTCTTCTTCGTTTCGTATCCTCATCTTTCAAATCGAGTACTCTAAATATGGATCCGATAGAGCGAGTTCCTAAAGCATTACATTACTTTTAAAAACATTATTGTAGATGATAAAATTAATGGTTTGATGTTTCGTGATTCACTCAATCCGCTAAGGGTGGTTTAAGGGCACTGCTTCCGTTTTATGTAGAACCAAATTGAGACGACGACACCGCCAATACAGCAGTAACTTCTGTTCTTACATTGAGCCTTCTGTGTTTCTGGAATTCGCAGTATGTATTTGTAATTCGAATATAGAACGTCTCCTCACATAAATGTGAGTTTGATTCTCCCCAACGCGGGGAGAAGTAGTTTCAATTGAGTTTGTATAAAATTGAGGCTGTCCGAAGGAAAAGTAACGTACAAAACTCGATAGAAAGTAACTTTTTCGCATTCAGCTAGCGAACTCTTATGAAGTTTTGGAGTTACTTCTCTTGTTTTATATTGATTCAAGCGAATGAAACAAAGTAGACACAAACTTTGTGAATATAGTTATTAAATCGAATATTTTGTATTTGTAATGAGTAACGTCGTTGTTTATTTCATCTTTATTATCTTCTATATGTTAATTACGTCACTTGTTTAACTAAACAACGATTCGTTGATATTTTTTAAACATTTGGTGTATGAAAATGTGTCATAGTTCTCAAGAGATCTTATAATCAATAATTAATTTTATAAACTACGACATTTATATTAAAAATTAATAAATTCTCGATCTGAATAATGCTGACCTACTTTCTGTATTTACATCAATTATCTGATTGTCTATCTCCTTGGAGAATTCTTTTTGGTATCAAAAAAGTCCTTGGTGGGAAATAAGTAACATAATATCCTTTCATATCCTTATTATATATTTGTTGACTTGAAATTGATACACTGATGAGTTGAATGCAATTTATACAATTTTATTTTCAAATACAGTTTTCTCTAGTATGTATATCATATCATATTTTGTAATAAATAAGAAAATAGACATTTCTGTATAACAAACAAAGATTTGTTGTTGTTTTTTAATCGATTAAATGCGTCAAACAGTGTCAGATCCAGTAGATGGGACGAAACTTCTTCGGAAAATTCTTCGGACATTCCAATATGAAGATTTGAATATTTAATTATTTTCAAAAAGACATGGGCACAGAAATCATAATATATACAAGAATGGACCCAGAAGTGCCTGGCCTGACATAGAGTTGTTTCAAAAATATCATTATTACAAAGTAAACAATCTAAAAGGAAATGGCTCCCGCCATTCTTTAACCCGGTGATTAGTTTGTTTACTGTCGTTTACTGCGGTATGACAGGGTACTTATAGCAAAAGCTGTTTCATTTCCATGCCACCTCAAACTCTGTGGTGTATTTTTTTCTTCTTAAAAGTGCTCGGGCTTGTGGGGGCTGTTTTACTTTTTTAGGGAGTTATTTTAGTTGCCCGTGAATTACGTCTTTGAATGAATCGAATTCTATGTTGATTTTTTTGTAATATTTTCATTAGAAATGCTCCAAATGATTTTTACTGTGTTATATTCTTTGACATATACACATGTTGGAAACCCAATCATCAAGGATATCCGCGTAAACTGTTTCTAAACTCATTTTAGTGTCCAAGTGGATATTTTTTAGTATAAAATTGCCATTTTTTCTAACCAAAACACTAATTTTCACTAAGTCTGATTGTTATTTTCCCCCTCAAATAAACGTAGCTAAGGAAATATTCATATTTTAGCATGAGGCGAAATACCAAAAGGATTACGCAACGTCTATCCATTTATCAATATGCAGTTACCAAGCGAAAGTCACGAATTTCATTGATTCATTTAAACACGAGTTTAAAATCATATAAAGATACGAGGGTAGTGACTTTTTTAATGAAAAATTCTTCTTCAAACTCTATACATTCAATTCTATTTCAAATCTTTTCAAACCATGAAGAAAATAATCTTTCTTCGAAACTCTTTATCCGAAATGGCTTTCCATTCGCCTATTTTTTTGGAGTTTGGCATTACATAGTAATCGAAAAGAGCCGGATCAGATAAATATGGTGGATGATGTGATAAATCGTGACGCAGTATCAAATTTTTGTCTTCAGTAAACGCGTTTGATTTTTCTTCAAATATATAAATAACTTGGGGTAATAGAAAGCGATGAGACTGATTTTGAGATGAATGAAATAAAGACAAATAATAATTTTAGTATTATCAAAAGAAAAGAAATCAAAAACAAGAAAATAGAAACTCTTAAATCATTTCTCATGCACGGTATCTATCATCTCAATGCTTATTGATTGATAGAACGCCAAACGAAGGAATGTAAGACGTACACTTGAAACAGCATGTGACATAGTTAAAATCTAATAGAAAATATACAACTACACGAAGAAAACGAATAGAGAACGTGAAAGATTTCTGCGTACGTTATCAAAGGATAATAGAATAGAATAAGTAGAAAATCTCTTCTAGTGATTGGCTCAGAGACAAGTTCTAAATACAAGATACCAAAAAATAAAAATGATTAAGCTGGAAACTGATGCCGATTGCAAAATGTTTAGTATCCAAAGGGAAACTATTTAGTTATATTCATATGAAAGAGAGTAGATATCCATTGGACGAGGTGGCGAAGCTTCCGCAGAAGAAGTCCTAAAGGAATAGTTTAAGCCTGAAGCAGTTGAAGCAGCAATTCCGACAAATCGCCCTAATTTGGTACTACAGCATAAAATGATTAGGAAAGGCATATACAAAAATTCAGAGCAAATTTTTGATAAACTTAATAATGAGGAGGCACAGATAATTGCACTGTTGATCACTTTGCTTTTATAAATATTATTATTTGAAGGAAAATATTAGTTAGCTTATTTTTCATGAAAGGTAGGTTAGGTTAGGTTTGTAAGAGCCGCTTGGAGGAGTCAGACCCATGGTATTACTGTATATTCACCACAATTTGAGAACTTCTTTAACTTATTTTTAAGCACTTTCAACACAGAATGAAGTTTTCACTTTTTATATGCCTATGGCCGCCATTTCTTTAAGACAATCTACGGTATCGTTTTTTATAATATGGCGTCGATTTTCCGTTAAGGCAGAACAGGAGACGAGCGTCTCTTTTTCGTTACACTCTTTGCAATTCGTGAAAATCACGAAGTGGGCGACATCTGTTAATTTCTTTTCAAACTTCAATAGGGGTGAACAACAAACCCAGAATAAGACCTAATTGTGTTATCTTCCAAGCAATAGAAAGTGTTATTTACAATTTTAGTCTAAATAATAAAGTAATATACCTGTTGAAAGTAAAAACAACCACAAATTTGCGCTTAGAAAACAATAAAAAGTGGTTTTTACAAATGTCCGTCTGACTCCAATATATTCCATGATGTTAACAACGGTTACTTCAATTTTCGTGTTACTTTAAGACCGATTCTTTAACACAACTTTTTGTTTTAACCATACAAACACGTTTAGGATATAACAAAAATTACATGAATAAAGAAAACACTATCAAAATCACTAAAAACACATAGACAAAACTATACAGCATCAGAATAGACAAATTCAGCGCCATTTAGTGACACGTGATTTTATCAGATAGCTTTTCGTATTCAGTATCCATCTTAAAGTCACAACAACATGTCTAATGTCTCCAAAAGTGTTCTGAATTAAATATTTCGCGATTCCTTGTCAAAATCGTTCTGGGTGACTCTGATTTTTCTGTAATCACTTTCATCGGTAGTAGCACTCTCCTTGACAAACTCACATTTTGCAAGCCTTCATCTTCGTAGTATCCAAGTACCCAGCAGAAGCTTGATTCAATCATCACTCTCAAATTTTGTTGTTTTTAATACTATTGATCTTAGAGCAGCTTTTTCTGTTGCGTAAATTATCGTTTGAAGGATATTACATCAATTTTTCAGTATGAACTACTTCAGTAAATTCAAACGAATGAATATCTGTATATGGACCCCCGTATAAATCGCTTAAAATTTTAATAAACGTAGAAATGAGATTAAAAATTTTGATAGACCATATTTGTCGATCACCTGCTTGGTACAAAGGAATGCAAGGTGTGCAGAAACATTCACATTATATTGCGTTAAAAGGGTCATCGTAACAATAACCAAATCAATAATGTACGTGCTTATCCTAAAACCAGCGGAGTTCTCTCCTGCTTGCTGGAATCCTTGAACGCAACACGAAACGCGCATGATCGCCTACAATTCGCTAAAACGCTGAAGTTTCAGTGCTCTTCAGGTTAGCGGGTGAGACGTTTCAGGAATTGAGCTTGCAGCGCGAGTTGCATATCTCTTTTTTGGTTTGAGAGTTTGGGACAAGACCGATAGAAGAGGTGTTCGTGAGTGCTGTTCTGTGCTCATCGTTCCGGTGGATTGTTTTGTTCTTCTTCAGGTATATGATTATATTTGATGTAGTCTCCAGATATTTCGTTTCAAATTCTTTTGTAACAAATATTTACGAATATTTTTCGATTTAACTGAACAAGTATGTAACTTTATTTAAAAAAAAAAAAACGTTTCAATTCCGCAGAACTTTTATTTTGTAGTAAGAGCTATAAGTTATTTGAAAATTTTAACACGTACATGTAAAAATATGTTGAATAATGTTTTTTTTATTACAACTAATCTATAAATATACTTAACAAGCAATAATTTTTCTATTTAAATATTATATACTGAAAGATTTCATCCAACATGGTTTTCTCAGTTTAGTTATAGCTACCACGCTAACAACACGCATTAAGTTCTGGTTTAACTTATTTTCGTGGTTGTGAAGCCGTTCTATATTCTTTCTTGCATAATATCTTCTTGATTTGCTATCATTTTTATATCTAGTTTCCTGTAAATATCACTATTCCTTGCATATACATAAAAGACGTTATTATTAACTCCCCAATACTTTATTTTGAAGTAGGCAGTGGAATAACTAGTTCTTTCCATTTTTTCTGAATGCGTTCTTTCCATTATTCAAGCCTACGTACTTAGGGGTATTTGCATATAGTAAAATATGATTATTAATGATAAACAGTGGTTTGTTCTGTTACTGACAAAGCAAATGCAGTGGTAGACCAGAGCACCACCTTGTGGTACATCAGTTCTCAATTTTCGCATCTAACTCTTTCACTAAATAGGATTTTAGCAGTAAACTATTGGCAGGAAGACGTGGTTTGAGTCCGTCGACCTAGATTTTATCATGGACACAGCTGGACATATCTTCTTTCAAAAAGTGCTTCCTCCAAATGATCAGTTTGATCTAACTCTTTCACTAAATAGGATTTTAGCAGTAGACTATTGGCAGGAAGACGTGGTTTGAGTCCGTCGACCTAGATTTTATCATGGACACAGCTGGACATATCTTCTTTCAAAAAGTGCTTCCTCCAAATGATCAGTTTGATCTAACTCTTTCACTAAATAGGATTTTAGCAGTAGACTATTGGCAGGAAGACGTGGTTTGAGTCCGTCGACCTAGATTTTATCATGGACACAGCTGGACATATCTTCTTTCAAAAAGTGCTTCCTCCAAATGATCAGTTTGATCTAACTCTTTCACTAAATAGGATTTTAGCAGTAGACTATTGGCAGGAAGACGTGGTTTGAGTCCGTCGACCTAGATTTTATCATGGACACAGCTGGACATATCTTCTTTCAAAAAGTGCTTCCTCCAAATGATCAGTTTGATCTAACTCTTTCACTAAATAGGATTTTAGCAGTAAACTATTGGCAGGAAGACGTGGTTTGAGTCCGTCGACCTAGATTTTATCATGGACACAGCTGGACATATCTTCTTTCAAAAAGTGCTTCCTCCAAATGATCAGTTTGATCTAACTCTTTCACTAAATAGGATTTTAGCAGTAAACTATTGGCAGGAAGACGTGGTTTGAGTCCGTCGACCTAGATTTTATCATGGACACAGCTGGACATATCTTCTTTCAAAAAGTGCTTCCTCCAAATGATCAGTTTGATCTAACTCTTTCACTAAATAGGATTTTAGCAGTAGACTATTGTCAGGAAGACGTTGTTTGAGTCCGTGATTCCAGACTTTATCAAATACCGAGGCTACGATCAAGGATACAGCTGGATTTTATCATGGACACAGCTGGACATATCTTCTTTCAAAAAGTGCTTCCTCCAAATGATCAGTTTGATCTAACTCTTTCACTAAATAGGATTTTAGCAGTAGACTATTGTCAGGAAGACGTTGTTTGAGTCCGTGATTCCAGACTTTATCAAATACCGAGGCTACGATCAAGGATACAGCTGGATTTTATCATGGACACAGCTGGACATATCTTCTTTCAAAAAGTGCTTCCTCCAAATGATCAGTTTGATCTAACTCTTTCACTAAATAGGATTTTAGCAGTAGACTATTGTCAGGAAGACGTTGTTTGAGTCCGTGATTCCAGACTTTATCAAATACCGAGGCTACGATCAAGGATACAGCTGGATTTTATCATGGACACAGCTGGACATATCTTCTTTCATAAGCGCTCTCTCCAATTGATCTGGATAATTTAGCGCTGCATCTTTGTTTCTAAAACCAAAATAAAACGAAGGAATTAAGGAGTTGGAAGAGTTCTGATACAAATGGTAATAGAAGTATTGGTTTAAACGACGAAATCTAAATTTTTAAATTAATATATGGCTGGTTTTTCCAAGTATTTACATTTAAAGACGCAATTCCTCATTTAAAACAACCCAAAACTGGCTCTATCCCTATTATTAACATATATATTCGGAAATTGCTATATCATAAATCAAATCTTAATCATTAAACGTGCAAACTAAATCCTTCCTAAAAGGATGCTTTCATTTTCCTTATTAGAGGGATCATCAATCCCAAATATCGAACCCTTATTTTAATACGTGCTAATAACAGTAATGATTAGTAACCGCTTCTTCATCTGAACTCAAAAATTCTAATTAAAGTATTCAATAACTGAAATTTGTATTTTGTTTCAAAATTAACTATGATCTGTAAGTTAAGCTAATAATTAACAGTGAAATATTTATATTTATACGAATGGTGCAGCTGAAAATTATTGGAAAATTGACTGATATTGTGAAACCTGAACATCAGTAATTTGCATACAATGAATTCAGAATGTGACTACCCCTATTGGTATCAACATAATTGATTTAATATGACAATGCTGGAATGATTTATGGTTTCTAAATAGCCAGCAAATAATCTAATTCTAATAGTACAATTAAGAAGTGGTGTAGTTAATTTAATCCTCTTTTACATTCATAATATAGGTCAAAAAAGTGGGTTTACTAAGATTTTCGTGAAAAAATTTAGCAAATTATTAGGAGACATTCGCCTTAATGGTACTCTTCTAACTTCTCTATATGTCATTCTAGGCATTTCAGCGCTTTTCTTTGTTTCCCAAGCTCTTCCAAATGATATTTACCTTGCCAGGTGAACCATTCACAGCTAGTTAGTCATTTCCATGGATTTTTACTTTACTCTTGGATGTTCTACCATATTTTCTATTATATCCATAGTATGGACTAATTCAACAAAGAAATCCCTTATCCCTATTAACAAAATATATTTAGTGGTTACCAATGGAAAATTGATGAAAAGAAAATCGAAAATCAGTTGAAAAGATTTGAAAATACTTGGTCTTGATGGAAGGAAAAAAAACACCAAGGAAAGGATAAGTAGAGTTTACTTTTTGAAGAGTTTAGTGTCTCAAGAAGGTACCAAATGCCGTTTTAAATTGGCTATACAAAGGAGCTGCCGTCTTCGTAAGCATTCATCCCTGGATTGATGCGAAGAAGGACCCATTCCCGACAGGTTCTCATCCTTGTTTGTGTCGAAGTTACAGGCTCTTTCCTCTCCACTATGAAAGATGCAGGTCTACCCTTTCTATTAAGAGTTAACCTGTTGGCTATACAACCTTATCTTCTTGGTTACCTGGACGTGGTAATATATGTGTATGCCTCTTCTTCGACAAGGAAAGACCTAATCCCAGTGGTATTTATCCTTCTTTACAGCTTTTCTCGATGTAATAACTCGAGTTATCGTGTCGGGGGTGTCCTCTTGTGGGTTGACTCTAAAAACGCCATCTCGTGGATCGAATTTTGTCTATCGATATAATCGTTGCTTGAGTCGATCGTGGGAACGCGCCTCAAGCGGGCATGAACACGCGAAACAAAATTGTTTACGTAAGAAACTGATTCATTCCAGAATATCTCGCATGCACTGTATACATATAATAATCAATCAATGACATATAAACGTTTATGCTGATGTAATCTAAACGTATAATGCAATCCTCTTTTTCTCCCGGTTCAATTCCGAAAAAATAAATATCTGAGAATAGTTCCGTTAGTAATATGCACCTGGTTTGTATTATTTCACTAGTTAAGATAATTTATGTGTCATTTCGTAGAAATGATGTTAGTATAACATTTTAAGTAAATGCGATCTTGAATTTGTGTTTTTTATAATACAAAGTTGAAAGGGAATTTTAAGAGAAATAAACGGATTAACACCTACACGCGAATTGCGAAATTGTTGACTATTAATAAATTGAAGGACGGATTCACCAAAATAAAAGTAGAACAAATATCGACTGATTTTCGAGGTATAGAGTACCCAATTCGAATTTCGTTTTCACTCTAACTAGCCTAATTGTTTACGGAAAAGTTTACTGGACTGAGATCTGGAGCAAAGCAGGCAACTACTAGATGTAAAATAGCTAGTTTTTTGGTTCTATATGAGTTAGATCAGTGATAACCTATTAGTCTGTGGCCTAGAGAACTAAGACGAAGGAAATGGGTACTATGGAGCTATTAAGTCAAATACAAATTCAAAATAACTGAGTAGGAAAGACTTAAGAGAGATGCACCCAAACGACGAAAGTTATTTGACATCCTAAGAAGCTAAAAAGTGCAAAGACGGCTCTAAAATAAGGACTAGCTTCCCCCTAAGGACACCACAATTTTGTAAGTGAAAGAAAAAACATATTATTTTGATTGATATTTTTAATAGGAAAAGCAACGTGCAGCATGAGAAGCCACTGGTAACAAACTGCAAGGAAAATTCGGTTAAGTCGGTAAATTTCATGGGAAGAATGAAACTGGAGACGATAATATATATTTAGAAGACAACTATAGATCTGAAAAATACGAGCTAACCTTCAGACACTTCGGTATGCCTTAAATGAACGAATTGTGCTTCTAATTGCTTGTTCACCCACCGAATATACCAGATCTGGCCTGCAGTGTATTTTCCTAGCTTCAGGAAAGAGATTTTCACCAGAAGAGGACGTCCATTTTGAGGAGAAAGACGTTGGTAGGGCGAAAAAGGTTAGAGAGAATAAGCGCACCCTCCTAGAAAGTTGAATTACTTTTAACGCGGATATTTTGAACAATCTCATGAATAATAATTTCGCAATGCATCAATAGTTATGCAAGTGAGCTTATTCAAATAAGAGATAATGAATAATTAATTTAAATCTATGTTATTCCGTATTGAATAGGCGAGGGAATGAAAAGAATCGTAATGCCCGACCCAGATTGTCACAAGGCGCCTCCTAGAGGGTCTCGACACGAATCTTGGCGAGCGCTAGGCATCCACACTCTCGATTTATTCGATATTCACATAGTCACGAGCTTTTGGCTTTCGCAAAAATCTTTATTCGCGCGTCAGGTAGTAGTCTCAAGAATCTTCACTCTGCTGCTGCTTCGACTCCTTATTAAAGTTGAGCTCGAAGGATTCTTCAGTCAAATTGTTTTGGAAAATATCCCAAACTGCGTTTCGGACTGTTATGATATCAAATCCAAAACATAATGGAGGCTGATTGCGGTGATTTGTGTCCATCATTTTCAACAATTAAAAATTGGTCTAAATTGTCGACTTGCGAGAGGTTCCGTGAGGTCACTACTCCCGAAAACACCAAATTAGTGAAAGAAATTATTCTAAGTAACCGGCGCCTAAAAACAGAGAAAATTTCAGCACAAAAATTAGTGCAAAATGGGTGCTACGAATGTTGTGAACGATTTTCAGAATTTAGACGCTAGATGATAGATATCCAAAAGAGATTCCATGGAGTAACATCGGAAAGAAGGAGCCCGTGTCAAAAAACGCAAAGATCATAAAAAGCTCCAAAAAAAAAGTTATGACTACAATATTTTTGGACTACGAGGGTATCCTGTATATTGCTCTAAATTATTAAGGCTAAAATTATTGAAAAAAGACAGATAATGCTCCAGTCTACACTACTTCACTATTCAAGGCTATTGTACACGAATGAATACACACCATATACCCCTGATCTGATCCCATCCGCTTTTTTGTTCCAAAACAATTAACAGCGACGATGGAATTAAACAGAATATTTTTATAATGGCTTAGAAACTTTAGTCAGACATAAGAGAATTATGGGAAATAAGACAGAATATATTGAAAAATAATTGCAGTTTTTTATCTTGGACTACGTATTGTTTTTGGTGGGGTATCAATTAACATCAAGTTAATAAAAACAAAAAATTTGTTTACTGTTATTGATATTTCAAGTTTTCTGTAATTAAAGCACGATTTGTTATTTTAAAAACGGTTTCCGATCCAAATCTAACAGAAACTCTTTAAAAATTTTGTGTATTTTGATAAAACTGGAATTTTCCATTGGTTTAGATACAATGCGCTCATAAATTTGATTTTATCCAAATAAACAGTCATTTGGAAAATTCTCAAAATAGATCGGTTATTCAAAGTCTTTTTTTTTATAAGAATAACTCAGGTCAACATATCTATCATTTTTTGGGTGCACAATTCGAAACAGATTTATATTTTATTAAGAACACATAGATTAAATTAGTTATTACAACAATTTACTAGTATGACAAAAATTGTATTTAATGGTTTAAACAACTTAGCTTTAGTTTAAACAATTCTTCTACAAAGTTAAATATTCAGTACACGAAGATTTGTAGTTCTTTCAAATCCATATCAATTTTATTTTAGTGATATTAATGTCAATAGCGAACGGTATAATGATGATGATTAGAAACTTTTTCATCACCAAATTGATTTAATCCACGTCTAAAGTCATCGCACGAAAATGTCCGTGATTCAATTCAATTTTTTGACAGTATGACAATTATCCGTGCGTTCACTATTAATAAATATGTCAAATGACAATGTCAGATGACATATTCACATCAGTGTTGCCATATCTCAAAACTTAAGTACCAACTCTCGTAACAATATAGGAAAATATTTGACGAGGAACGTGCAGATTGGTACAATCCGCACTCGCTATGATTTTTCATATCTATCATATCCTTCAGTCTCTTGATATCACGCAGTTACTATTCAAACAAGTTGCTGCCTCATCATTTATTTGTGTTTACTTGCTTTTCCATAGTCAGTATTAATTTTGGAATGCCCAATAAAACATAAACTGTGCACTTTTGATTTTTCCCAAAAAAAAACATAATAAACAAAATCCTATCAAGTTTCTATTAAATTGTTCTCTAAAAATTCAACTAATCGATATTTATATTGCCTCGTTCTTTGTAGTTTTTTTTTGCTGATTTCGTAAGCGGTGTTGCCATTTTATGCAGAATACGTTTCTTTTTCGGAGTGTATATAATGATTTTTGTCTTCAGCTCATCAACATCTTATGTTATGTTATTTTATTTGGGCAAACAAATAATACATTGTGGAATATTTTTCTTTTTAAAACATTTTTCTCAAGACTTAGTTTTTCTTTTTGTCTTTGGACTCTCAAATTTATTCCCCAAATACTTTTTTAGTGATAACAAGTTTTTTTTATCATTTATGTTAACGAAAAAAATCAGTTTTACACCTCTGAATTCCAACATTAATAAATTATCTGCCCGAATTTAGATTCCGATGAATTTATTTTTGAAAGTTTGCCAATAATTCACAACCGAATCCTAGCCGTGGCTATCTTTTTGGTAACGGCAACGCTATGTCTGCCGAACCGGAAATAGAGTTTAATACAAACACGCTTTAGATAGATTCAACAAGTAAATCCCTAATTTAACCGGCAAGTTTACAAAACGGATTAATATCCTTCGGGGTCTATGTTCGCACAGATGGATATGTTTCAATCAAAGCTAGAACAATTGGGGAATGAAAGTGAATGAAGTTTTATTGTATCTCTTGAAATCCACAGCACACGATATACTCAAAATACAGTGGCGCACTTCACTAATTTATTCATTTTCCACTTGGAAAAATCTTTATTTTAGATAGTGTGGGTTATCTTCATGTAAATTTGGTTGAATTAATCTCTATCTATCGATATTTGAAATAGTTATTCTACTCCCAGACCAGTCCAATTTCGTAGCAACGTTTTTACAACTTATCCATCTTCCCTGAATGATCAGACGAAGGATGCGATATTTGGTACCTCCCAGCAATCAAAACTATATTGATGAGTTTAGGACACCGAAAATGATATAGAAGAAAATATTAAAGAGCCAATAACAACAAAATAGATGAAGATGAAATATTATTTGAAGAAGCCCAAGTAAAAGTGAGGTAAAATGTCACAAAATAATTTATATCTGAAAGAGGAAAAACACACAAAGTTGGAAGTGAAAATAAGAAGATGTCTAAACAAATGGACAAACACGTGAGTTACTGCAAGAATACTGAGAAAAAATCAAATAACCAAAATATATTAATGACATAGTTGTTTGTTTAAAAGGTAAAAAAGCACCTGGATTAGGTACTAGACCTTTCAAATTATTCCAAACGCGTACTAATGCTGACGAAAACCTCAAAGAGGTCATATCCTATCCAAATTGATAAGGAAAGCTGTCAAGAGGGTTGTGGGAATTATACTGGAGAACCAGCAGTATTTCGAGAAGGAAAACCAACAATTTTGTCCTACAGAAATTCTGGAACAATTGGCAGTTATTTATAGGTCTAATATAATCTTGAGATAGCGTACTACTACTAAGGAAAGCTCTGAAAGAAGGAAAAGTCTTCTTCTTGTTTCTTCCGTAATAGGTCTCACGCCTTCGATATCTTTCCTCATCTTGATTCTATATTGTATCTCCACCTCTCTCGTGGTCGACCTCTACTCTGTGTGCCAATTGAAGAATTATTACTTATCAAAATGAGGACAAAACTGTCGGTGACGTTATTTCCAAAAGGGCAAATATTTCGGGAGTGTCTTCTTCAAGTGTCTACCGAATTTCGATAGCAGCGTCATCAGAAAATTTGTACACAATATTTTCTTTCAAAGTTAGCTAGAGTTATGTACAATGGATAAAGTTTTCGAAGAAGATAAAGACGGATTTTATAATTTGTTAAAAGCAATGGGATTCCGATACAAAAAACGAGGAAGGAACAGTTCATTATTAGAAAAAGCAGAAATGAAAGATGGGTGGACAACGGTGGACATACTAAGGATAAGGTTCAAGTGGACTCTTCCATACAATTTTACATCTATGTCAAACTTCACATTTACATATCTTTCTATTATTAATCTGCTGCGTGTATATGTTTTTTGATTTAGTATTTTTCTTCTATACGTAGACTTGTTGTATTAATTTCTTTCTCAAAACTTTCGTTCCCTGATCATTTTCTGGTGACTACTTTCAATTAAATGTTATGAGATTATTTGAAACAATTCATGTTTGCACGTCTATGAAAACGCTTTACTCACACAACGTTCAACGTATAGTACGTGAATCAACAGCGTAAACAGAGAAGTTCGAGATTGGTAGGATGAGCTAGAGTAAATTAAGGAAATAAATCAGAAAGAGAAATTGCTTTTCTCGCAGAAACACAAATTATATTTGTAATCTGAGTATAAGTTTGTGAGTGTATCTGTGGACCGATAAATTACTGTGTTAAGTGATAGATTTGTGTGGTTTGTTTCAGTTCATGGACAATCTAGGTACGGAAAATTTTTTAATTGTGGACTCCACTCGGAATTACACATAATTTTATCTACCGCCAACGTTGCCAAATCGGGAATTAGAATCTGAACTCAATAATAAGTTTTTTCTTACACAATACGAACAAATTTTGTTTGAATTAACAACACTATAACTTATGTCAAAATAAATGCTTGGCAATACACAAACCAGTTAGCAATTAGAACCGTTTGTAGCATCTTCCTAGTCCAAACAATAAAACTTCAGAAAAGTCAATATTAACAACAAAAAAGTAATGTTGAAACAATATAAATATCACGAACGAATAATCAACAATACCTCTTAGGAAACCCCGCTCAATCGCGTCGAAAATCTCGAATTTAATTAAGTTGGGAACCTTGTTCTGATGAGGTATTTTACACACGAATGATGAGGCGTTATTTCGTCTCGATGGCACGTTTTTACTCGCGAGTTCACTCGATGGATATTAGAGAATCAAAATTTCGAAACTAAAAGTACTAAATAAGAAGTTTGTCAATTCAATAATAACGATTATAATTTTTTTATTCTCAAAAATATAATAATAAGAATAAAGCATTATTCACTTACCATGAATGTTTTTGTTTTCCCTTTTATCACTAACATTACTCAAAATTTATTATTATCTATTCATAACATCTTCGTAACTCTTAATCAACCCGTAGAAATGTACATGAACTCTAACAGGGACAAAGTAATCCTAGTCTACCACTAAGTTATATCAGGAAGTGAGGAAGTTGCCAAAAAAAAGGGCAACAACTTCATATTTTGGACCAGAGCCCTACTGTAGCCTCATAAGATGTCAGATCGAACTAAATTAATGAATCAATTAAAAATAATTGAAAATCTCGAGGCCTAAGACAAACCAAAAGATTCATGACTATATCTGCTAAGAAGCCATGCTCAGAAGCAACATTAAACTGGTGGTCCGCCTTCTGCCATGGTTATGGTTTCTCAAAAATCACTAATATTAATATTTCTGAAGTCTTGTTTATCATCGAATATTCAGGTATTCAGAGGGTCCGATCAAATTACCCCAACAGCATAGTTTACTTGATATTTTCTGCAACATTTTGTGACATATATTAAAAATTATTCATATTTTTTTGCAATTTCATCAGGAGCTTCAAAATCTTCTCCTAATAGATATACACCTTCATACAAAGGTTCTCAGTTTGGTAAAACTGTTAACCTCGTGGTACAATCATCTACTTAGTACCATTTTTTTTTAAAAAGCGTAGCTAGTATATGGTACTATCGGTTAGTCATATCTTCATTGGATGAGTAGAAGTTCGAGAACTGTGAATGATTTTTTCTTGCTCGACTTTGTTCGTCTTTTTCTTGTACATGAAGTTCCTAATTATCTTTTTTGCTTCCAATCATGGTATTATCTCGCTATTCAATTCTCGGCATGTTTCCTTCTAATTCCGCTCCCAAATGCCACAATTTTCTGTGTCATATGTTCCAAATCTTTTTGTATAAACGCGGAACACTCCATATCGTAACAAAACTTAACTTAGGAACGAAGATTATATGCACGGATAGATCTGCCACTCTCTATAAAAATTTGACGACAAAGTTCGATCCTAACGACATCTCTCCGACTGGCTCCGTACCAGTTATTCATTTGACGTTTGAAAATTGGCTTGCGCGGGATATTTGAGAATAACTCGAGTAATTTTAAATGTTCGAAGCTAGTTGTCGCGTCAAATTGTGAATAAAACAAAAGTATTATGCAAAATACTTTCATTTTTCTAACATTTCAAATTTAAATATTGTTGTTTACAAGAAAATATAAATACCTGAAAATAAAATGCTGTTTAAATATTTTGGTTTCATTTACAATTTATGTGACAACCAGGTCCGACCATCTAAATTTCACAATTAAATGGTTTATATAAGATATAGGTAGATGGAATATTGAAACACAGGATGATTATTATAATTTTTATTTTGTTTTTGACATTTTATAACTATATCTTAGGAAGTAGTAAGTTGTCCAGTGTTCGTAGCAACCCTTTCACGGTTATTACCTAGTGGGTGTTGTATCAACTGTGCTTTCGTTGTGTCCATCGGCCACGTTCTTAGAGTTCCTTCTCTACCTCTGCTTTGTTTTGGTTGTTCTCATTTATGCACTTTTTTTTAGTGATTATTACCTGCAGTGCCACTCCCAAGGTTGTTCTGAATGCTGACGTTATTCGTCAAAGTATAATGATAATTTTTATAATAGAAATAATTTCGTTCATTGACATGGTTGTATATATAGCAATAGAAACATACAATATAAATATTATTTCGATTATCGTTGTATACATTTCTTGATACTAGAATTTAGAATAATAAAAATAGTCTTCCCAGCATCGATAAAACTTTCATATTACTTCCACGTTCTTGAAAACATTGATAAATTGAAAATCGCGTTTATTCGAGAAGAAGAAATATTTTTCACAGTATGAAATAGAGACATTTCATCTTTCAATAAGACAGTTCCCGTTGTATGATAGATAATAACTTTATAGAAACGTTTTCCAATCTGAATTTAAGACAAATGAGATATCACACATATTCTGGCAATGTCTAATTTTAAAACTTACTCTCTTTACCTATTAACCACGAAAATTTCTAATAAAGATAACAAAAGTACAGCTTTCTAACTATCCTTTTTACCTAATACCCCACCTCCATATTGTTCTTTCCCTCTTAGGGTGGAAATTATCAAAAACACTGATGTACATGTTCGTTGTATATGTATACTTTCTAGCCTAAACTCAAAATAGCAAGATGTACAATAAACAAGAGACATCATACACATTCTGGCATTCTAAAAAAGAAAACAAGTTTTTATTTCGTGGAATTTTGCATATACAATTACAATAAACGACAATAATTATTAGAATAGTTAAATAAATCATAATCTATCTAAAAATACATCTTTATTTAGCACATCTAATAACATATGAAGACAACTGTGGATGGAAATATGAAAAAATTATCTATTTTAAACATCGAACAGATTTTAGTCAATTCGCTATTATTAAAATTACGTTTATCGTAAAAAAATATATTTAAAACAATCACAATTTATCTAATCACTATTAGATTGTCAACATCGCTGCTACTAGAAACATCTTCCTCTTCCTCCTCCTCCTCCCCGTCGTCACTCAATGTGTAATTTTTTCTTGTGTTTCTTTTTAGTATTTTTCAATTTCTCCTTCAATTCCTGCTCTTTAAGATCTGAAAGGGAAGTCAAGTAATCCATGTCTGATTCACTACTAGTGCTACTTACCTCCAAAACTATTTCCTTATTTGGGTCTAGTTTGATAAAATTTCGACACTAATATGTTAAATGACCAGCCAGCGTAGCAACATTTTTCACACCCATCGCTAGTACTAGTTTCTTTAGCAGGCGGTAATAATCTAGAACCGTATTCGTTCATTACGTATATCAAAATTAAGAAATTTTATTACAAAAACATTCGGTAAACTTGGTTAAGTACTTCTTCTTTTACTTTTGACAGCAGTCACTAATAATAGTCTTCCTTTCCATCCACTACTTTGATAGTTTTTAACAAAACGTATCGTTATAACAATAAAATTGAAAACTATAACAAACAAAAACAAGTTTATTTATTATTTATAAATATCATGTATACGGAATATTTCCAATATGTATTTTGTAAATATATCCATAGACAAACTAAAATAGTGAAAACTTCGTTGTAGTAGTGATTTTTATGATTATATTATTGATTCTACATTAATATAAACTTGATAATTCATAAAAAATGACTATTATTTGTCTTTATTTCTTTCCACGTATCTGTGTTTTATAAAATCGGAAAATGTAGGAAATTGGGTCATATGCACCATTATTGCATATTATATATAGTTAATAAATACTAAAAGTGATTGTTATGGAATAATAATAAAATAATGATAAAAACATTTATCCAATTTTTCTAGAAAGTTAATTTTTTTTGCATTTTCCTAGTATAGATCACTCGGGTTTATAGGGAAACGTCTCCCGAATCGAGCGACATAAAATTTGTTTTTAGGAAACGATCCCTTAAAAATTTATATGCTTCATTATAACTCGATGGGAAATTTTAATATACAGTAAAATTAGTAGGTGGCGTTGACAATAGCGTCTCTGAACATGCGCTATATAACGATAACGTAACCTAACCTAATCTAACCCAACTTAACCTAACCTTAACTCAAATAATTTAATAAAATGAAAATACAAAATCGATGGCAAAATTAAATTTATTCAACATGAGAAAGGCACATTATATTTAATGTCAAAAGTATGTAAGCAAGGCCTTGAAAGGGTCGAGCTGTCAGCAAAGGCCTTTCCAGGAACATAACTTCTGTGGAAGAAGCTTTTTTCTGGACGCCAATCCTCAATGCGTTGCGAAGAAAGCTGTGTGAAGCAAAGGCACAGTATCCACTCCAGCTGTCTGTAAGTAATCACGACAATTTCCAGGCCGTCAATCATACGAAAGTCCTGGGTTTCTTCTGAACTAATGCCCAAAACCCAGTGGTTTTCTACTAAGCGGCCGCGGCTTACAAAACTTCCTCTCATCAATTTTCACTTTAATACTTGATCCACCAATCTTGCCACGTGATTGTTGCTGGGATGAAAAAGTCTCAACTCTTCGAGTTCCACCGACTGAACGTCCTCATTACCAATAGAACACTCCAAAGCCACGGTTGGCAGTGTTGATTTCCATACTTATTCGATGGTGGCAACATTGCACAAGGCCCAAAAACTTACTTGAGAAAGAAATGGAAGCGACCATTTTCTTTGGAAGCAAAACACATAATGGCGTCCGAAACAGACGCTAGCAGCGATTAAGAATGTTTCACAAAATTTCTCAAAAAACTTTCATGCCGTTCGACTCAGAAGACGGTCCCTTATCAAATTATGTGAACGGTCCCTCAAAATATTTGGTCTACTATTACATTGTCCTTTTTTTTCTGTATCTGTTCACGTTTTTTATACACCTCGTATATATCCTAGATACGTATTAAAAGTTATCGAGTGATGAAAGCTATTTCCATTCTTCACTCCATATACGTTGTACAAAGTATTTGCCTTTGTCATTGCGCCACTTGTTTAGACGTACATGCTGGTTTTTATCGTCTCTTTTCCTCCACATTTGTACTCCTGACCTAAATTCTTACAAGTACAGTCAGCTGCATATTATTGCCTCCAAACACACTCATAATATGTAATAAAAATAATATGCTTCAAACCCAAAAATTTCATGAAGAAATTAATTTTCAAATTAAAAAATTCTCTTACTAGGTTGATGAATTGCTTCAGTTATCTCATTCTCCATGGTGAAAATGTTTCCTTGGACATAATTAAAAATCACACATAGTCAAATCAGGCGAATAGAATTGATAATCAATGAGTTTTGGTTAAAAATTCTTTTGAAAATGTTATTTTGCCAGCTATCACTACACCGGTTTCATGAATGAATATTTTATTCTAATATTAGAATGTTTTCGATCTGTTTTATGGATTTGAATTGCTCAATCTAATGAACTTACTTTGATTAATATCGTCTTCGAGTTTTCTTTTCTACAAAAATGAGTGTCCTTATTCAAATTTGCCGCCATTTATAAAGTATTGACAACATCAAAAAACAAATCGACAGCTGACAGTTTGAGGTTAGTAAAAATGCAGCGTTATAATAATGACAGCTTGGCGGCCGCCAAAATTTTAATTTCGTCAACTGTGGAAAGATTAATTGAAGTATTGCTTGAGAGTATCAAGGAGCGTTTTTGGGGATCTGATAACCCACATGTGATTGTCGAAAAACAAATGCATCCACAACGTGTCACTGTTTGGATTCCATTTTGAGCTCTAGACATATTTTTTTGAACCAAACAGTGACTGTTGGTGGTGCTCTATATAGCGACATGAAAAAATAGTCATTTTTACCGAAATTGCATGATATTAGATGCCATTCAGCTCATGAAACACTTCAATTACTGCATGAGACATAGCCAGGTCGTGTACTCCCTTGTTCCGATGATAAGAATTGACCCACTAGATCGCGCGATTTACCACCATTAGATCAACAGACTGAAAACTGTTTTGTATTTTAAAGTTCAAATATTCAGTTAATTTTGGGACACCCTATAGTTTCACTGGTTTGTGTTATGTATACAAGGAATGAAATATGAAAATTTGCACCCCAAATCCATTTTTTCTAATTCTAAGAGCTTAAATTAATAAAAGAGCTTTGCGACCCCAAATATTGATCTATCTTAAGGCCTGGGCGGAATCTATCTAGTAAATATCCAGGTTATTTCACTAAAACTGATTGCTAATGTCCTTTGTGAAGCTTGAAATAATTTTGTTAACAAAATTGGTCCCCTAGATCGTGTGATTTAACACCGTTAGACTTTTTTTCGTGGGGCCAACAACAAACCGAGGTACTTTATGATTCAATGGAAAAATTATAATCAAAATACTAAAAACCGTGTTTTCTATTCAATTCAAATCTTGTTTTAATTTTGGGACATCCTTTATATAGCGCATATTCTTGATATCATGGATATATAACATTTTTATCACGTACTAAACTAAACTTGGTTTCATATAAAATTTAATTTTAACCTAAATTAATTTTAGTTTACTAGGAAATGGTATTCCTTCCTGAAGCCGAGCGCCGTATAATTTCCTCCGCTTTCGTTAATATATTTTTATACAAAGAAAAATCTAAAAATAGAATAATATAATATAAGCAAGCGGACTAGTTTCACTTAGAAATCAAACGAATATTTAAACGTCCTTTTGTAATAATATAAACAAAGCTGGAAATTTGCTGACAAAGTATTGGAGAAGGTACAGAAATAACTATCATGTTGTATATAGCGGCAATTGAATCTAAAGTTGTTGTAAGTACATGACCCAACAAAAAAACTAAAAAATATTGGAAAAAAATATATTTTTCAAAGTAAATTCTATAAAATTTTCCCAACGATGTTCAATAAGTTCGTTACGTCAAGCTCCTCAAAATAGCCTTTTCATTGTTGAAGTCTGGGGACAGAAAATAATCCGAGGAGGCTAAATCTGGCGAATAGGGTGTATGGACTATCAATTCAAACTTTAATTCATTAATTTTTGCAATTGCAATAACGAATGTTGTAGCTGCAGCATTGTCCTCGCTGATGTCTGAATCAAATGGTCTCATCTGGTTAAATTTCAATGCCGACTTTTAATTTCCACAATGGGGGGTCATCCCATGTGTTGGCCTGTTTTTTAGGATTTTTTTCCACGACTCATAAATCGATAGAGCTGATTATCATTTAAGTTTTAAGCTAAAAATATTATGTAGAACTTGAGTTACAGCGTTCGGAACACCCCCGCCTCTAAAAAATGAGCTCCACGATACCAGCTGATTGGCTTATCTGAAACAAAAAAAAAACGGAATGCACGGAACGGACTAATATCAAATGAATATACAAAAAATTGTTAGGCATTTGAAATAAAAGTTGCGAATTTTGCGGTTTTTTTTGTTTTTTGCTATAAAAAAATCGAAATTTTAGAAATTTTCGATTGATAATAGTTCATTCCATGCGTTTACATGTGCTGAGTGAATAAAAGTTGCGATTTTTTTTGTTTTTTGCTATAAAAAAATCGAAATTTCACATGTGCTGAGTGTGCTCTATAAATTTCAAGTCATTCGGTCAAGCCGTTTTTGAGATACGATGGAGAAAAGTTTAAAAAACACAGTTTTGAGAAAAACGCGTTTAAAGTTTCAAGTCCATTTAAAACTACGAAAATCTCAACTTCCTCTTGAAACTCTTTTAAAGCAGATTGTTTAGTTCTTGAGTCAATCCTGAATTGTTTAACGACATCATTTACGCGCCGCTCGGATTCGCTTTTCATCTCGGCCAATGGGGCAACCCATAACCGACATTACTTTTAAAACACCTTCAAAACCTTTATTAAAGATGATAATTGATAAGTAGCTAGCAATTTCCACAATCTTGGGGCCAAGATGAAGATGCTTAAGAGCAAAAGTCCAAATCAACGAATTCAAAGATTCGTTATTGTTTTGTGTCTCTGCTCCTAAACAACGAATTAAATAATTTTAAAACCTGAACCACGGAAAATTGATTGCGAAATAGACACAAATCACTTTTACAATTACCATTTCAGAAATTGTAGCGAATACAGAAACAAACTCCAAAATGCAAAACGGGAAATTCGAAGCGATGGAAACCTTCATGTTCATGCTATTTTTTCGATGTAAATGCCGTTTTATTTTGGGTGGTAAAACGGTTTCTACTAAACTTTATTTTTTTACTACGACCAGGATGAACATTTCCACTCGTACTTCCTTTCCGAACACTCATTTTGAAAAAAAAAATAATTTGTAGTTGTTGCACTCTTCGAAGTTCAACCAAGACTAAAATAACTTCGGTAAAATACTTAATAACTAGAGAAATTTCTGCTTAAGCCTGTAGAAACTTGTATAACTGTATAAAAGGGGGGCCAGGTATAAAGTCGACGGTACATAATAGCCCCGGACCCCATTTGCCAACTCAGCTTTCCGAACAGCTCTTTCTTCTACCTGCTGTATCTTTAAAACGACTTCGAATTTCCAAAAATCGTTTTACTACCGTATTCTAGACATGTTAAGAAAGAAATTTATGAAAAAAAAAAAATCGATTTTTTGAGCCCATCACATGGGATGACCCCCTTATAACGGTAAAACCTAGATACAGTATCCAAAGTTTACGTAATTTTTCATGTAGAATCCAAATCCATTTGTAAATTGTATGTTTAATTTATTCAACTACTTTTGGGACCCACTCTTTATAAAAAAGCTAAAAAACTACGACATTAGGACTTCATGGAATGATTTGTAGTAAAGGTAAGGCTAAAATTAACATTATCAATACATTTATTCGAAAGTAAAATTCACGATATAAATCATACCGATACTAACAACAACAACAACGAATATATCATTTAAATTAATACTGGCAATATATTAAAACAGTTTTTATCTTGCAATTTGAATGATTTAATTTCTGGAATCGCTTTTCTTTGCCAGGCGATCGATTCGGAACAGTGGTTGTCACATGCACCGGTTCCTTCGAATTATTTAGTGAAGTCGAATAATTTGGTATATTGGGAATTAGAAGATGTGGACAAGAGTCGTTTGATTACGCTCGGATAATTAGTTAATGATATCTACCGTGGCAATTAAACCCCCAAAGTTTTCGGAATATATATTTAAAAAGAATACACTTTGGTGATGTGTTTCACAACAATCACGTTTATTAACTAGTTGCAAAGACTTAATTCCAATTTACATAACATCATTTATAGTTAGGCCAAGGTAAAAGCCTTTAAAAATAATAAAGGGTGAAAAAAAAATAATAGGAAAAGGGGGAGACTATAATAAAAATGAATGAAAATATAATTTACGGGCAATCTGAGGTCGGGAAGAGAAAGGGGGTGAGTTTTTAAGGGTATAACTACAAGTCCTATGGAAAAAAAGTCAAAAGCAAAGTTGTAGGTAATGAAGAGATCTACAACTTTTATATTTTCACTTTTTTTACATAATCTTTTTCACGTTATTTTGACATAATATCACGTAAAATCACCCTAATTTTCGAACGAAAATTATCCCATCAAAAAAACAGCTTTTTTTAAAAATTCGTTGAGATTTATATTCGTTGAAATCTTTAGTTTCGATGGTGTGAAAAAATATTACCATCACCATGGAAAACTTTCTGAGAAAAGGCAAAAAAGAGAAAAAAATTCGCATCCGAAAATTTCTTTATGTACAATTTTTACATATTTATTAAATATTTATTAAAATTTTACACTCCAATTACTTTTTTTCACCAATGTAACATGGAATTTCACGTTTTTCGTGTAATGAGATTGAAAAAATTTAATGAATAACTAAAAATTGTACATAATGATTAAAAAGAAATTTTTTTTGTCTTTTTTGACATTTCTGAGAAAATTTACCATAGGGATTGTAATATTTTTTACACCTACAGGAAGCAGAGATATCAAAGAATAAAAATCCCACCGACTTTATATAAAAAAAGCAGATTTTTTGATCAGAGAACTTTCGTTCGAAATTTAGGGTGCTTTTTCGATATTATGTTAAAATAACGTGAAAAAATACATATTTCAAATCAGATAAACTACAGTGTATATGGGATAAAAGAAGGCAACTTTTCACAAAATCTCGTGAAAAAAAACTGTTCGTCGTAAAAGATAAAAATTACAAACGAAAAACTCGGTTTTTTGAATTTTCACATGAATTTTGGGGTTATGTGAGAAAATTATAAATACAAAAGTTGTAGATATTATTATTATCTACAACTTTGCTATTTGAATTTTTTCCATAAGACTTGTAGTTTTGCCGGAAACCGAGGTTAACTATTTTTTACCCTTAAAAACTCACCCTTTCTCCTTTCCCGACTTTTGATCGCCCGTAAATTATTTTTCCTTTCATTTTTATCATATTCTCCTCCTTTTCCAATGGGTTTCATTCTATTATTATTTTTTTATTTCAAAAATTATCAACCCTGGACTAAGTATTTCATTTTTGATCTTGATTCCAAATATCTATACATATCTGTTTCTGAACCACTGAATTAACAATTAATATAATAATAAAAGTATTTATAAGGGTTTTTCCAATAAGAGGTGGAATTTTGATATTCAAAGAAAAATGCCATTTTTTGAGATAAATGAACGGATATTTATTTCATTATAAAGAGGAAGGTATGCCGCCAAATGGCCGCCACGACTGCGCTTACAGGACCATATCCTTTTCATGAAATTTTCCGTAACCAAATTGCAAAGCGGCTGCCCTATGTCCTCGATAGCCTCACGAATTCCATCTTTGAGGTCTTGAATCGATGCTGGACTGTTGGCGTAGACCTTATCTTTCTTTGTTGGCCATAAAGGAAAAAGTCGCAAGGTGTTAAATCACAAGATCTCGGAGGCCAATTGTGATCACCTCTTCGAGAGATAACACGGTCCGGAAATTTTTCCCGTAAAAGATCGAGATGGTTTCGTTGCTTGTGTGGCACGTAGCGCCGTCTTGTTCAAAGTAAACGTTGTCCAAATCAATACCATCCAATTGCGGCCATAAAAAATAATTAATCATCTCTCGATAGCGCAATCCATTCACCGTAACTGTTGCTCCAGCCTCATTTTCGAAAAAGTAAGGTCCAATGACACCGCCAGACCATAAATCGCACCAAACAGTCACGCGTTGAGGATGGAGAGGATTTTCAACAATAACTTTCGGGTTTTCCGAGCCCCAGATTCGACAATTTTGTTTATTGACGTAACCACCAAGGTGGAAATGAGCCTTATCAGTTAAGATGATTTTTTGATGAAATTCCGGATTATTTTCATGCATTTTAAAGACCCAATCAGCGAAGAAACGACGTTGTTGATGATCGGCCGGCTTGAGTTCTTGTGTTAACTGAACTTTATAGGCCTTAAGACCCAAGTCTTTATGCAAAATACGGTGTAATGACGTTTGGGGAATGGCTAATTCCAAAGAACGACGAGGAATGGACAAACCTGGGTTTTCTTTAACACTTTGGGCTACAGCAGCAATATTCTCAGTTGTTCTTGAGGGACTTGCACGGGTTTTATTCTTCAGATCAGTAACTTGTCCCAACAGCTCAAATTTTTCCACCAATTTCTGTATTGCGGTCCGAGAAGGTGCTTCATGTCGATCCAAAAATGTTTTAGTTTTACGAACCGTCTCTGCCAAACTTTCACCATTTTTATAGTGAATTTTAATAATTTAAATGCGTTGTTGAAGCGTGTATCGTTCCATTTTCATTAATGGCGTAGTTTCTACTTGTCAAATGTCAAAAAATGTCAGCTTCAAAAGTGACATTTACCAAAATAGCGGGCTATTTAAAATAACACCTCTTATTGGAAAACCCAGTAGGTATATATGAAGATATGAAATGAAGAACTAAAAAATTACTACAAATATCCACCATTATTAATATACAAGGGTTGTTTGTAACGTTTCAGACTTCAATCAAAACATGTCAGTAATTAGACCAAGATGGAAATATTATAAAAATAAAAGAGAAAATAAGGGGGTGAGTTTTTCAGACACAAAATAATATTGGAGATGAAAAAGGTGACGGTCATGAAGTGATTAGAATTCAAGACAAGTTACTTATGAACAACAAGATTAATATATCTAATTTCACTAGTGCGGTTACAGGTATATTTATATATTACGAGCAGTCACATTTTTTATATGAAACGTTTTGACCAAATTTCGTGAAAATAAAATATTTTTTTTGGACAGGATAAAAATAAAAAAACTATAAACTTGGTTTTTTTATGGAGTTTTTCACATCAATTTTGAGGTTATATAAAAAAAGTGTGAACACAAAAGTTGTAGATCTTTCCATTAACTACAACTTTGCTATTTGACTTTTTTCCAAAACTCAGTGGTTCAGCAAGAAAACGAGACGCAATAGACCCTTTGGCTGGTACTGTTAATGACACCCTAAAATATACATACATAATTGAATATATTACATATTTCCACGTGGTATAAGGGTTGCTGCAAGAAGATTTGTGCACAATACTGTTGGAGTGTTACTTTAGCAACCAATTACTCAAAACAGAATAACTGATTGTCATTATATTGACTGTCATATAAAAAACTTGACTTCATTATCCAAATGGGTCGTTTTCCACCAAAGTTGAACTTCGAACTATGTTTCTCTGCTGAGGAATCGCTGAACATACAGTTCGACATTATTGGTAACGGACATCGATCCTTGTGATTTCCTTTGTATGAAAAAGTTAAGCTGCAAAATTTCCACAACAATTCTGGATAAATATAAACGAAACGTTCAAAAATTAATTAGAAGCATGTTTAAATTCCCCTACATTAGTTATTTGATGAACCAGTTCAACCATGCGACGAACCAGTTACATCAGTTCGAATAACTTCATATGTTCACCTCACCTTTAATCAATCCAACTTAATTGGATCGAGCGAGCATGAAATCGAACCGGTTAAAGGAGTGACTAGTAACGTGGCACTAAAGTAAATATTTATAATTAATTGTACTAAAAATATATTACGAGGTAGTTTAAGCTGCACAAATTTTTAGATACACAAGGCGCTTTGTAAAACTACTACTACTTATTGAGTCTCTTCTTCACTCTGCTTATTTATTTTTTTTTCATAAAGAATATTAGATACGAATATAGTTTAAATTGAACTACATTCATCGAAGTAACCCCCGTTTCGTTCGTAGGAAACTGCTTTTTGACTTTCCTATCCAATTTATCCCACAACCACTCAATCGGATTGAAATCGGGCGACTGCGACGGTCAAATCATTACTTTCAGTTTATTCTTTTTTTCCAATTTTGTCAAATATTCTTAGCAAAGCTTCGAGGAAGCATTTTCCTCTAATATTTCTTCTTCAAAATCAATTTTTGAAATTCCCAGATTATTACCGAGCCTTCGCCGTGTTTTACTCTGACTCATCACTTCATAATACTCTTTCCCACACTTCATGAGTCAAATTTTATTTTCTTTAGTCCACGGCAACCTCTTAAAAGAGGTTTTTTTACAGCAATTCTTCAAAAAGACCAGTTTATCTGAATCTCATTTCCATTGTATCAAGATTCATTGATCTGAGCTGCTATTTCTGGGCCCGTGAGACGTCGATCACGATTACTGATCAATACAACAAAGTTATTTTCAGCGAATGTGGTTTTGCTAGGCAGCCATGAACATTTTATATAACCAAAGCTTCTGGTGGATCATATTTATCCACGATACGTCGAGGTATTTTCAATTTGTTGGTAATGGTGCAGTTTCCTTTGACTAGATTATATAAACTTTTAGTTTTATGGTTTTTTTGGAACTTAAAAGTATAAATCACAGCCTGTTTTTGCGTCTCATAGGGTTAACTTGGACTAAACGACAATCATAAACAAATAACGGACACTATTATGTTTGGTTTGTAAGATACCGTTTGGATCTTACTTGGATCCGAGAAATTTGCTAAAGTGTATTATTCTGAAATTTTATGAAAGGATTATAGGTTGGGCAAAAACTTTTGACCGGTAGGAATTCAGGTTTACTTTGAGACGAATTTATTCCATTTAACTGACGTATTGAAAAAAAAAGAATGTTTCATATATCGTTTAAAACCCAATATCAATTGATTTGTACAAATTGTATAACGATTCGAATGTATTTTACGGAGAACAACTCAATCTAATTTACTTTGATGTTCTGAAATTCCCATCTCGACTTAATAAACTTCGTTCTGTTACGTAAGTTCTAACCAAAGCTCTTCCACCACATTACGTGAGTATCTACCTAGGTATTCAGAGGCGTACTGAGAAATAATTGGAAACAAGCATCTCATCCTATTTTCCAAGCAGAAATATTAAACTATTCAACGCAGATATCGATTCGATTCATATTCATTCACTGCTCCAGTCCCACTTATAAATCATAATGATTATTCAGCATTATTATGTACAGATTTGAGGTAGAAACTGAAGTTTGAACCTGCTAAAGCATACAACAATCCAGGGAAGTAACCACCAAGGGGAGTTCGAAGGTTAAATAACTTTTTAATTGAAAACTTTCTCTAATTCATCTTTTTCAAACTATTTTTTGCCTCTACTCCAGAAGTATTTTGCAAATGACTGTCATTAGATTCACAGGACCAATTCTTTAAAGCCCCACATTGGGCAGCCCTCAACTAGGTTACAAGTTAATGGAGATCATGTTGATAAGGTGGTGGTGCACCGGTTGGGTCTAAACTCCAATCCGGCAGCTGTAAAACAGAGAATATAAGAAACAGTGTTTGTTTCCAGCTTCACCTGCAACAGAGATAGGTTTCCAATAGGGGCAAGAGTATTTAGCATTGAATAGCGTCTTTGAGGGTTTTCTTTTCCAAGCCAAAAAGTACAACAGATACCTAATCGAACTGGATCTTGCAGTCATCATTTGTAGAACTTTCTTCCACTCCAGCACATACCTAGACTATACCATTTCAGTCGTGGTGAGTCTACTGTCTGACCAGATTTATACTACTGTGTTCCTATGAAGTATATGCGAATAATTTACCTTGGAAAACAGGAGCATGCTACACAAGCATTCTACTATTAGTAGTAACAAAGTTAAAACAAGATTAAGATGATATAGAGCATAAAAAAATTTAAAATAAGAGACTCTCACTCTCAGGTATGTATTTATAAAGAAAGTTTTTTTTCTATGAATAAATTCTGTTGGTACGATTTATTGAAAGGATATTTCTTAATATTATACTCAGAATTCGGCCCAGCGGGGTCAGACAATAAATTGCTTGTATAGAAGGGCACTTGAGGGACTGGCTTTAGAGATCAAAAACGAGATAAAGTTAAGTTTGGGTGAAAATATACTGTTGTTTACAACTATTGTAAAAATAAATAAATAGAAGAAAACCGTAAAAAATATAACTGGGAATGTTTTTCCAATAAAACTGAATAGGATTTTTTTCGTTCTTTGAAATTATTCAGTAATTTATTCTATTGTTTCAATATTTTAAATGAATTCTCATTCGCGCGGGTTTAATTTTCTTAAAAGTATAAAATGTACTCGAAATATCCATGTAATGAACAGTATTGCGGATACTTCATCTGATGTCATCACACACTTTTCACTCTCGCAGAACTTTTTTAAAAAGCATCAATCACGGTAAATGGGAGGCGTCTAATGTCGCAAAAAGCTACGCCAAGAGTTCTATATCAAATAAATCGAAAACGGCGGAAATTATTCAGAAACAAACAAAAACGTAAAAACTATATTTTTATCTGCGAAACTTCTCAAACAAATAGATTCATTTTGAGTGTTTTACGGCGTGTTTTACGATCTAAAAGACATTAGAAATTTTATAGACGACATTAAATACGCCAAATTGAATTGTTACAACATCGATTTTACATAAAAACTTGAGTAGAAGATAATTTACATTTATTCGTATACAGCTACCAGTATTTATAGGGTCTCTAGTGGGTAAACGATGACAATTTTCGAAATGTTGCAATACCACGTGCAATGCAATGCAAGACGCAATATTTCTTAATCAAAAGCATGCGCAGATTAAGTTATTTTCATTGTTAAACTAGGTACAAAATATAAAAATTTGAGGTTAGGAATTTGCTTAATAACAGACACTTGCATGCAATTTCTTGCACGTTGTATTGCATTATGTAAAACGGACTTTATAAATATCAATTACGGCTACCAACAAAATTATTTCCAATGATACAGGTTGTCCTAAAACGGATTATAACGATGAAATACTCTGCAGTGATATTTTACTTAAAGAAGCAATTGACATGATTTTAACGATACGAAGATACATTAAAAACATTTTTGTGGAGTCAAAGGTATATGGACAATAATATTAAGTACTAGAACTGGAATTCTATTTTATGAGATATAAAATTTTACCCGTCCCCGATCTTTTCATTTGAGGATCCGTTTGTTTGGTTCACAAACACTTTCACAACTCAAGAAAAAATTTGGACATTTACAGAAGTCTCAGAAGTACCTGGTCTGACCTAGAGATGGCGGTAGTTGCTTGAAAATTACGACTATATCAGAAAGTACACGATCTATTCAGCATATGTTTCAAGTTTGAAGACGCCACGTTGTTTAGTACTAATTTGGGAACCATCAATAGTGAACGTTTCCAATGAATTTGTAAACATGCCCATCGTTATGTGATACAAAGCTGAACTAAATTATACTCTGACTGAGACTGCTCTTTCGTTATCAACAGGAAAGTATTGAATAGATTAAATGAGGCCTTACGACCCGAGGAAACAGTGGGTTGAGAAGGAAGAACCAGTTCCAAAGAAGGTAAAAATTGTTCCATCTGTAGGCCAAGTCATGGATTTGGGTTGCGCCTGGGATAATTCTCATTGACTATCTTGAATAAGGAAAAACTATCAACGGTGAGTATTATGCGAGCTTATTGCAACGTTTGAGCGAAGAAGTCAAGCAAAAACGGCCGCATTTGGCTAAGATGAAAGTGTTGTTATTGCATTTACCAAAATTATTGAATTAAAGTCTGAATTGCTACCTCATGAACCCTATTCGTCAGATTTAGCTTTCTCGGATTATTTTCTGTTCCCAGACTTGAAAAAATGGCTCAGTGATCATCGATTTTCCAGCAATGGAGAGGCGATATCGGCAGTTGATGGCTATTTTGCGGAGCTTGGCTATTCTTATTATAAAAAGGGTATCGAACGTATTGTTATACTGTTTTCCTAAATTTTTGTGTTTTCTTTGTTGGCCAGGTACTTCTGGGACCATTTTGAAACAATGCTGGCAAAGTTTCGTGCTGCAGGTAGATCATAGATCAACATCAACCTAAATACCGGAAAAATTGCCAGTTGCATACCTACACCAAACTCATTTTTTATCACACAAAATTTAAAATAGGAGGTGGGGGAGAGTGGGATCTTTGTTATGGAAAACTGCTTGTAAATTCGATTCTCCGTAGCCGATTTTCACAAACTTCGTATTGTTAGAAAGAGCTTTGGTCCAGCAATACAAAATTATACACATTCCAAGCAATTTAATTAGCAAGAGAATGCTAGATGGCGTTGTTTCATATATTTTAGATATTGTGATATCTCTTGTGAATGTTTCTGTGTCTGTGTCATTATTTTAACAAAACCAAAAATATACAAACTGATCATTAATAGTGATTTTTTTAATGTAAAACCAAACATTTTCTAATCGACCGTTAAAACTTTGGTCTTCCGATACATATTGACTCCAGATATTGGAAAACTTGGAAAAACCCTTAAAAAAGAAAAAGTTTTGAATAGATCTGTACTTCATCCGACCTCTCTGAATAGATTCCGGTTGGATCCGGCTTAGGCGTCACATTTAAAACAAAAAACACAGAAAAACTCGTAAGTACATATTTGAATTTACATTTAGATTGAACCTCCTTCAATATCCAACTAAAAATAGGTAAACAAAAATTACGTATCAGCCTATATTGTGCTGTTTCCCTTTCACAACATTATACCTCCCCAATAGTCTACGTGATTTATATTTTTTTCCTTTCAAAAGTAAAAAGTTTGACTTCAATTTCGCTACATTAGCTTCGTTCGTAGATCAAATAAATTCTAAATCAGTTTATAATCAATTTAACATGTAATGCGCATGATTTATTACGAACTTATTCAAGATGTTGATGCACGATCCAACCAAACTTTCAGTTCTCAAGAATTGCCGTATTGTGTGTCTAAATTCATATCATTTCCAGCTTTCCCTCCATTTAATACGGTTCTCCTCAACTCCACACTCTTTAGTAACCAGATCAGCATTTGGCCGTGAGCAACGAGTTTGGAGAAATGATTGGAGTTATGTTTTCTTCAGTAACGTTTTTGTGTAAATTTCGTGGATTGGAAAGGAAGAATGCTAAGACATCAAAACAAGTTCCACTGGATCTGTATCATATAGTGGATGATCGGTGATGATCCCATACCTGGAAGGAGCGGTTCGACAAAGAAATCTAGCAACTAATAATGTTATAGAGCTTAAATTAGTGAATGGTAGAAAAGTCTGACAATTTACCTCAAGAACTTATCGACAGCGTGGTACAAGAAATGAAAAATCGTGTATAAACATGTCTTTTTTTAAGTTAACAGTTTTAGGGAATCCGATCCTCTAATTTGGCTAGAATTTAGTTAAACCCTTATCTTGCTTTAAATGTAAATTTGAGCAATTTACTAAAAGTAAATATATTCAAAGTTAGGAATGGAGAATCTTCAATTTTATTGTTTCGTTAGATATAAAAGCGACACACAAAAGAGTATGTAAACAAAATTGAATTCAAATTCCTAAATCCTAATGGAAAACGTGATGCTATATAGCAATTTCAATATAATTCTATTCTTTCTAGACAGCACTTTATAAATTATATGCCACAGGAAACAGTCCACCCCGATATTTCGTATTATTCAAAGGAAATTCCGGAATATTCTTGTTCCAAGGGGGACATAAATATCTATTATTTGTCAACTTCCGTTTCCCCAATTCCTTAATCCGAAATAGCGAACTTGGCATACCATTAGAAAATTATCCAGAGGGATCAACTCGTCATATATGTTGGCAATCATTAAAATGGAATGTCTAGTGAAAACAGGAATAGTTTAATGAACCCCCTCATGTTTTTAACATTTGTTAGCACCCTAGCAAAAGGATATAACCATAGACAAAACAAGACTAGACAGTGCTTTTGCCTCCTCTGCTAAATCCACCAAGAAGCGTTTTGTGCCCAAAGGTTTCCGGCCAAAGTATTTGAGGTTATGAACATCTTGTCAAAAGCACTCTATCATCGACATGAAATGGCTGCGAAAATTTTGGATAACACGGCGAAATTAAATAAACTAAATCTAAAATTGTAAGGAAAGGGAAACACAGTTTATGTTTTTGGTAGAAGAATTTATGTATTTTGATGAAAAAATACTTTTTGTAGAAGAAATTCAGAACGATTAATTACATTTTCAATTTTTAAAGCAATATCATGATAAAAACAGTGCATCTGTCGACACAAAAAATTAGAGATGAATTTTCTGATAGATTTGATCAATTCAAAACCAACAAAACCACTCTAGCATTCATAGTAAATCCTTTAAACACAAATCTACATCGAGACATTTGGAATGGGAACTGGATCTCAATAAATGCAATTGATCGATTTGAAAAGTAGAGCTTCGTGGGGTGGAAAATTTACAGAGTCGAAAATCAAGTTAGAAATGTTGGAGGTCGAGAAATCTATGTGCGGAAAGCAAAAAAGTGGACAGCTCTGAAAAAAAGCCACGAGTTGAGGCTCTTACATTCAACCCATAGGTACAGAAGCATTTGGAGTACTGACTATCTTCGGATCGACATATTTGTGCGCGAATTTTATTAAAATTAAAGTATAGAGCCAACTTACAAATAAAAAATTTAGAGTCTTGCTTGGAACTTAAAATTTAAAACTTATGAGAGAAATTTAGCAAAACTTTCAAAAACCATCCAAATCCAACGCTCCCATTAAATTTGTTACCTCAAATTGTTTACATCGTAAAGTTTGAATTTTCAAAACTAGGTGGCCAACATCTACTCCAGACTTTTATCCGCGAAAAGAAATTGGAAGGCTTGAGTTCAGCGAGTTCAAGGAAATTGACTGTAGATTCTGGTTTTCCACAAATTTGGTTCTTAAAAATTTTTTTTAATTCTATATATTTAATATTTGAAATTAATGAAGTCAGTAACTCATGCGGGGGCGGCCGCAATTTTCAAAAATTAAAAATTATGTAAAGTTTTCATTCAATATCTCTTTCTCGGATGTTAATCCCCTGGGCAGAAATTGTTGGCACAATTTTCTTGCTTTCCCTACGTTATAAAAAAGAATTTGATGACAAATTTTCATAAAAATAAGGTAGATGTATTTTTTTACGTTCACCACTATTAATCAGTGGTTAAAACCAACGAGGAAATTACCTAACATTCCAAAATGTTTTAATCTCTAGATATTTTTCAGTTTCAATCGAACCACGTATTTTTCTAATAGCTCGTGAGGGTAAAAAACATTTACCATCCTTTATAAAGACCTATGTCATTATTCCGAATGAAATCTCCCGGGAAAGAAAAACATTTCCTTTAAATTAACTTTCACATTTTGTTTTTTCGATCAAAGTTTTTTCGATTTAATTTGTTTGTTCCAGAGAATCGAGCATCATTTCCAAGCTGTTATCTCAAAGATAAAATTTAAAATTTTTGCAATACTTGCTAACTAGTATCTAATGATCATTTCCATCATCATTTCATACTCTAGAAACGAAATGAAACAGCAGAAATAGTCGCTAAAGTAAGGACAGATACGCGTCTCGAAGAAACTGGATCCTTCCATTGAATCGTCTACAGGAGATAGGGAAAACACTAGAAAAAATTGTGTGTAGAATAGAATCAGTTCATGGAAAAGTTCAAACAGGTATTACCTCTATCCACATTCTCTTGAAGTGTGAGAAACTGCGAAACATAACAGCTGGAAACGCATGAAATAAAAGATAAAGATCTTTAGCACCTAGAGTCATTCCACACTCTAAACGTTCCGAAAGAAGAGGGATTAACGTGGAAGCTACAAACGCTGAGATTTCACAATAAAAGGGAAACAACGGATCTTTTGGTTTTGCAGTTTATGATCAACAAGCCGATGCTTTAACTTTTGAGGAGCGTTAGGCAATTCGACTATCGGCAACTTTCTAATCAAGTTATTTTATTCAGAGACCGAATGTTGTAGATTTTCTCATTATGTGAGGTTTACCTCAAACTAGTATTCATCATATCAATAACAGAGACTTTATTGGTGGCCAATTAATTGGATGAAATTATTGTTTGATCAAAAGTTTCTTTGATTAAATCATATGTGAACGGCGCTGTGTGTCAAATGGCTTCGTCCTGTTGAAACCACATGTTAGCAAGATTATTTCCAGCTAAATAAGGTACTCAAACATTTCCAATCGTGTCTCTATACCGATCTCCATTGACAGGATATAATGAGGTTTCGATGGCAGCTTATCTTCACTCCAAATGTTTATTTACATACCCAATCCGCTGTAAATGGGCTTCATTCATTGTTTTATCAATACATAAGTTGAATCTTGAAAGGTATGAAGCCAAGATAATTTTTGTCGTAAGCTTCTTTTTCAAAATGATCTTTTTTGTGTTTACGTCTATCTGGCGCAAGTCTCGATCGGTGTTACCAACCTAACCTCTCAAAATTCCCTTTCTAGAGCGCGAAATTCGAATTAAAATATAAAAATGCTATAAAATACACTATAAAGTAGAAGGACGCACCCCCAGTTACAAAAAACCGATTGAGATTGAGATTCGCATCGATATTGTTTAACATTGTGGTTGGGTTAGGTTAGGTTAGGCAAGTGTATCAATACATCAAACAGCTTACGCTTAAATTCTAATAATAAAGGACTGAAATAGTCCTGAACAAAAAATTGTAAGAGACTTGTTGCTCTAATGTAAATCTACTAAATAATGAAACGTCAATCCAAATTAAACAAAAAGCAACTATCAGCTGTTAAAGGGGTTGTCAAATAAAACAGAGTTGTCAACTCAAAGTTGTGAAATTTTCATTATCGTCAATACTTTCCATCAAAGTCTGTAATTAAGAGCAATTTATTTTGTATTAACCTATTTACCTTCTTCATTGCAATGAGTTTAATTTAACTTACTTTGAAGTTGATTAAGTATGTTTAAATTGACTTTCAGTTGTAATAATTTGTTTTTACGATAAACGGAAATTTCTCATTATTTAATTTTAATTAATTCACATTGAATGAAATTAATTGGTAGTAAACATCATTCTAGATGATCGAATATATATATACACTTCCAATTTCAAATGTCCATACGACCAAAAAGGCATTCTGTAGTTTATCACAGAAATTTCGCGGTTTTGGTATTATAAAATGGACGAGGAAAATAACAACACACGAAGTAATAAATTTGAATCCTATAATTATTCATTTTAATGGAAAAATATGCCATTCATTTAATTGGATTTTCTATTTTCTAGTTGTGTGTATGAAAAACAATGAATTTATCTCAATTGTTCAATTAATTTAACGAATTTTATCAACTATTTTATTATTTATGTTACCATCACAATCTCAATCAATTACGAAGTTAAATCCAGCTGATTTTGGAATAAACAATCATTAGAACTAGAAAAATCAGTTGGTTATCTTGGAATAAGCCTTAATTTTGAGCAATCGTAAAATGAAAATTGGTTTGTACCAAATTTTTTCAGCATTTCCCACATTTGTATTAATTGACATTGACAGAAATTATCTATTGGAGCTTTTATACATCTGACAACATTGTATACATGTTTACTCACGTGTCGTACACTATAATTTTTCTATGAGTGCCTTGCGTTTATGTATTATAATTAACAGTTATATTTGAACAATATTGGAAAGTTTTCTCCTGGGATAGAAGGAGAAATTCTACCCGCTTACTTTGCCAACCAGTGCTGGCAGAAACCTACTCCACTTATGTCTCTGTGAAGCTTTAACTCCCCGCGGAGGCCTTCTTCATTATTTCCCTGCATCTCCCAATCAGTACCGGTTGATTGGATGACAAGCTGGACTATTCTTGTACTTCGATGTGGTCGATTAAGCACGAACCAATTTCATACGTTCCTCTACATCAGTATCGCGTCGCATGTTCTGTGGTGAAGGTTGTCGTTGCATTCCATTTGTCTTCAGAGCTAAGCATTACCTCGACCAAAGTCTCAGGTGTGATGCCTTGATCCAGTTGATGTCTGTATGTCTCAAATCTTGGACATGACATGACTCGTGTCTTTGTCTGCAAGCTGGGAATTCCGGGGACTCCTCGTACTTGTATTTGTACAGATATGCCCCAAAGCATCAATGCTGATACTGCATCTGCAGCGGGGAGAGGGAATTAATCGGTAGTTTCAACTTCCCCTGAAAGACTCCTACGTCTTGTGCTATGACGTCTTAACAAACAACTAAAACTGTTTGGAAATATTAAAAAGAGGAAAAAGGCATACTTAGGGTATATAAGTCGAAGTACGCAATATCAATTCCTGCAATTATCAATTAAGTACAAAATCGAAGGCCTGAGAGGGATCAAAAGGAGGAAAATGTCTTTGCTGCGAAATATCAAACAATGGAGATGCCTATACGGTATACAGTCGTTAATACATACCGCAAGGAATGAAGAAATGAAAGAAAATGTTATCACCAACAGGGATAGTTTCCTAATAATCTCTTACACTGTATACAACATGTTTCGTTCTGTTTAAATGATTTTTTTGGTGCTCCAGCCCAAATTAGTCGAATATTTGCTATATATTCAATTAAAAACAAAGTCAACCAAGTTTTTAACTTTGTTGTACAAGTTTCAACCACTTGAAACACGTAATTTAGAAGTTTTATTACTTTCTTAAGAAGCCATATTGCCGTTATATAGATATTAATGAAAATAAATTGAGGCGATTTTCCAACAAACTGTTCGCTCTACCAAATAAATGGAAACGAATCTTTATCGGTAGTTTGGAAAATTTGAGACGCAATAAAATAAATGAAAAACTGAAATTAATTAATCAAGAATAATATCATTGAGAAAAATTAGAAAAAAATATTTCTATTCACATTGTTGAAATTACAACGAAAGCAACTTGAAACAGAAAGCGTAGTGGATGTTTAACTCAATAGTTATTTGTGTGCCAAGGACTGAAAGTGCTTAGTTTTGGACGAGTCCAAAAAAGTAGTATTTCAGTCGCGGCGTACACAAGTTCCAAAACTTTTTCAATTACACTGAGAAAAGAAAATGAATAAAAGAGAATTATAAACATTTTATCCATAATTTTTTCTGGTGACACCACTTCATAAAGAGCTCGTACTGTTTATCGTACCTTGCACGAGATTTATCCGGCAACGAATTAATAACGGCCGCGTTGCTTTCGATTTTCATGTCATTTTTTTCATCGTCATTCATTGTTATTCATTAATTTAGACAAAACTTCGAATAAAACGAATAATTTCAGAAAATTAAAAATTTAAGGTTATGCAAAATCATCGATCTGAAACTGTCAACTGTCAACATTGAAGTGGCTACAGTAACATTTAAGGAAGTTAAAGTTGTCTACTCTAGAACGTCCCGAAAGTGTTTTGCAGTGTCACTTTCACTACATGGAACACTCAAAACGCAACTTTCGGTATGTAAATGAATACAGAACGAACAACTTTCAGATGGCGTCGTCTAAAAACTAATTTGATCATCACCTACGTGGAAAAATAACTTGGTCCGTTTGATGAGTGATTCAATTCAATTAAATCAAAATCTCTATATCTCATTATGTCATTTTTCTGGGTTTTCCTCTCCTCTTTTCACTTCTATTACTTTTTTCTTAGGTTATGTGGTCTTGGATCCATAATAGTCTAAACATTGTTCAACTATTTTATATTCTATTGACTAATTTCGGCTTTTCGATAATTTTCTAATTTCTTCTTCGTTTTCTCTACTTTTCACAACCCAGATTCTACTTCCTTGCATCATAAGGACTTTTTGGAAACTATGATCGGGTTAACTCTATCACAGATCTCACGTTCAGTGTTGTTCCGAAACTGATGGAGTTAATCGGATTATAATCGTATGATATGATCCTCTACCTTGTTAGACCAGTGGGTAAATACATTTAGCTGACGGGTTGTTCCATTTGTCTATGGTGAACGAATAAATCCGCTGTGCTAACTCTTGCCACTATCATATAAAATAGGTCTCTTCCTTGGAGATTAAAAACTTGTTCGAGTTCATCCCATACAAATAGAATATTATCCCCAACAACCGCCGTCCGATTATTTTGGTCCTAGCCATTGCCAAGGTCATGGAGAAAGTCGTTAACCAGACTTTAGTAAACATAGATAAACTTCCTGACCTATGTCACTAGCGAATGGACTGAAGCTATATAGAAACGTGGGGAATCCAGAGCAATAGCACTGGACGTATCGAAGGCTTTCGACAGAGTTTGGCTTCTAAATAAATTATGATCGTACGGTTTCTCGCCCTCACTTATCGACTGACTTAGCAGCTTTTACCTAAGGCAGCTTCATAAAAGATTGTAGCCCTCTTTAAGACCAAAACGCTATATACTCCAGAATAGCTTCTAATCCTCTACAAGGATTCATCCAGTTTGGAAGTATTGCTTGCACACTTGAAGCTTCAAGCTTTACCTGAGGATGCTCAGAACGTCAATTTAGACTCAGCTAAATTTAAGATCAGTATCCAAAGACAGCAGGTACTACTCCCACGGGTTAAATCACCATTCTCGTGTATCACATTGGCTCAAATGATTTGTTATTACCTACTCAACATACGTGTTTTCTTTTTCTATATCCAATTTATTTGAACAATTTGATAAAATGTATTATGGGATAAATTATTTCGCAATTTGGTTTGATTGTCATATAGAAATTATTATTTCCGAACATTTTATGTTGTTTTCGAGGAAGTCAATTCAATTCTCTGTTTACGTAAGTTAATACAAACATTCCGAATAGCATTTACGTCACTGAAACTGAAGCTAAAATTACAAAAATTTATGATTGAATTGAATTCTCGGCACGTTTTTCTATCGTTTGTAATTCAATATAAATTAAGTTCAGTCAAGATATGCTTTATATGCTACTGAATTGAGGTAATGATATTTGAAACGAAAGATGATTAACGGATTTGGTTGATACAAATGAAAATTATGAGAATGTAAACACAGCAATTTAGTTATTTCTCGAATCAAACTCAATTTTGTGAAATTAAGTCGTTTGAATACTGATCTTATGGTTTATTCATATAATTGGGTTTTGAAGGAACGGAAATAGCAAACTTTTGATTTCAAGTTTTCGGGAATAGTCATAACCATCATCAGAGAAGCTACACTATATCTGTTACAGTTAATATTGTAACTTACGTGTATATCTTACAGAATTTTTGAAAAATTGATTTTTATTTTTAACAAGCTTATATCAGCTTCACCTATATGATGATTTTTTTGTTTGTTTGTAACTCTTCTTTTTGATTAAGCACTTCGACAACCTTGCCAACTACACCTTTATGGCTCGATACAAGTTTCGACGAAATGTAGGTATATAAATATAAAAAGTGAAAAATAAATATAGTTTAATACACAATAAACAATACTAGTAATATTGTGAAAAAAGCTTGGTTTGATTTGTTTCATATTTCTCGTACATTGAGTGATCGACGCTTTTTTTACAATATTACTAGTATTGTTTTGAGCTTATTTTAAAAATTATTTTCAACTTTTTAGTTTGATGTGCTTTAAAAGATAGTTTTTTAGTATTTTTTATATTATATTCATCTTATTGAAAATGGTTGCCTAGGGTATCGCATTTTTTAGTTCTGCTGGACTCATAGCTTAGACAATTTTCAAACGATTGACTTGAAATTTTGAATAAATGTTGAAAAATAGATTATAGTTTCTATTGTAGATGATCAAAATAAATCATTGGCTCATTATAATTGAAAAAAATTATAAAAGTTGTTAGTTCAGCCGTAGACCTTTAAAAAAATGAAAACGTCATCGTAAACACGCTGAAAAGCGGTCATTTTGAAATAAATCACGAAAAAGTTCCTGTTATCTCGATTTATTTTGTAGAATTGCTTTGAAAAAAATCCTCAAAAAGCCTATTTTTTGGCTCTACGGTGACCTAATGACTCAATGTCTCTCAAGTAAACTTAACACTTAACATGAGTAAGCTAGGAATAAGTTCCTGTAAAACAATTTCTCTCATAGTTCCAATTTTGAAATTTTCAGCAACTAAACTTTCAACATTTTCATTGAATAAACTTCTTAGTAGAAGAAATTGATAAAAAATTGAATAAGTAACCATTAAAATCCGATACGTCGTATATAATGCCTAATTAAATCTTTGTTATTAATTTACGAGATGAATCAATTAAATCAGACGCGTTTTATACTGAAAACTTCATCATGAAACTAGATTTCAAAGCAAACAAAACGTCGTATTCTGATAAGAGAACAAAACAAAAAGTTTTCACTTATTTGTTATACAATCTTACGTATTTCTATTCATACTATACAATTTCTTCCAACAACAAATAAAACATATAAAAGACCTTTCACAATATTTTGAAAAGTTTCTATCCTTTTGAGGCATTTTTAGTTAGATATTAAAGTCAGACATTCTAGATTACGAGCCAAGTTAACATTTTCATCTGTCTTTTTTTATCTTTCATCAAACAATAGTTTTTTACTTCTATTTTCAGTCCTCAAGTGATTGAAGAATTTGTTTTTTTGTATTTTCATCGGCAAAGCGTGAGATTGTGTTGTATTTAACTGATTTAGATGACTTATCACCTGTAATCGATGCAGCTTCAAAAAATGAAGACGTAAATGAACTTTTTAGTAATTCAAGGCCCCATTCAAAACGTTACTACAAATCTTTATCTTGTTATTTCGAAGCCATTTGGATAAAATGATCACATGGACTTGAGGTTACATTAATGTCCAGTAACCTTAAAAGTGCCGGAATCGTTTTGTCCAATACGGCAGATTCTTCTCTGAGGAAGTCTTCCATTAAAAAAACTCACATGAAGCTGAGGAACCATATCAAGATACAAGTCAAAAGTCAAAATTTGCCCACCCCTATAATCCCTCTTTCATATTTCAACCACAGAAAAAAAGACGTGACATTGCACAAAGAACTTTGAAGAATGTAATAAATTCATAATCAAATAGAAAGTAACCTCGTAGCTAAATGTGTGATACAAAATCTCGCACATCTTCGTCTACCATCTGGTTTTGGATAAACTCACAAATTCAATCTCTGTCACCTTCATGCGGTTTTTCATACGCAAACCTCGGTGTTAAACATGTCTTAATCGCACTCACGCGGACCACTTGTTTTTACAAAGAATATACCAGCTTCTCATGCTTTGTGTACTTTCTAGATGAATGTCTTAATTTAAGTTGTTATTTCGATAAATTTAGAGTCCTGTAGCTCTGTGTGACAAAGATTTATTCTTATTGTAACCTCTTCTAATATCTGAGGCATTAAGCATTCCTACAGAACTCAAATAATTCATCTGTTATATCCAGATAGTTTATAAGCATTTCCTATGATTTATTCACCTGAAATAAATCCATTCCTGCATAAGCCTGTGTAACAAGAGCTGACATCGACCGCAGAAGCTATAAGGCAAAATTATTAACGAGGAATCTTCATGCCTTTCTACTCCCAACTATTGGAGGGTCTGCGAATTATATTTTACGCTTACGAACCGTAGATACCAGAATGGAGGCAAAATGACAAATACCGTTTTATAAATCCAACTTAATCTGGTGTAAAATAATATACAAAACGTTCCAACGTTAAATGTTAAATATTCCTCACGGTTTCAAGAAGTTTTCTATATTTTGTGAAGCTAATGGAATAAATTCATTATGTGTTATATTCCTATTTCCGACCCCTGGATATCCAGAAGGCTATTGATAAGATCTGGCACTCGAAACTCGTTAGGAAGCTTCTAACTATTCGACTATAACATCCAATAATAAAATTGATACATTCATTTTATAAATATCAAAGTGACTTATTACTCATATCAACCAATCACCTCCCTCATAGGTATTCCACAAGGCCCCTTCTATACATCATTTATACGTATGACACCCCAGCTTCTTGTGACCCATTGTCACCCCATACTGCACTAATTGCTTCAGATCAAGACATAAGCTCTCTGAAGGTTCGATCCTAAGATCTCATGACCCAATTCTCAAAATAACCCATGCCCTTTTCATCAAACATCCCAATACCCGACCTCGAAATTTCCACTTGATTCGCACCATCTAATCGATAAAGTTTACTGCCAAAGACACTTTTCTGACTTCCTGGATTACCCCTGGAGGGTTCCTATATCTCTCTTTGGGTACTAGCGACGGCCTACAAACTTTTCTTGACAATTCTCCCTAAATCTCACATCGTTAATCGTCGGTGCTGCAGGTTTTCCTGCACCAATCAATTTGTCGACGATAGTGAATAATACAGCAGCAGCTGTACTGCCCTAAAGAGCTGGACAGAAGAAATGGTAGAGAAAATCGAAGAATGAGACGGCAAGGATAGGAAAGAATGGAAACTGCTGTGGAAAAGAAGTGCCTTACACCTGAAAAGGTAGGGGACTTCAGGATTAAGTAAAATATTACATCCTCAAAGAGCTGTTTGCTCTATCTAGCCGTTTTTTTGCTTCAATTATTTCGTTATTATAATACTGTCTTATAATCTCTCAATCCCAGCCTGGCAGAGGAAATTTTGCTATGTCAGGGCCTCTCAAATGCTTCTTTCCATCATCAAAACATCATTTTCTATTTCCTTGGCATCGTTAATTTGTTTCAGCAAATTGTTTTGTAAATATAAGTTACCAGTATTATAATTTTATATCTTTATATCTGAAAAAAGTTTAGATTAACGGAAATGCATGAAATAACAGTTAATTGGTTACGTAGATGAAGCCAGAACACAAAAGGAATGAAGAATTCATTCCATCTGTCTTTTACCTGTGTTTTAAAAATCGTACTGTGGATAATATTGATATAACGCAAATTATTAATAATGAAATAAATTTTTATTGTGCTGATTTTCGGTATAACCCTCGTATTGGAAGTATTACTAACCTAACAATAAATAAGAATCGATAATTCTTTATTTCGTTAACAAAGGCACGCTTTCCTTTGACGTTAACTTCATTTTTGAAATCTTCTTCTTGACATTCCAGCAATGAAGTTTATTTGACTGGTATATTCAACAGACAAGAAAGGATCTGACTCTCTTTTTTATGCTATCTGCTTCAATTTGAATCTTTGAACCTGTCGCAATTGAAATTTCTAAAAATTGAACGTTTTATTTGAGTATTAATGATTATTATGTAGTATTCGTTATTGTTAACATTTTCTAAAGAAATTCGTTAGAAAAAATACAAAGAAATAATTGATGTCATCGAAAATCGTTGAATGAAAAAAGAGAATGTTTGAAAATTCTCTCAATTCAACTGATGCTGATAGCTTAGTGATTGTTCTCAAGTGAAATTTGCATCAATCAGATTTAGAAAGGGCATCAATTTCTTTTAAAATTCAACTCTAACTTAAAATTGACCTATTCTCGAAATTTTGACAAAACTCGTAATATTTGGACGTTCATACGAAGGTTCCACATATTTTTGCTTGAGTTTGAACCAATTTGAATGCATCAACAGCTTCTTCGGGGATAGAAAAACGTTGACGTCGCAATTTATTTTTGATCCCATTTGATGACCCATCAAATCGATGTTTTGACTGTTCAAAAGCCTACATTGTCTTGGTGGAGAATAATTCGTCTTCTGCGATTGGTTTCCAACACTTCTGGCAAACAAATTCTGGAGTACCAATCAGGATTCACCGTTCTACATTGCTTTAATGCTCGGGTTCATATGAATAGATCCACGATTCGTCGTCTGTTACGATCGAATTTTTTCAGTATTTATCTTTTTGACAGCCAAATATTAATGCAGTATTGAATCTGGAACAACAGCCGATTTTGGTCGATCTTCATCCTTTAGGGAAGCGCGATTGATTACAGAACACCATTGAAACATGGTGATTCGAGTTGGTTTAGTCCACGTCGAAAGTCTGTAAACAACTCAAATAGCACTCGTATGACAAAACGTTCACTATTAAAAGTGTCAAACTTTTTGACAGCAATGTCAGATTTGACATAGGATTCACAGCAGTGTTGCCATATCTCAAAACTTGAGAAGCAACTCTCGTAAAATGACGAATCTGAGTTAAAACTATGTCTTAACCGTAAATACATTTAAAATTTTGTATTTCAATAAAGAAAAACAGATGGAATAAAATAATTTTCATATTAAATACAAAACAAACTAATTTGTAATAGGTGGCATAGCTTAAGCCATCTTTACAGCATTCAAAAACAGGGATGTTTGTATTGTTTTTTAGGTTAGAACAATTTTCATTATGTTCATACACACCCTTCATTACCAACAAATGAATTTCAATATCCTATTGATTATTTAAGGATACAATGAAATAATTGAAGGTGGGTTGAATCAACAACCCAAGTTTAACAAACAGAATATACTTTGTGAAATATGAAAATGTTGATAAAACAACACTATTGTTTGAAAAATAAACATTTTCGAAGGACTGTTTGATATCCAGAAAGGCAATGGAACACACATCAAAGGTAAACATAACTGAAGTGTATTTCAATCCTGAGTATATTAAATAGAGGCAGAAAATAAACAAGATCAACATTCAATTTGGGTTATAATTATTATGGATAATACATCTCTTTGTAAAACAAGAAAATTACCACTAAATTATTCACAGGGTTAGAATTTATTCTTCAAGGTGACACCTGGTAGTTCCTATTGTTTGTTTAAAGATAGTGATAATAAGAATTAATGAAATATATTCGAGTTTATGTAGAATATTACGTAACTTTGTGTCAATATTGATAATAAATTCTAATTCAATTCGTACACAATTTTATTACTTTTATTTAAACATCTTGTATTCGTATTACTGAACACTACTGGTCAAAAACAAAGCCTGTTTTTTCTTAGGAACCCATGTTTTTTTTTATTTTTCTTGAACTGTGAATTATTTCCTCGGTGTTTATGATTGTAGTTTAGTCTCAATTAGCCTTGTGATATGCAAGAGCTACGTGTTGAAACTATTGCATTAATCGCAACGGGATATTTTGGCGATAGGGTGACTGGAGACCTGGTAAAAATTGAAAAATATTAAAGGAAAATGTAGTAAATTCTGACCCGTCCAACGCCTAATCAGTAGAAAATTTATCTTTGAGCATGACAATCCCAAGAATTCATCGAGGCCGTGCAAAGAAGAATTGGTAAGGAAAGAGAACTGAAAGTAATGATTTAGCCATCGCAGTTGCCTGAACTCAACTCGATTGAGTCTTTCTGAGATAAATCGTACAGGGAAGTCACTACTTCCACTTCACGACGATTATTCGTCGAAATGAGTGAACGCTAAAAAAGTACGCCGAAATAATAGAAGCAAAAGGGTGGGGTAAATTTATATACACTGTCTTCCACGTACTTAATTTATTTAAACACTTCCACTAGACTTAACCAACAGTTACTTTTCTATGTCGTTTCGTTCATTATGACGCTAAACAAACTTCTTTATGTACCCAAAACGAATTTCTCAAAAATTCTAGAAAATAAACAGACAAAACAATTAAATAAGAAGACCTTCCTTGAAATTAGTTGTTAAAAAAAATAATGTAAACAAAATCGCCGCTGTGGTAAAAAACAAACATCGAACGCACCACTGATTCGCCAAATTTTGAAATTCAATTAGAACAAGACAGGATTGGCTTCACGGTCTATGTCGTGGGAATATCAAAATCGATCGTATTGTTTTTATTTGTTGTCTATCAAGCAAACTTTAACGCCATCTCTTCATTAGTAAGACAACTAAATTGACGAGTTATAGTTAGTTACAAATAGTTACAAACCTTAGATTTTTTGCGTAGATTTTCAATTTTTTTTAATATGAATTCCGCTATATAATTGGTAACAAAGTTTGCTCATTTTTTCTCGCTAATTTACAATATTTTCGGAAATATTTGGTAAATCTTTCATAACATAACTTTCAGAATTAATATTTATTGTTATTACAAGAAAATATTCTAGTGGATGTTAACTAATTAATCATCTTCATAATTGAAGGATTTTTTATGGATTTTAAAACTTGAATTCACTATTGTTTCAAAAATACCAGCAAAACTTAATGGTGAGTGCCCCAAAGGTTCTGTCCTCGATGATATCCTGGTTCAAACGTCTGGTTAACAAATATTCGAATCCAGATGTTTTCATGGTATTCCAGTTAGAAATAAAAAATTTAATAGAGAATATCCAATTTATGAGACTCTGGAGGCGAGCTTGGTAATTTCTTTTTTCCAAATCCCATTGACTGCAACTTAGAAACAGCTTATGTATAACTTATTCCACATCTTTCCCTGCTCTACAGATTTTCGTCTTCCATTCGCTGAATCAAATAATCTATCAAGGATGAGTAGAAGTCTGCTGCACCTTTCACAAGAACTGGGTTGCTGTCTGATTGTCGTCTGATAGTGAATTGATACCACAACAGCATTTTCTACCACATTACACTACAGTTAATATCAATGCATTTAACATTTATATAAAATTTTATGTAATTCTCAACATATTTCACATCATAGTACATAACCTCACATTTTTTTAACACGCTTATACTGAGTTTTAACTCAAAATTTGTCCTTCCATTATCCCAGTTTGATTAACAATAAAAGCGTGTCTATCAGTTCTATAATTTATTTCTTTGGAAAATTTAAAATCGGAAGTTTATGTCACTAAACTCAATATTATTCAAGGGCTATCAGAGAATGTAGGGTTAATAATCCTATTTCAACAAGTAGAACTAAAGTTTTTAAACAGAATGTTTCATTGGTAGTAAACATTAAAGATAATGAAATTAATCCGTGGGAATTGTTATAACAAAAACTAGTATCGTTGAATGGATTCAATCCAATCGATACCCAGCTTATTTTAGGGAGTTTCTGAAAACCAGTAGTCACGTGGACTATGTGGCGTCAAGTCCTCAGGACCTTCTGCGTACATAAAAAGTTGAATCAAGAATTTTAACAGGATAGTACAAAATGGAAATAGCAGGGAATCTTTTGAAATAATCATAGTAGATTTAATTGAACTGAAGCAGTGTTAAAGTTTACTTGGAGTTCTGAGGTATTCATAGTACTCAAGGATCTGGGGAAAAAAATATATGGATCTAATAGGGTCACCCCATTAGATTTCGTTGTCCATGGCTATCACAAGCGCGGTAAACAAATCAATCTTCTTAGCTGTGTTCTATGAATTAATCTATGAATGAAATTATATCAAATCAATATTACAAACTTGAAAGCAATGGACAAAGAATTGAATAGTTTCCACGCAAAATGAAACTTAACTGGACTAAGGCAAATTCACATTCAGTATAAAGAAAATTTAGGGAAGACCAGGGGCTGTAACTTTCCTTTCTGTCAAAAATGAGGGTAGTAGATCATTTTCTACTTAAACCTTTATCCAAAAGGTCGAAAAAACATTAGAACTTATCTACAAGAAAATTCTATATAGTTAGATAATTACCCCAATGATTTTTTTGGTATAGTTACATACCTCCCCATTCGTATATTTGTTTTTCTATTCGTCATTATCATCGTCTTCTCTGTGATCGTCGAATTTTCTTTTATTGCTCAATGTTTGTATGTAATTATTTGGGAATGTTACCTTAATTTCGAATTTCAATGGTTCCATGTAACAGTAAAATTTCGTGGAAAAACTTTTCAATGTCTGAATATTGACATTATGATCGCTCTACTCTACTTTCAAAAGTTTCACACATACTAGAAGTTGAAAATTATACGGGAATTGAAATCACACTATATTTGGACTTGTTCAACTACTGAAAATACTTTTTTGTGTTAGCCGAAGGCTCAACGTCACTGTTTTGTTGCATTCGCTTCTGCAGAGAACATTGAAGGGCTTGGAAACCTTAGATTCCCAAGTCAGTTGCTCTGTGATAGATTGATATCTTTGAAATAGTCTTTCTTCCATCTTCCATTGAAAAATTGACGAATACGAATAGGTTGAAGACGCCGACTCCCATTATTCCACAATAACCGGCCGCGATAATCCCAAAATAATGATGAGAAGTTGTCAAAGCAAACGTTACTTACAAACTACATCACCAAAACTGCAAGGAGCCTTAATTTAAAATAAAAATGGTATCGTTCTATTTGGGTTGGCTCCTATTACCACGGAGGTTTCCATTCCCCGGTTACCCGTACTAATTCGAAATGATTAACTGTGCAGCATAGAAAATTTTAGTGTTGTATATCAAGATTATTGTTGTGTAAATAAAAAATATTACAAATTATCTATCTATCTGTTTCAGATCAACGTTATCTCCGAAAAGTGTAAATGAAACGCTCGGCGGTCCAAAACAAACATCTACAACATCACTCCAATTACCTACACGAACTCCTAATAGTGTGTTGTTAATGGCAAACAAAACATATTCGCGACGTTTCTGAATTAAGGAACCGTCAAATTCGTTCCGCAGTGCGATAATAAAAGAAATTGTTCAAAATATCTCGTAAATTTTTCGCCAAAATGGGCTGTGAACTCGGTAAATTGGCTGGGAGGGGTCATGCTGATAATAATGGAAAGTTAGACGAAGTGGGCCCTCCGGCGCAACCTCCACCGGTTGATTCGCGGTTACCCCTCACGGCTAAACAAAAATATAGCATGCTGGCTTCGTGGAAGGGAATTAGCAGAGCTATGGAGAGCACTGGGGTTTGCATGTTTCTAAAGTAAGTTCAAAAAATGTGTATTCGAGAAATTTTTTATCGTTCGTTGCTTTTATTGATATTTCATTATGCATTAATACATAAAATAGTTCAGTGACGGCGCTCAATCACACGTAACCGTCTGCGGTATCAAATTTAGGAAACCCCTTTTATTTACCAGTAAAAACACGTGCCGAATTATGAGGAGTTCTGTGATTGCTAATTATTTACAAAAATAGAAATTAAAACAGGTAAACTTTCCTACTTTTAATGAATTTTTTCAGGATTTTTTCATAGCTAAGACTAGCCTGACAGCAACAGAATAAAATGACATTTTACTCTCATTTTTTTGTCATATTGTTTGCCTATTGCATGTGGAGATACATAAAAAAGTAAACGACTAGAATGTCGTTGTTTGTTTCCCCTAAAAGTTTTTCATTTTTATCTAGAAAAACCTAGACTAACCGAGTTGTTTGCTAATATCGACAACACCTAGAGCCGCCACTGCAATAGCTCTTCAATAATTAATTAGTAGTTCTGTTTCCGTCTTGCATTATGGATTTTTTTTGTTGTCAACAAAGTATATAATCGAATTTTTGTGACACAATACGTTTAATAGATTTTTTCTTCTCCCGAAATTGTAAACAACGTATTGAGACATGACTTGAAGGACGTAGGTCACAATTAACAAAAAGGTATCGATTGTTCTTGACGAAGGTTTATAAATCAACTAACCACGTGTATCTTATATATTTAAAAAACACCCTATTCATTAAATTTACAAACATAGTGAAAGTTTTCGTGAAAGTACGGTTACGAAACTGCAATTTGTTACTATTGATATATTGGTTCATATCTCGGTTTCACTCTTAAAATCGTTCTCGACCAGTAAATATTCCTTACAATCCTTGTTCAATAAATGTCTTATCCAGTATGAACTTGCAATTTCCAAATATCTATCATCAATAGATGCTATCCCTCCATGGACAATACCCTTCCCTACTACTACTACCTAGAGCTTGCCCACCTCAATGAATCATAAACACCAACAAACGTAATAAAACAAGAATTCCTAATAACCTTAAGTAAATACGACAACTTTTATGAGGTATACACAGATACTTCGAAAAATCAAGATGAAACTGGAGCCTCCTAGAAGCACTCAAGGAATTTCAGAAAATTGGTTCCAAGAATAACAGATTATCAAAGTTTACTAACGGCAATCTACCAGCAATATCCCAACCATCCTCTTAGCTTTCATATTAAGAAGGAGCTACTCAGAAACTTGCAGAAACAACAATATAAATATTAATTTCATGTGGGTTCTATCCCACACCAGATAAGAGGGAAATGAAAAAGTAGATGGATTAGTATACAACAACGAGCAATCAGTAAATAGTAACCATGTAGTACATAACGATTTCCAAGCATTTTTTAAGAAGAAAATCCAAGAAAAAGGGCAAGGAAAAGCAAATTAAAACCAATACAAACCTTACGAAACCTTTAAAACGGGAAATCACAAACCAATGTGCGGGATGTACAATAGTGAATTAACAGTGAAATACCTCTTAATCGATTGTTTAAAATTGACAACGAACGAAAAATGAATCAACTACCTTATTCACTGGAGAAGCTACTTCAAGTAGACTCAAAGAAACTTGGAAAATACCTGGAAAACTACAAACTAAGTATTAAAATTTACTCGCTAATAACCCTGCGTGAAAAAAAAATAAACGTCTATACATAGTTCTACATTTAATTAGTTTTAAACAGCTGATCTACATCAAAATGGCGACAGTGGGGTAGACAATCGATTTCCTCATATATACCCGTGGTAACTTTTCTTAGTTTTCACTGAAAAGTTGTTTTATATTATTTTTCTCTATAATGGTGGTACTAAGGACTCCATAGATACTTTTTAGATCTGTTTCGTTGAATTTAATGCAGCTGAAACTGTGTATTTTTGCCGTTTTTCAAACACGATATTATTCATAATACTTGTATTTATTTTGTGCTTAAATTACTGGAATTTGACATTAACTTTCAATGTTGAAATGTGTATCAAATACGATTGAGTGATTTTTAAGGGTGCAAAGTAATAACCCAATGACAGCTGACAGATACAAGGTCAAATTTAAAGCTGTAGATGGAGTTAATCCCTTTTCAGGGCTTTTCAGACTTTATTTATAGTAACTAGTTTTTACCCGCGGCTTCGCTCGCGTCGAATCCATTAAATAAGTATCAGAAATCATTATAATAGAAAAGAACGAACTCTGTAGCTATATTAGAACCTGAGATATAGATCTTTGAATGTAGAAAAATTGCCAAAAACCTACAAATATCCATAACTCCGCATTGAATGTCCGCGCCTAGCTCATCTCCAACTCAACCGATTTAAGTGCTCAAAAACTCAAAAGAAAGAAGGTATTTCAGCGAGTGTTCTTAAACCAAAACGAACTCTGTAGCTATATTAGAACCTGAGATATAGATCTTTGAATGTAGAAAAATTGCCAAAAACCTACAAAAATCCATAACTCCACATTGAATGTCCGCGCCTAGCTCCTCTCCAACTCAACCGATTTAGGTGTTCAAAAACTCAAAAGAAATAGGGTGTTTCAGCGAGTGTTCTTAAACCAAAACGAACTCTGTAGCTATATTAGAACCTGAGATATAGATCTTTGAATGTAGAAAAATTGCCAAAAATCCATAACTCCACATTGAATGTCCGCGCCTAGCTCCTCTCCAACTCAACCGATTTAAGTGCTCAAAAACTCAAAAGAAAGAGGGTGTTTCACCGAGTGTTTTTAAACCAAAACGAAGTCTCTATCTTGAATAGAACCTGAGATATTGAGGATAGAACGTGTGTATGTGAAAAACTCCCATAAGTAATGTACAGGGGGAAATCGCATTTGAGTATAACTTGAGAATGGTGAAAATTAGATGAAATCCGATGGTTGATGGCTGATCTGTGCATCAATACCTTTCATTGAAAAAAAAAAAATTAAGCAAATCGGTTGGGTAGAACGCCTGAACGGACTCGGAATGGAAATCATCAATTTTTTTAATATATAAGATAGAATAGAATAGACATCTCAGATGTATTTGGCCCAACAAAAAAAACACAAAAATTGTGGAAAAAAAAAATATTTAATTTTCCACGTAATCTTCTTAAGGTAGCAATTCCAGCTTTGAATCATTAATTTTGGCAATTGCAATAACGAATCTGCGAGCTGGTGTATTATCTTGATGAAACTACACTTTCTTCTTGGCCAAATACAGCCGTTTTTAGTTGATTTCTTCGCTCAAACGTTGCAATAAGTTGAAATAATACTCGCCGTTGATAGTTTTTTCCTTTTTCAAAATAGTTAATGAAAATTATCCCAAACGCATCACCAAAACCAACGCCATGATCTTGCCTGCAGGTGAAACGGTCTTTGCCTTTTCAGAGCATTCTTTTTATTGTTTCTTTGTTTCGGGTGTGTTGTGATGGACCCGTGGTTATGAAACAGCGCAAAAATACGTTTTAATGCTATAAAACACTCGATGGAAACATCTTCACGGCGCTGTTTTAGTTCCATTATGAGCAAACGCAGCACCCATCTTGCATATAGCTAACTCATGTCCAAATTTTCAGTAAATATGCACTTTTTGAAATGCCTACTATGTCCGCTAGCTCACGAATTTTCAGTCAACGATCATCTAGTACCGCTTTGTGGATTTTCTTCATTTTTTCTGGAATCACTTCGTTTGGTTGGTCTTCGCAGGTCGTACGGCCTCTTGCAAATTCTGCTACCCAATATTTTACTGATTATAATGAAGGATCAGTCTCACCTAGTGCGAAATTGTTTCCATATTCACAAATTCATTGAAAATATTGACTATTTTTCTTAATATAAGTGCAATTTTTACATCCAATGGTTGACGATTTTTAACCGTATTGTTATTTTCAGTAATATAGGATTTGGGAAGGGAATGAAACGCCCAATAAGTAGCCATACTTTATCGAAATGATTTAAGTACAATATTTTGATCTTAATTTTCAACAATTAGATTATATCTAAGTATCAATAAACTACTGTAGTAAGGATACATGAAAAAAACTATGGTGACAACAGTTTTCTAATGTTTTGACTCAAATTTTCAATAATTGGTTTGATATAAGTTTCAATCTGGTCAATAATAATACTGTAGGTAACTAAAAATGTTCTAGCAAAGACGCATTCGTCTTCTTTGCATTGTTCTGCAATACGTGTTTTCAAATCTGCGTCAAGATTTTTTAAGCCGCTAATAAATTCAGGCATGAAATCTTCCACAATTTTTTTAATATTTTTCTCATTTTTTTTCAACAGATATTCAGTAATGCAAAGTTGATTATCGCCACATTTCTTCTTAATAGATCTCATAATGGATTTGTTCGTTAGTAGGATCAGATATCTGGAATAGTTGTACAAAACTGCTCCTACATTTTCTTCAATGACGTTTTCAATTAAATCAATATCTTTTTCATCTTCGTAATTTTCGAAATCTCGCTCTGTTATGATTCCTAACTTCATTACAGTCAACTTGAAAAATTCCCAGATATCTCCTTCTAGAAGGCTGGAAAAATCCAAACCCATTATAAATTTTTCAGCGTTGATTATGGCTTCTATTTCCAAGTGCAATAAATTATATACTTGTGGACACTTTTCAATCGGAACACACTCACAAGAATTTTCGTCGTAGAAAAGGTAGTTCTCACAATAAAAATTTTCATCTCCTTTAGAAGAAAGAGGCTCGGTTTTTATTTCTTCTGGATCCAAGTTAGTGAAAGAGGGGCACTTAAAACGTTCTAAAAAAAGAAAAGATACTTATGAATTTTTTACATAAACTTGCGTGAGAAAAAAACGATCCAACCCTTAGATTACAGAATCAATATTTGGAAATTAAGACTAGGTAAAGAAAATCTACACAAGAGGCTCTAAATTCGTTAAAGGTTACTCACTATACCATTCAAAAGAACATAACAGATATTATGAAATCCAGACTGAACTTACAATTGGTTCCAATCTCTTTCCAACGCACGTCAAATCAAAACCGATAAGTCCGATTCTGTCTTCTAATCCAATAAAAACTGATAAACCGTGTAATTTCCAAACGTAGGGACGAAAGTTGTAAATATCAAGGACGAGATCTATTTATAAAATTTATCTTCCTATGTGCGATATGGACACAAATTTTATTACCTCCAGGTTTTCAAATTTATTCTTTAATAAAAGAACTTTAAGATGACCTTCACTTCCTTCGTGACATCTACTTTCCTCAAGGGTAACTCTTATCGCCGAGAGTCTTTTCAACTATTTATAGAAAAATGTTAAAAAAAACCTATTGACCTATAATGTTACCAAACAAACGAGCGAATAAAATTGATCATGAAAACGGTTCCATCCACGTCTCTTGATATTGTGTGTCATTATCATTAGCACAATTATCGATGCATAAATAACTGGTACAATGACCGGTTTCATCTATGGCAGTACATATCAAACACTCTACATCTACCATTTTAAATGTTTTGTACAAGTATTTGTAATACCCGAACCTCGTCACAACGTTTTTTCCGTATATAGTAGATTCTTAAAGATATTAAAGAATTAAAGACTGTTAACATTTACTGCTACTGTGTTGTTGGTTTAAAACACAAACAAATATTACAGATTAACCGAGATTCAAACGAAACATCGAGTGGAAGAGTGTAAACAACTCCTTGTCTTGCCGAAGAAGATCCTTTCATTAGACGGATTGTTATTTGAGATAGAAAAGGGTCTTTTAATTTGGAGCACGACATCATCCGATTCAAAAAATTTTGCGATCATGTTGCAATAGAATGCGATGTCATCATAATCATTTTGCGACGAGGCAGATCCAGCGTTATTTAGGATACTATTTAGGGAACGCCAAGGGGAATCCCTTATCTTGATGCAAGACATCTTCCGATTCCAAAAGTTATAATTGCGATCGTGTTGCGATAGAATGCGATATCATCAGATCCTTTTGCGACGCTCCAAAGGAACTTTTTACGATCGGATTTTGAACAAGGTTTGATTGAAAGGAGACATTTCGTTATAGAAAGCGACTTGATCACAACAGTTTGCGACGTACAGAAAGTGCGTCTAGTCGATAGTCAAAAGTGTGCTCCGAGGGAACGCCAAGGGGAATCCTTTATCTTGATGCAAGACATCTTCCGATTCCAAAAGTTATAATTGCGATCGTGTTGCGATAGAATGCGATATCATCAGATCCTTTTGCGACGCCCCAATGGAACTTTTTGCGATCGGATTTTGAACAAGGTTTGATTGAAAGGAGACATTTCGTTATAGAAAGCGACTTGATCACAACAGTTTGCGACGTAAAGAAAGTGCGTCTAGTCAATAGTCAAAAGTGTGCTCCGAGGGAACGCCAAGGGGAATCCTTTATCTTGAAGCACGATATCTTCCGATTCCAAAAGTTATAATTGCGATCGTGTTGCGATAGAATGCGATATCATCAGATCCTTTTGCGACGCCCCAATGGAACTTTTTGCGATCGGATTTTGAACAAGGTTTGATTGAAAGGAGACATTTCGTTATAGAAAGCGACTTGATCACAACAGTTTGCGACGTACAGAAAGTGCGTCTAGTCGATAGTCAAAAGTGTGCTCCGAGGGAACGCCAAGGGGAATCCTTTATCTTGATGCAAGACATCTTCCGATTCCAAAAGTTATAATTGCGATCGTGTTGCGATAGAATGCGATATCATCAGATCCTTTTGCGACGCCCCAATGGAACTTTTTGCGATCGGATTTTGAACAAGGTTTGATTGAAAGGAGACATTTCGTTATAGAAAGCGACTTGATCACAACAGTTTGCGACGTAAAGAAAGTGCGTCTAGTCAATAGTCAAAAGTGTGCTCCGAGGGAACGCCAAGGGGAATCCTTTATCTTGATGCAAGACATCTTCCGATTCCAAAAGTTATAATTGCGATCGTGTTGCGATAGAATGCGATATCATCAGATCCTTTTGCGACGCCCCAATGGAACTTTTTGCGATCGGATTTTGAACAAGGTTTGATTGAAAGGAGACATTTCGTTATAGAAAGCGACTTGATCACAACAGTTTGCGACGTACAGAAAGTGCGTCTAGTCGATAGTCAAAAGTGTGCTCCGAGGGAACGCCAAGGGGAATCCTTTATCTTGATGCAAGATATCTTCCGATTCCAAAAGTTATAATTGCGATCGTGTTGCGATAGAATGCGATATCATCAGATCCTTTTGCGACGCCCCAATGGAACTTTTTACGATCGGATTTTGAACAAGGTTTGATTGAAAGGAGACATTTCGTTATAGAAAGCGACTTGATCACAACAGTTTGCGACGTAAAGAAAGTGCGTCTAGTCGATAGTCAAAAGTGTGCTCCGAGGGAACGCCAAGGGGAATCCTTTATCTTGAAGCACGATATCTTCCGATTCCAAAAGTTATAATTGCGATCGTGTTGCGATAGAATGCGATATCATCAGATCCTTTTGCGACGCTCCAATGGAACTTTTTACGATCGGATTTTGAACAAGGTTTGATTGAAAGGAGACATTTCGTTATAGAAAGCGACTTGATCACAACAGTTTGCGACGTAAAGAAAGTGCGTCTAGTCGATAGTCAAAAGTGTGCTCCGAGGGAACGCCAAGGGGAATCCCTTATCTTGATGCAAGATATCTTCCGATTCCAAAAGTTATAATTGCGATCGTGTTGCGATAGAATGCGATATCATCAGATCCTTTTGCGACGCTCCAATGGAACTTTTTACGATCGGATTTTGAACAAGGTTTGATTGAAAGGAGACATTTCGTTATAGAAAGCGACTTGATCACAACAGTTTGCGACGTAAAGAAAGTGCGTCTAGTCGATAGTCAAAAGTGTGCTCCGAGGGAACGCCAAGGGGAATCCTTTATCTTGATGCAAGATATCTTCCGATTCCAAAAGTTATAATTGCGATCGTGTTGCGATAGAATGCGATATCATCAGATCCTTTTGCGACGCTCCAATGGAACTTTTTACGATCGGATTTTGAACAAGGTTTGATTGAAAGGAGACATTTCGTTATAGAAAGCGACTTGATCACAACAGTTTGCGACGTACAGAAAGTGCGTCTAGTCGATAGTCAAAAGTGTGCTCCGAGGGAACGCCAAGGGGAATCCTTTATCTTGAAGCACGATATCTTCCGATTCCAAAAGTTATAATTGCGATCGTGTTGCGATAGAATGCGATATCATCAGATCCTTTTGCGACGCTCCAATGGAACTTTTTACGATCGGATTTTGAACAAGGTTTGATTGAAAGGAGACATTTCGTTATAGAAAGCGACTTGATCACAACAGTTTGCGACGTAAAGAAAGTGCGTCTAGTCGATAGTCAAAAGTGTGCTCCGAGGGAACGCCAAGGGGAATCCTTTATCTTGATGCAAGATATCTTCCGATTCCAAAAGTTATAATTGCGATCGTGTTGCGATAGAATGCGATATCATCAGATCCTTTTGCGACGCTCCAAAGGAACTTTTTACGATCGGATTTTGAACAAGGTTTGATTGAAAGGAGACATTTCGTTATAGAAAGCGACTTGATCACAACAGTTTGCGACGTACAGAAAGTGCGTCTAGTCGATAGTCAAAAGTGTGCTCCGAGGGAACGCCAAGGGGAATCCTTTATCTTGAAGCACGATATCTTCCGATTCCAAAAGTTATAATTGCGATCGTGTTGCGATAGAATGCGATATCATCAGATCCTTTTGCGACGCTCCAATGGAACTTTTTACGATCGGATTTTGAACAAGGTTTGATTGAAAGGAGACATTTCGTTATAGAAAGCGACTTGATCACAACAGTTTGCGACGTACAGAAAGTGCGTCTAGTCGATAGTCAAAAGTGTGCTCCGAGGGAACGCCAAGGGGAATCCTTTATCTTGATGCAAGATATCTTCCGATTCCAAAAGTTATAATTGCGATCGTGTTGCGATAGAATGCGATATCATCAGATCCTTTTGCGACGCCCCAATGGAACTTTTTGCGATCGGATTTTGAACAAGGTTTGATTGAAAGGAGACATTTCGTTATAGAAAGCGACTTGATCACAACAGTTTGCGACGTACAGAAAGTGCGTCTAGTCGATAGTCAAAAGTGTGCTCCGAGGGAACGCCAAGGGGAATCCTTTATCTTGAAGCACGATATCTTCCGATTCCAAAAGTGATAATTGCGATCGTGTTGCGATAGAATGCGATATCATCAGATCCTTTTGCGACGCCCCAATGGAACTTTTTGCGATCGAATTTTGATCAAGGTTTGAATGAAAGGATACATTTTGCGACGTACAGAAAGTGCGTCAAGTCGATAGTCAAAAATACGCTCCACTCCAGGTTTTTCCCTAATAAATTCCAGATTTGCACAAAAATTGATATTTTATAGATAGAATCTTAAATTTCACGATTTTTTTTGACGTACTCACACAACTTTTTTGATAACCTTTGGTAGAATCCAATCCCAAAATGTTAACTTGAAGCACACCATCAATATCGTTAATAAATGATCGCAATGAAAATTCTCAAAATCGGATGTCGTGCTTCAAGGTAATAGATTTGATTGAAAATAAACAACACTAACATGGAGGAATAGAGACAATCATCAGAACCAATCGCAAGGTCAGCTCGATTCCAGCGAAAAGTTTTGTTGTGTATCTGTTAAAATTATAAAGGTTAAGTCCAGATGTTTATGGTTTTATCGGAAACATTTCCAGGTTTAGTTAACCAAAACCTAGCTCTTCTATAACAAGGCTTCTTGCTGAAGGCACCCTCCATAAAATAGGAATAAATCTTAAGGAAGTCTTGATCAACGTCGACATTCCATCCAAGACCACAGCTTGGAACTTAATCATTTACTTGGCCCAGCAAATTTATATCAAGTGCCCAACCTAGCTCTTCAAAAGCATCTTTATTTGAACCAAGAGAATCGTAAGGTGTCGTAAGATATGAAACTGGTAAATTGCAACCATAGTTTTTATTACTGGTACCAAATATTGTGCTATAGTACAGAAACGAGGACTTTAATATATTGTTGGACTATTTTCAAGGAAGTGGATCAATATGAAATTAATTTTGTTCCTTGTAGCAATTTATTGAACAATTTCAACACCTTAAATATAGAAAATAACACAATTTGAAGTGAATTAACAAAAAAACGTGTTTTAAAAAGGAATTGCACATACAACTCGTCGATCACTGAATCACCTTGTATACAGAGCTTAATGTTATAAACAAAAATTTTATTAGCATTGCTTAATATGCATACAAGTATACACATTTGTTGACTAAATATACAGGGTGAGTCACTTTAATCTATACTTTTTTCGTTGGAACACAGATGTCATTTTAGTAAGTTGGTTAGCCGACGAATGCAATGAATTCTTGGGGTTGGGAATCTGAAGACAGAAGAATTGCTAGACATAAGGGAACCCATGTACAAGTACCATCCGTATCGTATTCAACAGTATCAGTATTTATAAAACGATGAATATTACCATAGAATGAGCTTTTATCTACAAGACTTTGATCGAGTCGCACAAGAAGAAGACTTTTTCAAATTTGTGTTATTCACGGACGAATTTACTTTCCACAATAATGGTGTAGTAAATAGACAGAACCTCCAATATTATGTGTCTGAAAATAGGCATTTCGTCCATACTGTAGACTGTCAGAAACGATGAAACATAAATGTATTTGGTGGGATTGTGGATAATCATTTGATTAAATGAAAATTTCTAAGAATCTTGTATACGGATCTCTTGAAAATATTGCTTTACATATTAAAGTATGGAGCATGTTCAATTAGCTTTAAATATGATGGATGGGAAAGGGGGACTATACTCCAGGGAGGACTCACATCCCCATATATAACTTTGATAAATTTTTGGAGGCACGTGAAACGTATAATAAATTCTGCATCAATTACCCCCGATGATACAAAAATTCGGAATAGGATTGACATTGTGGTTGAAGTGAATTATTAGGAACGAAAAATTCATAACTAAAATAAACTACGTGGAGTTGTTTTATCTAATTTATTGTTTCTAAGATAACTCTACATTTTAATTCCTTAATGTTCAATTCTTTTACTATATCTCTAGTAATTTTATGAAAACCATTATCTGCTAGAGCGTCGTCGATTTTTTTCTTGTATTTTTTGTGAAGTTTATTGTCGCATTCATTCAAAGTGCATTTTTTACAATGTTTGTTTTCTACATACACCTCTACGGGATTCTTGAAAGACAAACAGCATTCGTTGGTATCGCTACTGGCGATAATTTCGTATTTAAAATTTTCGCACGGTCGCAATGAAAAAACTTTGATCCAAATATTATCCGAAGTCACTACTTTGAATAATAAAAACGGTATATCCTGTACCAGAAGTAACATTACAGTGATTCTCTTCTTATCTAAAGTTTCTTGAATGGTACTCGTTATTTGATCAACGCCGACATTTTTTTTGTGGAACTTGAGACAATGTTTAGCTAGATCTAGTACGCTAACGACTTCCGTGCAGCTCCAAGACACAGGGCATTTCAATAGTTTGTGTTGACACACTTTTTCGTGTTCCTCGACTGTTCCCCAAGTTAAAACTTCTTCGCAGACTGGAAAAGTACAGGGAAAAGTAGATTGTTCGGCTAATTTCTCGAAAAGGATATTTCTTATGGACGCTTCTGATGGAATGTGTACGCATCTTCCACATTTATATTTGTTCGCGTCTTTGCCTAGACACATGATTGGAGGTATTGTCAGGAAGTAGTCGCAAAGGGCACATTTGAAACTTTGCATTTTCTCCAGCGGTACGAAAGACGTCATTGTGGTCATCCTGAAAATGAAAAGAAAACGTTAGTCTAAAGAGACCCATGGTTCAATACTTTAGGGTCGAAAACGTGGGGTAAACTAATGAATACACACACTTGAACAACCACAGTACAAAAATTTGAACGAATAGTTATTGTTTTGGACGACTGAAGTCATGATATGTTGATCAGAACTAAAAGTCGAAACAGTATTCACAAAACGCCTTCTCCAAACAGTAGACAAAGAGCCGCCAAAGGAAAAACGACATAAAACAAAATTGGAAGATGGTAAAAGAGAATCTAGGATCAAGTGGACAGAGTCAAGTGCTTCCTTTCACTTGATATTGTACTCCAAGGTAGTTGGAGTTTCATTGTTCACAACTAATCGGATCTTCTTTTCATTTAGACAGTTCTGTTCTGTTATATTTCCGTTTTTCAGTTTGTTATGAATATTTCGATATATCTAGGATCTTCAATACGTCCCTCAATCGTACTTTATCAAAAGCTTTATAGCAAAATATACAAATCTTTTTTCATCGCTATGATTTCAGTAAAAAGTTTTAACGCTGACCTTAAAAAACTTTATTTATAAAATTGTCAGGATCCTAAAGGTCGACACACACTAACAACACGCCACGCCACCCCACGCCATACATGTGCATATGTTTTCCCATTTAATTCAATACATCTGTGATTGAATTAAGTGGAAAAACTTATTCGACACGTTGCTTGGGGTGTTGCGACGAAACGTCCCACTGCGAACTGAAGTATACAACTTGTTCAAGTCGGCTACACAATTTTCCGAATCATTGAATCATTAAAAAGTATAGATAAACAACTACACTATACAGAAAATTAATGTCTTAACGTAAACAGGGAAATATAAAATAATTATCAGGTAGTAGGGTTCCTGGTTCACAGTCAGTAGTTAGTTGTGAGCTGTGCAAGTGTGCGGTGTATTAAAAGTCAAATTATTCACAAATGAAAGTTTTGTGAACAATAATGCAACAGTAGCTTCAGGATCAACGATCGAAAAGTCGATTCGCAGATTCGGTAAACGTCTTCCTGGTACCTAGCGAAGAGAAAGGCCAAAAAATTGAAAAGAGACGACATCATCTAATCGACTTTGTAGTCGAGGCATGTCCAGAATAAATGCTATCAAGGAAACAATATTTTTGACAAATACTTCTCAGACTATACCTTATAAAATTGCAAAGTAAGGTGTGACAATTAAAGAGCTGTAGAAGTATGAAATAAAACTTTAAAGTATTTAGTTTTACTGAAATTATATTCGCTTGTAATATTAAGTACAACTCTTTACAATTCTTAATGATGGATTGCTTATCTACAGTGAACCGATTGTGGTTTTACAAAGTAAGATTTTGCTGCTAGTATTTTGGTGAAGCAGAAACGATCTACAGCTTGTCCTAATCTTAGTTGTTGGAATAGGAAGTTTGTTTATTACAACTAGTATACTATTTATTGCAAATGGAACTTACCTCTTTTTATTTCAGTCAAACGTAGATACTGTTTAATATTTTCGACATTCCACATCACTGAATATTCGACACTTTCCTTATATCTAATTATGATATCTTTAAAACAATAGAATAGAATATATTTTTGATTAATCTAATCTTGTAACGATACATAAGAAAATTAAAAATGTTATCTGCTACAATAATCTTCAAATTTAAATTACTATCTGCGGCCGGAATCTATGATCGAATACGTTATGGCATTTTTCTAGTTTAACATGTTTATCAGAAAATACATTCTAGAGTATCGAACGTTTCGTTCGAAATAAAATTTTAATTTATTAAAATATCATATATAATAACGAAAAGTCTCTTAAAAAAGGTCTTTCGAAAAATTTCGCTACTACTGACGTGAATGAAGTTTATTTATGTCAGAATATAATTTAGTTCATTTTGTTTACTTATCCCGCGCGTATTTATTCAAGTAGAAATAAACGTTTCTGTAAAAGTTATGAAAAGTTAAACGGTTTTGTTGAAACAAGGTCACCATAAGCTCCGTTCTATATTCCGTACAAAAAAGCGAGCTTAGATAATCTCATTCGGCTGTGCAGGTTTGAATAATTATCCCAATAGTTGTAGATTGAATTAAATATATAATAATTTTTCAATTGACAGTATTGATAGTAGTCTTTTGATGGTTATTTTAGTCATCGTAATTACTGAAATCAATACACACTTCTTTCCATGCATCTTTGTCTCATTTTTCTTTTTATACATGTGAAATATCTTCAGAACTGGACGAGCTTCATTACCTGTTATATTATACCTAAGTAGCACTGTCTGTACTAGTTGTAATATTATTGACCTTGAACCACAACCATCTCGTCGGATCCAGGCGACGTGACTGGGCCCTTAAGGTTCCAGGGTGAGAAAAAAGAAAAAAATATATCACGATGTCATCTTCTAGACCAAAATAGTCACACTAGCCTCCCGTTAGGATCTCCAGGTGAAGGCTGTACACATCTGCAGTCGAAGAGACTCTGGCTCTAACAGAAACAAATATGAACAACATCTAAGGTTCAAATTTTATATCCTAGATGGTTTAAACAACGACAAAAACTTTTTGATTCCTATACAGAACCCCTACAAGCCTTGGCGTTAAAATCGCTTCCTTGCTGGTTGAATTTTCATACAGTTGAAGTTACAGTTCTGTGCATCCATGTAGCTTCAGTATTTATTTACAATATGTGGTGACCACAAGTGTTTTTTCGCTAAAGTAATCTTTGCTACAGATATTGGTTGCGTGGTCGATTTTTGATTCCATGACGAGCTTGGAAATAGAATGAAAATACACTGGAAAAACAGTATTTGGATGAAGAAGATAGCGAAGATAAAGACGATATTCAAGCTAATGATTTAGTACCTGTAGAAATGATAGAAAAAGAAGTGCAGGAGGAGATAGCAAACACTTAGAACGCTGAAAGTACCGAGGCTATGGATATATTACCTATAAAAAACGAAGAAACTATGATCATAGCACTAATAGATGGAGTTGCAGAAAATAATGAGAATACAACAAATGAAGCAGCTCTGGAGAAGTGTGCGCGTGCTTTTTTGGTCATAAAGATTTCAAATAGTACCTTCACAGCCTTTAGTTTAAGATAAGAAGCTCTGCCAAAAACATTGATGCGCATTCACTTAATCCAAAAGACAATTATTAAATGAAACGACGAGATTTTAGACATAATTGTGGAAAGTATAAATAAAGAAAAAGAAATTCATCTAAAATAACGATTGTATAATATTATTATCAGATATTATGTACTAGTTGTGGATAAAGATATTTTAAATAGAGTCGGAAATTCTTATTTTGGTTTATAAACTTAATAAATCAAAGCCGCTCCTGATTAAAGTCTCCAGAAGCATTTGGTCGAAAGTCGGAGTCAGTACTAAGAAACTTCTAGAATTTTTTCGTCTCTTCACTTCCAATTAGATGCCTTTGACATCATAAAGTTCGTCCAATATCGCGAACTTTTCAAGGACTTTATAATAAAAATAGAATTGAGTCATTCAATATCACAAATGTTTAACAACAAATATTATATAATGTATACGAAGTAATAAATTTGATTAACTATTAATTATCATCAGTATGCCTCAGGTTGTGATTATCACGAGACAAATTCGTCTTCTTATTTAATCCCATTTATAACAAATCCAATATCAGATAGATTTGAACTGTCAGGAGCAGCTTTTAAAATTCTTTGTATTCAGAGACACATCCTGCAAGTTATTTCGTGTTTTTTTCTTTCAAAGTAAGCATGCGTCATAGACCCATGACATATCAATCGAATGGTAATCGGATAGCTCCCGTTTCATTCCAGTGATACGAAATGGCAGCGAGTTTCGGTTTATATTTTTGAACGCACAAAGCATTGTGCCGATTGAAATTCATCATGAGTAAACTTATGGTACGTCGCTGATATAGACAAGGTCTTCGAAGTCCCTCATATCGATGATGAGCATTCTGTTAATTGAGTTTCTTCCAAGAAACAGTAAACAAGAGTCGTAGAATTGCTCGTCCACATATCTAATTGTTTTGACGATATTTGACTGAAAGTTGTTTGACCATCCATTCAACAGCACTGAAATCCTGAAGGTCGGTGAGTGTCTTGGCAAGTCACACGCTAGTTCCACTGGCATACGACAGAGGGACACAAAAATGGTTCTTACGATGCACTGGTGTATTAATTCTAGTAGCGGTTATTAAGAAAATTAACTGAAACATTGTTGTACTTGATACTAATAAATATACTTATACCTGAAAGTTTATGTTGGTTTTTTAAAGAGGTAAACATAGTTTATGGACGTGCCGCTTCGTATCCAAATACCCTAAGATAGTACTTACTTTTTTCTGTTGCAAATATCTTGGAAAATATTATAAATAAAACGAAAATGTGCAACTTTGTAATAAACATTTTGAAAGATTGGTATAACTAGTAACAATCAAAGTTTAGACATTACTGCAATTTAGCATGCATGCTTATTCGACATGCAAAAAATTGATTGGGCACGCAATCAAAATTTAATTACCGTTCTAAAGAAAAGTAATAAAAGTTGAGAATTGAGAAAATAAATTATCAACTGAAGGAATTGTATTAAAACGATAGATTAGAAACTGTTTTCCCTAGGAAAAGAAAGTGTATTAGTACAATATTAACCAATGAAGGTTTTTGATTCGCTTCCATTTTCACGGAAATTCAGTTTTTCAAAAATCGATTCCAATTCGTGCATTCCTTCAATTATTAGAAGAGAATTTTAATTTTTTGTTAGGTTAAGTCTTAATACTCCACAATAGACGTGTGCCAACTCGTGATCGTGGTTTTCATGAAGATTAGACAACTCGAAAGATTATGCGTCTCGGTATTTTAATGTTTTGTTGTGTTTGAAATGAAAAACAATAATCAAATATATATTTACAGTGTATTGCGGTAAAACATTTTATTATTCAAAAGTTCCATCCATGTAAAATGTTGCTGAGTTTTTTAAACAATTTAAATTGATTCCAGATCCGAATTTCATTCTGTTACTAGTTAAATCATTGTCTAATAAAAAATATTCCTCCTCCTCGGTTAATTTTTAAAAGATATAACCTAACCTAAAGGATTTAAAAATTCTAAATTTGAAGTTTTGGACTTTTAAGTTTTTTAAAGTGGATTAGGTAGTAAATTCTAGGTAATATATACAAAGAACTTGTCACGAGTTGTATTATGTACTCGGACTACCTTTTCGTTTACCTGAAATATCCCCGTCTCAAGTTAGCGCATCCTTAACTCAACCGATTGTAACGCACCCTTCTCAATAAATTATGTTTTGATCTCAGAAGACCAAGTCAAACGTTCCCAATGACTGAAAATCATTTCAAAAAAGAACAACGTAAGATCGAAAACAGTTCTTCAGGAAACTTCGGGGAACAATGTTCCAGTTTCAGCGAGATCCATTTTATGGATCATGAGGAATCGAATGATTTAGTACTTGATTTGGGATTATCAAAACGATAGTCAGAGCTTCTTGTTTCAAGACAATTTATTTCATAGATACCATAAAAAACAATTCATGATTAATTTCGTAATGATTTTTTATTATTTCGATCGATTTTTGAGTTCATCTTTGTTTTTAAATTATACACTGTGAGCCAAAACAAAAAAATAACAATTGTATTTTAATAAATGTACAAAAATATGTTAGTTTAGCATTTTCGAGGTCGTATAATCCATTTATCGAATTCCCGAATTAGTACCGGTTTTACCAATAATGAAATTAGTTTTGACTTTTAGCTCAGCTTGCGTTTTGAACCGGATTCATGAATCAAACGAAAGGTTTTATTTTAAGGGGTTTGACTGGAGAAAAAAAAAATCAAAAATCATTGTTATTTCCATTTTTATTTATTCAACTTTCATTTACAATTCAACTGGAACTTGTCTTTTGATATTGTTAATCGAGGAACGGATCCATTTATTGATTAGGTTAAGATAGGTGAGGTTAAGTTAATTTGAACAAATTCCAAAACAGATTTAGGTATAACTTTTATTCAATTTTCTTAGTGAATAAGAATTTGCCTCTATCCTAACATTTATCATAATTAGGTGGACATTCACGCAAAACTACCTTTGAAAACCTAATCAGGCACCTGAATCTTTGAAAGTCATTAGACAAGGTGTCAAAGAGGCTTGCTCAAGTGTTTTAACCCCACTCGAATAAATGCTGGGCGCTCACTGATGACGTGGTCTGCTGTTTCCTCTTCCTCCATACACCAGAGGAGGTAAAACCCAGTCACCAGCCGGAATTCACGCCTGTTTAAGTGGAGAAGTTGATTGGCAAAACAGGCAGGTCCATTTATTTATACCTAACATTCATTTTAAGCAGGTCCAAAACCCAAAACCCAACAACAAAAAAACTCACATCCAAATACAGTATTTGAAAATGGTTTTTATTTGGAATGGAATCCCATAAATACAAATAATTTGATTTAAATATTGAATGTAAGTAGAGGAATTTATTGAATAAATACTAATAATATTGAAATTTTAACATATTAACACCAAAAGCATGTTTCGTAACAATCTCCGGGTATAAGGCATTCGACGTTTCTACCACGATCCTCCAATATAGTATAATAATAATCCCTCCAATTTGGTGGGTAATGTTTTTCAACCACGACCGGTACGGAAATTTGTACATTTTCGTTTTCATTTTCAATCACTTTAGATAATTCTTTGAACAATTTTTTAAGAGAAGGGTATTCACCGACTAGTGAACTTAACGGATCATCTTTTGAATCCTTATCTGAAACAAAAAAAAAACTCGATGGATATATTAACAAGCATACTAAATTTTCTAAATTTCTGTTCACCAACACTCTGACGTACGTTTCGATAACCAAGTTATCGTCTTCAGAAACTGAATACACTTTCAATTTCTGATACCAATAACTTTGTTTTGGAATAGCGCGTAAATTGTGTCTTAATGTTGTTAGCTACATTCAGATTCTTTTTCTTGCCCTTGTATACATTAAAAAGACATTTTCTTCTTGGTTCTGTCACTTTTAGATATATAATGCAATAAAGTAGATAATTAGGTGTTTTAGTATTGAGAAAAATTTAGTGAAAAAATATTTTTTGAACCACACTTTAGCAAAAATTCATAAAAAGTTTTGGCACAGTTGGACTTTTCAACGAATTGGACAAAAGTACAATGGATTGATGATATAGACATTTTGGAACTTGAAAGAATAATGAGAAACCAATAAAAACGCAAAAAGAAAGACCAAGATACAATGGATTGGACAGGAAAGGAAAAAACTGCCTTCGACATTAAAGTGCTTAATCACTAGTGGCAGAAAATTATAGAAGATGTCACAGATACAATAACAAGCCAATCTTGAAGAAGCTAGCAAATTCCCATAGCATAAAATTTATTTAGGATTAGTAGCAGTATGAAATAAAGAGATCAAAGGACGTGGAAGACGCTGAGGGTCCTTTCACACTGGGGCAACACTATAATGAATACCAAAGGGTCTCATGCTATAATATTTTAAAAATGTCGCACATTTTGTCAAGAATTGTGCGCAAAGTCGCACCTTGCGTCAAATGGCACACTGTTTTAGCTTGTATCGACGCTGAGGGTCCTTTCACACTGGGGCAACACTATAATGAATACCAAAGGGTCTCATGCTATAATATTTTAAAAATGTCGCACATTTTGTCAAGAATTGTGCGCAAAGTCGCACCTTGCGTCAAATGGCACACTGTTTTAGCTTGTATCGACGCTGAGGGTCCTTTCACACTGGGGCAACACTATAATGAATACCAAAGGGTCTCATGCTATAATATTTTAAAAATGTCGCACATTTTGTCAAGAATTGTGCGCAAAGTCGCACCTTGCGTCAAATGGCACACTGTTTTAGCTTGTATCGACGCTGAGGGTCCTTTCACACTGGGGCAACACTATAATGAATACCAAAGGGTCTCATGCTATAATATTTTAAAAATGTCGCACATTTTGTCAAGAATTGTGCGCAAAGTCGCACCTTGCGTCAAATGGCACACTGTTTTAGCTTGTATCGACGCTGAGGGTCCTTTCACACTGGGGCAACACTATAATGAATACCAAAGGGTTTCCTGCTATAATATTTTAAAAATGTCGCACATTTTGTCAAGAATTGTGCGCAAAGTCGCACCTTGCGTCAAATGGCACACTGTTTTAGCTTGTATCGACGCTGAGGGTCCTTTCACACTGGGGCAACACTATAATGAATACCAAAGGGTCTCATACTATAATATTTTAAAAATGTCCCACATTTTGTCAAGAATTGTGCGCAAAGTCGCACCTTGCGTCAAATGGCACACTGTTTTAGCTTGTATCGACGCTGAGGGTCCTTTCACACTGGGGCAACACTATAATGAATACCAAAGGGTTTCATGCTATAATATTTTAAAAATGTCGCACATTTTGTCAAGAATTGTGCGCAAAGTCGCACCTTGCGTCAAATGGCACACTGTTTTAGCTTGTATCGACGCTGAGGGTCCTTTCACACTGGGGCAACACTATAATGAATACCAAAGGGTCTCATGCTATAATATTTTAAAAATGTCGCACATTTTGTCAAGAATTGTGCGCAAAGTCGCACCTTGCGTCAAATGGCACACTGTTTTAGCTTGTATCGACGCTGAGGGTCCTTTCACACTGGGGCAACACTATAATGAATACCAAAGGGTCTCATACTATAATATTTTAAAAATGTCCCACATTTTGTCAAGAATTGTGCGCAAAGTCGCACCTTGCGTCAAATGGCACACTGTTTTAGCTTGTATCGACGCTGAGGGTCCTTTCACACTGGGGCAACACTATAATGAATACCAAAGGGTTTCATGCTATAATATTTTAAAAATGTCGCACATTTTGTCAAGAATTGTGCGCAAAGTCGCACCTTGCGTCAAATGGCACACTGTTTTAGCTTGTATCGACGCTGAGGGTCCTTTCACACTGGGGCAACACTATAATGAATACCAAAGGGTCTCATGCTATAATATTTTAAAAATGTCGCACATTTTGTCAAGAATTGTGCGCAAAGTCGCACCTTGCGTCAAATGGCACACTGTTTTAGCTTGTATCGACGCTGAGGGTCCTTTCACACTGGGGCAACACTATAATGAATACCAAAGGGTCTCATACTATAATATTTTAAAAATGTCCCACATTTTGTCAAGAATTGTGCGCAAAGTCGCACCTTGCGTCAAATGGCACACTGTTTTAGCTTGTATCGACGCTGAGGGTCCTTTCACACTGGGGCAACACTATAATGAATACCAAAGGGTTTCATGCTATAATATTTTAAAAATGTCGCACATTTTGTCAAGAATTGTGCGCAAAGTCGCACCTTGCGTCAAATGGCACACTGTTTTAGCTTGTATCGACGCTGAGGGTCCTTTCACACTGGGGCAACACTATAATGAATACCAAAGGGTCTCATGCTATAATATTTTAAAAATGTCGCACATTTTGTCAAGAATTGTGCGCAAAGTCGCACCTTGCGTCAAATGGCACACTGTTTTAGCTTGTATCGACGCTGAGGGTCCTTTCACACTGGGGCAACACTATAATGAATACCAAAGGGTCTCATGCTATAATATTTTAAAAATGTCGCACATTTTGTCAAGAATTGTGCGCAAAGTCGCACCTTGCGTCAAATGGCACACTGTTTTAGCTTGTATCGACGCTGAGGGTCCTTTCACACTGGGGCAACACTATAATGAATACCAAAGGGTCTCATGCTATAATATTTTAAAAATGTCGCACATTTTGTCAAGAATTGTGCGCAAAGTCGCACCTTGCGTCAAATGGCACACTGTTTTAGCTTGTATCGACGCTGAGGGTCCTTTCACACTGGGGCAACACTATAATGAATACCAAAGGGTCTCATGCTATAATATTTTAAAAATGTCGCACATTTTGTCAAGAATTGTGCGCAAAGTCGCACCTTGCGTCAAATGGCACACTGTTTTAGCTTGTATCGACGCTGAGGGTCCTTTCACACTGGGGCAACACTATAATGAATACCAAAGGGTCTCATGCTATAATATTTTAAAAATGTCGCACATTTTGTCAAGAATTGTGCGCAAAGTCGCACCTTGCGTCAAATGGCACACTGTTTTAGCTTGTATCGACGCTGAGGGTCCTTTCACACTGGGGCAACACTATAATGAATACCAAAGGGTCTCATGCTATAATATTTTAAAAATGTCGCACATTTTGTCAAGAATTGTGCGCTATGTCGCACCTTGCGTCAAATGGCACACTGTTTTAGCTTGTATCCGAACACGATGGATTCCGAACATTATTGGTGCGTCAAAACAGTTTCTAGTTTATGATTTGTTTGTATTTGTTTTGAAAAGTGAAGATTTCGGTGATGAAGTTTAGTTGAAGATTGGCGCTCACGTAATGGACTTCAAATTATAAAAACTATAAAGTAAAACGTGACTTGTAGAAAAATACGATTTAGACATTAAGACAGTATCAAAAACAAAATAAAAAAACCTCAGAAGCGCATTCCACGAGGAATCCACCAATAAACAACAATAAAAAATGGTTTGCCTATGGATCTTTGCAGTTTATACTTATACAATGTAGTAAAAGTTCAACAAAATCCTCATTTGATATTCGTGTAAAGTCTGCAAATCAGGCACCATCATTCGCTCTTATATTTGTTAGTAGACTAGTCCGTAGGCTTTTCTGATACAATTTTCTTTCCTATTAACGTTTTTTCTTCTGTTGTCTACGTGTAGTACTAAATAATCTACTGCTAAAGTTACTTGATCAGTGGATAGACCAAACGCTTTGAAATTTGCAAATCCACGATGTTTCTTCAACGTTGGCTTTTGTAGCATGCAACAAGAAGACGCATTCCTCAAGAGGCCTAATGGGTGAAGATAAGACTCACGTAGAGTTACAGAATACGATTGGAAATAAATTATATGAATTTTGATCTAATTAGCATAAGTTTTGACGTTTCTCATCTATTTACTGGTAGTTTCTAACCATATTGTAGCTTTTCAGTTAATTCACTCTTTATTCTTTGTAATTGAATAGTATAGCATTTCTAAACTGTTCAAAGTGATAAGGTTTCTTGAACTTCTTACTTATCAGATTTTTATATGCTTTTCTTGAAAAATCGCCTTGATCTTGCGATGGAAAATTAGCTTAAAAACACAAAATGTTTTTTGGAACTAATCAAGATGATTCATCGATGAAGTAACTATAAATTCTTCTCTTTTATTTGATAATCTTTACTAAATTTTTGATCGTCTTCATAATTTTCAATAAAAAGAATCAATTTACTTACCAAACAGATCCAATACAGCGTCTTCTCCTTTTTCAATCAATGTTTTCAATAATATTTTCAAAATTGGTTTCAAGACTTCTGAAAGTCCTTCATGATCAAATAATTTTTCAGCTAACTCTATGAGGGGTGGTTCTTTATCTTTATCTGAAGAGATAAACAATTGACAGGGTATATATTTAAAACCGATGCATATGAATGATAATCATGAAAGAATAATAATCAATATCTTTCCAGCAATTTTTTTAACGCAAATTCAAATACTGTAGATACGTAAATCCTACCACTATATAGAGCGAAAACGCCCTTTTTGGAAAAGGGGAAATCATTATATGGCGCCAAAAATATTTAAAAGAAATAGCAGGGTTTCGAAGAGAAGTTACATATCAAAGGCATTATTATTTTTTTCTATAATTTTCAGCTGAAAGTTTGTATAAAGAGGTCAATCACCGTCCTCTGAGAGACACCAAAAAGGACACCCTAATCTTGTTTCCTTTTTTGTCTCTAAGACGCCCTACGGAATCCAAAATCCCGCAACAACTGCGAATGACTCACAGAGGCGAAAGCATTGGCTAGATCAAGAAAGACACAACGTGATCTTTTTCAAAAGAGTTAAAAATTGATTTTGCAACAGTAACTTAAATATTTTTGTGTGTTTTTTAGGGATGATTGAATATTTTATCAAATATATCAGAATTTCAGACCTTCTCAAGAGTGTTACCAAAGTGAAAAAAAGGGAAAATCGCCTGTAATTTGATTGGTTTTATTGTAACAATTTTTTTTATCGCTTTAAATGAATTATTTATCATATATTCTCCAAAGGACTTTCTATATTAGGAGCCTTGTTATTGTTAATATTTTTTATTATGTCTGTAATTTGATTTGTGGATTTCAAATTGAAATTACGCCTAAAAAATATTCTGTTTCTCAACGGGTGTTTCTTTGGTGTCTTAATTTTCTAAATGCTAAATTTATTCCAACATTGGGACCCGCAAGATTTGGTTATTTCTTTTGGACTAGTCTAGAGCTCATTATGTTGGAGTTTTTAGTTTCAGTAAATGTTTTTAATGAAAATAACCAATTTTCACTTGTTTTAGTAAAATATTAAGACGCTGAAACCGTTTTTTATCATCAGAATTTTGCTGGTAAATTATCTATTCTTATTATTTAATCAATGCATTTTTCGTGACGTTCTTATAGATATAAAGTTGTGTTTAGTATTTTTTTTCTCCCTGATGTAAAAAGTAGTCGTCATGGGATCCCCTAGTGGTGTTTAAATGAAATATCAATTGTCAATAATAGAAATAATTTACTCGGTACTGTCTATAAATTAATCAAAATTAATATTAATTAAAAAAAAACATTCCTCGTTAGCTTCATCGGGTGAGCACGCAATGGTTTTAAGCAGGAAGTCCCTTTATCGAATTTTTTTCTCTATCATTTTAGATAACTCTTTCAATAATTTGTAAAGAAGAGGGTGGTCATCTTTTAGTGAAGATTTTTTCTTATGCGAAGTGGATATAACGAATGGAACGTCTGCAACTTTATGATCTTTGTCTAAAACAAAAAATAATATCATAATATTTATGAAGATAACAAGACAACGGAATAAAAAGATAAACCAAATGGCAGAAGATCTAAGGAAACTTAATTAGGAGTGCAGCAATACGAAATTTAAGATCGTAGGACATGCAGAGAGGTAAACAAACGACTAAAATTCACCCAGAGCAAAGAAATAAATAGAAAAACTTATCTGTTGATAAGAAGATGTCAGAGTTTGTACGTAGGTGCAATGATGTTGGTAGTTGATTATTTGGTTGCAAATACTAAACTTTTTGCTCGATAGTTAAGTAGTAAACATTTATATCTATGATAAAGTACTGGATGATGACGTTACTTACCAAACAGTTTCAGTAAATCGTCTTCTCCGCTTTCAAACAAATTTTTCAATAACACTTTGAAAACTGGCTTCAAGACTTCTAAAATTCCTTCATGCTTAAGCAGTTTTTCACCTATTTGAAAGATAAGTGGCTCTTCTTTTTTAGCTAAAGTCATACAAAAATTGAAGAGCCTACTATATGGATAGTTAGTTATTTATAAAACTTAGATTAACCTAGCAGCTCAAAAGTCTACTACTACAATATGTTCCGAACCTCTTCTAATAAATCAGTTCCCGTTATTCAATTTTTTAATAATATTTCAGTGCTATACTTTGACGTTTAATCTAGTTCTCGTTGAGCACAAACGACAAATCCATCTATTAGACAGTAGCTAAACAAAAACAAACAACATTGCCTCGCCTCGATCAACATCCCATCATTGTTGGTTTTTGAGCCCCAATTAAAGACATAGACTTAATATTGTGGAAATGGTGGAAATGGTAATGGAAGAGGATAGCAATCTTTAGTTCTAACAGCGAGTAGAAAGAGATAGAGAGTGGTAGACCAAATTCTACTTAAACGCCGTTCTCTCTAACCTTAAATATTAATTCTATGGTACCAGGACTCGATGTGAGATGAAGTAATACAAAGCTATATTCGATTGATTGCTGTGTTTTCTTTTCCACAGAATAATAAGCATTCTGAATACTATAGAACTTTATCGATAATCTATAGCAACTTTGGTTCGTTGTTAATGAATCAATGATGCTGCTTTTGCTCACAATCGACCAGATGAACCACAGAGAAACATGTGACACTGACGATTGGTGAGATGAGGTTTAAGGATGTATATATTTCTCCAACGGTCAAGAACTATAAGCTTTCCAACTTGAAATTACCGAAGGACGAGGTTTGACACTTTTGAAGCCACTCGACAAGCTTTGGGGATGTCCAAATGTTTGATACACGCCCGTATGAGTGCGGGGTACTAATAGATGACATGATCTACAATTTTTTCTTTCTATATGCACCACGGATACTGCGGATCATCCATAATATGGAGATGACGTTTTACATCAACGTGACCAGTTAAAAGTCCAGTCACCAATCGAATTTCGCGCCTATTCAAGTAGAGTATTCATTTGGTTTGTCTCCATCCTTGCGAACAGACCGTTTAGAGACGTAATAAACATTATTACTACATAAAGAATGGGTTCTGGGCTAATTGATGGATTTGCGGATCCCATCGAAGAGTGATCGGGCACCCAAGCGAGCTAGACCTTGCAGCCATCATTCATCAATTCTTGGAGGACTTTTTTACACCCCAGAGCAAGCCTAAAGCACGCCGTTTCGGTCACGAAAGTGCCTGAATTTGCTAAAAGATAATTATAGAAATAAATAAATAATAATTTTCTTACTTTTAAATCCGGTATTTAAAGAAAATTCCAAAAACAAAAATATTATAAAACATTTTGCGTGACTGGTTTTTAGCATTTTAATATGTACTCTTACTAACTAACCACGTGTATGTAAATTCTAAAAACGTGAAAAAATACGGATTTATATCAAATGTGTAAACAGATAGGGCACGAAATGAAAAACCCATTTCGAGCTTTTATCCATGTTTTCGTGTATTATAAAATATTATTTGAATAGCTTATAATTTAATATAATATAGAATACTTTTTCTATATATTTATCTTTCATTTTCTATTTCAATTGCTAGTTTTTTACGAATTTCTTGCTAAAAATTTATTGTGATCAAAATAAATGCCTATAATAATGTAGGAATCAAACAGATTGGGAACGTCACATTCTATGAGTAAAAATAAAACCCACAACAGTCAAAAATCAACTGCAAAAATACGATTTGTCCTGAAAAAATTCTGAATATCGATTTATAAACGTTTAGATTGACATTCAAACTAGCTAGGAAAATAAATTGATTATAATAATAATTCAAATTTATTCTTGATATTTGTGAATACAAAATCGATTACCACGATTTTAAATTAGAAAAACTCATAGATTAGAGGTTAGTTTGTTAGTTAGTTAGGTTAGGTTAGGTTAGGTTATGTTAAGTTATCCTAGGTAAATATCACAAAATAAAGCAAGAAGAACGAATGCGCATACGCAGAATTCAAAATCCTCATCGAAGTCCCACGCAAGGACTCTTCCACAAAGCACAGGATGGTGTACTTAACCAAATCTTTCAAACTGTCTTCTGACGTCACAAATCAACGACATTTCTTCACTTTATAGTATAAAGTAAGTGAAGTGTGAGTAGTTTTCTTGGGATGGTGATGTTGTAATTTGTCACAGAATTTGATTGTGTGGGGTAAATGAGAATAGACTGTTCTATTCTTTGTGGAAGAGTCCCTAAGGATATATTTGACATATTCAGAATTCATCTATGTTCCACGAACACAGAATTTAAAATTTATGTTTAAATTTAATAATATTCATTGAAAAAACTATGTCCATGGAAATAAACGTTGATAATAGTTATACTCCGGTTTTATTTATGAGGAAACAATCAACGGATTGTTATAAAAGGAAATGGGTTGAAGGAAACACGAAATAAAACTATTAATATTGACCTCTGGACTGTTATCGCCTAGTATTTACTATTTTTATTTCCAGTTGTTTAGATTTACATACAAAATAATTGGCCAAAGCATGTGCAAATATAGTTTCATTTTTAATAACATCGAATCTTGATCACCTACGAACACGGTCCCAGAAGTAATTGACCTAACCTAGAGATGGGGGTAGTTGTTTGAAAAATACCAGAAAGTTCATGTTTCAAGTTTGAAGACGCCACGTTGTTTAGTATTTGTTTGGCAGCCATTAATAGCAAACGTTTTCAATGACTTTGTAAATATGGAAAAAATTGGTCTTCGTTATGTGATACAAAACTTCTATTTGAAAAGCATTAGCCCAACCAATATAAAAGCTGACCTAGATTCTACTATGGCTGAGACTACTCCTTCGTTATCAACAGGAAAAAATTGTGTAGAAGAGTTTAAGCGAGGCCGTGCGACCTGCGAAGACCAGAAGCGCAATGGTCGAGTAAATGAAGTGACGACTCCAAAAATATTGGAGAAAATCCTCAAAGAAGTACTGGATGATGGTTGATTGAAAGTTCGTGATCTGCCAGACATAGTAGGTATTTCAAAAATGCAGTACACCGTATTTCAACTGAAAATTTTGACAAGCTGTGCGCAAGATGGGTGCAGCGGTTGCTCACAATGGAACAAAAATAGCGTCGTGAAGATGTTTCCATCGAGTGTTTGGCACCTCACACATCCTTCTTCAACGTATCTTAGGCCTTAAGCCTGTAGTTTCTAGCTTGTAATCCTTGAGATGTTGATGTCCATGAATCCATCTATCTTTTTGGAGGTCTTCCTAAGGCATATGTATTTTCATTTCTATTGTTCGAATGATATTTTCAGTTCTCCGACTGAGTGCTTTAAATTGTTGCAAAAGGGAAAATTCTCTATCTTGTGCGCGTTTGTTGAGTGGTGTAAGCGCTTTAATGAGTGCCGAGAGAGTACTGAAGATGACCAGCGCCCAGGTCGCCCTGTGAATGTTTCAGCTGCAGAAACAGTGACCAAAATCAACTAAATTGATATAAACGCTGATAAATAAACGGTTAGAAAAATTTTACACGAGGAATTACACATAACAAAAGTATGTGCGAAGTTGGAGCCAAAAAATCTGACTGCTGACCAAAAGCTCTTACGTCAACGGTCTGCTCAGATTTCCTTGAAAGATTAGATAAAGATCTGCTTTGATAGTGACCCGATTTGAGTCGATGGAAGTGGTGAAGCAAAAAACGGCAGAGCTCCTAAAGGCACTCACCAAAGAAGACTTCCAACACTGTTTAGATCGATGGAAAAATTGTAGGGAAAGGTGTGTGGTGAGGGGAAGGAAGTATATTGAAGGGGAGCATTCGAATGTAGAATATTTTTTATAACAAAACCCTTTTTCGTAATCAGTCTCGTTATTTAATAGCCAGACCTCGTATTTACCTACCTTCTTTTACGAAAAAATCTTATATTAGCAGAAGTTGTTCGCTATAACAAAAAGGGTACGTAATTTTGAGGTGAATCAAACTATTGCTTTTACCTCTTTATAAAAAAATTAAGACCAACATAACCTCAACATTACAAATCTCAGTTCAACCAATTATTTTATATGACGAATATTTACTCGTTCCTCTTTTTACCAATACTTATCACTATTTAATTTTATCCTACTTCTTCCACAACCAATGAGATCCGTAAGTTGTTGGAGAATCGCAATTGATGTGAGAAGGTTGCAGAAGGGTTAGAGAAATAGCCACTTCGAATCTAATCTAATCAGTTCGGTGAGAAATTTTATAGGTTCATTTGAAATTTTATTGAGCTCTTGATTTTCAAGGTGGATGGAACAATATAAACTTCTCTTTTGTGGTTGTTCTGATAAAAAAATCAAAATCAATTATCCAGTTGAATATAATAGGTTCGTTCCAGTCAAAGAACTATGAAATTTTCTGTTTAATTGGGTTTTTTTATAGCAGATGAACTGGAAAGAAAACATTGTTTATTCGCGATAACTTCAAAGGCTGGTTGATATTTCATTCCGTGATAATTGCAAACGATTCAAAATTATTAAAACGAGTATGTTCATTTAGAAATTCAATTTCAATTTGAAATAAAGGGAATTCAATATATGATTTAGAACAGTGGTTCCCAAACGACCTACTGCCAGGTTTGAAGTTTGAAGTTTGAAGTTTGAAGTTTGAAGTTTGAAGTTTGAAGTTTGAAGAATGGAGATTGTTTTCATTTTTGAATCACCTCCTACAAGAAAATTTAACCCTGAAAAAAGGAATGAAAAAAAATGTTGACTGAGCACTTGTCTAAATTACAGGGTTATTTTGAAAACTGAAGATTTTCAAACTTAAATGCCTGAACATTTCTTTAATAAAGAAGCAGAATGGTTGATTGACATTTCAACGGATTTGTCATTGAAATCAAAATTTCCCAGACCCAATCCCTATTTGAGCTTTGGAGTTGCTGTTGCAGTGATGAAATCCATGTATAGAGCAAAGCTTAACATTGAAAAATGAATTCGAGTGGCTCTATCAAAATTTACTTCCAGATAAAATGAATTTACAAAATCCAAAAGTTTGGGAACCTCTGATCTAGAGTGAATTTTGTTGAAAATAGGGAATTAACAGGGAACTTTATTAAAATTGACTTTATTTGTGACATATCAAAATATGAAAAAAACGTCAAATTTTCATCTGTCTTTAAAATTTAAATTAAAAACTAATTTTGAATCAGAAGAGACCTGAAATCAAAAACATTTAGAAGCATACAAAAAATCAATCTCTTCACTATTCCAAACGCCTCGTCTGGGTTCGTGTCACAAAGATCGGGTAGAAGGTTTTTTGTTTTTCCCAAAGTCAGGGATAATTGGATGGGATTAATTTAATTGTATGCTATCTGGACATTTAGAAAGTTAGTTGGAATTTCCTGGGTGAGGTATCGATCAGTCAAGTATGGGTGGATTATCGTTTATTGAAGGCATTTGTTCGGAGAAATGTAGAAACCTGTGTATGATAACTAAAATTAAACTTTATTGAAATTAGTTGAAAACAACCCTAGAATATAAGCAAACTATTGATTTCACATGTAGTTCCAGACTTTCAATACTAAATTTTATTTTAATTGAATGTATATATACAGAGTAGAAAAAAGTTTATAATCACATGTCAATCATACTTGTCACTTAAATCTACTGAAACTTTTTCGCAATAACAAGAAATGTTAGATAAAAAATAATGTCGGTTTTACTCAATAGATGGAATAGATATGACTATTATCATTTAATAAGTCGTTCTAAAGAAAATTTTGTGGGTTACAATCTATGGAATAATCTAGAGTCCTCTTTTTTGATAATTGAAGATCCATAATGCCATTATCTTTCTTTCTTTCTTTTCTCTTTTCATCAAAATCATCCACCAAGTTGACTTATATTTATTATTAAGCCTTTTTGACGATAATCAATGTGTTGAAACGATCGTTAACAAACCTTAGCTTGATTCTTCTTCTCAAAGATCTTGGCTCCAGCTTCAAAAACATATTAACGTGAAGTACAGACAATTGAAGCAGATGATCGAAAAAAAAATGGTCAGAGAGTCATTGTCTTCGTTGACAACAACAGTAGACTGCACATAACTTTAACGACTCGTCAATTATTAAGAAAATTTTATTGGGCAGTTTTGATTTATTCATCTTATAGCCCTGATCTTAATCCGTCAGAATATTGCTTTATTTTAGTGCAAAAGAAATTTGTCAAATTTTTTTTTATCAAAATTACAAATTAGGCCTTTACAAACCTATCTTCCTTACCGTACATTGTTAATTTAATCTCGGCCAACACCTCATAGTGATTTTTTCAAAATTCATTCGTATACGTTCGGTATATTTCGTGTTATTAGACTTCGACAAACCTCGTTCGTTAAAATAACGAAATTATCCAACTCAGAACCTTGTACAACCTTCTTTTCTGCAGATTTAAATGATCTAAAGAAAAATTAATCTTTCCAGATTATTTGAAGAACACGCCGAGCTAATCAGCCTTTTCGAAAAATTCAAAGAGCTGAAAACCAAAGAAGAACAAGCCAACAGTTTGGAACTCCAAGAGCACGCCACTACCGTTATGAATACTTTAGATGAGGGAATCAAAGGACTCGACAATTTGGACGCGTTCTTTGAATACCTCCACCAAGTGGGAGCAACACATCGTCGGATACCTGGCTTCAAAGTGGAATATTTTTGGGTGAGTATACCGTCTGGAAATACTTAATGATTACACAATACAAGACAATATTTTGAATTGAATCTAGATCTATTTTATTACCAATTTTTGACGTCTATATACCTTGTCCGCCATGATCCCTATCCTACAAAATAATGGTCTGAAAAGGGAGAACCGGCTCAAAAGAAGGCGAAGACCGTTCCATCTGCAGGCAAGGTCATGACGTTAGTTTTTTGGGATGCGAGGTTTAATATTCTTATTATAAAAAGCTTAAAGGAGATTACGTTGAAAATTAGGGAATTATCTAGGAAGATGAGGTAATCCTCTGGAAGTTCTTCGTATGCTGTCGAAGTTTCCTATTGGACTTTGAGGGAAGGATCCATCTAATGGTGATCCGGGAGGTAAGAAAAGAAATAGAGGACTTGGAGGTCATTTAGACAGCTCAGAACCTTGTCGAATTGAGCTCGTTAGAAGTCAGATATCGTCCTTGGAAGACTCCAACACCAGATGACCATTTAGTTAGAATGGAGTCAATAGCAAGCAATAACCTCAAGCAGTTTTTACCCATTTCGGCACAAAGAAAAGGGTCATCTCCTATTGACGAGGCCATCCCGAAGACGATGAGAAAAAGAGAGATTCGTTGGTTAAAGTTTGGTAGGAGAAGGACGATTTTTGTAAGGAGGGGGGTTTGTTGGAGTAGGCCCTGATATAGCGGAATAGCTCCTCTGCAGGGCTGGGGTTGTGGGTTGTGTTTATCTAACTATTTCTGAGGAGAGATTTTGGCCAGAAGAAAACGAAGCTTATAAGCAAAAACGACTCTTTTCGGTTTAGTTTTTTTTTATTTTTGAGGGATTTTAAAAATTATTTTGTGGTTTTTTGAATATTTTGTGTTTTTTTTTTGTTTATTTTAAATTTAAAAGGGGGCGAGCGGGTAAAGCTGCGGTTGCATTATTCCCTATCGTTAGCTGATGAACCGGTTCACCAGGCTGCAGGGAAACTGCTGAAAACCTGCAACACCGACGATTCGAAGACGATACGACATTTCTGAGATTTCATTCAAATGAGTCTTAACATACGAATATTTAAAGCAACGATAATATTCCTCAAAGTGTGTAAATACACCTGTTTACCTATGAATTTAACATTATTTGTTATGTTTCTTTTTAATAATCGAACTGATGGGTTATTCTTTTTCAGAAAATCGAGAAACCTTTCCTGGAAGCTGTAGAATTAACGTTAGGAGATAGATACACCCAAAACGTAGAAAGTATATACAAAATAACAATAAAATTCATAATAGAAACATTGATAAAAGGTTATGATAACGCCAATAACGCAAACGCACCTACGTGAAGATCTTCAGACTGAAAATAAAAAAGTTAAATGTGTACTGCTAAAAATACCAATTTGATTTTTATATATAGAACCAAATATATCCAATTAATCCGAAAAATAGAATTTGGGCAATGCTTTCCCGGATATATAAACATTCTTTTATAAAATGTACAATTACTTTCAAAATTTATTCATATAATGATTTCTAAAAACATTATTTATATTTTAATCAAAATCCACATGTTATTATCTAGGTTAAGTTTGATGTTTCTACCCACAGATTCAATTATACTAGACAGGGCATTCGATGAAATTCGTTAGAACGAGATACAAAGCAGATTAAGGTATAGTTATCTCTTATTTTTTTACGCATAATTCCGAATCTTGTGATTTTTTTTCTTCTCTTCTAATTTTAGTCCCTTTTTGTAAATATGATACCAATGACTGGTATCAGTGGATGGCTGTGTATCCCATATGAAATCGGCAATAGAATAAGAAGCAGAAAAGATTTTTGTTTCTATACCAACTTGTCAAATGTATTGGATCACTCTAAATTAAATAAATTTAAAGAAAATTGAACTATAAATATGATTTTTGGTTGTTTTGTATCAAGAATTGTCAAAATTTCTACGATTTTGGATATTTTTGGAATTAATTTATTAGATCTTAGTTAAATTTCGTATTCTTTTAAATCAATAACTCATATACGTATAATCATACTCCGGGAATGAATTGTTCAAAAATGTGTTACCTATGAACCAAAACCCACCCTTGAGTGTATCATGTAAATATTTGTGTGTATGTATTTGACGTAAGAATTAGAAATGATAGTGTACTAGTTGAAAGAAAAATGAATCAATATTATAAAACGTATCTAAATGAACAAATCCTCGAATAATTCGCTTAAAAAATGGAGATTTTTTTAGGTTTATTATTATTTAGTTTGTAGTTCATTATTTCTAGACTGTATAATTTTAGTATGAACAATATTTCATGACATCGCTTCCAATTCCATAATTACGTAGTTAGTGACGTAATATTTAAACTACGAATTGAATGTCCTTGTAACTAAATTGAAATTACACCTCTGATTTAGATTAGAACGTTTTTTTTATAGACTAAAGGTCTTAAATAGAAAGTTCCTCAACAGCTTGAAAATCGACGTTTTGATAAATATATTATCGTCATCTGGGCAGTACACAAATAAAAATAACCGAAACAACACAGACGAACTTTTAAAAAGTCCTAGCTTGATTCCAAAGCCATTCATATCTAAGTAGTACCTGGTACTTCATATTGAATTCCTCTGCTCTTATTATGTGAAAATTCAACGATTTTTTTACGCTTTTTATACAATTTTTGTGAAATTTTTAAAAATAAATAGTAAAAAATACATAAAACATCAAATTAATTCTTTTTAATAATAATTTTAGTAATAAATACACGTTCAATCCAAAAATTCGCTAAAAATAACACAGTAAACAAAGCACACCCTAAATTCAACTTTTAATACGGTCAGATATTCACGTAAAGTTGTTTATATCGTTGTCTCTTTTTACGATTTAATGTCAATGTCAATGTCAATTTAAAGAAACTGCTACGTATGTCTTTTAGTTGATCTTGTAGAGAAGACAATCGATCTAATGTTGTTATTTTTGATTTCTATTAATAGAAGAAGACAGTATGTAGAAAATATGTGTTTCATATATCATAGATTGAGTCACGTGATGGAAGAACTTCACCGTTTCTACTAGATTATTCTTTCCCTTTTCTTACTTAGCATTCGTTAAAATTTTTATCTCTTTTTATTCGAGGATATGTTTACAGATAATGCTTCTTGTAGATTAACATTAGTACTTATGTCAATTGTCTAAATGTAAGATAGAAAATAACTAAATATATCGCAAAAAAATAATACCATCTGTTTGAACATTTTAAAACTTCTGAGTATATAAATACAGACTTTTTATAAATGGATACTTATTTTGAATTAAAAATCAATTTGATTCTATGATGAGTTACATCTAAATGTCGACCGGAAATTCCAGTTTGGTAAATATTTAGAAGGGGGGCTCCACCCCAACCTTACTCCAAAAATTGTTTGCTGCACTTCTGATCCTTTCAGGGGATAAAATTATCAACAATTACAAAATAATCAACAATTACATTACATGACTGCCACGTCCTTCATACCTATAATATTAAATGGAAGAAATACATAAATATTTCACGATAAGCTTCCAACGATTGACCTAACCTAATTTAACCTAACCTAACCTAACCTCTAGATGACAGCGTATTCCGATATGATTGGATACTTATTGATATTCAATATGCATAAGATAATGAGTGTTATGATGGAAAATATGTGTCTCCCCCACCCTTAAAGTACTTTCGCAGCACTAAAAAACAACCCTATAGGTATATTCGAAGTTTATTTCCAATGAAAAACATCGTGGCGCTTTCCGCCGTTTATTACGTATCCACCCCTTGCTTCGCCAATTATAAGAGAGAAACAGATTTAGTTATAAACCCAACGTTGCAGAGACATTTAAAATTTCGAAAGTTTATTCTAATAAAATGAAATAATTATTCGCGGCAGCGGATTTTTTAATGATTAGCATATAAATGAGAACGAACTCGAAAAGTATAAAAAGTTTGATGTATAGAAATTTGTTCAATAATAAAATTCATCTATGATAGATTGGTAATTATTTTTTGTACAGACTGTAATAAAACATTCATTCATTTTTCTTCCAACGCAGCTGAATAATATTAACAATATGTATGTTTACAATGATAAAACAGATATTATTTTGTAATAATAGATTTAGACTAAATTATTCCGCTTAGTTCTACCTCTATTATTATTGAAGTACTCCATCAAAATCAACTGAGATCTGTTTTTAATGTATGTAATGATATTTTAACTAGTATTAAAAATTATACCATCAATTGTTGGTTAGATATAACTCAGATACATTTACATACATTTATACAAAATCAACAAGCTTCAACTTCATTTTCAACTAAAAAAATATCAAAGGTAAAATCATTCCACTTAAAATTAAATAAAATAAATAAAAAATAATTATATGAAAAGCAATCGTAAATAGTAATGAGTTAAACGATAATTATCGAAATGATTTTCAACTTCTTTCTTATAAATAGTTAATCACTACCACGTATAAAACTAAGTATATGTTTTGAATCTCATAAATAAAAAGAAATGACTACGTTTCTTTCATTTATTTCTGAATCCGCAGAAATACATACTTAAAATATTTATTCCTTCTATTTCTATATTGTTAATGAACTATTTTGTTAAACAGATCGAATTTACTAACGTTTAGAGAAACTTTTAAATACCTCCTGTATAACAAAAATATTGTTGCATCCTCATAACCTCAGAAATACACACATGTTTCACTATTTATGTAAGACGCTACGTGTTATTAGATAACCGACCCGACCGTTAAAATTACAAAAATTAACATTAAATTAGATGCAAAAATACAAAAATATCTTCACAATCTGTGAGCTACAAACAATTTTCGTTAAATTATTTCACTGTGATTTTATAACACTTCCTATACCTGAACGGAAGTTCCCTGAACCCCCTAACCTCTAACGAAATTAGGTTAGGAATTTATTATGTCAAAGGGCTGACATCTCATTCCTTATTCTTGTAGTAACTCGATCAAAAGTTACTTTGGCTAAGTGATTTAAAGGAAGAGGCCAAACAGAAAAAGAAGTAATTTGATATTCTAGTGACGACGTATGATCACAATTTGGGCATAATTTAATTGAATCGTACTTGGAATAAAAACTAACCCACACGCACTTAGTCCTGTTGCTGTACATTTTCCAAGTTCTTTTTTTCATTTTAAATTCATTAATATCGGACTGAACAGGGTATAATGATCATTAGATAGGTATTTATTATAATTTCAAAATATTGGAGACTACATCTTTTATTCTTACATTTTAATTTTTAATCGTTGATTTGACAGTGAAAAAACATCGTTAATTAATAATAAACAGATCTCATTTAATTTTGAGACATTTTTTATATAAATGAGAATATTTCTATCAATAAATAACCAAATATTGCTCCTATAATGATAATGAATTATATTGCACTAGATTTTGATCTGTGTATCGTCATTAATTAGAATTATTTTCATAAATTTGTAACATATACAGAACTAATATAATAATCATTCTTAATTTTCATTTGCTGAAATATTTTTTTCTGGTATAATTATGTTGATATACGTTTTATTCTAGAAACATTTGTTTGACCTCCGTATAAAAGTACCTATTCAGCTTGTCGCCTTTAATATATTTGTAGGTCACAACATTACATTTAATCAATCATATTTCGTGAGTTGTCATTCAAAGAGTGGTTTTGAATGTTGTTTAACATTTTGATCCTTTAATATTTTATTACAGTTTCGTTATCTTTTGTGAGAATTATTAGAAAAGTTAATTAAGACAACTACATATAACATAACCTCACTATGGGAGTTAACAGAAGCTGAACCATTATTTAAGGAGAACCATTACATGTGCATGTCGTTTCATTTTTAAATAGTAATTGAAGTGTGATTATTCTATATTTTAGATGAATGTACCTAGTATTGAAAAGTTCGTTTTTATAAAAAATATTCAATCAATTTTTACATATTTTTGAGTAAAAAAAATACTCAAGAAACTATTTAAACTTGTTTTAATTTGAATAGTGAATATATTGATGTTTAATATGTTTTCCTGGCGAACTTCAATAAATGTTAATTGTATAAAATGTAAATTTACGTTATATGAATATATGTACAATTACAAGTTAAATATAGTTATAATATTTTATATTTGTAATAATTGTATTATTTGTTAGAATTAAATTTAATTGGAAATATATGATTGTTTTTATCAAATGATTCTTACTTTTTTAATGATTTGGGAAACGAAATGATACACAAAGACTCCAATAAAATATTTATTCTTTGCCACTCAATTTTTAACTAATATGAGAACTCAATCTTCACTAGACCAATGATTTCTAAGACTAATCACGCACATACAATAAGCATAATATATGTTTCAAATCTGTCTAGAATGGCTAGAACAGCATATTAACACTATGTGTACGTTCCACATGTTATAGACCACGATAGCTGAAATTCCTATTCCACTAATCCATAAGTATTGGTGCAACGCGCATCTTGACTGTTGTAGGCTTGCATTATGGTGACTTCAATATATATTTCGCGTAAAATTTAATTCGACAACTAGGTCAAATTGTAATAATTCGCATTTTATAAGGGGCCCTGTTAAACTTAACCTCAAAAAAACAAAGAACTGGTGCAGGAACTGTTCGCAAAGTCGTTGGGAAAGTTTATTAGGAATAGAGCAATATTATGTCGAAGTGCGTGCCACTTCACCCATGAATTGCATTAGAAATGTTCCTTTATGATAGCGTTTTCAATCAAACTGATAGCACTTCCACGGCAACGTCATCGAAATTGAAAAAATGACGTTTGTAGAAGAATTTAAGTTGGCGATTCTGTAGATTCCTGATTGTTTGAATTACAACCGGTTTTAGTAAGTATTTTTGACATATGCTCCAACTATTGTGTATATTGTAAATACATATTGTCCATTGTTGCTTACGATTTAGTTTCTTTATTTAAATGTAAGAATAGTTTCTGTGAGGACTAATCTACAAATGGATAGCGAACTTTCTAAATCGCCACCAAAAATAATTGTCTAGTACTAGGTTGATAGGTCTTCTCAGTTTGTAGTTCATTATTTACAAATGGTATAATTTTATTATAATTAGTATCTTTTGTAGTGATTTCTTCTGTTTTGATTGGGGTTTATAAAAATGTTTCTCCTATTTTAAGCTCTGAACGCAGTCAAACGTCAGACTATTGTCAATGTCATCACTAATCTGATATCTGTCAAATTAATAAATAGTTTTGAATATAAAGTTGTTTATTTTTCAAAACGATGTTTAATTAATGCGAAAATAAATAAAACGTATTAATTATAAAATGAATGATATTTGTCGAACTTGCTTAAGCAGTTCCAATCTTTCCCCAATGGAAAATTATGAAAGTCTAACCGAAAAAATTGAAGCGATATCTACTGTTAAAGTAAGAAATATATAAAAATTTATTCGAAATAATGAACTTTATTGGATTTTAGGTAGTATTAGATGCCCCAAATTTCCCCACAGTAGTATGTGATGAATGCGTAAATAAGATAAATATTTTCTATTGTTTTAAAAAAGTTATTATAAATAGTGATAAGGTGCTTAAACAAAAATGTGCTACCATTCTAAATCAAAGTGTTGATAAAAAAAATAGTTCAAAAATAAGTAAAAGTTTTAATTGTGATAAGTCTGATAATAAGAAAACTACAATAAAAAAAATCAAAAATAGTCCAATATGTACATCCAATTTAGAAGATATTAAAATTGAAACTGAGCAAGATATAAGTAGCTTCAATGGAATAATTAATAAGGAAGAAGTGTTTATCGAAGAAAAACCTGATAAAGAAGACACTTGTGTATCTTTAAAAGATAAAAAGCTAAAATGTAAAAGTTGTATGCTAGATTTTACTACAAAATCAGAATTACTGACTCATAGGAAAACTTTTCATAGAACATTTAAAAAAGAAAAATCTCTCTATTGTAATGACTGCAACATAACATTTACCTCCCAAGCGAAATTGTTAAATCATAAAAGGAACACCCACACCGCACCTGGTATATGCAATATTTGTGGAATGATAGTAAGAGCAGATAATTTGAAAAAACATGTGCAGAGGCACTCTGAAGAACCTGCAAACTGTAATATATGTTTGAAAGTTTTGAAAAATTCAGAGTCATTAAGAGGCCATTTATTGATACACAAAGATACTTTATATGGATGTCAAGAGTGTAATAGAACATTCAAATTGAAATCAGAATATAACAGACACTTAAAAAAACATACTGGTAAGTTTATAAACTCATATTAAAGGGTAACTTTTTCTCCTATTCTTCATGTACCTGAAGTTCAAAATGAAAATAAAAACAAACTATTTTTAGTAGACCTCATAATAATTTTCTTTTTTGTTATCGTAAGTTTTCAAAGATATTTGAAATTAATTATTTTACAGCTTGTTTAGGTAACATTTTAGAGAATTTTTGGTTATTTGTAGTAAAAAGTATATAGTTATAAAAACCTCCTTGGTATTCCTTTTCCTAACAAATAAATAATTTGTGGTATTTTTCAAAATTTGACATTCGAATAAGTTTCCTGCTCAAAATACTTGATAAATTGAGGTTTTTTCTTGGTATCTGCCCTGGAACTGGACCAGTGCAGGCCAGTTCATGAGTGTAAAAAATTAGTTCATCAGATACAAAGAATGATATAGTGCAGAGAGCAATGGAGCATGTGTTGATTATTGTATCTGAGGTTATTTGATGTGATTCAGGCCTTGTATTATTAACAATAATGGAAAACGATTTAGTACTTTTTGATACATTACATTCGTCCGATGACGAAGATGTAGTGCCACCATTTCCAGATTACACTGTCTTGCACTACACTGGCTGAACTGACTCCTAGACCCAGTGCAAGCAGTACAGTGAACTGGGTGAACTAGTTCTCTTGTACTGATTAATAGTGCAAACACATCACAGAAATACCAACGGAATTTATATAGGAACGAAATATCTCTAAAATCTGTTTTATTTAAGAAAGAAAGGGTCTGTCAGTTCCCAGGGTTATACACAAGGGTTAATATATAGAGAAGCAACAATCTTTAAGTTCAACATAATAAGAATCCAAAGGGATTGCAGTGAGAATGAACTAAACCAGAAGTGCTTAATCAATATATTGAAAAAATGCGAAGTTCTAGGTTATGTTCATGAAAAGGTTTTTGATAAATATGAAAAAAAAAGTTTTTTTACGTTTATTTTTTCATATTTTCCGATAAATTTGGATTGTAAAATATGATTTAACTATTTCAACCAACACCAATCGTTTTATTGTATTTGAAAAAAAACTATTATAAGGACTTATATATTTTCATTTGTTCATTAGTAAAATATGATAATTAAAAGGTATAAAAACAAGCCACGAATAAGAGAAATATAAGAATTAACTATTTTATTCAATTATTCGTAATATTGTTTTGCTCAAGCTATTGAAAGTTATAAATTTCTATTAGATTGTAATGTTTTCCAACTTCTCTCCCATTATTTTTCACCAGCTTAATTTATCAATAAGACTTTTTATAGTTACCTTAACTTAATTATTAAGAAAAAACTACGACACAGACTTGAAAAATACAAATGAAAATATCTAGAATGACACCGAAACAAAATCATAAGAACATGTTATCAAAATATAACTCCCATATGGAGCACTCCCAACTTAATTGCTTCTCATTAACTATTCATAATTTAATATAAAAATATTTTTTGTAGATCCAAATATTCGTAAAAAAATGTGTAAGATATGTGGGAAGTATGTACGAGACATCCACAGACACCTTTTAACACATTCTGGAGAACGACCTTTCCTCTGCCCTTACTGTAACAAAGGTTTGAAAAGTTCTTATGCCCTTAAATTACATATACGTCAACATACCAACGAAAAACCGTTTACATGCGAATTTTGCAATAAAGCATTCGCTCAGAAGATATCGCTATTGGCACATTTGAAATCGAAAGCACATACAGAGGAAAAAAACTGAATTTCGATTAGAATTTTGAATTTATGAGCTGCGGTTTTTCTAATAATCTTGTCGTTTTTAAATTAATTGCAATAGTTTTGGTTCAACTGTCTAGTTGATGAAAAGGTACCCGGGTATCCATTTCAGTTTTGCTGAACCAGTTTATTAATTTTTTATCAAGAGAGTTTTATGACCGCCCAGATCCCCAAAATTGAAGTAGTTTGCAAATTTTCGTCATATCAAAGTTGATACCTCCTTAGTTCAATAACCAGGTACCCGGGTACCCACTGAAATTATAATGTATAAAGATCAGTTTTATGCACATTGAAGAGAATGTTCATTAAAGTATTGAGGTAATTTGCTTTTTAAATAAATAATTACACCCTCGATAATGATGGTATTAGTGATCACAGGTATTGTGAGGTTATCTTACCTGTTAAAAAGAATCCTCAGAAATATGTAACATTTCGGGATTTCAAAAAATTTTGACGACAAATTTCCCTATGAAAAAGAAGTGAACTTCTGTACTTTCCATCTTTACTTTGTTTCCACGACCTTCACTCGATTTCCCTGTCTGTCCAGTAAGTGGATACGAATTTTCAGCATCATATATCCACCATACTTTGATTCCATATTTAGCTAGTTTAGATGGAATATACCGAGTAAATTTAATTCCACCACGTTATGGATAAAGTTGCTCATCTATTGTCAAGTATTCTGTTGGATCCTTCATCATGACAATGCGCTCAATCATCGTGACAGACCACCCGCCTCACCTGATTTAGCTCCTTGTGACTTCTTTTTGTTCCCGAAATGCAAAATAGTGTTTCGGGGGTGGTAATTGGATGTTATCAAGGCAACTGAGCAGCATCACAACTGAAAATTTTCAGTTCAATAGTTTTAAAGATGTAGAAAGTTCGGAAAAGCGCGAAAAATAATATGGGGCTATAATATGGATAATCGTAGGAATGCTCAGTAAAAAGAATAAATAAATTCATAGCAGACTGAATTAAAAGCAACAGGGATAAAAAAAGTAATAGAATATAATTCAAAGTAATCTTTTATTATTAATACTTATGGAGCAGAATGATAATATACAAAAAAAATCAACAAAGCCTAGTATCCGTTGAAATAAAATTTCCCTAAAAAAATTCAGATACTAATTAAAAATATAATCTACATATATACAAAATAATTTAAAATTCTTATATAGGTTTGTATAATAATGTGGTGACGTATTTTTTCCTGTACCTATGCGTAGCGCTAAGTACCATGACGCCATCTTTTATAGAAAGAGCATACAGATGATTTAACATAACGTGATTCGGTTCTGGCAGTAAAGTTGGCTCGCACTAAAAATTTCAACAAATTATTCCCACTTCATTAAACTCAATTTTATACTTTCATCACTGGTAACACCTTTTTTGAAGTATGACATATTTATTTAATAACAATCAAAAATATTTTGTTGACTTGAAGGCTATAATGAAAAAAAAAACGTCGCATATGTCCTGATGAGATATCACCAGTGAGAAGATCTCCTAGACACCTCATTTTAGGTCTGTTGGCCAGTTTCTCTTAGTCTTCTATTGTCTCTACTTTGTACCGATGGTTGGAGCATGGGATTAACTTGTAATTCCAGTTTTTGGTAATGCATTTGACTTATCTGTTATATTGTTTCTTGTACTATTGCAATTAGAAGGTCTACGTGTATCATGTGGTGTGAAACATACCAGAAATCATCGACAATTGCTCGCAGAATCTTATATTGTACCCTTTGTATAATGGTTATACTCGATTTGCTGGCACAGCCCCATATTTCTATGCCTTAAGTTCAGATTGGAATAATGAACAAGGTAACAGGTTTGAAAATGATTTGAAGTAAATTTCTTAACAAAAGAAAGAAATTCATTGATACTAATCATAGTTACACAGAGATTCTTCATATGGCAAGCACCACTCTAAAGGATCAAAGAATTCAGTTTTCATACTGATACAATTCAATTGGTACAGACATTACAAAATGAAGATTATTCACTTGGAGATTTATTACAAGGAGTTCCCAAGAAAAACACAATTACACTCTCCCAAAGGATGATGCAATGAGCACATTTAGACCTTATTTATTCCACTAGATCATTTTTCATTTCTCCAATAAATATGAGTTTTAAATAGAGAGATTTTAAATAACCTCCCAGAAGTTCTGATTTGTTTCTATAAGATTGCCTTAGGGGAGTATAGCACGAAAGAGTAAATCTGTGGGAGTGCCTGTTAAGTACTGATTGATACAAAGAATAGAAGTAAAGAAAATACAGTCATGAACACAACAACTAATCCACAATATACTTACTGAGAGTGGTGTATCTTTGTTAAGAATAACTTGAAGAAGATGAGGTGGCAAAATAGGTGGTCCGGTCGTTTTTTCCCAAGGCTTATTCGCTGGAATATCTTGTCCAAATTCTTTTTGAGAATCATCTTTAGCATTTTCGCTATCTTTAGCCAATGCTTGAAACACCTAAAACAACATTTTTCATACAATTTCTTCGAGTGTTGAAATTTATTATAAACAACCTCAAAGTCTGATTGTTTCACAACAATAAGATTATTTTTGACACCACCGTTATCTTCTACAATTTTATTAGCTGGATCATTTTTCCATTCTCCGTCTACAAAGAACTTGTACTGATGTTCTCCTTCAGGTAAGTCAATTATAGCGACGAAATCTCCGTAGCTTTTTACCATAGGTATTGTTTCCCAATTTGAAAAAGTACCACAAATGCAGACATCTTTACCACCCCCTTCCCAACGAAATACTGTAGGTGTTTTAGATGCATTTCGTACTGGTTGAGTCCCCTCAGAAACTAAAATAAGGTTTTTTGATTCTATTACTATAAAAAATTATGTTAATAAACTTTTAAATCAAAGGAAATACTATAAAATCAGCAAAAACAATATATTTAACCTTGAAAATCATTTAGTTCGATATAAACACTTTTTTCTAATTACTAACTAGAGATTAATCTATTTTTGTACTTTATAATTATTGTTAGTATACAAGAAATGAATTTTGATCAAAATAAAAAGACATAAAAACTTCATATGATTATATCATATATTTTAAATATGTTAAATATAAAAGATAATACCTGTGTTGGCCCTAGGTCGAGGTAGATCATAACTTAGGGCTGGCTTAGTAAAATAAGGCTCCTCTTCATCCTGTGAACCTTGAATTTGCAATTTGTTTTCAGGCTTTTTGTCAAAGATAAAAGCTTGTCCTTCTTTAGTTGGTGACGCTGGGACTGCATCGCCCAATTTTTGTCTCTCTCGTGTAGCTCCGCTACTTCCTGCATTACCCATTTTGATATAATTAAATCATATTTTGTGATTCAAACCTCACTCACAAGTCTCAAACTTTGACAAGGTGACAGATAAATGACGTTCAAATTTTTAGGCGAATATTCGTGTTCAAAGTATATTTAAAGGGTAGTATGTTGCAAATAGGGTAATATGAAAATATATAGTCACTCAAAAATATAATTTACTATTGATTACTTACATTTTACATAGTTTCGGGATTTTAAATATATCAATTGGTTATTTGATCCGAATCAACGTTTGACATAAGTTATTTTATGAGAGTGGTACTTATACCTCAAAAACAAAACGTGATTTGAAGGATTTTCTATCTAGTCAAATTATTTATATTTGAACCTTAGACCGATTCCAAGTTTAGATATGTGTATAATTATTTGTAATAATTGAATATTATCGTTAAATTATTAACACAAAATGACAAGTAACTGTAGTACTAATACTAAACAAATAGGAGAAATCGAAATACCTGTTCCTTGGGGATATGTAGCAGGTAACATTTTATTTTTCTACATTTTCAACCGATTATCACTTGAGAAAAATTTTTATGAACACAGTACAATAATAACAGATACAATTATCTACTAACAGCAATTAATAACATATAGAATATTGATAAGTTGGGTCAATAACTGGTAAACAATTAAGTAGATATATTTATTAATGCTCGTAAACATGCAAGGTGCATGATAAATTTGACTAAGTTTTCCACTTTTAAATTATATTATTTAAAATGACCTTGTTTATTGAAGATTCAATATCACGATCTTCTGAATTAGTACTTCTGTTAATTTTTAATTTGTTATAGTTTTTTGGGTCTGTATCTTTAGAAGTGGAATATAAAGCCTCATTCATTTTAATTCTTTTATCTTCTATCATTGGACTTCTACTATTTCAGATCTCTAGGTTTTTTGTGTACTTCTTGATAAGAAGTCAAGATTTGATGAAAAGCTCTCTCTGCTAATAAAATTACGATTCTTTTCTTTTTAACTCGTAGTTACATCTAATTTTTAATATAATATTTTAAATAATTTTATAGTTTCACACATTTTTCAGTATATACTTGAAAATATTTAACATATATACAAAATCTATACAATTTTATTTTTATTTAACCTCTTTCATTTTGATTGTTAATAGAAAAAAAAAATAAATTCTCGCCAGTATAATTGCTCCTTCAATTTAAAAATTTATACTGAAAAAATATTATGGAAGATGACTTTCGAATTTACGTTCAACTTGAAATATAATTAATTTTTTATGGTTTACTATTACCAAAAAAAATATTTGTGATAAAAGTTTAAAGATAATTTACATTTCTGTAGTGGGAGCGGAATTACAGAGATAAAGTTTTTTGGCCTTGGAGGCAAATTTGTATAATCCATATTTTTATTAAAAATACTTTTGCACATGGGAATATAGAAAGTTTTGAATTTGTCACTGTAGACGGTGATATGGAATACAATCTCGAAAATGTCACTGTTTGAGGGTTTTAATGCATAATCGTCAGGGTTGAAATGTTTACAGACTAGCGAATATTTTATCGCTTATAACCATTGCTTTAAGGGAGTTTCATCTTTCAAAAACTTACATCACTTCCTAATAAAAATACTGAATAATTAATATTTCCTTCAATTGAACTTTTACAATAATTTACATTTAAATATTGTTTTAAAGGCTCATAACGGTAGTTCTTTATATGAGGTTATGTCACTTTATTTTATGTATGTTTTGAGGAACACTTATTTTTAACTGTATATAACAAATGGAAATGCTTTGTTCGCGGCAGATTTATGAACATCTAAAATCTTTATTATTATTATATTAGCCGAAGGTTTATTCTTGATATTTTCAAGTATAAAGTCAACTACCACGTTGTTTATTTCTAATACAAGTACCCACGTAGAAAACCAAATAGATAAGAGGTTAGTTCACAAAAATGCCAAATAGGATGAATGCACATGCGCCGGATTTAAAATCTTTACCCATGTGAAGATACATTGAACGTATTCAGAACACGTTTCGAAATTAGGAATCTGTGCTCCACGAACACAGGGTTGGTTCTAGTAGTATGTTCCAATTATAGTTCGAACGCACTACGCATGACAGGTAGCTGCTGGAACATCAACTTTAACACATTTTGGAAAAAAATAATATTCATCTGCATTATCGGTTTAATCTTCATCTTAAAAATAATTTTACAACCTGCTAAAGCATGAAAAACGATTTAAAATAGTTATTGGAAAGTTTAATTTGTTCCTGTAGCGTATAACCTCTTGTTCATTATTTGAATTTTATACACGAAATTTTCATATCACGCATGATCAAGTAGTTATAGACAGTCTCCTGGAACAAACCTATAAAATTAGCACCGCGAACGCACATTTTCAAACTTATGTATCTAATGACAGAAAATGTTCAGGATATCTACCGCGAACAAAGCTGCAATTGGTAATTGTGTTGAAACTACTATATATTATAATCTTTTTCATTTTTGGACAATCATGATATATGATACAGGGTGCTACTAAAAACAACTCGGGTGAAACTTAAAATTATTATTAAACAATGACGGTTGATGAAGTGATAATTAGTTATTTTCTGTTGTTTTAAACTTATATCAATGGGAATTTTGCTTTTGCATTATTCTACGAGTGTTATTCGAAAAGTTCCAATTTGATATATATGGTAAATGATTTATTAAGGTAAGTTACTAAAATGCCAATTTTTAAATGGTGGAGGTGACAATAAATAAGACATCTGTGGAAGGGTTGTTAAGTTATAGGTTGTAAGCTAATAATAAACAAACTAACAGCTGCAAGTTTATAATTTAGAACATGGTTTTGTTGGAAATTACGGTCAAGTTAAAACTTAGTGAAGTATAGGGCAACTAATATTTGTAAAAACAAATTATTTGACAGTAAACATGGTTCTTATGAAGATTAATAATAGGAAAAATTAACTTTACCTGACATATACCTCCATACAATCATATTGTAACATGTTTTTCACAACAGAATCAAGTTAAAATAAAAAAAAAAAACTTAAAATTGCATTAATAATAAAGTTTATATATCTTGAAAGTTGGTTAATTGTTAAATAAACAGAATATACTTTGTTGTTTATATTAGCATGATTCTAACATTAAAAAACAGTTGAATACTAGTAACAAACAATATACGAGGTATTTATTTTTTTATACTATGGTTATAGATTGAATAGAATAACTAATAAAATAACAGGAGTTGTAAATTCGATTTTCGTATGGGAACAATTTCAATTTGTGTACATAAACATATGATTGATGTCTAAAATCTTATAAAGAAAAGCAATAATAGGGATATACACTACCGGTCAAAAGTTTTTGACCATTACATTCCATTGAATTTCATAATTCATAATAACACACTTTAATAAATTAACCTTTCATATTGCCCAGTGAGACATCTTTTTGTGAAGACATATTGAAACCATATCAAGAAACATCTTGAATTTATTAGAATACGAGGATGGTCCCAGAAGTACCTGGCCCATCAGAGAAAACAAAAATTTTGGAAAAGAATCACCTCAAAATAGCCATCGCCCCTTCATTGTTGGAAAAACGATGACCACCGAGCCATTTTTCAAGTCTGGTAACAGCAAATAATCTGACGGAGCTAAATCTGGCGAATAGGGTTCATGAGGTAGCAATTCAGACTTTATAGTTCATTAATTTTAGCCATTGCAATAACAACACTTTCTTCTTAGCCAAATGCGGCCGTTTTTGCTTGATTTCTTCGCTTGAATGTTGCAATAAGTTCACATAAATAATCGTCATTTATAGTTTTTCCTCTTTCAAGATAGTCAATGAAAACTATCCCACGCGCATCCCAAAAAAGCCGAAACCATAACCTTGTCTGCAGATAGAACAGTCTTTCAATTTTGTTCCGCACTTTTTGAAATATCCACTATGCCTGCTAGCTCGCGCACTTTCAGTCGAAGATCATGCAGTACCGTTTGAAACATGTACTTTCTAATACAGTGGTATTTTCCAAACAACTACCGCCATCTCTAGGTCAGACGGGTATTTCAGCGACCATCTTCGTAAGTAAGATATTTTTGATGGTTAATGCAACTTTCGAGGTTTTCGTATGATGAGGTAGTTCAGATTTTAGTAATATAAGGTCGTATTAGCTATTTTATGCTTGTATGTTTTCAGCTAAAACATGGGGCAAAGAATCAGATCCTCTGATATTGTGCCTTCATGGCATCATGGATAACGCTGGAAGCTTTGACAAACTAATACCTTTACTTCCTTCCAGCTACTATTATGTTTGTATCGATTTACCAGGACATGGAAGGTCGTCTAAATTTCCACCCCATCTACCTCTTCAAACCATCAATTTCCTTTTGGTATATAAAGAAGCGAGTAGATATTTTAAAAGGAAATTTATCATTATGGGACACAGTTATGGAGGAAAATTGGGCTTTTTCTATGCTCAGATGTATCCGGAATTTGTAGATAAACTTATTTTGCTGGAGTCAACGAATTTCTACCCGGTTTCAAGTGATAACTATATAAAATATTTAATCGATAAAACTAACAGTTATTTTAAAATTAACGATATTTTGAAATCCAAAAAACCACCTGAGTATACCCGAGAAGAAGCTTTGGATAGAGTACAAAATAATAGAAGTTTCAAGCCTGTTGAACGAGATGTTGCAGTAGCTTTGTTAGCGAGAGCTATAGAGCCAGTGGGAGCCCGCGTTAAATTTACCTTGGATCAAAGAATAAAAAATTTTATTGATCCTCTAAGGGATCATCGATATTTGAGAGATTGCACGGAGGCTTGTCCGATAAAATGTCCCGCACTTATAATATTGGGAAAAGAAAGTACTTACCACAAAAAAATTATGGGACCTTTTATAAAATTGTTAGAGGCATGGAAAAATGTTGTCTTGGTAGTAGTTGAAGGCGGTCATGATGTGCATAATGAATACCCAGAACGTATTGCACATTATATAAATAAATTTTTGTTAAAAAATATTGCTAAATTGTAGTATGCCGAAAAAAATGTTATTTTTCGTAATAAAACTTGTTTTTATGTCAAAAGCATCAACTTTTTGTGGTTATAAACCTCTAAAATTATAACTTTTCTTATGATATCAAGATTATTCAAGCCTTATTACGACTCCCTTACCTCTTGATCTTTTTTTTGCCCAGATGTGGGGTGGACGCTAATGCCTTCCTCACAACGGGCGGGTGCAAATGCTGTGAGTTTGTGACTCTCACCCACTAAACCACCCTCCTCAAACCTCGGGAGTGTCGTACGCCGGGAGGATAACAAATTGTCATTGCATCAGCGTACAACACTTAATCCTTTGGATTTTTGAGCTGTTTCTTAGCTTCACTCCTCTCCACCAGTCCGTCAAGACGGCAGAAGAAGACAGAAAGTTACTGAGCCACTCCACCAACTTCAAGGTCTTACAGCTCCCAGGAGTGGTACCTCTTGATCAACTTAAACCGTTAGTCTAAAAAAGTATCTTGCAAAGAAACATATTTGCAATTGAAAAAAATCTTTTTTGGTTACTGTAAACTAGTTTATGACGTGACAATTTTCTTAGTTGTGTCATTAATACCAAAGTTGGGTAAGATTAGGTTGGTTCGGAAGCAGAATAAATTTTTTATTCGTGTTAAGTGCCACGACATTACTTGAGAAGTTAACTGCGATTTGCGTTCGTATAGAGCACTAACTCATAAACTCTAACTAGAATCAGCTACAACAACGATTTTACATACATTTTTTGAAACTAGGGTAGCGAGGACCCTTAGATATGTCACTCTATGGCCGCCAGGTCGACGTTGGGATCAAGGGATGCGCAATCCAGTTAACGGTGCCAAATTGTGTTTACTTAATAATAATAGTTATTATTGTAGAGTTCGAATTCAGTTCGTGTTGTCTAGGGTATTATTTAGAATGAAATAGATGAAAAGTTTGTCACAAAAAGACATTAACTAATTAACCTATAATAATGGGAATATAAACATAAAGAAATAAAATGATGGTTTGACGGCACATCGCAGCTTCAGATTTAATTCGTCGTTTGTACGAAGATGGTCGCAGAAATAATAGGCCTGACCTAGAGATGGCGATAGCTGCTTGGAAAATACCACTGTATTAGAAAGTACACAATCTATTTAGTGAATGATTCAAGTTTGAAGACGCCATGTTGTTTAGTATTTGTTTGGCAGTCATCGAAAATGAACGTTTCCAGTGAATTTGTAAACATGGAAAAATTGGTCATCGGTATGTGATAAAATACTAATGGCGGTAGCCCAACCAATATAAAAGTTGAACCAGATTCGACTTTAAGTTAGACTGTTCCTTTGTTTATCAACAGTAAAATATTTGGTCAGAGTTTGAACGAAGCCATACGACCTGCAAAGACCAGCATCGCAATGGTCGATCAAATGAGGTGACGATTCTATAAATGTTGAAGAAAATCCACAAAGCGATCGTCGAATGAAAGTGCTCGAGCTAGCAGACATAGTAGCTATTTCAAAAAATAGACATGAGAAAGCTGTGCGCAAAAAAAGTGCCGCGTTTGTTCACAATGGAACCAAAACAGCGTCGTGAAAATGTTTTCATAGAAATAAAGCCGAGTTTTTGCACCGTTTCATAACCATGGATAAAACATGGATCCGTCACTTCACACCCGAAACAAAAAAATGAACCGAATACGGAGAACCGGCTCCAAAGACCGTTCCACCTGCAGGCAAGGCATATATCTCAAAAAGAACTATTGGGACATGCGTTTTGAGCATTGCGCACGCATGTCGTTGGTTGAGCTCTCAAATTATACAAGCAACTTTTTGCGCAAAAGAACCCGAAAATTATATAAAGTTCGAATACAATGAGTTCGTCGCGAGGTTGAACGAGTGCGCTCGAACTTCAATTCTCTGCATCAGAACGATTAGAATTACTAGCTGAAATGGCGGTTTCTATACTATAAAAATTTGATCCATTATTTGGCCGATATGCACGCATTAATAATATCATATTTTTTACTTTTTACGTAGTTAAAGTCGCTTCACAAGGAGCAATAAATCTTGATGCGCAAACAAGCTGAGCTGATCGGTTTACCGAAATATTTCAACTTAATCTTTGAATGCAATCTTTTGTATATGAAATATACAAAATATATTTGATTTAGCAACCAATCGAATGTCCGTAAGATCAGTTGAGCGACTTAAATTAAGTTTACAAACTCTTACGTTCGCGCCCGTGCTGACGCTTACGTTCAAGATCGTATTGGAAACTGTTTATTAAGTTTTCAACTGTCATTTGTCATTTGTCACTCAATATTTTTCCTACACATATCATATGCATGGTATAATTGAGGAAAATAGATTTTTAAATGTTATTTCTATCCTAGAAGTCTGTTTTCATTGGCTAGGCGATGGAACGCGAGCATTCGTGCTTATAAATACCAAATAAACCAAAATTAATTTACACCCTTCAGTGTTAATTATAAAATGATTAATTATGTGTATAAGGGCGTCAGCCCGTGCCTAAAAGTTCACAAATTCTCCTTTAAATCTGTGGTAAATTTGTGTTGTTTCATTATTGCAATGGGTAGATGAAGTACCCTGCAGAAGAATTAGTTGTGGCAGAGGAAAGTCCCTGCACAATAATAAACACTCACAATATTTATCACATGCAGTATTTTGTGATTGCAGTCTTTAGTGATTAACGTTGATTTTTGTTTTATCTGATTCATAATTTTTAAGTGAAGTTACTATAAATAATAATTGGAAATAAAACATACGTTATTTTAAATGAAATTTGTTTCTATTTAAACTGGTTTCTTCTCAAAAACTATTGTATAGAAATGTATTGTATTTATGTTCTTTTCCAGCAAAAACATGGGGTGATGAATCGGATCCAATAATACTGTGCGTTCATGGAATCATGGACAACGCTGGAAGTTTTGATAGATTGATACCAATGCTACCAACTTCGTTTTACTACGTCTGTATCGATTTACCAGGACATGGGAAATCTTCCCATTTTCCATCTCATCTCCCAATTCACACATTAAACTTCATTTTAGTATATAAACAAGTGTCGATATACTTTAAAAAGAAGTTAATCATTTTGGGGCACAGTTATGGAGGACAGTTGGGTTTTGTTTATGCCCAAATGTATCCCCAATGCGTAGAGAAACTTATTATGTTGGAGACAGTGACTATATACCCAGTACCAACCAAAATTTTCGTTGATTATTTGGTTGATAGATTGGAAAACTATTTTAAAATTGGTGATAATTTGAAAAACAAACAGCCACCTACTTATACACTAGAACAGGCTTTAAATAAAGTCCAACATGGTAGAAATTATAGTAGTATAAAACGGGAAACCGCCGAGGTTTTATTAAAAAGGGCAATAGAACCAGAAGGAGATCGTTTTAAATTCACTTTGGATCAAAGGATGAAAAATTTCGTAAATCCTTTAAGAGACCACCGGTATAATATGGAATCTATGAATACTTTTCCAGTCAAATGCCCCATACTAATGATTTTAGGTAATCAAAACGGTTTTCAGTTGAAAATAATGGATCCTATTATAAAATTTTTGAAAAAATGGAAAAATGTTGATGTGAAAATAGTCGATGGTAATCACGACGTTCACAATGACTATCCAGAAAAAGTGGGATCTTATATAAACAATTTTCTGTTGTTGAAAAAAGGAAAATTATAAAAAAAATAGTTGCTAATTATTTTATATAAAGATAAATAATAAAAATGTTGCGGAAAAATAATTTCTAGATGATATTTATTACAACCCTTATCTTAATAATGAATCAGATGAAACAAACATGAATGTCGATTACTAGTTTGAGGTTATGTCAAGGGCGTACCCAGGTCGTTTAAAAAAAATGTGTTATTGAATTGATGTATTGAAATACATCATTTTTATTGAGTTTGGTGTTTCATTTATTCGTTACGAAATAGTACCTGCCACCCCACAGCCCAAATCCTAGGAACGCCACTGGATTATATCAAAACTTTGGTATGGGGTATGTTCCACTCAACACCCGCAACATTTCTACGATATTCGCGGAATTTTTAAATCTCAAAGCAAACAATATGTGAAAGTTTCATTATTTGATGCGGCAGTTTAATAAATAATTATTAAAATTCACTATTAAGACCTATAACATCCCAAATAAGTCATGTGACTGACACACAGATGGCGCTGCTATTGTCAAATCCATATGACGTTTATGAAGTACCAACTTGTGTCAAATTTTATGACATTTCATTTCGATTATTCAGAAAAAAGTGACAGCCATTTAAATGAAGCTACTTTCGTTATTTTCAAAACAATTTCGTGATAAAAAGCTATGTAATGTGTAAACGTCACTAGCAATCGATTCAGTTACATTGTTTTGAATCGATTTTTGACAAAATCGATTATCAATCTCGAAATAGTTGATTATTTTTCTTTTTATAGTTGTCTTGTGAACGGCCTTTTAAATATTTTATTATTAAATTTAATAATGATCATTCACCCCACGTTTTGATTGACTTTTATATCTTTTAGCTAAAACATGGGGAGAACCAGAAGACCCTCTAGTTCTCTGTTTCCACGGTATTATGGACAACGCTGGTACTTTCAATCGATTAATGCCCTATTTACCCAATATGTTTTATTACGTTGGTATAGATTTACCGGGTCATGGTAAATCTTCCCATTTCCCACCACACGTTCCCATTCACGTGTTTAATTTCTTACTAACGTACAAACGTATAAGCGAACATTTCAAGAGGAAATTTATTATATTAGGCCATAGTTTTGGAGCTCAAATTGGATATATTTTTGCTCAGTTGTATCCAGAAAAAGTTAAAAAACTGATTATGTTGGATTCAATAACAGTATTTCCACAAACAGCGTTAAATTTTGCAACGTACCTTAGGGATAAAACTAATTTTTATATTCAAATTGAAGAGAAAATAACCAACGGTGTTCCACCTAGTTATACAAAGGAAGAAGCTCTGCACAGATTGCATACTGGTCGAAGTTACGCTCCAATCAAATTAGAAGGAGCTGTAGCTTTGCTAGAAAGATCTATAAATGAAATCGATGATGGAAAATATATATTTACATTAGATCAAAGAATAAAAAATACCATTGTACCTCTAAGGAATTTAAGGTAAGAAATTTTATTCGTAGAATTGTCTCAAAAAAGTTGTTCGTTCCAAAAATTAACTTGTATCAAATTGGATAACTGTAATTTTCAGAAATGTTGCAGAGGCAATCGAATTTTATCCAGTACGTTGTCCGTTGCTTATAATCTTAGCAACAGAATCTACTTCTCAACAAATTTATTTCAGTTCAATACTACAGTTATTAAAAAGACAGAAAAACGTGCGAATTAAGTATGCCGAAGGAAACCATGACGTCCACAATGACTATCCAGAAAGAGTTGCACCATTAATCAATAAGTTTTTGTTGTATAAATCTAATAAACTTTAAATTATGAACCAATAATTTTTTTACGTAGTAGCGATTATTTGATGCACCCTCGTAACATTATATCGCTATATAAAATAATTAGATAATATATACTTATCAAAAAAAAACAATTAGTAACAATAATAATTTATAGAAAATATTACGCCAAATGACCTTGATTCCAATATTCAATGTAAGTAGCTTTAGAAACTTTTGTTCGCGTTCATTCGACTTTTTAGGTTATATACAATAAACCAACAATATGAACGTAGATAAACGTAATAAAAATTTGGTTATCAATGAGTTTCAAATACCAGTTCCATGGGGACATATTGCAAGTAAGTTTGATATTTAATTTATTCCTAATTTACATTTTCGATAATTACCCAAATCAACGTATACCAATTTTTGAAATATTTGAGGTTAGAATGAATGAGTGTTCATGATACTGAATATCAACTCATTTATAATATTATAATAAAAACAATGTTAAACATTAATAATGGTTTTTTAGTTATATATGAAATTAGATTTTATATGAAAAACATTTAATATGAGATCGTTCAATTCTATTCCTCATAGAGTACATTAAGTTTCAGCGCATAAAAAATACCGAGGGTCTTTAAAAAGTATTAGTATTAAAAGTTTTGAAATACAAATATAATAGATCACGAGATAAAAAATATTCAAATTGTAACCAAAATAAAGAAATAACAAAACTAATTTTGAAAATATAAAATTTCTTGTTTATAAAAGTTTATTATTTCGACGTATTTTGCCCTTTTAAATTAAATTATTATTACGAGTAAATTGAAACTTTCCACTTAACTATATCTAATTAAAATATCTAATTTTGTAATGTTGCTTTTGATATTTTAGTAAAAGCTTGGGGAGACAACAAAAATCCACATGTCTTGCTATTTCATGGAATTGCAGATAATGCAGGAAGTTTTGATAATCTAATTCCATACTTATCAGCTAGCTTTTATTACATTTGTGTCGATCTTCCTGGACATGGATTCTCCTCGCCGTTTCCACCACATTTACCTATACATTCAACAGATTTTCTCATAGTATTCAAATTGGTGGTCGACTATTTTGAAAAACAAAAGTATACCATAATAGGACACAGTTACGGAGGTCAGATTGGTTTGCTGTTTGCTAGAGTGTATCCACAACATGTGGAAAAATTCATATCTTTAGACGGTTTGGTTTTGTTTGCGATAGAAGCAAAAGAATCCATGAAAATTCTAAAATCGCGATTAGAAAAGCATGAAGAGATAGTTGCAGCCAAGCCTGAAACTTATACCTACGAAGAAGCCTTAAATCTCATTTCCAAAAATAGATTTCATGGTGAGGTTTTAACTAGAGAAGCGTGTGAACCTTTGTTGAAGAGATGTTTGCATTTACAAGGTAACATTTAATCATTTTTTATACTAATTTATAATGATTTTCACTTTATTATCACTGAATACATTCGAAAAGCTAATTACTTGAGCTCTGTTATCATTATTTAGACTCAAATATAGGTCAATATTAATTGTAATACGCAAAAAACTCAAATAAATTAATTTATTAATGGTGGAATGCAAGTTAGGGCTTCTTTTAGCTGGACTGATTTTTGATAAAGCCCTAACTTTGAATTTCTCTTTTTTATAAAGAAAATGAGTTAATGAAGAACTGAATGTATTCGCTTGTGTTTAAATAACATGAGAATGATCAGAATTAATGGGATTTTGAGTGAATGAGTGCCTTTGTTTAAAAGTTTTAATACTGAGAATAGAATAAAGAAACTTTCTTTTAAGGTACATGGTTAATCAAACAAATCACTCGTAATAAAAAAAGGCTTTATTAACTGTCAATAAGAAAAATAAAAGAAACATCTTTACAAAGGAACAGGACTGGGGCCTGTCAAGTCACACGTTGTGCGTATGAGCTCTTCCACACATACAAGAGATCATGCGCCCTCTGCACAACGATACACATGCGCACAAATATAAATGTAGTACTCTCAACACTTTCACTTCTGAATTATGAAAGTTGTGAAGAGGAACATGCGAAATAGGAAAGTTTCAAGAGGGGCGACACGTGTGAAGTTAGACGTGGCTGCCTATCCTGTAGGCTCGATCTTCAAGTGAAATTGTAATCCGAACAGGAAAAAAATGATTAAGAGAGCGAGTTTTTTTTAATTCAAAAAATTATGGGTTATATTCTAGAGAAAAGAAGAATAACTTTACCTAAATTCTGTGTCGTAGATTCTTTGAGCACACATAGAACTGACTAGAATATTTAAAATCACTCCAAAATATTGGGATATTATAGGGAAAAGAAGAATAACTTAACCATAAGACCAAACGCAGATTGCATTGCAGGTTTTTGTATGCTTCTGTAAGCCGGATTGCCGATAAATATATTTAAAAACTTTGTACAAATTTCCTCCACGTGTTTCATGAATTGCGTGGATTTAATTTCGATAATTGACTGCACAATATTACGTTTGTTGCTTATTTAATTATAATTTTATTGCTGCACATTTCTAACCTCTCTGATCATGTAACTAATGACAGCTTGACGTGTTTTCGCGGGCCTTCTTGCCGATTCTCAACACTAAAGGTCTAATTACACTACAAGTCCTTCAGATTTTTCCTTAAAATTGGACTATATCATTGATCTCCGGTTCATTGGATGAGATTAAAACAATGAAAAATCAATTTGTATGGATAAATATGAAATTAGTTAATTGTGTTTTATCATATTTCAGATAACGGAAGGTATATCATAACCACAGATCAACGTATAAAGTCTTATATAAATCCTCTTCATGATATGAGATATAGAATAGAGACTTTAAAGTACGATCCCATAAAATGTCCAACTTTAATGATATATACTAAACTCAACGACCGACCAAGGAAAAAGTACCATAAGTTGCTGGAAAAACTGCACGCAAATAAAAACATTACCGTTCAATATATTGATGGAGACCATGATATACATAACAAGAAACCGACGGCAGTAGCTCCTTATATAAATAAATTTTTGTTAATACAAAAGTCTAAAGTATAGTTTTTAAAAAAATTAACCGCTTTTTCAAGTATCTATAGGTAGTTGTCGAAACAAAAATTTCCAATTTTCTTGTTTAATTTCTGGCGCAGTCAATAGGATTTCAAGATCTACAGTAAAACGACTCAATATTATATAGTGAGTTTGGAAATATCTGCCCGGTTTGTAATCGTAATAAAACACGCTAATTTGGCGATTACAAATTGATACCAACAGTTTATTGTGATTTGTGCTAACTGATACTGGTGGGTCAGATAGATAACCTTTTATCAGGGTCAGGCCTAATCTCGATCATATTATATTGTTGGATTGTGAGAGCAACAGACGTTACAATATATTATTTTGAAGCTAATACCATTAGCTTGAAGATTTTACTAATTTCGTGTTGTTTTTTTACCGGTTACTTGCGATTGTATGGGTGTCGCCCTGAGTCGGTTTTTTCGCGCACGATTGTATATATAAACCGATATTTGTTGATGGAATGACAAATATCACCACGTCGTCGTTTATAATCTGTGATCATCTTTAACTAGATCGTGTTATTTATTTTTGGTACGCTCCTAACTCTAACGGCGAGTCGCAGATTGTCGTATGATTAGCAATACACACCCCCTTGAACTAGACATAGGAATAAATAGAATAACACATCAATTATTAATTTATTTACAAACATTTATTAATTTAAATATAAAATTTCATATATGTACCGTTTCTTTGCATTTTTATGCTAATACCATCTCCTAATTGGATTTCTTTTGGTTCCGCAAAGAAAAAACAAGTCTTTTTAAAATGTATACTATTCAAAGTCGAGTATACAATGTCTTCGTAGAATTGTATATCGTACCACAACAATAAGGCGTTTGTCACTCCGCCTCTGGTGACTATTATATCTTTGGATTTCACCCCGTCTCCTTCTAATTGAAATTTAACCGGAGGCGAATGCTCTGTGTACATCAATCGTTCTAAATTCGGATGCTCGTAACCCTAAAAATCGTTCGCGGTGTTAAAAATTTGGCGCGGTCAATAGAATTTGTTGAAACTTACCGAATATTCGTTGATAATTTCGGCGATTTTGAATTCTAAGACATTCTCATCGTCGACTCTGTTACAAAATTCAATATACGGCGAACTGATCAATTGAACGACGATAATCAAACTCTGCGGTATGTTTATCGACGTTCCTATTTCGCTTTTTTTAAAACAGCAATTTTCCAACGATCCATCAACGTTAATTGTATCGAAAAAGAAAATGCACGTTTCTTGACCCGCGGTGATTTCTAATTCGCTGACTATAATGAATCGTTCTTTCGGTATGTGATTCACCGACAAAACGTATTCGAAAAACGTTTTATCGGCTTCTGTTTTGATCGGATGGTAAACTGTAGAACAATTATTTTTGGCTAGTAAGAATCCTAATAACGGACAGACGTTGTTATCGACAACCTATAACAAAAAAAACCATTTATATAATAAAGGTTCTCAAACTTTTTTGCCTCAAAGACCACTTTCAAAATATTAATGGCTTCGATGGACTACATTTTAACCATATTCCGAACTTTCATCAACAAATGTGATGACCGAACAATGGAAATTTGTTCGAACTAATGTAACAATAGAAACTGGTATAAACGAGCCTTCTCTGTAACCCTAAGGATTCATCTGGACCTCTTTAGTAATCACTGTTGTAACGATGGAAACTACGTAGATCTCTGGTGAGCCTTCCGTGGACTTCTGGAGGTTCACCTGGTCTTTTTTGTTGATAAATGCTCTATATTTTCGTGCCCACTAACCGACATAGATGAACACTGCTATTTGTTTATTTTGTGAAACTAATTAATGGTCATACTGTGCTGGTCGTAATATGGAAGCATCTAGAACGTTCGAGACTGTTGTGGAACGTCATATTGCCAATACAAATAACGCAACGTGTCAAACCGTCATGTATCGAGAGTTTGAAATCTATTCGACTCGTAATTCTGCTACTATAACCGCTATTTATGGTGTTTGTTATAAAATATGGATCTCTAATATCAAGTCATGTTTCAAATTTATGAATTGTCCAATAAGTTGAAATTTTTTTATGAAAATAAAATACTATGATTATGAACTACTAATTAAACACTAGTTTGTGGCTAGGAGTCTTCCTGTCTATCCACATCCGCTCTTCTCACCACATTTAGCACCACGAGATTTCTAGCTCTACCCAAAAAAAAAAAGGCTAAATGGAAAACATTTTTATAAAATTTCTGATATTGGTAAGGCCAAGCCAATGACAGAGCAGATAACATCCTATATGAAAGAAACCTTCCAGAAATGTTTTTAGTCACGGATTTAACGATGATTGCATTGAAATAAATGTTTTTAGTCTCCTTTTTACTCTGTATTGAATAAAAATAAGTCTCCCTACTATTAGATCACACCTCTTAAACTAATTTAGAAGTATTTCATATTGTATTGTGTTAAATGGAAATTAAAAATTTAAACTTGACGAAAATGAATAATGATACATTATAAAAAGAAAAAGTTGAAAAATTTGCAATGTCACATTAACAAACCCATTATCTGTTGCATATTTTCAATTGATAGCAACATTGATAAGATGGTGTATATAAATTGGAATGTTGTTATGAATCAATAAACTGCTGAATTATCAAAACAAATACATTGATATAAATATATTTATGCAGCAGTACAAAATCACGTTGGGAAAATTCTAATAAAGAAATAAAAAAAAAATAAGGAAACCACAAGAGATAAGTAACACCACTACCACTAAACAAATTATTATCATCCTCAGAGACTGAAGATAAACTATTTGTGAGGGAATTAGAATCTGCATTTAGTTATGGCTACTTCTTCTATAGTTGTAGAAAAAATACAGTGTACTACTCGATTAGATTTTACTATTACAGCCATAACATTAATACAAATGATACAATTAAAAGAAATTGATGGAATCTGAAGGTGTCTTTCAGAATAACAAAACTATTAAGGCCCATATCTATGTTAATATCTGTCGTAGAAAAACGAGAGGGGTTTCATTTTATAGAAAATTTAATCTATCCCAAAAAAGTTTATAATGAAAATTTCCCAATTTTAATCGATACAAAAGTTATTAGTAAAAATCTGTAAAAAAATACCACAAAATCAATTTTTCGTCCACCACTTTGAGTTCAAACCAACCCGAGGTTTCTAATAAGAATGAGAATCACGTTTTATATAAAATAAATAAGTAAATCCAATATTGAAATCAAAAAATACTTCCAATTACTCTAATCCCACAAAAAATATATATATTCAAAATTGTGACTTTTTAGTCATCACTATGATTAATTTATATGCTAATACAACCTAGACTGAATATATTATTAATATAAACGTGAAATAGTGGCACTAGTTTAAATTTAAACAAAAATAATCTAATTGGAACTAAAGTGCATATTAATATTACTTACAGTGAGATTTGTATTCCAAAACTTCTGCGCTAAGGCGCACACACAATCAACCAGCTTCTGATCATTCAAAAATGTTACAACTTCTTTTGAAACTTTGTAACATGTGTGATCGCCGGCGGCAGTCTCCAACAAAGTGGCATTTATCCCACAATCTCTAACTGTAACTCTAACAGTTACAACAGTTCCTTCGACAACTCTAACTGGATGATCCAAGCAAACAATGGCTTGTTCCCAGCAAGTGACTTGTTCTTCGTCCAATGGATTAGTAGTAATGCTTATATTTTCCGTCAGATTCAAATCGAACCATATTGCAAAAGCCTGTAACTCTCCCTCTTCGATGCACCTCAACTGAACTATTTTTTCGTGTGAATCGTCGTTCAACATTTCCGTGATTTGTTCTAAATTGTAGAAGTCTATATCGAACACTTGATGGATGTCAGTCATGTATTTAACATCCCTTTCTAATAAAGTTTCTGCCTCGTATGGTTCTAAATCATATTCTGTTAAGCAGACGTTTTCGAGATTCAGTAGTTTTAAGGATTTAGCATTAGTCCATTTATGTTGTTTAACTAGATCAGGACAGCTTAGACCTGAAATTTTATAACTTATAACATACAATACAGAAATTTTAAAAAATCTCTTATACCTGTAACATACAATTTTGCCCCACAAGGAATTATTTTATAATCCTCTTCCGTTCTTAAAACAGTTGAAGCATGGTATATACTTTCTAAAGCCCTTTCACCAAATAGGGCACAATCAAATACTTCAGTTACTAACAAATTGCATTTATCTGGTGGTTCTAGAAATACGATGACAAAAATATTTCAAATTTCGATATCAACACTCCTAAAACTTACCTTCCAAATCTGTAGAATAGCAATGAAGCACTTTAACATTGGTAACTTCATTCTTCTTGATCACATCTAAGCACATATTATACAACTGTTTATTTTCTTCAATTGCCACAATGGAAGTTCCAGGTAATTGTGCTGTTATGAGGCTTAAAAGTCCACATCCTGCTCCAATATCCACGACATGCTTATATCCTTCTTTAACCACAGATTTAATGGCGTTCTCATACGCTAAATTTCTACTTTTATCATTGAGCATTCTAAAATGCCACCTGGGTATCTGGTGCCATTTCACGTGCATCAAATTGATTTCGGCAGGGAGATAATTCTTATTAACTTTGACAGCTCTTTCTAGGTATCTTCGAGCTATATCAATCTCAGATATCCTTTAATAGAATTTAAAAATCTAAATGAGAATCAATTGAAATGCTCGGCAATATTTCTAGGTTAAGTTAATACTTTATAGCATGTTCTTTTTCATGTTTTTTAATAGTTTAGAACAGACAGTGATGTTGAAAACTTATTCTCAAAGTGTTTCCCTATGTATTGAGCAATTCAATTGTTATTGAAAAATATATTGAGCTGTTTTACCTTTCAAATGCAAGTTTACACATTTTCCATTAAAAATATCATTATGGCAAAAAGTGAGATGAAATATGAGTAAACTTAACTTAAATGCAATTAAAAATGTAACTAAAAGCAATTTGTCAAACCAAAATATATATCCCAATATAGATTTGTAAAAGACAGTAATAAAATGGAAACTGATACAGTAAATTGTATTATAAATATAAATTCATAAATGTGTATATTTAAACACAATAATATCCGTGTTTTTATCAAAATTTTATGAAAATTGGGACAAAAAGGCAACTCTGCATATCCTTGCATTAAATAATAGATACTAAAACAGAGCATACACTAACAAGATAACAATATTCTTAGAAATTTATAACCTCAATTGTAACATTAAGATAAATCAGAATTGACTTAGGTACTATTAGATAATGAAATATGAAATTGAGGTCACTACTTTTTCAGAAATTCAAAATACACCTTTAGTGTTTAGGCTATTTCTAGGATTTCCACCCAGTTGAAACTAATCCTACTTATAGTAATTCACAATTTTCTCTAGTCCAGGTGATATACAAAAAATTTTGAGTACAAATCTGATAAAAAAAAATAGTTATTATATAAATAAAACATTTGATTAAGTAACATGAATTATAGTAAAAAGTTGTATTGAAAGAAAAATAATGTGGAAGATAGATCTAATATTAATAAATCTGACTTAAAAGAATTATTACACATGAATGAAACTTCAAATTAATATAGAATTTACTCACTTGAACATATATGCTCCCAAATTATTTAGGATCACATAATTGTCGGGGAAAAGATTTAAAGCTTGAATATAACATTTGAGAAGTTCTTCTATATTTGAAGTTTCTTCTAAAACGGCTCCCATCTTACAAACGAGTTTAGTAAAAACCGTTTGAACGGCAGAAGTAGAATTCGAAGGGTCGTTCAAACTTTCGAAGTAAAGAACGAAGTTTTCGTAAGCTTCAGCATAATCATTCTTAACACAGGCTTGTTTGGCCTTCTTCAAATAAAAGAGACTGTTATTTTTCTTTTGATGTTCACCTAGCCGGGGAACTCTTGATGCCATTTCTGGTTTTTTATTTGTTTGTCGTAACATTTATGCCTTCTTTTCTTTAGTAATCAATCTCAACATTTTTCCTCGCACTCATCAAAACTATTCTGTCACCTCCTAGCTCCAACCATTTAAATGTCACTGTCAAAAACAGCTGTCGAAAGTACATTTCGATAACCCGTTCCATTAATTAATGAATTTTATTTCATTATTGTATGGATTAAATTATGTTGATATATTTTTTTTCCTTATTATATATGTGATTTTTAGTGGAGAAAATAAAATCTAGAAGAAATATACATGAAACGTCTAATTTTTTTATATTTTGTAATAGTACACGATTATTTTGTATGAAGGAATAGGTACTTCACTGGTACATTGGAAACGTTGTTCATACCATTGAAGTTATGTAAAAACATAATTCAAAAACAATATTATTTTTACAATTTAAGTTTGACAGATCTTTAACAATAAATAAGTTACCGAACGTATCCTGAAAAATGACTTCCGCTGTCAAATTTGAAATTTGATAAACAGAAAGTTTGTTATTTTGAATTTAAGTGAAGTTGTAGATCCGAAGGGCTGTTAGAATTTTTCATTATATTTTGTATCTTGTAATCTAAGAATATGAATACCAACGAAGTACTAAAATTTGTATCAACTATAAGTAATCAAATAATAGAGGAAATTAACTCATCTTCCGAAATATTTGAGAGATACCTTAATGATTACAAAAATGTACCAATAAAATTACAGCCTCTACCTATAATTTTGGATTTCCTAAACAAAATTGATAATAAAACAGCTGAAGATAAGTTGGACAAAATGTCTAATAAAAACAGCATATTTTTAAATAAACTCGAGAAAGAAAAGGTAAGTTCATTTTCCATTTAGTATTAATCTTTTGTAGTACTATAAATTTAGGATGAATTACAACAAAAACTGGATGATTTAGAAAAATGCAATATTGAAGCAGAAAAAACAGTAAAAACTTTAGAACAAAAATTAATGAGTCTTAAAGCTAAACAATCAAAAATGGATAAAAAAAGGTATTACTACTACTACTATTATTTATCAAGTTATATAACGTCAAGGACTGATTTATTTGTAGGGCTGAAATATTAGTCTACAAGTTACTGACTAACACAACTTTTTGTTATGAATCTAATTGTGTCAAAGGCTGTATCCTTTACAAAATAATGCTGTTGTTTTATTTCAAATTTTATTATAACATTGAAATAATTTTAAAAAACTATTTAGGCTAATAATATTATTTCCATCCATAAATAATCATAGGATTGTTAGGACACTTTTTTCAATGGAAAAAGTAGAATTTAATGTGTTTCTAACATAACGTTGAATGTAAAAAAATGAAGAGTGAGTTTTAAAGATCATATCATTAAAAATGTTGTTAAAGAACATTTAAAAAACTGCTGAATTTACAATTAAATATTTTTTAATGAAGATCGACAAAAAAACAATACCTCACAGGTGCGTGCTCAGATTTTTTCTCTGGGGTGATCAGGATATAAGTCCAAGGAACCTTCGGGGGATCTGGGAGGTAAAATTTAAAAAAAGTGTTTTTTAATGGTGTTGTTTTGGCTCTTCAGAGAGTGCTATTTGTAGCTTTACAAAAATAAATTTACTATGTAATTATGAGGCTCAAAATTATTTATAGGATATCAGCTTTTGATGTACTTCTATTGTTTCTGACTAATTTCATTTTTAGTTTGTTTTACCAATACCTGGGTTGGTAACTTCAAATTATAACTTGATATTCTTGTTCATTGAGATAAATATGATCTGACTTCATTACTATTTTTTTTCATTTTGTGGAGTAGTCACTTTTCCCTAAGATTTCTTTTATCCCTAAAAGTGGTTTCATGAAGAGTTTTTATTAGAAAATAGGATCCATATTGTTTTTTCTTAATAAAATACAGATGTTATTGGTGAATTTCCGGAAAAATTTAAGTGTTTTGATTTGAATCCAAAGAAATTATCTTCCAAAGAAATTACTGATGCTTTATATGAAACATTGAATAAAGTTTATAATGATCCAACAGAAGAAGAAGAAAAAGATGAGGAGAAAAAGTTGCAAAATGATATACAAACTTAAGAATATCTTTGATTTATCTTTTACAAAAGTTAAGTATCTTAAGTAATTTTACGTTTTGTATAAATTCCCAATAAAAACATTTTACTACAAACTTTTGTTTTACTTTTTGTAAAAACTACAGGAGTTTAAAGTCATTGTTATTTTATACGTTTACAAAATATTGAGAAAGTTTGCTTAACTTGGTTTTTATATAAGCAAATTTTTCATAAATGATTCAATAGTAAGTTTATTCAAAGGAAGCAAAATGGATTTTTGTGATGAATTAGTCAATTTAAAGGAGAGATTTGGGTAAAATAAAATTCAATAATGATATAAATACAATTTTTATTATAAATTCATATACCTACAAAACATTATTTAGCAAAATGTCACAAAACATAATAGATTTAATTATGATTGACAATAAGATTAAATTTATGTAATAATGTTAAACAAGAGGCCAATGCAAATGCAGTCATAAATAATCCACAAATAAGAAATGTTAAAAAGGACACTTGGAAGATTAAGGAGTATAATACGTAGAAAAAACCTAAAAAAATAAATTTATAGTTTCAACTCTACTACGATTCAGTGAATATTGTAACACCATTCATTCATATTGCCACTCATTCCAGAACTTTCTATTTAATCTGAAATTTTTATAAATTAACATGCGTCAACTCCTATTCCTAACATGTGCTGTTTTTATAGCACAAGAATATATTATTAAGTAATTCAAAATATCTTCAATAACTTACAGTCCAGTTTTTTCAATAACTGCGTAAACATACAGGGTAAGGTCAAGTTATAAGAAAAAGAAGAATAAACTATCTAACCTAGAGGCTTATACCAGTGCATATCCAAAGTTCGAGAGACCCCGTGGTGCCATTTTGATCCTTGCATGAATTACTGCATTGTCAAGTGTGTATCATGAAATTATGAGGTGAGCTTTTCACACAAATTATGTTAAAATAGGTATTTCGTCCCTAAATATCAATATTTATTGTTTATAAGTTTAGATTGAAATGGTGATAACACGTCAACTGGCAACTGTTGTGTTTGTTATTACAGCTGATTCAATAGTGAAGATTATTTTCTGAAGGCACGTCCTCGGTTTTTTTGAAGTTTTGGTCACAGATTACGCAGCTTTAGTTTATACTGTCAATTATTGAACAATGTAGTTAATTTCTGTTTTTGTTTTTAAGTTCACTTATTTTCTGAATTGCTCGTTTCAATAGTGTGTTTCAAATTTGTATGTTCAGAAGTGACGTTTGAATTCTATAAATAACCGTATTTTCAAATTTACCGCCAAAACAAAGATAAAAATGAACGGTATTAGTACGTTCACTCTCATTCTCCCCTCCATATCTCTCATCTAATCTCGTTACAATACGAAGTTGGTAAAGGATAGATTGATTAGTAGGAAGTCGTTAAATTGCTTGTTGAATACGAACCGAAGATTAAGCAATGTTTACATTCAATTTGCACCATTCGCGGTTAACTTTTGTTTTATATCCCCTTTTTAGATTGATTGTATTTTTTTATGAGTTTTCAATAAAATTTCATGTAGACACTAGTTTAGTGAATTAAGTTTAGGTTAAGAAAACATTTGAGCAAGGATAGAGTACGTATCTAAATTATTGTTGAATATTTTAGTTAAGTAAATTTAGAATAGAAAAACACCCTGTATACTATTCGATATTCCATTCTATTTTGATGATATTTCTATGTTCTCATCTCTCGGCTTTTGACAGATGACGTCACGTGTAGATCGGACAACCTATCCTTTACCAACCTTGGCTACAACACATTAAACTCTCTATTTCCTTTTCCTTGATACATTTCAGTGTTACCAATATTGTTATATTGAAAATGTTCTCACTAAAACTACTTTGAAAATATTCATTTTCTTTAATAGTAAAACCATCTATTTTGGAGAAAAATCTACCTTTAGTTGATAACGCATTGCTTAGGTCTAATATCACTTTGAGCGGTATTAAGGCTGTTGCTGTAACAAATGGCAGTACACCAATGCAAATACTAATAACTACTAATAAAGTTGTCGTGGGTCTTTCAGCTCCAAAAGTCCTTAAGCATGTTCTCACAATCCTGATACATCTTTGTGTGATACCTATAATTCACAAGTAAAACGCGATTTGTATGTAATAGCATAAATTATTGCTATTTTAATATGAATTTTAAGTATTTATAACAGTTTTGTTATTTAGTATAAACCTAATATAATTCAATAAAATTACTCAACCCTCCTAAATGTTTCCAAATTAAATGATAAAGTGAGTTTATACAGATATGTCAACAAATATTTTAGTGAAAACCATTTTTATAAATAGTTCGACCACAAAAAATATAGTTTTCAGAGTATTGCGATAATAGTAGAAAATTTTGATTGTTTAATATTGATTTTGAGGTTAGGAATATGTAATTAAATGTTATAATTTGAAATTTTAACTATACCTTTCAAGTATACTAAATTAATTTTAAACAAATATCAATTAACTAACCTAAAATTACATTGAGAGGATTAATAAATACCCCATACATTTTTTTTGTGACAAAAACTGTGAGAATTACAAATTATTATACCCATATATCCACTCTAGGCACATCACAACAAATGATGACGAATTTCTATCGCAAATAGATTAACAAAAAACATCTTATCTATATATGTAAATTACTTTTATAGATATTTCAATTGAGTAGTTGGATAGTCGGACTTAAGACGTATATTATTAGACTTTTCTAGATTATTGTACAACGAAAATATTACGTGATAACTTTAAAAGTGGAAAAAATATTAAAATTTAAATTTTTTCGTCTATTTAATAGATCCTCATTTTTTTTGTGTTGTGAATATAGTTTTAACTAGTCTTCAATAAATAATTTACCACTTAGGTACTGGCTAATGTATGTAACCTTAGTTCGCCGAAGCGTAGTGGTTAGAGTACAAGCCTCACATGCGGGAGGTCTCAGGTTCAAATCGCGCCCATTCAAATTTTTTTTTCTACTTATGTAGTAATAATTATTTTTAAATGGCATTCTTGCATGTCATAGAGAAGAGTTGACAAAGTTGATAATTGTACAAAGGGCATCTTTAGTATTATCGGTGTAAGTAATTAAATTCGTCTGTTGTTTAGTTAGTTTGCTCTAATCTTCTAGTGCTTGAAAAAAATTACCATTATACTTCTGTTTTATTAAAATTTTAACTAGTGGAAAAAATATTGTGTGCAATTCGTGTGTAAATGCCTTTTGTAGATTAATGTATTTGTCGGATGATCCGCAGGCTCACATTCGTTGAAACAAGGCTACTTTACACACTTATTACATAAATAAACTATTTTAAACTTAAAAATTATTTGTACATTATTTTGATACTATGTACTTTTTCTAACCTATAACCTATGTATTTTAATTGTGGAAAGAATGTAGAATAAAGTGCTGTCATTTTGAAAGATGGTTCAAACAATTTTTGAAAATGGAGATGCTTACCAATAATTGTAATAATATCCATCCCCGACTAACACTTTCAAGTAACGTTCATTAATGGTTGAATATAAATAATTTTATTACTTTACAATTTCAATTTCTTATCAAACTTTTAACGTTAAACATGTTACTTCAATTAATATTAATGGTAATTGTTGGCAATTTATCTACAATCATTTTAAATACCTAGAAGATATATAGTGTGAGTTAAGTCCTAAAATATGATGACCTGACATACCGGAATCCGCTGACATCGCAGCCGGCATTTATACACCTTACATAATTATAATTGTTTGCTTTTCAACTAATGTATTTGTAGAATAATACTGAAGTCTCTGAGTGAATTTTCGTTTTTTAAAAACTACTTCGTGAAAACCAAAACGTTCACTTGTGTTTCATTGGAATAATGTATATATTCAACTTGCAAAAAAGGGTCAAACCAAACTTATTTTCATATTTCCAAATACCTACAACAATATAATTTGAGAATTGATTGTTAGATATTATTTTCTACGGCCCTTTACAAAAATATGTAATACCTTCAGCGAAAACGTGATTTCCATAACAAATTCTCATGAAATAAACTTTTGATCCCATATAATTTAACTTTTTAAAGTTCAATTTATATTTCTTATAAAGCACACCCTCATGTATAATGTTTTAATGACTTCAAATTATTAATAAACAAATACGTGAATCATTTCTATGATTAGAATTATTTTTTATACTTTTGTTTAATTAAAAATCCCAATAGAATAATAATACTTAAAAACAATTAAACCTTGGTTTATGCAGCCAAAATTATAAATATATAAACTTTAAACTAACAAATTAAATTACTAGTTGAAAGACACTCAAATGGTATTTTCAGTTTATGGAGAAAATTAACAATAAATTTAAATTATAATTTGCCGACTTTTAACTTCTTAGTTTAATTCCCTTGTAAGGTTATAAGCCAAAATACGTCAGAACAGTCTGTATTGGTGATAATGTTTTGTTAACAACATCCTTGTTCTTTGGTTATAAAAACTCATAAAAAGAAAAATAGAAAAAGCAAAGTCTAAAAGTCAGCAATGTCCTTTCGACGATGGAACACTGATAGACAGTGTCAGGAGCTTTTAGAAAGTCATAGAAAATCATTGCACGAGATTTAATTCAATTTTTTGACCAATATGAATGTTTCAAGTATCTGTAAACAACTCAAATGGCACTCATATGACAGCATGTTCTGAGAACATTTATGATTAAAAATGTCAAACTTTATGATGGCAATGTTAGATTTGACATATTCACATCAGTGTTGCTATATCTTATAAATTAAATAGCAACCCTCATATAAGTTAGAATAAATATGAAAATATAAAAATGAACAAGTATCTTTCGAAAATTTACTTAAAAATCAAAGGGTTTTGTAGGTTGAATTTTAAATTTATCCCTCTCAGGATCTACAATCTACTGATCCAGAATAACTGTTTCTGAAAAAGCCCTTATGTGAGATGAACCTTAGAAAATGGAAAATAACAACAATGTAACAATGGCTTACCTATTTATTGTTTCCTCTTCTACAGGGTGCGGCAGCATAACTTCCTTTTTTAAAAAGTTCGCCATTTAGTCGGTAGATGTCGTAACGGAGTGCTAGTGGTCTCGTTCGAGAGGGGGGACTATAAAGTTTTGTCCCGGCACAGTTCAGTCGCCATCATGCGTTGGAACAGTGAGGAGCGTGCGTTTGCCGTTGAGGTTTACTTTTCGAGCGGATGTTCTGTGATCGCAACCCAGCGCGCCTTTCGGAATCGCTTTAATTTAGCCCCCTTGGCCCCTGTCCCGGACCGGAAATCAATTGTTACGTGGGTCACTACGTTCAGACAAACTGCAAGTGTGACAAGACGAAGAACTGGAGTCCCTCGGCCCATTAGATCACCGGAGAACATTGAGTTAGTTAGAACTTCAGTGTTGCGATCACCACGGCGTTCTGCGCGCAAACATGCGTCTGCCCTTGGACTTTCCGATCGTTTTGTGAGGAGAATACTTCATGATGATCTTCATTCTTCACAGTGTGGTGTGCAATTTACTCACGTGGAATTATTGGTCCCTGGTTCTTTGAGGAAAATGAAGTCACAGTGACAGTGAATTCGCACCGGTATGTAAACATGTTACAGGAATTTTTTTTCCCACGGCTAGATGAGTTGGACTTAGGGGACACTTGGTTCCAACAAGACGGAGCAACGGCACACACTTCAAGAACATCGATGGCTGTTTTGAGGGAACACTTCCCAGAGCGCCTTATCTCAATTAGGGGCGATTTGGAGTGGCCAGCCCGCTCTCCCGATTTGACCCCTTGTGATTATTTCCTATGGGGTTTTTTGAAATCCCGTGTGTATGTGAACCGTCCAAGGACCCTACAAGATTTGAAGACGAACATCCAGGAAGAAATTGCCAACATAACGCCTGCTATGCTGGCAAGAGTCATGACAAACGCCAGAAATCGGTTTACTCAGTGTATGGAGAATGGGGGACGTCACCTAACTGATTTGATCTTCAAAACTCAGTAAAACAAAACTTTATGTATGTGCCTGTATTATAAAAAACGAATAAAAATTTTCTGATTCATACAATAAGTTTTATTAACTTTTGAAAAAAGGAAGTTATGCTGCCGCACCCTGTATATCCACAAAATTAAAAAAGCTTTACCAAAAACTAATTTATTTCAATATAATTAACCCACTTGAAAAATCAAGTCACAACACTATGTACAGAACTAAACACCAAAACTATTTACAAAAATAATAAAAACCAAGAATGAAGTCACTGCATATTATCAACGATACTGCACATAACCCTGTCCAAAATATAACAAGGGTCTTGATTGTTTTCTGAATTATCTTTATTTTCACGGTTCATTAATAAATCAGTGTCAATCATTATTTTAGAGTCTAAATCCATGGGTTCTGGTAAATTTTGAATAGCTTGTTGAAGAATATCCATTACTTTATCTAAATGCTTTTGAAATCTGAAAATAATTGTAAAAACTCAATAGGATTATTCAGAGATTAGAATTTTTTGAAATTACCTATTTGCAGTTTCTATCCTCTGTCTTTTTTGCAATTCCATCATTACCCTCAAAGTTTCCCTTGCTTGATGTGGTCTAAATTCGTTTAGTAAATGATGTATATGAATAAACAATAAACTTAAATCTTCTACCTTTTCAGCTCTGCGTTGTGAATCAGGGCACTTCACCAACAAATCCAATAAATCTAAGAAATTAGCTAACAGAGATTGATTCAATTTTTTTAATTCTCGCCTTCTATCAAAATGAAGAGGGTATAACCTTTTAATTCCCTGCAATTTTTATTAAAACTTCAACACTACTTACTAATACAAAATTAAAGTAAATGCAATTTTAAAATATAGATATAATTAATTACTTGACTTTCAAGCGGCCTGATAATATTTTCTTCAGTATTAAATGCATTTCCAAACATGTGGTACGTATCTTGTATTGGAGGTGGTGGCTTTGGGGCCCTACCACGTCTAATAGCTTCATCTGTATATTGGTTTACATATTGCATAGGCGGAAGAGGTAATGAGCTAACTTGGATAGCGTCTGAACTTGCCATTTTAATTAATTGGAATAATAACTTTATAAAATTACTTCTTATTTATTTATAAAACAATTTTTGTAAACACTACAAGATCTTCTACTGGTTTACTGTCAATATGTCCATAATAGTAAATACGTAACAATCCACGACTTACGTATACTGTTAAAAAGCATAGACAAATAACAATTTTCAGCTACCTTCAGACTATAGCACCAATTCCGATGATATCCGATTATCGAAAGCGTTACCAAACATTTTTAGGTGGGTAAAATATTCTATATTAAATATAGTTTTGAATCAATAAGAATTGTTTAGTGTCGAATACACTTGATACTTAGTTTTATTCGATTTCAACGATGAATCTATTCCAGGTTTCTGTTTTTTACTATTTAAATGATTACACCAACCGATTTCTCTTATAATTTTTAAGGTATTTACTTTAGTTTGAAAAGTTGTAAATTCAATTAACAAAGTAAACTTGAATGATACCGTTACCAATATCTTGAAAGGCTGTAAGGGAATTAACCTCAAACATTACGAGACTAAAGTAGCTGTGGGACTCAGCCAGGTTGGCCTGCAAACCACACAATCATTGTTATTGCAAAAAAGTGGTCGTCTTTATATTTTAGTTTAGTTTTTTCTGAAATTTGTTCTAGCAATCAATTTAATTCGCTAGTTCGCTCTAGAAGTTGAATCCCGAAAACGGTTTGATGATTAAAAAGTGATTTTAATACAAAATAAATTTAATTCTAATATTTAGAGATACCAAAGGCTTGCTCAAAATGCATTATTTTGATATTTTAAATTGCAATTAATAAATTGATAAGTACTTTTGAGTTTAATTCTGAACGCGAATAGATAAGTTTACTGATTTATTATTAATATAATAACCGTTAATTTTTCAATCTATTATTAGTTGAATCAGTTATTTTAAGAACCTCGACTGATGGTGCCCACTGATCCTCATTATTCAATAACGCAAGGAAACTTAGCAATAGGAACCCAGCATCCGTTCCACTCTTTTTTTCATCCAAAGATATGCACCGCACCATCAGTGAACATAAAAGACCGACTGGTATCTGGGAATGTACTAAACTTCTATAAAACACTGAAACATTTCCTCTTTAAGCTAAACCTCTTCGGGATTTCCATCCTGGACCAGTGTTAGCATTCCACACAATTGATTTTTTCGCTTGATTTCCCTTTGCTCTATAATATCTGTAGCTGTTGCTTGGAGTGATTTGATCGTCCAAATTGTTTCGTTTCTTCGTCTGTAAAATAGTTTCTACCTACTCAATTATGGCGTTTCAATTCTCTTCTTTTGATAGCATGAACTACTACGATACTATACGTGTTCGGTGTTTTGTCACTGTTTGGCAAGCATGTGGATGGGGTTTTAAGAAGCCTCCATTTGATTCTTACGACCTAAACATGCAATATTTGTAAAGGCATTTCAGCTTACCAGTCCAGCGGGTTGCTTACCGACTTACATTAGCGTTTCTCACTTATACACCGATGGAAAAGGGAGATGTGGGTGAAAAAAAAATAAATAAAACAAGCAATTATAAAGATACATTTAATCATAATTTTTCAACTGTGACCATGTATGTAGATTCATTTTACATATTAACTAAAAAGGGACATTCAATTGTGAAGTTTAATATTTTAAAACTCTACAAACTATGTTAAAATATGTACATGAAAAATTAACTATTGTCACATCTGTATATCAACATAAGTCTGTGCAGAACTAAATAAATACAACACTTTTCCGTAACTCCGATTGAGCATTGTAAAAAAGCCCATTCATAAAGAAAATATACGAAAACAAATATATATATAGCAATAAAAATTTTCAAAAGCAATAAAGGACATAACTTTTCCAATAAACGAGTAATAATAAAACACAATATTTATCAAAAAATCCGTAAGCAGCCACTAAATCGTAAGACTAGAGTGATAAATACGAAACAGTTCATGAAAACGCAACGTTGACACATTTTAAAAAATTCCTAAAAATTAGTAATTTAATTAAAATTGATGATCCAATATTTTGAAATTTAGATATTTCATAACATCACCGTGTCCAAAAAATGATTAGCCTAAAAGTAATAATAAATATTCAGCAATAGTGATGACCATTCAATAAAATTTGTGGTAGGGTAGACATAAATTATAAGGGACAAAGAAAACAGATTACGTTTCCAATTACTGAACTGTAGTACCATCATTTAAATTTTCAAAATATGTCCGTTACTATGATCTAGCTTTCCAAAAATGAATCGTATTCACTGTTAAAATTATACAAAATGAAAGTTTGATATTGAATAGAATGAAAAACTGAGAATTCTTATTGTGGTGATCGGCTACTAACATTGCGTTGGTATCTATACTGAAACTATGCGTCTAGTCCACAGAAATGATCAAATTGGCTAAATAACAATACTTCTAATAACGATTTGCTAATAAGTCATGGATAAAAGAAAATAAAATTGTTAGTCCATATGAGAATTATAAAATGAAATTACAGCATGCAAGTTACAATCTCGTGATATTTTACTTTTGCTATTTTGAATTCATCAAAAAAATATTGGCTGCACTGAATAATTCATACTGTCAGATTTAAAGAATAATAAAATGAGAAAGTTAATAAAAATATATCCGAATGCTTTATAGTTTACTACCAACATAAAATTATATCATTTAATAATAATTGAATACATTTTGATAACAATAATACAAAATATTGACAATTTTTTAGGAACGATCTTTTTATAGTACATTCATTATTGTCACACATGATTGGAAGCAAACAAATCAGTGTTGCCAATATAAATTATTACAGAATGGCCAACCCACAAACTTCTGTTATTTATTCAAATAGTAGTAGTAGTAGGATAGTAATCCTATATCGTTCATCTATCTATTTAATGTTTTCATTTTCAATAAATTCCAGTATACGTTAGTTTGTATGAGACATGAAATGACAATCTGTCAAACTACCTATTCCTCACGTTGTTGGTTGAATCAATGTCAATAACAAAGTTAAATGTCAAATTTTATTATGGCCTGTCAGTTTTAAAAACGGTCATTAGATGCTAAAAACATAGGGAAATATTCGCATTTTGAGGTTATTGCGTGTTCTAATTCTTTTTATTTCACTGTCATGTCAAAGTTGGTATCACAAATTTAAATAGAAATTATGATTAATCATTATATTGTAGTAATATGTCAATTGTCATTAAAATTGCAATTTTTATTATCACAAGTTATTGTGCCAATAAAATGTCAAGTTTCATAACGGACTAATGTCAGTTGTAAAAAGTGTCACTCAAAATATAGGGAAAGATTGGAAGTTATATGGGTCCTGATTCTTTTTATTTGATAGTTTCATTTAATTCTCGTTTTTCTGTGCTTCTTTATGTTTTTAAAGCATATATTGAAGCTTAACTATTTCTTTAAACTATCCAGTTTTTTTAAATGATTAAGTTAAGGTGCGTTAGTGCATCTTATACATTTTTATTTATTGATAAGTTTTGCTGGTGTTTCATTAAAGTTGACGTCATAAATATAACCTAGAATTGCGAATTTTGATACACTAAATATGTTTAATCATCGTATTGACGTGATATAATGGCAAATGTCATTAAGATGTCAAGTTTGATTGAAACGTTAAATATCATTGTATCATTAAAACGCCAAATGTCAATCTCCCATATTATTTATTCAATTAATTCGAAAATATTGTAATTAATACCAAATTGTTTATTCATATCGATTTCTGTGGACTGTTCTGGACAAAAATAATTGAAAAAATGCAAATTCAATTAAACTAAGCGAATTAACTAAGTCATAAATATACAACTTAAAAATAATGATACAAGAAAAATTATAACGATACATATTAGACCCTACTAAATGGCCTTATTTACATTTATAACTCGCCGACTTATACATTTTTTTTAATATACACTTGATTTTCTAAAGAAAATTGAGCAGTTCCTTAAAAGCGTCCCAAAGTTCAAAACACTTCAATAATTATTTTTTATCGTTATATAAAAATTTTTGAAATGGACAACTTTGAGAAACTTCAATTCAAATCACTAATAAAACCATGGCGCAGATTTTTTAATCAACAAATTGCAATTTTTTACTTTCTACTGAAAACAAATAAAAATTAGAAAATTGATTTAATAAAAATTAACAATCAAAATCAAATAAGATATCAGCAATAATGAAAATGAAACGACCGTAAACAAAAATAAAATCGTATTGTCAAGACATTTATAAAAAAAATAAGCTGGAAATTATTATTGGGCTCTTATTCCAATGCCAGATCCACAACCACCATAAACAATAATGAACCAAAAACTTAATTATACTGGTGTTATAATCCAAACTGCACTTTCTATCTTCTTTAGACTTAAAATAAATGTTTCAAGCCGCAATTTAAATTCTGGAAATTTCTGAATACCAAATATTTAATTTTCCAAATCAAAATTTTAAAATTCTCGCTTATAACATCAGATATTTAACTTATATCCTTAATTTTCATTCAAAAAGTTATGAATCTGACAAAGAAAAATCCGTTACATTTTACATATTATAAGCCACATAAATTGGATCTAATTGGTCAGCTAGGAAACCGTCTCTTAAATGCATACGTTGCTTTTCACCACGTGAATTGATTGGTACTACACCCGGATCGACTACAACGACTACTCCGACGATGAGATGGTGTTCCTCTAAAACGGTATTCGTTACTAAAGGAACGAGATCTAGAGCTTCGCTTTCGTTGCCGTCTAATTCTACCACTACAACCAGCAGATTTGTCCAAGTGAATACAGCACTGTAAATACAAAAAGTTTCCATAGAAACACAATTTTTATACTTTGAGAAATATGAAGTTGGATAGGATAATTGACAAACATTTTACTTTTTTAACAATATTTTTGATTTACCCTCTAAAATACCTATAGAAATTGTCATGTTTACAAATAAATGAATGTAAGGTTAGGTTAGGTTAGGTTTAAAAGTTTACAAATAAACGAATGTAAGGTTATGTAATGACGTAGGTTTTACGAATTATGACGTTACGAATGAGGATAAGAAAAAATAACTTTTTGTACTTACCATTCTGCAATTTTTTTATGGCACCTCAGAACGCTATTTTCTATATCTATGGGATGATATCTCATGCCGCGCAGCATTATTGTTTCGTCGAGAGCACCTACTACAAAAACGGCATCGTGTAATTCAGGCGAATCCGAAGGTACAACGTGATGCGATGACCCTAAGGACTCGTTATCGCTTTCTCTACTAATGACGGTTTCGTCGGTAACGCAACTATTTTCTGACATTTCCGTTCTTCTTAAGAAACCTAAATATCCCGTTCTGGCGTAAACTTCCCCTGTATTACCTGCAAAATATTTCAACTTATATATGTGGAATACATTTCGATAATATTTTTTTTGTTAGTAACTGTACGGATACTGTAACTTTAGCCACTGCCTTTTCAGTATAACTCATAGACGCAGTCACGTGTTTAAATGCCTATTTTTATCTCATTTATTTTCTTAAAATATTAATAATAATAAATTTTTATGAGGAATTGACTGACGTACATCCCTTCATTTATAATTAGAAACTATAAGCCAAGAAATTAAATTTAAAAAGGTAAGTATTAAACTAACGAGATTTATTTTAAAAAATCACAAGGATAATTTCTTGATCAATGCATTAGACCTTATTTTTGCGGGTAAATAAAAATATCCAAGAAACTAGTACTAATAATTAAATAGAAATGTTAGGCAACAAAATATTTCAATAACAGTAACAAAGAAAATGGCCCGCCACTGGCGATAAACAAATTTGTTTTCCTGACTTAAAGCATAACCACATTTATCTGTAAAAAGTTAAATTTGGAAATAAACGATCCATTTTTCCACAAACTACACAAACACAAATAATAATTGTTTGATAATTGAAGTTTTCTTTAAAAAAAAATCACAGATATATAGCAAAATAGCCAAATAATTAAAAAAATAATTCTGGAGAGCAAGAAATAGATTTTGCAGCCACAACCTAGTGTAAAATTATAAACAGTGTTGTCATGTTTCTTTTTATCTTAGTATAGAAATCTCTTACGAATAATTCATAAAAGAAAATTTGGCATAAAAATAAATTAAATCACCATTTGGTATCTTGTGTTATTAGGTCTGTGCTTATAAACGAAATTTTAATAAAAAGAGACCTAAAATAAAGATAATTCATCGACAAAAACGTATAAAAGAGATCTAAGAAGTGAACAGTAAAGAATTTAATGATTTTAATCTAGCAGGAACTTCCTGATAGTAATAAAAGAATTTAACAACAACAGTTTTAAGGTTAAGTGGAGAAAGAAGAAGGATTTGTGTAAATTTTGTTGTGAAATGGGTTAAGGGGGCCCCGAAAGAAAGTTGTAAAAAAATTGATATTTCAGAGGCAGTAAAATAGATGAATGGTTGCATATCCAATAAATTGATACTCAGATCATATTGCAATCAGAACAGAATAGGAAAACAACCAAAATACTTACCAGTAACTAAACGGGCATTAAAATGATCTCCATATTCGCTCTCGTCGCCGTAAATAGTGAAGTATCCGCTTGCGTTGTGTCCACTTTGCACCCAAATTTCTCCTAGATGCGAATCCCCGCACTGTCCCTTGCTCTCAGGATTAGCTATAATCACTTTAACTCCGGGTAACAATTTTCCGCTTTCCATCAAACACAAACTGTGTGGACTGCCTCTTTCTACTAGGCTCACTCTATCGTTACGAAGTGCCCTCAAATCGACGTAAACCGTTGAAGGTTCAGGACTAGAAGCACCTTGTAGACAAATAGCGACGTTTACTCTACATCCGAAAGATGTCGATACCGCTCTAGGACTGAGTCCTAATGCACTGAACAACTTCGAAAAACTAGTAGTCAAGTTCATTCTTGGTCTTTCTTCGGCTACTACGACGCATGTTCGAACGCAGGCTAAATTGATACCTCTAGATTTGAGCTGGTTAACGGAAGAACCGAGACCTTTTGTACAGAGTTCCATAACGCCATAAGAGCAGAAAGTGTCGCGTACTTTGTATTGACTAACAGCACTGAGCCATAGAGCTGGATTCACTTCTACTTCAGAGGGTGGGATCAAAATGGAATGGTGGCCTGAGTAGATACTGCTTAAACACCTGGAACAAAAAACGTACTACAATTCAACATTTGGCAGCTCATATTTATTATTTATTATTCAGATTAGAGGAGTCTTTTTTCCATGCTTTTGCAATGGTTGCCGAAGAAAAGGGAAGGGGAGATCTTATAGTGTACTTGTAGTTGAAAAAAATACCAAGTAACAAACTGATTTTGATGAACTATGGTCTTTTGTTGATAATTTTGTTAAGGTCAAAACAGTTATCAAGTGAAAAATTGAAGAAAATGGACACCACACGATCCAACTAGTGTGAACCTGGCTTAAAACATATTCCAGAGTTAGATCAACTCCTCAAGTTAGTTATAGACGGCTAGGACATCTGTGGAGAGCTGGCGAAGACACAGTAACTTTGTCAATGCTATAATGGGAACCAGGAGGTAGAAAAAGAAGGAAGGTTCCAGATCAAAATGGTTTAAAGAAATAGAGGAAGACCTGAATAGAATGAGAATCCATAAAAGGAAAGAAAATACTGCTTGGAGAATAATTAGCGTCAGAGTGGATTAAATAAACAAAAAGGGTGGATACACCCCGCAAAGAGGATCTAGAAAGCTTTACACGGTTCAAAGGGTGTACCATCATATATATAAATATAGTTCTTATCACCTAGCCGATGCAGATAAATAAAAAATTAGACGATGTCATTAAAGAGAAGAAAAATGAAGTTTTAAATAGGATAAATGTGAAATACTCACCAAAGAGCAAATCCTAGTCCACAATAAGGATCTAAACACAAAGCGATATGCCTACTGGGGTATAATTCGCAAGCTAACTTCATACTTTTGCATAAATTGGTTACAGCAGCATGTGACATTTTTATTCCAGCCAACATTCCGGTAGTTGAAACGCTGAAATCTAAATAAGCCATCATTTCAGCTGTCGGAGCTCTATATGGCACCGGTAATTTCTTCTTAGGCATATCATCGGTGTCTAAGATGAGCGGCCATGATTTTATATCCACCACATTACTAGCTTCTTTTGATCGAAGAAGTTTGATCACAGCCTGTATTGACAGCACCAGTACGGATTTCGATACGTCGACTATCATCCTATAAAAAAACCGATAGATAAAATTTAGTATCGATAATGAAAGAATGAAACATGTCTTAGCTTACCTAACGGTAGGTAACGTCGTTTGTAGATTTTGTGGATGAGGAGGTCGAATAGTAACTGGTACAGCACCAACATATAAACATCCATAGAAAGCACAAATCAAATCTAAACCCGGAGGGAAAATTAAAGCTACATGATCACCAGTATTGATCTTTCCTTTTTCTACTAAAAGGTTTCCTATTCTTTCCGCTTTTTTATGGAGCTCGGAACAAGAAAGCACTTTAGCTACAGCTCCTTTGCTATTCAGCAACGTAAAGAGGATATGGTCTGAAGTACCTTGAGCTCTCCATCGAAGAATTTCCGCGATAAATTGTTGCTGAAAATCAAATAAATTATTATATAATATCTATTTAACGTACTATTTCTTTTCTACGAGAAAATATTTGGTGTTTTCTGATGACATAAACAAACGTTTATTTACCTTTTTAGAAGAGTCGCCATCTTCATCAAGAAGACCTCCAACTTCTCTTCCTTGAGCACTCGCAAGTCTATTTCCTTGAACAAGATTGCCGACGATTACAGACGCCGGTCCCACGTCTGAAACACATTCCTTTGCTGAAACGCAGAAAGGACAACATGCTGTAGCACTCAAGCAGAAAGCTTTTTGGTATATGTTAGTTGATCAAAAGGTGTGTATGTGTAAATTGAAAATTTTCCTTATAAAAACGTGACTACATCAACTTGAACATGTTTTTTATAAATTTGGAGGGTTTTGATAATTTTTCTGAGATTTAAGCACAAGTTAAGCATTGAATGATTATTTTTTATGCCGTTGCTAAAGTCATTTGTATGATTAGATCAAAGCGTTTTCTTTTCTTCCACAAAAAATTAATTATTTTATGAATGCCACATTTTTTAAATGTCTGACTAAACAGCTCATGTCCTTATCTTGTCATTTTGTTATTCATATAGGCACACCTTGATAATTCTAGATGATAATGCCACAGATTTAATTATCTATAATTGCCACTACTTTTGAATGTCAGTTTAGGACCTTATCTTCTCAGGTTGTTATTCGAATTGTAATATCATCGTAAATTATATTCAGATTATTAGACTTCCAACATTATTGTTGTCAGTAACGCCACAAACTCATGACCACCACAACCTCCAGAAGCTTGTACTAAAAGTTCTTGATCTCATTTCCTAATGCTATAACTCAAATCGTTATATTTCTATCAATTTCATTTTCTATTACAATATTTATATTATTATAGTCAATAGGGCCATAACAAATTAGTTTTGAATGACATAATAGTAATATAATTATTTAAACTATTCTCAAAATAAGATGTAGTCAGTTTTTAAAGGAATGCAACACTTAACAAATAGTCTTCCCAGTTATTTTATTTGAGTTTTTAATAAAAAATGTCTATTGTCAAAATTTTTTCCACCAAATTTGTTAAGTGTAGTTTAAATCTATACCTACAAACACAATTTGGTACTGTCAGAAGGTGAGGGTGCTGTATATATAAAAAAATAAGGGAAATAATATACAAGCAGAGGAAGTATTTTTTTTTGTATATTTGAAATAATGCGAGGTGGTGTTAGCGAGAAACTAGGAAAATATTTTTTATTTATATAAGTACCTGAGAGACCCTAGAAACTTATGATGCATTTAACTTATTAAATATTCCGTGCTATGTTAATATTTAATCTGGCTCTATATACATATCTGCATATTTTAAACAATTCTACAGTTCAAATTAAAGTTCTTATAGATTTTCATTAGAATAATGATAAATACAATAATACTGAAAATAATTTTAGAAAAAATCAGTGAAATACCAAAAGTTTTTATTATAATATAGAAGGTATAAAAAATGCAATAGTCTTTATTTAATTAGGACCAATTTTTATAATTTCATATAAAAGTTATGTCAAATGTCAAATGCAGCCCATTTTTGGTTGCCTAATAGTAGGCGACCTATGATTTCATGCTACCCAATAATGTCTAAATATACTCGCGAGATGGCAGGAGGGAAGAATGCGTCGAGAACGAACGAACGAACACTACAACCATTACACCGTAATTTATTTAATAATAATCGAATTATAAGTTGAGAGGTTTAAAGGAGAGAGGTTTAAAGTTCTACTAATAAGGAACATTATATTAGTATTCCTGAAGTTCCTGAAGAGCTAATAGAAGTTCAATTATTTAGTTCTGTCAAAATTTACAGTGATATCACTAATATTGAAATCGCCATGATGTAGTAAAAACGCGCCGTTGCCAAATGGTTTATATTTGTGAAGAAACTGATCAAGTTATTGAGCCGCTGATTAAATTTTCCGTTTTATTCGTTTTCGTTTTGTACATTGCGGTTTCGTGAATTGTGAATATGATATTTTGGATTAAATATTAGTTATTTTGTTGTTCATGCTAAACTATCGATACGCAATAAGAGAAATCCGTTCAGTCCACAGGCTCTTGAGTGTCCCTTTTCCCAACACCATAAAAGAGACAATTACCGAACGTTTAGGTCCTTACAAGAATATTCTAGGGCCTTATATTGAAAGAAACCAATGAAATTTGATAAAAATATCAAGTAGAAAGTTAGATAGTTAGAATTCTAGTATACAATGAAAAAAACCAGATGCGACCGGCCAAAAATTTCACCTCAATCTTGTCACTGATAACAATAAATCTCAAAATGTTTAAAAACACAACACTTATAAAGATAAGAAAGTGATAACGGATAAAATGTTACCTGAATGAACTTCTCTAGGTTTCGGTAAGTTGGTAACACAAGTATGGGGACACATCAAAACATTCGCAGGATGTAAATTACCATCCATAAATCTTCTTTTCGTTTCCGATAAGTGAATACCACCCAGAGGTGTTTTCGGAAGATAATTCGGCGGTACAAGCGCCAAACAATAAAGCCCCACTTGATGTATGGAATCGACTGCTTGTAAAACTCTCGACATCCATTGGAATGACTACGAAATAGTATTTTGATATATAAAAACGAACGTCGTGATTATAATAGTAGTAAATAAAAAGAGTTCGGTTAGATGGCGTTAACTTACCTCTTCTTCGCTACAGTCGGGACGTTGTTCGGCTATGACGCATATCCTTTCGTCTCTCAAAACTTTGATACTGAATACCGCGATTCTTCCACGATAAATGAATTTCATTGGTTCCACTGCTAATACAGTAGCGATGATATCGTCGACGTTGTGTTTTCTTCCTGTTACCGTCATCAATCCGTCACGCGATCCGCATACAAATACCAAACCACCCGGTCCTAAGAATCCAAGTAGACCGGATCGAGTGTATTCGGCGTCGGATATCGGTTTTCCGTCCGTTCCTAGAGGTTGTACTTTGAACGTACTATTACTAAGACCTTGCAAGCCCCAGTACTGAGTACCTGTTGAGCCCGAATTGACACAAATCTCGCCCACTTCATCTGTTTTGCAAATATACGAAGGTCCTTCCATTTTCACAACAACTATCACACAACCTGGAAAAATAAATGTTGGAATTTAGATACGAATTAAGGAAAATTATGAATTATTTACCTGGCATCACTTGCCCACAGTCTTGCAATGTTAATGAAGTCAAACTATTTTCTTGATCAACTCTTACTACGCCGTAACTTAAGCCTTGCATTGATAAAACGCCTCGTCCTGTAGCGTTAACTCCTGCCCTTCCAGGTCTTCTTACAGATACCGTTAGAACTTCACTGGAACTGGCGCAGGGACAAATGGCATCGGCTCTGAGTCCTTTCGCTTGAAATACTGATAAAAATTGATCACATGAACTCAAAGACCAAGGATTAGCCCCATCTGCTACGAGTAACATCCTTAAAGAGCCTGCAAACATCAACATTAAAAATGATTCCGTGAATTGATAAACATTTTCTAACCTAAATTGACGTCCTTGTGGTCTTTAGTTGCCAACAAACCCCAATGGAGATCTCTGGATTTAACTACTGCTACTGAGGCTCGATGTTTGGTAATCATTTGCATCCAACTAGCGGGGTTTACTTTCATTAGTGCGTAAGGGATGTATATAACGTGCATGCCGTTTAGAACGCTCGTCAATACCGAATGCCAAAGTCCCACTTCTCTCTTGAAATCTAATACGCAAACCATATTCTCCCCTTCCGTGTAGTTACAAGACATTGTTAGCATTCTGCAATGTTGTACCATAGCTGTGCGCGTTATTGTTACCCCCATTACCGAGCCATCACGGTCCGTGCTGTATTCTATGTAAGCTGGTGTTTCATCGGTTAACCTACAAATTAAAAGTTGGAATACTATTGATAGTAGATGATGGATAGTTACTTACCTTGGCGTCGGAGACCAGTCTTTAGGGGTTTTAGTTAAATGTTCGGTAACGAACCAATTCAATTTCGGCCATCCTTTAAATTGAATAACTTCTCCAGAAGCAGTTTTCGGTAGACCTTTTAAACAGGCTTCGGAAGTGAGCGCTACTTGTACGGCGCAGCTGCCTAACAAAAATCCTATTTGTAAGGAACCGGCGTCTCGTCTAGTAATAGGCACTTCTATTGGCACTGGTACGATGCCCGCTTGTAGACATCCGTAAAAAGCACAGAGAAAATTGATTGGATCATTATTTGGATAGACTAGAGCTACTCGATCACCACATTTTAGACTAGTATCACCGTTTTTGCTAAAAGATTTGGTCAAAAGTGCGTAAGCTATTTTGTGCGATCGGCTTAACAATTTACCTGGAAATAATCATTGGAAACATTTGATATAGATTATTAATCTAATGATAAAGTACTTACCGTACGTTAATGTTACTGATAATTTTCCATTAGGATCTAATACAGTGGCCACGGGTGCTTTAAAAGTACCATTTCCATATCGAGTAATGGCGGCTTCTAAACTTCTTGGTAAACCCGATGGTACTACAAGTTGTTCACCTACTGCCGGACTCATACCGCTTCCTACAAAAGATTGTTACGAAATTATTATTCTTCATCATCAGCTATTGTGCACCTATTCCCGGACATAAGTGTCTCTAATATTTTCCACATTATTCTGTCTTGTTTCATTTGTATCCAGCATAAGCTTCCTACTCCCTTAATATCACCAAGCTCGAACGTTTCTGTGGTCTTCCTCCTTTTCGTCTCTTCTCTATTGACGCCATGTTGTGGTCTTTATGGTACATCTCTCATTGTTATGTCTTTCAACATGATCTGGAGATCTCCTATTTTTCTTCTGGTCTCTTTTTGTTCTATATAATCCGTCTTCCTGTGCCTTGTTGTCCGGAATGACCTGGACTACTTCTATTTTTCTTCCAGTCTCTCTTGCTCGCCATGCTTTGAACTTTATGGTACATCTTTCTTTTACGTGTCTTCCAACATGACATGGAGTGCTCCTATTGTTCTGGTCTCTTCTGGTCTCTCTTGGTCGCCATGTTGTGATCATTATTGTTCACCTTTTTTTGTCATGTCTTACAACATGACCTGGAGAGGTCCTATTTTTCTTCTGGTCTCTTTTGACCGCATTGTTGTGGATTGTGGGGTCTCCCTATTTTTCCTTCGGTCTCTCTTGGTCGACTCGTTGTGATCCTTGTTTTGTCTTTCAACATGACCTACGCTCTACCATTTCAATTTGCCTGGACGTTTTATGATATCTGTGACTGCTGCATATTTTTAGATTTATAAAATTAGTTCTCAAAAAAATCACAGCTTATATGTCCGTTGGATCATATTATGGATATTCCACTAGCAGTGTCTTCATTCATATAGTGATATTCCCTTGGGTATAGTCGATAGAATTTTGTTTTGTAACAAGAAGATTTTCCACATCATCCAACTACAATTTTTTACATGTTTTACCATTTTCAAAACGAGGGAAAGTATAAAATTACCCAAAGATTTGTTATAGAAAGTTCTGTTATAGTAAAATCATACAAGTTTCAAAATACATATCGCGAAGATTTTTAATTTTTTGATAATATTTAGTAAAAACTTACCCTCTGGTTTGGGGGCGTTAGGATCTTTGGGATTAGCTGCAATTTCCAATTCTATATCGTCATCTTCGTAAAATTCGGGTAGAGGTCTACGTTTCGGTCTCTTGAGCGTATTCAGCAATTGTTGTATTTTTGTAGACACTTTCCATCTACCTGTGCCGGTTCCAACTGTATCATCAGAACCAGACGAACCATATCGGTTTACTCGATCAGCTGCTGGTCTACGTCCTCCCACTGCAGTATTATGGGTTACATCCGGAGGTTGAGAATCTATGAAAAAATCATTTTTCCAAATGATAAAATTTAAAAAGCCAATCAATTTTGACTCACAAGGTCGAAAGTTTTGTAGTACATCACTGATCTCCGTAATTTCGATTCTTCTTTTATCTTCCCAGTTATTTGGCGGCGGCATTCGAGGCCTATGATGTAACGGTGGAGGAGAGCCGGTACTACTTGTATCCGATAACGGTGGCGGCGGAAATATCTGAGGAGTACCACGGTCTCTTACTCGTTCTCTTTCGGGGGTACTTTCCACCGTCTCCTCAATTACAATGCTATCTTCATCGGACGAAGATTCTGAAATGTGTTTCGATGAAATTAATCATCAATACTTAAGTGATTTGGATACAGGAAAAAAAGTGGGTTTATTAGGACACTTGAGGATCAATTAAAAAGTTTTTTTTTCAACACGCCTCATTTATTTCGTTTGGATGTATAATCTCAAAATTTGCCGGATTATTGATATTAAATTTCACGGACTTACCGGAATCATGTCTGTCTCGATCGGGACTCCTCGCCATCACGGAGGTTCTCTTGGACGGCATCGGCATAGAAGGTTTGTGCCTGTTTTGCAAAGCTTGTGCGAGTGCCTGTTGTACGGCTTCTTGTCTAACTTCTAAGTAAAAACAAGAATTAATTTCAGATTTAGATAAAAACACTACCGTCACTAGTTAATCCACATAAACATAAATGACTACTAAGTGTATATTATAAAAAAAAAAAAAATAAATAAATAAAATTCAGACTTGCTTTCTACTACCGTTCTACTAAGTGCTCGGCATATTAATTGCAAGAGGAAGCTAGGATTTACCTACACATTTGGAGATAGTGATTATTCGTTTCGTTCGGAGAGATATCGAATTCCCACTGGTCGAATTGAAAAATTCATTATCGTGTAAACACAGTTTCAGATAAGGGTGGGTATTGGTAGGTACAGTTAAACTTTCGTTGATAAAAACGTCGATAAACAACTATAATGGTCACTTGTAGATATCTTACCATCAAGATTTCTCTAATGTTTGATATACAGGACGATTTTTAAAACATCGATTTCTCAATGAATAACGAAAAATTTCAATTAGAAATATTTCACGTAAAAGTTGATTATTAATAAAAGATGATCAAAAAGTAAAATATTTACAACGGCTGTAGATGAAGTTTTAGCATTCAAAGTAAATCCAAACTTATTTTACTCGTTCGAAAGGAAACTCCGGTGAGCCGAAACTAAAGTGGGAAAGTAAAACTAAAAATCAGCACTTGAACGAAGTTTTTGAATTTTAAATAGACTATGAACTTTGACAGTTCATAAACGATGAAAATTTTTAGATTGAGAGTGAATTAGAGTGAAAATAACGACTTGGGAAAATTTTCGGATTCTATTTTTTATAAATATTATATATAATACTATATAATAAATTTTACACACTAATGTGATGAATAAAAAAAATTTATTCATCATTTTTGTTTTTTCTCAGTGAAGTTTTTCCTAAATTTATATTTATAGGTCGAACTTGAATGAAAACGTAAAAAAACACGATAAAAATAAGCCTTTAATAGTCCAGGCGTTGTAGTCAAAAATTTTACTAAAACCTGAAATTTAAAACAATGATTTTTGTCCCACAAGCAGTTTTTGAATTGTACTTTTTCGAAAAAAAATAGCCCCATTTTGAGATACGTGGCAATGAAGTGTTGTTTTTCGGTAACGGATCCCTGGTGCGAGAGTTATGACGCGCATGCTCAAGTTAATTGGGCTATCACTATCTGAATTCATGATTTGAGTGGACTGAAATCAGATTATTAAAATAATTGTTGTTGATTTGCCGTTTATACACAATTGATATTTGTGAATCCGCTCCCCGATCCTGAAAATAGCTTTGTCAGTTCTTTTCGGAAAGTGTTAAAAAGTTGAATGAAAATTTTCTTATCGCACGTTTTTAGACACATATTATGAAAAAGTCTTGGGACTAGAATGACGAGTAGCCTTTTCAAAAACTGTTCGTATACCAAAAATCATTTCTAATGGTTTTTGTGTGAGGTTCCTGGACCATAAAAAAAGTTAAGGTAATTATACACTTTCACGGTCACCTGGTTTTTTGGTTCTAGAAAATCGAAAAATGGATGGATTTTAATGATCTTGGTCTCAAAATGTTCCATTTTACGGCGGATTTATAAAAAAAATTAGTAGAAATAGCTGGAATGAAAATTTCTCATAGTTTTACTGTTTTAAATCGTAAAAAAACGGTTTTGCAAAATAATCCTTTACAAAAAATTATCTCATTATCAGATAAAGTTCTTATATTTTTTTTGTATTCTACATAAATTAATAAACAATTTAAAAAAAAATCCAAAAAGAATGATTTTTTCAGTTTTTATAGCTTAAAATGAATTAGATGAAAAACAATCAATTTTCTTGAATAGCTTTGTACTATATTCTTCAATGTTAATAGTTTTTGGACCATTAAAAATCGAAAAATAGATAAATTTTATAATTTTGGTCTCAAAATGTTCCATTTTACGACGAATTTATGAAAAACACGGGGGTAGTGGCTGAATTTGCGGTTTTTAATAGTTTTAAACCTTTTTAAAACTTTTTTTTTTCAAAATATTCATTTTTTTATGTAAATTGCGAAAAGAAATATACGAACTTGATTCCACGACGTCAGAAACAGTTACGAAGGATTATATGTAGAAAGTCATTTTTTTGCATTTAAAGTCATGAAACTGTAAAAAATATTTATTTTTTTTAATTTTCGTATTTTTTTTATAAATCCGCCGTAAAATGTAACATTTTGAGACCAAGATCATTAAAATCCATCCATTTTTCGATTTTCTAGAGCCAACCTAACCTAACCTAACCTAACCTAACCTAACCAAAAAACCAGGTGACCGCGAAAGTGTATAATTACCTTTTGGGTAATTATAAATTATAAAGTGTATAATTACCATAATTTTTTGTAAAGGATTATTTTGCAAAACCGTTTTTTTTACGATTTAAAACAGTAAAACTATGAGAAATTTTCATTCCAGCTATTTCTACTTATTTTTTTTATAAATCCATCCATTTTTCGATTTTCTAGAGCCAAAAAACCAGGTGACCGTGAAAGTGTATAATTACCAAAGTTAAGTACGGCTTCTCTAATCTGTTTATTTTACTTCGTATATATACGAAACACAACATTAAATCTTGTCAGCATAACCATTATTAGTTTACTTTATTATAGAGCGTGTCTTATAAATAATGTCGACTTTGTTTATTAAATAATCATACAAAAAGAAACCCTAATATTCGTATTTTATGGTTTTAACCCAATGTTCAGTGAGCTTTTAAAGACATTCTTTGTGCTTAGATGCAAAAAATTGTCGCACGGCATTTTAAACATCTCCTTTAGACTCAAATTTTTCGATCGATCATATTCTATAATTATAAACGTCGTAAACCTGTTTGTTTATAGTTATTCATGTATGAAAGGTAATAATTAAATGATTATGCCCTTAAGACGATAGTTTTAAAAACCCAATCGGTTCGTAAATCATCCGAGAGTCATATTAGTTATGAATAATAAATATTTTCCTTAAATTTAGTTCGATTTACCAAAGTTTTATTTTTACCTACGGTTTAAAGCTTTCTGTTAACTAATCTTTGATTTTTCTCCGATAGATGGCTCGCACATCTGGTATGATTTCGAAGTACAATCAATTTTCATAATTCCACAAGTCTTTCCGTTCGAATCTACTTCTGATAATTGGTAATTTTTCTAACCACCGGTTTTTAATGTTCGTGTTGTTTGATTGTCAGTTAATGATTTTTAATGGTATTATATGGTAGCTTTAGAAGGTTCGAGAGAGTCCGATAATTTTGCTTTTGTACTGCTTCACATGTACCCTCAATAAGCTATCTTCAAGTCGCCACTATTTATATGATTAAGCCAAGTGCCGTCCACTCATTAATTGACATATTTATCGCAATCCATCTATTTAGAAGAACATACAAAGAAAGATTGATTGAAAGAAAGTTAAGTAGTTGTACTCTTTATCAAATTAGAGACTGGTCACATGTAAATCGACATTACTGATAAGACACCCTCTGTAAGTTTTTCAGAACACGATGTTTTGTAATAAAATTATGTCAATAATTATCAAAAACCATCGTAATCACGACGATTTAGCAACAAAAACATATAAAAGTATCTCAATAAATACTTTATATCAAATTAGTAATAATGAAAAGTTGTAATTAAAAAAATGAAATGGAAAAGCGGAAGCATAATGTCTGATGAGTTCGAAAAAACCAATAAACAGGTAAGAACTGACACAATATCTAAAAAAAAATAAGTTTTTCGTTTTATTAAAAATATTATTATCGTTTAAATGCGGAAAATGATTTTTTTTTACCAGCTAGTGATATTATACATAATGGAAACTATAATTAATTGTTAAAAGGACAATCTGTATATATAAAAGTGTGAAAATTTCAGATTTAATCTAATTAATTAACCGTATTAGACGCAGTTCTGTACCTGTATATTTTTGAGCTACGTTATCTTACCTGAATGATACCTGCTTTCATTACGTGTAAGTCTTCGATTTCCCCTACGCGTGGCGCGGCTTGCAGGACTAACCCCGCTGACGGAATCCTTCTTTTGATTTTCTTCAACCACATCTATACATGCAAAACAATACTGATCCACATGCGAACGACATAAAGGACTCAAATAAACCCACAAATAATCTGTCAATGTAAACGGAGACGTTTTTTCCTTCTTTTCCCCTCTATCAATATACTTAGTACTTTAGAGCAAAAAAACGTCCCCCTTTATATGATTTTTGACGGATTATTCCTATTTTGGCATCATTTTCATTGAAATACTCGGTATTTTGATGTTATACTCTTTTTGAAATTATTCATTTCTAGATATTATTTCATTTCCATTTATCGTCCTAATTAAATAAAACCTTGATCACGTTTTCAAAGAAATATGTTAAATAAGCTACATGCTGATCACAAGATACAATATCATTCATTCCACAAGACGAAAACACAACATGCGGCCGAGAACCAAAAAAACATTCTTTTCATACAATAATACTTATGACGAGGATATTAAGTAAATTTTTCTCTTAAATGTAACATTTGGTGGTTTTTGTTTAATTAAAAAGTATAGTTTTTTATAGTGTATGAATTTTATTTTTTATTATATCTAAATATTTATCGAATCTAATTAATGTGGAAATCAATTTGGCAACACCGTGTCCAATTTTGTCTATTGATCAGTTTCCGCAAGACACTTAAAAATAAAATGACGTCGTACAAATAAATTTTATTATTTATTATCGCTGTACGTTAATAAATAAAATGGGTCGAGATATTATACTTTTGACGTTATTTGCTGGACACTTTGAAATACAAAGTGCCTTACAAAAATAGATTTTCAGTACAAGCATCGGACAGTTCTGTGCAAGTGTCAGTGAACTGCGATATCTCGTACAATGCTTAAAATGCAAACACTAAATGAGTCACCAACCTAATAACGTTGGTAGTTTTTCAGTAACACCTGTAGAGATATGTATAAATTAAATATTAATGAATATTAAAATTTTTTTCTATCGTGTGTGTAATTTTTTTCCGCTGTTATATATTTATAGGTATAAAAATATACGTCTCTCATTAAAATACACGCAACCAACATTACATTAGTCAAGTTGAAATTTTAATTAATAAAAAAACGTTGATGTTTTCATTATTGTATTACGTTTTGTTTTTATTTGGAAATATTTCTTACTGAATTTAATATATTATTAATATAGATATTATTTTAAAACGTAAGATTGACTTTTACATACATCTGTAATAGTGTGCCGTGTAATGATGGTTGTCTACATTTCAATACATGAAAGTATGTATTCCATTCAATAGCCCAGTCAAATTAGTTTATTTTCAAAGTAATATATGCTACTACTGTGGAAAATAAAGGTCATAATTTTGAGGGTATTCTTTATATGACTGTCTAAAGGATATAAAATCATCCAACAAAGATCATCCGCCCATTAATTTTTTTGCAATATAAGAAAAACCCTTTATTCCAGGAGTGGGCAATAATGAGATTTTCAAAATGTCTCCCGGTCCGCAGACCGTATGCTATGGACCAACGTTATGGGTTTTTATCCCTACCCAAAAAATGTTTTTGACAAAAACAATAGAAACTTTAGGATAAAGAAATTTGACAATTAATAATAGATTGTCTTGCTTAATTACATGCGAACTATTTTTTCCCTGTATAATATGTACGTAATTTTTAGATGAAGTCAAAAAACTAAAAATATTTAAATAAAATCCACATGTGGCATCCGAATATTAATTTTCTTTGAAAATGATCGTTTTTCAAGTAAATTTGACTGGACTATAAACATATGATAGTAAACAACACAATATGTTCGAAAACAAAAAACTCGTCAGTATAAAATGCAAAATAATAAAAAAAACGAAATGGGCTCGATTCGTTACACTAGATATTTGTATTGAATTTTGAGTAAATTGTGTTATAGATAGAAATATGTACGTTGTTTGGTATGTTTTTAAATTAGACACACGTTTACAATAACTCAAAATAAACTTTGTAGATTGTATATATATTTTTCGGGTTGTCAGATGGGTTAATGCGAAAAATAACCGTAATCACGTGAATTATCCCCATCATGCAGTATATTTGTCGGTTCTCTAGTTATAGTTCCATTCACGCGAAATAGAACTTCGTTACATGTAATGGCGTAGTTCGTGTGGAAAGATTTACTCAAAATTGGTTCACGCTACAATCCCGTGCCGTTGAAGATTCCAAATTCTCGGAATTATATAGTTGAAACATCGTCTACCATATACGTTTATTTCAAATTATTTGAAAGAATAATAAAACTTTTTCGAAAGTTCTGTTTTTATAAATATTTGAGGTTATATGTTTGACAGTTTCATTATTAACATTTTATACGCAAAGGTCTTGCAGAACTTTTAATTAGATTTATCAAAAATCCAAATGAAGCACATTTAGGAGAAATATTTACCTAATAAAAAAAAGCACGAATTCCATAAACATTGGTATACGTAATAATTATAAAATATCGTAACCTTCACTTTTTTCCACATAAGACGATTGCGTCATCTAATATACAAGGAGAACTAAAAATGTTTTAGTTGTGAATCAAATAATATCAAATTTGAATATTATTTAGTAACCAAAACATTTATTTCAACACTTTTATGAATAATAACTATTTCAATTAGAATTATTTTTAAATTAGAGTGTCTCGAACGCAGTTTAACTACCACTACATCAATCTTTAAGATTCCACGGTCTGACGAGCGTTTCGATTAACCAAATTATCATCTTCAGTGATCATCGGTGTGAGCGTTAATGTAGCGATAGTAAGATACGTTCAGTACTAATTATTTTGAATGAATATAGAAAAGCCTAAAAGAACCGAATGAATAGATCGTTTACGATATTTTTTTCACGTATCCGTGGTGTTTTAACTATTTCCCGCACCTGAATGGTAACGTTTTTCGTTGTGCGTGACTCTACGTTGAGTACGTCGTCGAGTGTGATGTTGTTTCCCATTTCCCGCAAGACCACCACCACCGCTACCATCACCGCTGTTTCCACCGCCGCTGTTATCACCGCCGCTACCGCTACCAGCTGAATGTAGCACCAAATAAAATGTCGGTAAGCAAGATGAACGAGCTAAGAGGGTGAATGGTAGGAACACATGGTATGTTGTCAAGGCCGGCCTGATAGCAAATGGTACGTGTGCAACGCGCGAAAAATTTAGTGTCGTAAAAGTGGATGAAATTCTGGTCATTTACGAACAGCTGGGACCGCGTAATCTCGCTTATAAGTCCATTTATAGTCATGAATAAGAAGGTTTGTTGACCTGTACGCGATATAATTGGAGAATTGGGCATCACCATTGGTAGTATCGCGAAAATTTTAGTCAGATGGGTACCAAGATTTTTGATTGTGAGCGGATATCACACGCGTCTGCCGTAGCGGGTAAATTGGGTACATCACTTCATTTCAAAGAGTAAATCCGCGTCTATGGAGTGGAGGAAGAAAGGAGAAGGCACGCCAGTTGAAGCGAAAACTACACTGTCAGGAAAAAAGGCATGAGAGGTCTAATTGCGGTTGATTTTCTCACTGAACAACGAACTGTGAATACGCAACCTCCTAAAAAATACGGTAAAACCTATCTACACATCAAAATGACGCGATCTTTCAATCCGTAGTGCGATATTGCTGCAAGTCAACACCAGACCGTATACATCTCGAATTACGATGGAATCGTTGAAAGAATTGGTTTAGGAATCGCTTCTTATAGTCCCGATTTGTCACCATGCGACTATTATTTATTTGGTCCATTAAAAGATTTACAAGATAGAATACTTCGTGAGCGAATGGTTACGTGACAAGTCGAGAGATTTTTACGAAAAAGGCATTCGAATGGGTGGTGAAAGTGACGGAGACTATATAAAAAAACTCTAAAAAACTTCCAGCTCTGGAACTTAATGATTAGCAATTTTCCGATTTTGAAGCACCCTCGTATATTGTACCTGATTTTGTTAAGCTTTAATAGATGCGATATACTGAAATAGCAAACCTGTTAATAAATTCTTGTAGTTTAATCATTGATTTGACAGGTAAAACATTTTAATTGCATCAAAAGTACAAGCATACATTGTATTAGGTACGTCACGTTAAATATCTAGAGTTAGAAATTAATTTTCCTAGCATTAGCACCCTAAAATGTGTTTATTATCTAAAGATATGCAGACACCTGACAGTTAGTAGTTAGTGCGCACCCGTGACAGCCCGAGGCACCGACGCGACACAGACGAAACGTCCTGGGAAACTGTTTTTATTATATTTTGCTTTTTTGACGTATCGCACACGTAGCAGACGCCTTGGGCCGGCTCTGTATGTTGTTACCGAGAAAAAATTTCTGTTTATATATCGCTGTTCCGGAAAACAATGACGTTACTGTAAAAATGTGACAAATAGAAATAAGTTTATAGACACATCCGCTACAGGATTATTGCGACATAGTTTAAATATCAATTGTTTTTACTTTGATCAATTAAACATGAAAAATTGCACTTACGGTCCATTCTACACTAGCGACAAAACCGCGACCTCCCGCGTTAGAAAAACAGAGACACCAACTAACGCGTTCACACGCGAACGGTAAAACGCAAGTGTAGAATGGCCCTAAAAATGACGTGATAGTAATAAGTGATTTTTTATGAGATATAAGATTTGATTTTGAAAAAACCGCAAAAAATTTGGAAAAATTGACGAAAACTTTATTGCAATCGATAGAACTATCATTATAATTTAGCGTTTGAAGACGATTTCATGCAAAGGCGTTAAATCACACGATCTTTGCGGCCAATTAACGGGTCCCAAATGTGAGATGAACTGTTCACCGTAGGCGGCTCTCCATTTGGCCATTGTTTCGCGTGTCGTGTGGCATGTAGCACCGTCTTGTTGAAACCACATGTCAGGCATGTCCAATTCTTCCATTATGGACAAAAAAAATCGTCAATCATCACACGGTTCCGCTCGCCTTTCACAGTAACGTTCCGACCATCGCCGCTTTCGAAGATAATGCCACCGGCCCATAATCGACACCAAACAGTGACTTTTTCGGGATGCATTGGTAGCTCTTGCAATGCGTCTGGCTGGTCTTCACTCCAGATGCGGCGATTTTGCTTGTTGACGTATTCATTCAACCAGAAATGAGCTTCGTTTTACGATAAAAAAGTGGATCTCCCTCCAACTTTGCCAGCGTCCATTCACCAAATGTTAGACGTTGTGGGAGATCGTGTGGCTTCAATTCTTGCACCAGCTGTATCTTATAAGGTTTTTACACCTAAATCCTTACGCAAAATTATCCACGTAGTGGTGTAAGGGAGGCCCAATTGCCCAATCGACATTTCGCGGTCATCAGTCAATTCATGATTAAATTATAGACCAAACTGAATAAGTTTGACAATGACACAAGACACGATTCACGCGTGATCTGTCAAAAGCAGTGTTGCCAAAAAGATACCGGTAAAAAATCACTCGTTAGTTGTGTTTCCTGCCAGAGTTGCTCAAATGTAATTTATGACAAAAACCGGGATCGACACCATTTAAATATATGATTCAAATATAATAGCTTTTAAAATGCGACTCTTCTTCTTTTTTATTTATTCAAAGGCAAAATTTTTAAAAAATCGCTAAAAGAACAAACTCTGTTTTTAGAACAAGGGACAATTTATAGATAAACAATGAGATATCCGCATTAGGGGTTGGAATTAGGGCGATTTAATGCTAATCCTTGGAAAATGAAAGTTTTTACATTTAGGTCACTATAATTCGGGAACGGCGATATATTCTTTACCGTCTCGGATCGTTCGATGTTAGTTAAGCAATTTGATTTTATGTTTAAAAGCTAAGCAACAGGTGATTTTTGTTATACATGAATTCTGAATATGATCATACTTTATTTTTTTTTGATATATCTTCAATATCTGTAGATATTTCTAAGTTCTTTTTTCTTAAATGTCATTTTTTTGAGAAACCAGATACACCAGACGATCAAATCTAACCAGGACTGTCAAATCTTTATACCCCCAATACTTTCGTTCCACTTGGAAAAGTGAAAGAAGTTACATTATAAGACATAGATGGCTCAAAACGGCCAAGTAGTACTCTTCATTTATTGTTTGACCTATTGGTATGAATTAGTACCGAACCACACCACGGCAATCGAAGAAAACGATGAGCAACACCTAGATTTTCGATCTATGTGATTTTGGCTCATTTTGAAGCGTTATTTGCCGAGTTGCTAGACAGATTATATTCATAAGTCCAAATTTCGTCAACAGTAATTATATGTTTTATGAATTTAGTACGTTATAACTTCTCCATTTGTGAAACATCAGATCGTTTGGTACAAATCTAGCACTGGCATTCTCACATTAATCAGAATATGTTGAGAATATCCTGAGATCTCTTTATTTGGTAGAAATAATCCGTTTTTCACAACAGTCGCTAGTTTTAACGAACAGTTCTGCTATATCTGTTGGCTCGCGCACTTTCAGTCATCGATCATCCAGTACCGATTTGTGGATTTCCTTCAACATTTCTGGAGTCGTCACCTCATTTGGTCGAACTCAGCGATGATGGTCTTCGCCTCGTTTGAACTCTGCTACCCAATACCTACCCTTTGATAACGAGGGAGCAGTCTCACCCAGAGTAGAATCTAGCTCAGTTTTTATTTTGGTCATGCCAGGTAAGGAATCTCCGAAATAATCAAATTATCACAATAGATCCAATAGAACTGATTCAAGCTTATCTCAAGGTAAAGATTTGATAAGCTCTAGTTATTTTTGTCTATATTATATTTTTCTTAACAATCCTAGCAATTATATCTGGATTTGCGTATCGTAAAGGATTATTGTAGCGAAACATGGATAAAAACATAGAAAAAACTGTTGTAATAATCGTATTTCGAATATTTTTCCACCACCCATTTGAAACTTTGTTAATAATTTACGTGATCTAGCTTTTCACAAATTTATTATTTATTTCATAATCTAGCAAATAAGAAACAACTTCTTTTCAAATATGCATACAGAGAAGCATTTGTAATACGTATACTTACTATACTTCCACCGCTATAATACGAGGGTTGTCTGACAAATTCCGTACTATAGAAGAAACAAGACATTTATGGGTGATTCCGTTCTAACTGTGATTTTTTGTATTCAAAATTTCAAGATTTTAAAATTTAACTTTTCTAACTTTTTTATGCATATTATTCATCTATTTTACTGTAAAAATAAAACTCTAAGAGGAATTTACTACAACTTCAAAGTATCACGAGCAAGACACAAATGTCGGATTTTGAGTTCCACGGTACTGACTCATTTATCCACGGTACTGACATGGTAACTTAAGATATTAAACAACAAGTGCATCAATTTTCCTCAGTTTGATCATAAACATTAGAATTTATAAGGTAATTAGTTTAAATCATTTGTTACGACAAAAAAAATTAATAATTTATCGGTAAATTCTAGGAATGGACATGACACGGTACTGACATTCAAGTGATGTAGTATAAGTTTTCTTTAAGTGGCAAGTTATATTGTATAAAAATAATGTTTAAATATCTTAAGAATTATTCAATTAACACAAAATTTTTATTAATTGATTATTAATTAATGACTAGTACAAAAAAACAATACAGGACATTGAATATCACAGTTATAATGGAATCACCCTTATATTTTTCGGTATAATCTCCTTTCAAGTCTATACTTTTAGTACGAGGATGTTCTAATCTACATAACCGTCTTTATCGTCCAAATTTTAAGGTTAGGAAAAGGGAAAAAGTCACTAAGGGACAGATCTCGTTAATATGGTGGGTGGTCAATGTACGGTCGTAAATGATTGTGCAGACTGTCCTCTTTCATGTGCTTTTCACAAACAAATATTTAATAACGGCTCAACACTCAGTTTTTTCCATTTTCAGACACATTTTCACAAGGACTCACTTATACGATTGTCAAACAGAAAATGCTGTCATCTTCAGGTTGAGTTCGGATACTCTTCAGACAACCCTCGTATGTTATTATTTCAAATTGTCAAATCCGGGTTAATCAGAATGGAATGCAATATGTATATAAGTGAGATAGAAAATAATACATACAAGTACCTATTTTTTTAGTCTTACTAAAATAAACAAGACGTAAAGAAAAAACAATTGTTAATGTAGAAGATAATCAGCCAGAAATTTATTTATAAAAATGTAAAACGTGATCTTTATTTTTTTTTAGATAGGTTTTCAATAATTCGAAAACGATGTGGAGAATTCTCAAAATTCTTAAGTTGAAAACAAAATATTTATTATATAGAATATGTTTAGAATAAGGGTCGTAGTCAGCTATCAAGTATTCAAGGGTTGCAATAAACAGATTCATTCAATATATAGTATGTCAAGAGGTTATCAACTATACTGTGTGACGTGTGAATATTCGAATCTAAATTTCTTGAAATAAGGAAATGTGAAGGTTTGTTCTTATCTACGTAAAGGTACTCAACATTCACGATCGAAAATCTCGGCGAGAGCTTCTTTGATGATGATGGAGCAGACTAAACTGCTGCGCAACTGCGCTTATTCTAATCTTAAAAAGAAAAGTGAAGACAAAGAACAAATATTCATCGATTCATCGTCGAAACCAGCTCAAATTTTATTCGAATTCTTGACTATTTATATAATTATGTTAACCATTAGAAATGTATTGACACTTTGACACATTATCCACCGTAATAATTCTCAAAACATACCGGCGCTTTATTATTGTCTTCAGTAGACTTTATTCTTACTTAGTTGTGCATTAGAGTTAACATTTAGCAAATAAATTTCATGATCCATCACCAAATCCATCCACCAGAAAAAAAATTCTCATATTCAAACGGTTTCGATCAACAACCTTCAGAAAGAGCTGCAAGGTACTAATAATCTTCCACGGATCGTGGATATTGACCTAACCTAACCTAACATAAATGTTCTAATAGGCAAGAAACATGCGAGTTAATACATGTTTGGACATGGACGCTCAAAGCTGACATCATGAATAAAATAGAACCGTTCGAGATGTGATGCTACAGGAGAGGCAATCCTCAATGATCTCGTGGAATGCACGTAACAGTAATGAAGAAGAGGTACCCAGATAGCTGAATGGGGACCTAGAACCCCTAAAAATCATAAAAGCAAAAAAGGTCAGTTATTTCGGGCATATGATGCGTCATACCAAATATCGCATTCCTCGTTTGATCATTCGGGGAAATGTGTAGTGTATTTCTCGCGAGATTCTCGTGTGAATTTGGAGCTGCTTTTATATTTTACAGAACCCTTCACGTAAACTTTCAATTTCAAGCTGCAATCATTAACTAAATACGTTGGCAACTCCCCGCAAAATGCGTTCAAAGCGACAAATCTCCCTCCCGCATGTACAAGTCCCGACATGTTAGTTCAATTATTCTAGAGTCTAGCCCTTACCGTAGTTTTTGATCCATGAACTTTATTTTTACATCCTACCCTTCGTAAATAATACCAAAATAACTGTCGAACGCAATACTTTTTTTATATACCTCAAATAGCATATTATTGGAATTGAATGGTTCAACTTTGTTAAATTGAAATGCAAACATCTATTCTATAGATCTTGATAAGAAGCACGTTTTTCGAATACTATTCTACCCTTGTTAAAAAAATAAACCATTCCTTGGTATCGGTAATACATTTCAGAAATATTTTCTCAGAATAAAAGAGAGAATTCTCCAAGTTTAATTCAACCATTAAATTTTCCCGAGAGAAGGAAAAGCGCAAAGAAAAACTTACTTGGGTTATGTTTTGGAATGTAAGGGGTAAGTAGTCTGGTTCGTTTCTTTTCATATCCTTTTTGTGTGATGTCACCTGAAAATAAAAATAATCATTTAGACTCCTGTTGGTTTAACAAATTAAAAGTTTTGCTTTTCCAGGTGTCAGCGCAAATGGCGATGACGTGGAACTTTTTTAATCAAATATGGATGAAATAAAAATGTTAGTACAGCGGAGGAATTATTTTATCGGGTTAAATAGATGCATCAGTATTATTTATTTTCATTCTTATACGAAACAAGTCTTTCCATAATCAATTACAAATAGAATTTTAAGGTTAGGAAATAGGAAATAGTCGCTGGGGGTCAAATCTGGTAAAGACGGTGGAAGGCCAATCAATTCGAAATGCAATCACTTTCTTTTTATATAAATGGGTTGTTTTTTTGCACCATCTCCATTTATCTAAATACGTAATTTTCCGTAATACTCTTAAAGATGGTAGATTATCCCGTAAAACCGGTCGCTATTATTTTTTATGCCGATGAAACCGTCTTTGCCTTTTTCGGAGCTTAAACAACTTTCCTAGGCCCTAGGAAACGTTCATTCCAATTTGCTTTTGGTTTGCCAAAAGCGGTATAGTTTACGAATTCATAATTCTTGCCGATAGCCTCTTCTATCTTCTAACCTTAAAACGATGATCTTCAAGTACCATTTGGTGAACGTTTTCGATGATATGGTTGGTTGTCATAGTTTTTCACCGTCACAAAGGCTGGGCGTCAGTGAGCCCGAAAAATAATGATACAGAGTCTCTGTACATAGTGTCCAGCTCCTCTTTCACTTGCGAAGACGTATTGTCTTTCAAAACCAACATTCAATATGAGCTCGATACTTCATTTTCAAAAAATCTTCACATCGACCCAGTTATTCGATTTTAAAACACTGATCATTCAAAATTACTCGAATTGACAGAATCTCTAAACTTATATTGTTAATTGGTGACATCTTCAAGTTGACTTTAATTGAAACTTCACAGACAACCCTTGTAAAACACAAAACGATTGATGTTTCCAAAAAGCAAATTATATTTTCTCTTTTTTGATTGCTAATTAGATTTTCTGTATTTCATGTAGTTATCAGTAGAAAAATCAGCTAGATTCGTCTCAGTCTTGTTCTTGCAGAAAAAGAAAGACTAAGACCAGCTTTTGGTCCACAAGACCAATACCAAGAGCAGTACAAAATTTATACAAGACCATAAGCTAGTATTGCAACATTCACTTAATACCAAAACCGACTTTTGCGAGCTTAGTCTTGTAGTTGTAGAAAAAGCAAGACAAGACTCAAGTCGAGCTTTAGATTCACAAGACCAAGACTGTAACCAAGACCGAGCAATGCAAGATTTCTACAAGATCAAGAGCATGCAAGACTCTTGCGATCTTAGTATTGTTCTTGTTGAAAAGGCAAGACAAGACCAAGTCCAGTTTTAGATTCAAAACTAACCTAACCAAGACTACAACCAAGACCTGGCAGTGCAAGATTTTCGCAAGAACAAGAGTTGGTATGGCAAGACTTACGCAAGTCCAAAACCGAGCATGCAAGACTCTTGCGATCTTAGTATTGTTCTTGTTGAAAAGGCAAGACAAGACCAAGTCCAGTTTTAGATTCAAAACTAACCTAACCAAGACTACAACCAAGACCTGGCAGTGCAAGATTTTCGCAAGAACAAGAGTTGGTATGGCAAGACTTACGCAAGTCCAAAACCGAGCATGCAAGACTCTTGCGGTCTTAATATTGTTCTTTTTGAAAAGGCAAGACAAGACTAAGTTCAACTTTAGGTTCATAAGACCAAAACTATAACCAAGACCGAGCAGTGCAAGTTTTCTGCAAGACCGAAAGCTTGTATGGCAAGACTTACGTAAGTAAAAAACGAAGCATGCAAGACTCTTGCGGTCTTAGTCTTGTTTTTGTAGAAAAAGCAAGATAAGACTAGTTCACAGCTTTAGGTTTACAAGAACAAGACCAAGCATGCAAGACGGTATTAGTTTTGTTCTTGCAAAAAGAAACAAGATAAAACCAATACTACTTTTAGGTCGGCAGTATAAGACGGTTGCCGGTTAGTTCTTAAAATTCCAAAAGTCCAAATTCTAAACTCAACGTTTACGATAAAAGTTCGACTTTTGATCTGTTTCTCAGCAAACATGTTATCGATGAAGATATCAGATGTCGAGGTCTTACTATAATTCAGATACGTAGGAATAATTTTTCGGTAAAGTTTGACCGGACTATAAGCATGTATGCTTGAGTGGAAACAATTAACAATAAAAATAAATACGCCTGTGCTTTTTATGGTAGGGTATATCAAATCTGCATAATTGAAAATCATAAATTATTTGGACGCTGATTGCAGAAATTTGCAATAAGGAAACTATTCGGATTAAGAAGTGATAATAAAAGGGAGATGAATTACTGGTAGTCAAGGTATTTGAAAAATCCTTTCCTGTTTCGTTTGTGATATTTGTTATACGAAAAACAACTTTTTCGACAAGTTATTCATCTTAGAAAGGTTAGAATAACAAAAATTTTTCATGATTTGTTCGACGTATATATTACGAATCACGACTGGATTTGAAACTTTACTTTAGCTCCTGACAAGGAATGATACTCTGGAAAATAATAAAAATCTTGACAGTGATGGAGTAACTTCTTTTTGCTATTATTGATGTACGATGCAGAGTTGGTAAACAAAATTGATCTTTTTACTAAGCAAATTTCAAATCATTTTTTTTAATCCTCGTTCATGGAAAATGGAATATTTCGAATATAATTCGGTTGAATGAATTATCAAATAGAGGGTGTCTCTTGACTTATGCCGATTTCCAAAATAAAACTTTATATTCGAAGTATAGCCTATCTATGGTTTCAACTCAACGTTGAGGAAGCTCTTTGAGACCTTGGTAAAATCATTCTTTGATATTGGATTGGAATAAAGTAAGGAGAAGATTTTCGCCATGGATCTGACGGTCTAAACGTTGGATCTGGTAAGTTCTTCGAACTTATTCCGCGTAACTTTCGCAGTGTGTAGTTTGGCATTGTCTTGTAGCGAGAGATTCCAGTTTCAGTTAACTAAACCTGGATAAAACCTCATAAATTTTTAATAACAGCAAGTCGTTATCAGTCCTGATAGCTTGGGTACTTCCAAGGTAATCCTCTTTGTCTCCCTCGCGTTAGCCAAAGCATTTACCTCTCCTCTGCCCAAATAAGCTATTTCCATTGCCTAATCTGAAGAGTTTGTTTTACGATTTGCCCTATCAGCGTATATGTCCAGAGATCCTCAGCAGATTTCATTTTCTTTAGCTCTACAGCCAATGCCATTAGTGCCTCTGTGCTGTACGCTGGGTCGTGGTCATTCTTTTTGCGCTTGTATACTGTTGCTCTATCCAACGTTCCTTCTTTTGAATACATCCATGTAATAGATCTAGTAACAAGCTAATCTTGCTTTGGACCTTTTTGTCCTTGCTGGTAACCTTAAGCTTGAAATTAAAGTAGGTACGTCCGTTAAATCTTATCAGGGGGCATTACCATCACCGGTTTGAGTTCTCATTATTTTATGTCTCTTGCTAATCTTTTCAGTTCATCAAGGGTTTCAACATTATTATTATTATTGTTGATACTTCTGTTTTTCTTCTGACAATACTGTCAAGTTGAGTGTTTTGTCTTCATTTTTCTCATTGATGATTGTTGCTTTATCATTTGTATTATCTTTCTGATTCTACACTTATTCTAACTTGTTTTATCTGGTATCCTGGTACTAGGAGAGAAATAGGGCGTGGAAAACCCATATCACCCATATCGAAATGGTTAGTAAAGGATTTACAAAGGATAGGAGTGGATAGTTGGAAATGAAAAACAAAATTGAATCACGTACTAAACTATTCGTATAAATCTTTTTTGTTTTTATATCATTCTTTGTAAATTCGCTTGCAAATAATGCTTTTGATCCATTTCAGAAATCGATACTTAAATGGTTATTCGAAGAATTGATCCCGGAGGCATTAATAGAACTCGTTTTAATCCAATCATAAATTACAAAGGAGTCGCATCAAAAAAAGCCCTCCAGGATTTTTTGCAATTTCCAGTCTTCTAAATTACCATGTGAAATTGCAGATTCGGCATTGAGAAAATCGGTTAAATGCAAAAAATCAAATCAAAACATAGACGTAGTTACGAAATTTTTTAAAGGGATATATAAAAGACGATTTTTATAGAATACAACTGAATACAATAAAGTAAAAATTGATTTCGTTTTATAATTATTCAATCTCGTATAACGCGTCTAATTATTTCAACGATCCTTTTTCGCTTTGAATTCGTTGAATTTCTATTTTAGTCAATTCCGAAAGTGTACGTTCCTAAATCGAGCTCAAATGTGCTCTATTAAAGTAAATCTAGAGTCATCATTTATGTAAAATATGTTGGATTCGAGAACTGACGAATAAATCGCGACCGGACCGATTTCCGACACACGCAGGGAGAACGAGACTGACAGGATAATGGACTTTTCACGTTGCGACAACCCCGTGAATTATTTGTCAGGTGTTCCAGCTTAAATTTAAAGGAACTCTCTATTGACACAATGATGAACAGAGACAGCTCAAAGTATTAATTATAATGAATAAATAAGTTGAATTATGTCGATATCAGTAGAACAACTATTTGTAAACTATAATTTAGTAATAATAGATTAAGATTTTGACATTTTATAGCTTTGAACGGACGCAAATTTTATTATATTTTAAAAATAACAGTTTTCGGAAGTACAAATAGTTTATCTTCGTAAGTTTGGAAGCTACTACGAGTGGCTCTTTCCATATTTCTGGTTTAACAATTAAAAAAAATCAATATTTATGGTCGAAATTAGTATTTTTGAACGCAAAAAAGTTTATCCTGGTGTTGAAAATTTAGCTCGGTTAATTTAGCGTAGAAATCAATAAATATTTCTCCTTTGTTAACTTATTTTGGCTTATTAGTCACTTCTATTCTAACTATCACGTCAAATTTTGAGAATAAATTGATTTTTTTGTCGTTGTATTAAAAAAATTCATTAAAACTTCTGGGTCGATTATGAAACGTCCTCTATCTACATTCTACAACGTCTAATTAAGAATAAGATTCAAGTAAGTTTTGATAAATTTGTTTTGCTTTACTTTTTATGTATAGCGATCACAAAATTTAAATTATCTATCATAATTTCGTTCTATTTTGAGTAAATTTGGGAAAAGCCTCGAGAGGGGTATTATAAGTTATTAGCATAACATTTTTTTTGGGTTCGAAGGTACGGGGTCCTTCACGAGGAGCTCGATCGATATGCATATGGGAAAGTACTGCGACTATGGTTCTGAAAGTTTGCTTGTATGTGTTTTCCGAAATGCTCGTTTCAGCTAAAGTAATTTCATTTTTCTCAAACTTCCGGTTATACCGAAAGTGGACACAAACTTCGTTATTTTAAACGGAATGCTATGGTTTTCATTAAATTTTTGATATCTACGCGAATGCCTTAAGTCCACAATTTTTTAATTATTTCACATTTGCGAAATTTTTGAACATATACTAAAAAAATTATATTTCTAATTTTAAGTGAGTCAGGTCTGATATTTTTGGGATTTGGACAAATAACACTTTACAGCTTCCAAAATCTGTGAAAGCCTTGACGAAAATTTATATAGGGTGTTCAGAAAATGGTGTCGAATTTCGCTATCTAAAAACTTAATTTTTTCAAATGATAACCCCCATTTTTCTGTTTACCATTGGATTCTACGCTTTAAATTAAAGTAGTAAATTTATATATCTTTTGTAGAAACTTGAAAAAACTGAAATCTTCATGGTTTTTAACTGTCGGTTGTCTGGAGCGACAAAAAAAAGGTATCATATCAACAAACATACAAACAATGAAAACATCTTGACGTTTAAGCGTTGCAAATTTAATTTTTGATACGTTAACTTTTTTGTTATTCGTTTTTCGCCATCGGCAGGTGACAATCAAAAACCACGAAAATTTCAGTTTTCTCAAGTTTATACAATAACCGTTAATTTGAGATAAATAAATTTACTAACAAAGTCCCCTCAATTTAAAGCGTAGAATCCAATGGTGGAGAGAAAAATGGGGGTTGCCATTTGAAAAAATTAAGTTTTAGTTTAAATAGCGAAATTCGGCATCATTTTCTGAACACCCTATATAAATTTTCGTCAAGGTTTTCACAGATTTTGAAAGCTGTAAGTGTTATTTGTCCAAATCCCAAAAATATTAGACCTGACTCACTTAAACTTGAAAATAAAATTTTTTTAGTAAATGTCCAAAAATTTCGAAAATGTGAAATAATTAAAAAATGGTGGACTTTAGGCATACGATGCATTATATAAAGTTATATTGAAATTTCGCGTAGATGTTAAAAATTTAATGAAAACCATAGCATTCCGTTTAAAATAACGAAGTTTGGGTCTACTTTCGGTATAACCGGAAGTTTGAGAAAAATGAAATTACTTTAGCTGAAACGAGCATTTCGGAAAACACATACAAGCAAACTTTCAGAACCATAGTCGCAGTACTTTCCCATATGCATATCGATCGAGCTCCTCGTGAAGGACCCTGTACCTTCGAACCCAAAAAAAATGTTATGCTAATAAGTTATAATACCCCTCTCGAGGCTTTTCCCAAATTTACTCAAAATAGAACGAAATTATGATAGATAATTTAAATTTTGTGATCGCTATACATAAAAAGTGAAGCAAAACAAATTTATCAAAACTTACTCTTAATTAGACGTTGTAAAATGTAGATAGAGGACGTTTCATAATCGACACAGAGGGTTTAATGAATTTTTTTAATAGAACGACAAAAAATCAATTTCTTCACAAAATTTCGCGTAGATTCCAAAAATTCAATAAAAATCATAACATTCCGTTTAAAATAACGAAGTTTCAGAAAATTTTCAGAACCCTAGTCGCAGTACTTTCCCATATACATATCGATTCAGCTCGTTGCGAAAGACCCCGTACAAGGCGTGCTGTAAAAGGAACATCTGATGCTGGGCATATAGCCACATTGTCCTTTTGGTTCTGTAATTGGGAAACAACGACTCTCGTATTTTCAAGTCGAAATTCCATTGTCTTTTAGTAATTAGGAAATTTTTCATAAGCTTCCAAGTTAATTGGTTTTATATTCACAACCTCTTTTATTGTAATTGGTAAAAACTGGAAGGGTTTTTCCTTCAAACAACGATGAAAATTAAAAAGTATTTTTAAACTGCCAACTAAAATTGTACTAAACTTCCTCTTCAGTTTTCTTTCTGCCAGTATTGAAAATAGGGGTTTTTCTAGCTTTTTCAAAGCGCCTTTGTGGATCAGTCACATATTTTTCGGTGTTTAGTTTACATATTCAAATGTACTACCTTCGATATATTATCCTAATCTAATCATCCTTAACACGTATCCTAATCTAATCATCCTTAACACGTTGACTGCCACGGTAAGGTTCAGGATTCCGTTTAAAATGACAATTTGATTTAATTACATTATATTATTAAATTTTTATAATTATATTTTTGTTCGTTTTTGAATAAATTTTCTGTTCATGCTAGCCAGCATTGATTTTTTGATAGATAGAAGCCATCTATCGATATTCCGAGTTTAATCGTAGCTGTACAAAAATGGCAAGTCCATACCGGACGAGTTATCTCGTAGTTGGCAGTCAACGTGTTAATCTCGATAAAAATAATATTCACAGCCAGTCAAATTTCACTGTATATTGGACAAATTTTATTGGAAAATTGTGTAATTAACAATAATTGATAGTCTCGAAGAATGTAATTATAGAATTCGAAATTGCGAGAAAACGATATTTCTTGGTTTCATCCCTGGAAACGTCTTACAACTGAAATGGTAGGGGAGGAAAGGTGTCGTCGAGATACTTTGAATAAAATATACGACTACCAAAGCGAATCTAACATCGTTTTGCCCCCTAAAATTACACGAAAGGGAATTTGAGAGATGCCGAAATGTCTTTATACCGACCTACATATTAAAGAGTACTGTTAGTAGAATAATAGCGGGGTATCACGTGTAAGAATAAGTATGAAAATTAACTGCTAGTTAAATTTTACGTCAAACTCTAAAAATTCACACTTTTTCCATTTTTAATGCCACTTTGTGATGGGATGATACTATAAAAGTTTCGTTTAATAATGAATTTTCACGAAAAGAAAATTTTTGTGTAATTTCACACCAATAAAAGATAAACAGAGCTAAGGATACAAAAGGATTATACGAAATAATTGTTGGCCGTGTTTATACTATACCACACAAATATAAGGCTTTTGATTGTGTTAATGATAATATTTTAATCAACAAAATGCAGTACCTCTTGCATGGTTCAAGTCATACCTTACCAACAGAAGTCAGCTGGTAAGGATTGATACAAAGTAGAGTGTCCCAAGGCTCAGTACTAGACCCTGATCTCATTGCACTTCATTGGATCATATCTAGTGACCTAATCACCCTTAAATCATGGTGCGATTCTAATCTTTTTTATCTCAACGTTTCCAAAACCGAAGTTTTATCATATAAAAACACCACCACGTCGTTGAATCTGTAAAATTCTTGTTGAGGATAAATTCCTTGAATTGGGAGTTACATATTACCGCCTAAAAATCCAAAAAATCAAGTTCCTTCTACTTTGCGCCGAGATCAGTTTCCAAACAACTGAACTTATCCACCTCGGACTAAATAGCAGGGCTCATTGCATGGACTTCTTTAAAAGATTAAAAGTTTTGACTCTTCCTTCCTTATTCATCTTTGAATCCGTTTGCCTAATTCGTAGGCACGCTTCTCCAATTTCAGAAACAGCTGTCCACTTAAAACCTTTTCCTACCTACTCTACGTTCAGAATTAGTTGATGGCTCAATATTTTACAATGCAAAAAATGCACAATCACTTGACAATTGAAATCAAATCATCTTTTCCTGCATTTCGTAATAATTTGAGGACATATTTACTGAAAAGTGCCTTCTACTCTGTAACGACTCATATACTGATTATTATCTCTCTCTCTCTCTCTCAATATATCTCTTTTCATTATACGTTCCATGTTTTCTTGATGTTCGAGCAACAATCAAAGTTTTAAAATTGGATCAAAATCGATGTGTATGGGCTATCGCTTCATATTTATCTAAAAACGAAGTTGTTTAAGCTATAACCGTTATCGTCAAAAGCTATACGTCGTTGGTTAATAAATTCTACTCTGATAAAGGTAACAACATAAAATTGGACGAGCGATTTGAGGATATAAACGTCTCACGTAGCTCTCAAGTGAAATACCCACTAATATATATGTTTGTATAAATTAGAGACTCCGAACGAGAGGTCGTTACGCCGCTCTGAAGAGTCGCAACAACGTCGAAACTAGTCGGTAGTCGACAATCCTCCAATTTCAACGGATCGGAGGACACTAATATCACGTAATTTAACCCCAACTGTTTCTGGTAGTGGCTGTACGAATGATTCACAATCCAGACATTTCTTAAAACCAACGAATTGTCTTGGAAAATTGCGTGTTTGGTTTGCGAACCTAGAGAACCTTAGGCGAATATTTCAAGGATTATATGTTTCATTTATTTTTCTCAAATTCTAGTACTTTAAACATAATTTTTGATCGAATTGATTTATTTCTCCAGACGAATTAATTATTTAGCTACTGTATTTTGAACATTTGAACACATACATCAACGAACCCATATATTAATAACGTTTCTTTCGCGGTAAAATATATTTAATCTAAAATAAAAACCAAAAAAAAAGTATAGTTGCTTCGAATTTCCGTAGCATTTTAACTCAAGATGAATGAACAAATCAAGTTCAAGAACCTCAATAAAAGTAATATAAATGATATTCATATCTGGGATGGTGCGCGTTTCTCAAATAGAAACAACAACAGGATGAGTGAAATACGATAACACTTAACGCGTCCCGTGGGTACATAACAATAATAGCTGAAACAAATAAAATGCTTGAAGCCAGCCGTTGCTGAAAGACGTCGTTAACTTTTCAAAAGAAGAATAGAAAACTCCGCGATAAAAATTTGTGAATTATCTCGACATGAGAGACGTGTAAGAGCTCAAATTTTGTTAGAACTACTTCCTCGGAGATATTTTTCAGATAAAACGTCATAGAGAAAGAACGTATCATATGACCGAACAAAAAATTATAAACACAAAGAAAAAGTTATAAAAAGAAAACAACTTACTATGTAAGTTGTTTTATTTTGATAACACTACCCAATATGAAAAAGCTTTGGACTGAAAAATAGCCTATTATTATGTATTTTCATTTACTAAATTCAAAAACTACAATGAACAGTTCTGATAAACTCTATTTTTAATGCATGACATTTTTCATTATTTATATCGTTTTGATCACTACATTTCTTTATAGAAACAGTTGGCTGCATACTTTTGTATGAATGTGCACGTTTTAATGTCTGGAAATTTGACTAGAATGGCTAAAAGATGTACAAAGATCAAGAGATTTTGCTACGATTTGCCGAAAACCTACAACAACGTAAACCATTGATATTATTGTTCAACACTAATAGAAATAATTCAATACCATCAACTATTCGATAGATTTCATATTTATGAGTTGGAACTAAACAGAATCCGAATGATCCACCTTAACAGACTATTCACAGACTATTCACAGACTATTCACAGACTATTCACAGACTATTCACAGACTTCGTTTAAAAGCTGAGTGGTAGAGTGGTAGATCTTCCCTTCCATGATCAGCTGTAACCTATACGTCAAAGTTTTCAAATTTGGGACGACACCCATCCATAGGGGATACAGGAACATCCAATGCCTTTAGAAAAAGTCCCTGTTTGATGTGTATGACGAATGCTTCTTTTGAATTGAATTGGATGATGGTTTGAATAGGATGGCGGTACTCACAATCTCCATGTAAAGACAACATCGATGGTTTGATGAAAAGTGCTTGATCCAGCTTTTCTTAAATTCCTTTTTACTTGCTATTAAACAGGAACCGTCTAGCTGCCACGACTAATAGTTGATGATATCCAAATTGCACCTATAAAACTGGGTTTAAACAGCATTTATCCAAAGTTTGAACCAAGAAAAACCGAAGGAAAAAATTTTCAAGATTAAATCAAAACACTTTTTTGGTTCTCAAATTGGTTAATTCTTTAATCGAATTAGTTTCAGAAGAAAGGAAGCCTGGGGGGAAATAAAAAGGAAGGGTTTGAAAAATGAATTATGATTCGGCTTTAAAACATCATTACGATCTAAAATTTTTTGTCGAATTACTGCTGGTTTGAATGTTGAAAGACAAAATGAAACGTTCTTTTAAAAATACAGTGTTGACAGCTCTAAATCTTGTAACACAAAATATATATTACTAACTGTTCTTGATTTTAGGTCTCTTCTGTTTTAGTATTAGTGTTTCTTAGTAATTTTTGGAAGGGAGATAAAATTTGACTTTTCTTTAAGTCTATCAAAATATATTTTACTCTATTAGTGTACTAGAAATTGGTGTACTCAACTCAAATAAGGCGACAAGCAGTTTCAAAATACAAATTTCTTTTATATCAATAATACTTGTAAACTTTGGCAACGTTGTTGAGTTTACGTGCATTTATTTCTATAATATAAGAATTTATCAACATGGAATAGAAGGCAAAAACATTCTGTAATAGAAATATTTATTGCTCCATTTGATTGAAATTCTATTTTAGGATTTGTGTACTCAGCACGTGTAATTTTTCGATTGTTACTCATAAAACGTTAAAGTTTATTCATCCATTGAAACCGTGAATCATTCCTCGGTGAGCTGCGTACTTTATAAATCACGAAAAAATATTTGACCGAAGGAAGCACAAACTTGTGAACTACGATGATTATTGAAGGTGTTATAAACAAGTCGGTAAAACCACAGAACTTTTTTATGGTTAATTAAATTTGCGAGTAGAAAAGTAATTTATTAAACCGACAGCAAAAAATGGAAGAAGCTTGATTTATATGTAATTTGAACGTTAACAATCCAAAGCAGGAACTTTAAACGAAGCTAGAGAAGATGAAGAGTGAAACAGATTAGATTAGATAAAAAACAAAGTTTTTAATGTGGGGTAGTGTCTGTCACACCTCTTCTAAATCTTTAACCATTTAATACGGAGAGCGTGCCGGCGCGCTCTTCGATTTCTTACCCACTGACGGTGCGCGTGCCGGCGCGCTCGTTTCCCTTCGCTTTACGACTAGACCTCAAACTATCCGTTACAACCAAAGGACTCAGCTTTGTACTTCCGTGATTTTCGAACAGACAGTGTACAATACGCCGTTTACCGTTTTAAAATCGGACAAGTGAAAGTGTGCCTTTTTTTTAAATTGAATTTCAGGTAAGTGAAACACATTTTTCGTAGATTTTACTTTTGTTATAGTTATTAATTTTTAAATTCAACCTGTATATAAGTAAAATCATGTTGAAAAATGACAAGTAAATAACTAAATCGTTAATTTCAATATTTCGTTCAGTCAATTTTACGAAACTATTTTTGTATATTTCACAAGTTGTAGATAAAGATTCTTGCAAATTGGACCAAACTTTTATTTTGAGACCATTTTTAGAATTATCATCATTTTTAAATTCTTTGTTTGGTTTATTTAGTTATTTTTCAAGTTTTGGGTTATATTTCTCCATAAAACATTCTGTTTTTATTTTTTCTGATATCACTTTATTCTAACTTTTAAAACAATATCGTTTCTATATTTCTCGCAGGATATTTTTGTTCAATTTTTTAATCGAGTTTTAGAAGTTAGGATACGATATGATCATAAACATTCCTCAAAGAAAAACTCCGGCCCGGCCTGTCCAAATAAATCCCCCTTGTGCTTAATTGACTGTTTCGTGAACTTTCATAAAAATATGGAGTTGTAATTGTAGTACATAAGTATATTGTTTGTAAATATAATTTTAATTTAATTTATATAAATTTTCTTATGTTAATTTTAGTAAATAAGTTTTTGAAAAATTGTACATATAATAAACGTTTTATTAAAAAAAATCTAAAAGGTTGCTTATTTATTATATTTCCTACAACAATTTTATTTGATTGACAATAAAAAAAAATATGTATATGATTTTAAGTAATAACATAATTATATACACATAATGTCGCTTTTGATTTTTTTTATTGTTAGTTTAATTTCTCGGTCTTGGAACCGACAACGAATTAATAACAAGGTAAGTTTCGAAGTTAAGCTACTCGCTAGACAGGTGGACGGATCCTTTTACTACTGACGGAGAGCGTGCCGAGACGCACCCCCTTAATTATGGGAAATAGGATTAGGGGATTTTTTAAATAATATTTTTAATGAAAATTAATATTAGATCAAATAATTTGTTTAAAAAAACTTTTCCGTCAGAGCCAAAGGCTTATCTCAAATAGCCCTGTACTCAATGGCTGCCGTATTAAATGGGTTTCTATTTTTACAAGTTTTGTTGAACTTCCATGTCTTTCATGTCACTTATTAGCTTTTATTAAAACTAATACTGAGTGTACATCTTCAATGTCTGTGTCTTAGTACGTATTAAGTCGTCTAAAGCCCTGTAGGTATTCGATAAGTTTCTCTTCCATGTGATCCACTACATTGCGGATTGTATTCTTTTCTTAATTTTGGAAACAGTGGATAAAGACGTTGAAATTACATTGGTCTGGGTATTTTACCCAAAGGACTCAGATAAATCATGATTGTAACCATCGAAAATCATTGAAAATATATTATTTATTATAATTTTTTTCTTCTTCTTTATTATATTTAAAACTGACTTTATATGTAGGGAATGTGAGGACTTTAATATTGGATAATATTAATAAGAAAAGATGGAGGATGGAGTAAAAATTTGATGTACAACCAGAAAGCTAAACAAATGCGCAACAGTTTTTTAATGGTGCTATTATCAATAGAAAATATAAGTCAGGAGCCAATCTTATTTTTATTCTTCTTTTTTTGTAATGAATTCCAATGTAAAATTGATTTTTGGGAGAAAATTGACTCATAAGTCTGTTTAAATTCAAAAAAATAAGAAAATTTCGTAAAAACTATAAAAATAGTATGAATTTTTTTTCATTTCAAATCTGCTTATGACGACCTGAATAGTGTTATTTAATATTATTGTTGACCTGATAGATATATCTGATAAAGTTTTTAATAATAATTGGTTGTAAGTCGTTTAAATGTTTCCGTGACATACAAAATTTCCAGTAAATTGTTTTTTCTCGTTAAATGCTCAGTAATAATAGATTTATTATAATGAATAATTAGCAAAATAATAAACTGCCTATTTTTCTGACTATCTACCATCTATTCACATCATAAAACAATGTCAAAAGTTTATTTTCCTTGTATTAACGAATGAATAAAAATCTCAGCCTTCCTATTGTTGACCAATTCAGTTTATGAAAGACCTTGCGTCATTCGGGATTTCATTTTTTAATGATACTAAGTAGTTCAAGAAAAATAGCCTCGAAAAGAAAAATTAACAAGTATTACTTTTGACATACATATTGTACTGAAATGTGGTGTGTATATATTTCTAGATTTGGCCAATGCCTTCGACACCAGTCGTAGAAAACAGTTTGTTTCGATAGATGATACGTAAATAGATCAAAGTCTATATCAATCAATCCATTAGTTGTTTCTTCGTTTCTTGTCTCAAAAATAGAATTTTTTTTTATTTGTCGAAACTATATTAATATTTTGAAGTGTGATTGATACGAATTTTAACAAAAGTTGAAGCATTTTACAAGTATGAAGGTCACTTGACATGGAAAGGTCAAAATAATGTAAAACAATCACTGGCCATTGCATCCAACCAAAACTAATTATTTTATCTTATAAGTTATTTCTTTTTACAGAAGAAAGAAGATGAATTCGACATAAATAACGATAGTTTTTTATACAAATTGTTCGAGGAATCAATCAAGTGATCAGACTGATAATTGGTTTGTTAAGTTGGAATTTCTGGAACCGTTGGCGTTTCGATAACCAGGTTATCGTCTTCAGTATATTCAGTATCAATTGGTTTGTTGTTAAACCAAAAATAATGGCACAAAACTGATAGAATCTGATCGGCTCCTCGATAGCAACCCATTAAACGCTTTTAGGTTATCTCATTACGTACTTTAAAATTTTCCTCGTATCAATTTTAGATTCACTTTTGAAGTTTAAATTATGTTATAAAAGATGTTTAAGTAAAATTCCAATTAATTATAAATTATGTTTTAGTTTGTTGGAAGCAACATTCTATATTATCGATTCTAGTTCTAAAAATAATAACAGTCCAGTCACTTGAGCAGAAAAAAGGGGTCAACGTCGGACTGGGAGATAATAAGCCATAAACTTGAATAAACCTTTATTTCGGCGTTCGAAAAGTTGTTTCAAAAGTCTCATAAAATCTCGTGTCTGCGTCGTAAATTATTTAAGGTCACAAAAATTGGGTTTTTTTTGAGATTATGTTGGTTTTTATAGCTCCAATGATGTTAACATCTATTGTAGAAACTGTGCTAAAAATTTCCAATAGATTCTGAGACAAACGCAAAGTAAAATGTAAATCACTGTATTTATTTTTCGATATATATTCATTTTTAAAACAATTCAGTACATTCTAGCTTGGCTAAAACATTTTAATATATTTTTAGATTTCCCTAAATTATTATTTAGCAAAAGTAATTTCCAAATCATTTTAAATGTTGTTAGGTATTTGGATATGTCTTCAGACCATTTGAAAAAATATGGTCACATATTTTTGTAATCCAATTTAAAATGAAAAACGAATTTGCCGTATACTGACTAATTCAAACCAATTCTAAAGTACCAGAACGATGATTTACTAGAGGGAAATGATTCAAATTGTTGTACATCTTTGAATAATGATCAAACAACTTTGATAATTGAGGAAAATGAAGAAATAGTTGAAACATTTTATTGTAATTCAACAAAGACATCAGAATATTGTAAAGGAGATGAAAAATGTGTAAATAGTGCTTCTAGGAAGATCTCTGAAGAAGGAAGTACAGTGTTAGAAATATTGTCTATAAGTGAGAATATTACAAATACATTAGAAACACCAAAAGCTTGTGGTACTCCTAATGTAGTGGTTAAAAAAGGTGAAGGGAGGAATATGAAATCACCAATAGTCAAACTAGATGAAGATGTAATAAATTTCGATGTCCATTTGTCTACAAATAACACAGATGAATGAAGAAACTACAGCCATAAAAGATTTATCAAAAGAAAAAGATCTGTCGGAAATAATGAAGAAAATCTGTTAGAAAACATTCAAAAATCCTCAGATATATTTTTGAACAATAAATTTACAATATTACCAAATGAAATTATTTTTTTAGATTCAAAATTTGTTAATACTGACTCAACAAAATTAGCAACATGTTTAAACAATGTTAAAATAACTGATAGTATTGAGAAAAATGAATCTGAAGATGTACAAATAAATATCAAAACTATTTCAATGGAAAATGTAAAATCTCAAGTTATTTCGACCAAACAATCTATAAATGTTTTAACAAGTACATCACAACGTCCAGAATCAAAAGAAAGTGAAGAAAATTGTGTGGATAGTCCTAAAACCCATAAAAAAGACTCTGAAGATATAAGTTTAGTGGTAGAAATGTTGTGTACTAGTGGAAATATTAAAATAGAATGACCAATCGATTGTGGCAATCTTAATGTAGTTAAAAGAGGTTCAATTATCAGACATTATTAACGTCGTTTAAGCAAAATGAGTCGATGTTTTGAGTTGATTCATCAAACAGCCAGAAAAAGACAAAAACAGTTTCATTGGACGGAAAAGTTTTGGGAAAGTTATGGGATTATGTTTACAAATATTTTCATTAGACGTTATCTCATGTAAACGCATTTTTTGATGAGTGAGATAGCAACTGTTATTTGGAAGGGTCATTGAAGCAAATAAAACAGATTTTAGTGGCTCTATTGGATTGGTAACCAGGATATTTGCTGCTAGTGTTACTTACGAAGCTTTTTAAGTACGGAATCGTATAAGAAAGCTTCGCAACGGTTAAACACAAGCTGGAAAGAGCAACGATATGACAAAATTTGTCATATAATTCTGCTTCACCAAGAAATTCTTACTTGGATCAAGCGATTTAGAAGCCGATTTATCAATAATAGTTTTGCTGGATCAGTATCATTTTCACGTTACAAATAAGTCAATAACTAGCCTACTTCTTCGTCAAAGTTTAACACGTTAACATCCACGTACTTTAAGGAAAATCAACCAGGAGTGTGACGGAAAATTATTGAATCGTGAAAATTTACTGCAAAAGCATTCAACTTTCTTTTCGGGATTTGAATCTTTTCTTATTTCAATGCACTACAATACTTCTTCGGCATTAGATAACGCATGGGAATTATTCTCATTTAGTAGTTTTACCAAATTTAGCGATTGTTTCATGGTAAGCGAGGGCGTTTCAGCATCGTTAGTTCCAACATACGATAGATAAAAAGCAAGATGTTATCGATGATTCCGTACGGTTTTGTATACAAATAAACCCGAACTTGAATACAAGGAATGTACGGTCTCGGTTCTCACAGAGTTCCTTTTTTTATCATCTTCGGATTATTACAGGAAATTAGTTTGATTTGTTGTTTTTAGATGTCATCGCTTAAACATTGTAAATTGTGGCAAAAAAGAGATGGGAGAGATGCGAGACCGTTTCCGGGTTACAGTTCTAACAAGTACTGTATAATTATCTAAATTAAAAAAAAAATCGTTAGAAAAAGTACTTTGGAAGCATATGCGTGAAACAGATAGATAACGGTGTTCCTACATTTTGGTATATACGGGGTAAATAGTAAACAAATATCAGAAATTATACCTTTTCCTAATATTGTCATTGACAAGTACAGGGTGAGCCCTAAATTTTTGTACTCTTATAAATGATCTAACGAGGGAGCCGTGGAAGTAGAGGTCGAAGCTGTTCTCGTACGGTTTCCCAATTTTTGGAAATTTGTTCTCAAAAAGTAATTGTGTGGGAAAATGCTACGAGATTTTTTTCAACTACAGTAACATCATTTTGGGGATTATTAGTATATTTATTTCTAAGGAAATTTCTTAAAAGTCAATGACACATGGCTGACGAAAATTTAAGAACCAGGTTTTAAGGATACCAGCGGCGACTTGGACAATATCATTTTTAAAAAACAATTTCTCAATTTTATATTCTTTATTTCGAATAAACATTTGTTTGTATACAATAAGTTTTCTTTTCTGTTATATTTATATATTTAAGTTATATGACAAGTTAACTAGTTTGAGTGCATCAGTTTTGTTTATGGTAATCAGATCGCAGAGTACCTGCACTGATTCATACCGACTTAATTTCCCAACAGATGTAAAGGAACAAGAATCAAATAATGTTGAATTCTTCTTTAGGGGCCACACCTATTAAGATTAGAAGGTGAATATCTTACACCATAATTTCCTACAAACATTAAAATTTATTCTAAAACTGACTTCCCTCCACAAGAACCAAATAATGTTGAATTCTTCTTTAGGGGCCACACCTATTAAGATTAGAAGGTGAATATCTTACACCATAATTTCCTACAAACATTAAAATTTATTCTAAAACTGACTTCCCTCCACAAGAACCAAATAATGTTGAATTCTTCTTTAGGGGCCACACCTATTAAGATTAGAAGGTGAATATCTTACACCATAATTTCCTACAAACATTAAAATTTATTGTAAAACTGACTTCCCTCCACAAGAATCAAATAATGTTGAATTCTTCTTTAGGGGCCACACCTATTAAGATTAGAAGGTGAATATCTTACACCATAATTTCCTACAAACATTAAAATTTATTTTAAAACTGACTTCCATCCACAAGAACCAAATAATGTTGAATTCTTCTTTAGGGGCCACACCTATTAAGATTAGAAGTTGAATATCTTACACCATAATTTCCTACAAACATTAAAATTTATTCTAAAACTGACTTCCCTCCACAAGAACCAAATAATGTTGAATTCTTCTTTAGGGGCCACACCTATTAAGATTAGAAGGTGAATATCTTACACCATAATTTCCTACAAACATTAAAATTTATTCTAAAACTGACTTCCCTCCACAAGAACCAAATAATGTTGAATTCTTCTTTAGGGGCCACACCTATTAAGATTAGAAGGTGAATATCTTACACCATAATTTCCTACAAACATTAAAATTTATTGTAAAACTGACTTCCCTCCACAAGAATCAAATAATGTTGAATTCTTCTTTAGGGGCCACACCTATTAAGATTAGAAGGTGAATATCTTACACCATAATTTCCTACAAACATTAAAATTTATTCTAAAACTGACTTCCCTCCACAAGAACCAAATAATGTTGAATTCTTCTTTAGGGGCCACACCTATTAAGATTAGAAGGTGAATATCTTACACCATAATTTCCTACAAACATTAAAATTTATTCTAAAACTGACTTCCCTCCACAAGAACCAAATAATGTTGAATTCTTCTTTAGGGGCCACACCTATTAAGATTAGAAGGTGAATATCTTACACCATAATTTCCTACAAACATTAAAATTTATTGTAAAACTGACTTCCCTCCACAAGAATCAAATAATGTTGAATTCTTCTTTAGGGGCCACACCTATTAAGATTAGAAGGTGAATATCTTACACCATAATTTCCTACAAACATTAAAATTTATTTTAAAACTGACTTCCATCCACAAGAACCAAATAATGTTGAATTCTTCTTTAGGGGCCACACCTATTAAGATTAGAAGTTGAATATCTTACACCATAATTTCCTACAAACATTAAAATTTATTCTAAAACTGACTTCCCTCCACAAGAACCAAATAATGTTGAATTCTTCTTTAGGGGCCACACCTATTAAGATTAGAAGGTGAATATCTTACACCATAATTTCCTACAAACATTAAAATTTATTCTAAAACTGACTTCCCTCCACAAGAACCAAATAATGTTGAATTCTTCTTTAGGGGCCACACCTATTAAGATTAGAAGGTGAATATCTTACACCATAATTTCCTACAAACATTAAAATTTATTGTAAAACTGACTTCCCTCCACAAGAATCAAATAATGTTGAATTCTTCTTTAGGGGCCACACCTATTAAGATTAGAAGGTGAATATCTTACACCATAATTTCCTACAAACATTAAAATTTATTTTAAAACTGACTTCCATCCACAAGAACCAAATAATGTTGAATTCTTCTTTAGGGGCCACACCTATTAAGATTAGAAGGTGAATATCTTACACCATAATTTCCTACAAACATTAAAATTTATTCTAAAACTGACTTCCATCCACAAGAACCAAATAATGTTGAATTCTTCTTTAGGGGCCACACCTATTAAGATTAGAAGTTGAATATCTTACACCATAATTTCCTACAAACATTAAAATTTATTGTAAAACTGACTTCCATCCACAAGAACCAAATAATGTTGAATTCTTCTTTAGGGGCCACACCTATTAAGATTAGAAGTTGAATATCTTACACCATAATTTCCTACAAACATTAAAATTTATTGTAAAACTGACTTCCATCCACAAGAACCAAATAATGTTGAATTCTTCTTTAGGGGCCACACCTATTAAGATTAGAAGGTGAATATCTTACACCATAATTTCCTACAAACATTAAAATTTATTGTAAAACTGACTTCCATCCACAAGAACCAAATAATGTTGAATTCTTCTTTAGGGGCCACACCTATTAAGATTAGAAGGTGAATATCTTACACCATAATTTCCTACAAACATTAAAATTTATTCTAAAACTGACTTCCATCCACAAGAATCAAATAATGTTGAATTCTTCTTTAGGGGCCACACCTATTAAGATTAGAAGGTGAATATCTTACACCATAATTTCCTACAAACATTAAAATTTATTCTAAAACTGACTTCCATCCACAAGAATCAAATAATGTTGAATTCTTCTTTAGGGGCCACACCTATTAAGATTAGAAGGTGAATATCTTACACCATAATTTCCTACAAACATTAAAATTTATTCTAAAACTGACTTCCCTCCACAAGAACCAAATAATGTTGAATTCTTCTTTAGGGGCCACACCTATTAAGATTAGAAGGTGAATATCTTACACCATAATTTCCTACAAACATTAAAATTTATTCTAAAACTGACTTCCCTCCACAAGAACCAAATAATGTTGAATTCTTCTTTAGGGGCCACACCTATTAAGATTAGAAGGTGAATATCTTACACCATAATTTCCTACAAACATTAAAATTTATTCTAAAACTGACTTCCCTCCACAAGAACCAAATAATGTTGAATTCTTCTTTAGGGGCCACACCTATTAAGATTAGAAGGTGAATATCTTACACCATAATTTCCTACAAACATTAAAATTTATTCTAAAACTGACTTCCCTCCACAAGAACCAAATAATGTTGAATTCTTCTTTAGGGGCCACACCTATTAAGATTAGAAGGTGAATATCTTACACCATAATTTCCTACAAACATTAAAATTTATTGTAAAACTGACTTCCCTCCACAAGAATCAAATAATGTTGAATTCTTCTTTAGGGGCCACACCTATTAAGATTAGAAGGTAAATATCTTACACCAAATCTTTCTACAAACATTAAAATTTATTTTAAAACTGACTTCCATCCACAAGAATCAAATAATGTTGAATTCTTCTTTAGGGGCCACACCTATTAAGATTAGAAGGTGAATATCTTACACCATAATTTCCTACAAACATTAAAATTTATTGTAAAACTGACTTCCATCCACAAGAATCAAATAATGTTGAATTCTTCTTTAGGGGCCACACCTATTAAGATTAGAAGGTGAATATCTTACACCATAATTTCCTACAAACATTAAAATTTATTCTAAAACTGACTTCCCTCCACAAGAACCAAATAATGTTGAATTCTTCTTTAGGGGCCACACCTATTAAGATTAGAAGGTGAATATCTTACACCATAATTTCCTACAAACATTAAAATTTATTGTAAAACTGACTTCCATCCACAAGAATCAAATAATGTTGAATTCTTCTTTAGGGGCCACACCTATTAAGATTAGAAGGTGAATATCTTACACCATAATTTCCTACAAACATTAAAATTTATTCTAAAACTGACTTCCATCCACAAGAATCAAATAATGTTGAATTCTTCTTTAGGGGCCACACCTATTAAGATTAGAAGGTGAATATCTTACACCATAATTTCCTACAAACATTAAAATTTATTCTAAAACTGACTTCCATCCACAAGAACCAAATAATGTTGAATTCTTCTTTAGGGGCCACACCTATAAGAAAAAGTATGCCAAGATTTTTCAACGGTAATTGATGATTATGAAGATTAGAAGATGGTGTAAGTTATTACACCATAACTTCCTTTAAATATTAAAATATGTTCTAAAACCGACTTCATAACTGTTTAGACGTTATGGAGCTTATTTCTAAAGCTTAATCCACACTCTCCCCGAATCTATACGAGGAAACGAAAGTGAGAGAGTGAGAACGGTGCCTTCGTATCTTCAAACTCTCCTCTGCCTCGCCTTTCTGTCGCTCCACTTCATGTCAGTTTTTCGGGTGCTAGTCAAAGTACATGAGGATGAAAATCAAGGCACTGATAAAGTAAATGTTAGATTTTTCTATTCTCCGTTATTCAATTATTATTCAATAAACATTTCTGTCAAAATTACAATGTCCAGTGGCCACTCCGATAATCTCATTCCTTTTTTTGTGTTTTCTCTTCATTAATTCTTGAACAAATCGCTTCAAATATCCTGATATTTGGTTCTGCTGCCCCTATATGCTTTCGACTTCCTTTTCACGTCCTGGTGTTACAAATTCAGAAGAGGACCTCACGACAGATAATTACAACTTTATATTTTGAAGTTTTCGTTGCTAAAACTACTCGACTGTATGTTCAGTCGATAGAATTTCTCAATAAATTTTTGATATCTCGTTTTGAAACGAAACGAGCTCAATTTCCATTCAAATCGTAATCGAGAAATATTATTGTAAGGAAGAGGTAAGCATTTAAATGAGTACTATTTATTTTCCTTTATAAAAACGTACCAGTAAGACCGATCTTGATGGTATATTGTTGACAACATAAAAGACCGTTGAGATTAACTCATCAGTTATTGTTGTGGACTGTACGAATGAAATGGTATGATATATGGAAGGTCTTTTGGTATAAATAATTACAATATATTTTCCTCGTACTGTGAACGATAATCTTGAAAATATAATTTATAATTGTTTTCTCTTTTATGGAACTGTTAGAACGGCTTCATTTGTGGGGTTCGTTTTTTGCTACACCATAAGAAAACGGTGGCATTATAAGTACTTAAAATACAGTTACGGACTAAGGTTTTTACTATTTTTAAAAATATGTCTATTTTTCATCCCCTGTTTTCTCCTAATAGTCCAGGCGCTGTGGCCAGAACTTGGCATTTAAAACAATAAAATATTGGAAATTATTTCACCTCAAAAGTCATTACAAAGTTCAAAAATCCGTTACAACGTTTATAGTCCAGGAACCAAGGATTTTAACCTGACACTAAAACCAATAGATATGATTTTTGGCACACAAGTGGTTTTTGAAAAATTTTTGTGCGCGCGAGCGGCCATGGAAAATGGGGAAAACCACTGAAAAAATTTTGAAAATTGGTTAGGTCGTCAAAAACATGGTTGGCTGTGAAGATTTCGTGTGTTTCATGTATAGTAACAAGTATTTAGAGCGTGAAAATTCTCACAATAAAGGTATCTACATTTTTTTTTTTTCAACAAAATTGTCCATTTTGGAGATACGTGGCTTTGAAGTGTTGTTTTTTAGTAATGGACCCCTGGTGCGAGAGTTGTGACGTGCTTATTCAAGTAAATTGGGCTGTAACTGTGTGGATTCGTGATTTGATTAAACTGGAATCAAATTCTCATAATAATTGTAATAAAGTTTATACACAATTGACAGCTTTGACTTTGAATTATTCATGACCAGCATTCCAAAAAATTGCAGCATAATCTTTTATTATCTATAGTTCCACATCAATTGAAAACAATTTCTTAAAAGAGGGACAAAAGATGAAATCATATAGACCGAGTGGAATTTATAAGAAATTGGAATTTTTAAATTGGAATTAGAAGGAAAAAAATACTAGTACAAACCAGAATGATTGAACATGTGTTAATTTATTGAATAATGGTAATCACCCGAAGTACATTATTTTATTCTAATATCAACATTATCATCGTCATCACCGTGTGAGAAAAATTTAATAAATTTCCATGTATTTTGGAAATTTTCGGAAAAATGTAAGAGAAGATGAATGAAAACTTTTTTATTGCACATTTTTACGGATCTTGGGACTAGAATGACAAGTGGCCCTTTTCAGGTATCTACATTTTGATATTTTTACTTCAATTACAAAAACATCGATCAGAGAAAATGTCCAAAATAAAAAAAAAAACGTGTTTAGAAAGATTTGGCCAAACACAAGGTGGGAATAAATGTATCTGTTTGTTCTGTAATTCAGTCAAATAGAAAAAATTTGTAAAATTACATTGTTTATTTATTAAACGATTTTCGACGGCACTTACCAGCTGTATAAATCCATTGCTGAAGGATTTTCCCTCAAAATCCCGCTAACTTTGGGACTTTTCACCCAAAAAGAAAGGAGTTATAGAGATTTTAGTCGAGCATCACAAGTCTTATATCTGCTATCAATTATAGCTCATTATCTCGTGAAGGAAGCATTTTCGAAAAAATATTTAGAGATCTTTTTTTGTGCAGATTTTGACGTTCTACAAGTTTGTTCATATACATTGTATAAAAATTTTCAACCCCTTCCAAGTTATTGACAAAATACTAATTTTCCGGGGTTTCCCAAGAGTTTTTCCTAGTTTCCATAGCCGTTCGCGTTCATAACAATTTTTTTTCCTGACAGTAGTATTCGAAAACTGCTCGTATACCAAAAATAATCTCTGTTGGTTTTAGTGTTAGGTTAAAATCCTTAGTTCCTGGACTATAAACGCTGCAACGGATTTTTGAATTTTGTAATGACTCTCGATGTGAAATAATTTCCAATATTTTATCGCTCGTAAATCGTAGAAGCAACTCCATCATTGATAAAATCAACTTCATAAAAAAATGTCATCAAATCTGAGGAGTTTTCAAAAACGTACTCAACTCATAATCTTAACCTAGTTTTTTGAGTATATCCTTAAAGTTTGACATACTACGAAGTAAATTCCTTGTCAGATTATAGTGATCTTTTAAAACTTCCTTAAACTCTTAGTTTAATACGCCACTTCATTCTAAAACTCATGCTTTAATTTAAATTTTCATTCTGTTGCTGGTTTCCCGAAACTTGACACAAAGCCTCTTGAGGAAAACCTCTTTTCTGTTGCAATTTAAATACCTTAAGTGCAGTGTAATTTTAAACTGTGCAAAGCAGTTGATTAAATCTTATTTATTAAACCGAAAATGCCGAGATATTCCCTTTTTATTGCGAAAATACGTACGAAACGCAGAAATCGTTTTCAGATTTTTGAAATAAGCCCGAACGAATTATTATTTTTTTAATATAATGATGTGCATTTGAATTTTTGGTACACTGATTTATGAATCGAGTTTAATTGGGCAACATATTTTTAAGAGTATATATCTTGTACATACTTGACTTAGATCACATTTCTAAGTCTTCTTCTTAATTCTTCCGTAATAGAGCTATCGCCTGTTTCTTCCTCAATGTCTTTCCACATTTTGGCTCTGATAATTTCAAAGTAGACACTCAATTCGGTTTTAGAAATGTAATGGAGACAAAAGAAGCTCTATTCAGATAAATCAACTGCCGATGTGTAAAGAAGGATGTCTTTCGTTGTTTTGTTAATAACGAAAAGGCTTTTGACAAGATTCAATATCACAAATTAATCAAAATATTAACAACAACGGATTTAGATGAAGCGGATCTTATATATTCAGAATTTGTACTGGCACAACAGATAACTTAACAATTACCAGAGGAGGATCCATCCATCTTGAATGGAGCACTTGAAAATGAAGATGGACGAGTGAATGTAAACAATATAAGATACCGACTACAATGGGTTGGTAAAAGGTACGTATTGAAGATAAACAGCAACAAGATAAAGTGCCGTATACACACGTACACACTTCTGGTAGATGATGCTGCATTGGAGCGGGTAAAACGTTACAAATTCCTCGGAAGTTGGTTGGACGAGGACTGGAAGGATGAGAGAGGTCAGAGTGAGAAATGGATTGGCCCGAAATATCCTCTCCAACAAAGATATTGGTTTGATTTTAAGAACGCGGTACACTAGATGTTACGTATAGTCGGTATTGCTTTATGGTTTGGAAACAGATTAAAGATCAATAAATTGGAAGCTTTCGGAATGTGGATCTATCGTTGAGTGCTAGGAGTACCATGGATTGACAAAATGAAGAGATCTTAAGAAGAAGGAGAGAAGAATATAAACAGAAGAAAAACAGCCTATTTGGGTCAAATACTCGGATGCCTAAAGTATTGACTTTTACAACTCACAGTTGAGGGTAGGATAAACGGGGAGTTGGGAGAAAGCTTATGCTACAGCGGCGGATAGAGAAGTCTACGAAAATCATCCGATAATAGCGGATAAGTAACAGAAGAAGAAGATAATTTGGTAATTATCTAAAAATCATCCCCCCGTATCGACTTGGTGTTGTGGGGGGTAATAAAGAAAAGTGTACTGAACACAAAAAAAATTATTCCAGCCGTCGGTTATCCGTTGTTAAAGAAGAGGGTTCAAGAATAAAAATTTGACATTTCCGGAATTATAAACACAAAATAAAGCTAAATAGTGAAAATAATATGTGAAAAATATATGAATTCAGTCAAATTATGAACAATTACAATTGTTAATTGACGTAATCATAAGTAATTATTACTTTATCATTGAAAAATATATATGGAAAAATTGAAATTTCAATAACTGTTTTTTTATGTGTAATAGGGTAAAAAAAGGGTCCAAGGTGTGGCGGGGGTGGGGGTGTTGAAAGAGAACGAAAAGATGTTGTATAAATAGTGTTCTTGAGTAGAACCTAACCTAACCTAACATAACATAACATAGCCTAACATAACCTAACCTTTTTTTTTGTGGATGGGAAAATCTTCAAAAGACTTCTGGGGAGGTGTCCCAGATGTACTGGATTCGCCCGTTAACCGGGCGCCTACCAGCTAAAAATCCACCCTCTTCTCCACCGACGCATGTGGAACCGTTCTTAGCGAACATCGCGTCACATGAACCTAACCTAACCTAATCTAACCAAATCTAACCTAACCAAACTCAAAAACAATGACCGAGGGCTAACTCCATCTTCCATATATTGTAATTACCTTCCTCTAACACTCCCCATTACCCCAAGTCGATAGGGGGTGGGGGATAATTGTTAGATAATTACCGATAATTTTTATATAGAATCCGTAATTGAATTGTACGTAGTTGCTTACTTATAACATGATATTTCAATTTTGATAGGAGATTAATTTCTTGAACATTATTTGTTAGTAATATGATAATTATTTTTCGCCAATACTACAGAATCATCAATAAATTTTTCTAAAAAATGTAAATCGCGATTTGATTTATTTAAATGACTCATTATTTAAAAACAGTTAAAGTTATTTTTATATTTATTACTACTTGTGTAAATAAAAAACTTTCGTTTTATTTGTAGGTTAAAGAGAATAATCTTGTTATTTTTTTTTTATAACTATTACTCAATATCTTGACCGGCGACCTCCATAAATTAACCTTCTCACAATCTTAATTTTACAATATGGAAAGAATGACCTAGCAATCAAACACTTTAAAAGTGTAATAAACACGCAATTAGACTATACAGCGAAAGTTTGCAATATGGAATAGTTCCAATAGTTTAAATACTATTTGGAATGTATAAATAGTGTCTCGATTCAGATATATGACCTGTCGAATCCATCCATTCACTCCATTTTGTATAATTGCTTTTTGTTTTTCAGTATTGACGAGTAGAAATTTTGTTGTATTCCTATAAAAAATCCAAAAAAATTGAGATTTGAGGTAGTCGTTGTCCCCTTCTAACCAACTAACATAGTTTACGAAAATAACAGTTTACGCCCAACTATATACGAGGTTTGTGCAAAAAGTATCCCCATATCTCTGCATCACAACTTCCATGGGACATGGGCGTCATGAATTTGTCTTTAAAAACTCGTTGATGTGCAAAATTCCGTACTGGACGTATTAGTTTGTTGTTCGTGACTGGAAAAAGTTTAGTAACAAGAAAGGGGCTTGAGAAAGGGACAAACCAATCCTCCCTCAAAGACATGGCATTTTAACCACAAAATATAAGTTAATTACGTCGTTTTTGACAGCATAATAACGAATTTTACGCAATTTTTACTTTAAACCTCAATTCCTCATCATGTATCACAACGTCAGTCAGGATACTGTGTATTGTTGTTTCGTCTTTCGAACGATTCCAAAAGAACTGCGACTTTTCTTGCCTTCCCTCACTAGTTCAACTTTCTCGTCTATCTCTTCGAGTGAGTCGATTCTTAAGTTTACTAGTTCTTTTACAGACATTTGATTCTTTCGTCTAGACCATCTTCTAAGTCTTTTTTGGATTAGTTTGATTTGATTCAAATTAATTAGTTTATGTCTTCTACTTCTTAGGATTTTCAAGTAATTTATGTATTTTTACATATTCCTACTTACGCCCTTTTATAAAAAACAAAAAAATCAAGTTAATTAATCAAGGTTAAGGGGGGTCATGACCACTACGACCTCTCCTGGATCCGCGCTTGACAAAAAGACAGTTTACCAGATTAAAAATGCAGTTCGTAACACATTTATCTTCCAGGACTTCTTCAGGATGTAGAAACACCGCTAGGAATGCATTATTAAATTAAATGGATATTATTCGCCGGAGGTATGAAGGTAGACTTGGGACTAACCTCGTACGTCAGAGAAAGTAACCTAAATTTTTAATCGAAATAACAATGTCACAAGGATTCCCTATTTGGGAATTAACAGATCACAGAGGATTATTTATTTAATGTAGAAATATGGCACCTTTGACCTTTCTGTTTCGCGTAGGTGTCGAAGATTAAATTGATTTTACATTTATGTAACATAAACATGTTTATAGCGACAAAATATTGCCATAAAAACTGAATCATAACCTTATAATTACAAAGAAACATTATGGACTATAAGTTATTTATTAGTAAATTTTTTTTTCGAATGTTTCTATTCTGTAGTTTTTCTTTGTTACTGTTAATTCATTAAGATTCATTAGGAAACTTCATCCCATACATTTTAATTATCATATTTATAACAATATGCTTAAAAGGTCTACTTCACGCAAAGATCCCCTTCACTTTGTAGAGTATGTTATAATTATTCGCAGTGGAGCTTTTAGAAATCTTGATTTCGTACTGATAAATTCTAGGGAGTGTGCTGAAGCTAAAACCCCTCAAGTTGCTACCTGATGCTATGCTTTATTCGATTTTCCTGCTGCCAGAACTGATGAAAACTACCCTCGCATTTTGATAAACAAGAAAACAACATTAACGCGTTAAAGCTTTCACAAGCTTAAAACCATTCATCTTTTGGGATATTCTTAAAGAATTATGAATTTCTTCATCTATCCCATGCTCCTTCGGGAAACGTCGACCATTTAAACTTTCTTTAACAATCTTTCGCTGTTTCGCCATTGTTGGTGGATGATAATATCATAAAATGCGGTGTTGCCAGCTCTAACTCCTCCAATTTACATAAAAACATGGTCTAATTACAGGAAAAAATCATAAAATACAGTGTATCTAATATTCTGGTATGAATTTTCTGGTAAAAATGATGTGCACTTATATTAAATGAGACAAACTGTATAAATAAGTGATCGTGTGAGTGAATAAGGAAATGATTTTGGTGAACATACCATTTCTGAATTGATACGGCGGCGGTGGCCGGGGAGCCGGCGGCGGATCCTCGAATTGCTGCAGCCATTCGTATAACTGTTCCAAATCTTTCAAACTTTGTTGTCTTTCTGCCTCTTCCCTGGCGATTACGTCTTCCAAATTCTCCATCACGATAGCGGAGAATAACAACAATAATAACAACGAGATGCTGTAGATGAAATGGCACCACCCGAACTCATACTTTTAACAAACACTTGAGAAAATAGTTTTCTTTATTGTCCGAACTTTGGACCCCGTCTTTATTAATTTTCTTTCACTATTTGGAGGGTTGAATATTTATAGTTGCGTTTTTATTTTGAACTATCAAATTTACACTGCAAAAATGTTTTTTAAATAGAAAAAAAAACAAACAAAACGTATTCCAAAATTATTTTATTATGTTAATTTGATTTCTCTATTAATTCCAAATTAATTTTCGTAATTTTTAATGTACGAAGAGGTTCCAATAAGAGATCTTTATTACATAAAGACAATCCAACAATAAACATCAATAAACAAACAAGTAATAATCACACGGCTCCACATTAATGGAAAGTTTGAATTTGGAGAATAATCCTCCAAACAGTGTTGCATCATAATGGGAATTGGTCATTCAGCTTTATTCAAATATGTTCAAAACCATCATCATTAAACTATTTGGAGGTAATGGTTGGACAAAATGTGAAAAGTGAAAGAAGGGAAAGAAAAAAATAAAATGGAAGCTTGAATAATCTCACCGCATAAAAATATACACGAGCTCAATGGGATCTGTAATTTCAAATGCGATAGAATGTTTCAAGATGGCCTATGAAAATTATCCCACGCGCATTCCAAAAAACCAACGCCATGTCTTTGCCTGCAGATAGAGCTGCCTTTGCCTTCTTTGGAGCCTCTTCAGCCCATTGTTTTGATTGTTATTTTGTTTCGGGTGTGAAGTATCATCCATGGTTATGAAACGGTGCAAAAGTTCGGCTTTATTTCTCGATGGAAACACTCTTCACGACACTGTTTTTGTTCCATTGTGAGCAAAGTCCATATTTCAAGTTAATATGCGATGTACCCCACTTTTGAGATGCTTACCATGTCTGCTAGCTCGCGCACTTTCAGTTGGTGATCATCATTGTGGATTTTTGGAGTCGTCACCTCATTTGGTCGAGCAATGCGAATTAGCAGCCTCACCTAGAGTATAATTTAGTTCCTATTTTATGTTGTTTGGGTTAAGACGATTCAAATAAAATTGTATGCACATAACCAATTTTTTCCACGTATACAAATGATGGCTACCAAACAAATACTAAACAACGTGACGTCTTCAAACATGTACGTACACTTTCTAATGCACACAACTTTTTCAAGCAACTACCGCCTTCTCTAGGTCGGACCAGGTACTTCTGGGAGCATCCTCGTACATTTATCCTTTTGGAAATTCTTCAACCGATATAATAAAGCATCCCGAAGGAAATTTTGTGGATGGGCCATTCATGGAAACTGCTCCTTATGCAAAAGACGTTGTGAGAATCCAATGTACCAATTGGAACGTTTTTGGTGAAACTTGAAACGAAACGTATATTCTGAAGATTGGGAAGCAACTCACAAGAGGAATTAAAAAAAATGAGCAAACTCCAGTAAACGCCAGATCCAGTATTTGATATTTTAAAGCAACAACATTGTTTAGTGACAATTGTTTTATAGAATAAAGTGCAAATAATTAAATCAAAACAGTTTATACGGATTTTCTGTTCTCACATCTTTAATGGAACAGTTTTTAGTGTGGACATGGACAATAATCACGCAGAAACATCTAAGTTCCTATATCGACACCATTATCTCAGCAGTTTTTATTTGGATTACTACACACAAATAGATAAAGTGGAATAACGGACTGTTTTTAATTTGATGGAAAGCATAATGAAAGTTAACTTCCAAACACTTCCTCATTTGCGAACATCTATTTTTATATAAATATTCATAAACAACAATAAAATACACATTTTTATCGCAAAAATGTCAGTGTAACAAAAATGTTTAATCTTTAAAAATTTGATTTATGTCAACATTGTCTTACACTCGCTGTATCATCTTCATCATCAGCTTCAATACGTTTCACAATCACAAAGCTTTTGCTTAGTTTTCTACAAGTTCAATGGACTTTATATGTTTTAAATTGTTAAACAAATATGTATGTATATGTATTAAATGATAACAAAATTGATTATAGAACACCATAAAAATGAGCGAATGGGGGCAGCTTTGATATTTCTGAAATTCTCTTTATACGAACCAAAATACGTCACGAGACGTGGGCCAAGATATTTCATTACAATGCCGGATTTTAACCAGCAAATTGCACTCGATAATCCTCAACTCATACGTCCTATAGTCCGGATTTTGCACATAGTGAGTTTCAGCAGCACAGCGTTATGAAAACTAATTAAGATTTGCGTATATGCGGATCAATGAGTGATTAGGTAAGCGAAGACGAAGATCAGTGCCCTCAATTCATTTGGTAACTATATAGAAAAGTAGAATTTCAGTGATTTGGAAACTTACAGGACATACGTTACTCGATCGGAAGGAAAATGAAGAAATAAGGAACAGGTGCGATATGCAGGATGTAGTTAGATGGGCAAGGAGCCGCAGAAGAGAATGGAGAGACCATGTTGACAGAATGCCAAATGAACGATTAGCAAAAATTGCAAAGGAAAAGAGACCAGACACAACTCGACCTCCTGGACAACCAATTATAAGGTGGTATGAAAGCTGGTCCTCAGCATCCCAATTACTCCCGGCAAACCCTTGATGAAAATACAGGACCTAGTTCTAACGTAAGAAGAAGAAGAAGAAGAAGAAGAAGAAGAAGAAGAAGAAGAAGAAGAAGAAGAAGAAGAAGAAGGAGAAGAAGAAGAAACTTACTATATATGAAGAATTGCAATTTAAAAACTGATGACGACAAAGTATTTGCCTTTCTATTTCTTAATGTCTTGCGGTGTTGGTTTTTCCATATTCGTAGTCTATTTTACTATGCTTATAGGCCACATTCTTCTTATGTGAAGAAGAACAAACGTTAAGGACATTATTGAAATTATAGCCCAAAAGAAATGGAAATGGGCAGGCCATGTAGCCCGAATGACGGATAATAGATGGACGAAAAGAATATTGGAGTGGAGGCCAAGAATGGATAAGAGAAGTAGAAGCAGGCCGCCAACAAGATGGAGTGACGATGTAAAGAAAATTGTAGGAAATTGGATCCCTACAGCTCAAGATAGAGATAGATGGTTTGAACTAGAGGAGGCCTATATCCAGCAGTGGATGGAAGATGGCTGATAGATGATGATGATGATAGGCCACATATTTCTGTCACTGTTCCTTTTCTTTTACGTATTGTTAATACAAAGCTAGTAGTTTTTGTATTTTGATAAAACCCACCTCATATAGCTTTAGCTAGCATTAAATCTGCTCGCAGATTCCAGTACCTACGAACTAATTCTAAAATCTCTTCTAAATTGACGGACTGATCAAAAATCTGTCTCGTATTGTGATATAAAAGCTTAGACTATCTCTTTGGCATATTTATAAAATGATACGTAATTCTCAGGAAGCGTCATTTTTAATTCATATCCTCCGAAACGATATAATCACTTCCGGTTTTATATCGTGACCTACAATAAAATCTGACAGTTACAACGAACAACGTAGAAAGTTTTCAGCATCGTTTTTCATCTCTTTCGGGGGTGAGTTTGACATTGCTGCAGAATAAAACACGCAGAAAACTGGTGGAGGTTATATTATCCAACGCAGAAAGTCAGTTTTGTTGCCTTTTCCTTTTAGCGTTCAACGATCTGTTTATCAGCTTTGATTAGATGAAGATAATGATAAGGAAGCCTGAAAACACTAATAACCACGTAGAGCGAGCTTCTAAGATATAATGGGGAGACAGGATATTAGAGAAGAACTGGGAATACAGGATATAGTGAGATGTATTAGAGAAAGTAAAAGATCATGTTGAAAGAACAGAGCAAAAAACTAGGAACCAAACCACCAAAAAGATAGATCAGCGTCTCAAGTAGAAGAAATTAAATATGAAATGGTCATATTAAAAGATTTTTCAATAAGAAGGTGCCGTTTTTCAGTAACACTTCTCCCAAGAACCATACCCGAATTGCGAGGCTGACTCCATGAAATGTGGTACAGTTTTACGACATACAACTGTTACAGAGATTAGTTTCTAGTATGCCAAGACGAATAGAAGTAGAAGCCAGTCCAAAAACGCTATGTAACAAAACGATAATTCATTTAGTTGATTTTTAAAATTGATTTTTCCTCTGGTCCATAAACCAAATTTGTTGCCTTTCGTCATTGTTTCATATCAATTTCTGTATCTACTGTTAATTGCTTTGTTCATTACCCTTTTGGAAACAGGAGCTAGAAATGCTGTACTGTACCTCTAAAGAAATCTTATCCTTAATGTTTGGTTAGGTCAGATACAAAAATAACACCAATTCATAGTTACAAATGAAACATTTTCTTTTGTACTTTAAGATGGTTAAGAAAAAATTGACTTTTTTCAGTGTAAAAGTGCTTTAATGGTGGGTATCATTGAAACGACTTGAAACAAAAAAGTTTTTGAATTTCACACTGAGATTCTGATACGTTAGGATGTTTGTTGTCTGCACGATACGTCTGATATCCTCAGAGATAGATAATTGTCCTTCTAGCGACAACAGAGTAATTATTCGATTCCACGAAGTCTCCGCTCTAGGATAACTCAAAAAACAATTAGAGAATAATCCGGTTTCGGTTTCCGCAAGGACGAGTTCTTTGTTTTGTGATGTTGGCAAATTGAATTGTTGTGAAAAAGATTCGCATTAACGATTTAAAAAGGTGAAAAAAGATTAGAAAAATGGTTTACGTAATACTATTAAAGACATTTTTTCAATGAATATGGTATAGAGATGCATCAGGGGGAAATTTAGTTTGTGATACATTATTGTATTATCTAATTAATCATATTCCACAGTATGTTTCCATTCTGTTTACTGAAATACATAAAATATATCAAATTATTGGAAAAGCAATTGATTAAAACCAATGTTTGACTAAAATAATGAACAAATTGGACTTTACAAATATGAAACTGGAGAAATACAGTCACTTAGAAGACATCCTAGCGATTCGTGTCAAAAAGAAATCGATATCTCAGACGATTTCGGAAATACAAAATATTTCATACAGCATGTCAAAGTTCAAAATTACCTTTTATAGCGAAAGTACCATGTAATATTTTGAATTTTTTCTGGAAAACCGAAATTTTCCGCTTATAATTTCCTTTCCGAGCAGCTGATATATTTTGAAACCTCCCGTGAAATTGAAATTTTGTTTCATAACTTTATGTTATATAAATCGCTCTGTATAATCACGGAAAAGCTGTTGAATTTTTTCCACGATAGTATCAACATTCCTCTTCCAATTTTCTTTTATTACAACGTTGCCATGTCACCACAGTAGATACTATAATTGAATATAGCGTTATTTTTTCAAAAATTAATCCAATTTTGACCCTGTATATTTCGTACGAATATGAAACTGAAGGAGCCCAATCTAAACAGTTCTTGGAAGACACACGTTTTCTCAATTGATTCATGTCAAAAATATTACTAGATCTCAAATGATTTCCAAAATATAGAATAATTTATACAAGCATAACAATTTTTTTATTAAATTACTGGATTTTGAAAGAAACATCATTCTATATCAACTTTTTATAGATTCCAAGCAAGCAAGTAAACATGTGATTTGTATAAACATAAAAAAGTGATTTTAAATGATTTTGAAGTACCCGTACACCTCTCAAAACACTTACGAAGCAAAGACATAGTAATATTTCACATAACGATGCAAATTTGGGAATGAATGAAGACAGAGCAGCGACGAAGATCTATAGAAGAAATGTACAAGAAAAAAAGTGGTTGGATGCCCTTAATAAAAATGGTTAGACGGGGTCTAAATAAGACCTAAATGAAATGAAAGTAAAAATTGGAAAAGCAATAGTGAATCTGTGTGATTGAGGAGGCCAAGGACCGTAAAGCCGGCCAATTTTACAGCCTATGGTAAAACTGAAGATTAAACTAAGGTTTGAGCTCTAGTTTAAGCCAGTACAAACCAAGATTGCTCTATTTTACAGCAGAAGAAAGTTGTATAAACAAAGAACAATTTGCAATGGCAATTTCTCTAGCAATGTGGTAGTTTAGTAGTAGTTAAACTTGTGAAAAAACACAAAGAAATGTTTAAAAAAATAAGTAGGACAATTTTGTTTTATCCGCGCGTCGACGATATTGATAATTTCTTCATCGTCATCGTCGAATTCACCAAATACGAAGTGCAAATTTTACCGAAAAATGTGAGCAATTTGAAAAAAAATTAAGAAAACAGTGTCATTATGTTATCTGAATATTATTTTTCAAAATATCGACATTTCTATTTATATTTATAAACTGAATATTATAATTAATTGTTTGCATTCTGTAACGATGTAATTAAATATCAATCTATCATGTTGTCGCTGATGATGTCAATTATTTTCCGCTTGAAAAGAAGAACGCCAACGATAGTGTATATCAATATTCAAATAAGTATTCAAATGATCTAATTTGAAACACAATTTTTATTTATATTGTCGATTTATAACGTTTCGATAGATTGATTTATATATATTATAATAATATATATCTGCAATATCATCAAATTTCCATTTATGAATAATTATATTTCCATTTTACAAGCCACAACTGAGGAGAATCTATTAAAACTGACATTTGATGACACAGAACCGATCAGTGAAGATTTATTATTAACGACCTTGATAAGGACTAAATCAGAAAATAATTAAAGATAGACGTAACAGAGATAGTTCCGATTCTTACTCTTCTAAATCGAGATTACACAATTTTTCACGTAGGGATTTCCCTAATTCTAGTACCATAACATGTTTATTGAGCTATATCATTGATAAGAAAGTATCCAAGAGGGAAACGATGAAGATGACATCAAATATGATTCAAAAAAGAATGTATAAGAACGTCTGATTACAAAATCATCGAGGAAATATGAGAAAAAACAATATTTCCATAGAAGAGAATATGGAAAAGGTCATTTCAATCTTGGAAAAGGGAGACCCCAGTGGTAGTTGTAGACACAACTAAAATTCTGAGCAATCTTCTTAGAGATAGACTTGCCGGATACATTGAAGACAAGCTTGGAGACTTTCAGCAAGGTTTCAGAAACGGCAGGTGATAAGAAAAAAGGAGATGGTGAAAAATGACGATGAACAACTTTAAAGACAAAGTTTTGACGGAGGACGGACATCAAAGGTGTTAGGCAGGGCGAGGCTCTCTCAATAACATGACAATAGACGAAGTATGCGGAGAGTACGATATGCTGATAACCTGGTACTTCTAGAAAGAGATAAAAAAAGCGCGGAAAACAAATAAAGAGAGATGGAAAATTTTGGAACAATACCAATTTCAAAAAGTGAAAGAATTCAAATATTTGAGTGTGACAATAAGCAAGGCAAGTAATAGAATCGTAGATGTTGAGGACATAATCAAATCGGCGAATGGATTGTTCTGGAGGTAAGTGTATCATGTACCTGTCCAAAAAGGACGAAGAGGACCTTCGAATAATTGACAGTAAGATCTTAAGAAAGATACTGGAACCTGTCATGACCAATGGAGGATACCTTAGAAGGTTAATTAATCACGAGATCACGAAAGAGATGGAAAAGAGTGACATAGTGATAGTGATAATGATCCAAAGGCTTTAATAGCTGGAGCCAGCTATGGAACAGTCAAGAAATCGACCCGAAGCACGCTAGGAACAACAATGCAGGATATTGTAGCGATGAGAGTGAGGAATTGGAGACAAATCGTGGAGGATAGAAAGGAGTCGAACAATATAGTGAGAGAAGCGAGCAAGAAGATATATATATATATTATGGAGTGAACCAAGAAAACTCGAAGCGTAGTGATTCATCTTAACAGATGAATCTACATAGCTCGAATGGTTGGCTATCATCTGCAATGGATATAAATCCAAATATAAATTTTTGGCGATTGGCCCCTTTAGTTATTATTTCAGCAACGCTACAGAAACCTCCCGAAGAATGACCGAATACGTTGCGAACCGTATAAAGTAGAATTTTATAATTAAAAAGGTTGAAGCTGTGGGATCATTGGAAGCCTTCTGTTGTAAGGAACGAGTAAGACATCGAATTGCTTTGCTATATATATTCTTTCATCGAAATATTCGCCCACACTATATGAAATAAAAGAGAACTTCAAGGTAAGATTCTTTCTTTAGCTGTAATTCTAGTAGATTATATATTAAATGTAAACAATGTTTTCTTCGTACTGAGTTTGACGTTTATTAATCATATTAAAATGGACAACACATTCACGTCTTAATTTGGAACAATGTACTTAATTGACTTTATAATTGAAATGAGTAACTTGACGCGACGGTTGGGTTGAAACATGATACTTTACCATAACATATACAAAATGGAATTTTAAAATGAAAAAGAATCACCGTAGAAAGAAAAAAGCAGTTTTATAGTTCGTTTAAAATCTTAATAAGATGAAGGGAAGTGAATGGAAGAGAACATTCAACTGTGAATGAAGCGGAATTAATCTTCAATGATATATTCAATCCAATATGTTGAAAAATTTCTAATAAGTCAGCCTCAACCAGGGTTACCAGCATCGGGCGATTGAAATCCGGGACAATATATCAATAAACACAAAAAATTAACAAATGGACCAAAAAAAAAAACTGGATGAAGTGAAGTATTTCCTTCGTTCTTCATCAGTTACCACTTATTCCACTGAGATTTTTTTATCTACGTGCAGCATTTAGCACGCCCTTAGTTTGTTTAGAATTAGACTGAATTTTAAGTTGTGAGAAGTTAGGCTTTTATGAGATCCGCGCTGCAGTGGTTTCTAGACCTCGTCCATTTGAAATGCGTGTGAAAAAATACGGATTTTAGCGCGTCCAAATTTGCTTCTTGCGAAAAACTAAGTCTATTTCTTCTGAATTGCTAACTTCAGAAAAAATTGGTTTTACAATAGAGTAGATGATCTATGGAGATTGTTTACTCAATACCCAGTGTATTGGCTGCTACTAAAAGACCTTCAAAAAAGATAGCCTCATGGAAATATTTTCTTTAAAGGGTTACCATCGCTGAGCTGAGCTACATTTTGAAAAACGTCCACATCTTATTGATTCTTTGCCATTCTCCAATTGGAACCAAACAATTGTTCTTCTTTCCTAGCAAATTTTTTTCTTTTAAGCGGTTTATAGTTGCGAAAGATTCATCACCGCTAATTTAAGATATACAGGCGTTTCGATTGATCAAATGTATCTTGGTCAAAATCTTCTAAGCCCAGCAGTTGTTTGTTTCAACGCATTTAGAATTTTATCAAAGGCTGGACCTAGTCGGTACATGTTGGATAAACTCTTGCCATTGTATATCAGTTTCCTCCACAAAGTCAAAGCTTTCCCTCCTGAGGGCAGATTGTTGAAAGTGATTTCGATTCAGTAGCGAAGCATCAATTCTCAAATACTGGACCATCCGTGTCCAAAGAGGAGACAAACCGGGACCCGGTACAAGCGAATTGAAATCGGGACTGTACCGGAAATTTCGGGACGGTTGGTTAACCTCAACATCTTCGTAATTCTTTCTTTCTGAGCATCTTTCGAACTGAGGATCTTCTAAAAATTACACATCTTTCGCTTGATTTTCTGTTTACTGTCATATGCCAGACGAAAGCTCATATTAAATAATATTTGAGTTATTTTTAGAGTATGGGAGAGAACTTAACCCATATCACATTAACAAAGACGGTGGACTACTTTCTTATAAAAATACCCGTCTAAATAAAAGCTGTCGTTGATTGATCGCTTATCGTCTCACTTCATTATTTTACAAGTTGTTGGGAAGAAAAAACTGAAAACCTTCTCGCTTTCTCTTTGATTTACGAGTAAACAACAATCTCCCAAAAGAACTTGGAAAACTTGTATGTAATATCAATATTTTGTGTCTTATTTGTTTTATGATACAAACACACTTTTTAAACGAAAAAAGTTTATAGTTTACCGAGAGGAAAGTTTTCTCCGGCAACAGGAAAATTACGAACGAATTTCCCAAAAGTTTTCAATAATATCTGAGACGCTTTTTAGACACAACTATAAAATTGTACGTAACTTATTGATTAAGTTGAAAAATGGAGTATTACTAGTCTAAGATGAAGTGCTGCGCTAATACAGCGCTCAAAATATGACAGGTACTCAATCAGGATTTCGTCTCCTTCAATGGAGCCGACAAACTATTACTTTGGCACACCAGAAAATTGAAAAAAAAATGTGAACATTCCATTATTTATAACCATTCCATTTATTTATACACTTTAATTTGATTTTAGTTAAAGACAGTACAAATATTTTGTTACTTTACTTTGGTAATCAAGTTTCTTTGCAACCTAAAAGAAATATCGTAACCAAGCACCAAAGCCATAAATCGAAATAACCACATTTTATAGCTATTAAAAACAAACCACCCAATGTACAGGTTGCGGCAGTCGATCCTGCATTTTTGAAATGGCTGTGGATACGTAGAAAGTGGTCGAGGCGAATTGTTAAGGTTACTATTACGTTTTCCACCTCTAAACATTTCATTCTCCAAGGAAGAGTGGTCAAAACAACACCAAGTGTTTGACCAAACCGGTAGCAGCTCGGCGTCGTAATCAGATAGTGTGGATCGGATGAAGTTGAGAGCCACAAATGGCAGTAGGGGAACCATTCGAACTCCTGGCGATGTTGAACTCGAACAGGTCTGCCCTTCAGGCCCGATTGACACCAATACCCTTTAAGTGGTTCATCAACTTCATAGACCAATTTTTTTCGAATAAAACGGCGCAGTCTGTTATCTTGAACGCAGAGCGGTATTCGGAAATGTAAAGGTAATTCTTCATTCCTCAACATGCAGTATTATTAATGAGATTTTCACGAATCGTGTCATATCGATTGGCCTTTCCGTTTATCCGACCTCACACCATGTGATTTTTTATTGCGGGGATTCTTGGAAAGTAAAGTGATCGATAAACGACCTCGTACAGAGGAAAGAATCCAATTGGGAATAAGGGATAATTTCAGAAATCGTTTGCTAGAATGTATTAATATGGAAGGAAACCATCTGACCGGTGTTGATTTTAAAAGTTGATTAATCACACTCAAGTTTCGTCTAAGCTTGTAGCAATAAAATTTTGAAAAATGCGCGGCTATTTCAAAAATAGGGATTTGCAATTACAATTTACGGACTCATCAACTTATTTTTCTCTCGTGTTTGTGTTCAATCAATCAAAGTACATTGAATGTATTTTTCTATTAAAATACTGTAGGATATTATTATTATTTACTTTGTATACAACGTATGCGTATTTGAAAATGTAATTTTACTCGTTATTTTAACAGTAGATTCGTGGCGCACGTTTTTATTATATTTTTTTTGTCATAAAATTTGATCGAAGCTTTTATATAAAATTCCTTATCGAACATTTTTGTTATTCAAACATTGTTCAAAATTTTCCGTTGTCTACGAAAAGTTTGATATACGTGAATAGTATGAAAATTATTTAATATTGTTATATTTTATATTGATAAAAAGCGTTACAACGAAATTTATTTCCTAGATGGATAATTCATTCCATCAGCTGTTTTTCATCCTACTTTATATTTTTATTTGGTTATAAGATCTCTTAATCAATCTATTGCCTTGAAATTTACAATATTTTCTTTGTTGTTTAATTCCAAAGTTTATTCTCACAAATTTTTTTATAATAATATTTGGAAACTTTATCGTGTTTCCCACTGTTGGGAAACAATGTATCATCTAAAACAGTTTCAATTATCCCTTTTGAGAATTCCCGGTAACATTGTTGTGATAAATAGAAATACTAATATACTGTAGGGTGGATTTTCAACATTTCCGCGGAAAATGAGATTTGAAATCCTGCGAAAAGATGGAAGAAGAGCATCAAGTTTTCTTACATTTCATATTTCTGAAAGCCTTTTATGTTCAAACATACCGTTAAGAGGTTTTTCTCAACAAGAGGTGTTTTTTATATCCCTGTATCGTATAAATAGTAAAAAATGAAAGTAACCAAATATAATAATAGCATAATTACTTTTTTTAAACGTATTCTTAGACAAAACGTACAGCCTTTGATAATTATTTCATGAAAATTTGAAATTATAAAAACTATATCATTAAATATCTCTTCAAATATTGATTTTAGCGATTTGGAGCTACGGACCTTTTCCGTAGAAAATTGAATTTTTCACAAGTTTGTTGTTTACATTTTTTTTTGTAGCTCTTATCATTTACAGGATAAATGTGAAAAAACGCAAATTACATGGAAAAATCAAGTTTAAAGGCCGGTTCGAGTTATGATTTGGCCGCAATGGACACTTTTATAGAGCATCCAATTCTGAAAAAACCCGTCCATGGACGAAGCGATGCTATGAAATGCCGTTGTGCTATGGAAATTTAAAAATTAAAAATCAGTGTTTCTCTGTTTTTTAAGGGGAAATGTTTACACTCCTCGGTCGAGGACTTAATATTGACATTAAGATCTTAAACTTTCAGGGAATTTCTTTTGGGTACTTGCAACAAAATTTCAAGATGGACAGGAAAAAAAAATAGTTGAAAAAAACACCCTAGTCTGGCGTCTGGCTATTCCCATTCTTACAAAGTGATTAACAGTAAACTATTTCTTCGGATCTTGATTTTTTTCATAAAACTTGGCAATCATTTCACGCCGTTCGTTTTCTTTTTCTTACATCAGTCAATAAGTCGTGTGACTGACACACAGATGGCGTTGCCGTTGTCAAACCCATATGACGTTTATGAAGTGCCAACTTTCAAAACACTATGTGTCAAATTTCGTGACATTTCGATGTGTCAGAAAAAAGTGACAAACATTTAAATGGAGCTACTTTTGTTATATTCAAAACAATTTATTATAGCTTCTTCATGAAAAAAAAATACTATACAAACTCAGTATTGGCTTCAAAAGTGTTATTCGGACTCTGCTCTATCGAAAAGAACTATTTGTTATTGGTTTGCTGAATTTGAACGTGGTAGTATAGACACCAATTATGGTGAACGTTCTGGTTGTTCAATTTAGGCGGTTATTCCAGAAACCATCAAAGAAGTCCACAAATTGTTTATATCTAATCGTAAAATGAAATTGCGTGAGATAGCTGAGACCATAAAGATATCAGAAAGCAATGTGTTTACAATTATGGATGAAGATTTTACCACGAGAAAGCTTTTTTTAAAGTGGGTGCCGCGTTTAACTCACAGTCGATCAAAAACAACAACGTGTTGATGATTCAGAGCAGTTTTTAGCCATGTTTACTTTGTTTACACGTAATAAATTAGATTTTTTGCGTCGGTAGGTAACAATGGATGAAACATGGATCCATTACGATCATCATTTGAGTGGATTGCAGTCGGTGATCCACGTCCGAAGCACCCAAAGGCACCTCAGTCAGCTGGGAAGTTTATGGCTTCAGTATTTTGGTATGCGCATGGAATATTGTTCATCTCCAATACTACATAGAGTTGTTGGATCGTTTGAATGCAATAATTAAGGAAAAACAGTCTTATATGTCAAAAAAAAACAATGTTTCACAAAGATAATGCATCGATTCACAAGTCCATGGCAACGATGGTTAAATGAACGAATTACACTTTTAACTGCTTTCTAATCCATCGTATAGTCCAGATTTGGCCTTCAGTGACTACTGGCTATTCGCTGATCTCGAAAATATACTCGCTGGTAAGAAATTCAGCTCAAACAAAGAAGCACTGATGCTTATTTTGAGGCAAAAGACAAATTCTTCTAAAAACATAGAATCGAGAAGTTAGAGAAGCGATGAAATGATTGTTTGGCTCTTGGAGGAGATTACTTTGATGGATAAAGACATTTTAGAACTGCCAAATTACGAGAAAAAGTTAATTATAAGTCAAAGCCTACTTTACTTGCTACGCTGTTTAAAAATGTACTGAATTTTGGTCCCGACACTTTTAGCAGATTTTTTGTTGTGCTTTCGGTTAACTTCAATATGTTTTCATAACACAACTTTTGTGACTTTTCACATAATGGATATTATTACATCAAATTCCATCAATATCAATACCCGTCAAAATTATCTTAGTTTTCCATTGAATATATGATAGTTATAGATAAAAATGTTTCAACCAAACAAAACAGTTTTGTTTCCAATTTTTCGGTTCGACTATCTTTTTTATTTACCTCAAACTACTATAATACAATATAATACCATGAAATTTATGTATAATCTCGATTAAACACATCCCTAAACCACTTTTCATATTTCTCTACGGAGTCAGTTTCCCTAGCTCGGCAGTTACAGGGAATAAAAAAGGAGATTTATCTACATAGCAAATAAAAGGGACTTTCTAATTTTCCGCATTAAATATATAAGACCTTCCATTTTCTTGGCATACCGAAAATTCTGAAATTAATCCTATATAAATGATGTGCTAAGAAATTCAACCAACATCTGCGTACCTTCTCTTCCAAGAGGATAATTTTTTCGAGTTCACAAAAGAAATTCTACTATAGATTCTATTTAATTATCTTGTAATGATGATACCGAAATAGATCGGAATGTCAATTTTTACCTATTTTTTTTTTTAAAACTAAATGTCAATCACAAAACATGTATGAAAAATGGGTTAAAAAACTAGGTATATCCAAATTGGTGAAGTTAGTTTAAGGATAATACAGTTAATACATTACATAATTAAATTGAACAATTTGTGATGAAGTTTTAGGATATTGGTGTGAAGCCAGTAAAGCAATGTCCTCGGCATATTTTGCACTAAGTTCGTTCTCTGATGTGGGTGATTCGTCTGTGTATAGAAGATCTAGTAGCGGACCCAAAACGCTACCTTAGGGAGCACCTGCGTTAATTAGATGAACCGTTGAATAATTGTTGAATTTTCGGATTTTGAAAAGTAGCCTCAAGTACAAGCCTTTATCAAAGGCCCGACTTACATTGAGGAATATCCTCCAATTCGAATTGATGTTACGGAATAACTTGGTTTCGATAAAGGAAGGGTATTATCCTGGTTTTTAATAGCCTTAACAATTTAGTTGTAGCAGTAAATTGATTGGTCTATATGAAGTAACTTCTTCAGCCGGTTCACTAGGTTTAAGTATGAGTATTATTCCAGCTAAGTTTGATCAAAGAAATCAAGCAAAAACGGCCGTATTTTCCCAAGAAGAAAGTGTTGTTTCATCAAGATAATGCACCAGGTTACACATTCGTTATTGAGATGATCGAAATTAATAAATTAAAGTTTGAATTGCTACCTCATGCGTCCTATTCGCCAGAGTTAGCCTTCTTGGATCATTTTCTGATCCCAGACCTGAAAAAATGGCTCGTTGGTCAAAGATTTTCGTACATTGAAGAAGTGATGTCGGTAGTTGATGGCTATTTTGACGAGCTTGACGATTCTTATTTTAAAAAGGGTTTCGAACTTATTAAACATCGCTGGTAAAAGTCTTTGGAGTTAAAAGAAGAAACATAAATATACTTTTTGTTGTGCCAGGTACTTCTGGTACAACAAAGCCTCGCAAGTACATTTTTGAACAAAGACCTTTTCTTGGTAAATGTCCAAGTAAACGACCTGAGCACGAACCATCTTCGAGCAACAAATCTCCAATATTAAAACGATTGAACCACCAACGGTGTATTGTTTGCTCAGTAACTGTGTCTTCTACTTCTTTTTCAATATTTTCCTTTCTGCTAAAGTTGTTTTGAACTTTTGTTTACACGATTTTCATATTTATTGCATTTCAACTATTCTTTACAAAAAATAAACAAAGAGAGAATGACTAAAAGGATGTAAAGCAATTGTACTTTCCATTACTTAAATTGAGACGTAGGATTTTCACATGGAAACCCCCAGTACTTATGAACCACCCCTTTTATATATATATAATTATCCTTATCTTGAAAATCATTTGAATTTTGTACGATTAGGTGTATCATTTACTTATACTTGGAAATAGAATGTTATCGACAAACTGTTTAAACATTTGCTTTTTTTTTCTACGGTATGTACAGTTGGAAATGATAACTCTGTCTCGATTGATAAACAAACATCGAAAGACAATTGAAATGATCGGTACCGGGAAGTAGAATACATTGTCAACAACAAATAAACTTGTGTACCAAGAAAAGAAAAGAAACGTTTATTTACGTTATCTTTTCACAAAAGATACGAGGTGCGGTTATAAAATAACGCCATAAAATACGTTGTTTCAATTATGTAAACCCCCTCTATACATAAAACGATATTTCCATTATCGAGATGAAGCTGGAAGTCTTCTTATGCAACAAAATATGTTTCAGAACCATAAGTAAGAGAACGAATATTCGTTGTGTCTTTTAATCTCGGGTCATTTTAAATCTCATTCAAAGAACAGTTTCACGATTTTTTTGTTCAAACTCGAGACCAATTTGGCATATTTGTTCGTTGTAACGATTCTCAATCAGTTTTCACACAACTACGATTGCGTCAAATCAAGGATTTTATCATTTTTGACGTACAAGGGCGATCAAATTTTCTTTTAAATCACTCAAACATACGTCCAAGTGGTTTTCCCAAATTTCTCATGAAATTTCACAAGGTTTACCAGGACCATACATTTTGGAATGCAACGAAACTAGAGTAGTTGCTGCCTTAAATTTTGAGTGCCCATTCTTCAGGTGTCCTTAGCAGATAATAGTGACGAAGAAAAGTCAGAAGACAGACCACATCGAAGTCGATACGACTTATTAATCAGATAGTGATAAAGAGGTTTCTTCTTTGGTACAACAAGCACCTCCAAATCAAGACGTTCAAGGTAAATAACCATATTTCTCCATGAAATGAAATAGATATTTCGAAACAGGTTTCTAATGAAAAGATTATTACATAATTGCGTGTCATATTTCGCTGAAAAGATAAGCAAAAATGGTTATCGTTGAAGCCAAGGCTTCGTCGAATTGTCTTAAGAATCATGCACATTAGACCTGGAGCTATATGTATATCCAAAAAAAAAATAAGATCTTGGGTGTTGTTTGTCTGTTGGTAAATCTATACCAATGTTAAAATTGCAATAAAATTTGTAAAATAAAATAAAAGTATAACCACTTGCAATCAAAGGAGATATTTGATACATCTTCAAAATGGTTTGAGCGATTCGTTTACACAAATTTTTGAAGTGTAGAGAAGGAGAAGCTACAAAAAAATTGTGTCCTTTTTCCGTCAGCGGAACTATTGAAGATGTAAGATCGAAGCTTTTAAGACAATTCTCGGTGCTATTGGTATATTTCCAAATACGAATGGGACATTCTATATATCATTTTCAATAATTATTTATAAAAAACTTTCTATATCTACGTACGTTTTATATGTTTTTCTTAACGAATTGTCTTGATTCTAGGTCCCTTTTGATTGAAAATTAGTTTTTGAAAAAAATGTGGAAATTCAAACCTAACAAGCCCTCCAGTAACACTAAATAATATTGGGTTGAAACAAGAAAATATCTGGGTATGTACCTAGACAAAAGATGTCGGAACATATCTTTAAACCAGAGAATAAACTAATCCTTCTATAGGATAATTTTAAAGCCCATATGGACCTACGGGATTCAATTACTGCTAGAAACTCTACATTAAAATCCACCAAAAGATTCAGTATAAAGGACTTATTGTGAACGCCCCTTCAAATGCCTTCAGCTAGAGTTGAAGCCAAGAACAAAAGTTTAAGTTAAGATTTCATTAAATCATGAAAACCGTCAGTAATTAAAATATAGAAACTGTTAGTTATAGTCCTTTTGAGTTAATTTGAAAAGAAAATCTTCATTGTGACGATGGTGACGCTATTTATACATAGGACAAACATCTCAGTATTTAGAAAATGAATTTAAAGATCATCAATGCGACAGAAAATATAAAAATGCATTATTAAAACATGAAATACGAAAAAAATAAACAATCGATTTTGAAATTTTTAAAATATTTGTAGGAGAAGGATAAAAAAGACAATTTAAGTAAATTTTGTAATTCTATTTTATGAATAATTCAAATTGTTGGCCGCTGCTTATTTTTGAGATATGACTACCTAGGAAATTTTTTTATTTTTCGATTAATATAATTGTGCAAGTGCTAATTTTGATCGAAGATCGAAACGTCTGTTTCGATAAACTAATTTTCAATCAAAAGGGACCTAAAATCAAGGTGTCAACAATAAAAATATATATTTATCGACTGTACCTTTATAGCCTAGCGTGTGTTAGAAGTTAGAAGAAATATCGTGAGAATTTTGGTGAGATTTACCGGAATCAATATTATTACTATCAAACTACACTATTTTAGAATACTGCTTTGTTTGCTCTTTTCAATCGTAGCATTAATAAATTAGTCAAACTGTATAATAACGAAGGCATAAACTAAGAACATCCTTTTTTTTTTTCAACAATTTAACAATACAATAGAAGCACTATATTATTTATAACAACAACTAGACTTTCCGACACTATAAATTCACTATAAAAAAATTTCAACGTGTTATTATATTATCTTATATATAAGAAGTTATTCGGTGATTCACATTTTAATAATTATGTTTCCCGAGTGTTTCATCGCGCGCGGAGAAACTGTATAAACCGATGGATCATCGTAGCCGCTGAACGAACACCGACATATGTCCACCAATTGGACATGATTAACATGTGTCATTCCATAGGTGACGTCGAGCGACGCTACACGTCGACGCATAGCAATGAATGAGAAAGCGGCGCTTTGAGACGGAGCGTCTCGACGACTGATTTTCCCCTAGCACCGACAGGAAAGTTCGCCGTCCTTGCTATAATGCGGCGGTGCCAGTGTTTCCAATGTGGTGGGAGTGTAGAGGAATTTCTTCCGACTCTATACTAATAATTTACATTGATGCCGGCACATACGAGGGTTGATTCGAGAATTTTTACAAACATGGTTTTCAAACAGTTTTACGCGGGCTAATACGAGCATTGTTATCGTGTAATGCCTTTTATAAAATCATCTATTCGCAATAACAATAATAACAATATTCACAAATCATTAACGCCACCTATTGTTCGATCGGAAAAACTTGAAAGGCAAAAAAAACAATCCAAATTTCACCATAAAGCCTCGGGTTGCCAATTCTGTCACAATCGCCGTGTTGAGGTCCTTTCTCTTCGCCGCTGTGGTTTTCTTTAGGATAATACTAAAGAAAATTCGATAGATTTGACCTGGAGATTTGGAATGAAACAATACTTTCTCCCGAATAGTCTTGGGAGGTGAACCAATGGTCAAGTGGGCAGAGGCGCGTCCCTAAGTAGATTGTCTTTTATAGTGAACAGAATTGAGTATCTGACAACGGAAATGGCCTTCTAGAGAAGAGCCAATCCAGAAGGGACAGCAGGATACGAAGTGATAAAATAAGGAAGATAATCCGAATCATACACACATTAATCCATGAGTCAAAACCAAACAATTAATCTGGTATGGACCTGTACAAAGAATATCAGATAACAGATCACAAATCGAACACCACAAGGGAAAAGAAGAACAGAAAGGCCGCGAAGATGTTGGAAAAAAGGTATAGATAAAGAATAACTCAGTGGTTCGTTAAAAAAGTGATTTCAATCTGATCAACTTAATACGGCATCTATTAGTCCAGATGTTAATCTAGTCTATGGATGTTTGCGATATCATATTAGCCAAAATGACCGTATCATTAGCAAACGTTTCTATTGTATTGTATTCAAGCAACCGAGCATACTTTATTTTCCTCCAAGGACTTGGTGGTGGATCAAAATAACCGCATTCCTTTTTCAAACTGATATATCCGTACAATATTTTTGTAATCAGTAGTTTTCTCTCAGCTGTGTGTTAGTGGTGCTCGTCACAAAGAGAAATCTCGAGCAACGCGTCTAGATCAAATTTGGTGTGAAATTAAACAATTTGGATTCAGTACGATCCCAAAACGAAGCGTCAGAGTCAACAGTAGTTATCCTCGAATGATCAAAGACCAAAAAAAGCTAGCATGAGCAAGTCGAAAACCGCGGGGTGGTCGATATGAAATTTGTTCCATTTATATTTGAGAAATTGGCATTGAACTCTTCCACTATTTTTTTTTTTCATATAACATCGCGAAGATGCTCTTCTGCGTTCAATACACGTCAAAGGTTTTCAAGCTCGAAGTGTCTGGTGATGGTATTTAAGCTTTCAAACGATATTTTCGAAGAGAAGTCGCACGCCAATAGATCTAGTCAGCTTGTAGGCCGAAAGGTTATCAGAAAACATTGGGCGCTATCCCAACAAACATTACATGTATGGAAGGAAAAGGGGCCGCCATTTTTATTTATCTAAAATGTTCCCGTCCTAGATCGAAAATTGTTTGTCAGTGACTCCCCCTACCAAGTGTTTGGCTTGTTTTAGTGTATTTTGAAGTAGTTTTCCGGCGTAATTTTTGGATATAAACATTATTATTTGTATTTTTTAATGAAAATATTCAGTGGAAAAGTGTGTGCGTGGTTTTTCCGCAAAATGAGTAAAGAGTTTTGGAGCTAGGAGAATTTGATTAGGTCAATTAACGTTTACGAAGGTAAACCTTTATTGTTTGACCCTAATAATGATGATTATAAAAACAAAATCGAAAGAAGAGATGCATCAGATGACATTGCAAAAGATTTAGGTGTAAATAATGTCGCCGAGGTTAAAAGAAAGATTGAAACTCTTCTGGTGCAATATAGAGAAAAAGTTACTAGCGACAAATTGTAAGTCCACAGAAAAAAAGAAGCCTTGGTGGGGATTACCTTATTTGTTATAGCCAGACGATCTTGAACGCTGATTGCTTGGCGAAAATTAGTATTTTGTTTACTTATTACTGGTCCTATCATCGATATTAACAATTCAAAATCCCCATTTGACATTCTCGTAAAATTTGTAAACATCAATTCGGAAATCATCACCACTATATTCATAACGCCGTAAAAACAATTGTCTTTGCCACCATCGACGAGAACGAGGTTCTTCGACAAAACCTAAATGTTTGATAAGAAATGTTTGTCAAAACTGCACTTTAATCAACGCGTTTGACAAACTTGTTTCCCCATTGTTTCTTCAATGGAGACGCACCTTTACAAGATGCATTATACTCTTTATCTAGGTAGTTAAAACTATATTTCCTTCGTGTCGTGTCAACATCTTCAAAAAAACAAGGTCTACTGAAACAAAATAGCAAGCTCCCACACCAAATGGTTTTGATGTAGCTCTCATGTTTGTTACCTTCCCAAAAGCTTCAAGTTTTGTCAGTTATAGCTTCTTTTGCATGATGATCTACAGTTTCATTAACATTGATTCCAATGCGAGCTGACAGCCAGAAGTAAAACCATTACATTAAGAACAAAATAAAGATCTTGTACGTTTTAGATCATTGGATGAAAATTCATGGTTATTATCAATCAATAAAATATAGATTTTGAAATAAACGTGCAAGTGTCTTATGAGTTAGTAGGGAGGTTTCTCGACGTAGCAAAGCGGATTGGAATAATTAGAGACAGCATCATGTATAGCTTGATAAAAATTACAAAAATAAGTTTTATATGAGACTACCAAATAACAAATCGTCTACTAGAAGATTCTAGGTGAGTAATCTATTATTCAGTATGTGTTTTCTTTCGACATTCAACCAATTCTTTGTACCAGATTACCTCTTCTATGCCTTTGAATTTAAGCGTTCATGAATGTCTGTTTGTTGAAGGAGTTAACGTCGAATTTCAGTAGATAATCAAATCGAGCGAAGCATGGAGGGATTTAGGAATCGTAACTCTGGCAACTGCAGAGAACGTCCATACGAGCCCGGCATGATAATAGGAATTATATTGTTAATTCACATATTGAACATTGTAAATCCTTCAAGTCGTAATAAAAACAATATATTGTAATCTATTTTATAAAAATGTTCCATGTTTAAACGAGAAATTCGATAGAATAAACGAGCTTCTTTACTTCTTTTTTAATTTTTTTCGACAAACTTATTTATCAATGCGATGAAACTTCTTTAAAGCTTGAATAAATAAATAAATAACTGAATAAATAAATAGTTAAGGCGATATTATGCAAAAACCATGTTGTGTCGTGTAGAAAGTTTGAAGTTAGTTCAAAATATATGCAATATCGCATTCAAGTTCAGTTGCATTTCATTCAACAAAAACGAAGAAATTTTAATAAAAATAATAAACGAGGTAAGTTAAATAGATTGTTTTGGATCATTTATCATTAGGAGAATACTTGATTGTATACAGTTCCGTGATTAAAATAATATTCATTGAAACACTGCCAGTTTTGATTAATTCGATTTAATTTGATAGTTGATTGGATTCACAAGCAACGACTGTATATATGATACTTGATTGGAGATCAAATATTCGTCAATGGTAAATTGAATAATTGTAGTTTAAAATTATTTTCAGGATATACAGGGGTTTTCAAGAATATATTGCTCATTGGAATTTGAAAATTTCCTTTTTTAATAATTTTTTGGGATGAGATCGTTAAATCGATAATACATTATAATCAATGCACTAAATATTCCATACTTCTCATATTTTGAATATAAAAAAAATATAAAATTTACTGCGTACAAACGAAAAAGGATCTAAAGAATTATTATTTGCATTTTCAAAAAAAAAGATATAAGCAAAAATGTTTATTTCGTCTCTGTAATCTTTTCCCGTCTTCATTTTTATCTCTTCCTCTACGAAGATGGTCCCAGAAGTACCTGGCCTTACCTAGAGATGGGTGTAGTCGAAAAATATTACTGTATCAGAAAGTAAACAATCAAGTTTGAAGACGCCACGTTGTGTTCAGTGAATTTGTAAACATGGCAAAAAATTGGTCAACGTTTTCTGATACAATACTTTTATTTGAAAGGCAATGACGACTCCAGAAATGTCGAGGAAGATCCTCAAAGCGGTACTGGATGACCATCGACTGAAAGTGCGCGAGCTAGTAGACATAGTAGGTATTTCAAAAAGTGAATTTAATATCGATTATCACAAATGTGATCATGGCAACCTTTCTGAAATTCACGAGATGTTATACTGATCGGATTACCAATGCAGATCGTTTTTCTGAAATAAAAGGCCAGGCTTGGTATCATCCTCCTTAATAACAATGAATCTAGTATTGCAATATGCAGAAATCGTCGCTTACCATACCGCTTAGATTCGTCGCTATGTTATATATTTTGATAATTGTGTTAAAAAGTGACGTAGGACATCAATTCCCTTTGGTATTTTCCGTCTATATTTATTTATTAGAATTGATACATTTTCTGGCCATTCCTCGTATTATATATCTTCAAATATGTTAATTTCTTTATAGTAAACATTTAAAATTGAGAAAGTGGATGCCACAAATGGATGACGGAGTCCATATTGGGAATTTGAAGTTGCACTGCGAACCCTGACGGCCTCCAAGTGAACTATCCAATACGGCTGCCACAAATCTTCGCGTGGCATTATTTACATACGTTTTGCTCTATATTAAGGCCGATACTAATTAATTTTGTAACAGATATATTGTTTATAATGATAAATAAATTGAGGAAATCGAAAGTCTATGAAGGTTATAAAAGGTGGTCCAACTATAATGCACGATGTTAATTGGAGTCGCACCTTAACGTCCAGTTTTTTGCCCAACTCAATTTGACATTTCTTTGTTTCAGTGTTTGACAAATTCTACCATGGAGAGGTACACAATTGAGCAGCGCGTTAAGATTGTTGAAGCCTTTTACGACAATGGGCGTTCAAATCAGCATAATCAGCATTTTGGTCAGCATAATCCATCAAATGTGTCCATAATCGGGAAAATTGTACGCAAATTTCAGCAAACCGGGTCTCCCCGTTCATTCTGCGGTAAACATTGTTGTTGTTCGCGATAGTGCCGTCAACCTCGACTCGTCGTCGTGCCCAACAATTGAACATCTCACGAACATCACTGATGCGAATTTTGAATAAAGATTTGAATTTACACGCTTACAAGGTTCAATTGACTCAAGAGCTGCAGCCTGCTGACCATTTCAAGCGTCGTCAATACGCCAAATGGTTGGTTGAACAGACAGAAGTGAATGGTGACTTTACAAAGAAAATCCTCTTCAGCTACGAGACACACTTTCACCTCAGTGGATTCGTTAACAAAAAGTGACTGTTTGGTGCGGTTTATGGGCTGGCGACGTCATCGGGCCGTACTTCTTCGAAAATGAGGTCGGCCAAGCAGTTACCGTGAATGGTGTTCGCTATCGCGAGATGATAACGGACTTCTTGTGGCCAGAAACTGAGGATATGGACCTGGACGATATGTGGTTCCAACAGGATGGTGCGATGTTAATTGGCCGCCACGATGTGATGTGATTTGACACCGTTGGACTTGTTTGAGGGGATATTTGAAAGAAAAAGTGTACGTCAATAAGCCAAGAACAATTCAAGAGCTAAAAGATGAGATAATTCGGCACTTTAACGACATTGAACCTCAATTATGTCTCAGAGTCATTGAAAATATTGACCATCGGATAGAGGTATGTCACCGAAGCCGTGGCGAGCATTTGGCCGATATTTTGTTTCACACATAATTGTCATACATCCTTCTATCATTATAAAAAATATTAAGATAATTCTCTGAAAACTTTTTGTTTTATTTAAAATTAACATCGTACATTATGGTTGGACCACCCTTTATAACTGTAACAACATAGAATTCTCTCAAAACCATAGAAAAAGGAACGATAAGTACCGAAAGCTGGTATCGGTACTAGTACAATAAAAAAAATGTCGTTGGAGAAACTATTTCAGTTGCGAAGCGTTCAGAGTGGCTTAAAAGGCTCAATATTAAAGATTTTAATCAACAGTTGCTAGTTTGCTCTTTGTATTTCAGTGTCGATGATTATGTATTTCCTTTTTTATCACTTTTGATAAATACTAATCAAATATAAATATTGAAATCAACGCTAATCGTATGGACGTCGAAGCCATATTTGTTTTGATACAACAGCGCCCCTTTGCACGCGGTGGACGATTTCTTTACCAATATTTATTTATTTTCAAACATCGTTGTATTTGCATCGTGGCACGGTCGTTATAGTATTTTTACTGCCCGATTTGCCAGTATATCATCAATTCTTGTGTAAATACGCACCAGCAGGCGAGACCTATAGCTAGTAATACCGAATTTTCAATTATTTAAAACTCAAAAGTTAAATTGAAAGAATATGTACACAAGCTTTCGAGCTGGCAATTTGCTGACGAGATCATTTTCATTCAAATATTTGCGAACCTTGTTATTTTTCTAATGATATGAATCGCGTTTTCGCAAAATCTACCCGAGAGTTTTTTTAAACGGATAGTCTTTTTTCGCGATTCCCTAAAGCTTATTCTGAAAAAAGATCAACCGGTCAGATGAGAAAAATTCTTCTTTATCTGGATAAACAATAAACGAAAAGCTCTCGAATTTTCGATTTCAATTTCCTTTTTTAAAAAAATATGAAATGAAATAATTTTTGCGCGTTAACAAGAGTTTTTTTCTGATCTATACTGATTTCGAAAGAGCTGTGCTTAACATTATATCTAAAAAAGTTTCAATGCTCTTTTTTAATCACTCATCACTCATCTTTGTTGTACATTACGAAGTATCGATCTATATACATAATCATCTTCAAGGTCACTGTTGTCTTCTGGTAAACGTTCTGCACCTGTATCTTCTTCTAATTTCATATTTTTATCATCTATCAACAATTTCTCAAAATCTCTGTCTACGCTCTCCGATGTAGCGGTCCAAGTAAATCAGGTTGAGTCTGGGTTTCAAGCAAAAAAGTCCGCAAAATTATTTTGATTATTGAGACAGCTAAGGCTCTAAAGACATCAAAAGAACGTCTTAGACTTATTATGAATGGATAGTCGAGTGTTCAATGGGGCTGCCGCTTACCAAAAACAACAATGAGGTGATGATTCCGAGCAGTGTTTAAAGCTTTTCAATCGTAGTACATTCAAATATTTGAGTTGACATGTTGACATACGCAGAAGTCGGTTGAAAAGGAAAAAAATGTAAACAGCGACTATAATGTATTCTTATTGGAGCCCCATTTGAAGAAGAAAATGGTGTTTCATCAGGGCAATGTACCAAGTCACACATCAATAAAAAAAATGGCAAAATTGTATGACTGCATTCTACAGATCTGACTATCAGTGACTTTTTGCTGTTTTCCCTCAAGATAATACTTGCTAGATGGAAAATTTTGCGTCAAACAAGAGGTTATCGCTAAAACTGAAGATTATTTTAGGATATTGTATATATGGTACTAAAAAATTGTATTCAACAATTGTATGGCCGCTATAATCGTTATATCGTTCACGGGGGCAAATATATTGAAAAAAAAAGGGTTTTTTTCTAACTATTAATCGAAAGATATTTATTTCATTTCATGAGGACTGTTTTTTTTCAACTTCCAATCACTCCGTGCAGCGCACTTCACCATTGTTGATATTCAGGCGTCAGTCGGCGTTCTGCTACAGTCATTATTGTTGCTCCCGCCAAGTGTGAATTGCGAAGTGTGATTCATTTCCTACAGGCTAGAATGCTGCAGAAATCCATCGAAGAATGAGTCGTGTGTATGGGGAAAACTTCATGAAGAATGGTGTTGTGCGTGAATGGTGTCCAAAGTTTAAAGATGGCCATAATGATGTGTATGATGAGGTAAATCTGTCGTTTCAGATGACCTGGTCCAACGAGTTGACAGAATGGTTAAAGAAAACCTCAGATTCACCATTAGAGGTGCGTTGTCTACGGAAATTCTAGAGCTTTCAAGGTCTGTTCATTGGCGGCAACTTTATTTGAAGAGGGTATTGAAAAGCTCGTTCATAGATATGACAAATGTTTCAATCCCTTCGGTGATTATGTCGAAAAGTAACCGTAAGTTTACTATCAATATTTTGGTAATAAAAATATTGATTTATATGAACTTTTCTTATATTTATAATCTATCGGAGGTTGAAAAAAAAACGTCCCTCGTAAATTACATAGAAATATGTATATATAAGAAAAAAACATACAATTTTATCCAACAAATATCTTCGAGAAACACTGAAACTGCTTCCTTATATAACCTCGATTCATGCATTCTCCCAGGAAAACTTGTATATATAGTAGTTGACACAATTCACACGATACTGGGAAACAACAATATGTATGCTGATACGTAATACCGCCACTGTTTCGTTTCTAGCTGATTGCTAGAAATATTTTATCGTTTGTTTTGTGTACAAAAGCACTGGTGTATTTATGGGCAGGTTTGGAGGATATACTTTTATAATGGGAAAACACCACTACATTCGATTCAAAGCGAATTTGTCAACAATTCCGTACTGATCGTTTAATATGAATTCCTCACATCATTGTGTTGAAACACTATCGAACAGGAAAATAAATAAGGTTTTGTTTAACAGTGGTTGTAAAAACGGCGTCAACGTAACGTAAATAATTTTAGGAAATTTGTTTGTAGAAAAAACATTTTATTTCAATAGAACGACAATAAATATTTATATTCATTATATTTAGTTTTGTTTTTGAAAACAGTAATTCCACTACAAAAATTGGAATAATAGTCACGTAGTCACGGTATTATATCGAATCATCAGTAGATTTTTTTCTGATTGTTGACATGTGGCTATAGTCCGGTCAAATTAGACCAAAACATAAGAGTGAAGCTACATTAATTCCCATCAAGCTGAAAATCAGTGAAATTGTTTAAAATACAATTAAAAATAAAATTTGAATGTTTTCTATCATTTCCGTGTATGGAAAAAACATTATATTCAAGGTCAAAGGTCAAAAAATGAGTTTTCCGCGATTATCAGCAAAACGGTAAGTTTTATCATAAAAATACGTTAGACAAAAATTGAAGATCATGAAATTATCTACAAAAAACGTATAAATACTTTTTTTCCTACGAGCCACCGTTTCTGAGATATAATGATTCAAAAAGTTGTAAAAGTTATAGTCCGGTCAATTTAGACATTTGAAGTCACATTAATTCCCATCAAGCTGAAAATCAGTAAAATTGTTTAAAATAAAATTAAAAATAAAATTTGAATGTTTCCCATCATTTCCGTGTTGGAAAAAACATTTTATTCAAGGTCAAAGGTCAAAAAAATGAGTTTTTCGCGATTATCAGCAAAACGGTAAGTTTTATCATAAAAATACGTTAGACAAAAATTGAAGATCATGAAATTATCTACAAAAAACGTATAAATACTTTTTTTCCTACGAGCCACCGTTTCTGAGATATAATGATTCAAAAAGTTGTAAAAGTTATAGTCCGGTCAATTTAGACATTTGAAGTCACATTAATTCCCATCAAGCTGAAAATCAGTAAAATTGTTTAAAATAAAATTAAAAATAAAATTTGAATGTTTCCCATCATTTCCGTGTTGGAAAAAACATTTTATTCAAGGTCAAAGGTCAAAAAAATGAGTTTTTCGCGATTATCAGCAAAACGGTAAGTTTTATCATAAAAATACCCTAGATGAAAATTGTAGACAATAAAATTATCAAAAAAAAAAAGTTTGTATACTTTTTCTCCTACGAGCCACCGTTTCTGAGATATAATGATTCAAAAAGTTGTAAAAGTTATAGTCCGGTCAATTTAGACATTTGAAGTCACATTAATTCCCATCAAGCTGAAAATCAGTAAAATTGTTTAAAATAAAATTAAAAATAAAATTTGAATGTTTCCCATCATTTCCGTGTTGGAAAAAACATTTTATTCAAGGTCAAAGGTCAAAAAAATGAGTTTTTCGCGATTATCAGCAAAACGGTAAGTTTTATCATAAAAATACGTTAGACAAAAATTGAAGATCATGAAATTATCTACAAAAAACGTATAAATACTTTTTTTCCTACGAGCCACCGTTTCTGAGATATAATGATTCAAAAAGTTGTAAAAGTTATAGTCCGGTCAATTTTGACATTTGAAGTCACAATAATTCCCATCAAGCTGAAAATCAGTAAAATTGTTTAAAATAAAATTAAAAATAAAATTTGAATGTTTCCCATCATTTCCGTGTTGGAAAAAACATTTTATTCAAGGTCAAAGGTCAAAAAAATGAGTTTTTCGCGATTATCAGCAAAACGGTAAGTTTTATCATAAAAATACTTTTGACGAAAATTTAAGATCATGAAATTATCTACAAAAAACGTATCAATACTTTTTTTTCTACAAGCCACCGTTTCTGAGATATAACGTTCCAAAAAGTTGTAAAAGTTACAATGTTTCAGATTTATTGTCTTATTTAATGGCTATAATGAAAAAAACCAAATCTGCAACATTGTCGAACTTTAGCAAAATCTTCGTCAATTGATAATTTATTTAATGAACTTATGACAGTTCCAACCAGTCAACAGAAATTTCTTACAAATATTCACAACAAGTCTCGATTCATTTCAATGTTGTAAGAAAAGTTTACTGGTGAAACCATTAAATACAACTTTTTGAATCATTATATCTCAGAAATAATGGCTTGTAGAAAAAAAAGTATTGATACGTTTTTTGTAGATAGTTTTATGATCTACAATTTTCGTCTCAGGAATTTTTATGATAAAGCTCATCGTTTTCCTGAAAATTGCAAAAAACTGATTTTTTTGACCTTTGACCTTGAATAAAATGTTTTCCATACACGAAAACATTCAAATTCTGTGATCAATTGTATTTTAAACAATTTTACTGATTTTTAGCTTGATGGGAATTTATATTCATGTCTAAATTAACCAGATTATACGTCTCAATATTTTTTAAAACCGTATTTACCTGGTCTTCCCATCTTTTTTTAGTCTTCTTTTTGTTAGGTACGTACAATCCTAGTCTCACCTTTCATAAACTATGTTTTCTTCATTATTTTAAAAAAATTTCGTAATTCATCGATATTCTCTATTTACGGTTTTTACTGGACCGTAAACGATTGTCAAAATTTTCATTTCGAACATTCTCAATCCACTTTCTTATATTTTGTTTGTTAGAGCCGCTATCCTAGCATCCAAAGTCACCACCGCTTTTATCGATGCTTCATATTTTCATTTGCGTATCGATAATTTTTCCATTTTGCGGATCTTTTGTATCTATTAAAAGACCTTTCCTATGTTTAAAGTTGTGTTAACAACTTTGCACCGACGAATTTCAGTTACAATTGTTTTCTCAGTGTAGAAATCATCTAATGGTTATATGTAATTCAAAATCACGTAACGCCTCATTGGACGACGTTATACATATTTCCTCATCTAGGTTAACGGATTCCATAACATAAATGAAATATATCGTTTTAATTAAGACTATACCGCCCCCTGTAGCTCGCTTTCTCTCATTTCTCGATTGCGTAGCCATAACATCGAACATCAGCCTCCGCGAGTAATGTCTTCATTTTCAAAATGCCCTTTTGTACTTCGGTTTATTACCTTCGCCACCATTTTCGTTTATGTGGTTTCGTTCATTGGAAAGTACACAGAAACTCAGAGTCGTATCGAAAAAAAAAAAAACCAAATAAATCGATTGGATACAATTGGTCAGATCTCATCGTTGGTGGCACCAAATATAATCTTTGATTCAGGTTAAAATAATCCTTCTCTTCAATCAATGAATAAATCTTGAAATCCGGGTATTGTTAAGAAATTATTGGAAAGAAAAGTTTAAAGCAGACGTGGTAGCAAAGAAAATATGTCGTCCTAAGACATCCGTCTGCAGAGAACCAATCTACCACTAGAACTCGCCTATTATTGGACTCTCTTGGACCTTTGGACCTTTCCTTGTCTTGTCGAAAGATAATCGTTTACTTGCGATGGAAGAAGAATTTATCTAAACTGTTTTGTGGAATTGTGAAGGTTCAATGTACTTCAAAATCATTCCAGATGGTCGATCTATCAATACCAAGATATATAGTGCATAGCTGAGACGATCGGAGGAATATCCAGGTTTAGTTGCTAAGCCACATACCGCGAATGTTGTTGGTATTGAATTCCTACCAATCGAGCATCTAGTCCAGACCTTACACCAAGCATCCAAGCACAAAGAATGGTTTTACCAAGTTTATTTTTGTATGATTGGAAACCGAGATTATTTATAAAACACCCATATAAGAACGTGTCAAATCATGAAAGGATTTGAGGTGTAAAAAAATCAAAGTTGTGCCGCAGCATTGCCGATTCTCAAACAAACAACGGATTGGAGGGAAAAAGAATAAAAATGGTAATAGAAATTTTGCTAAACTACTTCTCCACGGATCACTTCTCAAATTTGTTTTCTTATGTTTTATTTTCCATGAGAATTTTTCTAAATGTTTCCGTATCAATTTTCGAAATACCGAGTCCGTTTCATTGCACGCCACTGTGATAATTGTAGCGGAGTTCTTCTAATTTTGTTGAGGTACCTCTCTGACTGGAAAGTTCTGCGAAATATACTCGATATTTAACAAAAAATAATACTGTTAATGAACATTTTGCGGAGTAAATGGAATCAGTACATGTAGTGAATTATTTAGAGCAGCTTTTAAAGCTGTACGAACGATTTTAAAAGCAGGGAATATGGAAATAACTTTTAATAAAAAATAAAAAAACGCGTATTTAAATTGAACATAGAAAATTTTGTACGAATCCAGTTTATATGCATGAAATTATTATATACAGGGTTATAATAAAGAAAAACAAAATTCCTAAAACGTATCATGTTTAGTTTTAAAAACAAATAGTACTTTATTTTATTTCAGGTCTTTTGACACCTTTCAAAAGACTAATTTGTCAAATTTGAATTAACTAAACAGTCTACTAAACAAAATTCGTACAGGACTTGTGCAACCTGTGTCTTTGGCTAAGGACAACACGATGATATAGGTTCAGATCATTTGCGGAGTTATATGAATCATTTCATGCCTAATTCGTTCCACTAAATCATTTCAATTGTCTGGTCGGTTAACGTAGACCCGACTTTTCAAATTATACCAAAGAAAAAAAGCAAAAGGCCACCTTCCTTCAAACTGGTTATCCAGAAACCTCCGAAGATTAAGATCATAATGTGGTGGTGCACTATTTTGTTGGAGCTACTTACTGAGATCCAATTTTTCCTTATTATTTGGATCTGGATATGCCACAATAAGGTCTGACATATGAAAATGTTAAATTGCCGATGACCAATACGTTTTTCCCTAACTATTCCTACCCAAACATTTATTTGAGGATGCTGGGTGTGTTTTTCCGAATCCTATGGTGTTCTCAAGGGATGCATCTTGTCCCCTACTCTTTTTCTCCTGTTTATCAACGATATACTTCGCCTCAATAAACTCGGATGGGCAACAGCAAATACCCAGGTTGCTGTTTTTACAAAAAAGGCTGGCGCTGCGGCTCAGGATTTGGTCCTAGTATAGTTACGTGGACAAATGAGCTAAGGCAGCTTCACAAAAGCTTGTAACCCTCTTTGATTACTCGATCTATTAGTTTCATCTTTTTTTTTATTTCTGAGAACTGATTCGTAATCAATAATAAACGGAATGTGATGCGCAAACGCAGTCCCTAAATTGATTCGGAATTAGACCCGCGAACAAAGCTAATATCAATCCCAAAAGAATAATTTATTTCCTTGTATTTTTCCCATTTCTTCCACAAACAGTTCTTTATAAAAAAAAAAGAAACGATCATTTTTACTAAGCTTAAACATAACAAATCATTCGTATATAAAAAATTCTCTGGCAGGTTCATTTCTGTAAACTGTTTTCGGGAAGTTATTACAGCTACTTCTCCATTTATCCGTCACTTAATATCGTCACAAATTACTTTCACTTCAGTATAATACACCGAGAGGGGAAAAATAACGACGAATAAAACGAATTATGGCGGAACATTTTTTGTTTCCATTTCCACTCGTCAAAGATCTCTCTGAAGAGCGATCCTCGATTTGTAGTTTCTGTTTTACGTTCGCATACGATATATTTTATTAGAAAACGATTTTTAATTCGCACGATGAGGGCGAAAACAATGTATAACTATTAAGTAAGGGACGACCCAGATGATAATCATCTAGAACGTCTTCTCGACCGTTTAAACTATTCGTGCTAGCGATTAACATTCACCGCCATACTCTTGTGGTACCTATCCCGTCATGAATGTTGGTGAATATCATATGAATCTTTATTCTGGTAGCAGCGATGCTAAAGAGTTGAGGAGAGGTTTTATCTAACCAGGTTCATAAGCCAGAATCTTCTTGTCTTCTCCTTGGATCCCTTTTTCCTTTTTGCTTTGCAGGTTGGATTGGAACGATGCGTATCTGGATTCGTTTCGTATTATGTGGTCGAATTTTTACAGTTAAAGTTATTATTATGACGGGTGGTACTATTCACCAGATCTTGTGAATCTTCTATATTATTGGCAAATGCGATGGTGAGAACTGTATATCTGTTAAATTAGACATTTTTCCTGTGAATGATTTGTTGGCAGTAGCGAAAGACACTGCGTTCGTAACTGAAGGTTTTGCGTTAACAGCTTTCGGTTCATAGCGTTTTTTTCCTTCGTTTTTCTATAAATTTGATCTTGTTCTGATTTAATTTCGGTAGTTTTCTATGGCAGAGTTAAAGAAAATTAGGAAATACCCCATATTTATATCAATCCAGAACTATTTCATTCATTATTGGTTTATATTTGAAAAAATAATCTATAAATCACTCAAAAGGTGGTTCTCAATTACAAAAAAAATGAAGTATGAAGCTGAAACGTGTCGTTTTTCAAATCCGTATCTTGTTAATAGTCACATATGTTTTTTAGATGCGATTTTCCGAAGTTATGAAGAATCTGATTATTCTTTATTACCATCTACTTTTGATTTACAGTTGCCTCTTTAATGGACCCATATTTTTGAGAATCTCGTTAACAATATCGCGAATTTACCAGCGCTTCATACCACGAAATGCATAAAAATGGGAATAGGGAGATAATGTTGGAGTTCGTATACATCGGAAGTGAAAAATTCCTTTACGCCTTAGTGAAAAATTGATTCAGGTAGAATGAATAAGTAATTGTTTAAATTTTGGGCGACGGACTGTTTTTATCTTCAACACTTAATCACTTCAATTACGGAATAATCGATCGAAAGATAGGCAGAAATTAACATCAAATATTTTTATGTAAGACTGAATCCTTGACAATATAAAGGACAGTAATGTTGCAAACTGCTCAATATTATGAACCTAAGACAATTGACCATGAAGATATTCAGATACAAAATTTTATTAGATAGATAGAGTAGATTAGATTGAAAATTTATCTCACAAAAAAAACGTCGCAATGTTGCCGTTTGCTACGAACGCTACTTTGAGTACTTCTTTGAAAGATTAGAGACGAGCGCAAACGTAAAAGTAACTGAAACTAGCAAATATTTTTCCTACACTGCCATAAGACAAATTTACGATGTGAAAAATATTGTGAAAGTTGTAACCAAGGGTTAAGACAGAGACGTAGTGGAAAAACAAAACCTCGTGTTGAAAACATTTTCACAACTAACTTTGAAAGTCTTTTCAAAATTCCATGATTCAACTCAAAATATGTTGTAATTGTATTGCAAACTAGCAAAACCCTGATTGGCTATTACCAATATTGTAATTTTTAAAGCGATTGCTTTAAAAAATATTTTGAGAAATAGCACAAACCAGACTGGGCGCATAAGCCCATGAAACATCCTTGAGAATAACCAAAATTTAACTAAAACGCGTCATGAATCATGAATTTTAAAAAATCTGACGAATAAACGAAAAATCTATGGACGTTTTAAAGAATAGTATGTTTTTATTCTTTAATCTGTCAATGGCTTCAAATCTACTCTAGGGTGGTTCTATTAATAATTTTGACAGTTATTTCCAGCGAATCAACTCGCAAATAATTAACCAACCCTGTATCTAAAGATTGTTTGTTTCGTTTCAACTTTTCCCCAAGGTTTTTTCAGAATTGGTGGAGTCATATGGCAGACGAACGAAAGTTTTCAAATTATGGCGGATTCACCGATGTTAAGAAATCGCGCTGGTATTATTAGTTTACTTTTATATTCATCAAGGCCCTATCCAGAAGAAAACTGGATATATGATATATTGGAGCGCATTTTTGTTGATTTGAGTTTATTGATGTATCAAGAGTTCTTATAATTTTTAAATTTAATTCAACATCCATCGCAGCAAACGTGAATTTAAATAAAGGGTGTATACGTTACAAATTTATAAACAGATATGTTTTACACATGAAAAACTGGTTTTATGTTTTATATCTGAAAATATGGATAATCAGAAATTGTATTGGTAAATATCAAATTATTAGATAAGTTCTGTTTGTCAAATTTTTCATGGAAAAGGTGCTTTTCACCACTCCAAGCTAGTTCTACCGCAGCTAGATGATAAAATTTTTTTTTGACTCCCCCTGGTGGGTCTTCATGTTTTTGTAAATAAATTTTTCTATATTTGTCTGAAATAATATTTCGTTTATCGGGTGCAATTATTCTCTCGCCACCTTGAAGTGTATGATCAATATATTCCTGCGTTCTCATTCGATTGATTCGAATGGACATGTTTTTCTTATCGTAATTAGCATGCTTGCTTCTGATTGCTTTTTAACATTAGAAAGTGTGAAAGCATAATATGTTTGCAGTCACGAGATTGCTGTCAAAACCAGTTACATACATTTACAGGAATACAATGTTTCTAAAACTCCTTTCACAATTCATTTTCTTTGTAGTTCTATTGCATTGCTGAAGATTTCTCGAAGGTATCAACCTAATTAAGACTGATTCAGGAATACTAACGGAACTCTTCTCGTGGGTATTGCCGCTTCAATGGACATTTGAGGACGTTTAGCCAAGGATGCAACGCGCGAGCTTTCTGATAGGAGCATCCCTAGTGCCACAACAACAAAATAAGATGCAATAGATGACCCAAGGTCACAGTTCATATGACATACTTTGCATTGCAGACGGAATTGATTCTACAGAAAGCTGGTTTAAATGATATTTTGAAGTGAAAGTTCTTAGTTGATTTCAGTTCTTATTTGCTTTGCAACAGCTCAAGGCTTGACGGTGTTGGACCAGCTGTAGATCAGACCACCGAAAATGGATCCGAATGAATACGTCTTTGGTTTTGTTTGCTTTGTTAAAGAATTTTAGTACGTATACGGGAAAATACCATTAATATAATGATCAAATGGAGAGATTGCGTTCCTATGGAGAGTATAAGGTCCTAGAACCAGCTATTCCAATTGAGTTAGACGCCAGGTCCAAAATAATCGATGAGAGTTCTTTTTTTATTCTATCAACTGGTTCCGAAAAGGCTTTTCATTAAGCAAAGGTAAACTAAGAAGAGTTACTGGTATGTTCAGTTGACGCTGTTTGGCGAATTACCATCAGAGAAACTCTCGAAAGTTCTAATTGTTTCTGCAAGGAACCAAACTGACAAACAACTCTAACTGACTGGTAAACAGCTCGAGGTACACAAAAGATTAACATGTCAAAGTGTTGGTAACAAATATTAACGACAATAGGTTAAAGATCACAGTGAAAAAACTGTCAAAATTGTTAACATTGATATTGATACAATAATAAAAATTTACGTAATACGCATTACTGAAGCGTGAAATATATGAATCGTTTTGAGAACCTTTAAACCTCAACAACTCAATGTGTCGTTTCGTGAATACATCAGTTGAGTTTGGTGTGTGATTGGTCAGATAGTGGTACGTGCGACACCATACCCATTATTTAAGCGTGTGTATTTTCGAGCACGTTAATTTAATTTGCGGTCGTAAGTAAATCAGACCGAACAATAATATTTTACTTCTCTTGTAAACCAACATGAATAATTGTTTGTAACACATGCCATAAATTCAGCTAAATACCCATTAACCTGTTTGTCACTTTGAATCCCATTTGATATGGCAATTTTTGTTTGCTGCTATTACGGCGGATTTGTGCAAAAAGATGATAAAAATGATTAAACGAAGGGTTTTTGAAAACAATTTATATTTATGTGATTTTATGGGTTTAGTCCCTCGGCTTTTGTATAATTTTTATGAGACGTTCTTTACCAATACATCTTTCAGTAAAGTATGAACCGAAATAACAATACAACAAAAGTTTTGGCATCTAAAGGTATTTGTATATTTGAAAAAGTGAACATGCGGTTAATTTTGACTCATAGTGAAAGGAAATTGTCCTGGGTAGCTCCCTTTACTGATTAGACCTATTATTTCAATATATATATATAAATATGCCCTCAAACTATTTCCAAATGCAGGAAAAGATGATTTGATTTCAATTGGCAAGTGATTGTGCATTTTTTGCATTGTAAAATATTGAGCCCTCAACTAATTCTGAACTTGGAGTAGGTAGGTAAAGGTTTTAAGTGGACAGCTGTTTCTGAAATTGGAGAAGTGTGCTTACGAATTACGCAAATGGATTCAAAGATGGATAAGGAAGGAACAGTCAGAATCTTTCAAAGAAGAGCCTGCAATGAGCCCTGCTGTTTAGTATGAGTAAATATCTAACAGCTCTCTTTTGTAGTTTGAAGGATTCGCTCAAATTGTGTCGCACTCAATAAGGGAATAATAGAGTGTTAAGGAGATGGATAAGTTCAGTTCTATGGCAATTGATATCAGCTTAAAGCAGGAGGACTTAATTTCAGTTCAAAAAGTTGTCTACAACAAGCCTTAACAATTTTACAGATTATTGTTGTTATTTAATAAAAAAGGCTGCAATGTATTTTTATATGATAAAACTTTGGTTTTAGAAACGTTGAGATAGAAAAGATTAGAATCGCACCATGATTTAAGGGTGATTAGGTCACTAGATATGGTTGTATAAAGTGCCGTGAGATCAGGGTTGCTTCAAGAGAAACTAATATCGTCTGCAAATAGACATATTTTACCATTGATGTCTAGATAGAGCCTATTACTGAACCTTGAAGCACTCCACATTCTATTGGCTTACAAGAAGACATCCACCTTCACCAGCTGACTTCTGTTGGTAAGATATGACTTGAACCAAGTGAGAGGTAGTACTGCAATTTGTTGATTAAAATATTACGATTAACACAATCGAAATCCTTAGAAAAATCACAAAAATTTGTTGCAGTGGAGTGACGACTGTTTAGGCTACGATAGACATCATTAAGGAGGAAGAATATAACATAACAACATATATAATTAAAAACCCAAATGGATGGGTAGTAAGTAACGTGGGAAGGAATGGAATTGGACGATAATTCGATGCTTGATTTTCTTCATAAATCTTTTATCAAATTTAGATACAACCAAGTTGCTGCTGGTCATTTGACTGAAATAATTGTTTTTCACCGATCTTCAGAAAAATCTATTGAACGTGTCTTTCCAATAAGATAATTAAATAAGTTCAGATCGAATGACGAATTTGGACAAATTCTGTTCAAGGGACCTCAAAATGCGCGTGGCAGTAATCAGAAAACAGCTTCCTCAACAATTTCTGATTAAAATTCTCATATGAAGCGAATAGATTAGTTCAAACAATTCATATCCTCATATCGAACAATAGAATAAGGTCCTGGACCTTTTTCCTAAACTTGCTTGTATTGTCTAAGTATGGCTACTGCAGAGGCAGTTAGGTTAGGTTAGGTCATTTGGTGGTGGACCACATCCAGGTCGTATAGGAAGAGGCGAGCTCCATTTGGATCGGATAGATCGTTTGATTGTGAAAATCTAAATATAATATGAAGACTTTAGTACATTGCTACGGTTCAATAACTTTTATTGAAATTGTTGTTTCTATATTTTCCTACTTCAAAACATTTTTAAGTTTTTGTAATAAATAGAGACAATCAAAGTGTGAAATGCTTTACGTTTTCTATTTTCCTTTATAGATAAATTTAATCCGACGACTTTGTCACTTTCGTAATTCAATTACGGAGAGAAATAATGGAAATAAAAGAAAATCTATATCGGGCGTCTGTACGGCTATATTTTGAAGTTGAACAGCTCTGAAATTGAACCGAAGTTATGAAAACTTTTAGAAAATCACAAAATAAACACAGAGACTGTTTAAATCGGTTTCTCGTTTAAGCGTTATGGAAATTAATTAACTATTTAAAATAAAAAGGAGAATTATTAGTTGAGGATAATATTGATGAAGAAAATGATAAAATTTTAGCGCCTAAAAAGAATATTGATGAATAATTTTCTATGAACAACAATCGACGTAAGGCAAAGAATATTCGAGATAATAGATTTAAGGATTATAGGTAAACTAGATGAACAAAAAGGCAATATTCGAACGAAATGTTCCACGAAAAATTCATTTTATTTATATATCAGCAAGAATGAAGATTTATAAAACTATACATACAATAATTGGACGTTTTTTTCTTAAATAATCACGTGTTTTTGTTAATCTTTGTTATATATTTCTGTGAAAACATCAGCTATTAAGGCTCTTCGATCTATTTTTTATTGACTTTATCCGACTTCGTATCGATTTATGGTTCATGTTTGGTTCCATTTACTTTGTAGACTTCCTAATACCGACCAAGTTCTAGGATTATAATTACATGTTTGAAGCACTTACAAATTTTAATATAAGTTTTATGTTTTCACTGCTTGGAAATTTGAACACCACGTTTTGCACTCAAAATGGACCGTAAGCTCTATTTGTAGTCTTTAGAGAACTGCGCAGAGAGTTAATATTAGAGTTAGAGTTACAAGAAATGTGGTAGGTGTTACTTCCACCCACAGGTGCATAAATCCTAGGAGGATACTTCTAAAATTTAACCAAGTTTACCATGAGATCTTTGCTAAAGAGTCCGTACGATGTAAGCTGGTAGTTCAGGACAAGATCATCGAACAAGTCTCACAATTTAAATACCTTGGTATGGGTCTGTCAAGGACCTAAGAATCCAGATTAACAAAGCGACTGTTTAAGGCAGATAATATGGGCGAACGAATACATGCGAAAGAATATATAAGACGGAATAGAAACCAGGAAGGAAACCAACAAAACGAAAAGCATGCTTCAGGTAACCGAAATGAAAACGCTCAGGACTATAATAGGGAAAATAGGAGTGGATCTAATCAGGCACACTGACATCAGAGAACAAATGTGGGTTGCAAGACATCGTAAGATGGAGGAGACAAATGATACTGGTACGCCCACGTGAGAAGAATGGAAGGGAGTAGACTGCCACGCATCGTACTTGAAGGGAAAAAAGAACTCGGACGACCACCTAAGAGATGGATGGATGGACAATAAACATTCTGGAGTGAGGTGGAAGCAATATGATTGAATTTAATGCAGCAAAGACCTAGGCTGATGTTTTTACAGAGAAATCTGACATTTCGTCTCAGGGTCTGAATTTCCTTCACAAAGCTTGGAGTCCTATTCAAGATCGAAAAGTTATAAGCCCCGCAACAGCTTCTACTCTTCTACAAGACCCAGATTCATCCATCTTCGGAATATTGCTCAAACATACGAAGCTCTGCTCCATAGTATATTCCAAGGATGCTCGATCCAACACATAAGAGAGCAATTCGACTTATATGTGATCCAGAGTTGATTAGAAACTTGGAGAGTGTTCTGGGATCCAACTACGTCTTGTCCTTGCTGATAAAACTCATAAAGCATTTAGAAATTAATCGTATATCACGCGAAGAAAAAGTAGGAATTCCAAATATGTAAAAAAAAATCTTATTTATTAACCTAAATTGATTCAATCCGTATTCACACTTCCTAATGAGCTCAGCGACAAAGAATTGTGAGAAAAATGTTTGATGTAACTGTTGGAATAACAATTACCTATTTCTCGTTCAAAAATGTTGAAAGATTAATTAGATATAGCCTAGAATTTTCTCTCACAGTAATGTAGAATTAACAACTAACCGACTGGGATGTAATAAGCGTGTATGATAATGGAATGCTTTTATTACCTGACACGTTATGAAATTCTGATCGATAGAATTTCGCATTAGGTAAATTTGAGATTTGTTGCTTTATATATCGATCCATCAAATAAAAAAGACACACTCGTTCTGTGACAATCCCCCAAAATAGCATTGAAAGAGACGAATTTGAAATGAAAAATTACCTTTCATTGAAATTGATATATGAATTATAATTTTCATTTTACCAAAAAAAAAAAAACAAAAATGCGAATACCAGAAAAAACCTTTTTATCTAAATACAATAAGCGTTTAAAATTTTATACGGCCATAACAATTTTTACTAGTTCAAATACGAGGTATGGCTATTAAATAACGAAACTAGCGATATAAAATATTCTATTTTGATATTATGTATATTTATTTATCATCACCTTCAATATACACCTTTCCTTTATCCCTACATCGTTCCTTGTCTGCTCCTTCAGGACGCGCGCCGGTTTTTCTTTCACAGCTTCAACAGACTCAAATCTTGTTTCTGACAAACTTCGGTTTAAACTTTACTGGCGATTTGGGGGTAGTTTAAACTTTAGTTTAACATGAAACGGAGGATCTAAACTTCACTTTTTCAAATTGTTCACAATATAAGAGTTTAGGTAGAATGATCTAACGTTTGCACTCTATTTGATGATGATGTTGTGGTTCTATCGAAAAATTTGACCTGTAATTTGTTTATTCTTGGTTTAAAATAGAGTTCAAACCATAATTTAGTCTCCAGGCTGTAAAATTAACCCTTAATGCAAATTCGACTTTAGTAAAGAGTTAGAAGTCGCAGTGTGCACGATTTAAGATTCAATTGCATTCGATTCGTGTCAATTTATCGAGTTTTTTGTTGTTCAAATGTGAGGATTTTAGGCACCAGTTTCACACTTTACGCATGTTCAAAATTTTCATGTAAAATTTGATGCAACACATTCTTTGGTAATTCCTATAGATTCGGCGATCGCACGAATACTTAGCCGACGGTCAGATCGAACAATATTACCGATTTTTTCGATTTCAAACGCCAACTTAACCAAACGTGAATCATCTTTAACATATCGGAAATCGAAATCGAGTAGGCTTCGGGCTAAACAGCTGAGGATCGCTAACCTTTGATGCATGCATATCTTTTCTGTAGCTAGTAGCCAGTTACTTAATAGCCACACCTTGTATTATTCAATACCATATAGTCGACTTTTTGGGAAATATGAGGGTTGTCGCTACAATAAAAACTTCATAAAACTGTCAAACAATGATAGAAAATGAGTACAAACGTTATAATCTAATAGCAAAAAGAACAACTACAACTAGCTATAACTAGTTTTTTATCGAACTTGCATATTTTTAAATTGCAGAGGATCTTCGCCTCCTTTATCACATATCTCAAATTGGCCCGATTCCTAACCTTATTTTTTCAATAATCATTTTTTTTCCAATTTTCTATGGGTGTTGCTTTACTTTACCTAACCAACTTTTGTCTGAGACGCCCTCTCTTTTTCCTTAAACTACATATTCCTCTATCAATATTCTTTGTCGCTCTTTATTCAATCAGAAAATATTATCGTCCATATCTTAATGCAATAACTTCGTCGTTTTCTGTCTATTTAACGCTTTCAGATGAAAATTAGTCTTTGATCGTTTGATTTGCCAAATTGTAGTCTATAGTGAACACACTGTTTACACTGCCCCTGCACGAACACTTTCAATTATATTATATCGCGTTTCGATAACCAAGTTATCGTCTTCAGAGATTGAAAGTTTTCCTTAAGACGTGTCCGGTAGTGTAATTGTGAGTGTTGGTGTAGTGGCGGTATAAACAGTGTGTTCAGAATGAATATTACCAACTATTCCACGGACGTCAGCTTCAAGTGGATTTGTAAAAGCTCGCAAAACTTTGTTGGTACAGAATTCCCATTGTGATGAAATAATCCCATGATTTAAAGATGTTGTTGAACATTTACGATGATTTACGAAACAAACTGAATATATGACACCCATTTTGGCGAATGTAGCTTCAATAACAAGGTTACTATTAACGGTTAATCATAGGAAAAGCTCCTTTTTTTAAGAGTAGATATTCGAAAATTCAGTTCAGAATTCTACTAATTTTCTAATGCAGATTCAGGTAATTCCTCGAAAGCAATAGTCATTGACACAAAATCAAAAAGTTGATTTATTTGAATGTCTCTCAATATATAATTAATTTCGGGCTAAAGGTTAATAACTTTGAGGTACTCTAAACCTCTCTTGATATCTATGGAATATTGTCTGCAATCGGTTCATAATTTATTAACGAATTACGTTGAACGCATTGAGAAATGAGGTACAATTAGTTTGTGGTACTATTGACCTTCTAGTTGTTGTTTTTTTTTACTATATTACTCTAAAACAAAAGAGATCATTATAAATAATGATAGACAAAATACTAACACATGGTTAATTTATAATTTTTAAGCCGTTGTAAATTTCGCACGTTCTTTTACAGCAATTGTATGATTACTTCAAACAGTTGCACCAATCTTGAGTAAAGATGATAGCGGATTGTAATTATGTATATATATATTACTTTAGAATTGGTTTAATAGGATGTAATTTAGAGGGCACTCAATTATTATAAGTAACGCCAATAACGGTGCTTGAAAAGTTTCATTAAATTTATTAATAAACATCTACACTAATTTTAAGAAAACATCAAAAAACATGAAGCAAACGTTAATTTTGTTGGAAAATATCAGATATAGATGTAGAATGGAAGTTCCTAATGTAATAAATAATCACTGGTAGACCAAAAAATGTTCTTGCTGTAACAAAAATATTTAAAAAAATCTAAGCTCTATGGATTTGGGTACTCGTATCGATCCAAAGAATCGATTGTGTCTCCCTGGAGAACCCAGTGCTTACAGCTACTTCTTTTAAAAAGTCTGGCATGTGGGATGGTTTTAATTGCCAGAGATCTTCGTCTTCTATTTCATACGCACCCAGGTGTAGTGCTCTGGAGTTCTTTAGTGTTTTAATCTTCGAAATCTACGCTCTAAGTTCTTACGTAGTAAACTAATTAATATCCCCCTAACTAGGTGGCACTTTCTTTAGTCATAGTTTTTTATTAGACCAAGTAGACCATTTTTTAGATCTACAAGAAGTATCTACTCAACATTTCGAGATCCTGGTTGAAATTAGAATCTTTCTGGCTCAATTTACTCTAAGAAATCTTTTTGTCTATGAATACAGGTCCCATAAAATTTACTACCCGTGAAATAGAAAAGATCTGAATACTTATTAAGGTTTTATCGATATGTTTTTCAAATATTCGGAAGGTATTAGCATTATAAAAATAATTGTTTGAGTTGAGTAGGTCATTAGATCAAATATATACTTCCAAATTATTAGGATCAAATTATATTATAGGGGTTTCCGTTTCCTGAAAAAATAAACCACTAAACTAACAATGTACCACGTGCGTTTCGCTAACCAAATTATCGTCTTCAGAGAGCGGACGAAAAAGAAATAATAAAAGGTTACTTGGGTCTGTGAAGACGATAATTTCGTTATTGTAAACCACGTCAGACAAGTATAGTGTAGTAAATAGTGTAATTCAACAATAACTTCCGCGTTACACTGTCATTCAAATACACTCAAATAGTTTCGCCCATAAATGTGGTTAAATCACCAATTACCATGTTCTTGCGAGCGGTTCTCTCGTAGAAGGAGCTATTAAGAACATTAAATCACATAAATATAAATGGAATTTATTCATTGCTCTCGAATATAGATTCTTCCAACCGTGGTATACCGTAACTAATTGATGGTGTATGTATATTAAACGCGGTCTTCATTTGAGCGAGGAATTATCATGCGATGGATAAGAAATATATCGATTGTTATATATGTTTTTGTTTTATGTCCGAAAAGATCTATCATACCAACGAGAGAGGATTGGGAAGAGAACCCAGGAACAGTAAGTAACTCGATCTTCACGGACGGGAGCGGGAGTATACTTTGAAGTTCTGGGAATAAGGGAATCCTTGAGGCTTAGAAATGGCTGCAGCATACTGCAAGCCGAGCTGCGGGCAATAGAACGAGGAACTAATCCGATGCAGAGTTGAAACGGTGCGTGACATTACAATCTACACGGATAGCCAAGCGGCTCTGAGATCTAAGTCAGTGGTGAGCTGTCGCGAAGCCCTGCCATGGATTCGTGACCGAAAGGTTAGACTCTGCTGGATACCTGGACACGGCAATGTAGAAGGGAATCAAATGGCAGACAAACTAGCAAAAGAACGGCCGGAGACCTGGTAAAAATTGAAGCGATTTTGAAGGAACAAAGTTATAGAAAAATATTTAAGGAAAATTTATGTTCTGTCCAGTACAGCATGACAACGATCCCAAGCTTTATAGAAGCCGTACAAAGAGTATTTGAAAGAATTGAAAATGAATAAGAACTGAAAGTAATGGTTTGGTCATCATAGCTGCCCGACATTCACCAGATTGAGTATTGAGAATACTGTTTTTATTTGTTGTGTATCACAAATTATACGGTAGGCAAAAACTTTTGACAGACAAACAAGCTTGATTCGCAAACCACGTAACGTAATTTTGATATCATTATATAGATAGATAAGTTGTGAACGTATCTAAAAGAAAAACTCGTGGAGCCTCAAAAATCTTTCGCAATTTAAAAGTCTACATGGAAAACTTCGCACCTCCAGACCCCGATTTTATTCAAAGCTAAGATTTGTAATGTTTTTTTTTAAAAATCTTCAAAAATCAGTCTTCATTTAACTTTTCTCATCGTTTAGTTTTTTTCCATCTACTGTAAAATTTGTGGCTACGGAGTTACGAGGTTTACGACTCAATCCGACGATAACGAATTATTTTATATGTGAGATGTTGATTTTACAATAATTTCTGAGCACATATACTTGTTTCGGAGATATTTACTCATAACTACTAAACTCGATATCAACATGCATAATTTCTAACACTAACAGATGCATATTCATCCTAAGAGTCAGCACTATAAATTCTCGTTTAATCGTGCCACCATATGTTAGAGTACAGTTGAGCATTTCGAATAAAGTATTCTAATGAAATAGATGAATCTTCATGTAAATGAACCATTTATTTAAGAGTATCTCTGAAATTCAATTAAATAAATCCTTTGTGTACATCTATCATTGTTTACTATCTAAACGCCATGGACAGCGGCTTTCAAGGTTTTCAGTTACAAATAAATAACAATTTTCGTTAAAGTGTTTGTTCTGTAACTGTTTAAAACAATACAGAGCATTAATCACTTTCAAAATCTAGAACTACATCTACTGTACATATGATACAAAGTTGTATGGACGAAATTCAAACTGCCTAAAACTGAACGTCATTATGGCATTTTAAACATTTTCAAATGCCTTTATTACTTCGTTTTTACAAAATCCACTTCTTTGGAAATTATATAAATTCAAGGAAAATACAGTTTACAAAACTAGCTCATTGATATAGACCGTGAAGCTGGTCCTGTTTTAATATGCGTCGAAGTCAAAGTTTGACGGACGATAATATCTAAGAAGACCTTTTTGTTTGTTTTGTTGAAAAAGATTCTGCAGGGATGAAATTCTAGAAGACAGATAGGCTGAAACTCAGAAACCGAACACACGCAGACCTGTAGGCAGACCACCAAAGAGGTAGTTCGGTTAGGTTCTGGAGTTCAGCTTCTCAGGAAGATCAAGGAAGAGGGCCAAACGTACAGGATTGAACAGGATCAGGTCCTATTGAAAGAGGAAGAAGAAGAAGACCTTTTTGTTTGTTTACGGCGATCTCGATATTTCCAGAATTCAAAGGTTCCTGAGGAGGTTTCAATAAATGAAACGAGTAAGTAAATCAGTCAACAGAAATTAACTAAACGGTGTACGAAAATGAATTTCTTCAATTTTTTACTCGTTAGAACTCTTTTATATGGTTTTGTGGTAAAATTATCTTGGTTTTAGGTTTAAAAGCATAAAATCTTGATGTTATATAAATCAAAATATCAGCTACAACATGAATATCAAAATAAAAATTACATTAAATATTTTTTTATTCTAATTTGTTATATATCGAAATAAGTTGCAATATTCAATTAGACTATTCGTAGTTGTATTAAAATTTATAGAATAAAATCATAAGTTTCACTTGAATTGTTTGTCTTTTTTATTGTTTTGTTTCTATGTATACGAATTTTTCCTAAAAAGTCCCTTAATTCTTATGTTTGAGTCTGCTTCAAGAATTTGCAATTGAATATAAGTTTGTTTTTCTTTTAGATATAAGTGTCTGCATACATTAAATATTAGTGAATAGTGAAGTGCATAAGTGTAAGTGATGTGTATAAACGAATGAATTATCAAAGTTAGATACATCGTGGGTATGAATTCATTCCATTTTAGCAAGTGTGAAAATTTCAAACTATTAAAAACAGGCAGAAAGATTTTTAATATTGGAGTATCATCAGATATAATCAGATAACCTTATTTACACAAAATCAGTTTCTCTTCTGCATTTCCACATAATTTATTATCTGCACGAAAGCGGAAATTTTAAAATTGCATGTTATTGTTCTCTAATCCTTACTCATACTGATTGATCAGCTCGTAGTATGTATAGAGATAACTAACTAATTAATATTAACATGTATGAAGTTGTTCGGATTCAATTTCCATAAAACGAAATAATTGCAGAGGAAATATACAAAAAAAAAACATCGTACTTCATTGTATGGTTAGAAGAACATCACAAAACCTACTCATTTATGTTTTGTTTAGCAAACATTTCATGATAATTTGTTCGTATAATTATTTTTTGACAAGTTATAGCTTTTTTTATCCTTCTAACGTCCCGTCTATGCTCCGAGTTGTTATTTATGTTACTTTTGTAGCAAAATGCTAATTAAACTTCAACTGTTTAAGTCTTCAAGTATTTTATGATTCGGGTAGACGTTCATTCGTATATTGTTCCCTGAGCGAGTAAAACAAGACATCGATTCTTTCAAAAAAATAAGCAGTTATATTGTTTTTTAACCATTTTTAATATTAAAAACACGAAACAATGATAAATATTGACATTCAAACTATGAAAAGTACAATCGGTGTTTGCAGATTACGCTTGTTCTAATCAGTATTGCGATTTGAGACAGTGATTGAAAACATTAACATAAAATTTGGAAGATAACTTGCTAGATTCGTGAAGAGAGCTTCTATTTGATCCATTAAGATTCTTATCTAGGGGATAGTTGGAAACCAAATTAACTAAAACACGACCAAAATCACTAGAGAATTTACGTTAACTAATCCTTCCAGAGATTCCTTTCTCTGATGCGACTCATCCCAAAAGGCAATCAAAACTTGACGTGACCTTAGCTTGTTTTGGCTCTGCTATGTTTCATCATTTCAATTGATCAGATTACACTCTCTTGGACCTTGAAGAAGCTATAAACATCGCTCACGACGTTTTACTCGACGCTGCATTTGTACTGCTTTGAGAATTCGAGGCATCTAACTTCCTCTAATTTTTCTTAAATTCAAATGCTCTTGAAGATTCCTTTGAATACTTGACTTGGTTTGGGCTGCAATTTTTTTGTTTTTAGGCTTACGTCACTTCCACTAATGATATTTTCTGGAGTAGTAAACAGAACCTCCACGCGTGGATCATCTTCTAATAGGTGTAGTTTTCAGATTTACTACCTGTAGACTATTAATTTTTTGCCGCTTCTACAGATCTCTGCTTTAAATTTCAACTCACTCTTTTCAAGAAAAAAAAGCTCTTTTCACTTGAACAAAGCTTTATTGAAGTCTGAATTAATATTTTCTAAATTCTGTGTCCACAAAAATATAAAGAGAGACTATTTAATATTGTCAAAATTTCAAAACTAGCTTCTCCATGTGAACAATATTGTCTAAGCCGAAATAAAAAACTATTCTCAGCCTGCCACTGGTTCGAATAGATCGAACCAACAATTTGAAACTTTGTGTAAAGCTAAAGATGTTTGCGAACGTACTCTATTTACTAAATAAGTCCAAGCACACATGGACTGCACTACGTATCTAATTTAACTTCTTTTTAGCCTTCCACTGTCGGTTTCTCTAATTTTTTTTTTAAAGTAAATGAAGAACGAGCCTTTCAGCATATACCTCTTGACAAAGCGATATCCGACATCTTCTACAGTTGCTCTTGAAGGACCTCATCATCAAATACGCATTGCAACTTTGAAATTAATGTTTTATTTACACATTTACTTTGTAATAGCGGCGATTTAGCTACAGTTAGAGCTCATTACTTGAAGATGATTGTGTTTGAAAATGCAATGTTGCCAGCTCGAAATCCACTAATTACGTGGAAGTAACCCTCATGTACATTTATACATAAATTTATTTCACATACAGTATATTTCTCGATAATATTTCACATTTTCAATACCTGCGTTGTTAAAAGCTAAACTATCTCGTATATTGATGCTTGCAACTTATTTTTTTCTTATTAGATAATTCGTACGTTGACTATGTTCTCGGAAAAGTACATAAAATTAAACAACTTTTATAAATTAAATGAATATGTCCAAATGTATTCGTTTTTTTTCTCTATAAAAAGAACAAGGAAAATCCTAATCATCCTGCAGCAAGAGTCGTAAAAATAAAGAGCAGACCGTTTCTGTTTCTGCGAAATGATCATTATTCCATTTCATTTCTCTCCACTCTTTCGTATACTATCAATGACCATAACTTAGATAATATTACCAGTAAGAGATATTTTTGGAAAATATTCAACTTTTTTATAGCAGGATTATATACTAACATTTGCACTAACCCTACACGTAATCTACGACTAATCAGAGCTTTTTATAAATGTATTTAAGCTATGTTGCCATATCATTTTCATTTCTGTTATTGGGTCATTTAAATTCATGAATAAATAACTATTTGTCGTGCTGGGGATGTAGATGTTGTGCAGGGGATGTAGATAGTACAAGCACTGTATTTTTTTATATACAAAACTTACTGCAAATTACTAAACTGAAAGCGAATTACGTGTTTTAAACTATATCATCTTTTAAATCGTGTAGAATAGAATATGAGGTTATTTTATACATTATTCTGTATAATTATTCACATATATATGCGAATCTCACCGTCAATTTTGAGCAAATCGTTTTTCTATAGTCCAAGAGCTGTCAACGGCTTAATTCTACTACATAAGCTAGTCCAGAAGTAAAAAGACGAGAAATTTTGATGACTTGGTGACTTGGATAGTACGAAAGCAACAAAAGCGAAATAATTGTTATGAAATTAGTGGTATTGATAAAACAGAAGTTACGAAAAGATTAACTACGCAGCAAAGCTGAATGTATGAAGATTTGGGATTAACTTCGTGTACTACATGAATATTATAACTATATAATTATCAGTAGATATAGAAATTGTCATCATAGGATTATTATAAGCATCGGTTTTTCGTTGATTATGCTTTATGCTCCAAAGCAGTTGGAAATTGATCCGTTGTCTTAATGATGAGGTTCAGACTCAATGGGCTTGTTTATAAACAAAATTCCTTTCAGATTCCATTAAATCCAGGAAATATGGATGAAGCTGATCTCAGCAAGATGTGGTTTCAACAGCAAGACACAATCATTGCCTTATTTATATATACTGATACATATCCGAGTGTATCTGGAAGCTTCTTGTAGATCTTTTATTACGGTGAATCACTCCGCATGGTTTCTTACTGTTTTCTTTGTTCATCTTTATATCAATTTTTATGGCTTTTAGTTTTTTTTTTGTTATACATTTTCTCCTATTATTGATCTTACTTGGCATTCTCACCTTATTTTGTGCGACTTTTTGGTCTACCTTCTATTGATCTCCCATATTTTTGTTTTATTACTGGATCCAGTTGCCGTCTCTTTACGTATCCATACCCTTTTAGTCTTTAGAATTTTGTAAATTCCTCTCTTTCAGTTCCTTATTCACTATCCTTCTACATTAATTGTCATCTATTTTTCTTTCGACTATTCTAAGGTTTTTCCATATTGTTCAGACCTTAATCTTCCTTAATATCAGTGACTTGTATCTTACTTTCATGCCTTGATACTTGTACTTACTATGGTTTTGGTACTTTTTAATTCTATTATCCTGAGTACCACTTTTTATTTTTTGCCATCGTCGACATATCATTTATAGACTTATTGATATCGAAACTTGGTAAAAAGTTCTGTCTTCCATAATAGGTCTAACGCCTTTTCATTTTTCCCTCATCCTAGCTCTAGATTGTCACTCCACCTCTTTCGCGGTCGACCTCTACTTCGTGCTCCAATAGGATATTTATCCCTTGCTATTTCTACCAATATATCGTCTGTTGTTGGGCTTATGAGTTGGTTCCATTATTTCCTACTCTGTGACATCCATTCGTTAATGTTTGTAAATCTGCTTGCAGTGCTTCTGGGTGGACTGATTAACCAAGTTACCAGTCTCAAGCCCGGAAAATGAGAAGGCTTGAAGGGCCAGTTTAGCAACCTACTCCGCAGATAACTGGATATGGACTGATTCAATGATGAAGATGATTTCGAGAAAAGGTTCCTAGTTCTGATATTTATCTGTGGAACCAGCAACAATTGACGCTTCCAATGCCGTATTTTTCCCGACATACAACCAGAAATGCACAAAAATTTGTAGTCTAGAATACTCTTCGGTCAAAACAGCTAAAAGCCCGAAATAATTTTCAATGTATCGAAATTATGAATAAGCACCTTTTTTGGTTGGAATTAAAATTTATTTTAGAATTTCTATGGGTTATAAAAACACATAGTATATTAACAATCTGGCAGTAAAGCTTGAATCGCATATCGTTGGCTGACAGTAGAGGCTCTTTCTTTCCGTAAATCTGCATTATTGAATAATAAAATGGCTGTCTAGAAGCAGGAACTTGCATCGTTCTCTAGAGATAAACGTTAAAAAATGTTCGAGGACTGGAAAGTTCAAATTGTGTAATTTAAAAGTTTATGTTGCACCTGACGGTATATACATTTTTACGAGGTCTGACAAAGTAAACAGATTAAGTTTGTTTGGTGTTTTTTATCACTGTACTTATTAGATAATCTCAAATCCTTTTCAAACTTGAATCACTTAATTAAAAGAGAGTTATGACAAAGCAATGCACAAAATTCATTTAAAAAAAAACTGTAAAAAACTGAGAGAACTAATGAAGAATATAATAAACTTGATCTTGAATTGATGAAAACAACTACATCATTAAAAGATTTGAATTTTTTGTCTTTAGTGGTCGATTATAAGCTTGTAGTCTTTTTTGGACCATTTGAAATAGAAGAAAGAAAATTTTTTAAAACGGGCGTTTATCATAAGGATTTCGTCTGCAAACTGATCTTTCCAGACGTTTATTAATTCCAAATATGCTCAGTAATTTGGGAAGTTTGGAAGAACATTCTATTTAATCCATCAAGTTTCTTATCTAGGGGATTGTTGGAAGCCAATTCAACTACAACACGATCATAATCACTAGAGAATTCATGTCAACTGATCGTTCTATAGAGATTCCTTTCTCTGATGCGACTCATCCCAAAAGGCAATCGCGGTTCCAAAATATTGTAGCCATCACTTTTTGGGTACTTTCATGAACTTTGCTTGTTTTGGCTTTCCTATATGCAACGCCTTGGAATTTCTTTTAACATTTTTTTCAGGCTGTATCTCACACTTAACGTCATAAAATTTTTATGGTTACTTGAACCGAAAGAAAAAGAAATTCTAATGATTGTGGATAACGACCATAGATTTTGAAGTCATCGAATTGAAAGACCTGATGCGAAGCCAGATATTTTTCTGTCGTTACAAGACCTCCTTGAGTACAAAAGAAAGAAAACACGGATACATACAAAGTTGAACTTGTTCACGAACTTTCAGGAGATTGATCCGGAGAGACGGATCAGAATTTTGTGACATCTTCATGGAGATGAAAATCCAAATCTCTCAATAGGGTAGTATTTCCAGACAAGACGCCAACTACGATGGTAGTTCTTGGGCTTGGAAAAATCCACTCAAAAAGTTTATACGATATATGGATGTTAAGAAGTGCACCGTTGGATTTTGGATTATGTTTTTGAGATAAGTATCGAGCTGAAAACCAGACTAAAGACTGTTGTTTATCATAAGCAATAAAAGTATATTTTGAACTGTTTATGTAGGCATCAGTATAAAGGATTAAGTTGAAGGAATGCTACGAGAAGAGATTCATGTTCATTGTTAACGGTGAGGTGTACACTATATTTAACCCTCATTAGCGCCATGTGTCATTCCTGTCGCAAACCGATTCTTTGCCACTTAAAATTGAAATATTACTTTCATCAGTTTGACTTTTTGTACCAAAAATGTCACACTGTCTAAAATATTTTTTTTCTTTCTTTCCACCTTATCGGGTTGGCAAAATAGTCAAAGTTTTTATCGAGACGAACAATGATTTGGTCAACGAATTCGATATTGGTGCTTCCTCAAATATTATCGAACGTCTATCACGAGTAATACATAACAACCAGAATTATATTTCGACCATCAATTTACAAGCTTACCACTGCTAAAATACTGAGTATACTGGGTGTATGTACAATACAATACGCCGAAACAGGATTCCGGATTGCAAATTATTATCTAGACACAAAAAAAAAGAAGATACTCAACTCAACGGTATGGATGTAGCAACCAGCCTGAAAGTATAAGCAGTAAATTCAACATCCAGTTTTCTCAGAGAAATAACAAAAGCACAGGTGAGGAGGTTCGACAAGAACACCTAGCAGTTGAGCGTTCAAATGTAGTTAAAGGATATAAACGCCATTATGGGATGCTGCGAATATGGCTTCGTTGTAAAAGATGGCTGGTTGGAATGTTTTATCATTTATGGTAGAAGCATGACTTTTTAACGAAAGCACTCATGAAGCTAAAAGCTTGCAGGAAAAACTTTAGAACATTATTGCTGATTAGATAATCTGCTGAAGTTGCTACAATTTTATGTAAACTTAATATACCAACGAAGATTATCCAAAACGAACTTCAATCATGATACAAGGGTCCAGCACAACAATTGAGAAAATTTATTTGAAATTGCAAACTTTGATGACACAAAACTTTTGTTGTACATTGTGTTCCATGCTATACAGAAATGGAATCATCAAATACGTAATTGTGTAGAATTTGATTTTTTTGCAATGGCATTGTAAATAAACTTTTTAAATCAACTCATAGTACTTCCTTGAGAATGTATGTTTCAAGCAATCGCAATTTATCAACAACAACAGTTATAAATCACTAATAAAAATTTTGAGAAACTACCGTGGGATTTTTCTATTTTCTAACGATATAAATAATATTGATTTATACGTAATCTATTCTCTTTCCATTGGAATCGTGATATAGGCAAACGAATTATTGTGAAGCGTCTGTGAGCCTAAATGATTCTATGTGATTAATTAACTTTCACTGGATATTCCTGTTTCTAATAACAGTAGCAGATATTATTGATTGTAAATTATTAACTCCTCTCGGTATTAGACAACAAATTTTGTTCTTATTTCGTTTTAATTACCAAGAAGATGTTATGCTTTGCAATCAATTATAAAACTAAGTGTTACAGATAGAGTAATTTCAAGTAATGGTAATTTGAAACATAAAATTATATAATACGTTTTAGGAATTATATTCGTTAGAACCCATCAGGTTTCCTTCGTGTTTTTTATTACCAAAATTATTATTTAAATATAACCATATTGCGAAGGTTCTATGAGCAGTTCGGCCATTTTGTTTGTGGTCGTTTGGTGGTCTTCTGACCAAAAAAATAAGTAAAGACAGTGAATTGCAAAAGGCAAATCTGCACCGAAAAATGTGGAAACGGTTTTCAGGAATAACCATGGGATTGTATTCATTCGGATAAGATAAAGGGGCATTTTGCACCTTGAACTCACCAGGTCTGGCCACTAGCGACTTTTTTCTGTTTCACTTGTAAGATAACGGAAACTTCACAGTCACATTTTGAGCAGAACCTATTCTGGATAACAGATGTAACAGCCAATATTTTATGTACTTAATTGTAACATCTCGATACTGAACTGTTTCAGTTCAAAGAAGCTCAGTGTTTATTTTTTTTTTCAAGTTGGAAAAGAATGAAGTGTGGAGTTTTAAGATAACGAAAGGTTCTTAATAATGTTTTCGGACAAAAAGACCCCATTTCTCAAACCATAGAAAATTTCCTTTCTTATGCTGCTTCCGTACAGGTTTTTCATTGTAGAAAAAAAAAAGTAATGAATGTTTCTGCTCGCCCACTAAGCTATATATTTCGTCACTACGTGACGCGCACCGCACAAGTTATAACTTGTCGTATAACCGTTTTACTCACCTTTGATTCACTCTATTAGTTTGAATAAATTTTCTAAGCAAATTTTCATTTTTAATCAACTCAATGACTTTCTCGCTTTTAATAACATGGCGCTATAAGAATAATAAGGTTTATAATTCAATCAAAATATGCTGTTGTAGTTTCAAATAAATATTTATTAAGAAAATGAAAGCAATAAAAAAAAATGATACTTCGACTTGGATTTTTATTATTTGACAACGGTTTTTAACAAAAATCCGTTGTAGGTTGCGTGGTTAGGTCGCACGGTTCACTTTGTAGACCAAATACAAAAAAATTTAGGTAATGGTTAGTAACATTAATAACATTCCTTTTACCGTTAATAATAATGGTTTAGAAGCATATATAAATGAGCGGAACCAGTGGATCGATGACTACTCCAAGTCCGCTAAATTGAATAACGGAACCACCTAATACACAGCTCCAGGGGGAATGGCTTGGCCGAATCAGAAGGATACCCCAAAATAAGCGAATCTTTTTCGCTTGGAGAACATGCCACCATCTTCCAAGTCAAGGTATTCGCTGTAATGGAATGCGGACGCGTCATACTCAATCGGCACCACGGTGATTTTAATCTGCTCAGATAGCAGAGCTGCCATACCAGCCATAACGGCCAAAAAGGTATGCTTTAGGCTAGTACTGATGAAGTCCTACAAAATCTGGTGAGTAATGGCTGCAAGATCCAACACGTTTAGGTGCCTGGTCACTCGGGTAACTAGGCAGACTCACTCGCACACAGATTGAGACCGATTAACTAACCGATGGATCCAGAACCCATCCGCGACTCTTAAAGGTTTACTTGCAAGTCGAGCTCGGGAGAGAAGAGTAAAGACACTTGACATGAGACAACAAACTATTTATCAAAGTGAACATTGTAATTATCTGTCCTATCTTAAACGAAATTATCACTGAGTAGATTGAAATTTATAGTTTATCTACACATTAAATGTTTCTCGAACTTTGATTTGTTCTCAAACACATTTTTTCGGTTCAATCAGAGTATAATGTAAAGTATATCGATCCGAATACATCATTTTTATATTGGGTCACTGGATATCCAAAGCGAACGCCTTTGTTGTCTTTGAATTGATTGAAGATGCCTCGAGCGCACTTTCGAGGCCGGTTGTGGGTTGTCGCCAAATGTACATCACTATGTGTACCTTATACAAAAGCGCACCGTTGATGACACGTGCCTCCATTGTATATTTTTCAATTCGAAATGCCTATTGACATAGCAGCCCTAATTTTATTTTCATTCAGAAGTAATTTATCACAATATATTTTTACTCATTTGTAATTGAACTTGAAATATTGATATACTCAAATCACTTTTTTGATTTACAGGGTTGGCAAACACACTTGAAATATTTCCAATTACTTTTGAAGTAATCCATAAATTTGTTACGTTTATAATTTTGTTCAGTCGAAACGTTTATTGCCTCAAAATCATTTTGAATCTGGTAACATCGCTGAAGTTCAACTTGAAGGTCCTCGGCAGTCCATTGGTCTTTGCGGTGATGGAATACTAAATCCTGGGAATACACATCAATGGAATAGCTGGAAAATCATCTCAAGGTCTGTTGATAAGTGCAGATTACATTATGAATGGACATGGAAATAGTTTACATACTACTACTGCTGTCACCACTCAAATCCAAGTTGATTTTCGGTCTCGCCAACAAGTTGCGTCCATAATTTCCCATCCTCAATCATAGTTTACGTATTTGCACTGCATTTGTACACTGCACGTCTTCTCTCAAGCAAAATTGACGTTTTAGGAGTGATGAAAATGTGCGGGTTTCGGACTAATTCTGAAAAACCCGAAGTAAAGTTTTGATACGTGCATACCTCTAGTAATGAAGCTCAATCTCTTTAGATTTAGTAATTGTTTCATCAGTAGCCTTTGTGAAAATATCAATATTCAGTATGCAAAGAAAGTCAACGTTTGAGCTTGTGGATCTTATTCACTTCCAAATGTTTTCTAAATGTTTGATGGGTTTGTAAGAGCTGACTTTGTCACTAACTTACTGTTAGTTCCTTCCCATATTTCATTATAATACTTGATATATGAAACGTCAAAGAAACACCTTGTAATTTCATCCTGATGTACGCTACTGTTTAGTACATCTTACAAGTATAACGATTCAGAAACCAATTTATTGTTTCCGTCCGGAATGTGCTCGGAAGGACGTTGAATAATTGAGAATATTTTCTCGCTAACTTTAGAATTATATTCCTTAATATTTATGCACAGGTGTTAAAGCCAGTTTCGGAATATAGAAGATTAATTGCATGCACCAGCACCAGGAAAAATTGACTTCTCTAGTATAGATTATATTTTATTGTTTTGTAGCAGCAATTGCGTACATGTGCTACAACGAAATTTAATATTAAACAAATAATAAGAAATTTAGTAGATGTAAATGAAATACCAAGCACACGGGCTCGCGCGGCAGCTTTAATGAACAGCTCGCGAGCTAATCTCAATAGTTATCACTTAAAGCTGCGTATTGATCCGAACATTCGTGCTCGTAAACTTGCATCTCATCTATTAGAATGCTAAACACCCACAACATCTCAATAGGTACATAATATGGATGCTTGGAATAGCATCGTCTGTAATTTGGTAAAAAAACTTTTGAGGCGAAGCAGAAAATAAATAGTCTTCCGGGATCTTTCAGAACAGAAAAGGAAAAAAGGAAAATGAAGTGAATTTTTTCAATATTATGAGATGTAGTTCAAAATTATTGACATACAAACAAAATTTTAAAAATATCCACTGGCCTCTTGCATTTTGCGATCCGTCAGCACATTTCATTATAGATTTCTCCACTCCGATAAAGTAGTTGATATACCATTGCTTATTTTGTTTTTTTTTTTTTCAAAAAGTATATGTATATATGTATTTGTTGGAACAATAGGATCGACGATTTTCGCACACGAATGTTTGAAGAGTTGAACGAAAATCCTGAAGGATTCCAAGTAAATAGCCTAAGACATCGTTTACATCGAACTAGCAGCTCAAACCGAGACTCCTCTGTGCTCGTCCTATTGGACGCTGAGCCACGAGATTTACCTCTCGATAATGCTAATAAAGGCAAAAATATAATAGAACATAATTAATAATTGTCATTTTAATGTTGTATCTACACCCAGAATTTTACAAATATGAATTATTTATAGCAAATTTCAATATAATTATATAATTCTTCTTAGAATCTATATCCATAGATATGTTAAACTTGACCGTGAAACTATCCAAATTTGTAGCAAATTCAATTAATCACATCCGCGTGTAGGACGTAGACCTTCCAAAATTCTCACAATTATCTACCAGGTGTCTTAAAAACAAGTAAAAGTTTCCAAAATAACATCCGTTTTCTATTTAATTGAATACCAAGATGAAGATGTACTAAGTGGGCTGAAAAGTTCGTAACCTCTCACATAGATTAAGTTAATATTGGATCCGTATGATTTCAGATCAGTTCAGTAATTAAAAGGAATATTGTGTTTAGATGAAGCATTGCTTTTTGATAAAAAATACTATTGAAGTCGAGGTTTGGCTTGATAAACAATCGTTGAGAAGTGATTTGCAAAGTTTAAACGAGACACACGAGACGAAATAATATTGTTAATGAAAACTTGAGAAGTGATGATTCTGAGCAGTGTTTGGAGATTGGAGCCTAATTTTTGAATTAAATATCGTCTATATCATTTTTCACTTGAGTTTAATCGACAGTCAGCACGTTATGAACCAAAACCAAAGCGGGTAATGACGTAAGTTCATTGGTATCTGTATTTTGCGATAGGCATGGTATAATATGTCACAAATCAATGAAAACTGTGCCAAAATTGCATGAATTGTGCTTCGGAATGCTTTCAAATCCGCCGTATTCCACAGATCTTGCTACTACAGCTACTTTTTACTGTTCTTAAGACCTTAAGGACTGAAATTTTGCGTCGGTAAAGAGATTTTCGCTAATCTGATGCCTTACCTAATGCCAAAGCTAGAACAGTAGGAACCAGAAGTAGAGGAAGACTTGGATCGACGAAATAGCTACTGAGAAATGAGAGAGGAAACCACAGGAGGTGCTACTACAAGCAAAAGAGAAGAATATATGAGAAGATGCCGAAACTGAAGCGTATTTTAGTCCTCTAGTTAGATTGGTAGTTGGTTTGAACTGCACGAGTTGTCGGTTTTACTAATTCTAATATTTCTTAAGATTTTTTTCTATGCAATCCACCCCGGGTAACCATATTTAATGTGGTTCTTATTCGGTTTAGCCTAACAAAATTTATTTATCTATAAATGTGTTATTTGGTACACCTTGTAGTTTTAGAACTATTCTGTCTTGTTCTGAATAAACTTTAGACTTTCAACTGTGCTGCGAAACAGTTTTTTGCAAATTTTTTCTACTATAGTTGTAACGCAATAATATTTTTATTGAAATTACTAAAGATTTTGGCGGACAGGAAATTGGCGCTTCCCTCATTCTAACTTTTCGTTTATATATAAAAAAAAAAAATATATAGAAAACTACGAACGTAAAAGAATGCAATGGTGATGTTGCGCCACCCGCAGTGATCGTGATGCTTATTACGAAGAGAAGGCACTCGACGACGCCGCCGTAACAGACACGCTCAAACGTGACCTCGTGATGACTTGGAGAGTTTTTCTTATACTCTTCGACTGCCACAGGCCTCCAGCACCTCGTATATATGAATATAAACAAAAAGATAATATTGCAATCATAAATACTTGAATATAAAATTAGCAATAAACATCAGAACTTGAGTAAATAAATAATTTATATAGCGGTTATTCAAACAAAAGAGTATTTTTTGTGAAAATAAAAGGAAAAGGGGAAAATGTAACTAATGAGAAACGGTTTAGTACAAAAGAATTCAGTAAAAAGAACACGAGGTTGCTAAATCTATAACCTCTGTTATTTTAATGAGTTTGACACTGACAAATGCAGTGGAAATAAATCGAGGAGTCAGAGAAAGGTATGTACTTTCTCCACTTTTCTCCAATGTCTACTCAAAGCCATCGAATATACCAGTGGAACAAGATTTAATGGCAGTCCACTGAACAATCTGCGCTGTACAGACGCCACAGTTTTACATGACGAAAATCTACAAAACATATTGAACAATGTAGCCAAAGTTAAACAAGAATATCGTCTGATACTTATCGTTGACAAGTTCAAATATTTAGAGCCCTATAAACACCTTCATGTGGTTGAAAATTGAAAGAGTGGAAAGTTAAGGAATGGAAAAAATCGAGAGGTATGTTTACCCGGGTACAAGTGTTGACTGCTCCGAGGATTAATGATTACAAATAGGAATTGGGATCCAGGAAGCCCATGGATTGTTTATGAGGATCAAGAAGTTTCTCTGTAGAGCTTGTCCATGTCCATGAGACGCTACAACTCATGATACAGGAAAAAATTGTGGGCAAAAGTGGGCAAAAGATCGATTGGTAGGAGAAGGTTTAACGTAACATTATCTGAACTATTTGAGGTCGCAGTTTACAAAGTAAAAATGATGATAGATGATTATTGTCAACTGTAACTCAATTTACCTCGTCGGTTTTTTTGATATCTTAAATTTCTGACTAGATTTATTCACACATTTAAATAATATTGTTAGTTTTTTTTGTATTAAATCGATCGTAATAAAAAATCTGATTAAATCAGTTCTAAAAGGAACGAAAGACATTGTCGCTAATATTAATAACGTCGGAATAGGTCGGAGCGAAGCCTGACCTCGTCGCTACTTATTACAAGAGATCCTTTCAACATATTGCCACTACCTATATCCAATGTAAAGCTTTTTCAAGGATGAGTTAACCTGTTACCAACCCACCGCTTGCGAGTGCACTCACATATTGAAATTTTTATCGAATACTCAAACGGTTTGCGGAAAATAAACTCGGTACCTATTTTCGGATCATGTATTTCATATTATTCAAATGAGGGAGTTCTTTGATTTGGAAATTTAATTCTCCTTTTAGCAACCACTTAAGGTGAGTTTATGTAACTGACTTTTTAAAAATATTCAGGTTATTAGTCCAGTCAAGTTTATAGATTGTAATGATTCCCATAGAGCTAAACATTTTTTACGATTTTGCCGAAACTATTGACAACATTGTAATGTAACTTTATACGAATATGCATCTCAAGTATTTGTTTTATATCTGCCTCTCATAGAGACTAAACTTTTTCTAAAATTAGATTCCTTAATCAAAATTTTCAAATGAATTAATTTTTAAACACAAAGACACTCTTAGATAGTCTTCTGGTACGTCGGCGAAGGTTTTTCTTTGGTAATAACGATGATTGTATTTTGTAGGGTGTTAGACTCGACGTCGATTGCCAATGTAAAAACTGGATCTACGTCAATATTCTAGCTGTGCCACATCTGTTTGATCTCAATTGCGAGATCTTTGTATTGGGCCAGTTTCATCTGGTGTTTGCTGAGAATGGGAATGTTATGACTGTTCAGTATCCCTATGTCCATCCCAATCAACCACCATGATGTCAGGTCAGGTCTGTTCGTAACTTATCTGTAGGTGTCTATAGCTCTAAGACAATAAGTGAACAAGATTTTTGGAAGCTTGTTATTCATAAAATTTGTCAATGTTATTCAAAATTTACAGGGTCCTTCACGACGAACTGAATCGATATGTATATGGGACTAGTGTTCTGAAAATTTGCTTGCATGGGTTTTCCGAAAGCACGTCCACCATTTTTGAATTATTTCACATTTTCGAAATTTTTGGACACATGCAGTCCCCTCCACTAAAAAAATTATATTTCTAAGTTTAAGTGAATCAGGTCTAATATTTTTGGGATTTGGACAAATAACACTTACAGCTTTCAAAAACTGTGAAAACCTTGAAGAAAATTTATATAGGGTGTTCAGGAAATGGTACCGAATTTCGCTATCTAAAAACTTCGAAAACTTAATTTTACTATTGGATTCTACGCTTCAAATTATGGTAAATTTATTTATCTGTGAAAATAGAATTAATATAGTGGTAATTAACTGAAAAACATAGTAAATTAGAGTATGGAAAGGTCAAAAAGTAGTATTATAAACTAACTGAGTTTTAAGATAAACGTTGGGTGTTGCTACAACAGCCGTAGTCAATTCTGAAACTAATTGATACTCTTCAAATTCTACATTGTCGTCAGAATCCAACTAATGCTTTTAATATTGATTATGGGTTGCTTGGTTGTCTTGGTGTCACTCAAAATCATTACCGTACATTACCTGTGCAATATTTTCATATTTCACTTGCGTTTTCTTACCTGAAACAAAACAAAAGAAATTTGAAAATGTTTTCATCGTACTGGATTCGAATTTTGAATTATTAGACCTTGTCATAAATATTTTTGTCAATTTCAATTATATTTGAGTTTTCATAAATTTTTCATATTAATTTTGTTTTCACTTCTTCTTGTTTTGTTAATTTTATTTCTCTTATAGTTTTGATGACTTCTTAATCTATTTTCTAAAAATTCAGATGTCTGTCTTATGTTAACAGAATCATAATTATTACCTCATATAATATTACATATTTGTTTGTGTTTAAGATAATAAAACATGGAATTTTATAATTTGGTAAGCAAATATTATTTACATAAAAATTCAGGATTTGTTTTCGTTTTTGAACAAGAAACACTGTTTTGTATGGAAAATTAAAATTTATATCATCACTTTCGGCTCACTATATACGAATATAGTTTTCTATTTTTCGATATATATATATATAGAGAAAATCCATTTCATGTTTTCATGAATGTCCTTCAACAAAATTACATTCGCTCATAAAATCGACCGCATGATATAGACCATGCAAAAATTAGATCAATTCTCGTGCATTCGAAACCAAGACTTGAACGAACGCTATGCATTTTTCATGAGATTTACCTTTTTGTTTCCATCAGAAGAGCCGTTTATGAGCTAAAAGTTTTCCATATTGGTTTTCGGATTTTGGATAGGATAATAGCGAAAACTCTAGTTGAGATTTTAGATTTAAAACATGCTTCTCTGGTATGGTTAACGTTTAAAAACTATTTTTTCCAACGTCCGTTATAATATCGACGTTTTTTTTTTAATCATTTTTATAATTGTAAATAGATTTGGGATTGTTTGGATAGTCATTTTGATATCCAGCTCTGCATCTGCAGCGATGGTTCGAATATAAACCCGAATTTTTGAATAAACGCGCGAAAAATTTAGTTTATTAGTATTACGAAGCGTCAAGAATAACCGATGAGAAGGTTGTACAAATTTCTGTGGAACAACGAATGGCTAAAGGCATCAGCATAGGTAGTATCGAGCAAATAATTGATGAACGAATGGTAAAACTCCAGCCAGATGGGTGCCAAGACTTTTGAGCAAAAATTCACACGCTGCAAAGTTAGGACGCTGCTTCGCGAATTGCGTTGAGAAACATCCTCCTAATAGTCCCGATTTGCGACTATTATTTATTTGGTCCATTGATAAAGGCACTCGACTTATTGCAATTCGAAAGCAATCCTTCGTGTGCTAATAATTACGCGACGAACCTAGTGTTTTTTACGAAAAAGGCATGGGAAAACTTCCGCAGGAGTGGCAAAAGTATGGAGAGAAGATTATCTAGAAAAACTGTAAGAAATTTCAGCTCTGTAACTTGATAATAAAATTCCCGAATGAAGCTTTGTTTCCAGACATTTTTTGTCTTACTTTCCACTACCTTCGAGTAGGCTTTTTGGTGAAATGGACAGAAAATTCGTCGAGTAAGTGTTTTGCGTTGTAATTATTTGTCATGTCTATCGTCATAGCTGATATGGTTACGAATATTCTGGTTCGGTTTGAAGTATTTGTTCAGTAAGATTCCATCTGTTTATTTAGAGTTATTTTTTCAGACAACCTCCGTATATGCAGCATAAATAATAGAAACTAATATCCAAGTGCCGCGTTGCGATAGTTTCATAAGACGGAAAGTACGTTTTAACTTGTATTATGTACTGTTATTTTTGTACGACTTTTTTTATTACCAGTTGAAATAGATGCTATTTGAGATTGTTCATCACACTCCGTATTAAAACGAATATATTATACAATTCAAATAATTGTTTTGTTACTTCAACCGAAAAATACGTATTAGTATAACTGACATTTTGAAATTCATTGTAATTAATGCAGAATGCTGTGTGTCAGACAGAATGACAGTAAAATGAATTTGGTATCATTTCATTGAAATTCGTAACGCAAACTAAAATACCAAATTAAGTCTACTAAAATTTATTTGGTTCAAATTGTTTTTGTTGATTCATTGAGTGAAACTATTCGACTGTCCATTTAAAATATTTTTTTTATTATAACCGATTGTGAAATAGAATAGGATCAACTACAGTCATGATGAAACTTCTATGTTTATCATCTATTTAATATATATAAAAAGTGAATTCTAGTCTATATTCCAAAAAAAACCTCGTGTTTCTATATCCATTCTGTACATTCTAGATTAATATAGTTATTCCTTCTTCTTGGATGTCAGCAAAGCCTTCTACTTTCTGGACCAATGCCTAACATCTAATATGAGAGAATCCGGATATTCCCTGCTCAAGTAGGTAGATGTAAACTAAAATTAATAGAGGCGGGATTGCCACGAAAAGAAATTCACCCTCCGGTACTATAAAACACCACCTCCACGTAATCAACACTACCATAGATTCCTGGAGCATCCAATCGATTGGTGTGCAACATGTAAGATTGGTATTAACTATCTAGATATTGTTCTTCAGTGAGATAAGTACCTAGTGCACAAGACGAAGAAGCTAAGAGGTTGACTGATTGAATCTATTGGAAAACGATTGAAGCTGTAACTGAAAACCGAGCTCCACTATATCCACGTTATCCTTAGTCCAGCATCTACAGAGAGGGGATACATTTAGGGATAGTTTCATCGCAAAAAGCTTCAAATCCAGTATAAGGAAAGTAGTGAGCACTCCTTGGTACATCAGGATTTAGTAGATCTACCGCCATAGAAAGAGCTGAGAGATCCGACTATGACAGGAATCCAAAGTCGGGAAAACGGCCATGATAATAACAAAAAGAACAAAGATTGTTTGCCGAGAAGATTTGGTAGAATTTCGAGTAGGGATAGCTATAGCAGATGGACCTTTTGGTTCTTTTAGGAACATGGGGAACAAGGGGAATGTTGAAACAAAAAGAATTGGATCAAGAGCAATCAGCAATCTCACTTCGAGAGGTGCATTTTGAAAGTGGAAAGTTTGGACTGGGTGTGTGTGGAATACTATTTTGGTATTATAGCAATTATAGTCATCAAGTTATCGACGATTCGTATAGACTTTTAGAATCGCATTGAATTGATTCGGAATAGTTTCAAATTTAGTTTCATTCAATCATCATATAATAGTAACAAATATCGGTCGAGAAATTGAAAATAATCGATTGTTTTCCACTTGTAATTCGATTTAATCCTTAATAAACAAGTGGAGTTTAATTTTTTGCAGATTAAGTCTTGTAACTGATGAAATAGATCATTTTAGAAGATATTTTGATATTATAACTGATAATATCACTGAAAATATATGATTATTTTAATTTTCTTTTGTAATTTTTTCTTTAACAAAGCAAACCTTGTGAAACATTTTAGAAATCTGTTTTGTTAGAGGAAATATGATCATTGATTCATTCATATACGATTATATACAAGGTATCTCAAAAGAAAGTTCAATTGCTTGGGAATTTAGTTGTTTTGGAGCATTTCTGGGAAGAGGATCGTGCGTGAGTTTTACAAAAACGGTAAATCGGCGACTGTGGCGCGGAGAAAATTCTGCAATATTCGTTCGTTACTTAAATAATGCGCCAGGGGCTTGAGTGATTAGAAAATAGGTGAAGTAGTTTGGAAAGACCTAATCAACACTGAATAAATCAAAATCCAGGGGTCCAAGGTCTTTAGAATGGTCTAAAACGTGGACAAAGGAAAACGTCTGTTTGTAACGAGTCTGACTTGGGGTGCACCCTCAAAAAATTCAGTAAAATTAGCGCTACTAGAGTGCAACTAATCCAAAACATTAAAATCAGAAACCATTACACTCATATGGGCTGCGATATCAGCTAATGGAATTATAGGCTCTTAATTTTTTCAAGAAGAAAGGAGTCGCACAGTGAATTCAAAGCGTTATGTGTAGATGTTTGATGTTTGAACTACAAAACAGAAATTTAGTGGAACTTTTCCTGGATTTTGGACGACTTCTACGTGCCTGAACAACAAAACTTCAATGGTTATAACCGAAGAACGTGGTTTCTGTAGGACTGAGCAACTACACAGACATCTTTTCCTGACAAATTGATCTCCAAAAGAGGCGACATAAGTTGGCTCTCCCACAGTCCCAATTTAACACCTATGGACTTTTTCCTGTGGTGTAATGTCAAATTTGAAGTTTACGCTAACAAATCGACTGTCCTGGTATAATTGAAAGCAAATATATATGAAAATTTTGTGGTTTCATTAAAAATGAAGAGTACTGTCCATACTAAACTTGGTGTACAATCAAATTTGTTACGACTACACTTCTATTTAAACGTTGAAATGTCCAAGCATTTTTGATAATTCTTTGCCATAAATAATTTCATTCTACAAATGGTTTCCACATCGAATTAGTTTATCAGATGTTTAAATTTCCTTTGCCTGAAGCACAAACAGGAACGAAATTATAATCATCGAAGTATATAATTATTGATAGAAATTTATTACGATAATTTGATGGCCATTAGTGATTTCACTTCAACAGAAATTAGTGTTGTGGAGTAATGAAGAAATAACGTCAAATTTTTTTTCTCAAACATGTAATACCTTTTGTGTTACATATACACTGCCTATAAATCATTATATTGATTTTCAAATTTCGCTTCCAGACAAAAATAAAAAAAAAAGAATGAGCAAAATATTTAATATTGTATGTCAGAGATGTTAATCTTTATTTTCTCTTCATCCTTAATCGAGTAGGAGTATAGTGAATTTGTCTTATAAGCCACAATATTTCACTTTCACGTATTACATTTCCGACCCAAGTTAAATTTGTATTTGTAGAAGAAAGTACAAACCTACAAAAGGCGATACACTCCACAACGGGTGCCTGTTGAACTTTCCAGTAACGTACCAGCATAAAGTAAATAGTAGACGTTGAATTAATATTTCAATGAATGACGGAAAACGTTTTTGAATGTAATAAGTAGTATTTTACATAATTTTCGAGAATTCATATAATAAAAAACGAGCTACACACTCCTTTCAACTTTATTACCACGAGGTAAATATATTCTGGTTATTTGCGGCACAAAGGATCCAAATTGTGGAGATCCGTAATCTCTGATACTTCGAAATAGCGTAGGCATAGGTTTGGTTCTCCACGATATCCACTGAGGCGACATAATTTTCGGTTAAAAGTCTGAAATTAACCTGCTCTAGAGTTACTTTGAGGTATGAGTTTATCTAGGAGGTTCTAAAAGGTTGACACTACCATTTCTACCAAAAACTCTTTTAAAGTAAATAAAGAATGAGCCGGTTCGTTGTCGTGGTGTTAATTGAGTTGTATATGGCTGCTCAAGATACTAACTTAAGACTGTCTAATCACATATTTATCATAAACGATGCCGTGTATATAAAAAACGATTATTGGCTTTATTTATGGAGCACAATAAAAGAATTAGTGAGAGCTTTTGACACAATCTTTAGGTAAAGATTTCACATATTTCAATCGCGTAAAAAATCTTTTAAACATTCAATTTATCAAAAAAAAATAATTAGTCACTAACGTGAATCGTTCTACTGATTAGCGCACATTTTTGAGCCACTCGCCTATTCAAAACATGTTTGTTTTCGACATACACTTGTCTTAATACACCAATTGCAATGGTTTCTCTACACATTTAATTAGAAATTGAATGACAAGTGACGATTTTTCTTCTGTGTTATTTTTATTTACACTCTTTTCATCATAGTTTCGTTTCTCATAGTTAATGTATTTTCCTCGTCATCCAAGTTTGTATCTATGTCCTTTATGTGAGGGATTTTCTCGTTAAGATGTTTGCTGTTCTTTGTTTTTAGTTGTTGTAAATGCAGTGGAATCAAAAATACATTTTTCTACTCGATAAAAGAAAAATTTTGTTGAGAGAACTCGAAACAACACAAATATTTTTCTTTCAATCCTCTGTACTTTCATACTGAAATAGTTTCCAGATGATAAAGCAGCCGTTTGAATTTTCAAGATTCTCATTAAATAAAAGCTTAAATAAAATCCTTTATTCTGTGTATATTTTCATCGATACCTGAAGATTTTTATTTTTCTATTGAAAATGTCTTGTATCTAGTATAAAATGTATTGAAGCAAGTTTCAAGCCGTACTGAACGTACCTACTTTCAAGGTCTTCCGAGTTGAATTTGTGCAAGTCCGACTCTGAAAAGCCGATGGTCGATTGTAATATAACGTAATATTTGGGTGTGGTTGATGATGTACCGTTTGTCTAATAGAGATCTTGCTTGCAGTTAGTTAATGGTGCAGCTGCTCTTTGCGTATAACACTTTATAGAACGATACAATGATAGTCGTGTAATGATGCAAGCAAGAATATTAGTATTAAAGGGGTGTTGGTCAACAGATCATTAACACAATTACCTCACTTTTATGCAGAACTATATTGACGTTAAACAACACAACGTATATTTGTAAAATATGATTGTTATCGATTAGACATATGGTAATTATTAAACAAGAATGAATTCACCGGTATAACAATAATGTTGATGATCTGAAGAATTCAGATTCAAATGTACTTTCGCATCTTCATTATTTTGATTCAAAATTTGGTCTTTGTTCGACATTTATACTGGCACAAATCCAAGAACGAACTATTGTTTATATAATCTATCTGTCTTTAAACTTAGACGTCCTCATACGTTTCAACTTAACTTATTCCTACCCTAGGAGGATGGTCCAAGAAGTACCTGAATAATATAGTTACTAGTTTTCCTTTTTTCATGATAGTCAATGAGAATTATCCCAAAAAACCGACGCCGTGACCTTGTCTGCAGATGGAACGGTCTTTGTCTTCTTTACAGCCGGTTATCCCTTTTCCGTCCATTGCTTAGATTGATCTTCGGTTTTCTTTTGATTTATTTCTGTGAAACATTGGAAAACACACGACGCTGTCTTTTGTTCTATTGTGAGCAAACGCGGCACCCATCTTTCTCGTGTCTAAATTTTGAGTTAATTTGCGATGTACCGCACTTTCTAAAATGTCTGCTAGCTCTCGCACTTTCAGTCGAAGATCATCCAATACCGCTTTGTGGATTTTCTTAAACATTTGTGGATTCGTCACCTTATTTAGTCGACCACTGCGTTGCTGGTCCTCGATGGTCCTACGGCCTCGTTTAAACTCTTCTACCCAATATTTTACTGTTGATAACGAAGGAGCAGTTTCACCCAGTATAGAATATAGTTCACCATTGATGGCTGCCCAACAAATACTAAACAACGTCCCATACAGGAGCCCCAAGCCTGGGACGGTACTGGGCAGCCGAGGTTAAGCACGCTAGTCTGGGCCCAAGTCTGGTCAGCCCAGCATTGGCCGTTCCTGTGGTTTCCCAGCTTTGGTCCAAGACTGGCGAGTCTAAGTTCGGCCATTCAATGTGAGGCCAGACTTGGATCAAATCTAGGTAACCCAGCCTTGGCCATGTCTGTGATTTTCCAGCCTTGGTCCAATACTGGCAAGCCTAACGTGGTCCGTTCTATGGGAGACTTGAGCCAGATCTGGGTAACCCAAACTCTTTGACAAAATCATCCTCATCTCATTTCTACCAAATACACGAAAGTATCCGATTGTGACCGACGTTAGATCGAAGAGTTAAAAAGTGACGAGTACTAAACAAAATAAAGAATACGAAGGAAATAATTCAGGTGTAAGTGAAACAAATTCAAATAAGGATTCTATCAATAACATGTGTTAGTGACAATAGTGATTTATCGCTATATGATAACGATTTTGATATTCTGATACTACTAATTAGTTAGTTAGTTAGTGATTCTAACGATGACAATGACAGTGATGATCTGCTCCCTAATTAAGTCCCTCAAAATGTACAAAAAACCAGTGAACCAAAACGGACTCTCAGTGAAAAACTTCCAGTAATTCAAGAAGACTCATAATTTGCAAATTGCACAGCCTTGCGCTAAGCTTGACCCGTTACTTCTTCTTTTATGGGGTGGCGTCTTCAAACTTGAAACATATGCTGTATAGATTGTGTACTTTCTATTATAGTGGTATTTTTCAAGTAACTACCGCCATCTCTAGGTCAGGCCAGATACTTCTGGGACCATCGTCGTATGTTCAATTATATTCCATCGTCAGAAGTGTTTATTTTGAAAATAGCCTACTGGCAAACTGAATGACTCAAATTTGCCAATAATCCGATTAACGGAACGAGAATACTGACTCCGGAAGCTTGCCGGAAATTAAATTATTGTAGTAATTTACATTGTCTCTAAATATACCAGACACTCCAGTTAATACGTGAAGATTTTATCTTGTTTACTAGATATTTTTAATTCAGTTCTGCACGCATACAAAAAATTGTGAAATGGTGAATTTTCCTAGACCAGATTTGGACCCGGAACCCGTAGTTGGAAGGCACCGAGCATCAACAGTCAGCCATTGGGGACTTTAGGGAATGTGCAAGACATTTATCTGTTTCTGATTATACCATGTTTTCAGAAACAATTCATAAATAGAATTAGATTTTGAAACAAAATAAATTTCCGTAAAAATACTGTTTGTGTGCGTAGATTTCTTAGTGTTTTGATATTTTGGGTTAAATTGTGTAACCAACCAATTAAAAATAGATATAGAAGAAAAAAATTACTTTTATTTAACACCACAAGAAACTAGAGAAAAGTCGCTTCATTAAATATATTGACGGCAAAATCAACGAAAGTATATAATATGGCATATGAATCTTTTTTGAACTGGCAAGAGGAATTGTTGATAACTGTAAATAAATAGCATGATCTTGTGATATTTGTTAAGGTAAAAACATCAATTTTCCAACAAAAAAAACTTCAATAAAAATATTTAGTAAGCGAGGATAAAGTATTCTACTCGCGATAATGAGTTTTTATTCACTCGGTGATTTATTCCACGCTTGCGTTCGAGGAAGTACACTACACCTCGTAAATAATAACCTTCATTATACACTCGTAAATAATAACCTTCATTATACACTCTTAAATAATAACCTTCATTATACACTCTTAAATAATAACCTTTATTATACACTCGTAAATAATAACCTCCATTATACACTCGTGAATAATAACCTCCATTATACACTCGTGAATAATAACCTTCATTATTCACTCGTGAATAATAACCTTCATTATACACTCTTGGATAATAGCCTTCATTATACACTCGTGAATAATAAACTTCATTACACACTCGTGAATAATCTGCATTATACATTTACTATTATTGCATACTAAATTAAATTCATTCATTTTTTTATTAATTTAATTATTCAATTAACGTTAGTTGTAGGATTTTATACAATAGGGAATATAACTTAATATAAAATGTTATTCTGTCAAATTAGTCGACATAATTTTTGAAATAATATTTAAATTATCGGTTTAATTTGGCTTGTTTTGAGCTCTGGTATTTTTCGGGGGCTCTGGATGAAATTATCAATTCATATAGAAGAAATATGTCGAAATAAAGAAGGATATTTTAAGGAAACATACGAAAGTACTTGCCAGGAAAATAAAAAAACGGAGACGTGGAAAAAGAGGAATCCTCCAAGCAATGCTTCAAAAAAGAAATAAGGGAAAGGCAAGACGAAGTTATTTTTTTTAAAGGCATTTCTCAAATCTTTAAACCTATGTTTTTACTATTCATATAAAACCACGTTGTTTGGAAATTGATGATACAAATAAAACCTGCTTAATACTCTAACTACGAGTTTGAATTTTTCTGTGGAAATGTCTCATATAAAATAGAAACGAAAAATATTGTCGTGCGAAACAATCTTCGAAATAAAAGCAAATATCACCTATAAATATATAAGTTCCGAAATCCAATATAAAGTCTAAAAAGCAACAACGCAATTTTGAACAAGGAAGATAAAACAACAACTTGCGTGATACCCAAGAGACTTCGCTATTCCACCGATGATTTCCGAAGAGGTTTCTATGACACCTTTACTTTACTGTAAACTGCATATAGTCAGTGTTAACCTCTATTCATATATCGGTTCTATTTTCAACGAGTAAACTTTTGGTGTCTACTGAATTTTCCTGAAGGTTTTTTTATGGCTTCTTGATTAATAATAAAAAGTAAGTGGATCAAATCAATGGACTTATTTGATGTTATAATTTATACCAAACTAGTAGAAATTATCTCTCGATTCTCTTTCTTTAACACTTAGTTTAGTCTCATTTGATTTGGAATTTCTATCCAAATACGTGCCATCCTTGTAATATTATAATATAATAAATAAATTCTGCATTTATGTCACCTACAATAAAATCAACCTTTCACTTGGGTTGTAAATGTGAATTCAAATGGCAAAGAGCACGCAAAAGAATCAGATTAGGTAGAAGACAAGTTAAAAGTGGTCGCACTCTGGGAGCGAGAGAATATAACGCGTTTTTTACCGTTAGATTGTTTTAAAATAAACAAATTTCTTATTTCTTAGACCTTGTTTTACATAGAAGAATCCAAATCTCTCAATTCGTTCTTATTATCTTCGACTGGGTCGGTATCCTTCCACTTTATCCAAAGTTTACCTGAGGATTTTGAATTCAAAGCTTCCAGAATCAACTTGAACAAGAATAAGAACGAAACAACAATCCAACAATCGCATATGCGACAATCCGATCAATGGGCTAAAGCATATGTTGATATTCAATTTTTTTCTTCGATGAAGCATATTTTTGGTTAAATAGGTGCGTCAATAAGTGGAGTACAGATAATACACAAGCTTTTATCAGATTTGAAACGTCCTTCCATCTTAACTTGCCGATTTGAAGCCATAGTCTAGGTATTAGATGCTGTATTTGAGCTCCGGTGCGGTCCATAGAACAGCAACTGCACTTTTTCTACTGCCCAGAGCGGTTTTTTCGGGTATTTTATTTCGAACCTTATCCGCGACCCAAGGGACCATATTTAAATGTGTTTTACAGTTTGGTTGATTCGTCCTGGGTACTTGAAACATTACTTTACACTTGATTCCTTTGTTTTTTTTTTCATATGATGATTTTTTTTCTGTACCCTACACAGGGTGACTTGGAACTTCTTTCTTCACTAGGCAATAGGGTTTTTTTGGTTTTGGCGTCTCTTAATCAGCAACAGCCGTAGTTTCTTTCGTCAGTAACTATTTTGCTACACTGATTTGAGAATCAGTAATTGATATATTCTTTTTTATTATTCTTTTATGAAGAATCTGGACATTTGCCATTTATGTACCAAATGACAGGTCAAAGAAGTGTTGTAACTTGCCATTTGATCAGACCTTAGGCCTTATAACCATTCCTGATCATCTATCAATGCTTATTGTCTCATCAGCATACTTTGTAAAAAGCATGACCAATAAATGGGTTCGGTTTCCTTCATCATCATTTTTTGCACTTTTTGTTCAAAATAACTCTTTTTATTATCTTTCGATGAATATAGATCATTTCGTGGTTTCACGCAATGGAGTTTTTCGGCGGATAAAAGCCTTCCCAACTGACTCAATCTACTTTATTTAGTACCACGTACTTTTTCATACCATCTGTAATATGGTAAAGGCTACAACAGAACAGATGAAAGCTACTTCGAAAAAAAATTTTTAGAAAAGCTTCTAGACACGCATTCAACGTAAGAATAAGTGCATAGCCAACGATAAACCTTTGTTGGATTTGGATTATGAGTCAGACCCTTAACCAAATCAGTTATAAAGGATAATTCAAGGGTTGGAGTTCAGATTACGAAGACTTACTTCCTTGATTTCGATTTATTAACCAGCACTTCTTTCCAGGATATCTTCTTCAACATCACGGAAGGGAGCATAGTTGCACTATGTTACTTTTTCCCTTTTACATCTTGTAAATTGAACTTTTTCTATTATACCAGTGGTCAGTGATCAATATTTCTTTTGAGTTGGATGGACGTATCTCTCAGTAGCCTAAATGAACCTACGAAGAGGGTTCTGGTGTATCGAATTTTTGGTGGTATTCAGAAAATTGGCTCTAGCTCTTCTCAATAAAACCATTGGATACGGGAATTGGAGAGATCAATACTCGTAATAAACATTTTTTCTAACGCGTCTGTCGGACTTAAGATTACCCACAAAAACCTCACACCACCAGATTTCTAAACAACTTTATATAGTTTTATACCGCCTGAGACGTGAGTGATGTTACCAGTCTAGACTATCAGGACGGAAGGATGACTTCAAATAGTTGTAGAAATTGAGAAGGTAGTCACACCCTGTTCGAAAGCTTTGTCCTGTTCATATTTCGCTGCTCTCCAGAGTAATTAATGATTTTCTAGAAGTATTCACCGTATTTTCTGATCATATTCCGTATATGATGTTTCTGAGGTGGGATATTGATCATGTTTGGTATTTATTTATCATAATAGTGCCATAGAGATAATTTTGGATTTGAAACTGACGAGACAATAGAACTGCGGTTCCGGTAAAGGAATTAGCCTGATGCTTGTAATTTTGGAAGCTGGTATTAACAATCAAATTGTACAAATTGCCGGACTTCATGAATCCTGGTTAATAAAACCGGATTCGGGGTGGTTTAATGTTAGCAAATTAATGGACGGTCGTTTTAATAAATCTCTATAATTGCTCAAATAGATATGAAGTTATTGGCGTCGATTGCTGAGTTTCAATATCGATATAGCCCTTTATTACGACATAGTTGAAAGTTATAACGATATATATTTTAATTTTTATAATACGTATTCGTATTATAAAAGTTATTCAGATAAAATATTGTGCATATAGAACTAGAACTAGAAATAAATTTACATATTAGATAATAGTGAAGTGCTTTGTTAATTTCGATTTTCAATAGTTTTTCATACTTAATGATATGAATTCAAAAGTATTTGTATAAAGTTTGATTCGTTTCAATCCTACGAGGATTAAGTAGTAACTTTATTGAGCTATAGAAACAGCGATGTGAATATGTCAAATCTGATACTGTACTTGATTTGTTTACAAATATGTGGATTAAACCAACAGCCGAACAACTCGCTTGGTGATGAAGCACCATCTCGAATCACCGTGTGAAGATTGCGTACTGGATTTTAGCGAAAATTGCGTACAGTTGGAATTTAGCGAAAATTGCGTACAGTTGGAATTTAGCGAAGATTGCGTACAGCTGGAGGTTAGCGAAGATTGCGTACAGCTGGAACTTAGCGAAGATTGCGTAAAGCTGGAGGTTAGCGAAGATTGCGTAAAGCTGGAGCTTAGCGAAGATTGCGTACAGCTGGAATTTAGCGAAAATTGCGTACAGTTGGAATTTAGCGAAGATTGCGTACAGTTGGAATTTAGCGAAAATTGCGTACAGTTGGAATTTAGCGAAAATTGCGTACAGTTGGAATTTAGCGAAGATTGCGTACAGCTGGAGGTTAGCGAAGATTGCGTACAGCTGGAATTTAGCGAAGATTGCGTACAACTGTAGATGTGAAATGACAATGACAAATTTGTCTGGCCTGTACTTCTTGCACATTTTCTGTACCTAGCAAAGAATCTAAGAGGACCTTTAACACATGAAGTGATTGATAGAAGTGTAATCAGCTTGAACACCTATATTTATCTAAATAAAATCTATACGATCGAGATTCAAAATATAAATAGTATTCCAAGATATTAATTCAGTTTAAATGATCGCACAAATAATGATATTAACGAAAAGAAGAGAATAATATTAGGAGCAAGATTGATGGAAATAAATACAGACATCGCACGTATCAATTCTGGAATAAAGGAAGTTAAATACATCAGGAGTTAGAATATCAAGGTTGCTTAAAGAAGTAGAGGAAAAGAGAACGGGAAGAATAGACCAAGGACAGGATAATTAACGACAAAACATATAGTTTAAAGCATGTGGAATTCAGAAGATGTAAGAAGGAGTAGACGGCGCAGATCAAGGTTTCTAAAAGAAGTAGCAAAGAACTTTAGTAGAATGGAAAGAATGGACTAATGAAAGGACCGCAAAGAGAATAATTAACGACAGAGTGGAATAAATCGACAATAGAGTTTGATGCACCCCGAAAAAGAATCTAGAAAGGCTTTTCATATGAAAGAACATCTTTAACTTCGTAAGTGGTTTGGAGTTGAAACTTACCTTTCTTATTTTGTCGCCGTAAAGTCGAAGGAGCTCTGATAATTGTAGGTTTAACTACGTAAGTTATGCTGCGTTTATGACTCAATCCGGTTTTTTTCTGTCGAACTGGCTTCCTTTTCGGTACAGGTGATACTCCTGGTGGCATATACAAACTTTCACTTCTCGAGCTATCACTCGCGTTTGATTTTTCCGATATTGGCGAACCACAAGCGAAATTATCGTATTCGTCATTCGTCAAAGTAAGTCTTGACATATTATAAGTTAATTCGTCGGATAAATAATCGTATTCTCCGGGTAGGCTTTCATATAAACCTTCATCGGTGCTACAAGCGCTTCTGGTAGTATACAGGGAATTATTTGAAGGATTCATATTTCTTATTTCATTAAGACCGCATTTAAAGGAAGGTTTGTTACTTACAGGAGTTTTTCTCCTTTCGGGAGGAACGAAAATCATCGGATCTAATTTTAAAGCACGCAGCGATTTAGAAGGTCTGCTTACGACGACTTGATACAGTTCACTTTTAATAGAACCGTTATCTTTATTACCCTTTTTCTTTTTGTTCCTTTTTCTACCACTGTTTTTTCTTCTAACCGAACTTCTTTTCGTATCTACTACCAAAGCACCGCTTGTCCGTTTGAAATAACCATCTCTGCTTACTGATAACTTCGGTTTTGGTCGTTTTTTTCTAAAAAGACCTCGAGAAGTTGAAGGTGCGAAGTTTGAATGAAAATCACTAAGTTTTGGAGCCGAAATAGAAAACGAAAATCCCGAATCTTTACTAGAAAATAAACCAGTAGAAGCAGTCGTATTGCTAGTAGAAGACAAAGTTCTCCCCACTGGAGGAGTAGGTCGCTTTTGTAATCTATTTATAACGATTGGATCATCTCTCAAGTCTTTAAGAGCACTGTCTAAAGAATGATGAGCCGGAGCCGGTAGTCCAGAAGATTTCGGCATTTCCAAACTCCTTGGAGCCATGCCGGTGGGCGCGTCCATCCAAATCCTTCCTAAACTTATAGACAAAGAACACAATTCTTCAGCACCAGAATCAGGTAGAAGAGGTAACGGTGATTGACGAGATCTTCTTCTAATCAATGGAGACTTTTTGATATCCGTACTGTCTCCCCAAGGAAACATTTCGACTGCTGAATCATTGCTTTCTTTTCTATGTAAACTGGGACTTCTTTGTTTCGGTTTTCGCTTAGGACTCGGAGGTTTTTTTCGTAATACCGGCGAAGAAGATAATTGTCGGATAACTGGTGGGGCGGTAATTTCATCCGAAGCTGGTACGTATATAATTGTTCGTTCGGAACCTTTAATTCCGCTAGGGTTAGGCGTATCACTTTTTCTAATTCCCCTCAACCATTGTCCGTATGCAATAACACTTTGACCGGGTCCGCTCTTACTTTGCTCTAATTTGTACTTATTGCCACACTTCACTTCGTGTTTTATTGTTAGGTCGTTCGTAGCTACGGCTACGTCTCTTTTTTCTACTTGTACTAAATTAATGAATTTCTTCGGGGGTGTTTCGGCGATTTCTTCTTCTTCTGTAACAGTTTGAGTCGACACTTCCAATTTGGAAATGTGTTTCTTCTTCCCTCGATCTAAATAACTTCTACGTATAGATATCCTTTTGAAGGAATCGCTTCTTTTAAAAGAAGATTCCTTTTCTTTCTTTTTACGACCTCCGCCGACGAGTCGACGGAGGTTCTCGAATGTTATGGGTTTCATGGCACGCTAGGAACTAGGTGTCGAGTAGCGGTTGTTGCCTCGTACCTCTTCTCCAGTTTGCCATTAGGACTTGTAAAGATCTCTTGTTATCCATTACAGCTAACTCATTGGATCGGTTTCTTGGAACCTGGGGAAATTATATCATTAGGAATTGGCGTTTGTGAATTGGTGTGACTCTAAGATTATCTGTTGATATTTTAACTCAATAATGAAGTGAATACAGTTATAGATGCTAAACTAATTGGAATATCATATACAAATTTGAAATTAAAATTATTGCTGCTCAATTTAAAATAAAACAATTTGCTACACAATTTGTAGGCACTTTTCATAGCGTGGCGCAAGTTTTTTTGTTATAAAAAATGTTCACAGAAGATTGCCGGCTGGGTTTTCAATCATGTATTAACTTCTAGCTCTTCATCATCGTTGGAATATTGACGACCAAAGGTAGATTTTAGGTTTTGGAAGGATTCCTGGATTCAACATTTCATTCTTTATCTTTGATTGCATTTAATTATATCTATATACAAAATAGAGTTTCTCTATTGATATGTATGGGTGTAAAATGAAAACCGGAACGATGTCCCACAAGAACAGAATGAATAGCCTGGAATACTATTTAAAAATTGAATTCCACCCGTATAGATATTGTCTAGATTAAACATCTATAGGTTTATTCTACATTTAGTATCTTTGTTCGATCTTGAACAAGTCCTATCGTCAGATTCACGCGCAATTTGGAATTGTACAAATAAAACATGTTCGGGATTTGAAATTCTGTATTTGTAAAGCACAGATAACTAATTCCTAACATGTTCTGACTGTTTTTTTGTACGTATTTATGATTAATACATTTGATTCTCCTTCGAATTTCAAAATAAACGTTCATAAATTGTAGGAATGCATGTGCGGAACATATTCTGATTAAAGCTTGAGCATTTGAAGCCTTCAGAAGATTCCCAGAATTTATTCGGAACCACAGGAATTTTTTTGATCATCTAACATTGTGGATCTGGCAATTAAATAACGATACTGGTTACGAAAAAGGGTTTGATAAAAAAGGATTTATAGAAGCAGTGCTGGAAGTCTTCTTTAGTGAGGACCTTTTTTAGGAGCTCTGCTTTACTGCTTCCATCGACTCAAATCGGGTCCCTTTCAAAGCAGATCTTTTCCTAACCTTTCTAACCTTCCAAGGAAATATGAGCAGACCCGTTGACCCATAAATTTTTGATCAGGAGTGAAATTTTTTGTCACCAACTTCGCACCGACTTTTGTCATGTGTAAAATTTTTCTAATAGTTTCTTCATCGGTGTTTACAGCCTCGGCAATCATCCGGATGCTCTTTCGACGATCCGCACGCACAATTTTGTTGATTTTGGTCACTACACGTAGTTGAAACATTCACAGGGCGACCTGGGCGCTGGCCATCTTCAGTGCTCTTTAGAGAATTGTCCCCATAGGCGTCTTGCAACAATTGCTAGCACTCAGTCGGAGTTTTTTTTCAATTCAACACATATCTAGATACCCAACACACTACTGGTCTAGGACGCCCTCTAGGCGCGCAGTTTTGTTATTTAATAGACAGACCTCGTATACCTTATTTTCTATATTGCGGTAGCAATAAATATCTAAAGTTAGGTTCAGAGTTTGAACTTTATAGGCGGTTTGTTTGCAATATGCTCGAAAAAAAAAACAACTAAACAAAGCTCATTGGTATAAACTTTTGGATAAATGTAAAAATAGATCAGATAAACCTAAAATCACATCTCGTATAGGTAGTTTGCGTTTGATAGTAATGTTTTGTAGCCGTGTTTGATCAACATAGTGATATGTATAATGTAATGTCTATATAACCACTTCTAAAGAGATTTTATCTATATTTCCATTTTCCAATAACATTTTTGACGATTCGTTTTAGTTTTACTCTGATAGTCGAGACAGTGTCGAAATTTCTATGACCTGAAAGGTCAAACGTCTGGAAATTTTGTGGTGAATATAAAATAAATTTTTTTACGATCCTTCGGGTTCGATAAATTGAACTCAAATTACAAATGGGGATGAATTCACGTTTCAGACAAATAATTAGTCGTGGTCATATGAATACAGGGGTGAAACGTAAATTACTGGTTCTATTGATAAGATGCAGCTATTAATAACGAGACTAGCGCTGCTACAGAAAAAGTACGCACGCGCCAAAGGATAACGATTGTCAGATGTTTAGCTTACTCATTCGAATGCGATGTATACCGTGTCTGTAGACAAACCAGCGTAGCCGTTGTCCAGTAGGAGTTGTTTTGACGTAAAAATGATTAACATAAAAATAAAAGGCAAGATTGTTGTGAAATTTCACATGAAATTTGTAAAAACTGCAACTGCAAATTATAATCTATTGAAACAAATGTTTAGTAATGAATGTTTGTCGCGTTCGAGTGACACCGTCAGCTAAGTATTGGTGGAACTATAGGAATTGACAAAGAATGTGTGGGAACATGCGGAAAGTGCTAAAATTGTACCTAAAATCCTCACATTTGAACAAGAAGCTCGCAAAAATATTTGTTGAGTCTGTGAAAGAAAACCGACTCGTGTCTTGAAGGAACATCGCATGAAGCGATTTAGGGATAGAGTAGGGGTACGAGGGTCGTTTTTTTTCAACCTCCGATCGCTCCGTGCAGTCGCTACACGGGCAAAACAAAGCTGGCATGCACTGTAGGCGACTGCGAAGCTCTCGCACTACACACTCCGCCATTGTTAACATTCAGGCGTCAGACGGCGTTGTGCTATGGCCACGTAAACATGTCCGTCATTATTGATGCTGCCGCCAAGTGTTAATTACGAAGTGTGATTCGTTTTCTACAGGTTGAAGGCGCAATAGTGCTGTAGAAATCCATCGTATTTATTGGGAAAGCTTCATGAATGATGGTGTTGTGCGTGAATGGTGTGGAAAGTTTAAATATGGCCGTATTGATGAAGGATGCCAAAGACGCAAATATGTCGTTTCAGATGACCTGGTTCAACGAGTTGATAAAATGGTTAAAGAAAACTGCAGATTTACCATTACTGATTTGTCAACGGAATTTCCAGAAGTTTCAAGGTCTCTTTTGTAGTCTATTGTTACTGAATGGTTAGGCTACAGGAGGGTATTGAAAAGCTTGTTCATAGATATGACAAATGTCTCATTCTCTTCGGTGATTATGTCGAAAAGTACCAATCTTTTGGTAACAAAATTATTGTTTTATATGAACTTTTGTTTACAGCCCATCGGAGGTTGAAAAAAAAAACAGTCCTCGTATATATTGAAGGTGATAATAAATGAATATATATAATATCATTAAACTATTCGAGTTTAGATACATTTTCAATTTGGAAGGCTAGTAATTAAAACTGACCCAGATTTAGCTTCCAACCTTCTCTGGGATCAATAGGTTAATGCTAATTGTTTTGCCTGTATATAGGTTTAAATATATAGACCAAACATACAAATTCAACGTTTAAATTGAATTGTTTCTGTTGGAATATGCCACGAGAATTTAATTTGAAATCTGGAAGGATAAATATCACGAATCAGTTTGTCTCAACTACGTAATTATATTAAGAACTTCCAATATATATTTTAAACAAAAATTAAATCGATATGAATACGTGATATAGGAAATAACGTGGAATTCCATAATTTTATGTTGAAGAACAAAGTTTACCGTATAATATTTTCAGTTTTAACAGTTCCTACTAAGTTTTGGAAGTGCGACCACGATTGAATTCGGAAAACAAATCGTTGATCGGCACTTTCAAAACTTGAGTAGTAACCTTCGAATAAACATTGTAGTCAACTCACTGGCACTCACAAATATACGTGAAAAATACTATTGAAATTCGAAAAATTGAAAACAGCAAATGGTAATTTCGGAAATCACAGAGAAACAAAAGTTATGCCTAATGTGTTGGAAAACAAAGTTGGATAAGAAGTATTTTCACAAAACTGCTTAGAACTATGATTCTAAAAGTTTTATTATTGAATTTATTGAGAGTTATTTTTCAAACGATTTATTTTGTAACTTCACAAGACTAATATGGGTCTTGATAAACTGTGCGTAAACAAGTAGAATGAAAATGATAAAGTTTAAATTAATCCAGTCTATCTCCAAAACGGACGTTCTTGTTGAGCGTGGACGCTCTCAAAACTTTCAAAAATAATGGTTTGGAAATATATATTTAATATATGTTGACGGTCAGGTCTTAGTTTCTTGTCAACTCTAGATGGTCTATCTTGAGTCGAGCATCATAAGGATATGCAAATCCTGCAGTGCCAGCCTTCTTTGTAAAACCATTTCAGCATATTTTCAAGATCGGTATTGATGGTCGGCGAAGATAAATATTTGATTTGCAGAAGAAAAAGATGCATTCCTGGAGAACACCTGCGTTGACCTCTAACCTTTCCTAGGTGTGCCCATCGATAGCAACCTGGATGGATTAGACTTTGAGAAAGTTATTGAGCCAGGTTGGCATTAAAAGCTTTCGGTATGTCCAATGCGATTTTGAGGTAATGTGGTTTTCTTTTTCAGTGAAATGACTTATAGTTTCTGTACTAGGCTAGCAATCTATCAAAGGCTACTTATCTACTTCCTTTAGTAATACCATATCTGGACAAAACCTTGGTAAATAGGCATGGTAAAATGATATAAAACCTTTCCCGTTTTTAAGTTTGACTTTTCTAATTGAAAATTTTTTCATGTATACGAAATATTCGTCGAGATTACTTGTACAATACATGATGGACGACCTGTGTTCATAACTTGGCAAACCCGGGATTCCTACCGTCAAACCTGACCTCTTTGTGATTAATTCTCTTTTCCCTTTGTTTGGAGATCGATAGGTGAATATAAATTGTTTGTCTAGAAATTGATGAATCCGGGAAAGGTGATGGGTTCATAGATTTAAATTCATATTCGAATTGAAATATTGCGAACATCCAATTGAAAATACCTGCATTCAATCAAAAATCTATAGTTGGCGAAAGATATTTGCAAATAGATACTCGCGGAATGTGTATTAACAGCAACATTGGCAACGACGAGAATTCCATTGAATGTTTTTTATTAGTTACATGGAAATTTTTCTATAAAATCAGGTGAAATTTGATTCACTTTTTAATCTTTTCGTTAATAAATCTAACATAACCTCAATGTTTTATATTCCTTCTATTTTATTTAGTCTAATCTTGACATTAGTTAGACATGTTCTTTTTTACGTTAGTTGCATTTAATTGTCCATAAGTTGGAAAATAATTTGTTTGGACACATACGCCCGCTTTTTTCAAAATCAAAATATTGTAAATTGAATCTAATATAAGATTTTTATGCAGCAAATATCAAGCAAAAAGTTCCCAGTAAATTAAAATTATAAATTAATGTAGAGAAATTTCTATCAAAATTATTTGGAATTCGAATTCCAGTTTTAGTCCCCGTATAAAATTCGATCATCAACAACATCTAGCAAACCGTCATTCCACGTGGACTCATCATCTACACGGTTTACCAATGAAAACATCGAATCGTTAAAATAAATGCATTTCTATTGGCCGAAGCCGTATGTAAACAATTTCTTCGAAATATTCCTGCAAGAAAGTCTTCGATGAGCATTGGCGTGGTTAATTTAATTCATAAATTTCTTTAAATTAATATAAATGTGGCGTTCTTTAGACCATGGGTGAATGAAGACAATTAAATCGCACAGGTATGAATTTAATAATAAAGATTTAGACATACAAATATAAGAAGGTTTTTTTAAATATATTCGAATGTTTAAAAAAGAAAATATTTAGCAATCTGCTTTAGGTTTTCTGGATTTCAAAATAACGACATGTCGATTGATGACAAACCTCACTCTGGACGTCCAACAACTGCCCGAATTCGAGAGCTTGTGCGCACAGACAATTAATCAACTGTCTGAAATCAGTGGAATATCTTGGAGCTCGGTCCAGGAAGCAGGTGACTGGTTCTTCCACCATGACAACGCATCTGCACACTCAGCCATCACTGTTAGCCAATTTTTGGTTAAAAATAACTGCCTCGCGCACCTTACACGCCTGACCTGGCTCCGTGCGACTTTTTCTTGTTTCCACGCATGAAAAGGGGCGTGAAAGGACGGCGATTTGAAAAAATTGAAGACATCAAGAAAAGAACGAGACAGGAGCTTGCAGCCATCTCTAAAGATGAGTTCAAACAATGATTCGAACAGTGGAAGCACCGTTGGGACGAATGTATCACTTGTAATGGAGAGTATTTTGAAGGGGATACGGTTGTTTTGTAAATATTTGTCATTTAAAACTATTTTTGGGTACCCCCTCGTATTTGAAAAATACACGTTCTCAATAAAATAAAAAATTACTTATTATATAAGCCATTCCCGTCGCATATTTCCCCCTCGCTACCAGTATAATTAGAGATCGTTTCCCGGAATGCACATAGGAATAACTGGATTCGTAGAAATCATGGAATAAATATTCAAGTATTCGAAGTAACTGGAATTGCGCCATGTCCGTCGTCGATAAGAGAACGAGAGTGAGATTTGAACGTGAAACTGGTTACGACACATAAATAGAAACTGAAAGTCGCAAGATTGCGTTGAATTAAAAACTTGTGAACAAAGGAAAAAGTTGAAACTTATACACATACTAAAATTAATGCTATAAATGTGAATCTTGGAATGTGTAGTTGGTCGAATTTATAGAAGAATCGATACCAATTCCTCCCCATATTGTAAACAAAACAAAACACTCGATTGACGTTAATAACAATTTATTTTCAAAAAGGTATCGATTGACTTTGACTACGGGTTGTAAATCAATTTACCACCCTTTTTTATGATGCTATAGAAACCGGTCGAAGAATAAATTCTGCTGAAAAAAGCTGTTAAATAAATTCTGTCAAACATGCGATGTAAAATCCCGGGACTTTTGCTATAGAACATAGTTACAGATCTTCGGCAAATTCTACACATTTTTGCCAGCTCTAGGGAAACTTTCCAATGCTTTTTTCCTCAAATTATCTCGGCTTGTCATGTAACCATTCTCGTAGGATTTTATCTCCGCTATTGCTTTCGAATCACAGTCCACCAAGTGCCTCTTTCATCGGACCAAATAAATAATAGTCGCACGGCGATAAATCGCGTCTATAAGAAGGGTGTTCCAGAGTTTCCAAATCCAATTCATTCAACTTTTCGCAACTTGTTGTTTTTTTAGGACATATATAATATACTGCGTGATCACAGTTCGTTGTTCATTGAGATAATTAACCATAATTATTCCTCAAAAGTTTAAAAATACGGTACACAACACCTTCACCGCTGACATAGATTAGTTGGCACCAAAAAGACCTTATGCTAAAGACAATGATTATAATGAAAGAATGATGACCTACTCAATGGCACTATTATTTTCAACTGTCTCCTTCAGCTTCGACAACTCAGGTTCCTCCTCAAACTACGACGAGTCAAAGCGCTAGCGAAATACAACGTTGAAGAATTATCAGAAGCTGAGAAAGAATTCGCCGCTTGGGAAGCACAATTCAATAGAAGGAGAAAACGCAATGCCGATCATCCTGAAAAAACACTGTTGGAATCATAAAAAAATGCATTGTTAGAGATATGCGAACAGATGAGGCACTTCAAGAATCTGAGACGCCGTTTGAGACACTCCAAAGAAATGGCGAAACTCTTTTGGATACTTGGAGATAAATGAACGCAACAACAAGTAAATGATTTATGCGGCAGGAAGTGATATACGAGGATATATTGAAAAATTCTTAGCCTACTATAGAACCAAACAAAAACAAAACACCTTTGGATAGTTTTCCGCGTCTTTTCTCATTAATTTTTTTCCCGTAGAGTGGTCAGTAATGTCGAATAGTTATCTCCAGTTATTGTTCTACCCTTATCCAAAAAATCAATCATGATTACTCCATGGCAATCCCAAAAAACTGGAGCAAGAACTTCTCCAGCAGATTTTTGGACACGAAACTTCTTAGGTTTTGGAGAACCAGAGTGTCGCCATTCCATCGATTGTTGTTTTGTTTCTGGATCGTAGAAATGTACCCAAGTCTCATCCATAGTAATAATTCGGTTTAAGAAGTCTACATCGTTTTCAAATCGAGCACAGATCGATCCGATATTCCAATTTTTCGATTTTCACAATTTCGGTGGACACCTTTTTTCTTTTAATTTATTGCGTAACTCTGGTTTACTTTTTTGACGTCAAACTTTACACTGGCACTTCTAATAAGTTATTGTTGGTTGCTACGGTAACGCAATATTTTGTTTATGCACGGAACTGGTCTAGGCTAACCAGATATCAATACATCCTCGTATGAAGAGATTGGAGAATTTTGCGAAGCTTTATTGTTTTGTTTGATTTACCAAAACGATGGATGATGTCGTATCCTTTTTTATTGGTTGAACCTTAAACGAGAGCAAGCGTCTTGTGCATTTCAACCGACTCGGAAGTTAAATAAGAATATATACCGTTTTATTACTAAATAAGCAGGTCTTCCAGCAGATACATAGACAATTTATATAAAGGTATAGTTAATGTATTATGTCGTTTTAGAATAAACCTGATTTGTTTTTTTTTCCTTTACATATATAACGTGTGTAACAAAATTTTTCGGAAAAAATTAAATAACTTATAATCGAGATGCCTTAGAAATAAAGACAGTTTAGTTGAACGGGTATAAAAAACTGATATTGCGGATATACTTAGAGGTACCAGGAATAACATGTTTAAGCCCTAAAGGGGGCGGTATGAGGCTTTGACTAATGCCCAGTCAAAAAGATTGGTGGAATGTGCAAAAGACAAATTAGGAACATCAACTCGAAGGGCTCGCCGATTTCGAGTTTCCCACATGACCGTCAGTCGAGAACTGAAGAGAAGTTAAATATTGGGAAAGGAAGAAATATCCAAAAGTTACTGAAGATCAGTTCGTCACTTCACAGGGAACAGAGTTGTGATCATGGATGACGAAAAAATTTCACTTTATCCCATTCAGCTATGATGGATTTCGCACAGATAAGAAAATGTTTCAACGATGTGAAATATACATACAAAAAAAGATAAAATTTTGATCTGGTGTGTGTCATATCCGAAGCAGGCACTCATGTCGAGCATATAGGGATAATTTATATAGGGAATGTTTCCTGAAATTTGTTTATTTTATTAATACACATCATCCCAAAGACGAAATAATATTTTCGCCAGATCTAGCCTCTACAGGAAGAAGATAATCCCCTAAATCTTCCCCAGTTTTGGGAGATATTGGGAAGCCGTAAATGATGAGCAACAGCTTCGACGTAGAATATTTCAAAATGTTCACGAAATTGACAATCCAGCAAATGATGCAACACGTTAAGCAAATTTTTTTCTAAAACTTTTTTTTCACACGTTTATATATATTCCCAATTCTTTTCCAAATAATATTTAGACAATATTCTCGATCAATTCAACATTACAAATAAGCAAATGACTACACAAAGTTTGTTCAATCTTTGGTTACTTTCGAAAATCGAAATAATCTGCCCCATAAGGGTTCAATAGATGGACCAACGTGTTATATCAATCAAATTAGTTTTATAGTGAACTATACGTGGAGATTATTGAAATATTTCCTGGAAATAACATCCAAATGCATTGTTGGCTCTGATAGGATTCAGTGGATCAATCTAGCTTATAAAATATGTTTGAATAGACTATAGACATTTGGTTTTGCTCTTTTTTTGTCCAATTCCCCTTTCAGCCTCTTTGTTATAATCCTATCAAGCAATTTGCCAAACATGTTCGTCTGGAAACATGGTCAAGAGGTTGGAAAAGGTCGTTAAATACTGCTTTATGGGTACAAACCACCTTAAAAGTTTCTGCGATTGGAACCTTCCTAATTTCTAAAGAAGTCATCCCCGGTGAAAGGGTAGGTTAACGAGTAGAGTCCCTGCTCTTTCGCAATTATTTTCCAGGGGGATGTATCTTGAATTTTAAAATGGTTTGAGGCGAATTTAAATACTCCGTTTTTTGGCTTCTTTTGTTTAAGGCAAGATGTTTAAACTGGCCTGCTCTTGAACTATATTCTTTATTGCTAGTATTTCTGCATGAACAGAGATTAAGTATTTGACTTGAAATGAGATAACACTATAAAATTCGATATTGCAAAAATTATATTCCTGTTTCTTCTAATAAATAGAACTTGCATAATTCTCATCAAGTCTGTTGTATAACAAAGTTTATTGTCAGGTTATTCAAGAATTATCATTAATGTACGAGAATACAAACTACAGTAATAAAATATAAAATACAATGATTATATTCTAGAATGTAACATAACTATCGATTTAAATAAAATTATATTTTTTTATGAGATTTTATATTTCTAGATGATACAAATCTAAATAACTTCAAGCTACAATATCCTATTTGTTTATGAACTAGATGCAATAAGGTTTATCCGGCTAGTTAACCTCGCCATTACGTTATTCACTTATTTATACAGGGAGTTGAGTTATGTATTGAAAGGGATTTCTTGTTGTAAATTGTAATAAAATGGACTAAAAAGGACTATCAATGTCAAAAATTTTTACGGTTACCTCTTAAATTAACTTAAAACTGTCCTCAAATCTTAATCAACATCTCTGGCGTTATTCATTTGAATGAAAAGGTAAAGTTTTGTACATAATGCCCTTCATATAACCCCACAGAAAGAAAACTAATAAAATAAGAACAGGTGACCGCGCTGTGTCCTTTTATCCACCGATTGGAAAATATTTCCTGGATCAGGATATACATTTGTCAAAGTTAGAATGAAGTAGTTCCAAATAATGGTCACCATTCAAATTATTCCCAACAATCTCCTTTATCTTTAAGAGGATATTCTTCATCTTCAGGTGCCGTTTCCATTTAATGAAGATTAGCGACAATTTCTGTCCTGAGTGGTGCGAATTAAAGATGATGTGTTCATACCAGTCAAATCGCGTATGGATTTTAACCATGAATGTTGTCTGCGACCAGGTCCACGTTTTCCTTCGATTTTTCCTTCTATTATCAATTTCAGTATATCATATTGTTGTTACGGTATATGTGGCCCGATTAACGACCTTCCTTCTCTTTATTGTTGTGAGTAACTTTCCCATAAGTCTAAGCACTTCATCGTTAGGTATATGTTGAGTCCATGACATTTTTAGTGGTCTACGGAAGATCCACATTTCAAAAGCCTCGAGTCTGTTCATGGTAACCACTTTTAATGTCCTTGATATTGAGGATATTGCTTGCGTTTTATCATCTGGTGAGGATTTTTCATGGACCAGTAGCCGAAATTTTACCGTATTATGTGAAAAATGACAATCTTCAAATCATTATGTTTCATCCAAATCGTTTGAGTACACCAGGTTGTGTTTTAAGGAATCCGGAGCTTCAAAGAACTTTTTGGTTACAGAAAAGTTTAAATTTGTACCCCAACCAATAATTTTACTACAGGAAACGAAGACAAAAAATAGCCGGAAGTGTAAAATTGTACTGAAAATCGGTACAAACTTTCTTGATAGATACATTTTGAGAAAGAACTGGTTTTTCAAAAAAAGGGTGGCCGAAAACAGAAAATTTCAAGTTTATAATAAAAAATGCATCATTATTGACTATACTTCACTTAAAAAGGGTTTTTAGAAAATTGAAGTTTATTAAATTTACTATGTAAATGATCTCTTGTCAGGAAAACCAATTTTAAAAACTTTGTTGAGAATCATCGTAGAAAAAAAGTTGTTTCTCAAGACATTGCATTCATCTTGTCTCTTATTAATCTTTTCGGATAGTCTCAGTATAAAAAATAGAAGGAAATTTGGACTGATAGCTTGAAATTGATACTTTTACTTATCATGTAGATTGTTGAAGATTTTTTTCACCTTCAACAGCGGATTTGTTCGTAAAACTCAATTTTATATCTCCGGAAGTAAGAACCGAGTACTTGAGCTTAATTTGTTAAGTATACAACCCCGGAGAATGATCTGGTTGTCATTAGAAGTTGTAAAGCACTTGGAAATTCAGGATTTAGTTTAGTTAAAACTAATAAAAACCAGTTCAACGGTGGCGTTTCCACCAGGTCTTGAGAAACAGAACGTTTTTTGATGCTTGTCTCTTTGAGGTTTTTCAAGAAAGTTATTGAAATTGGTATGCTAAAACGGCAAGGCATTCTTTTATAGGACGTATAATAAACTTTTATTCTTTAAAGTCAGTTTCTTTTCAAGTGTTTCTCATATTGTTTTGCCAATTTTGAGCTTGTAAAAACGTTTTATCAACCCAAAATCTTATTTTACCGTACCATTTATAACTACTACTTCTGCAGTCATCTATCATTACAAAGACATTGAAATCGATATTCTTCGATCTGAAATTTGATAAAAAAGTGAACAGAAAACATGGAGATATTATTTAACTATTACATAATTAAATATTAACCTTTATAAAAACGAGATGCTGATTGCAAAATAATTGATTTCTAATTCAATCAATCAAGTAATTGAAGTAAAACAAGCGGTCGATAGTTTGTGAAAACAAAAAGTTACGATATTTGCGTTAATAGCCTTGTCTCAATATTTCGTCTATCGAAGCAAAATACACAGAATCCCAATTACGAATCAGGATTATAGGCATTATTCATTGTTTTAATTAATTTTGGCCATTTTAATAACGGATGTATGAACTGGTGCTTTGTCTTGATGAAACAACACTTTCTTCTTAGTCAAATGCGGCCGTTTTTGCTTGATTTCTTCGCTAAAACGTTGCAATAGATAATCAATGAAACTTATCCCACGCGCATTCCAAAAAATCGAAACCTGACCTTGCCTGCAGATGGAACGGTCTTTGTCTTCTTTGGAGCCGGTTCTCCCTTTTCAGCTCATTGTTTTGATTGATTCATCCATGGTCATGAAACGGTGCAAAAGTTCGGCTTTATTTCTAAGAAAACACTCGATGGAAACATCTTCCCGACACTGTTTTTGTTCCATTGTGAACAAACGCAGCACAGCTTTCTCATGTCCAAATTTTCAGTTAATATGCAATGTACTGCACTTTTTGAAATTCCTACTATGTCTGCTAGCTCGCGTACTTCCAATCGACGATCATCCAGTGTCGCTTTGAGGATTTTCATCAACTTTTCTGGATTCGTCACCTCATTTAGTCTCAGAATCTAGTTCAGCTTTTATATTGGTGGTGCTAACGGCTTTCAAAACGCTTTTGTGTCTGGCGTTTTCAAACTTGAAACATATGCTGTACAGATTGTGTATTTATATAAAAGAATATCTTCAGGTTTGATAGAAGATACTGAAGCTCCAAACAATAGTATACAATATGTTTCAGAAGCATTTCCATGTGAATGTACTCAAGAATTGCAGACAGATTTATCAACAGAAGACATATCTGAAGCTTTTACTAAATTAGCTCGTATCAGTGCACCCTTTCTAGGGAATCTTCAAGAAATAATGAGAAGAAAACTAAATATTATACAGGTTTAAATAACTAGACAGTTTTTGAATTTATTGTAGGTTTACTGAAGTCATAAATAGTAAACGATTCTCGCAGGCAATCACTAATAAAATTCCGATAAAATCTGGATTACCAGGTTTAGAATATAGATTTGGAATATCAACATCAACAGCATATTCGTATTTAAAAAATTTGGTCACAACAACGTTAAGCACATTGTGGTCCGGCGGCCATTTTGGTTTTTAGATATTTGAGGTTATGTTGTCAAACGTCAAATATTCACTTGACATTTGAACATCATTGGTTAACTTTGAAAGTATGGAAATTCAGAAAAAAAATATTTCCTGCTTCATATATGTTATGATAATAATTTAAAAGTCAACTTGAATTTCTAATCAAGACAAATAATCGAGTAACAGCTACGTGAACCGATGATTAAATATCGTAGAATCATTATGCATGGAACGTTATTAGATCTCATTATTTGAGTTTCACAATAACGACAAAACAGTAAAACGATCTTAAAATCTGACATAACTGGTCTTTTTCTTTACAAATTGTGTTGTGGTGCAATAAAAGACATAATACATTATGATATTATTCATGTAAAACCTATAATTATAGGGGAAATATATCGAGAAGCTGTTGGCCATAAACAAATTATTTTATCACACGTAAACGTTATTAATGTTGAGTGCAAGGTTAATATCAGTCTAAGAATTTCAAGGAAATTAAAAATCGGTTACACGGTATGTTAGAAAAATCGTAAAACGGCTCACTTTGTGTTTTCAATTCTAGGATTTTGATTGTATTGTAATTTTTGGAACATCGACACCACAAATACGATGTTTGACGCGCGTTTCGTATCTAAGTTATCGTCTTCAGATACTGAATGTGAACTACTAAACAAATTAAGGGACTAGTACCGATTATATAAGGATAAAAAAGTTGAGACTGCCTTATATGAAAGCCTCCCACTGCGCTGAGATAATCTCGAATTTGGTAAATGTGAAACAAAAAATTCAAGAAGCTTTTTAAAGAGGAAGGCAGCTTATATCGTAATTTACCACCTTTGAATAAAATATTTAAAAATAAAATGGCGAATTTGGGAAAAATATGTAAAATTAACGTGTTTTTTTCACTTTTTTCGCAATAAATGTATAAAATAATAAAAAGCACGAAGAAATAAAATTCGTTACAAAGAATAACTCGGCGCAGATAGAAAATGGAAGAGATTCGTTGGATAGAATTTGGTAGGATAAGGAAAATTTTAATAGGAGGAGGGTTTGTTGTCGTTCCAAACTGCTTGAACAGCACCGACCACCCCTGCGCGTTCGAACTATTATAACTTTCTTATTATTTCGAATTTTGCTATGAAATTTTAGGAGATGTTTTTTGAAAGTGAAAAGATTCGAAAAATGTTGAAAAAATAAATTTTTTGGAAATTATAACCGGTTTTAATTTTGATCGTATCTACATAGTTTTCGTATTAAGTTGCTTAAAACTTTTCAATTAAATAACAAACTCTACACAATGTAAGTGGCTATTATGGCTATTAAATAACAAGAATGGTTACGATAAAATTTTTGCTTCACCGCTTCCATCGACTCAAATCTGATCCCTTTCAAAGCAGATATTTTTCTAATCTTTCAAGGAAATCTGAGCAGTCCCGTTGACTCAACAGCTATTGGTTAGGAGTTTATTTATCAGCGTTTATAGCCTCGGCAATAATCCGGATGCCCGTTCGACGATTTGCACGCACAATTTGGTTGATTTTGGTCACTGTTTCCAGAGTTGAAACAGTCCCAGGACGACCTAGGCGCTGGTCATCTTCAGTGCTCTCTCGGCCTTCACTAAAGCGCTTACACAACTCAAAAACACGCGCACGAGGTAGAGAATTCTCCCGATAGAACTCTGTCCCAGTCTTTTTCAATTGAACGAGAAATTTAAGATTGATACATTGCTCCTATTTTTCTTCACACGTGTAGGACGCCCTCTAGGCGTGCAGTCTCGTTATTTAATAGCCAGACCTCGTACACTTTCAGTTATTCCAAAGAATACTAAAAATTATGTAAAAAGGTTATAATTATCATATCACTTTTGAATAAAATGTGCCTTGCGGAAACGGCGAGTTCTTAAAAAGTGAATGAACTTTCGATAAGTCGCCTTATTAATCTTTTCAATTTCACTTTAATTTCGCGATTAAAAACATTTTTCACGTAGAATTATTATTAAACAGTATAATATGTATATGTAATGTATGATGGTTGTTGAACCCAACTTCAACAGCAATTGACATACTTAAAAATTGTAGACGTACGAATGACAATAGGTAATAATCAGAGAGTACAGTTGTAAAAAAAAAAATATTGTTAATCTAAATAAATATATCTTTGAAAATAATAACGGAAATTTTGATATTATGTATCATACACTTCTGAAATGAATTAATTATACATGGTAATATTTAATGAACAGTTGAATGAATATATTTAGTAATAAAGTAGCTTGTGGTTCAGTTCAGCACTTTTAAGTTACTGCTGACATAATCATCTCGTTCTTGAGAATTTTTCGTGGGTTTTCAAAAGAAAATCCATAATTGGCGCAGTCAGTAGTATGAAGTTCTAGAATGCAGGAATAGCAATTCTATTATATGATTAAATTTCTAATCAATAATAGTTGCCTTCCGCTTTGAAGGTTCTCCAAAATTGGTGTCGCTCGATTTAAAGTGAGGCCCGTTTACTAGATAAAATTCTAGTACCGGATTTGCCGATATACTAGTTGTAATAGGAGACTATCCCATACACTGTGATTAGAGCTATCGGAGATTTCGCCTTTCCTCTATTTTGTTGAAGTATTTCCAGCGTAAAATCAGAGGTAGCCTTTGAGTATTCCATGATCCAGAGCCGTTCAACCAGCCAGGTCATTTGGTGACTATTTTTTCAAAATTATAAATAGTATTTCAATTTATTTTAATATCGGTTTGTTCAGTGAAAGATATACAAATACTTAAAAGATCAAGTGAGTTTTTAGAGCAAGAAGCATTCGTCCTAAGAAAAAAGATTTAAAAACTTATGTTGTAAGTGATGCAGATCTCAAAATGTTACTCAGAGATTACAAACATAATATATAAAACATATTTACAGAGAATTTATAAAGTAAACTATATTTTTTCCTCAAAATCAACCTTTGTAATACTTTAGAAATAAGGCGATTGCAGTTGTGTTTTTCTTTAGAGAGCTAATTTTAGAAAACAGAAATTTTCAGAATTTAATAAGGCGAATGATGGTTCGACATGTTGGCCTGCTAGATCCCCAGACCTGACGATAATGGATTTTTTGTATGGGAAACGCAAAACAAATAGTTTATAAAGAGCACCAAGTGGAAAACAGAATAAGTGGCATAGTTCAATAAATTACTAGAGAACAAGTATAGGCAGCTTGTGAACCATTTCAAAAATAATAGTCGATGATCTAGCTGACACACAGATGGAGCTGCTATGGTCAAATCCATGTGATATTTATGAAGTACCAACTTTCAAACGACTATGTGTAATATTTCATAAGTTTTTGATTAATCAGAAAAAAGTAACAGCCACTTAAGTGAAGCTACTTTTGTCATTTTCAAAACAAATGATTCAAAACAATTTCGTTTGTTAATTTATCATTGTTTCTTGATGTACAAGCTCAGCGATGGCTTCAGAAGTGTTATCCGGACTCTGCTTCATCAAAAAGAATTATTTGTTATTGGTTTGCTGAATTTAAACGTGGTCGTACAGACATCGATGATGGTGAACGTTCTGGTCGTCAAATTGAGTTATGCATGATCATTTGACCATGAGAAAGCTTTTTTCAAAGTGGTATGTGACAATGAAACATGGATCCATCGCTTCACTCTTGAATCAAAACGATCATCATCTGAGTCCGAAGCTTCCAAAGACACAACTGTCTCTCCTAAAGGGAGAGACTGTTGTGAATACAACATAGAATTATTGAATACAAAAATCAAGGAAAAAAGGCTTCATATATCGAAGAAAAAACAACTGTTTCATCAAGATAATGCACTGATTCACAAGTCCATGGCTACAATGGTTAAATTGAACGAATTACACTTCGAACTGTTTCCTTAACCACCGTATAGTCCAGATCTGGACTCCAGTGACTACTGGTTATTCGCTGATCTCAAAAAAATGCTCGTCGGTAGGAAATTCAATTCAAACGAAGAAGCAATTGTTTGGAAATGATGCTTAATTTAAGACAAAAGATAAATCCTTCTACAAGAACAGCATCGAGAAGTTAGAGAAGTATTGGAATGATTGTATTGCTTTTGAAGGAGATTATATTGATGAATAAAATCGGTTTTTGTTAAAAAATATGTTACACGACTTATTGAGTGATGTGTTAGATATCTACATACAAATAAAATTAGTTATTGTGCTATTACAAATAAAAAATTACCCGTTCAATTTTCTGTAATTTTCAACCTTGAATATGTTCGACATTTTATCATTCCACTGCATTATACGAAACTACATTAATTTCAGTACGAAAGCGCTCGACTTGAACATGAACAAATAGAACAAAATGATTTTATTTACGTTTATTACAAATTGCTCTCATTCTCTAGGTTAGGTTAAATCTATCGCAACGGCTCAATATCACGCAAAACATATTTCCGTCGAATTCTTGTTGATTGTTGATATTACGTAGTTCTCAGAATTAAGTGTTTAACACGTTCGAAGTTCTCGGCCATGTTTCCACCAACAAAATTTCAGCTTCGATCTATCTTAAAGCTCAAAGCTCTCAAATTGAATTTGGCGTTGTTGTACGAGTAAAATTGGTTGATTGCAGCAAAGTCCGGCATTTCCAAAACAAGTGTTCTTAGGATCCTACATGAACAAAAATTATTGTAAGGTGTAGAATGTTTTTAGACGTGGGCATAGTTGCGTTATAAAATTGTCGCTTTCCAAGCCATCTCTGATCTGCACCTGCCTAACTATTTTTTGTTCACGACGCTGAAGGCCGACTTAAGTGGTAAAAGATTTAACAGCGGCACTAAAGATGCTGTTCGAGATAAATTGAAGGAAGTTTTCCAAGACAGATCGATTTGAAGTAGGCGCCTGACAAATCTACCTTCTTCTCATTTCTAGCGATATCTAAAAGGCGTTATGTACAGAATATTTTGACACTAAAGACGCATCATAGTTTTGTAGTGACATAGAAGACGTTCTGAAAAGTGTGTGGAAATAAAGGAAGAATATATTGAAAAATAATCACAATTTACAACCTTTCTTTCTATTTTAGGCTAAGAACTCATGGACAGCGTATTGATACCCCGGAAATTTAAATAATATTCTAAAATAATGGGACAGAAACCAACATAGTCGAAATCGTATTTAAACATTAATGTTTCTAATCATGAAGCCCGTTTAATTGACAACATAAATACGTTTCTTCGTTTATAATTATGTTATTAAACTTTTATAAATAAAAAAACACCTCCTGATATACCAACCAACTCTTCAGGTGACTTCCCAGAATTAGCTCTTTAGACCTGTTTGAATGACCTCTTGGAGGTTACGATTGTCTATAAATATGTGACGAGCTACGATAACACTATTTGTTCGACGCCTTCGACGTCTTCCTTTTTATTATTTGTTCGAAATTCATGTTGTAATTTTTGATTGTGAGGTCGTTAACATCTCTATCGAACGATCGCAGCAGTTGAATACGACTAATTTATCGGCTATTATGATAGAAAATGCCATGTCAAAATGGCTTACAGTCATCGGTCAGATTAAATTATTCAAAAGATTTAAGTCTTCTTTGATTTCTTTGAGGCGGACGAGGATTATCTTTGCGAATGAATAAAAAAAAAAACGATATCTATTATAGTATACGGCGATTATTCCATCATACAGGGCGTAACCGAATATATTAAACTTTCCTATGGTCATTTTATTATTGAATATGTTTCATAATGAGATTGTACAGAGTGCTTTTAAAAAAAATTGTATAAACGTATATTTTTTGAATTTGTGGTTCTCGTATCGTAAACGGGAGCTACTTGGGCACCCCTGTATTTTGTTTGGTCTTTATTTCTCGTTTGTTGCAGCTAAACATTGACTCAAAATAGTGCGGAGATATGAGAGGACTCCAGAGGCAAGAAATTATGAAATTTATACCCCCAATCCTTCAAGGCCACTGCGGAACTCTTGTATATATATTTTGAATATCAAGATTTGTGGTTCTAGTACTATAAACAGGAGCCACTTGGGCACACCTGTATTTTTTTTTTCTAAATTGGTTTTTATTTATGATTTTTTGTTTTCCAGCTTCCGGTTTCTCGTTTGTTGCAGCTAAACATTGATTCAAAATGGTGCGGACGTATGAGAGAACCCCAGGGTCAATAAATTATGAAATTTATACCCCTAAAATGCAGTAGAGGCCGTTTGGCCCGGCATGTCTCAAAAATTGGTCGTGGAAACCTTCGAGACCCCTGGGGCAACTCTACAGCGGAATCTTTTGGAAGAAATTTAAATCCAATTGTTCAACCCAGAGTTCTGTCGGACGAGGAAGAGGCCACCACTACGGATACTCTTGGAATTGTTACCAAATGGGGATTCCCAATTACAGGATACGATATAAGGACGCTAGTAGGAAAATATATTGGAAAACAAGGAAAAACTGTTAAACCATTTTAATAGAACATCTCAGGAACAATTTATCAGTACAACTGACATCCGATATCAAAAGATCTATAGCATCTGTTGATAAAGATGATATTATAATATTTTTTAACAATATTCGAGAGACACTTGATAATAAATATGATTATAACATAAATAACTACGACGAAACCAATATAAGGAATGATCCCAGATCCAAGAAGTTGTTGTTTCACGTAGCATAAAGAGGATCGAACTGCTTCCCCCATGGTCGTTTATAAAACCTCTAATTATGTAAGAAAATGAGGCTCTAGGGATTGGTCCATAAACTAAACCCAATCCCAGCGGCTGATTTGACATGAATTTGTTTTAAATGTGTAATCAAATTAACTCTAAGCACTAAGTTCATCAACCGATGTCATGGGAGATAACTTAGGAAGTCATTTTTCCCAAGGCAATCTAATCCTACAGTATAAATCTTTTTCCAGCCAACGCTACGCACCTGAGCAACCGCTAGATGTGTCGGCATCCCAAAAACCTTCTAAAACTACAGTTCCCAGTGTTGCTTTCGAAATTATGGAAAGCAGTGTTTACTAATATAAGGCAGAACTTGATATGAGGTTTAAAGCAATTGATTTATACCCTTCCGATCCTTCTCAAAAGCTTAAAAGAATTGCCGATGGTCTTTCGGATACTGAAGCTACTGATAGAAGCCTAGATCTTTGATCAATCTTCTCAGAGAACACCGATGTAAAATTGATCCGCAGACACACCAGCTCCCGAACTGAAGGGGATTTGCAGAGGGTCACATCCGTGGATGTGGATCTTAAAAATGTCAAGTTACTACTAGTTACAAATAATGTTTTCTAACAACCCCGGTAAATTAATTCTCTTCTTTTATCACCTAAAAATCAACACAAAAATTATTGTTTTTCAATAATGCACGTCCACATGCGGTGACCTTCCTGAATGTCCGTCCAATAACGCGCTATTTGAGGATCACTTCGACCAGAAAAGCCAATTTCAGTGGAAAAAAAACGAGGGAAGAAGACAAGCGGGCACAAGTCGGTTAATTGGTATCTCCAATAAAAACTCTCGAGCTGACTTATGAGGTCAACATGTTGGAATGGATTTCTAGTGAATTACACAGAAAATATTTATAAATTTCATTGTGTTGCTGTAGAGAGAAATAACGTATCGTTTTTAAATAGTGAAAATTCATGAACTTAATTAAAAATAACTAAATTTAGAAGAACGGTTTTAAAATAGAAGCATGTACTATATCATACTACATTAAAAAATGTAAAAGAGATAGTCTTTTTTAATATAAAACAACCTTTGCTTTCCACAACTCCCTCACTCTCCATAGTTTCTTTTTTTGTCTCTATCTCTCATCTCTTTCTTGTTTTTCACTCCTTATTTCTATTCTTGCCTCTATCTCGTCTCTATCTCTCATCTGTTTCTTGTTTTTTACTCCTTATTTCTATTTTTGCCTCTTGTATCCACTTTTACTTTTCTGTCCTTGTCTTTATTTTTCCCTCTCTCCTGTTCCCTCTTGTACCTCCTCACCTCAAGAAGGGCAACCACAATTTCCTTCATCCATAGAGTGAACCACAGTTGCAGTTGGAGGGTCTATCAGACAAAAGTAGATTTGAATAGAATTGGGATGTCTGGTCGGTTCTAATTGCTTTGCAATTCTGTTGATCGATCTTGTCCTAGCTCTACAAACCGGAGATTCCTCCGGAGGCCAATAGTTTTATAGCAAAGATTTTCGTCCTTTGTAGATCTTCCCTCTACTTAGCTGCAGTATTTCCGCCGACAAGTCTGAAGGGTTTATCACACCTATGAATGATTTAGCTTGTTAGGAACCATGCCGTATTACAACTTCTGGTTTTGTCAGTAGGTAACTGGTTCCAAGCTTGACCAGATCTCAGTAATTTGAATCTTCTTGAGACCTCTCTAGCTATGAATCTTCGCGATATTCCCATCATTTGTCGGGTTTTCCACGATATTAGTGGAAGAAAATCTTTTTAAATGGTTGTGATCAAATTTTTTTCATAATAAGTTAGTCACCAACTTATTTTTCGCAATTAACGAATAATATAAATAGTACACTTACTGAAAACTATAGGAAAAGCGTTTTTCGTTTGGTATGTTGTTTGTAGGAAACTTAACAAGTTAGAAATCGAATGTAATGGTACTTTTTATACGATATGAAGCTGTTATTTACTTTTGTTGAGAAACGTGGGCAGCAACACATCGAAATACTCGGAGAAATTGGAGCGATCGACCTTGCCATTGGTCATATTCGACGATATCATAAACCTTTCATCACAAATGAAAAATATATTTTTTTATGAAGTAAATATACGTCTGATGTAGCCGCACCTATCCTTTGTGCACTGTTACCACACAACAGACTCACATATTTCAAATTAAAAAAATATACCCGACCAGTGCAGTAGTCGTAAATATTATTTTCATTTAGTCGATTATTATATAAGGAGGAATCCGTTCTAAATCAAGATCGTTATTTAGAATTAAATTGAGGTTGAAATATCCACCAAAACATTGACTCAAATAAACAAATTATAAACTGATTTGATCCGATTTGAACTGTTTGGAAAATTTCATATTTACCAAATTTTTCATTTTTATCTCTAAATAACATTAGACAACTTTCTCCTCAAAATGGACGTCCTCGTCTGATGAAAATCTTTCTTCTGCGAGTGAATCTTTAAGGCTAGACAATAGGAAAAAGTCGCTAAGGGCCAAATCGGATGAATATAAAAATGTAAGAATGTACAAGAATAAATTATTATATATTCTAGTCATTGTTACTTACATTCCTTAGAGTATAAACAAATTGTCAGATTATTTACTAAATAACAGTAAGTAATTGTCATTATTTGTCAATATTCTCTTAGTAATTCATAGATTTTGTCGTAATTGTAAATAATAGTTATTTGTGATGTGAGTGTTGAAAGTGACGGTTTATTTTGTAAGTTTTTAAAATGACCGGAGCGGATTGAAAAATTTCACGAACAACCGAAATAACTTTTGACGCAACTGTCATAGAACGTACTATTTTGATATCTTATATATAAAAAAACATTGATGATTTCCATTCCGAGTCCGTTCAGGCGTTCTACCCAACCGATTTGCTTAATTTTTTTTTTTTCAATGAAAGGTATTGATTCACAGATCAGTCATCAACCATCGGATTTCATCTAATTTTCACCATTCTCAAGTTATACTCTAATGCGATTTCCCCCTGTACATTACTTATGGGAGCTTTTCACATACACACGTTCTATCCTCAATATCTCAGGTTCTATTCAAGATAGAGACTTCGGTTTAGTTTAAGAACACTCGCCGAAACACCTTCTTTCTTTTGAGTTTTTGAACACTAAAATCAGTTGAGATGATGAGGAGCTAGGCGCGGACATTCAATGTGGAGTTATGGATTTTTTTAGGTTTTTGGTAATTTTTCTACATTCAAAGATCTATATCTCAGGTTTTAATATAGCTACAGAGTTCGTTTTGATTTAAGAACACTCGCTGAAACACCTTCTTTCTTTTGAGTTTTTGAACACTTAAATCGGTTGAGATGATGAGGAGCTAGGCGCGGACATTCAATGTGGAGTTATGGATTTTTTTAGGTTTTTGGTAATTTTTCTACATTCAAAGATCTATATCTCAGGTTTTAATATAGCTACAGAGTTCGTTTTGATTTAAGAACACTCGCTGAAACACCTTCTTTCTTTTGAGTTTTTGAACACTTAAATCGGTTGAGATGATGAGGAGCTAGGCGCGGACATTCAATGTGGAGTTATGGATTTTTTTAGGTTTTTGGTAATTTTTCTACATTCAAAGATCTATATCTCAGGTTTTAATATAGCTACAGAGTTCGTTTTGATTTAAGAACACTCGCTGAAACACCTTCTTTCTTTTGAGTTTTTGAACACTTAAATCGGTTGAGATGATGAGGAGCTAGGCGCGGACATTCAATGTGGAGTTATGGATTTTTTTAGGTTTTTGGTAATTTTTCTACATTCAAAGATCTATATCTCAGGTTCCAATATAGCTACAGAGTTCGTTTTGGTTTAAGAACACTCGCTGAAACATCTTCTTTCTTTTGAGTTTTTGAACACTTAAATCGGTTGAGTTGGAGAGGAGCTAGGCGCGGACATTCATTGTGGAGTTATGGATTTTTTTAGGTTTTTGGTAATTTTTCTACATTCAAAGATCTATATCTCAGGTTCCAATATAACTACAGAGTTCGTTTTGGTTTAAGAACACTCGCTGAAACATCTTCTTTCTTTTGAGTTTTTGAACACTAAAATCAGTTGAGATGATGAGGAGCTAGGCGCGGACATTCAATGTGGAGTTATGGAATTTTTTTAGGTTTTTGGTAATTTTTCTACATTCAAAGATCTATATCTCAGGTTCCAATATAACTACAGAGTTCGTTTTGGTTTAAGAACACTCGCTGAAACATCTTCTTTCTTTTGAGTTTTTGAACACTTAAATCGGTTGAGTTGGAGAGGAGCTAGGCGCGGACATTCATTGTGGAGTTATGGATTTTTGTAGGTTTTTGGCAATTTTTCTACATTCAAAGATCTATATCTCAGGTTCTAATATAGCTACAGAGTTCATTTTTTTCTATTATAATGATTTCTGATACTTATTTAATGGATTCGATGCGAGCGAAGCCGCGGGTAAAAGCTAGTAAATATTAAATACAAGTTTAAGTTGTGAGTGGCAAACGTTTCCAAATCTAACAAACGCTTTTGTCTTTGGTTCGTGACTGCTTAAATATTACTAAAAGTTCATTTTGTTGTTTCTGTGGACACTGAAAAGTCTTCAAGAAGAGCAGTCCTTTCTGAATATACATCTCAGCAAAATTTCCTAGTGTAAATTGAAAAATGTAGAAGGAAACTTGTTTTCTTACAATACCTACTTAAAAGAAAAATCAAAAATATGGAGCTTATCATTTTTGTACAGCAAATTTTTCAAGTTGAGCGCCCTTGTTAAAAATTCTCACACATGAACACGTTGAGAATTATGAGAATAAGGTTGCAACTATTTTCGCATTATTTGGTGCCTGTCGGGTTGAAAAATTGTGTAATTCATTAGTAGAAGATATCGAAATAATAAATAAATCATTGGCCATACAACACAAAAACGAAACTCAGCTTCTGTATTATTGGGAAGTGTACATTTGGAAAAATGACCTCTATTGTGGCCAAACTATCAGAACCAAAGCAATATACAGGCTACTCTCTATTCCTTATAGAAATGTCATTATGAAAAGAATCTCCCAACATCTCACAACTTAGCAGATTTTGGGACGTCATCATCCAATATTGTACGTCCAGTTTCTACCAGTTAAGATGTTCTGGGAATTGCACGTAATTAATTAATTATTACTATAATTTTATCTGATTTTATAAATATTTTCAACACGCTTCCACGTAAATAATAACTTTTATCACTGAAAAAGTGTCACAATATTTTCGACTTATTATATCATAAATGATAATGAAGCTTCGGGGGGATTTCCGTTTAAATCCCTCAATAAAGTGTTATGAGCTATTGAAGCTCACTGAAACGGAGGTTAAAGTAGAGCATTTTTGAATATGTTCACTTTTATGCTGATGTATGAGAAAGTGTCATAAATGATCTGAATATATTTAAGAAAAATAGTCTAGGGCGTTGATTTCGTTGAAAATGTATTTCTTACCTAATCTTTTCCAACCTAACCTTAAATCGAAATCATTATTCGAATAGCAATCTAATGAATATTATAAGCGACCATAAAAACATTTTCTTCTATTCAAATAACTACAGTTGAACCTCTCTGATCCGGCACTCCAGTAATCAGGCGCTCTCAGACTTTGATAACTTAAAAACCTTAAGAAAAACATTGGAAACTGGAGAGCTTCCTCAAGTTGAGGACAGTCTGGTTCCTCCAAGAGCGAAACAGGCATTCACCGATCTCAGGAGATGTTCTCAAAGAAAAAGCCAGTTTCTTCTACGGTAAAATACTGTCTTGTCTGCTAAGTATAACGGGAGAAAAACTAAATTTAAGAAGATCGTCAAAGAATTAGGCCTAACTCCTGACCAAATCTATAATGCAGATAGGAGCGATTTATGTTGGAAGCTTTTGCCTAAAAAACATTTGTCCATCGTGCTGAAACAAATGCTGTGGGCCGAAAACTGGTGGTGGAAAGGCTATTCAATGTTTACCTACCCGTTGATTATAAAAATCAAAGTAGGGATGGACGACGCAAGCTGTTTTTATGGAATATTCGTGCCATCAGTAAGAAAATGAAATTGCCGCACAAGGCCCTGCTTATTTTCGATAACTGCCATAGTCACCCAGAAAAATGCGAGTTGAAATGTTCATGCATAGAAGTGATGTTCTTAACCCCCTAAAGTAACTCCTTTCTCACAACCAATAGATCAGCATATCATCCAAGCAGCCAAAAAGGTTCGCTGTACAAGGTTTTATCAAAGGAAGATAGTGCCTTGAATTGATTAAAAGAAACGAACTTGACAGATGTGGTTTTTTCACTTGAGAACGCAAATTATGGTTATGACGCAATACAAAAGAAATATAAGAAAAAAATGATGCTCAAGATGTAGAAGAGGAAGTTTCTGTTGCTACTAAAGAACCCGAGGAAAATGTTAATCGTGAACTTATAGAACTAAGAAAAACGATTGACGAAAAACTTGTTGATGAAACAAGACGAGGAAGAAGGAAACCAGACCAGCCAGTTTATGACAGACGGTGGAATAATCGAAGATGTGTTGAATCGAACAGAAGAAGAAAAAGATGGTGATAATCGACATGAAGCTGTTCATTTAGTCTCCGATGCAATGGATGCATTTGATGCCCATAAATTGGGTAGAAGAGAATGATGATTTCGCAAATGATATTCTTGTTTTAAAGAGGTTAAAGAAGCAAAAGAAAATTGACAGACAGTATCTTTACTCCAATGGTATAGTCCACCATAACAGAATTTTCGAAACTTTTAAGAGACAATTAAGTAAACTCTTTTTCACTGCAATATGTACTGAAGCTCGATTTTTTTTATACTTTCTGTGTATATAATATCTGCCGGATTAATGATGGTTTACTATATTTAAAAATCAGACTTCCAAAATTATCCGAATGATAATTAATTCCTTTTTTTATGAGTTTTATCTTTCAAGATTATTTTATTACGTACGCCACTTTAGGGAATACAAAAAAAAGTTTTTATAAGTAGGCGAACTAGTTCTCAAGCGTGTGTGGGTAAGGGTATGTCAATTAAAAAGAAAAAAAGTACAAGCTTACTCATAATACACTTTATAATATGGGCTATGTAAATATCTAGATCAATATCGTATTATGTGTAAATTTACTTATAGTACGTACGTTACATAACAATTATAGTGAAATGAACAGAAATTGTAATCATAATATCATAAAGTTTGAAATTTTTAATAGTGAAAGTACTACTCAAAACGTGTTGTCTTACGAGTACGTGTTGTTTACAAATACTTGAGACATTCATCTTGGTCAAAAAATGGAATTTAATGACTAAAATTTTCGTGCGATGATTTTCGACGTGGATTAAACCAACTGGGTTTCGCTGGTTTTTCCAATTCAATCGTGGTCGTACATCGCTACAAGATGAATTCCGTAAAGGCCCAAAAAAGACCCAAAAAATCGTGGATATATGCATATAATTTTCATCAGACGAGTAAGTTATCGAGGAGAACTCTGAAAATGAAAAGGGAACTGATATTGTTGAACTTTATTCAAGTAAATTCCATAAAGATGCACCGAATAACGCAATAATGCTTTCTAACGTCTTGGTAACGTCTTTCTAACGACCAATGGAGGTCTAATACACTCGATTTGCTTTTGATTTAAAAGTTGGACAACTATCGATCAAACGCTCAATTTGTAGTGCATTGTATTGAAGTGTGTATACAAACAACTAAAGTTCTGTTTTAACGTTTTTGGGTGTTCTGGAAATAACGGAGCCTGTCGAAATGATTTCATTGAAACTCCTTTCACTCATTCTACAAACGCCGTGTCCTCTTTCCATCCTTCGAATGAAGAGGAGCACTGACCAGAAGCTTTTCGATTAATCATTCTGTACTATTACTAAGGAAAGAGGACTGATCGATATCCCATCGATTATTAATTGTGGAAATCGTGGATGCCCATCGATTTCGACTCAAAAATTGAGTCGATGGAAGTTTAATGTGCGCCTAGTATAAATGTGAATCATGGATGTATCGTCAATCAGGTTTTGCCATTACAGAACCGAATTCTTCGGCGAATTGTATTGAAATGGAATCTTGAAATCTGGTTTATTTAATTGAATGGGCAACTTATATCTAGATATCACCCAACTATGTGAAATTCCATAAAATCAATTATTAAATGACAGTTTACTAAAAAATTTGGCAACGTATTATGAAAACTATCTAATTCGTTTTTATTTAAATTCCAAAAGTAGGTTAGTCGTTTTTGTACGAACCTAAAGATGTGTATCGAATCGTGCTTCAATCTGATTATTTATTATTAATGGGTTACTTATTATTTCACAATTGAAGAAGGCGTGAGATTTTACATAATTTAAAATTGGTATTTTTATTCAGATATTACGATTTGGTGTTTATTAATTATTATATTTTTTAACGCTTCGGTAGAAACTGGGAAATTTATTTAATCGTTTCGCAACGGCTGTGTTTTCGAGATCCACGATAAACACAAAAAAAATCCACAATTTTTCACCAACAACAATTTCGACTAGCTATTCAAAAATTCATATTCCTGGGGCCATAATACAATTTATAATCTGAGAAATGATTTTTCAATTTCTGAGCCAAGCTGAATGGACTAATACTGAGTGATGACTTATTTTAGTTATTTACTTTGTTTTGATTAATAATAAATATCCGATATAAAGTTAATTTCAGTTTATAAAGGTTTTAAAGTTGTTACCACCTATAGATAAAGTTACAGCTCAATTTCAAATCTTCAAGTTTTGAATTCGAAATATCTTCAAGAATCACCACGTATTCGGGGTTATTTTCGACCACCGCCTTATACCATGACTTAAACATTCTCTAATATTGATAAAATGATATGTAACTTAATGTCATCTGAGGCTTATAGCTCGTAGAGTAATTGTTTGATAGTACATACATAATTTATAGTTTTTGAAGACAATTTGGTTTTTGTTCAATAATCAATTATCAAATTATAATATTGTATAATAAGATCTTGGAGGTAGCGTTCGTTTTTATAATTCTAATAGATCATTTAAAATGTTTTGTTTATGTTTTCATGTTACTGCCAACGCGTAAAATTTAATTACGTTGTAAATTTTCATAACTGTATCTAGTAAAAGGTCGAGCTATATTTGACGGCCGATGTATGTAAATACTTTTTTTTTTGAAATCGCCACATACATTATAAACCGATTTATTCATTTGAAACAACCCACATTCTATATATACATTAACTAATCTAAAACTAATCCTATTATGGCTCTTGCGTTTTTTATTTATCACAAGTTCTTACATTAACTCGTATTTCATTGTTCATTTATATTAATGACATCTTTCTAAGCGTTAATGTTAAAACGTTATTGCATAATAGTATATATAAGTGAAAAATTTCATGAGTAACGTACTATACTTTTTCTACGCCCATTCATAGCATGCTACTTAAGAAAACTTGTCCTACTTGTGCATAATGTGCTGCCTACATTTAAATACACCAAATAAAGTCTTACTTAAATAAAAATTTGATTATAATTTAATTAAACGAATAAGTTTAAGTTTCCTTCTCAAAACGCACATGTCATTTACAAGGAATGTTGACAGTGCTATTTTTGACGTTTCCAGATATGGGGACGTTGAAAAAAATAATAATTCTGCTTCTATTCCATCATTGGTTTGTACTATAAAATCCAGTACTTTCGATATATTGGTTGAGGTTGAGTATTACTTAAAAATATAACAAATAAAACATGAATTTAGCCAGCAACATTTTACATATATAATCCAAACGCCAGGAGGTATTCTATTATTTAAATCTAATTTTGAAATAATGGATATAAAAATACAAACAAATTGACAATAATTTTGATTGATATGTAAATGGAAAGAGCGTTTCGTAACCTAGAAGAGATGACAAACAAAGATAATTATCTAAGTTAGGTTATACACTTCAGATTTTTCTGAAATTTTAGTATGTTATTTAGAAAATTATGTTGAAAAATTCAATATATATTTGTAGGGCAGAAAATCCCTTCGCCTAGTTTTTCAATTTTAAAATTCCAGAAAAAACTTGCTGAGAATTTAATCTATTTTATTCACATGCGACCATAGTTAGTAAACTTATAGTTGAAAACATATTTTTTTGCCAAAAATGGATTTCATTAATCAATTCATCTCCTTAAAGAGCAATACAATCATTCCGACGCTTCTCTAACTTTTCGATTCTATGCTTTTAGAAGGATTTGTCTTTTGCATCAAAATAGGCTTCAATTTCATCAATTGCTTCTTCATTTGACCTGAACTTTTTACCGGCGAGCATTTTTTGATACCAGCGGATAGCCAGTAGTCATTGGAGGCCGGATTTGGACTATACGGTGGATTAGAAAGTGTAATTCGTTCAATTTAACCATCGTTGCCATCGACTTGTGTATCGGCGCACTATCTTGGTGAAATGGTGGTTGTTTCTTTGACATATGATGCAGTTTTTCCTTGATTTTTGCATTTAAACGATCCAACAACACTATGATAATTGATTATCGTGTATAAAGTGAGTTTTTTCAATCGAAATAGAAAAATTAGCAAGCAATGTAAGTGTTTGGAGTTGAATAAACAAAAATCAAAGTGAAGAAAATAATGTATAAAGTTAATATTAGAAACATCTGGTTACATGTGATTTGAAAAATTATTCATTCTATTCGATATAGAATCATTTTCCATCATTAAATTTATTTCCCATTAATTTTATTATGATTACCGTTTGCCCTTTGATTCCTGCTCTACGCATGACCATATCTAGTCGATATTATAGACACATATAATAATACAGACACTTCGTGCCAAGGTGTGGTACTGAATTTTATTGACAACATCGACCGCTTAATTATATGCAATTCTTCGTTAGAGACATTTATTTGCATAACAAATTAGTTGTTATTTTAGAACTTCCATCATGTAGGCGATTGAACCCAGGAAGAACCTCAAGTGTATAAAAAGATGAAGTGATATTGCACCTTCCTTATTAGGAATCAACACGATACGTGTGGTTACTTTTTCAATCTAAATAAGGTATATACATATTGTAAAACATGCGGTTAACTTATTAAATCTTTCTCAAATATGTGAGTTTGTATCTACTCAATAATAATAATTACAACATTGGTTTACAAAATTCAACTTATTGTCTGTGGCGACGAATTTGTCAAATGTCAAATGTCAAAACAGCTACTTCGTTTTTTGATTTTTTATAATTTACAGATAACGACGTTGTTAAAACCATCCAGATCAGTACCTAAAAATATATCTGAAGACATTGAAGGATCAAAATCATCACTAAATTATACTGATTTGTTCGTTCTGTATTCATTTACATATCGAAAGTTGCGTTTTGAGTGTTCCATGTAGTGAAAGTGACACTGCAAAACATTTTCGGGACGCTCTGGAGTAGACAACTTTAACTTCCTTAAATGTCACTCTAGCCACTTCAATGTTGACAGTTGACAGTTTCAGTTCGATGATTTTGCATAACCTTAAATTTTTAATTTTCTGAAATTATTTGTTTTATCGTCTAAAAAATGTTGCGTATTCGTCCAACAGTAGCACTTTCAGTTCTTGGCATACAAATAACAATTCTCAAAATGAGTAAGTTTACCTTCAATCGTTTTAAACAATCTTCAGAATTGTTAGCATCAAGATTAATTGAAAACGGCATTACCTTTTGTTCGGATATGAGAAACTTGAGGATAAACAAATGGTTTGAGACAATACGAACTAAATGGCTGGCGTTTATTCACTGGCAGGTCCAAACGTTGTCTAAAATGTATTCTATTACATAATGGAAATAAATACACTGAGGTATAGTTCTTCCAATATCAAATACGCACGACATACCAAATTCAGAAATGAAAAATAATGTTTACTCCCCGTATAAAATTCGGTAAACATCTAACAAACCGTCAGTCCACGTGGACTCATCATCTCCACTGTTTACCAATGAAAACATTCTATGACTTGAACATAAAAAATCTGAAAACTTTATTGGACTTGTACACTCTCGATTTATTTCGTATTTACGTCGTCGCGTGCTTTGATTAGCGCTCGAAAAACCGACACGCATCGAGGCGAATGAAGGCAAGAGCAGGCGAGCGCATCACCCACACTTCCTCGTAGAGAATGTGGATCGGGCATTACTTGAAGGACTGTAGAAAAATTCCGATCGCATAACTGATAATCCGAGGCGAGTTTTGAAGTACAGATAAGAGAATAGAATAAAATATATTTTTTTCGGAGTAAAGTTAAAAATTAAATGGGCAGTTTATGTTTAAATTGTAACACACACGAGAAAACCGACATAACTTTTGAGATACTCTTTGAATATTAGCAGGATGCTGTTATAGAAATTCATTAGCGTATTTTTTACCGCACCACAAATATTTTTCACCATATTTCTATAAGCCAGGTGGTTTTCATGGAAGCTAAATAAATAATCTTGTTTGTTGAATATGGATTACATTCGGCACATCTGGAATAGATACCTAACGCGGGATGAAAGACAGCTTCTTGTATAAATCCGACAGGGCAATTTACTGGAAATTTAAATTCCTCGCTTTTGAAACCATCCGCTTTATGGAATAGGTTTTTTTTTCTAAAGACAAAAAATGTTATACGTATGAGGACCCGACGTTTCCAACAAAATTTTAAATATCAGGATCATAAGTATGTTATCAATTTTTATTTACGTTTCGGTTTAGATGGTGAACAGGTTTGTAACGAATTTATTTCAACAATAGTCGGTGTTCATTTCCTATCTTCATTTATTTAAACAACTATTTAAACCTATTCACACCACTACTTATTATTTACATTATTTATTTTGTTGGGAATCAACATTAACAAAATGAAAATTATGATAAACCTATAAACAAAAGAGATCAATAGGTTAGGTAAAATTAAGTTTTAATGATGAAATTGTTATCATTACCAAATATAAACTAGGACGAAGACAGCGAAATAACGATATACATATTCGACAATGATGGACCAAAGAGAAACTGAAAGAGATTGAATAAATTTTTGATTATATCTCCTTCGTTCACTTAGATGCAAGTACATTTGTTAAACGTAAAGAAGATGCGAGATTAAATTCGTCAAAATAATAATCTATTTGAAATTGACTTTTAGACTTCCTTCCTCTGACCCTAACAACAGTTTTCAATCGATTTTTCGATGTTATCTCATTCTTCAGTTAGCTCTATTTTGAGGTCCCATTTCGTGGCTGTTTCAAGCCGAAACGTTCATCCCATAAATGCTCGATAGGATTTAAGTCCGGGCCAATCCATAGCCGCAATTTCCATCCTGTGAATGCTGCCGTACGGAAGCTGCAGCATGTGTACGGGCATTGTTGTCATTAGAATGAAGTTACAAATGATGAAACTGGTGTAAAACCAACTATCCAGGAGCCTCCTCCAAATGCCACACTACGCAGGTCTTCTGTACACTCGTCCCCTTCTATTAGATCAGAACGGGAATCGATCAATAGTCAGTTCAATTAACGTGTTACCTGGCAAATTGTAGACTAGCTCGGTGGACTGGGGTTTACTTTAAGCCAGTAGTTTGGCTCAAGATTAGCGCGATTTCTCAGCGATGTGCTGACAATGGATAACCGCGTTTTGTATGAAAGTTAACTGTCTCTTGGTAACGACGGTGAACTCTAGAAACAGCAGACTGAGTCATGTTCAGCGCACTGACCACCTCTCGCTGACTTTGGCCTTATAGCAAAAGGGTGACAGGTTAGTTTTACTGCCATGAACATGATATTTGCGATTTATCCGTCCTGTATCGTCGGTTCGAACGAAATTAGACATTCCAAATATCAACAGCGAAATCATCTATACGATTTTAGCTCAAAATTTTGGTTTCGAAAAACGGAACATCAAAAACAACATAGAATGTCAATCGTAGAAGACTGTTAAGACAAAAACTGATCCTCCGCTGATCGATCGCCGCCTCTAACGTCCTACGACTTTTGTTTCTTTGCCCAAACTCAAAGATACCTTCAATAACATGCAACAAAATGAGACAAAATCAAAAAATGAGACATAACGAGACATCATAACATCAGCCATCAAAAAACAGACGGTAATGGATTTACCAAATAAAGGAAATAAAAGAAAAGAAACAGAAAACACTGGAAAGAGTTTTACGTAGAAATATTACGATTCACCTTGTACATCCGATATTATAACAGTAGATTATCTATCAAAATTCGATATTCAAATGATTTTATATATATTTTTTATAGGAATCTGGGCTTTAATTGAGGATTAAGTCAATCAAACGAGATTTACCTGTTAGCTTTCGGTTCGCTCATTACCTGCGTCTTCATCGCAGATGAAAACAGGTCCAAAATAATTACCGAGGCATCTATATCAAATCTGTAATCTCTTACTGCATCCATCTAGAAAGGGAATGTCAGTAGACACGCCGATATTTGTCTAATTAGCAATAACATACAGTGTGTGTGTATAAAAAACTTATTAAATTCTGAATATTCAATCAAGTTCTTTTCGAGATTAAGGCACATTTTGAAAATTTTAATTATAAAAGTCAATATTGACGTTTGCTTTGCGTAGGAACCTATAGAGATATTTAATTAAAAATTCGTTCGGCACGGTCAAAACATAATTATTTTTTGTACGAGACAGAATGTGGATTGAAAAATTGCCAGAAAATATCAAATTTTTTCCACAATCAAAATGAAAACCAGAAGAAATTACGAACGAACTGCATTTATTTTAAATAGGGGTAGTTTTTACGAAATTAGGTAACTAAATCTGACCAATAATACTGAGAGGACTGGAAGGATCGTACATTGGCGATGTGGTGGTTACAGCGAGCAAAGAAACAAAACGAAGGACCATGACTAAAATGACATAGAAATAGATGATACCAAAATAGAATCAGTGAAATCATTCTAATATATAGTCGTAAATAAACAAATAAAACAAAACCAAAAGAAACAAATCTTTGAAAATAAACAATAAATTATTTGTAAGACCAAGTTAATTATTTGAATCAATATAAAAACATTTGACTGTGAAGCTTGAGTATCTAGTAATCAAATTGAGAACAAATAAAACAAACTGAATAAAACATGGAAAGCAAAAATAATAAATAATAGAAAATTGAACAGAAAAGGAATAAGGAAAGAACAAACATCGATAATTTATTCTCAATATATTGCCTAAAAAAATTCTTTGTTCTTCCTTGTTCATTTATTAAAGTTATTTTTCTTTCCCTTGTAGACTTTTATCCTTTGCCTAGATGATTATACAGTTATTGAAGTTTTCTAGTACGTTATAATTGTATTCGAATATAACAGGAAGATCGGGAAAACGTCAACTGTATGCAAGGATAACTATACGGTTGAAACAACTAATTTCATTATATTTTCCTTGTCTGAAGACGATAACTTGATTGTCGAAACGGGTGCTAGGTTGTGTAGTGGTTTGTTCATAATTTTTTTGTGTAAATATAGGTGATTTTATAAATAACGATCAAACGAACTGGCACGCTTATTTATGATTAGTATACAACGACTTTTCGTTGTATACGTTTATTGGATAAGGTTTTTAGATGAAATTAGTGCACCACAACTATCACACTAATTATGATACTAATGATACCCATTTAGTAACTATCATTTCACTCTATATTCCACTTGATACCGTCTTATATATGCTTTTGCAATTATAGTAGAACATAACCAGATGGTGTGCGGCTGTATACCCGTATTTATCGATTCGTCGTCGATTGCTCTATCTGTTCGGTATGAGACAAATATAGATCATGTTAGTGCAAGAATTAAAATCACGAGACTATCATACGCGTCGGCTTTTCAACGACTGGTTTCTAGAATAATTGAAAACTGAGAGATTTTTGGAACAAATAGTTCATTAATTTTCGTACACTAAAGACTCGATTAGATCCAATAAAATGAACCAATTGGTGCGATTTACACGATTTCGACTTATTGAACCTTGGGTTTTCGAAAACGAAACCCCAGCTAGCGGATGATGAATTATTCTTTGTTTGAAAAGAAGAAGAAGGTGCTACGAAACTCTCGATGAAAATTTGTTAAGAAAGTTGAAAAATGTGCTTGCGAATTTGTGTACGTTTTCGTAAGTAATAAACCGAATTATTACATACAGGTTTATTATAATCTTAGACAATACCAATACGGTTAAATACCAAAGATAAAGATAAATAGCCTTCTGAGGTTAAGCTCAACCAACTTCATTCCTCTATAGTTACATGACTGGTGTAAATCAATTCCATTTGATACAAAAAAAAGGTAACCATGTTACCAGAGCCATCCAACTGTGAAAGAGAATCGGAGAAGAATTCTGATTAGTTCAGTAAGTTAATAGAGTTCAGTGCATTTCATTTTGATGAGATGTATTCTTTTTTCTGGGCGGGCCAGAAAATTTTGCGAATTTAAAAAAATAATAATAATGTCCACATACAATTTTTAATTGTGTTTGGAATATACATATGGGAAATTCATTTCTTAAAAAGAACATCTTCCAGGTGCGCACCATCGCGCTGCAAACATTCCTCGAATCTAGATCTCAAATTGATAAAAACTCGCTGGCATATTGCGCGGGGAACAGCTGCTATTTCTTCTCGGATGTTAGTCTTCAATTGATTAAGCTGGGTTATTGAAGTAGACTCTCCTTTTCAGGTATCCTCGCATAAAAATATCCGGTGGTGTTAGATCCGGACTTCTAGGCGGCCATGCAATGTCACCTCGGCGAGATATCAGTTTCCCAGCAAACATCTGGTTTACGACCGCCAAAGAGGCATTAGAAGTATGACACGTCGCGCCATCTTGTTAAAACCATGTCGTACGAATAAGGCTTCAAATTGTTGCAGTTGCGGAATGAAAAAATTCCTTAACAAGGCTATGTATCGTTCAGAATTTACAGTGACAGATTGCCCTGTTGATTTTGAAAGAAATAGTGACCGATTATTCCGTGCGCTGATATGGCTACCCAAATGGTTACTTTCGGCGAATGCAAAGGCTTTTGATGTTTTGCACGTGGGTTCTCTGCAGCCCAGTAACGGCAATTCTGTCTATTGACGTGCCCGTTTAAGTAAAAAAGGGCTTCGTCGGAGAACAGAAATATTGTTGAAACTCTGAAAGCGTTTCAACATTATTCCAACAAAAGCTCGTTTTAAAATTAAATCATTTGGCTGTAATTTCTGTACAAGTTGAATTTTATATATATATAAAAGATGTTCTGGATACCACAAGTTCATCTGATCGCTTGCGAGTCGACGTTAAACTGAAGCTCTAACTTGTTTAATTGTTTTTTTTATGTTCTAGTTGATCTAGAGCGTCCCGTAGGCTTCTGATCGATAGTCGAACCAGTAGCTTCGAACTTTCTGACCTACATTTTCCCTTGGACCTTGATTTATGTCATGTAATCCAAACTCACGTCGCTATTTTTGTAATAACGTTAATTCGGAATGTACGTTGCGCTCCGCTGAAGTGATCCATCGCGACTAAATTTCAGGAACCGCACCACCCGCGCAGTTTCCTCTCATAACGTTCAAATACAAGAGAAAATGTAAAATCTACTCTGTATATTATGCTCTTGAGAAGGAAGGAAAAATGCGATTCTTGTTAATCTTAATTTTTAACTAGGTCAGTTTTGGTTATAAACCCACGACATATATATCTGTTTTTCTCAATATATTTTGCGATTTGAAGCTGTATTGTATTTAAAAGCAGATTATCGACTGCCTATTAAATAAATTAAAGACACTCATTGTCCAACTAACGAATTTCGTTCGACACGAACCTGTAAATAATGATTACGTTATAACGGATTCGGTTACAAAACTTGAGTTATTTAATTTTGATGGTTACACAGCCGGTACGCGCATCCTCATCCTTCGGTTGTTTAAAGAGGAAATGATATACAACTTCGTCCATATTTCGTGACTACTCCATTTAATCTGGTTAAGGTCATCTGGGGGTTAAGTCGCCTGGGCATGAATATTTGTTCATTTCCGGATAAAGATTCATATTTGAAATGGTATTTGTGGTACGATACCGGTTTGTGGATTAACCAACAAATAACAATCAATGTTACACAATGGGACTAAGAAATCATGAAGAATTTAACAAAGAAACCGATGATTTCAACTACGAAAATACTGCTCATTTGTATGTATAATTTTGAAAAAAGTTTTTTTTTAACCAAATTTTTTGCAATGTCGAAAACTCCAATTATGAAAACTTTGTTTTAATTGTACAATTAGATCATACTACTTAAAAAATTGTTTAAGGGCAATTACTGATTATTTCATTGCAAAATTGATAAACAAATACGTAATTAGAATTATTTGTTAGGGAAACATAACATCAAAGTTTATGTGCAAATACAAGAAAAATCCGTTTTAACTTTTTCATCACGATGTTTCAGAGTTTACCATCGTTACCAAAAGTTTGTTAACTTTTATTAAAGGCGCGGTTCCGGTTGAATAAAGTCTAACCAGAGCTCAGAGAGACGCGAAGAATCGCTGGACAGCCAGAAGAAGCCTTAAGGCAGCTAATCTTGAGCCAAAAAGGTCCCAAATTAACCCACTGCGCTCTCTTTTCAAACGAAAGTAGAGTAGAATAGAACAAGTATACCTGGAGAAAGATTCACGCAGTGTTGCATGAAAGAAAACGTGACTTTTGGAGGAGAATCCTGGATGTTTTGGGAGAAAATTTCAGTGGAAATAATGTTGGAATATCCGAAAAATTCTCAGTTCCGAATTAAAAACTACGCACATCGCTGATAAATCGGACCCTCAATGGGTTCAAGTCTAACCAGAGCTCACACAGACGCGAAGAATCGCTGGACAGCCAGAAGAAGCCTTAAGGCAGCTAATCTTGAGCCAAAAAGGTCCCAAATTAACCCACTGCGCTCTCTTTTCAAACGAAAGTAGAGTAGAATAGAACAAGTATACCTGGAGAAAGATTCACGCAGTGTTGCATGAAAGAAAACGTGACTTTTGGAGGAGATTCCTGGATGTTTTGGGAGAAAATTTCAGTGGAAATAATGTTGGAATATCCGAAAAATTCTCAGTTCCGAATGAAAAACTACGCACATCGCTGATAAATCGGACCCTCAATGGGTTCAAGTCTAACCAGAGCTCAGAGAGACGCGAAGAATCGCTGGACAGCCAGAAGAAGCCTTAAGGCAGCTAATCTTGAGCCAAAAAGGTCCCAAATTAACCCACTGCGCTCTCTTTTCAAACGAAAGTAGAGTAGAATAGAACAAGTATACCTGGAGAAAGATTCACGCAGTGTTGCATGAAAGAAAACGTGACTTTTGGAGGAGATTCCTGGATGTTTTGGGAGAAAATTTCAGTGGAAATAATGTTGGAATATCCGAAAAATTCTCAGTTCCGAATGAAAAACTACGCACATCGCTGATAAATCGGACCCTCAATGGGTTTAAGTCTAACCAGAGCTCACACAGACGCGAAGAATCGCTGGACAGTCAGAAGAAGCCTTATGGCAGCTAATCTTGAGCCAAAAAGGTCCCAAATTAACCCACTGCGCTCTCTTTTCAAACGAAAGTAGAGTAGAATAGAACAAGTATACCTGGAGAAAGATTCACGCAGTGTTGCATGAAAGAAAACGTGACTTTTGGAGGAGATTCCTGGATGTTTTGGGAGAAAATTTCAGTGGAAATAATGTTGGAATATCCGAAAAATTCTCAGTTCCGAATGAAAAACTACGCACATCGCTGATAAATCGGACCCTCAATGGGTTCAAGTCTAACCAGAGCTCACACAGACGCGAAGAATCGCTGGACAGTCAGAAGAAGCCTTAAGGCAGCTAATCTTGAGCCAAAAAGGTCCCAAATTAACCCACTGCGCTCTCTTTTCAAACGAAAGTAGAGTAGAATAGAACAAGTATACCTGGAGAAAGATTCACGCAGTGTTGCATGAAAGAAAACGTGACTTTTGGAGGAGATTCCTGGATGTTTTGGGAGAAAATTTCAATGGAAATAATGTTGGAATATCCGAAAAATTCTCCCCGAGCACTACATACTACATGACTAAGGAAACTTTAATGGTGAATAAGAAAATCAAAATTTGTAATTTGACAAAATTATGCGTATTCAAGCAAAGGTGAGGTGAAAAAGGTACCAACCAGAAAAATCCAGTTTGTTGTCTAGAGAAAATGTCTTAAAATATATTTTCAAAGCACAAAATGGGACGTTTTTAATAAACAACGAATTATTTGGTATATTTGGTGGGTGTCGGTAGGATAAACTTGTAGGCGCATTGTTTATAAATACGAAGTGAAGAATTTTAAACTTATAATAGTACTTTTGGAGTACCAAAGCACCTAAAGGATAATAAAAGCACAGAATATACTCAAAAAAATGAGATGTTGGCAGCCGTATCTCGCATCTCCTTACAGAAACTAGAGACGTAGATAATCGTGATCAATCTTCCAATGTTGATATGATGTAAACAATTATTTATTGGTTGTACAATTGTTTTAAGATGTATTAGAATCAAAAAGTTATTTCTCGTGCGGTTATTTAATAATTTCACTTTCGTTTCTGCATAAATTAGAATTGGGAAAGTAGTTATAGTTTAGGAGGTCCGCCGAACTCAATCTCATTTATCAAATAAGGCGTAACAAAATAAAACGTAATGAAGAATATAAAGAATTATGTAAAAGTAGGTGAGAACAAACATGTCTGTTGAAATTATACTATACAAGGTATGAATAATTGTTTTGAATTTTTCTTATTAATGAAATTATTAACGCGAACCGGAGATATGATTAATAGCAATGTTGTGAGATCGAATCAAAACAAAGTAGTAGAAAGTTTTACGTATTGTTGAGTTCAAGTGAACTTATAACCTCCTACAAATTTGGTAACAATTATTTACAACGTTTTCTCTTTGTTGTTGTTATTTATGTCGTTAATAAATCAATATACGCAATCAAAAACGATACTGAAATTATTATTAGTTCGTGCGTAGTGGATTAATCTAGAAGATAGAGACGAGGTGCGTCCATTTTGTCCATCAACTTGTTTAATTTCAGTTTAACTATGAATTGCGCAAAAACGGATAATAGTATATTAGACTAAAAGGGCCGAAGGTTGAATTTTTGCAACTTGCGAGGCGTAGATTAGGGCATTATGACGCGCAGGACCGAGATTTCAATGGCGTGACACCACGTGAAGTTACATCCATTTAGCAGGTAAAAATAACATCTCTAAACTGTTCCATACCAAATTCATTGAGGATTCTCTTATATATGATTCAAGTGGACTGGAAAAACTTGATCCTTGTAATGTTATGTATATAGATAATTATAATTTTTATTGTGGTGGTTATCCGTGAGGCATTTTGGCAATATTTATTCTGTCGGCAACAATGCCAAAAAAAATTCGGTTCGTCTTCTTCCTGGATCTCTTTTTTTCAAATATTTTGCCTTGTTTTGAAGCTTTGCATATCTGGATTCGTTTTGCATTATCGTTATAATTACTTCTCGTTGTTTTTGTATTGATTTACATTTGCCTACCTGGGAAGACCACGGAATATTCGTCTATAAAACCACAATTCGAATGGTTCTATTTTTTGCTCCAGGACTCAACTTATAAAACAGGAAAGAAAAAACTTAGTATCTAAGCATTCTTATTTTTATTTCAATAGGGACATTGTGACTTTTGAAGAAGGCAGACAATGATAAATCTTTTGTGAAAGTAAATATTGACGATTCTAAAGATTAAGTTGCACATTCAATTGTGGAAGGATGTCAGTTTCATTTTCACAGTGGTCAGTGGAAGTGATCTTGGTGAACTACCTTGGTTGTATCTTATCTACTACTTTTTCATTGCTTCAATGTTTCTTGGTCTAACAGATCGTCGGCGTAGTCGATTGCATCTTTATAAATTGCTGTCCGACTGAATCAGTCAAAGCAGCAGTTCATTCTAGTGCTTATGACGCAGTAAAAACGATCTGTCTGTTGACTTTATTTCTATGGTAGATTATTTTCGGAATCTTAGTATATCACCTTTTCAAAAAATTCCTGAGGAGAAGTCCATGTCAACCAAAAAACTTTATTTATTCATTTCATTAGATTCAATACCTATTGTTTTTTTGATATCTGGAGGACAAGGTTTCTTAAATCAATTCAGTACTTTTGCTATATTGCAAATTTCGCATTCTTGATGTTTTTGTTGAGGACCATATCTTCAGCTACCAGTAAACTTTACTGTTGTAACCCTCAAAATGATGTAGCTGTAGCCAATGTTGCCCTTTGTTGACATTGTCGACCAAACTCCCTCTGTTGGACAATGTAAACATCTTTAGTGTTTTAATGAAGAGTTTTCTTTACTTCAAAATCTTAATTTTCAATTTTTGACATGACCGTTTAAATGAAACTGATTCGAAACAGGGTTACTGTAAGTTTTCAAATTGATGCCCATGCGTTTCAGCATTCGTTAAAAAAAAACGAGATATTTGAAGTTCTCCCGATAGCCGATACTTCATTTTAACCTTTTTCGACAGCGTTGTTATGTCGAGTTAACAAAACGCTCTTAAAATTGAATAATTCTCTTTCAATTTTCAAAAAAATGCAGTTTCAATTCCAACTTTGAAATATGTATAACGCAAAGTTTTTCGTCAAAACGTCAAGACAACGTTTACCTCGGTTTTTTCGCTTTTTCTGATGACTGTTTGTATTATAGTTGTTGAGGTTGCTTCGAAGGTTTTAATCCGTGATTCAACGATATTTATATTTGGATGGAAACCGATTTTTTAAGCCAGTTCTCTTCAGACAATTCTGCGTTTACATACTGCTGGTTTTTCCTTGTGGGAATAAGTGGGATTCATGTTTGATTTGCGTTTGCTTTCGTTGATTAAAGTTAAAACACCATAAACTGACATATTGTGATTCGAAAGGAAGGAGTTTAAACAACTACAGATAATAATAATATTAATGATCTACATTTTTTTATATCAATATTTTTATTTCCATTTTGTGACGTAGATAATAATCGGAAAATACAATATAGTTATATAAATATAAATTATTTTCAATCATCTATTTTTGTACAAGACCTTGAATATCTAATGTACCCAGTTATGGGCTACTACATTTGAATATTAATTAGAAATAAATGGTTTCAAAAACCTCGCAGAACCATTTGTAGGATCAGTAGCAACTATAGAACTAACAGCCCAGGGTACTCCATTAACTATTCAAGGTTCTCAATATAAAGGATTAATTTAATGGTAACAAGTTGAATTCTCCATGTTTTTATTCAAATTAATTAATACCAAAATAGATTTTAAACACATGTTCGATCCAAATCGATATTTAATTATAATGTAGATGCTTTTCTAAATAAATCTTATGATCGATTTATTTTACATTTTCTGCGGTATTCACATCAGACGTATCCTTCACCTTTGGTGACATGCTAAGAAAGTGATAATTCAAAGTTAGTCCATAGGCAGCTTATCTAATCCAAGATCTGATTAGAGGTTTCAACGCTGCGAGAGTTTAGGGATCCTCTACTATTAATATTGTAACGTACACAAAAAACAATAACATTTCAAAGGGTATATATCTGTCGTTAGTTAAAACATCCCATATTGAGCCTTGATAAAGTAATTGAATCATTATATTTCTGTAGATCTATGTGGATAACAAAAAGATCAACAGATATATCAAATGATAAGTCATTGAAACTTATTTTTGACGTTTATCCTGACAAGTTTTGGTTAAATATAAATAAAGAACATTCAGAATTGACGAAAGCAGCATTGAGGCTTTTGATACCTTTCTCTATTTCTTAAAATTGTTAAATGATTATGGTCAAATAATATTTCCAGTATATTCCAGTATTTTTATTTGTCATCTTTCCTCGCGACCCCATTGAACCCCAGGAGGATCGGGATACCACCGGATTAGACTCCCTGGATTAGAACTTTTGAACAACTTGACGACGAGTTGTTCCACGCGGTGAATGGTGTCTGCTGTCGACGATTTTGCAGCTCTTTGAACACTTTTTGAACATTCAAATACAGTAGACCTACCCAAGTAATCACGACCGAATTTATCTCGTAAACACCGAGGAATTTTCGCGTTTTAAATGCATTCCCGCACTAAAAAACAAATGACAAAGGCTGTCGGTACTTTACGTTCATTAAAGGTTGTAGCACGCGAGTGAAAAGTGCGTTTGCGCACTATTAGAAAAGGACCCAACTAACAATCAAGCCGCGACATTTAAAACATACGGACGCGCCATCTACAACGTTTGTGTCGATCATATTTGAACTACCCTCGTAAAACAAAAAGAGAATACAGTCTGTAAGTTGTTTTATTGCACAAGTGGGTTAAGAAACCTTCTACACTGATAGGACATGGAGTAAATTGTAATATATGTATTATTTAATTAATATAAACCATAATATTGAAGGAAAGTATTAATGTCAAATATGGAATGTATTAAAAATTTATACTTGCGACGTTTACCTGGAATTAACAAAAAAATGATACTCATTTACAAAAAATTCTTTCGGAATAATGTCGTGAATAATCAATTTATTACGAAACCATAAAAAGAGTGATTCCAATGATAATTTTCCGGAGCTAACAATAGAATCTATCGACATAGTAATTCTATTATTTTCACGGGAAATTTGAGTAAATTAAGGTCAGTAATTGTACAAATTGAAATATGGAAATGGCATTTGTGTTGAGATTGTAACTAAAATAACTATTTTAACTAAAACAATAACGAAACAAATTGAATAGTACAATCGAAGACCTCCGATACAAATTTAAATTGACCATATTTTGTGTTATGGGCCAGTTCAATGGTAGCACAAGCTTCACTAACTCATTTAGAATGTAATCGCAGATAACAGAATGATAAAACTCTGATCGGAACTAAATAAATATCATGGAAGAATTAACTTCTTGTAGATCATGTCTTCAATGTGAAATTTTGAAGCGACGTCCGGAAAATGTTGATCGAATCTCGTTCTGGATTAGGATCCATAATCAGCTGATAGCTGATGTACCTGAATCCGGTTATAGTTTCCGAAAAGTCTTTATTATACGTATCAATCCGTTCGATGTAGTTTTACTTCAACAGGCGTCAGTAACGAAGCAAATTGATGGAAATTTATGGTAGCATTGGTAAGTCGTGGGAATATTCGATTTTCTTGAGCCAAAATAGAACGAGGGGACCGCGAAAGTATAAAATTACAATCAAAAGATTAAAAACTGTGTTTTATATCTAATAAAATCTTGTATTAATATGAGACGTGCATTATTAATGAAAAATCTCGATCCATTCGGTACTGAAACGCTAAAATATTAACATTTTCAGTTTGTAATATCATTTAATTATATAATTAAACAACTGCTGTCTCTTTATTAACTTAACGAGTTATTACCTATCTGAAATTAAACATTAATACAGTCGAAATAAAATAAACGATTTTTCCAATCTCTTAAATACTTGTCCGAGTTGTTGGCATTTCCTTCTGTGAACGAAGAATATATTATGTGACCGGTTTTATAAATTGTTAAATGATAAAATTACTAAACAGGCGTGTTGGATATATAGGGTGTTCAAACAAAATAATAACCAAACGCTATAGTTCGTCTCGAATACTCGAAATTTTGAACAGACCATTGAAGGGCACCATCAATATGTAGACTTGATAAGAAACTTGATCGAATGTAAAGATCGTAATTTTTGAGCTGGTGAAACTAGTAAAAGTAAACAAACAAGAAATTTGACTAATAAAAAATAGTGGGAAAAATAATCTTCACATAGACATTATAAGTATTACTTGCAACTAGGGTTGCCAGCATTTTTTTTAACGGAATAAGTTCGGGTCTAGAGAAAGCTACTCTACGAGCGATCAGATCCACAGAATTATATTTCTTGACGTGGTATAAGCGTTATAATTTATAAACATACCCTCATACCCATCAGTTGGGACTGTTCTAATCAACGTAGTCTACAAATGATTAAAAGATTTCGGACCAATGTACCAAGCAACATCGCGGATGAACCTTGGTACATTTGAAACGGTATTATCCACAACGATCTGGATATGAACTCTATTAACCAAAATATCGGGAAATTTGCCACAATCAACGTTGAGATAATCTAGTTTCTTGACATTGAATTGGTGATGTGAGTGTGGGTTAAAGTCCATGTTAATTATTATACAAAATGTATAAGAAATCTAAGGATGTTGTTGGATAAGACCTTAAATAGTACTATACATTCCTTCAATAGTATATAGTACGCCAAACCGACACGAAGTACCACACTATATATTATAGTACGGTTAAAGTTTTTATAAAGTGCGGTCCTGTTCAATTGCGTCCCACGTGGCTGGCTTATGTTTTTGTAGTTGTCCGTCTTGAAAATAAATAAATTTCAATCTATTTCTTCAATATAAGTTTATCTCAGATTTATTTCCCAATTCAAGTTCCTCAAATTATAATCAAAATACTTTCTAAACTGCATTGAATGAAATTTCAACAGAAACGCGTTTTTTTTTTTCAAAGAGATAAGGGTTATAAAACGAATATCTTTTTTTATACCTCATCCTCGAATTTACTTTTACGTCTAGCAATAAAAGTAATATCACAAAAAGAAATATTTGTTTGCGCATGAAAAAGAAGAACAGTCATGGATTTAAAATTCTTCGTTGTATTTGCGCCCGACAAATAAATAAACTGAACCAAAATAGTACAGTCAACAAAGGCGTTTTTTTCTAGTAACATCCATTTAGTGTCTGACTTCGAATATTTCAAAATTTTTTACAGCAAAATTTTGGCTACAACCATTTAATAAAAGACAATGTCAGTTTATAGAGGGTACAAGCAAGTTGTGAATTTGTAGCAAATTAGTTGTTAAAAAATTCGAAATATTCAGCAGTTAATTGTTAATCGTTACAACTGAATAAGGGCAGGTTAATAGCGTAATAAATCTACAAAAAAAGTTTTTTAGGAAAAAATTAAAAATGAAGTTTTTCATTACAAGTTAGATCGACGCTTAAAGATATTAATCATGCTTACTCAAGGAAAAAATAGAGTGAATTAATTATATTATTGAAGGAGAAAGCTTCTGAAGGAACTTACTTTTGCCAAAGCTTTTAATTTTGAGCTTCAAGTACAAAAGCTTTGTCAAAACTAGTGGTACGTCATCAGGAATTAGTGGGAATGATGAAAATAAGAATTAACATGTTTACAGAGTTCAACGAACCAAGTATTTTCATTGACCATAAGCTACAGAAATCTTAGGAAACTGTGTAAAAGTTCACGCTGATGTAGAGGGTTAACTTCAGATTGTTTGATCAGAAACGAATAATCTTAATGCGATTTATTGCTTAAGATAAACAAAACCCAAATATAATAATATAAGCCTGTCAAATTTTATGCTAGAATCTTTTATAATAGCTTACTTTGTAGATTTTTTAGCTGTTTATAAAAACGTTATACGAATTTTTCTCAAGAATTGAGGGCTCAATATATTACAATGCAAAAAAATGCACAATCACTTGCCAATTGAAATCAAATCATCTTTTCCTGCATTTCGTAATAATTTGAGGGCATATTTACTGAAAAGTGCCTTCTACTCTCTAGATTTCTAATCGATTTCTGATAATAATGCTGAATACTGTTTTAATTATAACCTATTACTATAATTTTGTAGCTCATTGTGGTTTTCATCTGTATATTGAAATTTTTAGTATTTATATCTTTATTCAGTTATTTCTATATTCTTTTTTTAGTTTTTAAAAGCTTTTGTCTACAAATTGTAACAATTTTTAACAATAACGCATTTCTTTCTTTTCAATTACCAAACTCTTCGTCAACTTTATTCTAAATAATTTTTTTTCGTAATATGCATCGTTTTTCAATTACCTATTATTAAAAAAGAGTTGGAAAAAGAAATTTTTGGCCGAAAACAGAGGATGACCGGACTATAAATAAATTCTAGGCATTTTCAACATCTGGTTCATACAATGAAATGTTACAAGGGCACACGGACACGTTTACAATATTGTAAATAATATCCCCAACATCTGATACATATTTTAATAGAGAATTTTTTATACAGAATGTCCCTTAGTTTAATGTTTTTATCTGATTCATAATAATTTGAAAAAACTTTAACTCCTCATCATTTAGTTGTTCAATTTCTTGGCGAAGGAGGAAAAATTAATATGATACGGTCCAAAATTACCAAACACTAGCCAATTATTCTCACAGCCGTATACCAGTTTTATAACTGTTCAATGAGGCAAGTGAATAATTTGTATAAACGTGAATTTCTTTGTGATAACTGAACATAATAATTGTAAGTGTAATGTATGAATTCTCATATTAAAAATTAATAGAATCTCTCTATGCGGTATGATATAAACACTTGCCACCTGCTGTTAATATAATTAACGATATTAACAATGCTTTTTTCGTAATGAATAAAAAACTAAAATTTCGTGTTTGTGATTGATAAACAGCTTTTCATTCTTATTGTTCTAAAAACATTACATTATACTGACGAGGTACAGAGAGACGAAAATCGGTTCGCACCATTATCATTATGGGATATAACTAGATAAGTATTTGTTTTTTTTTTTTTTGGAAAATCTATATGAATATGTTTTCCTACGAACATTACAAAAATTATTGTCAAAAGTTGAAGCTAGTTAATCATAAGTGATGTTGACAAAATAAATGCACTAGAAGCAAAGGCTTGGCTTGAAAGGTATGGTGAAGAAAATCAACAATCATTCCGTGTCTTAAGAGTTGGTAACATCGGAAACATGATGAGCCAGAAAAAATTGATGGGAAATCGTGAAGGAAAATTGTGATTCGTATTTGGGAAGGTCCACAGGACTAGTTTAAGGAAGAAATTATAAATAAATGATCCAATAGTTGAAACTACTGACTATAATCTCCTGATCTGATCCACAGATTGAATACAATACTCCAATATCTCGAGGGGATCTTGATGAATATTTGACTAATCATTCATTTAATGTTACTTCGAATATATTCCAAAATTAACTATTAATTTTGATAATATTAATAATATAATAATTGTATTTTCCAACACTGTGTACTACAATCAAATCAACCTTAGAGTCACATCCAAATGAAGTATATAAATAAACGAAACTTTACACAAGATGTAAAATTACCATAATTGTAGATGCATGCGAGCGGCGTCACGTCTTCGTCCAGCCATCAGCAACATCAACATACCATCCCGCTTTTATCCTTCTTCCTCTCGCTTTAATCCACACAGTGAGAATAAAAAATCGCCGACCAGCAACAGGTAGAACTAACCCTAATTTCACTGAGATTATAATTTTTTTCCTACACAGTAATAAATTCACCAAAGCACCAAAAAAAAAAAACACTAGAAACAATAGTGACGAAGACTCAGATACGACCGTTGCTACTGCAAGATGTATAGGAGAGAAGAAGCGGTTTTCTTGAAGGTTGCGAAGACTTGATATTATTAAAACTATGAAGATGGTGTCCGGACCGCGAGCACTACGATATCTGCACGCATAACCGCTATACTAGTCATGCAAGTAGTGTTAACCGACGACGAAGGCCCGGCCGATATACTTTGGGGGGGCACATTTCATTATACAGAGTGCAACTACGTACCCAGGTGATGGTACTGAACTGATGCTGGCCGGCGGATACTAACAGGAAAAATCGTTTGTTTATGTTTTTGGGTGAAAATAAATAGACAATTAATTCGAATCTCTCTCATTTTACGAATGATTATAATTAAATTGTAGAGCAAGCATATTTTAAAGAAATTTTAGTGAGATCACTGTTGAAAATCATTGTAAGTTATGTAAACTGCGATATATACAGTATACAAAAGCCCAATGTTCGAAATAGTTCTGCATAACACAAACTAAAGCAATTTCCAGTTTTACATATTTTATGAATAAAATCAGCGGCGGCTAATTCATAAGCGCTGCAGAGCTTAAGAATTAAAAATAATGATATTTACATAATTTAAATAATAATAATAATACCAAATTGCTTATTATTTATTCAAAAGAAAATTTTTAATACTTCGTAGTCGTACTACGTTCATAAACAACGAGCTATACAAGGAAAATTGGAATGAAAGATGAAAAATAAAACAGGCAGACTAGCCCTTCATGGGACCCAAACCCTTCTGTGGTATTAGCTACAGAACAATAAAAAAAATTTTTGGAAAGAAGATAGATAGAAGCAAAACCAATTATTGAGACAACCTACAAGGGCCGAGACTGGCAAAGACTCTTCTGGAAAGTATCAACCAAGTAAGAACAATCTACGAATACTGACAGGTGTTCTATCGGGGCACTGTCGGCTCCACAAACACCTGAAGACCGACAAAACCTCTGTGCAACTCCAAAGCACTACACCTGGGTGCGTATGAAATTGAAGACGAAGATCTCTGGCAATTGAAACCATCCCACATTCTAGACTTTTTAAAAGGATTGATGGATCTGCTTCAAGGGGACACGATAGATCCTTTCGATCGCAGTGTATACGAGGCCCCAAATCCACACATACATATATACATAGTGAAGTCCAGACCAGTCGAATAATCTACCTTACATTCAATTCAAACTAAAATAAACGAAGATGTTCTGTATGCTCTTTCTATAGCCTACTATAACCCACATCATAGTACCGGTGTACACTGCAACATCTTGTTGATAAAACTCGGAAATCATGATTGAACTTGTGGCATCTGTACCGTCAAAATAATTTCAAGTAGATTCTTATTTAATGATTTCTTAGTATGGTAGCCATTGAAGAAGCATTTGTGAATGTCTTTGATAAGTTTTTTTCCCTTCATCAATCTTCATGTTTTCGTTATTTAAAAAAAAATATGGAAATATTTTGATTTGATTTTATTTCTACAAAGTTTTTTGAACGTCTGGGTATATAGTGGGTGTTCAATCCCTGCGAATCCACATTCGCCTTGGAAAGCGAAGCGGTTTGGACTGGAAACGACTCCAATTTTTAATTATTGATAGACACAAGTCACCTCCATTCTGTTTTTCATTTGTGTTGGTGTTAATTCTTTAGTCAAAGATTTTATAGCAGCGGGATACTCAATTTGAGACAGTTTACGATACAAACTGAGTGGTAGTTTCAACTCCGCTGTAATAAAATAGATCCAAGTTGAAACTTTGTGTAAAGCTTGTTGAGGTTTGTCACTGACGCGATTTTTGCCAACTACATGAGTCCAAGAGCTCGTGGTTACGTACAGAAGGACGGGCTCAAATATATACGTTTCTTTTAGTATCGAAATGGATATTTAACAAAGACAGCAAAATTTCTATAAGGGGAATTTCTTCGAAAATATTCCAAGACACGTAAAATTTATTACCACGAGCCGCCGCTGCTAATATAATGTTTACTTAATGCTAATATAAGAGGAAGTATCATCTATGCACATATCACGCTAAATGGTTTCATGATTCTGTGTACTTAGGGGCAACTACCCCTCGGGTTATTTAGTCTTCAGAAAATTGGAGAACAGTAGGGGAGAAAATGGATACGAAAAAAGTCGAATTATGATTTTTTTTAATAAAATTAAACAGATAAACGAATTTCGCGAATAGTTTGTAATATTATTTGAAAAATGAAAACAAATGAAATGTTTATTTGTAACTTTAAGTATGTTAAATTGAGAAAATTATCTTTTAAATCTAATCATTAATGGCCTATTCAAATAGAAAAACGTTTTTCAGTGACTGTACGTTGAAATATTACGCTCATATGTATGGATGAGAGTACCTAATACATTATGTATATTCAGGCATGAAGGTACATTAGTAGAAATTACTTTGATGTCAGTAATAGTTAATAACCGCTTTACATCAATTGAATGCATTGAATTTTGGAAAAATTTATACACGAAAATATACTTAGTAGTATTTAAAGATGAATAAATACCATGTTAAATCTCACAATTTATTAAATTAGTTATACGGACATGTAGCTTTGACATTCGACGTTATGACTAAGGCTCGGATTCATGTACATAGTTAAGAAATGTGCCCGTACCTACATTGCCATAATAAAGTTTGACATTTTAAATGGTGAACGTACCGTCGTCAAACGAGTGCCATTTGAGAGCAGTTAACAATGGAAAATAAGATACTTATGTACAAAATAAAAACCACACAGAGCATAGAGCTCTGTGTTTCAGTGAACCATCGAACACCAAGATACTGCAAACTTTTATAAGCAAGCACACATTACACACAGACCTCGGTATTCCAACCAGCAGACATCAGCGATAAGAGAAATGGAAACCACAAAAATCCACTAATATCCAAAGCTTTACACTGAGATCCAATGGAACAGAGTAGATTAAAAAGACAGAAGACCCTCATAGATTGATCTACGGAGACCCATCAGTGGATGAAGCCCGCCTCAAGTCATTTAGCGATAAACCATATCATTTACTTATTACTCTGTATTTTTTGAGTAGATTGTTCGTGTTATGACTTTCGACGTGGATTAGACCAACAGCAGTATGCCGATCAACTGATTTCGACTTTTGGTGATGAAGCACTTCGCTACAGGATGAATTTCTTGAAGGTCGTCCAAAATACGCCATACAATCCTTGTATGGCACCCAATGATTTCTTCTTATTCCCGCCGATCAAAAATCGATTGCGAGGTCGATGTTTTCCTACACCTGAAGAAGCAGTTGATGTGTTAAAATTAGATGTCTTGGAGGTACCACAATCGGAATAGAAAATTGGTTAAAACGCAAGCAAAAGTGGAGAATATTTTAAAAAAGAATGAAGCCTTATTCAAGTATAAATATTTGTTCTAATTTTTTTTTTCAGTATACATTTGCAAAAAGAAAAACTAAGTTCTACGTCAACTGAAATAATCGGCACAGATTATAATGCTTACAGTAAATTGTAGACTGTAGACCTAGAAGATATTTTGTACGGGACTGTATATCTCTTTCTTCTGTTTCTTAAATATGTAGATTCCTCCAAAAGACCCAATTCCCAAGGTTTTAGTACTACTTCTTCGAGGTACTTAGACCTTTTGATAAAATGGGCAGAACATTCGAAGAGTAGATGCTCTGGCAGAATCTGCACTTGTGGTCCTCTACCACACCTATCGTCCTAAGATGATATTTGACGTGGCATTGAATTGTCAGCAGAGAGACCAATAGTTCGATGTCGTTTGTGATTACCACGAGCATTTCCTCAAACTTCTTAGCTGAAATGGTTATGAATCTTTCGGATTGTTTTAAGCCTGGCGTGTTTGGAAGAGGATACAGGTTTAGCAGTGCCTATGGCTGCGGCGGAGCACATTTTCTTTCCCCCGTAATATACAAGCCGATCAGTTTTTAAATAAAGACTATTGATTCTATGACCGAGACAAGTGCAGTGAATTGAATTAGGATATATATGTAATTGTCTTGTACTTACATTTTTCAAATATAAATGAGTTTTTGACCGGACTATGTTTTTGACCGGACTATTTACAAATGGAAAATAATTTCCCGAGTTTCTTAAACTTCCAAGGATTAAGAGAAGTTATCTCTAACGAAATATAAGCGGCATAATCCCAGAACTTTAATCACACCTTTTTTACTTTAAACACTGGTATTAATTTGGCAAATTTTAATCTTTTGTCTTATTAATTTCAGAATCATAAATTTCACAATTTCACCTAAACTTCTGATTTTTATTTCAAGTTAATGATAATTCGAAAAATAATTGTTCTGTATAATGAATTCTCATCGATTTGAGTAACTTTTTTCACTTGGAATAATTATGGATTTGTGCTGATCTAAATTAAGAAGAACAACTAGACTTTTTCTTGAATTTTAGGTACGCCTTGTATAGAATCATTTCAAAACTACGATACTGATAGCAAAAACTATACGTTAAATATGTAATCTCTGATTCACGCTTTAGTAATTTTGTAATTTCAAGAAAAAACCTATAAAAATATATATTAGGAAGTGGTTCAAGGTTTCCATGACAAACTTTTACGATTTTAGGTAGATAACTAAATATGGGAGTCACACCTGTTCCAATATCTTATCAATATCAACTATTCATTGATATTTATTAAAGACAAACTATTTCGATATCATCATCCAAAAGAAATGATCAAACATGTTGAGTTTCTAAAAGAATTGAAAGGAAAATATGACCTCTATTTATTTATTTTTGGTACGTTGTGATGGCGGTTAAAAATTTCAATCATTATGTGCTGAATTAAATTCAATATTTCCAAAAATACGTACGTGCACAAAAGATCACTTTTTTACAATCACTAGTTGATAATTTCAACTCAATATGTGCTCAATTAATTTCAATATTTTCAAAAATACTTAAGTAGACAAAAGGTGACTCCCTTACAATCGCTAGTTAATAATTTCAACTCAATATGTGCTCAATTAATTTCAATATTTCAAAAAATACGTATAAAGACAAAAGGTCACTCCCTTACAATCATTAGTTAATAATTTCAACTCATGATGTGTTCAAATAAATTCAAAATTTCAAAAAATATGTACGTGCACAAAAGATCACTTTTTTACAATCGCTAGTTAATAATTTCAACTCAATATGTGCTCAATTAATTTCAATATTTTCAAAAATACTTAAGTAGACAAAAGGTGACTCCATTGCAATCACTAATTATTTAACTGGACTAGCGTTTCATTCACAACATCCACAGGCGTGTGGAATTTGTAATTTTATTTTCCTGTTACTTTATATGAAATTGTGTGGAAAAGCAGGAATCTCGGTAGGCGAATAAAATCCACTCATATTTGAAATAAAAATTTTGTTATTTTTTTTAATTTAGCCATAATCTATTATTACTTGAATTTTTACGTATTCATAACTATTAAATATTTCTAACTATATACTTACCACCTCGAATAAGAATCCCTCTTAACGGGTACATACTCTCTGGTGTCAATTTTTAAAACTGGACATATGTACATTGTTAAATTTGGAAAATGTTGAAGAAGTTTTTATCCATGTCCCATTAATAATCATACAAATTGTAATTCTGAAATGCTACTCTGTTTACCACCGAACAATATACAGTAAAAAAAATGAGGATCTATTGGGCCCACTCGTTTCAAAAAGTTCTGGACGAAGGATAACTCTTCATCTTCTATTTCATACGCTCTCGGGTATAATGCTCTGAAGATCCGAAGTCTTCCTCACTTTGAGAAAATGTAGATAGAAGCTACATAACAGAATATGCAAGTTGCAAAATTTACACCAGGTGTCCCTATCCACCTTCTTTTCTAATATTTGTTCTTTCCATTATCCTGTAGTCGTTTCCACAAGTCCTGTGAAGGGTTCATAATAATCTTCTATTTAGTCTCCTATTTTGAATCCATCCATATGGGTGATTCCGTTCTAACTGTGATTTTTTGTATTCAAAATTTCAAGATTTTAAAATTTAACTTTTCTAACTTTTTTATGCATATTATTCATCTATTTTACTGTAAAAATAAAACTCTAAGAGGAATTTACTACAACTTCAAAGTATCACGAGCAAGACACAAATGTCGGATTTTGAGTTCCACGGTACTGACTCATTTATCCACGGTACTGACATGGTAACTTAAGATATTAAACAACAAGTGCATCAATTTTCCTCAGTTTGATCATAAACATTAGAATTTATAAGGTAATTAGTTTAAATCATTTGTTACGACAAAAAAAATTAATAATTTATCGGTAAATTCTAGGAATGGACATGACACGGTACTGACATTCAAGTGATGTAGTATAAGTTTTCTTTAAGTGGCAAGTTATATTGTATAAAAATAATGTTTAAATATCTTAAGAATTATAAAATTAACACAAAATTTTTATTAATTGATTATTAATTAATGACTAGTACAAAAAAACAATACAGGACATTGAATATCACAGTTAGAACGGAATCACCCATATACCATTTGATGGTATTTATGTTTATTTCTAGTATTGTTTTTATCCAATTTGCTTCTACTGCTTAGTTTTGGAGTAATTTTTTCTCAACTTCAAACTTTTACATTATTTCGTTCTGAGGCTTATCCATAGAAAGGTTTGGGTTCACCTCTGGCGCTTTCCAATAATATATGGTTGGTAGTCTTTGCATCTTCAACAGATTAATTCTTGTTGTGTACAGACTTATACTACGGTGGTGTACACCCACATCAGGATCTTTAGGTTACAAGCCTGATTCTTATCAGCGAAGTTTCTACATACCATCGAAGCTTTCGTGGTTCGACTGGTTATCTTGTTTGTTCCGGACGATTTTACTATCTAGAGTGAGTCTTTAAGATTTCCTCTTTGGTTTCCAGTCAATATCTTGTTCATCTAAATTGATGGACTTGAATAAAAAGTCTTTTCTTTCTAGTATATAGGTAGGTATTGATCGTGATGACATTTAGTTTCACCGATCGGCATTACCTTCTTGAATATTTGAGTCCTCTTTGAGGTATGTCACAGACTGTATTCTCAAAAACATGAAATGTCGGTTCAGAATAAATTAAGAGATAATACAGGCTTGGGTTGATGAGAAAACCTGTACTAGATTTTGTTTTTTGTCTTTGTAAGTTTCAACAAACTATGGTTTTTAGAAATATCGTTAAGTGAAACCTCTAGATCATAAATAATATTTTGAAATTCTAAATTTAGTAATGTACATATGTGAAGTTGTAATATCCGCCACTTTGGCGCCGTCATCTATGGAACTTACCTGAAACAAGACATTAATTTCTTATGAACAAATTAATAAAATACGCCCGTACAGCATTCCAATAGATTTTTAGATAATTCGAGTGTGAAAGTATTCATTTCATTGTCTGGATATTGTCTTGTCGACAAGACGGTATGTTGATTAATCTGATAAGATTAGTACTCGTTGGCATTTAGTATTAATACAATGTTTCATTCCGGGGTTTTCATTAGCTGTACGTATAAAGATACAACTTCGTTTATTCCGCGGGTATTTCAATAAAAAACTACTTGCCGATGTTGATTGTGTATATACAATGCGTCTCAAATAGTTGTATATCAATTTAGATCACCATATACATCTTCACCCATATTAATTTTTTTTAAATGCATCTAGCACTATGGAACTGTGTCAAATATAGTACGATACGTTTGACAACGGCTTTATTTGTGTTTTATCAAGTTCTTTCTTACGTGAAAGTCATTAAGTTCGCGAAAACAGTGAAGGTATACTTCAACTCAAAAAAGACTTATGAGCCAGAATAATGAGTTCCGGTCCTGAAGAAACAGAAGGCAAGACGCGTTAATGTATATCCAAGATTAAAGTCAAATACCCTCGAATACAAGGGTCAAAAATTTTAAGATACACGTTATAGAATAGAAACTACAGTGATAGTGATGTAAATGGTCTAAGAAAAACTACTACTCAAAGGAAAAATCATAAAAATGGTTCGTCGACCAAGTGGTCAAAATTTGTTATAGCGATTCAACTGGAACAGGTCCGTATCTAAGGGAAAATAAATAAAAGCAGATAATGATGGCTTCTAGGTTGGCTAGGGGCTGAACCGCCAAGTTACTTCGCAAGTGAACTGCATTCAAATGAAATAAATCTGAAAGAGTGCAAGAATGGAAGAAATTCTCCAAAAAATACTGGGAAAATTGAACAGCATCGAAAAATCCAATGAACTAAACATGAAAATGATTAAAATGCAGTCGGAGATGGCGAAAACAAAAAAAAGAAAGGCAGGAACTCAAAGTAACAAAGCTTGATACAAATATGAATAAATATATGATTATAACTAGACAACAAAGTGTACCAGAAGATTTGAAATTTCTTATATGAAAGAATGGTTACTGAATCAGCACCCAGTCGGCTCGCAAACCCAATTTTTCCAAATTTCGCTAAAAATGTTAAATTGGCCTCAATTGAGGTACATTGTTTTCTATAAATGGAAGAACCCACTCTCCAAAAGCTCCCACAACGTTTTTGTATAATGAGCAGCTGCTATATGTAGCCAAAAACACAAAATGTTCTTCTGGATGGTTTTTCTTCAACATCTGCATCAGTCTCTTTCTTTTTCATATATTTTGGCTGGTACAGGATTTCCAGAAGAACCCATCTACGCCGAAGAACGACCATCAGAAGATATCGCCAACTATAATAATACTTTTAAGTGAATCTTTCTTTTTTTTTTCTGAAATATAATTTATTCTCTGACTAACTGAATCCCAGTTTTCCGCGAGCCGCTTAAAGCAAAGCCTTTCTCATACTTTTATTGTTTATCTTCTTGATCTTCAATTTATTTTTATGAAATGTTTTTTTTTCACACATTTTCGAAAAAACTATTCAGTTGGTGGTAACTTTTCGTTAGTACCACGTAATAAACTTGGAATTTATTCTATAATTATAGTTTTATTTTAAATTCTTTCGTTAATCGCCAGTACTAATAACAATACATTTGTATAAATGTTGCGGTACCGCCGCTGCTGTCAAACGTTAAACAGTACTTTGCTCGGTTTTGACCAAGGTCGTCCGGGTGCCCACTCTTGTCAGGAATCCACAGATAGAAAACGAACAAAGGGCCCGTGGGCTGATACCAGCACGTCCCTCGTTTGGCTCTCCCCACTTTTTTATCAGTATCGGACTAGATACCCAAAATTATTCGTTTGAAAAATATAATTTTGGAAAAACCAAAATCGGGTCATTGATCATTGAGAATGGTTTTTGAAGATTATCAAAAATTTCGTGATTAGAAATTACCAAAAGTAAAATGTCCATCGATTTCTTACTAGATACAAAATCATAAATTGAAATACAGTCACTATGACAATTATCATCAAAATATAAAAAGAAGGTTTCACATGGAAACCTCTCCAAGATTATAAATCATTCGTGGTTTTCGAAAACAAGTCGGATGTTTGCTATTTGCATTGATCTTTGTCTTATCTTAGGTTGACTTGGTAATCCTGATATTTTCATCGAGCTCTAAGTGATAGACATTTCTCTGAACAAATTGCCTCAATAAAATCCTCAATAAAATCCTTCCCCATCTGACTGACCGACATCTCATCCAGGAAATTCCAAGTAAATTTCTTAATGGTCCCACTGATTATTGTTACCTGTCCACTACCCTTGACACTAAGACTAGTGCCCGTAGTTTTTACAAATTGGTGAGTACACCAAGCAAGATGCGAATCAAGAAACGTGTAAGACCTTTTCTCAGTTAGGTAATAGAACACGAATCGAAATATTAACAACCAAAAGAATATTGAGAACGAATGAAACGAAAACGTTAAGATCCATTCAGGAATGAGTCTCAGAGATAGATAACTGTGGGAAACATGAGCAAAATAGACAAAAAAACCCAGAAACCCGAAGGCTCTTAGGAGGAAGTTTAATATTCCGAATCAAACAGGACAAGTTCTTATTAAATGAAAGGGAAAGTTATTTTTCAATTGGAAATTATCAACTAAGACTAATGTATATACCTAACTTGATAATATTTTTATTCAATTGATGAATTACATATTTTATTTTGGAATATTTAGTATTAAATTACGGATCTGTCACTTTTTCAGATATCTCCGACTCTTTGACCATTTACTATATCGAATGTCACGCGGGAGATCGCGATCTTTTGCTTGTGGGATGGACTATGAAGAAAGTATTTGCTAGTGCTTCATCAGTGGCGTATAGTTTTACAATATTTCGTATAAAAAGTTCGCCCCTGTTAGAAGGGATGGAATCTTTATTCCTTAGGAAAATCCATCATACTTAGGAGCGGTAGCATAACATAAAGTGAGACGAAACTATGAAAACCAGTTCCTCGGCCTCATTAGAACATTATCAATGTTGTTATCACCAAACATTCGTCTGCTCTTTCCGATGGTTTTATGAGGAAAATTCTTGCAGACTGTCAATTTTCAGAGGAACGCCAGTGGTGTGTAATTTCCTTTCTGCAATTATTGGTCGCTGGTTTTTTGAGAAAAATAAAATGTTAGTGAAACATTCTGCAGGACATTTTCTCCACAGCTAAATGATTTGGACTTCTTCTTCTACTGTCTTGCACCTACAGTGCGTTGGCGATTATCTTACGGTCAGACATCTATTTATAGCGTCATGACACAGCTCACCGATTGCTGCCAGTCACAATCATCACGTCAAAGTCAAAAATTGAACAAGACTTTTATTCCTGAGGGCATAAAGACAAACACAACACCAGTTACCATGAAAAACATTAACAAAGTTATACTGTTGGGGTACTTAAATGATAAAAGCACTCCGAGTGCTACTGATTCTATGATAAAGAAGACTTTAATAAGAATATTAATAATTTTAATTTTCATATGAATATTTTAACCAAAGGTCTGTCTATCTAGAGAGAAGTCCTACAACTAAAATTATGAGAAACAAAATGAAATGTCTTTATTTTCTGTTTTAATTCTCTAGTTACATATCATCTAATAGATTAACAAATATATATGTTGGCTGATGTTCCGGCGATCCGTAGATGACATGTGTACGTCTCTGGATGCAATTTCGTGGTTCCTTGCAACGGGGCATTATCCACAAGTTTGATGTAGGTACAATTAATCTGTCCCTGGAATGTAGTTGTGACTCCCAGAATATTTCGGCTGAAATATCCCTGAAAAGCAGCTGAAACACGGGGTTTCTTTATGGCTACATAATTGCTTGGAAATACGACTATTTCTAGCTCATACACAAAGCTACTGTACTATACAACCTGTTGGAAAAACAAGTTTTGGAAAATTCGCTATATTATTGTGAAATAACTAGGTTATGATAATTCCGAAAAGTATTTATGTCAGTCCAGGGTTTTATATTGCGTAGCCATGACATTTGTTATCGGCCTACACCTCTTTTTCCTTCGATCTTTCCTTGTATGATCAATTGGGGTATTGTATATCTTTCTCCTCTAAGAACGTGACCCAAATATACAACCTTTCGTACCTTGATCAATTTGAACAACTCTCTCACAGTTCCAGCTCTTCTTAGTACATCCTCGTTCCTTACTCTGTCTGTCCATGATATACGCAACATTCTTCGAAGGGTCCACATTTCGAAGGCTTCTAGTTTATTGATGGACGATATCTTTAATGTCCACACATAACATTTGACCATTCTATCAACATCGGTTTAAATTTAATGAATGCCTGTCTTGCGTGTTCAATGCGGCATTCAATTTCCTGCTGAGGGTCCCATTTCTCATTTATAGTTGCTTGCTGGATGATTAAACGTCTTCATTTGCTCGATGATTTGGACACAGACACAATATTTTGAAAACAATGTCAGGAAGACATCGACAGCTATATTTGAAAGAATTATGATTATATTCTCAATGTATTGAGAATGAGCGACGTCACCTACATAATTTACTCTTCAAAACTATGTATAGAGAAATTTTAAGTGAGTACATTGTTTCATAATGTAACGCTTAACATAGAGAGGAACGTTTAAATCATATTCTATTCTACTGAAAGTTGTTGAAGCTGAAATAAGATAAAGCTGGATAAATGCCAGGAGATTAATTAAGCTACGTCTAACTTCATGGGAATTATTATGGTACATACTAAACATAAACATTAAAACGAGAAAATAAATATCAAGTTATGCATGGTGAGTTCCATTGACGCATATAGTTTCCTAGTTTGCAGGTACGAATCGTTGAGCAACAAATTTACTACAAAAAGAATTCATTCGTCATTTTCAATTTCAGTTATGCATTTTTAAAATTTTTCAAATGTTTAAGAGGTGATTCAGTCGACCACCAGGTGTAAGTTTTCTGTTTGTACTTCAGACGTTCCTTGTTTGCCGTCAGTTACAACGAAGGAAGCACCTTCGAACTCTTGCTATTCGGAATCTGTGGAAGACTTTGCAAAGGAGCTGGAAGATTTAATTTTAGGTATGTATGTATGGAAAATGCGTTAATAAAATAGGCAACAATGTAGAAAAATAGTCAAAAGTGATGTATGTTGAGGCAAGCAGTGACAATTTTGAACTCTCTCTCCCTCTCTCTAGCAGACAATTTGCAACTGCTTTTATAATATCGAGTTTAGCAGTTTCTGTCATGAAGCATGGATTATGAAGCTCACGAACATTAGAATCTGTCTATGGTGATGATGGTGGTATGAGCGATTCAAAAGTTTGAATAATTGTCTATTTTCCATAGTCAAAAATGTTGAGTTCTCCTTGAAAAAACAAATTTCTCCTTCAATATTAAATGAAACATTTGTGAAACGATGACATAAAAACGAGCTTACGGTTTTTTCCTGATCACAGGCCAACTTTTTATTTTTTACATCAGGTATGGGCAACCTTTGACATGCTGAGGGCCAAACTTTAGCGTGCAAAACGTTCGCGGGCCGCGTTTAAAAGTACTTAGTGCATTTTAATGTAGTGATAATATTTTTTTGCGATAGATATTAGACATGAAATAATACGACAATGTTATTATTGTATTTATTAAAATAAGAAAATGAAATTTTAAAAAATGGTACAACATTATAATTAAATAGTTACATTTGCAATTTTTACAAACTACAAAAGTTAAATACACTGAAATTAATGAGACGCTTGAGCTTGAATTTGGGAAACTAATCCATCGATATTTGGATGAATTCCACTGATACAAAGACGTAAAGAATTTTCCAAATTATCGTCAGTCAGTCTTGTACGATGTGTTGATTTATTAACTTTCATCAATGAAAAGAACTGTTCGCATTTATAAGTACTGCCAAACGCAGAAATCAATCTTCTTGCGAATTTTCTAAGCTGCGGAAAATTGTCTTCCTCTAGATATTTTTTGTAGAAATCGCACAACTCTACGTCGTCAAATTTGGATTTTAGGAGTGAGTTTTCTTGAATCTCGATTAACTCCATTTGTAAGTGTATTGGAGCGTTTTGTACATTACATTTTGTAGGAGTAGCAAATAAATTGAAACATTCTTCCATGTTTTCGAAGTCGCTAAATCTGTTCGAAAATTGTTCCGACAGTAACTTGAGTTCTTCAGCATATTGAGCATAAGCAATATTTTCATACGCAGAGAGCGTGTTGAAATGGTAACTGTTACCAGACTGCATCTGTGACTCCCACAAGCGTAGTTTGATCTGAAACGCTTTCAAATGGCTCTACAAATAATTCACTAACTGTCCTTGTTTTTGGAGTTTCAAATTTAAATCATTCAAATAGCCTGTAAGATCGACCAGAAATGCTAAATCACATATCCATTTTGGGTCACTCAATTCAGATAGTGGCTTATCTTTTATTTTCATAAAGTTTAAAGATATGTACTAGTATAAGTATATGTACTATTACTAAGTATAAGTACTTAGTTTAGTGTAATATTTTTTTAATTGGGTTTTTCCAAAATGTCTCGCGGGCCGGATCATATCTTACACGGGGCCGGATCCGGCCCGCGGGCCGGTGGTTGCCCATATGTGGTTTACATCCACCTTACTCTATGTTTTTTTTCACGAAAATTGAAATAGTTGGGGATACCATGTCGAAAGAATACCAGAAAACACAACAAACCTTAAACCAAACGCACAGAGGGCAGTAGGACCAAAAAAAATTGTTTGAGAGCTCGATCTCAGCGTCTTAGGACAACATTAAATATTCAGATACATATTGGTATCATTACTTTCGAGATTGTAAGCTTTTTTTCTATAGTTTTTTTATTAATAACGTTTTGGTAATCTATTATCTATTTTTCGTTCATGAAAATATCATTCTAATATCCTTTTTTTAGCGTAGCTTCCTCCTTCAAAAGTCTAGTTCAAATCATAAAATAACTCCGAAATGTTTATTATTTATAACAAATATCAAAATTTTCTAACAAAATTGGAAATTTAAAGATTATCTACGATTAAAATTTTTATGCTTTGTTTTCCTGAAACTAAAAAAATATGTTTGAAAAGCGACTAAAAGTATAAAGATAAAAATTGAGGAATCGACAATGAAGTTAAGTGATATTTTCTTATCATTAAACTTTCCATGTTAAAGTTTCCACTATTAACCTCGTTTGATACAAAGCGTTTTGATAGTAAAGAACTGGAACAAAACGATTATAGCAGATAGCCTTGCGAAAATACTGAAATATATTAATGCGGGTAAGTTTGTTTCGATAAGAGTTAGTTTAACACTATTTTTCAATATGTTCTTGAAAATGAAAATATTTCATTATTTACAATATATTTTATATAAACTTTATTTACATACCTAGTAAATAAAAGTATAGGAAAAGAATTGGTACTGAATTTTCACATTGCTTGTTGTTGACAGCTATCACAGTCTCATCAAATTGACTGCCGAATGGCATTCGGCAATCAAGCGATTTATGAGAGTCTAATAGTTCAAACAACCTGTTCGTAGCGTGCACTCATCTGGTTGACCTCACGAGAAAGCTTGGATTCATAGTATAATAAAGAGTTTTCACTTTCCAAAATTTGCTGCGAGCTCCAGTATATTGGTTTTTGTTAAATATACACATACCCACGAAACATATAGACAAACATATTTATAAACGTAAAATTAAACGAAATCGCGTATGTCTAATCTCTAGAAACAGTTAAATACGAAAAGGCCTTCGAGAGTCCCGAGGAAGAATGACCTCAGCTCTTCGCCTGGATTCGTGAAGAGAGGAATAGTAGGGGGTGTCATGAAACCGTATGGAAAGCAGAGGAATGTGGGTATATTGGTTAGGACATTAAGCAGGTTATAAAAGAAAGGCTACTTGATATTTACAATAGAAGGCAACTCGAAATTCTCTGGATCAGGCATCGGTGTCGGAGGATTATTGTTCGGGGAAACAACCAAAGGATGAAAAATGTCGTAGCCTTGTAGAAATTAAAGCGCAAAGTAGTTGGTTTCCCTAAATGAATCGCCCCAAAGTACTGCGAAGTCGGGTTAACATCCCCAAAAGGCGTTTCGGTGGAGTATTCGAGTGAAACAATCTTTAATCGAAAAGTATCATCAGAAAAGTCGTAATTATGCAGCATAAAATAATTTGGATGATCTCTAAAATGCCTCCTCAAGATATTTCTCTCAATAACTAAATTATTTTTATCAGTGCGTTAATGAAATTTTGCGCACGAGATGGCAAAATGATGATGAGGACATTCGCAACTGAAAAGTTATTCGTTTGAATTTAATTAAAGGAAACTGTATTATTTTTACATCGGTATATCGTAAATTTAAAAGGAAATAATCCATAGAATTATTGATTTTCTTAATTCCAATAAATTTTCCTGCGAATAATATATCAAGTTGTAATTTTGGACCTTTTTTGGATTCAAACTGGTTGGCGGTGAATCAAGATGCAGAATCCAATTTCTGTCGAGAATTTCACCCACAATAAAATTGAATATGTGATACCATCTAATCTAAACCAAATAAGAAAACTATTCATTTTTTTGGATTAGAATCTCTCAAACTATATTTAGAGTCAGAATTTTCTTCAAACTATTCATCAATCACATTATTTGCTTTTCTAGGTGAGACATTCCTAGGCTAAAGTCTAATGTATCGGTTTTATGTTAAGCTTCTTATGTGGGGAAATATCTGGCATTCACCCTTGAATAGTAACCTCCCCTGGAACAAACACTAAAGCCCCGAAAGCCCTGATGGTATACCCAAGAGACAACTACAAGTACATTTGAATTTTTAACGAGATAGAGCTTTTAATCAGCATTAAGTAATAGCAACATTAACTACAAGGTTCGAATTTCATCAACAATCGAGTAATTATGGGAAATTACAGTCTTGAAAGTTCAACGTCATCAAGTTTTGGAAAGCGGAGAATTCCATTAAACGTATACTTTCATTTCATTCTTTACGTTAACTTTTCCACGGTTTCTTTAATGGTTTTCCCGTGTCAAAAATGTTTGAGTACAGAATTTGATTTATACAAAATATTGTTAGCAACTCGTCCCCGAAATGAAGCAGATCCTGTCCGGTTATAATGAAATATATTTATCATAACGGCGATTTGATTACCATGTTTTTTTTTGAGCTAATTTCTAGGATTTATTTGTTTTTGTTTGTTTATTTTCTTGAAATCTTGAAACGTCGTTTCTGCTATATATTCGACATTGTTTAGAGGCGATAGAAAAGTCATAATGAACGGAACGACATATAACAATAATTGGTGAATTTAAGTTAATTATTATATAAGTTAGTTAAGTCGAATGTAGTTTTTAAATAAATTAAGTGAGTAACAAATAGGAAAAACATTATTGACAGATGACGTAAAAACATGGCGGACATTGAGGAACGATTTCTGAAAAATCAATTTCCCGTAAACTTGTCCTTGTATTGTATATGGAAAGTTAGTGTTCTATGAAATTATTAATATTTTTAAATTAAGGAACAAAATGATTGATGATGTTTCGAATTTTCGGCGCAGTTTAGAAGGTGAAAAATTACTCAAGGGTACGAACGACAACGGCAATAAATTTTTATTGGACCATAACTTTAATCTAAGTAATTAATTTTCAGAATAAAGCCCATTACGATGATTTAACACTAATAATAAATGATCAGATATTTGTTTTTGAAAAAGGAAACTAAGTTTCAAACAAACTGATAGAATTATTGTTTTTTTTAAAGGACAATTTGTCCATCCCTCTTCGCAACTTGAAATACCTCAAAGTAAAGAAAATAATTCAATTTAGAAACGGCAAAGGACACGTTGTTACAAAATATTATTACCAAGTCGTCCATTTTTTGCGTGCATTTACAAGATTTGAAAACAAAAACAAAGAAAAACTTTCGTCATTGTATAGAAATCAATGGAGCCGATTGGATAATTCATGCACAATAATGACCATTATGGCGAATAACGTTATCTTATCCATGTATGAAAACGTGTAAGCATCTGTTCGGTTAATTGTCGGTAGGTACGTTACAAATAATGATCATTAATAATGTATAGAAGATGTATTACTTAATAACCTTACGGGTTACTAGAATAATTGAGGTTGAACTTGTTTCGAGAAGGTTAGGTTGTTGAAAAGTGTGTTCACACGGTATTTAGACCCCATATGAAAGTTATTATTCACGAAAAAGTTGGTTAGAAAGAATGATAAAAATAAATACATTATATATGTACAGGTTTTGGGATGTTCTACCGTCAGAAGATGTTAGCAGCTTCTGAAGATGCCAACTTGTATGGCGAAGACACAAACAACGACGGTTGAGCAGTCTAAAAACCGTACATAATATATTGGACGATGTACACTGGGGCATAAATCGATAAAAGTAATTAGCAAAGAAAGCCTACTTTTCATAATTTTTTATTAATCATTAATCCCTACCGTTTACTATCCATTTCTGTACTAAAGTCAGTTTTCTACGGTTATTGTACGTGTACTTTTGTAGATTCGAATTTTGAATTTTTTTTAGTGTGGATTTTAAGCTATATTTTCATAGTTTCTGTTTGAATTTCAACATGGAATCTTCGACTTTAGGTATATAACAACATTTTAATAAAATTATATCCGCAGAAAAGTTTATCTATTTAGCTATTTAGTAAGCTTTTAGTTGGGTTCCAATATAGTTGAAGTTTTCAAATAATTTCTTTTATAATTGGTATTAATTAAGCTTTTCAAAATTGTTTAGTTTCCTTGCACTTTTCTGTTGCCTGTTTTTCGAATATTATTATTACGAATTAAAACACCAATAGATACGCCTTTTGTAACATTTATTTTATATCATTTTAATCTACAGAGGATTTACCAAAACATAGAAAATATCAAAAAAATTGTACAAAAAATTGAACGGTGCTTAAACTAAAACCAGCCAATGAATTTCTAATAGCGTGTGTTGCCACCCCTCGATCTAATTACAGCTTCCATTCGTCTGGGAAGGCTTCTAAACAGGTTCTGGACGTATCCTTGCGGCATGTTTTACCAGTTAAAGTTGAAAAGAACATTTTGAAGATTATCTAGCGTTCTTATTGGTACCGGATGTTGCTGAATTTGCCATCCTAGATGGTCCAAGACATGATCTATTGGGTTAAGGTTCGGGCTACGTGCAGGCCAATTCAGGGTGGGTATTTCGACCTCTTCTAAGTACTGCCGAACCACTCTAGCAGCGTGTGGACGAGCATTATCGTGCATTACCACGGTGTTGTCACCGATATGAGGCATATAAAGCACTACATGGGGTTCTAGGATATTGGTTATGTACCTGTCAGCATTTAGTCTTCCATCTTCCATCAAGCTTTCGGTTTGACAAAAATTAACCTGATCGTGCCGTTCACCACGTCGCCTATATACTGGAGAAAATCTTTCATCCGTGAATAAAATATTGGACCAATCTTGAATATTCCAATGTGCGTCTTCTCAACAAATTCCAATCTTGCTACTCGATGTTCTCTAGTAAGACGTGGACCTCTGGCTGGCACTCTAGCTCGTATATCTGCTTCTCTCAGCCTATTTCGAAGTGTTTGTTGGCTTTTTCGGACATTACGAGCAGCCAACAGATCTGTTTGCAGCCTTCGAGCGGTGGTATGCCTAATTCTTAACGCCGTTAACCTCAAGTAACGATCATCTACTACCGAAGTTACTCTTCCGCGGCCTTGTCTGGGTTTTCCTTGGTTAGGTTAGGTCTTCCTGGTTAGCTGCCTTGTTTCTTGGTAGCGAATAACAACTCTGGATATGGTGTTTTGTTGAATTCCAATTACCCCGGCGACGTATCTTTGACTGCGGCCTTCTTGTATGAGCGCGATGATTCTAGCGGCTTCTTCATTCGTCACATGTCTTGTTAAAAGTTGAGGCACATCGATTATTAACAAAATAAATTTAAATTTTCACTATACAATAACACAATTTGCTTAGAAAGTTCTCGATCTCAATGCATTCTCCAAGACAGAAATGATTTACTCGAGCATTTTTGCTTCCAAAAAAATTTGTAAAGAATTTTAATATTTTTTGCCCTTGGTAAGAAACCAAAAATATCTATTAAGTTGATATATACACAGATTGTCCAAAAAAACTAAAATTAAGTATTAAAAATATCCTATTTCAGGAACGAAATGAATCACCATGTTTATTTCAAGAAAAGAACTTTTTGACATTCTTAGAATTTCGAATAAAATGGAATTGATGAACAATTTGATTATTTAAAAGCTGAAATAATGAAGCGAACGAAATGTGAAAGTGAAGAGCTTCTAAAGCACTTTATTATCATATTTCAAATCACAGTTTAAATCGCGCTGGATGAAAGCGTTCAGGATAGAAAAAAGGTTTCTCAAACTTAATGCTCAAGGGCTTGATACATCAATTTTATTTACAATAGATGTAGAAACTCCTAAAAGGAAAGAAGGCCGCCCAGAAATTCCATTTGAATCTAGTTCCGAGCGAACGAAACGACTAAAAACAACAGTGGAAAAAGTCTACATCAATAAATGTATTAAATCATGCTACTGGACCAGCGCTTTTTTATTTATGAATTACAACTTATTAATGACAAATTTTGACTTTCTCTCTATAGTTTTTTTTGAGTCAGCTTCTCATTATAAACCAACAATCGCTACCTCCCCTTCATCACTCGTACTCTCTATGTTTTCGGGGGAAAAACGCAAATGTAAGTTTCTGAAGCAGTATTTGGCCAGTAAGCGCAATCCAGTGCTCGAACACCCGACGTACTCACCAGATTTAGCACCGTACGACTTATTTTTGTTTCTGCTTTGAAAGGGACCCGATTTGAGTCGATGGAATCGGTAAAGCAGAGCTCCTCAAGGCCCTCACCAATGAAGACTTCCAGCACTGCTTCGATCAATGGAGAAAAACGTATGGAAAGATATGCGGCGAAGGTTGAGGAGTATATTGAAGGTGATCATTCGAATGTAGAATAATTTTTATAATAAAAGCCTTTTTCCTAACCAGTCTTGTTATTTAATTAATTGGTCAATAAATATTTCTTTTTCTAGTTTTACTTCTCTAATATTAGGGGGTAAAATAATATTTTTTTGTTTTACCGATGACATATAACAATATTAACCCTCCAGAAATTGAGTTAATTGCTTGCCAAGCAGTATTTTCCTTATGCTAACTTTACTGTTGAGGATTCAACTTATTTTTTTTTGTCATACCCTGTACTATTTACTTTTGAAATAAAAATATCAATATTTTATTTGGAGGTGAAAAAAAAAGCTATAGAAAATTCTAATGAATAATAAACGAAGTTTACGGAGAAAAGAAAAGGGGAAATTCGCAAAAGTTTTCCAACATGAAAGTCGTTGGCGTCCTTCAAGAGTCTACATTAACACGAAAAGAAGGATACACGATAGGATCTAACGTCCGTCGCGGGAACCATTAGACGTTCCTTCGAAGGGTGGACAACCAGCAAACGACTTGTTCAATTCCAGCAAAAGTACCGAACATACAAACTAAACTAATGAAAATAAATAGCAAGCGAACCGATAAATAGTCGGTCTTAATTTTTTATCAGATCCGAAAAGTGGGTGAGATGGAAAATAAAAATATCCTAAGGGTGCAATTCGAAGTATTTTAGATATAACTTTCTATGGAAGTCGGCAACAACTTGAATTTCTTCTGAAAAATATCTACTGTGTTATTGATTAGAAAAATTTCATATTCTTTAGAAGTTTAAAGAAAATACTTGTGATGCCTTCAAGAAAAAATACAGATGCGGATTTCGACTGCATCGACATACCAAAGACAATGGCAATTAGGTAAACCACAAAAGGATGCAATTAAACAACCATTTCTCTATTAAGGATCTAAACAAATTAACGAACAATACAGAAAAGAATCAATTATGTTTACAAGATACAAGAGTTTTATGGTTTCTATCAATCAATTAGAGGAAAATGTACGACATCGATTCGGAATAATGGACGAATACGAGTCGCAGTCGTTAAGTTGAAGCCAATCTAATATAAATTGATTGTATACAGATTTTTTTATTTTAGTTTAACGTCCCCGTATTTCGTATTTGTGCTGTTTGTAGTATTTTTTTCGTTCTTCGCATTTCTTTATTGTAAGAAATTAGATCGAAAAATTTTCATCAAATTTTGTTTCAGTCTTGTTTGAACTAGCGAGATCAGGAACCTTTTGTGCCTTTGTGTAATTTTGAACGAAGCCGAAGTGTTATTATAAAAAAACTGTGTTTATGTTTCTAAATGTTCTTGGTTTTAGGTCTCTTAGTTTTTTTAATAATTTTTAAAAGATATATTACATTTGACGTTTCGACTTTTCTTTAAATCTTTATAAAAATATGATATCGACACTGATAATTTGGGTATTTATATTGATCAATAATATCAAAATAAGAATAAAATCAAACTAGAACTTTGTTCTAACAAGAAAAATTAATTTTTCATTAGTCCTTACATCTCAAATATTGAATTATTTCTAGTTTTATTAGAATTTACAAATTAGAGCTATAAATTTTACTTATTTAGGTCTTTTTTATCATTTATGGCTTTTTCGTTCTTATTTCTAAAAATTCTGTTTTGATAGATGAAAGTTTTTTTGATATTTCATGGTTCGTTAATGCAGTTCTATTTTTTTATCGTATTGACGGCCCCTTAATCTATTTTCTAAATACTGAGATGTCTGTCCTATAAAATTAGAAACGTCAAATTTTATCTATCTTTTAAAAATTATTATAAAACTTAATTTTGAAACAGAAGAAAACTAAAATCAAGAAAAGGTCTAAGAAATAAGAAATTGAAGAAAAAAACTCAAAAAAAAGATTTTGTATTTCATCTGTATCGTTACTTTCATCATTTGTTTCTGTAGCAGATGATTAGACGGCAATTTTTTGATACACCCAAACAAAGTCATAGAAACTCACCCCGCTGATATCAACTAGTATTGCCAGGTATTCATTTCCCGTAATTATAAATTTATTTTCGTATTTCACGGAACTTGATTTTTCAAGCAATTTGACAACCTTAGAGCGTTATAACTCTTCATGCCTTGTCAATCAGTAAAATAACCGCCAAGTTCGTGATATTCGAAACTGAAACACTGAAAACGAATAAAACAATCTTCAACAACATTTCAAATTTATTTTACTTTGAAATTTAAAATATTATCAGTGTTTCTCGTGAAAGCTTCTGTAATTATAGTTTGTATGGGAACAAAAAATAATCCGAGAGAGCTAAATCTGGCGAATAGGATTCATGAGGTAGCAATTCAAACTTTAATTCATTAATTTTGACCATTGCAATAACGAATGTGTGAGGTGGTTCATTGTCTTGATGGAACAACACTTTCTTCTTAACCATATTCGGCTGTTTTTGCTTGATTTCTTCGTTCAAAGGTTTTCATTTTTTCAAGATAGTCAATGCAAATTATCCCACGCGTATCCCAAAAAACCGACGTCATGACTTTGCCTTCAGATAGAACGGTATTTGCCTTTTTTTGGAGCCGGTTTTGATTCTTCGTTTGTTTCGGGCGTGAAGTGAAACGGGGGCAAAAACGGGCGCGAAACTTTGACATGTTCTAATTTCCAGATAATTTGCGATGTACCCCACTTTTGAGATGCTTACTATTTCTACTACCGCTATCTCTAGGTCAGACTGAAATATTTTATCACGAGATGGTCCTACATCAATTTCCGCGTCTTCTGTTTCATCTTATTGCATTTCCTGCTGTTCATTTATCTGCAATATATTTTCTAAGATTTCGTCATCAGACATAATCTTAAAGCTTTGATCACAAGTGACCCAATCTTTCATATCATCGTTATCACAATCCTGGCATATCTTTAGCATTAGCTCATTCATATCTCCCAAAATAAAATCATCCGTATTTGTAATTGAATTTTCATTCTCTCGATTAAGTACTCTGTTCCAAGACTTGTAAGTTTTCCTTTCAATCAAAGCCCACGCATCTACAACTATGTAACAACACACCTTTAAATTAATTCCCTTAAAACGACTTCTACATCATCTTCATCAACAGAGTAAAAGTTGTTTTCTATAAAGTCGTTTCAATGTTTCAGTAGTACTTTGATACGTTGGTTGCAGCAAGGATGTCACATTGGGAGGCAAAAATTTTACTTTCAATTCTCCATTTTGTCTCACTAACAATTCAACCGAAGTATGGGTTGGCGCATTATCCAGTAAAAGTAGTATATTACCTTGCTTGCCCTTTAGGGATAAAAGTATTGTCAAACCAGTCAGTTTTTTTTTAATTTTCCGATGAGGAGCAAAGGTATTTTATGGATCCCGGTATCGTTAGCGCAGACTAATATAGTTACTCGCTCTTTGCTAGTTTTATATCTGAATTCCCTCGCCTACAAACTAAAGATTTTGAAGGTAATGATTTCCAGTTTAATCCGGTTTCATCGGCATTATAAACAAAATCCAAGTCATAGGTATTTTCATTCACTTTCTCCTTGAAATCATCTTTAAATGAATTTAATGCTTCTACATTAGCTGACATTTTTACATCTTGTATTTCCAATTTACGAATTCCATGACGAGATATAAATCTGCATAACCGTCCGTTAGTTGCGACAAACGATTGATCACCATGTAATTTTTTATTTAACTGTAATGCTTTTTCACAGAGTAAAGGGCCAGATATCGGTTGTCCAGTTGATCGTTATTGTAAAAACCAACAATACAAAGCGTCTTCTAAAAGTTAGTTTTTCGGTTTTTCCATCATTTTCCGTCTTCACTATCTAATTTGCAGATGTACAACAAAATTGAATCGGCGCCGACGGGGTAATGCCAGTTTTGACTCGTTCGTGCTTGCATAAATTCGACCGATAGTACAAATCTTAAACATTTTGTAATTTGGCACAATATTACTTAATTATTTAATTGGTCGCAGTTGATAGTGCGGATAATCGCGAATCCGTATAACTGAGGGCCGGATAATCGAGTTTCTACTGTATGTGATGATTAAGAAATAATTAATTTCTAGAAATCTTTATTCCACGTGTCTGTTAACGAAAAACTTTACTAATTTTATCATAACAGACTAAAAGAGTGTACAATCGAATTTAGTAGTTAGGCATTGTTTCTAAATTATCATATTTGATTGATAGTGTCCCTGATCCATTCATTATGGGCGTTCAACGCAATTTCGAATGCTAAATAGCTGTTACTTGGCCTCTTAGTTCTATTGTATGCTCCTGATTGTACGACTTGTTAGGTTCATTAGAATTTATGATGAAACTTTTGATTGCACAACGCAGGGGTGGCTAAAAACATAGAAATGTCTTGTCACAAATAGGCCAACAGGAATGCTGTACCAGAACGTAAAGTATAAACGATATTATCGTTTTAAATTGACATGCGAATCTTGCTGATGATTTTAAAAGACATTTTGAATATTCAAATCTAGGATACCACTTCATCTAAAGAAAAGAGTCTTTGATCAATGCATATTACCAGTCATGACATACGAAGGCGTATAATTACTAAAAACTTCAGGTTCCACAAAGATCAATGGAGCACTAGGTATAACAAAAAGGGATCGTAAAAAAGAAGAATGGATAAAGGAAGAGTCCCAGGTGTTAGACGTCATCCACATAATCCAATCCCCTAAATGGCAAGAAGGACTGATAATACCCACGAGATATCAAAAGCCTTGGAGAAGACATAACCTAAGATGAAACAATGATATAAAGAAGCAAGCAGGGACAACTTGGGTTCAATTAACCAACGATAAACATCAATGGGCTCAAATGAAGGACCAATACACGTAAGGGAGGCCTCTACGTAGGTATAGGCTGTATAAGATGATAACGACGAATAGGTAGAACTTTTAGATAACTATAAATTTCTTGGTTGCATTATGTCATTAATTTTTTCCATCATATCATTTTTTCTTGCTAATTTGGGAGCTATATTATGCCAAAAGTAAATTTTCTATATCGAATCGAGGAATATAACTTAAGAAACGATACATACAACTTTGGGGAATATAAAATTTATAATCTGTAAGGTTAACATTTCATTTTCATATTGAATAGAACCGTGGTACAAAAATGCCTCGATGCCAATTGTTGGAATGTTTTCGTTCTTAACCGAGTTCGTGAAACCAGCTGGGTTCTTATATAACCTCAACTCAACCTAGCAGATCTTCGTTCAAGATGCTGCAACATCGAATAACTTTTGAAATCACGATGGTGTGAGGACCCATCATTGCATATATGTAGAAGAAGAAGTCGCGTGATGGAGGATTGTGAAAAAACCGACCATTCCTCACCTCTAGTTGGAAGTACAGACAGTTGGTTTAAAAATTTGAGTAGATTGTACTGGATGTTCTGAATCTGATGATAAAACTGACTCTTTAAGTGAAGATGTTTCTTTCAGCTTTGCAAAAGACACGTCGTGGATGAGGAAGCCAGCTTAGCTTAATCTCTGAAGATGATTTCCTTAGTTTTCTGGTGATTGAGAAAGAAAGTAACTTACAGTTTTTGTTTATAGATATTATTTATTACTCAGAAGCAGTTGAGTAATATATATATATATATATTTATATATATATATAAAAAAATTAGTGTAGATAAAGAAAATTATATGTTAATTAGGATAATTTTCTTGCAGATATAACTGTTGTCGATGAACGTGGGTGTAATATCCTTTTCAATCTAGTCCGCATTTTCAATTAAATTAAATCCCTCTATATAGGTCACTTCACTTTAACTAATACATTTCATTTACATTTTTATGATACATTTAAGGATACGTACCCAATACTAAATTTGAAATTGAATTATTTGAAGTATCTTGAAGAGTAGATACTACGTGAAAAAAAAAATACCACTCCAATTTATTGATAGACATAATTGCAGTTTGTCGGTACGCGTTGTCTTATGGTGAGGTTTCCAAATGCGCCAATCAAGTACAAGTAGGATTATTTTCTTCATGATACCCATAACATTCTACGTTAGATATCGATTGATACAGGAAAGACTTTGATTACTTAACTGTTTGAGGTTTTTCCATAATTTTTAGTTTCGTCATTTATCTGCTCGTTATTGTCTTTTGTATCATTATTATTAATATTATTAACATTTGTTATCATTATGACGATCAATTATCATAATTTAATCATAGACCTACTATGTATATCTTAAAAACGGCTAAAAACCAATGGGGAGGTAACCAGAACCAAGAGAAGACAAAACGCAGCCAGCACTAAACGAAAACTTTGGATGACTAAACGCAACTGACAGCTAAACGAAATGTAATCTATAGTTGAGTATGATTGAAAACTTGACAGTTTTGAAGCTGACCGGTTGGTGTTTTTATTAGCTTATTGTGTCGATATTATCATTAACAATTCAGCGACCAAGATGATCGAATCTTCCCCGACAAAGCCGTTATGCAACTGGACTGAAGCGGAACATGTGCGCCGCTTTTGTTTGGTCCAAGTTCGGGTTTTTTTAATCAATAGAGCAAGACGAGGCAACTCATAAAACGGCTCAATTGGGAATGCGAAATCATCGACTAAACCTCAGAGGTCAACAACAAGTACTGAATATAGAACTTTTCCAAAAAACGACATTCAACAGGGTATGCCAGGCTTAACATCGCATAATTTACGACTAAATGTTAGGTCCGTAGTAATAATTATAATTCTTAACGTAAACTAAAACTGTGCAAGAGAATGCGTTTGGTGGTGAGTAAATTGATGAACAATTTGATTTACGCGACGATACTTATAGGAAAATCGAAGGTGAGGAAGTTCCCATTTCCCGATGATCCCAACTGATTTACCGTGTTAGTTTAAATAAAAATAGTATGTTATGCTTACAGAGGCTACTGTATAGGTTTGAACGAATAGCGAAAGCTTTTAACATCCCTTAAGAAAACCAAAACTTTTACAGTATCCAGAGAGATGTATGAACAGAATGTAGAACAAGCGATGTCATTCAAATATCTAGGAACAAACATAACAAGTGATAGAAATTTAAAAAATTAAGTGAAAGGTCAATCAACAAAGGCGTCATTACATAAGCGATAGATACCAGAGCAGAGAAGAGAACACCATAACTAAGATATGTGACATCCAGATGGGCGAGAAATCGGCGAAGATAATGGAGAGATCACGTGGACAGAATATCAGATTACCGGTTGGCGCAAAGATTACAAAGAAAGAAAAACCGAATACATTCCGACCACCTACAAGATGGTATGAAAGCATTGATACAAACACAGGGCTAAGTCCTAACATACGATGAAGAAGAAGAAGTTTAAGCGACTTACATTCGCCGTGAGTATCAACACACCACAAGGCTAATCTTTGAAAATTTGTACTTTCGCCTGATAATAACAAAAATGGCGTCTATCACAAATACCTGACCAAAAAATTAGTTTCTTTGCACTTAGTTGAATTGTCTCCTTGATTATTTATATCGTTTGTTATTTTCCGTGCCCTGATATAACAACGTCGAACTGAAAAAATGAATGCCTAAAATAAAGTCCCTAAAACAATAAATGGATAAAAAAAGAGGAAAATATTGCATAGATCTCCTATAAACTCCATCACAAACGATGTCTTAGCTATTTTTAAAGATTTATTCAATAATCGCTTTTTTTATTTATCCACCCTAAGCCGATTCCACAGAAATCATCGTTTTCCCTCAAATCCCAACAGTTTTCACGAGCATGGCTCGAAGATTAGGAGGGAAGTTAATCCTAATATTTCAGAAAGGGAATAAATATTACGATTCGAAAACATAAATTTTTATTCGATTGGTACGAACCTTTTTTTATGGAAAGCAGTATAATGTATATACCCATCATTTTATTAATAAACCAAAGAAAAAATATAAATTGAAGTAGTCGTTTCCTGGAATAAACCAGCCGAAGCATCTCACCCCAATTTGCGTTTTTAGTTTTGAGAAAAAACCATCATTAACCTAACCAAGGCTACGCTAGATTAATACTATGGAAAATATGAAAATGACGAACGTCCTGGACGCCTAGAAGATGTCTCTTTATGATAACATTCACGATATGGAGTTGGACGATAGATTTGTAGCTTTAGTATCATAATACACCAGAAAGTAAAGACCAAACCAAGCTTTTCAGAGGATAAAGCAATTAATGACGACTATTCTGGATATATTTAACGAGGATATGAAATAAAAGATCATAATTGACCAAGAAAAGAGTTCTTTGCAAAAGTGCAAACTCTATAATGAAAATCCATCAACTATTTTACTGATAAGTCAACTTAGTCTCCAGATTTAGACCCGTGCGTGTAGCGTTCGATCTTAAAAAGACTATGTTGGAAAATATACGTTTATTCAAAAGTTAATGTTTTCCATTCAATCATGGTCTGCTCAGGAATTCGTTTGTATGGCCCTAGTGAGTGAATTGTATTGTAAATGATGGCCAATATAGTGCCACAATTTATTTTAGAAGAGAACGAAAATCAAGACTTTCTTCATAGGTCGTCTGATCTGAGACCCTTGAGGCATGTTTGCAAGAAGTGACCAGATACCAGGGAGTCTAGAAATCGTCTTTCACAAATTTTTACAAAAATCGCACGAAATTTAAAGAAAAACTGTGATTTGAGTAAATGGGGTGGTTTAGAGATTATTTTTTATTCATTTTCTTGATAAATTCTTTTGTTTTATCACTATACTCTTCTGTATATTACTCTTTTTAGGCATTCAATACATTCCAATACCATTAAATTTTGAAATCGAATCTATTCAATGACTTGATTAACATCATTTTACAAGCAAGTATTTTTATTGATTGAAGCGATTTCTGTTGATTGAAACCTTCATTATCTCATCTTCTCTCCATACTGTCACATCTTTTTCAAATACCGGGAATGTCAAACAACTAAACTAAACTATTGTATCCATAAACTAACAACGTTCTGCATAGAATCCCTTTAATCCTTTCAAGTAACAATCAAGTTTCCTGAAGAACATTGAACCGATCAATCAAGTTTCGAATTAAACCCTTGAAGTTTCACGACCTTCGTTGAGATTAAAGGAATAACAGATTAGATGACGTTATAAGTGTGATTAATCTGATAATAAATTTCAGTCTAATCAATAATTCCGTATGATACACCATGTAGTAAATTTAAAATTCTTCAGTTTCCTAGATCCTTTTGATTTTAGGTCTCATCTAATTGAAAATTAGATTTTAAAGCGGGTGAAAAACTGACGCTTCAATTGATCTGGTAATTTATTTTTGATCTGCTGGAATAAAAAGAAATCATTGGGTTCCAAACAAAGACGTACAACCAATAAAATCAATGTTTTGACTGTTTTTGTTTGAAGCGATGTGTGAAAGCTCTCGCATTGTCGCTTCGTCTTCTAAGATTGGCTTTCCTAATTGTATCATTCAGAATTGACTGTTGAACGTTGCTCTAATGGAACGGTGACCCTTTGCTTCGAAGTACTTCATGCGATGACAACTTTTGATGGATTTAAAAGATCCATTCAGTAAATTCGGAAAACTAGTTGAGCCTTGAGAAGGCGCTTCATCACCAAAATGTTTCAAATATCTGTAAACAACTCAAATTGCACTCAGATGTCAGATTTGACTTAATCACATCAGTATTTCCATATCTTAAAACTTGAAGAACTAGAACTATGAATTTTGATTCCGTTGACTATTAATTGGTTGTTGGATGACCTTTTAATCGATTTTCTAAATACTGAGATGTCTGTCCTATGTAAACAGCGCCACAATAATTACAATAGACTTGATATATTACTTGTTTTGTTTTTTGAAGTTTTAGATTCTAGTTTAGTGAAATATTTTGAAAATGTATATTATATCCTTTATGACTTACTCATAAAATATTTATTGAAATAATTCGATAGTTGTTAGGGGAGTCCTTATAAACATGATAAAGAAGAAATGTTGAAAATCTGATGATAGACCGTATTCAACACAACCATCAAAGTTGTAGTTTAAGAATGAATTTTCATAATTTTCATTTATAATTTTCAATTCTTCAAATTGAATCTTTAACCTCTCCACCTGATAGCGTCGTTTTTTCTTGAAAAAATCCATATTCACCCTACTAAACAACCTTTTAAAGCAACTTGTTTACCGCTGTAATAAAATATGCTGAAAGATATCCCAGCACACCTTTTTAAAACGAGGGTTTGATAATAGGTCGGGCCATTGGACAGTTAAGGGTCATTTGAATGATATCATTTGCATGCATCCTTTTCCTTCCTGACCTTAGATCTCACATCTAGATACATAACTCGGAAAAAAAAGAATGGGAAAAAATAACGTTTCAGCTTTCTCGGCGGAGATGACCCAAATAAATTTAAAAGTATATATTCGAGGTTAGCACTGAAGAACACCCATAATTGATCAAAAAGTAAACACAAGGACCGAAAAATAAAACGTTTGAATATCGATATTTTCTTTTTGATCGGACTATTATCAATAATTCGTTGATAGTACAAGCAAAATCGGTTGTTTTCAATAAAATAATTAATCGCATTTATATTTTTTAATCATACCTCGTATAACTAAAGATACAACACGAGGAGCTAGATACTTGACGGCTTGTCTACTATGGTGACATGTTATATCGTTAGAACTTCTTCGCTTATATATATATTTGAAAAAGTTTCTTTATGGATTAATCTAATGTAACATCCCAGTCATCTATTATGATGTCATTTATTATCATCTAAGTGATGACGTACTAAGTGGTTAACGAATACGATATTCAAACTTCCATCAATCCAGAATTGAATAACAATTTTTTTTGTGGTCGACTGTCATTAATTTTTATGTTTTGCCAAACTGGAATGAGAGTAGTTGAGTTTCTATATAGTGTGTACCAATTAATAATGTAAAGGTCTTCAAAGACCTCTTTCTTGAACTGTTTTTTTCTTCCTGGTATAAAAAATAGTGTCGATTTCAAGGTTAACATCAGTACTAACTGCGAATTCTCTTCTCTTTCCTAATTTTTGAGATATTTTTTCGGGTTTTTCTCAATTATAGACATTTTTTTATTATTTTTCGACACTTTCTTTCAGTTTTTCCTAATTTTTGAGATTTCCTTTCGAGTTTTTCTCAATTATCGACATTTTTTTATTATTTTTCGACACTTTCTTTCAGTTTTTCCCAATTTTTGAGATTTCCTTCTGGGTTTTTCTATATTATCGACATTTTTTTATTATTTTTCGACAGTTTCTTTCGGTTTTCCCAATTTTTGAGATTTCCTTTCGGGTTTTTCTTAATTATCGACATTTTTTTATTATTTTTCGACAATTTCTTTCAGTTTTTCCCAATTTTTGAGATTTCCTTTTGGGTTTTTCTTAATTATCGACATTTTTTTATTATTTTTCGACAGTTTCTTTCGGTTTTTCCCAATTTTTGAGATTTCCTTTCGGGTTTTTCTTAATTATCGACATTTTTTTTATTATTTTTCGACAATTTCTTTCAGTTTTTCCCAATTTTTGAGATTTCCTTTTGGGTTTTTCTTATTTATCGACATTTTTTTATTATTTTTCGATACTTTTTTTCAGTTTTTCCCAATTTTTGAGATTTCCTTTTGGGTTTTTCTTTATTATCGACATTTTTCTATTATTTTTCGACAGTTTCTTTCGGTTTTTCCCAATTTTTAAGATTTCCTTTCGGGTTTTTCTTAATTATCGACATTTTTTTATCATTTTTCGACACTTTCTTTCAGTTGTTCCCAATTTTTGAGATTTCCTTTTGGGTTTTTCTTTATTATTGACATTTTTTGATTATTTTTCGACACTTTCTTTCAGTTTTTCCTAATTTTTGAGATTTTTTTTCGGGTTTTTCTCAATTATCGACATTTTTCTATTATTTTTCGACACTTTCTTTCAGTTGTTCCCAATTTTTGAGATTTCCTTTCGAGTTTTTCTTAATTATTGATATTTTTTTATAATTTTCGACACTTTCTTTCAGTTTTCTTACCAATTTTTTACACTTTCTATGAGTTTTTCGTTTTCAAAACGGTTTTTATAACCTCATTAGTTTTTTATAATTTTTAAAATTAATTATTTCAAATTTCAAAATAAATTTTCTCAATTTTGACATTTATCTTTCGTTCCACATTAATTTTATTGTTTCCTATCCGTTTTTTGTCAAATTCTTTGTTCGTCTTTAATGATTTATCACTTTTTTCGTCCATTTGTTCAAACTTTTCACACTTTCTGGTAATTTTTTCCAAATTTTGACATTTCTGCAAGTCGCATCTAAATTTAATCGTTTCCCGCCCGTTTTTCATTCCCCTATTGGGTAGCGTTTATCCTCTGATTATAAACAAAGATGTATATAAAGTTGATCCTCGGGAGTTTTGGTCCAATAGAAAAACTTTTAACGTACATGTTCTATAAGACCAAACCTTTTCGCCAACCAGGTGACATTATCTTTGTTCGCGGTAGAAATCCTGAATATGTTTAGTCATCAGATTCATACGTGGTTTGATATCGCACAGAAATGTCTAGTTCCAAACGTGTCATTTTAATAATCGCATTTTGAATTACGTGCTTGAAATATTTGGAAGATCTTGATGTTATATATGATAGTCAATTACACTTTATAGAGAATATCATTTAAATTAATGTTATTACATTTGATGGAGCCATAAGGAACCTTGGTTTCGTACCGAGAAACTCTAGGAAGTACCGGAAGACACTAACCACCAAAGACTAGACATTCCTTTACAAAATTGTGACCTTTACATTGACTATTCTGGATTGCTAGTTCTTAACCTTCATAAAGAATGGACCAATATGTTTAGCATTTGGTTGGTAACCATCAATATTGAAGTTTTTCGGTGAATTTATATGGGCATCGTTTAGATACAAGGTTTTATCCTAACCAAAAGCTGAACTAGATTCTACTCTGGGTGAGACATTTTAAAAAGTGTAGTACATCGCGTATTAACTGGAAATTTGAACATGAGAAAGCTGTGCGCAAGATCAGTGCCGCGTTTGCTCACAAAGAAACAAAAACAGAGCCTTGAAGATGTATCTGGGATCCGCATGGGATAATTTTCATTGACTATCTTGAAAAAGGAAAAACTTCCAACAACGAGAATTATGGGAACTTATTGCAACCTTTTAGCGAAGAAAACAAGCAAAAACGGCCGTATTTGGTGATGAGAAGAGAATGATCCGTTACTGCAATGACCAAAATTCATGAATTAAAGTTTGAATTGCTACCTCGGCGGATTTAGCACCCTCGGATTATTTTCTGTTCCCAGACCTGAAAAAATACTAAAAGTATTTTAAAATATTCGCAACGTAAATTGGTTGAGTCATGTTGATATATCTTTTCCCAAAACCAATCGATCGTAAGTGAAAACAAACATTGAATTTTCGTGTAAAACGAAGCGGTCGCAATTTGTCAAAGTGGAAACTGATTTTCTATCAAATAAGTAAGTGGACCAAATGATCCATTTATAGCGAATATGTGAACGGGTAGAATTTAGGCACGTTTTTATCAAAAAGTTATGTAATAGATTGTACATTATACACAGCGTAAAGTCAAAACTCAACGAAGTTTAATTTGATCTCTACTTCTGAGTATTTACAGTTTCAGATTGAACTCGTAATGACCAGACATTTTGTTGGGTAATTCGAAGTTTCTTTCTTTTCCCCAGAGAATAAAGGGTTGACTTACACGGTAAGAAAGTCGGTGACAAGTTGTAGTAGATCCCTATATTTCATCACAGCATCAAAATTTCGAAATTTCAAGAGTCGTGGAAGCAACCATCAGAGTAATTCTCTTTCAGATTCTTCCTTTTCAGCAAAATTCTGGTCTAGGAAAAGGATTTTGCACTCCTTTCTCTAAATTGATTCCCAAATTAAGAGGACTCTTACCAAAAAAATTCTTACCAACAATATTGAGTTTCCTACGGCAATCTTGTATAAACTTTGGGAGCTCAATTAGGTCTCTACATCAAAGTATTTACAGTTTCACAATAAACTGTAATATAATGACTGGGTTCAAGGTGATCTTATCCCTGGTTCCACGAATTTCTCGTCCAAACCGTTGGTTTGAAATGGGAAGACATTTTTTTACTAAATAATTCGGAGTTTCCACCTTCCCGAGAGAATTAAGGGTTTCTTCAAGAATATCCTGTGTTTGTTAGGTTCCAGTTATTTTTTAGATGTCACAGCACCATAAAGCATCCATCAGAATAAGTTTCTTACAGCCTGCAGTTCTTTCATGTGAATACATAGGCTTGTGCACTCTTCTCCAACAAATATATTACCTTCTATATTGTTTTTAGTTTCCTACGGCAATCCTAGATCAGCTCTGTTTCAATGACTTGGGTGTTCAATACAAAGTATCTATTGCGAGCTTCGGATAATCCGGCGTCAGATCTCGTTGTGATTTTTGAACCATTTGATGGTATTTTACTTAAAAACTTCGGTGGATTCTCGACTCCATCTCGCCCTTAAGCAGATTCTCTAATAAAATTTACTTACATAAAGAGGACATATCCTTGAGCTAACTATATATTATACAAAGCCACGGAATGGTTAGATTCATAGATTTGAAGTGGATACTCATAATTATTGAGTATTTTATCAAGAGGTCGTTTCTACTTTGAGAGAGTATCTGTTTCGAAAATTCACGTAAATACTTGGAAGCCCTCCTTTTAAGTAAACAGTAAAATGTATGAGTTACTGCTGTTAAATGTTTAAATTTAAAAGACCCACGAATGACAATCATATTTTATAATTGGTATCAAATACTGTTATTCATAACGATACTTAAATGAATAAATACCTCTTTCATCATATGACACAAAACGGTTTTTGAGGCATCAAAAATCTGTGAAATAATGTTACACCAACCAGTAATTTATCAATCAGACCAGTACCGACCCATTCGTATATACAATACAATACAGGATGTAACTAGAGTAATTTTGAAGGATGTTGTAGGAGCTCCTTCTCCATTTCATTTTGAACACATTTGCAAACATATGTATGTATTCAATATTGTTGTTAATGAGTTGCAAGGCACTGTTCGGTCAATTCAAACGTTGTGATTGAGGTTTTGAAACATCTAACAGTCAGAAACAGTAAATGTTGATATGAATAAAAAATAAAATTGATAGTTCAACATTATTATAAATGGTTTTTTCTTTCGGTTCACTTTCCAACTGTGTCGTTTTCAGAAGATATAATAGTCACTTTTTAAGTCTGCTTTAACATTTCCAACTCTCCTATATAATATTTACCCTCCTTCTCCTCAACGTAAGCGATAATGTCCTCGTATAATGAAAATATCTCACCTGCAAGAGGATCTTCAAGGATGGGAATCAGATCTGGTGATTGCGATGGGTGATCAACCAATTCTAAATACAATTCGTGATTTTAGCCATAATTATTAACGAGGTAAGGAAGAAAATTGCGTTGCTCTGATAGAAAAATACTTTTCCTTCAAATGCGGTCGCTTTTGAGACGTAGAAAATTTTCATTCGTTGGGGCTTTTGATCTAAAGTAAGAAAATGTGACGCGCATGCTTAATTTTTCAATTAGTATATAGTAAATGCGTTATTTTGATGAGTCAATAGCTTCTTATACCTTTCTAATTTTCATCCGAAGATTGTCGTATACCATTTGGGGAGCTTTTGCGTTGACATCACTGGTTGACTCATTTTCCACCATCCCGTCAGTCCACGTTTGAATTCAGCTATTCAAAATTTTAAGATCGTAAACAATGGTCCAGAATCTCCGTAAACACAATTTCTTTCCATTTTTAGAAATATTTTCACAAAGAATCATTTATATGATTAACAAACAGAAGTTAGGGGCCGAAATGGCTGTAATTTTAGTGAGGATCTTTCAATGTATGAGTAAATATATTTGACAATTTATATTGATAAGTACTGACAAATTGAGGTCGGAAACTTTTCTGGTAATTCTCGTAAGCTTCAATTTTTTAAGAAAAATATGTTTGTAGTTTGGTAATAAAGGCCGAAATATGTCGAAACGTCTATCAAATATCTATCATGCAGTTCCACATATTTTTTAAAAATTTAGACAATCTGTTGTGTTTTTCAGTTTTATTTTAAATAATAATATTCCTCGCTTTTATAATTTTATATTTAGTCTTGTATATCCTTGAGTAAATTCAAATGCGGATCCAGCACTGACTCGTAAATATAAGCAGCTATAAGAGGTTGACGACCTGGAGATTTTCTCTCAGTCAGCATCAATCGGTAAGGTTGTTTTGCGCACCGAGACCAAAGAATCACAGGACTATCCTCTACGAGGGTTGCTACATAAGTTTTCAGATATGGCAACATTCATGTGATTAAGTCAAATCTGACATTGTCATCGTAAAGTTTGATATTTTCATTGGGGAGCGGACTCACAACGTGTTGTCGTGCTATATGAGTTGTTTTCAGATACTTGAAACATTCATCTTGGTCTGGATATTGAATTAAATATCGAACACGTTCGTGCTATGATTTTCTATGACTTAAGACGTGGATTAAACAAACAGTAATGTGCAGATCAACTCGCTTCGACTTTTAATGATGAAACACCATCTCGAGCAACCGCGTTTCGCTGGTTTTCCGAGTTCAATCACGGTCGCTCTTCGCTACATTTCGTAAAGGTCGTACAAAATCGACTTGAAGCATATTTGGGCATCAGTTCCACTCGCAAACATTCAATATTGCATGAACATTTGGCTGTCAAAAAGATTTATTGGCGTTGGATACTACATAATCTGACAACAGCTGTGGTTTGGTGAACATAAATTTCAAAATTTAAGTAGTATACGAGGTCTGGCTATTAAATAACGAGACTGCGCGCCTAGAGGACGCCCTAGACGGGTTGGGTATCTAGATATCTTGTCTAGTATTTGTGTTAAATTGAAACAAACTCCGACTGAGTGCTATAAATTGTTGCAAGAGGCCTATGGGGATAATTCTTTATCTCGTTCGCGTGTTTTTGAGTGGTGTAAGTAAGCTTTAGTGGGTGCCGAGAGCCACTGAAGATAACCAGCGCCCAGGTCGCCCTGCGACTGTTCCAACTCCGGAAACAGTGACCAAAATCAATCAAATTGTGCGTGCAGATCGTCGAATGAGCATCCGGATGATTGCCGAGGCTGTAAACGCCGATAAAAAAACGATTAGAAACATTTTACACGAGTAATTACACATGACAATAGGCTGTGCGTAGTTGGTACCAAAAAATCTGACTCCTGACCGAAAGCTCTTACGTCAACGGTCTGCTCAGATTTCCTTGAAAGATTAGAAAAAGATCTGCTTTGATAGGGACCCGATTTGAGTCGATGGAAGCGGTAAAGTAAAAAACGGCAGAACTCCTGAAGGCTATCACCAAAGAAGACTTCCAGCACTGCTTCGATCAATGGAAAAAACGTATGGAAAGGTGTGTGGCGAGGAAAGGGAAGTATATTGAAGGGGGGCATTGGAATGTAGAATAATTTTTATAATAAAACCGTTTTTCGTTTCGTATCGTTATTTAATAGCCAAACCTCGTATCAAAATTTGAGAGTACTTAATATATTTTAAACATTGTTAGAAAGAAACGGTATTCATAAAGTACCAGATTTTTCACTATAATTTCTATTACACAGAAAATATGGAGATTTTTTTGAATCATTCCACAAAACGACAACTGAAGTACAGGGTCTACCAGCACGTACTTAATCACCAAAATACAGGGTACCCCGCATAAGAACCGGCTCGGAGTGATTAGGGGAACCGAAAATATGACGTTGAGAGCAATTCATGGTAAAGAGGTGAATGCCTCCGAAGTTACAGGGTCTTAAAGTAGGGTCCAAGAATTCGAAAAAAAATTTGTTTCTTTGTAACCATTCAACTTAAAAATACCGAAATTTCTCCACTATATAAGACTGTTGAAAAACGATTGAACTATTTTTTATATGTAGACATTTTTATTTTCTAATTAGTGCCGTCAGAAGTAACTTCCAGCTATCACCATAATATTCAAAATACTGTAAAACATAAAATAAAAAACCAATAGCCCATATCACCGCCATCATGGTATCTGCAATTTCCAACTACACAATATTTTCATCCAATAACAATTATAAAAATTTGAAGTCTGAAGGAATTTATATATTATCCCTTCGGTCATGCATAATAATAATTACGGCCTTTACAACTATTATCAGAAAAAACCTTGGTGAGAGGCATTCCAGAAATCCCATAAAGTATCAATACGCATTTATAATAGTCTAGAAGCTGGTTTATATTTAGTAACATCATTATGATGATCCTTTAGATAAATATCAATTGCAAGAGATACCTTCTAATTTATTCAGATGATGGTAAAAATAATATTTAATAATTATATTTTAGACAGATAAAAATTTGACATTTCGATTTCCTCAATTATGGGAATTGCTCATAGAAAAGTTTCTGATCTCAACGTGAAGATGTCAGAACTTGTGTTGGGAAACTTTCTCTGAAAACAAATATCTTCAAATGTCATTCAAATTTTCAACAAGCTTTACACAAAGTTTCAACTTGCTGCAAAGTTTCAAATTGAGTTTCGTATTGTGACAAAATTTTTGACTAAAGGAGGTAACATCAACTCAAATTTGAGGTGAGTCGCTTGGGACGAGAATTTTTAACCGTGGGAAAGGTCTTTGATGGTGACTAGTCCAGAAAACATTAAATTAGTAGACGAAATTGTGACCAGAAACGAAATAAATTGCAGCAAATCAAATGTTCTAAAGGTTCTTCATGAGCAATTAAATGTGATAAAAATTAGTGCAAGGTGGATTCTCAAAACTATGGTCCGATATCCAAGGGATATTCCGACAAATTCCAGTGGAAATGAAATCCCAAAAAAAGCAAAGGTCAAGAGAAGCACGAAAAAAGAATGGCTACAATATTTTGGAACTGCGAGGGTGTTCTTTTGATTGGCTTTAATAAACCAAATAAATAAAATAATTATTAAGGCAGTTGCGTCAAAAATTATCGTGGTGAAATCAGCTTACGCGCTTCCAGTCCACACTACTTCGTTTTCAAAGGTTACTGTACACCAAGGTAGCTTCACGGATATTGAACACCCACTATATAGCTCTGATCTGGCTCCGTCCGACTAATTTTTGTTCGCAAAACTAAAGACCGAAGTTAAGGGGTAAAATATTTAACAGAGACGATGAAATTAAACAGGCGGTGGACGAACATTTTGACTCTAAAGATGCTGTTCGAGATAAGTTGAAGGAAGCTTTCCAAGAAAGATCGATTTGAAGTAAGCGCCTGACAAATCTACCTATTTATCGCTTGTACACTATTTTCTAGTGATATCTAAAAAGCATTGTGTACAGAACAAAAACAAAAACATTTTTATATTAGACTAGTATGGTATCAAATAGAAAATGGTGGACAATTTGAAGATAAAATAATAAGTTGAAGATAATTTAATGATGATTTGTTTGATTTTGGGTCTCTTTTCTATGAAAATCAGTTAAACATGTCATGTAAAAATTGTCGTTTCCACCTACTTCGGTCTCGTCATTTGATTCATGTTATTTTAAACTGATATTCATAGAAAAGAGACCTAAAATAAAAAACAAATTAGTATGAAAACATATAATAAGATTTAAGAAGTAAAATGTTAAATAAGATAATGAATTTCATATACTTTGAATCAATTGTAAGCTGAATTAAACAAAAGTCGATAAAACTCCAGTAGGTTGATTCACAATAATCGAAAAAAAAAACATAAAATGAAATTCTGATAGAATTTTCACGAGATTTAATTAATTTTGCCAGTTCAAAAATTAATTATCCTTTTCTATGCAAATAGTGCACTGCCATAAAAATACAGAATAAAGAAAAACAGTTTTTTTTTTCAAAACTTTTCAGCCGTTGTTATCGAGATTTCTTTTGTGCAGGATTTCGGTATTAATCAAGTTAATTAAAGTGATTTTTATTCCTTTAACGTCTATTTGAAATCCTTTTTAGAATCAGGATAGTGGAAACTTTTACGAAAACCAATACCTTGAAAAAATTAGTAAAGTTTTGAAACAAAAAAAAACGGATAAAAAAGCCATCAAACATAGGTATTAAAAGTTTTAATGTTAATCAAGTCATAGTCAAGAGATAGAAAACATCATCATCATCAATTAATAGTAGACTGCAAATAAAATTTGATGAAAATTGGAAATAACCGTAAATAAGGTCCTAAGACTAGTAAAAACTGGATTCCTACCTTCAAAAAATGCTGTTCATATCAGAAAAAAATGTGCATTAATCTAATACAAACAGCTCGTCTCGAAAATACCAAAATCTTACCACCATGGTCTAAAAAAGTGGGAAAAACCAGAAGACACCAGAACCGTGGAGTCTTACTCCATGTTTCCCTCAAAATAAATTGAAGAGATCCTTTCTACTAACTGGAGTCATAAAGCAAAGACAAGCTGAGGATGTTCACTAGATAATTTTCGATAAATTAAGATTTGAAGAACATGCGGAAGACTCCGAACAGCTCTTGTCGTTTATGCATGAAACCAAAACAAACAAACAGCCTAGCCACCCCTCTTGATCAAAATAATAATAATAATGCCAAACTGGTTTGGAAAAACACTTCTGTGAAAAATCTTGAATCCCATGTCTTAAACAACCGAAGAGATTTCTTTATTATTTCACTAACTGGACTCAAAAAGGTGTTTTTTTAAACAGAGACGAGCTTAGAAGAGTTACTGGTATATTCTCTAAACAACGTCCGAAGAATTCCTATCTGAAGAAGATGGGGAAAACTCCCGACTGCTCTTGAGGTTATTGTAAGAAACCAAACGAAACATTCTAGAACTTCCAACGATCATTTTGTATGTCAGAGGTAAACCATCATAAGTGCAATCATAAGTGCCTTTTTGAGATTTTTCGTAACTAATTTTTGATGGATCTTTATTGAGGAAAACCATTCTACACGCAAAAATAACATTATGCATAGTATTTATTCCAAAATATCAATAACAATGGTTTGAAAAACTTTTTTCACTACTAGTCAGAAGCTTTGTTCCTAGCATGTCATAGACAACTGTGCTGGTAGTGGTTAATAATTTGTTCATTCTTATAAATCATCAAATTTCATGTTTATGTTTAATTTGAACATAAGTAATAAAGAAAAATCCCATAGAAGACAGTGTTCTAAACCCAGGAGATTGTGCTTAACGCGTTTAGTGCACCAACACCAATACAATAATTCTAACCTAAAATTTAAAATTCGCGCTCGATTTGATTTTTGACACTAATAAACGTCAAGAATGACAAAGGTTAGGTTATATTAGGTTAGGTATGCATAAACAACAGAAAATTATCGCAGATTATTATCTACAACAATATATGTATACCAATTATTATTTATAGAAATTATAAATGTTTATATCTCGAAGTATTCCGAACTTTACTTTTGGATTTGAATGATTCCCTCAGATACAAACTATTTTCTAATATAGTTCAATATTTGAAGGTTAGGTAAATTCGCACGATTACTCCCATAATAGTTAAACTCCTCGACCATTAATTTCACTTTAAAAATCGCATTTAAGTAATGGAGAAATATGTGCAAGGTGCACTATAAGGAGAGATGTAATATAAAGCGCAAGGACGTATACTCGCGGATTTTAATGATGGGTACCAGCATGCTAGAACATGAGTGCGTATACAATAAATCAATTATTCCTCTCAAGTGAACGAGCATATGAGTACAGGGGCGGCTCTATAAAATACATTTATACCAATAAAATTAAAAGTGTCGTCCAGAAACCGCGCCTGAATTTGAGAATATTGAAATTACCGTTTTTGAAAATATGTAAACAGAGATTACTAATACCACGTATTCGCAACAGACGTAGAGAATAAGTGGAGTAGTGAAAGTATTTAAAAATATCAAAAAATGTGGTTTATAAACTAAGACTCATATTTTGGGTTCCGATTAATTGGAAACACCTACTAGAATGTTGATTTGTGAGAAATTACGAGCTTTTTAAAGTAAGGACAAATCTTTGGTGTGTAAAGTATATATATATATATATATATATATATACGAGGATGATCTCGTAAGTACTTGGACTAAAAAAAAAATATATTTTTTCTAGCTCCATACATTTTTCCCAACGATGTTCAATAATTTACCCTTTTTATAATAAGAATCGTCAGGCTCCTCAAAATAGCCGACATCACCTCTTCATTGTTGGCAAATCTTTCACCACTGAGTCTGGGAACATAAAATAATCCGTGGGCATTAAATCTAGCGAATATGGTGCATGAAGTAGCAATTCCAACCATAATCCGTTAATTTTGGACATTGCAATAATAGATGTGTGTGCTGGTGCACTGTCGTGATGAAACAACACTTTTTTATTATCCAAATGCGGCCGTTTTTGCTTGATTTCTTCGCTCAATCGTTGCAATAAGTTCGCATAATACTCGCCGTCGATATTTTTTCCTTATTCATGATAGTCAATGAGAATTATCCTAAAAAACCGACGCCGTGACCTTGCCTGCAGATGGAACGGTCTTTGCCTTCTATGGAGCCGGTTCTCCCTCTCAAGTCCATTATTTTGATTGTTCTTTTATTTCGAATGTGAAGTAATGGAACCAAGGTTCATCCAAGGCGCAAAAATTCGGTTATATTTCTGAGGAACATTGGCAAACAATCGATGGAAACATCTTCATGACACGCACAGCTTTCTCATGTTCAAATTTTCAGTGAATATGCGATGTACCGCAATTTTTGAAATGCCTACTATGTCTGATAGCTCGCGTACTTTCACTCGATGATTATTCAGTACTGCTTCGTGGATTTTCTTCAATATTTCTGGTATCGTCACCTCATTTGGTAGACTACTGCAATGCTGGTCTTCGCTGGTCCTACGGCCTCCTTTAAACTTTGCTACCCAATATTTTACTGTTGATAACGAAGAAGCAGTTTCACCCAGAGTAGAATCTAGAAGCTTCTATTATGGTTGAGATAAGGCCTTTCAAATAACGATGCTAAACAAATACCTAACAACGTGGCGTCTTCAAACTTGAAGTGGTATTTTTCAAGCAACTAGTGCTATCTTCAAGTACTTCTGCGAATATACTCGTAGATATTTTCCGATCCTGTTTTTTGTCTAAACCGCTTTGATGGTATTTCCGACATCTAGTGACATACCGATCTGTTCTATCTGACTTGTGCGCCATCTAATGTCACAACCTAAATATCAATTCCCTTTCTCGTCAAACTTAGTTTCGACTCATTTATTATTGACTATAAAATCCATTTTATGATTGGGATTGATGTGGGATAAAAATAATTAAATTTCAACCGTTATAGCTAATTGGAGTGCTTGTATGTATCTCTGTGTTATAAACGTCACTTGTCAAAACGTCCATCCAACATTTTCCAGATAACTACAATTAACCCTGGAATGAAGACGTAATTCAATTTCTAATTTATAATACGTCAGAATTGTTCAAATATATTAATACTAAAACTGATTATAAACTTCAATATACAAGATTTTCAACATATCACAGAATGATGTATTTGGAGTGTGAATATTTTAAATAGAAAAGGTTACAGTTCATTTCATTATCATAATGTTCGAAATAATTTTAATACCAAGAATCATAACTACAAACAAATTTAAAATCTGTATCGTTCATTATTTACCGTATTTGAGAACCATCCGTCAAACTCTCGCACTACACACTCCGCCATTATTCACATTCAGGCGTCAGTCGGCGTTGTGTGATTCGTTTTCTATATGCTGAAGGCCATAGTGCTGCAGAAATCCATCGGAGAATGAGTCGTGTGTATGGGGAAAACTTCATGAGTGATGGGGTTATGCGTGAATGGTATCGAAGGGCCAAGAACGCAAATCTGTCGTTTCAGATGACCTGGTTCAACGAATAGACAGAATGGAAGAAAACTGCAGATTCACCATTACTGCTTACTGCATTACTGCAAATGTCTCAATATTTTAGTAATAAAATTAATGTTTTATATGAACTTGTCTTTTATTTATAGCCTATCAGAGGTTTAAAAAAAAATGGCTCTCGTATATTAAATTGAATATTTAGTAAATCAGGTTAGTCCAAACAGAAAAATGAAAGCAAGAAAACTGTCAGAATTCTAGACTTGATAAAGCAAAAAAGAAGTGATAAACCAATAGACCATGGTGGACATAGATATCCCATGAGAACTGGTAATCAATGATGGCCGCACGTCACTCAACAACTAACTGAGATATAGCTGAAGAACCAGATGGAGTGTCACTGGAGGCGCAAACACGCGAGGTCTAAGACTAGCCAAAATATTTAGGAAAAAAAGATATTAAGGACGATAGGGATAGAAGAGGACGACAACTAGACATTCTTCAAGCAAGACATGCAAATAGAAGAACAATTATTATGGAAACATCCTTACTGTGTATAACATGAATTGGTAACGTGTGTCAACACACCCTTGACCCGCTATTCAATCACAAACCTATTTATCCTGTTTGATACATAATTTTCTCATCTATTCCACAGTCACATACAAATCATTAGATAACTAATGTCAGTATATGTAATATTAGGCACGTTCTATATGAATATTGTTATTAGCACGTTTCGTAATCCATTTATGAATCAAGTTCGACAAAAAAAAAACTAACAACAACAACTACATATATCATTTGTTTGTAAATTCGACATGCATTGTTTTTAGGAGACGCCCAGTTTTACGTTGACTTCCAATTACTTGATTATACAATTTTCTTTTATTATTAATAGACCGGTTACTAACGAAAAAACTGATTACGATCAACATATTCTACGAGTAGGTAAAGTAGAGTAGGGTCATTGAAACATTTTATTAAAAACAAAATAAAAAGATGACATCAAATTTGAATAACAAGTCTAGTTAACTTTTTATAGGTTAAGCTTCCGTATCATGGGTTCTTGGCTTAGCAAACTTGTAAATACAATAATTTTGTCTAAAAATTAAAATTATAATAAACTTTTAATAATCCAATATCGCTTAACGATAACGGTGGTTGGCATTGCCTAACCTGCGGTTCTGGGTTCGAATCTAAAACTCGGCATTTATTGGTAATGGTTCTCAAATCGAAAAATAGAGTTTAAGTCGTTTCAGACTGACGGAAACATATGCGTTCGATATAAATAGAGGATCGATGGGAACATTTAAATGCAACAAGCTCCATCTACCTTCAAGAATAAGCGGTGGCTAAGTGGTACAAGTGAGAGGGAAAATATTGCAGGATCGGGTACAGTGATGCAGATAGATGAGGGTTAATTTAGAAGGCCGAATCGTTGAGAATCACTGGTTACACAGGAGATCTCAGATTAGAAGGTACAAAGAACAAAACCGTGTGCCATGATCGAGAGTTCGGGTCTCAGAAAGGAGTAAAACCTCAAAGAATACGTAATGTAAGAGGGAAAACATACCCCGACCATGTAGTTGACTACAAAAGACGATGTTGGTGCACGAAAAATGAAATAGATAAGCAGACTTGTATAAATCGTGAAATTGTAATAAAAAAAATTTTTTTTAGGTTAGGTTAGGTTAGGTTAGGCTCGTTCTAGGTGTCGTTTCTAACTCTCTGAGTTATTTCAAGCAATTCATTGACAAATTATAAGTTATTTATGTGGTGTTTTGTTGATTTATTCAGGATTATCGACATAATTGATGAGATAGTTCGAATTGTCACTAATGCGAAATCCAAGTGTATAGCAGACTGGTCTACAATATAACCACAAATATGTTTATAGGTTATGAAACTATAATTCAATCCATATGCAATACGCTACCGGTTTATAATTCAAGTTGAATTCTCATGGCGATAATGTTGTTTGTCTCTTTTATTTGAAATGCTCAATGTTTTATTTATTAGTCAACCAACATTTGAATTGAGTAATTGGTATAACAATGCGTTTTTTATTATAATTGCGTTAGATCGTTATAATTTTTTGAATACGTTAATAAATAAAATGATAAAGATAAATGAATATGTAATATGTTGATTTATTATTTATTCTTTGTACAGACGAATTCCAGAAACTTTTTAAATTGGGTCAACAAGAACAACGATAGGATTAATATTAACAAACTTACAAAGATTAGAAGTGTAGATATACTGTATTATAATGTTTTTATTCTTTATTTAAACGATTTCTATTCGTGAGGTTAATTGGAAGACACAGTATCTTACGTTCTTAATTTATTTAAACACTATACACTACACTAACTTATAATAATTCACTTATCACTATCACTTAACAAACTGCGCTACAGAAATTCCTAAACGAATTCTAGAAGTTCTAGAAAAATAAAGAAACAAAACGTATAAATAAATAGACGTACCTAGAAAATCTTCAAAAGAAACATTGTAAATAAACTACTTGGTATAAAAACAAAGATCAAACGATTTCGGGTGTTTCATCAAGGGTGACGCCTTCGCCGAATTTCAGAATTCCACTATATCAAAGCAAGACCGGCTACAGGTTACAGGCCGACATCTAGTTGATTTTTTGATAAACATGAAGGAAGGCTTTTTCCGTGGTTCCTCAGACAACTTGCCCCAAATTCAATAGCTAGTTACTTTGCCACAAAAAGATTTTATGTGGCATAAACCAGGGGAAAATACAGATCGATACATTGACATATTCGTGGGACTAAAAAGTCAAGTTTTTCGTCAAAAGAAACTATAACGCTTTTATTGATTCGTTATGAAATGTATTATGTATACATTAATTTTTTTGAACAATTTAATCAAGATTAGAACAAATTAACAACACAACAGACCAATTAATAACAATACTAATATTGAAGAGTGGAAAGAGCGCGACTTGAACCTGGGACCTCCCGCATGTGAAGCTGGCTACTACACTACGGAGCTACGGAGACCTTAATAATAATTTTCTATATGCACTAGTATGTTTTTTACGCACTAGTGCGTAAAGTGAAGTATTACGCACTCGAAAGTACGTACTTTATGCACGGTAATAGAAAAAAAATGTTTATTATACATGGAAGTCAAATTAATTCAATAGTCGATTATGCAATTGATCATTTTCACATAAAAATTTATGTTGTTTCACAATTGTTTACAATTGGAAAAGGCTTTCGCTTATATAATAAATGTGTAGATATAAAGAACAATAGATTTAAAAAGTAAACTTTCTTATTAAATGATACAATCCTTGTGAACTCATTTCTTGAGTAGTGAAACAAATAAACTGAAATTTATTACTTGATACTTCGAATAATAAGAATTCAAGATTGCACTTTCCTTTTAAAGTACCAACATGAGATTATTAGGAAGTTCAAGTAACCAATCGCAATTATTTTACAAAATACAACAAGTAAAATATTATTGAAAAGTTTTTTATTAGAATTTGAGATATGACGCTTAAACTTTACACAAAAAAGTACTAATAAAAGTAAAAACAATTATCGATTCACGTATTTAATTTAAAAATACCAATCTGGATAAATTTTGATCAGATAATGACGATAATGATGATAACAAAAAACAAAATAAACGTTTAGTCCATAAACGATATAAAATTATTAAACCCCTCGTACTATGTCGCTATTTTGATGTATCCATATGGATACACAGGAATCCAAACGTTAATAACATTCCTCGTGATGAATTCCTTGTAATTGAATCAATTAACTAATATACAGAATAATTATTCTGATGACAACAGAAAAATTTTTCACATTACATTCTGATACTTTTTTCTACTTCCGTTGATTATTATAAAAGATTAAAATCTATATCAAACAAATCAGTATAGCCGTCGCCTCTATTTACATCGAAGCTCTCCGGAAAAAAATTAGTTAGAATTTTATCGTATTCGAAACAACCACAACTCAAACTTAAAATTTTATGACGTGCACGAAATTTCCAGTGATTTAAGAATATTTGAGAATACCAAGAAGACGATGATTCCGTTCTCAAATAAAAATAACAAAATGTTAAAAATCTGTTTATATCTGACAACCAATCAAGACTGTATGATTTGATAGTAAAATCCTTACGAAAAATTCCACAACACAAACTGTATTGATGCTTTGAATGTCCTCTAAAGTGATCTAAACTTATTGACAATCGTTTACTGATGACCCTGAAAAAAAGTCCCAATCCGCGTAATTGAAGCGGGAACTAAAACAACTCGAAATGACAAAACAAAATTCAAAGTAATAATTATTTTTTCATATTGAGGAATGAGGTTAACCGAACTGTGGAAAGGATTCTCGACCAAAACGTTGTTTCTCAAGAAGTTTATCGCATTTCAACCGCCTTATTTGCCATATATTGCACCGTGCGATTTCTACCTGTTTCCTAATGTAAGATTTACATTAGAAAGAAAAACGATTTGAGCCTGTTAATGCCGTGAAACAAAAAATGGAGCCCGTTTTGAAAGATCAAAGAAAAGATTAATTGGAAAGTCCGCAGCTGGAAAAATATCATTAAAAAAGTATACTGGGCGATAAAAGATGCTATAGGAATATCAAAAGATCGAAACTGCCATATTCTGACCGAAAAATTATGCATGCTTAAGCTAGAGCGTAGTTTATCCGTCGCGCTTACTTACTTTCGACCAGAAGTGCACATTTCCCAGACCTTGACACGATTTAAGTGTTTAATTCAGATGAAAAAGAAAGTGCTTTTCCATCTGGACAACCTTTTCACATTTCAATGATTGCCTTGCCATTACCCGAGCGACATTTTCCTTTCCTTTTTCCTCCACTGGTGGAAAGAGATTTTCATGAGTCGATTACTAAAAGATAAGGAAATGAATATGTTGAGGAGAAAGGAAATATTTACAGAGTGTTAGTATCGTTATTTAATAACCACTCCTCGTATGTAATAATCATCGATTGTATCCCGGTGTTTGAGCGGAGTTCTAGTTGATAATAAATAGTGGTAACTGCTATACGTTAGTCTAAACCTCGATATCCATTTCTCGCCAACAATGTCGGCATTTTTGCTTCGGGCGCGTCTTCTTCGTCACCTCGTAAACTCCTATAACCGAAATATGTCACACCGATGAGCCACTTCAACTCAACGAGAAATGTTTCGAAACACAACATAAATTAAAACGCGACGGTAATTTCGGAGCAAAATTATGCAGAAAACAACTTCGTAAGATCCATAAACTATACACAAATCAAACAACTTAGCATAGTTGATGGAAAGTTGGAAGCCCGAACTTTCAAGATGGCGTATGTTTGTGGTCGAAACGAAAACCCGAGCCGTTTAAGTAGGCAAGTTTGTTATATGGAGGTGTATAATGTATACGCTATATGGGGTAGGGTATTATTCGAGATCACTCAACTACTCCATTTTTTCAACTACATATACTGGATAATGCGATGAATAATTGCTTGTTTCAAATACTTGTTATTTGTGTGAAGAACACGAAATTATATTTTTTCTAATTAAATCTTAAAGCGAACAAGTGGTAGAGCTGTTTAAGCGTTCACTCTATTCCCTCAAGGCCAGAGTCAGCGAGAAATGGCCAGTCTGCTGTTTCGAAAGTTTACCGTGCACTCGCTGCTGTGCTAGTCCAAGAAGAGTTCAGAGAAACGTGGCTGTGAGTAGCTGGATAATCTAAAGAAGACTTAAGGCAGCTAATATGGAGCCAAAAAGTTCAGTTAATGGCCCCAAATTAATCTTATTCAACCGAGTCTACGATTTAACAAAGATCACGTCAACTGGTCTGATGGACAATGGGGCTGCGTTTCTTCTCAGACGAACACTAATAACTTTGGGATGTTAAGATCAGAAAAAGAACGATTTTTTGTTAGAGAATTTTGACCGCGAGCGCGCGACTTGAGCCGATTTTTTTGCTCACTGTTGTTGTAGAACGTATACGATTCAATCATAATGAACACAAGTATTACCAACGGTAAGCATGATGCAATCGCATTCTAAGCGTAATTTAGTGTCGAATAACAAGCAAACCTGACTTTAATTTCCGTTTAGTTTGTGAAGTTTTAATTGAAAACACCCAAATATATACATAATATAGCCTAACTCACTCACAGTAACTTCTCAAACTCTATTCCTAACCGATAATTTTATTTCACATGAATCGCCTGAATTGGCACTAGAAAACGAAAAACTTTCCACGTGAAATCAAAGTAAGCGGCGAAATTAAATGTAATTTATAAAGGAAAGTTGAGATTTTCATGCTTTGAAACGAAATACCACGTTTATAGATGAAAATGAAATTGGTATAAATTTCTAACATACGAGGCTTGTTCAAAATATAAAGTTCCCAACGAATTTTCACAATGAAAAACTGAAAAAAAAAATTGTGTGTGTCTTCTCAGACATAGAAGGCGCCTTTGACAATACACGAGGCTATCCAACGACCTGCAGATGGATGACATACCTACTATCTACTAGAACAGCAGAAATAAAAGTAGGACCAGGCAATATTCCAATTACTGGAGATGTCCACAAGGGGGACTCGTCAAGGATATGGATATGACATAGATATCTACGCACAAGGATGCTTTGAGAATATACTCTGTGACATAGTTCAATGAGGACTCTATAGTACAGAAACGTCAGCCCGAAAACATACCTAATCTCTTTTATTAGGAAGAAAAAACTCAACCTCAAGCCCATCAAGCTAGACAAGCAAAGAATTGAATGGAAAACTGGAACTCACTCTAGATAGTGAACTTCTTTGGAACAAACACTAAAAGGAGATAATCAATTGAGCAAAAGTCTTGATGGTGTACGAAAAATTTTCAGGGAGAGATCGGGGTTGTAGCTCAAAGATTCTACACGGCATTTGTAAGACCAATCATCACATATGGGGCAGTGGTGTGCAGCCATAAAAGAAATCATGTCCAACAAGTCACTTCAAGTCAAAATCACTTCTTCAGTTGAATGTTCAGAGATGGAATTACTAAAGAAAAACCGTCCTTAAATAATGACCAAACCTGCGACAAGTCTCAGGATGACGCATCGAAAAAGTTAGGCTTTGGGAAAAAATTACCTCAATACTTAGCTGTGGGATCATAGCACCATACAAGAACTGGAATAGGAGAGTACGAGCCCAAAACCAAACCCTCGGCAAGCCTGAGCAACATACCAACCATTGTTCAAACTGAAATCTAGATAGGAACAATCTCAAACAGGAGATCATCATCCTAGCAGCCTATAGAACTTTAAGCTCCAGTATCATAAAATCCAAACTCGTTTTAGATTGCCTGGAAAAATTAAACCAGCCAAACAAGAAAAATGAATACTGGATATCGCGACACATCTCGCCAAAGCGAGTGCAGACTAGTCCTTCATGGGACCTGAACCCTTCTGTGGTATCACCTACAGAACAATGGAAAAAAGCACCGGAAAAGAAGGAAGATAGAAACAAAACCTATTATTGAGACAACCTACCGAGGTTGAGATAGGCAGAGGGAAACTATAACCAGAGAAGATCTGCTGAATGTATCAATTAGAGTAAGCACAATCTAACAAGAGACCTATCGAGGCACTGTCATCTCAACACCTGATGAAACTAGACTTAGCAGATCATGCGCGGTGCAGATGTTGTTGTACAGAGGACGAAACTTCTATCCACATTCTCTAGAAGTGTAAAACACTAATGAAGAACTCCAGGGCACTACACCTGGGAGTGTTTAAAATAGAAGACGAAGATCTCTGGTAGCTACTGCCATCACTGGGTTCCCCAGTATTGCAGGGAGAAAGATAACACAATAGATCCTCTGAGTCGCAGGGTTTATGATACCCAATGTCCACATACAAGTAAACGAATTGTATTTTAACTGTACCACGTGTAAACAATCTCAGTTTGCAAGATTTTTCATTAAATCTAATTCAAATTAGTGTAAAATAATATTGTCCATCCAAATTAACTCTTTCGGACACGTACTACTATTTTTTCGGTTAATTAAACGTGTACAAACGCAGAAAATTAATTCTGAAATGAATAATGTTTGTTAATTTCGTCCCTTGTCTAAATCAAGACACATACAACCCCACGTTTAAATTTTCTACACCAGTTACCATCATGTATGGAGCGCGTCACAACCACAAGCAGTTTCTCTTCTCTATGCTCATTTTTCTACACTGAACACCCCAACAAATAACCTTCATTTTGCAGTAGTAAAATCGAGGGTTGAATTAACGTTTCCCAGCAGAATCCTTCACGTACTTAACATAAATAATAATTTCTAAGAAAATGTACGTAATAATGTTTCTGGTAAATGTTCGATAAAGAGTCGTAGAAAATATTTCTAATTCGGATTAGGTTAGAAAAAGTTAGGTTATATTAGGTTAAGGTAACATGAGATGCCAGCAACATTTTTAGTTAATTACGCAGCCACTGGCTAGATTTAAAAATAATGAACGAATTGAAGAAATAGAGAGGAAGTTTACATAGATACAAAAACTGCTGTTCAATCCTTAAGGAATAGTCTAGTGTCGCTACAACCCTTGCGTTCACCAGGGGGATTCATTGAGCCGGCGACATCAAGCGACATGGCACGTACGAGTCGAGAAAACTTTCATCATCTACGTCCTTGGAAAGGAAAAAACCGAGACGATCGACCAGCTGAAACATTGACTTGATTATCCACCTACGAGACCAGCAACAGCTCAAAATCCAGTAGCCCGTCGATAACCAACCACAGCCGATAGATTTCACTGAACCAGCACAGCCACATCAACAGCACCAGCAAGAACTTTAATTCGTTATCAAGCCAATCGTGGAAAAAGTTTTGTAGTCATACAATTATAAGCGATACGAAACTAGGATTCTACTCCTTTGAAACATCGCGGGTTCATTGTTTTTCCACTAATTCTCTTTACTACGTTTTTCTTCTTTAATAGTAACATTTTTGTCTGATAAACGTTTGAATAAGTGTCCGGTTTCATATTGAAAATGTCTCTAGTTTCATAGATTTCTTTTATCAACAAAACTCTCTGCAAAAGTTTTTGACTCGGCTTTTTTTCCAGATAAAGAAATTTACTTTCAGTAGATCTTTTCCTAATTCCAACATTTTGAATAGCCTAAATCTCCTCCTTGCACGTTAATATGGTTGACAGAGATTTCAAATTTGATTGCATAACTTTTCTCGTCATTTCTCTCAACTATTTTGATTAACTTCTTTTCAGCAAACGTCAATTATAACTGGTAATAAACATAAAGTGTATAAAACTAACGATAGAGAAATTAAAACGAAACTAACCAAAGAAATGGTAAATCCTGAGGAAACTAGTATGAATCAGATTAAAATCGTCTCAAGATGTAAGTCTTGTATATATGCAATTATTGAATTTGTTGTTTGAATTAACAAGAATCGATTGTATTTGAAGCAAAAAAAAGAATGTTCAATATCGGCGATTTATTCTGGCTCAATTTGGGTTGAATTTTCTCCTTTATCCGCCATACTGGCTTCCATTTTACCTGAATAGAATTTAAAACAACGCCGCACAATGCCAACACGAGAAATAACTTTATGAAATGAGAAGGCACGTAGCGACTATTTGCAAAAGTCCTCGCTGCCGGGCGTAGAGAGAAGATTTTATAACAAAAATATTTGTTAAGTTGAATTAATCGGAATTGTTTCTAATATCGGAGGGTGAAAAATCTGAGCGCAGCTGGTTAGTACATTTATTTGGTTCGTATCGATACTAGCCAATTTCGCGAAATTGCTAAACATCGTTTAATAAATGTGCTGCCATCTATGCAATGTCGTAACTGTTTCACAACTGGAAATTACTTTAATTAACCATTACAGATGTTCTAATTTTCAAGTTTGAACATATATATGGAAAGAAAATATAAAAAATGATCCCAATCCATACCGGAGTAATTCTTTTAATTAAAAAGCAGCCAATAGTCGCTAGAGGAGAGATCAGAATAATACCGTGGCTTGTTGGCGGATCTGTATACGGTGTCTTCGTTTAATGGTAGAGAGGAAGCAATTTTCGGTATTTCCTTCTTCTTCTTGTAATGCCTATCCATGATGATCATTCTTCATGGATATCTTCAAGGCCAATTCATAAAGTTGACTTTCCGCTTGCAGGTGACGTTTGCCGTTTGACGACAAACGGTTATGATTGGCTCTTTTCTATTGCTACGAAAGTTGTGACGAACGGCCGAAGGGAAAAGATAAAACAGCAACCTCTGCCATCATTCTGTAAAACAGAAATGCGCAAAAAGGTTTTTGTATTGAACCAGGTTCGAAGTTTTTAATAGTAAGTTAACAAGTTCGTTTTCTTCGTGGACCTTTGTTTATATTTTGCCTTGCAGGATGTACCAACGTCAAGTTAAGAATCATCTGGTTAAGTGAATATAATTTATCAAAATTTATCTATGTAGTTTTATGGGTTGGGAATCCCTGTGTAAAAAATTTAACACCTACTAAAAAACATTGTTGAATAACATGTTTATTTTTCGTCCGAAATCAACAGAATTATGATAAAAAAAAATAGGATTATTAAAACATTAAAAAATATTATCTGTGTAAATCTTTGATTATTTATTTTGTATATATACGGAAAACATGCAACATACAACAAGTCCTGTTGTAGTTAAATTAAAAAAATAATGAAATGTTTAATTGTTTTTATCTTATTTTCAGTTTTAACTGAAATTGTTGTATCTGATCATGTTTTATGTCGTAAGTGTACATTAATTCAATTTAGGTGATAATTTCCAACAAGTAATCGAAAAGTGCAATCAAAAATTTTTACAAATAATAATTTTCAATTCAATTTTGGTGAATTGAAAAAATTCATTTTATTTTATTTAGAGCCCAAATAGTTGTGAATAGATATTCATTCCCGATTAAAAATGAAATTTTTTGAGTTTATCTTGAGTGTTTCAAAGATTTTTCCAAATAAAGATCTTCTGATAATAGAAATCTGAACAAGTTGGTAATTTTCCTTATTACATACGGAATTCCGAGTAAATTTACGAGGTTTTTCACAGTTTTAACCACGTTTTGGATGTCTTAAAATATCAAAAAAGGTTTTAACATCGCAATGAATGACTTCGGAATAGCTTCAAGTTCAGAAATAAATGAATCAATTGAATCTTCAACGCCTGTGAACACGCTGAAACGAATTTGTAAAGAAGTTTTCAGCATTATCTGATAAGGAAAGTATGAATTTGTTGAGGAGCCTTCGAAAGAACACTTAGACGTACTGGGCTGGGCTGGACTGGACTGGACTGATTTTGATCGTAAAATACCAGTTGAAGACATAGTTTTTGAGGCGCTTCCAGTAAAATGACGTGTTCGGCAAGATTGTGGGATACTATGATGAAAATTTGTGGCTTGTCGTGGCGTTGTAACTGATACAATTTGTACAAAACCAAGTCGATATTTATGGTCAATAAAAATACCAAAACAAGTATATAGTGAGTTTACTACAGAAAATGTGGAACATTCTAAAGGAATAGAGTTTAAACTCATTAGATGATTGTCTTTATTTTTTTGGTAAATGTGTTTTCCGCGACAAAAACAATACTTGTGATTGGTTTTGGTAGTACGGTTAAAACCTTACGAACTACTTTTCTTTTTACACTACTCTTCTCACGAAATTGTCTCTGTGTAAGTCTAAAAGATCTCTTCTGATTGGTTTTGGTAGTAGGGAAGAACCTTTTCGAAGCTCTTTCCAAATCATGCGACATCCTTTTAATTTTCTTCATTATTATTAGACACAAATACTGAAATAACATCTTGTAAAAAACCCTTCACGGCATGGGCAATTATTTGATCGTTATTCTTCAGTTAGTAGTTGGTAATTGCGCTAATAATTTTTAATTCTTTCTTTTCAGTTCCAGGTGACAATGAAAATCCGTTATGCAGTAAGTACACATTTAATTTTCTATAAGATATTCACAAGGGTAGTCTGCAAAGTTTCCGATCTTAACTCGAGGTCTACGGAGACTTTGCACCATCTTTCTGCAAACATGCTGATTAAGGTTGGAAAGGTAGAAAAGGCTAACAGCATATCAAAAGAACGCATATATTGAATGAAGAATTATGCAAATATCGACTATCAGCGCGTCGGGTGCCTCATTTTTAGGCATTATTGACGCGATTTAAGTCAAGTCAGTGGATTTTAAAGAGCGAACTTGCGGTCTAATCAGCTGGAAAAGTGATGGCGACTGTTGTGGACAAAGTATAATGTCTTGTTTCTTTGTACGGTCAGAAATTTTTCGTATAACCCTCATTTAATTAACTAAATCCAATTACAACAAACAACAAACTTCGGTCTCAATAATTCGATTAAAGTTCAAGAAGATCAGAACTAAAAGTTCGATACTACTGATGAAAAGTCCTTAAATACTAAACGAAATACTAAACGAAATAATAAAGCCACAGTTCGTAATATATAAATTTTTGATTCATCGATGTTAAGCTCCCATTTTCTTTTATTATTTCTACAGGGAACTCTATGATTTTTGACTGGAATGGAAAGTTAAATTGCGTCCGTAATTAACGATTAGAAAGTTCAAAAGAGAGTCATTTGAGCAAAATAAACCATCTACATTCTCTAGCTATCCTGAAGGAGAGAAATACCAATCAAATGAGGAAATCTTAGCTAAAGCAGAAGTTTATTTTGAGGCCAAAGAAACTTCGTTTTATAAAGATGGTATAGGTTAAAAAACCACTGATTTAAACCACCTTGAAGGAAATTATCTTTATTAAAAAGCTGTATACTAGATTGCTCGATGTCTATTTATCTTTAAAAAAATATTAATAGCACATTCATATCCAAAGGTCCTTGTGAAAAAAATGAAATATGGGTAACGGTTCTCGATTTGATCCCGGAGCGGACCTGCCAGCATCCAATCCCTTTACCTAACATAACGAATTCTTTCCCCGAAAAGGTTCAAAGGTGCGAATGTAATATAGAGAAAGGTTACATCAGGGATGAGAAATCGGGATCGTGTGTGCCAATTAAAGAATGTTCAGGTAATTATACACGTGTCAACTAATTTTGCAAAAAAAATAAGTTCTAAAACAATTTTTTTTTCAATTATTCTCATTAGTTTGTACCAAAAATGAAGTATTAAACGAAAATCCTACGCCTTGTCAACCTGAAGCTACCTGTGGAAATCCAAATCCTAAACCGTCCGAACCGTGTGAAGAGGATTGTGAACCTAGATGCGAATGTAAAGATGGTTTTGTTAGAGACGAAGCTTCTAGAAAGTGTATACCTAAACAATCTTGCCCATCAGGTAAATTTAATATATAGATTAAGTTTCTCAATGACTCTATTAGAAAAAACTGCTTTCTTTGAACTTAAATTACTACACGAACTATACACCCGTGTCAAGCTGAAACTGTTTCACTAAAATGTTTTTTAAGAAAATCTATTCACATAGAAATGATCCCTTGGTCACTGCTTGTCTAGTGAATGGCTGGATTAATTCTTTGAAGTAGTGAACGATGGAACTGACCAATTTTTTTCCCGTAAATGCTGCCGGTGGAATTGGGAAAAGGTTTTTAATACCAAAACGGTATCGCACTTGCTTCGTCAGATATTGCAGCTACGTAAGGCGATTGAACAGCTCATTCTGCACTTCAGTTGCAGTTGAACATGCAAATAAATGAAACCCCAGCTTGCGATCTTTCTAAATAGCCAAGCCGACGAACTTACCGCATGTTTAGTCATTCATTTTCTTCTCCAAACAATTTCTCGATATTGGTAACGATCAAATACTTGACTCATCGTCTGGACACATCATATTTCCTACCACTTTTTATCTCTCTACTAAAACTAAGGGTTTCCCAAACATTGCTCAAAATAACAAAGATCAAGAAGCAAAAATCGTTAATGCCAACGAAATTTCAGATTCAAAAAAGCTGGCGAATTAACAACATACGAATCGATCGATTCCGTTACTAACCAAGATGATGTTGTCAACAAACAAACAAACCAGCCACGTCTTTGAAATGGCATCGGAGCCAAAATTTTGAAAAGAAAGTTCCAAGAGCGAAGACGTTTTGATTCCACTGATTACTTTGATTCCGAACGTTGTGCCAATCGACTTTAAACGGTTGTAGTTTCCAGTGCACTGTTTGTGGTTTCAATGTACTACAAAATGGCCAGTTTCCAGTGCACTGTTTGTGGTTTCAATGTACTACAAAATGGCCAGTTTCCTTGTCGGAATACCAACAAAACTAAGAATGTTTTAATAATTCGAATTGAATATTCATAGTTAAGACAGGAAAACGTCTATCGGGTCAACTAATACCAAATAAACGAACGATGTTTTCGAAGGTATTGAATTTCAAACTAAACCATTCAAGTACCTAAAATTCGATCCGTTAGAGATAAAGCAAATACCCAAGGTACTCTGTGAACATATTTGAGGATCGAAGCGTTTAAATTCAAGACCACAATCAGTTCAGTGCAGAAAAAAAAGACCAATACCAGTATCGCTTTTATTAATATTAATCATTAACAATTATTATTATCAACAGCTTCTTGTTCCGATAACGAGAAATGGGTAGAATGTGCTGAAGCATGTACGCCAGAAAAAACTTGTCGAAATCAAAATCCGAAACCAACGAGCGAAGTATGTACGTTGCAGTGCGTCGGAAGATGCGAATGTGATGAAGGATACATCAGAGATCAATGTACAAATAAATGTATACGTATTGAAGAATGTGAAGGTAAGTGAAGAAGAAGAAGAAATAATAAGTTTCATAAAATGTTTTTCAACATATATGACCAAACTTATCATTTGGTCGATTCCGTTTAGCTTCAACGGAGACGGGAATTATCAAATCAAGCTCATTGGAATAAAATTTATTAGAGATAGATAACTTTAACGCCATCTATTAATAAGAAGCGAAACTTTTTGTATTTTGCAGATAAAGAGTGTACAGGAGAATATTGGAACGATTGCGCTTCAGCATGTTTACCAGAACCAACCTGCTTTTATAGATACCCAAATAAAAGTGGAGTCGTTTGCAACAAAAAGTGTGTCGGAAGGTACGAATGTAACAGTGAACTTGGATATATCAGAGACCCCACAACTGGAAAATGTACATTGGAATGTCCAGGTATAATAATATTTATCCATTTCCAACAACCCAAAATACAACGTCAAACTAACAATTATTATGTAATACATTTCTTGTTTTTCATTTTTGATTATATTAATTATGTAACTTTCTTCTTTTTCTCAATATATTTCTGTTTAAAACTACCCAACGTGCACAGGATATCAATTTGACATTTCAAATTTCATTGTCTTGAACTTTTCGATAAACAAAAAGTACTTTGAATGCAGTATATTTCAAAAACGATTAATTTTTAGACAAATGTGGCCTCAATCAAGTCCGAGCTTGTAGGACTGGTGAAGAAGCAACATGTAATAATCCAAATCCAAGTTTACGTACTGGAAATGATTGTGATGATAACGATGATGATAACGACGATCATAACGATGATGACGATAACGAAAATCACGTTGACGATGATAACGGCAATCAAAACGATGATAACGATGATGACGATGAATATGAAGATAAACATGGCAATGATAATGACAAAGACTATGATGAAGATAAACATGATTATGACGATGAAGATAAACATGATTATGACGATGAAGATAATCATGATGATGACAAAGACGATGATAAAAATAATGATGACCAAGAAGACGATGAAAATAATAATGACCAAGACGATGATAAAGATGAACCTGATCATGACGATGATGAAGATAAACATGATTATGACGATGAAGATAATCATGATGATGACAAAGACGATGATGATAATGATAATGACAAGGACGATGATGATAATGAGAAAGACGATGATGATCATGATAATGACAATGATGATTGGGTCGAAGAGTGTTTGTGTGCTGAAGGTTACGTGAGGAATACCGCAGATGGAACATGTATTCTTGAGAAATACTGCCCGAATTACAAATCTTAATTGTCAATTATTATCGATTTCAAGGTTTTTATGTTAAATTGAATACGTTTATATTATAAAATTCGAAGTACATTTAACACGCTAATTTTAAATATGAATATTTATTTAAATACTAATCTTGTTACGAATATTTCAAATTTTCGTTTGAAACTTATTACGCCATCTGTAGAGCAACTATAGAAGTAGAAACATTGGTTTAACAAATTCCTATAACAAGTTTTGTTCGTAAATTCGATTTTAGATGGCGGTACAAGCTTGAACGTCGATCAATATATATTGTGAATCGCCATTTTCATTCCAATATCAATACAGTAAACAAAATTCATTATTATTATTATTATTTACCTTTTCTTGATATTGAATAAATTGGATTTTCGATATATGAAAACAAAAAAGGTGTAGCTTAAGCTGAAAGTAGACAGTGGCGTTACTATATAGGTGAAATGTCTTTTAAAATTCTAGATTTAAATGTTCATTTTTTTAGATTCTGGTTCTGTTTGGTTGAATTTTTGAACATAATTATAAACTGTCTGTTTTGTGGAAAATATGACTAAAAGTTATTGAGATCGAGACATATAAATCCCTAGACCAAACTTCAAAATCATCGGACAACTATAATTTTTTTTTGTTTATTTCACAAATCACAGACGTTTTGAGTTTTTCGCAATATTCCAGCAATTTTTGGAAAACAGATAATTTCCGACACTTTCTACAAATTCAAACAATTTCTTGAATACGTTTATAATTTTGAATTTTTTTTGGTTATAATTGAGGGACGTTTCGAAAAAGATAATTTTCCGAAATTTTCTTAGAAATGCAAACGATTTCTTCAATGTTTTGAATTTTTTCGTGATATTCCAGCGATTTTCTGAAAAAAATTCATTCTTGAATATTCTGTTCTGAGCTATTTCGCAATATTCGAGCGATTTTCCGAAAAAAAAGATATTTTTCTCTCATTTTCCCAAAAATTGGAACAATTTTTCAAATTTTTGGACAAATTCAGAGGTTTTTTATAATATACCGGCGTTTTTTCAATAAAAAAGAGTTTTCCATCATATCCTAAGAAATTTCTGGGATATTCTAAGTTTTTTCGAGATATTCCAGCCTTTTTGCCGAGGAAAAAAAAGATAATTTTCAATCAATTCCTCAAAAATTCAAACTTCTTGAGTTTTTTTAAACATTTTGAGGTTTTTGTTTCTTCACTTTCTCGGAAATTCAGACGTTTTATTCAATGTTCTGTAACGTTCTGAGTTATTTCGTAATATTCGAGCGATTTTCCGAAAAAAAAAAGATATTTTTCTCTCATTTTCCCAAAAATTGGAACAATTTTTCAAATTTTTGGACAAATTCAGAGGTTTTTTATAATATACCGGCGTTTTTTCAATAAAAAAGAGTTTTCTATCATATCCTAAGAAATTTCTGGGATATTCTAAGTTTTTTCGAGATATTCCAGCCTTTTTGCCGAGAAAAAAAAGATAATTTTCAATCAATTCCTCAAAAATTCAAACTTCTTGAGTTTTTTTAAACATTTTGAGGTTTTTGTTTCTTCACTTTCTCGGAAATTCAGACGTTTTATTCAATGTTCTGTAACGTTCTGAGTTATTTCGTAATATTCGAGCGATTTTCCGAAAAAAAAAAGATATTTTTCTCTCATTTTCCCAAAAATTGAAACAATTTTTCAAATTTTTGGACAAATTCAGAGGTTTTTTATAATATACCGGCGTTTTTTCAATAAAAAAGAGTTTTCCATCATATCCTAAGAAATTTCTGGGATATTCTAAGTTTTTTCGAGATATTCCAGCCTTTTTGCCGAGGAAAAAAAAGATAATTTTCAATCAATTCCTCAAAAATTCAAACTTCTTGAGTTTTTTTAAACATTTTGAGGTTTTTGTTTCTTCACTTTCTCGGAAATTCAGACGTTTTATTCAATGTTCTGTAACGTTCTGAGTTATTTCGTAATATTCGAGCGATTTTCCGAAAAAAAAAAGATATTTTTCTCTCATTTTCCCAAAAATTGGAACAATTTTTCAAATTTTTGGACAAATTCAGAGGTTTTTTATAATATACCGGCGTTTTTTCAATAAAAAAGAGTTTTCCATCATATCCTAAGAAATTTCTGGGATATTCTAAGTTTTTTCGAGATATTCCAGCCTTTCTGCCGAGAAAAAAAAGATAATTTTCAATCAATTCCTCAAAAATTCAAACTTCTTGAGTTTTTTTAAACATTTTGAGGTTTTTGTTTCTTCACTTTCTCGGAAATTCAGACGTTTTATTCAATGTTCTGTAACGTTCTGAGTTATTTCGTAATATTCGAGCGATTTTCCGAAAAAAAAAAGATATTTTTCTCTCATTTTCCCAAAAATTGAAACAATTTTTCAAATTTTTGGACAAATTCAGAGGTTTTTTATAATATACCGGCGTTTTTTCAATAAAAAAGAGTTTTCCATCATATCCTAAGAAATTTCTGGGATATTCTAAGTTTTTTCGAGATATTCCAGCCTTTCTGCCGAGAAAAAAAAGATAATTTTCAATCAATTCCTCAAAAATTCAAACTTCTTGAGTTTTTTTAAACATTTTGAGGTTTTTGTTTCTTCACTTTCTCGGAAATTCAGACGTTTTATTCAATGTTCTGTAACGTTCTGAGTTATTTCGTAATATTCGAGCGATTTTCCGAAAAAAAAAAGATATTTTTCTCTCATTTTCCCAAAAATTGAAACAATTTTTCAAATTTTTGGACAAATTCAGAGGTTTTTTATAATATACCGGCGTTTTTTCAATAAAAAAGAGTTTTCCATCATATCCTAAGAAATTTCTGGGATATTCTAAGTTTTTTCGAGATATTCCAGCCTTTTTGCCGAGGAAAAAAAAGATAATTTTCAATCAATTCCTCAAAAATTCAAACTTCTTGAGTTTTTTTAAACATTTTGAGGTTTTTGTTTCTTCACTTTCTCGGAAATTCAGACGTTTTATTCAATGTTCTGTAACGTTCTGAGTTATTTCGTAATATTCGAGCGATTTTCCGAAAAAAAAAAGATATTTTTCTCTCATTTTCCCAAAAATTGGAACAATTTTTCAAATTTTTGGACAAATTCAGAGGTTTTTTATAATATACCGGCGTTTTTTTCAATAAAAAAGAGTTTTCCATCATATCCTAAGAAATTTCTGGGATATTCTAAGTTTTTTCGAGATATTCCAGCCTTTCTGCCGAGAAAAAAAAGATAATTTTCAATCAATTCCTCAAAAATTCAAACTTCTTGAGTTTTTTTAAACATTTTGAGGTTTTTGTTTCTTCACTTTCTCGGAAATTCAGACGTTTTATTCAATGTTCTGTAACGTTCTGAGTTATTTCGTAATATTCGAGCGATTTTCCGAAAAAAAAAAGATATTTTTCTCTCATTTTCCCAAAAATTGAAACAATTTTTCAAATTTTTGGACAAATTCAGAGGTTTTTTATAATATACCGGCGTTTTTTCAATAAAAAAGAGTTTTCCATCATATCCTAAGAAATTTCTGGGATATTCTAAGTTTTTTCGAGATATTCCAGCCTTTCTGCCGAGAAAAAAAAGATAATTTTCAATCAATTCCTCAAAAATTCAAACTTCTTGAGTTTTTTTAAACATTTTGAGGTTTTTGTTTCTTCACTTTCTCGGAAATTCAGACGTTTTATTCAATGTTCTGTAACGTTCTGAGTTATTTCGTAATATTCGAGCGATTTTCCGAAAAAAAAAAAGATATTTTTCTCTCATTTTCCCAAAAATTGAAACAATTTTTCAAATTTTTGGACAAATTCAGAGGTTTTTTATAATATACCGGCGTTTTTTCAATAAAAAAGAGTTTTCCATAATATCCTAAGAAATTTCTTGGATATTCTAAGTTTTTTCGAGATATTCCAGCCTTTTTGCCGAGGAAAAAAAAGATAATTTTCAATCAATTCCTCAAAAATTCAAATTTCTTGAGTTTTTTTAAACATTTTGAGGTTTTTGTTTCTTCACTTCACTCGGAAATTTAGACGTTTTATTCAATGTTCTGTAACGTTCTGAGCTATTTCGTAATATTCGAGCGATTTTCAGTAAAAAAAAAGATAGTTTTCTGTCATTTTCTCAAAAATTAAAACAATTTTTCAAATTTTTGGATAAAATCTTGGGTATTTTATAATATTCCAGGGTTTTTTCAATAAAAAAGAGTTTACTATCATATCTTAAGATTTTCAAGTGATTTCTAAAATTATCTATAATGTTTTGAGGGTTTTCTTACTAGTCGAGCAATTATTCGAGAAAAATAGAATATTTCCGTCATTTATTTAGAAATTCATGCGATTTTCAACTTTCGAGTTTTTTCGCGTTATACGAGCGATTTTTCCCAAAAACAATTTTCTCAAAAATACAAACAATTCGAGATTTTTTTTATATTTGACCTTTTTTTCAAAAAAAATTCCGATACTTTTTCAAGCGATTTATTTTAGTTTATTTGCAATATTCAAGCGATTTTTCAAAAAATAAAAATAATTTACTGTAATTATCTTAAAAAGTAAAAAAATTTTTTAAATTTTTGGATAAATCGAAGGTTTTTTTATAATATTTGGGCATTTTTCAATAAGTATAATAAGTTTTCCATCATATCCTAAGAAATTCAAGCGATTTTTTGAATTTCCTATAATGTTCTGATTTTTTGCATATTAGTCAAGCAATTTTTCGAAAAAAAGACAAATTTCCGTCATTTTATTAAAAATTCAAACAATTTCTTGAATCCTTTCAAGCTCCCTGGGTTTTTTTTATAATATTCGACCTTTTTTTTTCCAAAACAGAAAAGAAAACTTTTCGATACTTTCTCGAAAATTCAGACGATTTATGTTCTAAGTTTTTTCGCAATATTCAAGTGATATTCCGAAAAAAAAAAGGTAATTTACCCATTTTCTCTCAAAATTGAAGCTATTTATTGAAAATCCTGTAACATTTTACGTTTTTTCGTAATAATCGAGGCATTGCTCAAGAATTAATAACTAATTCTGACACTTTCTCAAAATTTCAAACAATTACTTGAATTTCTTCTAATATTCTATGTTTTTTAGAGAAACCTAGCGATTTTCGAAAAATTTCAATTTTCAAGTACTTTTCCCATGCATACATCAAAAATACGGAAATTTCAAAGAAATATTTATCACAACTCAATATTACATACAATACAATATCAATTGACCAATTTTCTAGTTCCAAGATATATAATGTTATTGCCAAATCAAAATTCGATATCTAGTTCCATTGTTAGAATACGTAACTAGCTGGAAATAACGATTTACCGCTGGTAAATTGGAAATATATCAACGGGAAATTTGTTATCGATCCCGACACTAATTTGTCGAGATATTGATGCGAGGAAACGTCTGCATACTCTCACTAATTATAACCTTATTCTTAAAATAATCTTATCCTCAATATTCTACCGCATATTCAATATATTACGTCTCCAAATTATTAGTACTAGAAGTCAAAATAATAGACGTAAAAGTGACAAATAAATAATTATCTAAAAAATTGCATTTCGTTCGTGAAACGTACACACGTCCGTACGCTTTTATACCCAAAAGCAAACTGGCTAGCAGCCATGAATGTGGATGAGGACGCGTGAACATCGCGCGAACCTTTTGACGAAATACCGACTCCGATCGGGAAACAGGCGTGATCGCGCGATTACCCCGCGAAAACCGTCCACATTCACGGCATTACCGCACAATGGGGCCACACTAACGAGACATGACATTAATTATCGCGGTAATGAACGTTAACCGTAGGCTTAGCCACGACTTAACGCGACAATTTAACAACGGCATTAACATCGCCGTTTGGCGTTAGGCGATAGCTCAAGTGGCGGTTTCAAGAATCGTAGAACGCATCTTATTTTTCTTTGTTTCCTTTTTTTTTTCTCTATTCGTTTCAATTCTCATGAAATACAGAGCCCTGTCAACGTCCATCTTGCTTGAATTACGGTCAAAAATTATCGCAATAATTATCGCTCTAATTGACGTTAATCCGCAAGTGTGGCCGCAGCTTTAGTGTGGAGCCGCCTTTAAATATGATTATTAGTCTTTATAGTCTAGCAAACTACAAATGAAATTAGTCAGCTACATTTTCGTTAGATTAAAACTTTCGAATTGAAATACTATTTTAATGAATATCAATTCAATAAAATTCGTTTTTGAAAAAAGTCTATAATTTCGATACTTAAGGTCAAATATGTTTAAGAGGGCGTAATGTTTTTAACGTCACCAATGTTTAAATAAATTGTATGTGAAAAATTATACGAAAATAATCCTTTATTTTATTTAAACACCCAAAAGATATTCGCCAATTCCTTTGTCCCTATTAATAATGTTTGATTAGTTTCACAAACAATATCTGATAAACTAATCTGTCGTTATCAATGTTAATTGATTATTATTAAGCAATTAATTGATATCATTGAAGATATCCAGCATTTGTACAATTGAAATAATGAGGAACAGTACTTTTAACTTATTTTAAAAATAGATAAAGTGATTCAGTTACTCACAAACTATTTACCCCGTCAAATACCCTATGGAAATAAACAAATAGTATTGGTAATCCTTTATCTACGAAATGACTAGGACAGGTGTTTTCCAAAAGAGGAAAACATCCATGTTATAGTCAGCTCAACAACAAAAATATGAATTTAGTGCCTTAATACATAAATAAGATTGTCTTCTTTGTATCAGGTACTTTTGAAACCACCCTCGTACATATTACGACGTTTATATTGTTAATATTAATTATTGTTTTATTAGGTAGTGTAGACTCTCACTCCTAATTAGTTTTATCATTTTTTAAACGTTTCCTGCTATAATTAAGCTCAAAAAATGCCAATGACATAGTTTTTTTCCCATAAGTTATATTTCAGTGTTTTTCTTAACTTTTAGGTTAGTTATTCTTTTTGAAAAATATCTCGCATGTGGTACAACTACATTTAGAACAAAATACAAACAAATAATTATGTGAAAAAAAAATATTTGAGTTTTTGTCTACCATAAAACAGTCTGTTTAATATTTACCAGGGAATGTCACGTAATTTTTTTATTAAAAAATTAAACTAAAAACTAAATAATTGATAATAATAATAAAACAAAACATGCGATACGTAATTTAATCCAAACATAATTTTTCGCTCGCAATTTTGTATATAAACAAACAGTTTACACTAAAACCAAATTCTTTAGTAAATATTTATATCATTTTGATGTCCAAATAATTTAATAATAATAGATAATAGTTTTTACAAAAGAAATATTAAAAATTGAATGTTTCTTATATTAATTGTTACTAAAAAATACAATATAGTTTGATATTTTATTCAAATTTATTTCTAACTTTTTCTAACCTGAAAAAGTATAAGAAAAATGAAAAAACGACAACATTGCCACATTTGAATTAATTGTTTATTCATTGGAATACGTGCTTAAACCGCAATAATGAAGTGAACAAACTTTACTTTTACCTGTTCAGCCAACCTTGTTGGTTAAATTATTACAAAGTGAGTCATAATAAGAAAAGAAAACAAGCACCTTGTTGAAACGATTCAGTATATACATGTATGTAATTGAAACCATTGATCTTTGACTCAAATATTATTATTGTAATAGAAATTAAAAAAAGCACTAATAGAAATAGTTCTTATTTATAGACAATGATTTAATGATTACATTGCATCTAATCTCTAGAAATTTACTATTTGACTCATAACCTATGCAAAGATGTTTTACTAAATTATCTTTTCATTGTGTATATATCAAATCATTATTAAAATTATTAAATAAGTCGTTAAATTGTTTACAACACTTTTGCATTGAAAACACTATAAAAACGAGTTATTTACAGGAAATATAAAACTTCGCACACCTTGCTTCACATTCAATACATACAGGTGCTTAACGATGTTACACAATTCATCGTAAACATCCACAATTTATTTAAACATATCGATTATGGTTAGTTTATTAAACAATCCTACCTTCTGACAGTTCTAAGTCCAGTTCGGCCAGTTTATCCCTTACATCCTCGGGCAATTTGGAGATATCAATATTTAAGTCCTCCATATCAATTGTAAAGTTTATAATCACAATAATAACTAAACAAATTCACTAAAAAACTACACCGTATTAATAATATGTATTGCCATAATTATCAATATTTACTATTACAAAAATTTTAGTCTATCGGTAAACTTTCAGTCTGTTTTGTAGGAAGGATGACAGCTGAGATTCCTAGAATGTTTTGTTCGCGTCTAAACTCAGTTCAACATTTCATTCATTTGGCGAATGTCCATTTATTACATATCTATAGGCAACTAACTATACTCAATATATCTCTTATAGGCAACTCTAAATACAGTATTGATATTATTACTCTAACAAAATTATTAACACAAAAATCTCTACAAAATTTTCTAAATATATTGAAAAACTCTTTTCTTTTTTAGTTATAATCATTTTATAACTTAATTGAATTGTGTAATGGTTTAAAAAAAAGTTCTTTTCTGATACAATTACTACAAGTTTTGCCACCTATGGTTGAAACAAAGATTTGAATTTTGAGTTAAGACATACACGTAGATTGTGTTTTAGTCCATTCTAAATAAGATGTCTCTAGTGTCAGTAACCATTTCTAGTCCCCTTCGAATTATTTTATTTTCAAATTTTAAAATTCAATAAAATACTCACGTCCATTTTCAAATTCGGAAGTGGATGATATAAAGTATAACTTTAGAATTTATCAATTATTGAAAGTTTTGAGTTTCATTTTTTTGCTATCTATGGTTGAATTACATACATTAGTATACATTCAACTAATTGAAATCAGATGTCAAATAATTCAGTAGCCATTTTTATTCCATTCGGGAAATCGCATTGCATTGTCTGACAAATCAAAATAATAGGCATTAGACTTTCAGAACACAGAGGGCGTGGTATTGACAATTAATAGAAGTTATTTTATTACTTGTTTTATTGTATGAGATAAAGTTAAATTCCCTAATGTATTAACTTTAGATAAAAATACAAAAAGGTTATTCATTTTACGAGGGTTGCTACTTAAGTGTTGAGATTCAAAGAATAACATTTAAATTGTTATTATAAGATTGTATTCTTTTCTTTTTATAGTACAAATAAATGGAGATCTTAGTTATTGAATTGATTCACGAATATATTATATAAATAAATTAATGATTAGAGCATTCTTTTAAATTGTGCTAGTTTGTACTTGAAGTTTATTCATTTACAAATTCTGTCCTGCAACATTCTATTTCCATTTTTTTCTGATTTCGTCTTATAGTTAAATATTTTTGTACCTTAAAGAAGTGATATATTAGCAAAATTTATACAAATACTAATTACAATATTGCAATAAGTGAATCGTGTTTATTAGTTATGCTTCTCAACAAATTTTTGGAATTTAAAACAAATAATTAGATCATTAATAAATCATATATAACACATCCGACAATTTAATGGAATTTAATGATAATGGGCGTAAAGAGGAAGCCTCAACGGATGTGATAAGAACTTTATCATAACGCCCTCGTTGAGACAACAATGATAACTCTTAAAATAATGAGGATTTTTATTGAAACGTTAAATTATAGCTATTTTTTGAAACTAATTTTATATCAAAAGAGGATTAATCAAATCAAGACGATTTATCCAGAAAAAGATATAAAAAAAGCTAAGAAGTAAAACATTAAAGAAGAAGAATAATTTCTTAACCTTGTCTTTTTAGCAACATCAACATCATGGCTATATATAAAGCAGTTTATGGTTAGGTTAGGTTATAAATATAAAACTAGTAAAATATAATTTAAATAACTTTCAGGTAAATAATATTCCAATCTATCACAATTACAAACTGTTTTTGGCTGTAATTCTACCACAATGTTGACTTATTTTTACATTTTTTTAAAATCACTTCAATGAAAATTTCGTTTTAAATAAATCAGCTGGTGATAAATTTTTTTTAAACATAAGACTGGACTACTACACACGTCGTAAATGATGTTATTAGATTATACAACAAAACAAAATAAAAGAATAATTTCCTGATTGTTTTTGTATTATGTGAAATTCCATTTCTTATATTTAAAAGTGTGAATTTTTATTAATGTATCATTGAAATAAAAAAAATTGTACTTCTATAGTTTCAAAGATAATGGTTTACTGACCTTCTCATTGATATAAAAAGGTCAAATACTAAGAAATGATAATTCGAAAGATAAAAGTTTAGGCTATTTATTTTCTGGTAATATAAATACATGAAATATTTAACTGCTAGTATATAAATATATTAAAGATATTATTTCATAATTGAAAACAAGTTCAACGATCCTAAATAAAGAAAAAACAAAGCATTATAGAAAGCTGAATTCATAGTAAAATAGAAAGGTCTTTTACCAGTTTTTTTGGAGTTAATTTTTGATAGGGTGCAGCTCTGGATAACTAGTATTTTTTAGAAGATGCAGAATTGTAGATCAGCAAAATTGGAAAAAGAATATTTCTTTTAGATGAATTAAAGACACACAAAAGTCTAACAAGAAAAATCTATTGAAACTAATCCTTTTTGTAGGTTTATCATTGGGTGTAAATAGCTCACTTTGGAAGGGTAATAATAACCCTTTCTTGGAGATGATGAAAGTTTTTTATAAGGTGGTTTACCAAAGATTATCCTGATGTTTTTGAAATGGATCGAATATCCATAAATTCTATTTTGTGTATAAAATTTGTTGGTATGTTTCACACAATGTACTATTCCTGAACGAAAATGTAAGCCTTATTTATATTTTCTTTGCTGTTTATATACCGAATAGCTTACAGATTTATGAAGATATAAAATTAGGTTAAGTATAGTAATATAACCTAAAACTATGTACCCCATCGTGTTTTATTGTTGTTGCTGAATCAAATAAATTATTAAATTAACTAGAAACAGTAAAAGCTGAAAATAATAACCAAAAGCTTGTGAATCAAAACTTTTTACAACTCTTTAACAAGATTGGTGTGTTTCAAAACATAGTTTTTTAGTGGAAACGATCGTTGTTGTTTTCGAGAGTTTTATAGACACGAATTTTGTACAAAGATGGTTCCAGAAGTACCTGGCATGACCTACAGGTGAGGGTAGTTGCTTGTTGTTTAGTAGATATTAAAAGTTTTCGGTGAATTTGTAAACGTGGGAAAAATTGTGTGAATTCTTGGAACTTCTGGCCGCATTTGGCTAAGAAGAAAGTGTTGTTTCATCAAGACAATTGCACCAGCTCCCACATCGTTTATTGCAATGGCCAAAATTAATGAATTAAAGTTTGAATTGCTACCTCATGTATCCTATTCGCCAGATTTAGTGCCCTAGGATTATTTTATTTTCCCAGACTAGTAAAAATTTCTCACTGGTAAAAGATTTGCAAACAAAGCAGATGTGAGTTTATTAAACATCGCTGGGAAAAGTATATGAAGCTAAAATAGATTACGTTGAAAAATAATTATATTGTTTTCCAAAATTTTTTTGTTGGTCTAGGTAGTAAATAATTTATTTATCAAAATTTTAGGATTATGATTCTTGACTTGATGAATTTCTATTCGTTAATATTCGCATCGATGACACGGTAAGTTGGGCCAGGTACTTCTGGAACCATCCTCGTACTGTATTTGCAGATTTGTTTTGGTTGGTTTGTCAAAATCCGTAGTAAATTTTCCAAAAAGTAGATTCAGTTAATATAAAAACAAAAGTTATCAACTTTAGAAATATTATTTTTCATTTAACAGGTACATTGGTAAGGAAAACACTTATTCTGAATTATTGGCCTGAAAACAAAACAGTTTTGATTTGATCCTAGAAAACAGAAAAACAAAAACAGAATAACTAAACAAATGCTTGTTTAGTAGAGAACCGTAGGACAGAAGGATATCAACAGTTTTGTATCATAATGAGATAATTTTTAGAATTAAAAAGAAATACTTTTGTAAAAATCACATTTGTATGAATTATAATCAAAGTATCCAATACTGCAGCTTGAATAATATACGTCCGAGGTTGCAAAAAGTTTGCTTAGTACATACTAATTCTAGAATAGCGCCAGCACGAATATAATTTCTACTGAGTAAGCAATTATAATAAATGTACATATTTCGGTAGGTATTTCTACAAAACTGCTTACATTGAAGTTGTATAATACCGGATGAGAAAAAACAACAACCTTTACATCCAATATCAAGCAAACAACGAAGTTTTTACAATTTTTTCTAGTATATAAGGATGAATAATCGAAAATCAACTGGAACTGAAATTATTTCATGTCACTATTCATTATTATTTAATTAAATAAAGTCCAATTTCGCTCGGAATCAGAAGATGAATCATTGTACCTCATTGATCCATGTTTCATGTGAATATACATATTTCTTCTTTAGTTACTAATTTCTGTACAACAATATCGTATCTTTCTATTAGATTAAACTTTGTGGAATGATTTTTCTAGAGGTTTCCAACTTGTGCTTCGACTCAGTACATGGTAAGCCTTATTATTTCGAACCGTGACAAGTGCTTTGTCTTCTGGCGGAAATTCTTTTCTAAAGAAGAACGCATGTACTTTCCCTTGAAGTCTTTCTTTCAAACGGTTTGATATTTTGATAATTTTGGTTTTACTTAAGCTTTACATGCCCAAACCAAATGTAGAACTAATTAATTCCACTGTTTGTTAGTCTCGCTAAAACTTGTTAACGGCTGGACAGATTTGGCTAATTTTGGTCTTGAATTATTTGTGGTCCAGAGAAGGTTTTAAAGGTGAATAAATATGAAATACTCGGAATTAAATAAACACAACAATTTTGTTTTTTCTTGATGTTTTGTCATAAATTAAATTTCAGAACGCAACCAAAATATTTGATATTTCTTTACTTCGACTTTGACACTTTGACGCTTATTTTTGCAACAAGATGAAACTGCAAATGTGTTTTCGAAGCGATTACTAGAAATTGGAAATAATAAAGTTGCAGTGAACACACTGATTCATCACATTACCTACAGATTTCTGTCACATCACAGACTCAAAAGAGGAGCTTATTCAGCGCGTTTTTCCAGATATAGCGCAACAGTTCAATAACCATAATTGACTGAAAATGAAGATGTTGATGATCTCAATGCGACCGTTCAGAATTTTCTTCCGGGACAGTTGATTCCTTCGAATCAATCAACACCGTCATTAACCAATTTCCTGGATTACCACCTCACAATTTGTTGTTAAAATTAGGATCAGTTGTCATCATGCTGCGTAACATTAATCAACCTCGACTGGCAATGGAACAAGACTGGCTGTGAAAAAAGTGATGAATAACATCATGGAGGCAACAATCTTAAAGGAAAAATACGTATAACGATGATTCCAACGAATTTACCATTCGATTTTGAACGTTTACAGTTTCCGGTACGTCTGGCATTTGCGATAACCATAAATAAATCGCAAGGCCAGTCGTTGGAAGTCCACGGAATCAACTTGCAGTTATACGTCGCGTGTTCGCGCGTAGTAAAAGCTTTAAAATAACTGTGTGTGTCTGTCAATATCAAATTGAAACCTTATAAATAGCCAGTATAAAAAATAAAACTTCATTCATACCGAGCATTTTTTTATATTTGTTTCAATAAAAAAAGGAATCGTTTCGTTTGTTTCAAGTTAATTTTATACAAAAGTTTAGGTTTTTTATTTATCGATTGAGGCAGTACGAAGTCTGTCGAGTCAGAAAATATATTTAAAATAAGTTTTGGATTAGTAATTAGGTTTTATTACTTTCTCATTCAAAAAAATAGACTATAACTGATTCAATTTGATTCATCTGAAAAGTTATATATATAATCAATCCTCCTCCATGAAATAGTCTCTAAATCCGCTATTGTAATAAAGCAACATTGAATATACAGTTTCCTCCATTATATTTCTTTATTTTCTATGGCTATAACGTATGGTTTTAAATGATTCCAAGTCCGTACCTGTACCCACCATACAAAGACTAATGTTTGCGTTTATTTAGTTTTTATCTCAATTCTCGACAGGCTCCTAGCATCTGGATCTTTCAAAGAACTCTCCATTCGCTTCACAGCATCTGTGCGTTCAGTGATCGAATTGCGAGTCTGAGTGTTAGTTGCCGGGTAGCCCAGTAGTAGGGCCAAGACTTAGAAGGTAGGCTCAGCTGGTAATGCGCGTTCGTGAACTCATGAATAGGGCCGTTTAAGAAAAAGAATTTATTTCTTTTTCGTATTTTATTCATCCGGTGGATAAAATAGGAATGTTGTATAAGAATCGTGGTTGGTGAAGTAGTTTTTTTTGTGTTATCAAAATGTGGATTTTAAGCACTTTTTGTTTATTGTTGGTGGTAATTTCGTGTGAGGCACAACAAACCCCGGCTATCGGGCGTGGAGGAACACCATGCTACGACACTTTTAATAGACCTCAGGTGATTTATAATATTTAACAATATCATTCAACTAGTAATTAAATCAATCAGATCATTTTTATTTTTTCCTATTATTCAATTTCAATTAGAAAATTGTAAAATCAAGAAATCCAGTATTCACAATATTTTTACAATTTTATTTGATGTCAAACGTTTCCGAAATTTTATTAAAATTATTGTAGAAGGGATCCATTGAAATCTTGAACCATTATTTTCAAAAATTAGTTATCTTTTTGATGTTTGAAACTTGTTTTATAGGACAAGTTGTAGGGATTTGAAGTTTTATTTAACGCACTTTCTAGTCTTTTTTCCACATTTGATTTACTCTGTTAGTTTGTATGTTTGTTTCTTTGTTTAGATGGAATTTTCTAATGAAATTTTTACAACTTTGAATCAACATATTGACTTAAAATTTCGCGTACAGTACATGATTAAATTAAAAATTAACATAGTTTTCATACGTTCTATTTTGCATTTAAGATATTCTATAATAAAGATTTTTTTGTAAAATAATTTAAATTTCTTTAATTTCTTAGACCTTTTGATATATTAATGCATCTAAATGCCAAAACTTATCTTTCTTTTAAAAATTATCAAAAACAAACTAATTTTAAAACAGATTAGAGACCTAAAATCAAGAACAAATAATAAATGTATAAATAATTTGATTGAGTCTTTTGCTTAATCAGGTTTTAAATGTAAAATAGATTCATAGTTCGTGAACGGGGCTTAAAAATCTGTGGTTATTAAATCGAAACTCATCAAGGAAGTTAATTAAAAATTTTTCTTAATAAAATAGTATGGGATTGGAAGAATAAAAAATATTAGAACGCCCACACTGCAAAGGTTTTACTATATTCTTTTAAACTTCATATTTTTTTGGCTTTAAAACTAATGAACCAAATTCATTTGTAGAGAACAAAAATTTACACATACTGAGCTTGGAACAGAGTAGGGATTGTATACATGCAAAAGATTGTTAATTAGTCAACTTTTTTATATAGTTTTAAATCATAATCAGGCGTTTTATACGATTTCCACGTATCAAATTATTTAGTCACTAATCGTTCATCTTTCAAACTCATTATCTTAGCATATAGTTAATATATTTTTGCCTTGTATTCAATCGTTTTTTTATTGGCTTTTGACTCGTTTCAACTCCTGTTGGAACGATTTAGAATACATAGTCTGAATAATCTATGCCTAACTGTGTGGAAACCTTTTGTTAAAGCGAAGGTATTGAATCAATAATAATAGTTAAAGATTCCAGACATTAATAACTGCCTTAAAACATAGTTACTTGGAAGTTCAATAAAGTTTGATATTCTCAACAAACTGTTAATCTTATTCAGTAAACATACACTCTCTAAAATTAGATATTACTAAAAGAATTGGTGAATGTACGAAGTTTCTGGAATATAAACTCAAAGACCATTGACATATGATTGTGGTTTACAGTGTTGGCTTTAGCACTTTATTTATTTTCTAAAAATAATAAAAACATCCGGGCAGATAGTGGTGGCATAACCTAACCACATGGTAGAAAATTGAAAAAAAAAACGTAGAAATAGCGACAATCAGCCACCATAAAAATAACAAGTTTTGAAACAGTGAAAAGTCGGAAAAAATGCTAGAAAGAATATTTGATGAATGAATGAATGAATTCAATAAGAAAGATCGAGAATAAGACAGAAAGACCCAGTGGGAAAAGACGTGAAAAAATCTATGTTGAAACACAAGATAAACAATAGGAGAAAATGGAGAGCTCTAAGAATGGCCCAATTCCTCTGAGAATGTTTCTTAAGGAAGGTTTTAAATGTGGTTTTAAAATTACTTAAGATGCAACTTTATGTTTTAATTTGAAGAATACACGATGAAAATTTTTGACTGAATTTAATAATGAAAAGCTGTTTTCTAAACATTATTATTGCTAAGTCGATTTTAGAATTATTCTGCAATTGCGCGAACGTCTTTTATTAGATATAAATTTGATGCTTTTATCACTAAATATACTAAAAATTCTATCATTTGTTTTTTCAATTCTGTAGTTTGATATTATACTGAGATTTTCGATTTTTTTTCGCAACATTAGTATTCCATCAATAATTGGTTCCTTCGGTTTGACAATCTACTTCAAAAGAAACAATATTTGCAAAAAATAAACTGAATTAATTATTCTTGGCATGTACAACGATCTAAAAATCTACATATCTCATAAATCATAAATATTATCCAGTTAAAAAGAGTACGTTTTTATTAAAAAATCGATTAAAAAATTAATTTTTGCTATCTTTAGATTGTACAGGTTGTCCCTGTAAAAGTTGCGTATTGTTAACCATTGGTCATAAGCCGCCCCTGGCCTCAATTAATCTAAACTAAGAATGTGTTAAATTCACCTGCTTTTTTCTTCCATTTTGTACAACAATATTACAAAAATAAGGTGAAGATACACAGCTTCCAGCCTTAATTCTGATTCCATCATCACGGATATAATCGGGGATTTACATGCATTCATTGTTATAGTCGGTTTGAATAATGATCTCACATTAAAAGTCGTGAGTTGTGCAGACATCTTTATCAAATGAGAATAAATTAAAGGATACGATACAGAAGCTGACATAACAGAAAATCTACATACTATAAAGACGTTTAGTGATTTCTATACCAGGTCTGTATTAGGATATTTAGATCCCACACGTATATTATTTACGCAGACATTAGTCAATCAATAAATCTAATTTCCCGAAAATATTTAGAGTGAAAGATTAGATTCAATATTTATATCTTTTTGTCTACAATTATCTAACTACTACTTGTTTCCATTTCTGTAACAACAATTATTTTCCAATAAAAATTGTGAATTTAGGTTTTGTAAACTAACCTTTCTCAAAGGATTAAAAAATTGTAGGCTTGTAGATTTTCCTACTTTACAAAGTGGATCTGGTCTGGTCTGGTTTGGTCTGGACTGGTTACTAGTTATATTATGTATTCGGACTACCTTTTCGTTTACCTGAATTTTTCCTGTTCCAAGTTGGCGTATTATTATTTTAACGGATGAAAAATCGTCACGAGTTATAACAGTAGTTTTATAAAGATCGTCATTGTTAACTATCAAAGTCTTAAGTTCAATATTTTATGCTTGAATGAATCATTTTTTTCATATTCATATTTTCTGGTTCACCTCGTTTTCTACTATAATTTTGGGATTTAATTTCCGCTCAAATAATTCTTGAGGCTTCACTTCTACTTATTCTGTACTCTGAAGGGACTACAATTTGTCTACGTCTTACAAACCGTGGCTTGGTTGCCTTTGTTTTGGGGGATGGAAATTAGGCCAAACTAATTATTTGACCCACCGTTTCATAAAGGCGTTTTAAATTCGGTTAATTAAAAAGTGTCACAGGTGTTAAGGCTGCTCGACATGACGCTATACAACGTGCAATGCAATGCAAGACGCAATATTTCTCGATGAAAAGTATACATAGATGAAGTTCAGATGTTTGTTTCATGCACCTGCAACGTTATTAGTCTGGCGCCATTTTCATTGCGTGTAAGTTGCAATTCTAGGAAGAAATGAGTTTTTCTATTTCTTCATCGATTCCCAAATATAATTTTGTATGTTTCCTGGACTTCCTTTCCCTTATTCTATCTTGCCAGTGCTTGGCCCACCATCGCCTAGGTGCTCTTTCCGACCATCAGTCTCCAAAAGCAAAAACTGTCTGACCACAAGATATAAAATAATATTTGAGGTTAGGAAATTGTTTACTTTTTCTTGTAGTATTACTTGCGTAATTTTGAGCAGCATGCAATATTCGTCTATGCAATATTTTCATCTTCCAAAAAATTGCGTGCAATTTCTTGCAAGTTGTCTTGCTTCATGTCAAGCGGCCTTTAGATTAAGTTAGGTTTCACTTCGTGAAATCGGTTGCTGCAAATTTTCCAAACCAAAGATGAAATATTTGAGAAGAAACAATTTAATTTCTCAAAAATAATTATAAAAACTTTTGAATGATAATCATCTAATTTTGTTTCCTGCAAAATTTGTTTTTGGATACAGGAAACTAGTTTCAAAAAATGAGTAATTATTTATCTTTATGTACCTGCCCGAATGTTGTGTTTTGTTTGTGGGAAAACGGACCAGAAACGACAAAGGATATTTCAAAATAGATGCACATGTGTTTTACATTTGGAACAAGACTTCGGTCGTATTATATAATGTAAAGAACGCGCTCCCGATGTTCATAATTATGTATTTAATGCGTTAAAGATTTTATTGTTCGTTTTATGCTTTATTGTACATAAAAATAGCCTAAAATAACTTTTACAATCGTAAATAATTCGAAAATATCATATTACCAAAAGATGAAAGATTAGTGAACATTTTTCAAACCATCCCTTTGTCCATAATCTTTATTCTGTATCAAACATTTAGATACTACCTCGTACATATAGATGTCGGAAAAAAACTTTTTTAACTCTCCCAATTATTTTTCACCGTCTTTCTCTTCGTCTGATGGAACTTTCTCTCCTACAATTGGAATTTTGAGGTTAGGACACAGGAAAAAGTCGGTGAGGGTCTAACCAATTCGAAATCCAATCCGTAAAAATTTTTGCCATGGCATGAGAAGATATGGTTTTTGGAAACGACGTTTTTTTATCATTTACGGACGCTTTTGTACAATTTCTACATTTATTTAAACAAAAAATACCTTTTTAAAAGTGGTGACAGCGATTTAAGTGAAGCTACTTTCGTTATTTTCAAAACAATGGATTCAAAACGATTTAGTGGGTTGATTTCTCATTGCTTCTTGATAAAAAATGCTGTACAAGCTAAGCAATGGCTTTAAAAGAACCATTTGTTATTGGTTTGCTGAATTTAAACGTGGTAGTACAAACACCGATGATGATGAACGTTCTGGTCGTCCAATTGAGTTGGTTACTCTAAAAAACATCAAAAAGTCGTTGGTTTTATCTAAGGATGGAACAAGATAGATTTAAAAAAACGAATATGGAACGAGAGAACTATAGGAAGAAGGAAAAGGGACAGAACAAGAAAAATATGGAAGGGACAAATAGCAGATATGTAAAAACAAAGGAAACGAACAATAAATCAAATGATGGAGAGGACAGGAAAAGATGGAGGTAATGGATGATGAATACATTTCCGAAAGAACAAGAAAGATAGTCGATGAACACAATCTCATAAAAAACGATTTCCATTACTATTCCGACCACTTTTTTGACCGTTTTTGTTTCGTTTTGGAAGTGTGAAGGATCCTGGTTTTATCTATTTCAAAAAATCTGTCTCATTTTGCTTGAACCACGTCAATAAGGTTTATGAAATGTTTATTCGAATGCGCTTTTGATCCAAAAGATTACGTATCACAAATTTTATTGACTGCACTTTATATTCTGCACATTTCTTGTTCTAAACTTTACTACAAAATTTGTAATTTCTTTATTCACAAACATGCGCAAATACATGGTAATTTCGTCGTATTTTGTGGTGTCAAATTCTTGATCTACTATTTATTCCAGAGATGCATACCCGAATTCGAGAATGCAGCTTTCGGCGTCGTTATGGAAGCAACAAACACCTGCGGACAAAACGGAGATATGGAATACTGCGTTCAAACAGGCGTTAACGGAATCAGAAAATCTTGTGAAATTTGTCATCCGGGAGAACACGACCCAAGGTACCTTACAGATTACATCACGGATTATTCAACATGGTGGCAGTCAGAAACTATGTACGAAGGTATCCAGTGGCCGAATCAAGTCAACTTAACGCTAAAATTTGGTAAGTTGCCAGATATAATCCGCTCCAAATCGACAGGATTTGGGTTAGACGGTTTTTCATGGGTTGAGTACACGGAATTGAGTTCGACTAAAGCGCCACTAGATCTTTTTGATAAAAAACTAAAACAACAATTCGTCAGCCCATTAACTTACAAAACGTTTACATGTTATTAAACTTTTTTCCATGCACCCAGTTGTCTTGTACTCTGAAAGCGTTTTTTCTTTCCCGATTAGGAAAAGTGAACAATTTGATTCATTATTATTAATATTCATATTGAATTGTAAAGAAAATACCGACGACAATAAGAGTGAAATGAATTTATACTTACCGACGAGATCGCCTTTTTTAGATCGTTTCCTTTTAAGGGTTTAGTTTTTTATGCAATATTTCAAGATGGCGCTTTTTACATCAACGTACTTTACAGGGAACTGTATAATTCAGCATGAAACCTACGAGAAAAAAATTCTTGTTTGGGTTTTTTTTCGTTTTGATAGATGAGGAATAATTAATATACGTTTCTGTTGATTTTGGCCCTGATATAGGACTATTTTCCTCTGCATGGGTTGTGCTTAATGATGTTGTTTTTGCGTGAGTGAGCGATTCATTTTTGAATTCGCGATTTCTATAACAAACTAATAGAAAATTTTATACTGCAAATAAAAAACTGTTTGTTAAATAAAATGTCATATTTCCATATTTATCCGGGTTTTTGTTTAGCGTTTTTGAGGTCGTAGAATCCATTTATCGAGTCACGGAAATTGACTTCTTGTTCGATTTTTCGTATTGGATTCATGAGTTAAAAGGTTTTATTTTGGTGACGCCTGTTTTTGGAAGATAAGGGCTTGGCTGCAGAGGGAAATGACGTACAGTAAGAAAAAGTCGAAAATAATTGTTATTCCTGCTTTTATTTATCAAAATTTTATGTGCATTCGATTGGGCTAGATGTACTTTAGCTGCGATAAGGTTAGGTTTGCTTTAGATTATCTTAATTAGGTATAAGTCGATGAAATGCGATATAGTTTTAATCAAAAGGAAATGCCATTTTTTGTGATTCATAAATCCAGTTCAAAAAGAATCTAATTATTGATACATCCGGAAATAGTTATTTCCTACATCTGTGACTTCGATAAATGGATTCTGCGATCTCGACAACGGCAAATTAGCGTGTTTCTATTATGATACCAAACCGATAAGAATTTGCAAACATTATTTTTGATTTACTATTTTTTTTTGCAGATAAAACGTTCGATATCACGTACGTTAGATTGATCTTCAACTCTCCCAGGCCAGAAAGTTTTTATATCTCGAAAAAAGTAACTAGTGATGGTCCCTGGATACCATTTCAGTATTACAGGTACGATAAATTTTTCTAATTGGTTTACAAAAGTATTTATTGTTAGTGCTTAGGCCTACTGAATACAGAACCATTCTACCACGTGACTAATTCAACCTCTGCGTTACGCTTTCCAATTCAATGAAGAATTCTCCTAACATAAGTTGAGAAACAATATCGAAAAATGTACTTAGACAAGTCATATACAATGAATACAAGTTTCATACAACCATCAAAAGCAAAAGGAAAGTTTATCGATGGGTTTACAAACACCAGACGTCTAAAAAGCTTCCTGATTGCCCCTGATAATAGTTTTATTGAGCTAGACGTTATTCATGTTGGCAACAATGATATTTCCATAGCGACCAAAGCGGACAAATCGTCTCAATGAATTACTATAAAAATTTGACATTAATCCGAATTAGGTTGCCTACGCCACTGGTATTTGAATTTTAACTACGGATAATGTGGCTGATTAATTTCATTTTTAATTTATTATACAACTTTTCGACTAATAATTATGTGAACATTTAACTCTAGAATAATATTTCTGATTAATAACCTGCTTCTTTTTAGTGCTTCTTGTCGAGACACTTACGGCTTACCTGACATGACCCATACCACCAAGGGGGAAGAGACGAGGGCCCTTTGTACTTCGGAATATTCCGACATTTCTCCGTTGACTGACGGTAACATTGCTTTTGGTACACTAGAAGGTCGGCCGTCTGCTTATAATTTTGATTCCAGTCCCGAACTTCAGGTAAAAAGAGTTTCATCAGAAAATATCAGGTGTGGAAGTGTTGAGTGCGATTTTTATGTTAACATATATAATTATGTTATCAATTCCTTATACTTTTACTTAGATTGAATTTTAAATCCCGTAGCGAAGTCAAATTTGTGTTTAAATTGAAAAGAGTTACCAAAATAAATACTTCACCTTGAGTCAAGAAAGTTTGGCGTCTTAATTGTGGCAGTAATTTGAATATGATGACATTTTTGACTAGAGAATCAAATAATAAATCCATTTTTACAATTTCTTATCATATGAACGTATTACGGACACGACTAAAGTTTAACGAAATTTATTCTTCATTCTCTATTTAACCATTTTAGTTACTTCTTTGTTTATAATAAACAGAAGTGGAAAAAACAACGAAAAGCTTTCATTTAGAACACACTGGGGAGTGAATAAATGAATGGTTATAAATATTACGATGTTGCCATATCTCTTATGAATATTTCCTTTAATTATTCATTACTATATCTTAATAGTAAGAGATTAATTCCACGGGATGTACTAAATATAAGTTAATTTTTCATTTTTTTTTATTTTTCCCTGTATGAAAGATAACAGAACGAAATTTGAACAATCATACGAGGTCTGCTACTTAAGTTTTGATATATGGCAACACTGATGTGATTATGTCAAATCTGACATTTTTAATAATAAACGTACTCAAGAGGTGTTGACATACGAGTGTCGTTTGAGTTTTTTACAGATCTTGCCAGTGGAGACGAATCTAACAAAAGTTGTTCGCGCATGAGGCATTTCAAAGCAAATAATCGCCCGTTTTTTCGGTGGATATCGCCACCATTCTATTGCAGAAACATAGAACTGTCAAATCTGATTGGTACACTAATATTTGTTTGCCGAAAAAATCAATCGCAGAAGACGAATCATTCTCCATCACGACAACGCGAGCTGTCAGACATCAGTTCAAATATTATCGTTTTTGAATAGTCAAAATTACGAGGTTAACCGAAGAAGCGGTTGAAGCGATCGAATCGCTTGTTTTGGAAGTACATCAATCGTAATGGGAAAACAAGGATCAAGGTGTTTAGTTGTTTAATATTGTCAAAACATTGAAATCTTCCCTCGGTGCTTTATTTTTATCAATACGTTTAAGTTTAAATATGTTAAATTCACTAAAGAAAATCACTTCAAAAGTTTAAGATCCTCCTGGTGACCACATTCAAAATCTAAAAACGTTCTACACAATCTCTTTTGTCTACGAATAATAGTTTATGTGATAAAGCGTTTTTAGTTGAATATCCAGTACAATGAATTTAATCAATGAAAGACTAAGAATATATTACGTCATATCCAACTGATTTTACACGACATCACTTTGAATTTTTTCCAAATTCGACACCCCACTGCTAGTATAGATAATTTTTTATTTATATAGCCAAACCGAAAACAGTTACTACGCAGTACATGGTGTTATTTTCCCATCTAACGGTACATGTACCATCGGTAGCGCTGTCCCAATAACAAGAACTAGCTGTATGCAAACCGGCTCCAGTTTTTTGCATGATCGAACAAGTCACAACATATTTAAACATCTTCTTCGTTTTACTTAGAGCCGAAAGACATTGTTCTGAAACAGTAGCACTCCATTGATTTACTTTCTCCGGTACATAAGTTGCGTCACTCAAAACATTTTCTATTGTATCTTTAACCAATTTACTAACATCCTCGACAATAAACTGATTCTCTTCATCATCCATTTTCTTAATCGAATTTCGACAGTTTCGGTTCGATGACAGATAATTTTGATTACCAAACATACTGACTAGATTTCTTGGTTTAGAGTTAGACCTAAAATGTAATGGATGTAGTTTAGCAATAGGCTTTTAATTATCATAAATATATTTTTTTAAAAATTACCAAATAATGGTTTTTTTCCTATTTCAACACACATATGAAAGGAAAATTATTTTGTTCGCATTAAGAACTTAATATTATAGTCAAGGAAATCTATTGGACAAATTTATCTGTCATTGGTAGCGACTCTTCTCGAAATACAGATAAAGAGATTACCGTGGCGAACAACGAATGTCTGTTTAAAAATGACCGCCGTGGGGTAAACAAATGCTTTTACCATAAGTTTCTATATGGTTTGTGAAGTTATATTTTCCAGATTCATTGCGAAAGGGCTTCTTAAAAAGTTGCTACTTAAAGAAGTGCAAAATTAACTTTTGGAAATGTGGCTTTTTTCGACTATGCTGTGTTGTGCTTAATGTAGGTAAAACTTGTGGGAAATGCTCATCAGGATTTTGACTAAAGCTTCTTTCATCTAATGAAAAGAGGTAAATTTCAGCTAAATCTTCAAGTTGTACTTTACTGATCTTGAAAGTATCTATGAAGTCCTCTTTTTAACACCATCAAATCTAAAAGAAACGATTCGAAACAACCGAATTACCGGAAAAAAATCAAAAAGCTAACACGGGCACAAACCAGAAAGTCGATTGTTTACCCCACAGCCGTCATTTTAACATTACGCAACGGTGGAAATAAATTTCCAAAAAAAAATCAGAATTTTTTGAATTGCTTGAAACTTTACTAGCAAACACACTAAAAAAACTGCGAAAATATTCGGTATCAGCTGTATTAATTTCACTAGACTTAAAAGTATCTATGAATTCCTCCTTTTAACACCATCCAATAAAAAAGAAACAAATCAAAACAAACGAATTACCGGAAAAAAATCAAAAAGCTAATACGGGCACAAACCAGAAAGTCGATTGTTTACCCCACAGCCGTCATTTTAACATTACGCAACGGTGGAAATAAATTTGCAAAAAAAATCTGAATTATGTGAATTGCTTGAAGCCTTACTTGCAGACAAACTGAAGAAACTGTGAAAATATTCAGTTTCAGCTGTATTAAATTCACTGATTTTAAAAGGAGTTATGGATTCCTCCTCTTATCACTAAAAAATCGAAAAAACAATTCAAAACTATTGAATTACCGTAAAAAATCACACGGGTACATACTAGAAAGTCGATTGTTTACCCCACAGCCGTCATTTTAACATTACGCAACGGTGGAAATAAATTTGCAAAAAAAATCTGAATTATGTGAATTGCTTGAAGCCTTACTTGCAGACAAACTGAAGAAACTGTGAAAATATTCAGTTTCAGCTGTATTAAATTCACTGATTTTAAAAGGAGTTATGGATTCCTCCTCTTATCACTAAAAAATCGAAAAAACAATTCAAAACTATTGAATTACCGTAAAAAATCACACGGGTACATACTAGAAAGTCGATTGTTTACCCCACAGCCGTCATTTTAACATTACGCAACAGTTGAAATAAAATTCCAAAAAAAAATATGAATTTTGTGAATTCCTTGAAACCTTACTAGCAAACAGACTAAAAAACTGGGAAAATATTCGGTATCAGCTGTATTAATTTCACTAGACTTAAAAGTATCTATGAATTCCTCCTTTTAACACCATCCAATAAAAAAGAAACAAATCAAAACAAACGAATTACCGGAAAAAAATCAAAAAGCTAATACGGGCACAAACCAGAAAGTCGATTGTTTACCCCACAGCCGTCATTTTAACATTACGCAACGGTGGAAATAAATTTGCAAAAAAAATCTGAATTATGTGAATTGCTTGAAGCCTTACTTGCAGACAAACTGAAGAAACTGTGAAAATATTCAGTTTCAGCTGTATTAAATTCACTGATTTTAAAAGAATTTATGGATTCCTCCTCTTATCACTAAAAAATCGAAAAAACAATTCAAAACTATTGAATTACCGTAAAAAATCACACGGGTACATACTAGAAAGTCGATTGTTTACCCCACAGCCGTCATTTTAACATTACGCAACAGTTGAAATAAAATTCCAAAAAAAAATATGAATTTTGTGAATTCCTTGAAACCTTACTAGCAAACAGACTAAAAAACTGGGAAAATATTCGGTATCAGCTGTATTAATTTCACTAGACTTAAAAGTATCTATGAATTCCTCCTTTTAACACCATCCAATAAAAAAGAAACAAATCAAAACAAACGAATTACCGGAAAAAAATCAAAAAGCTAATACGGGCACAAACCAGAAAGTCGATTGTTTACCCCACAGCCGTCATTTTAACTTTACGCAACGGTGGAAATAAATTTGCAAAAAAAATCTGAATTATGTGAATTGCTTGAAGCCTTACTTGCAGACAAACTGAAGAAACTGTGAAAATATTCAGTTTCAGCTGTATTAAATTCACTGACTTTAAAAGAATTTATGGATTCCTCCTCTTATCACTAAAAAAATAAAAAAAAACAATTCAAAACTATTGAATTACCGTAAAAACTCACACGGGTACATACTAGAAAGTCGATTGTTTACCCCACAGCCGTCATTTTGACTTAGATAAGCTGTTTTCTTAGATTACCTAATTGTGGTTTAACAATAAAAAAGAAGAATAGAAATATTACCAAGTTTGTTGTTAATATACTAAAATAGATAATTGAATATGTATTAGATACAAATACAAAAAAAAAACAATATACTTTTCACGAAATGACTGCAGAATTTGTGAATATGTACCTGAGTTTTTCTTTTATCACTTTTTTCAATTCACTGTTATTTGGAAAATGTCTAGTTTCACAGTTGATATCAAACTGAGGGCGAAACACGCAATGTGCTGCAATAATAGAAGTTTCGTGTGCACCTAATAAAATGAGGAGTAGAAAATTTAATAGATTTCAATATCTACCCAACGTTTTTGAAATTTTGGTGGAAGTTTTAGTAAAATATTGTTCTCAGTATTCGTATTAAATCGCTATAATTACAAACACGCAGAAAGGGTTTTGCTTTAGCGCTTTAACAAAGCGTGATAATGATATGAATTTGTAAGTACAATATACTGAGTGACATTGTTAAAATCTTTATACAAACAAAAAAAGTTATTTGCGTTCTTCAAAACCAACTAACCTTCGTTCTTCTAAGCGATATTGTGAACGATCCATTTAGAACTATAACAATGAGAAAATTTTTATCGGCAATTTCTTTCCTCAATTGTTGTGCGACTCTAGCAACCCCAAATCCATTTTAGCCTCATTTTACTACCGAACAAAACCTTCACAGATGTCTACTCTGAACATCTCCCCATTTACATCTTTAGCGAGGTAGCCACCAAACATCAAGCTCTCTGTACCTTATTCAACTACCAATGATTGTAAATAACCTTAAAATTATGGTCTCTAATGGCCTTCAAAGAACCATATCACCGGGACGACCCTACAACTTGTTTATTCTATTATCTTTCTTGGAGCATCGACACTGAAATTCCTTCTCGTACGGTTACGTCCATAGCCCTAAACGTCAATACGTTCTATAAACCGAATCTTGAACTAACTTTTGGTTGTGACTTTAAGTATCAATATCTCGAAATCGAAACGAGATATTTTTCATTTAGAAACCCTGGCGCCACGGAAATCGTACTTGTGTCGAAGTATTGAACGCCATCTGTTCTATAAACCGAATCTCGAACTAACGTTTGGTTGTGACTTTAAGTATCGATATCTCGAAATAGAAACGAGATACTCTTCATTTACAAATCCTGGCGTCACGGAAATCGTACTCGTCTCGAAGTATTGAACGCCATCTGTTCTATAAAGCGAATCTCGAACTAACGTTTGGTTGTGACTTTAAGTATCGATATCTCGAAATAGAAACGAGATATTTTTCGTTTACAAATCCTGGCGTCACGGAAATCGTACTCGTCTCGAAGTATTGAACGCCATCTGTTCTATAAACCGAATCTCGAACTAACGTTTGGTTGTGACTTTAAGTATCGATATCTCGAAATAGAAACGAGATACTCTTCATTTACAAATCCTGGCGCCACGGAAATCGTACTTGTGTCGAAGTATTGAACGCCATCTGTTCTATAAACCGAATCTCGAACTAACGTTTGGTTGTGACTTTAAGTATCGATATCTCGAAATAGAAACGAGATACTCTTCATTTACAAATCCTGGCGTCACGGAAATCGTACTCGTCTCGAAGTATTGAACGCCATCTGTTCTATAAAGCGAATCTCGAACTAACGTTTGGTTGTGACTTTAAGTATCGATATCTCGAAATAGAAACGAGATATTTTTCGTTTACAAATCCTGGCGTCACGGAAATCGTACTCGTCTCGAAGTATTGAACGTCATCTGTTCTATAAACCGAATCTTGAATTAACGTTTGGTTGTGACTTTAAGTATCGATATCTCGAAATAGAAACGAGATACTCTTCATTTACAAATCCTGGCGTCACGGAAATCGTACTCGTCTCGAAGTATTGAACGTCATCTGTTCTATAAACCGAATCTTGAATTAACGTTTGGTTGTGACTTTAAGTATCGATATCTCGAAATAGAAACGAGATACTCTTCATTTACAAATCCTGGCGTCACGGAAATCGTACTCGTCTCGAAGTATTGAACGCCATCTGTTCTATAAAGCGAATCTCGAACTAACGTTTGGTTGTGACTTTAAGTATCGATATCTCGAAATAGAAACGAGATATTTTTCGTTTACAAATCCTGGCGTCACGGAAATCGTACTCGTCTCGAAGTATTGAACGCCATCTGTTCTATAAAGCGAATCTCGAACTAACGTTTGGTTATGACTTTAAGTATCGATATCTCGAAATAGAAACGAGATATTAATTTTACAATTAAGTCATTAAATGTCGGGAATTGGTCTTGTGAATCTCCTGATGTGCATGTCATGGCTCAAAATTTTTTTCTTCGCTTCAGTTTTTAAAAATACTTTTAAATACAGACTCAACTATCATTTCTATCAGTTTTTGAATATTTTTTTATGATTTCTGTATGCCTGTTATACAACAAAACAGAAAAACCGAGAGAAAGTAATCTGTCACCTTTTTTGACAGTACAAATCGATTAAGGTTACGTTCTGTAAGTACAGTACAGTACAGTCCCTATTGAAAAAAATATTTCCTTTATAACCGATATTATTATTTTTTAAAAGTTTTGTGATCGCGTGTGATCGTAGACGAAATTATTATTAGGAGAACAAAAACACATTAGGAAGTAAATTTATGTTGACGTTATTCCAAACCATCTAACACGAATCTTGAGGGGAGTTGAAAGATTCATATTTTACCTGGCACCAACTCTTTATAAATAAATTGCTAAAAAATATCTTCCACAAAATCTTTTTGTTACAGGAATGGGTGACAGCAACGGAAATAATGATCACATTGGATCGTTTGAATACATTTGGCGACGAAGTATTCGGAGACTACCAAGTATTGAAATCCTACTTTTACGCCATATCTGATATAGCCGTTGGAGCAAGATGTAAATGCAACGGTCACGCTTCGGAATGTATAACATCCTCGGGAGTAGACGGATCAAAACGAAGAGTTTGCAAATGTGAACATAACACCGCAGGATCAGATTGTAACGAATGTCTGCCGTTTTATAATGATGCTCCCTGGGGAAGGGCGACTGCTCAAAACGCGCATGAATGTAAACGTAAGTCACATTTTTCGTTTAATTAGTCATTTACAACTTTGAAAAATCTGTTGCTAACGATAAAATTAACGATATTGAAGTTCTAGATGTCTCATAACGATCAATTGAATTGACAATCGGACTTATTAATGCATTGATTGAGCCGATGGATTTGTAACTTGCTCAATAGATGACGCTTTTAAACTATTTCTTAATTATTGAGCTGGTGGAGTTCTAATAACAAAAAAAGACTTTTTTCTGAAGGAAATTTTTGTATTCTTATTCCTACAACTCATTTTGTGTTTACATCTCATCAATTTTTGTCGAGATTTTAATTTTTTGTGTTTCCTAATTCTGTTTTATAAATACTTTTCATTACCACGTATATTTGATCATTATCTGCGTGAAATTATCAACAAAGGGTGATTTGAATTTAAAAGTTAATAATAAGAGGTGTGGTATGGTGTCTGCATCGGTGCATTACTGTTTATAAACCACTCCAAGAAGTTGATTTCCACCTATCGAGTTTACCTACATAGTCCCACGCTGGTTCTTTTAGTTTATCATTTCTTGACGGCTCCTCTTGTAACAAACTCGAAAACGTTTTGTTGGTATCTGATATAAATAAAATATTTCATTTTCACTATATAGCGTTTATAATTAATAAAAAAATAATGAAAAAACACTAATTTGAAAAATAACAATGTGGTTGTCTAGTTTATTTGTCGTGGTTTACTTGAATATGTGCTTTTCTACTTGGGATGGTATCAGCCCTTGGTACACGGGATCAAGTGAGTAAATTTGGACACTTTTTAACTTAATTAATTATTTATATCAAGAATAACAAAAATATATAGGATGGCACGTCAAACTTATAGGGAAAGAGTTATTTTAGAGGTCTCTCTTAATTATCTTACATTTTATGTATCGAGCTTTGCAATAAAAAAATGTCAAGTAACTATATCTACTATTTATTTTTTCGTTGAAGAATTTTTATTTTACACGGGAAAAAATATATTTAACTGCAGCGCTTTAATTCAAAAAATTATGCTCCTTTTTCAAAACACGGTCATCATTTCTTTTTGAAGTTCAAGCAGAATGTTGATAAACCCTTCGAAACCCTGAAAGGAGTGTTCCCAATCGTCATCGGCTCTTCGAAATACAAGTTTTGTATAGACAATTTCATCTGGATTTGCCTCGTGATGGAAATGGCGACGAGATTTGATAACAAATTTTAAAAATAAATTCTAACGTTTCGGTACAATTCGGTAGTTTTAACAAAATAAAATTTGATTTTGGATCTTCGGACAAGCAATACGCCGTCTGACGATAAAAGTTTGAACTCTGCATTTTGACAATATTTCGTACTGTTTTTAAAATATGATTTCGTTGATTTTAATTCTTTCAAATTTGATCAAATTTGTTCTCAATAAAGTGATTATTGAAAAATCTGTGCATACAAACAAAATTGTCATAATTTGTACCCCTCTGTATGCATTTTTGATCAAAGTTTTCCCATTTCACGACCAAAACAGAAAAAAATGATATAATGCTTAATATTTTCAACAGTAAAATAACATCGTGTGGTTCAACCCACGCAAGCGATGTTTTATATATTTATGGCACGGTTCACGGCGAGTTCTATCTGTTGCGAGCATCTATAAAGTCTCTTGGATTTTAAGAGATCCATTAATTAGTTTGTGAAATGTATGGGAACTAAACTCACATAAAATTCTCATTTAATAATAAGAGATGTTTCAACCGATCACTTATTGTAGAAAAGGAAAATTTGCTGATAGACCAGCAATAAAATGGACCTAAATACCTTTTTGGAGATCAAGGCCTTTTCGTTCAATGTAGTTTAAACTATTATAAAATTATAAAATCTACACGGAGATTTCAACAGGTTATTGTTGAGGATAGAAAGAAACTCAAACTAGTTGATAGAGACCAACAGATTCGGTGGGTAAAAAGGGGAAACATCTATCCATATAATTATTGAATAAAAGAACTTCTAGTTTTATAAAAAGTCTTCGAAAAATTTGTAGAGGAAATGGTAGAATTGCTTTCTCTTAGTGAATCATCGCCGTGTAATACACGCATCCGTATTAAAGGAAAATGGTAGATATCATATAAGATGATGATGGAATCATTTGTTACAATAATAAAAAATGATCTAGGCTCTAGAATTCAGAGGAAAAACGATGAAAATAATAACGCAAACATAAACTTTAAGATTTGGAGTAGTAAGACACAAAAATAAGAAAATAGAATAGACCTGAACGAAATGAGCGATAGGAGAAGAGACAACGAGTGATTGGGCATTAAAATGAGAAAAAAATCTAGGACTTACAGTAAATTGTGGTTAGGTTAGGTTAGGTTGGTACGAGCAACATCAACCGAAATTGATCGTAATTCACTTGGAAGCCTGAAGCCTATTGTGCCATTTTCCACAATTTATGAACTTGGTTAATTACCTAACAATCCACTCATCTCATTACCTCTTAAAGCTTGTTTTAAAGCATTGCCAAATCAGAATTAAGTTTTCATATTTCTAATTATACCATTTCTTCGAGACTATCCAGCATCCGACATTATTTTTTCGTCAAGGACACCTACAGAGCAGATGCTCGTTCGACTCTTCTTCTGTTTGACACTGTGCAATGTTTGTTCGTTGTCAGTACCCATTTCTGGTATCTTGTGTCAACAGTAGAATGTCCAATGAACACTTCAATGGTCTCCTGGTTAGAGAGTGACAAAATCCGCCTCAATCTTTTAACGTATCATGATGATAAAAGTAGTCTTCTATTGATTGTCCAAGAGTATTATTAAAATTCCAACGTTTTCGATCTTTTATTTGACCTTTATTAGTGCCATATTTGTTGTCGATAGTTTTGAAAAACCCAGGTGAAGATGTCATTACAATAATATCAACAATGACAAGTGACAAGTGACAGTGACAAGTTTTCTGTTACCAATAACCAATATAACATTACCGAACCATGAAATATTTGAACTTCTACAGAAAAACTATATTTTCTTTGTTTTATTTTGATATTTTTTTGCAGAATGTAACTGTAACGGTTACTCAAACAGATGTTTCTTCGACCAAAAGTTATATGAACAAACTGGCCACGGAGGACACTGTCTCGATTGCATTGCCAATAGAGATGGCGCTAATTGTGAGAGATGTAAGGAAAATTTTTACATGAGAGAAGATGGATACTGTATACCTTGTCAATGCAACTCTATTGGTTCAAGAAACCTTCAGTGTAATGCGGAAGGAAAATGTCAGTGTAAACCAGGCGTTACTGGAGAAAAATGCGATAGGTAAAGTAAAATTAACAAATGTGATAATTCATTTTCCAGCGAAACATTTCTTTATTTCAGATGCGAAGAAAACTTTTACGATTTCTCTTCATTGGGATGTAAAACTTGCGGTTGTCATCCAGCTGGTTCATTTCGTAACGAACCGAGATGTGACGCCAATACGGGAATTTGTCAATGTAAAGATAACGTCGAAGGAAAACAATGTAACGATTGCAAACCGGGTTTTTTCAATTTGGACGAAGAAAACGAATTTGGATGTACCCCGTGTTTTTGCTACGGTCATTCCGCACAATGCAGCTCCGCATCCCAGTTCTTCCGGTATATAGTTGCATCTTCATTCTTCAGAGGAAATGAGAAATGGACAGCTGAAGATGAATATCATAGGAAAATCGAGGTTAAATACGAACCTATCAGTCAAAGTATTGGTGTTCATACAACTGGTGATGAAGCTGTTTATTTCGTGGCTCCAAATAGATTTTTAGGAGATCAAAGAACTTCTTACAATCAACTGTTGGAATTTACATTAAGGATTGGGGATAATAGAGTCGTTCCAACTGCGACAGATATTATATTAGAAGGCTCAGGAACGTCCGTTACTAATACCATTTTCGCACAAAAGAATCCAGTACCTAATATGCAGGTATGAATATTAATCATGAACGATTCAATTATTATTAGGTATAATTATTTAATTTTTATTAGAGTCAAGTCTATAAATTCCGTCTTCACGAACACCCCGATTACGGTTGGCAACCACGACTCCCTTCAAGGTCTTTCATTTCAATTTTGACCAATCTAACAGCCATAAAAATCAAAGGTACCTATGCACCTGAAGGAGTTGGATTCTTAGATGAAGTTAAATTAGAAACTGCTTCTAGAGGAGTGGCTGGAAAACCTGCTTTATGGGTAGAATCTTGCGCTTGTCCAACAGGTTTGTTTTTATTTAATATAGAAACAGTATTTAAATATTTTTTCTTCAAGGTTACGTTGGACAATTCTGTGAATCTTGCGCTCCGGGATTCAGACACGAACCAGCATTGGGAGGTTCGTTTATGCCTTGCGTTCCATGCGATTGTAACAATCACGCTGAAATCTGCGATTCCGAAACGGGTCGATGTATTTGCTCTCATAATACCGCTGGAGAAAACTGCGAGTTTTGTGCCAGAGGTTATTATGGAAACGCTCTAGGAGGTGAGTAAATAAATAAGCAAAATTTAACTTGTTTATCATAATTTACAAAAGCGCCATTTGTTCTATTAGATCGAGCATTAATTTTAAAATACCCTGTATAGTTCATTTTCATTGACCCCGTATTTATTCTATCACCTTTTGTAGGTACCAAAAACGATTGCAAACCTTGCGGTTGTCCAGAAGGTGGAGCATGTATACAAATTGATGACGATATGACAATGTGTACAGAATGTCCTACGGGATATACAGGTCATAAATGCGATCTTTGTTCAGATGGTTACTATGGGGATCCCACAGGAAGATATGGGCCAAGATCTCCATGTAGAGAATGTGAATGTAACAAAAACATAGATCTTAATGCTATTGGAAATTGTAATACCACAAGTGGGGAATGTCTTAGATGTATATACAATACTGGTGGAGTACAGTGCCAAGAATGCTTACCAGGTGATTACTATCTAATTTCAGCTCTGTTTCCTATATATGGGTTTATTGTTGATGTAGTTTACAATGACAAAATTTTTAATACAAACATATTTTTACCAAAATTCATTTTATCATATTAATAAGAAAGTTGACAAAACGATACTAAAAATAAATGAAAGAGTGCAAACATACAAGAACAGAAAGTCTTTAATCTAAGAGGATTGTCCCAGAAATACCTGGTCAGACCTAGAGATGGTGATAATTGCTTGAAAAATAACACAGTATCAGAAAATATGTTCAATATTTATTTGGCAGCCATCAATAGTGAACGTTTTCAGTTAATTTGTAAACACGGAAAAAATTAGTCCAAATAATATAAAAGCTTGACTAAATTCTATTTTAGATGCAGTCCCATCTGCAGGTAAGGTCATGGCGACAGTTTTTGGGTGAGTCCAGGTACTTCTTGGACCATCCTCGTAGCGTAGAGTATTATGCTAACTTCTTGGAATGTTTGAGCAAAGAAATGAAGAAAAACCGCCACATCAAGACAATTGCACCAGCTCCCACATCGTTCATTGCAATAGCCAAAATTAATGAATTAAAGTTTGAATTGCTGCTTCGTGCACCATATTTACCAGATTTAGCCACTTCGGGTTATTTTTTGTCCACAGGCTTGAACAAATGTCTCTAACAATAAAGAGGTGTAACAATAAAGAGGTGATCTCGGTAGTTACTGGATATTTTGAGGAGCTTGACGATTCTTATTAAAAATATATTTTTTTCTAAATTTTTTGTGTTTTCTTTGTTGGACCAGGTACTTCTGGGACCATCCTCGTATTTTATACATTTTTTCGTACTTTTGCTCTACTTAAGTTGATGACTTCATTTCAGAATGGAATAATTGTTGTTAGGTTGAATTTTCCTATTTCCAAACTTTATTTTGGAACCAGTAAATAAGACTAACTTCTAGTCACTTTATTATTCAGAAAAACTAGAAAGTTCTAAGAAAACTTCACAACTATAATGTAACATATATCTATATAAATATAAAAATCTGTAAGAAGCGCAAGAAAAACTACAAGAATAAAAAAAAGATTTACTTGAAGTTATGATAAACAATACATTAGTTGAAATTAAAAACTTAACCTACAAATGCGAACCTATGTATTAAGCACTCTAGGTTAACTGATTATCATTAGTATTTAAACTAATTTCATTTTTAGTAGATTTTTCTTAGTTGTTTTTACAATTTCAGTTTTGTTGATTTACAATCAATTCTAGCATCTTTTTTGACACCTTCCTCTTCTTCTCTTCATTATTAATTATTCGTACTAAAACTAATTAACTAAACAGTACAAGTCAACTTAAGAACATAGATAAATATTATAAATAATTAGATTTCCTTTCGTAGGTTTCTATGGTAACGCCGTGGTTCTTCCCAAAGGCGACTGTAAACCTTGTACCTGTTATCCAGTCGGGACTGTTGCTGAGAAATCTGGAGCACCCGATTGTGACCAAACTACTGGAACTTGTTCTTGTAAACCTCACGTTGTCGGTCTAAATTGTGATCGTTGCGAAGACGGATATTACAATATAATGAGTGGAGAAGGATGTCACGCTTGTAATTGCGATTCAATAGGATCTTATAACCAAACCTGCGATCTTCTAACAGGACAATGTTACTGCAGACCAGGCGTAACAGGGTAAACATCCCGTATATACGTATTATTTTTTTACGTTACAGGTAATTGTTTTTAGTTTGAGGTGTGATCATTGCGAAGCTAGAAAATATGGTTTTTCTGTAGAAGGTTGTAAAGACTGCGATTGTGATTCTATTGGTTCCAAAGACCTCCAATGTGATCCATTTGGACAATGTCCTTGTTTAGACAATGTAGAAGGAAGAAGATGTGATAGATGCAAAGAAAATAAGTATGATAGAAAAAGAGGCTGCATAGATTGTCCAGACTGTTATAATTTAGTGCGAGATGCTTATAGAACGCACGAAAATAAACTGGAAAGATTAAATGATATACTCGATGAAATAGAAAGAAGACCGACTGTGATAGCAGACGACGAATTTCCAGAAGAATTGGAAAAATTAAGAACAAATATTAGTAACACGTATGAAAAAGTAAAAAATATCACTGGAGATCACAGCGCCATTCAACAAGTGCACGATATTAGGGAAAGGGAAAAAGAAATTTCACGAACTCTATCGGAAATAGACGAAACTCTTTTTCTTTTTAGAGAAAAAAGTCACATAACTGAAATGAATTTGGATCATATTGAAACTAATTTAGAAGAAGGCGAAATGAGATTATCGGAAATCACTAGTACTTTCGATTCCCAAGCTAAAGAAGCTCTAGATCACGCTATAGAAAGCTCAAAGAAAGCCGGACAGCAATCGGAAAAAATGACTGAAATAGCACACGAAGCTAGAGAGATAGCCGAACAATTGGACGAAAAAGCTAAAAAAATTACTGATACTGCAGCTGAAGCTAAAAACAAATCGATAGAAGCCTATCTAACAGCTAAAAATGCAACTAGTGATCAATCGGATGTCAGCGATAAAGCTAGAAAATTGAAACACGAAATATTAGATCTCGAAAATAAATTAAATAGAACTAAAGAATGGACAAGTGAAGTAGCTTCGAAATCTTTAATTGCGAAAAACGACGCTTTGACTTTACTTAACGAAGTTAAGAATTTAGAAGTTCCTACAATCGATATTCCAGAATTAAAATTCAGATCTGACGATTTACGCGACCGTGCTTACAAGTTGCGAAATGAAAGTGAAGCTTTATTCAGAGACAGCCAAGAAATGAGGAAAAATGTCGAAGAAAAATCGAATATTGCGAGGAGTTTATTGGAAACCGCGTACGAACAACAATCGATTACCGACGAATTACTTAACGACATTCATGCCACCAAGGAACGAACTGATAATTCTATTGACAGATGGAAGAAAATATTGAACGACACTGAAAGCATTTATAATGATCTAAAAGGTATGACGCTTTTATTTGATAATAAAAATTAATACTTTACTTATAATTAGATTTGTATTTCAATCCGCCCAGGATATACGAATTAAAATATTTTTTAAAGACATTACATTATAGAGGAAAAATATTTCATTGAAATTATCTTGTATTTATTTGATCAACCGTTTCTGTAGATTTCGACTCAGAAACCCAGAAGAGTAGACAAGAAGCAGACGAAGCGCTTTCAACGATTAAAAACATTGAAGCTATCATCATAGAAGCTTCCAATAAAACCTACGAAGATCAACAAGCTTTAAAAGACGCCACACAAAACGCCAATTCAGCTTTGGTGAAAGCTGTACAAGCTGATGGTTTAGCCAAGAATGCTTCAAACGTTGCCGAAAAGATCAAGCAGGAAGCAGGACAGTTGCTCAGAAATACCACAATTTTGACAGAAGATGCCGAGCTGATGAGTGAAAAAGTCGTTGAAACAAATAAAACACTCAATGGATATCTGGGTTATGCTTCGACAAATGGGTCGTTTATAAATGAGGCAAAGGAGAAGGTTAGTTTTGCTTAATGAAATCAGTTTTTAAATAAGAAATTGAAACACTTGACTAAATTGAAAATTACATCGATTTAATGCACGTTGACTCGCCCGGGCAATTTCTGTAATTTTATTTAAATCATTAAAAATACAAAGTTATCAACGAAAGGAATAGAAAATGTAAGCTTTGGAAAAAGTTTTATTTAGTTAGCAGTCAACGTGTTAATAGGTTTAGAAATGACTATTTTGTGTTTTGTTTGTAAATATTTTCATTATTAGAATATTGTTATCATTAGAATTAAGTCCTACACATTTGTCGATGCATATTCTAAAACATAATAAACTCGAAGAAAAAAGATTATATTGAACATTTTAAAAGTTGTTCTAAAAATATAAAGGTGTTCACTGTAAAATAGAAAATAACAGTCCAAGGGTTTTGAAAATTACTTCAGATTTTTAATAACAGAAAAGTTCATAGTCAATTATTTTTAATAGAAACTGATTAATGTTGTTAATTATCATCTTTTCAATAATATGAGGTCATAATAAAGCATTCAATAGATTGCAAGCGTTTCTAGAACTACAATTTAACGCCCATAAGGCATTTATCACATTAAAATCTAGTCTACAGTGACCAATGAGTAATTTAATTCTCATCTAATCTAATGGAGTTCGAATTTAAGGTATACTTATCAGCTTTCATAGTATGGATTACACATAAACTCTGCTTTTGTACTAAAAACACTAAAGTTACTCAAAAGGATCGATTCTCTTGAATCTTTCTATCAAGGAGCTGCATGGTCTCAACATTGACATCATAATGGAATCTTTATGCATGACCTTGGTTGATTTCTTGATGGTCTGGTCAACACGTCCAGATTCCTCTACATGTTTTGTAGTAACTTTAATAACAAAGCTGCTAAAACAGTTAATAATAATATAAATTTGAATTTGATAATGGGTTTTTTAGAATATAAATTATTCCAATTTCATTTCGTGTGATTTAAGTTTCTTGGGCTTGTGGAAGAAAAAATGTTTGAACCTCCTTCTTTTTGTAGAGGACATCTTCAATAATAACTGGTTCCTCAGCATTGATTGGACTCCGTTATGACGAATTGTCTCTATTAATATGATTTTAGACGTTTCTCGAATAAAATTTTCTGTTGCTATGTATTTGGGGCATTTGTGATTATTAAGAATTAGATATCTGGATGATATGAGTTAAACCATTTCTCTTACTATCTGTAGTAGATAATTCAATATTTGTTATGAGAATGAGAAAGGGTGGTGATTAATTTAATGGTTAATTCATTTTCTTGTTGTATCTTACGAATTGTTTCAGGTTGGTAGTGCTGGAAAAGAAACTGATGAAACATCTAAGAAAGTTACAGAGCTGCTGCAAAATGTCGAAAATATAATGGCGGAATTAGCGAATTCTCCTGATATTAACGATACAGAAATAAACCGTTTAGAAGAAGTCATCCAGCAAACGGAATTTCAGTTGCAAGAATCGAAACTCGACGAAAAATTGGCGAATCTACAAAAGGAACATCAAGAACAAGCCGATTTAATCGAACAATATAAAATCGATATAAAAAAATTGCAAGATGATGTCGATAATATTGAAGCTATAGTACACGCGTTACCCGAAGGATGTTTTAGAAATTTAGAGTTGGAACCATAGATGATTGCTGATGTTTTCACTAAAAAGATACCAAAGAAAATGTTCTTATTTTTCTATTTATTTCCTATTTACTGTACATAGAACTGAATATTGAAAATAATGTTCCGATTTAAGATTCATACTTATATTTTTTTAAGTTTTATACAGTCGTGTACGTTTCATGTTTTAATAATAAAATTTAATCGAAGATTTGGATTTTTTTCTTTGAAGTATTTGGATAAAAGTGGTAATTATGTAAATATTTTTCTAATACTAATTCCCATGGTACCATTTTGACCTGTTTATATACAGATTCCATATAGTTAAGCCATCAATTGAACAAAAAACTACTATAAAAATGATAAAAATGAAAATGTCATTAACACTACTGAAAAAAGCGAACCCCAGATGTCTCTAGCAGTTGTAACTACTTGTTAACGTGTCTATAAAGAAAAAAAAACATACATAAACTATAATTGTTTCCCAAAATTTCATTCCTCTTTGATCTACGCACAGAAAAGTTTGGGAAACTCTGCAACTTTAATGTTGATCCTATATTAACCTTCCGACTGAGTGCTACAGGTATTTTGTTTGGGTTTTCCCTTATACCTGAAGGATTAACGAGACTTCTTATCCCTCATTATTCCACCCCTACCAAAACCTTAACACAATAGAAAAGAAATCAGATAAAAATTTACAGTGGTTTAGTCATAAACAACAATAAATGCTGTTTTTGTGCTTCTAATATTTAATAATAAATAATTATTATCTATAAGTTTAATCTATATATATAGTTTATCTATATATATATATATATATATATATATATATATATATATATATATATATATATATATATATATATATATATATATATATAGATAAACTATTAGATATATATAATAAATATCATTCTATAGATTTATTGTTTTAATTAAAATATTAATTAAACAAAGAAGAAATAAAACTACGGTAATACCAACATTAGGAGCTAATTATTAGGTATAATTCAGTTAAAATCCATTGTAAAAAACACAGGTTAGAGTAAATAATTTAATTTAGCAAAATTAAATATAAAAATAAACATTCACGTGAAGGTTTTAAATAGAATAAACTTGTGTTGTACTCAGCACAACGAGCGCCTGCTGGAAATACTTCTTTATATTTTGATTATCTCTATCACTAAAAACTTCTCATATCTACCCTGTAACATTGAATAAATAGACGTAGATGGTTTATATCCAACAACTTTGAATAATGATCTGATTCATTGAATTGATAAGATAGTAACTTTTACAAATCCTATCAAGGTAGAGTTTTTAGGTTATGTAGCTAGTGTTTCAAAATGTTGATATTATTTTCAACTATCTTAATATTCTCACTTGTTTCTAGTAAGTGAATAAACAAATTATTAGATTTTTTGTTAATTAAATCTCGCATTTCATTCAGAAATATAATTGTCTGATTCGTATTGGCCTATACACAAATAATTTAACTACTTTTACTTCGATAACAATGCCAAAAGTAATTTACATTCAAAAAAACATGAAAGTTCACTCGAAATTAGTATAATATTATTGATAATTAAACTGAACTTTAAGAAAACGTAAAAAAAATCGTACACACTTTTTTTATAAATTTTAGGCGAAACTGTAATTTTGGAGGAATGCATGAAAAACGCCCAAAATGAATTCGACAACGCATTGTTGAATCCTCCTAAATTTACAGTATCCGATGAATTTAAAGACATCAAAGATCTTATAAATCTTATTAAAATAATAATTTTCGACATAAAACCAACAAAAAAATTAGACGAGCTATTTGGCGATGCTGTAAATAAATTGAAGAAACTACCAAATCAATTGAAATTATTCCGAGAAGCATACGACGTTCTTAAAAAAATTGAAGCAAGCGCCGATAAATTACAAAAACAAAAAGTGTTTAACCAAGACACTGAAAAAACTTGCTCTGCAGCTAAAAATAGATATGATAATATTAGGTATGACTTTTTACTATCTTTTGGTCGAAGGTTATTTACCAAATCATCTGGGAACATCACGAAGGAATAAAACCATGGTGCATGTCAGTGGAATTTTATTACACCACTAATTAACGAACATTAATTATACATAATATATATACGACTACATTCAGTCAAGAGCTCCCAAAGTACCATTGCCTTTTCAGTTGTTTTTTTGTCTTATTTTGAACATTTTCGTGTGTTTTGCAATAATTACTATTTACGGTAACCTTCCTAAGTTATACACCGAAATCCTGACAAGGTGGAGTTCATAACCTCAATATGCAGTACGTTATGACAGTTCATCATCGACTAATATGCGGAATGACGGATAGAGGTCACTATAAAAACTTTTTAATCTATATCCAGCTTTTCTTTCAATCTACATTTTGACGTATTCCTATCTATATTTGATTAGTTTCTCGATACTTATTTTGGTTTACTAGCAATTTTTGAAGGTATCTCAATCTTGCTTATTATAACGTCTATGGTGAAAGATTTGTCTTTTATAACCTCAATTTTACTCTCCTATACATTTTCTTACAGATATTTGTTATAAGTATCATATCTATTTTGTTCTCTACTGTATATTTAATCAAAGACGTTTACATTTATTTTTAGTAAGGACCTAGAAGAAGTTCGAAAACTGGGATCACAAGTGAATGCAACAATAGGTAAAAATTATATTTTTCATTAATGAAAATTGATTTTATGGGTGATAAATGCTGATTAAATTCTCCTTCACTCGCATTTTAAATCTAAAAATATTCTTGAAATAATTTATTGCATAAACTTTATTATCTTTTTACATCGGTTTCTGATTAATTTTATACTTGGTAGGAATATTTTTGAACAAGATTTTTATGTCTTCTTTCCATCTAGAAAGAATTGTTTGATTAAAAATTTTCTACATGTTTCCCATTAGTAGTAATTTTTCTCAAACACGTGAAGCATATTTTAATGTAATGTGTGTCAGAGTTGTTGTCTATCTAGACGGTTGAGAAATGAGATTTGCTCTTGGTAGCTGCACTGAAACTGTACTGAGCTGTACCAGTGCAGGCCAGTTCATGAGTGTACAGAATTAATTCGATCGGATTCAAAGAACGATGTAGTGCAGAGCATTTGTTGATTGTTGTATTTGAGGTTATTTGATGTGATTCAGGCCTTGTAGTATTAACAATAATGGAAAACGATTTAGTACTTTTTGATATTTTACATTCGTCCGATGACGAAGATGTAGTGCCAACGATTACAGATTACACTTTCTTGCACTGCACTGGCTGAACTGACTACTAGACCCAGTGCAAGCAGTACATTGAACTGGATGAACTAGTTCATTTGCACTGCTACTAAAAACAGCAACACTAGCGCTGGCACGGCTACAAAGAACGCTTTAGTGTACACTTCTTGAACCAGTTCTGTCAGTGCAGCTACCAAGAACAAACCTTTGATTCCTCAAACCTCATACATGGAAAGTAGTACAGTTGATGATATTGTTTCATTAATAAATTATATTTTTATAATAAAGTCCACAACTATTTTTTTATAAACGTTTGGAATGCGACACAAAATTTTTATTTTAACCAACTACAAACTGTCTTACTCTTCTTTATAAGTATTTAGGAAGCTCAATTTAGTAAACGAATACTACGTTTTCATTTTATCATCAGTGATATTTTTATAGTTAAATGGAATATAGATAGAATAAACGAAGAAAGTTTCAAAGTTAAAAAATCGTTGGATGAACTAAAAGTTCCAATTAATCTCGATGAAAAATATTTATGTGAAAAAAACATACTGGAAATATTTAAAGCGATCAAAGAAGTATCTTTTAATATAAAAAAACTGTTGGAAATAATAAAAGGTAAGTGTTTTCAACTAATTGTACATAAATACAGTGAATATAGATCAAGAGCTTATCAAAACTATAAACACAGGACGCCCAATAAAAGCAATGACTCCAAAAGGGCACCGATCTAATAACATCCAAAATGTTAAAAGAATTACCACAAAAAGGAATAGTCACATTACAACGCAATCATAACACTTGGATACTGGCCAAAATAATTTAAAGTTTTGATTAGTAAACCAGGCAAAAACTCAATCAACGTGTCATTTTACCGTCCATTAACCTTGCTATCAATAATTTTCACCGACTCACACAGAAGCCCTTGATATCGGACGGAAATTCAAAATTTTTTCTAATGAACAGAACCTTCCAAACGAAGAGAGGTCCAAATTTTTTCCTATCGCAGCAGAGGTGCCACAGGGTAGCATATTAGGCCGGCTACTTTACATATATCAGATATATCAAAGACACAGAAAACACCTAGATAAAAAACATAACTGAAAACATCACATCACCAAATAAAACAAAACAATAAAAGCAAGAGAAAATAGAAACTGTGTCATCAAGGGTATACAGGGTTGTGCTTCCAAATCTAACATAAATATTATCCCAATGGAATCACGACATTTACATGGATCTGGGAGTGCCCTCAGTAGAAGAGGGGATCATCAAACATAAAACCACTACTAGAGGAATTGTTGAGAAATGCAAAAAGTCTGAAAAACATTTGCCAATAGATCTAGTGTGAAGTATTAGATGTTAGATCACGGGATATAAACCTCATCAAAATCTTATAAATGTTCGATTATCTAACACTCTCGAGCAAATTTTTTCAAAGAATGTAGATTAAATATTCTGATTGTTAATAAAAATTTGTTAAGAAACAAATTCCATAGAAACTCTTGAGCAGTTAAGAAGATTCAAATTTTATTGTGAAATTTAACCTAACAATTCAATTACAGAAAATATCAGATCAGAATTACAAGAGCTCACGAATAAATTAAAGCCTCCTCCAATAAATGAAGATATACCCGATATGCCTTTCACTAAACTACAGTTACAGGATGCTATCAAATATGTTAAACGAAACTTGAAAAAAGTAAGTCATTTATAATTATGCCTTGGTCAATTATATCACATTTTAGTGCTTCTTTGAGATTTTCGCTTTTGTGAATTTAATATTATTGAGGAAAACCAAATTCACCTTTTCGGAAAAGTATGTATTTTGATTTACATTGCTGTAAATGTAGGTTTTGTTCTTTAGATGTATTATGTGTTAGAATATATTTTGTTTTTAGGCGGAAAAATTGCGTGATTTAATAGAAAAGAAGAAAATAACCGAATCTGATTTTGAAAATCTTGAAAAAATCGTATGTAATCTCCACAAAAACGATGTTTGTAAAATTGTTATACCTGTACCTGTTGAAAATTAATTTTTTTGTAATAAATTTATTAATTAAATGGAATTTATACCATTTGATATTTTTATTATCATACACGCAGATCTTTTAGCTGTATAGCGTTTTCCAATCCTGAATTTTTTCTCTCTTTTAAGTCTTCCATCGGCTCTACATATCATATTTTTCTTTGTCTCCTCTTTTTCTTGTTCTTCCTTGTTTTATCCCATCATGTCTGTTACCTTCTACTATCCTGAGAATTTTTTCCCATATACCTAACCTGTCATTTATAATAGATTATTTCAGGACACACAGGACCTCAAAGAATCCTTGAAGGGTAACCATCTCTTAATTTCAAAGGTGCTATGGAGGTACTTTTTTATGTTTTAATTTTGTAAAGTTGATTCTTAAGTAGTTATCTTGTGTATACAAACAAAAAATATCCCTTGCGAATATTATAGACTGGTTTAGTTTTAGAGACTCAGACTTAGTTTCAAAGCAGTGGACTTCTCAAAAGTTACCATAAATACAATCAACTAAAATCTGGGAAAATTTAACTTTTTAACTGTGTACTTTTTGAAAAGCTTTGTAGCTTAAAAATAATCTGAAAGTTTCAGTATCGGATAACAATTAGTTCAGAGGTAATTGTTTAAAATTAAACTAGAAAAACTGCTATTATTGTCACTTTACCGGACACTGAGCAAGACAGTATTCTAAGTAGAAAGCAACCACTTTAACTAAATAAAATAGCAGTAGAAACAAACAAAATTATCAAAAATTATTGATTATTATATTAATAGTATTAACTGCTACAATTAGTTATGACCACTGGAACGTTGACATCCAATCAAATTTATAAAAAGAGGTCACTATTGATGTTCTTAATATTATAAAGAATCTGTTGTCATTATCAGCAACACAAGACAAGAAATCTTCAAGGAGAATTTATTTCCACAGTAAAAACTTGTAAAATCAAAAGCAGCTGGTTTTGATATTGAATTGACGGTGTTGAAAAGAAACATAACCTCTTGTATCTACATCATACTTCCAGAACTGGTAATGAGAAATTATATAAAATAAAATTATAAATATATAATAATATATAAATTATTATAGATATCAACACTTTCCCAAATTTTCTACTTGATAATATTGAAAAATAGAATGAACAAAAAAATGCATATGAGTTTATCAATTAACTGCTCTTCCAAATCTTTATTTTCTTACATTCTTGAAGAATAAAAAACAATATTATCTTCATAATCATAAAAAATACAGAAGCTTTACAACAAACATTATGATTGCTGAATGTATAGACATGTATCCTGCAAATTTGAATTCCGCATTCAAGATTAATTAGCCCTGCAGCATTTTTTTCCTTTGCAGCATTCTCTTACAACTTTTTCAGTTGATTCTCCTTTATTGCAGGATTTATTTTTATTTCCTGCACAATTAGATCCTTCACAACATGATTTGGAGGCATTTTCTGATGTTTTGCAGCTTGAATTTTCTAATCCTAAATCCGTATTACAACTGCTTTGATCTAAAACCAAAATGTTGCTATACAAATCGATTTGATTATTTGTAGTACTTCAACACATAATATATTGATACAAATTTTGAGAATAAATCTTAAATGTAATTTATTGTCATGATATTTTCATTCAAATCAAGTTTAAACTCTATAATATCTACATTTTTAGCATACAATTATGAGTGAAATCATTTTGACATCAAATATATCTTTCTATATCTTTCCTTGGTTTAGTTGAAAATGTATGTAAATATTATTTTGTAAATAAACGTGTCGCAGTTCTAAAATGTTTTCTTATCGTGAATTCAAGAAACTGCGGAAACAGAACTGGTTGGAAATGTATAACATAGAATACACTAGATATTCTGTGTTATAAATGTAAGTAAACCGCGAAAAAATTAGTTGTTTCCTGTAACCTTACAAAAAACCTAAAGAATTTTTCTTTTTAATCTAGAGTCTGTGCCGCCATCTATTATTAGGTTTCACAATAGAGATTTTACAATATATTTTATATTTATACAGATTTCTGTTTTCCAACAAAATCATAGCATTAAATAATAAATTACATATTAATTTTAAGATCTAAACTTAATAGACAACTGGAGCGCGACTTCATATTGTAATAGTTGTCTTTCGAAAGTTTGTGAGATAGTGTGTGTCTATTAAAGTTATTTAAAAAGTGTTTAATTAGTTCACTGTTGTATAAGATGGTAATTTTTTGTGCCAGAAGGTATTTTTTTTACAAAATTTATCAAGGAAAATACACGATCGTGACCGCAGTTAAATCTTTGATTGGAAAGTGATCCCTGACCTGCGCTAACAATGGCGTTGTGTGACTTCACACTTCTGTATTTATTGTGTTGAATCGTTTTTTTTTTAAATAGCTGTTGCCATCGTTAATATAACATATTTATCCTAAACTTTAACATGCAGACAAATAAAAATAAGAATAAAAGTAGGAGTTTACCTTATGTGTGTTCAGAAATCTCATGTAAAAATAAAAATAACTGAAAAAAAGTTCTGAAACAAAACTTTTATGTACGAAGACCTGCAAGTTATTTTATTAAATTATTATTGTCATTATTTATGCATACATAAACTAAAAGCAGAGAAAAAAGTATCAAAAAACAGTTTCTCATTTAACAATAATATTTGGCTAACGACTAAAACATGACAAGTGACATTTCTTTAGGCAGGCGCAAACATTATTTACATTCTATAAACACATAATGATCATTTTTAATCTATTTGATACATTTTGAACTGAAACCTTGTTATAACAAAATATATCCAATCAATTGTAATTATTTTTTGGTATTTTCATTGAAATCATAAGTCCTATATATTAAAAATGAACTAGAATATTGGTACTTACTCGACATATCACTACTTTAGGTCTTTCCGACTCTAGTAACAAATAAATTATGGTATTAATGTGAACCTATTCATTTTATAGTTTTATCTATATTTTGCACTCCCGCTAACCGAAAGATTAGTGCTGAGCGCAAAAGAAACTTGACATTGCAATTTGAAGTTGATTCACGTGTTTATATGAATAATGAAAAGTGTCGTGCTGTTATTTTCACGCGAAATAAATTCTACATATTTTCAATGGTTTGATTACGAGTTTAAGAAAAATTTACATTCCTCGTCATTGAAATAAATATCTACATTATTATGAAATAAGAATGAATCACTATAAATTTTCAATCTAAAAAAATATCACGTTATAAGGTAAATAGGAATTGTTTTATAATTTCTTTTTATTACATTACAACAAATGATAATATTTCAAATGATTTTATGAACAAAAAATTAGTGCAATAGGTGCAATGACCTACTTTTAAAATGTCTTGGAGGAATCTTTATTTACCTTAAATGCATACGCTCATTATTTAACGACATATCAAGAAGTTATTTACAAGTAACAGTTCGAAATGAATTATATACAGGGACTTTCGTAACACTGTACCACAGTAAACTTATGTATTAAATGAAACACGATATATTTTATTTTAAATTCAAAACCTCGGTTATCTTTCAATTCCTGTATAACTGATCATGAGCAATCTATTGTAGTCTCAGTTTTTTAATAATAATTGATATGGTTTATTTTCGTTAAATTTAATACAGTGCGAGTTGAAGCTTTATATCACCATCATAAATCTAAACCTGGTTATTTTGGAGATGCTTTAATTGTTCTGGAGGTAATTTCATGAATCAAATTTATCATTTCTGTTTCTTTCCTTTATATAACTCTATATAACCTCACTTCTTCTTCGCATGCTTCTTCGTATTCATCTCTGTTCTTCGTAACATGAAATAATTTTCCGACGCTGAGATTTGTCCATTCTCTTTGATCATTTGAGCTTTCAAGGTCAAAGTTTCCAGCAGTACTGACCACCCATAACATTCCATGAATCCTATTCTGACGTGGAGGTTTAGATTTCTTTTTGCAAACATTGAGAAGTACTTGACAAATTCTGATCTTGATTTCTTCCTACTCACTACCTCACTATTTAAAATAATTTGAAAGGAATATAAAAATACATTATAATCAATGATTGAATCGAAATTTATAATTTTGTTGAAAAGTTTTTCATTCTCTCAATCTGTATCTTTGTAAATAATTTCGAAATATGTCGCTTAAAGATGGTTTGTATATTAGTAAAAAAATTTTTTGTATCTTTTTCAATAACAAATATATACTTTGTTTCAGATGTTGATCATATAGGGAGAGCAATAAATCAAATTCGATAATTTTTGATATATTTATTGTTTAAGGTAATAAAATTGTACTTTGGAAATGATTACAAATCATATAGTGGAGTAATATATTCAGAATATGAATTAAAAAAATAGTATTATTATATTTAAGCATATTTGACCAACCCCACTTCCAATTTTGCAACAGATAGTGCTTAACAATTTTCGCAGCAAGTACAATTTCTATTTTTAGAGCGGATGTCATCTTTACAGCACTGGTTTCCATCGCAGCAGGAACTTTGATCTCCTTTGCAACAAGTTTTTATCGGGCAGCAAGGAGGTTTATCATTTCTTTCGCATGGTTTCCTTTCACAGCAAATACATATGGCACCTTTAGAGCAGGTGCTTGGGCCATCTTTACAGCACTGGTTTCCATCGCAGCAGGAACTTTGATCTCCTTTACAACAAGTTTTTATCGTGCAGCAAGGTTTATCATTTCTTTTGCATGGTTTCTTTTCACAGCAAATACATATGGCACCTTTAGAGCAGGAGCTTGGGCCATCTTTACAGCACTGGTTTCCATCGCAGCAGGAACTTTGATCTCCTTTGCAACAAGTTTTTATCGGGCAGCAAGGAGGTTTATCATTTCTTTTGCATGGTTTCTTTTCACAGCAAATACATATGGCACCTTTAGAGCAGGAGCTTGGGCCATCTTTACAGCACTGGTTTCCATCGCAGCAGGAAGTTTTGTCTCCTTTGCAACAAGTTTTTATCGGACAGCAAGAGCATTTTCCACCTTGACAGCACGGAGGTTTATCATCTCTTTCGCATGATTTGGTTTCACAGCACTGTTTTCTATCGCAGCAGGAACTTTTATCTACTTTGCAACAAGAAATATCTAAGCAGCAAGAACATTTTCCATCTTGACAGCAGGACTTCATCTTTTTATTTCCGCAAGTGCAGTGCTTTCCGGGTTTTTGTTGAAAAAGTGATCTGGAATCGAAAGAACTAATTCAGTTGAAATGTTTGATGGGAGATCGAGCAAGATTCTTTGATGTGACTAAAGTGTTGGGTCCAAAAACGCCAGCAATATATACATTGATGCAGATTACTTTTAAGAATCACACAGTGATTATTATTAGTGAAATTATTACAAAAGAAAATATAAAAAAATACTGAATTAGACTGAACGTGGTTTGGGAAGAAATGGGAAAAAGATTTGATAATAAATAGAAACATCTTAGTTAAAATGTTTCGAAATTAATTATCGCAAAAGGTAATTTGGAACACAACGGAAACTGATGAAAATGAAAGTGAAACTATAAATGAAACAGGGAAGAACGATGTCAATATTAAATTAAATACAATGACTTACCTGATATATTTTCAAGAAAGTAGGTTTTCAAACTCTTTTTTTTCAGTTACGTCAATATGAACTAACAGTAATAGTAATGAATTCATTTTATATGAACTGGACTAATATCGATATTCAGCTTTAAGTGCCGTGTGCAATATTTACTAGATTCTTAACCTACCTCAATTTCGCTGGCTGCAAATTTTACATTGATAACATTTCTCACTAAAACCTGCACGCAACATTTTCCATAGCTGAGTCAGATATACAAAAAGCATATACATAGTTAAAAAAAAATTAATAAATTTGTTGACAAAATCTAATGTCATTGGAATCTCTTACATAAAATTGCGCAGAAATGTATTTTTATATAAAGAAAAAACATTGTTAGAATATATAATTCGAAAGACAATATAGATAGTTTCGATATCTATTTCTGTTGTAATTATTTTGGACTGGGCTTTCTTTCATGCCTAGAACCCAATTGTATGATTTAGTACAATAATTAACGTTGATACGTTCAACTAGGGCAGCTATTAAACTGATGTTAGACTCAGTATATCTAAGAAAAGGAGCTGGTCCTTCGTAACCAAGTAAATCTCATCACCCAATCGTGACAAAATGATTAAGAAAATCTAATATATCTTAAGTATAATGCTAAGCTAGCACAAACCAAACAGTATAGATATGGTGCTTATAATTTTGCTTGTTCTTGACGAATAGTTTTCTCCATATGAAGGGGTGGGGTTAACAGTTCAATAAGATAGTATGTGTACTGTCTTAGGATTAAGTAGCGCAGGGTTTTTTTGGAGGTAGGAAAAAATACTTTTACGTATCGTAAGGACTTGCTGTTCTGACTGGTATGTCGGACTCGGAAGCCTTTCCTATACCGACTAAAAGCCTCCTCTACCTCTGGCCCCTCTCTCCCCCCTTTATTTTTTCAACACCTCAGCTACGAACGTGCTCGACGCTGTCCATGCATGCTGTGTCTGATGAGAGTTTAGCTTCCTATTTATTTCCTGGCGTGACCTTTCCTTGAAGTGATGTTTCCCAGGTACAATAAAGCATCTCGGAGCGAGGGCATATGAAGCATTCATGTTCGGAATGTTAGATAATAATTAACCACTCCATGGGGTCGGTTAAGCCAGATATCTAACCGCGGGATGAGTTGGGATAAGTCCATCTTCCGTTGCTATCTATCAGCTCATTTCTCCTGAGTTCTTTCGGGCTCAGTTTGGTCAATCTTCTCTGCCGATAAAGGGATTATCTTTCTTTCACGAATACTCCAAAGAGCAGTATTTCTGCAATGGTACACTGTGCGAAATGCGCTGGTAACTCATAGGGTACTCAGTCGCTACTTTCCTTCTCTGTTTTGGACTTCCTACGTTCGGCGATAAGATATTTCTTATTCCAGAAGCATTTACACCTATTAAGTTCAATCTCGCATCAATTAAAAATTAAGTATCTTCATGGTTTTAGCTTCTGAATAGTTTAGAGGTGTAGTTGGATCGAAAATGTGGAAGTTCTTCATCGAATGGATTCCATTCTCATAAAGGATTGAACAACTACCTCAATAACTAGCGCTGGACATTCTGACATTAAACCAGTCGTCAAAGAGTCGAATTTCTTGTCATAGACTGAAAGCTTAAATGGAAAAGTGAAGGAAAACTCTTTAATCTGCATTCCTGATAACAGGAATCGTAAATAAATATGAGTACAACTTGAATTGATCTAGAGCCTTTATGTGGTACAGGAAAAATGTTTATTAACACATATGACTGAAGTAGTTTCGTTAAATGGTTTATATCAAGTAAATATTGTGTTTCAAGGTACATTTTTTTTTAATTTGACTGGTAGAAGAAGCAAACTACTTCGATCCCAATGTAATGTATGTTTTTAGATTGGGTTTCTTAACAATATATTTATTAGTTTCTCTGTATAATAGCATCATAATAAAGTTTAGTGATAGTAGTGGCAACCTACGAGAACCTAGACCATGTTGAATGCGCGTAGTATAGTGACGTGTGCACAAGTTTATGCACACGGTGAAATTACTGGTTTGAGTGAAACCAGAAGTTGATAAGGATCAGATCATCGAATTTTTGATTATGTTTTGTTACAAATCGTTCATGTTTCTGGAGGTTTTTTCTTCTTGAAAGCCACGCGCCCTGTATACATTATACACACTAATATATAGTTTTAATAAATTTTGGTTCAAGATGAATCAAATAAAGGTGACATGGTTTTAGAAATGAAAACTTTTATTCGACCTATAGGCTGTTTTAAATATTACAAATTACAATATTTCACGAAAAGTTTTTATGATAAGATAATACTTTGTAGAATATTTCGAATTTTGATTAGTTCCATCTCGTAATCGTTTAGAAGAATCAGTTGCTTGTGTATCCAACCTTTTTTACAATTTCTCAAAAATTCAAATTCTTTTAGATTTTCTTCAAGTTCGATCAAACTCAGTTGTAAATTACGTCTATCACCAAGCTAAAAAATGTACAAGATTTAAAAAAAATGCAAAATAAATAGAACGATACGAAAAAGTGTCTCAGTAGGAAATAATAGTTTACCAATTCTTAGTACCGCACCACTAACCCTTTAAAATTCAACGAAAACTTTATTTTTATTTCCATCCCTTGAGGAGACCTGAATTAAGGTTAGAAAATAATTGTATTATACTCATATTTAAACTTTTCACTTCTCCCATCATTAAATTATTATTTGAAAGATTATTTTGATCCAGACGTCACAAAATTAACTTGAAACAAAGATAAACGTCCCTTAAAAAGAAACTTGTCCTAATTTTTGGCCAGTCAGGTATAAGATAAATTGTGTAGATAATATTATTACCTATTAATTCTTCTTTGGAAATATCGCTCTGAATTTCCCATTTAGAATCATTGTAATATGCAGATTGAAATAAGTATACATAGTTATTGTGGGGCAAAGAAGGACTGTACGATGCTCCCCATTAAATACGGCCACGATGTATTTATACTGATGACATTATTCTGAAACTGTTAAAGATGCTTAAACCGAAAGTTAGGATTTTCAAAACTGGCGCTTTTAGTTTCTTTTTATATGCGACCAACTAATAGAAAATTAATGTTTAGATTTTTGTATGTTTTTGCTGATAAATCGTCTTGGTTTTCGGTCTCTTTTAATTGTAATGACTTTTTTAATACATATTACTTCCGATATATAATAGAAGCAACCCTCTATTCAAATTATTCACAGTTACATTGAAATTTCGAAAAAAATATGATATCCAATCAAAATACTCAAAATTCTTTTTGCTGATTTAATAAATTTTGTTATTTTTCTAAACTATAGACACACTGCTTCTGTGTCTACTTTTTTTCATTTTGTATCATCGTTAGCATTTTCATCTGCAACAAAGTAATCCGTTTTTTGTTTCAACCCAATGTGAAGAATTGAATATATTTTTTAGCCTCTTTCTTTCTGGATCATTTCAAAACTTGAATTTTCTCAAGTAACCGTAGCACAAGAAGAAATTGTTGATAAAAACATGATTTACAATAATTGGAATCAATTGGAAGATGAAGTATAGTTAAACTTAATTATAATTAGTGTAGTACAATATAAACCTAACGTAAGGCCATATTTATATCCTCCTGAGACCTGAAAGGGTTTAAAAAACTATCTAGATTCAAATTTTAACAAAGGAGAATGATAAAATAAAAAGTGATATTAATAATAATAATTTATGTCCATTGTTTCGACTCACCCAATAAGAAAATTCAGTAAAATATCAAAAAATAGACAAAATAATTAGCAGGAATGATTTCTTTATTAATTTCAAGTAAATATAATTTATTTTTTATTAATTTTCTTGAAAATAGTACACCCGTTGTGATACCTCGATATTGAGTCCAATATCCAAGAATTTGTCATCGTCTTTTCTTGGTAAATTACTAAAAATATACAAAATCATTACAATCACTAAGACCTGACGTTCAATAAAACAGACAAAAACTTGACTTGTGGTCTTAATAATTTTAGTATAAAAGCCATTACTCGCGAATAGAATACAATACTTTATCTACAACTATCGAGCAAAAACGAACACAATATTTTATTAATTTTTGTCAACATAATAAAAATCAATATTACCACAGTTGGTACAAGTTCAATTTTCTCTATCCATCATATTACATCCTGTACTTATAATATTATTAATATTATAAATATTATATTGTCGTCGATAAAACTTTCGTTAACTGCGTTTGATTTCCACTGTCCCATTTTTTACATCTGTAATGTCGCACAAATTGTGGCCAGGATCTTTCTTATTTATGGTGCACTAACCATTTAAATCAGCATCCCCAATAAACTCACAATTGCGTTGACGAAAATAAATAACTCTGGGTGGGTGTATTTTCGTTTAAGTCCAAATTACTTACTCTTTTGAGTATTGTTCGTATCAGGAGCTCGGCCAAGCATACTTTGTTGATACATTTAATACGGAAAAGAGCAATTGAACTTGCAGGTGATCCAGAGTTGACCAGAAATTTGGACAGCTCACTACATTGAAAAAAGATCATTGACCCGCCTTTATTTCACCCATACTAACACAGCAGACGCCCAAAATGTCAATTTATCGTGATTCCTTCTTTTGAAAAAGTGGAATCAGCTATCAAAGCACGTCTTTTCCGAAAGCTATAACCTAACAGAACATTCAATATCCATTGGTCCCTCGAGTTATTTGATTGTAACAGGGTTTACCTTCTTGAGCTTGCTAGGCAGAACTTTTCTGTATCTATGACTTGTTCCCAGAATCGGTAGTTTCCTTTCTCTGCTATGACTATGTGCTGTTTGATGTTAGAAGACTGATCATCAGCTTAATGTCGTTTCTAAACACGAAAAATTCCTTAGACTTTTCAGTTCAGCTCATCTAGTCAACTATTCAGTTCTTTAGTGGGGCTCTGGTCCAAAATATGGAGTCGTTGCTTCTTCGTTGTTTGTTATACCCTGGTAGCCAAATTAGAGTTACTTTGCTACTGATAGCTACTACTTTTATCCTTTTTTTTTTCACTCCCACGTTAGCTTGGACGTGCACTAAATAGCCTTCAAGGCTACTTGGCGATTTGAGAAAATGTAATCGTATATATGTTTATTTCTAGCAGCTCTACCTCAAAAATGGTGAATGTTTTTTCCTAGTGATATGGGTCTAAAAATGCTCAATCCAGCTCCTGGTGCTAGACTCGAACCATCTGGTGTATATAACGGATATGCATTTCGAGCTTGCGGAAGATCCCTATTGACCCATGAACGATTGATGTTTTTACCTTCATACTATGCTCAATGGCTCAATCTCTTTGTCATTGCTTTCCAGCTTCATCGATTCTAGAAACGCTGGAGATACTGTAGATATAGAAGAGATACAGTACTAATGCCGGTTTTTAAGATGGTTGGGTCACGTCGAACCGATGCAGGAGGATCGGGGAGTCAAACTTGCATATGTGGCAAAAGTCGAAAGGACGCAGACTACCAGGACGACCACGCATAAGTTGATAGGACGACGTAGAACAGGACCTAAAAGAACTAGGCGTCCGAAACTCGCGCAAGGAAAGTATAACATCGATAGGAATGAAGGACAGTTGTCCGGGAGGTCGAGGTTCTACAAGGACCGTAACGCTATAGCAAATTCGATGATGATGATGATAATTTTAACGTGATATGATTATTAAATGATGTTAATCCTTCGAATTGTCGATGTTTTTCAATAGATTAGAGTAAAAACTGTCATTACTGGTATTCAATTCAATCTTAGTACCACCATATAAATATGTGATAGTTGTAGATAAAATTATTTACTGCTCTTCTTACTGTCATCTGGTATTGCTTTTCAATTAAAGAACTTCGAAATAATATGGCTGATATAATGTTTTTTAGAGGACACTAGGTCTCAGGAAGATGTTAATATCAAAGACAATGGCATATTATAATAATTGCTTAGCGTTAAATCGATAATTTTACCGAATAAACGACAAATATATTTATTACTCAATTAATGGTGTTGTAGAATTTAAAAACAGTAAGAAAGCTTATCACATTCTATTCACTATTATATAACTCACCTGTTTATCAGACGGATCAAATTTGTTTTCGCACATTTCAATGTTCATCAAAACCGTATCAAAGAGTTGTTCAAGTTGTTTGATTGTGTCCAGGGTATACTTCGTTTCGTCCTTACTGGATTTTACTTTTTTATGGAAACCTGAAATTCAAATCGATCAAACTGTATTATTTTCAACCAAAAAGAACCAAATCAACCAACTGATGAAACAAGTCTTTCAGCAAAAAGAGCTTTATACAGTTTGTTTGTAATATTTTGATTTCTGTTTACAAAAAAAGTGTCGAATCAAAATCAAAGTATCACGAACTCGTGGCAGAGATCTATTGAACGTGTGTAAAGTTGCTTCTTCTTGCTGGAATGCTCTGAATCGTTTACTACAGCTGTTGAAACGCCGAAAGGTGCCCACTTGGAGCTATATGACGATGATGATGATGACAGTTGAATCAACCTATGCGGATACCTCAAAATATTAGAAGTAATTTTTAATATATTATTTCTTTCTTTATATTTCTTTACAAGTCAATTTTTTAAAATATATCTACCATATGATCAAATTTGACCCGGACTGACTGTAAAAATAACATGTGTACGTGTTTTAGCGCAAATCCTTATAATCGCCTTCAAAATATCAAAATAGACGGGTTTCTTTAGGGCAAATACAAAAATGTCAACGCTTGATCCAATTGTCCATACACTTGTTGTAAACTTTGGCTGGGACAGCCTTCAGAACCTAAGCGAATCACTTTTTATGACTTCACTGGACCCAAGGCGAGTACCACGAAGCGGATTTTTGAGTTTCGAAAGAGAAAAAAGTCGCAGAGAACCTAATCTGTCGGAAACGGTGGCTGAGCGATAACTCTCATTTCGTGTTTTGGCAAAAAATCTGTTGAACGTTCACAGATCATGGTGAAAACTCCATGAATTGTCTGCTCTAGTCATACAGGACAAATTGCTTCACCTAGAAGCTTCTAAACGGCTAATAGTCATCCTCAGTGACCTTTTGACCATTTGGAATAAATTCATAGTGAACCACCATATTACGGAAGTCGAAAGAGAAAAAACTACAAGAATCACTTTGATTTTCGACAGAATATGACGTGATTTTTATGGTTTAAATTCATTTTTGAAGCACCATTCGCTAGAATGTTGGACAATTTCGATATTTACAAAGGATTCCATTGAAAACACAATATTTCAAGCAAACTCGTAGCTCTACTTCATTTTCATTGTCAGTATAAATTTCACATCGTAAATCTACAGCGGAGAAATACACATTTTTTGAAATATGGCGCTCCAAATTCACACGAACTTCAAAAAATGTTGAATCAAGAAATCTACCAGTCCGAGTCAAATTTGTTCAAACTATGTATATCAAATATACCTTCCCATTTAAGTTTGTTTTTCTTCGCCAACAATTTATCTTTAGGATCTTCCGGATAGTTCATTAAATCCTCATTAGCTTTTTCAATTAAACTGAAGAGCTGCTCCACATCTCTCAGAGTAAAATTCAAAGATTTGATTCTCCGCTTTATATAATGTACCTGATCCATTATAGCTTCATAATAACGGTGTCTTCTTAGCAAATAAGATGATTTGGTTTTACATATTGAATTTTGACAGCCGACGTTGTTGTGCAACGAGCATTTCGGTATCGAATCTTTGAACGTTGCTGGTATAGCTTCGACAGAAGATGTTAATTGAGAATTTCTGTTTACGAATTCGTCCGAATCGGGAAGTTTATATCTGAAAATGAAAATTTAGATCATTAATAAAATCATTACAGTCTAATTGTTGAAGATACGTAGTAGTTCGATGGATAGAACACTGGATATTGAATCGAGACGTTCGCGGTTTCCATTAAAGCCCACGACCGAAATATGTTGCAATTTTCAAGCAATTGAGGTTCTTAGTTATAAAAAATTTTATTAGTAATGGATGTATGCGACACTCTGTAGAATTAGAAAGTTGAAACTTTATCGTAAGAAAATCTCGTTGTGATTTAATTGGGCGAGATTGGGACATTTTTATGTGGAATATGGTTTGTTTCAATATTCGCCCTGATATAGGAGAAATTTTCTTCTGCAAGGCTGGAGATGGGGTGATTTTTTGCTATTGGAATCGTTTGTTTGTCACTACTTGTTATCGTTTTCTGTTTTTTAGTTTAGTTCAGTTGAGTTCAATCGCTCTTTTCCTGGGATCTAAAGGCCGCTGACATAATGCAATACAACGTGCAAGAAATTGCAAGCAAGTCTCTGTAAACAGTGAAAGTAAACGAATTCCTAACCTCAAATTTTATCTAATACTTTTTACCTAGCTAAACAATGAAAATAACAATGCTAAGTTTTACGAAAGTCAGCTGATCTGTTAAGCCAAAAGATAATGTCAAGATCTTGCATGAAACTTCATCTTGCATTACATTGCACGTTGAATTGCATCATGTCAAGCGGCCTTAAATAAAACACAGAATGACTTAGATGTCGTTTTAAATACGTACGCATTTAATTTTAATGTGTTTTACAAGTTATTTCGTTTGATAAGTCATTCCAAACAAGTAACTTTCTATAAAAATGATTATAAATACATAGTGATACGTCATCCAGTGAATATAGTGATCATTTTATGGAATGAATGATTTCCACTGTTTGTACACAAGATAAAAATGGAAAGAAAAAATATAAATTCGATTTCTTACGTATTTTTTTTCGGTAATCCTGAACTGAAATAGTTATTCATTCTACTTTCTTGGTTGTCTATTTCATTGTAACTGAAAAATATAAAATGAATGTTACGAAAAAATATATTTAACAATATTCCATCACAAGTTATCGTAAATACACTTTACATAGTTAAAACTATTTTTCCATTAGTGATAGTTTTCTAATCATCTGGGCACGGTAGTAACGCATGTCTTCTTCAAAAAACTGAAAAGACTCAGATCCCCGTAACACCCATTTCTTCAATTGCAGCAGTCCAAATGTTTGGCTCTTGGCCACCCAGAAAATCTACTCTATAAATTTCCAAATATTGACGTTGGAAGATCATGGATGCCCTCCATTGCTCGATTTCTTAATCAAACAGTATATATAAGGAAATGAACAACTTCAAATTGAGGTATCTCAAATCCTAGCGGTCCGATTTGATTGATATACCACCAAATACCTCTAATAGCACATCATTTATCCAATAGGCTACCCAATATTGACACTGGAGGATCAGGGATACCCTTCACTGTTCAATTTTTGAATCAGGTACTAAATATTCAGAAATTAACAGCTTCAAAGAGATATATTCTAACTCCTAGTGGTCCGATTTGAATGATATACCACCAAATACCACCAGCAGAATCTTAGCTATCTAATATGCTTCCAAATATTGATGTTGGAAGATCATGGATACCCTCCATTGCTCGATGTCTTAATCAAATAGTAAATATATAGAAATTAACAACTTTTGGAGGATTAGGGATACAATATACTTTAAGTTGAAGAGTAATTCTTACTTTAATGTTCCTGAAGAATTTCTCACTGTCGGTATCACGCGTTCAGGTTTCGACGACATATGTAATTCAGTATCTTCTCTGCTGAAAATAGATTTTGGCTTATGAAAAGTTTCCTATTTCAACGAAATATACCATAATTGCATTCATAGTAACTAGATATGAGAAAATTTGCAAAAGAAGACTTTTTGCATTTCCTACCATAATTAGTAATGTCATTACCACTTACTCTATATCAGGATGTTTATAATTGGAGGAACACTGCATAGGATACACATGGAATAATTGTTTGTTATATTTTTTACCGGGAAAGTAGTTTCTGCCACCATTGCCGGTCATCATTTGTGCCGAGGGACTATCTAAATTTTTATACAATTCCTGTTTCGAACGGGTTAGTATAGGATTGGACCTGAAACATTTAATATTATGTTTGATGTCATACAGACAATTAATTTTGTCACAAAACACCAGTTGAAGTAGCTTTATGCAGTGTAGAATAGTGATGAACGCTTTTTTCTGCAAGAGTAGCTCGTTTCAAAAAGTGCAATACTTCCACTATTATTGGTGCAAAACCCAGCAAACCAAGATCGCATACGCGAGACCAAGACTAACCTGTTCTTAGTCTTGATTTTTAAACAAGATTAGCTTGTTCTAAATTCATCTGTATATGGAAATAGCATGGGCAAATCGATATAGTTCGATTATAAAGAACCAGTGCAAGATTTCCAAAAGTCTTGGCGCGAGACCCAGCAAAACCTAGACTAACCTGGCCTTGGTCTTGCTTTTTCTACAAGAAAAACTTGTTTTATATTCACCTGTGTAGAGAAGCAGTATCTATATTAGTCGATTAAAGAATCAGTCTTCGTGCAAGAACCAGTAAAACCAAGACCAAGACTACACAAGCGAGACCAAGACTAACCTGGTCTTGGTATTATCTTAACGCATCACTCAAAATAAAGTATTCAGTGGAGAGATCGTGGGTAGCACCAATACAGTAATTTACAGACAACTTGACTACGAGGAAAAAGTGAATTTATATTTACCTTTGCCTGGTTGATATTCCTGTAATGCGTTTTTCCTCCCAACGCCTATTTTCCGGTAACCTATCATCAAAATAATCCCAACTACTAATGCTTGTATTGGATTTTCCAGAATGTTTGCTAAATTTTGAAAAATCGATTATTCATTTTATGGAAGAAATTAACGTAATCGCTACTTACGTTTTTCCATTTTTCACTTTAGATCGAATTGAGATATCGTCGTTCGTTTTATACATATTGTTCACATTTTTAGGGTCAATGAATATCAAACTCACTTGGGTACCGATGGTAAAATGCTGTCCTTTGGTAACTAGGGGACTAAAGCAAGAAAAACTTTTTCATAATCAAATAATAAGGTCGCGGGATGTGTTCAGAACTTAGTATAGCGGAATCAACATCTAAGACATCAGAAACAAGACCAGAAACATCAGAAACGAAACAACTCTTGAAGACCGAAAAGATGAAAATTCTCAGGCGGATCTCCGGAAAAACATCATGAAAGAAGCGAAAATATTAGACGAACATTAACGAATGGGTATCAAAGCTTTAAAAACAGAGGATAGATTGGTCAAAATAGCATGCGATCAATCACCAATTGGAACACGGAATAATGGTCGACCACGAAAGATGTGGAGCCACGATGAGGAAAGATATCGAAGAAGAAACAGACGTTAGACCTGTTACGGAAGAAAGAAGAAGAAACAATAAGTGGAATGATTGATTATTGGGTGATTTTGAATGTACTTAAATGACGTTAACTTTGAGATTGTTCAAGAAAGAATGAAGACAATAGTTTGCTGCAAAGTATTTACCATTTATTAATTTTCTGACCATCTGCAAACTGGGTTGTATCTTTTTGTTTCAAAGGATTCTTGAAAGGAGGAAGTGCGAGTCTATGTATATGTTTAGGACAAGGAGCTACGAAATTAGCGGCATCCCTAAAATAAAATGAAAAAATTGTTAAAACACAGTGACATAATATAAAAATCTATTCAGTACTATCAAATTAAATGTCACAAATGTATATTTTTGGAATAGGAAAAAAATAATGTTGGATGCATTAATCTTCATTCGAAACATGATTCAAAATGACAGTTCATACGCAGAAATATTTAGATCATTAGCATTTCATCAAATTCTAATCTAGAAGATTTGTTTTTAGAAATGTCTTTTTCAAAAAAAATCATAATTTATCTTAAGGAACTGTCATGTGGACATGCCTGTGGATATTGATCTTTAACTTCAGTATATTGTAGCCTTCGGTAATGATGTGCATTAGTAGCTGATTTTATAATATAGTGTAAGTTTTGATTAAATTTTTACTAAACTATTCATTGGCATTAAAAGAACTGATATCACCTCGTCTCTTTTCCAGATCCACTCAACGTTGTTATGGTACTCCTATGTTTTAACAAACCATCACTCTTTATACTACCACTTGACGGTACGGTACCAATTGATTTATTCTCCCTTAAACATAATACGCATTTTTTAAGAGAAAATCAAACTGCAAATCGTTGTAAAACATATAAGTTAGTTATTTTTTTCAACGGGCAAAGTGGGCTAAAACTCAGAGACCGAACACACGCAGGTCTGTAGGCAGACCATCAAGGTACGAGTTAAGCTTATCAGGAAGATCCAGAAAGAGGGCCAAACGTAGAGAATTGAACTGGACCTGGTCCTATTGAAAGAGAAAGAAGAAGACGCGGTCCACTGTGTTTTTGCTGGAGCTTCTATCGGCTCTATCCTTCAAAATATCAGTAACAGCTCCCTTCCCATGGTTCCCCAGATGGTTAGAAGCTAAAATCGCGAGATCCGTGGTTTAAAAATCGCTCATTTTAACCAATTACAAGGGTGGCTACAAAAATGGAAGATTAAACTGATATTCCCGCTACTTGGACAAATAGATTGGTTGATAGGGAGAAAATCCAAAGTCTCACTTGATAACAAAGTCCTTATCCTTATTCAAAGATCCCAATCTAAAACACTCGGTCAACCAGTTGGTGCTCCATGTCACGGAACCAATCACACCATTCACGTGGACCTGGTAGTACAAGAAGTTATCCAAGAGAAGATCATCAAACACCCCACAAAACTATAGAAACTCATCCAAATCCACTACTACTTGTTAAAAAAACTTGTCAGTAGTAACGGATAGTATTAAATCAATGGCAGTTGTATCGTATATAATAATATTTACAATATTGGTCGAAAGTTGATTGGCCAACTTGCCGTTATCGGATTGAAACGATAATACCAATTTTCGTTCTCAGCATATATGTTATTTGCGCTTTGGTAAGTCTGCTTTCTCATCTGAGATATCGTGGTAATTGAAGGCACCGAGTCTTTATTATGAACTGGTGAGAGCCTGAAAATAAAAACAAATTCTCTTTCAAACGTCGGGAACTTTTAAATATTCTCGATCAAGAATTACAGTAATAAAAAATACAACAACACGTTGCACAATAAAAATTTTATCTATCTATGAAAAAGATGTGACAAATTACAAATAATGTATGGTCAAATTAGAACAAAAAATAAAAGTGAAGCTACATAAATTCCGACCAGGATGAAAATCAGTAAAATTGTTTGAAATATAATTGAAAATAAAATAAAAAAGTTCCATATCAGTCCCGTGTATGAAAAGATATTTATTCAAGGTCAAAGATTAAAAAGAAAGTTTTTCGCGATTTTCAGCAAAACGGTAAGTTCTATCATAAAAATACCTCCAACGAAAATTGTAGATAATAAAATTATCTACAAAAAACGTATCAATGCTTTTTTTCCTACGAGTTACCGTTTATGAGATATAACGATTCAAAAACTTGTAAAAGCTGGAATCGTTTTAACACGTTGAGCCCCAACCGAAATTGATTGGACCTAAAAAATTTTATGTTTTTATACTCCTTACAGGGTATGGATCCAAGGAAAAATAAAGAAAAAAAATATTTCAAATAAAGTGCGATAAAATTTTGTGCACAAAACAATGCAGTGTTTGTTCTGAAAAACCACATTATTATATTCCGTGTTTTGCGGAAAAATATGAATAATTGTGATTGTAACAACAATTTATTGCTATTGTATTAATTTTTGTAATAAAAGTTCCCTTTTTTTAATTTGTAATTTAAAAAAAATGTTTTGTAAAAAAATCAAATGGACCAAGTGTAGGGTAGTATTTCAAGGATCCAGGACGATCCAACCAAACTGTAAAATACGTTTAAATGTGGTCCCTTGGGCCGTGGAGAAGGTTTGAAATAAAATACGTCCATAGGACCGATCTGGGCTGTAGGGAAAGTTCAGTTGCGGGGCTCAACGTGTTTATGCATGAGTACAAGTCTCGGTTCATTTCAATGTTGAAAAAAAAGTTTACTGCTCAAAATATATTGGTAAAATAAGCTAATAATGATCCTGATGTATTGATTATTGAAACAGCAACAGAGCAATTTACTGCCCGAACTACAACTGAAGAAACATTTTCTTCTTAAAACCAGGAAAAGCTCAACAACAATCGGAAATCTATTCACCAAAAAGTTAATCTACTTTTGCAAAGTGTCAAAATCGTGTGCTATTTTTACACGCAATAACTTTGACCTTGAATACATTTTTTTCTATACACTTAGATTAAATTGACCGGACTAATGAGTATATCAGATATTTTTTTTCTGTATGATCAGGTTATAAGTGCTAAAAATATAAATTCCAAAATGAAATATTCAACACCTGATGGAGATTTGTAATACCCAGAATATTTATATTGTTTTGAACAGTTACATTTTTATGTATTGATTCAAACTTAGTTATTCGGAATTCATTGAAGTTTTACCATTGTTGTAAGCTAGTTTGTACAAAAATAGTTGTTATACAAAAAATAGATAATTCCAAAATGAAAATTTGTTGTAGCATTGGATGAATTCTACTTACCTTCGTGGACTGAACCATTTCCCGTTGTCTTTCTTTAGAATTGTACATTTAGAAGTTTGTTGTTGTTCTTCAACTACATCTTTAGTTTTTGAAAAATAACTTAAATCTGTATTGCAAATTTTGTAGGTTTGCATGTGAATAAAAAGTAACTAAAATTTAGAAAATAATGATTGGAATCATTAATAAAATATATGCGAAATTACGAAACTGTCATGTTGAAATATGGTAGAAAGTATGTCAAATAACTTTGAAAACTTATATGACATCTAAAATATCATTGATCAAATTTTGAGTTTGCTGTGGAATTATAAATTGAACAAGCTTCGTACAACAAGATTAACAGAATTGGTAGCTTCAAAGATAAAACACAGAAATGAAATCTGAAGGACTAACAAAATTATTCTTCACATCTCACCCCAAATACAAAATGGATTAAATAGTGATTGAAGGTCTCAAAATTCATTACAGAAAACTTTAAGTAATAAAAATGCTTCAGAATATTAATAACAGAGAAGATACAAAAAGTCTTAGCGTTCTATAGGATCCAATGATACAGAAACATGGGAAAAGATTACTCAGAATATTATTACCAATTCCTTTCTACATGCAGGTTTTCAAGATTTATCTTTATCACAAGATAAAGACGATGATGATATTCTACTAGCAAAAATGATGTCTTAAATAACCAAGGATTGAAGCTGGAAGTAATAATCGTTATACTGACGAAGAAAACGAAAATATCAAAAACAATGTTACAGTTATTTGAAGAGAGGTTGATGCTGATAATAAACAAACAAGTACCTAGTTTATAAACACTTACTGGTGTCTTCCATATTCTACAAGTTTTCTTGTATATTGTTTACAACAAATTTTTTTAGGAAAGGTTCTTAAAAAACATTTTTATATTATAAATAGGTTTATTAAAAATTCTTATAAAAGTTTTAATATAAAACGTAACAATATTATTTTGGAAAATATCATTTTCTATGGCTCCAATTCTACTCGTCTATAACATCCAGTCGGAAGGGCTTCGACAACTCTCTCGATATTTTCTACTTCGTATTCTAACATTGATATTTTTTTTTTGTAATTTTCAATCAATTCGTCCTTCGCTTTTCGTTCTTCTTTAAGTTGTTCTAACGTTTCATCTAAGTTTGCTGCTCTTATTTTTTCTTCAGTTATTCTAATTTGTTCTTCTAGTCTATCGACGTCGTTATCGTCAATTCCTGGTGAGTTCTGTAGTTCGGACATTATACTCTCGATATCAGTTAGTAGATTTTTAACTTTGTCAGATACTTCTTGAGTGTCTTTTCCAGCGCGACCAACCTAGAAACAGAAACAAATCAAATTACAAAAATTATAGGAAACAATTACTTAGACCCATAAAACTATACGTAATGTACGTTAGTGTTTCGAGCACTTTTCTAAATTACTTAGTTAACTGTCATCTGTCAAATAATTTTTATCTGAATTAGAGAATAATATATGGAATTTGAAGTCCGTTTTTGCTTCTATTGAAATCCCCGCTAAAACCATCCAGGAATCTTCTTCAAAAACCATGTTTTTTTATGTAACACTGCGCGAATCTTTTTCCAGGTCTCCTGTAGTCTCTTCGTCTCCTATTGTTACCTTACAGACTCCATTATTTGTCAGTCCAATTAACGTGATTTCTAGTAAATCGTAGACATGCTGGGGTTGATTTGGAACCATTTTGGTTCAAAGTTAGCTTTGAGTCTTTTTCTGACTATTCAGCCTTTCCTCGCGTTGCTATGAGCTCTTGCTAGACCTAAATACTAAATCAGTCTCTCTCAGACAAAGGGCCAATGCCTTACAGCCCACTCTATAGTTTAATAGTCAAGGAATAAATATGTAGATCCCGTCAAGGAGGTTTTCTTGCTAAAACTAATTTTCGCGGGAGGTTTATTGGTTGGAAAATTTAGTATAAAATAGGTAAATCAAGTCATTAGGTTTCAGTTTGCCTCCAGTATTTGAAAGTAATAACTTGGTCAGACAGTGTAATTGTGTTAGTGAAGTGTTCGTTTGATCAGTGTGTTCATTATTATTACTGTTAACTCCCAGAACCTGTAATAAGATATAATAAAGTTCTACTCACTTTTTCTTTCGCTTCATTAATCAAACTAGTATTACTTCTAGTTTTTTCTATCAAATTCTTCAATTCGCCTTCAGTATTCTGCACTCTATCAAACATCAGAGCAGCTTCTTCAGATAATAACGTAGAATTTTTAAACAATAATTCTGATTCCCTTTTAACACCTTCGGCAATAATTGATGCATTATTTGCCAGTTGATTAGCTTGTTGTGCTTTTTGTGATGCCAAATTTGCATTTTTAATAGCTTGTTGAACGTTGTCTTGATAATTTTGAATTTGTAACAGAGTTGCCTTCACAGTAATCTCTATTTTATTAACGGTTTCTAAAGCTGAATCAGCTTCTTCCTTGCTTTTTCTTGTTTGAGAATCAAACTCTAAAAAACAAAAACAGCAATAGCAATATAGATATCTCAAGATGCAGCAAATTGATTGAGCTTTATTGAAAGTATTAAACATCATGGTGGATGAAACTGAAAACAGTAACTTCCAAACAAGCTACAGTGGAGTTTAATTCAATTAATATGTTTTTATAATGGTGTTAATATTGATATGACTCTTAAGAAATAACTAACATACTTAACAAGTGTGAAATCGAATGTTTAACACGACAATTTTCCGACAATCACAGAAAAACACAGAAGTTAGTATTTATTTTTTCAAGTTTATCGTTAAGTACACTTTTGAAAATGAATTGATGCTTGTAAACAATTATTGACCAATTATGTCAATCGATTGTCAGTGTCAAGTCATATTTTGATAAACACTGAATGTAGTCGAAACGTCAAATTTCATCTGTCAAAAATTATATAAAAAACTAATTTCAAAACAGAAAATACCTAAAATCAAGACGATTTAGAAACATAAAAATTACTATATTTTAACTTGGAGAAAATTTTATGATTCTCTGAAATTCGCTCTGTCACTCTGTCAAATGTCATTAAGCAAAGCACTCTAGCTACGGACAAAATAATTTTGTGGAAATGCCGACATCAGTGCAAAATAAAAACAAAGCCATCAGCCAATCAGATTTCTCATATTTTGAAAGGGCTGTCGTTCGTTGGTTTCCGTTTTTGAGCTATTTGCAATTTGAAAGTTTAAATAATTGGGCACTGTATGGAATGTGTTAAACACACTGTGGATAAAACTAATATTATTATTATTATTACCTTTTAGTAATTTGTAGTTGCTGTTTGCATTACTCCATATTTCGTTCCAAAGATTAATGATGAACTTTTCTTGACTTTCATATAAAATTAAATCATTTTTTAAATCATCTATTTCTTCTTGTTGTTTCAAAGCTACTGCAAGTAGCTCTTTACTGGCAATTATTTGTTGTGCGATTCTATTTTTTACGTCCTCGCTTTCTTTTAAAATATTGTTATATCTCGATTTGAAATCAAGAGCTTTTTGTTTTAATTCACGAGATTTTTCTACAAACTCATCGATATCTATTTTCGGTATAATGAGATTTTCAATTTCGTTAAATAAAAGCAAGGCATTCTTTTTAACAGTTTGCGCTTTATCACTAACTTCTTTAGTCCATTCTTTCGAAGCATATAATTGTTGTTCTGTTTTCTGAAGTTCGTTTCTTAAATATCTTAATAAATCTGTAATTTGTCCTTGCGTTGCTAAGGAATTTTTAGCTGTTTTATAAGCTTCTATAGATCGTAACTTTGATTTTAAGGCTGTTTCTTCGATATTTAGAGCTTGTAGTTGAAGATTATTCGCCAGATCTCTCGCGTCTTGCGAAATCGCTGTCATCTTCTCCGAATGTTCTCCGGCAATAATAGCTCTTTCTTGAGCTTCTTTTAGTGAGCGCGTTCCTTTCACTAACAGGTCTTCTTCTACTTCATCAATTTTTTCTTTAAATTCTTCGACTAGTTCGTCAATATGATTCAAATTGTTTTTAGTCAAAAAATTTGTGTTTTCTATATTGTAGAGGTTTTCGTCGATTTCTGATAGAGTTCTCCAAATATTTGTCGTACCGCTCCGTATTTTATCTACTTTAACAAATAATCCTTCCTCGGAAAGCATATTACTGGAGTTTTCGTATAATTCAGCGACTTCTTTTTGTTTTTCCATTAATTTTTGTGGAAATTCATCGTCAGATACAACGGTTGGTTTTGTTTCAATATCGTATAATACTTGATTCAACATATCTAACTTGTCGGTGTGATTTTTCAAGGAGCGTTGAACTAATTTGTAGCATTCGGGACATTCGATGCATCCTCTTCGCCTATCGTATTTATTTTCTTTACATCTATCACATTTTTTGCCCTCGACGTTATCTAAGCATAAACATTGACCAAAATTATCACACTGAAGATCAACGGAGCCCAAAGGGTCACAATCACACGCTTTACATCCTTCAATTGAGAATCCGTAGTGTTTATTTTCGCATCGATCGCATCTCAAACTGTAACATAGAATAATTATCGTAAATAGAAACGTAGTTTATTATTTACTCACCCTGTAATACCAGCTCTACAATAACATTTCCCCGTAGTACCGTCACAAGTTTGATTTATCGATCCTATAGTGTCGCAATTACAATTTTGACAACCGTGTCCACTGAGCAAATTGAAATACCCGTCTTCACACTTGTCGCAATTTCTGCCAATTACGTGGTTCTTACACTGACAAGTACCAGTGGTTTGGTCACATATAGCGGCGCCTCTTAAGTCCGTTTCAGTTCCAGGAAGATCGCATTCGCATCGCTTACAATCTCCTTTTGGTTGTACCAGCGCGTTCCCATAAAAACCTGTTGGTACAACGAAGAATGTTAAAAAAACAACAACAAGAGTACTTGGAAAGTACCGGTACAACAATAAATCGAAAAATTAGTTGAAAATGTGTAGTTAGAAAGTAATCCAAAGCAGTTTTAGTATATTTTCGACTTTAACCTCAAGATATAAGTTGGAAATGTATTTGGAGAGATTCTCACTTAGTTTATGTTTGAAATTTATATAAATACGTTGTTGTAAAGATTTTTTTGAAAATGATGAAATGAAAAAAGATACAGACGCTCCTAACTTAATGTGTTGCTTTTAAAGAATATTTTGACGATTAGAATTTTATTCCTAAAGTGTTTAAATCTTACCCGATAAACAAACGTCACACTTGGCACCTCCTGTATTATAAATACATTTGAGACATTCCCCAGTAGTCGTATTACAATTTCCGATAGCGTTCGGGTCAATATTTCTGTTACAGTCGCATATTTTACAAGGAGCGATTGGTCCAAATTGTCCCGAAGGATCTCCAAAATAACCGTCCGAGCAAAATTCACATCTATGTCCAGTATATCCTGTGGGACACTCCGTACACATGATGTGTTTGTCGTCGATCTGGATACAAGGACCGTTGTTAGGACAACCACAAGGTTGACAATCGTTGGGGGTACCTAGATCAAATACCAAGAGCTATATAATACAAGGAGTTTCAAAAGAAATGTAAACACATTTAAATGTAAACTGTTTTGTTAGCGTAAACTTTAGATTTGGCATAACTTCACAAGAAAAAGTCCGTAGGTGTTAAATCGGGAATGCGTCTACACTTCTACTGGATATCCAAATATCATGAAAAATGAAAAAAAGTTTCGTAGTTCAGGCACGAAGATATAAAATGTAACGTTACCTTTTAGGGCGTTCCCATAATATCCTCTGTTGCAGTATTGGCAGTTTTCTCCCGTTGTGTTGTGTTGACAAATGCATTTACCTGTTTCTGAATCACAGAGGCTGGCGTGATTGTTGCAGTCACACGGTACACAAGGTAAGAAAGGGTCGTTTCTCGCTGGCGAATGTCTATATCCTGGAGCACACGATTCACAAAACTGCCCAGTGTAACCTAGAAGATTAAATTTGCTTTCAGTGCTCGAAATTTGATTCAAATACAATTTAGGACACAAACTTTTTGAAGGGTTCCAAAATTGAACACTGAAGACATGGATAGTCTGTTAGAAATCCTGAACGTTTTACCTGTTGGGCAATCGCATGTTTCTATCCAATGAGCAGGTTCACCAGCGCCTCCTCTTAGAGCAGATTCTAATCTAAATTTTTCCATGTATCCAACACCACCGAAACCATACGTTCCTTTAATTTTAATAGCAGTTATGTTTGTTATAATGGAGATAAAGACAAAGGAAGATACCCTTGGTTGCCATCCGTAATTAGGATGCTCATTAAGGCGAAAACTAAATTTTTGAGCCTGAAATTTACCACGGATATTAATTCAAATTTAATAAAATTCATTATTGGGTCTTACTTGTATCGAAGGCAACTTATTTTGTTGTGAAAAGATTGTATTAGATATAGACAAACCATTTCCTTCGATAATAACATCGGTTGCCGATGGAGTTGGTCTGTTGTTACCAATTTTCAGTATAAATTCTAAAAGTTGATTGTACGATGATCTCTGATCACCTAAAAATCTATACGGAGCCGCAAAATATATAATTTCGTCCTCTAAGCACCTCACACCTATGCTTTGAGTGAACGAATCGTATTTCAATGGAGAAGATCTTCCATTAATATCTTCAGCTGTCCATTTTTCATCGCTTCTCGCAAAAGTTGATTCAATAGTATACTTTGAGTATCCAGGAGTTGATTTACAACTGGAAGAATGTCCGTAACAAAAGCATGGTGTACATCCGAATGGATTTTCCAATTGAAGATCGAAGAAACCAGGTTTGCACTCACGACACCTTTTCCCCTCTACATTCTCTTTACAATAACATGTTCCGGAATAAGGATTACATCTTGGTTGGTTATCAGTAGACCCCACTTGTGAACATGAACAATTTTTACAACCGTAAGCAGAGAAATCATAGAAATTGATTTCGCATCTATCGCATTTTTCTCCAGTTACGCCAGGCATACAAGAACATATTCCTTCATCGTTACACTGCAAATTTCTTGATCCAATTCTGTTACAATCGCACGGTATACAATATCCATCTTGTCTCATATAGAAATTGTCTCTGCATCTTTCACAGTTGACTCCGTCTCTATTAGCTGTACAGTCCAGACAGTGACCACCATGTCCCGTCTTTTCGTACAGCTTTTGGTCGAAGTAACATCTATTGGAATATCCGTTACAATTGCATTCTGAAACATTCATAATATGTTACTAAAACAGACACGTAGTGTGCAAAAAAATACTTTATATTCATGACTTAATTCACCGATGCCTCGTATTCCAAACCAATTAAATATCCAAACAAAAGATCGTCAAATGAATAATTAATTTTAAATTGCCGGTATGGAATCTAGGGAATTGATGCACGCCGCTGGATCTCTTCATTAAAACAATACTATTTAAGGTTATAAAACGTCTACGAAGACTTATAAGGTACAATCTCCAAAAAGCGACATCATTAGCGAAATAAATATCTTACAAAGACCAGAATGACTGTAAAAACAATACCCAGCTCGATTCTTGTATTGGCGCGCTGGCGAAATTACGGCTTATTAAAAATAATTGGTAAGTTGTATTCTAACAATAGGCGGCTTCTTTGTTATTCCTTTGACTGAAAAATTGAAAAAAAAGAAGTTTTTGACCAACTTTCACAAGATTATGTGTTTCATTTCCAAGAAAACATCAATAAAGTCCACAAATTGGTTATATATAATCGTAAATTAAAATTGCGTGAGATACTTGAGAATCTAAATATATCAGAAGGGTTTGTTTTCACCATTATGCATGAACATTTGGGCACGAGAAAGGTTTTTTCAATGTGGGTGCCGCGTTTACTCACAGTCCATCAAAAACAACAACGTGTTGATGATTCACAAATCGATAGCAACGATTGTTACGAAGAAATTACACCTCGAATTGTTCCCTCAACCACTCTATAGTCCAGATCTGGCCATCAGTGACTACTGGCTATCCGTTGATCTCAAAAATGCTCATAGGTAAGAAATACTGCTGAAATGAAGAAGCACTGATGTTTATTTTGAGGCAAAAGACAAATCCTTCTACAACCATTGCATCGAGAAGCTAACGAAGCGTTGGAATGATTGTATTGATCTCGAAGGAGATAACATTGATGAATGAAATCGATTTTTGGTAAAAAATGTGTTTTTCTTAGTTAATAATTGTCATTGCCATTGAGTGATGTGATGGTAAAAGTTTATGTGATTTAGTGTACTGAAAGATCGATAAATATGCTTCAATTAGCAAAAGTACTGCTTGGCGTTTTAACAAGAGACGTAAAAGAAGTTACTGAAGCTTAGGATGAAGCTGATGCAGTAACTTCGGTTGATTTCAATTCAATAGATACAGAAGCAAATAGAATTGACCAAAGGTAGTACTCCAATGGAACGTAGTCAAAAATTATACCCTTTGAAATTATTCAAAAAACGTGAATATTGATTTGATATTAACGCGCTTTTTTTATAAACCTTGGTTAATGTAAATTTATAGACTTTATTGTTGTTAATATAAAAATAAAAAATTTTATTCATTATCCTCCTCAAATAATACAGGCCAACAGAAAACTTTTTTTATTTTAATAGCTGATCTTTATAGATTTTTATGTGCTGAATCCAAATCTGACCTTAGTTTTTTTGTATCACCCATAGTTTCCAAGCAGTATGTATTTTATTATAATCAAACACCTCTGTACGGTATATAGGGAAACTGTTTACTTTTCAACTGGAATTTGTCTATATATTTTTTCCCTTTTTTCTTTGAAACTTTTGCGCAACTTTTTCTGCGATGATTCGCTTGCTGAACTGACCAACAGTAACGTTTCCCCATCACTTTAACATCCCGGTGAAAACGCTGACCTTGCTCAAAAAGTGAACTTTAAGACTTATCAAACATCCTAACTCTTCAAACTTTTTCAGTATGTGGGTAAAAATATTCTGGGTCCTTTTCATTTCCCAAGAACTTGGTGACAACTTGCTTGAAGGATACCCATCCTTGTATTTATTTGAGGTCATTGCGGATTCGAAATTAACGTCAAGAAGACGCCTTCTTTCAATTTAGCTTCCGAAATGTGTGAAAATTTGAAACAATACAAACTGTGGCCTAATGTGGCATGAGGCCTAACTTAATATGTAGTGGTTGTAGGAGTACGTTTTTTGCGCAAAATGTTCTTTTCGCCAGACTTTGAAGACTCTCTAGCAGGCCAGTTCTTTTTGCACCAATGTTGTTTCCTAGCTCTACTGTCCCATTCACACAGGAAACATGGTAACTTGGTAAAACCACCTTGCTGACCAAGGAGCAAGCATGTTACTGAGAACTATCAACTGAGAAGGTTCTCGTTATTATTCTTGAACGCGATACGTCAACTGCCAAGTTTGTATGTATATCTAGAGCTTTGGCTCCATAAGGCACAAAATAACTCTGATTGTCTTTCAGACTGTACTAGTCTTCTTACTTAAATGATTTTTGGTTTATTTTATATTTAAATTTCAGTCGAATCAACTAGTTACCAACCAAATGAAAAGTACTTAATCAAAATTCCATTTAAGATTAAATTAAAATGAGCCGCATTTCCAATTAAGGAAGTTTCAGCAATATCATGTTTTCAATAACGTTAATAGAAAATTGATACGGGCAATTAATTTATAAAATTAAATCATTCATTACATCAATTATCATTTCAATAGCAAGCGATATTAGGTATGATGAGGTTTCAATAAAAAAATCGCTGTATATCGTTAACGTCCTACAAGTTTTTTAATGTAATCAACAACATTCGCCATGTAGTCAATTATTTAAGCATCATAATTTAAAATATATCAACTGTCTCATAATTCTTTAACGGATAACACGATCTGTTATTTATTTTTATTAAAAATTTGTCTTGAATATAGACTTTAGCGTTAGAACGATGAAGCTGACAGAATTGACTTGTTTGAAGTCGAAATTTGTCACACTGGAAAAAGTCGTTCCAAAGGTATAACTCGACCGGGCGGATGTAATTTGGGCGCTAAAGGATTAATGTACTTTTTACAACATGTAAACTAGGCGTCAAGACCGAAGGGTCATTTTAATCTTATGTGTATTTTGGGCGCTAACCGACTGAAGTACATGATTTATGAAATACAGTTATTTATTGAATCACCGACATTTATAATAAGATATATTTTTGTATTTTTGGATTTTCCTATAAGAGAAATGACCCATTATCACTTGAGGTCTGAAAAAATTTACCATCAGAGGGGGCTACTTTGCACTTTTTTGTAACACTCTACAGAATAAAGTAAATTTTATATTTTTATTTAGTACATATTACATATAAAATAAGAGATTTACATAACCTCACCTCACCTAACTTAACCTACTTAAAACTCTATCAACTTCCCCTCTATTGGGTTATTTTATGACTCGATCTACCTGCACTTCTTAGCGCCGAAAATACATGTCGGATTATCTACCCTTCTTGGTCAGACAGGTAAAGAAGGATGGTTAGCGCCCAAATTACACCCGCCAACTCGACCAGTGTAGCTTGAGACTTGAGTTTTGGATGCGCGATAGTCATGCGGGTCGGAATATGTCGAGAGCTCATTTTAGGGACGGGCAAATGAATGGATTATATCGATAAATATCATATCGATATATTCAAAGAATATCGATGTATGCAGCGTAAAAATCAGAGCGTTGAGTATTTTTTATTTTTGTCAGTTCTATTTATTAATTAAATAAAGTATTATAAATTATATCTATCTATATATCTACTAATATAGGATCCTTAGTTCCATTTCCAGATTTTGGTGGTATTGAATTTGTTGATATTTGTATAAAAGCATTATAATATTTTGTTATCAAATGCGTCGCTAAATTTGTCGTATTTCCACATGTTTTTTATGTGTTACCACATAAATTACAAGAAACATGTTGATTGTTCCCATTTTTAGTAAAACAATTCCACACTACAGACATTATAAATAAAAAAATAACAATTACATAACGAAAAGACACAACAAATCACACAATCACTGTATAACTATAGTTGTCACGGTTACACGTACACATATGTAAATAATTAATTAATTAAATATTACAGGTAAAATAAAGGGTTTTCCAATAAGAGGTGTTATTTTGAACAGCCCGCTATTTCGGTGAATGTCACTTTTGAAGCTGTCATTTTTTGACATTTGACAAGTAGAAACTACGCCATTAATGAAAATGGAACGATACACGCTTCAACAACGCATTGAAATTATTAAAATTATTAATATAAAAATAGTGAAAGTTTGGCAGAGACGGTTCGTAAAACTAAAACATTTTTGGGTCGACGTGAAGCACCTTCTCGGACCGCAATACAGAAGTTGGTGGAAAAATTTGAGATGTTGGGACAAGTTGGTGATGTGGAGAATAAAACCCGTGCACGTCACTCAAGAACAACTGAGAATATTGGTGCTGTAGCCCAAAGTGTTGAAGAAAACCCAGGTTTGTCCACTCCTCGTCGTTCTTTGGAATTAGCCATTCCCCAAACGTCATTACACCGTATTTTGCATAAAGACTTGAGTCTTAAGGCCTATCAGTTCAGTTCAGTTAACAGAAGAACTCAAGCCGGCCGATCATCAACAACGTCGTGTCTTTGCTGATTGGGTCTTTGAAATGCATGAAAATGATCCGGATTTTCATCGAAAAATCATCTTAACTGATGAGGCCCGTTTCCACCTTGGTGGTTACGTCAATAAACAAAATTGTCGAATCTGGAGCTCGGAAAACCCAAGAGTTATTGTTGAAAATCCTCTCCATCCTCAACGCGTGACTGTTTGGTGCGGTTTATGGTCTGGCGGTGTCATTGGACCTTACTTTTTCGAAAATGAGGCTGGAGCAACAGTTACGGTGAATGGATTGCGCTATCGAGAGATGATTAATGATTTTTTATGGCCGGAATTGGATGGTATTGATTTGGACAACGTTTACTTTCAACAAGACGGCGCTACGTGCCACACCAGCAACGAAACCATCTCGATCTTTTACGGGAAAAATTTCCGGACCGTGTTATCTCTCGAAGAGGTGATCACAATTGGCCACCGAGATCTTGTGATCTATGATTTATGGCCAACAAAGAAAGATAAGTTCTACGCCAACAGTCCAGCATCGATTCAAGATGGAATTCGTGAGGCTATCGAGGACATAGGGCAGCCGCTTTGCAATTTGGTTACGGACAATTTCATGAAAAGGATATGGTCCTGTAAGCGCAGTCGTGGCGGCCATTTGGCTGATGTTGTGTTCCAAAATTGTTCAATACTTTTGTAAATATTGGTAGAATTCCGTAGAATTATCATTAGTGACTTGTATTTAGAATTTTTTAACCCGTGGTCATTCAGCTTTCAAGACAATTACAAGATGTAACCTGATATATAAAGCGCGGATTTATATTCAAATAAAATTGAAAAAATATGCGCATTTATATTCCTTGCGGACCCCAACCCCAAAAAACAATTTGTTTCGCACCGAACCACATATATTTAGCTTTCGTCGATATGTTGATTTTTAATAATGTTTGATATAAATAAAAAAAGTATTTTGCTATCATTATTTTTCGTTTGCTGTCTTTGCTTCTCTGCCTGCGCATTTGAAGTCTCAAGCTACATTGATCGAGCTGTTGTACTCCAATGGAAAGATGTATAAATATGATTTGTGACGTCCTCGGAGTTTGGCGTAGAAGTAAACAGTGTGTTCAGTACGAGTACATTCATAATTTCAGTGCTAACTAAATACTACGAAGTGTAGAATCAAGAAAGAAGATCCCTTATGGGGGAAAACTTGAAAAAATGTTCATCTGTAAATAACAAATTAAATGAAAATTGAATCGCGTCCAAATGAAAATTAGATCCTTTCAAAATCTAAAAGATATGCGTCGATTACACTAAGGTAATTTAAATCGGTTGTTTTTTTATTAAAGCACCGATCATCTAGCAGAATTATAATAGATTGAGCTTCATAGAAAACGTGTGCGGCAATCGAGAATTTGTCAGGGTATAATTTGCTGTTACTTTTGTGAGATTTGCCACCCACGTACTTTTTATCACAATTTAAACAATGAATTTCACAAACTATGTTAATAAGTTTATTGGTTGGTGTTTTATCTTTAATTCTAGTAAAGGCAGATTGTATTGTAAGGTTTTGTCTTATTTGTCAATGGATGAAAAATCTATGAACCCAACGATACTTTATAAGCATGTTACTTTCATCCGAGGGATCAGTTTGGATGGGAATCGCGATTTTTATTATAAAATTTATTAAAATCAAATTAATTTAATAGATGAGATATAATGATTATTAATTGAGAAGGTTACTACTTACTGGATCCCGTATACCAAGGCGTTATTCCATCCCAAAGAGTGCATCGACTTATCTTCGTCAGAGTAAAAAGAAAAAATAATAATGCGAAACATCTCCGATGGCCCATCGCATTTATTCAAAGATTATCGAACACTGCCGAGTTACGTAATCAGTCTTAATATAATTAATCATTCGATGAACATCTTCTACAAATTACACTACATCTTGCGGTATAATTTTATAACGCTATTGCCGTTAATTCTTTGAATATGTGAGAAAAAAAGTCATTCCGGCACTATTACACTGGTTTATTCGATATAATTACATTTAGTTGCCGAAGAATATTTTATTTATGGTAAAAGAAAATTCCACATAAAAAAATTGCGACAGATTTATAACTATTTACGTTTTCTGGACTCCTATTATGGGAAGGTAATCTGTACATGAGATAAAATAATTTATATCATATGGTAGAGCAATATTTGTAGTACAATTATTAAATTTATGATTTTGTATTATTACATTATGTATATAGATTTCGGTAAGGCATTTGATGAGGTACCCAACATAGAGTTGAGATTAGAGAACTGCTGATAGACAGAAAAAGAACATCGGTATACCACTCTATATCTCTCTCTAATCTATTCTGATTAAATGTCAAAGCAAACAGAAATGATTAGTGATAGATCGAGGCCGGGTTTCTTCACTTTCTACTAACTATTACTTACCGAATAACCAAAAATTCAGTTTCTTTACCTTCGGATAAACTAAACCTCCGAATAAATCGAGTTATTTGCCAAATAAGTTATTAGACAGTCAAAACTGTCAATTAAAAAGGTTAGTAGAAACTTAACCTAAAATATTATACATCAAAAGTGGTTTGTTTATTTATTGCACGTATATTTGATTAGTTCATTTTCGGAAATATGCGTCGTACAAATAATTAAATATATAATATGGAAGCTTTCCAAGATTTAGAAGATTTGTTTGCTGAGGAATTGATCGAGGAAATACAGCAAATTCCAGAAGAACGAGCTTATTCCGTTCGTCATAAAATTGATCATTACAATTTTTGGTCCGATTTTTTTACCGTTTTCTTTTTCCTTTCCTATCAATTATTTTCAATTTAAACTATAATTTTCAGATCAACATTTCAACTAGCCACTACATAACCTTAACAAAACACGTGCAAATTCAATTAAGCACGGAACGTTATCACAAACACAGATCATAGGAAAACGTCAATAGAAAAACGTTTTTTTTTGCTTATTTCTTTCCTTATTCAATACATGGACGTTCGCTATATAGGCATCTTTCATAGTGTTACCAACTATAGACTATTTGTTGAGTACTTAATCAAGTGACAGATACTTATTGATTAGTTCGGATTTAAATAAACTAGGGTGAAGAAACGGTAGTGATATCCCGATGCTTTTTCTTTCTCTCTCGATGGTACAAAACGTTTTTTCTATTTTTATTATCAATTGTATATGTTTGTTACCTAAGTGCTTATGTCAAAATTTTACATATTAGGTAGTGATGGCGTTAATTGTAATACAATCAAGGAGCTTGTACTGACTAATACCCCCAATTTCAAAGACATTCAAAGCAATTTAATAAGTTACATTGTTAGATAAGAAAATTTCTAACCGACAAAAGTTTAAATTCGGAATTGGTGACAACTAGTTCCATTAGGAGCTTGAACCAGACACAATAAGTCCCATAATGCGAGTTTATACAAAATTATACAAAAAATTGAAGTCAAATTCTATCCGTAACGAATACACGAAAAAAGGAGTGGCGGCTACCAGGAAATATATTGATTGTTAAAATTACTTTTTAACGATTGAACAATAAACGAGAGATTTCTCTAATTGCGAGAATTAGAAACAGAACTTTTTTTTTTTCTTTTCTATTCTTTTTCTATTGAATCAGACATTCAATTGTTAATTGTTTTCATTACTCATACAACCGACGTGAATCCGCATTAAAGAGAAAACTCGTCTTTTAAACTCTGATTTGGCGTGTAGCTTTTCTTCCAGTTCGACGAACTGCCTACAACGCCCATTCTTGTTTAGGCAGCCGTGAAAGATGGAGCTTCCACTCTTACGATTCGTTTCTAATGTGTAACAAAGTTCCTCCGGTGAACATTCATTCCCGCAAATGATGCAGAAGATTCAAAGATAGACGTGCAATGTTTTGGCCCATCACTGCTCTTAGACGAAGCGAAAGTGGAAGATCTGAAGGGATCTTAGTAAGTAAGTCTCAACATTTTAAGAGACCGTTTAGAATATGCCACAGGTGGGTACAGAAAATGCTGACGGATTACAACAAACGACAAATTGTGAAATTGGCCAATCTCTTTCCTGATTTAAAGTCACACTTGTGAGGAGCTGAAAGAAGAGGTCTTAGCTTTCCAAATATGTATTATTCAATGCCAATAAACATATTTTTCATTGTGAAAATTCGTTGGGAATGTACAACAAGCCTCGTAGTACTGGAAGCAAATAGATGAATTTCGCGAACAAAGGGGTGAAGCTGGTGTGAAGAGGGTGAAACTAAAATTTCGAAGAAATACCTCGTATATTATTTTCAAGAGCCATTTCTGTCGTTTATTACTTTGCCTTTTTTATTGATCTCCTTTCAAATAAACGTTAAAAAACAGGAACTTTTTTAAACTAATAGTTTTTGAACAATTTATTTAAACATTATTAATCGTCTATTGTTATGTTGTAATTATTTAATAATATATTATTATTGACATTAATTTAATTAGTGATTGTTTAGCAATACTGTAAAATATGTTTCGTTTACGAGGGAAGTATAAATATTACTTAAAATCATAATTTTAGTCTTTAAAGTTATTATATTATACACAGAATTTAACATTTCTTGAGATTTTTAACAATTTTTCATTTAGAAACGTTATATTCAAAATCCATGTATATCCGGTTATAGTAGCAGACTTTGAAACTTGTTTTCATACTTGCGATTATGAAATACTAGTTGAATAATGAAGTATTTGCTACTCTCTAAATGTATTCATCATATTTTTTGTTAAACCGTGTACAGTTTGAAGTACGACGAGGTATCTGAAGTGGCTAACGAAAAAATAATACTAACTGTATTTTAGTCTGTAATAACTACCTAAATACATTTATTAAAAAATATTTAAAATGCACTAAAAGTTTTGGAACAATGGTTTTTAAGAATGATTTAAATAATATATGGGTGATTCCGTTCTAACTGTGATTTTTTGTATTCAAAATTTCAAGATTTTAAAATTTAACTTTTCTAACTTTTTTATGCATATTATTCATATATTTTACTGTAAAAATAAAACTCTAAGAGGAATTTACTACAACTTCAAAGTATCACGAGCAAGACACAAATGTCGGATTTTGAGTTCCACGGTACTGACTAATTTATCCACGGTACTGACATGGTAACTTAAGATATCAAACAACAAGTGCATCAATTTTCCTCAGTTTGATCATAAACATTAGAATTTATAAGGTAATTAGTTTAAATCATTTGTTACGACAAAAAAAATTAATAATTTATCGGTAAATTCTAGGAATGGACATGACACGGTACTGACATTCAAGTGATGTAGTATAAGTTTTCTTTAAGTGGCAAGTTATATTGTATAAAAATAATGTTTAAATATCTTAAGAATTATTCAATTAACACAAAATTTTTATTAATTGATTATTAATTAATGACTAGTACAAAAAAACAATACAGGACATTGAATATCACAGTTAGAACGGAATCACCCATATGCTGCTGTGAACAAAAAATCAACTCAGTCGACACTCCTGCAATCGCAGGTCACTTGGAAAAAAAATTAACACAAAATTGAATTTTTTTCAGTTAAATCTTGAAGATAATAGTATGAGTATAGGTAATAGAGCTGCTCCAGCAGTCACTTTATTGCGACAACGCCAGAGTCAGAGAGAAAACGACGGATTCATTAATTGCTGAGAAATTGATTCTCACGGAAACGCGAGGAGTGGCTGTATGCAGCTAATTAGCAGGTCAATACTCGTCGACTGCAAGTTCCAAACGATAATATTTACAGGATGTCGAAACTGCCCTTTTTCGATCGATGAAAAAGCGATTAGAACCTGTTATTTGGGCCAGAACAGAGAACACTAAATTTTGATAGGTTAATTCCAAATACATTATTATTTTGACGAATTTAAACTTTATTTTCTTCGCTGTTAATTATAATCCTTTTCATTGTTTAATATTCCATTTTTTTTTAACAAAAAATAACTCAATAAAAACATAGGCCACTCATTACAAAGTTAAGTCTTTTAGATGACAAAATCATAAAAGAAATGGAAACTACAGACTTTTCATCATGCGATTTTTCTTTGCTCATTAATGTTGACACATAGGTACAGAAATGTAGAAGAAGGTTGTTCGTATAGTGAAAAATAAGCGAAAGAGGCTTTACTGTTCTAATTCCACGTCTGAAAAAGCAATTTAACAATTTCTTTCAGATACTACAGTCCAATTAATAAGCTGCTGTACGAAAAAAATTAATTAAAATATGAATAAAGCGAAGAAATACTTTTAAACTCTTTCTCGTTATTCTCTATTCTATCATATAAGTTTTCTAATATGATACAAAACATTTAAATAGATTTATAATGATTGTGCAGTACTTTATAACATTTGAAATACAAAAAATCTATTTGCATCTACAGAAATTTTGATTTGACCGTTTAAAATTATTAAAACGAAACTCGATTTAATTATTTTCTTCATTTTCGTCAATAAACCACCCTATAATTTATTATTGTAATAATTTCAATACCAAGATGTGTTAACTTCGGAGTTAATAGTGATTTTTTCAGTCAAATATCAATAAACGTTATATATTGGATGAAAAATCAAAATATGCCAGTTGTTGAGATGATTCTTAAGACTATGAAATGCTAATTAATGATATAATGACAGATTTTACACCATCTAAATAACTATTAAATTTTGTACTACCAAAATAAATGTTCTTGATTCTAGATCTCTTATGTTTTAAAATTAGTTTTTTTTATTTATAATTTAGATATCTCTAAGTCTTTATCAAAGAAAGTCGAAACGTCAAAATTTATCATTCTTTCAAAAATTATCAAAAAAACTATATTTATTATCAACACAAGAGTGTTAAAAATAGTCTATTTGTTCTATATTTTTTACAAAAACCATAAGGACACAATAGGTGTTGTTGATTAAAACTTTACATACTTTTCGGAATAAATATTAACAAACGTTTCATTATTTTCAATAATTTGGTTAACAGATTGGACGGTTTCAAAGTTAACCTCAAAAATCATATTTTTGTTTTGTTTAAATATTCAAAATGTAAAAGGAACGTATATAATATTTACTATATAAATCACGTAGATATAAACCGAAAATGTTATCACTAATATCACTATCTGTCACTTAGTCACTTAGTGGGATATTTTTGTTTTTGTATCGTTGTTGGCGCTATTCACTTAAGGCGACAACCGACACTGACTCACGGCTAGACGCGAAGTGCAACCTTATAAGATTGCAATTTGTTTTAGATGGAACGGCATTTGGTATCCGCTCTCGGAAGGAACCGTTGCTTTTTTATTGGTCTAAATGAACCGTGATTCATTGATCGGTATTGGGAGAATCAATTTAATAGATTCGATTACATTAAGAAAACAAAAATATACGAAAATATATAGTTTTTTATCGCGAGATAGTGTTAATCACATTTTGTACAACTCAAATTTATCCAGACCTTAATTTAACATTCATTTTCAGAGTTAAATGTCTTGGGGACGATACACAAACAGACTTTTTCAAGAAACTGGTGGTTGTAGTGCAAAAAGTCAAGATGCTATCATCACCATAACTTTTTACTCCAAAATCTCTTCTTCAAAAAGTTAAAAATGGAAACAAGGAGGAAAGGAAAATGTCTTTAAAGAATTTATTAACCCAACATTTTGAGGAAAATGGGAGCAAGAAGATGATCGGTACAAAACTGTTTCAGAAGCTGCTAAAGTTGAAATAGAGGAAGACAAACAAGAACTAAAACGACCTGTGAATTCTTACAAGATTTTGGTTCACTCATTCAACTATATTTTTGCGAACGTTGGCTATCAATAGGGCTATTCCTTATATTGCGCACTGCATTTCAAAACAGATCAACAGATGACACTCCAAACCACTGGCCAAGGTTGTTAAACCATAAATGCTGTCTTCTCCCAATCAACTGCAAAAGACGGTATTTATCGTGACTTATTATGTGGCTGTAAAGACGACTTTCGTCTGTTTCCTAAATCTCTGCATAACTTCCAAGTTGCTGATATGTACCGTCCAGGATATTTTCAAAATACGTCGATATATCCACATTTCGAAAGATTCCAGTCTGTTTTCTGTTGCCCCAGTTGCAGTCCAAACCTTTACGCTATAGAAGAAAAAAGAAAATATTTAGCATCTGACTAGTTTTCATTTTAATTGTAAAGGAATATCTTTGGTGGTTTATAGTTTTTTCATGTTGTTAAACTCAGCTCGAGCTCTTTCTATCCGTGATCGTATTTCTGATGCCTGGTGCCATTTTGCGTTTACTGTAGATACTGACCGTTTATCGTTAGACACACTGGAGGATGTTGACTTTTTAATATTTTGTAGATCTCCATTATTATTTGCTTTAATTACTGTATCGGCGGCATATGTAATTTTGTCGATTGCTTCTGCGTTGACTTCTATGCCATCTGCCAGTACTTTTCTAAATATTTCTACGGAGTAAATATTGAATAGGAATTACCTCTATACGTTTATAGTCAGTCCTTTAGACAGAAACGTTTGACCTTGACAACGTTGAATCTTCACCTTACCAATATCATAAAACAGAAGACATTGTTTGGAGATGGAGTGGATGGATAAGTCTTGCAAGATAAATCTTGCAATAGTAGTCATAAATAAAGTCAAGCAATTAAAAAATAGAAGAATTGCAGATCCAGGGGGAACTAATGAAAAATGGAACAAATAGATACACCAGGAATATACTAATTACGATGAAGAACAAACCAAGAGTGTTTATAGATTCACAAAAGGCTCCTGAATTATGTGGAGCAGCATTAGTTCACATTTTTTTCTTTCAGTGTGGTACTTTGAACATTCTATGACTTGGAGCACTTATTGGCTTCACGTTTTATCATGTAACTATGGGTAAATTTTCAATTAAATTCTTCATATCCATTAATACCAATAAGGGATGAGATTTAGCAATGTATTGAACCAGATATTGTTCTTAATTCATTGTTTTTATATATTGAGGGAGTGGAAACTAAATTGAAGATCTCTCTAATCTGTATAGTCTTTATAGTTATTGTTAACCAGCACTTCTCGTTTGTTTATGTCAAGAAACGCGTACATTCTGATATTTTAAATTGTATAATTTGGTTGTTCTTAAACATTTTCAAGTCTCGTTTGATATGTAGAATTTTTTTATTCTTCTAATTGACACGTGGGCGCCAAATAACATACTATGCGTATAAATCGGTCGGAGTAGGCTTAATAATAATCGAAGGCGAAGTGATTCTCATCATTTACTGCGTCGAAAAAAGTTAATTGAGAAAATTGGTTGTAAGTTGGAAGTAGAAAATAATTTAATGGAACTAATTGTAGAAATTTTAGATGTGATTGTTACTAGTAATTTGTTATTGCTACTTCAAAGATAACGAAATAATAATACAACTAGATATATACTTTTATTTTAAATAATATGAGAACCATCATTGGCAATTTATATTTTATCTGAGATAATTGCTTTTATTTGACAAAAAACAAGAACTATTATTCTCTTATTTGGATGAATATGATACAGATAACACCTCCACTGAAAAAAAACCCAAAGGTGTATCATACAATTGCAAAAATACTAATTACAAATATATATGGTGGAATATTTAGTACCAAAATTATTGTAAATAAGTAATTTCGGTTTTGTAGTATAAAATAAAACACTTTTCTTTTAACAATGAATATTTTTTTATCAATTATATATTTTCCTTTCGCCATCTTTCTTTCAGCCTCACGATTCCACGTTCATAAAATTTCTGATCCTAATCAGCAAAATACTGAACCGTTGAGATTGAAGGTCATCGTCATTTGTGAAAGTTTGACTAATCAAAGAAGTTTTCAAACTTCGAAATAAATGGTAATCAGATGGTGCCAGATCAGGGCTGTATAGTAGATGTGGCATCACTTCTCAGCTAAGCTCCAATAGTTCCCCACGAGTTGACAAAGATGTGCGTCGCCTTGCATTACCATGGTGGCCGTTTTTTTTCGATTGCTTCATCCAGTTTCATCAATTGTTGAGAGTAAACGTCAGAATTGATCGTTTAATGTTGTTGTTGTTGTTGTTGTAGTCCCACCAAACTAACCCCATGAACTTTTTTCGTTGTTTTTCAGCCTTCGATGTAGTTTGTGCTGGTTCATCGTGTTTGTTTCATCATCGTTTTCGAACTATGTTACTGTACAGAATAAAATTTTCATCACCTTTGATGATTCCTTTCAAAAAAAGGGTCGCAAATGTTGATTGTTTGTGTTAAATGTCTTTCAAATCGTGAGGTACCCAAATATCAAGCTTCTTAACTAGCCCAAGACATTTTAAGTGTTTTCCAATTATAGGGTGCGATATATGTAGCCTCTTCGCAACCTCTCGAACAGTTTTATAACGATCCACTTGAATTATTACTTTAATTTGGTCATCGTCAATTTCAGAAGGTCAACCAGAACGTTGTTCATATTCGAGGGAGCTTCTCCAGAAGGAATTTTTCATACTAATTCCGCCACGTGCAATCTATTAAGCAATCAGCAACATAAACTGCTTTGTTAGCCGTAGCAGCTTTCTTTCGTTTATAAATATGCCGAAAATGTTCGTTTAAATGACGCACTAATTGCTTCAAAAGTTACGTCAATTTGACCAGTACCACGTGACAAGTAGCAAAGTACAGCACTAACATAAGTTATTACAAAAATAAAGCAACGCGCTCTATGATTAAAAAGTGAAAGTATTCAGTTTCCAACTTTATATTATTTCTTACATATCAGAGAAAAAATGAATAAAACATATTTAAATCATCGAGGTATGATTCGTTGCGTAATTTCATTACAAATGCTACCTTAAATAGTAAAGTGAAATGACTTAACCTTAATATCCATGACTATTTTTGTCGTGGGCGCCAAATATGCCGCCGATCTTGTCGAACATCGAAGTAAGCCTCTTAAGGTAATACCGGACATTGATAGACAATTGCCGACGTTGTCTGTCGACCACAATTCTCGGAGACATGCAAATGAGATTTTTCAAACTGATATTAATACAAATGACGAATATACGTATACGAAAAAAAAAATTCTACGGCTTAGATCAAACCGAAATATATTCAAAGTATAATTTGCTTGCAGAAAATTAGACACAAGGTTAGATCTTGCGATGCAGTTATCATAGGGCACTCGAAATCTGAATCTTTTACGCTGATATCTCTTTTTGATCGTACCCAAAAATGGTGAGCATCGAAATTGGTATCCTATAAAGTGGTAGAACTAGATTTCAAGAAAAAACTTTTAGTAGTACTAGTATTAACTGTATTAACTTGCCAATACTCCAGAGCCTTCCACAATTTAAAGGTAAGAATAAGCCTCTATTTTGTTATAGAGTTCGTCATTTTCCGTTTTCTTAAATTCACACGTTATTATTCACTGTTGGTATCGCTTCCATTGATTATCTTTAGTTTCTTCTTTAGCAGTTATTTTTCACTTGTATTTTTTAGGTAATTCTGCTCTATTTTGAGACAATGAAACAAGGTGGCCATTAAGACTAATAATTCAGAGATTAGTTGTCAATTTCGAGATTTAAATCTTCATTATTTGATCTTTTGATGTTAATCCTTTTTTTTGCGATTTATTCCTGACCATAAGAAGTTAAATATATACTAGTTTTCAGTATTCATCTTCATTTTTTACATTCTTATCTTCATTTTTTGTTCCATTGCTTATTTGAGGAGATAATTTTGAGTCTTTGATATTATTATTAATAACAATTTTCATAGTGTTAATCTTGATACAGTTCTATATAAAATATATTCTTACCAGGTTTGGTTGGTTAAATTATATATAAACTATACATCAGAATATATAAAATGAAACCCTCTGTAGGTTGAAATTATATTAATTATGTTCGACTATGAAATATGCTTCGTGATAGTATAAGAAATTGAAATGCAAATAATCATCCAACTTCGCAGCGTGCCACCATCATAAACAAGAGACGGAAAGGTGAATGTTCTCGATAGATGCAGTTCGAGATTCTGAACTGGAACTGAATCACTTAAAGAGGTTATACTCTGCGCTAATTGCCCTCTTTTATCGGTCCATTAATTATAAGTCAACCGGTATAAATATCCACGTAAATGGACACTAAGTGGCGGTAAATGTTTTCTTTCAGTTTTTGTACTTCAATAACTATGAGAAAGAGTTGACTATTAACTTTTATCGAAGTTCAGGTCATGCTAGTATAAACGAGTAAGTTATCTATATATTTTAAAAGACAATCTGAATTTTTCATTACGCGTATTATGTTATGTTCAAAATCGTTTTTACATAATTATCCATTAATTTTGTGTTATGAATAAATATTCTTAGTTGAGCAATTCGATAATAAACCCAGCAAGATTAGCTCCCTTTAGCTCCGAGCAACATTTCATTATTAGGTATGATTTGGTTCGAGTAAACCAAAATGTCAACTCTGTGTTTGACGTCGTTCCTTCTAGACTCTAATTACAGCTCAAAATTCAATTAATAATCGTGTTTTTGGAGCTGGTTATCGATTTTCTTTATTTATCGCAAAAACCTTACTGTAGGAGAAAATTCTATGTTCTTAAAAATATGTAAAAGCTATACCATTCGGTAACAATACTTTTAGCAGAAGAATAAATAAAATGAGTGAAGATATTGAAATACAACTTGCTGATAACAATGAATTTCTTAGTGCGAATGGAAGAATCAATTTTGAGAGACAATGAGGTAGTTTTGATAACGTGAGATATCTATTACACGTTTCAGCAATCTCGTCTACAATGTATTTATCATTTTTTGTTTATCCACTATCCTCAAACGCAACCAGTCATCAATTAGGGTATTGTTGTGGCAGTAGTAGTTTTTTTAGCTAAACATTATTCAACCGATTCTCAAACGATTAGCCGTCTATTTTCTCATAATATTTTCCTGTTTTCTTCGACTCAAACGCCCTCAAACCGTCGGAAAGGAAACCGGTTTCGCTTCCTATGTGGCATACTATCAACTTCAACATCAAACCCAATTAAAACTTAATTTCTTCAGCAATGTTTTCTACTTTTTTCTCGATTTCATCGACGAAAATAACATTTTTTTCATCAATATCGAAATATTCAGGCAGTTTCTTCAGCCGTATCAATATATGACACTTTAGGTTAGATTAGGTTAAACTTCAAAACACCGAATATGTACTCTGAAGATCTATTGAAATGTACCAACATAAACCGTTAAAACGTAACTGACACTACCAAAAACAATCAATCCCAACCCCGACCGATTGCAGATAAATCTGATTGGCCACCGTAAGGAAGCATGTTTATCATAGCCAATAGATGCAGAGACGCGTGGTGATCAAACTTCGATCACGCATCGAACTAGCACTATAACGCACTCTTTGGTTTTACTTTCAAAACCCAGTTCTGTCAGTTTAATGAAATCGAATAGAAAATTAGATTTTTACCTTTACATTCATGCGCGTTTTTGAAAGTTGCTCGTTGCCACGGTACATCGTTATAAAAAGGCAAACATTCGTCACAATCCCTCCCGGCTGTGTTATGCTCACATTTGCACGTTCTGATTTGATAGCCGTCTGATCCACGAATTGTTACACATTCTGAAGCATGTCCGTTACATTTACATCTAGCGCCTACAGCGACGTCAGAAATTGCGTAAAAATACGATTTTAAAACTTTTTCATCCCCAAATACTTGATCGCCGAATACATTAAGACGATCCAATGTTATCATTATTTCGGTTGCTGTTACCCATTCCTGAAAATAATCTAGAATAAAATATCATCCGCTGAACAATTATAATGATCTACGTACTTGTAGATCAGGACTATCGTCGAAATTCAATGCAGATGGACGACCTTCCAGCGTTCCAAACGGAACTATCCCCCCACGTAAAGGTGATATATCCGAATATTCGGATGTACAAGAAGCTCGGGTTTCGTCCCCTCGTTTTCGTTGAATGGAATCAGGTAGACCGTAAGTATCTCTACATGTAGCACTGCAACACACAAAACAAGCTAGCGTATTGTTGGTTGTTTATACGTTCGAAATGTTCTAGGTGAAAATTCATTATTAAAGGTTTTTTTTGACGTTACGTATTTAACAAGTTTTGGAAAAATAGTTTGTGAAAATAATCTCGGGCTTCGTCCCCACATTTTAGTTGAATGGAATCATGTAGACCGTAAGTATCTATACATGTGGCACTGCAACACACAAAACACAGCGTATTGTTGGTTGTCTATACGTTTAAAAGGTTCTAGAAGAACATTTACTATATTGAGTATTTTGGAATTTCATATTTAACGATTTTGGGAATACAGTTTCTGCAAATAATAATCTCTGGTTTCGTCTCTTCTATTATATGGAATAGAATCAAGAAGACTGTGAGTATGTCTACAGATAGCGCTGTGTATTGTTGGTTATCTATATGTTTGAAAGGTTCAAGATTCATTAGGTATTTCGGCATTTCATATTCAACAAGTTTTGAAATAAAATTTTCTGAAATTAATAATCTTTAGATGTGAATGTATTATTGTGGGGAAACAATTAGTGATGATTTTGTTTCTTCTTTTACGTCGAACGGAATCGGTCAAACTTTAAGTATCTACACATGTAGCGCGTATTGTTAGTTGTCTATATGTTCGAAAGGTTTCAGATAAAAATTCATTATTGTAAATATTTTGCATATTGAACGATTTGTGGACAAATAGTTTCTGGAAATTATTACCTATAGAACTGATAAGGTATCCACTCACTATCTTCGGTTGTTTTTTTCGAAATAAAAAAACTTTCTGGTCTTGGTGACCAAAACCATATTCTTATATAAGTTATATCGACGGATTTTCCTAAAAAAGATTGATAAATTTCAATTGTATATATCGTGATTATTATGAACAAATTTATTTGTTAAATCTTGCATCTAATTTGAAAATAAGAATGGCCCACATTAGAATATATATATATCAATATATTTTTTCAAGGAAGTATTCAATTAGGTACAATAACTAGGAGCATTTGAATCAAAAGCGTTCAATTCTAGTTTAAATAGGAGTATTCATAAAATATTTTACAAATTTCAGCTCTAAATATTAGAAATAAATAGCTGATACAAGTTACACTGAGAAAAAAGTGGACTGGATTCATTCTTTCACTGTCATGAATGTTTTGATATCGAATCTCAAGTTTTTTATCAATTTCAATGATTGGAAAATAAATTTTAAGCAAATCTGAGACTAATTTGATGGAAATTACTTCAGATCTCTTTTGTATACATGGACGAATGTCTTTGTCCAACTGTTTTTCTATAAAAAAAAATGCGATACAACGAGGTCATTTCAATATGTACTTGATCGTGACATAACATCTTTCATCTAGCGTTGGAATCAAGAAATGACAATAAATTTGACGAATATTGCAATAGATATTACGTTATCCTATCTAGATGAACTTTTTCCTTTGCCAAAAGCTGTTGTTTTAATTTTTAATTCAACCTAATAACTAATATTCGTAATTGACTCTTTAATATTTTAAAAGTAATCAATGAATTATGTCATTAAATCCCATAGAATTGGGTTACTGTCATATGTCATATGTCAATGCGAGCTCTCACACATCACATCAGTTCAAATAAAAACGTTTTTAAAAACATAAAATTGACGGTTCATCCGCTATACAGTCCTTATCGGGCACCCAAAGATTCCTTCTTATCCCGCATGCAAAATTGAGAAGACACTCACCGAACTTTAAAGTTAAATTGACTTGATTCGGATATTGTATCCCTTCGAACATAGTTTCAGATTGCCACCAAGTTGGATGTTCTTCGTTATGAAAATCGGTCATATATTCAGGAAGATGTTGATTCGGATAGCAGAGCTCGCAGGATTTCCTCAAGCTATTTACGCCGGTTTGTTCACAATATTCAGAAGGACCTCGTTGTCCGCAAGTATTCGTGGATTCGATAACTGTATTAAAGGCTGCATTCTCGAAGCCAGGAATGCATCTCTAAAAAGAATTGATGAAATTATTAAACACGAATACACATATTTTGGAATTTGGAAGTAATTTGGAAAAAACATGTTATAAACCACCATTAAAACAATTTTTGAGTAGAATAAAAATATGTTCCGTACATACAATAAGAACTACGGTTTCTAATTGCGGAACGCCCTGTATATTAATATTTCGTACGAAGCTGTAGTATTCAGATTTCAGATTACGCATTTTTCTCGAAAAAATAAAAATGTTAAAATTAGTAATGCAGTTTGAATGCACGTGCATTGCACGGTCAGGGTTTCTTGACCCGTGGTTGGTTGCTGTGTACGTCGGACTCCTTATAAACTCGCGTAAATCTTCGACATCTCACACGGAAGAATAATCGGAACGAATCATAGGCGTGCATGGTCAGAAACAAGGGGATGAATACCACAATCAATATAAATGAAAAAATAATCAATAATAAACGATTGGATCTAATTTATTCTCGCAAATTAATAGTTTTACGTAAAAATTGTTCATCCTGTTTAATGAGCCCATCTCGATAAATATCATTTCATATTTTCTCCACATTTAATGACAAAAATGACTTATGTACATCACTCAATACATCGTGTGACTCATACACAGATGGCGCTGCCATTGTCAAATTCATATGACATTTATAAAGTACCAACTTCCAATCGACTATGTGTAATATTTCATGACATTTCGATTAGTTAGAAAAAAGTGACAGCCATTTAAGTGAAGCTACTTTTGTTATTTTCGAAACAATGGATTCAAAACAATTTGGTATGTTAATTTATCATTGCTTCTTGATAAAAAAATACTGTACAAACTCAGCGATGGCTTCAGAAAAGAACCATTAGTTATTGATTTGCTGAATTTAAACGTGGTCGATGATAGTGAACGTTCTGGTCGTCCAATTGAGGTTGTTACTCCAGAAAATATCAAAAAAGTTCACAAATTGGTTATATCTAATCGCAAATGGAAATTGCTTGAGATTGTTGAGGCCGTAAATATCTCAGAGGGCAGTTTACATCATCATCATCAGTTTACAATTATGGATGAAGATTTGACCATGAGAAAGGTCGATCAAAAACAACAACGTGTTGATGATTCAGAGCAGTGTTGACACTATGTTTACACATAATAAATTAGATTTTTTGCGTCGATATGTGTCAATGGATGAAACATGGATCAATACTTTCACTCCGGATCAAAACGATCATCATCTGGGTGAACTGCAGCCGGTGAACCACGTCCAAAGCCTCCAAAGGCACAACAGTCAGCTGGGAAGGTTATGGTTTCAATATTTTGGGATGTGCATGGAATATGGTTCATCGACTATCTCTAAAAGGGAGAGATAATCAATAGCAAATGATTCATAGAGCTGCTAGATTGTTTGAATGCAAAAATCAATGGAAAACGTCGAAGAAAAAATCACTGTTGAATGGCTTACACTTCGAATTGTTTCCTCGTCCAGTGTATGGTGGAGATATCCCCCCAATGACTAATGACTACTCGCTGAGCTCAAAAAACTGCTCACCGGTAAGGAATTCAGCTCAAATAAGAAAGCAATTGTTGAATCTGAAGCCTACTTTGAGGGAAAAGATAAATCCTTCTACAATCACTGCATGGAGAAGTTAGAGAAGCGATGGAATGATTGAAGGTAATAACATTTATGAATAAAATCGATTTTTGGCAATAAACAATTGTTTTTCTTAGTTAGTCACACGACTTATTGAGTTATGTGTTACAAGGTTTGATATTTGCCAAAATAAAAAGACAGAAACGATTTTTCGACAACAAAGACTTTGAAGACTGCAATATTTGTAACTTATACAGAAAAAAGAAAAAGAAAACCTCGTTGTATGCCATTATATGTTATAATTTTCCTCCGGAAATTATAGTGTTTATATTAATTAATTAATGTGACTAAAGTGAACTTTTTAAATCAAAATAGAATATCAGAAACAATAAATGATGATTTGACATGTTTGAATACCTCAAATTTTAAACCAAAATTGTGTTGAGAGATTTTGAATTCACTCACAAACAAACACAGAAGCGAAGTGAAAAAAAAATGAGCCAATATAAATATATAAAAAGATTATTTTAGAAAGCGACACCTGCCACTTCATAGAAATCTGAATTTTGACGACCACTTCATCCTTCTAAATGAAATTCTTCGACCGTTCATGTATCGCATATTGAAACTGGTTTAAATCTGCTATCAAAAATAATTTTTATGTTAGTTTCTCACGCAGGGAACTGTAAATGAAGTATTTGCAAACGAATTATCCTTTCTTGAAAAAAATCTGCTCAATCTTCGAACATAATTAATCTTTTAATGGATTTTTTATTAACAACATATGCGTTATAAAGATTGTACTGTGAATATTGAAAATTTTTTAGTTTTCTATGTAGGTACAAGAATTTTATTACATATCTTTCCAGAATATATAAATAGACATTTTTTGCGTCACCAATAAATGAGTCAAGTCATTACATCTCAACGGATATCGTTCAAAGTAGCTCTTCTTTAGATTCAGGTACATCATACTCTCCAGCTTTGGAGGCAGTGATCTTTTAGTCGATTCAATCGATTGTAGGCATCATTTTTGGGATATTGGTCGGGCTATTGATCCTGTCAGTAGATATCCACAAATACAGTTGATCCAATCTCCGTATTTCCATCAAATTAATTTATACGCCGACAATCTAATAATTTTTAGTCATGCCACTTGTATTTTAACTGCTATTAAAGCTATAGAACTATATTACGAATGTTTATTACTGTTTTAGCGACTGAAAAGAATCTTAAAAACTCTTCATCATCTTTTTTTTTATGTAAAATGCATGCAAACAATTTGTTGTTATTTTCAGTGGGTTTGTTGAGAATTGATACTTGTTTTGATTAACAGAGCTCTTGCTGAACAATCGTCGGATTGTTACTCGATACTTAAAAATTCTTAAAATTACAAATTGGAACACGTTTGCCTGCCAACTTAACTAAATTAAAAATTAATATAAACATGGTTACCAACTTTGACTCTACATAAAACAAAATGGTGAGAGGTAAGGATACGGTCAAGGTCGGGTCAGCTGTCAATTTGATCAATTCTCAACACCATTACACTCGAGTGGTGTCTACCGGGTGGAGTTATTGTCAGACGTATATTGACGTTTCAAACTGTTGGGTATTGGATAGTTTGTTTCAAATTAATTGTTCTAAATTCCACCTTTAAGAGCTAATAAGTGTTTTCATTTGATTGCTAGTTTTCCTATAATAAGAGGCGTGTCTGGAAAATTTTGTTGCTATGATGACATCCTATATATATAATACAACGATTATTCTAATGTATTCTTGATAGTATTAATTCGTTTCTTTTCAATTACAACTATTATGAAATGAATGACAGATTTTCTTTTTTATTAATTTTATAAACGATTGCATAACGTTGCTGTCAATTACATGTCATGATCCATTAAGATTCGAACAGACCACTATCTTGAAATCTACTCGACATACAGTTAGTTGCAGCACACTAAGAAAAGTAAATAATTCGTCAATAAATAGTATTACATAAACATTTTCACGTAGAAACCTTCAGTTTTATGTTGAAACATTATTTTGTCAGTTACAAATCGTTTCATATCGATAATATGAACGACTAATTTCAGTTTTACTTTGTTACATTATATGACCACGTTTGAATTTCTGATAATTCTTTTAGGGATGCTCCCGTAGGTTAACTACTCAACAAAAAATTCCAACTCGCGGGAATTCCGTCTAATTGAAGTTTGAAGTGGGATGGATGGTATACTGGAGTTCACCTAATATTTCTGGAGTAATTACAGCAATCAGTTTATGGCTAGAGATGGGATTCACTATGCAATCACAGAAACTTCACTCTACGGGAAAATGAAGGCGAGGGTAATCAAAAACTATTCAAAATATGCTTCAATAGTCACGTGAAATAAATATGTACCACTTGAAAATCTATAAGGCTGGTTCGGTCCCTTACGTTAAAGTTAAACACGATTTGCAAGTAGTAGAAACGAAATTTATTCGGTTACTTGGATTTTCTAGTTGCGTATTCTATCTCTCAGTTTAAGAATCCTTTTTTTTAAAGCTCGAGAGCCAGAATACTCTTTTCCTAATTACAAAACCAGTCCAGAGTACTGGGACTACATCCAAATCTCATATGAGTACTAATCTGATCTGTTTTCTCAGCATACCATGTCAAAATACATAATTAAGTACAGTGTACAGGAGATTCCTGATTACGTTATTTTTTAGTTCATTTTTAATGGCAAATAAAACACTAAACTTTCTTCTTATTCACCTTTACTACATCATTAAACCCTAAACCAATAAGTAGTGGATTGTATTTACTGTTTAACTAAATTGTACATTGAAACTAAAACATTTATACACTCTTGCTAATTGACATCAACCAAAATACATAAAATATAAATATATTATAAGATAGTAGCGCAATAACAATCACACGCACATTATCAATGCCAAAAAGCAAGTGTTACATTTCTTTTTCTATTTATCTTTTGGCCAACGTTAACCGACTAGACGAGCAAAAAAAGGGTCTAAGAATAAAAACCACAATACAGCTTGTTGCCACGGTAACAAAATTCAGTATATACGGCGAACAGATTCATAACACGAAAGAAATATACATATATACGAGGTGCGTTCACAACATACAGTGAATTTATATTTTGTTATGGCAGTTTTCTAGTTATAAAATTTTTAAATATTCGTGAACGAATCATTCGATCTTATTCTTGAAATTGTTGTGGGTAGACATGAGAAAGGCCTGCAGATTAAAGATTATAGGTCTCTTTGAAGGTGCTACTACTTTTTATATTTATAGATGTCAAGCGTTCCGAGTTCACTGCTCCATCTAACTATCTCCGATATGTCAAAAACTTCTTTTTAATTAGATGTGAAAGCTTGATATTTTAGAAGAAAATAAACAATCAATCATCGTCGTCTATTAATGAATCCGCTTCAATTAGAAAAGAAATGTGGGCTATTATATAATTTTAAAAATCGAGTAGGTTGTATCAACTTAAATATTAGCATAAAGCAAAATGGTAATTAAAAAGTTTCAATAACCAAAAATGTCGATCTTGTCTGAAAGTCATTACCTCATAACTCATAACATCATTTCTTTTTTATTTGAAATGAGGAAATCACGGCGAGGACATATCAAAACAAATCATAACCTAAAAAATCTCGCAACATAACCTTTCGTTACCAACTAGCTTTTCGCTATGCTTTATACCTCTAAAAACATACTTAAATAAGCCATCAAAATTGAAATAATATAATTACCTTTTTTATTCTCCACTGTGATAGAGTCATCGAATGAAATGTAATCTTTATAAAATTACAATGAAATTACAAACTTGAAGTCAATTCGCCATTCCCAATAAGTAACCGTACTACCAACTGTCAAAAATTATTAATAAAGTCCTCAGAAATATACCTACTTATCGACTGTTGGTAATTCTGTCAATTCGACATTCCCAATAAGTAACCGTACTACCAACTATCAAAAATTATTAATAAAGTCCTCAGAAATATACCTACTTATCGACTGTTGGTAATTCTGTCAATTCGACATTCCCAATAAGTAACCGTACTACCAACTGTCAAAAATTATTAATAAAGTCCTCAGAAATATACCTACTTATCGACTGTTGGTAATTCTGTCAATTCGACATTCCCAATAACAAAAATATTTGAATCGGGGAATCTGATGATCTGATCGCATTGAGATTCCAAATTTGATCAAGGTAGTGACCAATGGATCAAAGGCAAGTTCTTGATACTACTAAGAATAAACAGCCTTGTCAAAAAGATTGCAACAACTCAATTTTATTTCTGAAACAATTCGAGATATCGATTTATTTTTTACACAAAACAATAGAGAAAACGTTTGTCTATGTAATTTTTCATATTGGATTACTTCGGTTTCCTATTAACATCCCATTAAACAACGAACTGAACCGATGACCAGATCAGCTCATAAGTGTGAGGGACTTTTCGAAATGTTAGGAAACGCCAGGACGTAAAATCTTAATACTGTTGATAGCATGATAATAATTATTTGAAAAATCTTCTATTGAGTAAAGTTGAAATTAATTGTTATGGATACCAATGTTAAAAAGTAAAAATTGACTGATTGAAGTGTAATTTCACACTAGTTAAAGTTCTCTATGACCATTTTCATATATTCACGATATACAACAGACAAATTTACAGAGTGAGTTAAATAAAGTGCGCTGAAAATAGATAATTATTTATACGTATAATTAATTAAGAATATAATTTAATATTAATTAGTAGTAACTTCTAACTCGATAAGCAATACTTTATGAATAAAGGGAAGTAGTTTGGTAGAGGTTTGGAAATTTACTATTTATTATTTACTAATAATAAACGTTTTTTGATATAAGCCTTTGAACAAGAAGAAAACCCAAGTTTTGTTTGAAAGGCGTCACTAATTACATTAATATAGAAGAGGATCTATTTCTTTATCAACAATAAACTAGTTCATGAACAAATATTATTTACACAAATTGATATTTAGTTTATATTACATGATTTCCACGGATCATTACATTTTAAAAATTGTAAACTATTTATATCTATATTAAGGATCATTTCGCCATTTTGTGTGGTTATAAAACATTTTATATTTTTATACAAATTAAAGAAAAATTTTGATTCTGGGGTCTAGAACGTCGAATGTTGTTTATTTCTTTTTTTGTGTTATTTTTTTTGCATTTACACCTCATTTGAATAGTAAATGTAACTAAAATTGTTCTTTTCCAAAATTTATAACTAGCATTTCAATACACACAAATGATTAGACGAATTTCAAAGTTTACATTTTTGGCGAGGAAAGCACGTTCGATTCCGATTGGTTTACCTTGCTTTAAAATCTAATTTTCATTCCGAAGAAATCTAAAATAAAAATTATTAAGCTACAAAAATCAGGCAATTTAAAGAGAAGTCCGATGATTGGGTTACTGATCTATCTAAAATAATCTTTAGGCAGTTAAAGTTTCAACTGGCTTAAGAAGGCGAAGAGCTTTGAATGATATTGTTCAGACTATTTTCTTCGGTCTACTTAAGTACTGATCAGAGAAACCAGCAAAGGAATTTGTTGTATCCAGCTTTGTCTTGGAATGCACAAATATATAAATTTGAGTAATTCATAACGTCTTTGTTATTTTAGAATACTTTGAAGGACAGTTGAATTAGTGATTATTTAGCTAATGAAAATACCTGCGGTCTTCTAAAATTATCGTAACATCTATTTCCTTGTGTACCCAACGTCGGTGTTTCACCAATATCTGCTGTACATTTTTCAATCACTAAACAAATAATACCCCACAATACCACACCGACACTCATGTTAAATGAAAACTTAACACCTTCTCACAAATAAATCAACAGAGCTCTTCATTTCGACGCCTAACCAGAATCATTCGAATATTAAATAAAAAATAAACATCTCGTAAAAGAAACGTCAAGTCCACTCAAAATAAGGCGACGCAATGTCTGAGACTAGACTTATTTTCGAACTCGGCGAGTAAAAGATGAGTTCCTGTCCATCCCAACACGCGGTATATGTATGTAGATACAGATAACATATGATAGTTGCGGATTACGCTTACGACTACGATCTCAGTTATGCGGAACGTAAAAGTATGGAGGTTGTAGACGTCTATTAAGGAATTTTCGGATGATTGCTTCATTGTCAACATAATTTTCCATAGGATAACGCCTTATGTGTCGATTATTATGCTAGTCACTGAGACAAATACTTTCTCGAATCAATTTCTATGAATAAAATTGAAATTCTAATTGATAATGTGTAGAAACTGTTTATTATATCGAGTGTGTCGAATAATTCATATGATTGCGTGAATGAAATGAATTTATTAATTACCAAAGGGATTTGAAGATGCATTTAGAGCGTTTCCACATAACTTTGGTCCGCCATGTAACCGTTTAACCCACGAAACCTCCCCCATGGATACCTGTCTACATATACACGCACCCCAAGCAACTCTAATTCTTTTTCAAACAAGATGTGAAGATTCTGGACGCAGCTATGCCGATTTAGCTTGAAGATGTCGACATCCGACCACTAATTCGCGAGGTACTACTTGCAAAATTCCAATCGGCGACCGAAATTATACAAGTGAAGTGCGTGGATGAGATGCGGACTGTAAATTCGATGCACGCGTTCTCCTGATAGCAGTTCTGCAGATTGATTCGACTGCTCAACTAACGCCAACGTCACTGTATAGATATTTTCGTTAGTTGCGTCGGCAACAGAGCCCGTTTTTATATTTTCAACAATGTTATTAAAAAAACTACGTCTGTTATACTTTTATTCATATATATATATATATATATTTCGTACTGTGAAAAGATTTACATTATTTATGGTTAGCCGATACATTTTAACATAATAAATTATTCACGAAGTGCTTCTAAATGGAATAAACTTCAAGTAAGCGATATTTGAAGAACGGTATCCACACTACTCTCTTTTTGATCGGTATCCGAAGAAGATTTATCAGTTAAGATATCATCATCAGGTGATAAACCCGTATCTTCAAAATCTCTATCAACGATCGCTCTAAGTTTATCGTTTACAGAAATACTCTTCTCGATATCATCGTTAAAATATCTTATAGTATCTTCATCGATTTCCGTAGTTTGTTTTTTGAGAACACATTTTATTTTTGGTTTAAATATATTCGCATTTGGAACAGGAACGTCATCTTTTATAACGATCTCATCATTATTTTCTTCAGTTTTATCTCCGATTTGTTGTTTCGTAAATAGGTTGCTAGAAGTGGAAATATCTTCATAACTTATCGGTTCGTTGATGACACTTAAAATATTTTCGTTACTTTCGGTTTTACTTATGGTTATCATTGGAATGCCGTCAGACCACACCGATGAATCAGAATCTTGTCTTACTCCGTTAGCGACTGTTTGGTTTTCAATCGATTCCCTCAAATTTGTATCTATATCGGTTATAGAAACTTCGGTTATAGGCGTGAAAGGCTCCGAATTGAGATGTATCACATCTTTAATATTGATATGTCTGTTGAAACCAAAACTATGTCTTAATCCTTTAGAAGTCGAAGGTTCGTGATATTCGTTGCTTTTTTCACTTAAAACAGGTTTTTCGTTTATATGTACGTGTTTTTGATCTACTGTTTCTTCGTGATGAACTTGAGTCTCGGGTTTAGATTTTTTTAATTGCCGCGCTTTCAAAGCTACGTTTTGGAAATCTGCGCTTCCCCAAGAAAAAGAAGATTTAATAGGTTTTGCTGCTACTGTGTCATAAGGTAACGAATCATGTTGTTCTGTGTCAGTACCATCGTCTGCATCATCGGACGTCGACGATTTTCTTAAGGCTCGCTTTATTAATTTATGAAAGAAATCTGTAATAATAATAACATTATATCAATACGCATTTCTTGCGATAAAATATTTCTTTTTTGATAATTATTAATTTTTCACACCATTGAATCAAGTATTCAATGGTGTATAAACTTTAATTCACACCGAGACTTCCTCCTGCGAAAAAGTTTCCTTAACTAGACCCTCCTGAGGACGAATCTCTTCGAATTAAATCGAATGACTCTTCATGAGGACGAATTTCTTTAACTAAGACCTTCCTGAGGAAGAATCTCTTCGAATTTAATCGAATGACTCTTTCTGAGGACGAGTTTCTTTAACTAAGTTCGATTACCTCTTTCTGAGGAAGTTTCTTTAACTAAGACTGAATATATCTTCCGAGAAGTCTCTTTAACTAAAGCCAAATACCTCTTCTCGTTGAAGTCTTTCTAACTAAGACCTCCCTGAGGAAGAATCTCTTCGAATTTAATCGAATGACTCTTTCTGAGGACGAGTTTCTTTAACTAAGTTCGATTACCTCTTTCTGAGGAAGTTTCTTTAACTAAGACTGAATATATCTTCCGAGAAGTCTCTTTAACTAAAGCCAAATACCTCTTCTCGTTGAAGTCTTTCTAACTAAGACCTCCCTGAGGAAGAATCTCTTCGAATTTAATCGAATGACTCTTTCTGAGGACGAGTTTCTTTAACTAAGTTCGATTACCTCTTTCTGAGGAAGTTTCTTTAACTAAGACTGAATATATCTTCCGAGAAGTCTCTTTAACTAAAGCCAAATACCTCTTCTCGTTGAAGTCTTTCTAACTAAGACCTCCCTGAGGAAGAATCTCTTCGAATTTAATCGAATGACTCTTTCTGAGGACGAGTTTCTTTAACTAATTTCGATTACCTCTTTCTGAGGAAGTTTCTTTAACTAAGACTGAATATATCTTCCGAGAAGTCTCTTTAACTAAAGCCAAATACCTCTTCTCGTTGAAGTCTTTCTAACTAAGACCTCCCTGAGGAAGAATCTCTTCGAATTTAATCGAATGACTCTTTCTGAGGACGAGTTTCTTTAACTAATTTCGATTACCTCTTTCTGAGGAAGTTTCTTTAACTAAGACTGAATATATCTTCCGAGAAGTCTCTTTAACTAAAGCCAAATACCTCTTCTCGTTGAAGTCTTTCTAACTAAGACCTCCCTGAGGAAGAATCTCTTCGAATTTAATCGAATGACTCTTTCTGAGGACGAGTTTCTTTAACTAAGTTCGATTACCTCTTTCTGAGGAAGTTTCTTTAACTAAGACTGAATATATCTTCCGAGAAGTCTCTTTAACTAAAGCCAAATACCTCTTCTCGTTGAAGTCTTTCTAACTAAGACCTCCCTGAGGAAGAATCTCTTCGAATTTAATCGAATGACTCTTTCTGAGGACGAGTTTCTTTAACTAATTTCGATTACCTCTTTCTGAGGAAGTTTCTTTAACTAAGACTGAATATATCTTCCGAGAAGTCTCTTTAACTAAAGCCAAATACCTCTTCTCGTTGAAGTCTTTCTAACTAAGACCTCCCTGAGGAAGAATCTCTTCGAATTTAATCGAATGACTCTTTCTGAGGACGAGTTTCTTTAACTAATTTCGATTACCTCTTTCTGAGGAAGTTTCTTTAACTAAGACTGAATATATCTTCCGAGAAGTCTCTTTAACTAAAGCCAAATACCTCTTCTCGTTGAAGTCTTTCTAACTAAGACCTCCCTGAGGAAGAATCTCTTCGAATTTAATCGAATGACTCTTTCTGAGGACGAGTTTGTTTAACTAATTTCGATTACCTCTTTCTGAGGAAGTTTCTTTAACTAAGACTGAATATATCTTCCGAGAAGTCTCTTTAACTAAAGCCAAATACCTCTTCTCGTTGAAGTCTTTCTAACTAAGACCTTTCTGAGGACGAATCTCTTCGAATTAAATCGTTGAAGTCTTTTTAACTAAGACCTTTCTGAGGACGAATCTCTTTGAATTAAATCGAATACCTCTTCCAAGAAGTTTCTTTAACTAAAGCCAAATACCTCTTCTCGTTGAAGTCTTTTTAACTGAGACCTTCCTGAGGACGAATCTCTTCGAATTAAATCGAATACCTCTTCCTGAGGAAGTTTCTTTAACTAAGACTGAATATATCTTCTCGAGGAAGTCTCTTTAGCTATTGGATTTTTCTATTTTTATTTTGGTGTGCTGGGGTCTCCACGTGGGGCGCATCCCAGCATGAGAAACGCAGAGCTAATATATATAGTTAGAATAAAAAAATATTTACCTTTACTTTTGTTTTCCGGTTTTCCTTCTTTTTGAACATCTTCCTGTTTAGGAGTTTCGTCTAAACTTTTACCAGACGGAAGATTCCCCATTAGCTTTTTCCATTTATTGAAAGGAGTATTTGATAATTCGTTTGATTCCCCAGATCCTCCTCTTCTCCTTCTATCTGCTAATTGGAACATTTTCCTTCTTTCTTCAGTCCTTTCGCGACGGAGTTGAATCTACAAGTATTTGAATAAGGAAACGTGGATAAATTTTATCAAAAAAAAATGATTATATTTGTTACCGTACCTTCAAATCTTCGTTAGCCTCTCTAAGCGAATTGGTTAAAGACATCAAATAGTAAATTATCAATATCAATAGTACCAAAAGTGGTATCACTATTCCCGGCGAAGCAATGTAATCCAGAGCTCGCCGGACGGGTTCTGGAACGTTATCTCTTATCGTGTTAGTAAAGATGTGAAATATTCTATGGTATTTAGAAAATGGACCGCAATGCCAAGATGGTTGAATCCAAACAATTGTAAAACCCACAGGTAAGACGCATAGAAATAGCATAGCCAGTAAAAGTGCATAATAAAAGTTATTAGATCTGGAAGAAAAACATAATCTTAATCCTTGAATGTTCACATGAACTCAGGGGTTTTGAAAAAACCTCATAGATAAAAATCACATGGGGATTAGTTGGAAGATCGGACTGGTCACTGCAAATCGTCCATCTAACCACGAACAACAAATTTCTGTAGCATTTTTACATACTGGTCTCGAATCATTGAAACAGTGATGAAATCCTCGAAGAACCATGGATCAATATAAATAGAAATGGGTTTCATCATTGAAAAAAGTAGTAGTTTATTCAGACACAACCTCACACGCGTTCCTACGAGAATTGGAATCACATTCTAATAGTTTTTGCGCAATCACCATCTTCTATGGATGGAAATGGGTCTTCTCATCGCAGAACTAGAGGCAGACGCATTTTTGAGCGCTAAATGCCGTGGTGATTGCATCATTATAAGCCTTAATGGGATTTGAACCAAACTTCATAACAGAATGGTACGAATTTTGAAAACTGAAGTTGTCGTTGATTCAGGGTACTTTTCACTCTAGTTTTGCGTCGAAGCTGGAATACTATTATGAATTTTCCATCATCTAAATGTCTAGAACAAAACTCGACAAATATATGGCGCTCAGATTGTCTTCATTTCAATAGGATTTAATTTTTGAAAACAGACAATTGAATCGGATGGTCTAGCACTGGGATGCTGAACTAGGCTAGAAGTGGCTTGATTGCCGATTCATTTTTTTTATAAGAGAGCCGATCCTCAAGGAATTCTTACACGAAGCACCATCAGTCTCTTCATAGCGTTGCTAAACAGTATTAAATTGAAAAAACTTCTTACCTGGAGGCTCTAAATATTACTTCTGGTGGTACGTTACACGTCATAACTGCCCATCCTTTGAAATACATTGTAATATATAATTTTATCACGTTGAAAACCACTAGACCAGGGCAGAAGAACATTCCCATCCAAACCATACCTTGGTTATTAACTAGTGATAAAATGTTTTCAGCTACTTTAAAATCGCCGTATTTTGGAAATTTTTTTTCTAAATCCCAGCACCAGCATCTAGAACCACCAAGAATTGATAATTATTGAACTGAAACTCAGTTAAAATTGCCTCTCGTTTAAATCGAATGGAATATAAGTAAAAGTTAGGAAACCTTTCTGGCTTCCATATTTTTGATTATATGTATCATATTTTCAATCTTACCTATTCATGACTCTCACAAATATTCCTCTGAAAAAATCCATTCCCAGTGAAGGCACTATAGTCATTATCAAATCCATAACTGTGATACTCATCAATTCTTGTCCGAACATCGTTTCCCAACATAAATTACGGAATCGAGCCTTCATGGTATAATTCATTCCGGTTTCCAAGTTTTCGATGCCCAAATCATCACATATTTTTGTACAATTACTGTACCCAATAGAAGATGTCGATGTCTCGTAATCTGTCGTAACAGACGTTGAAGAATTGTTAAAAATAGTTGATATATCATAATCAAAACGCCCTTCGTCGATACGATCAGTTATATTCATGAGTAGAGGGAGGATTGTAGAACTAATCTCTTCCCAATAAGTTGTGGGTACTACATTTGTACTTGTCGTGAAACTTTCTGTTAAATTTTCAAAATCAATCGGTGTAGAATTGGTGTTATCTTGAAATGAATATAAAAGATAAGTTAAATAATCTGCAAACTTAGATTCCAAATCGGTAACATCTAAATCTTCATAAATATAGGTTATGTTATCTATGGTAGTATTAATTGTATTGGAAAGGAAATTAATCAATGAGTTATTTAAAAAAACTAACTCTGATTCAGATTCATTGAAATATGAAGTTATATTCGATAAGATTTTGGTAGAAACATTTGTTATTACTTCCATAATCTGGTTATCTGAATCGGGGAAGCTGTAGCTGTCTATACAATCCAAACGACATTCCGTCCAAGTCGTATTTTTAAACATCTGAAGTTCCTCAGTCTAAAAAACAATTTTTTTCATAAAATATGAAACGTTTTAAGTAGTTTCTACTCACCATGTCGCCGATTTTACCTATCAATGCGAATATTAACGAATATAAATTCCCCAAATTAAGAATCATAATCCTAAAATATTGATAATCAAATTATTTACTTTCATTAAACTATATACTGTACGAAAATGGTCATAGAAGTATTTATCATCATTGTTGGAAAATATTTGACCCTCGAGCCATTTTTTCAAGTCTGTGAACTGAAAATAATCCGAGGGCTCTAAATCTGGCGCATATGGTGCATGAGGTAGTAATTCAAACTTTAATTCATTAAGTTTGACCGTTGCATTAACGGATTTTTGAGCTGGTGCATTGTCTTGATGAAATAACACTTTCTTCTTAGAGCCGTTTTGGTCTGATTTCTTCGCTTAAAAGCTGCAGTTGACAGTTTTCTTATTCAAGATAGTCGATGAAAAAAACCGACGCCATGACCCTGTCTGCAGATGAAACATTGCCAAAAACTCGATGGAAACATCTTCACGACGCTGTTTTTGTTTCATTGTGAGTAAACGCGGCACCCGTCTTGCACATAGTCTAGCTCAGAGTAGAATCTAGTTCAGCTTTTATATTGGTTGGACTAATTTTTTCCATGTTTACAAATTGACTGACAGCTTTCACTAGTAATGGCTGCCAAATAAATACCAAACAACGATGTATCTTCAAACTTGAAGCATACGTTGTATAGATTGTGTACTTTCTAATGCAGTGGCATTTTTCACACAACTACCGCCATCTCTAGGTCAGTCCAGGTACTTCTACGACAGTCTTTTAGTACTTTTAGGTATATTACAGCTCAAAATTTTAAAGAATAAACTTTTTTTTTAGTCTGCTTTAGTCGTGTTTATCGCTCTTTTAAATCCATTACGTCTAAATCTAGAAGGTTTTTTGAAGATCCGTGGATTAAAATGTCCAAAGGCTGCGAATTGTACAATTTGTACTGAAAATATTAACTTGGGTGAAGTTCTCTGTAAAACACATGAAGCTACCTCACGCTATGGATACCAAAAAAAAATTTTACTGGTTCTAAAAACTCGTTTTACCAAAGACCAAAAACCTCTGAAGCTTTTCCTATGACACAGGAAAATGTTTTTATTTAATTTGGCTTAGAATGTTTTAAAGGTAAATTGAATAATAAAAGTATGAATTGTTTTCCATATTTTTTTCATAGTAATGTTAATAAAATAATCCAAAAAGATCAAGTTAACATCAGGTTTTGGAATGAAGAAACACAAAGGCCACAATAGATTGATGATTCAGTAAAGAACTAAATGTATGAAATGACAGTCCTCTTAATAAATTTTGAAAAAATTGATTTTGGATTGCTTTAATAGCCGCTATTATGGGTGTTTGTCGTGGGTTTGTATCCCATTCAGTTAGTACATCATATTTATTATACTGGTTGTTCAAACTTTGTAGTAATTTCAATTAAGTACGAAATCGATTTTGCGAGGAGATTCTAATTGAATCCGATAGATGATAATCAATTCACAAGCCTGTCAAAATTTTTAAACAGGAAATTATCAATGAAAACTGTAAACATATAAGAATGAACTATATATTAAATACACATTTACGCTTTCTCTCAAATTATTACCTTCCTAATTGTAGCCTGAGCTGTTTCCTTGGATGGTACTGTTCAAAAATTCCCAAAACTTCGAATATCATTGGGAATATAAATGTTAGTATTGATATTACTATCGCAATTTCATTTTTTCTCCAGAACGTACTCTCTGCCTCTGGATCCGTAGATCTTTTCACTACCAATACTACTATATACATAGAAAGAGTTAATAAGGCAATTACGATAACGTTTACTAATACCCGAAATGAAACAATTCTCCATCTAAAACATACGAGATGGTATTTACATCAATAATTAAATGTCTTTGCATATATTTGACGATATAATTAGGTATTTAATAATCACAATTTTAGATGGTGCTTGATAAATCTAAAATTTTATTAATATTGGTAAACAAGTACAAACATTCTGAATTACTGGCCGATATTGATTACTAAAATCGTATTAACAATATCTAGGAACAGCATTAGTCGAATTTATAAACAAAAATTGATGATAAACTCGAAAATGGAAATAGAAACAACCAAAACCAGACAAAACCTGTTTGTTTTGGTCTTGCAAAGAAACAAAACCAAAATTAGTCTTGCTCAACACTAAATGGAAGATTCAATCTCGGAAAAAGACTTTGATAGATGATAGAGACATGAACGAATGAAAAAAATATAAAAAAAAAACTAAAAAACGAGTAGATTAAGAAACTTGTTGGGATCCGTCTTAAACTCACGTTTCTGTATCTTTCTTTTTTTCTGCTTCTTCTAGTAGAGCTTCTTTGAAACCCATGACAATAGAAGCAACTCTATTATGAGCCGTTTCAGCATTTCCTATCATATAATCCCACGCAGTGAAAACTTTCCAAGTGAAAATACATTCGTCGTCTTTTTCCGATAATTTCGACATTCGAGAATTTTCCGCCATTCTAAAATTTAGAAGAATGTAATGGATGAATCCAAATGATAATTATGGACTAAAAGAAATAATTCAAACGAATAGGTAACTAGAAAATTAACGGATTAATGGATGGATTCACGTACTTTTTCAATGTTGCAAAAAAACTGTATCCGTAGACAACAAGTCCGGTGACGAAATAGGCTATAGGCATTTTATAACCTCCAGATGACCCACTTGAGTACCACCCATAAAACAGTGGCGTGTATTTGAGAAGCCCGTCGAATTCCCAAAGCGTCATAAAATTTGTAGCGTTATATTTTTCTTCTTCTAATATAACTTTCCGATCTTGGAAATCCAAAGGATTGGCTATTAAATACTAGAAATAGATATTTTCACTAATTAGCGTTTATATCTACGACAATTGTGGAAAATAATTGAAAAAAAAACCGTTGAAAAGTTACGTAAACATTATCCTATAAGTGATTCTCTGTTTTAATACCCAGTAACAAAAATAGGATGGACGGATTTCCTGCAGAAATCGTTTTTTCTTTATATCTCGGTTGAAAGTAGGCAGAAAGCAAAATATAGCTTTCATTTACAACTTAACAATACACGAACTTTTAATTTTCTGCCTCAAAAGAGGTACAAAATATGGATCAAAAGACATTGATTGACAATCGACTTCAATATGCATCAAAAAACATCATTCAACATCAATTGACAATCGACTTACTTCAATATGCATCAAAAGACATCATTCAACATCAATTGACAATCGATTTACTTCAATATGCATCAAAAGACATCATTCAACATCAATTGACAATCGACTTACTTCAATATGCATCAAAAGACATCATTCAACATCAATTGACAATCGACTTACTTCAATATGCATCAAAAGACATCATTCAACATCAATTGACAATCGATTTACTTCAGTATGCATCAAAAGACATCATTCAACATCAATTGACAATCGACTTACTTCAATATGCATCAAAAGACATCATTCAACATCAATTGACAATCGACTTACTTCAATATGCATCAAAAGACATCATTCAACATCAATTGACAATCGACTTACTTCAATATGCATCAAAAGACATCATTCAACATCAATTGACAATCGATTTACTTCATTATGCATCAAAAGACATCATTCAACATCAATTGACAATCGATTTACTTCAGTATGCATCAAAAGACATCATTCAACATCAATTGACAATCGACTTACTTCAATATGCATCAAAAGACATCATTCAACATCAATTGACAATCGATTTACTTCATTATGCATCAAAAGACATCATTCAACATCAATTGACAATCGATTTACTTCAGTATGCATCAAAAGACATCATTCAACATCAATTGACAATCGACTTACTTCAATATGCATCAAAAGACATCATTCAACATCAATTGACAATCGACTTACTTCAATATGCATCAAAAGACATCATTCAACATCAATTGACAATCGACTTACTTCAATATGCATCAAAAGACATCATTCAACATCAATTGACAATCGACTTACTTCAATATGCATCAAAAGACATCATTCAACATCAATTGACAATCGACTTACTTCAATATGCATCAAAAAACATCATTCAACATCAATTGACAATCGACTTACTTCAATATGGATCAAAAGACATCAATTAACCATCGACTTCAATATGCATTCAAGACATCATTCAATATTAGCTATCAATCGAAATCGATCGACTTCAATGGACATCAATCGAAATCAACAGACATCATCCTGCAAGAATTGTTTAAAACTTGCTCGCGGGATAGATTAGATGAAGAAAGTGGAATAAGTCAATATCCAGATGCATCTTAAGGATGTATTGCATATTGAAATAAAAATATTGGAGGCAAAATAACAATCAGGACAGAAATTGATATTAGAAAAGCAAACAGTTTGGATTTCAGCACTGTGAAGATACTACAAGAATTATCTATAAAAATGTTGTTAAATACTTCGCATTAACTATTGCCCCAATACCTTATTCAAGGTATTTGCTCTAGATACAAAGACTAAATAGCATTCTGAAATAAAAAGTCATACCGTAACACCAATTCGGATTCCAAATCAAACATGACATTATAGAGAATGTTTTATAAAATATTCAATAAAATAAATGTAAATTTTGAAGCTAAAACAAACTGTTCGGCAGCTTTCCTAGATATCACAAAGTATGACACTGATTTTATCCAATCCTATCAGGAGTTCCTCCACAAATTTCCAACTATCAACTGAAAACAAAGTGAAAAGAATTATCTGATTGAGGAGGCACGGAAAAAGAGACAAGACCATTTTTTATTAATGATTTATTTGATTTTTAAAAACATTTTGTACATAAAAAATTACTGATTATTGTTTCAACCAATTAAATGTTCTAACATCTGTTCAAAATATCCATCAAAACTATCTTTTATCGTAGTTTCACTGAATACGTATGGCTTGTAAGTATCGTACACTTCCAGAAAATATATCCCGTTCGGAATTTCTGGAGAAGCTGCTATACCCATAGGATAAGCTTCCAAATAAGGCGACGTGTTATTCATATATTTCAACCACGATTCATACGAATACGCTTTGAACAAATCAGGTTTTCTAACGGAAGCTATAAATAAATCGCAAGCTCTCATATGGCTACAACTTACTGAAAAAAGAAACAACTTGAAATATGTCTGGTAAAAATATCGATTATACAACTTACACAGGTAACATCCCCACTGTTTCTCACCACCATCAGGATAATAATCAACATGACCTGCTGGGGTAATCATACCAACATATCCCCCGTTTGTATGGATCACGTCGACGAAAGATGCATCCGTAGGATCCAATACTTCATCTAATGACTCGATATGAGGCCATTCGTACAAAGGCGCAGCTGGATCCAATCCTAAATGTATTTTTAATATCTCTAAGATTTTTAGCAGCGATATGTAAACAAGTCAAATAATGTTTGGACCTTTGGAGGTTGCTGAATATCAATAATGAACCAAATAGCTGATCATTAGTTAGCGTTAAGCAGTTTGTATTGAAGAACATTTGCAATGGAAGAGTATTTGACCAAAAGAAAAATCGTTATTAGAAGCAGCCGTAAAAGTCTTATCCTATTATTTTGTCTATTAAATTACCAATGAGGAATAAATTAAAAATTTGAGTTTCAGATTAAAAATAATAGTCTTTCACCTGTAATCCTCCCTACTTTACAATTATTATCGTCTTCTTGGACATCGTGGCCGATTTTAGCTGCAATATGGGCGCCCATACTGTGACCGATAATATGAATATTCGACAACGCATAAGTTTTTATCCTTTCCAAAAACTGGACGAACTTTTTCACCTGTTTTGCCACAACGTAACCGTGAAGTCTAGTCTCGACATAAATAAAGTGAGACAAAGGGGCCCAGTCAACAACAATTACATTCCATTTACCAGTTGTTGCTAAAACTGATATTTGAATAAAGATTAGTAGAAAAATGTATAGTTGACAATTTGTTAAGAATTGTGGACTTAAATATATCGCAGGAGTGAAATCTCGAGTATTTTGTTATGAAAAACTACACAAATCAGTTGTTGTCAATAATAATTTACGTGTCAAGTTAATCAGTTCAATTAACGTTGTGGAAAAAGTTTTGTATTCTATTCGCGTGTAATGGCACCTTTTTAAGTTTTCACGATTAAACAATGGGTGGCGTAAATAAATTATTTAGTGCTAAATCAGTTTGGAAATTGAGTGAGTTGTTGATAGTGAACGTTTGAAAGAAGTAAAAATGGAAAAGTTTGCGTTGAATGATTTTTTATGATTCTAATAAAGCTCATACTTAACAACTATGCATAAATTGCTTCATGGAACTGTTAGTACTTAAGCACCACCAGAAAAGACTATTCCCAAGTGCTTTGCAGAATTTCGTAATGGTCGTGCGTTCGTTAGTGATGAAACATCGATGCTAAGAGCAGCACGTTTAAAAAAGATCAGCACGTGACTTGCCGATTTAGGATATCGAACACTACTATACAACAGATTAAACACGAAAAGATCCGCGGACAGATTTTTAGCATATCAAGAAACTGAAAAAGACTTTCAGAACCATGTTTCAAAGATATCAGCTCCAGAATTGGTTTGAGCCTAATACTACAATATTCTATGAAAGTGGAAAGCTCTTTCCAAAAGATCTATTGTTAAACTCGAACCAAATTTTACTTACCTTCTGATAATTCTCTTACCCAAGGAGTATCTTTTCCATTCGTCCATCCATGGATAATAATTTTAGTGGATAATTCAGGCTCAAATGGCGAATTTTCCAAAGAAACGTCATCATCAATGATGATTTCATGTGGAGTGTGGTTCCTACATAAGATTTCGATTATTTTGTCATTAGGATATTACTTTAGATGCTGAATGTTTTTTGGTGGCTTTTCATTACTGATTCTTGGTACTAGATGAATAAAATTGATTCGCTTATCTGAATCATTTCTTTGCTCATTCTTATTGACGAATTTGAGACATTTGTATAAGTTAGATATTTGAACTGACTTTCTCGGATAAATCCTGATATGAAAAGTATGCGGGGTGCGTCCACCCGGAGTTTATTTGTAGTGCGTGTTCAAAAATTTTGAAAATATAGAACCTACACTGTTTTAAACAAGCTGAAAGTAAATCTAAACCCAAACATGGTTAGTGTGGGATGCTCTGCACATGTTATTAACAACGCAGTACCTCACGGATATGATTTACGGCTAGTAAATATGCAATCCATAACCTCAAAAATTTATATTTTCTCGTCAATTACACAGTACGAATCGAAGCTCTTAAAGAAGTTTGCGGAATAGTTGCTGATAAAAAGTTATTGTTCTAAAAGATTTACCCTAAATTTGATAAGGATGGTGGATTCAAAATTCGGGGTTTCCGCGTCTTTCCCGGTTGGCAAGTCTTAGATATGACAACCCTAATCGCTCTAATGATTAATGTTGATATGGTTGAGCAAGTAATTTTATAATTCGCTTCAATATTGATCCTTTGGCGTAAAAAATAATTTGAAAATATAAAAACTCAATGAAAACTGCACTTACCTATAATATAAATAAAACGTCACTTCATTTTCCGGTGGATAATAATTATACAAACGATCTGGGTGAATTATTGGAAAAAAACTGCCATATATTTCCACTAAATGCACTAGGGCGCTGAATATAATCAACCTCACGGGCATATTTTATTGTTTCACGCAATATGTTTTGAAATGCATATCAAGCATAATTTATTTAGTTTGTTTTTGAAAGTATAATATAAATAATAATTATACTGTGGCGAGTTTGTTTTTATTAAGCAATTTTAATTAAAATTACACAAGTAAATACCGTAAATTATATCTAACTAAAGACAGAAAAAAAAACTTTTAATCATATGCCAATCCATTCTATTTACAAAGAACAATGAAGATAAATCTCCAAATATATAAAAAAAAGCTCGAATAAACATTAAATATTGATAGTTTCTCATGAAATTAGGAAATTTCAATCCAAATCCTGTCCTCATTATATTGTCCTTGATAACGTCCTAAACTCATAATATCTTTATGTAAATTTGCTCTAAACTAATCTAGGTGATGATGTATTTGAAGGGAAAATCTGCACCCCTGAGTTTATAAGATATTTTTGAGTTAATTTTCAGGTTCTTATTGCCAAGGAAACTATAAACCACTGCTTTAAAGCGTAGCCGCGTTTATTTTTTGTAGAAAATCTCTAAATTCTTCATTGATCATCACTCTCATGGTTTGTGGACCTACAAAAATACCAGCTGCAACTGTAGTATCTGATAATTGAGGAAAAATGAGTATTCAAAAGCTTCAAACTCTTTGCGAAGAGCCTTCACAGAAACTTTTCAATTTTATTTGCAACCGAGCATCAAAATATGATCCAGAAAGCTCCTGAGAATGTCCACTATGAGGTACTGGAACCATTTTTAATGGTAGATATGGGTACTGAATCTTTTAGATACTTTTACCAGCTTGGTTGGATCAACTACAGAAAAATATCAATCGTTTGTGTGATCAGTGAACTTCCTCTGTATTCTTGGTATAACAAACATCATATTTGACTTCTTCTTCTAATGACTTGTACTGATACACACGTTATACGTTACAAATTGTAATATTTTTACTTATTTATTTATAATATTTCGACAGAGGGGTTAATGTATACACATGATGTTTCCTACTCACTTAATTTATTTATACATTAATATAAAATCACTAAACTGTGCACTAAACACTGAACTATTCACTAACTTATAACTAAACACTTAAATAATTTATTGAAATACACCGTTTACTTGACATCCAGTTATTTACTGATTACTACGGCTGTTAAAGACCCGTTTATATATAAACAATCATATCCAGAATGTTTGAAATTTCTAGATTGACGTAAACAAATAGAAAGATCCAATAGAAACAGTCACAACATAAAGTGAATAAGTTATATAAGGAAACTGCCGCTGTGTATTAATAAACAAAAAGTGAATGGTTTCTCTGGGAATTATAACCGCCGTATTTTTCAAACTTGAGATTCTATTAACGTAATAGAGCAGGATCGGCTTCTCGGTTTACGTTAGTGGACGAGTTCTTTGAAATTAGTAAGTTATGATGTACTTACTATCTTACCTTTTAATGATCTTGGCAGTTACTATCAAAATTTAGATGTCTATAGTTAATTTTGACTTGAAATAATCTTCGTGAGGCCAATTTTTTACTACAAACTGAAAGGATTCGTTGCAAATGTAGCAAAAAAGTTATTTTTACACTTATTCGAAGCTGTTTTAGGTATCACGCAACATAAAATTACATATCCGAACATTTCATCTGCACAAAACCAGTACCTCGAAACAATAATACAAAATCTCCTGTATGTACCAATAGCGACAGAACAGATAAAAATATTTTTTGACAAATTAGTTCTCGGCTTCGTCATTTGTATCCAGGGACTTATCTTCTAGCTCAATCTAATTTGAATGATCTCCCTTGGGATTTGGGATTTGTTAAATGACAATCAACAAGAAATCTTTACCTAAGAGGATGATGCGGTATTTGGTAACGATGCTAAATTACTTCTACAAAAAAATGGGTTTCCCTGAAGGCACTTTTTATTCATTCATCCAAAATTAGTGCCAAAGCTGTATCATTTCACAATAGCAGTCAATATCGATCTGTACCTCTGGTAACAAATGCGAGGATATATTAAAAAATTCTTAGCCTACTATAGACAAAATTTCAATGTCAAAATATATTATTACTCCTCTTAATTGGATACATTTATTTACAGCGAACCTGCAACGTCTCTAGACCTTTCAAAAACAATGTTTCTTCCTGCTCTGCAAACCAGACCTCCACAGCTTTCATTACCTCTTCGTTGGAAGAAAATTTACGACCTTTTAAACTTTTTTTCAGTTGAGGAAAGAGATGATAGTCGGACGGAGCCAAATCTGGCGAATGAGGCGGTTGTTCTACTAATTCAAACCCTAAATCACGAATTTTTTGCATGGCAACATGAGATTTGTGTGCAAGGGAGTTATCCTGCAAAATCAAAACACCTTTGGATAGTTTTCCGCGTGTTTTCTCTTTAATTTTTTCCCGTAGAGTGGTCAGTAATGTCGAATAGGAATCTCCAGGTATTGTTTTACCTTTATCCAAAAAATCAATCATGATGAAACTTCTTAGATCTTGTAGAACCAGAGTGTCGCCATTCCATCGATTGTAGCTTGGTTTCTGAATAGTAGAAATGTACCCAAGTCTCATCCATAGTAACAATTCGGTTTAAGATTTCAAATCGAGCACAGATCGAACGCGATGCATCTACTCTTGCACGCTTTTGGTCTACATTCAAACATTTGGGGATCCATTTTGCAGCAATTTTTCTCATGTCCAAATTGACGTGAACTATATGATGAACGCGTTCGAATGAAATATTCAATGCTTCAGATATACGTTTTAGCCCAATTCGACGGTCCGATAAAATCATGTCATGAACTGCATCGATATTTTCGGGGACTGACACAGAAACTGGCCTTTCCGATCGGTCATCATCTTCAATGGAAAATTTACCTCTTTTGAAGCTTGTAGTCCAATTTTTCACGGTCGCATACGAAGTACATTGATCACCAAGGGTATTAAGTTTATCTTCGTAAATCTGCTTACCTCTTAACCCTTTTAAATACAGGTACTTGATGATGGCTCGATACTCAAAAATCGAATACTTACAGTTCAATTCCGTTGATCTATAAGTAGTAGCAATATTATTTGTATTACGACACTAAATTTTATTGGTAATAATCGCGTTTATACTAATAGAAAATGTTATTCTTCAAACTATGTGTGAAAATCTCAAAATACTCATTTTTTATTGTAGAAAATACACAATCGTAAACTTTATTTGGTATAAATGAAGCCTTCTGATGACGGTTGATTGTAGAAATTTAGAATATAATGATTGAATATATTGTACGATACTTACCTCAGGTATAGTTACGAATGAAATGAGTGCAACTGAAACCACTACGTTAACCCATAACAACCACCTCAAAAATATGAAATATGACGCTACCACGGATCCAAAATGTGATTCGATCTCTTTAATTTTCAATTCCCACGGTATAAACCACATAGACAAATTTAACATTTCCCTTCTGAACTTTTGCCATTTCTAAAAATTTAAGAAAACAATTTAAAACGTCTTTTTCTGTTTTTCTACTTCCAATTTTTCTTTGATTTAATTTATTTATATTGAATAGTCATTAAAAAAAACTCACTTTGATTAATAGAATATGCCAACGTGCCAATAAATCTCTCGTAGAATGGCTTTGTGCTAATCTTTCTTGCAAAACCCCTTCGTGTTTTTTAATGTAGGCTTTAGCTTGAATGACCAACTTGATTTTTTTCCGCATATTCCAAGGTTGCATTCGAACGTTACTCAAAACTTCTTTGTGCAACTTGATATTTTCGAAAATTTCTTCTTGCGTCGCTTCCGCTACCAAGTTTTCATCCATCGTGATGGCCGTACTGAAATCGATTTCCAACATCATTAACTGCGTCTTCCTCCTCCTTTTTGGAGGTTTTTTCCGACCAATTAGCCTAGTCACAGTTGAATAATGGATTGTGACGTTATTTTTTTGTCTATCACCAAACCGATAATGTTATATTTGCGAGGTCTTCCATGAAACAATCTGCCGAACTTCAACTGTGCATGCTTTTGATCAAGAAATATTGCATCATACCTTCATTAAGGTATAAAGGTCGTTCAGTCATGACAAATGCTCTAAATTGGAGTCTTCTAGATCATTCTATATGATGATGCCCTTCCTGACATTGAGAAGGTCATCATCGATAGTTAAGATGAAAGAAGTTTCAAAAAGAGCTTCGCAGAAATGTATTTGGCTATGAGGTCATTACTTTGTACGAAACTGATACAAATACTAAAGCAAATTTAATTATCGTGTGAAGATTAGCCCTGTTGGTGGCAGATGTTATTGTGATAAAAAAATTACTCACTCTCCCGATGAATTGGTAAAAACTGAAGATCTTCTTGGGCCGTTATCAGCGTTGGGCAATACATCCGGACTATATGGTGAACTAGCTCTTCTATTTTTACGTTTCGATTTTCTCGTAGATGCTTTTCTTTGCATGATTACATTCGCACTAGCAGAATAATCTTCTTGGTCAGAATCTTCTCCATCTACAGACATTTAACAACAAATTGAAAGATTTGCCACTTGATGGTTGGTCAAATCTTAAAGAAATTCGGAAGGAAGCCGCTCACCTGTATTAATTACATCCATAGTGAATGATAGAGGATTGAAATAGTTAACTTTTGTGGAGCTATCACTTTTCACTGATTCATCAGCAAATGTAACTGATAGACGATCATCGGATGGTTGAGGAGAAGTTGGTTCGCCCTAAGACATCATGATAAGTTTATTATCACGATTATATCTTCATTTAAATGGATTTTAATTATAACAAATAAACTAATAGAGTACGAATGTTATGTTGGTAAAGTTTGCCAAAATTGATCAATTAGAACCGAAATTATAGGACGTTATTACTACCAAATAGTGACAAATCAACTAATTTCTCGATTTAACTGATTATACATATGGAGTAAGGACTGTCTTAGTGGGAAAGGTATTGTCATGAAGGGAAATGTGCAGTTACCTGGTAATGGAAACCGGGTAAACATACAAATAGCTGGAATTTCAAAAGGCTAATTCATTGGACAACAAGCCGGTGAAAGCTTGAATCCAGGATCAAAGCAAATTAATCCAGACAATCAACACCTATGTTTGCTTCAACATACTTCTTTTGAATCCTGAATTGAACGATAACAGGGATGGCAGAAGGTATTCAGAGGTTACAACGAACAATTATGACGAAGACTCGAAGCCATTCACTATTAGAACAATATTACCCCGAAAAGAGGGTGTAAGAAAATTAATCGAACTTGTTAACCTATACTCCCGATAGTTGATGAAGCTAGGTGATTTTTTTTACCAGAAATCATAAACCTCAGCCCTATATCAGTTCAAAACAATTCGCAAAACTTGAATGAAAACCTTAACTCCTGAAAAAATGTTTAACATTTTCCAAAAGATACATTTAATGAATTAAGGGATGTTTTAAAAATTGATGAATTGGAAAATTTCAATCTCAAATATAGATACGATTTTCTTAAATTCTAACCAGCTGTAAATGAAGCAATAGGTAACATTATTATTAATTTTGATAAGGAAAATAATGAACTCGATATAATTTCTGGGATTTTATTTGCAACTTGATTTTATTGAAGAGTATTATGGGCTTAATCTGTACAAAAATTAAATTTTCAAGATCGAAAATGCTATTTTGCATGGTTTCAATGTTGCCTACATCGATGTACGAGGATAATCCCAGATGTACCTGGCTCTACAAAGAAAAAACAAAATATATTTATATTTATTGTTCAGCGTATTCTCCTTTTACCTCCATACACTTTTCTCTCTTCATTGTCGGAAAATCTTTGACCACCAAGCCATGTTTTCAAGTCTGGGAACAGAAAATAATCCGAGGGCGCTAAATCTGTCGAATAGGGTGCATGATATAGCAATTCAAACTTTAATTCATTAATTTTGGCCGTTGCAGTAACTGATTTTTGAGTTGGTGCATTGTCTTGATAAAACAACACTGTTCTTAGAGGCATTTTGGCCTATTTTTTTCGCCAAAAAACTCTATGGAAACATCTTCACAACGTTCACTAGTGATGGCTTCCAACCAAATACCAAACAACGAGGTGTTTTCAAAATTGGAACATTTGCTGTATAAATTGTGTACTTTTTAATACAATGGCCTTTTTCAAGCAGCTACCGCCATCTCTAGGTAAGGCCAGGTACTTCTACGAGAGTCTTTTAGTACTTTTAGGTGTATTACGGCATTGCAGCTCAAATGTTGAAGATTTTCAAGATTGTCATTGAAAATTATCCCACGCTCATTCCAAAAAACCGACGCCTGCAGATGGAACCGTCTTTTCCTGCTTTTGGGGCCGGTTCTCTCTTTTCAGTCCATTGTTTTGATTGTTCTTTTGATTTCATCCATGGTTATATGTTTTGTTCCATTGTTGTGTTCCAACTTGCGCAAAGTTTTCTCATGTCCAAATGTTCAGTTAATAAGCAATGTACTGCACATTTTGAAACGCTTACTATTTCTGCTAACTCGCTCACTTTCAGTCAGTACCGTTTTGTGGATTTTCTTCAATATTTCTGGAGTCGTCACCTCCTTTGCTCGACCTCAGCGATGCTGGTCTTCGTCTCGTTTGAACACTGCTACCAAATATTTTACAGTTGATAACGAAGGAGCAGTCTCATTCAAAATAGAATCTATTGCAGCCTTTATATTGGTTGGGCCTTTCAAATAAAAGTATTGTACCACATAACGATGATGTATTGCAGCCTTATCCAAGTCAGACTTGGTATTTATTTTAATGAGTAACGACGATGTAAAAATTTCTTCTAGTTTTAATATTGCATTTACACATACTGCGGTCTTTATTCACACGTGTCAACGTCAAAGTGAAGTTGGGGAAGTTGTTTAAGAAAATTGTATGAACAAAAATGGATAAAGAACAAAAAACTCGTGCAATTTCTACCAAGTAATGCTTTTGGTTAACCTTGTGAAGAAATGTGAAGAAACAGTCGATTCCTATAAAAAGTGATACAGTAACTTAGAAGGAAAAGGAAAAAAATTATGAGGAATTGCCAACGCGCGACGACAATGTTGATAATTTCTTCAACATCATCGTCGAGTTTATCCAATCTTCAATCATTCTACCAAAACCCTTCATAATATTGTAAAAAGGTGAATAATTTGAAAAAGTTAATTTTGGATCATCCGTTTCATGATAAACTGACGTTTAAAATACCCCAAAATCAAATTATCCGATAAAATCGTAATTTTGGATTAGATTTTGGTTTTTTACCTGTTGTTTCAATCAATTTAGTTGATACACTACACATTCGCTGGTTTACAAGCACGAACTCGATACTAAGTTTTATTTGAATGGAAGGAAATTCCTTCACTTCGTTCATTTCCCGAGATTGGGAAGAGGGGTTAAAAGAGTTTAATCAAAATCATGGGAAACCTTCGAACACGCATTTATTCAATCTAAACCACACCTCTATGAAAAAACAGTTATTAGCGAAATATTCTTTTTAATTTCGTCTTTTCTCTTTTTCTCATACTTGTAGAGCCAGAACCCCAGAACTACGTTGACCAATAAGCTAATGGGCTCCGTATGAGATCGCGTTTAGTTGTGATTTAGTGAGACGTCAAAACAAAATTTATTTTTCTTGTTTTCTAGCACGCTGTTCTGTTTATTGAATATAGGGTGTAGAATTGTTTTTCAATTTCAATTTCATTATACAAAAATATCATTTACTAGTATGCTTTGTCAAAAAATTGATACAATTTATAGACAAAAGCTTTTAAAAACTAAAAAAAACATAAAAATAACTAAATAAAGATATAAATAAAATAAAATTTCAATATACAGAAGAATAATCACAATAAGTAACAAAATTATAGGTAATAGGTAATAATTACTTAAATTAAAACAGTATTCAGGATGTCCGGAATTAAATATTATTATTTGAATAGAAGTCGTTTACAAAGTAGAAGGCACTTTCCATTAAATATGCCCTGAAATTATTGCGGAATGCGGGAAAAGATGATATCGATTTGATTTCAATTGGCAAGTGATTGTGCATTTTTTTGCATTGTAAAATATTGAGCCCTTAACTAATTATGAACGTGAAATTAGTAGGTAAAGGTCGTGCTCTGCATTCTTAAGCGGATTCAAGGATTAATAAGGAATGAAGAGTCAGTCAGTCAGTTTTAATCTTTTAAAGAAGTCGAAGGGAAGTGTCTATCGGGGATGCGACTCAATAAAGGCATAATAGACTGTTAAGGAGGTCGATAAGTTTAGTTCTTTGGAAAGTCATCTCAGCGCAAAGCTGGAGGAACTTAATTTTTTAGATAATTGTCCACAACAAGCCCTAAGAATTTTACAGATACATCAATGGTGGTGTTTTTTAATAAAAAATGCTGCAATGTATGTTTATATTATGAAACTTTGGTTTTAGAAACGTTGAGATAGAAAAGATTAAAGGTGATTTAAAGGTGGTTAGGTCACTAGAAGTGCCGTGGGATCAGGGTTGTTTCAAGAGAAAGCAGATGTCCCATTTTTTGACGTTTAAAGTACAAAAATTAATTTAATGCAATTACTATTAAGAAAATATGACGCTAAATAAATAGATTCCTTTAATTTCTTCTTTCTTAGACCTTTTCATTTGTTTAAGCTTCTAAAATGTTTTTGACTTTAGATCTCTTTTGATTTAAAAACGATTTAAAAAAGTCGAAACGTCAAATTTTCATCTGTATTTAAAAAATTATAAAAGAAACTAATTTTAAATCTAAAAAGAACTAAAATCAAAAACATTTAGAAGCATAAAGAAATGAGTATATAGATAGACAGAGTCACAAGCTAACATAAGATCAAGCTTGTTGGAAGAACTGAATAACATTGTAGTATTGTATGATGGAAATGTCGAAAAAATTTTCTAAACACTTCATAAAAGACACACGGATCCTCCTAGTATTAGTTGTTATATGTTACAAAATTTGAAATATGCAAGACAACTTCTAAAAATTAATTCTTCAATTACTGATTACCCCGCTACATCTAAATAACTACATATTCACAATGCTTGGTCTTTCGAGCCGCGTATAAACCTGTAGAAGGCTTGAAAGTCCAGACAAAGAAACTATGTAACTACGAAACTTTATGTAATGGTAATTATATTGTTTTACAATCACAAATATTCCAATAATATAATTTAGTTCCCTTCATTATCCTCGAAAGGTTTTTCTTGCTTTTCAACTAACTGTCCGTGTGTAAATGACTTATGAGTGTCATGAGTTTATTTTGATTTCTATTGAAGCCTCAGCATCTTTTCTTGCTGATTCTACTAAAAAAAAGCCTATTGGCAATTCAAATATCTCTAATACCTACTGACATGACAGTTTTTGCTTCTTCTTTTTAGTATAAAATATTTTTTTAAAAGTGAGCTACACAATTTCCGAAATTCCTAAGCACAAGTATAATTTATTTCCAACTTTCAAAGATTAAGGACACTTCAGATACACATAGGTGAGTTTTAAAATATTCTCAGGACTTTCCGACGTATAAATCGACTCAGCAAATCGTGTCATACCCTAAACATAACCTCAAAAGTAGCTATGACGTTATTGGTGTTCTGTTCAATGCCGACTGTAAATTGACTCGAATTCAAACTGGACTGTATCAGCTTGATAGATAAACAGTGTTCGGTGTGCCCAAAAATAGCGGCAACCAGTGATATAAACGAAAAAGTTAATCAAATGATTCTGGACGACCGTCGAATTAAGGTTATCGAAATAGAAGAGGTTGTAGAAATTTGAAAACAACGTATTTGCCATTTATTTACCGAAGAATTATGCATGCCTGAGCTAACCACTCATCAAGATCAGTGGTTGTTCACTTTGGACCAAAAGAATAAATCGAATTTTTGTGTTGATTAATACCTTTAGATGAAAACTGCCACGACTACACTCCTGAATTGAAAAACAGTGGATTGCAAAAGATGAACCAGCTCCGAACAAGTCCAAAACGGTATCATCATCTAGAAAGTGATGACGTTCGTTTTTTTGGATAGTGATCATTCAAAAAGGTTGAAAAATAACAGGAGAGTATTACGAATCATTGATTGCTAGGGTTTTTTTGGTGATAGACATGACTAAAATCACGAATTGAACTCCAAATGGTCAATCAATTTAACCAATCCATTAACGAATGTTTACGATGACATTATCTATTTCTTGAGGCATGTATTACCGACTAAATATGACGTTTTTCTTATTTTTAATAATTTCAAAGAGTTCTCGTTGTTTGTTGACACGTCTTAGTATCTCTTCATTAGTTAGTTTAGCTGTCCAGGGTACTTTAAGTATTCGGCGATGTATCCACGTTTCGAAAGCCTCTAATTTATTAATTCCATCTTTCTTATATATCCAACCTTCCATACCGTAAATAAGTACCGACCCTACCGCCGATTTATATAAATAAAATTGACAGATGACATCAGAATCATGTCACAGCGCCCTCTTAGGCTAGAAAATATTTATTATCAAATATCAAATTATCTCGTAACTACTTAATCAAGTTTGTTTGGAAGCAAATCGTTAGGTTTGTCGGTGCACTCGAGGGAACATTTTTTTTTATGATTAACGCAAATCATCCCTGTCAACGAATTATTTAACTCACTTATTTTCATTTCAAGGAAAAAAATTAATTGCTAATAGCGTTTTCACATTATACGGAGCATTTAACTGAAACACTCCCTGTTCGTGTCGTGTCGCGAATAAAGATGAAAACCGGGTAAAAAAGAGAATTAATTCAAACACGTGATTGGTATATGTACACCGCTCCTAATAGGTAACATTAATAATCTTCATTATCGCAGAAAAGACAGATTCATTTTAATATTAAAATATTTGTTAATAATCAAAAAGGAACAAATCTTATTTATGGTTAAATTATTAATCCTGAAACTATTAATTTTGCCTGAAAGAGTCGCTGCTGTCATAGAGTCCTGAGTAGGAATTTCTGGAACCGTTGGTGATATTCATATTCAACATACTGTTTACACCAACACTCACAATTACATTGTCTGACGCGCGTTTCGATAACCAAGTTATCGCCCTCAGAGTTCAGTTTACCTTCAGTCTCTGAAGACGATAACTTGGTCATCGAAACGCGCGTCAGACAGTGTAATTGTGAGTGTTGGTGTAGTGGTGGTGTAAACAGGTACAACATTTGGTGATAAAAGTTCTTCACGAGTCATTGGTATAACGAGTTTAAGAGAGGACTAATAACGAGTGAGACATTTGATTAAAGAACCTATTTAGAGACTTCCACGTCATCCTTGCCTTATAATTTATTATTTGTAGACTATTAGATGTCTTAAGCTTCCTCCTCGTTAGAAGTTGTGGAATATCCCGTTGTTTAAGTTGATAGTCTTTCCAATATTGCTCATTTGTAATCTTTCTAATTTTTTCAAAAGTATTTCTATAAGATTTATTCTTCGAGCGGTTTTCAATACGTTTTCATAGATTCAGATGATGAGATCGGCTTATTTCAGTAATTACTTGTAAGTTTATAGTCGATGTACCAGTTAATTTTCTGCACGTGTACATTTATTCAATTTAGTCATACCTACAGGACAATTTTATACCAAATTTGAAACAATTTTGATAATTTCTTTATCATTATAAGCAAGAATTGTTAGTAACATCTATGTTTGAGTTGCTCAGGTCTTTGTTGAACTATTTATTAACTTTTTTTTGAAAAAGATATTCCAAATTGTACTCAATAAACTTTTTTTATATTTATTATTTCGATGTGCTCAAAACTGTGTGCGCTGTCTTGCTCAAACATACTATTTTGTTCTGGGATTTTGTGATATGAAATTTTCATTCATTTCTAGATTTATGTAATGCAATAATTTTTCTTGTGAACGTCAAAGAAACATCACTTGGAAAGTATGAACATTTTAAAAGCATTATACAATTTTGAATTTCGTGTTGCATATACAAATACACAAATAGAGACTCCATCAATTATTCTATGAACCTTCTACATAAATTTTTCTATACATATTTAGCAATTCTATTTATAAAAGTAAAGTTTGCAACAGATTTCATCTGCTGGCAACATTATTTTCAAAAATTAAATAGGAACAAACTCAATGAATTAGTTCATATTTAGTGTGGAAAACAAAAAATTCTCTTCTTCTCAAATATATCTAGTGTTTTGTACATAGCAAACATTTTACCGAGTTCCCTTTTCTTTTGATTTGCTTCGAATGATGTGTGTCATAGTTTTAGGCAATGGAGATACTTCCTGAACAATCTCCATTAAATTTCTTATCTTTCGTGATTTCTAGTTTACTCTGTTTGCATTGTCTTCTTCAATGTTTGGCGAAGACATTCAAATAATGAGGCAAAGTAACAGTAGCCACTTCCTTTTGACTTTTTGACATTTTAATTTCGTCTGATTATTGAATATGATGTAGTTTAGAGTTTTAAGCAGGTTGTTTTATCATAAAATAGTTTTTTAATTTCAATTAAATACCAACCTCTTGATGAAACTTGAATTCGGCAGTTAAACATCTCGGTTTTCCAAAATCCAATCTAAGAATACCCGGTGGAAGAGTTTTCTTAGAAGTGTGTGCATTGTCTTTATTGTGATCCATTATTAAACTGAAATATCAAGTTTCCTTAATAAAACAAATTATAATTATTAAAAACTCATGCAGACAGAAAGTGGATACAGAGAATGTTCAATAAATGAAAAAATTTGAAAATCTAAGTAATGAGAAATGTAAAAAAAAAGAGCAGGAATTAATGACGATCCCCAGTATCATGTTCCGGCTTGCTCGCAATTGTTTTTTAGATATATCCATAAAAAATAGACTAAAAGTGATAAATCTGGACGTGTAATAATTTTGACAACAAGCCTGAAGTGTGATAATGCATCAATGAGTTGTGGTTCTTACTACAGAAACTTTTTGATTGCTCAGCAAACCTAAATGGTTTGATTTATTTGAATTATCTTCTCCAAATAATTCTCCCCGATAACAATTAGAAATAATAATCACATTTAATGGAAAAAGCTGCACTATTGCACTATTATTAAGTTACTTTACTTTATCAACACATTGTATATATAATACTGAAGAGTTTGTATCATTTTGGGACTTGAAGACCTTCTGAATCTCAATTTTTCGAATGTGAATGGTTTAACGAAAAATTTCCAAAGCTCTTACCTTCTGAAGCACTGCGATACACTATAAAGTGAAAATATGAAAATGTCGGAAGACACACCACACCTCGTGTTACTTTCAGTAGAAATTTTAATATTAACTATTTTAATACAGTCAATGAAGCACCTACGCATCACACGCGAATTATTATTCTAGTAGAGTGTGTCCTATGAACTTTGTTTTGGTGAAAAATAGATTAAATGGAAATATTTCGTTCTTATATTTATTTCATGAAAATCTTTATCTAACTCATCCTCAAGATTCTACAAAATGGATTAAGACTTATTGTAATTGATATGAAATCCATCTTACTATAACTAGATATTAAAATAAACATATAAAAATATAAGAACCTTATAAAACATTTATTTTTATTTTTTATTTTAAATTATTAACCAGAGTAACAGTACATTACACAGTGGTGGATTCTCAGCTGATAAAAAATTGAAATGCAGTACTCTAAAACGTTTCTTGCTTGATTAACTAGACTATTGTTGAATTGAGTTCTACGACATAGCTTTGTTTGTACAGGCATTAATATTGCATGTTACAGTCAATATTATCGCAAACAGGTGATTAGCCAGTCAACAGAGCGAATTAATTAGTTCGATATACAATGACACGTCAAATCCTGATTCCGTAATTAATTAGGATCCTCAGAGATATTAAAAAATCAACGACCTTTATCCGACGTAATTCAGTTAATTCATGTTACTTGACACGTTGTTTATGATAAAGTTATTTAGGAATGAATAAAATGACGATATCATCTATTGTTTTTTCTAAAATTTCTTCAATCGAAAATCAGAACAGTATTTTGCCATTTAACAATTGAGTAAAACAGCTTTCGAAGAATTCCGAACGAAACTATTATTTATTATAAAAGTTTTATTGTATTTAGCGGTTATCATCTTTAAAATTTAAAAGTCCTTAGAAGCCTAAGGTTACAACAACAAATATGAGAATATATTTCGAATTTCAAAGTCATAATTTCAAAATATATTTATTGATCGGATTCCAAAATCCTTCCTGAGAATCGACCCAGTTAAGTAGGCAACCTTTAATACATTTCTCTTCCATTTGTCTCAACTGCGCAAGATCGCACTTCTGAAAATTATCTTTTACATAGGTAACCTCCACTACCAAACATGATTTACTCGAGTCGCGCGACTATACTCGTAGTAGGTGTTGTCTTTTAAGATCGTCCTTTAATTTACTTATAAATATTCTCTTGTCTGTACATTTTAATTGTATATGTACTTAGTGTAGTTCTAGGTGTGATTCTTAATCACTGAAATACTTTATATTATGGTATTATGGCAGTAAATTTTATTTAGATATCACTTAAAAGCCACTTCTTACAGCTTTTGGGGATTATGTTTATCTACAGATGCATATTTGTTAAATGTACAATCTCTTAATAATAACCGTACTATTATTCTTATTCAATAGAAAATAATTTGACAAGAACTGGAATTAATAAAATTTATATAAAAAATCGAGTTTTTAACTCAATATCTCTCATTTTTTGTTTGGGTGCTCTTCTAATATTAATCTAAAAACATCTTAGGTACTTTATTTGAATTTTTAGTACAAAGTTCAGGATATGTATTAATATTGGAACAGGTTGTTAAACAGAAACTAAAAAATAGTATGTAAAAAAAATATTTATTTACTAGCGTTACAAAATTATAATAATCAGTCACACAAAAAATACAACTATGAAACTAATTACATAACTTTAAATAATTACGTATAATCTTAATCAGTTTTTTATTCTTATAGCTCTTCACTTTTATTTCAATGAATAATTTTTCTGGATGTAATAAATGTTTTATATGAAAATAACTTTTTGACATTTCGACATTAGTTTTTTCAAATTATTATTCATTCACACATTAATATTAGTTAAACAAATTGATCCTAACCTTTATGTCACTACAAGTAAACACAAAGTAACAAAATAAAAACACAATCGTTTATAATAAACATTCTATTTGATAATCCCATAAAGAAAGTAATAACGAAAATATACCATAAACGGGGATTAATCTCAGTCTCACAGCAGACATTTTTTTACATGTCACTTGTCATTTTCTCGTATTGAATAGTTTTCGAAGTAAAATCGATTTTTTTAAGACTCCAATAAAGTAGTAACGTAGAGGTCAAACATAACAGCATAAAATCGATTGTTGTCCAAAGAAGACCAACTACAAGACATATGTCATAGTTTTTTTTAAATTGACAGATGTAATCGTAAAAAGAGACAACGATATTGTGAATGTAAACGTGTCTTTATTATTAAAATCAGTTCTTTTGAGAACTGATTCGACTTTTTATTTAATTTTACGAATGTAATACATCCTCAACTTTTGATATTTCATATCTAAAAAGCCGTAAGACGGAAAAAAATACTTATGTTACTACTTATTAGTGATAATTGGTGTCTATAATTTTTTACAATCCATAAATCTTTGTAGAATTTTCATAGTTGCGTCAAAAAAGTGCCTGATTAAACTTGTAACGGTTGAAAGGCTAAATATTTCGTCAATTTTATGAAATACGTAAATATTGGATTTTGTTACTTATTCACCCAGTATATCGATTATTTTATCAAAACGAGTTTTGCTAAATATGTTGATGTTAACCATGTAAATGGAAAGTTGAATTTTTTTTCTAACCAATAATTCATCGTGAACACTGACACTTGGAATATTAGTCATAACGATATATCAAAGTTATCAATATCCAACAAATATTTTGATAGAATCTGTAACCGTACCGAAATGTCAAAAAGATATTTGTTAAAAATAAAATCATTATCTCAGAATTTTGTTATGGAATAAACAAAATGATTTATATAAGTTACGATTAGTTATTTTTAACACAAAAAAGTATATAGATTCATCACATAATTATAAATTACTTCTAGTAATTATAAAATGTCATATTTATAAGTTATTTCGTCATAAATATTCATCGATTGTATATTTTATTGGATACTATTTTATTTGCTAGAAAAACTAATCGCGAGAATCGTTTGATCAATTTTCTCGAGTAAATAAAACGCATCATAATACAACGTTTTATCCACAATCACATCAGCACTGATTCATGTTTGACAGTCGACTTTAGAAATATTATTTGAATTTCAAAGTTTGTGAAGTCATTCGTTTTTCAAGAAATTTCTTCACTTTAGGTTTGTATGTTTCATGACTACATTTACTTTGTCTGGAAACTCACTCATAACGGAATGATGCATCGTTCTGTCAGCTGTCAAAATAAAACTATTATTCAGGGGCACCAGCCCACTATAAAAAATTACCAAAAATGTCACATTAATTACGTCTAGTGATTGTGGATAAATAGTTAATTTTTAATAATCGTTAACTCCTATAAATGTCCAGTTCTTGAGCACATAAATTTAGACTATTTACAGTTATTATTATAATTAACATTTTATTCTTCAGAGGTATGTAGCCGGTGGAGGTCTTCCATTACGTGACTCAATTTAGGGTTTAACAGACACATATTTTTTACCTACTATCTTCTATCAATAGAAATCAAAAATAACAACATTAGAACGATTGTCTTCTTCACAAGACATACGTAATAGTTTATTTAATTTGACACTAGTAATCATGAAAAGAGACAACGATATAATTGACGTAACGTGAATACCTGACCGTACGTTAAATTTGACGTGAATTTTTTTTTATTATGTTGTTTTTAGCTAATTATTGAATTGAACTTCTATTTATTGTTAAAATCAGTTCTTTTAAGAACTGATTCAACTTTTTATTTAATTTTAAATCGGTAAGCACGAATATAATAAATCATTAACTTGTAAACATTTGACATTTCATGATACCTAAAATGCCGTGAGACGGGAAGATTAGAATTCTTATTTTACTACAAAGTGTCAAGTAATTTAATGTAAGAATCATCATCGAGGTTCTGAGTAATGAAGATTTTAATATACAAAAAGTTTTGCATATTTTTTATTTGAATGTGATGAATTAGTTAATTTTAAAAATTTCACAAAAATTGTATTAAACAGTTCTTTAAAAAGCTTTAAAAAAAATATGGAATTCCCCAAAGGAAATCAAGTATCAAGTATTACTAAGAAATAAAGGGCATTGGGTTCTAGCTATCACTTTTCAAAAGTTTGTCTGTTTTATTTCGATTTCTACCACCCATATGTGTTTAAATTTTATTTCTGAGGTCTGTTATGTATTTTTGTATGTGTTGCCTTGATGATTAGGTTAGGTTAGGTTTCATAGTGTTAAGTTAAATTCCGACCTTTGGAATATTAGCCATAACGATTATTTCAACTGATTGGACAGAAATTTTGATTTGATTGATATATTGTTGTTGACGTCTTGATCACGTGATGGAAGACCTCCACCGTTTCTAATTTATACTCAATGCATAATTATTTACAAAAAAAAAATTAATAGAATATTATTGATTAAACTAATTACAAATCCATAAATTATACTTGCTTCTATATTAAACAACTTTTGAATTAAGAAATATGTAATTAAAAAGTTTGTTAAACTATTCTTATAGGTACATATCAGATCCTAAAATTATTCTAATCGTCAAAACGTTGTAACTTTACCCAATCTTAGTCCAAGTAATTTTCTCTGTTTTCTAGCACTGAGTTTTGATAATAGATTTCTAGTTCCTTCAATTATTTCACGCTCATCGTCGTCTTCTTCGGCTTCTTGATCTTGATAGGAGACGAACCCGCTTTCAGGACGTGAAATTGACGAAGGTTCAAACAGCTCAAACCAACGCTCTACTTTCGCTGTTGAAGTCAACTGTGGATAAAAATTATCGTCAATTTGATTTATTATAGAAAATACTTGAAAAGTGGCGAAAGCAATAAAAGTTTTTTATTTATTGATATACTTGGTGTGAAAAACTTGAAGCGTTCTGCTTTTTATTTTGAATACTCACCTTTAAAAAAAATAATTGATATCGAAGGTAAAAAAGTGAATCAGATATGTGAAATAGACAAGTTTTTTTTGTACTGGAAATCTGCAACTGATATTGAAAAAATTGGTAATAGATTATAAAAAATAAGATGTATTTAATCAGCGACGATTTGTCAGAATCAGCTGATTCCCAATGAAAAATGACCGCTGTGGGGTGCTGTGTGTGTTTTCCGACTATACGGTCTAAAAGGTAAATATATTGGAAAATTGTAGAAAATGAGCTGAATTCTGGATAACGCACTTGTCTAATGAAAACTTCACTTAAAATTTGGTACTAGTACCTTCTACTACAACAGTGGATATTAATTTCTACATTTCTAATTAAGTTCAAAATTTAGTGAATTGTGATGCATAGCAACTGTTTTCTTAAGTTGCTTAATATCATAGTATGAGGTTGATGTTTTAAAAAAAGAAGAAGACTTGCAACCTTTTAGAATAAAGAAAAAACTTGTTCTAAAAACAAAACTGCAGATAGAAAAAAAGAGATATAACCTTACCATTGACAAAAATTAAACAAACTCGACAAATTATATTATAGTTTCTATAGAAAATTAAGATCAGGATTAAGGTAAATGAAAATACATTTGTATATAAAAGTATATAGATTTAAAATATGATACAGAAACAATACTGTGAAACAAATGGAAAATGTCAAAACCATTATATTCATAATAATAGTAACAATTAAATCTAAATTATATCTAATTCTACAACTTGATATCAGTATTTCAATTTTATTATATTTATCAGTGATTCATAAATGGTTCACTGGGTATAATTGATTTCATTCAAACACGTATACATTTTTTCTAGAATAAAAAGATTCAATGTAATTTTGTCATTTCAAAAAATAGATTTTGAAATTTGTGAACTTTGAATTAAATCTGTATTTTAGTGCCTAAAGAACCCCCCAAACAATTTAATTCATTCATATTGTATCCATTGTAGACCAGCTAAAAACATGAAGAATTTCTTTTATATGGTATTCTGATTATTTAATTAATGATAATAAAAATTATGGTTAAGATGAAAGCCCTTAATATTTATTTTTAATACTCATCATAACAATTTTTAAAATATTTTTCTAAACATGTTCTTGAAGGGAATTGTACTAACAAAATAACCATTAAATAACTAGTAAAACTACTAATATTTACATATCTAAAATACAAACTTCCGAAGAAAATTTTATGGGCTGCAAGGGAGGTTACATAACATTTTTCATTGAATTCACCCCTTTAGAAGTTATTCGATGCTGAAGTTGCATTCTATTGATGTGATACGACCCTTCCATGGTCGTTTTTAGTTAATTGACTTCGTTGGTAGACCTAAATGAAGACGTGTTAAAGATGGAAACGTAGAAATATGAGTTCATATATAGATACTTACTATCGAATATAGAATATATAAATGAGTAGATTTAATAAAAAAAAACTAAAAGATCTACTCCATTTGGTTCTATTCTCTACTTCCCGTTTAGCCAGTTTCCAGTTTAATTCTCTTTTTTCCAGGTTGTTTGCTATTTCTGTATTTCTTTTCTTCCTGAGTCTGGCTCTTTTTTGTTTATTTCCATTCACCATATCATTTTCACACGTTATTTTCTACTCCAAATTGTTGATTAGTACCCAGGATTTGCAACCAATTTTTTTTGTCGAAAAATACTATGGATATTATCTTGTTTCCTCACTGGATACCTCTTCATCAAGTCTTTCATCTGGTCTTATAATTATCTCTGAATGCTTTATCTTGTTCATTCTCTTCTTTATCGGTTTTCGTTTTTGCACAGTCATTTCTTGTATTGTGTTTGATATTTTTATTATTTATTTATATTGTTTTATTTAATTACTCTACTTTCCATTCTATTTTGCAGCTCTTTCTTTGCGTTAACGTTTTTTTGAAATAAATTTGATTATTTTCAATTATATGTATTAACAAAATGTCCAAGATCAACGAATTAAGATTCTCGTTTAAAATTATTGTTAAAACATATCTGTCTTTGTGATAAGTATGTCAATATAAATATTAATTGCTTTAACTTTCACACCTTTTTTTTGTTATAACGAAAAAAAAAATTCAGAGTATCTTTCTAATGAACATAAATATTTTTGGCCCAATCTAGTCCATAAAAGACAATCAATGTAATAATAAACTGATGATAGAATAAACAGAAATTAAAGGAATGTATACAATATTTGATAATTGTTATATAACCGTCCATTTTCTACTGAATCACTTCTCTTATTTTCACGGTACGAGCGAAAAATATAATAATCAAAAAATTAAATGCTCATTTCAAGTATTAAATTTATTTTAAAAAATAGTGTAGTAATAAATATCGTTTTAAGAGTATTTTTTGTGCTTTTTTATTATATTGTTTGTTTTGCAATATGCCTAAAATGCCAAGCAAACTAAACGACATTGTCGTATTACATAGATTTAGATATAAAAATAACAAGTTGGCATAAAATAAAAAAAGAGAGCGTTCACATAACAACATTAAAGTCGTTGTATATAAAAGTCTGGACACGAGCGGTCGTTAACGTGATTGGTTGGCCTCGAGCTCAGAACTTAATGGCGGCTCCAATAAGAGAAGCGCGCGTAACAGTGGTCTGTTCAAATGATCGTACAATGTTATTGGGATGGGACGTATATTCAAATTATAAAAGTTTTATGAAGGAAATAACATTTATAGACGTAAATCATGAAATAACAAAAAGAAACCTAGAATCGAGAAAATTCATCACGAAAAACATTTAAAAATGTCGAAGAAGTGAAAAGACAAATATAGAATATTTTGTAATAAGAGATGTTTTAATTATCAAATATTACTTCCAAAGGATTTTTTGGCTATTTGAACCAAACTAGTGATTTTGTCTACAAGAAATGTTACCAAATAAATGCCGATTCATAAACTTGACTTTCCCTTTGCCATTCCCGGGTGACGTTTGTCGTTTGACAGTTATTCATAAACTTGACGTTGCTGCCGTTAACCTAAAAATTCTGTTATTGTTTCGACGTGTGTACTTCTTTTTTGTTTTCGTGATATTTTTGGGTTTTTGTTTCTAATCCGGTATTTATGGGCGATATTACGGAAAATAACGATGAGAAAACAAACAAAGCCAAAACACCACCATAAAAAACAAACAAAAAAGGAAATAACCCAGACATAACGCTCTAACGTCATACGTCAAAATCACGTGACAAACACAAACGGATGTGATTGGCTCTCTTTTATTGCTACGAAATTTATTACAAACTGCCGACGGGAAAAATTCGTTTATGTGAAGGCCACCAACGGCAGACGGCGACGTCAAACGGCAACTATGAATGGATTTATGCACAAACCCAAAAAATACTCAAAATAAACTTCACCTATAGAACTGAAATTAATTATACTCAATTGCTTTTATGCCTTGAAATTATCGTTTGCTGTGGCACATTTTTATGATTCCTTGCACTACCGGTCCTTGATAAAGTACTGTTAGACCTATCGTCAGTCCTTAAATTACTAAAACAATCACTTAAATCGTTAGTAGAATTAGATAAAACTGGAACTATAACTCTAAGTCGCCCATCAGCATCTGTAGTAGTTAGAGTTCCCACTTGGGAATGGGGTTTGATGAAAACAGAATTTTTCTCATTTTGTGTTCCACTATTTGAAGGTTTCGGGGTAGCTTCTCTTCGTAATGATTCATTATGTTGAACTTGTTTGTGTTTATCGTTGGAAACTTCTTTCTTCGGTAGAATTGTTTGATATAAAGGGTTAGGACTTGTTTCTCTTTGGTTCTGTTGTTGTTTAACTTCTGTGTCTTTTTTAGGAATTATTTTTTGATAAATTGGAGACTCCGTTTCCTTTTTCTGATAAGTCTCACTATTAGTTGGATTATTATAATTCTGTCTGACAGTTCCATATTGTGGAGTATAATAATCTTCTTTTTTACTGGGAGGTGACTGATTTTGAAAATAAGTAGGGTTAAGTTGCTTCGGTTCGCTATGTCTTCCAAGGGTATTATTAGGAAAAAGAGGAGGATGGTGCATGGTAAATGGTTTATTAATGGTTTGTGGATTGTAAATATTCTGTAGGAAAAAAGGTAAAGATTGTAATGATTGAGAAACTGGGTATTGGTATAGATTAGGCGGTTGAGTAATTTGGAAATTACTTAAAGCTTGTAATTTCTGTATTAATTGGTTTTCTATAGACGCAGTCTCCAAGGCGTAGGGAAAGTTGAATATAGGTCCTCCCGAATTTAACGAGTTCCTAATAGGTGATTGTGGCAGATAAGATGTTGAAGGTTTATTGTCCATCGTTGAGGGCATGTTGAAAGTATGTGGATTTAATATTGGATTATCAGCGTAGTCGTAGCCTTCAGTACCAGCGTTTTCATTTTGACTCATTTGATTCGACTGCTGTGGAACAAAAAAAATATTAATTCAAACACTCAGCGCTTTTACTTGATATTGATCTTTAGAAACATGTTATATTTAAGCTTAATAGCACTGGACAACAAATTTATGCTTATAAGATTTATCTCATTTGATAATTTTGTTTTTTCAATTAATTTTGATGCTCTTCATACGAAAATCAATATGCCATTGATTGGAATCACTAATTAGCCATAACTAGAACGAGTTATAATCAAAATATATACCATAATATTGAAAATAAAGTCAAATTAATCTTCAAAGTACTGCCCTTTGTTAGCAACCTCTACTTTGAATCCATGGCATTGGATTTGTATCAAAGTTTTTCCTATTTAAGAAATTTTGTTTTCTGGAAGAGTCACAAGTCTCATGGTGCTAAATTTGGTGAGGCAAATGTGGATAGTAAAAACCTTTATTTCTACTGTGTGTACTGGAAAGCTATTTATTGCCTTAACAAAGTTTATTTCCTTTAAATGATCAGTAAAATGTGTAGTAAGGGCTAGAAAACGTTTTTAGGGTCTTCAAAATCCTGTATGTACTTATAGTTTCGATTTATAGTTGTGAAAGAACGGTTTATATGATTATTACAGAAAATATCTCATGTCGAAAAAATTTTTAGTTATTTCTATTCTTCAATGGCACGTTTCTAGATCAAATACTGTTTATGGGGTAAAAATTTTTTTATAATAATTATTACTTTGAAATAGTTTCAATTTTTCTCAGTTAAACAATATGTTATCTTTATTTTATTGGATGTGCTGCAGTCATCCAGTGTTATTAGAGAAAATAATTGTTATTACTTCAAAATTATTAAATGAGGGTACATATATTCAATTAATTTTCAAAATAAATTAATTTTAATAGTCTTATAACTATTCTATTGAGGCCTGACTGTTGATATTACAATTATACACATTGTTATTTATTCCTCTCGAGAAAACAATGAATAAATGCATTCTCATGAATTTTTAAAATTAAGAATTAGAGCTTCATATGAATTACAAAAGTTTGGAAAGGCATCATCTCAACATTTGAATTACAAACATACTGATTCTGAAATTTATTTAAAAAATATTTGAGCACATAGTTTAGCAATAATAGTGAGTTTTTCATATTTTGTTTTTTCAAATATCACTTGTTAATTATGAATTTATTCATTTATAGAAAAAGCTTTTCATAATCTCAAAATCTTCGATTATAATAAACTAAATTTGGAATATTTGGTATCCAAGGAAGTAATTTACTAAAAAGTTGGAGTGTTGTTCAGAATGGGACGAATATAGGTTTTCGAGGCATTAATGAGATTCATTTTTTGCATAATGGAACAATCTGTTATTCTGCATAATCAATATTTATATTTATAACAATGTGTAGAGTTGAAATTTAATCTTGGATAGAGAAGAAAAAAATTCTTTCATAACTTACTTTAAAATAGAATAAATTAATAAAAAAATTCAAGACAAACAAATAGAATTGTTGTAATTTCTATAATAATTCAAATTTCTTAAATTCTAATTTTAATAAAAATTTTGTAATTAGTTGCTGAAAAACACATTTAAAAAATAAAAAAAATGCAGGAATAGGGAAAAATGTTTAAATTAATTATTCATATTTCTTATGTTCAGTCTTATTTTAATGAAATATTCAAAAATCATAAAGATAATGTGAAAAGCTCATACAGTAGAACTTCCTAGAACCAAACAGAATGAAAAATATTTGATTAAATCATTTTTTTCTTTTAATTAAAAAGACTCGAATGAAAATTAACATAATGAATAAGAAATGAAAATAAGAAATATGTTTAGTTAAGAAAAATATGAGTATTTACCTAAAAACTGGATCTACATACAAGATCCAGAACGATTTGATTATTGTTATCCATATTTTGTGTAAAGACCTGCACACACCAAATGCGTTCGTTCTGGATTAGATGGAGTCAGTGCAGGCAGCAGAGCAATTATTTGCCGAAACAAAGCAGCACTAACACAATCACTTCGTAGCAGCGCAAAAACATTTTAGCTAAAGCAACGAATAAATTTATACATGCCCGTATTTTTTAATCATTTATAAAAACTAATTTTCTAATGATAATAATGAGAAATATTAGAATATATAAATAGCAAAAATAGTTATATGGGGGAGACAATCAATAGGAAGCAAAAATAATAAAGAATAAACAACAATTAGGACCAGCATAGATAAGACTAGGTGATATATACTGAATAGGAAGGGAATAAGGAAGAAGTTTTTACATAAAATACTTTTTGGAGTACTGGAACCTACAGTTATTGGAATATATCCGAAGAGGAAATTTTTTTTGTTAGATATTGAACATACTTGAGGCATTGCCATATGTGGAGGAGTCGGTTGCTGGCCAGATTTTTCATTTCCTTGAAGATGAGCTACTAAAGCTGCTATGTGGTCCAGAAGTTCTCTATTATGAATCAAAAGTTGATGAGTTCTTGCTTGTGCTTCAAGTCTAGCAGCCTAAAAAAATGAAATGAATTATTTATTTCATATAAAAATTTTAAAAAAAATGTACATAATATAGTTAGTTTCCTCTTCAGTATCAATTTATAATTAAATAAATTATTGTTTACATTATTGAAAAAGAGTTTTTATTATAATAAATTTCTTGTGCGAATCGTCATAACGACATGTAATTACAAACACTACTCTCCGATTTTTCAACAATATCAAGTAGTTTATTCGGTTTTCCAATCACCTGAATACACTTTTAACCAATTCTAGGAGTATTATATCAATTTACAGAAACAAATCTGCTTGTTAACGTCATGAAGAAGCTTCAGTCGTTGAATATTTATAATCCAAAACTTCAGAAGTTGTTAACCATTGAATAATGTAACATAATACAAAATATTGTTTCTAAAGTTGTTGATACGTGAGCAAAAAGAAATATAATTTGCAATATTCCACTTATAAGACACACTAAGTAAATAATAAGTACAATAGTAAAGAATACGCCATCATAAGGAAAGTATTGGAAATCTTTCAATTAAACGTCTTGCCACAATGTCAAAGTAAACTTGACAATACATCTGTCTTTTTATAAATGTTTTGCGCATGTTTATGGATGACATGTATCCTTAACATGCGCCATTATAAGGAAGGTATAGGAAATCTTTTTAGAAAAAAATATGACACAATGTTATATTGAGTTTTATTTTTGAAAAAAGAAATAAATTTTCTAAATTGTGCAAATTTTTTTGTAATTTAGTGCATAACACTAAATATTTTTTCGTATGTATATATTATGGTATAATCGTAACAGCCAGACAAACATTTAAATTTAGATTATTTCGTATTGTTAACGCCTTTTACGACCAGGAAGGATAAAGAAATGTTCATAAATCTTTACACACCTATCAGTGTTGTAGGCTGCATATCCACACCTCTCCTATATTTAAATCAAGAAATGATGATGTTAAAAATGAAATTTGAACTCATGCGGGAGATTTAATTATTGTACGAAGATGGTATAAATGCTTGTTGTAAAGTTTCATCGTTTTTGTGGGAAGAAAGACTAAATAAGATAAATTATAGATAGATATCAGACATCACACTTTTAATATTATTTATAAAATACAACTTTAATAGGTGAAATGCATTTTTTTTACAAAGAGGTACTAAATTTTTTGTTTTAGCTTGAAAACGTCAATGTTAAATTCTGAAATCGTCGTTGCTGCTTAAAATAAAGACCGTGACAATTTTTTTCATTTTACATAAGTGCTTCAATTAATCAGCTGATCATAATAAGTAGCTTTAAAATTTCCAGGTTGTTTTTTTTAGCTTAAACCGACGTTTATTTTGAAAACTTCTTTTATTCCATAGTTAACGTATTTTCTTTTGCCACTTTTCATAAGTAACACACTGTATATTCGGTTTGTACATTCTTCATACGAAAAAACCATTTGTTTCCAAAATTTTGATATAAATCAATTCGACTCGACTTCACAAAAACAATAAATATAAATAAATTTTCTAATGTGTTTCTTCTGTTGAATTTTGGCACGTGAACTGGACTTCTAGAATCAGATTTGTCTTGGTTTATTTATAGTTTAAGAAAAATTATATTTTATACGTTTGATGTTGAGATTTATATTTAGTTTTTTTTTTCTTCCGCATATTGTAACAATTTACAAAGTTCAAACGGTGATAAATCTAAATCACTTTGTATTTTGATGTAAAATACTGACATTATTATCTTCTAGTGATCATAATAAATAATTCAACGAGCATTATCCACGAAGAATATAGTTTACAATATAAACTTACAGATATATTTTTCAAAAATATTACTAGAATAGGTTTGTTCTTGGTAGCTGCACTGGAACTGGACCAGTGCAGGCCAGTTCATGAATGTATAAAATTAGTTCGATCGGATACAAAGAACGATATAGTTCAGAGTAGTGCAGAGTGCCATGGATCAACAATTTGTATCGAACGCTTTAGTGTACAATTCCTGAACTAGTGTAGCTACTAAAAACAAACCTTATGTTTGAAAACCGTGGTTTAATCATATCTTTTGAGGTTAGGTAACATTGAAATATCTTTATACATCGATTTAACATTTCTACCGAATTAATTAGGCATATAACAAATTTTAGCATAATATTTTGGACTAAAATTATCTGTTGTTACATAATTCCACATGATATGTATACGAGGTGCGGCAATAAAGTACCAGGAATTCATTAATCAAAAGGAACAAATGAAGTTTCACTTTCACACAATGATTACTACTCCCTTGGCAATCATTTGAAACTATTCTATTTATAAAAAGCTTCTTTCACGTTACCATCATAAGCACCATTTAAAATTGTTATTCTCTATTAAGGATAAAAAAAGTATTTTGTCCATGACAGAATAACGCCACGTTGCCAGTTATCAAGTTATCACTAAATTCTCGAAACGAACGAATATACATTAGTAAATAATAAGTTTTATTTTTATTTCTACAAGATTAATGAATGTTTTATAGTACAGTGGTGAACAAAAGACTGAATTAATGTTATTCAGACTAACCTGCTCGGCGGCTAACTGTTCTCTAGCTAATTGTAATTGAGCTAACGCTGCTTGTGTTTGTTGCGTTTGTTGTTCAAGTTGTTCTCGCATTAGTTGAATCTCGTGGTGAGTAGAAAGAGCGCTTCCTGCTGGAGGTAAACTTCCACCACTTTCTGCACTACCTGTCGTAATACCATCGCTATGAGGTGAAGAATACATCTCTGCAGACGACTATGAAAAAAATTTTCATACGTAAACAAAATTTATTTTGTAGATATGGTAAATCCAACTTAGATAACTTTCAAAGTTAAACTACAAAACTTTGAATAAGTTTTTTGTGACATCGATTATAAAGTTTAATGATCTCCGGCTTCCTTCCAAGTTTGTGGGAAATAAAATTTCGTCTTTAAATCCTGAGGCCAGCATTTTAGAAGTTAAAGGGGTATTAACAGTTTTGTATGAAGCAGAAAAATGAAATAAAATGCATGGAAATAATGAATGATACAATTTCTTTTATTGGATAGCCACTTTTATCTATATAAGTATCTTTATGATTGCAAGGAAAGCGTTTATATGGATAGATATGGCACATATCTTGGAGTAACACCTCCAAAAGTATTCCTCGTCCATTTTCTATTTGCTGCTTTCTTCGCTGTTCTTTTGCATAGTTCCTTTAGAACTTTGGTGTACATTTCATTTTCCTAACAACAGATAACCAGTTCATTTTCGTTCTGCTTCATTCCCATTGTTCCTACGCCTCGTTTCTTTATTCTTTCATGGGAATGTATCACCCATGAATTGAGTTAGCTCCAAATCCTTCATCTGATCGTTTGCTTCGCGTGCTTTCGTCATCAAATGAATTGTATAAAGTAAATTTGATGTATGTAATATCAAACAATTAAAAAATTTCCAGTATATATTAATATAAAAACGAAAAAATGTACTTACCATCAGGTTACTTTTAGTATTAGTATTTGGAGGCGGTGGTAGTATGTCAAGCTGAGTGGAAATTCGAGAGTTTTTACAATTTTCTAGATCTCTAAAGCTGCAGTCGTCTGGGGGTAAAGACATTCTGTCACTGGCACCTTCTGATAGTATGTCTAGAAATGAAACAGTATATTCTATTTACCTAAACAAAATCGTTATTATATCTACGAGGATGGTCTCAGAATTACTTGGTCTGACCTAGAGATGGCGATAATTGTTTGAAAAACACCACCATCTTAGTTTGGAGACGCCATGTTGTTTGGTATTTGTTTGGCAGCCGATAATGGTGAGATTTTTTTTATATGAAAGGCCTTAGTTCAACTAATATAGAAGCTGCACTAGATTCTACTCTGGGGGAGACTGCTCCTTCGTTATCAACTGTACAATATTGGGTAGCAGAGTTTAAACGAGACGAAGACCAGCATCGCTGTGGTCGACTAAATGAGGTAACAACTCCAGAAATGTTGAAGAAAATCCACGAAATGTTATTGGATAATCATCGACTGAAAGTGCGTGAGCTACTAGACCCGGTAGGCGTTTTATAAAGTGCGGTACATCGCATATTAACCAAAATTTTGGACAAGAGAAAGCTGTGCGCAAGATGGGTGCCGCGTTTGCTCATAATTGAACAAAAACCACCATCGCATAGGTCGACCAATTGAGGTAACAACTCCAGAAATGTTGAAGAAAATCCACGAAATGTTACTGGATGATCATCGACTGAAAGTGCGTGAGCTACTAGACCCGGTAGGCGTTTTATAAAGTGCGGTACATCGCATATTAACCAAAATTTTGGACAAGAGAAAGCTGTGCGCAAGATGGGTGCCGCGTTTGCTCATAATTGAACAAAAACAACCATCGCATGGTCGACCAAATGAGGTAACAACTCCAGAAATGTTGAAGAAAATCCACGAAATGTTACTGGATGATCCTCGACTGAAAGTGCGTGAGCTACTAGACCCAGTAGGCATTTTAAAAAATGCGGTACATCGCATATTAACCAAAATTTTGGACAAGAGAAAGCTGTGCGCAAGATGGGTGCCGCGTTTGCTCATAATTGAACAAAAACCACCATCGCAGAGGTCGACCAAATGAGGTGACAACTCCAGAAGTGTTTATTTGGAAACTTGATGAGAAAAAACAAAACATAATTAGTTTGTTGATACGTTAAAATTGTTATAGTTTTGGTGGATGTATTTCGATTTGAAATTATGGATTAGGAAATAAAAAAATTAATTATTCGCCAGAATAACAAACCATTTGTCAACGATGTAAATCCTACATGTCGGTCATAATCTTTATAAACCGAAAACGATCTACAAACTTAATAATCATATTGTTGTCTTAATCAAGAGTTCGTCAAGAGATAGGCATGAAATAAAAGGTGAATATCAAGAGCTGACAGCCAAAACAAGAAGACAATAATAATTCGTAATAATTAGACGATAAATTAGTTATTCATTCTATCACCTACAAGGTATTTCTTGAATTATCATTTAATTGTTAAAGTATAACGAATTTTCAATTATTTAGATCAACAGATTTGATATTAGTCATTCAATTTAAAAATAGTTTAGTTATTTTCATTTCATCGGAAAAGTTTTTCCATTTATTAATGATTTCCTTTGGGTTGAAAAGTAAACTATTAAACCATAACCACAAACAACACGAAAATTGTTTAATCTAGCCTATACAAAGTGTTAATTTGAAAACGTAACACCCTCAATATTTCGCCACCCAGAAAAGTTTTTACGTCGTGGCGGTCATAAACACTTAAATACGTTTTTTTTAGCAAAAATTTGATCAAAATTTTGGGTATGCAATATTTTTTCAACATCTATTGTGACAACTGTTGTGTGTGCAGTTATAGGAAGATCAAGTAGAGCACGGGGTCCAGCACACTACCCTGTGGCACTTCTTGATAACTATCTTGGAAGAACTCTGTCAAAAGCCTGCGACACATCGAGGAAAACAGCGGAGCAGTAATTCCAGATCATTCCTAGTTAGTATAGACATCATTCTTTCAGAATGCAGTTCAGTCTTAAAACCGTATTGGAATCGAAAGTAATGAATTTCTTACATACACCCAGCAGCTCTTTGAGCTATGCAATATAAGTCTGAGTCTGCTAGAACAGGAAGTTTGCTATACATAGACCCTTTTGGTAGACTCTACTTGATATTACTCAGTCCGATGTGGGTGTCTCTATCAATCTTCGCAAAGCCTGCCTTGCAAGTAGACTGTTGCAACACCAAAAATTGCTTCTGGAACCAATTTTTTTGTTAATCCAAATTTAATTACAGACATCTCATTCTGAAACAAGCGCTAATTGGCCCTTTTTTTTGATTCTGTTATGATAATATTGAATAGTATAAAGGCTGTCACCTCATATTCTTCAGATCAAATTATATTTTGTTGAACAGTTCCGTTCTGGTTTCAATTATCGTTATATTTTCGGTATTCAGATCTTTGATTATATGATATGATATTTCAAGTCAATTCTTTAACTAAATGATGGATTGGACAAGGTTAATACCTTAATCTACTTGTTATTAAGTTAAGTAAGCCCTTGATACCATCTTTTCAACCATCCCTGTTGTGTCAAGCTTTTCTCTAGTCTCTCTTTTTGTTGATTTAATCTCTTATTTAATGTGACAACTCTCGTTGAATACTTTATTCTATTCTAATAATAATTAAGACCATGATTCAATATTACTCCTACGAAGCGACTATTATAACTCACAGTGAGGATTATCATCCTCATAGTTTCATTTGTCAAGGAAATTAATTTGTATTGCAACGACTATAAACACATTAATCAACATGGTATAGAACAGACTACAGATTATTTAGTTTTGCGGGATAATTTTTCAAATACTCATGGTATTTATAACAATCTGTTTTTCATTTACCAACAAGCTATTACACAATATTTAGTATTTTGTTTGTTCGTTATTATTATATTAGTATCGTCTTTATTTACTTTTCATTCAATTTATGTTTATATAATATGTAAATAAGAAATTTTTTTGACTTTTGAATGAAAAAGCTTCTACCAAGAAGTATCCGTCAATTGATTTGTATCCAAACATCGTGGAAATTGATTGGCGGAAAGGTATTCGATTCCAGCGATGAAATCACTTACCTCTTTTTTGCTTATCACTAGTTATATCACTGAGACGATCGCTGAGTAAGTCTTGAGTAAGCGTATCCTGTTCGTCTTGATCCTGCTCGGGATTATTCAACGAAAGTTTATGGCACACTTCGAAAGCTTGACCCACAGTACGCACTACACGCATAGCTTGGCTCTGAAACAAAATATTATGATAAATTTCTCCTTGATGATTCTTGTATAACATGTGCAGTAAAAGAAAAGTGGTAAAACGTTTATTAAGATTTAGATTATCAAAGGGATTCCAATTGTTCAAAAATCTATTCCATTCTATTAATTTATTAATCTATTTTCCATTTTATGGCAATGTTTTCAGCTAAACTCGTAGGTACCAAGAACAATGGTACGTGATTTATCTTCGTAGTTCTTATATGATCGAATTTTTGAGGTTATATCGCCTCGTGACTACGCAATAGGATTGATTCATGAAATGAGTGACCTTCAGTCATCATTTTGTTTATATACATACTTTAACTCTAAAAGGAATCAGAAAATCGGAATATGTAAAATCAGTAAAGCCTCAGACAAAACTCTTGATTCTTGTTGCCTTTGATTAACATAAAATCAATTTCTTCTTTCTGAAGCCTTTAAATTTAGACACTCATTTTAATTTCTGTATAATACATCAACATTTTTGTTTATATACAGGGTTTATCCGGAAAGTAATAGGACTGATTTTCTTCCGCCGCGATTGTACTTCAGAGCGTGCGCGCACCGACTGGATTCGGTAGAGGGCGTTCCTAGTTAACAAACGAGCGGCTGGTCAGTTGTCTCCGAGCACCTGGAGAGTCAGGACAGGCATTTTCGCGCGACGTGTTTCTGTGAGTTGTGCAAGCCGAAAATGCAGCGTTCGTTAGAGCAGAGGTACGCGATTAAATTCTGTGTGAAACTCGGTAAATCTGCGACAGAGACGTTTGATATGATCAAGCAGGCTTACCCAGATGTTGCTTTAGCAAGAAGTGGTGTGTTTCGGTGGCACCAGGCCTTTTTGGAGGGCCGGGAAGAGGTCGCCGATGAAGACCGTGCTGGAAGACCTTCGATTTCGACAAACACCGACAATGCGACTCGTGTGTGCAATGTTTTGAACACAGACCGTCGACTAAATATTCGTTTGATTGCCGAGATGTCAATCGGGTCCGACAAGACATCGCAGCAGACTGGAAGTTGCACCACGACGACGCCCCGGCTCACCCGGACGCCCAGATGTGGCCCCCCCGGACTTTTTTTTGTTTCCTCGCCTGAAAAGGCCGATGAAAGCAAGCATTTCGAGACGACAGAGGGGATCCAAGCAGCATGCACCGCGGCTCTCAAGGCTATTCCGGAGAATGCCTTCCGTGACGCCTTCAATGCTTGGAAATCGCAGAAGGAGCCTATTTTGAAAGTTTTTAAAGAATTGTAACGATTGGCTCAATAAATTTTTTTAAATCAACTCAGTCCTATTACTTTCCGGACAAACCCTGTAAAACCAATATCTTGCTGTATTGTCGCAATAATGTGTGTTCATTCAGTAGAGAGGAAAAGAAACTTAAACTTGAACTTGATAAATTAATTTTGGATGGTTCATTTAAAAATATATTTTGAAATGATATAATAAAAATAGAGTTGTCTGGCCATCATTAACAACAAGATTTTTCATATTTTCTTAACAATATATTCATAACACATATCGATCAAATTAAATATAATTTGGGATACTTTTTACGTAATTTTAGTAGATTACCGACAATTACAAGTGTTTAAAGGTTCAAGTTTACACAAGCTGTGAATCTACTGGTCCAGTGACTGGCAAAAAAAGAGGTCAACATCGGTATTTAAGATAATAAGCTTCATTTTGACGTTCTAAAAGTTGTCCCATATTATCTCGTGTCTGAGTCGTAAGTTATTCGAAGTGAAAGGTCACGAAAATGCAATTATCTCCGTTTCTATGGTTCCAATCACTTCAACACCTATTATGAAAATTAAAGATAAAAAAATTTGCCACAACTTTTGTTTCAACTTTTTTTCTGTAAGCTCAAGCCTTTTCGAGATAAAGAGTGGAAAGCACCCAGCGCTTAGGCATATACTGTAATACAAGGTCAACCGTGAATCTCGGTGAATAATACCTTGTATATAGTTACTAAATAATTCAAATATTATCAACAATAAATAATTTGTATTATTTATTAGATAATACATTGTATTGAATGATGTTTCATATAAATATATAGATTGCTCATCAATATATAGATTTGTTTATTACCAAATTCAAAAATGGTTAGGACATGATTTAGAACCTCGAGAATGGGGCTGGATACTTCAAAATGAGTTTCTGCAGCCAATAACTAAACTATTACCTTTTGAACTTAAGATTTTTGAAGAATTTAAATGCCGAGATTCACGGTTGACTTTGTATTACAGTATATGGGTGATTCCGTTCTAACTGTGATTTTTTGTATTCAAAATTTCAAGATTTTAAAATTTAACTTTTCTAACTTTTTTATGCATATTATTCATCTATTTTACTGTAAAAATAAAACTCTAAGAGGAATTTACTACAACTTCAAAGTATCACGAGCAAGACACAAATGTCGGATTTTGAGTTCCACGGTACTGACTCATTTATCCACGGTACTGACATGGTAACTTAAGATATTAAACAACAAGTGCATCAATTTTCCTCAGTTTGATCATAAACATTAGAATTTATAAGGTAATTAGTTTAAATCATTTGTTACGACAAAAAAAATTAATAATTTATCGGTAAATTCTAGGAATGGACATGACACGGTACTGACATTCAAGTGATGTAGTATAAGTTTTCTTTAAGTGGCAAGTTATATTGTATAAAAATAATGTTTAAATATCTTAAGAATTATTCAATTAACACAAAATTTTTATTAATTGATTATTAATTAATGACTAGTACAAAAAAACAATACAGGACATTGAATATCACAGTTATAATGGAATCATCCATATATGTCTAAGTGCCGGGTGCTCTCCGCTTTCTATCTCGAAAAGACTTGAGCGTAAAGAAAAAAAGTTGAGATAAAAGTTGTGGCAAATTTTTTTGTCTTTAATTTTCATAATAGGTGTTGAAGTGATTGGAACCATAGAAACGGAGATAATTGCAAAAAAACCGATTTTAGTGACCTTTGACCTCTAATAACTTACGACGCAGGCACGAGATAATTTGAGAATGTTGAGACAACTTTTAGAACGTCAAAATGAAGCTGTAGGTATACGAGTTTCCAGCTTATTATCTCAAATTCCGAGGTGAAACCCTAAAGTGACTGGACTATACCTCACCATCACTGGATTAATCTATAGTGTACCTATTGAGATATCTGTCTTTGGGCCAAACAAAACAAAATTGTTCGGAGGTTTTCTTTGGTTACTTGCACAAACGACAAGAGCTGTCGGGAGTTCTTGATAAAGAATAGTTTGGAAGACATGACATCATATTTATGGTCTTCAAAAGGGCAAAGTTCAAAATACTTTTCTGCTATTGTAAGTCAAGAAGTCCTCTGTACCTTATATAGGATTGTTTTCTTAATTTTGGTTTTTATTTTAGGCCACCATATAAAAGCTGCATAGCTTATGTTAGTCGTGACACGGATTTGTTGATCTAATTTATAATTTTTAGTTTTAAGCTCCACCATTCAGCAGCAGTTGTTTAAAGCAATTCGTGCCTTAAGGCTTACTGTATAAGGGCTAGTTCGACGCCATTTCTGAGCGATTGTTAGAGTATCCGTGGTTAATAAGCAGATTATAGACCACTAAGGGCCATAGTAATTGCGATTGTGATTATCCGTCTCCCAATTTTGCAACTATTGTTTCAGTTCCTAGACTGATATTGATAATGCCACTATCCAAGGTTGCAGGTTTCTTAGGTAATAAGATTGCTTCCGTATTTGATCTAAAAGTGTATTTTCACAATTCTGTAAAGTAATGATATTCTAAATAATGATATAGTCAGTGTCTTTTGTAATTACCTCCAAATCGCTATCATCGAAGTCTTCATCTCGATGTAAACCAGCTTTAACACTTGAAAAAGGTGGCTTAGCTCCAGCTTTTTCAATAATTTCTCTAATATTCCTAAAGCTTCCACTTCTACTATTCTTCAAGTTTCCAATACCCAATGTATTATCAGTGAAAGTACCAATAATTTCTGGTACACGGAAAGATAACTTTTTCCTTGGTTTTTCTAATGCTAGTGCTTCAGTTCCGAGAGCAGCCTCACTACAAGAAATAATTTCCGTTTCTTCGTTTTCATTCGTGACTTGAATTTTGATTGGATAAGATCCTACAGAGTGTTGTTTCGACAAAGAACCAGGTTTACCGTTTGGGGTTTTACGGTGAGTGTTGATATAGAGGTTATTCTCTGCTGATTTCTTTAAAAAATTTGCCAAATTCACTTGGGTGTTTGATTTGATTATTCCTTTTATAGTTTGGGTAGGAACGGTTGGATTTTTGTTTGATTTAAGGGCTTCGCTGAGGTTCAGAAGTTTATTTCTTGCTTTTGTAAGAACGTCTTGTTTCTTTTTAACATCGCATTCCGGATTCTTGTCTTCTTTGACTTTTTTAATCATTTTGTAAGTCATTACTCTGCTATTGTGAAATTTAGTACAAATATATCAGCTGATTTCAAAATATATATATAGAAAAAATTTTGAATCAAACAATTTATATTTCAAATATTTATTTTCAAGTAATGTACGTATTTAATTTTTTTTTAATTGGTCACGTAGTAAATTATATCTGTATTTCAAAAAAATATAAATTATTTTTAATTATGGAAACCATCCAAGTTTAAGTATTATTCTACGTAAATCATATTATAAGTTTATCTCAATACACAGAAATTGTTTTTCATTGTTGAATATCGCTATTTTTTTCTAAAACTTCCATTAATTCATATCAGATTCCATAATTTTTATTTCAGTACAACTACAAGCTGATATAGAATGTCAGCAACAACTACCAACTTAGTAATTTCAATTTTATTGTAAACAATCGTAAGGTCAATGCTTGTAAATCGGTCTTGACCGTAATATGGAAAAAGACGAAGAAGATGCGTTGAAAATCAACTAGAAAATGAAATGTATTTCATTTTGAAAACATAACAACATTTGGATTTAATAATGATGGAATCAAAACGTTTGTATGAATAAAATCTATAAGTACGTATTGTTATTCAAGTTTTGAGATATGGCAACACTGATGTGAATATGTCAAATCTGACATTGACAGCATGAAGTTTGACATTTTTAAAAGTGAACGTACTCAAAACGTGTTGTCATTCGAGTGCATTTGTTTATAGATAGTTGAAACATTCGTCTTGGCTAAAAAATGGAATTAAATCGTGCGATAACTTTTTTATGACTTTCGACGTGGACTAAACCAACAGCAGTGTTCTGATTAACTCGCTTCAACTTTTGGTGATGAAGCACCATCTCGAGCTATCGAGTTTTGCTGGTTTTGCGAATTCAATCGTGGTCGTACTTTACGACAAGATAAATTTCGTGAAGGTCGTCCAAAATCGGCTATTGTGGCATAAAACATCGAAGCTGTGCGTAAACTTGTAAAATTGCTAGAGCATCATGTGATATACCGTGAAATTCGTACAAAAAAACTCGTTTCGATTGGTACAAAGAAAATTCAATAGTGCACTTTTTTTGTTCTTCATACTAATTACAAAATTAAGTTTTTCACCACGGAATTTGTGACAAATTAGACGGGATGTTGATGATAAATTAGAATATCGATAGAAACGCCAAGAAATTTTACAAAAAAAACGATTTTAATTCTGATAAAGATGTCATCAAATTCATTAAAAAAGTAATTAAGGAAAAATTGAAGAGTTGAACATCAAAACGTCTTTTGTAGAATCAGAAAAATGTGTCAGTGATCTAAATAATTTTATATGAAACCTAGAATGTTACTATATCAATAAATAATATCCATCTATATACATGGTATGATCAAATTCATTCGACCGGATTGGTGCTTTTAAACTGAGCGCGTAAATCGAATTTTTTTTGACAGTTGGTACAATATTCGTGTGACGTTTCAAATGTCAATTATATTGTAGAAGTGTTTTGAAGAGTCTGCTTTCAAGATCGCAATTATTTGTGTGGAACAAAACTTTGAGTGAATGTCTTGAAGCCGACAGATATCTCGAAACGTCTCTTCTGAATCTACCTACTACGAGGTATTGAATTTCAGTGATGATACTCGCAACGTACGTACGTATTTGAAATCGAGTGTGTGCGTTCTAAAAACTAGTGACAATAATTTAGAGTAACGGAGAGAGTGTTTTTGACCAATTCTCAGGAATTTCAGTGGTTTAATGTACAAGGAGCCCGACATCTTCAACTCATAGTTGAGGATAGGATAGATGGTAAACGGGGAGTCGGGAAAAAGCAAATGAGAAGCCTACATCCAATAATAATGGATAGGTAGTAGAAGAAGAATAATGTGCAAGAGTCAAATCGGTGGAAGGATTATCCATCGAAAATTCCCGAGAAATTTTCTATTCAGATCGTCGGTGTATCAAAATGATCAGTTAAATTATATTCATGCCAACGTTTATTAGATTTTGATATTAAATTGAGGATTATTTTATTTTAAATTAAAAACTCATCTAATGAGACACATCTAGGAAACAATCAAATGGTTGTAATAATCAGTAACCGAGTAGCTGAAAGTGATTCCAGTCTATGAGTTGCAGAATTATTATGAGAAGTGTAGTTTTCAATCTAATGACTTTTATATTACAAGTTATAAACAGCAGAAATCCATCATTCAATCATTATTTAACCATAATATTTCTATAAACTAATCACGGTACTTAAATGATCGATGGTTAAGAAAGGGGCTTTTCGAAAATTACCATCCGGGTTTAGGTGGATCGACTATCAGCTGATTGATTAGATCACGGTTTCCGAACGTCTCGTTCAATTTTTGGGTGGGTAGTTTCCGAAAAACAATGCCCTTGATCCGGGTTAGTTTGTCACAGAAAATTCCCAACATTGTGATACATTTTGAAACGAAGTAAAGATCCATGAAAAAATACTATTTTCTATAGTAAAATTGTTTTCGATATCAGAGAGCAACTAGAGACGTTTTTGAATATTAATAAATTGTGAAATCAGATTTTATGTAACGTTTTGAATGAAAATATTTTCATTTTGTTCCAAGTGGATTCAACAGATGCAAATTACGGGAAGTTTGGACAAGAAATGGTTCTCAATTCAACTTATCGACTAGTACACGGTTTTATCAAATTTATAGGTTATGGAACTAAACATTTTGTCTAAAATGGGTTAGCTAATATAAAACTATAGATGATATAAAATATTATGGAAATTGTTTAATAAAAGCTAAAATTTTGTGTTATATCAGTTATTTAGAACCACGTGGTCGAAGTAAAAACATGTTGTATCATCTTTACAAGCTTTTAAATTACAATTTTTCCGAAAATAAAGACAAAGTTAGTTTTCTAACTAAACACCAAAAACGACTAACTAGACGTTTTAAAATCTATTTCCTCGTTATATATGAAAATGAATTGAGTTGTTTGAAATTTTTCTATTATTTTTTCATTATATTTATTTCTAAACGTCTCGAATAATGTGCATTAAATAAATATGAAAACAAACCGTTCCAATAATTATTTAAAATAAAATCAGCTGATATGTATTGTGGTAAAAATTCACTATTGATGATATATCACATGTTTATAAAATAAAAACGAACATTCCGCACACAATTTTTCACTACACACATGTTGTACAAAAAAATTCCGCAAACTTTGTAACGTAGTGTAACCGAAAATTGTTCTTAGAGATAGAGACGTTCAGGTGGCCGTGGATAACCGATTATAAATGACGGAGCCAGAAAGCGTCGCGGCGCCATAACGAATTCGCACCTTTATAATATACACTCGTTTATTTTTGGATTTTTGTCTATATTGGACTCAAGGAAAATTCGATTGGAGTATATTTAAAACTTTTCGTATTCGTAGTACGTTGACAGTTGTAAAATAACCAGATGCAAGTTATTTTTATACATTAAGAGTTATTTCACGCAAATGAAAATATTATTATGGTTAGGAATGTAAAAATAAAACTATCATCAGATAATATCATGACACCATCAACTGCAGAATAACGTAGTGCCATCTATGAGTTCTTAGTCAAACGTAGAAAGAAAGGTCATAAATAAAAATGCGTTATTTCCACACACTTTTCAAAAAATCTCACTATACCTTCTGTTCCAATATAAAAACATCAAGCATGTATAGAGTCTTACTCCTTAACTCGGCCTTCGGCTTTGCGAACAAAAAACACACAAACTGGGCCAGATCAGGGCTATACGGTGGGTGTTCAATCTCTGTGAAGCCTCATTCGTGTACAGTAGCCTTGGAAACCGAGGCAGTGTGGACTAGAATATTGCCATGAAGCTAGCCTAAGTTCCTTATAAGTCAGAGTCAATTTCTCAAAGTCAAAATATTGTAGCCCTCGTTTTTTTTTTGGTGTTATTCGTGATTTCTTTTGTCGCAGGACCTTCCGTACGTTCATTTGAACCCATAATTTTTGTCTTTTTAATCGTATATTGTATAAATTGGGGCATTTTCAGAGGGTATTTTACTTCATACTCGTTCTATATCATACAGGGTTTACCAAAATGTATTCATATAAGAGGTACATTCGAAATTATCGTTTTGATTGGAATATATCGAAATGTCAGGTTTTATTTGTTTTTTTTTATGATTTTCTATGTAAATAAACTTGAAATCGTGATTTCAAAAGAATTGTAAAGAAAATTATATAAAAAAGTCTAAAAAGTAAAAATTTGAAAAATAAAACATTGTCTAGTGGTATATGTCGATAAAAGGTACATAGGGTTTAAAAAATGAGTTTTGTACACTGGAAAACATACTTTTCCACGTGAACTTCATCAATTCTTCACCCTTCATTTGGTAATTATACAGGGTTTGTGAGGAAAATAATACATCGCTTGTTTATTCCATAATTCTGGTATTGTAGTGATTTTTTTTATCGGTGTAGTTTAATCATAATTTTTGTCTTTTTAATCGTATATTGTATCAATTAGGGCATTTTCAGAGGGTATTTTACTTCATACTCGTTCTATATCATACAGGGTTTACCAAAATGTATTCATATAAGAGGTACATTCGAAATTATCGTTTTGATTGGAATATATCGAAATGTCAGGTTTTATTTGTTTTTTTTTATGATTTTCTATGTAAATAAACTTGAAATCGTGATTTCAAAAGAATTGTAAAGAAAATTATATAAAAAAGTCTAAAAAGTAAAAATTTGAAAAATAAAACATTCTCTAGTGGTATATGTCGATAAAAGGTACATAGGGTTTAAAAAATGAGTTTTGTACACTGGAAAACATACTTTTCCACGTGAACTTCATCAATTCTTCACCCTTCATTTGGTAATTATACAGGGTTTGTGAGGAAAATAATACATCGCTTGTTTATTCCATAATTCTGGTATTGTAGTGATTTTTTTTATCGGTGTAGTTTAATCATAATTTTTGTCTTTTTAATCGTATATTGTATCAATTAGGGCATTTTCAGAGGGTATTTTACTTCATACTCGTTCTATATCATACAGGGTTTACCAAAATGTATTCATATAAGAGGTACATTCGAAATTATCGTTTTGATTGGAATATATCGAAATGTCAGGTTTTATTTGTTTTTTTTTATGATTTTCTATCTAAAGAAACTTGAAATCTTGATTAATTGTTAAGAAAATTATATAAAAAAGTCTAAAAATTAAGAATTTAAAAAAAACATTGTCTAGTGGTATATGTCGATAAGAGGTACATAGGGTTTAAAAAATGAGTTTTGTACACTGGAAAACATACTTTTCCACGTGAACTTCATCAATTCTTCACCTTTCATTTGGTAATTATACAGGGTTTGTGAGGAAAATAATACATCGCTTGTTTATTCCATAATTCTGGTATTGTAGTGATTTTTTTTATCGGTGTAGTTTAATCATAATTTTTGTCTTTTTAATCGTATATTGTATCAATTAGGGCATTTGCAAAGGGTATTTTACTTTATACTCGTTCTATATCATACAGGGTTTACCAAAATGTATTCATATAAGAGGTACATTCAAAATTATCGTTTTGATTGGAATATATCGAAATGTCAGGTTTTATTTGTTTTTTTTTATGATTTTCTATCTAAAGAAACTTGAAATCTTGATTAATTGTTAAGAAAATTATATAAAAAAGTCTAAAAATTAAGAATTTAAAAAAAACATTGTCTAGTGGTATATGTCGATAAGAGGTACATAGGGTTTAAAAAATGAGTTTTGTATACTGGAAAACATACTTTTCCACGTGAACTTCATCAATTCTTCACCTTTCATTTTGTAATTATACAGGGTTTGTGAGGAAAATAATACATCGCTTGTTTATTCCATAATTCTGGTATTGTAGTGATTTTTTTTTTCGGTGTAGTTTAATCATAATTTTTGTCTTTTTAATCGTATATTATAACAATTAGGGCATTTGCAAAGGGTTTTTTAGTTCATACTCGTTCTATATCATACAGGGTTTACCAAAATGTATTCATATAAGAGGTACATTCGAAATTATCGTTTTGATTGGAATATATCGAAATGTCAGGTTTTATTTGTTTTTTTTTATGATTTTCTATCTAAAGAAACTTGAAATCTTGATTAATTGTAAAGAAAATTATATAAAAAAGTCTAAAAAGTAAAAATTTGAAAAATAAAACATTCTCTAGTGGTATATGTCGATAAGAGGTACATAGGGTTTAAAAAATGAGTTTTGTACACTGGAAAACATACTTTTCCACGTGAACTTCATCAATTCTTCACCCTTCATTTGGTAATTATACAGGGTTTGTGAGGAAAATAATACATCGCTTGTTTATTCCATAATTCTGGTATTGTAGTGATTTTTTTTTCGGTGTAGTTTAATCATAATTTTTGTCTTTTTAATCGTATATTATAACAATTAGGGCATTTGCAAAGGGTTTTTTAGTTCATACTCGTTCTATATCATACAGGGTTTACTCAAAAGTCCTATAATTGATCAAGTGATCTGTTTGGTTTTCGATTGGTTAAAACTCTTCTCGACTTTTACGTTGCTGCCAATATTTCAAAATTAAAAATGATTTAAATCAGTGCTACCAACAAAAATCACGATACAACAAGGCGGAATTCACATCAAAACGCGAAAAGTCCTACAATTGATCAGCTGATCTGATTGATTGGAGTTCAAATGCAAATAGATTTTTCCATTGTAACTTGTATCCGATAAATTTTTTATAAATTAGTGGTGTTAGATCTTAATTGTTAGCTATTTGAATCCATGTTATTTCAGCTAATTATCAATTATTTTGGTTCCACCAAATGGATCTTCTCGTTTTTCGATAATACTAATACTGATAATTACCGACTGATCATCATTAAGTGTTTAGATCATATAATTTTCCCAAATTTTTAGTGGCAACGAGGCAGAGCACTATCAAAAAAGCTATAATTTTATGACCTTTTTTTCTATTTTTCACAGTTTTGAACTTTTTTTAAGACTATAAAACTTATTTTCTTTTAATATTAAAGGGTTTTCCAATAAGAGGTGTTATTTTGAACAGCCCGCTATTTCGGTAAATGTCACTTTTGAAGCTGTCATTTTTTGACATTTGACAAGTAGAAACTACGCCATTAATGAAAATGGAACGATACACGCTTCAACAACGCATTTAAATTATTAAAATTCACTATAAAAATGCTGAAAGTTTGGCAGAGACGGTTCGTAAAACTAAAACATTTCTGGGTCGACGTGAAGCACCTTCTCGGACCGCAATACAGAAATTGGTGGAAAAATTTGAGCTGTTGGGACAAGTTAGTGATATGAAGAATAAAACCCGTGCACGTCGCTCAAGAACAACTGAGAATATTGCTGCTGTAGCCCAAAGTGTTGAAGAAAACCCAGATTTGTCCATTCCTCGTCGTTCTTTGGAATTAGCCATTCCACAAACGTCATTACACCGTATTTTGCATAAAAACTTGGGTCTTAAGGCCTATCAGTTCAGTTCAGTTAACAGAAGAACTCAAGCCGGCCGATCATCAACAACGTCGTGTCTTTGCTGATTGGGTCTTTGAAATGCATGAAAATGATCCGGATTTTCATCGAAAAATCATCTTAACTGATGAGGCCCATTTCCACCTTGGTAGTTACGTCAATAAACAAAATTGTCGAATCTGGGGCTCGGAAAACCCGAAAGTTATTGTTGAAAATCCTTTCCACCCTCAACGCATAACTGTTTGGTGCGGTTTATGGTCCGGCGGTGTCATTGGACCTTACTTTTTCGAAAATGAGGCTGGAGCAATAGTTACGGTGAATGGATTGCGCTATCGAGAGATGATTAATGATTTTTTATGGCCGGAATTGGATGGTATTGATTTGGACAACGTTTATTTTCAACAAGACGTATCACACAAGCAACGAAACCATCTCGATCTTTTACGGGAAAAATTTCCGGGCCGTGTTATCTCTAGAAGAGGTGATCACAATTGGCCACCGAGATCTTGTGATTTAACACCTTGCGACTTTTTCCTTTATGGCCAACAAAGAAAGATAAGTTCTACGCCAACAGTCCAGCATCGATTCAAGATGGAATTCGTGAGGCTATCGAGGACATAGGGCAGCCGCTTTGCAATTTGGTTACGGAAAATTTCATGAAAAGGATATGGTCCTGTAAGCGCAGTCGTGGCGGCCATTTGGCTAATTATTAACGGCATACCTTCCTCTTTATAATGAAATAAACATCCGATCATTTATCTCAAAAAATGGCATTTTTCTTTGAATATCAAAATAACACCTCTTATTGGAAAACCCTATATATAAATTCAAAATTTCCAGTTATATATCTTATTAACTGATCATGTTTTTTACACAATAAGTTTGATAATGAAATAATTTTTTGCATGATGTCATTTTTTACCACTAGACCATAATTATAAACAACCGCATTAGTTATACCAACCTCCCAACATTTGTCTAGATTGTTATTTAAAAGTAATTTGCCAGAATGTCAGTAATGTTATTTAATTCTTTAATAGTTAGTTACTCAAGCAGAGTTACAGTTAGGTTCGCCAATCCTTGAAATGCTGTGATAACTTCGGGTTTGTGTTCATTAGATTAATGTGTCTATAAACTTGAGAAGAAATAAAAACCAAACCGCGCCAAGGTACATATAACGGTGATTAAAGAAATGGTTGGTGATTTTTTAACAACATGATTTGACAGGAACTTTTCCAACAAAAACTGTTGATTCAAATTTTTCTTTTCGGTTAAAGCGGAGAAAAATAAGCGAAACTAGATATTAGTAGGGGTAGGTAAACTTAAGAAGAAGCAAAAATGAAGAAAATAGATTGGCTAGTGATAAAAAATGATCGAAAATAAAATCCTAGAGGCTACAGAATGTAAATGAATGAAAATACTACACAACCACAATAAATCTCAAATATATAACACATCACTTAAAAAGTCGAGTGATTAACAAAGAAAAACACAGTTTTTTGACAAAAATCGATTTTATTCATTCATTCCAACGCTTTTCTAACTTCTCGATTCTATGTTTCAGATTCAGCAATTGCTTCTACATTTCAGCTGAATTTTTCACCGACGAGCACTTTTTTTAAGATCAAAGAATAGCTAGTAGTCGCTGGGGGGGGGGGGGTCAGATCTGGACTATAGGGTGGATAAGGAGGCATTTCGAAGAGTAATCCGTTCATTTAAACTATCGTTACCATCGACTTGTGAATCGGTGCATTGTCTTGGTGAAACAATGGTTGTTTCTTCGATATATGAGGCCGTTTATCATCGATTTTTGCATTCAAACCATCCAACAACTCTATGTAGTATTCGCTTTTGATTGTTTCTCCCTTTTGGAGATAGTCGATTGAGTTCGCATCCGAAAATACTGAAGCCATAACCTTCCCAGCTGACTGTTGTGCATTTGGACGCTTCGGACGTGGTTCACCGACTGCATTCCACTCAGATTTTGATCACTTTGATTCCGGAGTGAAGTGATGGATCCATGTTTCAACCATCGTCACATATCGGTGCAAAAAATCTGATTTATTACGTGTAAATATGTCCAAACACTGAAGCATCAACACGTATTGGCGTGACGGCCAGGTATGCAGCAGGTGATTGATGTGAATAGTAGATGACTGCGCATCTTACCCGGTGTGAAGAAGTGCAACGAAAATTCATCGAAAAAAGAGTCGAGTCGAGAAATATCAAAATGGCCGAATTGATGTTCATGATTAAACTGGCCACGAACGCAAATCTGTCGCTACAGACGACATTATTGAACAAGTTGACAAATCGGTTAGGGAAACTTGAAGATCCAACATAACTGAATTATAGAAGGAATTTCCGGAAGTTACAAGATCTCTTTTATACTTTATCGTTACTGAACAGCTAGGATAGAGGAAGTTTGCGCTCGCTGGGTCCCAATAATGTTGACTGACAATCGCGAGACTGATTAAATGGGTGCAGCTTTTGATTTTCTTGGTTGTTGCAATGAAGAAGATTTATTTAAATTCATTGTGACAGCACACAACACATTGGATACACATAACTTCTCCAACGAGATCAACAAAATTCAACAACCGTGAGATTATGGCAACTGTTTTTTGAGACCAAAAAGATGTAACTCAAAGAGTCGTTCAGCAAAGGATATTTTCTAAGGCGGGTGATTTTATTGAAGCAGGCGCTTGCACTGATTGATTTCACTTTTTACATACCATCGGAGGTTGAAAAAAAAACAACCCTATATCAATATTATTAATAGATTGACTTACAACGGATAATTCTTCCAAATATACTAATCAACTTATTTTAGTAACGGCCAGTGCATGTCTCTTTATTAAATTAATGATTTTGATTTGGCAATCTTACAATTCAAGTGACGTATTTTGGAAGAAATGATGACGTTCACTAAAAAAAATTTGTATCCAAGTTCGCCAATGTCTGCCAATTTACGGCAAGGTTATTAGTCGAAGGGTAACTATATTTTTTAGACTAAAACCAAGTTTTTATCAAATTTTAACAAATAAAACAAAGTTTTAGCTCCTTCAGAATGACATCCCTTGATACAAAAATAAGGGTTCATTTCGTACCTGTTCTATTTATATATTTTCGGTATCAAAGTTTTTCTTTTATTGTGACATAATTTCCATTTGTTTTTCGTGGTGTTAGCGACATAAAATGCGCCCTAGGTGTTTCCAGAAGAAAAGGTAATTTTCTCTTCGCACACGCTCATATTTCAAATTTCATAGTTTTGTTTCTCGCGAGCATATAGAGAACAATTCAGATTTTTTGTAGCACAATTTCTGGCATTGACATGAGATTCCCACTTTACATTTTTATTACTTCACTTCCTTGTTACATAAATAGCGATCGCTGTCATTTTCACTTTCAACGAGATGGATTTCGTATTTTCAAAACGGATATTTTATATCGAAAGTGCACCTAATAAAGTTGGAATTTTATTTTGATTCGTTTAATGTCAAACATGATAGCAGTTGGGTAATGTTTAATTCAATATGATTTCCTTCATTCATTTTGTATGCATAAACTTATTCTCCATTCTATTTCTAACTTGAAGGACTGTAACAAGCATCAGAAAATTCCGATGAAAATACCGGGGAAGTTTTAAAGAAACCCTCATTCCTACGACTAAAGTAGGGTGTGATTCCCAAAAGATCATCTTGAAATTTTCGCCATAGTTTGTCCTTGATTAGAGAAAATAATCTCTACAAGGATTTTCACACACATTTTCCTCAAAGTTATAACAAAAATATTGATTTTGTAGAACAAAGTTTTAAATAGAAAAGGAAACTCATGAAAAGCTCTACAAAAAAAGCTTTTTACATCTTTTATGTGAAATTTCTTTTGGCTGTTGTAATCCAGGATCAAATTGACAATTTTTTTCATGGACAGCATCGCACGCCTGTTACAGAGAGGGTAGCCACCCCTTTTTTACATACTTGGAGCAGATTGGGTGGATTGTCTCTTCTAATCAATGACAACCTTTGACAAAAAATTCAGTAAAATCAATGGGTTGATAATGGAATTTTATCCAATGACACCAGTTATAAACAAAGTGTCCCAAACAGGAAACTGTCCCATTATTTGTATTAAATAAAATATTTAGTTTGATTTTGACTTCTAATAGTAGTAGTTCAAAGTTTTGTTCCACAGATTTTAGTGTTTTGTTACAATGTAACTCGTGATAGTAGTTGTCATGAAGATTAAACAACTCGCGAGGGGGGAAGATGGTGGAACTCGGGATCTTAATTATGAAATGAAAAACAAAACCAAAATATGGGTGATTCCGTTCTAACTGTGATTTTTTGTATTCAAAATTTCAAGATTTTAAAATTTAACTTTTCTAACTTTTTTATGCATATTATTCATCTATTTTACTGTAAAAATAAAACTCTAAGAGGAATTTACTACAACTTCAAAGTATCACGAGCAAGACACAAATGTCGGATTTTGAGTTCCACGGTACTGACTCATTTATCCACGGTACTGACATGGTAACTTAAGATATTAAACAACAAGTGCATCAATTTTCCTCAGTTTGATCATAAACATTAGAATTTATAAGGTAATTAGTTTAAATCATTTGTTACGACAAAAAAAATTAATAATTTATCGGTAAATTCTAGGAATGGACATGACACGGTACTGACATTCAAGTGATGTAGTATAAGTTTTCTTCAAGTGGCAAGTTATATTGTATAAAAATAATGTTTAAATATCTTAAGAATTATTCAATTAACACAAAATTTTTATTAATTGATTATTAATTAATGACTAGTACAAAAAAACAATACAGGACATTGAATATCACAGTTAGAACGGAATCACCCATATATATTTACAGTATATTTAAGTAAAAAGTATTTTACAACTTTGGACAGTACTTAAAATGCCATCCATGTAAAATGCTGACGAGTTTTTCAAACAATTTAAATTCATTCCAGATCAAAATGATATTAATTAAATCATTTTCCAATGAAATGAATTCTCTTCGGTCAGTTCTTAGAAGATCTGTATCATTTATAAAATTGTGAATTTATGTTAGGTAATCTAATTGAATCTAACCTAACCTAATATCATCTAATATAACTTAACCTAAGCTAAATGATTCAGAAATTCTAGATTTCAATTTTTGTTGTTTCAAATTTAAAACGTGGGTTAGGTACTGAATTACAGGTAATACCTTGATGAATAACAAGTTGTATTATGTACTCGGACTCTCTTTTCGTTTACCTGTCAACTGTCACCTGTCACCTGTCACCGTCCCGGGTTGGCGTATCCTTATCTCAACATTGAATACATCTAAATACTGTGTATGTTTTTCTTTACCGTATATTTTGAACACAATTTTTTGTATTATAGGAAAATCCACTTTAAAAATTATGTTTTTGAAAACAAACTAGTTGCAAGTGAGTACGTTAACTTTAAGTTGGACCAAGAGCAACAAACAATGTTTAAGTGGTAAATTTAGTACTTTTAGTTGTTCTTCGTGGAGTTTGAGTATACTGAATAGGAAACCAGTTTCTGTTTGTTATCAAGTTTACATATTTACTATTTCGAAAAAAAATTAAATTTAATTAGATTCAATAATAAAAAGTGGAAAATATCCGCCAAATAATTCATTAATGATACATACACCATATAACTGTACACTGCCAAGATTTCGAGACATAATTCGTTGGAAATGTAGCCAAAGGAATGTACAACTTAGTTTCGTACCGAACTTTTCACGTGTACGAATAGATACTCTTGGATAAATTCCAAATGTGTTTGCCGAAATTACCCGTCCCTTCGAAATATGATGCGTCGCTTGTGAATATTCTAACAATCTATTTTACTGGACCGTGAATCAATTATTAATTTTTAAATCGATCATTTCAATACGTCCAAGCTTTATTTCATTTCATAAAACAGTCCAGAAGATATATTTTTATAATTTCACGATTAATATTTTTCATTTTTATTTATTATTTCAAATCTACATATTATAATTACAAGCCATAATCGGTGTCGCTTCCCGTAGGGCCCTATTTGAAATTATTGATCGAAATGACTTTAAGACGTCATCTGTTTACGTCGCCTGTCATATCTAGTAGATTCAGTTTAACGAGAAAGTTTTGAGGCGTTTTAGAGAAGAAAAAAATATCTGAGAGGACGTGTGGTAACAAACAGTGTAGCCAAGATCTTTAAAAGGTCCTTGAAGTACTTGGTTTGACCTAGAGATGGCGGTAGTAGCTTGAAAAACACTACCATCTTAGTTTGAAGACGCCATGTTGTTCAGTATTTGTTTGGCAGCCATCAATAGTGAACGTTTTCAGTGAATTTGTGAACATGGAAAAAATTAGTCCAACCAATATAAAAGCTGAACTAGATTCTATTTTGGATTTGCTCTTTCTTTATCAACAGTAAAATATTGGGTAGCAGAGTTTGATCGAGGTCGTTCAGCTGGTGAAGACCATCATCGTAGTGGTCGACCAAATGAGGTAACGACTTTAGAAATGTTGAAGAAAATCCACTGGATGATCGTCGACTGGAAGTGCGCGAGCTAGCATAAATAGTAGGTAGTTTAAAAAGTCTGAAAATTGCGACATGAGAAAGCTGTACGCAAGATGGGTGCCGCGTTTGCTCAAAATGAAACAAAAAGAGCGTCTTGAAGATGTTTCCATCGAGTTTTTGGCAATGTTCCACAGAAATAAAGCCGAATTTTCATAACAATAGACCGAAAAGGGAGAGCCGTCTCCAAAGAAGGCAAAGATGTGGAATAATAATAAGCGAAAGCGGCAGTATTTGGCTAAAAAGATAGTGTCAAAGCCAAAACCTGCATCGACGAAATTAACAAATCTACTGAGAACATAGAGAAGAAGCTATACGAAGTGCTACGAAAAAGAAAAGATCGAAAGGGATGGAAAATTTTAGGAAAAAAAGAAACTAAACCCCCAAGTCTTGCATCCGTAATGGTAGGTGGACGTGAGGATTAAGTATTCTAGTTTCTACGGGGTTCGTTATTCTATGCACCTGTTCTTTCTTACAGTACGAAAGTTGTAAATAAGTTATTAGCAGCATCAACGACTAACAAACTATTTTTATCGTGTAGGTCTGTAGGTTAGCAATAAATCTATAGTGTTGGAAATATATGAAGCGGTGAATTTATGTGGTAATAAATATTTTCACGGAACACAACATCCAATACTATAATATGAGTAAGTATAACAAAAAACCATAATTCCAATTTTTACTGGTTTATATATAAGATTCGTTATGTATCCCAAAACCGAATAATGATTCATGATATTTGACAAAGATTTATTCATGAAACCATATACGGAGATCATATGCGTTTTTATGTTTTTTCTCTGCGAAATTGAGGAGTACAGAGCCATTTTGAATATTATTTATTCATTTATCCAACAAGTTATCAGTTTATACTCGTATGCGTGAATAAATACGGAAAATTCATCGGTAAATTTTTGAAAAAACAGCTCGTGGTGGTTGGAATTCACTGAAAACCAGTTATCTCCACTAGTGGACGAAGTTTTTTAACAGTTTTTTGAGCTTATTATCATTTGTATTCTTTTCCCCAGAAAAGTCTTGAAAATCCACACCTCTAATTCCTTATTTTCTCTTTCTACATGTTTGGAAAAGGATTCCTTATTCCCTATCTTCCTTATTTAGTCCAAGCACTTTCTTCATGATCTTCTTCACTTGATAGTACTTTGATTGTAAGAATATTACATCCATACAACTTAACTACTCTATGAACTTGTTCCACGTGCCATTTTTTTCATGAAAACCCAATAGATGATGAGGAATAATGTTTTTGTTGGTATTGGTTCCATTTGTTTCAAGTTTTTGACTTGACATGACTTAGATTAACAAGAGGAACCGTTGGTGATATTCGTACTGAACACACTGTTTACACTACACTAACACTCACGATTACACCGTTTGACAACGTGCAGGTGAAGTACCCACAACCTCTACCAAGCACGAAAATATTGTCCACGTATTTTGTGGTGCAAGATCTAAGCGTGACTATTAAAAAAATAGCTGAAGATAATGATAACAGATCCACAGAAGCGAGTTTGTTTCGAACAAAAGATGTTAAGTGTAAAATCGAATTAAAATTTAAATTCGACCCGTTATCCAAATGTTCTTTTCGATTACGAAACCATCTGGTTTATTATCTTAAAACAGAATTTAATTACTGTTATATGAATAAAGCATTTTTCGCTTTGGCTTATAATTAATATTCTTTTGTGAGTTTTCCCCGAAAACATTCCAGTGTTTTTGTTTCTTTGTAAGCAGAGAGCTGATATTTCATCTTGTTATAAATTGATGTAAAATATCAATACTAAATGGAATTGAAAGTCACCATAAAAAGTATCAATGAAAAAACAGTTATATACGAGGGTTGAAATAATAATACAATAATACAACTCATAATTTCACATAAAACAATCCAGTAGATTAATGTTTTTATAATTTAGATCTACAGGTCTTCTAGGATCCTTGGTAACTATAATTTTACATCGGGAAGTAACATAAAACTGACCCAGTAGATTATTATCCATATAATTCAGATCTACACGATCATTGACTTCGATCTTCTCACTATTCTACTCCATTTTCTTGAATAGTTGGCACCTTCTCTTTAATCAATCATTCCTACCTCATCTATATTCCGCTTAACTTCTTTTTACTTCGGACGTTCCCTTTTTTTTTCCACAATTTCCTCTCCAGCACCATTATTGCAATTTACTGCTTGGACATGGTACCTTTGAGCTCCAACTGTTTGCTTCGATATATTTGATGGTGTTTCAATCGCTATGTTACTTTTAAAAATTCTCTTGTCCATCCCAATCAGTTACTATTTTAAAAGCAATATTTATAACAAACAGCCAGTTTTAAACCAAGGTGTTGGTGGATGGGAATCTTCTCTAGGTCTTCACTCAAATTTTTGGTCTGTTCTGGCCACGTGGCCCACCCAGTTCCATTTCAGGTCAGTTGTTCTTGAAATAACGTTAACATTTAACGAGTTATGAATGGTTTATTCTTTATCAGAGGTTTGACTTAACGGGAAAGGATTAGTTCGTTATCAAAATATCCAAAAATCCTTACCTTTTTACTAGATTTGAAAACAGCACATTTGAATACGTTAGAGGATCCGTCTCTGGCTATATAACTAAATATTTTGAGATCTTGAGAATCGTGGGACACGTAAAAAACTCTATAAATCGGATGATTGAGGATGACCGATTTTCCATCGTCCAACCAGTTTTTTCTCTGTAACAAAAATTGGTTGTATCAAATTTACACACTGACAACATTTTTTTTCTATATTTTTACGTGAGGTGCAACGATATTTTCATTCAAAAATAACAAAATTACATCTTCTATAAATCGAAAACATGTGAACTTATTTCTTCAAGTTGAAAGATAGGTAAAAAAAGAAAACTTAATTTTTCTGATGATTGGAGAAGAAATTATCCATTTCGATCAGGATTCTGAAAAAAAAAACACTTTCCCACTTTCCAACCCTGTTGAAATTTGAAGCATTTCTCAGCAGGCTTCAGAAATATAAAAATTGCAGAGCAGCTTTAGTATTTGTCAAAAATCCTCTAAATACTACAATAACCGAGTTTAAATTTCACCCTTTTCAAATTGATATTGGTAGCTTCGAAATACAATTGGTCATACGGCCTTTAGATTTAACGACTTCGCTCACTCAACAAAAAGATTCGGTTAATTTGACGAAATTATATTGACTGCTGACCACGTAAAACAACGAATTTATCGACATCCAGACCGAGAATCTAATTCGACATCAATTCCAACTGAAACTTGTAACTCTCAAAGCGGAAGCAAACGATAAAAGCAAAATCGTGTTTCCGCTCTTTGGAGTAAAAGTTAGAAATTGGCGTTTTAACACTACGTACCTTTCTTTTTTTCCTGAGTGTCACTTTTACCCCGTCTACGGAAACTTCTATTGTCACCTTCTTTTTCTTGATCCCTTTGGCTTTAAACTCGTACTGAAAAAAAAAGGATCAAACTGTTTTATTTATAGCGATTTATTGTGCTTTTTGTGAAAGTTTTTTCGTTAAATACAAGAAAATAATAACACACAGAGATGTAAAAATGTCTCGAATGACTCGTTGCTGAAAAATATCCAGAATATTCATCAGAACATCCATTAAATTGAGTTATTCGGGACATCAAGCGTTCCTAAAATGCCAGTCCGAAAACCATCGACTAAAAAATCCAAAACTTCTACAATTTTACAATAAATTTCTTGTAAAAGCACCCGATCGTATATTTCTCTTTACTAGTGGTGCCATCCGTAGGGTTTTCCCCGGATTTGTTCTTGTTCAAAGGGGATCCGGGGAGCGTGGAGGCGGGGTTCCATTTGTGGTCCAGATTACCAAACCTAACCAAAGAATCTGAACTCAAACATGGTTTGAGAAGAAAGAAATAATGGAACTTCATCATCATCATCATCATCATCAAGCCTTTCAATCCCATGTGGATTATAGCTATCGCTTTTAGCGCTTTAAATCCTTTTTTTTTGAGGTGGATTATTCCTCGTTTTCTAATTTTTATTCTCTTTATAGTTTGTCGTTTGTTTTTGCCGCTTTTGTTATTATTTTCCATTCTTTTTGGTTCCGGCATTTTGTTCTCCAGTTTTCTATATTGAGTGCTCTTATGTCCTAAAATATTTCGTTTCTCCAAGTTTTTCTCGGCCTGCTCCTTCTCCTTGGCCACAATGGGATCCTTTGCGTTATCCAGTTCTCTCTCTATTTCTTTGTTTTGGAAGAATTGTTTGTGTTATCGTCGTCAACTACATCGTTTCGATATTAGTCAAGACAACCAAGGTGTTTGAAGTAAGATATAATCAAATATTATTTCAATTGCTTACTCGAATTCGCCGCATTGCTGCCACAATTTCAACTTTACTAGTAGGCCTTGGTACATCCAGCATACCGATGTACTGAAATAAAAACGGACAAAATATTAATTTATCATTTTTATATGCAGTTTTTAATAAAAAGAACATCTATTTATGTGCGAAAAAATTTGCAGTGATTTCTACAGTTTGCACGTGATTTGAACCTACGACTGGTGAATCCGGAGGTTGATGTCTTAGCTCGCTCGGCTAACGAACGCAATTAAAGTGGGTGGGATATACTAACAGCAATAAATCACAAAGGAGAGTTACAAACAAGATCACAAACGAATTCTCATACAGGTGAAGCTAATAAAAGCGTGTTGACAATATGATCAGATTATACTCATTGTCCACAATTCCGTAAATAAAATTTCCTCAAAGAATTGGAACTTGATTGGACTCAAATTATTGTGGATTGAAATGAAAATTAAACATTTGTATTAAACAAAAAAAATTATTAATCTTGATTAGTTTAGAGTTTGATATTTTTCTCAGTGTATGCATGAGTAATGTCATTCACAATGAAATTTAATCGGTTGATTTTGAATTATGAATTATTCATTAATTTGCGATTATTCTGTTGTATAAAATTCTGTTTTTTCTAGTCGAAAATTTATTTTAAAACTTAACCCAGATTATGACTCTAACCTCTTTCGAATTAGACGCTCGAATTGAGGAGTAGCTTTATAAAAAAAAAAGGATATAGTACAGGGTTGGCTTTTTATTTAATAATTAAGTGTTTTTCGGTGTAATTGTGAAAATACTAAAGATGCTAAATAGGGAAATCCACCACCACTTGTCATTTCAACAGGTCCTCATCGTGTTCGCGTCGCAGTTTCGCGCGTAGCCTCCTTCCTCTCCCCCTAGGTTATGCCAGAAGATCTTTTAGGTTAGCCCAACAGGCTACACAACCTTGTCATCGCGGTTGGGCAGTCGTCGTAATCAGTGTGTATATTCGAAGGAGATCAGACCTGCAACTACACATAGCCACTGGTTAGGAAGAGGTCTTGTTGAGATTCATCATATACTATGCTTACATTTTTCTTCAGTAAACCACCGCTGCAATTCTAGGAAGTTAGCCTCAGCCCAGTAACGCATGTTTTGCTTGTTTACTTGTTCATACATACACACAAATTAGCTTCATCAGTAAATAAATAATAGCGTCATCAAAAACGACAGAACGACATCTAGAGGAACCTCATACACCTTCCTTCCAGAATTGTAAGATTGGAAAGTCAACGTATAAACGCGTGATTGCGGGCAAAATACCGTGGTGATCGCAAAATTTTAGCAATCACTGCTTCAATGATCTTACGGGCCGGGAGTATCCGGTTCTTAGTTTTTTTGCACTTGCATGTTGTTTAAACGTAGTGACCCATATAAAAATTGATTCCCAATGCGGAATAGTAACAATTAAATTAAATTGAAGCGATTTCCAAAGGCGCTTTGGGCTGCTACCACAAAGCATCCCACTGTTTTCAATGTAGGTGCCCGGGCAAAATTTTCTTACGTTTCCTTTTTGCTATTTATTCATTTATTAATATTTCGGAATGATCTTAAGACGGTCCTGATCTCGGGAATATTATGATTTATTTTTAGTACTAAATCTAGAAGGAATGAAAATAAATGCATAAAATTTTTCCATCGAGCTTACGTTCTTAAGAAAACTCTTAAACCTAAACGAGATATTAATTCGACCGTACTGCAGATTATTACGATTTACTCTGGAAAATTAATGAACTTGGAAACGTCCTTTTTTAGAGCTTTCATGAACTTTGAAATAAATAAAATCCGTTTTTCTGATTTAAAAATATTTCTGAGATGATTGTATTTAACACTGTCTTTTTAGGAAAATAATTTTATTTATTTTTGTAAATGGGACTAGTGATGTTTTACAGGGTTGGATCGAGATAAACTACAGATATAATCGTTTTTTCTGCTGTTCTAAAACTAGGGATATACGAATCGGAGCTGGTATAATCCTCAATCCAACTTACCCTTTTATATTATTGTAAGTGGCGAGAGAACGAGATGTTATTTTACAAGATCTTTGATCATTCTGCACTTTCCCCAGGCGGCTATTAAGCTGTGTAAACAAGGAAGGAAGGTAGGTTGTCATTTGTCACTTACTTGAAGAGCTGGACCTAATTTGCTGCAATGCGAATGATTGATCCTTAAACATACTTCTCGGTCGCACTGATGGAGCAGTTGCGAAAAAAATAACTGGAAATTGATGTCAATAAAAATATTGTAATGTTTGTATTGTGGAGTAATTTCATTCAAATCAGTATTACGTTTAACAGGATTTTGATGATGTCCGATTCGATGTTAATTGTAATTCTATATCTGCTCGTTCTGTTTTTCTTTTTTTAATTGTGTCCTTCCTGTGACTTGTCAGATTTGATCAGACCATTTCATAGGCGATAAACCTCTACTTCTTTTTCTCTGTACTCTTCCACAATCAACCGATTAATTCTCTTCACAATGCAGGGAAATCTAAGCAATCTTCTTCGTCTATGCATCCAACCCTGTAGCTTATTATTGACCACAGATATTTGAAACTATTTACAGTAAAATACATTTTTTATTGAACAATCAACCTTCATATATTAAAGCGTACCGAACACTCTCTAACTAAATTTACAACTAAATAGTTAATTGGAAACATTTGATGATGATGTACATATAATAAGTTTGAACTTTGGCCACTCTGGCGCTGGCATTTAATTTCCAATTCCCAATTAGAATTCTGGAATTAATTTCAACGTTATTATTAAAACATAGTTGTTTCTTTTGTGTTTTGCATGTATTTACATTCTATAACAAGCATTATAATTAATATCTCGTGATCGAATTGAACAATATTAATTGTTATAGACAGTTAAAACAGTCTTTGTGTTATATATATGACACATTCTTTGGTTTCTTCGCCTACCAGTCCCTAACACCTCTCTCCATTACATCTAGTTGTACCTACGTCTACAATATCTTCTTGATTCTTCTTTTATTTCGTGTTATTTTGATTTGAAAAAGTTGTATAATATACTGTTGATGAATTAACAAGAAGACAAGAACACGACATGTTATTTTTAATGTTTTAATCACATACATTTTAAAAATGTTTCCGTACATCAATTTCTTTAACCTGTTTGCTGATTAGGCTACCGTGGAAACATGACCCCACTATTAGGCTGAATTTTCTGCCTAGCTAAAGTCGTACAGAACCAAATCTGTGGAATACAGGAGATGATGCAGTAGTTTGTATCTCAATTCTAATAATTTGTGCGGAACTTTTTTCTTAGTCAACTAAGGCCGTTTTTTCTTCAATTCGATTCAATAATTCGAAAGTTTTGACCTCCTCCAGGTGCTACATGTAGATCATTTCTTGTGATTCCCAGAAAATGTGGTCTATCACTTTACAGCAGATATTACAGTCTAAATCTAAACAAACAAAAATATTGATAAAGTTAAAGTTAAAACTCTACACGACAGAATACGAAATGAAGACTGATGCTTTCACAGCCTCAAATCACGTACTTAAATCATTTAATTATTTTTAAACAATTAAATGTATCATGTCGTACAGCTCAAACAGAGGTTTTACTATAACAAGCTGTCGATTGTTGTCATATCTCGCAGACGAAACCCGAAAGATGAGTTTTAACATCGTTGCTGCCAGATCTAAGGCAGTTATATTTCATGGAGCTGAAGCTAGTTCCCATAAGAAAAAGTTGAGTGCAGAAAATCCAATGAGCCATAGCTAAAATTTGTTAGGATCACAATGGTATTGATTAGACAGTATCGATTGACCAAACTTAATTTCATCTCAATTTTAGTCATCGCTTTAACAGTTGGAGACGATGAAAAAAGTTGAAAACACGCTCATAGCTCCTCGAGTATCTTCCGGTATCAACATCAGACATGTATTTATCGAAAAAAAAAATTATATCTCGCAGAAACAATCTTCACGGAATATTTGAGAATATTATTACCTGCTTAGCGTATTTAGAAATAATTCCACATCACTAAAAGTTTTATCAACCAAGTTGTCTAATCATTATTACTGTAATTGTTTATGCGTTGGATTTATCGCGTTCGATTAATTTTTGTGGCCGCTAGTTTCAGCTTCAAACTTTCGAAACGAAACTGCATCTAATGATCACGAAATCACAGATTCACCTGGGGATTCATTAGATTCAAACGATTCTTTGGTTTCTATGTAGAAGGACGTAGCTTAAGGTAATGAAGTCCAAACATAGAAGTCAATCTGTCCTACTCGAAGAGCTGAACTGACTGATATGACCTGCATACTTACAGCACATTGTCACATCAATTATCTTATGCGGAATACGGTTTCCTAGAGCTTTAGCCAAGAAGCTGCTTTAATGATGATAACGTCATTGGAGATGTTTGCCTTGTCTAAGACCGTTTCTTCTTCAATTCGGCTCAATAATTTGAAAGCCTTGTAATAATTTAAACCTTCTCCTGGTAGTAGATGTAAATCACTTCTTGTGATTCCCAGAAAATTACAGCAGATATGACAGTCTAAATCTATTTTTCCAACCGTTACTTTTGTGTACCAGTAAATCCATGTTTCGTCAACTTTTACAAAATAACGCAGAGAGGCATAAACAGCGTCGGAAACAAATCTGAAGTGGTATCACGGTTAAGCTCCCGTTGCCGAAAGTTTTTTTGAAATCATGATAACATTCAATGCACGATCTCCCAATAGAAGATCCTGGACTTTCGTCCCGTTATCCTCCGAGGTAGTCGTTTTTGGTGTACCAGGACAGCTTATCAAAGACCACATTGAAACTTGTTAAAACCAATTTTTTACTGTCATTTCGCTACGTGATTTCTTTCTGAATGTGAAGAATCGACATTTTTTTTTATAATAAATTGGCAATGCAATAAATGGAAAATCTCGGAAAGTACGCGAGATATGGGTTTAGACATACGTCTTCTACTATACAAATAGGAAGGAAATCAGCAGCTGTTGTACAAAATATTCTAAATAAACATTCGATCAATGCGATCTATAGTATGGCTTCTAATCATTTTTGTAAGTTTTGTAAGAATTCATTATTATTTGTAACTTTTATACCAATATCTTCACCTTCAACAGTAGCTTGTAGTTGCGTTTCTTTTTCTTTTCCCTATTCATCATCTTTCCTTTTCTGTTTTATCACATTCACAATAATGATTAGTCTCACCATCTGTACTTTTGTATGATCTTGAGTCTTGTATCTTCTTTTTGTTAACAAGACATAATCATCCGCGTAAATTTATGTTCTTCCATATGCTCAAAACTATTGCTACCAATATACATGTTTTCACTCTAAAGTCATTGTTTCCGCGGATACGGTTCCTCAAGTAATCAAAACAAAACTACGGGTCTGATTTGATGGAAATAACGATTGTGAATATATTCAATAATTGATCCATCTTATTTGAAAAGTTAGCAAACTCGTTTTAAATATATATAAACATTTATTCCATTAAGAGCTAATGTAATTTGTAGAAAAGGACAGAAACGATTCTCGGCGTGTCGGCTGGAGTATCGTGTTTAAATTTCAGTGGGGTTTCCTTGTATATACTCACAAATGCCGAGCCCTTAATTTCGAAAGCCCTCTAATAATTGCATTTTGTATAACCTCATTAATAAAACAACTAGACGAAACCCTTTTCGAAATAAATTGACAGAAGGTGCGATTCAAGCGATGTGTATATTATCGCTTTATATAATCAGGACGAAATACATTTTACTATTCAGAGCTTCTCTCGAAATTCAATTAGAATTATCGCCGAAGATGAAGAGGTAGAAACGCTTATTTGTGTGGAAACTCGGTCGTATATTTATCATATTCAATGAAAATTAATTTTTAACCAGATTATTTTCAGACTCACTGAATACGTTCTAGATTTAATATAATATAAATTTACGGTGTGGAATAATGATCCAGAAAACTAATTAATACACGTGTTTCTGTAACTTAACATACATTATTGAAAAAGGAAAAACCAACGCACAAAAAGTCAAATACAAAGTCGAATACTGTTGATAGTACACAGGCCAACATGTTCACAACAAAGATTTTATATTAGAAAAATAGCAAGAAATCACGTAGCGAAAGTAAAAAATTGGTTTTAACAAGTTTCAAGTCTTTGATAATCTGTCCTGGTACACCAAAAACGACTACCTCGGAGGATAACGGGACGAAAGTCCAGGATCTTCTATTGGGAGATCGTGCATTGAATGTTATCAAGATTTCAAAAAAACTTTCGGCAACGAGAGAGCCGTCAGCACGATGGATGTCGCTCACTCTGGTCAACAAGCTTAACCGTGATACCACGACGCTGTTTAAGCATCTCTGCGTTATTTTGTGAAAGTTGACGAAACGTGGATTTACTGGTACACAAAAGTAACGGTTGGAAAAATAGATTTAGACTGTCATATCTGCTGTAATTTTCTGGGAATCACAAGAAGTGATTTACATCTACTACCAGGAGAAGGTTTAAATTATTACAAGGCTTTCAAATTATTGAGCCGAATTGAAGAAGAAACGGTCTTAGACAAGGCAAACATCTCCAATGACGTTATCATCATTAAGTAGCTTCTTGGCTAAAGCTCTAGGAAACCGTATTCCGCATAAGATAATTGATGTGACAATGTGCTGTAAGTATGCAGGTCATATCAGTCAGTTCAGCTCTTCGAGTAGGACAGATTGACTCCTATGTTTGGACTTCATTACCTTAAGCTACGTCCTTCTACATAGAAACCAAAGATTCGTTTGAATCTAATGAATCCCCAGGTGAATCTGTGATTTCGTGATCATTAGATGCAGTTTCGTTTCGAAAGTTTGAAGCTGAAACTAGCGGCCACAAAAATTAATCGAACGCGATAAATCCAACGCATAAACAATTACAGTAATAATGATTAGACAACTTGGTTGATAAGACTTTTAGTGATGTGGAATTATTTCTAAATACGCTAAGCAGGTAATAATATTCTCAAATATTCCGTGAAGATTGTTTCTGCGAGATATAATTTTTTTTTTCGATATTGATATTGATACCGGAAGATACTCGAGGAGCTATGAACGTGTTTTCAACTTTTTTCATCGTCTCTAGCTGTTAAAGCGATGACTAAAATTGAGATGAAATTAAGTTTGGTCAATCGATACTGTCTAATCAATACCATTGTGATCCTAACAAATTTTAGCTATGGCTCATTGGATTTTCTGCACTCAACTTTTTCTTATGGGCACTAGCTTCAGCTCCATGAAATATAACTGCCTTAGATCTGGCAGCAACGATGTTAAAACTCATCTTTCGGGTTTCGTCCGCGAGATATGACAACAGTCGACAGCTTGTCATAGTAAAACCTCTGTTTGAGCTGTACGACATGATACATTTAATTGTTTAAAAATAATTAAATGATTTAAGTACGTGATTTGAGATTGTGAAAGCACCAGTCTTCATTTCGTATTCTGTCGTGTAGAATTTTAACTTAATCAATATAGGAATAGAGTTAATTCCGAACTTTTTTGTTTGTTACAAGTAGAAAATATTATTTTTGATGACATGATGACTTCAATGAATTAAGTAGCTTAACTTAAAACTGTTGCTTTGATATTTATTATAAACTCGTAGCCATAAATAACGCACCACCCTTTATTTCAATATCAGAACCTAAAATGTTAATCTTGTGGGTTTCTTTTTTTCTATCACAAAAAGTTTAAGTATCTTAAAGGTTAGCGATAAATTAATTTTATGCATATATTAATGTTTCTTTCATTCTATCGTTGTATCAACTTGTGGCCAGCAGTAATTTAACTCAATCAAGGTGTGTTAAAGTCGAGACTAGTTAAACAAAAAATGACTAGAGTTAGGCAGTTAAGTAAACGCGAAACTGAAACAATAGCCGAGTTAGTTGCACAAAGACAAAGTTTGCAAAGATTTCGAGAGACCGGTTTACATTCTAGGAGTCCTGGACAAGGACGTCCTCCAGTTGTAACTCCTCGTTTCTTGTAATTAAATCGCTCAATTACAAGTGTCGAGCTCAACGGCCTTTTACGAGAAGTCCGAAATGTAAATATCTCTGATAGATCAATAAGACGACACCGTCTACACAGCAGAAGACCTCTCCAAGTACCTTTGCTAATCAGGCAGTATCGTGTTGCTAGACTAAGATTTTAAAGGCAAAATTAGATTGGAATTTAGAAAATTGTTGCCAAGTTTTATTTACTGATGATACAAGAATCGATCTAAGAGGTCCAGGTAGAGGTAATCAAATTAGAAGACGGCGAAGAGAAAGATTTGCGCAGTGTTGTATACGTTCCAAGGAGGGTCTATCATGTCTTGGAGAGGAATTTGTTTTGATGCCCGCACAGAATAAGTCTCTCTTCCTAGATCCGCCCTTAAAGCAGCAAGATACATAACTGACATTCTTGAAAATCCGTTTCGAGAGACCGGTTTACATTCTAGGAGTCCTGGACAAGGACGTCCTCCAGTTGTAACTCCTCGTTTCTTGTAATTAAATCGCTCAATTACAAGTGTCGAGCTCAACGGCCTTTTACGAGAAGTCCGAAATGTAAATATCTCTGATAGATCAATAAGACGACACCGTCTACACAGCAGAAGACCTCTCCAAGTACCTTTGTTAACCAGGCAGTATCGTGTTGCTTGAATAAGATTTGAAACGCAACATTTAGATTGGTATTTAGAAAATTGGTGCCAAGTTTTATTTACGGATGATACAAGAATCAATCTAAGAGGTCCAGGTAGACGTAATCAAATTAGAAGACGGCGAAAAGAAAGATTTGCGCAGTGTTCTATCTGTTCCAAGGAGGGTCTATCATGTCTTGGGGAGGAATTTGTTTTGATGACTACACAGAATAAGTGTCTCTTCCTAGACCTGCCCTTAAAGCAGCAAGATACATAACTGATATTCCTGAAAATCCGTTTGGGCCATTTATTGGTGATGATTTTCATTTAATGCATGATAACATACCTCAAGAATTGGAAATTGGAAATTTGGTTCAGTTGCAATGTTTTTATTTTTTTTTTATTGATTAAAAACCACTCAAAATTACTACACATCTCTTATTGTTGCGTCTAAATGATTGAAAAGAAATTTAAACAATTTAAATATTATTATAAATTTATTATACCAAAGAATAATTTTCAAAAATGATGGTGGTGCGTTATTTTTGTCCACGAGTGTATAATAGTTGTCATTTAATTTTTTTTAAATGATAGAATTACATTAAAAGGGTGAATTGTTCCTATTGGAATGATCTCAATAAAAATTGTCCGAATAATACACTCAATTATTGTTATCTTCCTCCAAACGAATGTGTAGTAGTTTTGTTGTCCCATCGCTTTCATAACCTAAACAGTGTGGGTCGAAACTATTAAGATAAACAAACTGAGTATTTTCCTTCCATGAAGTTTTCGAAATCTTTTAGATCCCGTAAAGATTCGATCTTCAATTAATTTTATCTCGAAAACGACCAATCAAAAGCAATGATTCTCTTCAACTTTCAATTGAAGGAAATTGCCTCAAATTATTTGTATACTTTATATTTATGTTAATACTTGCAAGTATGGGCTGATTTGTTTATTATGCTTTAACTGTGAATAATTTTTTTTGTGTTTATGATTGTAGTTTAGTCCTAGTTAGTACTGCGAATACGCAAACACGCGCTGTTATTTATACTTTTTGGACCAAGAAATCTCGCAAATTCAGACTTGTAAGTTTTAAACTGGGTGAAACCAAGAAGGGATCTGCCTTTGAGAACTTTTACAGCGAAAAGGAGATTGACAGAAACTGGCCTTTGATAGTTTGCAGTGGACTAAAGAACATAAAAATTGGACGTATGAAAAGTGGAAGAGAGTTCTATGAAGATGAATCGTCAAAGTTTGGGCAACTGGAGACCTGGTGAATATTGAAGTGATATTGCAGAAAGGAAGACCTTACAAATATTATGAGAAAGTGTGATACGTTTTGGCTAGCGCCTTATCTTCCAGCATGCCAACGATCCCAAGCATTTCTTGAAGCTGTATAAAGAGTATTTGAAAGAATTACAGAAGAAAATTGTACTGAAAGTAATGATATGGCTGTTAGAGTCGTTCGACCTCAACCCGATATAGTTGTGGGACAAATTGGACAGGGAAGTTCGAAAGTAGTGTCCTTTCTCCATTGCACATCTCTGGAATATCCTGAAGAACGAATATAACCAAACAAACGAATATTTGTTGTTGAAATTAGCACAGAGAATATCAAAATTGTGAACCGAAATAATAATAATAAATAAAAAATACGATGAATCAAAAATTCAAATGTGTAATAATGAAAAACTGTAGTTTTCTTTTACAATATTCTTATCTATACAGGGTGTCCCACGACGACAAAATATTTAACGGTCACCTGGTTTTTTGGCTCTAGAAAATCGAAAAATGGGTGGATTTTAATGATCTTGGTCTCAAAATGTTCCATTTTACGGCGGATTTATAAAAAAAATTAGTAGAAATAGCTGGAATGAAAATTTCTCATAGTTTTACTGTTTTAAATCGTAAAAAAAACGGTTTTGCAAAATAATCCTTTACAAAAAATTATGGTAATTATACACTTTCGCGGTCACCTGGTTTTTTGGTTAGGTTAGGTTAGGTTAGGTTAGGTTAGGTTGGCTCTAGAAAATCGAAAAATGGATGGATTTTAATGATCTTGGTCTCAAAATGTTCCATTTTACGGCGGATTTATAAAAAAAATTAGTAGAAATAGCTGGAATGAAAATTTCTCATAGTTTTACTGTTTTAAATCGTAAAAAAAACGGTTTTGCAAAATAATCCTTTACAAAAAATTATGGTAATTATACACTTTCGCGGTCACCTGATTTTTTGGTTAGGTTAGGTTAGGTTAGGTTAGGTTGGCTCTAGAAAATCGAAAAATGGATGGATTTTAATGATCTTGGTCTCAAAATGTTCCATTTTACGGCGGATTTATAAAAAAAATTAGTAGAAATAGCTGGAATGAAAATTTCTCATAGTTTTACTGTTTTAAATCGTAAAAAAAACGGTTTTGCAAAATAATCCTTTACAAAAAATTATGGTAATTATACACTTTCGCGGTCACCTGATTTTTTGGTTAGGTTAGGTTAGGTTAGGTTAGGTTAGGTTGGCTCTAGAAAATCGAAAAATGGATGGATTTTAATGATCTTGGTCTCAAAATGTTCCATTTTACGGCGGATTTATAAAAAAAATTAGTAGAAATAGCTGGAATGAAAATTTCTCATAGTTTTACTGTTTTAAATCGTAAAAAAAACGGTTTTGCAAAATAATCCTTTACAAAAAATTATGGTAATTATACACTTTCGCGGTCACCTGATTTTTTGGTTAGGTTAGGTTAGGTTAGGTTAGGTTGGCTCTAGAAAATCGAAAAATGGATGGATTTTAATGATCTTGGTCTCAAAATGTTCCATTTTACGGCGGATTTATAAAAAAAATAAATTTTTTTTACAGTTTCATGACTTTAAATGCAAAAAAAATGACTTTCTACATATAATCCTTCGTAACTGTTTCTGACGTCGTGGAATCAAGTTCGTATATTTTTTTTCGCAATTTACATAAAAAAATGAATATTTTGAAAAAAAAAAAAGTTTTTCTACTATTTAAGGTTTAAAACTAATAAAAACCGCAAATTCAGCCACTACCCCCGTGTTTTTCATAAATTCGTCGTAAAATGGAACATTTTGAGACCAAAATTATAAAATTTATCTATTATTCGATTTTTAATGGTCCAAAAACTATTAACATTGAAGAATCTAGTACGAAACTATTAACGAAAATTGATTGTTTTTCATCGATTTCATTTTAAGCTATAAAAACTGAAAAAATCATCCTTTTTGGATTTTTTTTTAAATTGTTTATTAATTTATGTAGAATACAAAAAAAATATAAGAACTTTATCTGATAATGAGATAATTTTTTGTAAAGGATTATTTTGCAAAACCGTTTTTTTTACGATTTAAAACAGTAAAACTATGAGAAATTTTCATTCCAGCTATTTCTACTAATTTTTTTTATAAATCCGCCGTAAAATGGAACATTTTGAGACCAAGATCATTAAAATCCATCCATTTTTCGATTTTCTAGAGCCAAAAAACCAGGTGACCGTGAAAGTGTATAATTACCCAAAATATCTATAGTTAAGAAATGTTTTCTGTGAATTTTTAGAGATTCAGGCTTGGCCTAAATTATTCGTTATTGAATTGAGAACGAGCCATTTTAACAATTTTCGAAAGTATCAACATTTGACTAATGACAGTTAAATAAGTGTCATTTATTACAAAGCCTACTAAAAGTATACTTAAAAAATCAAAACTTGTTCAAAAATACGATAATAATTTAAAACATCTAATATATCGGAAACGACTAAAAGTTGGAATAGGATTAGTAAATACAATTTGTTTTGATTTTTTTTACAGACCTTGACAAGATAAAGAAAAACATTTTTTTATTTCTTAATGCTAGTATGGGTCAAAATAAAATTTACAGAAAACATTTAATATCTGGATAACGGTAGGGTTTAGGTATAGGAAAATATACATGAATTTGCCTTATTTTGTCCCCTGAATGCATTAAAATGGAAAAAAACGGGTGGTTCTGTTTAAAAAAATCAAAAAAATTGATAGTTTTGAAGTTAAGCTTTAAACTATTTTTATACACACCCTGTATAACATGAAAAATTTTTCAACATAGTTTCAAATACGTTTGACCTTGCTAAAAGCAACCATATAAAAAACATTTTCTTATCTTTAAGGGTATCGTCGTAAAAAAATAATTTATAAGGGCGTACAAACTGTCAAATTTTTTACAAAAAAATTAATAACTCATAACGTATGCATTTTTCTAAAAAAGTCTTCAGACAAATTTTATATAAATTTCAAAAATGAATTAATATACAGGGTGTTCCATTAAAAATAACAAAGTTACAGTCGACTTCCGGTTCTACCGGAAGTCGGCCATCATTGAAAATATTTTAGTTAAAAAGATCATAACCGAAAACCCAAACGTAGAAATTTTCATGATTTTACTATAAGTATTTTGCCAAATACAGATAGTTTTTAACTCGTCGTGAGACACTCTGTGTTTGTTTCTAAAAAAATCATGATTATCTCTATTAAATATTTTATAATCAATTTTTAAATGGAAGTGAAAACAAACAAAATACAAAATACAAAATCTCTTGAACAAGTAACTTAACAAAGATAAGATAGGAGACACGTTTCCTTTGAAATGATTCATTGACTTTTCCCAAGTTTCAAGACCCTTTGTAGAAAAAAAAAAGACATTCCATCAACGGTAATGGGTAGAGGATACATTTTATCACCGTCTCTGAATACTAACACACTTTCCTCTCGTTTGGCTAATCTTCGTACTTTGTTTTTTGCAAAAAAATCGTTTTTTTGACATGGGAAGCTGGTTTTAAAAATAAAACACGAGATTAAATCGCTTTCCAGAAACAAACTTCTAGTTTCATTACATTCCTCATTAATTTTATTTATTATTTGGTTATACACACGTACAAATAACTTTGTAGAATCAAATTAGTTCGATCTTAAATCCCATTATAAAACGACAAAAAAACATTTCATAATTGAACCCGCGACAATTTTTCTACATGGTAACCATAGTTAGATTCTGTGTCTAATAAAACTTATTTTAAATTGAATTTAAATTCACACAAAGTTAAATTGAGTGTAGTAAAAAATTGGATCTGAAATAAAACTACGACTGCTTATTGATCAGTTTGTAGGTCAGTAACATTTGCATAACATTTTAGAATATAATTTATCTACTAGACGCAGTTTATTACTAAAGATTTGAGGTTGCTAGTTCATATGGAATGCGATAAAATGCATCTCATAATACCTACACAAAATTATGCATGCAATCTATAGAATAAATTAAATTCCTAACATATGATGTAACTCCTTTTTAAAATATTAAAAAAAACACTGTAGATTGTTAAAAATGATATATAGATCAAAAGGAAACAAATATTGTACAAGGGTTGTCTGCAAAATTTCCGACCTTACAAAGAAACAAAAAATCTATACCATAAATAAAAACTTTGAGGTTATGAAACTAGAAAACAGTTATTTACTCTTTTGAAGATAGTCGTTTCATCGATATCTCATGATTATCCCAAAAAAAAAACAGTCGCCATCGCTTTTCCTGTGGACAAAACCGTTTTTCCTTTTTTTTCATAGACAGTTCGCCCTTTGCAATCCATTTTCTTAAATATCAATCGACTCATTATGCTTTAACCGCGTCAATATGAACTTATTTTGTGTATACAAATAACCAGTACAGAAATTCTGCATTTGAATCTTCCCCTTTCCGCTTAGAACTAGTTTTTATCACTTCTTCAGATTGAGATTGGAAACTTTTGAAACAACTCTCGTAGATATGTTGGCTGAATCAAAATTATGTTTTGTAGAGAGTTTTGTTTATAACGAATCTTTGAACAATTTTTTTCAACAATTTTCATGATTTTGGGCGATGTTTTCAAATAAAATAACTGTCAATCTGTAAAATAGAAGAAAGTCTCGATTTTATATTCAAAAATTTTCTTTCTTTTTTTGAGATTGAGTTTAAGAAACTAGTTGAATTTAAATGATATGGATGCAATTTTCGTTATTTTTCTCACAAAGTGAAAATATACAGATACAGATACACAGGTTTAACGGACCTTCGGGACAAAATTCCAAAGAGACCCGCAATCCAGACCCTCTAAAGTGAAGCCGGACGACCCAGCACAAGTCCAGAAAATGTGGAGCGAATACGGCAAACATTCCAGCACAATCCGAAAACTTCAATTCGTCAGGCAACTCCAAATGCTTACAACTACAATCCACAGAGTTCTTCATAAACAGAATTCCTATAACAGTACAGTTGCTGCAGGCACTGTTACCAACAGATCGACCAAAACAGTTCGGGAACACCTCAACGAAACTTTTCCCAACCGATGGATTTGACGGGATGGCTCAATTCCATGGCCACCAAGATCTCCGGACATAACACCCTCCATTTCTTATTGTGGGGTTATTTAAAGGACATTGTTTACCAGACACAGAAAGTGCTTAGGGCCACCAATGGTACGCATGTTGAAGTGTAATAAAAAAACTTCCCAAAGGTTCCCAAGGAACTGTTTTCTCCCAGTTCCTGCCCCTGTGAGCTGTCTACAACGTTCATTCCTGTTTTGATAGCCGTGAAGATGGAACTTCCATTCGATTCTCAATCCAGGTACGATAATTGTGTACAAAAAACGTTTCTTCTGTGGACATTCATTCCCAACTGAGTGTATAAAGAAAAGTGTGCAACATATCCGTAAATAGTGCGGAGAATTCAAAGAAGGACGTTTAAATTTGGATGGAATACTGTCCCGCACCCACCTTGGAGTCCAGACTTAGCCTCCAGTGATTACCAGTATAAAAATTCCAAATATGTATTATTTAATGTCAATAAACATGTATCCTCATTCAACTTTATTTCTTTTCATTCATATTTTTTCTAATTATCTACATTTGATGTTAACTGATAAATAGTTTGATGATTTGTTGTGATTATAATAATATTCGTTTGAAATTTATAGCTCCAACTAAAATCGTTAATGATTAAGTTGTTTATCAATAACATCGACAACGTTGTATCATTACGGGTAATTTATTTGATGAGCCTCTAATAAATCTATTTTATGAACCATTTATTTTGGTGTTTAGAAGTAATGAGGTGTTCCATGCAATGCCATTTTCCGTGAGGGATTTTTTTCATTCGTTTCCAAGAAATTTATCAACGCTTATGAAACGTAAAATGTGACAAGATTCCTCAAAAAAAAAATACCCGAGGAAAATCTTAATTTAAATAACAAATGAGCAAAACATAAATCATAAACATATTCTTGATAAAAACCGAAGCTGTGGCTGAGTGATTCGAAAAGAATGTATAGTGTGTAGTCTAAAAAAATATATCACATTAAAGTGTGGCGCAATCTAGGTGTCGAGGTGTAAAGGACTAAATTTTACAGTTCTCTGTAAAGAGATTCGCTTAAGGCGCCATCTTTTCCAGACTTATTGAAATTACGATTAATAACAACAATCAACGGTGATGATCAGTGTATTGTATTATTAATTATTGAGACCATTAATTTAAATAATAACTATCCTATCATTTAAGTTGTACCAAATTCATTTGGAACATACACACGGACATATTAAGATTTTAATAATAATTGGACCGTCAATAAAGGTGCGATAGTGTTTTGAAAAAACCGTGAAACCTAGAGCGTTGCCAAGGGGAGACAGGAGGAGGGCAATTTCCCAAAGTACCAATAGACCAAATGTAGCTAGCAGCGACCAAAGTCCTAATGCCGTGCGAGCATTTGGTTCAACCACCAAAGATACTATAAACTTTTTCCGGGAATCAGTTTTGAAGAGGAAGTTGATATTTCCAGACTTTGCGAAACAAGATGGAGTGCGAAACACAAAACAATCAGAGTTTTTAAAGAAAATTTTCCGGTAATTCTGGAAGCCTTACAAATATTATCTCAGGAAGGAAATGATGCAGCTCGGAGAAATGCCTTCCAACTGCATGCGGCTACTTCCAGAATGTCTTTCATTCTCGGGATTATGTTGGTAGCCAAATACTCGGCTTTGATGGAACCCGTTGTCAACGTACTCCAATCTGTAGCTTTGGACGTGGTCAAAGCCTCGGAACACGTTGAAAGGTTTTTACTTTTAATTAAAACCCACCGTGAGAATCCGCAAAAAGTGACAGACAAAATTATAAAGAAAGCTGCTGTTGTTGCAGAGAAAGTAGGAATTACATCTGAAGAGCGTGATGTCAATTGAACTTTTTGTCGATATTAACATCCCCAATGGCGAGAAGAAAGGTTTGTTACAAAAAAATATATATATATATATATAAACTTTTCCACTATTTTTTCCAAATTAATAGTTTTAGGATTAATTCACGACAATATCCAAACATTCAGGTCTGTTCTAATGAACATCTTCAGTTTGCAAAATCGATTTGGAAATGAGACGAGTTGTTTGTAAATTTATACATAACAAGTTTTTCAACCCTCGATCATTTCTAAATCTTTAGACCTCTACATGTCGTTTTTATATTGATATCTTATTTCCTCTCAGCATTTTTCTATGTCGGAAAATAACTAGTAGTCCCCAGGTGCTGAAGCAAAAGATTTGAAGTTCAATTAATTGGAAGACAGACAGTTACTACAAACGGTTTTCTGGATAGACTTGAGGCACGATTATAATTTTGTGTAGGGTAGTAAAAAGCAGATTCTTTGGCAATGAATTTATCTAGTATGAGATAAAAGCCAGATAATTGTTAAATATAAAATGACGTTCCCACATAAATTAATATATTTTTGGGAAAGATAGATGGATTCGGAAAGTTTGAACCATACTGCACTATTTTTTATAAATTTCACTTCGCGGTTTTCCATTGAAATTTTCGTATTTTTCAAATGAATCCTTGGCATAAACAGTATTTTTTTCCGGTTAAAAAAACAACTTTAATGAAGAAACGTAATTCTATTTTAATCTTTAGTCAGACGTTGTTTACTAAGTAACGGTGACATTTGAATGATTGTATTGATCTGTTATTATATTTACAAAGTACAGAAAACTTTCTAGCTTTTATATTTTATTTGGTATGTCTTGATTTTGGAATACATATATCTTCATTCACCTTTATTCATTGGTATGGTAAATATCCAGCCACAGGAATGTTTTTTTTTTGACCTTCCGATCGAAAAGTGGGCGTAATAATTTCAAAAAAATTTGATGCGGCATTGAAATTCAATATGTTGTTGAATTTTCGGTCGGAAAGCATTTATTTATAAACTAAAACTTTATTAATTGATATGTCTAAAAGTTATTAACATTATTACCACATATTTTTCAATTGATCATAAAATCTACGGAAATCGATATTTTAATTTTAGATTTGGCAGGTTATCAATAGTTGTAGACAACGAGAGCTTAAATTATTGTTTTAATAAATTTTTAAAATAAAATTTGATTTTTTCTGCTTACATCAGAACATTGAATATATTTAGAAAACCATACAAGGTGGCAATCAAACATCAAAGTGTGTGTGTAGCCTTTCTAATATACATTTCAAGCTTTCTAAAACATTACAGACTGAAATTATGGTCGAAATATAATATAAAAATATACACAAGACATAAATATAGATTTTGTTGATTTTGTTTGCTATTCAAATGTTTTTTGAAATTGAAATTCGTTCAATCGAAAGTTATGTCAGTTTAAAACGTTATGATAGACTTTGAATTTTGAGGTTATGTCGTTAAAAATGTCATTGAATACAATAAGTTTACTTATATCAGTTTTATATCAGTATACTGATCATTTTGAGTAATTCATGTCGTTTCTAATTATAATAGTTAAACGTTAAGTGCCGTATAAAACATTTTTCATAAAATTTTGGATTTAGTTCGTTGATTTTTGTTGCTAATCGATGGTTTTTTAATATCGAAATCTGTCCAATTGAAGTTCATGTTGATTTGAATCGTTATGATTAACGTCGATGGAGTACAAGAGTTTGAATACTTAGGAGTGACGGCAATAAACAAAAGCGACGAAATTAAAGACAAAGAGAGAGAAAAAATTTAAAAAAAAAAATTACAATTTGTTAACAAAAGCTTGTAAAAATAAACAGTTATACAACCTAACGGTATTATATGTTGGTCAATAGTGAAACTTTGGCAGATTCATAATTCATAGAATGATCTTCATAGAAAACGTGTTGGGTAAGCGAGCATCTATCACGGTATAATTTGCTGTCACTTTTGTGAGAGGTAATCTGATGTGTGAGTGACCTCTTAGACTAACAAATGCATGTTTTATCACGAATTAAACAATTAATTTCATAAATTATGCGCAGATTGGATTATAAGGTCCTGTAAGATTTGTAGTATGTTGTTTAGAGATTCCGGAAAGTATTTTTAATTGTAAAAACATGATAAATCAACATTTTTATATAAATTTTCTTTTCAAGTTTCTTTCTAATATATATTTTAAGATTTTTAAAACATTAGAGACTGAAATTATGGTCGAAATATAATATAAAAATATACACAAGACATAAATATAGATTTTGTTGATTTTGTTTGCTATTCAAATGTTTTTTGAAATTGAAATTCGTTCAATCGAAAGTTATGTCAGTTTAAAACGTTATGATCGACTTTGAATTTTGAGGTTATGTCATTAAAAATGTCATTGAATACAATAAGTTTACTTATATCAGTTTTTTATCAGTATACTGATCATTTTGAGTAATTCATGTCGTTTCTAATTATAATAGTTAAACGTTAAGTGCCGTATAAAACATTTTTCATAAAATTTTGGATTTAGTTCGTTGATTTTTGTTGCTAATCGATGGTTTTTTAATATCGAAATCTGTCCAATTGAAGTTCATGTTGATTTGAATCGTTATGATTAACGTCGATGGAGTACAAGAGTTTGAATACTTAGGAGTGACGGCAATAAACAAAAGCGACGAAATTAAAGACAAAGAGAGAGAAAAAATGCTCTATTTTAAAAAAAATTTACAATAGTGAAACTTTGGCAGATTCATAATTCATAGAATGATCTTCATAGAAAACGTGTTGGGTAAGCGAGCATCTATCACGGTATAATTTGCTGTCACTTTTGTGAGAGGTAATCTGATGTGTGAGTGACCTCTTAGACTAACAAATGCATGTTTTATCACGAATTAAACATGATAAATCAACATTTTTGTATAAATTTTCTTTTCAAGTTATTCGTTTTTTAGTGTACATTATAAAAAAATATAACAACTTCATTTGATTTTTTTTGGAAAAAAGTTATCAACAATTATACGTGAATAAGTGCATTTTCATGAACATTTAAAGACCTGAAACCAATATAAGTTTATTTTATTCTTATATTTCCATAATTTTTATTGTAAATCGGGTGATTTTTCGATTTTATGGAACTAAAAAACGAGGTGACCGGGAAAGTATAAAATTACCATTGTTAAAATTAGTATTACTAATTTAAGCATTAAGAATTCGTTTCAAAAGATATTTTCATGCAATATCGGATTTGAAATTTTGAGGACTCCATTTTTCATCGATTTGATTAACCCAAAATTTTTTACAAGCAAAAACAAAAGAGATATCAGAGTGAAATTCTCAAATTTTGACTGCCATGAGCTGTAAAAACGGGAAAATGTTTCGATTTCGTTTCCACAAAAATAATTTGTCCTAGTTTCCTCGAGTTAATTTTATTAGAATATTCTGGTACAGATGTACTTAACACAGTTAAGTATACAAGTCCGGTACTGCATAATCTCACTCACCTTGGCTTGAAATGTAATTCCATGGTGGAATGCCTCCTCGGGATGCAGCGGAATTCTCGTATCGTAATCGTCATTTTGCACTAAATCGTACTGCCTTTTTGATGGCATTGTACCATTTACATTTTATTTTTACATAAACACTACACACGAATTAATACTGAATAATTATCAGAAACTTTTTGGCACTAGATATTATTTTTATTTATTCACTAAACCAAACACATGTTTTCACTAAGAATAAATCGGATGTTGGTCAGAATCCGATTCGAAAATAAACTGAATAAGTGAATGTGGACTGAGAAACTCTTGAAGTTCATTGAAGTACCTCCGGGAGTCATGATTCACGCATTCTATGGAAATGCACCTGAAACAAATGATGATAACATTATTAGATTCCATGAATTATTCTGATCATTAGAAACAATTTCTATTTTCTCACGGGTTAATTTTATGGAAAGCAATTAAGAGCCTCGTATGGTATTTTCAATACTTGGAATATCTTCATCCTTATTTATCATATATGAATCAGATAGGAGACGATTTATTATATGACCTTTTCTTCCTTCGTTTCTTTAATATATAACTTTCCACCCTTATTATTATTAATCAGAAAAGGTCTATTATACTTCCAAGGGGGACATTTCCCCAACAAGAGTTGAATCGACAAGCAGATTTAATTCAGTTTCGTACTAAGCTATATACTGAGAACTTCCCTGGAATGAAAGGCATTATTTTATAGATATAAATAACAAATATATTCAAAATATGTTCAGGAAAGTTTGGGGTGAAAAAAGAGAGCCAGAAAGAAAATAAAAACAATGGAGAATAGTGGAATCAAAGAGAGAAATAGAACTGAATAAAAACCAGTAGAAAAACCATGAAGAAAGTCTATGCTGTACCCTGAGGATTTCTCATAAATAATCAACGTCAAGTAGATAAAGAAGCCACAAGGAGAAGAAGCAAAGACGATAACCAGAGGGAGAAACAAATAAAGGTTGGATCAAAATTTTCTCACTGGTTAGTTGGACAAGAAAAGTCTACCTTTTGCTGCTTGGGGCATGATTAAAATACCCATAAATAGCTGCTAAAATTTAGTTTACTATTGATTAAGTTGTTTTTCCACATATTACAGTATTTAGGATAAAGGTAAAGTATAATAACACAATTCATTTGATAAATTGTCCACATATTTTATAGTGTTGCATAAAAATCTATTTTATATTAACGTTTTTCAAAGTAAACGATGTCATCTGGATCAATTTTCTTTTTTGTGAATATTGTCATCATCTATTATAGTTCCTTAAGTCTTGCCTAAGTTTAGAGTCTCCTCGAGATAAATTGAGTCCTTTTATCGTTAATAATTCTTATAAGAATTCTACTAAAGGTTTAAATCAACACAAATATATTTGGAAATAAATTTTTTCTTCATTCTCTTAACAAATCTACTACTGTTTCTAATTTAGTTAATATCTTCTATTAGCTTTTATACCATTAGTTATGCTTTTATTTACTTCTAATACATTCGAACAAAAGTATGTTTGTATGAAATTTTTTACCAAAACTCCGACAGAATCTAATTCCGAAACATAAACAGATAAAAATGTCTGTCTTCTAAAGTTCTGCTCCGTTTTGCTACAAACTTACTGTAGATTTTGAGGAAGCTTCGAAAATTTGTATCTACATTTCTTCAAACGTTTTTTCCAAGTTTCCAACACGCCATTCACAAAAACTGGTGAGAAATCCTCAGCTGAACTTTCAAGTTAATGGAAATGTCCGAAGCTGCATGAATCTTCTGGATGCTTAAGATTAATGGAAGCTTCATAGTTCTTCTAAATGCTTCTGCTGTTGTCGATGTCCTCTTCGGACATTTCCATTAACTTCTTCTGTAAAATCTACGTTTTAGTTTAAGGTTACTACAAGCTGCATGGATCTTCCGGATGTTTCTGCTTTTGACGTTGCTTTCTCATGAGCTTCTGTAAACTCTATGTCTTCGTTTAAAGTTAATGGAAGCTTCATAGTTCTTCTAAATGTTTCTGCTGTCGTCGATGTCCTCTTCGGGCGTTTCCATTAACTTCTTCTGTAAAATCTACGTTTTAGTTTAAGGTTGCTGCAAGCTGCATGGATCTTCTGGATGCTTCTGTTTTTGTCGTTGCCCTCATCGTCATTTCTTCAAACGTTCTTTTCCAAGTTTCCAGCACGCCATTCACAAAAACTGGTGAGAAATCCTCAGCTGAACTTTCAAGTCGCTAACCTAAGCTTGTTAGATTGCAGAAATAAGCAATAGCAACGAAAGTTACGATATTGGTATGATTTTAATGATATCTGCATTTAAAAAAAAGAACTTCAACCCTTTGATGAGCTTCTGTAAACTCCATGTCTTCGTTTAAAGTTAATGGAAGCTTCATAGTTCTTCTAAATGCTTCTGCTGTTATCGATGTCCTCTTCGGACATTTCCATTAACTTCTTCTGTAAAATCTACGTTTTAGTTTAAGGTTACTACAAGCTGCATGGATCTTCCGGATGTTTCTGCTTTTGACGTTGCTTTCTCATGAGCTTCTGTAAACTCTATGTCTTCGTTTAAAGTTAATGGAAGCTTCATAGTTCTTCTAAATGCTTCTGCTGTTGTCGATGTCCTCTTCGGACATTTCCATTAACTTCTTCTGTAAAATCTACGTTTTAGTTTAAGATTGCTACAAGGCTGCATGGATCTTCTGGATGTTCCTGCTTTTGACGTTGCTTTCTCATGAGCTTCTGTAAACTCTATGTCTTCGTTTAAAGTTAATGGAAGCTTCATAGTTCTTCTAAATGCTTCTGCTGTTGTCGATGTCCTCTTCGGACATTTCCATTAACTTCTTCTGTAAAATCTACGTTTTAGTTTAAGGTTACTACAAGCTGCATGGATCTTCCGGATGTTTCTGCTTTTGACGTTGCTTTCTCATGAGCTTCTGTAAACTCTATGTCTTCGTTTAAAGTTAATGGAAGCTTCATAGTTCTTCTAAATGCTTCTGCTGTTGTCGATGTCCTCTTCGGGCATTTCCATTAACTTCTTCTGTAAAATCTACGTTTTAGTTTAAGGTTGCTGCAAGCTGCATGGATCTTCTGGATGCTTCTGTTTCTGTCGTTGCCGTCATCGTCATTTCTTCAAACGTTCTTTTCCAAGTTTCCAACACGCAATTCACAAAAACTTTGAAGTCAATAACCTAAACTTGTTAGATTGAAAAAATAAGCAATAGCAACGAAAGTTTCGATATTGGTATGATTTTAATGATCTCTGTATTTAAAAAAAAAGAACTTCAACCCTTTTAGACTTTTTTTTGGTTCCGCTACTATTTACACACATAGTCCGTCATGTGTAATTTCAAATCTATTTTTTTACTAATTATTATTAAAACCCTGTATGTACAACACCCTTTATGAATGTGTACGATGTTTATCTTGATGTAATAAACAATGTTGAATTGTCCGGGTAGTAAATGACTCATACGTGTAAATCTTTCGTTTACAAATGGTGCACCTGGAAGTAGTAGACAATATCCATTTCAAAGAATGTTGGTAATTGACTGAAATTTTCTCTACTCTCACGTTTTAAACAACAAAAGTCAGCTGGACGAATTAAGTTTTAGTAGCTTTGTGTGTGAATAATACACAATGAAATATTCATATTACGGAAGTACGAATTAGAAATCTATTCTCTAACAAACAAAATGTATTTTGTTGTTTTTGAATACAGGTAAGTATATGAAGGAAGCACCACAAAAATGTTTTTTAGATAGAAAGAGGTTGACCGTAACCTAGACTAACCTAACTGGATCTGAAGACAATGAAAAAAAGGCAGAAGCATTTAGACGAACTATGAAACTTCCATCAACTTTAAGCGAAGACATGGAGTTTACAGAAGCTCATGAGAAAGCAACGTCAAAAGCAGAAACATCCAGAAGATTCATGTAGCTTGTAGCAGCATGGAAATGCCCGAAGAGGACATCGACAAGAGCAGAAGCATTTAGAAGAACTAAGAAGCTTCCATTAACTTTAAACAAAGACATAGAGTTTACAGAAGCTCATGAAAGGGTTGAAGTTCTTTTTTTTAAATGCAGAGATCATTAAAATCATACCAATATCGAAACTTTCGTTGCTATTGCTTATTTCTTCAATCTCGACAAGCCTATGTTAGCGACTTGAAAGTTCATCTGAGGATTTCTCACCAGTTTTTGTGAATGGCGTGTTGGAAACTTGGAAAAGAACGTTTGAAGAAATGACGATGACGGCAACAACAGAAACAGAAGCATCCAGAAGATCCATGCAGCTTTTGGTAACCTTAAACTAAAACATGGATTTTACAGAAGTAGTTGATGGAAATGCGCGAAGAGGACATCGACAAGAGAAGAAGCATTTAGAAGAGCAATGAAGCTTCCATTAATCTTAAGTATCCAGAAGATTCATGCAGCTTCGGACATTTCCATTAACTTCCTTTGTAAAATGCTTCTACTTCTATCGTTGCCGTCTTCGTGCTTTTTCAAGAGCTTCTGTTTAATCCATGTCTTGGTTTAAGATTAATGGAAGCTTCATTATTCTTGTAAATGCTTCTGCTTTTGTCGGTGTCCTCTTCGGACATTTCCATCAACTACTTCTGTAAAATCCATGTTTTAGTTTAAGGTTACCAGAAGCTGCATGGATCTTCTGGATGCTTCTGCTTCTGTCGTTGCCGTCATCGACAAAACCAGAAGCATTTATAAGAACAATGAAGCTTCCATTAACTTTAAACGAAGACATGGATTTTAACAAGTTCAAGTGGAATCAGAGAGTCTTTCACAGATGCTCTATCAAAGGATTTAGTTCACGAAACACATGGAAGGAAATTTGTTATAATTTGTCTACTGCCACATTTGTATTTCATCTGGAACCCACGAAATCTCTTCAACCAGCATTTTGGTTATCAGTTTCATAACAATTCTTAAATCACCTATATCTTTAAGGTTTAATTTCAATTCACACATATATACAAGGTGGTCAATCTAAATAAACGAAAAATTCCAGCGTTGAAATCAACAGCAACAAACTTAATTGAATATTACACTTTTTTAACTAAAGATTTCCTTATTTATAAATTTAGATCACGTAAAAAAATTGATTTAATATGTATTTTCATATTTCTACTATATTTCATAAATAACGTATAACCTTGTGTACAAAACGTCAATCAATTGTGGCAGATTTCACATTTGGAATTAGAATCGTAAAATCAACGTTCTGGTATGCGACACAATTGTCAATTAAGCCTGAAGTTTTTATGTTGCACGTGCTCCAAAAAATAAAAAAAAGTAATTATGTTATGTGAGTGGTATTTCTGTCAACCATTAAAAACGCTGTGAGACATAAATTTTCTTTGTACGGGTCATTACGAAGCGACGGTCTTAATTCGATAGGACACTTGGGGCAAGCGACTTGGGCCAGCTCGGCACAGAAGTTAGAAGCTATGATACATAATTTCCAAAAATATTAGACACAAGCCAGGTTTCTACAAATCTCACTCTTTCTTATCTCTGTTTATAAACGCTAGTGTTAGAATCGAGGATGGAAGGACAATAATCAAAGTTATTTAACTACTTAAAACTTACTATATTATATATATATATATATATATATATATATATATATATATATATATATATATATATATATACTCAAACATACATAAGAAATTGAACTTAACCGCGCGTGCCTAATCTCTAGCAACTACGTAGCTCCGTAGAGACGACTAGGCATTAGAGATCTACTCTATCTCTAACTCTAACAGATCCAAAATGTTTCGCTTGGGTTGGTGCTAGTAACGAATAGGAGAGATTTCATGAAACCTTGTGGAAGGTAGAGATATATAGGTATGTTGGTTTCTTATGAAACGTGCTACCAGATATATCGGAGAGGATTGAGTGAATTGCTTGCCGTTAGGGTGTAGGAAAGTTCTTAATCAAAGGTAATTTGAAATTTCCGAAAGAAGACAACTTGGAATTCCCTGGTCTAGGCAACGATCAGTCAGGAATCAAAGGATTATTGTTTTATTGAGGAAGTTGTTCGGGGAATCCGGTCAAATAGTGAAAAGTTTCGGAAATGAAATTGTACCTTTTTTATAATTGATTGATTGATGGGAATTCACTATTTTAGTTTCACTGGGATTCACAGTGGGATTCTGAAATCTTGAGATTTCTTCCAGATCTGTTTCAAACGTTGCAAGTATCATTGAGATCAAAGGTTACTCCACGATGTCGCAAAGTTGGTTTCAAAGTCTAAAGTAAAGACAAAAAATAACAAAAGGCTCAGAGTATTTCTTTGTGTCGATTTTCAGCTGTTCTTTTTGTAAATAAAACGAATGCATCAGTTAATTATCAATTTATTTGACTGGGTTTTTAACTAGTTTACATTTCAGTTGCTTCCAAAATCTATGAATTAGTAGCTATAAAGAAAAGCTAAGTAATTACGTAATGGAAAATAAAAGCGATACGATAATGAAACTTGCATGCTTTCGATGCTAATAAAAAGTTTGAAATTGTTCATGTGAATCGAAATAGAATCAGAAACAACTTGAATGAAGTAGATTTAACTCGGTGCAACCATGACTTCAGACACCGGTCGACCTTGACCATAATTTTTTAAAGAATGAAAATTTGACCAGAGGTGAACTACCGATACGGAATCTTCAACGGAAGTGTTCGATATTTAAATCTCTCGTGCACATTTTCGAAATTAAATGTTTGTTAGTAATAAAGTACCTCAATAGACCAGTATTTTTATGTACCTATTGGATTTTCCACAATTCCCTAGCCCAATGGAACAAATTCAATATTTCGCGTACTGTATTTATTTATTCTAAAACAATAAAATGCAATTTCCACCTTCAACATCCTTCACAATAAATATATCCCCATAATGATCGCCAATCAAATTGCACTTAATTAAGAAGGAACCAATGATATGGTTTCCAACACTCTCTGTCCAAACATAAACTTTCTGGGGGCATTACGCGTGTTTTTCTAAGCTAACATGTTTTTAGTATGATACTAAATTGAGAAGATACAAAATTATGAATCAAAATTTTTCTCTCTACACCAACGTCTTGAACGTATTCAGTTTACGTCTTCAGTTGCCGTGTCACAACAATAATTAGAGATACACACCCAAAGCATAGACGTAGAGGATTTAAAGCCAATCCAAGCAGCCGCAAAACCTTATGAATCTTCAAATCGATGAAGACGTGAAAAGCTTGTATCTGTCAGCACAAATAGAGTTCCAAGTTCTGGTGGTGTTGAATTTAAGCAATATCTGAGCCCACCACTAGAAGAAAGAAACATCAGGTCCAATAGATTTCTCACTGACAACTCCTCGAAGTATTTAATCTACCAAGTTTTCTTAGTATTATCTTTCTTTGAATGTAAACTTAGTTGTACCAGATAATGGAGATTCTTTCGAAAAAAGATCGATTTTGTATCGATTCGAATCGTAAAAGATTGATTTCTGAAACATCGATATGGTAAAATTTCAAATATATCACTGGACGCACGGTTTAAAAATGTAGATTGATGATGGATGATAATTTAGTTGCACAAACAGTTTTTCGCTAAAAATGACGTGGTACCACGCACCTTACTCGCCTGACTTGGCCCGGTGTGTCCATTATTTATAATTTACTAACTTTGTTGCATATTTATTGCTTATACAATAATATCGTGTCAACTTTATTTTGTTTTAGCAATTGAATTGTTTTTATTACCAAATAATAACCGGGACGACGACATAGCGAAATACCAACATATTGCCGTTAAGTAGAATCTTGATTTTTCACTTTCCATCAACACTAAGCTTTTACGACTTTCCAAAGACAATTAATTCCCTAGAATTTGGTCAATTTTCGCGAAAATTATACAAAATTCTAATTTTTTTTCGACTAGAAATTAATGGTTTTAAAAACCATGTTATCCGATTATGATATAGAAGCGATCAAAGGTTATTCCCAAAAACTAATTAAATGTAATCTTTAACGTCTCTTTGAATACTTCTGAAGCCACAAACTCGATGAATATCGAAAATATAAGCGCAGCAGGTAAAATATAATAAAAATCCACTTCTGCTCGTCCACGCCAGGTGCATTCAGTTATAAACCACCTGCCTGTTCAATTTAACAGCTGAAACAGAAAATCCCGTTCCTCAGAGGAAAATAATTCAACCGAATCTCTTTTAAATTGGAAATTGAGTCTACTATTGTTGTCATAAATTGCAATATTGCGAAGGGTTTATGGTTGAGAACATTGAAAATTGATTAAGACAAAGGATACGTCAGTTAAATTATACAGAGTGTCTTAATTAATATGAATCTCTGTCGGATATATAAAAAATGATCTACAAGAACAGCTAGATAATCGAGAATCAATTCGCATAACCTAGAAATATCAGTTGGTAAAGATTTAATACTTTTTACAATTAGTTATATTTCTAATAATCATTTCAATATTTTTTTGTTTCATTTCGATTATTTAAAAACATTCTTAGCAAAAGAAAACTATACCGAACCAAAGTTTTGAAACGGTGCCAGCAGTAGTTGATTATAGGAATATAAACACAAGAAAAAATGCCTGAGGTACAGGTATAATTTGATCCAGTGTTTTAAGGATTCTAAGAGAATACAAATATCATCTGAATCATATTCAACTGCAGCGACAACTTTTGCCAAAACATAGGTTTTTGCTTATGGATCCTTGACCAGTCGCAGAGAAAGAATTTTTTTTCAAATTTGATTTATTTATAGACGATAACTTTCACAATTATGACATCCTTTAGGTGGGATTGTGGAGAATCATCTAATTTTGAGATTCTTGATTATGACATTTTGCGATCTCTTGAAACATCGTCGGTGTTGCAGGTTTTTTGCGGTTTCCCTGCAATCTGTTACCGTTTTTGCTTACAAGCTTCCTTTTAAATTTCTTCCGGCCAAAATCTCCCTTCAGAAATAGTTGGGTAAACACAACCCCACGCAACCACCACAACTCCAGCTATTCCTTTATCAGGGCCTACTCCAACAAATCCCCCTTTTTATCCTGCCAAACTTCAGCTAACGAATTTTTCTCTCTCGCTATCTCTTGAAACATATTCCTTTGAATATCACAGCAAAGATAAATCTAAATACAGAATTTCCAAATAGCAATTAGCCATCCAGATCCCCAGATTTGACTTTCATGGATTTCTATTTATGGAAGCACGTGAAAATGACACTAATGTTGGTTAATTAGTAATCCAACTATACCAAATTTCAAGAATATAAATAAAGCTCTTGATGAAACATTCCTAATTGCTTTCAATTGCTTTTGGTAAAGTGTTCATAGATTCAGATCGGATAGAAAGGTAAAGGGAATCCCTATACACCATGATAGACAACTCAAGGAAGAACTACCTTAAATGGTAGGAGTCAGCAATTCAAAACAAGCGTTGGAGTATAATTTCAAAGAAGAGCTGGGAATTTGAAACTCTGGAACAATCCTGATCTCTCCCTCTCAGATTTTAACACTTTGGACCGCTTAAGCAGCCATTGACAGTTCATCGGTTTCCTTCATTCATTCACGATTAGTTATTTTGATTGTACTCCTATTCAACTTTAATTTTCAGTATTCTCTTTGGTCAAAATTTTGAACCATTAGTTTCGTAAAAATCGGAGTATCCTTTTTTAAAAAATTAGTTAGATAAGTAAAGACGTGCACTTTATAAATGATCCTTACTGTATTAATATTAGAAAGAAATGTTGTTTTGGACATTTTGTTTAAAACTTGCTAGGAAGTTACAATATGTGATAATTTATTTAAGACACTCTTTTATAGATTTTTCATTAGAAGATATTTTACTATAATTTGAATATTTTTTCAGTTATTTACTGAGGTACAATCAACTCAATGAATTATTAATTAATTACAACTAGTTTCTCATTATAAACATGATAAAAGTGTCCTGTAAATCATCACCTTGGTTTCAATATTCAATCACATTCACTTTCAAAGAAATCTTTTTCAAATGCGTAGTTTTAGTAATCGATGTAAACTAGGAGTTTATTGTTAGAATTATCAAAAGCCTTTCATTGTTATAGATCTTTATCCATGTGGGTTAAATACCAAAAGCATAATTGTGAAAAAGCACCAGGAGTGAAGGATAATTTGTTGCTGATTGATTCCAAATTTCCCAGATTGGTTAATACAGAATTTGGCATTAATAAATTGAGGCCAACGAATTGGTATTTTTCTAAAACTGAAAGATCCTAAAATTTTAACAAAGAAATAAATAAGTTTCAAGTTTTTATATGATTTATAGAACACTAAAGTTTCATAGACCTCTTAATAAAGTTTTTAGATAAAAAAATGTTTTTTCCGAATATATCACATGCTAGAAAAAATTCTAGATATATTATTGACTTATAATTCATCCACACGAAGCTTTATTAACGGTTAAATAATTATTAAGCCTGTATTACACGTTGTGTCTAAGTCGAGCGTGAAAAATATATAGAGTGTGGAAGAATTAATAATGTTGAATGTTTCATTTAAAAATTTTCTTGTAGTAGAGTGGTGATACATGAATGATTCGACTGAAGAATGTTTTTTTCGTCCTGCGCTTTTATACAGACAAGTTTTTACTTTTAATCCAGAAGACAAAATTACATAGAAGACTATATCTTATGTTTATCGATAATTTCAATATTTATTTCTTCATTTCTAACACAGAAATCATTACAATTACTAGAAGAAACTTAATTTGATATTTCATATTAATAAATTGTGTTGTTGAAAAATTATCTTGAATTCAGGTCTCCTTTAATTGAAATTTCGTTTAAGAACAAATAAAGTTTGACGTTGCGACCAAAAATCAAGCTATTTATCAACAAAACCGTATAAAAAAGGTTTAAGAAGTGAGAAATCTATAAAAATGTTTCTTCAAAATATATAACATACTAGAAAAAATTCTAAATATATTATTGACTTATAATTCATCCACACGAAGCTTTATTAACGGTTAAATAATTATTAAGCCTGTATTACACGTTGTGTCTAAGTCGAGCGTGAAAAATATATAGAGTGTGGAAGAATTAATAATGTTGAATGTTTCATTTAAAAATTTTCTTGTAGTAGAGTGGTGATACATGCTTGATTCGACTGAAGAATGTTTTTTTCGTCCTGCGCTTTTATACAGACAAGTTTTTACTTTTAATCCAGAAGACAAAATTACATAGAAGACTATATCTTATGTTTATCGATAATTTCAATATTTATTTCTTCATTTCTAACACAGAAATCATTACAATTACTAGAAGAAACTTAATTTGATATTTCATATTAATAAATTGTGTTGTTGAAAAATTATCTTGAATTCAGGTCTCCTTTAATTGAAATTTCGTTTAAGAACAAATAAAGTTTGACGTTTCGACCAAAAATCAAGCTATTTATCAACAAAACCGTATAAAAAAGGTTTAAGAAGTGAGAAATCTATAAAAATGTTTCTTCAAAATATATAACATACTAGAAAAAATTCTAAATATATTATTGACTTATAATTCATCCACACGAAGCTTTATTAACGGTTAAATAATTATTAAGCCTGTATTACACGTTGTGTCTAAGTCGAGCGTGAAAAAATATATAAAACATGATGAACAACACACTACAGTTGGATATAAACTGGATGATACATTGGTTTTTCATATAAAACAAGCAAAAAGGACACAAAGTGTATGTAGTTGTACCACAAGTTCGTTCCAAGGTTGGGTCATCGTGTGATACCGGCTTTATAGACGGTGGTATCTGAACCGTTGTCTAACAAAATGAGATATTGAAAATGTTTTCCATAAATCAAAACGACTGATCCACAGTTTTATGATGTGATGTATATTAAAGAAACAGATATAAACAAGACACATTTTATTTTGATCTCCCACAAAAGATATTCACGAATTTGCACACATTTGAAATACCAAAGTACATTTCTGCTTAGAATATAAATGATTGTGTCGCCTAACGTTTTATATAGTACGGTAAATTAATAAATTTAATATACTAATAAAAACTAATAATAATAAATATACTAATAAATAATAATAAAAATAAATTCCATATGTCTAAGTAATAACTATTTAAACAACCATCTAATTCTTATAATGAAGTCCTAATCGCTTGGGTGGTCCTTCGCAGGATTTTTCTTCGTATTGTAGTAGAAGCTTCCTACAATTCCACAGAACTAGCAGCCCTGTCAGGGAAATGGAATAGTAAACAGACTTTCTAGGGGTAGAAAGGGTAATAGAAAAGATATTAGAAAACTAAGTGAAGTTTTCTGGTGCAAATGTGAGGCTAGAGGCTAGAGCCGTCCCATATTATGAAGTTTCTGGTGTATGATATCCTTCAAGACATATGAAATGGATTTAAGTCAATATTTCATCATAAAAATACCATTTCATATTTTCGCTACCAGCGTTTTGCTTATGACTGTTTTTTTTCTCTCCCTCATTGTCTTTTAGAGGACATTCTACTATTTATTTTTCTACTGACCACTATAAATGATTTCTATTAGTCTTTGTACGTTAAATAATTAAATTTTCAGTATAAATAAAAAAGACATATTTGATGGAAACGGATATAAATAGATAAGGTTGCATTTAATTTCGTTGTAGTAAAATATGTACGAGAATACATTGACTGCACTATAAGTCTGCACGTGTAATAAACAACAAAAACATCTAAGAACTGAGGAGGCTGTGAACTAAGAAGTAAATAAGTGGTTAGATCTTGCGCAAGATTCGTAGTCTTGCAGCTGGAGTACAACTAGTGAAAACACAAAACCGCCTAATCAAATCAAACAGTCACCGTTATTAGAAGACTATTTTCTTATTATTTTCATTTCATTTTCTATAATAGGAAGAATTAATAATGTTGAATGTTCCATTTAAAAATTTTCTTGTAGTAGAGTGGTGATACATGCTTGATTCGACTGAAGAATGTTTTTTTCGTCCTGCGCTTTTATACCGACGAGTTTTTACTTTTAGTCCAGAAGACAAAATTACATAGAAGACTGTAGTTTATATTTATCGATAATTTCAATATTTATTTCTTCATTTCTAGAGACAGATATCATTACAATTACTAGAAGAAACTTAATTTGATATTTCATATTAATAAATTGTGTTGTTGAAAAATTATCTTGAATTCAGGTCTCCTTTAATTGAAATTTCGTTTAAGAACAAATAAAGTTTGACGTTTCGACCAAAAATCAAGCTATTTATCAACAAAACCGTATAAAAAAGGTTTAAGAAGTAAGAAATCTATAAAAATATTTATTACAGAAGCCTCCTTCACCAAAAATATTGTCACAAAGGATAAAATCATAAAAAAGGCTGTTTTTTTGCAGTTTTCATTGATTGATTTACTTCTCAACAATTGTTTAAATTTGAATTTAGGAATATAATAAATTATTCCACTTTTTAACAGCGATTAGTAGGTTACTCTAAGAAAATTCTCATTGATTTCTCTCGAAAAAAATTGTTGTGTCCTAAAAGAATATTGAAACATGTGTCCAAATGACATTTCGCGAGTGATCGGCTCTCAAGCATACCCTGAGGATGCTCTCGACTAAATACAGAAGAGAGCAATTGAATCCAGAGTTGACCAGAAACATGGACAGCTTAGAGCATAGAAGAAAGGTCGCCGACTTGACTCTGTTTTACCGATACTACCATGGCAGATTCTCTTCCGAGCTGTCCAGCTTAGTCCCACCTAGAGCAGTTTTTGTAAAACCTACTCGACGTGGCTCATGAACTCTCGCAAGTGACCAGAACTCCAATTTAACGGCATAACATAATTAGAAAGAAAAAATCTTGAACGATCTGGCCGCCAGAATTCTATTCACAAAATAGTTTTCAGTGATAGTAAATTGCGATAGTGTGAAATATCGAAATCATCTACTTTTCCATAAATATCTGTCCACGAAGAAGCTTTGTTCGGAAGAGATAAAGGGTAGAGCACAAATAAAAATGAAGAGACTTTTCATTCAATCTCTGCTTAAGCAGAATAATCTTCTGCCACAATATTTGACACAATGAAATAATTATTTCCCATGGCTAGCGTATCTCACTTCTTTACCAGCCAGATTTAACCACTAGTGAGGACTGGTTATTTGCAAACTTAGTGAGAATCTTCCAGAGAACGAGATTTGTTACCAATGAATTACTGATCGTTGTTTATTAGAGCAGGGTTAGGGTACATGTATACTCTTGACAGTGACCTGATGAATCTTTAAGAAAAATATGTTTTTTTTCTGTTATTTCACTTACTGAGTGATGATATATATCAATTTTAAGTCGTTTATATGGTATTTAACATTTTTTATTGTCTACTTAAATGAGGTGTTTATATTTCTCACATAACCTTAAAAAACTTTTGTCCTAGATTTGATATTATTGAATGTTGACCAATAAATGTCACCAACTACCCAATTTCTAACTCTTCAGATGATATAATACTATTTAACTTCCACACAAGAAGTGCCAAGATCGCCACATTCGCTTTCTAATTTGTTCCTGTTTTTTATTCTTAACTCTCATTCCATTGCAAGATTCACTTTATTATTGTTTGTCATCTAATTGGTGTTACTGCTTTTCATCACTTCTTCAAAAAAAACGTAAATTTTTCGCTATTTATTTCATATTTCGTATTTTAAAATAGCTATTTAACTGTTTTGTAAAGGGTTTTCCAATAAGAGATGTTATTTTGAACAGCCCGCTATTTCGGTAAATGTCACTTTTGAAGCTGTCATTTTTTGACATTTGACAAGTAGAAACTACGCCATTAATGAAAATGGAACGATACACGCTTCGACAACGCACTGAAATGATTAAAATTCACTATAAAAATAGTGAAAGTTTGGCAAAGACGGTTCGTAAAACTAAAACATTTTCGGGTCGACGTGAAGCACCTTCTCGGACCGCAATACAGAAATTGGTGGAAAAATTTGAGCTGTTGGGACAAGTTAGTGATATGAAGAATAAAACCCGTGCACGTCGCTCAAGAGCAACTGAGAATATTGCTGCTGTAGCCCAAAGTGTTGAAGAAAACCCAGGTTTGTCCATTCCTCGTCGTTCTTTGGAATTAGCCATTCCGCAAACGTCATTACACCGTATTTTGCATAAAGACTTGCGTCTTAAGGCCTATAAAGTTCAGTTAACACAAGAACTCAAGCCGGCCGATCATCAACAACGTCGTGTCTTTGCTGATTGGGTCTTTGAAATGCATGAAAATGATCCGGAATTTGATCGAAAAATCATCTCAACTGATGAGGCCCATTTCCACCTTGGAGGTTACGTCAATAAACAAAATTGTTGAATCTGGAGCTCGGAAAACCCGAAACTTATTGTTGAAAATCCTCTCCATCCTCAACGCTTGACTGTTTGGTGCGGTTTATGGTCTGATGGTGTCATTGGACCTTACTTTTTCGAAAATGAGGCTGGAGCAACAGTTACGGTGAATGGATTGCGCTATCGAGAGATGATTAATGATTTTTTATGGCCGGAATTGGATGGTATTGATTTGGACAACGTTTATTTTCAACAAGACGTGCCACACAAGCAACGAAACCATCTCGATCTTTTACGGGAAAAATGTCCGGACCGTGTTATCTCTCGAAGGGGTGATCACAATTGGCCAACGAGATCTTGTGCGACTTTTTCCTTTGGGGCCAACAAAGAAAGATAAGGTCTACGCCAGTCCAGTCCAGCATCGATTCAAGACCTCAAAGATGGAATTCGTGAGGCTATCGAGGACATAGGGCAGCCGCTTTGCAATTTGGTTACGGAAAATTTCATGAAAAGGATATGGTCCTGTAAGCGCAGTCGTGGCGGCCATTTGGCTAATTATTAACGGCATACTTTCCTCTTTATAATGAAATAAACATCCGATCATTTATCTCAAAAAATGGCATTTTTCTTTGAATATCAAAATAACACCTCTTATTGGAAAACCCCTTATAATGTTTCGGTTTAATCAGACTAGAATCAAGATTTTATTTGAAATATTTTGATTTCCATTCATATTGGCCCTCTCAAAAGTACTTTATCTTTATCAAATTTTATTAACGTTTCATTTCCTACAGTAAACGTTAGTGCTATTATGTTTCTAACTAAACTGTTTATTTACGAGGATTGCTACTTAAGTTTTGAGATATGGCAGCACTGAATACGTCAAATCTGACATTGACATTTTAAATGGAGAACGTACTCAGAACGTGTTGTCGTACGAGTGTTATTTGAGTTGTTTACATGAACTTAAAACATTAATTTTGATCGAAAAAAAACACTACAGGATGGAGGTCGTCCAAAATCGGCTATTGTGTCAGAAAACATAGATGTAAACTTATATTAGAACATCATCATGTGACATACACGAGTTGTTCGCATTGGATACCTCATAATTTGAAAATCGCTCAAAAAAAAGCTCATTTTCGATTGCTAAACAACAATCGACTGTATGGATCTTACATGATGAGTCAAATTTAACAAAAGTCTAAGCAAATGGTCACCTGATTTTTTGGAATAACTGTTGCCACTGTTCCATTAGAGACAAACGTAGAACGGTCAATTCTAAATGGTACACCAGCATTTGTCTATCAGAATTTTTCGAAAAAAACAGGGAAATCAATCGCAGAAGACGAATCATTCTCCATCATGACAATCCGAGTTAGTACAACAACAGTTTTGAACAGTCAAAACATCGAATTGATATATCACCCTCCATACAGTCCTTATTTGGCACCCAATGATTTCTTATTCCCGCAGAAACGGTTGATGCTTTCAAATTACATGTTTTGGAGGTACCTCAATCCGAATGGAAAAAATGCTTCGACAATTGATTTTAATTGAGAATATGTTGAAAAATAATGAAGGCATTATAAATATTTGTTTTTATTTGTCTAGCTGACAACTTAAGCAGCAACCCTCGTATTACTAATAAAGCGTTTTTGGAGTTTTGATTTATAATAATCATATTTTCAAGCACTTTCGCTTTCTGGGAAAAAGTAAAAAAGAACGTTACTGTTTTATCTATCATAAACTAGATTGCATCGTGCAGAAAATTACAATGAAACTGGATTTGTTCTAAAAATTGCTACTGGCTTTGTTTCTACATACAGTAAAATACACTGAAAACCATGTCCTCGTAAGATAATTGAACAGGTCACTTCGTATTTAGGGAAGGGAGGTTTGGGAAAAGGTTTGTTTTGAAAATAGAAAGAAAGGATTTTATAAAACTTAACTTCTTAGAGATTATAAGGTTATATTTCATCTTCTTGGCAGTTTTAATGTGTTTTACTAGGTCATAAAATACTATATACAAGTTATGATGTCCCAATACATACTTCTTAGTGTACATTGTTTGTAATTTTTCCGTCTCGACATACTGAAGTAGTAAATAAATGTAATTTATTGTTGCCATATTAGATCCGTAGAAAGATGAGGTTGGAGAAAAATAAATGAAAAAATATAACTCGGAGTAGTGAGGTTATATTGGAAAATATTACCTTTCGTATTAAGAAAATCTACTTTTCTACGAATCTCAGTCCGTATTACTATATATATATATTTGTCAGAAAGCTTCAATTTCTTTTTCAAATAAGTATATAGCATATATGACAGACTAGACTTAATTTGTACGTTGTTAGTCCAGAATTATCCAGCCCAGTCTTTCGCTACCTCAAAATACCGATCCTGTACACATTTATAACCAAAAAGTCTTCGTAACATAAACTAACACGAATCATCATATAGTTAAGTGATTCAAAGTGTCCCTTATCACAATGGAGTGCCATCATCAATTGCTTATTTATGACTATGAACCCTAACCTCATTAATTTTGTCATCACTCATTAATTGTTTATAATTTGTGTTTGTATCACTTTTATAGATTGTCAGCTTCAACCCTATCTTCAATTACTTATTTTTATTTTATTAATTAATTAATGTGATTGTTAACGACCATAAATATCCTTATCTACTGATTTTATAATTATAGTTTTATTGTACGATAAGATTTAGTATTTAAGACAGTTTGTACACGGATACTGGGTACTTATAAGTTTATTAGATGATTGAAACAAAGTTGTGGATTGAGTTGTAGTAAAAACATGTAAAACCTAAGAGATGGAAGCCAGGCTTCAAGAATATAACCCCGACACACAAAGTTACAGGTGGAACTAATCAAGAAGCAGATAGTATACAGTTTCTACGCTAGTTCATACGCAATAGCTTACGTGATGATAAATAATTGTTTTAACTTTTAAATGAGTCGTGAAAGTCGTGATAGTGAAGAAATTATCCCTCGTATTCTTAATTTTTGTGTTCTGTTTGAACTGAGAACTACCAAAGGAAAAGTATTCATGAAACTAAGTGAATAGCTCCTCGGTTCTAGATTCCATAGAGGACAACTCTACTTCATTCGATTCCTGGTTTGTTTTTCTACATTTTTCTTGGTCGTCCAATGCTTATTTTCCTTTCTACTCTTCCTTTATAATCTTTGTTGCATTCGTTAGAGATATGCAAACCATATTTACGTAATATTTATTTGTCTTTATCTTTCTCTTTATAAATCTTATTTAACTTTAAATTACTTCTGATTCTCCACAAATCTCCATAATTTATTGGTCCGTTTTTTTTTATGAAATAAGAATTTTTTACTTTGAGTGCCAGTCAAAATTTTAGTTTGAATAAGTGACTCATTATTATTTTTAATAATTTTATCATTCTTAGCTGAGAATTGAGCCAAGTTCAGTGTGTATTTTATCTGTTGTAACAATATATTTAGTTTTTTCTTATTAAGTGTGTGTGCAGCTTTCAATTAGTCACTTTTTTGTCGAATCAACATCATCAGCGAATACAAAATATTGTAAAGTCTATTTATAGTTGGTTGTCCTCGACTAAAATAAATTTTCCCTGTACACCATTCTGTCTTAACCCCGAGCAGATTCTCAAGCTTTCCCTGTATTCCACCTCCATGGCTGTTGAAGTTATTTTAGCAAATCCCATCATTTTCCAGGTCTTCAAAATCGAAAATATAGTACGACATTTATCTATACTTGTTACTTAAAATTAAAGCTGTTGAAAATACCAAGGATTGGAGAAGCGGATTTTTTTTTTCATTAAGTATTTGGTTACTAAAGAGATTGTTAATGTCTTGGTGTAGCAATGGTTGTTTTTTCGACGTATGAGGCCGGTTTTCCTCGATGTATTTAAACAGTCCAACAACTCTATGTAGTATTCGCTATTGATTGTCTCTCTCCCAGCTGATTGTTGTGCCTTTAGACGCTTCGGACGTGGATCATGAGCTGCAGTCCACTCCGATGATGATCATTTTGATTCTGAATCATCAACACGTTGTTGTTTTCGGCACCTACATTGAAAAAAGTTTTCTCATAGTCAAATATTGTAAACACCTGCCTTCTAATATCTTTACGGCAATTTACGATTAGATATAATCAATTTGTGGACGTTTTTGATGTTTTTTTTTTGGAGTAACCACCTCAATTGGACGACCAGAACGTTCACTATCACAAATAACAAACGGTTCTTTTCGATGGATCAGAATCCACACTTTTGAAGCCAATGCTGAGTTTGTACAGCATAAATTGACACACGAATTGTTTTGAATATAACAAAAGTACTGTCAAGGAGTGTTTGTTATTTCTTATAAGGCGGTTTAACTGCCGTTAGAAAAAAGAACAATTTATGAGTAAAATGAGTTAAGTGTTACAAATTTTCTAATCTCACCAAAATTTTCGTAACACAAAGAAGCCATTGTTTGTTCAAATACGGTTGTCGACTAATTCTATGTATAGTGTTAATATTTACCAACAGCATTCTTGTTAAGTAATATATCAAAGGGCCGAACCTAATAAGGTTAATAACCTATATACTAATTTAACAATTGAGTGAACATTCATTCGATATATTTAACGGAAAAAATTATATGATGATGATACATTCTTAATATTTGACGACAAAATATGAAATTTTACCATTTGATTTTATATTTTACGTAATTGCATGTAATTAAAATTAATTAAATGAGACAGACCCAGGGAGTCCAAAAAAGGGTCAATCTTTTCGTGAAAATAGTGCGTTCTTTCTTGAAAAAATAAAAACCATCAACGTTGAGCTTATTGCAACGTTTGAGCGAAGAAATCGAGCAAAAACGGCCGTATTTTGCTAAGAAGAAAGTGTTGTTTCAACAAGACAATGCACCAGTTCACACATTCGTTATTACAATGGGCAAAATTAATGAATTAAAGTTTGAATTGCAACCTCATGCACCCTATTCGCCAGATTTAGTCCCCTCGGATAATTTTCTGTTCCCAGACTTGAAAAAATGGTTCGGTAGTTGAAGATTTATTGAATTTATTGAACATCGCTGTTAAAGCTAAAAGGATATTACGTTGAAAAATGAATATATTTTGCTGAGTAGATTTTATATTGAAATAAGGCTTGAAATATACAGAAATATGATTATTGGACAAATAATTATGATCTGTACTGATACCAATTTTTCACTTTCAAGGTAATAAGTAAATTGATTAAAGTTCAAGATCAGGTAATAGTATTTCTGTCCGTTCAGGCGTTCTACCCAACCGATTTGCTTATTTTTTTTTTAAAGAAAGGTATTGATGCACAGATCAGCCATCAACCATCGGATTTCATCTAATTTTCACCATTCTCAAGTTATACTCAAATGCGATTTCCCCCTGTACATTACTTATGGGAGTTTTTCACATGCACACGTTCTATCCTCAATATCTCAAGTTCTATTCAAGATAGAGACTTCGTTTTGGTTTAAGAACACTCGCTGAAACTCTCTCTTTCTTTTGAGTTTTTGAACACTTAAATCGGTTGAGTTGGAGAGGAGCTAGGCGCGGACATTCAACGTGGAGTTATGGATTTTTGTAGGTTTTTGGCAATTTTTCTACATTCAAAGATCTATATCTCAGGTTCTAATATAGCTACAGAGTTCGTTTTGGTTTAACAACACTCGTTGAAACACCCTCTTTCTTTTGAGTTTTTCACCATTTAAATCGGTTGAGTTGGAGAGGAGCTAGGCGCGGACGTTCAATGTGGAGTTATGGATTTTTGTAGGTTTTTGGCAATTTTTCTACATTCAAAGATCTATATCTCAGGTTCTAATATAGCTACAGAGTTCGTTTTGGTTTAACAACACTCGTTGAAACACCCTCTTTCTTTTGAGTTTTTCACCATTTAAATCGGTTGAGTTGGAGAGGAGCTAGGCGCGGACGTTCAATGTGGAGTTATGGATTTTTGTAGGTTTTTGGCAATTTTTCTACATTCAAAGATCTATATCTCAGGTTCTAATATAGCTACAGAGTTCGTTTTGGTTTAACAACACTCGTTGAAACACCCTCTTTCTTTTGAGTTTTTCACCATTTAAATCGGTTGAGTTGGAGAGGAGCTAGGCGCGGACGTTCAATGTGGAGTTATGGATTTTTGTAGGTTTTTGGCAATTTTTCTACATTCAAAGATCTATATCTCAGGTTCTAATATAGCTACAGAGTTCGTTTTGGTTTAACAACACTCGTTGAAACACCCTCTTTCTTTTGAGTTTTTCACCATTTAAATCGGTTGAGTTGGAGAGGAGCTAGGCGCGGACGTTCAATGTGGAGTTATGGATTTTTGTAGGTTTTTGGCAATTTTTCTACATTCAAAGATCTATATCTCAGGTTCTAATATAGCTACAGAGTTCGTTTTGGTTTAACAACACTCGTTGAAACACCCTCTTTCTTTTGAGTTTTTCACCATTTAAATCGGTTGAGTTGGAGAGGAGCTAGGCGCGGACGTTCAATGTGGAGTTATGGATTTTTGTAGGTTTTTGGCAATTTTTCTACATTCAAAGATCTATATCTCAGGTTCTAATATAGCTACAGAGTTCGTTTTGGTTTAAGAACACTCGTTGAAACACCCTCTTTCTTTGGAGTTTTTCACCATTTAAATCGGTTGAGTTGGAGAGGAGCTAGGCGCGGGCATTCAACGTGGAGTTATGGATTTTTGTAGGTTTTTGGCAATTTTTCTACATTCAAAGATCTATATCTCAGGTTCTAATATAGCTACAGAGTTCGTTTTGGTTTAACAATACTCGTTGAAACACCCTCTTTCTTTTGAGTTTTTCACCATTTAAATCGGTTGAGTTGGAGAGGAGCTAGGCGCGGACGTTCAATGTGGAGTTATGGATTTTTGTAGGTTTTTGGCAATTTTTCTACATTCAAAGATCTATATCTCAGGTTCTAATATAGCTACAGAGTTCGTTCTTTTCTATTATAATGATTTCTGATACTTATTTAATGGATTCGATGCGAGCGAAGCCGCGGATAAAAGCTAGTATATATTTATTTTCCTCTGTTGTTTTTTTCAGTTAGGCTCAATCATTATTTGTTTATTATTTTATCGTTGCAAAATAAATATTTTCCAGTCTAGGCACACTTTTCTTTTAAAGGAAAACGGCCGAGATACCAAGGATAAAGTAAGCGCAGACCAAGCAGAAAATCTCTTCAAGGAACCAGAGAAAGCACCTCGTCCAGGAGTTTGTAAACCCTGGCGACCCACGTTTTCTTAAGGGTAGCAGTAGCCCCCTAACGATTTACCTTTCGGGCCAACTAGAAAGTTAACAGACAGCATCTGCCCTCCTACACTGGAAGGATTTGGTGACAAATGTAAAAAAGAAGACTAAGAAGTAGTTGTTTTTGATTTGTTTTAATTTATGAATATTAGATTTAAGAGTTATAATTGAAGATTCTTTTTCGATTTTGAAAAGAATTTTCTAGATGTAACTTACACTGATGAGAAATAAGTTGAATTGAGAGAATTATATCGATTTTAAACAGTTTGCACAACATTAACCCGACATGCTCAATTAAAACGAAAACTATTACACCGTTATAATAATGGGACTTGTCGGAAACGTTGAATGAACAATAGAGCGAAGTTTATGCATAAAATAATAAACTGCAAATTTCTTTTAATTGCAGAAAACCATTGTAGAACGTTTAGGATGCGGATATAACAAAAGCAGTAAATTTACCAAGTTTCAGAGGATGTAAAATATAAAAAAAAAATAGAGGAGAAAGAGAAAATGCATTTGAATGCCAAACAAGAAACTTTTATATGATGTATCAGGTTACAAACAAAAGCTATTATTGATATTACTTCGTAAATTTTGGAACAGTATACAAAAATTGTTAATAAGTAATTAAAACACTTGATGCACATCAAAATTAGTGGACTAGCTCCTGATCTATACGTAGCAGATAATTATCAGATCGATTTGATACAGAGTAGACATTCATTGGTGATTCAGACGAATGTTTCCGCTAGGTACTTCCCAGAAAATAACAGTGTGGCCACATGAGAGTCACCGACATGTTTCAAACTACGACACAAAATATATTATTTTCGTATCTTTCTTTTTAGTTAAAAATACTATTGAGCTTTTGAAAACTTCTGGGTAAGAATATAAATTACGATGTTAGAAGCGTTATAATGAAAAGAACAAATTCCAAATTAGCCGAGTTTGGGTTAAACATGGCGGCCACTCATATTTGGTAACACTGTCTTTATCAAACCACTGAACGAGTAAATAGTCACGCCATCTAGGTTTTAGTACAAGTAAATGAAGCAGAAGCCTAACAGATAACTGTTGATTCGTAATTTAAGGTTATGAAAGTATCCGCAGAGACGTTTTTCATTATTTGAATTAAGTTGGAGATGATCAAGGTTAGTTTAAAAAAGGCAAGTACTGATTATGAAATCGAACAATTAGAATCAGAATATGTTGCTCTACATAAATCCAGATACAATATCATAACCAGTAACTAAGCAGAAGGAGACGTAGTACATATTTCAGCTTGTAATATTCATCCCAACGTATAAAACGAGATATTTTATTATAGAGTGAAAGTACACGCAAAAATTCCGAATTGACTGAAAACCTAAGTCTAATTTAGTACTTGGAATGAAGAAAACAGTTGGGAACAAGCTCTGCAAAGACACAATTGATTATTCACAAAATTATTATTGATTCCAGATCAATGGTAAGGCACAAAAGTTATAAAAGTCATTGAAAAGGGTTGTTCAAGAGTTTTTCGGAGATCAAGAAGATGTGGTGGATATTTCTAATCTGTTATTGACGATCCCTCGTATTTACAGCTTGTGAGGAATTAACAAGGGGAGAATTTTTATTAAGATTTTTGAAAACCGTCTTCAGGAATTTGGTGATGCAAATTGTGTTATTCTATGATCACTTTTAGGGTATAAAAATGAACTTTTCCTTCGTACCTTTCGAAAAAAATTGTTTTTTAATCGAAATTATTGTATTTAAACATTCCACCATAGATAGAAAGATCAATTTCGTATCTATATTGACCAAAACTATTTTTCATTCGACTCGTGCATAATTAAATACGCTTATAAATAATTCATGGTTTATCTGAAATATTACCCATAAGTTTCAATGAACTTCCTGCTTGCTCATCATTATGCTGGATGCAGAAATTCATACCTCGGTAAAATATAATATGTACATACGTGTTATATTGTGTTAGGAACGCCATTTCCGAATAAATGTTTATTAATTCTATTAAACAAATCGTCCTATCGAAATATCTGATGTTCTAGCGGCGGCAACAACATTTCAAATTGGTTTTATTCAATTATTTTGAGCATCGATGATACAATCTATTGTCTAAATATATTTTCAAGAGATATAAAAGTAGTTTCTCATTGCGAACGAGCTTTAATGGGTAGTTTGTACCCTTGTTATGTTCCAATACAATACGTTATCGAATTTCATCAAAACATTCACTGGTAGAGTTTAATTAACAGTGTTATGACGCAAATTGTGGCGTTTCCCATTCTTACAAAGTGATTAACCGTAAAATATTTTTTTAGATCTTGATTTTGTTCATTCAAGAATGTTATGAGCGACTAAAAGTCGGTTAGGAACAGAACCGGTCGAGATTTCTTTCGTTCTCAAACACGAATTTGCAAAAAGTGGACAAACCCGTTCAAACAAGCTCTATTCTGACCTAAAAAACCTAACCTAACCAACGGCTTTCTTCTTTACAATAACAGACAAGTAAATAGAAAATAGAGAAGGTATTAATAATTAATATCAGAAAAAAATTAACTTTCACGAAATCAATATGAACAATTGAAATGTTTTTATAACTTTTTAAATTTTCCACACTGTATCAGCGTGATGTAATTGCATTCCTAACACTATTTAAAATAAACCATAGTGATAAAATCGCTTAATTAACAGGATTTAAAAGAATGAACAGCAATTTGTTTAGAAAAAATAAACAATCTCAGCATAACCAAGTAGGAAAAAGCATTCGTGGCAATTTGATTTGTTTGTTATTTCATCTGCGTCCTTTATTTATATTTTATATAGTTAACATTTAAAGTGGTGTAAACATTTATTGTTTTTAAATAAAACTATTTCTTTATGTCTCAAAGAAATCAATATACCGTCACTTAATGTAAGTTGGTACAACTGTTTCCTACGCGTAGCTCAAACGTCACTTGTCATTTAGTGTCCTATCTTGATAATATCTTCAAAATGAATTTCTAACAAACTTATTTGTTAGCAAACAAAAATTCGAAACACACGAAGGCCGTAAACTTCTTTATCTGTACATGTACATGCAAAAAAATGTATGGTAGGGTTAATTTCAAAATGTAATGACCAAAACAAAATAATGAAATGATGTAAATAATAGATGTTGAGATACAAGATAATCTACATCGATGTACTTTTGTAATATAAGTCTTCACCGCGTGATTGTATTATAAAATTAATAAATTTGTTGCCATTCAATACTTTGTTGGCTACAAACACCGTAGCCAACTCTAACTTTCTTAGTTTCAAGGTAGTGATCCTCGAATATAAATAGAAATATCCAATGTGGAGTATTATAAGAATACAAAGTCAATATCATAATAAGTTGATGACCTTCGAGTTTCTTGAATGCTTGTTAGATCGAAATAGTCGGAAATTATGTAATCTGCTTAAATATTCACCGCCTTTTCAAACAAATTGTAAATATGTTTCTAGTAAGACAATTTTTTTTACAAGAGGCTATTATACATCGATGGTATCGATATCGGTATCGAGAATCGATTTTTTAGGTATCGGTATCGAGAATCGAAAAATTTCGGTATCGACAAATCTCTACAAATAAATATTTAAAGCCGTATAACCTGAGGATTTGAAAAACTAATTATGCAAATGATTGTATTGAGTTAATAGGGTGATAATAATTGATGATTTTCCTAATTTCATTAGTTAATCAAAAGAATTTTTAGCGGGTTTCATTTCGATCTCATTGATTTACTTTCAAATCCAAACAAACCATTTTTTTCAATAAATCAAAATCATTTTGTGCCGTGTGTTCCGCAGGGGACGTCACAAGTATGACGTCAAAAAATATTTATATCAATGACATGTACAAAAGCAGGAACGCCTGGAATAAACTGAAATATAATGTACAGAATTTGGCAACTTTGAAATTCTTATTTTATTCTGAAGCCGAAAACGTTACGGCATCATAAGTTTAATTGCGATTAATGGCAAACGATCAATATTTGAAAAAAAAAAAAGACAGGATGTGGATATTTTAAGAACTGTTATGTATCGATATTATAATACATTATTTTAGAATATGTTTTCAATAAACTGAATCTATTTGGACGTGTATAATCCAGTCAGAAATATAAGAAAATATTGGGTTTTTCGTGGGCAGAATAAAAAAGTTTTCAACCCACGGAAAGGGCGTGAAAAAAATTAAAAGTTGCCGCGATTTTTGGATTATATTTTGAAAGTATCGAAAAAGTTTCGGATAAAAGTTATAGGGCATAAAATTTTGGACTAGTCTTCCCCTAAAACGCATCATTTCCCCCCCTTGTTTACTTTTCTTACAAAAGTTATAATAAAATAATTGTAGATTTTTGGTTTCTTCTTTTAACGTCTATAAATTTTTTAAAAATAACTCTTTTCTCTCAAATATTAAGTAAATTAAGTTTATATTGCTTTATTTTCAATAGAAGGGATGAGAAAAAGATTGTTTAAGAAAACTACAAAAAAAATGAAACCCAATGTCTTCAAATTTTATTGAATTTTTATTTTTTTACTACTCTAAACACTCGTAGGGTGAAAGGGTGCGTTTTAGGGGGGGAAAAGTGGTCTACTTGAGGTAGGCATAAAGTTGTATGTTTATATTTTTTATATATATATTTAAAACTTTTTAATTATTCTCAAAATATAACCCAAAACTCGTGGTAGTTTTTAATTGATTCCTTTCTCTACCCAGGAGTTAAGAACTTTTTTGCTTTTCCCTCTTATTTCCACATAATTTCGTCCATAACCTACAAAAACTCGTCACGATGAACAAAATTGTGACAAACTGTGACAGATTGGTAGATATTAATCAGCCAACATTTGAACTTTATTATTTTAAATGTTTCCTAGAAAATAACAAAATTTAATATTGTTCCTATAATGATATACAATTTTTCACGATCTAAAAAAATGACTAGCCTCCAGTCCAGTCCCAACGCCTTTGTCTGTGTCAGTTTATTTCGAACCATGAAACAGTGTGTATTATAAAGTTCGATAGAGTGTCTTTTGAGATGTTTTCCAAACAGCTCAAATGTTTGGCCGATGAGGCAAAAATAAATAGTTAAAAAACTGAAAATTACTAGACGAGGCCATGTAAAATACTTTTCATTGAAAGAGATTCGATAATTCGATAAAAAGACAAACTTCGTGGGGTACTCTACATCATTTAGGTGTTTTTCTTCGGAAGAATAGACAAACGCAAGTTATAATGGAATCATTAAATATTATTTCTTCGTAAAACCATACATCTTGAGTCAGTATATGGCAAATGCCTTCTTTTGATGTACCGATATGTCGCAGTTTTTGGCTGTCTCTCAACGCATGCGCAAATATATTTCCCAGCTTGATAAATGCTGATATTTTCAGGTTTAGATCCGAAATTTTGAAAACAACTCTTGTGAAACGGAAACAACGAACTACACTCCCGCATTTTCAGTTTTCTGATTGCTCAAACTTCACAGTTAATTTAACTTATAACAATAAAAGCTGAAAATTTGGAATGATTCAAACATTTTGAACATGAGGGAATTTTTTAAGACCAAACCGGCATTTCTTGAGAAGCTACACGGCTAAGTGTAGTTTATAATTAGATAAAATTTAGATAAAATAACAAAAAAACATGAAGTTGAAGTGGTACCACCTGGAAACACGATATATTTATAAAGAAATCAATTATTATTTTTGTGGTGTGATTCTTTATCGGACAAAAACGATGAGCATTGTTTTTCTTTATATACACTGACCAGCAAAAAATTGAGGTCACTTCAGAAATTGCGAATAATTTAAGCGTCAATATTGATAAGGATTAGTAGGCGTTAATGTTTTTCCGACACTTGACAGCTGTCATTAGCTGTCATTAGCTGTCATTCGATGTATTAGAGTACGATTTTGATGAAAAATTGCCTTTGCGCTAATTGAACATTCGCATTTTTCTTGCCTGTTTTCCAGTTTACTGTTGATTCATTGTGTAAAACCTAACGATTGCAAAGCGTAGTGAAGTAACATACCCTTAATGCCTTTAGATTGGTGTGGTAAGAACTGTTGCGCTGTTACGAGATGGTCGGGGGCAACGTGAAATTGCAAGAATTGTTGGTGCTAGTCGTTGTGGTTTACAAAGGGTGTATCAGCGCTTTCTGGAGACTGGCCTGATCACTAGAAGACCAGGGTCTGGGCGAGAAAGAGTTACCACTCAACGAGATGACCGTTTTTTGGTGTCCACAAGTTTGCGGAGTAATACAGCTACTAAGCGAAATCAGTTGAAAGAAGTGAGAAATGTCAACGTCAGAAGAAGACTTTATGCAGCCAGCATCGCAGTGCAAGATTGACATTTGCCAGATATCACGTTCGTTGGAATGATGATGACTGGAGCTGGGTATTGTTCTCAGATGAGTCGCGTTTTGTCTCACCGGGTCAGATGGACGTCGACGAGTGTGGAGAAGACCTGAGGAAAGATAAGCTGAAGTTTCCATTGACGAGCGTCCTCCATTTGGCGGTGGGTCAGTTATGATTTGGGCGGGAATCACTACACAAACTCATACAGAGTTGGTATTCATAGAAAATGGCTTCCTAACCTCTCACAGGTACATTACGGAGGTGCTAGAAGACCATATCATGCCTTTCATGGTGACTATGGGGAAACGTGGCATTTTTATGCAAGATAATGCGAGACCACATATATCCAGAATTGTCAGGGAGTATCTGGATGAGGTAGAAATTAAGCGGTTTGACTGGCCAGCCCATAGAACATGTCTGGGACGAGTTGGGACGACTGACACAAACCAGCACCAACAATTGCCCAAGAGCTGAAGAGATTGCTGTTGCAGGAATGGGATAACATCGACCAGACTTCAAGCAGTCATCAATACAAAAGGAGGGAATACACGGTATTAGTGTCAAGTTTTTTTATTTTGTTCGTTCCTTTCTTAACAACAAAACGTTGAATTTCGACCAAAATGTTAATTTGTTGCTTTTGTGCATTTTTCTGCAGTATAGAGTATCACAAATGATGTACAGTTTGCGAATACGTTGAAAATTGAAGACAATAATCTACATCCCTCTGGTAAATTTCAATATGAATGGTAACCAATCATTTCCGATGAACGTAGGTATAATTGAACGTCTCGTTTCTATAACATATTTCAATGAATTGTCAGCCCACGGAGTCATTTCTCCCGATCATAGATAATCATTGGTCACACGGTTAATAATCTAAGCATGATCCTACCAACTCACTCGAGCGAAACCCGTTTTGAAAAGATAGTATTTTTTCAATTTAACTCTCCCAAGTTTATCCACTACAGTCAAATATATACAATACGAGGTAACTGGTTGTTGGAATTTCAGTTTAATTATCGAATTTCAGAAAGAAATTATGACAACTTGATGTTATCATACAGAATGTATTGTTCTAAATATTCATTGATAATTTCATAAATGAAACTATTGATAATAAGATCGAAGATTGATATTTGTAACTAAACTTTTATATTCTAAAACTATTCAAGAACCTTTTTGAATGACTGCCAAGACACTTTTCCAGATAAGAGACTTCCAAAAAGAGGATCTTTTATAAGTTTACGTTTACACCCTCTCTCTTCTAGTTTTCCTTGTGGAAATTCATCATCACATTTCGATTTAACGCCTTCACAAACTTTTTCATAAGTCGCAGTTTGTATAAATGAAGTTTTTTGGGTTTACCAACGACTTCCATTTGATACTCAGTGTGCTCGGTGTATATATTTCTTTTAAAATGACTTGGTAATCCACCTTGTAAACCCAATAACAAATCAATTATTTTGAGTCAGTTTAACACTTTCCAATGATGTTATTTTTATTCATACTTTATTAATTTCATTGACGCACATATTGAATCATTTACTTTATGTCCTATTGGTATAGACGATTTCTTATTCCAGTCGTATTTAGAAAAATCAACAAACAAGCCCAATTCTGTTTTATTATAGACAATTCTCTATCTCGAGCGCGTGTTTTTGAGTGGTGTAAGCGTTTTAGTGAGGGCCGAGAAAGCACCGAAGATGACCAACACCTAGGTCGCCCTATAACTGTTTCAACTCCGAAAATAGTGACCAAAATCAACCAAATTAAGCGTGCAGATCGTCGAATGAGCATCCGGATGGTTGCTGAAGAGGTCTGTGCCAAGTTGGTGCCAAAAAATTTGGCTCCTGATCAAAAGCTGTTGGGTCTGATCACATTAAAAGGTTAGAAAAAGATCTGCGTTGAAAGGGACCCGATTTGTTTCGATGGAAGAGCTCCTGAAGGCTATCACCAAAGAAGACTTCCAGCACTGCATAGATCAATGAAAAAAAAACGAATGGAAAGGTGTGTGGCGAGTGGAGGGGAATATATTGAAGGGGAGCATTCGAATGTAAAATGATTTTTATAATAAAACCCTATTTTTATAACCAGTCTAGTTATTTAATAGCTGGCTGCATAAACGCATACAATTTTGCTCTATTTTCCATTTTTTTGTTTTTTTTTCGCACTCATATCACCCACTCGCCATATTTGTTTTTCATCAGACCAATTTGATATTCTCTGTAGGCCTTTCTAAATTAATAAACACAATTAATTAACATATCAACAATCTCAAGTCTCCTCAAGGTCAATACCGGCGTTTACCAAAAAAAAAACGAACTACATCATTTTAAAATCAACTGTAGTTTTCAAAAATTACATAAACAGTACGAAATAATTGTACAGAAAAAATTCATAAGGGAATAAGTTTTGTTTCGAATAATTATAAGACAGAAAACATTAGATTTATGGTGCTAGTGTATTATTTCTTTCATTACAATTTCGTTCTCGAAACAAATAATTAGACGTTCAGTTAATCCAGTTTTATCTTCCTTTCACTCTAATTATAAAACAGAAGTTATACCAGAAGTTCTTAAAATACACAGTATCTTAGAAATAGTTGAATCAAAATAATAATTTTATGTGATTTCTAAATGGATTCCAAAGAATTGAGAAATAATCTACAATTTTAACAGCCCTTCAACCTCACACGATGTACACTAGGAATGTTTTATTGGACAGTACCATGAACCTCGAAATTAATAACGGTACTTTGTAAAAAGCCCTCGACCAGTTTCCATAACCACAAATTTATTTATATTCTTTATAAGTCAAGTCAAACCTGTCTCAGTATTACTTACCAGCAAAGAACCAATAACAAAACAAGAAGTTCCCTCACACACACCACTCGATCAAAACTATACGATATGGTAGATTTACCACAAAAGTACAAACACAACAAAATAATTGATTCAAAGGGAGTAGTAAATACGGAATTTTTGATTTGTTGTCATTTCCTGAATGAAGTAATAACAAAACAGCGAACAGCAACGTGCTGTACCGCTTGTGACGAAACGAGATACGCTCTAAGCGCCGCGACCGACGCTAGACATGTATATGCACATTCAAAGCTTTGGAAGCGGTTTTCAGAGATATTTAAATTGTTGCCCTCAAACAGGTTCATGTGCTTTTAACTGTCTCAATATCATTCATGCTGCCATCTCTTAAATTCTTTCTGATACGACCTGTTCACAAAGTAAGTTATCTGTTATGAAATCTATTAAATGTAGCTATCAACCACGAGATGTCGCGGTATTAAAACTGAGCAATTGAAAATCTTTTATATTTAAATGAATTCCACGTTTTCATCGTTACTAATTTACGTATTACATAGCAGTATAATGAAATATTCATATATTTTTACTTAATTAATATTTTCCCAATAGTATAGCTATTACGCACTAGAGGTCGTAGCTGTAGTACTGAAAACATCTCAATATTTTTTAGTAGTAAATAGTATAATTGTTTCGATAAATATCAGCTCTTATTCATTGTTGATTTTTGTTTTCTCTTTAATATTCTACTTATTTGAAAGTATCATTTATGTTAAGTGAAAGAAGTGATCTGTATTATAAATTATTAAATGTGGTTACTACCAAAAGATGGCACTTATACTCTCATTTCAAGAAATTATGACTCGTCTCTTTTTGTAATTTCATTATTTATATCTATGAATGTTATTTCCTTTATAAGACATCTGTAATTTTAAACATGTCCCAACATATATGTCCCAAAAATTAAAACATTGTTCGATCATTTGAATAGACCACTATTTCGTGTCGTTCTCTTATTGGAGCCGCCTTAAATTTCGTAGTTCGAGACTAACCAATCGCGTGAATGACGGGGCATGTTCATACTTTTCTATACAGGAACAATTGGTTTGTGGGACTTCCTATATTTATTGTTAAATTTGACCTTTATTAACAGCGCGAAATTTAATGTTATTTTTGACAATTCATCTCATAAAATAGGTCTATAAGTTTAATTTATTAGCAGTATATATACAAAATAACAAAATATCGAAAACTAAAAGGAAAAGAAAATAAATTTGTGATATTGATTAAATTTAATCTGTTTTTAATGTTAATGTGATAATTCTTCAATGAATTTCAATAATAGCCTCAACGAAATATGTTAGTATAAAAGTAAAATAAGGGCAAATAAAATGTTACATGTGAAAAACTTATATTTATAAATATATTACATATAAAATATTGAGAACTTGATGCAGTATTGTTTATACATCGATCGTGTAAAACTCTTTATACGGATGTGACAATAAAGGCAGTGATCTAATAGACTTTCATTGTAAAATATTTATAGTTATTCTCAAAACTTTATCAAATTAATACTTATCTGTAAAATTGTCGAAAATATCACAAACAATGCATAATGGATTAATAACATTTATAAGCACATTGATAACGAAATTAAATTAGAACGGAAATCACTGTCAACATAAAATTATTTGACTATTTAATGCCTATTTATGTCAGAACCATCTGGGTGTATAAAACCAAAATTCAAAACTTAATTTGATCTTGTGCCATTTACGTAAACCTTCTGCAAAATAAGTGGTTTGAAGATTAGATCTACAAAGAAATACCAATTTTAATTACGATGAAATACAAAACAAATATGTTTTGTTGATTCTTCTCGGTGGGTTTTCTTTTTATTCTCCAAAAAAATTAGATTTAACTTGATGAGAAAAAGTGAATTTTTGTTTCAATGTAAAGTGAAATGATTATTCAATGGAAATTATGCAACGTAAAACGCTACATACTGTAAAATGTGTTGCAGACCTATTAGAAAACGTTTACCAAATGAAATTAATTTATACAATATTTAATCATCTATTTTATGTGGAATAGTATTAGTTTTAGTAAAAGTGATTCTATGAAGAATAAAAAAAGGAGAAATAATTTCAGTTAATATGAAAAGCAAACGCGTTAAAGTCAAAAAACTTCATGAAAGTGCTCCATAGAAAATCAATAAAATATTTAGTTAGAGAACAAAAATGAATCTCTTTTTAAATATTTCGCTACTTAGTTACAGGTCAACCTAAAACTGCGTTACCTAGAATTTCCACTTTGTATGAATCAAAAACTCATTGTTCAACTTGTATAAAAAAATAACGACAGGTGAGATGACTTTTACATTGCTAATGACCACTGCACACCTGTGCAAATATTTCAACGATCCACGTCTCTTACAATAATCAATTTAGTGTTAAACAAATACTGATTGGAATATTGACATTTATTTAATCCAACAAATAAGGAAATATCTACTTATTAAATCTACTACCTAAAATTTCAAGTAATATATGTACTCCAATTTTTTTGCACCTATATTCATTTTTTTAACTTGAATAAATGTTCATTTTATGTCTTACTAATGTAGATTCATTGTTTTACCAAATTTATGATCTTTAATCTTCCTTCTAAATACTGGGATCTTTGTGTTATGTACATAAACACATATTCCAGTCAAAATTATGAATAATTTATAGTTATAGATAAAAAGATTCTGAACAAAACTATGAAAAACACCTATCCTTACCATATGAACAAGGACATTCTCAATAGTTATCAAATTATTAATAAATATGTTAGAATCAGTCATAAAGGACATAACATTTCATGAAAATATCTCTTAAGTTAATATTTTTTACATAGGACATTTCAGTATTCATAATGGAGGTTTAGAAATCATCAATACTGTGAAATATTGAAATTCTATTAGCAGAAAATATGTATTATGAAAAAATATCTACAATTTAAAAGTCATTGAAACAGTCAAATACAAAAAAGAATGATCAGGAATTTTAGAAATGTTTCATATGTATAATAATAATCATAATTATTTTTAGATATAAACAATCATAAAGGTGGTATTAGAAATTGGGTCAGCAACCTATTTTATTCATGTTCATTTATTCTCAACACATTAAGATTTCTATTGTATCAGTGTAAATATTTAATGAGACAAATTTTGCCTTCGACCTATCAATCTTTGTTACAGCTAAAACCGAAAATATATAATATCATTTACAAAACATCTACTAAAATTAGAGCGAGGTAATTAGATAAAATATGTAGTCTAGATACATTGGTTCTATTTATTCACTTATTTACCATGACGAATATTTTGGTAAATACAATATGGGCTCTTCGTGAGACTGTTGAATATCAGGTTGAATAAATTATTTTGAAAAACATGCTTCTACCAATTTGCTACGTGATTTTTTTCTTGTTCAGTTCAGTTGAGTCGAGTCAGTTCGAGTATAAACTGCAACGATTCATAGATAAGCCATTTTTTAGTATTTTTGGTAGATCCAGAACAGTTTTTTTGGTGAGATGATTGTGTTTCCCGTGGAATACGCTTATTAGGTTCCTTCTTTTCTTTTTTAAACTTCATCTAAACTGTATTTTTTGCAAGGCTACGTGAAAACTCACGAGTTAATTAATTGTTTTTATAATTTGAAGTGCAGACATGCCACAACCTTTCGCCGCTTCTATAATCTAAGTCTAAACATTTGTCATTATTCCGATTCATCACCTAAAATCTTCTTCAATTCAATTTCCAAGTGTGATTTTACCAAAATCTCCACTTTTCAAAACAAATACAATAACATAACCTAGAAATTATTTTGACGCAATAATAATGTTTGGATACAAGCTACGACAGTCTGCACCATGACGTATTGCCATGTTCTATGTCACATAGTGTTCCATCGATCAAAAAGTTCCCTAAAACAAAATTGACACATTGTTTTAAAACTTTGTGATTCCAAATATTTATCCAAATATTTATTTCAGTTAATAAATTATTTAAAAATAATTTTAATTGGGGATATTTAGGAATGTTCAAATGTTTTCTCGAGATTAATATTATTGAACGAATTATGTTTACAATTTGATTTACGTGGTAATGTCATAAAATTCTATTCGTTTAATATTGTCCTTGAGAACTGTTTAAGAGTTTTTTAATCAAAAGAGTTTTTCTAGACGAATTTTTTGTTTCGGCGTCATGCAAATATTTGCTTGACTTCCAATTTTGAACTGATTTAGAAATTGTTCATTTCAAACAATGAAAAAAAAACATAATCTGGCGAAATATTCTATTGTTGATAAGTTCCAAAATAAGTAATCAAATAATGCAAACATTAGATTACCAGGAAATCTACCTTGGCCCAAATGATAGACAACCTTAACCAAGTGACTTGCATCGTCTCAGAAGCCGCGTGACATGATGGTGGTAGCCAGGACCGGGACAAGGACTATAAATAATAAATATGCGGGGCGATTAGTTTGTAAATAATTATTTGGTATTAACTTTAACAAAATTTAAATAATATATGATAATACTCAACAATCCTGGAAGTAAAAAGAACAAAAAAATGCTGTAAAAAATTATATTTTGCTCAAATTTACACATTAGGATCTTGGTAGTTTGACTTTTGCCTTATCCTTTACAAATGCAGCTTCCATATCTCACAGATCATTCTGAATTCTAAACCCTCCTAGTTTCGACCATCGATCGATCGATTTTCGCATTCAAACCATCCGACAACTCTATGTAGTATTCGCTATTGATTGTTTCTCTCTTTTGTAGATGGTCGATGAACAATATTCCATGAAAATCCCAAAATACTGAAGCCATAAACTTCCCAGCTGACTGTTGTGCCTTTGGACGCTTCGGACGTGGTTCGCCGGCTTCATTGCACTCAGACATTGTCACACATCTAATTTATTACATGTAAACATGGCCAAACACTGCTCTGAACTATCAACGGCACCCACTTTGAAAAAAGCTTTCTTATAATCAAATGTTCATACAAGCCAATTAGATGTAATCAAATTTGTAGACTTTTTTCATCATCGGTGTCTGTGCGACCACGTTTAGATTCGCCAAACCATTAACAAATAGTTCTTTTCGATCGAACAGAGTCCGAATAATACTTTTGAAATCATTGCTGAGCTTGTACAGTATTAAAAGTAGCTTCACTTAAATGGCTGTCACTTTTTTTTGACTAAACGAAATTATCGTGAATGGCTTTTGAAAGTTGGCACTTCCTAAACGTCATATGGATTTGACACTGACAACGCCATCTGGGAGTCAGTCACACGATTTATTGAGTGATGTAGTACACGAAGCAGTAGTTGTTTTTTAAAAAAAGTGACTAAAAAATTATATTTTGAAAAATATTTACAGTCTAGATTTTTAATTGTAGTCAGTAATTGCAACCATAAATTAATTGAAACGAATGTCTACTCGGATGCATAATTTTCACTCTTTAATACGTCTGATTAAATACAGCCCTGCTAATAATTCCTGATGGCTCAGCAAATATTCTGCCATAAATAAATTTGATGAAGATGAACTTGAGATAAGGAAATTGTTTTTAATTTTATAACCTTTACAAAAATTGTAAATCATAATATTTCGACTATATACCATTTCTTTTCATAATATATTATGAGAAAACAAACAAGATAATAAACTTTGAGGTATCGTATTGTGCAAATATTGTTGGCATTCCTAAGCTTCAATGTTATCAAATTTGAAAATAATGGAAATCTACTCTTATATTTATACCCGACTTGTACCCGATATCTTAACGCCTTTGTCTGTGTCAGTTCATTTCAATCCATGAAACAGTATGTCTACCGAACAACGCAAATATTTCCCTGTTTCAACGGCGCTACTGACACGAGACATTTGACGCATGGTAATCACACACTTGGTGCAATTAATTTCAGACTTTTATTGCGAGGTTTTTCAAGATGTAATTGGATAAAATCCTGAATACTGCGGTGGGTATTTGATCGATGTTAAATCCCGTAGAAATCTGGCTTCTAAACAAATGATTAAAGGCGTTCTACACGGTCGGAACCGGTCACCCAATCGAGGTGCCTTTGGTCGGGTTTACGTAAAAATGGACAGTGTAAAAACCTTGAACAACCTTGGTTCGTCTAAAACTTTCTTCAGTTTATGTTGGTATGATAATATTTATCTTCAAATGGTACCAATTAGATTTTGAAGTCCCGTCGCACAATTTTCTGATTCCGATATAATTTCGGATTCAAATACGGCTAAAAAATATAGGTTTTAGATATTAATATTACTATTACTATCCCCTGGTGTCTTTTCTAGTGGTTTTGTCTTTTTTTTTAATAAAAAACACGTTCTAATACACCAGCATACTTTACTAATTAATTTTAACCTCTAAACTTTGATATAGCTCCCAGAAAAAATGATTTTTTAACCGTGATTTCTTAGAAACATCATAATTCAACCTTGTATATTGTATATTTCTCGGGAGCAAATATTTTGTAGTACTAAAACGTCTGAATGATTACTTTCGAGACGTGTGTGTCCGTTGGACGTTATGACCATTTTACTGCCTTATCTATCTATTCATAAGTCGTTTTTCGTTAAGACAGTGTCCACATATTGGATTTATGGAGGGTACTCAACAAAATTCTGTCATAACTACCACTGGCAGTAGATTTGATTCCATCGAACATATGTTAGATATAATATCGAATGTACTGTTTAATTTGGTTGAATCTCCATCGGATCTAGACACTGAATCCGGTTCCACACTTCTTAGTCTTACTGAGTGTGTAGTTCGCTTTAAAAATTATCTTTGGTTACTTTAGCCCAACCATTTTCATCTCTACTATTGACTAAATCTACTTCTCCATGCGTCAATCCAATTGTTATTAAAAAAATTTTACTGGCACGTAAAGCTTGATACCGTTGGAACACGGTTTTCATATCGCGGATGTTTAAGCAAATTTTTCGCACAGTTTTTGAATTCAGGTGTTTCGTTGTATAGCAGTGGACTAGAATAACCTATTTTCTATTCTAAAGTCGATTATAGAAGGTGACATTTCGTAGAAAGTTGAATTTCATAATGTATTTTCCTGAATGTTATGTATTTTGTTACATAATCTATCAAAGTGTGGACTGCTATAGGAACTTTCCCTGATTTATAATACCACCTGCGTATTAAATTTGCTGAAAGATGAACTTGAGATAACCGATATAGTTTACTTTGCAAACTTGCGAAATAATTGGAATAAATCTGCCGAGATTGTGACTAAAATTTATTCCATTATAACACGATTTTTATTTCAAAAATTTCACCGTACCGTCGTAATTCACTATTGCCGTCATTCAACTCTTTTCTAACCTTAAAATAAATGAATAATAATTTATTGGACTTGGTATGTAAATTTGAAAAATAGTATTTGAATAAGGAATGATTTATTAGATGAGGAATAAAAATTTTGTTATTGATAGTAAAGTTTTCTATTTTTGGAATTTTTTTTTCAAATCTCGTGTCCTATTGCGTATACTGCAGTAAAATCTTCATTGCGTATGATATTACGTACAAAAGTTAAGTCTTGCACGTTGTTTCCTTTTCTTTTCAAATAAATAAAGAAAAGGGCAGAGGAAAACCGAATGAAGGATGGATTGGAGAGGTAGATAATGAAATTGGAGGATTGCTTAGGAGAAAATAAGAAAAAATGCCATAGACAGAACACCATGGAAATGATAAATGGAAACAAACAATAAGGATGAGATACGGGGAATTAATTCCAATACTGAGAAGCTTAGTGGAAAAATGAACTTATGTACTTCCCTTTGTGAGTCTTGCTTCTCAATATTTTCTGTCCAGCTAATAGAAAAAGAAGCTACTTCATATTCCGTCTTAATACTGTCCAAAGATGGACGAAATTCGACTCAAGATACTAAGGGGTTTTTGTATTTTCCCGTAAAAGTCTAGTTTTTTAATAACTCTAGTCCAGCTTCATAGAAAAATGAATTTTATCTAATTTTACCATCTAACAATGTATGTTTTACTTTTTAAACCTTTTTGTATGTTTTTCGTCATGAATCATCTTGGTTTTTGATAGAAAATTAGGTAAAATAACAGGTAAAAATTGAAGTTTTGACTCAATTTACCATCTAACAATGTATGTTTTACTTTTTAAACCTTTTTGTATGTTTTTCGTCATGAATCACCCTGATTTTTGATAGAAAATTAGGTAAAATAACAGGTAAAAGTTTCCTTAGACCTTTTTGTATGTTTTTCGTCATGAATCATTTTGATTTTTAATAGAAAATTAGGTAAAATAACAGGTAACAATTTCTTAGACCTTCTTGTATGTTTTTCGTTATGAATCACCTTGATTTTTGATAGAAAATTAGGTAAATAACAGGTAAAAATTGAAGTTTTGACTCAATTTACCATCTAACAATGTATGTTTTACTTTTTAAACCTTTCTGTATGTTTTTCGTCATGAATCACCCTGATTTTTGATAGAAAATTAGGTAAAATAACAGGTAAAAATTTCTTAGACCTTTTTGTATGTTTTTCGTCATGAATCATTTTGATTTTTGATAGAAAATTAGGTAAATAACAGGTAAAAATTGAAGTTTTGACTCAATTTACCATCTAACAATGTATGTTTTACTTTTTAAACCTTTCTGTATGTTTTTCGTCATGAATCACCCTGATTTTTGATAGAAAATTAGGTAAAATAACAGGTAAAAGTTTCCTTAGACCTTTTTGTATGTTTTTCGTCATGAATCATCTTGATTTTTAATAGAAAATTAGGTAAAATAACAGGTAACAATTTCTTAGACCTTCTTGTATGTTTTTCGTCATGAATCATTTTGATTTTTGATAGAAAATTAGGTAAATAACAGGTAAAAATTGAAGTTTTGACTCAATTTACCATCTAACAATGTATGTTTTACTTTTTAAACCTTTCTGTATGTTTTTCGTCATGAATCACCCTGATTTTTGATAGAAAATTAGGTAAAATAACAGGTAAAGTTTCCTTAGACCGTTTTGTATGTTTTTCGTCATGAATCATCTTGATTTTTAATAGAAAATTAGGTAAAATAACAAGTAAAAATTTCTTAGACCTTTTTGTATGTTTTTCGTCATGAATCACCCTGATTTTTGATAGAAAATTAGGTAAAATAACAGGTAAAAGTTTCCTTAGACCTTTTTGTATGTTTTTCGTCATGAATCATCTTGATTTTTAATAGAAAATTAGGTAAAATAACAGGTAACAATTTCTTAGACCTTCTTGTATGTTTTTCGTCATGAATCACCTTGATTTTTGATAGAAAATTAGGTAAATAACAGGTAAAAATTGAAGTTTTGACTCAATTTACCATCTAACAATGTATGTTTTACTTTTTAAACCTTTCTGTATGTTTTTCGTCATGAATCACCCTGATTTTTGATAGAAAATTAGGTAAAATAACAGGTAAAAGTTTCCTTAGACCTTTTTGTATGTTTTTCGTCATGAATCATCTTGATTTTTAATAGAAAATTAGGTAAAATAACAAGTAAAAATTTCTTAGACCTTTTTGTATGTTTTTCGTCATGAATCACCCTGATTTTTGATAGAAAATTAGGTAAAATAACAGGTAAAAGTTTCCTTAGACCTTTTTGTATGTTTTTCGTCATGAATCATCTTGATTTTTAATAGAAAATTAGGTAAAATAACAGGTAACAATTTCTTAGACCTTCTTGTATGTTTTTCGTCATGAATCACCTTGATTTTTGATAGAAAATTAGGTAAATAACAGGTAAAAATTGAAGTTTTGACTCAATTTACCATCTAACAATGTATGTTTTACTTTTTAAACCTTTTTGTATGTTTTTCGTCATGAATCACCCTGATTTTTGATAGAAAATTAGGTAAAATAACAGGTAAAAATTTCTTAGACCTTTTTGTATGTTTTTCGTCATGAATCATTTTGATTTTTGATAGAAAATTAGGTAAATAACAGGTAAAAATTGAAGTTTTGACTCAATTTACCATCTAACAATGTATGTTTTACTTTTTAAACCTTTCTGTATGTTTTTCGTCATGAATCACCCTGATTTTTGATAGAAAATTAGGTAAAATAACAGGTAAAAGTTTCCTTAGACCTTTTTGTATGTTTTTCGTCATGAATCACCCTGATTTTTGATAGAAAATTAGGTAAAATAACAGGTAAAAGTTTCCTTAGACCTTTTTGTATGTTTTTCGTCATGAATCATTTTGATTTTTGATAGAAAATTAGGTAAATAACAGGTAAAAATTGAAGTTTTGACTCAATTTACCATCTAACAATGTATGTTTTACTTTTTAAACCTTTCTGTATGTTTTTCGTCATGAATCACCCTGATTTTTGATAGAAAATTAGGTAAATAAGAGGTAAAAATTGAAGTTTTGACTCAATTTACCATCTAACAATGTATGTTTTACTTTTTAAACCTTTTTGTATGTTTTTCGTTATGAATCATCTTGATTTTTGATAGAAAATAGGTAAAATAACAGGTAAAAATTGAAGTTTTGACTCAAAATACCTTGTTAAAGACCGAAATAAGTCGCAACGTCACTTTTTTTTCTTACAGTTTAGCGTGCCTCGACAGCGCTGGTCATTGACAGACAATAACAAACAAAAGATACATAAGGGCTGTAACAAAATTTATTACAATACATATATTATATTTTCTAAAACAGCTTGGCAACTTTAAGGAATCCGGGACATTTTTGATTTCTTTAGGGCAGTTGAGTGTCTTCTTGAGGTTGGGTTTCAGATTAAACTGAATATATATCATTATAAATCTTTTCTAGGGTTTCAGAAGGATTGCTGGAGGCTTCTTAGGCATGGCGATCTACAGTCATTTTTGACTTGTTCTTTTAAACTGATTTTTTATCGAAAAGGACGAAAAATTTACGTATTTCTTCTCAAGTTTATACTCGTAAAAAGCTATAGGTCCAGATCTTGATCTTCTCCGTGGTTTTCTTTCTCAAATGGACTATGAGACTATGTTATTACTTCCATTGAAGTTACAGATTCTTATTGTACTTCCCGGACCGGTTTCTTAGTGAAAAGAAGAATTAAACAGCTATGTAAGTGGTTTTTGATCTACACTTTTCAAAACCAAATAATTTGTACTTTGATTTATTACTGCGTTAATCTACAGGGATCTCTAAAATATTTTAAATCCGATTAAAACTATGACAACTGAGTTAAAACCAGAATATTTAAATTATAACTTGAACATAAGGTAAATTAAAACATTTTTTGTAGTATTTATTTGTAATATCTTATTATTATTGTACGAATGAACCTTGAATATTGAACATCTAGTAAGAATACACAATATACGAAATTATAAAAAACATTTCATGTGTTTGTTTGTCTTTTCGAGCCGGTTCTGCTGGTTGCTCTTACGTGAAGTTGTTACTGTACCATAGAAGATCCATAATTATATTTCCGCTGTACTAGCAAATTAAGTTTTTTTGTATGAATGAATGAAATTCGAATGAATGGTAAATAATCGCGATAACAATAGATATTCATTGGATTAGATCATTATTATACTAATTGTTGAATTTGATTTTCAGTGGTTTTTCTGCTGGTGTAGTTACCCGGATACATATATTTATTATTTATTTATTTTTAAGATGATTAAAACGAAAATAATTAAACTGTTAGTAATTTTCAGTAATATTATGATCCCATCAACCCAATTTCTGGCTGAACTGCTGTCCTCTCTGGATAGTACAATCTGAAGCATATTTTGTACAATTTCTTCATAATTTAGTGCTTCATTGTTACTTATAAAATATTCGACTATCAACACAAAACATTAATTCCAAACTCCAAACACTCAAAACCCATTTTTAGAAGCAACAGTTCTTAATTTTCAATAAAATTCATTTTTTTGCGTTCTGTATGTTTAATTGGTACTTTTAGCACCAATAAATTTTATTGTTTCTATCTTAAGGCAGTTCTAAACAGTTCTAGTCCATGTTTGAGATCACATCTTAAATTACTGAGCGCTCATTTTGAACAGATGTATCACTTTTAGTGGTTAGCTTTACTTAAATATGTGTGTGTGTGGCAACATTGTGTAAAACAGGACATTTCGTGACTGTTAGTGACTGTTCTGCAATTTCTTTTGATCTTAGGCACCAGTCGTAGATCGATAAACGCTGCAAACGAGCGAGATTGTGTGTTTTCGTATACTCTTTTCCTTACACGAGCTTCTCGTTTATTTAAATAAGTTTTCATTTGATTTTTGTATTTATTATTTATCATTAATTAATTCTCAAGTGCTAAATCCGGCGCTGGAAGTTTTAGTGAAGATCGTTTTGTTGATGAAAAATAATAAAATTACAATTACGGTCAATTTCGATGATGAATTCCCATAGAACTCGACCTTGATTATTTTTGCAATGTTACGGCAGCTGCACGCAAACAAAATTCTTTGGTGTTAACCGAAACTGTCTATCGTCGTTTAATAATTTTTATTATTTGGTTTTGGTAGTAATACGTTTATAATAAGTTAAAAATTGATATCAACATGCTACGTGAAACCTCAACAAGGCAGCAATCATGAAGTCTATTAGTTTTAGAACTGAGAAAATAGATATTGTAATAAATAAAAACTATTTTTTAGACGACGTCATCTGAAAGTTGTTCGTTTTGGATTCATTTACATACCGAAAGTTGCGTTTTGTGTGTTCCATGTAGTGAAAATGACACTGCAAAACACTTTCGGGACGTTCTGGAGTAGACAACTTTAATGTTGACAGTTGACAGTTTCACTTCCGATGATTTTGCATAACCTTAAATTTTTAATTTTCTTAAATTATTTGTTATATCCGAAGTTTTGTCTAAATTAATGAATAATAATGAATGATAATGAAAAAAAAAACATCAACGATGAAGAGTTATTCGATTCCTGTTTTTTTATTTTTTTTACTGATCTGTATATTAAATTTTTGTAATATTATAAGCAAGTTCACATCTTGAAATGATGATTAGCGGTGGATTTATCAGCAGGTTGAGTATCCTGTAGCCTAAGGCGGCAAATTTTGTTGTTTTGTCGATTTACAAAATAAAAAAAATATTGTTCACCTGTAGAAGACGAAAATTGATATTTTTACAAAAAGAAATAGTGTGTCTTTGTTTTTTTCGAGGATGAAATTTGTAAAACATTCATCCAAACATGGATTAAGCATTTCAAAGAAGCTTTGTGTTTTATCAATCCTTTACCGTGTTCATATTTAGAGTTTTTGGATTTAAAAGAAAACCTTGATCAATTTTAAAGCGTATTCGACAGATTTGTTAAAAAAATTTAATGATCTCAACTTACAATTACAAGGGGACAGCCTCATTTTACAAAAAACAAAGAGTGTGATCATTCTCGAGGACTTAAAATAAAGCTTTCTATGAGTTTTTACAATGCCAAAGATCAAATCAAAGATCGAAACGTTGGCATCTTAAAAAAGAGTGTAATTCCAGCTTTTCTTGGTTAATTGAAATTTATAAAGGAAAATATTGGTCGACCCGAATTTTCAGTTTTCAAATTTGTAGCAAGTAGAATGAAGAAGATGTTCAGACATACGTTAAACATTCGATTGCCCTGCATGATGGTTTAAAATCAGATTTGAAGATATGCTGTCGATGGAAATACCACCATTGATCATAAATCCTTTTGATGAACCGCCATCATGCTATCAAGCAATCAATTTTAACCTTTGTTTTTTTTCGAAAACTGTTAAATCGTCTTTGAAACTCAGCCACAACCGAAGTTTCCATGGATAGATCGTTTGCGTTGGATGGGTTAAGGTTATATGTTTCAGAGGTTCCAGAGATCGTTCAGGATGACTAACTCAAAGGCAAGGTAGACCACGGTGCAGGGAGGAACAGGTCTTCTTTATATTTGCTTTATAAAGGTGTGCTGGATAGCATGCATGCTCAAATTTGAGTCTTCTTCGAGATAACTCATACTTCCTGTGCCAAAATTGAATGGGAATTTCTAGATTTATATCTTGTCAGCTTCTTGATGCAATATTCGTACCAAAAGTGCTTAATTCAACTTAATTTTTGTTTTATTAATACCTTCTTCCACAGTTAGTTTGTTATTTATTGGCAGTTCTTCTTTGATGGCTTCTTTTGCTAAATTGTCTACATGTTCGTTGTGACTGAGTCCGATATGTTATAAAAATTTTATATCATATTCTTTTATGAGTATTTCATTAGCTTTCAGTTTGATTTTTAGATTAGTTTGATTTTCAAAAGGTTGTCGTTCAATGAATTCCAGAGCTTTGATAATTCCGATCGCTTCTTGAGAGAAAATAGATGTCAGACAATTAAGTTTACCAACACCACTTGATTGTTTTTTGATAAATAAGATAGATAGATCTAATCTTAAGTTTTTTCTTCTTAGGTACAGATGTATTTCAACTTTATTTATAAATAAGAAACCTCCTCAATTTAGTCGATAAATCGTCCAGTTAATACTTGAGTTGAGGTGTTGCTTCGCTCTAATTTTTTGGGTTCGTTTATAATGTCGAGCTTGTATGTTTTTTTCAAACTCAAGGAGCTAGTCATAGAATAGAAATCCCATAATTTATTATGTTTTTTTCTCTTTTCCATTAGTACAATTCCTTTTATATGTCGCTCCCTCTCGATCATTTTTTTTGTGACTTTTAACGAAACGAATATTTATTTTTATTATTTCTATAATCTAATACAAAACATAACCTCAAAAATATTTAACGAGTCTAGAAGGTTACTATTTACCCTCATAACAAAAGAATGTTGAATTTAACTAAACGAATATCGTTGATTAAACAATTTGAATTAAATTCTACATTTTGTTGACTCAATACTACTGATAATTATCCAACTAGACAATATACAAATAATGATAAGTGTAAATTTAGTTGTATGTTAGAATGACATTCCAAATTTTTGACAAAAAATTACGTCATTAAATATTCTGTTTTGTTATTTAATTTCAACACTCATATTTCTTTAATCTCTTTTAAGGATAATGTACATTCAAAATAATAATATTTCAAAAATATTTTCGATAATAGCGGATGCTCGTATTTTGAGCTCAAAATTTAACAATTGAGGGGCTTGGAGGAAGAGGGTAACAGCCTCTAAGTCACAGATTTGAGTGATTTAAAATTTTAAGCAAATTCTGAAATCGTAATTATTAATCATACGTAAATTTTTTGCAGTACTTGCAGTAATTATCTAGATTAGGTTACACCCCTCCGATTTCGTTAAAATTTAAATACATTATAAAGAAAATTACGCCGAACAAGAATATTTATATATATATAGAGCGCGAAAATCATCCCTTCAGGTACTTTTTTGCGTTTAAAGAATCAAAAAATTGTAATGATTTTTCAGACAATTTAATATTTAAATTAATAGTCGAAACCTAACCTAACTTAAATACGTCTCTACAAAATGAAATCCAATCACAAGCAGGGGTTGCTGTTATCGAAAACATGATTTTTACACAATTACATCTAGAAATTCCCATTCAATTTTGGGACAGGAAGTATGAGTTACCTCGAAGAAGACTCAAGTTTGAACATGCACGCTATCCAGCACGCCTTTATAAAGCAAATATAAAGAAGACCTGTTCCTACCTGCACCGTGGTCTACCTTGCCTTTGAGTTAGTCATCCTGAACGATCTCTGGATCCTCTGAAACATATAACCTTAACCCATCCAACGCAAAAGATCTATCCATGGAAACTTCGGTTGTGGCTGAGTTTCAAAGACGATTTAACAGTTTTCGATAAAAACAAAGGTTAAAATTGATTGCTTGATAGCATGATGGCGGTTCATCAAAAGGATTTATGATCAATGGTGGTATTTCCATCGACAGCATATCTTCAAATCTGATTTTAAACCATCATGCAGGGCAATCGAATGTTTAACGTATGTCTGAACATCTTCTTCATTCTACTTGCTACAAATTTGAAAACTGAAAATTCGGGCCGACCAATATTTTCCTTCATAAATTTCAATTAACCAAGAAAAGTTGAAATTACACTCTTTTTTAAGATGCCAACGTTTCGATCTTTGATTTGATCTTTGGCATTGTAAAAACTCATAGAAAACTTTATTTTGAGTCCTCGAGAATGATCACACTCTTTGTTTTTGGTAAAATGAGGCTGTCCCCTTGTAATTGTAAGTTGAGATCATTGAATTATTTGAACAAATCTGTCAAATACGCTTTAAAATTGATCAAGGTTTTCTTTTAAATCCAAAAACTCTAAATATGAAATGGAATTTGAAAATTTTGATAAGTAACAGTAGTGTAGACCCCCGTCGAGACCTAAATCAATCTTCTAAACAACGTTTGATTTATTAAAATTGACTATAAAATATTAGGAAATGGTATATAATATTTAAATTTGTTTATTTCCATGATACATCATAATTAAATAACCAGTGACGAATTTGAAGATTTGCCAGTCGAAGGCTCTTCAAGGTTTGTGGCTTATTGCCTTTTGTAACTAATAGTTATAAAGTATCGTAAATAATTATTCTCTTAACACAAAATTAAACTAAAAGAAAACTTATCTTTGTATAGTTGTTCTATATTATCTTGTGGCCTCTAATTGAACATCTTCTACACCTAATTAAGGACAAAAGACAAGAATTCCTCGGGATCTTTCAGTTTATTTGGATTTTTTTCAACAAAGGCTGAATATTTAAGCGGAAGTTTCGAAAATGTTGGACAACTTGCCATTTGAACACCTCATTTTCCTAAATTTACTGACTTGAAAGGTTCATTCAGGTAATCTTTTATGAATAAAGTATTAGGACGCTCTACATCAAATCGAAAGCACCGAACTTTGCTGAATTTCACATTTTTTTTTGTGTCTGTTATATTTTTTCGCTTACATATTTTTTTTATATCTCCAAAGCAACAAAAATCTGCATGTATCATTGGTATTACTTCGAACGGATTTTTTATTTGTGCTTCTCTAACAGCGCTTCCACTCTTTTGGTAAGCATACATACAGATATTTTTTGTGCTTCTCAATAGCAGGAAAATCCCTATCATATGGTAAGAGTGTATGTCCCGGCACAATAAATCAATGAGTTTAAATGTTTTTTCGCTACCATCTGTACCCACAAACACATTACCGTCCAGTTTTAGTTCTGTCTCCGATAGTTGTCGGTAAAAATTATTATTTCTTGTGTTTGAGGGGCAGTATTATTAATATATTTAAAAATATTGGTATTTCTTCGCTTCCACATTTTCAATATTGGTGAGTTGCAGCCCCAAAAACTGTTTTCGTTTATGTCGACCCCTTGGAAACCGATATTGACCCCTTGGGAATCTCTGGTTTACTCTATCCCCTGATCCGAAGAACTAGCGGAACTATCGCTGCTTTGGAGCGCTTTAAGGTTAACACTTGTTAAATTTGTCGATACTATTTCAAATCAAATGTGGATTTTCTCCTTCTTAACCAATAAAACACAAATGGCTAGACGCTAGAACGAATCTTTTAAGCTGCGTCTAAGTCTAGGACTTGTTACCTCTACGACTAACTTTAAGATTAAGATTTTGTGAATTGTGGCTTGTTCCCCTTTTCCTTCAAGCCCCTCAATTGAAATATTTGACACCAAAATTATTCTTTTGACGTTTATGATTGTAGTTTAGTCCACTAAAGTGCTGTGATTTCAAACTTGGTAAGTTTTAAAATGGGTAAAACCAAGGAATTATCGTACATGTATCGCAAATCTTCATAGTTTAGGCAAAAGATCTGCCGAATTAAAAATACCTTGACGTTCCGGGGACTACAACGTGATCAAATATGCGTCCATCAGGTACTTCACCGAAGGAAAACCTTCAAGGCGGCACCGAAACACCACAACCCTTGAAGATAAACGTGTTGTGTTGTTCAGGGAATGTAATTGACGACTCAAGGGACCAGAGATAGCAGCTGAGGTAAATAAATCTGTAAGAAGATGGCCTTTTTGGGAAGGTGGCAGTGAAAACTGAAGAACATAAAAATTGGACTCGTGAGTGTCTTATTGGAGTGATTAGTCAAAGTTTGAGATTTTTCGGTTTGTTTGTTTAGCATGCCAAAAGAAGAACGGATGTTAATCCACGTCTAAATGTATTCTGTTGAAGATATTAAAGATATCGGTGGTAAAAATGAAAATCAAAGAAAGTTTCTTGTGTATCTTCCTTTGATTTATATATGGGTAGGTATTTTCCATCTAGAATTCACTTACTAATGGAGCCGGTTCTGTTTCTTTGTTTTATTTTGTTTCATTTTAGATCGCAGCAGCGAAATCGTAAAAGTATTTTCCGGGAAGATCTTAATGAAAAAAAAACATCATCGCTTTCTGTTATCACGAATGAGTCAACTATACCATAAAATTAATAGTTACTAATAAATACGTTTTCTTAAAAACAAAACTTCTAAAAATTAAGTAATTAGCAGTTAATATTTGAAATAATATCAGGTAGGTAAATTATGTGAGAAAAACAACTGTGTTCATAATACATACAATAAAATCTATGACTAATTTGCTAAACGTAATGACAATGTAATAAACTTCTACCGTTGCCGAATATAGTCAATTCTATGCGCAATTAAAACCAAGGATGTTATGAATGGAAGCCAGTTTTGTTTAATTTTGAACATTTAACAAAAACTTCACAAAGAAATTGAAACGGTATTTGCTTTTTTCGATTTGTCCTGCTAACATGAGCCCGCTTTTCATCTGGAGCAATCTCTTCAACGTCTTTAACAGCTTTCTTCTGATAACGAAAGCTTGGAATTGATTTCACACCAATGAGAAGATTTTGCCTATCTAACCTAGGATACAAATGTTTTTCCATTAAAAACCAATATGCAGATTATTTTTCGATACTCAGAAAACAAAAATGAAACACGAGCTTTCAAGAAAGTATCATAGGCTACGTTTTATGCATTAATTTAACCAAAGATTCCATATGAAGGTTTGAAACCAAAAAATAATAGACAAAGTTCCTAAGTTGATGTGGATGAATCCTTATATTGGAACAATGTACAGGGTTTGAGACATGCATTCCTGGAAACCAATAATGTGCCAACCTAAGTAGCTAAAAACAATTGTTATTCGTGCCTCAATGGACACCTGGAGGATGCAACGTGCAGATCCTACTATGTAGACGACGAAACCTATATTTTCTTCAAGTGCGTGAGACGAAAGAACTCCAGACAATTATCGAGTTATAAATCTTCACCATATCATTGCGAACTGAACCAGATTGAACTGATATGGACACAGATAAAGGGATAAGGGTAATTATACACTTTCACGGTCACCTGGTTTTTTGGCTCTAGAAAATCGAAAAATGGATGGATTTTAATGATCTTGGTCTCAAAATGTTCCATTTTACGGCGGATTTATAAAAAAAATTAGTAAACATAGCTGGAATGAAAATTTCTCACAGTTTTACTGTTTTAAATCGTAAAAAAAACGGGTTTGCAAAATAATCTTTCAAAAAAATAACTCATTATCAGATAAAGTTCTTATATTTTTTTTTGTATTCTACATAAATTAATAAACAAATAAAAAAAAATCCAAAAAGAATGATTTTTTCAGTTTTTATAGCTTAAAATGATATCGATGAAAAACAATCAATTTTCGTGAATAGTTTCGTACTATATTCTTCAATGTTAATAGTTTGCATTTAAAGTCATGAAACTGCAAAAAAAAATTATTTTTTCTAATTTTCGTATTTTTTTTTTATAAATCCGCCGTAAAATGGAACATTTTGAGACCAAGATCATTAAAATCCATTCATTTTTCGATTTTCTAGAGCCAACCTAACCTAACCTAACCTAACCTAACCTAACCAAAAAACCAGGTGACCGCGAAAGTGTATAATTACCCTTTTTTTTAATAGAATACATTTTAGGCTGTAAAATACCGAAAAATTAACTTTTTTGAAATTTTTTTTTCAAAATATTCATTTTTTTATGTAAATTGCGAAAAAAAATATACGAACTTGATTCCACGACGTCAGAAACAGTTACGAAGGATTATATGTAGAAAGTCATTTTTTTTGCATTTAAAGTCATGAAACTGCAAAAAATATTTATTTTTTCTAATTTTCGTATTTTTTTTTTATAAATCCGCCGTAAAATGGAACATTTTGAGACCAAGATCATTAAAATCCATTCATTTTTCGATTTTCTAGAGCCAACCTAACCTAACCTAACCTAACCAAAAAACCAGGTGACCGCGAAAGTGTATAATTACCCTTTTTTTTAATAGAATACATTTTAGGCTGTAAAATACCGAAAAATTAACTTTTTTGAAATTTTTTTTTCAAAATATTCATTTTTTTATGTAAATTGCGAAAAAAAATATACGAACTTGATTCCACGACGTCAGAAACAGTTACGAAGGATTATATATAGAAAGTCATTTTTTTTGCATTTAAAGTCATGAAACTGTAAAAAATATTTATTTTTTTTAATTTTCGTATTTTTTTTATAAATCCGCCGTAAAATGGAACATTTTGAGACCAAGATCATTAAAATCCATCCATTTTTCGATTTTCTAGAGCCAACCTAACCTAACCTAACCTAACCTAACCTAACCTAACCTAACCAAAAAACCGGGTGACCGCGAAAGTGTATAATTACCCTTTTTTTTAATAGAATACATTTTAGGCTGTAAAATACCGAAAAATTAACTTTTTTGAAATTTTTTTTTTCAAAATATTCATTTTTTTATGTAAATTGCGAAAAAAAAATATACGAACTTGATTCCACGACGTCAGAAACAGTTACGAAGGATTATATATAGAAAGTCATTTTTTTTGCATTTAAAGTCATGAAACTGTAAAAAATATTTATTTTTTTTAATTTTCGTATTTTTTTTATAAATCCGCCGTAAAATGGAACATTTTGAGACCAAGATCATTAAAATCCATCCATTTTTCGATTTTCTAGAGCCAACCTAACCTAACCTAACCTAACCTAACCTAACCAAAAAACCAGGTGACCGCGAAAGTGTATAATTACCCTTTTTTTTAATAGAATACATTTTAGGCTGTAAAATACCGAAAAATTAACTTTTTTGAAATTTTTTTTTCAAAATATTCATTTTTTTATGTAAATTGCGAAAAAAAATATACGAACTTGATTCCACGACGTCAGAAACAGTTACGAAGGATTATATGTAGAAAGTCATTTTTTTTGCATTTAAAGTCATGAAACTGTAAAAAATATTTATTTTTTTTAATTTTCGTATTTTTTTTATAAATCCGCCGTAAAATGGAACATTTTGAGACCAAGATCATTAAAATCCATCCATTTTTCGATTTTCTAGAGCCAACCTAACCTAACCTAACCTAACCAAAAAACCAGGTGACCGCGAAAGTGTATAATTACCCTTTTTTTTTAATAGAATACATTTTAGGCTGTAAAATACCGAAAAATTAACTTTTTTGAAATTTTTTTTTCAAAATATTCATTTTTTTATGTAAATTGCGAAAAAAAATATACGAACTTGATTCCACGACGTCAGAAACAGTTACGAAGGATTATATATAGAAAGTCATTTTTTTTGCATTTAAAGTCATGAAACTGTAAAAAATATTTATTTTTTTTAATTTTCGTATTTTTTTTATAAATCCGCCGTAAAATGGAACATTTTGAGACCAAGATCATTAAAATCCATCCATTTTTCGATTTTCTAGAGCCAACCTAACCTAACCTAACCTAACCTAACCTAACCAAAAAACCAGGTGACCGCGAAAGTGTATAATTACCCTTTTTTTTAATAGAATACATTTTAGGCTGTAAAATACCGAAAAATTAACTTTTTTGGAATTTTTTTTTCAAAATATTCATTTTTTTATGTAAATTGCGAAAAAAAATATACGAACTTGATTCCACGACGTCAGAAACAGTTACGAAGGATTATATGTAGAAAGTCATTTTTTTTGCATTTAAAGTCATGAAACTGCAAAAAATATTTATTTTTTCTAATTTTCGTATTTTTTTTTTATAAATCCGCCGTAAAATGGAACATTTTGAGACCAAGATCATTAAAATCCATTCATTTTTCGATTTTCTAGAGCCAACCTAACCTAACCTAACCTAACCTAACCTAACCTAACCTAACCAAAAAACCAGGTGACCGCGAAAGTGTATAATTACCCTTTTTTTTAATAGAATACATTTTAGGCTGTAAAATACCGAAAAATTAACTTTTTTGAAATTTGTTTTTTTTCAAAATATTCATTTTTTTATGTAAATTGCGAAAAAAAAATATACGAACTTGATTCCACGACGTCAGAAACAGTTACGAAGGATTATATGTAGAAAGTCATTTTTTTTGCATTTAAAGTCATGAAACTGTAAAAAATATTTATTTTTTTTAATTTTCGTATTTTTTTTTTATAAATCCGCCGTAAAATGGAACATTTTGAGACCAAGATCATTAAAATCCATCCATTTTTCGATTTTCTAGAGCCAACCTAACCTAACCTAACCTAACCTAACCTAACCAAAAAACCAGGTGACCGCGAAAGTGTATAATTACCCTTTTTTTTAATAGAATACATTTTAGGCTGTAAAATACCGAAAAATTAACTTTTTTGAAATTTTTTTTTTCAAAATATTCATTTTTTTATGTAAATTGCGAAAAAAAAATATACGAACTTGATTCCACGACGTCAGAAACAGTTACGAAGGATTATATGTAGAAAGTCATTTTTTTTGCATTTAAAGTCATGAAACTGCAAAAAATATTTATTTTTTTTAATTTTCGTATTTTTTTTTATAAATCCGCCGTAAAATGGAACATTTTGAGACCAAGATCATTAAAATCCATCCATTTTTCGATTTTCTAGAGCCAACCTAACCTAACCTAACCTAACCTAACCTAACCTAACCTAACCAAAAAACCAGGTGACCGCGAAAGTGTATAATTACCCTTTTTTTTAATAGAATACATTTTAGGCTGTAAAATACCGAAAAATTAACTTTTTTGAAATTTTTTTTTTCAAAATATTCATTTTTTTATGTAAATTGCGAAAAAAAAATATACGAACTTGATTCCACGACGTCAGAAACAGTTACGAAGGATTATATGTAGAAAGTCATTTTTTTTGCATTTAAAGTCATGAAACTGCAAAAAATATTTATTTTTTTTAATATTCGTATTTTTTTTTTATAAATCCGCCGTAAAATGGAACATTTTGAGACCAAGATCATTAAAATCCATTCATTTTTCGATTTTCTAGAGCCAACCTAACCTAACCTAACCTAACCTAACCTAACCTAACCTAACCAAAAAACCAGGTGACCGCGAAAGTGTATAATTACCCTTTTTTTTAATAGAATACATTTTAGGCTGTAAAATACCGAAAAATTAACTTTTTTGAAATTTTTTTTTTCAAAATATTCATTTTTTTATGTAAATTGCGAAAAAAAAATATACGAACTTGATTCCACGACGTCAGAAACAGTTACGAAGGATTATATGTAGAAAGTCATTTTTTTGCATTTAAAGTCATGAAACTGCAAAAAATATTTATTTTTTTTAATTTTCGTATTTTTTTTTTATAAATCCGCCGTAAAATGGAACATTTTGAGACCAAGATCATTAAAATCCATTCATTTTTCGATTTTCTAGAGCCAACCTAACCTAACCTAACCTAACCTAACCTAACCAAAAAACCAGGTGACCGCGAAAGTGTATAATTACCGGGATAAGTTTCAAGAAAAATCATTCTTTTAAAATGTGTTTTGTTACACAGTCGGTTTTGAAGCTAGATAACTGGAAAAATGCAGTTAAAGAAGAAGATGAGGTGTAGAAATTGGACAATAATACTGATCAAATGATCTGGCCCCCTACTGTGAATATATTGGTTCCACGATTTCATCTTCTGATTCCGATCTGATTCAAATCAAAGAATAAACTATTATACCTTAATTTTTTTTAACATACTTTGTGTAAAATAAATTGCACTTTTTGACCCTCAGCTATTTAGAAGTTCTAAGCAGGTTTATTTGGTGAAAATAAAAGTGATACGTCTATGGATTGAGAATGCTTCACCATTTTAATACTCCCTTATTCATAAAAATAAACTATAACGTTTAAAACTCCAAAGATCCATGCTTCTGTGGTACTAGGTGTATTTTATTGTAAAACCCATTAACACAGTTTTTTCCAACTATATCAAATTGTATTTATAACAAAAATTTTTTATTAATTGTTTATTTGGTATTAAGTAACATTTGACTAACTATTTGGAACTAAACTGGAAATATTCCGAAATGCAGATAGACAAATTCCTGAATGTATAAAATTCATCAAATGTTTATTTAAGCAATGAGTAACTCATTAAAAATCCGGTCGTACCTATCGACCAATACACATTATTTCTTTTTGCTGATTAACTTTTTTGCATTCAAACGTATTCAGTATAACCGAGACCCAAATAGTTAACGTAAATAACAGATTTCAGTAGTAAATATTGTCACTTTTAAACGCCGTGTATTTTTCAAGTTATTAAAATATTATTCGTGCAACTCATATGACATTAATCGTTCGTTAATTCGTATTTTGTGTAGTATTATTGAATAATTGAAATAATTTCGATTCGTGTTTGATCTGTTTTAACGAAGATATAATTTAGTTCGTCAGGTAAAGTTACTTATTTTTCATATTTTCATATTTCAATTTATATTAACAAAAAGGTGTGTATGTGCATTTTGTTTAACGTTTAAACGACGTTTTATTGACAAAAAATTATTTTTGTTTATATTTTTCTTTTAGATATTTGAAGCTTTGATTATACAGTATAAAATTTTGAACATGAAGGCATGTGAAAAGCAAAAATATTGCAGCTAGTCTTTCTGCAATTCTCATGCAACAATATAAAATATCATAATTAAATTATTCGTAATTTAAGTTCAGACTATCCTCCATTTAATATGGTAATGAAAAAAAAAAGACATGAATAAATAAATTACGAATAATACTTAATTTTATATTTAAAAGTATGCAGTACAAACTATGTACCCATATGCAATTTATTGTCGTTTTTATCACTTTGTCGTGTCAGTCGTGTATATTAAACAAACATATATCAAATAAATTTATTTTAAACATCTGAAGACTTGATAGATGTCCAAGTTGCAGGAAAAAAAACAATCAGTATAATACCAGTATCGTTGTATCGTTATAGTGTAAAACATTTCTCAGCGAACATCTTAAAAAAAAGGGGTAAAGTTGCATTTATACAAAATATAGTTTTAATTCAACCAATGAGGTTGAAAAATTTAGTAAAAGTTTATATTTTGGAAGCCAGTTTAATTTTATATCGTCATTTAGTAAAACTTTTCTTTTTTCTTTCCGTTTCATTGCAATTTCTGTCCACTTCTTTAGGTCCATTGATTTTTCTCTCCACTTCTAGACGTTTTTCTCTCTTCAACTACGTTTTGTGGTCTACCTGGTATATTCCACGCAACTAATTTAAAAATTCTGTCTTCGTCCATTAGTTATAAATGACCTAGCCATTGTAACCTTCTTGTCTTTATAAACGCGCTGATTGGTGACCCATGAAGTGGGTAAATTTCGTGGTTTGATCTTCTCTTCCATACTAACTCTGTCTGCTTTCCTCCAATTATTTTTCTCTCCCAGATTTCCAATTTTTGTTTAGTTTTACCAGTCATTATCCAGGTTTCACAGGGTGGGTCTCAAAATTAGAAATTTCGTCGATTCTAATATCACTTTTGATATTACAGCCGCCTGCACAGCTTTTGGCAATTCTGAATTCGATTTCCTTTTCTTCTTGGCATTTATTATCTAGTAGTACATCCAACTACATAAAATGTTCTTTTCCTTTCTATTCTATTAACGCCCCATCGTGTTTATGTACTTTGAAATTGTTTTTTGTCTTGATTATACAAGAGTAGGCTTACCTTGTCTACTGATGTTACTAGTTGCTTTGTGGTTTCTTCAAACTTTCTTTTGTTTCTTGTTATCATCGGCATAAGCTAAGCTGATGACTTCTGTTAGATATCAGATATTGGTTCTTCTTATTGTGTCTTCCAAAGCTAGATTAAATAGTACCGTTGATAAGGAGTTGCCTTTTCTTAATCCTTGTTGTGTTTTGAAAGGTTCAATTCTCTTGTTATTAATTTGTTTGAGTCCCTAATGTCATTTTAATTAGTTTACTTAGTTTGTTTGGAATTTCTGATTCTCGTCATAATGGGTTTTCCAATAAGAGGTGTTTTTTCGAACAGCCCGCCATTTCGGTAAATGTCACTTTTGAAGCTGTCATTTTTTGACATTTGACAAGTAGAAACTACGCCATTAATGAAAATGGAACGATACACGCTTCGACAACGCATTGAAATTATTAAAATTCACTATAAAAATGGTGGAAGTTTGGTAGAGACGGTTCGTAAAACTGAAACATTTTTTGGTCGACGTGAAGCACCTTCTCGGACCGCAATACAGAAATTGGTGGAAAAATTTGAGATGTTGGGACAAGTTGGTGATGTGGAGAATAAAACCCGTGCACGTCGCTCAAGAACAACTGAGAATATTGCTGCTGTAGCCCAAAGTGTTGAAGAAAACCCAGGTTTGTCCATTCCTCGTCGTTCTTTGGAATTAGCCATTCCGCAAACGTCATTACACCGTATTTTGCATAAAAACTTGGGTCTTAAGGCCTATAAAGTTCAGTTAACACAAGAACTCAAGCCGGCCGATCATCAACAACGTCGTGTCTTTGCTGAATCCTCTCCATCTTCAACGCGTGACTGTTTGGTGCGGTTTATGGTCTGGGGGTGTCATTGGACCTTACTTTTTCGAAAATGAGGCTGGAGCAACAGTTACGGTGAATGGATTGCGCAATCGAGAGATGATTAATAATTTTTTATAGCCGGAATTGGATGGTATTGATTTGGACAACGTTTACTTTCAACAAGACGGCGCTACGTGCCACACCAGCAACGAAACCATCTCGATCTTTTACGGGAAAAATTTCCGAACCGTGTTATCTCTCGAAGAGGTGATCACAATTGGCCAACGAGATCTTGTGATTTAACACCTTGCGACTTTTTCCTTTGTGGCCAACTAAGAAAGATAAGGTCTACGCCAGTCCAGTCCAGCATCGATTCAAGACCTCAAAGATGGAATTCGTGAGGACATCGGGCAGCCGCTTTGCAATTTGGTTACGGAAAATTTCATGAAAAGGATATGGTCCTGTAAGCGCAGTCGTGGCGGCCATTTGGCTGATTATTAACGGCATACCTTCCTCTTTATAATGAAATAAACATCCGATCTTTTATCTCAAAAAATGGCATTTTTCTTTGAATATCAAAATAACACCTCTTATTGGAAAATAAAACCCATTATTTGATTTAACTTTTTCTTGTTTATACTTTTGAAATAAATAAAAAGGATCTGTATTGGTATCTCATGTTCATAACAGCTGTTTTTTCAAAAAAATTTAGTCGGATGTTTCTGTGTCTTTTCCAAATCCTCCTTGGTACTCTTCTAGCAATTTTTCTGTGTATATTTTTAAAATTTTTGTGATTATTTTGAATATGACGTCCACCAAGGCTATTTTCACACAATGTTTGGTCTTCTTGTATTTTCGAATATTTCATAAACGTTTAGGCTTCGCCTCAGTTAGTTTGAAATGTCTCCCAACAAATTTTCATACAGGGTTCATCTAGACCAAGCTACGCCCCTGCTGATATAACAGAATAATCATTTTGATTCAACTATCAAATTTGAGTTCAAATAAAGAATAATTTTCAAAAAAACTTTGATGAAAGACATGTAATTTGTTTTAAATGATTTATTTCATACTTCCAGCTTTCTCTCCTGTTAATCCTGCACAAACTGGTTATAATCATGCCTTTTCCACATTTCTACAAACTGATAATTGTTTAATTTCCAAAAATAAATTCAAGGAGAAGTTAAAAACAATAAAAATGCTTTTTCAAAATTTATCCAGGAATATCAGTTTTGCTATTGGACTTTTTATAGTCCTTCAAATATATAAAGAACCAGCAATAATTAATATATATATATATAGGGATAATTCAATGACAAATTACTTATGTATTATATGCATTAATTCAATTTGAAAGTGTTATAAAGATAATACACATTATCATTCAAAAATTGCACATATTTATACGATATCATAAATCTATGCAGAATTGGCTGCATAAAACGCTGGAAACCCAATTTCATATTTAACCCTTTTTAAAGAAATCAAAAAGAAATGTCCAAAAAAAGGAAAAATTAGTTTTTAGATATTCATTTCCAAAAAATGATCGCTTTGATATCTCATTTCGTCACGAAGAATTGCTAAATACATGGTTCCGTAATAAAAATTTTTGTTCAGCTCTAGGAACCCTTTCCAAGTCGAATTTTGAAAATCGCAGAAATTGAATTTTAGGTATTTATACGGAGAATGTTTTAGTGCAAAGACGAAGTTGATATTTCAATTAGCGGCCGAGAAAAACGAAAACATCGAATTTGCCAACATACCCTCAAAATTTCATTACCCTCTATATTTAATAGCCTTTGCTGGGCGTTGATAAGTGAATGAATCAGTTAGTCGGTTAGATATAGATAAAAGAAGATTATAAAGGTCACTCTGTGCTCTAATTTAATCAAATCTGGTCCCTTCCAAGTATCAATTAATTCATAATAACTGAAAATAGTAGATGAAGACACCCAAGTGTGTCTTCTTTGTAATATTTTTGCTCTACGTGAATGCAACTTTATTCTCTCTATTTTACATAATGTAGTTCATTTTTTTTTGTTTCATTTACCCAAATTTATAGTACAGACGCCCAAAGCGATTAACAGGTCTATAATTACATTACAATTTGTACAAATCGTTAAAAACTAACACTTTGACTGGCGGAAAACGTGTCAATACAAAATTTGCTACCACGTTTGTGATAAGAATGATATTAAAAATCGTATTGTAATATTGAAACAGGTTTAGTGCCACGCAATAAATCGAAATAACAATTCCGAGGTTAATCGGTTTTATATTTCCAAATTGAACATTCTCATCAATATCTTAAGTCTACAGTGATTGTGTAATGAGTGAGTGATCTTCTAGATAATAATTCTTCGGATATAACTGTAGCTAACAGGTATGTAAAAATTACTGCGTAACTGTTAAATTTGTTTAAATTCATCGATTAAGTAACTTTTTCGAAGGTCGCCACTAGATCTCGTAATTAACTATTCTAATAAATAATTTTAAAAAGTCATTTTATAATAAATTCGAAATATACAAACTTTAGTTTTCGTTTCTAATCTAATAAAAACAGAAATTGACGACTTGCAGAAAGTAATTGTTGTTAACAAATCTTTCTCTTCTTCATATTATGAACCTTATACCTCTATTCTCCATCTCAGCTCTATTCGAAAAGAATCTATTCACCCAAACACCGTCGAATTCACTGCCATGAAGTCTTGAGATCCTATTCACGTGCTGAGATCTTGCTGAATACTTTCATCTCGATTTTTCATTCTTTGTTATCAGCTATTTTCAATTCAAAAATGTATAGTCATCTAGCTGATGCTCTTATCTTCCACGTGGACTTTAAACAAAGTAGATACAAGAAATTGGTCCACGTACAATATATCAGCAGTACCTGGGACATACAGCTAGAAGATCGAAAACAATGACAAACGTCCAAAGCACATCTCCAATTAGATGATCAGACCCAACAAAACCCTTAATAAATATGAGACTGCATCATGCCGAAAAGTTGCACAGGATAAGTAAGCTTGGAAAGAACTGCTGAATCGAATATAATCACTTTGGAGGATAATGGAAACAAGAGGAGCACTTCTTGCTTTCCAACACGTACTTACCAAGAATCCAAATGAAGATGTCTCTCTCGAATTTATGTACCAACACATCCTGGTAATCTAAAGTGTTTAGTGGGTGCTATAATATATGTAGTGCAAGTGAATCCTTGGCCGTGAACAACATCCAAATGAGAACATCACGCTTAAGCCTGGATCATACCAATTTAACCAATAAGAATCTTCAGACTCGAGTTAACAAGATTTGTAGAGTTGTGGATTGGAGAAACATCTACTGAGTGTGAACAACATGAAGACACAAGAAATACTATATTTCAGTGAATGTAGCGAAGACTCTAAGTGAAAATATCAATGTAGAAAAAATATATTTTGGTTATTTAAAGTACACCAGCTTAGCATAGGTATTACCTAGCTTTTCTAGATCATTTTTTTCAGTTAAATAACTGTCTATAGTTTTCTACTTCATTCTTAAGTCTATAATAACTAGTACTCTCCAGTTCTGAAGAACTAGGGAAATGGACACCTTAAAAAGACCAAATAGAACGTCAAGGTTAGTGTGTGAACCTGAAAGAAACGATTATTGGATTCCACAGAAGAGGAAGACCATGGAGTGTACGAAATCTTAACCGGTCTTAATCGATTTAAGCGCGAAATAGTGAAAGCAATCAACTAGGTTAGGTAGTTGCAGCTTAATTTCTTCTTCATGGGTTCGCGTGTACTGACAATCGACCACAAACGTAATCTACCAGGGCCAAAATCCTTTAATTAGCAACAGACTTATTCCACCATCCGCCCTATTCTCCGGATTTAACCTCGAGTGGCTATATCTTGTTTCCAAACATGAAGAAATGGTTTAGCAGTGAAAATGATAAAATCAATTCACAAACTAATGATCTTGATAAGTTAGATGAAGTGTTTAATTCAAGTCACGTACATATTGACTTGATTAGTATTATTTTTCTAACGATATAAACTAAATTTTACAATTTGTTGCATTTTATGTATGGTTAACAATTGATTATTTCAAATTTTTATGACTGATCGCAGAAATTGATTTACATCTCTCTCGACCAATAAGAAAACTTGTTGAAGGTGTTATGCGATTAACGATTTTACAGTAATAGACATAAAAAACCCATTAATCTTTCCGCCACACCATTGATCAATTCCTCATATCCTTTTTAGGCTTTCTAACTTCTTCAACTTTTTCCTGCCATTTATTTGATGTATTAGTTTCTTTGTTAATTTCGTCAATCACTATTATCCTTTCTCTCTGTTTCTCATCTATTATTCTTGCTCGTACTCTTTTTATTATTGTTTTCCCCTACATTCTTCCACGTTTCTGAACCATCTCAATAGCTTAACATGATACAGTTTGCGCAGAAAGAGACAGGGAAAGGGATTTTCGTGCTTGAGATGATGATAATAATATACAAATGAAGAAAAGGATTTATCATGTGTGGCCCTGATATAGGAATCACTCATCTGCAGAGCTTCAGTTTTGGCTGTGACAATATTAAACTTGCATGTATATAAATCGCCGTTGTCATATTATAAAAAACATTTTAATTACCAAATTAACCGTTATTAAATCCCCAATTAGGATCTTTTGAAATCGAATATATTGCTATAAGTAAAAATAGTGAAGTGTGTAAAAAATGACGTCAATTAGATGCTGTTTTCTACGTATTTCTGAATACGATTCAGAAAATCCTTAAGGTCGCTTGATATGGTGCAATACAACGTGCAATGCAATACAAGTCGTAATATTTCTTGTTCAAAAACATGCGTAAATGTTTAGCTGATTGTTTTATCGCTTTGGTTGTGTACAAGTTGTAATTTTAGACTGAAATAAGTTTATAATCTGCTGATATTACGTTTTATTTTGCTTAGGAATTTTTTATACGTTTCCTCATCCATTCTCGACTAATTTTTCTATGTTTTCCCATCAAATTCTCCAGCTAAACTGTCAATCGGATTCCAAAAATTAAGGTAGCAGCAGATATAATTATTGCCACTGATGCACTGACCATTTTGTTCTTGTTTATTTTACCTAGTTTTGTTATTTTCATTTTCAAACTGCCCACAAACTATTAAATATAGTTTGAGGTTAGGAAATGTTGTATTGGCAACCATGATGCAATGACAAGTGACATGTAATATTCGTCTATGTAATATCTTGCATGTTGTCTTGCGGCCTTTATGCACGGGAAAATTCAATTATAAATCATTTTTTTTTCAAGTTGATGTAACTGTTTTTTGGCTTCAAAATATCAAATGGCGGTCCATGAAATGTGCATGCAAATCAATACAATCGAGTTCCAAAAGAAAACGTTTCTGTCCAAGATTTGTTGTTTCTCTTTCTTCGTGACCAGGTCCGTACTAGCATTTTAGAAGTGTTGTATGTATGTTGTTGAAAAATATAAGTATAAGGTTAATATCCAAACTGCAATTGTCGCTTGGTTCATCTAACCTCAAAATTTTGACTTTATCTTCTTATTGAAAACGGATTTAAACTATTTTATCTGGGATTTGGAAACATGATGCCCACGTCTTGAAAATCAGCAATGGAAATAACGTTCATTTTTGTTTTCTATATGTTGTTTTGTTAAAATTATTCGCAGTGGATGTTTTTGACTATTTTTATCAAGATTTGAAGTAGAAATATATAAAAAAATATGGAATTTCGGAATTGAATATTGACTTTTGGATATATCGAATTAAACAATGAGATACATATTTCAAATTTTGTGAAAGTCACGACTGTGTACCGTGGAGTCAGTACTAAGAAAAAGTTACTTAATGTTTAATTTGGCATTCTTAGATAAAGAAAATGCAAATCTTTATATATTCGCTTATATTACGTTGAATTAATTCAGTAAATTAGTAAACTGAATTCTTGAAATATTTTTATACAGTTTGGCCTGTTAGTAATTATCTCAAAACATCTAGGAATCTACAAATTATTCATAAAATCAAAAGAAGAACATAATTGATGGTAAGTGTTAACTTCTGCTCTACATTTGACTGGAATCTGTCTTAGATATCGCAGTATTTAGTAGCTGCACCGAACATATTGGATCCAGTCAAATTTTTTTGTGGTTTCCTTGTATTCTTCGCTGCAGCCATTGAATCTTCCATCTCCGACACTCCTTCATCTACTTGAGATAGAATCTCCTCGAAAATTCCAGACTTTCGTTTCCTTTTGATTTAGTTTTGCTTTTATTTTAACATTTATTTTATTCGTTTCGGTTGCTTTATTTTTTTCCTTTTAACTGTTCAATATTTGCCTTGACTTTTTCTAACTGGATAATAGCTGGCACAGGTGGAATGCTCTCCACCTTTTGGAGGAAAACTAATGCTCAGATGGACTTCAATAAATGTTGTAGGCATTAAATAAACTGAAAAAAATGTCTAAATTTAATTTTTTGCAGTTGAAAATTGTCTTTTCAAAACGAATAAAACGATCTTTCCCAAGTATATTCGTAGATTCCATAAATAGATTCACGAAAACAGAAGAATTTGACTATTATTGAATGACGATTGCCAAGTTTTTGAGTTAATGTGATATAAACAATTCCGCCAAAAGTTATCACCCTAATTTTTCACAGTAGCTCTGTATTGGGGTACTGCACAAGACAAGACAAATCAATCTTCTTCGAAAATCATATTTTTTCGACCCACTTTAACTGGACTATAAAATTTCTACCGAAAACGAAATTTGACGTTCGGAAATTTTGACAAGACTCTCGTTGTGAGTTATGAGTCGCAATCAGCTGATAAGGGATCTATCCGATCCAAAAAATCCTATGGAAACTAATATATTAAGTAAAATAAAGCACAGAAATACTTAAGTATGCATAAGCAACTTTTCAATTTAGTCCAATTTGATTATTTGAAAAATTAAAGATTTGCCATAGTTTTTATCACAAGAAATGCCAAGTTATGTGATAAAAAAATGTTTATGTACAGAAATTCATGTCCTAACAATGATTCCAATGATACCAAAACGGTAATAGTAATCAAAACGTATTTATTTGTACATTTTTTTTACTACAACATTCAACATATCTTGTAATAACCCAATAAAGTCTCTAAACATATTCAAAGTGACGTTCTGATTCAAGTATTTCAATTCAGTTCACATTTAAACAACAAAGAGTTTGAATGTAACCAATTTTGGAGACGTAGAAGACTAGGTAAGAGGCTATGGCAAACAAGGTCTTCAGAACTTAGTACGTTGAAACAATCAAATACATCAGAAGACTTTTATAGGGCACAGAAATCAAACACTACTAGACTGAGAAAGAAACGAAAGCATGAAGTAGATAACATTAATGATCGGGTGTATATAAGAAACAATGGAACCAACTTATAAGTCGAATGAAAGAGGATAGACCAGTAAAAATAGAAAAAGATAAATCTCCAATTGGAGTAGAGGTCGACCACGAAAGAGGTAGAGTCGGGATGAGGAAGATATCGAAGAAGGAACAGACGTTAGACCTGTTATGGAAGAAATAATAAGTAAAAAAGACTTGCTTGAACATCGAGCATCAGTAAAACACTGAAACGCAAGGTGTGGATGACAGCATGGTCAAAAAAACGTGACCAGTTCAGTTATAACTACCGTATGGATGAAAAAAACATATTCGCACTATCTACAATTCAAAAATTGAAATATAATTAGGAAGTACAGATAATCGGGATGAAAACACTTAATGGTAACTCGTCAAAATATTGGAAACGTTTTATAGTGCATTTAAGTGCATTAATAAGATTAAAGAAAAGAACGATTCAATACACCATCATTCGGATTGTTAATCATCCTTCCGCTTAACTTTATTGAGCTATTGAGTAAGTCTATTCGTCATTCCGTTAGTCTTAGTTTCACATCTTCAATCAAAATGTCAATATGATGTTGTGTTTAGTTTTAAAAATTAGAGACGTGAATTTCTGCAAATAATATTATCTAATGTTGATTTGGCCATATTGAGAAACGTTTATATTTGTTTTATTTTATTATTATTAGATGCAATAACAATTCATATTAAAAGTTTGAGATTGAGGTTAGGTCTTCTGGTTACAATCTTGGAGATTTAAAAATATGTTAAAACGATAAACTTTTGGTCAATTTAGTTATGAAATTTTGTATATTGTCCATAAAATAAGGTTCCCAAGGAGGTGCGGAATTCTGTTATGAGGCGAGACTGGCCTGTAGCTTGACTTTCTTTCTCCCAGTTCCCGCCCCGGTGAACTCCCCTTCCGGACATTAATTCCCATAAGAAGCCCCGGTGAGTTGTCAAGAACGATCATTTTTGTCTTAGTAGCCGTGGAAGATGAGGCTTCAATTTGATTTTCCCCCCAACTTTGTTCGATGTACAAAAAATGCTCCCACTCTGGACATTGATTCACAAATGTGTGAGATGTATGTGTTGAGTGTACAACGTGTGCGCAAATAGTGCAGAGAATTCAAAGATGGACGTACAGATTTAGATGGAATAGTGTCTCACACCCCCCTTACAGCCCAGACTTAGTCCCCAGTGATTACCATTAAAAAAAAACACTTGGGAGGGTCGCTTTGGCAGACTTCAACGACTCAGGCATAAAGAAGATGGTACAGCGCGTGTAAAAATGTATTCAGGATATTCTAGGCTTCCCAAATATTTATTATTCAATGACAATAACATGTTTTTCATTGTGAAAATTCGTTGGGAACCTTCTATTTCATAAACAAGTCTCCTATATATAAGAATAGACGATTAACAACTACTGGATGAATAAAAAATATGTCCCAAAAAAGATACGGCAATTTAAAGGTCAGTATAAACTTACTGCTGCACAAAAAAGCTTTGATAGCTGCAGAAATTGATTATCATAAGTGTGTGAGATGTGATAACAAAAACGACAATAACTGGAGATTTTGTCTCTTTAAGCAAAGACAGTTAAGTCGGTGGGGTCATTTACTAAGAAAGGAAAATTCGACACCGGTGAAGAAGAGTGTGGGGCACAAAACTAGGCACAAATAAAAGAAGAGGAAGACCGGAAGTGACATAAGATAAAGTAATCGACACTGTACTTGATAAAACGGAGTTTTGAAATCAATTCACGCGGGCACCTTCACCAATCTTTCAAATAGTCACTACACTAAGAAGTTAGATAATTTAAAAACCAAACATAGTCTTATATTCTAATTCATATATTTTTTATTAATATTAATAACGACCTACTGTGTAGAAAAAGGCAAAAACCTCAATAAAACTGAAAATTTTTGAAAGAATTGGACATAATTGGAATTGGAAATAATATTGAAATATATTTTGTTGAATCTCCAATAAAATTATGACATATTGGCGAATTCTGTGCAATTATTCATATAATTTTTTCTCTTAACGTTTTAAAAAAATGTTATTTGCTTTTTTGTACTATTTTTTTAACTATAAAGTGATGATTATGACAGCAGTCAGTTGTCAAAATGTCAAAATGAAATTGTTATTCAGGTCCACCAACCCACTACGTAAAATTATCAATCAATCGTTGAAGAATGGAATCAATTCTCACATGAGTGCTAGACTAACGTTCTGCTAATACCTAACCAGAGAAAATTATATTCAACTTTTGTTCTAATACATAATTGCCAACCTCACCGTTACATTCTTAGAGTTTACCAACCTTAAAAAAAACCTTCGTGGTTATCAGCTCTTACAGGCTTGCGAAAGGGTCATGAAAGGTGTACAAGCGTTCGGGACGACCAATACAAAATATGATTGCCTTAAAGAGGTCAAAAATCTTAATACAGAAGTTGTAGTAGACAATATTTAGAGATTTTGATTGGCCAGAACTCACCAGACATCGTTGAGTCAAACGTTGGCTACGTTCATGTTTATGGAAACATTGAAGTCGAATTTTATACACAGATAGTCGCTGAGCCAGAAGTTCTGAGTGGAGCCTGTTGTTTGACACTAATTTTTAATAAGATTTTTGTTGGTCTGATATTTTTTTATCGTTTTCTGTCTTTCGTAAATCTGTTACTTCCATAGATATCTATTTCATATATTTATGAGAGTCCCAAACGTATGTATCATATTTCTAAACCATAAGTAGTAAATTATTAATCACGAAAGTACATTGTGTGCTGGTATACACACCTGCAGATACTGGAAACAGTTGAAGGTCTCCACAAGTGTTATTTGAACAAAGAGACTGAAGCTCTAAATTGCTAAAATATATAATATACTGATTGACAAAAATAAATATTCAATTCTTCTAGTTTTATTTTTGAGATTTTTGTAGTAGCTGCGGTGATTCTTCAGTTATTTTGAATAAAGAATTAGTAAATTTTAAAGCCTTTTAGACTCCAGAAAAGTACCAAGAATACCTCAAAGTGACCCGGCTAAGTGAGGTGATGCATTACATTGCAATGTCATCGGACGTAGACTCAAGAAGTCAAAGTTACCAATCCAGAGAATCTGGACATCGTAGAGCAACCATAGAATGACGAAATCGTCGATTGGGGCTCTTAGCAGCATTCAGGCTTTCGCAAATCATTGATTAACAATACTGGGTGCTACTGAGCATCGTCGAAGTCATCTGCTGGAATATACAAAGAGACCAGGTCACCTTCAAAGCATAAAAAGAGAAAAACAGGAACTACAATTTGATTAGAAGGGTCATGTATAGTAAAATGTGATTATAGAATTGAGTGCTATGGGATTTGGTAGCAGACCAGCGTTAGTTTGCATTGAATGGAATAAGACAACTCTATGGTGGGTTTGTAGTATCCTCCATAGACATTAACAGCGTTGTTGAAGATGAATTTGAAGAAGGTTTTAATGGAATACATCGAGTTATTAAATGAAGCTGAGAATTGTTGAAATTGGGTGAACAAATTTGGTTGTTTATCTTTTTTAGTTGATCTGAAGACAACTCTTTGCTACGTTCAGGATGCAGTGGAGTCGCACAACACTAAATAAAAACTTTGGAGGATTTGTAGTATCCTCCATAGATATTAACGGCGTTGTTGAAGATGAATTTGAAGAAGGTTTTAATGGAATACATCAAGTTATTCAATGAAGCTGAGAATTGTTGAAATTGGGTGAACAAATTTGGTTGTTTATCTTTTTTAGTTGATCTGAAGACAACTCTTTGCTACGTTCAGGATGTAGTGGAGTCGCACAACACTAAATAAAAACTTTGGAGGGTTTGTAGTATCCTCCATAGACATTAACAGCGTTGTTGAAGATGAATTTGAAGAAGGTTTTAATGGAATACATCAAATTATTCAATGAAGCTGAGAATTGTTGAAATTGGGTGAACAAATTTGGTTTGGTGTTTGTCGATCAGAAAGAGAATTAGTGGGAGGTCATCTTCAGAGCGTAAAAGGTGACGTGGAGAAAAGCCGTAACCACAATTTGATTAGGAGCGCCATGTGCAAACTTGTTTGGCTTTGGTTGCATTATGAGAATTCAATGGTACGTTCGGGATTTAAGATTGATCAACAACACACCGTTAACTTAATAAAAATTTGTAGCATTCCAGATAAAGTTGGAGGAGTTTATACTGAAATACTTCAAGAAGAACGACCACGTTATCATATTTGAATTTGGGTGCATCAATAAAAATGTTTTCAATGAGCGAACTTTCTCAGAAGGTTATTTAATGAAGTTGAGAGTTATAGAAATTAGATGTGGTTGTTTATCTTAATTTTAGCTCGGACTTTTGTTATGATCCTCGTATACGTATTTTCTATTTTTATTCAAGATATCGAATTGGAATTTGAAATAATGGAATAGTTAATTTTTTCGCATAAAATTATGACAAAAATAAAAATATTTTTTCGGTTGAATATGATATCCAAAAACAAACAAAAGCTAATAAATCTCAAGATGTTATCTCTTCTCAAATAAATGACGTACTATATCAAATCTCGAAAATCAATGTAAGACAATTAGTTGCCGTATCAGAGGCACGTGAACCTCCTGTCTAAAAGCTGGTCGCAGGAAAAAGTTTCTGCAGTTCGTCCACCACTCTCTTTCATCGGTGGTTCTCTTGTCAGTACCCACGTCGCTCTTGGACGTCGAAGATACCCAAAGCAACCACAGTATTTAGCGAAAAGGTGGTTTCGGTTTCGGTACACTTCGTTGCGGTTAAACCTGGGTTTATTACTGTTGAAAACGGCTGTTGACCGTGGTTCGTGTGTGACTTATTTCGTCGGGCAACTATACCAAGGAAAATTCACTAAGAGTTTAGCGCCTGGAAGAAAACGGTAATTGTCGAGAAAATAGGTCCTTGCGTGGGACTAGAAGAAGGCTAATACTTTCCATAGTTTTATGTAAGTTTTTTATAATATAATTATTCGTTTTAGCGCGTTAAATATCACAAATCATTTATTTATATTTATCATATATTTTACGTACTTTTCGATTCAGGATTCCTAATATTGATTAATTAAATTTGGAAATTAATAGAGCCCCTATGTTTCTCTATAAATTGAGATTGAAAACTATTTTTTTTAATATAAAAATATTTAAAAATAGTAGTAAGATAACATAAAAATTCACTTTTATTATTTTGATCGCCGTATCCAACGTTTTTTAACTATAATTATTTTTATGTCGCGTGAGAAGAATACTTCACTAGCCCAAAGCTATAATTATACAGCGATTGACGATTATAACATTCTATTTGAAACTACACAATTTTTTTTGATGATGCATTGGAGATAATTAATTTTTTTTTCGAAATTTTTTCTCGCGCTTTTAAACCCACATATAGTTATCCATTTTCATTCGCCATCTTCTTGTTTCCTCTCTACCTTTTACTAGAATATTTCTAGTCCGGACTTTCCAGAATTGTATACGGGGTGGACAACTAACAACAGCCGTCGATCATATCTCGATATTTGTCAAAAAAACATCGTGGGTGGATAGAACGTGGAAGTTTATTTATTTGGCCACCAGATCTCCAGATAAATCCGATAAATCCACGAAAAAAGATTATGTTCAAGTTGTTTATTGTTAAATTGGTTTATTTAATTCCTTCCCATATAATCCATAATCATTAACCACCTGGCTGTGTGAACTTTCTCTATATTTATTGCTATTAGATTATTATTTCATCCCCTTTACTATTTTTACTATTTCTTTCTTGTTTATTATTGTTTTGTTGAGTAAACTGGAACCATACATCATAAGAAACAAAATATAAAAACAGAAATAAGCTAGCTAAGTGCTAATTTTTGATTATAATAAAATTTGAACGTTATATATTTCGAAATTTGGGCCAACTATTCTCAATAACTTTTTTCGTACGTGTCGCTAAAAAATATTTTGACCAAAAATAGGTTTTGGAAAATATCACGACGAAAATTTTTGTTCGGTTGGACCAAACTTAAAAGAGAGTTTTTTTATCTCTATTTGTGGACACATTGTGTATAATGACTATAAAAAAAACTTGTTCTAAACCAATTAGATTTGTTGGTGAATCAAGTCACGATTCGTTTTCAGTAAATATTTAATAAAATAAAATAAGGTAAAATCCATTAGGAAAACTATAGTCGTTTAATATGAACAATTTGAATGTAATATAAATAATTTTTACCTTGACTCTTGGTCGACATTTCACCTGATTTTTCCTTGAAAATCGTGAAGTATGAATATTATAAACATATAATAAAACAATAATTATCATACTAGGATAGGCTTATAAACGTAAAATTATTTATTAACATTGAACTAAATATGTCCCCATCATAAAATCTGAAAAGAAAAATTACAATGGAATTATTGTACGTGGCATTATATTTACCTTTGGATTTTGTACAGGGTGTCCTGCATAAACACGGTACACCCTGTATAATCGGATATACACATACACATACACCACATAGTGTTGTTTGGTCTAACTTTCTAATTAGTCCCACGACGAGTGCTGGTTCTATTTAAAAAAATGGAGAAATTTGATATTTATGAAGTTAAACTTTGAACACTTTTTATACACACCCTGTATAAAATCAAAAATTTTTCAATATAGATTCTAATACGTCCGACCTTGCTAAGAGCAACCGAATTGAAATCTTTTTCATATCTTTGAGGGTATTCTCCTAAAAAAATAATTTATAAGTGTCTGCAACGGCCAAATTTTTCACAAAAAATTTAATAACTCAAAAAGTATGCATTTTTCCAAAAAAAGTTTTCAGACAAAAGTATACTAAAATATTAAGTAGATTTCAAAAATGTATTAATATGCATGGTATTCTATTTAAAAAAATAAAGAAATTTGATATGTATGAAGGTAAACTTTAAACACTTTTTATACACACCCTGTATAAAATCAAAAATTTTTCAATATAGATTCTAATACGTCCGACCTTGCTAAGAGCAACCGAATTGAAATCTTTTTCATATCTTTGAGGGTATTCTCGTAAAAAAATAATTTATAAGTGTCTGCAACGGCCAAATTTTTCACAAAAAATTTAATAACTCAAAAAGTATGCATTTTTCCAAAAAAAGTTTTCAGACAAAAGTATACTAAAATATTAAGTAGATTTCAAAAATGTATTAATATGCATGGTATTCTATTTAAAAAAATAAAGAAATTTGATATGTATGAAGGTAAACTTTAAACACTTTTTATACACACCCTGTATAAAATCAAAAATTTTTCAATATAGATTCTAATACGTCCGACCTTGCTAAGAGCAACCGAATTGAAATCTTTTTCATATCTTTGAGGGTATTCTCGTAAAAAAATAATTTATAAGTGTCTGCAACGGCCAAATTTTTCACAAAAAATTTAATAACTCAAAAAGTATGCATTTTTCCAAAAAAAGTTTTCAGACAAAAGTATACTAAAATATTAAGTAGATTTCAAAAATGTATTAATATGCATGGTATTCTATTTAAAAAAATAAAGAAATTTGATATGTATGAAGGTAAACTTTAAACACTTTTTATACACACCCTGTATAAAATCAAAAATTTTTCAATATAGATTCTAATACGTCCGACCTTGCTAAGAGCAACCGAATTGAAATCTTTTTCATATCTTTGAGGGTATTCTCGTAAAAAAATAATTTATAAGTGTCTGCAACGGCCAAATTTTTCACAAAAAATTTAATAACTCAAAAAGTATGCATTTTTCCAAAAAAAGTTTTCAGACAAAAGTATACTAAAATATTAAGTAGATTTCAAAAATGTATTAATATGCATGGTATTCTATTTAAAAAAATAAAGAAATTTGATATGTATGAAGGTAAACTTTAAACACTTTTTATACACACCCTGTATAAAATCAAAAATTTTTCAATATAGATTCTAATACGTCCGACCTTGCTAAGAGCAACCGAATTGAAATCTTTTTCATATCTTTGAGGGTATTCTCGTAAAAAAATAATTTATAAGTGTCTGCAACGGCCAAATTTTTCACAAAAAATTTAATAACTCAAAAAGTATGCATTTTTCCAAAAAAAGTTTTCAGACAAAAGTATACTAAAATATTAAGTAGATTTCAAAAATGTATTAATATGCATGGTATTCTATTTAAAAAAATAAAGAAATTTGATATGTATGAAGGTAAACTTTAAACACTTTTTATACACACCCTGTATAAAATCAAAAATTTTTCAATATAGATTCTAATACGTCCGACCTTGCTAAGAGCAACCGAATTGAAATCTTTTTCATATCTTTGAGGGTATTCTCCTAAAAAAATAATTTATAAGTGTCTGCAACGGCCAAATTTTTCACAAAAAATTTAATAACTGAAAAAGTATACATTTTTCCAAAAAAAGTTTTTAGACAAAAGTATACTAAAATTTTAAGTAGATTTCAAAAATGTATTAATATACAGGGTGTTATATTCAAAATAACAAACTTACAGGCAACTTCAGGTAGAACCGGAAGCCGGAAATCTTTGAAAATATTTTACTTAAAAACCCAATCGTAGAAATTTTCAAGATTTTACTACATATTAGTATTTTGCTATATACAGATAGTTTTAACTCGACGTGGGACACCCTTTATACATATTTCGTCCTATCTATGTGCCGTTATTTTACTTCTTTTCCCTCTAGTATACGAGGGCTGCTAGTTAAGTTTTTAAAAACAATTATTTTGCATTAAGATTTATACACTTCGTTTGAACCAATTGTCGAAGTATTTTCTCCATTCCAATTGAGGTACTTCCAAAACGCTTCTGCTTCTTCAGGTGAAGAAAAACGTTGACCTCGTAATTTATTTTTAATCTACGGAATCATTGGGTGCCCAAACAAGAACTGTACCCATCAAATCGATGTTTTGACTATTCAAAACTGTTCTTGTATGTACTGATGCTCGAGATGCTTGGTGCGCGAACAAATTTGGATCGTCTTGGAACACTCATACAGTCGATTTTTCTTTGCACCAATAGATACAAGCATTTTTTAAGCGATTGCCAAATTATGAGGTATCCAATGAGGGCAAAATTTTTGACAGCCAAAAGCTCGTGCAATATTGAAAGTATGCGAATAGAACTAATGCCCAAGTATGCCTCATTTCATTATCTGTCAGTTTTTCTGTAAATCTTGGATGTTTTCTGGCCATTTGGCTGGTTAGCCGGTTCACCAGGTTACAGGAAAACCGCAAACTGCAACACCGACTATCAACGAGGTGGTTTTTGCTAGAGGGTTCCACTTAATAGCGATGGAGGAGTACTCAAGATAGTTTTCAAGGAAGTCTGGTAAGCCGTAGTTTGCTTCAAAAGGTGGAAAGTAAGTTTCTACTTGGTTTTTGAGGAAAGGGGACGTCTATAGTGATCCATGGGGCGAAAATAGTACCAATATTGACATGAATGGTGATGAGTCCCCACTTGTATTGGCAGTACCTGAGAATGTACTGCTCGCAAGACAAGAAATGATTAGGTAAGATGCAGTAGGCGTCGATGGTTACAACTGTCGTTGTTTTTAGATTTTTTTGGTAATCCAAATTTATTTGGCAACAATGTTTACAGCAAAATTCATACGATTCTGCTGCATTATCACCTCTATGGATTCATTTTATTAATAAAGAAAATCTAGTCATTAAAGATTGGATTTAATTCGAAATTAAAAATAATTATAATGCCATTAGGGAGTATGAGGTAGTAAAAACTTTCAAAATTATTAATTAAGATATAAGCAATTTATAATGACTGTTGATTAATTATCTTCTTCCAAGTTTTTCAATCCCAAACCTAATTTGAAGTTAATAAATCAATATATTAAAATGAAATAACAGAATTCTTTTCTTGAATAATTTTTATTCGTTAATTAATTAAATTTTTAGTTGTTTCAGCCCCGTATCGAGGCGCGATCGCCGTTATGTAGACCTCTTGTCAGTCGAATTAAAAGTAGTGGTCAATTGATTTAAAAAAAAAATAATTAATATCGGCATATTAGCATATTAATGTGTTAATATATCATCGGAAATTAACCATACATTGTAAACATTTAAATAGCTTTCGAAATTTTTGTAAATGTGAAAGTAGGTTAATTAATTTTGATTTGTCATTTTATATAACAGTTTCAATCGATAAGCGTGAGGTACCTGCATGTTGATCTGCACTAACTAGAGTCGGAAAATTTACGGGGGCTAGTTGAAAAGTTTTAAACTAAAGATGTTTGTGACATACACATTCGAACACATCAACCGCTTCTTCAGGTGTAGAAAAACGTTGATCTCGCAATTTATAAGAAATAATTAGGTGTCTAACAATGATTCTACGGCGAATCACTCATCAATTCGATGTTTTGACAGTTTAAAAACGTTTTAGTTTGAACTGTTGCGTGAGAGCTTGTATTGTCGTGATGAAGAATGATTCTTTTTCTGTGTTTGGTTTCCTTAAGTTTTTTGTTCAACTTGAAACATTCGTACCATAGATTGTTGTTTAATTTTGGGTTAATATGCATTTATCTATGAATCGTTGCTTGTTACGTCTTTTGAAACAGCGCTATCGAAATTTTTCAGCATTTTTTACCAAAAATATGCTTCTTTAATTCAGTAGTGGACCTAAAATGATGTCCACGTGTTTCTCGGGGTTACTTTTGTTGTAATTTTTTCCCTTGAAGCTGTAAAATAATTCTTAAGATATGACTGACAATTCTTAGTAGCATACTATGTACATAAACTTCCATTTTATAATTGAGGGGATGTAAATGAAAAGTATTGAAAATTTTATTTGTAAAATTCTAATAAAAAGTCAAATTTAAATTGTTTCAAGTGTTCTTTCTATACCAAAATGGTATTGGGGATCAGATCTATTTGAATAAAGTTCAATAAGATGCCGTTAGAATTAAGAAAAGACGCAAAAAAGTGATTTGTAATACATGGTTCTCGTGACATAAAGGTTTGCTAATGAGCAAAATGTAAGTACAGTTATTCTATTTAACTGTAATATAACGAAACTTCAAGATATACAGTGTTGTTGAATTTAAATTATCGTTTTTAAGGCTCACAGAAAAAAAATTAGATAAAAATGTTGTTAATACGATAATCAAAGTTCAGTTGAAAAAAAAAACGGTGTCTATAATGAAATTTGCAACCTACTGTATTTGAAAATCTAGTTATAACCACATAAACTTCTTTTCCTACCTTTTAAAATGTCTATTATACATCATACCTTTCATTTTAACGGACAACTCTGTTTTGGCTATAAAAATTCGTCGTATACCATGGGAACAAATTTCACCCATACTAACAAAAAAAATTATTAAAAACAACATTTTTATGGAAAAAAAAGAAAATACTATCAAAAACACAAAATTTAAGGCAATCAACTTTTTCCTATGGTTAATATCGCCAGACAAACACACTGTTACTCGTCAATATAGACCGTGAAGTGGGTCCTGTTCTAATATGTTAAACGAAGCTAAATTTTGGTGAATGCGCCGGTTATGCGTTGTAGCTATTTCTTTGTATTTTTTTACCTGTTTACATTATGGTGTGACTATTTTTGTAAAGACAAATCCTTTGTTTCTATACGACAAATTAAAGATTTTAAGGAAATGGAGGATTCTGGGAAGTGATAATAGCAAATAAATAAGTCTTTAAATCGCATTTTTTGTATATATTTCGAAAAACTAGAGTAATCTTCTTCTATTATAGAAAACGGTCAATTATGAAATAAATATTCCAACAAATATCGTTAAAAAGCCCGAACCAAAGACAAGGAGAAGGACGAAACGGAATTGCGAAAAAATAAACAGTTTTAAGCCTTGACGGGGTTTTTAGCCCGAACCGTTCTCTCAATTTCATCCTTCGAATGTACAATAGGATTACGCGGTGGCCAATTCATAGCCGCAATTTAGGATAGACGAAAACGACGTGTTTTTCTAAAATTTCTTTTATGTTCCTCGGTTCTCGGTTTTTGCTTCCAATGAAAAGCCCGGCCACACCATCCAGGATCATCCTCTGGTACTCTGTAGACTCATCCTCTTCTATATGCACTCTATTTCGTCTGGCAATAAGTAGACTAGCTACTCTGTGGGTCAGGGTTCCTTTTGGACCTTTTTGATCCAAGATTAGCTGCCTTAACTCTTCTGATTGTCCAGCTACTCACTGCCACTCCTCTTGGAGCTTTTGTTGGACTTGGAAAACCAGTGAGAGCCAGATTTGGTCATGGGTGTACCTTTTTCTTCCGGAACCGCGTCTTTAATGAAAGTTACTAGTCTCTTGGTAACGATGGTAAACTCCGGAAACAGTAGATTAACTCATGTTCAGCGCACTGTCCACTTCTCGCTAACTCCGGCCTTGTCGCAATAGAGTGACCGCTTAAGCAGCTTTTGCTCACATTTTAACGTATTTAAATACATGTATTCATGGAAAAGCTTCTGGGATTCATGTATAGTTCGATAAGGATGTGGATATTTCCATCTTGAGGACTGTTTCGATTTTAAACTTTTCTGTATCCAATTAACATTCCACCAGTATGAGTGTTGCTATTAAAATAAATTTCTAATAATATAACACGTTTTAACATGTTTTTTAAACATGATTTTCACCCATTTGTAATAAACTTTTAAGCTTATTATATATAACAAAAGGTTTTGCAATGGAATTGTTAATATTTATTTTTGCAAATGAGATTGTGTACAGCATAGTAAGCGAAATAACTATCACCTATTTAATTCTTCAAAATACTGTCAGTTGATAACTGATAACAATAAATTAAATTGAGCTACAACAAACAAATGATATTTATATTGACATTTCGGCTTCGAAAGTCAAGGTCATTAGGAATTATTTCAATTGTAGTAAGGAGTGCTTAGTATGCGTACGTTGTTTAATAAAAAATGACTATTAGAACTATATTTGACTATATTATAGATACACATTAGTCAATCTTATGGTTATGTATCGATAAATTGTTACTTGGTAGTTTTATGTTGCGACAGATATATAGGATTGCAAATTAAAGCAGGACCTTAAAGGAAAATGTATTTACAGAGCTCAAATTGAAATCTCTTTTTTATTTGTTGATGCCTAGGTATGCATTTTATAATAATTACGAAAACAGGACTATACCGAATACACTACAACTACACCAGCCCTCACTACGTTTCGTTTAAACCAAATTATCAACTTCAGAGACTGCAGATAACAATGAAGCCTAAGAAGAAATGGGATGAAGAAAGAATATTAATAACGAATCTTTTCTCAAAATTTTTTAGCCTATACAAATACGAAAATATGAAAAAAATATAGGAACCATTTTCATTGGTAAAATAATTGACAATGTTTATAGTTTATATCTAATAAACATGCATCGCATCTATTAAAAAACGAAAATTTAAAAAAAAGAATCACTTTAAATATCAATTAAGTCTACTTTTTCCTTTTATTAGGGGTTACACATTCTCTTTTTGAAAACCAACAGTAATCACCCATCGTGGCCGAATCCCATCCTCCTTGATACAAATTTCCATTGTTTATAGTTTATTTCAGAAAGGTATAGAGTAATAAAACTTCATTAGATATGCAAAAGGACCACAGATAGACCCAACGAATGTTTAAGCCACTTTTATAGTTTGGCATTGATTTCATTGTAAAATTCTTTCTTTTTATCAAGTGCAGGTAGTACCACCCGGGTTGGAGTCAATATATGGGTTTAGTTTATTGTATTATCCATTCACAAACACTGAAAATAGTGGATACTCGTAAAAAGGAAATAATTTTATTATAAATACATTATACAGAAATTAAATTATAAAAAATCATAATATTCTTCGTCATCTGAGGAACTGTCATCTCCTCTGGGCGTTATAATTAACCTACACCTATGGCCGATACCGAAATTGAGCTGAACCCCATTTTATTACTTTATACCTTTCTGAAATAGACTATAATATCTTGGTGGAATCTTTCACCCTGCTCATCACTGACAGCTCCCAAATTTTCGGGAAAAAATGTCATGGGAATGGAGGAAATGAATTTTCAATGACAGTCGAACACCAAGTTCATCAACTAACTGCTGACCTTCCATGCTTTAAGTTATTTTTCTTTCCACTGCACCAATGACACGCTACAACTAACACGGCACGCGTGGGGGGCCCACTGTTTATCTTGGTCTACCAAAATATTTGAAATGGGCTTTTTTCACATTTCCAGGAGGAGGTTTGCAACTGCGGCGCGTTTGAATCGACATTTTCGTCTTTGTAATCACTTTTTGCACTATGAACAAAGAACCACTTTAAACAGGGATAATTGCGCTATTGAAAAGTGGTACGTGTTAGGGCTTAATAAATATTTTTTCTATTATTGGACGGGTATTTCAAAAATAAAGTAAAATATCAATTACGGAGCCTCCTTTAGCCGCTTTTAAAGCTTTAATTTTACGCGGACTGCCATCATTGCAAGATTCTACTCTCTGCTGCATTTTAGGAAGGTGATTCCACACATGAATAATTTTATCTAGATGCTGGGTTTGTTGGTGATCGATCACCTCTTTAGCCACTTTCTTTTCATACATCTTTGTACTGATCTTGCCTCGTTAGTCCTTTTACGACGTACAGACGTCCAAAGCCCTACTGCTGATGACTGCCCAAATCAACCTATGTCCAGGAGTCTACATCTTTGTATTATCGTTGTTTGGCCCACTCCAGATGCTTTGCTTTCATTGCAGCAGTTAACTTGGGCTTCCTGGCGGGGCGACAAGCTTTAAAATCTTTCCATTTTCTTCTTCATCACTTTTGTCGTAGCAAATCTATTTTCTAGACAAATTCTCTAACTCAATTTTCTTTTTTATTCTTCGAACACTAGTTTCAGAATGTGCATACAAAACACGTCCGTACCTGTCGCGATTCCGATACAGATTTACGTTTATTTATCACTTTGTCAAAACAGTGATGCCGTATGCTGAAAATAAATACAAAAAGATAGTCCACAACTACATTTTTAAATAAAAATCAATGATATTATAGTTTATATATATATATATATATATATATATATATATATATATATATATATATATAATTAAACATAAAATTATTAAAAAAATACAGAATTAGCGATACTGTTGGCCATGTCGACTAATCACTTTAGTCAACCTCCTTTTAAACTTTCTAAAAAAATCAGAAAACGTCTCACAATATGACGAAGCCATTCGGAATAGCTTCAAGTTCAGGATATTGTTGAAAAAAGTCGTAGATATGATTTTTGATGCCGTCAACACACATTTAAATGGCTGTCAATGTTATTACACATAACCTAAAAGTTGGTACTTCTTAAACGTCATATGGATTTGACAGTGACAGTGCCATCTGTGTGTCAATCAGACGACTTATTGAGTGACGTAGTATTTCTCTACAAACATTATTTTTGCATAATATTACTGCCAAGTAAATCTAGGACAAAACTAAATCGAGTTGGAAGTAAATAATGTATTACGTAAAGTAGTACATGTAGGTACGTTGATTTAAATATGTATCAATATTCAGTTTTCCTTTTATTGTTTCGAGATTATTACCCAACTATATGTTTATTACGATACGTATTTTTGCGAATATTCATCCTAACGTAACCGATTCGATTATTATTATTATTATTATTCATCCTAAAAACGTACGTTGAAATATAGAAACAGGAAGTGTTAGACGTTGGTCCAGTATCCGCCTTAATGTAGAGGACCAAATTAATATTATACTAAGTGTTCAATTAACTGAATATACAAGGTGTTTTATAAATAATATTCTATATGTAAAATCTGGTATCCTAAATATTAATATTTAACTTGAATAAAATACGGTTTCTGACTGATTTGCAGGTTTTTCTATTAAAAAATTTCGTCCGGAATTTCATCCTTTTCACATTTCTAGGAAAGTATAAGTATTTAATTGTTAATTAAACGTTTCTGGCCACAAGCAAACTTGTGCGATTATTGTAAGTGATTCAACGTTTATAAATTCTATGCCACTGGAGGAATTGCTGAATTATTATCGAAGATATTCAAAAATATGAAGCTGTTAATTATTTTGATGCATATCTTGTGTTTTATGGTCATTGGATAGGATTTATTAGTGTCTTATTCTTTTTTTTTTCCTTCAGAGTATTCCATGCACATAATTCCTTTTTTTTACGTTCCAGTCAGGCTTTTAGAAGGTCGAATTCTTAGCCGAGTTAGTTATCTTAGTTAGCGGATCCTCAATTAAGTAGTTACTCTTCTTTATTCTTTCCATTCTTGGTGTCTTCGCTGCTGGTAGTGGTTGGGTTGTCTATAATGCCTTGTACAGTCTACTCTAATGTGTTGTAATGTAGCCTATTAACTCCTTCGGTTGTAGTTTGTAGTGAACCCTCCATCTCTCCAATTATTTTGAGGGAATAACCGATATCCTGTCAATCTTGAAGGATTTACGGACCCTCTTTCTTAGTTCTGTTCCTGTCTTGCACAATTTACTCTAATGTAGGCCGTTAATTCTTTCAGGGGGTTTGTATTTGATGTAGGTCATCATTATCAAGGTCATTCTTCCTGTAAATTTTGTGTAGTTAATTTAGTTTTATGCAGGTCTCATGGTAGGGCTTCTTATGTTGAAAGTTATAAAGGATTTTTCAAATTTTTGATTCAAAATGAGCGGCAACTAGCTTTACCACATTGTCTGAACATTATCAGCATATTTCTACTGCGATATATCAATTAACGTATTTAACTAAATTATTATTGTGTCCGAAGAATCAATAACCGAGTTATAATTACTGCAATTAAATAATGAAACATCCTTATCATTGATTTTACGGCGTTGTTGATATATGGAGTAAAAATTTTATATAAACAGAACCAGCTGTTACCATATCTGACTAGTATTCAATTAATAATAAATAAATAATAACAAATTGTTTGTGCAAAAACATATTGATTAGTTATTTAATCATTATCCAAGTATATAATATACATATTTATTTAAATTTTGATATAAATTCTCGGTAATTACGTTTAGTTCACTTTTAATTAACAGAAAAAGAATTTAGACCAGTTCAAATTTGAATAATTCTGGATTATCTCAATTTAAACGAGAATTCTATTGGGGCTATTGGGATTATAAGGTCTGTTTCGTGACCTTTATAGTAGTAGGACAAATAATTGTATTCAACTTTAAGAAAAAACGATACTAATCACTTGTAGTTGAGGCAGTAATAAAAACCTCCAGGTAGGTACGTGGAAGTCTAAATGATTTATGAAATAATAATGGTACTGGAAAGAACCGATTATTGTCGGTAATAAAATACACGAAAAGCTTTTTAAATATCATTCAGTTCTTTTCCGTTATGTATTGTTTGTTGATAATTGATATTTCATGCAAAAAAATTGATAAATCAAGGTAGGTACTGGTACTATCAATCTATATATAACAGACCTAAACAAAATAAACAAAAATGACGGTTTTCCGAAGCGCGTATAATTATCCATGCGCGAAACTCCAAGTTCCAAACTTCCAACGACTAACCTTGCGATTTATTTATGGTTTACGCAAAGACCAGACGAACCGGAAATTGTAAACGTTTAAAATCGGTATAGGCGAGATGAAGACATCGTCTCCTTTGCATTTTCTCTTTATGATTGTTGCCTCAAAGACGTTATTCGTCACAAAATACACATAACTTCATCTTCACTCTGTGTCTGAGGTATCGATCGACATAGAGGAGGGGATTTTACGGATGCTGGCGAGTTTTCATAATCGAAGAAAACATTTAACATTGACTGTTGTTTTTTGATCTTAGCCTGTTCACCACCAATAATAATTGTTACAGAATTAAAGTTGATTAATTATACGTGAACAATAAACATAAAAGTCAATGTCAAAGTTGTGTTAATAATAATGATTCTAATTTGTTAGTTAAATTTGATTCCTGCCCCTAATCGTTCTATCTTAAAACGACACTGACTATCCAAAGTTTTAATTACATTGATTCTTGGAATGATACAGACAAATAGTTAAACAGTGTTGATTATTTATTTTGCTGTGTACCAGTTCAGCCTAATTTAAACCGCCGTTAAGCAGTTCGGAAACATTTTTGTTTTCTGAATCCGAGGAATTTCGCCCGAGGTCATTTTTATTTATATCGTTCGTGTCTTTACAACAATTAACTTGAGTTACTTTGATAGTCATTTCTGCCGACACTAACAATAAGGTAGTTGGATACAGATAAGTTGTAATTAAAATCGAAACAGTCCTGAAGATTAAAACAATATTCAATCCCATTCTTAATGAACCATAGATGAACTCCACAGGCTTTTCCATGAAGTTTATAAGTTATTCAAATACGTTTTATGAAAAGTTTCCCACCTAAGGAAATATCCATTCTCATATAGTTTTTGAAATCGTTTTCTTGGGTTAATGTTAAGCGTAGACTGGTCTTTTTTTTTAATTTTCTTTGGCAGATACGTTTCCAATTCAAATTCGAGAAAGACAATTTCCTAAAAGCAAATGTTTGGGATTTTAATATTGATAAGTGCTGACCTCTTCGGGATGATGCTGGAAACGTTTCGGACAACTCTCGTACATATCGTCCTTTTATTTGAATTCCTTTGGCACGTTAAAGTCATTCTGATCTAGCAGAAGCAATTCTTCATTTGATAATTCGATGTATCGTCGATTGACATAATTATTTTTAAAGTTTAGTTCTTTAAAACAGTGGCAAAACCTTGTAATTTTCAGTTTTACTACACTTTTCTAGGTTAGGTTACAAAAGCTTTCTAGCTCTAATTATTTTTTAATATTATTGAAAAAACTCATAAACATGATTTGTAGTTTGATTCACACTTCAAATTTCATTCATTCCTTTATATTAAATCAATAAGAATTTGTCAGATTTACTACTCTAGTTTAACACCTTTATTATTTGAAATAATATTTATAATATTGATTAGCGTAAATGATAATAAGTTTGTTGTTTGAAATGACACATTTACAGGTATTTAGGTATATTGATACTTTCTATATTTCTTTGCAAACATTGCTAAATTCGAAATCAACTGAGTAAATATAATTTGTAAATTAGCGATTTAAATTGTATTCTTCAAGGGTATTATTTCATCTCGGTTATTTTATAAATGATTCACAAGGAAATTCTTCCTTCGATTGTTCTTTACAATTCATACAAAAGGTATTTAACATTTAAATCTTCATTACTACATGAACGAAACCATTCCTGGGTCAATATGTCATCAACATCTAAAAGAACCAACGCTATACACGACTCTATATTCCGTTAACTTTCCTTGACGACTCCATCCATTAATTGGAATCAATTTGTGGAAAATCCCTCTGATTCTTGTAACTGTATGGTCTAAGAACCTTGCAACCAGACTTATTACGGGCATAGGACAAAGAGGACTCTGCCCTCGAAGGTAATAGGGTTGTAGGAAAGTAAAATGATTGGTACTTCTAAAAGAAAACTTTGTAATGGTATATTATGATCAAATCCATCTATTTTTTATAATAAAAAACACATGTACGACTAATACCGAGTGGAATACTTAAAAAATTAAAATGCAATGCAGTTTTTTTATCATTGTAGGAACATATGCAACAACTAACTTATTTAAGAAGTGATCCTGGAGGTACGACTATGAATATCCCGATTACAATTTTAGTAATTTTTCAAATAACTTGTTTTAGTTCCCTAGCAGCCATATTGTGAGTCTTCTACGCTCAAGATGTGTTTTCCACCTTTAACTTTCAACTACAACGCACTCGACCTTGTTACGCTAGTGGAACGGGAATTGCAGAGGTTAATTGAAACTTGTTCTATCTTGGTAGCACGAATTCTACTTCCTGTAAGTGGTTGTTTTCCACACTTTTTAATATTTCTTCCGTTGTAGTATCCTGTCACCATCACCATTATTATAATCCTTCATTGTGTTATGTGTCCAGTCAAGTGCAGGAGGTAGGAAAAACAAAAAATCAATTGTTCAATTCTAGAGGAATCTATGTCTTCCAAACAATGGGATTCAACAAGATCCGGTTTCCCATCCACCAAGGCTACTGTTGAACAATACGTTCGAAATATATAATGAAGAATCGACACAAAAATACAATGAGATTGCAACAAAGGTTTCGAATAAGTTGTTTAGAAAACATCGTGTGAAAATTCCCGTCAATTTTGACCATGGTACGCCCTTGGATTTACTCGTAATTGATAAAGCATTTGAAATATCCTTGTCTGCATCCCAGACAGTTGTTGCCCAATCAAAGGTCTTTACAATTATTTATATTTTCTATAACGTAAAACCACTTAAACTTTGTTATCTTTAACGATATGTTAGGCCCAAATATAAATTTTTTAGTCTAATTCAAATCGTATGATTCAGAAAACGCAGACTAGTAAGAGAACAAACACTTTTTAATCTAAAGTTGCCAGACGTTGAAGTGTTTTTTTTTAATTGTTTTACATAAGGCTAATATTGCCACAAATCTGAGGTCATTTATAATAAAAAAAAATAGGTTAAGCTGGGTTATATAACAAGACAAAAAGATTCTCATTCGAAATTATTTATTTTTTACATAAAATATCAATAAAAGTTCTCAAATCGGGTCCCTTTCAAAGCAGAAACAAAAAAAGTGGCTCGGTACCAAATCTGGTGAGTACGGTGGGTGTTCGAGCAATGGAGTGAACTTACTGGCCGAATACTGCTTTACAGACAGCTAGTTATGTGCAGGTGCGTTGTCCTGGTGCAAAATCTTTCTCGCAGTGTTGCCAAAATTGACGAATAGTAAGTCTGGTCGACAGTTTGACCCTCTGGAACCCATTCAGTCATAACGATACCGTTAAAAATCGGTCAACATTATCTTGAATTTGGATTTGCTCTCTCGGCCTTCACTAAAGCGCTTACACTACTCAAAAATTCGCGCACGAGATAGAGAATTGTCCCCATAGGCCTCTTGCAACAATTTATAGCACTCAGGTGGAGTTTTTTTTCAATTTAAAGGGAAATTTGAGATTGATACGTTGCTCCCGTTCTACGACATCCATACACAAGATGTCTAGATACCCAACGCACTACTCGTTTTTTACCCCACCCGTCTAGGGCGCCCTCTAGGTGTGCAGTTTCGTTATTTAATAGCCAGACCTCGTAACTGGCGAATAACCAACAAAATTTAAATTGTATTTATCCCAATATACAAAAAATTATATCGTATAATTGTAAATGTAAATAATGTCGCATACATGACCTTTCTCACTCTTATATAAATAAGATGATTGAGGTTATGACGAAATATCCTCATCCTCAAAAAGTTTATCGTGCAACTTTCGAAATTGTCGGTAAATAAACGTCTTAGAAGTGTCGATAAAAAACTATTGAAGGTTAAACGTCATTCATCTTTTAATTAGTACGTTACGAATTTTAATAAGAGATTAGCTACCAGAAACTATCGATTTTCCTTATATACGAGGGTCGAACTATAATTATACTACAAATATTTTTACTCCGAAACAGTTTTTTAGAAATTTCACTTGAGATTTAGTCGATTTTACCGATATTTACTGTTCCTCTTACAAACTCAAACAGAGCAAATGTCATCTGTCAAAATTTTAGACAGATCTGACTGATAGGTTAGTTTTAATACGTTGCTGAGTAAAAATGAAGAAATAATTTTTTACGTGGAAACAAAATTAAAGATATCAAAGAAAAGTTAAATAAATAAAACGATAATTTGTGAGTGGTTTTCTGTATTAAAAACTGGTCGTATGAACACGGATATGACATTCAATAATTAGACTATTATATATCAAATAACCCTCGTATGCGTTTACCTATTATATATATCTTGTTAAATCTTTTAATAGAAAAACAAATCAGACGTACTTGAGATTAACATTGATTTATTAAAGGCTTTTAATTAACGCTATTTTATTTAAGCAATTCTTGATGGCGGATATTTTTCAAAGACGCGCCTAAAAAAATTTCAAAGTGAAACAGATAATAACTATAAATTAGTGAAGTGAAGTTTCTAGTCCTCACTATAATACCTTTCAATCAATACCAATAAGTATATTCATTAAAATTGTTTATGATTGTTGGCGCCTTATATAAAATTGTGATTTGACAACATTGCTCTGGTTACGTACGTTAAACGTAGAGTCAGACAAGTTCGTGCAAGAATGCAAGCACATACAGCACTACTCGTATTAATTTGCACGTTTGAACAAGTGTTGCGGAAGAGACGGCGGCCGGCGCGGCAACGGCAAGTCTAAACGCGTTGTTCTGAATACGGAATATGCAAGTTTTTACAAGTATCAGTCGACGTTTTCGTTCTTCTGGACCCCCATTATTGTCACGCCCGAGTCTCCTGGGAATCACTGGTTTACAATCTTTAGATTCTCTTCCAGACCAAAACTGATGCTTAAAGGAACTGACTTGTAAATGGCTTAAAGAAATGGTCGAATCGAAAACTCTGTTAGAAAAAACTCAAAAGAAGAAAGAAAGATGAAGATTCTAATTCCTAAAATAATGACATTGCAATAAAATAATATAAATTTAAGGTCACTTATTTGTCAAATATTTTGGTACCATAAAAACTGATTCTGAATTGTTTGTGGTTCATTGTACCCAAATGACTTTCCTTTTCTTTGTTCAGTCGGTTGAGTCGATGTTTTCCACATTAAATAGCGATTAGTTTTATTGTAACAATTGAATATTATTAAATATTAAATTTGAAATAAATCAAACAAGAAACTGATATAATGAAATTTGCAAATAGCCCAGACTATAAAAATTTATTGTTTGAAAAACATGGAGATGAAGAAACACTTTTTCTTATTTAATGGGGTAAGTTTCCATCTCAACCTCTCCTATTATTGCTGCTCACCCCTATCTAGAGTAATTAGAGCACTGGAGGTGGTTCCTAGCCAGAAAGAGGCTCAAACTAAATTCGAAAAACCACATTTTTTGCAGAATTAAAAAATTCACGTAGAAATTTAGTCATTTTGACAACATTTTTTTGGAAATATGTTCTAAAATGTGTAAAATATTTTATCTGAAACTGCACGGCGTCTATTAGTTTTATTTTGTCTTTATTGGATACAAATTCTATCGACCTTGACCTACGTGCAAAGATATCAAAAATATTGTAATTGTAAACTAGGTCAACAACGTACTTTCTTCAAAATGTATTAATAATTCATGAATCTACAGTATAGTTCATTGTGTATTTTCACTTTTTTATCTTCTTCCAAACTGATACTTGGTTTTTTTTAAATGTTAGAATATTTTTTGCGGTTTGTTCAATTTCTATAATAAGAAACATTGACATTGTTTGTCTAGACTGGATTCAAATACTACAACCAGTATAAAAATCAATTCCTATGATAGTTTATTGACATTACTTGTATGAAATGAACTGGATTTTACTTCGGCGCAGATTGAGAGTACACATTTCAAGTTTTCTGGAAATTTTAAACGCGTTCATTAGTCAGCTCCCTGTCCCGGGTAGTTACAAAGAAGACATCTTATCTGAATGTAAAACTAACTACAAATCGTCAAAAATGTTCTAAGAAATTCTGGAATTAGAGCGGAAATTGCTCCTCAACTGACCAGGGAACACCGAACTGGCACGATCCAAGATTGAGTAATGTACATAACACATTTTGAACGCGGATTTATCTATGATCGCATTCAGCAGACGTAGCGCTAAGCTAAGTGTTCGGGAACGAGTTGACGTTTTTGATTTCTATCAAATTTTAGGTTATATTGATTTAAGAATGTGTATCCAGAACTCTTTATATGTTTTTAAAGACGGATCCTCATTCACATGACCGAATTCAATCATTTTTCTTTGATTATACAACACAGATGTTTTAACAATTATCTGGAATGGTTCTGTCTCAGTTTCTGATCACGCTTCAGCTCCTAGCACAAATTGAAACCGCTCCTAACCAAGGCGCGTTGAGTTTGTTGGGTTTTACAACATTTGCAAGTCGTTCCGGTTTTATAGGTAATGACTTTGTGTTAATACACGACCGGCATGTCGCTGGAATTGTACAGCAGTACCTTCAAGAGGTGAATATTGTAGTTCTAGATAGGCCTGCGCGCACCTCTGACTTGAATCCTATTGAGCATATGGTCAATGTTAACCTTCAACAATTGCAGGAAAATTTTTATCAATTACTTGGACGATTTAATCAGAGATTATTTGAACATCGATTTCTTTAAATACCACAAGTAAATAAATTAAAGTTTGAAATTGTTTCGGCGTGATGCTCAAGCACTCAGCACCACCTACCTAGAATGAAGTTTTCTACTTTTAATATTTAAAATTCGATTATTTCTTTGAAATTTTGTCGCTTCTCAGTCGTTTTTCCGGCATCAGCAGAGCAGATATTCAATCGTATCTTCTCTGTTACACGATTTACAATTTACTATACAGTCAACCTTTTTTAATATTTATCCAATTCGCTTTGGATTTTTGTTTGTGCTTACTTCTTGTTTCAATCGCATATTTTAACAATCCCACTGGTAGTAGCAATACTTATGAATTCCCATTCCACTTCCTGGTGCTAAGCTACCTAGCAGATATTTACTTTGTGTCACGAATCTAGGAGATTGCTTTGCGTTGGCGTTACGTTTCTATTGATATCTGTGTAGATTTATGTGTTTATGATTGTTTCCACTTTCACAATCTGGTCTAAAATATTTATTTTGCATATAATCTGATTCTCAATAATAACTTTACATTTTAAAAATGTGATCACACCAATTTGAATTTTTTTACTTTGTACTTCGACCGATTGTTAACCTGTTAAACGATATTCGCACCAAGCACCTCTAGGCACGTTTTACTGTTAGTTTTTGTTATGAATATGTATTGGATGTCTACAACATCTAATAGGTGTGAAATTTATTGGTCTAAACTTAACCAATATAAATAAAACGTTTTCGTTTTATTTTTATATAGAAACAAAATGAAAGTACCGTGTGTAATAATTATTTTGGTATTTGTTACCTTGACATTCAAATTTGAACAAATATTGTTTACGAAACTGCTAAAATTGTGGTCTTGGACGAATAATTATATATTATAAATACCGATTTTGAATGAATATTCGTCATTTTCGTCGCTACGACTTTTTTTATTTTAATATTCCTCATACACAAACCAAAAATATAATTATTCAATGGTAGAAACATGGAACTATATCATGACGTGACTTTTGACACCTGTCATTGAACTACTGTCAAAATATGACCAAACTACGTCAGAAACTGTATCATTCCGTGACTTTTAACACCTGTCATTGAACTACTGTCAAAATATGAACAAACTACGTCATTTAGTTTGTATTTGACAGCAAATTTTTGGGTGATTTTAGAAGCAAATGGAAAATAATTGTTATTTGTGTATTTATTAAACATTATTGTGCAAAAAAATCTGACAACAAAGCAGCTAAAATAGAAACCGCTGGGTAAATACTTGAGATCGAACTAATCTGATGTATCAGAGAGGTTATAGAGTAGACATATTATGACAGCGTGATGTTGCCACACATATTGTGAGAAAATTATAACAATAACAAAATGTTTTTGGATGTTGTTCGTCGATGTTATTTTCGTTATTTGTTTGCAAGTCCACAATATGACGAGATAGGTTTGATTGGACTTTAAGTCCAACTCCTCTTTGTTGTAAACTTTTCCACAATCGATTTCTTAAGACGCAGTCAAATGCTTTTTGAATGTTTATACAACCGAGGTATACTTTCTAGTTGTTTTTAACTGTTTTTCATTTATCTAACTCAAGATTCTTCTAGATTCAAAATGATCTTTATTTTTATTGTGTTTACATCTGTCTGAACCAAGTTTCGATCAATGTCACCAACCTAACCTCTCAAAAATTACCTTTCTAGAGCGCGAAATTCGAATTAAAATATAAAAATGCTTGCAAAGTGAAGTTGTTTTGTAATGGTCTCTCAAGTAAAGATGTGGACTCTTACTTACTCTCATTTTTTAGCATATTTTCATAAATTTTTGTATCCAGTATCTAAGGAATGTCTCCTCGAACACATTAAATGTCTATTTCGGACAATAACCGATAATTTGAAACTAAAAATAACCGAAAACCGGATAAATGGATATCATCATTCTTTTAGTGAAAGTTTACCTCCATATTGATAAGACATTTCGTAATATTATACAAAAAAAAAAGTGTAACACATTGTACCATCACATTAGCTGCTGATTTCTATAAACAACTATTCAAGTTAATTTATCAACAATGGTCCAATTGCCTCTTTTTATAGATATATACAGTGTGGAAAATCCAAATTGAATAACTTCTCGATTTCAATCGATTGGGACTAAAAGGACGAGTGATAGTAGTACCTAGTTCCGTATTTTCAAAGTAATGTAGGGTACTTAGAGAAATAAAAAATTTATCAGCTAATAAAAGTTTACTGGGACAACCGGAATTTCAAGGAGAGGCAGATTGAAACGGTAAAGAAATGTATTCATTAAATTTAACAATACCGTGACAAAACAATATTTAAAATTATTTTGAAATGATTTATTGTCCATTGTGATAACTGTTAACCGTTTAACTTTCATGAATTGCAAAATTTCTTTTCTAATATACCTACTACAACAAACAGAAACGACTAACAGTATCTTACGTTTCCATTAAAGAAGAAATATTATTTAATTAGAACTTTTTCAAAGATGTATTAGGAATATGTGTGAAAATGGAGATGATGATGGTGTTTCATTGTCTTTGGTATGTATTAACTCTGTTTTTCTCAAAGATACGGCTTTAATACCGTTTTTCAGTCACGCTCTAGCTCTTTCAAAACTAACATTCATTGAATCAATGTTGGTATCATAGTAAAAACCACATTTTTCCATTGTACCTATCGAAAACATGGATTAACTACTTGAATACCATTTTCTAATCTTTTTTTACGTCCTGGGTCTCTCAAAACTTTTTCTGTAATCATTGTTCACTAAATCAATTTTTGTCTTAAGTGAAAAGTACATTTTTCTATTGTACTTCTCAAAAATAGGAAGGATACGACTGGAATACCATTTTTAAGTCCAGCTTCACGTCCTGGAACTCTCACAACTCTTTTCTCTATTCAAAGTTTTCTATATCAATGCTTGTGTCATAGTGAGAAGTTTAGTTTTCATTGTACCTATCGAAAGCATGGATTAACTACTTGAATACCATTTTCTAATCTTTTTTTACGTCCTGGGTCTCTCAAAACTTTTTCTGTAATCATTGTTCACTAAATCAATTTTTATCTTAAGTGAAAAGTACATTTTTCTATTGTACTTCTCAAAAATAGGAAGGATACGACTGGAATACCATTTTTTAGTCCAGCTTCACGTCCTGGAACTCTCACAACTCTTTTCTCTATTCAAAGTTTTCTATATCAATGCTTGTGTCATAGTGAGAAGTTTAGTTTTCATTGTACCTATCGAAAGCATGGATTAACTACTTGAATACCATTTTCTAATCTTTTTTTACGTCCTGGGTCTCTCAAAACTTTTTCTGTAATCATTGTTCACTAAATCAATTTTTGTCTTAAGTGAAAAGTACATTTTTCTATTGTACTTCTCAAAAATAGGAAGGATACGACTGGAATACCATTTTTAAGTCCAGCTTCACGTCCTGGAACTCTCACAACTCTTCTCTCTATTCAAAGTTTTCTATATCAATGCTTGTGTCATAGTGAGAAGTTTAGTTTTCATTGTACCTATCGAAAGCATGGATTAACTACTTGAATACCATTTTCTAATCTTTTTTTACGTCCTGGGTCTCTCAAAACTTTTTCTGTAATCATTGTACCCTAAATCAATTTTTATCTTAAGTGAAAAGTACATTTTTCTATTGTACTTCTCAAAAATAGGAAGGATACGACTGGAATACCATTTTTAAGTCCAGCTTCACGTCCTGGAACTCTCACAACTCTTTTCTCTATTCAAAGTTTTCTATATCAATGCTTGTGTCATAGTGAGAAGTTTAGTTTTCATTGTACCTATCGAAAGCATGGATTAACTACTTGAATACCATTTTCTAATCTTTTTTTACGTCCTGGGTCTCTCAAAACTTTTTCTGTAATCATTGTTCACTAAATCAATTTTTATCTTAAGTGAAAAGTACATTTTTCTATTGTACTTCTCAAAAATAGGAAGGATACGACTGGAATACCATTTTTTAGTCCAGCTTCACGTCCTGGAACTCTCACAACTCTTTTCTCTATTCAAAGTTTTCTATATCAATGCTTGTGTCATAGTGAGAAGTTTAGTTTTCATTGTACCTATCGAAAGCATGGATTAACTACTTGAATACCATTTTCTAATCTTTTTTTACGTCCTGGGTCTCTCAAAACTTTTTCTGTAATCATTGTTCACTAAATCAATTTTTGTCTTAAGTGAAAAGTACATTTTTCTATTGTACTTCTCAAAAATAGGAAGGATACGACTGGAATACCATTTTTAAGTCCAGCTTCACGTCCTGGAACTCTCACAACTCTTTTCTCTATTCAAAGTTTTCTATATCAATGCTTGTGTCATAGTGAGAAGTTTAGTTTTCATTGTACCTATCGAAAGCATGGATTAACTACTTGAATACCATTTTCTAATCTTTTTTTACGTCCTGGGTCTCTCAAAACTTTTTCTGTAATCATTGTTCACTAAATCAATTTTTATCTTAAGTGAAAAGTACATTTTTCTATTGTACTTCTCAAAAATAGGAAGGATACGACTGGAATACCATTTTTTAGTCCAGCTTCACGTCCTGGAACTCTCACAACTCTTTTCTCTATTCAAAGTTTTCTATATCAATGCTTGTGTCATAGTGAGAAGTTTAGTTTTCATTGTACCTATCGAAAGCATGGATTAACTACTTGAATACCATTTTCTAATCTTTTTTTACGTCCTGGGTCTCTCAAAACTTTTTCTGTAATCATTGTTCACTAAATCAATTTTTGTCTTAAGTGAAAAGTACATTTTTCTATTGTACTTCTCAAAAATAGGAAGGATACGACTGGAATACCATTTTTAAGTCCAGCTTCACGTCCTGGAACTCTCACAACTCTTTTCTGTAGTCAAAGTTTTCTATATCAATGTTTGTGTCATAGTGAGAAGCATATTATCCATTGTACCTATCGAAAACCTGGAGGAAACTACTTGAATACCATTTTCTAGTTAATGTTCACTCCCTGAGTCTCTTAAAATCCTCTAAACTATATTTGGTGAGTGAGTGAGTGATGTAAATGTGGTTAACTATCATTCTTGTCGCGTCCGCTGGCTTAGACCATGTGAAGACACCTCGCGAGAGTGTGGATCGGGCTTAAAACGATTAATAGGTCTACGGACTGTACTTCATATCATATTCTATCGAGTGGTAATCAAATTCAACATATATTACATCTATTAATTTGTATAAACAATAAATTTGAAACAAAAAGCTTTTGTTACATACATCGTCTTCTATTTCAAATTGAAAATTTTCGAGGAAACAGTCAAATTGAATACCATATTGTATTAGAATGTTCCTAATACCTTACCGACTACTTAGACTTGGCAACGTCGATAATATAGACCTTCAACGAAGTGAATAGAATGTGCTTTGTACTTAGTTTCCTTGGATACGATGCTGCAACCTGCACACTTTTCAAATATATAAAACTAATATATTGAATAAATTCAAATTATAAAGAACCCTCCTAGAAATCACATTCCATGTGTATAATTATAGTCATATTCATGATTCTATTATTGTGTGTAATAATTATGTAACGTGGTCGTTTGATGATCTGTTGAAGGTCAGTTCTGTGTTTGCCAATAAAAAATATAAATACAGTAATAGAAACATTGACGACCATCATTAATCCCTTTGAATCGTTAAAAAATATTAATTGGTTTTCTATTTAACATCCGTCGATTGTTTTTGGAACAATTGGTTTAAATTCGATAATCACATACCAGCAAACAACTAAACATCAGTCTCACTCGCTAATTATTCGTAATCAACGTTTTTTCTAGCAGAGACTTTTGTTCATTATTTTCCGTTGAATGAGAAATTCTCGCAATACATTTAGAGGTGTAAATTAAACTTGACACACAAGAGGTTTGCTCTTGGCAGCTGCACTGGAACTGTACCGGTGCAGACGAGTTCATAAGTGTACAGAATTAATTCGATCGAATACAAAGAACTATATAGTGCAGAGTAGTGCAGAGCATTTGTTGTTTGTTGTATTTGAGGTTATTTGATGTGATTCAAGCCTTGTAGTATTAACAATAACTAGTTCTCTTGCACTGCTACTAAGAACAGCGACACTAGCGCTGGTTCTGTTACAAAGAACGCTTTAGTGTACACTTCCTAAATTAGTTCAGCTACCAAGAGCAAACCTAAGATTCAATTAGAACTAACTTCGATAAGTTTCGTGTCAAGTGTCAAATTTGAAAATATAAATTATTTGTTTAGTTGTTGCCGTGCTCAAGATGGGTTATTATGTAATTATATGTAATTGGAAAGTGACTATCATAATCATTTGTCGTGTTTAATTTGGCAGCTATTAACCTTAAAATCTTATACACTGTGTCAATCGCAAGCTCTCGTTTTAAACCGATTAAAAATGTTGGAACAAGGGCCAGCAACCTTTTAACAATTTTGAACAAAACTGTATTAATTTTATAGGTTTATAAAATTGTTAAATGTAATGGGGAAAGTGTTTTTATTGAATAATCTAATGTACCTGAGCTAATACAAGTTTTATATCGATACCTCGCAGCTCAATCGTGTTAAAGTTAACTAGAAAATCCCTAGGATGTAAATATTCGGCCAGTTTCATTTCGAATATCCATTAGACGAGGTAGGGGTGTCATGATATCTCGTAGACCTTTTTTGTAGGAATATTCGTGTTAAACGACCTCATAAAGTAGTAAAATTGAGCTCATTTTCGGGATGTACTTTTCAAAATGCATTTTCCTCTGCATTTTTCTGCATCTTCTGTTAGTTCTCTCTCCTGCATTTCCTTATCTACGCCTTCTATCCAGCTCCTTCGTGGTCTTCCTCTTCTTTAGGTATTCTGTTGTTTAATATTCCGTGTAGATGGCGATACTAGTTGTTTAGTTGCTCTTCTTCAGAAGTCCGTCTTACTACTCTGAAATTTCTAGTTTTTGTTCTTTTTTATACAGTAAGATGAAATCTTTAACGGATTCCGATAGTGCATCTTCAATAACACGCCTCTTTAATCCGAACCATTGCTTGTTTATTAGGAAAATCATCAAACATTGTATCGGCGCTTTTCAGGAACGTATAAAGTGACATTTAGGTCTTTACCAATTATCATCTGTGTTTCTTAAACTTATTTTCTATGAAACCAGTCTTAAAGTCGAGAAGATTTATCAAAAACAAACATATAAACATATAAAAAGGTCTAAGAAGTGAACTTTTGAATTCACACGACGCTACAAAATCATTGTTGCGTAATTTTCACAGATATATAATTACTTTATAAAATATATCTTTGTTTTATTTGTTAATTGAGCGCTAGTTACGAAAGAATGAAGTTATTCTGAACGAGAAAAAAACATATTTCTTGTAAAGGCGACCGAACAATTTAATTTGTGTGGTAATTCCAGTTTAGAATTCTAATCGTGATTCATTTGACTGTTTTTCTGTTCACGCTGATTATTAACACTTTTTTTTAACTCATAATTATTACCAGTGTTTACTTGTAAAGTCGCCCATCATCGATAAACAACTGACTCAGATATATTCTTCAAAATTTATGGGAACTCTCGTCACATAAAAATAAATATTCTGTTACAAAAACGTTAAAAAGTGTTGAAATTTTTTCCATTTGGATCCCTGATTAGTTACAATTTTTGATAGTACTTAATCTAGTCCGATATCACAAATTTTACACTATTTATTCGGTGTTTTAATCAGTGCTATCAATGAATCTTTGAATTATCAACTTTACTCATTATTCAAAATTGTTTACTGACACCTACAGCTGCTAGATTCTCGTTTTATATACTAATATCACATTCTAGAATCTTTGATTGGTGGAAATCACGAGTTTGCCGTGAGCTCTCATGAAATACGCGGCGCGTTTACCAAAACTTTCATTCCGACAATATATTGAGACAGAACCGGCTTCACGATCTATATCAGTGGACGAGTTCGAGAAAATATAACGAGCAGCATCTACACATGGCTTAAGATTGTCCTATATATTTTCTTTACTAAACTTTTCAATTTGAATCTGACTTGCGCTTTCTCTTCCCATATTTTCAAATCTTCAAATACCATTCTTTCAAAAATAGCCAACTGAGCTGTATTAACTATATCGGTTGATTCGTCAAGTTGTAAGGAAAAACAACTACAGCGATCAAAATCAGTTTTCAACTGTGAAACTAAATCAGAACTCATAGCAGCTTCTAAAAATGTAGTTTTAATCAACCCATCATCTTCATACGGTTTCCTATGTTGAGCGATGACCTTGGAAACCCGGAATGACGCCCCGGTAGCTGCCTTGTTCTTGTCTAGTGTTTTAAAAGTTGATTGTTGTGCTTTTAGCTGAGTTTTTAACCATTCCACTTGAAATAACTCTCAACATTTCCTTTCTTTCACATAACAAAAGAAACACACACATTTATTTTTAACTTAAAAAAAGTAATCGGTAAAAACAAACAAGGAAAGAGCTTAAACGTGTACTTTACACGTTTAAGCACACACATAACCTCACTCTGGTCACACGCGTGACAATAACACTCTGCGAAACAAAATGAGTAATCGACTGCAGCGCTCCCAGACACTCAGTGTTGCCAACCCACTGAGGGCCACCGCGAGCTACCCAAAATTCGCTCACAGCAGTTCAAATGTTTGATGGTACTAAATCCATACTAAATCTATTAGTGATTCAAATTTGCTTGAATAATTTCCTGTAATAAAGAAGAATGTTTACTGCTTCAATATATCGGGAATTCAGTTAAATAAATGGATGTTTTATTAGAACATCGCAAATTGCAGGAAGTGTCAAATTATGTAAAATAATTGCAAAGAATAATTGTTTCATTAGATCTTTCCAACAGATTATTCTAGATGTTGCTTGGTTGCAACGAATAATTCATTTCATAGTTAACGATACATTAATTCTAATTTACTATTGTTTCCATTGATTTATTTATAATAATCGTAGAGAGAAACCTTGTTGTTGTATAGAAAGCGAAGAAGAAAACATCCAGTAGTGTGAAGAGTGTCTTAATAAGCGGACAATGCCCTTTTTGCGAATAATTGGTAGTTCTGAAACAATGTTATCTACGTCAATTTCATCATCGATGTAAGTAAATGATATTTGCGGATATCATTATACACCAAAAAGCAAGGGGCTCATCTAAAATATGTTTTCTCAATATTTGGCTAATATTCCGCTGATTTATTGACACGTTTTGTTTGAAGAAAAGTGTTTTGTTAATCATAATAATCCTCTTTTCCATTCGTTTATTATTTTCTTTGTTTCGGCTTGTATTCACGTTATGTAATTATAGATAAATTGTTAAAAATAAACATTAGGGAAATTACACCGTAACGTAAGTGGTCGGTTGGTAGCACTGACTCATGTTTGACAGTTGACTTTGGAAATATTGGCTGCTTTCCATTTACATTCAAGTCAACTGTGACACTCAGTTATGTAAGTATCTTATACTCAGATAATGACGTCACTGTTCTGTTAATAAAAGGTACGCGTAATGTGACTTAATATTCTCAATGACCACGTAAAATTCACCACTATCATTGGTGTTCCAATCGTCTGTTACTTGCAGCAAAAGAAACGATATAAATAAAATAATATTATTTGTAAGATTATTTAGATCGATGACTATTTGTAATCATTTAGTATTTTTCTTATTTTTATGACAAAATCTGAAAACGTAATGTCCTTAACCTCGCTTTCAATCTGAGTTCACAAAACTCACTAAACCACACGATCTCAAGCTTAGTTTGGTCTTACTTTTGAAATTAAAAAAAGAAGATGCTTTAAACTGGATTATGACGTCATAAGTGAAAATAATCTGAGTTTTGATATAAATGGAAAATAGCTTTTAAAAGCTTTAGAGAGGGGCACATAATAATTTCTATGGATATACTTTGTCTAAAAACACATAATTCATTGTAAATAATGTCTTAAAATTCAAATAACCTCACACATGACCGATTAATGCATCGTCCTGTCAGCTGTCAAAATATCAATACATATAAATTTCTTTAATTCCTTGTTTCTTAGACCTTTTGATATATTAATGCATCTAAATGTTCTAGATTTTAGGTATCGTCTGTTTTAAAATTAGTTTTTTTAATAATCTTTGGATGAAAGATAAAATTTAACGTTTCGACTTTTCTTTAAGTCTTTATCAACATATTTTGACTTAAAGAAAAGTCGAAACGTCAAATTTTATCTTTCATCCAAAGATTATTAAAAAAACTAATATTTTAAAACAGAAGAGACCCGAAATCAAGACCAGTTAGAGGCATGAACATGCATATATCGAAAATTTTCTTTTTCTTATGTTATATATGGTCTCGAACGATAGAGGGAATTCACGTATACAAATATAATTCTGGCTGGGTGTCGAAAGGCAAAAGGCCAAATTAGAGAAGACTGAAGAAGTAGACAATATGATTTTTTTGAGGTTATATTAGTGTTTACAATAAAAATTGAAAGTTTGTTGTGATTTATGTTCAAATACACACTAGTGTCTGCAAGATAATTTAAACGTTAAAATTGAGTGTTGTTACTATTACTGGGTAATGTATGAAGTAGTTGAATGAAAATTTAATGGTTATTTTTTAACTTTTCAGTACACGTCTTTATATACTTTTTAACATTTGTCGAAACACTTGTTTAATTGTTTTCCTTATTTAAAAAATACGATTTTTTGAAGAATTGGGGAAAAATAGTGTACACAACTTATTGGAAAGTGTATTTCGCACTCGTTACGTTTCAGTTACTCAAACTCGTTATGTAATATACTAATTTTAGAATAAAGTAACATTTTCGTTGAAGAATCCCTTTCTGTACACATCATTACATATAACTTGACATTACTTCGCTCTAATTATAAATATATCAAAATTTTATTTCTAAACCTTTTTAAAACTTTACATTAGATTCTATGACTTTCCCGGGCTTATAAATCCATCTCATAATACAAGATTAGGTTTGAATTTGTAGTCTCTCTATCATATAATTCGTATCTATTTTTGTCACATTGTTTGACCCAATGTTAATGTTTTGGAAGCTGCTGACTATAATAAAACGAGAAGGAAAAATTTTCCTTTTCTCATTTATGTTTTATATCTCGACAGAAGCGGTTCAGAGTTTAATTTTGAGGTGCGTGGAAGAGTCCTTCGCGGTTCTTTAATGTCCTATATCCTTATAGTTCCTTATAAGGCGAAACTTTGCAAAATCCTTTTCGTTATTAATATTACTATAAAAGGTAATCAATTTTTTAATTTCTGCATGTTGTATACTTAAGTTTTACGCTGATCAATATTGAAATTTCAATTTAAATAGTGCAATGTTTGAAGACACACCACTCAAAATATTGTTTCGTTATTAATTCATATTTTATTATAAAGAAATATTCAGTACTGCAATTTTGGGATTTTACACAAAATTTTTTTACTAAAAATTGTTTTTCCTAGTCAAAATATACTTTAGTAAGTTTACTAAACTCAAAATTGTACAGGCATGTCGCTTCGTCCTTTTATTTAGAATTTTGTAGCCCAATTTTTTTTAAAATTAATAATTTTTTACATATTCATATGAATTTCAAAGACAAATTTTTTTATCAAATTTATTTACTGAGGTTTTCCCCCTTAATTGTATTATTGAGGGAATCTTTTGAGTCTACGTCGGATAAAAGGTGCTAAAAGGGGTTTTTTTGGACAAATGATTGAACCTGAAGTCTTCGATTGTACTTTTCATTGCTTACTTCAATTTATTCTCTAGCTGAGAGCACTTGTAGAACCTTGGCAATACATGGGGCATCTGATATCATCATCAGAACGTTTGACTGAAATATTTATGTTTGATATAAACGCTGAACCCCACAACTGGATTCCATATATCCAAATAAGTTGAATTATTGCCTTTTATACCAATAACTCATTCTCGGTTCGATAGATAGTTGGGATTTCTCGCCAATTATCCAATCTAGTTGTCTAAATTTGATCCCGAGCTGTTTTATTTTAGTGAAGAGGTTTTTCCTTCAAGGAAGTCACCTAAACAAATGGATTCCAAGATATTTGACTTTCATGTTCATTTATTGTAACTAAGTTGCACTAAGTGTGTTCTCTGAAGTGGCTAAATCGGCTCTATGTAGAAGATGTAGTAGAGGACCCAAAACGCTACCTTGGGGAACACCTGAGTTGATTAAATGAATGATTAGTTGTTTTTGTGTTTGACCTACTTGATTTTTCTGATTTTCTAACATAGTTCCAAGTGCCATAGTTTATCAAAGTGGTACCAAAAAACACGCGGAATTTTTTTCAGAATTTTTGGTCCGTATTTGGAAATTTTAAATTTAAAATGCAATCAATTGTTTGAAATTTATCCTATCAAGAGGCATTGAGTTCTTTAACAAATTCCGATCATTTTTTATCCTACAATTTGTAGTCGATCTCCTCAAATAAAAGGTGGGGGAGAGTGGGAACCTTGTTATGTATGTAAATATATAAATCCGGTTCTGTTTAGCTGATTTTTATAAACTTGAGTGAACCAAGACCATTAGAGGTGAACTGAATTAACAATAGTGAATACTGCAAGTCAATATCTTTTTTTGTTTCCGAGATATCTTAAGAAATGTAGGGATTTTCCAGGTGTAAATTATAATTCTCGTACTTTTCGCGTGTTTTTTTTTAATTCCTCACTTTCTGAACAGCCATCGTACATTTCGCTTGAGGTTATTATATGTCATCGTGTTGAAAAAATAGAAATAACTAGTTTTGATTAGTTAAAATTAACTTCTGCCGGTCGATGGTAAAATATGATTGAAATTGCACACGAAATCATTTCATTATTTCCTCCATTGTTTCGTTTATTTTAATTATTGATATTGAGAATCAATTAGATAAATTGAACATTATTTGAAACGTCATACGAATTGAAATAAAATAGAAATTCAATTATACAGTAGAAACAAGAATGTGTAAGTAAACTTCCAACATATCGTTGAAGACATTGCGTTAATTGGTACTAATGTGCTTAATAATTTTATTTTCTTTTGTTTTAAATTTTTACATTCTTGAGAATTTATATCATTAGTACGGAATTCAACGTTAGTTTTATTAATAATATAAAATTTATAGAATTTAGCTGCTTTCTTATGAAATTTATACAAATTTGAAACACCTGTTCTCGATTATTGTTTATTTATCCAGAAAATAATTAAATATTCTACGCAGATTCACTACAACTGATTCTGAAGGTTCCAAAATACCTCAGACATCACAAATTTCTTCCTTATCCTAACTAACCGGACTCGAAAGGTTCTTTATTCAAGCAAAGAGTTGCTAAAGAGAACTAGTATGCTTACTGGACACTCTCCGGTGAAGTACCACGCGAAAAACATCCAAAAGCGACCAGAAGAAACCAGCGAGCACCTCCTCTATGATTCCGAAGCTATCATCGGTACGATGAACAGTCAATAGTCCCGATATTTACTCCCTACCTCATAATTTACCAGACAAAAGATTACAGAGCAAACAGTTGATTAACTACGGGACAATGCCAACAAATGACTGAACAAATTTCAAATTTGGTACGGCAGAGACGTAAATAGGAGAATTAGATGAGGTTGTAGATGAGAAATGTTTGGAAAAAGATCTGTGGGATATTGATTTGATGATTTCAAATAAGTCCTCATCGATATAAGCCCTTTTTTAAGTCTTATTAAGGAAAATCTTGTAGTGAATTCAATCTTCAATCTTCTCCGGCTTATGGAGCTCCTCAAATAAATTTTAAGATGTCACCAAGATGTTTTTGTTTGGAAATAAGGTCTCCAATAGCTTCAATAGCGAATATCGATCGGTATAACTTACATTCTTTTAGATATTTGATCCACCATAAGTCTAATTTATCCTTTACAACGTTTTTTTACAACGCATTAAAATGTTGGGGGTAAATAAAGTAGAATCATTTGAATAAGTTCCAGGATTTTCTCGTTGTTTTGTATTTCTCTCTTTCTGTTCTCTTGACAGATCCACTGCATTTTTTATCGGCAATCTTTCCATCCCCATTACCTGTAGGTGCCAGTACCAAATGCTTTTTCTCGGTATATTCTATAACTGTTTGTTCAGGTTCATATGAATTTTTATTGTGTCGTTTTATTACTCTTCATAAGGCGTCTATTTTCGTGGCTTCTATGAATTTATCCATTCTTTGTACATGGTTAATTCAAGTACAGTGTCTTTTCTGGAGTCCCCATTTAGTTCGAGTGCCTTGCACAGGATAAATAGTAAATAATGATAAAGTAAACATACAATTTATGGTTTATGGGAAAAAAATATCTTTTTTCTTCGTTTGGTGGGAAAAGTTCTTATATATAGGCGCGTAATTCCCATGTAACATCGCAGTCTTATTGGTAGGTACTTACAAAAAGATTATTCTATTTTTTTTTTCATTTCTGAGGGGTAACAATTGATCCCATTGATCCCCCATGGAGTCTATAGGCTCCCAATTTGATAGAAATCTTCGAGAATTAAAATTCTATTGCAAGTAGAAAAGGATAGAATATATAAACTTTATGTACACTCAATTTTAATGATATCTATGTAACTATCAATTCAATCGACATAATTTTTTTAAAATTGGATCATATCCTTCTACGATCGAATGCATCCCTTCAATATAGTCACTTCCTATAGCCACACACCTTTCCATACGTTTTTTCCATTGATCGAAGCAGTGCTGGAAGTCTTCTTTGGTGAGGGTCTTTAGGAGCTCTGCTTTACCGTTTCCATCGACTCAAATCGGGTGCCTTTCGAAGCAGATTTTTCACTAAACTTTCAAGGAAATCTGAGGAGACCCGTTGACGCAAGAGCTTTTGGTCAGGTGTCAGATTTTTTGGCCCGTCTTGGGCGCCCTCTTAAGCACGCGATCTCGTTATTTAATAACCAGACCTCGTATATATATATACAGGTCCTTGAACTTCACTTTCAGTTACGTTAGAAGTTTAATCACAGTTTTAAAAATATCCATATTTTTCCACATACTATGGTTAATTCCATCAACGGCTTTTTGTAAACATTGATGAACTTAATCTATTTAGTTTTATTTATTACTTGAGCTAATTCGTTCGAATCGATGATAGTGGCGTAATTACGAATATTTCGGACAATTATTGACGTTTATAATATAATATATAGTGTTGTGAATTAATTTGGAAATTAATGTTGAAAATTAGCCAGAGATGGAATCGAACACGAATTGTAGTATTAATTACGATGAAGAAACTGAACCTTTGATTAAAAAATGTGGCGAAAACGACAACAAGTCGATTTTTTATTCTCTGTTCGATTTTTTTTCTATCAACTCGAGCGACTATGACAGTGTGAGTATTATGTAAATTTTATTTTAATGGCGCTTTCTTCTTCTTAAAGTACCTGGAATTTGAAAAAACGAAATCAATCGGGATGCGTTCAAGTTTTGTATTCGTTTTAAAACCGTTTATCAGTGCGGCGCTAATCATGTAGTATGAGCAGCAATCGTTGTGGGCCCCGCGCGAAACGGGGCCTTACATATTACAACCCACTTAACCCACATAAATTATAACTCGGTAACCTACATTTTTGCAAATATTCAAGCACGAGTCAAAGAGCTTACAGACTGTCATGAATGGAGAAAAAAACGAAAATGATTTGTAACAATTAGTAACAAATAATTGACAAATTGATTTGAGCATTTATTTATCTCTCATAATCGCTAACTGCAGAGTCCAACGTTCATTTTTGTCATTAAAGCACATGAAAAATAAAGAGCATTGTGGGTCAAGAACGTCTGAATTATCTCTTTTCGATATATAGAATATGATTTGCTGACCCGATGATCTCAGAACCTTCTCTTGTCCAGGCGGAAACGTCCGTCATTCGTACATGCGCAGTCCATTGCACACGAAAAGATTTCTGATACCACTAGAATTATTTAGGAAAATTACTTCGTGAAAGTTTCGAAAATAATAAAAGAAACAAATATATATTCATAATATAATCATTATTTTCAGTTATATTATATAATATATCGAATATAAATTATGTAGAAATATCAGTTTTGAATTATTGGTTTCCTTTAAAAATTATTTTACATTTCCAAAAAAACGCTTTTTCTATTTATTTTAGCTTCACCTGTGATTTGCTTTAGCGTGAATTCTTCGTATTTACACCTTTTTTATTTTCTTATCGACATTCCTAATAGAAATATTTACGTTTTTCATCAGTATTTAGCAGATTTCATTTCAATAACATTCGCAACCAAATCAAATAATGAAAAGTTATTTTGGAACTTGTATTTTATGTTATTTTTATATAGTAATTTATTGGACTATTCTTTTTCTTTTTTTTTATACCTTTAACTCAGTTCATTTTCACATCCCTCGTAGAAATATTCATGTTTCTCGGCAGGTATCAGCAGATTTCATTTCAATAACATTCGCAACCAAATCAAATAATGAAAAGTTATTTTGGAACTTGTATTTTATGTTATTTTTATATAGTTATTTATTGGACTATTCTTTTTCTTTTTTTTATACCTTTAACTCAGTTCATTTTCACATCCCTCGTAGAAATATTCATGTTTCTCGGCAGGAATCAGCAGATTTCATTTCAATAACATTCGCAACCAAATCAAATAATGAAAAGTTATTTTGGAACTTGTATTTTATGTTATTTTTATATAGTAATTTATTGGACTATTCTTCTTCTTTTTTTTATACCTTTAACTCAGTTCATTTTCACATCCCTCGTAGAAATATTCATGTTTCTCGGCAGGTATCAGCAGATTTCATTTCAATAACATTCGCAACCAAATCAAATAATGAAAAGTTATTTTGGAACTTGTATTTTATGTTATTTTTATATAGTAATTTATTGGACTATTCTTCTTCTTTTTTTTATACCTTTAACTCAGTTCATTTTCACATCCCTCGTAGAAATATTCATGTTTCTCGGCAGGTATCAGCAGATTTCATTTCAATAACATTCGCAACCAAATCAAATAATGAAAAGTTATTTTGGAACTTGTATTTTATGTTATTGTTATATAGTAATTTATTGGACTATTCTTTTTCTTTTTTTTTATACCTTTAACTCAGTTCATTTTCACATCCCTCGTAGAAATATTCATGTTTCTCGGCAGGTATCAGCAGATTTCATTTCAATAACATTCGCAACCAAATCAAATAATGAAAAGTTATTTTGGAACTTGTATTTTATGTTATTTTTATATAGTAATTTATTGGACTATTCTTTTTCTTTTTTTTTATACCTTTAACTCAGTTCATTTTCACATCCCTCGTAGAAATATTCATGTTTCTCGGCAGGTATCAGCAGATTTCATTTCAATAACATTCGCAACCAAATCAAATAATGAAAAGTTATTTTGGAACTTGTATTTTATGTTATTTTTATATAGTAATTTATTGGACTATTCTTTTTCTTTTTTTTATACCTTTAACTTAGTTCATTTTTACATCCCTCGTAGAAATATTCATGTTTCTCGGCAGGTATCAGCAGATTTCATTTCAATAACATTCGCAACCAAATCAAATAATGAAAAGTTATTTTGGAACTTGTATTTTATGTTATTTTTATATAGTAATTTATTGGACTATTCTTTTTCTTTTTTTTTATACCTTTAACTCAGTTCATTTTCACATCCCTCGTAGAAATATTCATGTTTCTCGGCAGGTATCAGCAGATTTCATTTCAATAACATTCGCAACCAAATCAAATAATGAAAAGTTATTTTGGAACTTGTATTTTATGTTATTTTTATATAGTAATTTATTGGACTATTCTTTTTCTTTTTTTTATACCTTTAACTCAGTTCATTTTCACATCCCTCGTAGAAATATTCATGTTTCTCGGCAGGTATCAGCAGATTTCATTTCAATAACATTCGCAACCAAATCAAATAATGAAAAGTTATTTTGGAACTTGTATTTTATGTTATTTTTATATAGTAATTTATTGGACTATTCTTTTTCTTTTTTTTATACCTTTAACTCAGTTCATTTTCACATCCCTCGTAGAAATATTCATGTTTCTCGGCAGGTATCAGCAGATTTCATTTCAATAACATTCGCAACCAAATCAAATAATGAAAAGTTATTTTGGAACTTGTATTTTATGTTATTTTTATATAGTAATTTATTGGACTATTCTTTTTCTTTTTTTTTATACCTTTAACTCAGTTCATTTTCACATCCCTCGTAGAAATATTCATGTTTCTCGGCAGGTATCAGCAGATTTCATTTCAATAACATTCGCAACCAAATCAAATAATGAAAAGTTATTTTGGAACTTGTATTTTATGTTATTTTTATATAGTAATTTATTGGACTATTCTTTTTCTTTTTTTTATACCTTTAACTTAGTTCATTTTTACATCCCTCGTAGAAATATTCATGTTTCTCGGCAGGTATCAGCAGATTTCATTTCAATAACATTCGCAACCAAATCAAATAATGAAAAGTTATTTTGGAACTTGTATTTTATGTTATTTTTATATAGTAATTTATTGGACTATTCTTTTTCTTTTTTTTTATACCTTTAACTCAGTTCATTTTCACATCCCTCGTAGAAATATTCATGTTTCTCGGCAGGTATCAGCAGATTTCATTTCAATAACATTCGCAACCAAATCAAATAATGAAAAGTTATTTTGGAACTTGTATTTTATGTTATTTTTATATAGTAATTTATTGGACTATTCTTTTTCTTTTTTTTATACCTTTAACTCAGTTCATTTTCACATCCCTCGTAGAAATATTCATGTTTCTCGGCAGGTATCAGCAGATTTCATTTCAATAACATTCGCAACCAAATCAAATAATGAAAAGTTATTTTGGAACTTGTATTTTATGTTATTTTTATATAGTAATTTATTGGACTATTCTTTTTCTTTTTTTTATACCTTTAACTCAGTTCATTTTCACATCCCTCGTAGAAATATTCATGTTTCTCGGCAGGTATCAGCAGATTTCATTTCAATAACATTCGCAACCAAATCAAATAATGAAAAGTTATTTTGGAACTTGTATTTTATGTTATTTTTATATAGTAATTTATTGGACTATTCTTTTTCTTTTTTTTTATACCTTTAACTCAGTTCATTTTCACATCCCTCGTAGAAATATTCATGTTTCTCGGCAGGTATCAGCAGATTTCATTTCAATAACATTCGCAACCAAATCAAATAATGAAAAGTTATTTTGGAACTTGTATTTTATGTTATTTTTATATAGTAATTTATTGGACTATTCTTTTTCTTTTTTTTTATACCTTTAACTCAGTTCATTTTCACATCCCTCGTAGAAATATTCATGTTTCTCGGCAGGTATCAGCAGATTTCATTTCAATAACATTCGCAACCAAATCAAATAATGAAAAGTTATTTTGGAACTTGTATTTTATGTTATTTTTATATAGTAATTTATTGGACTATTCTTTTTCTTTTTTTTATACCTTTAACTCAGTTCATTTTCACATCCCTCGTAGAAATATTCATGTTTCTCGGCAGGTATCAGCAGATTTCATTTCAATAACATTCGCAACCAAATCAAATAATGAAAAGTTATTTTGGAACTTGTATTTTATGTTATTTTTATATAGTAATTTATTGGACTATTCTTCTTCTTTTTTTTATACCTTTAACTCAGTTCATTTTCACATCCCTCGTAGAAATATTCATGTTTCTCGGCAGGTATCAGCAGATTTCATTTCAATAACATTCGCAACCAAATCAAATAATGAAAAGTTATTTTGGAACTTGTATTTTATGTTATTTTTATATAGTAATTTATTGGACTATTCTTTTTCTTTTTTTTATACCTTTAACTCAGTTCATTTTCACATCCCTCGTAGAAATATTCATGTTTCTCGGCAGGTATCAGCAGATTTCATTTCAATAACATTCGCAACCAAATCAAATAATGAAAAGTTATTTTGGAACTTGTATTTTATGTTATTTTTATATAGTAATTTATTGGACTATTCTTCTTCTTTTTTTTATACCTTTAACTCAGTTCATTTTCACATCCCTCGTAGAAATATTCATGTTTCTCGGCAGGTATCAGCAGATTTCATTTCAATAACATTCGCAACCAAATCAAATAATGAAAAGTTATTTTGGAACTTGTATTTTATGTTATTGTTATATAGTAATTTATTGGACTATTCTTTTTCTTTTTTTTATACCTTTAACTTAGTTCATTTTTACATCCCTCGTAGAAATATTCATGTTTCTCGGCAGGTATCAGCAGATTTCATTTCAATAACATTCGCAACCAAATCAAATAATGAAAAGTTATTTTGGAACTTGTATTTTATGTTATTTTTATATAGTAATTTATTGGACTATTCTTCTTCTTTTTTTTATACCTTTAACTCAGTTCATTTTCACATCCCTCGTAGAAATATTCATGTTTCTCGGCAGGTATCAGCAGATTTCATTTCAATAACATTCTCAACCAAATCAAATAATGAAAAGTTATTTTGGAACTTGTATTTTATGTTATTGTTATATAGTAATTTATTGGACTATTCTTTTTCTTTTTTTTATACCTTTAACTTAGTTCATTTTTACATCCCTCGTAGAAATATTCATGTTTCTCGGCAGGTATCAGCAGATTTCATTTCAATAACATTCGCAACCAAATCAAATAATGAAAAGTTATTTTGGAACTTGTATTTTATGTTATTTTTATATAGTAATTTATTGGACTATTCTTCTTCTTTTTTTTATACCTTTAACTTAGTTCATTTTTACATCCCTCGTAGAAATATTCATGTTTCTCGGCAGGTATCAGCAGATTTCATTTCAATAACATTCGCAACCAAATCAAATAATGAAAAGTTATTTTGGAACTTGTATTTTATGTTATTTTTATATAGTAATTTATTGGACTATTCTTCTTCTTTTTTTTATACCTGTCACTACTCGTCTAGGACGCGCAGTCTCGTTATTTAACAGCCAGACCTCGATCTTCATCAAGCCTGTCAACTAACTAAGCTAGAAGTGTTCATTTGCCTGGATTCAACAATTAATATTTTTTTATTAGCCAAGTTTTTGTTTCTAAATAAATAGTGTCCTTACGTGGTTATAATTTGTTATCGAATTGTAAACATTTGATTGACGAGAGAAATAATTAACTGATATATTAATCCACCTTAATGGATGTCTGCCAGCATTGAAACGTCATAAATCACGATCGGTTGCCAAATATTAACAAGGTGAATGCCAGGGAGGAAACGTCATGATATAAACGTCTTAATGTAGTTCATACACAACAGAAAAAATCCAAGAATTAAAAGAATCGGTAATAGAAATCATCTTTTATTACAGTTGCCAATAATAACGACTAAAAAAAGTTCTGAAAATGTGGGAACATTGATTAAAATAAATAATATGTTGTTATTTACATATTTTTTTCAATGAAATATCACCAGAGTCGATTCATTTTCGACTTTTGAAGCTTTTATCTGTATCTGAGTTCTACGAATCGTTTTTTGCGACAGAGGTATACGTTTTTTTGTTCTGAGAAGTCGAATTAATTTATTAGTTTCAAGTTTTTGCTGCATAGTGTGAATACATAAATCAAAGCTACAAATTCGTTATATTCGTCATATATATATTATGCACGAATAAATCCCATGTCATGATTATTATTTATCTTTTCTACGACGTTGCCAAATTGTTTAAATAATAGAATAACTCGTGTATCAGGAGAAATTACGTTCTAAACTTTGGCAATCGTGTAGCTTCGGTGTTGCAAAATTTATTGTTGCCAAAATCAGGTAGAATCGTGTCTAAATTTTTTTTGTTTTCGAATTTGTCATTTCAATTAATTATCGTGTCATATTTAATCAGCTATTGTCATAAATATTAAGATGATGTTTTAAATTATAAAGGGTGGCGCAATACAACATGCATTGCTAACATTTCCTGGCGGATATTTTCCTTTAGCTGACTGATTTTTCATGTAGACTTTATGTTTGAGCTGTCTCCACAAAAAAAATCAAGAGGCGTCAAGTCAGGGCTATGTAGAAGCCGAGGGATATCACATCTTTTGAAAATTAGGAAACATCTGTCTCACAGCCGTCATAAAGGCATTTGATGTGTGACAGGTCGCTCCGACTTGTTGGAACCAAGTTCTCGTATTCGCCATTCTCTATCCCGCAATTTCTGGAGTCAAACATCGCAAAATAGCGGTCGGTGTTAACGGTGATGTTTCGTCCTCGTGAATCTTCACTTCTTTTGCCTGAGATTGCTGTCCATACCGTTACTTTTGGACTATGCGGTGGTTTTTGATGTTTCGTTTTTGGATTTCGAACCCATTTAAATGAAAATGAGCCTCATCTTGAAAAAGGATGCTGTCTAAAGTGGAAAATCGACTAAACATTTCTTCAGCAAATGCCAACCTTGCTACAAAGTCGGTAACTTTTGATTCCTGGGTTAACTGGAGCTTATAAGAATGCAGTTGAAGATCCAACTTCAAATTTCGCTGTAAATTTCGTCGCGACAAGTTTAAACGTGGAACCGGTTTCTTCAAAACGCTTCACCCATATTTTAATTAAATTTGCACTCGGAGCTTTATTAATGTGTCTTAACCCATATTATGAACGTGCGAATACAAAAAGCGCGACGCCTTCTATCGAAGTGACTCATGGCTACTAAAACCCCACGAGGGCAGCTTTCCAACCACGCTAGACTCCCCCCGTTCTCGCACTGTTTTCCTCGTGAAAAAAGATGATGTCATATGCACGTTCTATTGGGCCACCCTGTATATTTATATATTAATGTAAATTTCTTTAATTTCTTAGACCTTTTGATATGTTTATGTTCTTTTAAAAATGATATTAATGTATATATCTACAAAAAAAAACGAATAGTTTCATGACTTATACCCCAACAGTCGCAATATCAAGAAAAAATATACTGGGTGTCTCATTTGCATTTGTTGGTTATAAAGTTAAAGGGAGAAATCAGTTTACAATGAAAAAATTTGTTCGTTGTAGATATTTTTAAATAAAAAGGTTTTTTTTGATGTCTCAAAGACTCTGTAGCTTTTTCGATATAAAATATTTGTTTTTTTACCTTATTTTAATTTTATTACTGCGAAAACTTGACATTCCATGTTACACTGACACACATGAGAATTTCTAAAGGTATTTCTCCAATTTTAAGTCAAAATAAGTTGAGAAAATTAATATTTTGAACCAAAAAATATATTAGGAACATGAAAAAAGAAGTTTTCACCGATTTCCAGGGTATTTTCTTAAAGTTAAAAGTAAAAAGCTAAAAACTTGAGATATTTCTACGATTTTTACTTTTGAACCCCCTTCTTGGCCCCCCGTAAACTATTTTTCCTTTAATTTTTGTTATATTCTTTACCTTTCCCAAAAGTTTTCATCCTAATACTATTTTTTAATAAAAAATTATTAACGCTGGTCACAATATTTGCATAATTTGCACATTATTGAAAAAATGTCATTTTTCTGGAGGTAGAAAGAAACCTACGGTAAAACAACTTTTCCTTTTAACAAAATTTTCAGAATATTTGGTAAAATTTGATGTATTTATTCATAATTCCAACACTATGAATGAAACTCATTAAACAATTAAGAAGCTATCCGAAAAAGTATTATTATTTCCTAAATTATTAGTTGGAAGTAACACTCCATAAATATTAATGATTGCAATCATTTTATTGCGCCATTATTGTCCATAGAAGATAAACGAACACGGTGGCAAATTGTATAATACCACCTCGATTAATTACATCTCCAATTTCGAAATATTCCTACAAGAGTAAATTTAAATTGTTTTTAAAAATACTAAGGGTTCTTAGTAGCCAAAGACCGTTAAGCACGTTACACACTTTGGCTTGAACATTTTGATGCCCTGCTCTCTCACAGATTACGTGGTTTGCAGTTTCATCTTCTTCCATGTACCAGCGGCACTCTGGATCGTCCGATATGCCTATGGTGTAAAGATGGCGTCTTAGATAAACGTGTTTGATCGGATTTCGTGACTATTTAAGCGACAAAACGTCCTTCTATTTGTGTTTTCGCTTATCTCACGCTAGGTGTCTCTTTCCATCTCCTTCGAGCCTGTTTTGCGCCATTTGGTCACTGCTCATCAAAATAATTGGACATTCACCGCGATCTTCATCCAGATTTTGACATGATCAAGTTGGTCTAGCCTTCGTGGTTGTTCAAATCATACGCTATCTTCAAGATTTCTAATTGTATCACTAGATCCAAGAGTGAGAGATCCAGCGAGGGTCCTAATTGGAGCCGTACTCATGGATCTTGTAATATTGAGACAAGCGAGGAGCTGGACTTTGTCCAGTCGAACTCTTCTTTCTGCTTTCTCTGCACATGGCCACCACACGATGTCCCCGTACGTGGTAAGGAGTTTAAGATCCCATGTACAATTGAAGAACCTTTTACATGTCCAAAGGGCGAAAACTAAGGGTTGCTACCCGTAATTTATAATATAGTATTGTAGGATATTTCAGGTAATTGTATTTTATACTCCGAGAGAACAATAAAATACTTAATTTCGCATATTTATGAAGAAATCGCTTTATTAAACTAACTTATAGTCAGATATGTATCTCTAAGGGGTTTTCAGAACTTACAACTCTACAAAAATTGCAACAGGTATTTAATAAGAGTGATGAAAGATTTTTTGCATTTGTTTAAAATAATTTCACGTTTATTGTCAATTCCTGCCGAGTCAAAATTGACGAAAAGAGTTTTTTCGGTGCTGAATAGCAAGAAATGCGAGACGAAATACACCAAACGTCTCTGAATTTGATAAAAAGTGAATTAGTTTTAAATATAGATGGTATTTGATGGTTCAGTAGAGATACTTTTTTCATTCAGCAAACTGCAAAAAACGTGGTTTGAAACGTAATGAATAAAAACAAATTCGTCGCTTTAGAGTCTAAATTTACTAATTCAATCTGTCTCAAAAGAAAAAGAGACGCTCGCTCTGTAAAAATTTGTTATCCTGGGAATTAGCGGACTTTCTAAAAACAACTTTTTACATTATTGAAACTTAGCTGGCTGTTTGTAATTTCTAATAACTATTTTCGTTGATTTTAGATAAAAGAAGTCTACGTTTTGATTTCGTAATTTGACGGTTATTTTTTCTTATATTCCTTTATTATTTACTTAAAAATTTACTCGCCTTTCCAAAATTTTTATCGAAAATTTTGATAAACCAATCTACTTTTTAATTTTTTCTCTTTCCTGAAATGATTTGGCTCAACTGAAAGGCGACGAATTGTACTTTATTTTGATACTAAGCATTTTTTTCTTACCTAAAAAAATCGATTCATTTTAATTGCAGAAAGGTGGAAGCCCCAGAAATACTTTACCAAACACAACAATTTTAAATAAATAATTATTGTGAATTCACTGGAACGTTCAATTTAATATTAAATCGATTTTTTTTCGTAAAATACTTTTAGAATTGCACAGATTTAATTCGAAAGATGAATGACCCCTTCAATTATTTATAACAAACGCGAAGTCGAACCGCAAATTCTTCGACAACAGACGTGGAAAACAAGATGTCCGTCTAATTGTTTCTATACATGTTCGAAATGTTTTGCCAATACACGTGCATTTCGAATCGAACGTGTCTTGTAATAAATAAATAACTTGGGTAGTGCTGACAACAATTAACCGGTAGTAGAATTGACAATGAATTTTACACTAAATCGATACATGTCCATTTTAAATCAATAACAATAAAATTACAAGCTCAAATTTTGGTTATAAATCGATGTTTATCTAATTAGTGCGTATTTTGTAAAATGATAAAACCTACATGAGAAAATAAATTAATAAGCCTAATATAAAAGCAGTACCGATAAATTATTATTAGAGAATTAGTAGGGAAAGGAAGAGAATATAACAAAAATGAAAGGAAAAATCATTTACCAGTTATCTGAGATCGGAAAATGAAAAGAGAATGTTTTTTAAACTCCCAACAGATGTCAGACTGCGGATACTCTAAGAGGAGGTCTTACAACCTATTGGAACGGAACGGAACGGAAATGATGTCATAAATTTGTAGGTTGATATATTCCATACGAAAAAAGTTATCTTATTATCTAGATAATTTTGATATTCAGATATTCAGGAGCTTGAACTTCATTTCTCTTCTAGACCGATTACACTGAGCACTTTGAACAGTTTGTAATTTTGAATAAAAAAATTATGTTATAAGAACAAAATGACGGTGCATAAAGCAGAACAGCGACCCGGATGACAATACACCATCATCTACAAACCCGTTAACACTTCGACGGCGTTATATGATATACATAGTGTTCATAAAATAAGAACATACTATTCATAATAATGAATTTATTGGACTGATTTATTTTTATTTTATCTAATGTTATTTACACAAAGCAGAAAGTAAAATACTTCTTGGAGTTTTATCTTTGGTTGCATGATCAAGTCAAGTTTCGTTGATTCGACCTAAACTTTCCCAAGATTTCTTTGGACGTCTTCGTTTTATCTTTTCCATTGATGTAGTATACCAAAGTTCGTTCTGTATTCATTAACATACCGAAAGTTGCATTTTGAGTGTTCCATGTAGTGAAAGTGACACTGCAAAACACTTTCGGGACGCTCTGAAGTATACAACTTTAATGTTGACAGTTGACAGTTTCACTTCGATGATTTTGTATAACCTGAAATTTTTAATTTGCTGAAATTATTTGTTTTATCCGAAGTTTTGTCTAAATTGATGAATAATGATGAAAAATAAAGCATCAATGATGAAGAGTTACTTGAATTCACGGCACCTGATCTCAACGAAGAAAGCAATGCGGCCGTTCTTAATTCTTTGCCGGATAAAACTCAGTGTAATTAAAAAAGTTTTGGATTTTATGTATCGTCTAAAAAGTGTTGTGTACGCCGCTCGTCTCGTAATTTTCAGACTTTCAGTACTTGGCATACATTCCCTTTGTGCTCTTCATTCTACAATATATCTAAAAACTATTAGCTATTGTTTTTGAATTGTTTTGATTACAGGTTTTATAATCAAGTCTTCTTTTATTGTTATTTCGTTTCTTATTCAATCTTTTTAGATATTACCTCTGAATCTTCGTAAGTACTTCTTTTTTGCTGCTTGAATTGATTCATTTTGGTATTACTTGTTAAATGTCAACCGCTTTAATTTTGAATTAGTTATGAGATCTATCTCAGGTGCCATTTGCTAATAGCCGGTATTAGATGTTAACCATATTGTAAATAAAATGGAGAAGAGCTTGGATCACTGCCTAAATTCTCTTGTGGTGCACTGTGGCATATGTTTCTTATGTGCAGAATTAAATAAGATGGATGCTTTTTGTACAATTGCCATTGCTAGATTACTCTTTTGGAATTAAACTTTGAAATCTCAATATAAGATTATTAAAAGTATACTTGTAGTGTTGATTATATATAGGGTGTAGATTCTTATTTGCTCTGAATTAATATTTAATTTAGATCAGATGCTTGCTGTTTTTGATGTCTGATTATAGTAAGTAAATTTCTAATAACCAATAATGGTATGATAATATATTGTTTATGCCTTCTCAAGGCTGTTTCTAATTCACCATGAAATTTACTTAATACAAATGTTTCAAACATCGATTTGACGTAGCATCTTTCAGTGGTAGAGACTGTGCGTCGCGATAAACTCAATATGGCCAATTTGACACCTGTGCGATAGCACGTTTTTTTTTCTTGTATGTTTTGTGTACTTTTATAGGAAAGTTTTTCAATATGACGGACAGTGCCCAAAATAGAAGATTTTCATTGATGAATTTTCCAATCTCATTTCCTCCTACCCAACAGAGGAGGATGTCAGTGAGGAGTTTTTATTGGGTTATGGTTAATCCACTGGTAATTAGATCTTGTTTATTGTTACTTAATTACATGAATTTTTAATTACAATATTTATGAAATATTATCTTTTATTCGTAACATATTTGTACCTGAATATTTTTACAAAGACCAAAATAGGTCGAAACATCAATTTTTATCTATTTTAAAAATTAACATTCCTTCAACAGAAACTTAAAATCAAAAATTTTTATCGGTTAAAGCATATTAATAAATCTAAGAAGTGAAGAGTTGAAGTAATTTATGAAAATATTAGAACAAGATCAAATTAATGCTTAAAATCACAACAGAATGTAATTTATTATAATTTCTAGAATGTATAATCTCAAAATAATATAATCTGATCAAAATAAAACAAAAAATTCATTTTATTAATCAATTATTTGAAACAAAACGCTTAGAGATTTCACTCAAATCATATTTGCTATAATTGTTCTTGTTGCATATGGAGTTCGATCGATATTTTTCTTTGATTCATTAACAAAGTTTTTTACAATTTCGCAAACTATGAAACTACGAAAATTAATTACTTTCAAAAAATTTCGTTATTCTTAGAAATTAAATCATTGGGCAGCTTTCAAATTCTATTTTGCTAAGTTCGAAACGCTGGAAAATAGGCAACCAATTTTACTCCATACCGATTTTGAGTTTAAATTCAGAAATTGTAAAATTCTAATTAAGAATTACTAAACTAAATGTTGAGAAAAAATGATTTATCATTAATAATTTCATAATCGAGTATTTAATATTGGATACTATTGATATTACGAACAATCTTATCGATTTTATGCAGAAACATTTACTTCCGGCGATACCGGAAGTGGCCATTATCTCAGATATCGAACCATAGATAACTTTGATATATCTCATCAAGATCTATCTGGGTGTGAAAAGTCATGATGATTGACGCAGAAGAGTTTCTGCGGAAAAAGTATGAAATGCATTATTTTTACGAAAAATCAATAGATAAAATGAAAATTCAGAAATTTTTGTAAGGTTAGGTTTTTTGATAAAAATGATGCATTTGCATTTTTTTCACATAAACTCTTCTGCGCATGCGTCAATCGTCATGACTTTTCACACACAAATAGATCTTAATGAGATCTATCGAACAAAGTTATACATGGCTCGATATCTGTTAGCCTATTACCAAATAATTACATGGTAAAAAAATCATTACGAGGGTTGCTACCTAAGTTTTAAGATAGACAAATGAAAACAAATATTTATTTGGATATGGCTTAAGCATTCCGCGGAGGATGTGACGTTTTAAATGTTTAAAAACGTTTTTGTTTGAATTGATTTGTATATCAGGTTTTGACATATTCACATGAATGTTGCCATGTCTCAAAATAAACTTCGTAGTACCATTTACTTTTATTTTTGCCTAATTTTGTTTCCTATATTCTCGAATCTTTAATTTTTTATTAATGAGCCCTTCAAATTAACTGAAGTAACCCATATAATTAAGATGATTCGGTATTGAAAAAACAATAATAATGGAAAGTAAAATAAATTTTCATATCAATAATTAATTTATTCAATAAAATCCGTATCTTCTATATAACAAATAACAGATTTTTCCATTTCTTTCATGTATATATGATTTGGTATTATTTTTCCAAGAAATAATTATAGATGTCACTGTTTTTCAGTGATATAATGGTTGCCTACTTTCCACTTTATTGGAATCTAGCTGATTAGTAACTTTTTTATTAATTTTTAATACTTATCTGTCCAATTTAATATTGAAAATGTAATTTAAAGAAATTCAATACCTAACCTCATTAACATTACATAGAAACAAAATACGCACCAACTTTTCAAATCGAATTGATTTCACCGAAGTATTATTGTAATTTATTTTTACCACGTTTCACTTCGGTGATAAGGCTGCATGTAAAACATGTACTCGGCGCAATTTTGTAATATAGGTTAATAGGTTTTTATCATTAATTTTATTACAAAACATTGGTCAATAACCATCCTCAATATAACTGGCTTTAAATTTGGTATTATCTCGATACTTCATTCCTCTAGTAGAATCTATCCAGCGACATCTATTGTGTAATAAATTCAGATAGAGTATTATAATATAATTATTATAATTTCTGGTTACTTATCTTTAAACGTGTCCAATTAATTCTAGTAATACAAATATCATTTATTTTATAATTTAACTTAATAATCTATATAAATTTGCTTTTCTCTTTTAATTGAAGTGATAATAAAAGTTTGATAAACACTGTTATAAACACTGTATTCATAGTCTATTTGGATTTTGTGTCATATTAAATTTATTGCGAAATGCATTTGTAGTATCGCTACAAAGTATAATTTTTTCAGTTTTGTGAAGAATAAAAAATAATAACTTTCCTAAGGGCACAAATTATATCAGAGGGCACATTTCCAGGTATAAAGACGGTATCTTTAATCCCTGTAATCAACTTGAAATGTTTATAATTGGTAAATAAAGATTTACCAACAGAGTAACAAAGAGTTTGTAATTCATTTACATACCGAAAGTTGCGTTTTGAGTGAAAATGACACTGCAAAACACTTTCGGGACGCTCTGGTGTAGACAACTTTAATGTTGACAGTTGACAGTTTCACTTCGATGATTTTGCATAATCTTAAATTTTTAATTTTCTGAAATTATTTGTTTTGTCTAAATTAATGAATGATGACGAAAAAGAAAACATCAGCGATGAAGAGTTACTCGAATCCACGCCAGCTGATCTCACCGAAGAAAGCAACGCGGCCGTTCTTAATTCGTTGCCGGATAAATCTCGTGCAAGGTACGAAAAACAGTACGAGCTGTTTATGAAGTGGTGTTACTACTCATCAGAGGCACCAACTTTGTATTAATTTCTTTTGTGCTACATTTTTTTTTTGTTTTTAAGCGCCGTTGAATTAGAAAAATTTCTTCCACTAACGTTTTCTGAAATAGTCATCGTCACAAGTTCTCCCGCACGTAGGTCATCTTCTAATGATTCTAGTTCCCGGCAAAACAACTTTTATAGCACTTTGTATATGTTATTGAATAGATAAAAACAACGATTTTCCTTGACTACATAATTTCCATTAATAAATTTCACGGTCTTGTGAAAATTTACATAAATATCATTCAGTCTTACGGGAATATTATTTCGAATTAAACAAATCATATTCATGAATGAAACAAACAACAATTATGATATAATAGTAATTATTTAAGAATAATTTAACTATCTAATTAACTAAAATTTTCGAGAATCGATATTGTAGATAAGTAGAAAAAAGTATAAGGTGCGTGCGCATATTTAGAGAAAAAACAACCTTGGTACTTACTAGAACGGAAGTTCTTAATAGTACGTTTCCTATTTCGAGAATCGTTTATAATGACGTTTGATGGGAGAATATTTTTTCTCTAATAATTGTTTTGTATGAACAAATATAATTTACAAACAAACATTCGTAGATATATTCACTTATTTTGTATTACATCACTCAATGTCAAGTCGCGTGAATGACACACAGATGGCGCTGCCATTGTCAAATCAATATGACGTTTATGAAGTACCAGCTTTCAAAAGACTATGTGTCAAATTTCATGACATTTCGACTAGTCAGAAAAAAGTGATAGGCATTTAAGTAAGGTTACTTACTTACTACAATGGATTCAAAATAATTACGTGTGTTAGTTTAGTTAAGAAAATGTGAAGCATTGTTGCTGGAATTATCTCCTGATGAGAACCTGTATAGGATTAGTATTTAAAATAGCATAAACACACATAGTGTGTTCTAAATAGTTTTAACATCCAGAGAACAGTAGTCTAATTATTGCAACCACTTTATTTATTTATATTTTATGTAAAAAAATAGTTTTTCAAAGTTGTGAATTGAGTTATTTAGAAATTGTACCAAAAAGGAAACATCTTGTCACTATTGCTGATAAGAAACCGAAAATAAAAATCCGATATAAGCTTTCCAGAAACGCTTTCACTCATGCATTCAACGTCGAGGCATTATTTTGAAATATTGTTTCAAATAAAACAATTCACCGAACAATTTTCGATCGCCCCTCGTATATTTCAAGCAACGGCCTTGTAATGGTCATCATTAAAAAGCTTGCAGTATATAAAAAAGTAGTAACACACCCTGTATCAACCGATGATATAAAATAACTGCAACGCCAACAAAAAATAAAAGAAACCATCGATGAGAAAAACTTGCTAATTGTTGTAGTCTATAACTCTTCAGATCATGACAGCATCTTCTTCTTTTTATATCGTGGTTATTTCTGTAACAAGAACTCGATATCGAGATGCTAAAATTACATCTTCTAAACTGGGAACGTTGCAAGTGGTAATATATTTACCTGAAGACATAAATAAATTGAAAGACGTGAGATGTTCTACAAGAGATGATCGTGTAGTACAGGACCGTACTTGCAATGTAGTACAGTCGTGCGCAAAATTTATTTTTCAAACATCGATATAACATAACAATAATAATGAAAGTGTTTCAAAAAAATTTTACATGTAATGACAGATTAGTTTTGGTATTAGACATACTACTTTCTGTAATTATTTTTTGAAAATAAATGGAGTAGGTCGATGTTTCTAACATCGATGTTTCACTTTTCAAAATATCGATGTTCTAGGATCGACAGTTATATCGATGGTATGAACATTGTTATCTCATTACGTTTGATAAATATGGTACAAAAAATTATCCGAAAAAAATTATGATTCATTCGTACACGTGTTAACTGGTTACTGCTAATGATCATGAAGTATGAAGTTGGTTACACACATTATGACACGTTTAATGTGGGATTTATCACTAACTACAAAATTTTTATTAAGTAGCACATAAATTAGTTTTTAATATTAATATGTTAATTATGAAATATGTTTTCACTTAGTAGTTGCATCTCTTTTTGTTTTTATGAGACGAAATGTGATAGTCAATACGAAATATTTTGAAATGAATCCGTTTTTTATTACGAAAAAAAGGGTTTCAAAGAAAGTTAAAATATTAATAAAACTCTAAAGTAATATTAATGCAAGTAGTGTAGAAAATCTCAAACAGAGGACAGGCCAAAAAATACATAGTGTTTAGTACTGATGAAACAAATCATGAGAAAGAACAATAGATTTTCATAGTTTTTTTATTTTTTTTATCCTCTTAGTAGAAAATTTTCTTCTAAACAATGAAACAATAGATGAACCAAGGAAATTTTCCTTTTAAATTATTTTATGAACATAAATCTTTTCATTTTTCTAAATTTCCAGCAAATTCTGAGTCATTTGAAAATTGGTTGAAGTATCAAACAAAGCTGTCTCCAGAAATATAAAAAAGAAGAGTATATCAAGTTCTCTTAAATTTTCTTCTATACAATAAAGCAATAGATGAACGAAAGAAATTTTCCTTTTAAATTATTTTATAAACATAAATCTTTTCATTTTTCTAAATTTACAACAAATCCCGATACTGATTTAAAAATTAGAGAGAGAAATGGATGAGTTATCAAACAAAGTCAGCCTTCAGGAAAATAAAAAAGAAGAGTTATCTATAATAAATTACATATGTGTCATCTGTCATAATAATATTTATTTAATAGCTTATTTCGATATATGAAATTGAATTACTTTTAATAAACTTGTATATAAAAATTTTAATAGATTATAAATATTACTCTAATCAAGACCATTTAAAAGTTGTGTGTATATTGATTGAACATAAGTTATTTACAAACTTTCAATATGGAAAAATCTTTTTGCAAAATAATTTTTTTCTATTCTAGGGGCATTTAAAATAGATTCTTCTATCAGGTAAAAAAATTAGCAGTTTTAACACTAATATCATTACATCATAAAACATAGGAAGTCTGTAATTGGCTTATAAAAATAACATATTTAAGGAAACCGCGATGTACACTCTTTTAAACCAGTATCACAGGGTTGACGTCCTTTGAATAACTGGACGACCTTGGTAATTACAACCTTTTGCGCCCACATGGTAGTATCCAGCAGCAAACAAGATGCAGTTTATGCAGGACCGGTTAAAAATATGCTTTTTTAAAAATAGTAATCATCAAGAAAAGATATGTTTATTTATATTATTATTTAGTTACATTGTAATAAATGAAAATATTGCTAATTTAATACTTGAATCTTGGACGTAGTTAGACAATACACTTTTCTGTATATCCAGAATTTAGAATAAAGTAATTAAAAGGTAGTAAAAAATGACTAATCGATATGAGGGTTACTTTTTCAACTATATTAGTTAGTTTTTCACAAGGGTTCCATTCAACTTACCTAACTAATGTTTGGTTGGTTGTTAAACGAAAAGTAAACAGTTTTTTTGCTAGATTTGAAGCTTACATGCACTAAAAATGGATAAAATCATTTATATCTTCTCCCTCTTCTTCTGTGCGAACCTCGACCTCCCTAAATTTTTCCAATTGCTTATTTTTAGAAGAACAATTGCCTGCCATCTGTTCCAAGTTTTTTCAATTGGCTCATGCCCTTAACAATTGAATTCAACTATTTTTACTTTGTTTGCACATCAGCACTTTATCTTATGAGTTCTAGACCATCACCCAGCTTAAGATTCCCAGTTTTCTGAAATTGATTCTTTTTTTTTTGAGAGGTGTGGAAATACTTTTTATGTGCAATGTGTGGGACTACCGCATCGTTCCTGAGGACACCCTATCCACTAAAACCGTACCTCTTACTGCTTCCACCTTTCTAAACCTTTAGGACTGCGTAATCATTACCCCAAAAGCTCAGATTGTCTTCTGTATTATTTCAGTATGTTACTGTTGAGTTTTCAGGTATAATATCTGTTTCATTTCATTCAGTTTCATCTTAAATTAATTAGTCGGCGAACTTTTAAACGTGCGCCTGCGATCGGCCCCTAAACTGATTCAGAAACATAGTTATTGTTAATTTCATGTCGTATCAATATTCCTGGTATTCTGAACTCGTTCATGATAATACATAGTTTGTTTCTATCAATGTAGGTATGATTCTGTTAATGGAACAAACTATTTTGAACGAGTTCAAAATACGTCAAATTTTTTGGTCAATGGTGGATGTATCTCGTTTTCACCTCCAATAAGTTCTTCTGCATTCTCAAAAGGATTTTAATGTCCTTTTTGTTGCTCAATCTTGAATTCCAACATTAGAAGATTACATAATATCTATAATTATTGGGATTAAACATGATCTCATTCGTAAAAACCCACAACTAAATAAAAAAAAAATACATTTTATGATGTTATAAGACAATTTTTTTATTTTGCCTTAGGCATTTTATATAGTTAATTGATAATATAATTAGAATTGAACGCGACTTATAGAATTGAGTTAATAACCAAATAGAATAAAATTAACGGACATGTTTGCCTCATTTCTCCATTTTGGTATCTTTGTTAGTTCCTATTTGATTGATTAACATATTCTCTTTCTTACCTTGGAAGGTCCTACATCAGGACTCTATTGAAGCTAGTGAAGCTGTACGACTTGGAGTTTTCTTAGATATTGCAACTCAAAGATTAATGGATACATGGCCGTGTTTTATTTAGTAATTATATGACTTCTCGAAGCACAACATGTTTATAATCGAAGAATCGATACTGCTCTGATTTTGATTTGTTATTTGGTTAGTTTATCCAATATAACAACACGTCGATTAGTTGCAATAGAGAAATACAACAGTCTATTCAGACAACCTTAAAAACAATATCATCAAAATCGCGAAACGCTCCACTGGATTCGTGACACCAGAGTAATACTCTGCTGGGTACCTGGACACTATGATAGATAAGCTTGCTAAAAATGGCGAAGACACAATGTTAGTACCGATGAAATTGTTAAAGATGTTATTGACACAAAAATCACGATATAGAAGTGACTGCACGATAACCAAAGCGATTTGGCCAAGGATCAATGAAGAAACGACGTCAAATGTCAAAAATTAAGAAGAGTCGTTAGTGAACTAAGTTTCCAAATCTCTGTCTATAAGTGAAACAGGATTTATCTAGATCGAGCTGCCCGTATAAACCTAACCTAATATACGTCCATGCGCCACAGAATTCGAAGTTTTTTGACACATACAATATTCCATAGATAATTATGACCCCTGTAATTCACTTTTAGTAATATAAAATGACATGAATAAATGTTTGTAATTGTACAAATGATTTCATATAACTGTTAATATCGCAATGAGATTACTTCTTAAAACCGGTTTAATTTATTATTCTAAATACAGAAAGTAACGTTATGAAATAAATAGAATAAAAAGCTTGAGAGTCCGGTTATGATTATGGCGTTTCTCGTAATACGTAGGCAGATTTGCGATGTCTATTTATATACATTCAAGTATATTCTAAAGGAAGTCGACTCAGCTTGCATATCGAAACATTTTCTATTTTTTACTTTTAACGCAGCATTATCACTTTATTTGCTTCTGTGTCATAACATATTCTTAATATTAGGTTAGAGAACATTAGGAACAGGGAAGTCCCAAAACGTCTATCAAGATTAACGTCAACCAATGGATGTCCGAACTCTTTTTCAGTTGGTATTACTTGCCATACAGTTAATAAAAGTTCTTCGGGACGAATCCACATGAAAGATCTACCGGTGAAGATCTCATTCAAGACTCACGGGTGGCATGTACAATAACGAAGGAAAAAATCAGAAGTCACGTAATATAGTCCAGATTTATTACCAAGAGATTCTTTTTTGACTTTAATAGCTACTAAGATGACTTAAGTAGACTAAGTGTCTTGATTTCAATTGGCAAATGATTGTGCGCTTTTTTCGCATTGTCCAGTATTGAGCCCTTTAATTAATTCTAAAAATGGAGTAGGTGGACAATGACAAAATAGGATTAGGCAAATAGATTCAAATATGAATAAGGAAAAGGAAAATAGAATTTCACCTATAAAAATTGATATATCAATAATCTCATCTAATTGAGTAGTTTTCTTTTTGGTTTTCTTTATCGTTTTAGGCTTCGTCTGCTGTTATCATTTGTTTTATTTGTTTCTTCTGTTTCTATACTTTTTTTTGGTTATGGACCTCCTTAGAAAGAGAGGGAGATTTGTTAAATTGTTTTTGTGTGTAATAGAGACATAGGATTTGGTTAATTTCAGTTGTAGCCTTGACGTAAGGTAACTGCAAATTTGAGGTTATGGTAACTTTAGTATCCACTCGTTTTATGTCTGTCCGCCAACACCGACAAAAAAATGAATTAATTGGAGAGAAAAAGGGCGTGACGAACCGAGTTTTTGTAGTCGATGTGTGAGTGAGATCACTCTGAGTTGCTATGCAGGAACGGATACAGCCGTAGCTGTATTATTGTCTTTTTTCGGCCATGAACTGGAACTGGTTCACCAGGCTACCAAAAAACCTACAAAACTTTCGATTTTACCCTAACCAAGTCTAAAAGTCCATGATTCTTTTGTGTATCATTATAAAAGTTTACACAGTATGATATATATATATATATATATATATATATATATATATATATATATATATATATATATATAAATTAAAAGATATACCGAGACGCGAAATAATTAATATTTGCGATTTTATTTTGTCAATTGATAATATATATTCAAAAATTGTTAAAGTATCAGTAGATGAATAGCTGGTTTTGTTACAGATCGAGGAGGGTGATCGCGGCCCATCAGAGATGACCGCGTCCCTCGGAGTAGGCGGCGAAAGCGGTGGCGATAACGCCAACCACGGCCATGACGGATCCAATAACCACAACGACGTATACACAGTATCGGTGACCGGAGCTTACGACAATAAAGCTTTCAAAGGCGATTCTAATAATGGAGGCCCAAAGAAACCCCCGCGGGACATAACCGACGAAGAAGCTTTCCAACAAGGCAAATTCAAATTGTCGACTAAAGAAAAATGGAGAATCCTCAAAAACGTTTCGACGATTTCGTGCGCCTTCATGATCCAATTCACAGCTTTCCAGGGAACGGCAAATCTACAAAGTAGTATAAACGCTAAAGACGGACTCGGTACGGTGTCCCTTTGTGCAATTTACGCGGCACTAGTAGTGAGTTGCATTTTCGTGCCTACGTTCGTTATAAAAAAACTCACCGTTAAGTGGACACTTTGTTTTTCATTGATGTGTTACGCACCATACATTGCCGCTCAATTTTATCCTAGGTTTTACACGTTAATACCAGCTGGTATACTCGTCGGTATCGGCGCCGCTCCCATGTGGGCGTCGAAGGCAACGTATCTCACACAAGCCGCCGGAGTTTATGCCAAATTAACAGATCAAGCTGTTGACGGTATTATCGTAAGGTTCTTCGGCTTCTTCTTCTTGGCATGGCAAACCGCTGAATTATGGGGAAACCTCATTTCTTCATTAGGTACGTACAATTAAAAATATCACTGCGATTTTTCTTGTAAACTGAACCAACTTACCAAAAATTATCAATATAAATATACTTGAAACACCAGCCGGGGTATTGAAATGCTGTTCTCATCCATTTAAACAATTTTCAATCACAAAAAGGTGTATTTATACAGTAACTATTCACTAAAACTCAACCACTAACACTAATTTATTTAAATAAACCGTTGCGTTCACTTTCTACCAGAACGTTTGTTTCCTAGAAATTCTTAGTTTGTCGTAAATGAAGTTTAAAGTCACAAAGACAAGCATACCTCTCAAGAAATACCCGGCGCGTCCACCAAACTTTAGTTTAGACGACATATTGGCACAGGACCGGTTTCATGGTTTATAATATAAACTCGTAACATTATATTATGCCTAATTCATTGGAACTGAGTGAAGAAATGGATGGCATAACGTTTCCATCTTGAACTAAAGCAACTTTTAGTTTAGTTTAGTGGTATATGTATAAAAAACACCATAAAAGACAGAAATCACTCAGTTCATTCTCTTAAGCTTATAGCGAGACACAAAAGGATCAACTGACCAGTTTAGTTCGCTAGACATTCGTGAATACGAGGTCTGGCTATTAAATAACGAGCCTGCTCGCCTAGATGGCGCCCTAGACGCGTCACTATTATAGTATTTGCGCAGTAACGGTTTTAAAACGAACGTGTCTAAAACCATTCTCAAATTTCTCGTTAAATTGAAAAAAACTTCCAGTGAATGCTATAAATTGTTGCAAGACGCCTATGGGGACAATTCTCTATCTCGTGCGCGTGTTTTTGAGTGCTGTAAGCGCTTTAGTGAGGGCAGAGAAAGCAAATTAAAATTCAAGGCAATGTTGACAGTTTTTTTCGACATTAACGGTATCGTGATGACTGAATGAGTTCCAGAGGGTCAGACTGTTAACCAGATTTATTATTTGTCAATTTTGGCAACACTGCGAGAAAGATTTTGCACCAGGACAACGCACCTGCTCATAAAGCGTTTCTGTGAAGTAATATTTGGCTAGTACTCACCAGATTTGACACCGTGCGACTTTTATTTGTTTCCGAAGATAAAATCTGCTTTGAAAACCGATTTGAGTCGATGGAAGCGGTAAAGCAGAGCTCCTAAAGGCCCTCACCAAAGAAAACGTCCAACTCTGCTTCGATTAATGGAAAAATCGTATGGAAATGGAATAATTTTTATAATAAAACCGTTTTTTGTAACCAGTCTCGTTATTTAATAGCTGGACCTCGTATATTCAAATCTGTATTTCTCGTAATTCAATTTATAAATATTATTGTCTCGAAATTTGTTATAATTCTTTAAAATAATAACAATTTCATTCTTTAAATGTTTATTCAAATATGAAAACAAATATTCTCTATTGGACTTTAATCGTTTAATTGTTCTCATAAAACCAAATAATAGGTTAGATACTAACACAATGAGAATAAAAGGATTTTCTTAATTTCTAATCTAATTGTGTACTTTCTATTTAAGATAATTTTTGTAGTTCATACAAAATAATATATCAGAGACATATAAACGAAAATAAGATTGAAAATGGCTGCGTAAAAAGTTAACAATAGCAATGAATTGTAAACCGACAAATTGTCATAAAACTTTGAAGTATGTTTACCTTGAATGGAAGATTTAAATTGCTTATTTAATAACAAAAAACTATTAGCGACTACGATACTTATAAAGAAATCAATTATTTGAAAATAATCACTATTACGTCATTTTAAAATCCTAATGATATCCTCTTACTGTCAATTAGTGACGCGCCAGGCATGCGCAGTCGTTTCTTACATAAACAACGGACAAAAGAAAATTAATGTTTCATTTAGCAAGTATTAATAAAACAAGGTAAACCACTGTAGTCTAAGATATAGAAAAAAAACTGGTTCTTTAATACATCTTCATCTAAAAGGTAATGAAATAAATATAGAGCCTTTTAGAACTAAATATTTTAATATAATGACAATTATTTTATCGACAAATATTCCTGGTTCTTCCAGTTCCACGCGTTATTGTCGATAACACCAGCAGCTGGATCCACTGATGGTAAATTACATGAAAAAACAACAAATTCGTTATAAAATTCCAAAATCAAAACCAATCGTAATCCGAAAGTCACAGATACTCCTTATTTTAATCATAATTTAAGTGAATTGAGATATTTCGATGTACTTTCCATTCATTTTTCCATTTTTCTCTTTTTTTTTATGTAAAAAGCAAGCACTGCTCTAACTAGGATCATATTGGTTCGTTCGGAAGAGCACCTGTTGTAGTTGTAAAGGTCAACGACCTTTCTTCCATGCTCTAAGCTATCCTAGATTCTGATCAAATCTGAATCGTCTAGAAGTAGAATTGTTCTCTTCTATATTGAGCAACACTCTAAAGATAAACGAATCTTGACCTTGTAGAGAATTAAAAGCTGCTACGGAGTATATAGCTTTTTGGTCTTGGCTAATTCGACCATGCGACTATGCCAGGACATATTGCTCACAACCCTAGCACTCAACAAGCGAATTTGCGGTGATGGTGACATTTAATATCCAGACAGGACCAAATCCTGAACTACAGTGCCAGTCTTCTTTGTAAAACCCGCATCCTTGGTCTTTGCTGCATTAAACTCGATCAGTTCCACCCACTCGAGAATATTTTCGATATTGGTATTGATGGTGGTGATCTGTCTCTGCCTTTGGACTCGTTTTGTTGAGTAGATTTTTTGGTCTTAGCTAATTCGACCATGTGACTATGCCAGGACATGTTGCTCACAACCCTAGCACTCAACAAGCGAATTTGCGGTGATGGTGACATTTAATATCCAGACAGGACCAAATCCTGAACTACAGTGCCAGTCTTCTTTGTAAAACCCGCATCCTTGGTCTTTGCTGCATTAAACTCGATCAGTTCCACCCACTCGAGAATATTTTCGATATTGGTATTGATGGTGGTGATCTGTCGCTGCCTTTGGACTCGTTTTGTTGATTAGATCGTCGATCTACAAGAGAAAATTAATAGGTGACAAGATGTATTCCTGTAAAACACCAGAGTTGACTTACTGAGGTGTGTACTGGATGGATCGTTTCACAAACCGTACGATATTAATTTATTTACAATGTCGACATGCCAAACCTTGTCAAAAGCCTTCGATATGTCCAGTGAAATTGCTATGGATTCCCCATATTTCTCTATAGCTTCAGTCCATACGTTGGTGACATATTCAAGGAGATCACCAGCTGATCTGGTTGATGCTGATGTTAGTAAACTCAAGATATCTTAATATTGGGTGGTAAACAACTTTCTATGTTGAACTTCGAGGTCAGTTGTTGATAAAAAAGAAGACAGACTTAACCAAGAAAGGAAAAGTACCAACATAAAAACAAAAGAGGACGAAATTCTTTAGTTACAAAATTGATTTACCCAGAATTTTATTGTGAATGAAACTGTTCGGTAAATTGTTTGCAAAACGTTTCCAATCAAGTACTGGTGGAGTGAATATGTTGAAGGAAAATATTAAAACGTTTAAAAATAAAAAGAAAACAATTATTATACTTTGGTTTATATAAATGCTTGTTTTTTTTATTTTCAGTTCTCAGTAATCCTCATGGAGGTGGAGGTAGTCATTCTTCCAACGGTACTAATTACGACCTTTGTGGAGCAAATTTCTGTGTTAACACCATTAATAATAACGAGAATTTGGAAAGGCCAGACGATAAAGAAATTTACGAAATTTCGATGATATACTTGGCGTGTATCATAGCAGCCGTCACACTTATTGCATTGATCGTAGATCCACTTACAAGGTAAGATGATAGTTTATTTATTTTTAATTTAACACTAAGTATTCTGAACTAGTCACAATTCATTCAATTATACACTGAGATTTAAAACTACATTTATCTAATTGTTAACATATTAATTTATTTAAACACGCCGTTCACTTGTCGATCCCAGTGTGTTCGGGATGACAACAGATCATTTACTGACTTCCGCTGCTAAACAAGCACGCATTTATATCAGAAAGTATTTTCTAGAATACTAGAAAGTAAACAAATAAATATAAAGGTTGAATTAGTTGTGTTGTGTTGAAATTAAAGTCGTTCTATGGAAGCTCTAAGTCTTTATGTACATTTAGTATACTTATCTCATCGCTTATCAATGAAAATAGACATTTTGCGTTGACGTACTGACTCAAACCAGTGTAGAATGGGACTCAGTAGGAGTAGAATCCGAGTTGATATTAATATGATTTTTTCCAAGTGTAATTTGACCATAAAACGAATTATCCAGTTTTAATTCGGTCTTAAGAATAAGATTTCCGAATGAAAGTCTCATTGTTCACAAAAAAATAACTTTGCTGTGATTAAAAAATGACTTTTCCTGAATTTAATTTAGTCGAGACAATAATTTTACGGGTCCAATTTTGTAAAAAAAATGGGTTTCCAAATCAAAGGATTATTTAATGAAAAAAAACCAGTCTAATTTGATCAAAAATGGGCTTTTCCAAGTCAAAAGTTGTCAAAAAAAAAGTTTAATTTTGTCAAAAATGATTCAAACTGTAAATCGTATTGAAAAAATCCTTTAAAAGTCTAATTTGGTGGAAAGAATGTGTTTTCCAAGTACAAATTTATCAAAAAACACCTGTAAGTATGCCAAAAAAGGTATTTTCGTAATTAATTAGATCAAAAAATCAGGTACCATTTTGATAAAAAAGACTTTTTTACACCAAGTCTCACTTTGACTCCAAAAATCACTTTTCCACGTTAAATTTTGTCTTAAAGGATTTTTCAAAGTCTAATTAAATAAAAAATTTAAAAGAAAAGGCTTTTCCAAGTTTAATTATGTCAAAATTTGGCCAGAAAATTGAGTTTTCCATGTCGAAATTTGATAAAAAAGACTATTTTACATCAAGTCTCACTTTGACTCTAAAAATGACTTTTCCACGTTAAATTTTGTCTTAAAGGATTTTTCAAAGTCTAATTAAATAAAAAATTTAAAAGAAAAGGCTTTTCCAAGTTTAATTATGTCAAAATTTGGCCAGAAAATTGAGTTTTCCATGTCGAAATTTGATAAAAAAGACTATTTTACATCAAGTCTCACTTTGACTCTAAAAATGACTTTTCCACGTTAAATTTTGTCTTAAAGGATTTTTCAAAGTCTAATTAAATAAAAAATTTAAAAGAAAAGGCTTTTCCAAGTTTAATTACGTCAAAATTTGGCCAGAAAATTGAGTTTTCCATGTCGAAATTTGATAAAAACGAGATTTTTCTAGTCCAATTCTCATTATCTCTCTAAAAATGACTTGCCTCTATTAAATTTTATCAAAAAACGCTTATTATATCAAAAAATTGCTTTGTCATGTTAAATTTGTTAAAATCAGGCATCTCTAAGTGTAATTTCACCGAAAAAGACTTTTCCAAATCCAATTTTGTCAAAAAATGGCTCAAATATTAACTAAACTTATAACTTATTAACGTTTCTTCAAATTATATCGACAGTTCTTTTTATATATTTGATATCAAACTGAAATTTATCGATTCTTTGTACATACAAGTTATATGAATAATTTATAATATTATTAAACAGAAAACAATGTGGCATTAAAAGTAAATGATACATCTAATGTTTAATGTCGTGAAACAAACACAAATTGTTAGCTTCATTATTAAATTCCACTTATCTGTAATTATAAACTCGAAGGCTTCAGAAGCCTTTAAGTGCCGTCTAAAACACAATAAAATTACAATATAAGCACAATAATATGTCGTAATAATAAATTCAGCCTCAATGAAACCTCAGATGAGGCCATAAAAAAAGTAATATCTAAATAATAAATTATAGAAGATATTATTAAAAAACATATGTTGAATTTTTATTAAGTTTGACGCCAGTATTAAATTACAACGTCAAGATATTAACTTTGTTATTTAAAAAAATGAAATTTCCAATTTTAAAGATTAATATGATGATTGTCTTTAATATCGAGCTGTAACGGTCATTTAACGGGTTCTTTGAATCGAAAAACCTGCTTTTGACAGAATCAAAGTTTAATTACGTCAAAATTTGGCCAGAAAATTGAGTTTTCCATGTCGAAATTTGATAAAAAAGACTTTTTTACACCAAGTCTCACTTTGACTCCAAAAATGACTTTTCCACGTTAAATTTTGTCTTAAAGGATTTTTCAAAGTCTAATTAAATAAAAAATTTAAAAGAAAAGGCTTTTCCAAGTTTAATTATGTCAAAATTTGGCAAGAAAATTGAGTTTTCCATGTCGAAATTTGATAAAAAAGACTATTTTACATCAAGTCTCACTTTGACTCTAAAAATGACTTTTCCACGTTAAATTTTGTCTTAAAGGATTTTTCAAAGTCTAATTAAATAAAAAATTTAAAAGAAAAGGCTTTTCCAAGTTTAATTACGTCAAAATTTGGCCAGAAAATTGAGTTTTCCATGTCGAATTTTGATAAAAAAGACTTTTTTACACCAAGTCTCACTTTGACTCCAAAAATGACTTTTCCACGTTAAATTTTGTCTTAAAGGGCTTCTCAGAGTATAATTTAAATAAAAAATTTAAAAGGAAAGGCTTTTCAAAGTTTAATTATGTCAAAATTTGGCTAGAAAATTGAGGTTTCCAGTCAAATTTTGATAAAAAAGATTTTTTTACACCAAGTCACACTTTGACTCCAAAAATGACTTTTCCACGTTAAATTTTGTCTTAAAGGGCTTCTCAGAGTATAATTTAAATAAAAAATTTAAAAGGAAAGGCTTTTCAAAGTTTAATTATGTCAAAATTTGGCTAGAAAATTGAGGTTTCCAGTCAAATTTTGATAAAAAAGATTTTTTTACACCAAGTCTCACTTTGACTCCAAAAATGACTTTTCCACGTTAAATTTTGTCTTAAAGGGCTTCTCAGAGTATAATTTAAATAAAAAATTTAAAAGAAAAGACCTTTCAAAGTTTAATTACGTCAAAATTACAATTTCAAGATATTAACTATGCTGTTGAAAAAGAAATTTCCAATTTTAAAGATTAATATAATGATTGTCTTCTTTATTATTCTCATTACAAATACTTCCAAAATATTTAATATCGAGCTGTAACGGTCATTCAACGGGTTCTTTGACTCGAAAAACCTGCTTTTGACAGAATCAAAGGCTGCTAACGTATTTTAGAACCTTCAGAACAACGCATTGATACACGTAATCGCTTTGTACTTTCGAAGGTTGCCAGGCAAGGACGCGTACTTCTTTGGAATGTCTTCAATTACTTTTAAACAACGTTTTTAGAATAGATCCGACCGGTTTTTTAAGTATACATGTTGCGAAACTGTTTGAAATGATATAAAACGAAGAATTTGGTATTTTTATCGATGTGCTAAAATTATACAAGCGACCACTTTTACATAACAAAATGTATTGTTTACTCGAAAAAAATAAACTTTTCCCGAAAGCAAAATTTACGTGAAACAGCTGTTAGTGAAAGCAAAAATATAATAATTCATATGCCGCTCATGGTCATAAATATTTCATTCGTTTTTTCTTGTTATTTGATTTCGACGTCTCCTTGATTTGAACAAAAAAGGCTTTCCAAAGTCTAGTTTTGACAAAATTTGATCAGACAAAAGTTTTTCTATTTGTAATTTTAACGAAAAAGATTTTTCAAAATCAAATTATGTCAAAAAGGGGTTTTCCTAGTCTTATTTTAACAGAAACTTCTTTTCAAAGTGTAAATATGTCAAAAAATAGATTATTTTCCTAGTTGAAATTGATCAAAAAAGGAATTCCAAGGCTTTTCAAATAGTTTTCAACTATAATTGTCTGAAAAATGAATAAAAAGGAAGATAGTTTTCCCAAGAAGAATTTGATCAAAAATACGCTTTCTCAAATATAATTTCAACAGAGAAGTCTATTCAAAGTCAAAATATGTGTAAAGATAGTTTTCCCATGATTAAGTTGATGAAAAAGAGACTTTTCTAGGCTTTTGAAAGTCTGTCTGTCGGAAGATAGTGTTCCCATGATGAATTAGATCAAAAAGATGCTCTTCCAAGTATAATTTCAACAAAGAAGGCTTTTCAAAGTCTAAATATGTCGGAAGATAGTTTTCCCATGATGAATTTGATAAAAAAGAGACTTTTCCAGGCATTTCAAAGTCTGTCTTACGGAAGATAGTTTTCCCATGATGAATTTGATAAAAAAGAAACTTTTCCAATTCTAATTTTGACAGAAAATATTTTTCAATGTCAAATTATGTCAAAAAATATTTTTATGAGACTTCTCCTGGATTTGAACAAAATTTCTCAGTCATTTCCTTCACTTTAGCCGACCAATAAGAAACCAATTTTCCACCAAATTCTGATTTTTTATGCTGAACATCCAATTACACGATTCTGCTGAAACAGTTAATATTGTTTCCAGTTCATTTAAAAGAATCGAACTCTAAAAAAAAATAAAACGTTTACCGATTCATTTGGGGTTATTAAAAACAGCAAAGGAAATATTGAATAGACCAAGATCATTTCGATGTTAGTGCTTTTCGTACGAAGCCACTTTTTTGACCAAAGTGACAGTCCATGTAATTGCACGGTCTAAAAAGATCACAAGCCAGCTTTTTCACTAAAAAACAACAACTTAGCATTTGTTTTTGATCAAATTATATGGAAATTTTTTTTGTTACAGGAAATACGACTCAAATCTCATCTCTAGTAACAATAATCCTTAATAAACCGTTATTTTATTGCCTTTTCTCGATTTATTTGGGACACACACTTTTCACTATTATAGTTATTTGATTTTTTCTACGCCCATATCTGTAAATGTCAAAAATCGCACTGTCAACATTCCATGTAAATGACATTTCTCATAAGATCTCATAACATACACGTGCGTTTTTAGAAGAAAACTTAAATTTCTTGGTTCAATCAAATTGAAAATTTAGTCAATTAAACAACATAAAAACTTTTAGCATTAGCGAGATATATTCAGGATTGAAAAAGTGATGCCCCTAAATGTAGGCAGCACATTATGCAATTTTTTTAAAAATAGGACACGTTTTCTTAAGTAGTATGTATGAATGGGCGTAGAAAAAGTATAGTACGTTACTCATGAAATTTTTCACTTCGTACGTAACTCTTACAACTCTTGTTACGTAATATACTATTTATTATATGTGAAATTCTGTAGCAAATTTGTTAAACTTAAACCTTCTTGTAACTTCTATATGAAACGTATTTGATATAGGGGGTTGATTTTTAGTGAAAAACTCCGCACGTTTTTAAGCAAAATTATGACTTAAAAAATGATATAAAATGGACAAAATGGAGCTTTGTAAATAGTGTAAAATTACAGATCAATTTCCGCGAATTTCGTCACACCCTTGAAGCGTTTTTTATTAACGATAATGTCTGGTAGACATTAAATTAATTATGTAATGGAGGACGTAGGTATCTTATCTATGTTGCCCGTATATAAGTATAAGTTAGTGTTAGAATTCAGGTCACGCCGTTTTCACAAACTATTCCATCGTCTAATATGGCTTTCATTTTGCATAGTAACCTTCTAGTTGCATTACGTTAAATTATCTGTTTATAATCGTTTATTAAAACTGTTGAACCAAAAATATTATAATAATAGTTATTTTGTTATGAAAGTCTGGTTTCTTAATAGAGAAATACCGACGTAACTTCTAAGGAATGTGTTTAGAATTAATAGGCATTAAATAATTTCGTAAATCGGAAGTTCCTGTTTATTTTTACAATATCTAGAATTTAAATTGCTTATAATAATTATAAAACTCAATTTAAATCAGCGTTCTGTATAAATTATTATTGAAAATTAATTAAACAAAACCACTTTTTCTATTAACACAAATATAGATATATCGGTCACTTCATTTTCAGAAAAACAATAAATTTGACATCAGTTTCAATCGTTCAGTAGTTATCTGTAACCATATGTCGAATATAGTGTATAACACCACCGAGAGATGTCGTACTCGTTAGTTGATATTTGTCAACTTAAAAGAAATACGATAAGCTGCGCCTGGCTGTCGAGAATGATTTTAAAAAGTTATATTTTCATCGACAAGTTTTTATAACATCTACTTAACTAAAAAATACCTTTAAAACCAATTATGAACTGATTCTATGAGGGAATAATTAGACATCTAACCTAATTCATAATAAGGCTAAGAGATGTCACACTCGTTAGTTTATATTCACTCAATGCACATTTAGAAATGTTATTAATATGCTAACCATCGTCAATTTATTAGAAATATTTCGAAATTTTGAGGTTTATTAACAATTCTATTTAATATTCACTACCTCCTTTTAGAAATAGGTTGAAAATGTATAAATTCGTAAATTCCTCAACTATGAAATGATAAATAGACATTAAAATTAGTTGATGTTATCACCGTGAGATGGCGCGTTCAGTCCCCCATTTTTCCTAATCGTGTATTTATTTATTAATTGTAATAGTTATAAAAGAGTTGTTAATTATATAAATATTTTTGAACTTAATATTACCAAAGAAAAATATCCATTTACAGAATGATATATTAAATAACTTCCAATACTGCTGCGTTCATCTAGCTGATGACGTGAATTTTCTCGTACTATTTCGATTGTTGCCAAACGTCAAGTGTAAGTTAAAACAACTGTGTAAAAGTCTGTTGTAAACAGTCTAATAACGATTGAATTAAATTAAGTAGTTCGATAAACTTTACTGAAACTTTGTTTGTTGATTTATTTAATGAAAGTTAACGAGCTCATCAAGTTTATCCCAAACACTTGATATTATGTTGAATGATGTTTTCGTTATCTTTTCGTTTTATTTTCCTGTTTTCAATTAACGAATATGATCGTGAGAAAACACATTATTAGAAACACCTGCCAACTTAAAAGGCGGTATTAACCTGTGGACCTATCAAGACCAAATACTTTAAAGTAGGTCATCGTGTTTGTTTATTATAATGAATTTACATAAATAATTTTTGCAAACTTTCAAGTGTCGAACATGTCTAATTTTCAATTGATGGTCAGATTATGAAAGGGGTCATACCGGATGTTGTTAAATCCGATTAAAACTTTATTATCAGTAGCGGAGAAAAAAAAATTTGTCTAATTTCCCAATTTTCTTCCCTATAAGTATTTATAGGTTATATTTGAAGCAAAGTGTCAATGTCAATTTTAATTAATAAGAAAAAGATATTCTAAAAATCACTACTGATTTCAAATCGCTAAATGGCAGACATTCCAATCAGAAACCAGCTGATACCGACTTTACCCGAACACTTCGAACGTCAACGACGGCGATAAAATTGAAAGAAAACCCAATTTCTTCAACTGACTTTATTTCTAGAATTGGTTTTTGTTGCAATTGCAATTTTGTGATTTAATTTATATTTTAATAACTCTTTCAAACTCTTTGAAACATTTTGAATGAATTTTAAACGATAAGCAAAATCATGGATGTAAAGGGGCGTGTAGTGGTTACATTACTATGGGGGTGGTTATATGCTTTACCCTTGACGGTTGATTTTATATAGCCACTACATTCTGTTTAAATTTGGCTAGCTACGCCTACAATTGGTTCGACTTTCTGATTGGCCTGTAATGTGTGCCATTTAGCGTATGCACATTTTGAAGGTGGATTTACGTAGGTGACGCAAAGTCGAGTAAATTTTGTATTTTTGGTTTAGAGCCCTAGATGAGTCTGCTTACATAGTTAAAGGCGCGAAAGTAAACAATTTTATATTGATAGTGAAGTTTTCGTTTTGTTTGTTATTTCTATTATCATTGTGCATATAAAAGTTATCAATTATATTGTGCTTTATTTGTATTATTTGTTTAAAATCCAATATTTTAATGAATATCGGGATAATTTGTTTGACGAAGTTGCATTTAATGTCTTAACCTTATAAATATTTTTACAAAATGGCTGCTGGATATAAACAAAACAAAAATAACCTAACCTAACCAACAAATCCTGGTGTACCATGCAGAATTTAACGTTCTAAGCTGCTCTAATGGAACGGTGATGAAATGTCAAATTATTATTAAGTTTTAGACTCCAAATTGCGTTTAATTCCCTTAAAACAATTTACATTTACATAAACATGGATGATTTTGTCGATTTTTTATCGACAGCTTAAAATTTCTATTTTTTCGTTGTCTAAAAACTAAATCACAATTCTCGAACGATTAATTGATATCACATAAATACTGTATCCTGTTTAGTTGATTTTCGTATTTGCAATTAATTGTAGGTATTACACTTATTTAATTATTGTTTTTTTTTACATCAATTGCACTTTTTAACTACTTTGCAATTCATAATTATAATTACAAATGAAAGAAGAAAATTTTAATATATTATTCAACTGAAAAAGTGAAAGGGGAAGTGTAAAAGCTTTTTAGGTAAATATAGTATGAAATATCGCAATTAAATGCACGTATTTTTCACTTTTATAAAATTATTGTAGTAAATTAGAAAGTTGTACCTTTGAAATATTTTTTTCCTTTCTATAGAAACAGTTTGCAATAAAGTGATAGTGACTCATGTTTCCGAACAACCCAACGTTCAACAAGATGTCGGAATGTTTTAAAACACAAACCTGAAATATATATTCTATATGTTTGTTATTTTATATAATATTTTCATGTTAGAGCCCCACCTTGTTGGCATATCTTTGCCCGACCTTCAAGTGATTCAATTATCATTCTTTTACCTGTTTCTTGGTAAGGTAAGTCTCGAGAAAATTATTACCTCACGTTACACGTTACCAAGAGATTGTATATTATACAAGTTGCTTTCAAAAACACGAAGAAACAACAAAAACAAATAAATGGACTCGTTAGTTTTCCGAATTCAATCGTAGTCGCACTCCGCTACGGGATAAATTTCGTGAAGGTCGTCAAAAATTGACTGTTGTACCAGAAAACATCGACGCTGTGAGATTGAATCATGAAAAAATTAAATTTCGGTGCTTCAATCACGTCTATAAGATCGTGACAGGCGACTGATCATAGATCTATATATATGAACCCGAAACTAAACAAAAATCGACTGTATGGGTCTGTCAAGTCGAGCCAAATCAAACAAAAGTAGTTCCAAGCAAATGATCGCCGGTTTTTTTGAAATAACCGGACTGTTGTACCAGATTGAATCATGAAAAAATTAAATTTCGGTGCTTCAATCACATCTATAAGATCGTGACAGGCGACTGATCATAGATCTATATATATGAACCCGAAACTAAACAAAAATCGACTGTATGGGTCTGTCAAGTCGAGCCAAATCAAACAAAAGTAGTTCCAAGCAAATGATCGCCGGTTTTTTTGAAATAACCGGACTGTTGTACCAGATTGAATCATGAAAAAATTAAATTTCGGTGCTTCAATCACGTCTATAAGATCGTGACAGGCGACTGATCATAGATCTATATATATGAACCCGAAACTAAACAAAAATCGACTGTATGGGTCTGTCAAGTCGAGCCAAATCAAACAAAAGTAGTTCCAAGCAAATGATCGCCGGTTTTTTTGAAATAACCGGACTGTTGTACCAGATTGAATCATGAAAAAATTAAATTTCGGTGCTTCAATCACGTCTATAAGATCGTGACAGGCGACTGATCATAGATCTATATATATGAACCCGAAACTAAACAAAAATCGACTGTATGGGTCTGTCAAGTCGAGCCAAATCAAACAAAAGTAGTTCCAAGCAAATGATCGCCGGTTTTTTTGAAATAACCGGACTGTTGTACCAGATTGAATCATGAAAAAATTAAATTTCGGTGCTTCAATCACATCTATAAGATCGTGACAGGCGACTGATCATAGATCTATATATATGAACCCGAAACTAAACAAAAATCGACTGTATGGGTCTGTCAAGTCGAGCCAAATCAAACAAAAGTTGTTCCGAGCAAATAATCGCCGGTTTTTTTGAAATAACCGGACTGTTGTACCAGATTGAATCATGAAAAAATTAAATTTCGGTGCTTCAATCACGTCTATAAGATCGTGACAGGCGACTGATCATAGATCTATATATATGAACCCGAAACTAAACAAAAATCGACTGTATGGGTCTGTCAAGTCGAGCCAAATCAAACAAAAGTAGTTCCAAGCAAATGATCGCCGGTTTTTTTGAAATAACCGGACTGTTGTACCAGATTGAATCATGAAAAAATTAAATTTCGGTGCTTCAATCACGTCTATAAGATCGTGACAGGCGACTGATCATAGATCTATATATATGAACCCGAAACTAAACAAAAATCGACTGTATGGGTCTGTCAAGTCGAGCCAAATCAAACAAAAGTAGTTCCAAGCAAATGATCGCCGGTTTTTTTGAAATAACCGGACTGTTGTACCAGATTGAATCATGAAAAAATTAAATTTCGGTGCTTCAATCACGTCTATAAGATCGTGACAGGCGACTGATCATAGATCTATATATATGAACCCGAAACTAAACAAAAATCGACTGTATGGGTCTGTCAAGTCGAGCCAAATCAAACAAAAGTAGTTCCAAGCAAATGATCGCCGGTTTTTTTGAAATAACCGGACTGTTGTACCAGATTGAATCATGAAAAAATTAAATTTCGGTGCTTCAATCACGTCTATAAGATCGTGACAGGCGACTGATCATAGATCTATATATATGAACCCGAAACTAAACAAAAATTGACTGTATGGGTCTTTCAAGTCGAGCCAAATCAAACAAAAGTTGTTCCGAGCAAATAATCGCCGGTTTTTTTGAAATAACCGGACTGTTGTACCAGATTGAATCATGAAAAAATTCAATTTCGGTGCTTCAATCACGTCTATAAGATCGTGACAGGCGACTGATCATAGATCTATATATATGAACCCGAAACTAAACAAAAATCGACTGTATGGGTCTGTCAAGTCGAGCCAAATCAAACAAAAGTAGTTCCAAGCAAATGATCGCCGGTTTTTTTGAAATAACCGGACTGTTGTACCAGATTGAATCATGAAAAAATTAAATTTCGGTGCTTCAATCACGTCTATAAGATCGTGACAGGCGACTGATCATAGATCTATATATATGAACCCGAAACTAAACAAAAATCGACTGTATGGGTCTGTCAAGTCGAGCCAAATCAAACAAAAGTAGTTCCAAGCAAATGATCGCCGGTTTTTTTGAAATAACCGGACTGTTGTACCAGATTGAATCATGAAAAAATTAAATTTCGGTGCTTCAATCACGTCTATAAGATCGTGACAGGCGACTGATCATAGATCTATATATATGAACCCGAAACTAAACAAAAATTGACTGTATGGGTCTTTCAAGTCGAGCCAAATCAAACAAAAGTTGTTCCGAGCAAATAATCGCCGGTTTTTTTGAAATAACCGGACCTGCAGCCACCGTTCCATTAAAGCAACGTAGAACGGTCGATTCTGGATGGTACACCAGAATTTGTTGGCCAGAAGTGTCATTCTCCAACACGACAATGTGAGTTGTCACACTTCAGTTTAAGTACAAACGTTTTTGAACAGTCAAAATAGTCAATGATTCTGTTAAAATTCGAATTTCTTTAAGCATCATTCGGAAAAATGATTAAAGAAAACCGAAAAAAGTTACATAAATATCCTATAGAAAGTTTTCAGTCCCTTTGAATGAATTATCTTATTAAAAACTATAGTAGCGAGTTAAAATATAAAAAAAGAAGGTCGTTGTTTAATTTCCGGATATTTTTCTTCGCTAATTGTTTCGCAAACGTCACAGTAGACCAAACGGCTATTCTTTCTTGTCTATTTTAAGTACTCTTGAGGTCAAAGGACGTCTAGACGGTTCCACGTCTTATTATTATCAATTATTATTTATAAAAATTCTTAAAAGTATCTAAATTATCATCAGAGACATATTTAAACATTTTATGAGCTTTTCGTGAAGTATACGAGTTGAACAATATATTTTTTGTTCATACCTCGTATATAATGGCATCAGATAATGAACAGTTATATGGTTACGACCCGATATAAAATTTGTTTATCAACTGCAACGCTCAGGGCAGTTATAAATAAAGAAAATTAATATAATGCGTGGTTCTTGTACGAATACTTTTTTTTTGTGGCGCCAAGGAAGTGCTGAATTCGCGCTTTCCAATGTTAACGAGAGAATTCTAATGAATGTGTAGATAATCAGTATTATTTTACTTAATAAATACCACAAACAGGTCCGGCGCAAGTTATATAGGTGAACTTCATTCCAAAAACCGTGTCAAGTTTACAAGGTTTGTTTTAATGTGTTGTAGTTAGAGGTCGTTCAAATTCGCCATCCTAAAATTTATTCAATGTCTTTCGTTTTAAATTTATCGCTGATTATACGGGTACAAAAACAGTTGTGATTTATATTTCTACAACTTTTTCTTTACCTACTACTATCTAAACCTGTTTAATGTTTTTTTTTTATCTGTAAAATTAATCGTAAATATTATCAAATATATTTGGTATACTAAAATTAAGGGTTTTCAAAGCCTGTAATCAGGATTACCAACTCCGGGCGACAAAAATCCTAGATACTGAATCAATCAATAAATATATATATGTACATTGAAACGAAGTCTTTGCCAGCTAGATTATAAACGTTTTCGTAGTGGGATTGTGGCAACATTAAACACCAAAGTGTACTAACTCTAATATATTCCGAGCTTAAATAACTTAACTTAAATAAAAACGAATTAGAAACATAAACTTATCAAAAGGCACCAAGAAATCTTCTTCATTTTGACATAAAATAGGTTAGAAAATGTTTTTTCAATAATCTATTAGTTAATTGGTTATATCCCAAGTACCAGTCATCGAATTTGTCTTCTCATCAAGGTATTGAACAATCAGAAAATAATCTGAATAGCATTTATAATGATATAAGTACTAACTGTTGAAAAAAGTTGCACGGCTCCACAATTTGGTTATTTATCTAATTAAACCTCTAAATTGTTGATGCAAACTGCACCAAACAGTTATCTTTTGTGGATGAAGTGGTTTTTCATTAAACACATGTGGATTTTAACCTCATATTTAGTTCATTGACAAACCCACTGAGCCAGAATTGACTTCGTCACTGAAGAAGATTTTGCGATGAAATTAATCTGCTTGGCGCTTCTTTTCCAGAGCCCAATTTCTGTAGTAAATTTTCAAGATTTGCAGAGGTTATGTCTACTGAATAAACTGACAGGAAAGGTGCGTTCACAAACTAAATACAAAAGTGTCAAGTCCCTATTGGAAAACCTATTAAGGCGATACAGGTAGCCGTTTTATTATAAGGGGCTGACTCCTATTGTTGCGTTCAAAATTTTGGACTCATTTTCAGCACTCGATTCAACTGCAGCAACTTCTGTAGTTTGTGATTTACAAATGCAGTCTTCACCAACTAAAATTCTTCTTCTATGAAAATAACTGTTAAAAATGTACCTACAAGAACCTTAACATTTAATCTAGTGTAGTTTGATGGGTACTAGTCTTTATTGGCTTTATTTACAACCACTTTTACGTACGAATACATTTAACTTTTTGTTCCAGATACGGCGAGAAACAAGGTCGCAGAGCTAGCCAAGTTGAACTCACCGGAATCCAATTACTTTCGGCGACAGCTTACCAACTCAAAAAACCATATCAGCAATTCCTCATTCCGATAACGGTATGGATCGGTATGGAACAAGCGTTCATCGGTGCAGATTTTACGCAAGCTTACGTGTCCTGTGCTCTGGGTATTCCTTCCGTCGGTTACGTCATGATATGTTTCGGTTGCGTCAACGCAATTTGCAGTCTTCTATTTGGATCGATTATGAAATATATCGGTAGAGCGCCCATTATGGGTCTTGGATTTTTGGTACACGTCGGTTTGCAAACGTGGATGTTGTTATGGAGGCCGCATCCCGATACACCTTATCAGTTCTTCATGGCAGCTGGTTTGTGGGGCGTTGGAGATGCCGTTTGGCAAACGCAAGTTAACGGTGAGTTTAATTGACAGAAATATTCGAATTCCGTTGGTGCTAGGTTAAATCCGAAAATAATCCCGTGCACAACGGCCCCTCCACCCTCGAATCATTCCCAAAGTGCTTGATACTTCCGTTACAAACGAAAGTATCGAACGCTGTAGTTCAGTAAACCGATTTCTCCAAGCAAGGAAGTTTTTTCTCATGGAGAACTGACCGAAATGTCGTCCACTTCCACAAATGGCGCAGGATTTGAGTTGTGTGAAGTTCACGATGATAAACCGAGTAGAAGACCGTCGATTTGGTATGCGATTGTCTAGAATATCAACAGTGAAAGATCGGAGTCAGTTTTGGTTGAACGCATTCCTAAAACTTCGTCTTAAATGTGGTCGCAAATTGTTTTAACAATGTTACGGGATAGGCAACTCTCTATAATTACAGGAGATGTAACGTGGATGTTTCATTATACTTTCGAAACAACAAACACTAAAGAAATTCAAACAGTTGACACAGTTGACAGGAAAGTTTATGGTGACTGTGTTTTGTGACCGAAAAGGGGGACTCCTTCTCGATAACTCGCCAGAGAGGTTGTACAGCCCGGATTTAGGCTCCAGCGATTATCACCTCATCCCCAAGCTAGAGGAACGCTTAAAAAGTAATGGTGAATACCGAATATGTTGAAAAATGGACAACCCTCGTAGATTTCAGTTCCTCTTGTCTCAAAAATAGTAGGAAAAAAGGATTAGGAAATATTTTTAAATATAATTTGATCTAGAAATTTTTGTTTTAGCAAAATACAATTTGAATGCCAACAAATTTTTTTCTAGGTACGAGGGGGGCTTTTTAACAATCATTTATAATGATGTTCAGTATATTCATATTAATTTTTAGTTAAGGCTAATTTGACCGGACTATAAAATGTTTCTATATTAAATCATTTCTAAAAAAATTTCTACGTAACTGTGAATAGATGTATCAATAAATAATTATTGTGTAATTAATAAAAATTTACTTGGATAGTAACTATCAAATGATCATTATCGGTTTAAACTAACCTTAACCGGTTTTCCAACATTAGAAAGTTCTCGATTATTTTGTAATTTTGAATGCGTATATACGGATTTTTAAAAAAACAGTATAGAAAAGAAAATATATGATTTATGTGAAAGATAATTCCAGAGAATGATTTTGGTCTCGGCTTCATATAGTAAATGACAAGTGACAAGTCTCAACAAGCTTTACAAAATGGAGGCTGTTTACAATGACACGTGTCTATCATTGCAGCACAGTCCGGCATTTCCAAAATAAGTATTCTAAGGATCGTACACGAACATTTAAATAGTGCAAAAACAGTGTCGAATAGAAAGTTGTCCAAGAAAAACTATAAGCTTTCCCGTGTAAAACCCTCCAGACTTGAACGACGGAGCTTAGCTTGGAACAACGCTGGGAAACCCGGACTTGGCAAACCAATAATGTCCCAAGCCTAGTCTAAGTCCATTCTATAGTGAGCCAGGCTTGACTGAACATATTCTGTCACCAGATTCATGCGCAGTTTGAAATTCGCGTTTGTGGTATGAATAAAGTACTTTCGGTATATATTTCTATGTTCGTGGATCAAATATAACTAATTCTGAACGTTTTTTGATTACGTCCGATGTGTCCTCGGACCTAGGTTAGGATTTTCAACCTGGCACGTGCCATTTTTCTGATATTCATCACGTATTTGTTTTTCTACGTATTTGTAATTAAAAATGACTCAATTATTCGGTAAGGTGATTATTATACACATCTTATTCTCCTAGATAGCTTGAATGTCAAATTAGACGTTCATAAAAGGTTCTGAACAATATTGAAACGTTCAGAATATATCCAGAATTTATTCGGAACGGGTTCAAATTTATTTCTGAAAACTGATCAGTAAGTAATGTCGTGTTGCACGTGCGGTTAAATATATATTTACATCCAATAGAACAATGTTAAATTAGTATGATAATTTTCATATTAATAACAAGATTTGGAATAATTATGTTAATCGTTAAAGCTAAAAGGTGAAAATAATCACAATTACGTTTCTTTGTCTTTTGTTTACAAACAATTAATCATCGGGTAATTAAGTGAAACTAAACAATCCTAATTTGTTTTGAAATATTAATGTCTTTTACAAAATAGTCACGATGGGAATTCCTATTACACTATTTTACGAAAGTTATGTGGAAAAAAATAGACTAAAAGCATAACTTATATCATAATTATTTCGTTGAAACTTTAATCATATTAAAGTAATTGCTTTTAATCGATTATTCAATAAGATTTGAAGCTGAACGAAATAAAAATTCGGTACAAATACATCTTGTATAACCCACACGTCAATTATTACTTCGAATGCCATCTCGTGGTGGTAATACAAACTTCGTATGATATTTTAATTGATCAAATTTGGATGTTAATTAATCACGCGAAAACTTTTCAACGGAAATAAATGGAATTTGTCAACAGTTTATTATAGAAGACTCAATCAATGGCCATGGCCAAAGATGTGAACTAAATTTTGCTTTATTATATAGGACAGACAACTAAATATTTAGAAAATAGATCAACGAGTCGTAAATCCATTAAAACATATAACAAACCATCTTATTAAAACAGTATAAAACATCATATAGAGAATTTTAAAATTTTTTTCAAATACATAAGAATTTTTAATTTATAAATTCAATGTACGAGGCTTATCCGTAAAATAAGGTACCCAAATAATGTTCACAATGAAAAGCATGTTTATTGGCTTAGGTATGTTTGGAAAACTTAGATTTTTCGACATAACCGCCGTTAAAATCAATGAAACCCAAGGTATCGTTGCCGTTTCATTTTCGGATCCTTTGCACAAACCTTGGGATATCTCTCGAAATTTTGTCCCTGCAAAAATCATCTCGCTATGATCCCGGACTGATCTTTCAGCATTAATTATTTTATTTTCGCAATCACTTCGCCGGCTAGAACGTCGTTCGTCATGGAAATCTGTACGTCCTTCTTTGAATTCATCTTTTTCTGATTCCAAGACAAATAAACGTTGTAGATAACTCGCTGGGGCGGGAATTGGGAGAAAGGGGGCCAAGCTACATGTTAAATCTCGCAAAATTGTGTCTAACACCGTTTCTAGCATCCGTAGCTTCTTGGTAACCCTATTTTATGAACAACCCACGTACATTAAATTATACCCACGTACATTAAATTATTTTAATTGATAATTCTTCATTTTGGTATATTGAATTTTGGAATTTGATAATTAATGTTGAAAAGTATGGTTAGGTATGTATAAAAATAGAATTAATTTGACTTTTCTTTTAATTGTTGCTAAAATATATCTCCTGTTTAATTTTGTCCCGTTTTTGCTAATCTATTTCCTTATTTTCTTCAATAAGTGGTTTCTGATTGTTATTAATTTTTTCTAATTACTTTTCTATTCTTTTTATTAGTTTTATAATTTTCTTACACAACTGTTTCTTAATGTATTCATCGCCTTTTTAATTTCCTTAAATATTTCTCCAATTTCTTCTTTAAACTTTTCATTTTCTTCAGTAATATCATCTTAATATGTATTTCATATTAATGTTTCAATACATAGTTAACAACCCTCGTATATGAATCAAACAACATTCTTACTTGTATTTCAAGATGTATTAACGTAAATTTCCAATTATTCTTTAATGAATCAGAGTAGTATTACGAAATTTACAGGAAATAATAAATATAACAATGATTTTAATTATTCTCAATTACAGAAGAAAAGGTAATCAAATTTAACAACATTTAACCTAACCTAACAAAGAACAATTCCAAGGAATATTCCAATATTGTAAAAAGTTGCATTTATAAACAGTTTCTATACACCAATCAAAGCAGAGAAAAAATTTTCTTATATCGGAGCCATTCCCGAAATCTCCATATACCATAAAACAATATTCCTAAGTCTTAATTTCTTTTATTTTCAGGTCTGTATGGTACTCTTTTCCGTCGTAACAAGGAAGCAGCGTTTTCCAATTACCGTCTATGGGAGAGTGTAGGTTTTGTTATAGCATATGCTTACTCAACGCACATCTGCGCAAGAATGAAGCTTTACGTTCAACTTACCATTCTCGTGTCTGGATTCTTATTGTACGTCATTGTCGAAATCCACCATCTACACAAGATTCGTCGACAGAAGGAGAAAGAAAAGAAAGCAGCTGAAGCAGCTAGAAACAAAGAGATTCTTCCACAAGAACCAGAAGAAACCGATGACGAAAAAGACGATATTGATGACGAAATTATTGTTACACATTTGTAAATTAGGTAAGTTTTTCAAAAAAATTATACGACAACTAAAATATGAAGAAATCAAACGTATTAAAAATGATTTTATTGCTGAATACCTGAAAGAAGTTACTTAAGAAAACAGTACTGAATAAGAACATGAGTAAAACAGGTTCGAGACAAACAAACGCACCTTTTCACTTAAAATCGAACTGTCACTGTCAGTTTATTCAGTAAACATAACCTTTTCATCATGGTGAAGTACACGAACAAACAACGTCTGCAAATCTTAAAAATTTACTTCAGAAATTCGGAATCGGTGATACAAAGTTTCCAAAATAGAGCATCAAGGAACGTAGTTGATGATACAGGGACCTCGATGTCGAAATTATGGGAACGTTGAGGTTATCCACTTATGATATATATATACATTATGAGGGTTAGTTAAAAGCGAATATGAGAATTTCCATATTAGCTAGAAAATAATTGCTTATTAATCTTTATAATAAAAAAATACCATGTTTTGTTGTTTTCTCAGAAAAAAATTATATGACTATAAAATTACTAGCAAAATTTTTGTTTCAGACTCGGATAATAAAATAGATCGATCAGTAGTACTTCAAGGGACCAGTATGGACATTATTGCATCATTTTTTATACAAATAAAACAGTAGGAAATGGACAGTATTTACCGAGGGGAGAAATATCCACAGAAATTTTAATGGATACCGAAAAATTGTTGTGGATGTTTTAAATTGATCGCTATAAAAGAATAATGAGAATAATGAGCGATCGCGTTTTGAATGAGATAAAAGATGAAGCAATGGAAACTGTCAACTGTATAAAAGGTGTTTTGAAAATTAGTTTGTACCCAAACCAGTTTTAAATTGACTAAATAATTTTAATTGTTCTTTTTTGTTTATTTTAAAAGTTTTCCTCATGAACTTATCCCGAACAATCCCTTCATTTTTATGTAGAGTTTCTACCATAACTTACTACAGATGATACAATTCAAAAATTTTGATAAATGAGCTGTTTTTTTGAAAATACATGCCTCGCCCAAGATTATTGCACAATTATTTATTTGCAAATTAATTTCTCAATAGAGTTGAACGTATATCAGCAGCAGTGCCATGTTCATGAGCGAATAAATTTTATTTGTATCATCTTAATCATCATTTATAATCTTGTTTTGTGGAAAAAAAATAAACATTGAACGTCGTGGAAATTGTTTTTAGATGTTTAAACACTCTAAACCAATAAATTTTTGTTTTCAAATATTTATATATATATACATATTTTATTTTTCTGATAATTTTAGAAAATGTGTACAGAAAATATAAATAGATGTTTCTTAGATTGTAAAATATAGAAATTTAAGTATTCAAATTGTATAAATATCAGTATTTTGAGGCGATACTGCAAAAATAAATTCTTTTAAATTATTATTCAACCGAAGTTTCTTTTCCCCTATTCGTTCCTAAAATTCCAGGTTCCCAAACTTTTTTGTTTCGAATTCCGCTGGATCTGTTGGAGCAGCTACATTACCACCAATTTCCAAAACTCAAAAAAAAGTGAAGATTAGGAGCTATGGAAACTTGCGTTGTGACCGAGTTTCTCAGAATCACTATAAAAACAAAATTGAACACTAAAGACTTTTAATTACCATAAATATAACTGGTGAGGGGTGAGTTCTATCGTATTAATGACTGTTTGATCTACTTTCTAAGTACTCAGATGTCTGTCTTATGTAAACAGCGTACAATTATTACAAGATAACATATTTAATGAAATAATTTGATAGTTTTTGGGAGAGTTCTGATATATATAGTAATGAAAAGTTTTTTATCGTCTTGATGTTCAGTTTCTGTACTGCGAACAATTAATATTGAATTTATAGATATAGAAAAAAGGTGGAAAACCTTGAAAAATTCATCAACGAACAAGATGTTCGAAATTTAGTTTGCACTAATGTTGCGAAAACCAAAATAAATATAATTTTATCGCATTTTAGATTCAGTATTCCGGTCGTCATTAATCCAAAAGATAATAAATATCATGAATCATTTGATAAAAACATAGCAAACCGCGAACATGGTTACGCCCATAAATAAAATTTCAGATATCCCAAATAAAAATTGTAATAACTTGAAAGAAAACGAAACGAATAATGGGGAGGATATCTCAGAAAAGTGTCAAAAGTGGTTAGATACATGTACGATTAGTGATAGTTGTTCCGTGTACTCAGATTCAAATAATTCTGTATTAACAGAATCAACAAGCAGTGCCATTGATTCAGGCTTAGTGTTTCATAACAGTATAGTGGCAATTAATGACGTAAGAAGTTTTAGAAAATATAATAATTAATAGGTATTCGTTAAGTATAAAATTTAATCACAAAATGGTCAATAAAAATTGTAAAAATCAAAATTTTGGTGCAAGTTTCTGTACAATTAGTCTTGGTCATAATTATTTAAATTATAAAAAGTATATTGTGGAAATATAGATACATAAATGAGGAGGAAAGTTGGTTAAATACTCGAATAATTATATAAGTTTGGATTTAACAAGCATACTCAATATTTTTTTTAGATTCAGGTGATCCATTCAAGTCTCATCTGCGGCTACAGAATGTCTCACAATTTTCTGTTGCTCTAATTGTAGTTAAGAATCTTTCAACATAATAATATCAAAGTTACTAACAAACAGCACCTTATTATTCATTCTATTTTCCTTAAAATCAAAGATTGAATACCAATTACTAAAATTTACCAACATAGTTTATGAAATACCTTGTTTAAATTGTAAAAAAAATACATTGGTCAATCTAAAAGATCAATCCCCTATCGAATTACATCTCACAATTTATACCCTGGCAGATGTTCATTTGCAGCAAACGTTTTTTATATAGGTCATTCTATGGGTCTACCAAAGTCTTACAGTACTAGAGAAACTAATTACAAAGAACGTGTGGGTTCAAAAACAACATATATTGCTCAACATTATCAAATGTATCGATATATTGAAAACAAAAATCCTGAATTTGTCATTTTTAGGATGGATGCAAATCTGTTATTATACAAGATAATAAAGTTGATCCCAAATATGACAACGTCAATATTTACAAATCAAAGAAAGTCCACGTGGGCGACGTTACTTACATCAACGGACCGGTGATAATAACTAATAGTAGTTCCGCGTATAAAGATAAAAAAATTTCAGTTCCCTATAACGAATCATATATAGGCACTTTCATAGTAGATAGGACCAATTGGTTGGCCCAGCCAGCGCTAGGGGAAAAAGAATACCTGAAGAAGCCAGTTCCATATGTGATAATAGGTATAATCAAAATCATTACTAGAAAACTATTTGAATGACTACATTGAAATTAGATGGTAATAAAGTTCAAATCACGTGATATAATTATTAAAAAAGTTAATGAGAAACGCTACAAGAAATTCTGACACAATGACCGATCTAACAAATTGTCAAAATCAGCTGATGGCCATTTTAAGATGGCCGCCGTGGGGTAAACAAATGCATCTACAGCTTTTGTGAGGTTTATGAAGTTATTTGTTGGATTTTAGGCATTATTTCCGGAAACGTCGCTTTATCAGCTTTTTTCGACTATGTAGGTACTACTGGTAAGCGGTAAAGATAGTCTGAAAAACAAATATATTGTAACCCGAATTTAATTCTGAGTACCACTCTTTTCATCTAATGAAAAGGACCTAAAGCTTCAGTTTGTCCTTGTACCTTCCAACTGCTACTGGGTTATCACTTTGCACCCTAAAAAAGTTCTCACTCGTGTTTGATAAACTTGAATACGACATTGAAAAGCTCACTTGAAGAATGACTAAAAAAAACTTCGGAAATACTCAATTTCAGATCGAAAACGTATGTGTGGAATTCTCTTGACACCATAGAACAAAATTGATTGTTTGCCCCACGGCCGCCATTTCGACGTAACTCAGCTATTTTCTTAGAATGCCTAAATACTTGATTTTGATAATAAACATCGAAGACCGATGCAATATAGCTGCCAATGTTAGCAATGTAATTTTTCTTGACATACAACCAAATATTTCATTGACATAGTGGATATTTAGATGTTGACCGATGTCAATCTCAGTCTTTTAATAAATTATTTTATAATTCTAGCACATACGGCAACTGAAGAAGGGTTCAGTCAAGCTGAGAACACTTTATTAATCCGACTGATTCAAAGTTTCCATATAGAAAGCAGGAAATGGAAAGACACGAGTTATAATTTTCTTATAGGTTCCGACGGATTAGCCTACGAAGGTAGAGGCTGGGGAGTTATCGGAGCTCACACCAGAGGTTACAATTGCAAGTAAATAAAATATAACTACAATTTTTCATAATACATACCATATATTTGTCATACGTTCAATTGATACTCTACCAATCAACCAAAAACTTGATTTAAACTTAATCAAATGTATGATTAGGCTTCAAAAGTTGTTCTTTTTTCCTTTTTACTTACTCATCGGCGAATAGGAACAAATTTAAGATTAGCAATGACTACGCTTAATATAGAGGTCGGCATAAGTCAGGCAACACTCTCGAAAAATCGGCATAAATCCAGCAACGCTCCTAAGTATGGCAACGCTGTCGAAAAAGATTAAAACAAAGCAAGTTCGTGCTTCAGACAGTTGCGTCTGAGCGACGCGCGCTCGTCGAGTAGACGTGTTTCCAGAATAAGCAACCCATACAAGTTCGCGCTTCAACAATTAGTTTTTTTTTGTTACAGCATATCTGCGTATGAATGCGGATTACGAAACAAATTTCAACAACAATTTCCAAACTCCCAAAAACCAAATCGTTCAGCATTGTGGAAGATCATAAATTCTTAAGAACGGGCTCTGTTGTCGACGCGCCGCATTCTGCTCAACCGGTATCTGTAATAACTGAAACGCATGCGCTATCGAGTTTACTGTCCGCGTCTCCTTCGGGCATTTCACGAGGATTAGAATTTTACGAGTGGTACCTCGGATGCAGTCAGGATGATCCGCAGTTCTAGCACTCCATTTGGTGATAGGATGAAGTAACTTTCAAGCTGAACGGTACGATACGGTTAATCGGAGTAACTGCGTGTACTGGAACTCTTTGTCAACATATTGATTTGCTTAGCCGGACTGACTCTCCGTTGAGAAACGTTGCTGTAAATGCATTAACCGAATTTGGCTCAATTTGAATAGTTACAGTATATTCTTTTTCGAAATTTTGACTTATGCCACCTTCGTATTATTCATCGATTTTTCTCTCTATGAGTTTTAGGTTCGTAGGTAAATAAGAGTGCTGGCTATCTTTATTTGCGCATGATTTAATTTATATGAATGCAATAAACTTTTATTTCACATTTCTTCAGTTACGGATATACAGATTTGTCACTCGTAGGCTATTTATCTTTTGCCTCCTTTGCCCGTACTGACCTCGGAGCTTCTATATTTGATAGTTGAGACGGTTTCTACGAGATCTCCCATTACTAATTGTGTTAACACTTGATAGGATGCTCCCAAAGCAAAATCGTTGATAATATTTTTGTTTTAGATCTATAGGTATAGCTTTTGTAGGATGTTTCATAGATCACTTACCTCCAAAGGCTGCTTTGAAAAAAGCACAAGAGCTCATTGAAACCGGGGTAAAAAAAGGATCCATAGCATCGGATTACAAATTACTAGCTCATTGCCAATGTTCACCAACAATGAGCCCTGGAACCAAATTGTATGAAGAAATAAAGACTTGGGAACATTGGGACGCGTCTGTTACCGTACACAAGTCAAATATTGATTGTGTAGTTGAAGAAGTCCCCGATTACGATTTAAAAAATTGAAACGATACTTCATTTCACAAATTTGTAGTTTAACAATAATAAAATAACATTTTTATCTTGAAACTGTATTTGATAAAAGTGATTTTCAATATATTTCCATGAAATATAATCAAATCTTATTATTCCAACTTGATCAAACCGAATAACTTTTGAGGACAGGCGGGCATTTGGCACGCTTTTTCTTCCATTTCGGTTTCAACATCTCTACAATTCTTTCTACAATGTCGCCAACGTATATTGCGACCTTTACCGCAAGTTACACTACAAGTTGACCACGGTGTCCACGATTCCCAAATCGTTTCGGTATTTTTCGCCGGAAGCTTCGTCGTTCTTTTTTGTGTCGTTTTTCCTATAGACTTTTTCGTTCTACCTAAAATTATATTAGATAACCGAAGAAAGAAGAAGAAAAAAACAATTTTTTTTACACTGTTTACTTGTGCTTTCCTCTAAACGTTTTCGCCAACATGAGAACAGAATCTTCAGAAGCTGAGATCACTTGGACTGTTAGTGAGCTGATCGCAGCTTCTGAAGATGTTAGTCTCTCATTTTGAAGAAAGATCAAGAGCAAAACGTAACCGAATAGTCCAAAAACGTACAAATATTGGGCGATAAACGCTGAAAGCCTTGAATGGTTCGGGTTCCAAATAAATGACATTAGAGTCGTACAATACTTTACCGACATCTTCAGGTTGAGGTTAGAAATTATTCAGACAACCTTTTGGATTCCTTTCTCTTTATCCATTATTTTTTTGAGAGCGTCGATGGTTCACTTTTCCTCTACAAATCCAAACTGATTACTTGACAGTCCACCACTATTCACAATACTCCTCAGCAACTGTGCTTCTGGCAGATGTTCAAGCAGTTTTCCCATGCAATTTAATAGGCAAATTGGCCTAAAACTTGGTTTATTCTGCTCAGGTGTCCTAGGTTTCTTCAGTAGAACCAGTTTTCCATATCTGTGGGTGCTCATTAATCATATTCAAGCATTTCGGACTATGCTTTGTAAAATTTTAGATGGTATATGATAAGATCTTGGTGCATTCTTTAGTTTAAGTCTCTTTGTTGCCACAACTAACTCTTCTTGCTTGAAAAGTGTGATGTTATCTATATTTGTTTTGCACATATTTGCCATTTTATTTGTTCCTGTTTTGAAAAAAAAAATTCTCAACTTCTTTGAACCTTATACGATAGTCGCACAGATGGTCTTAGATAATATGACTTTGTTACAATTTTGTTACATATTTGCCTCAGGTAAACACATAAAAAATGTCAAGTTACTAAAAAATTTTTCCTAGAGAAAAGTAAAGATAATCATCATATTTTTCACACATTCAACTATTTTACTAGACTTTTCCAGCAATATCCAAACATTTCATTAGACACTCATAGAGCAAATCCAATAATCCCAAAATACACAAAAATAGCAGAAAAATATTTTTTGCGATGATGTTGGTTCGCTGATTTGACTATAATGTAATATATTATCTGATAGAATTTTTAAAAACTTCAAAAAAGTTTTATGGATAAATTCATTTAAAATGCTCACCTTTATGATTTTTCATATCACCAATTTTTGAATTAGTATCTTTTTTCACGTCATTTTTAACTAAATAATTTTGATTTGAAATTGGATCGAGACTATAATCAACAATATCATCTTTTATCTTTCGTTTAGATACAGATTTTTCAAGTAAATCGGGTAGAACATCATCATATGTTTCTAAAATTAGTCAATTTTAAAAATATATTAGAAAGTTTTTGGTACGTACCTCTGATAAAGTATGCATTGTTCAAGTTTACAACGATATATAAAATAAGTAATTTAACTAGCACTATGGGCATAAACGCCATGAATTAATAAAGTCAGAAGTTTCAAATTCTTCTTCTAATTTTTAAACATGGGCTACTATAATAATTATTTCAACCATTTCAATTACATGTAGTCAATTTATGAATATTAAATACTTACATCTTTATAATAACAAACCTATTTTTATTGACTTATTATTATTGAATTAACTATACACACTTATCTTAATATAAGGTACTACATTACACATATTTTATAATAAAACTACGATATACATTTCGTAGTTACCTAATGTTATACATTAGCCGGTGTTGACGTGACACATGACAATTGATTTTGCCGTACCTAAAATTACGTATCTCGGTACAGTATCTTTACACTTTAAACCGAGTTGCGCTGTTTATGATGACGTACAGTGGATCAAAGACAACTCAGCATACACGAGGACATCACAAATAGAATATAAAGGTGAGGAGAGCCGTCTTGAATAGGGGAAAGCTGAAAAAGTGTCCACCTCTAAATAGCGATTGGGTAGCAAGTGGAAATGATATGAATTTAGAAGTTATAAACAAAGTGAAGGTTGAATAATTTACTATTTTACTTGACTTATGTAATTGAAAAATGTATAGTATTTAAAATTTCAGCTACTTACGTAGTCAAAAATAATTTGGTAATTATAACCTTAAAACTTCTTCATAAAACGTTGATATTGATATTAACACGCTTTTTTTATAAACCTTGGTTTCATGGACACTTATTGATATACTGAGATGGTTATCGTTACCTCTATACTTCACAACATCACAGAACAGTTGACAGATGCCGAGAACGACAAATGACATATAAGACAAGACTGTTAACAGATAACACAATATACATGACAATTGACATCAAAGACAGCGGACACCTCTTTAACAAATGGAGAATATTCTGTCACCCAGACACAATGGCCGCCTGTCAAAGTCACGTGTTTTAGAATAGTCCATCATCTATTCATTCAATATAACCTCTACAAATGGTTAACGAAAACAGGCATGGAAACAAAGTGATAGATGAAATTTTTATTATGAAATTATAACACAACAAAAGAACTAGTCAAAAAATTATAATACAAAGTTCAATTGAATATATTTTTCTGTGGTTAATTGTAAAATATTGATAATTTCGATTCAGATTCTATAGATCAAGAGCAATTTTCAGTTAGTGAATCATTTTGTCGAAATAGTGTGAACGAACAATGCAAAAAACGCAAAAGTCACAATAAAAACACAAGATACGTTCGTTTATAAAAGAAAAAATAAATATTTTACCATCCAGGCAAAATGGCAGGCTTGTCAAAGTCACGTGTTCTAGAAAGGACCATCATCTATATAATCTCTATAAATAATTAACGAAAACGGGCATGTAAACAACAATAAAACTCGTAAGAAAATTGTAAAGTTTAATTACATTTATTTTTCTGTAGTTAATTGTAAAATATGAATAATTTCATATCAGATTTTGTAAGACAACGTGCAACTTTCATTTTTCAGTGTTTTTTTTCTATTGTGATGTTTTTGTTAAAAAGTAGGAACTTTTCAAATGTAAGAGTAGAAACTTTTTTTTTACTTTTTATACAAATTCGATTAAAAAATGATAATGTATGACACATGGTATACACATTTTTGAACATAAAATTGGGAAAAAATCAATTATGAGACAATAGCGTATGGAAAAGGGACAAAAATGATTTTTGTATACAAAAATTAATAAAAAAATCTGAAAGCTACATTTATTCTGAAAGTAATGTTTAGATCATAAAATAATTCAAGTATTAAGTTTAAAATTACTTAAAACAAATTATTATCACTGCTTATAGAAAAATTGTCATGAAAGTTAATTCTTGTTAATTAAAATCCTCTAGTATTTTAAAGACTGTGCTTTTAAGAGAAAAATATTGATTAATGAATTATTTTATTAAAAAAAAATTTATTAATACAAAACATTTTTACTAATGAAAACTTTTGATAATGTTCTAATTTGCCAAGAAGTAGAGGCTTCGCAATCTTCTATTGTATTTATAACACAAAATAATGTACTAAATGTAAATGATAGTTGAATTCCTCAGTTTTTATTTCTGTGAAAAATTGCTAATTTAGATTTTATAGTCCAAGAGTTTAGATTCCTTTCTGATTTCCTTCAGCAGCAGAACACACAAATCAATTATGTCTTAAAATGAAAATTAAATCTTTCCGAAAACTTTATATATCGTTTTTAATAAATTTCTGTTTTTACTTTTATCATCGCAGTAAAAACACTAAAAAAACATTTGACGTGACGTTACTGATTCTAATCCAACGCTTTTAGTGGTAAAATCAACTTCAACAGCCCTCATTGTATCAATCGGTTAATTTTTCTGAAATATACTATATCATTGAACCCCTAAGTATTGTGTATTATAACTTCATTTCGGCATAGGTAACGTTTTTTTGTGTCATAAATAAATATATAACTATATAAATGAAATAACGCATTGATATTTTCCAAAAACGGTATAAAGATTGTTTAATTATATTTCGATATCATTGACACTATAATCTCTAGGCACTTAGAAGTACAAATTGATATTAATTTATTAGAATATTTGCGAATAAATTGTTTTTACACAAATTTTAATAACCAAAACAATATGTTGAAAGCGATAGTTCGTTTATAAAAAATTGTCTATTTTTATAATTAACACTTTTTATTAATTTATTTATTACATATTAAATACTAATTTATAAAAAAATATTCACTATGAATTTTTCATTCTATGTAAAATACTGATGTAGTATTAACAAAAATAAATACAACTTAAGAGAAATTGATGATGTTAGAAGAGGTAAGAAATTTCATAGAAGTACTGCAATTTTTTTGCATCAAATAGTGTCATTTCAAGGTGTCAAGAAAATGTAAAAGAAATATAGTTTTACTACATTTGAAATGTTTTAAAACATATTGTACCAAATATTCAAAAAATCAATACAGAAAGAGCCAATTTTGGTAAATAGAGTCAGGTAATATAATCAAATAAAAGTATCTTTAGTAAAAAAAATAAACTAAAAATTCTACTACAAAATAAATTAGATTTGTAATAACAATATTTTGGGAAATCAAATATTTTCACTAAAAATAAAAGAATGATCCAATTAAAATGAGATTTAAAAAAACTATGACGTTAATGAATTTCCTGTTTTCTAAAAAATGCCAAAAGTACTAAAATTTGAAAAATGACAAGATTAATAATGAAACAATAGAATTTAAAAAAAAACGAAGGGACCTGAACAAGTATCTTTGAAGATAATTATTGTGGAGATTTATAAAAGTAATTTTAAGATATTTGAATTCGAAAACCACCGACCAAAATGCAGATTTTGCAGCAAGTATTCAAGTCACAAATACTAAAATGTAAAAAATGATAAGAATAACAATGAAATGTGACAAAATAAAAAAAAATGAAGGAACTAGAGGAAGCCGATTACATCATTCTTGAAGAATATGAAAATAAAGGATAAATAATTATTGTAGGTGTTCTCTGAAGATAGAAAGGATCACAATTGTTACCGGATAATAAAGATAATCTACAAGGGATAGCACAAATGTTCATTGATGGAAAGAGGATAATGCAACATTGAACCATTTCAAAGTTTTTGATACCTACATGTTGTTGTGCTATCCCTTGCAGATTATCCTTATTATCCGGTAACAAACAACATGTAGGTGTCTGTGGATGACAGAAAAGGATTCAAATTGTTACCGGATAATCTGCAAAGTATATTAATGGAAAGAAGATGAACCGTTCCAAGGAAACAAAAACACATACTACTAAAATATATAAAATAAAGAGATTCGTCATGCACTACAATTATAAAATTAATTTCAAGAGATTTGAATTGGAAAAAAATCAATTCTAGTACAAAATAAATTAAATTTATTATTATTCGAGGAAATATGACAAAAAATAGAGGTTGCTAAGCAATAGCTTTCCATTATTGAGACCATAAATAACAGAAAATATATTTGGGTGTTTGCCGAAAATAGAAGCAAGAGATTTTCCGGATACCAAGGAAGATCTATTGCGGGAAGCCCAACTAGAAGCTAATGAAGGTATATGATGAATACAGGGTATTGGAACTGAACCGCTTCGAAGGAATTAATCTAGAAAGCGTACAATAAAATTTTAGGAAATCTAAATTCAATATCTATAGAAAATTGTTTGATTATTGGAGCTTCCAGTCAAACAATGAATCTGAAAAATGTTATAAATTTATACTAACATCTACTGTTCCACTAAATATGATAATTCAATTATTCGTAGGTCAATTTTTAGTGGTTAAAGGCCGAAACTCACCAGTAACACGCCACACCACGAGTCGAATATATGTTTTTCCATTCAATTCAATACATCTGAGACTTTTTAATCGTCCCAGGGTTGGCGTATGGTGGGCTGAGTGTGTACGCCACGCCATCCCACGCGGAAAGATTCGAAATCCTCTTGTGTATTGAATTAAATGGAAAAACTTATACACACATATTCTAGAAGGGGCGTGGGGTGGCGTGGAGTGTTATTAGTGGGTTTCGGTCTTAATAAAAACAAACAAACCCCACAGTGGGGTACAGCAAAACCAGATTCATTTTGTTAAATAAGTGTGGATTTAACAGCCAGAATTTTTTTTGTACTACCGAAAGACACAGGGAAAAGATACAAACAACAAGACTAGATTAGACCATAACAAACATGAAATATATAGGCAAATATTATATACAACACCTACGGAACAATACATAGAAGAAGGTTGGGATGAACTTTGTAAACAAAATGACTAAGAATAGAGGGAAAAAACTACAAACAAAGAACAGAAAGGAATAGAAATAATGTTGGAGGAGGTGGACTCGATGAAATAAAAAAGAAAATCAACTTCACTTCACAAGTATGATAATAAAAGTATACTAGAAGCCAAGAGCACAGAAAGACCTGGATGAAGTAATAAACATAGTGACTAAGAACAGAGGGAAGAAACTACATGAGATACTACCACAAACAAAGGACAAAAAGGAATGGAAAGAACGCTGGAAGAGGTGGACTTGATAAAAAAAAAGAAAATCAGCCTCAGGAAGATCTGGATGAACTTTATAAACAAAAGGACTAAGAATAGAAGGGAGAAACTACAAACAAAGAACAGAAAGGAATGGAAATAATGTTGGAGGAGGTGGACTCGATGAAATGAAAAAGAAAATCAACTTCACTTCACAAGTATGATAAGAAAAGTATACTAGAAGCCAAGAGCACAGAAAGACCTGGATGAAGTAATAAACATAGTGACTAAGAACAGAGGGAAGAAACTACATGAGATACTACCACAAACAAAAGACAAAAAGGAATGGAAAAAATGCTGGAAGAGGTGGACTCGATGAAAAAAAAAAGAAAATCAACCTCAGGAAGATCTGGATGAACTTTATAAACAAAAGGACTAAGAATAGAAGGGAGAAACTACAAACAAAGAACAGAAAGGAATGGAAATAATGTTGGAGGAGGTGGACTCGATGAAATGAAAAAGAAAATCAACTTCACTTCACAAGTATGATAAGAAAAGTATACTAGAAGCCAAGAGCACAGAAAGACCTGGATGAAGTAATAAACATAGTGACTAAGAACAGAGGGAAGAAACTACATGAGATACTACCACAAACAAAAGACAAAAAGGAATGGAAAAAATGCTGGAAGAGGTGGACTCGATGAAAAAAAAAAGAAAATCAACCTCAGGAAGATCTGGATGAACTTTATAAACAAAAGGACTAAGAATAGAAGGGAGAAACTACAAACAAAGAACAGAAAGGAATGGAAATAATGTTGGAGGAGGTGGACTCGATGAAATGAAAAAGAAAATCAACTTCACTTCACAAGTATGATAAGAAAAGTATACTAGAAGCCAAGAGCACAGAAAGACCTGGATGAAGTAATAAACATAGTGACTAAGAACAGAGGGAAGAAACTACATGAGATACTACCACAAACAAAAGACAAAAAGGAATGGAAAAAATGCTGGAAGAGGTGGACTCGATGAAAAAAAAAAGAAAATCAACCTCAGGAAGATCTGGATGAACTTTATAAACAAAAGGACTAAGAATAGAAGGGAGAAACTACAAACAAAGAACAGAAAGGAATGGAAATAATGTTGGAGGAGGTGGACTCGATGAAATGAAAAAGAAAATCAACTTCACTTCACAAGTATGATAAGAAAAGTATACTAGAAGCCAAGAGCACAGAAAGACCTGGATGAAGTAATAAACATAGTGACTAAGAACAGAGGGAAGAAACTACATGAGATACTACCACAAACAAAAGACAAAAAGGAATGGAAAAAATGCTGGAAGAGGTGGACTCGATGAAAAAAAAAAGAAAATCAGCCTCAGGAAGATCTGGATGAACTTTATAAACAAAAGGACTAAGAATAGAAGGGAGAAACTACAAACAAATAATAGAAAAGAATGGAAATAAAGTTGGAAGGGAAGGACTCGATGGAAAGAGAAAATCAACCTCACTTCTTACACCCACAAGAGTAACTAAGTAATTTTTCTTGTTCATCAAACTGAGAAATTGAAAACAAGTTTCGAAATTTTTTAATTTTTCAGTTTTTTATATTTTCAAAATTGTAAAATTTTGCTAAAAGTAATTGTCATAATTGACAACTACTTTTAGATATTTTCCTGTATATTCCCTTGTCAAAATGGTAAATTAGATACCATTTTCGAGGTAACTGACATACAATTTTGAAATGTAATTTTAATATTTGAGTGTTTTCAATATTTCAATTTTGTAACAATAAAAAATATGTCTAGAAAAATAATTTAAAGGTTATTATTTGTGAATAAACTACAAAAAAAATCAATAAAAATCATTATTGAAATGAAATAATAAATGCAGTACCTCTATCAGTTCTTACTTGTTAGACTTTTTGAAGATTCTTGTGATTTGGCATATTTTTTCTGTTCTAAAACACAACACAGCTTAATTCTACCAGGTCTCGACCTCATCGCTAATTGACTAGCTCGATTAAAAGGTAAGACCACAAAATTTGTCCTCAACTAACCTGAATTTCTCAAAGTCCAGTCGTCTCCAAAAAAATTTCAAATGTCAGTCTTGATGTGATGTTTTAGGCCTGTAAGAGAAACCTAGGTATATTAAACAATTTGTTATATTCGTTTTTAAATAATTTTATTGAATAATTCATAAAAGTTCTAGAGAAAATAGTAAATAATCACAATAAAGTTATTTAATCGGTTTTTTATTTTATTTTAGAAAATACTTATAAACCGATTGTCACAATAGTTTCCAATAAATAACAAAATCTTCAATTAATATTGTCATAATGCAATTTCTAATAGCGTATTGTGGAGGCACTTAAAATTGGAATATTTTAACGAAACATACAAAAACTATTATTTAAATACTACCAAACACCCTGTATTCATATCGGTTACGTCAATATCACCGAGTTTATTCAAATACTCTTATTTCACTTCATATTTTAGAGAGCTAATTCGAGGTAGATAGAAATAAACTTGCGACTTATAAAGAGCACTTGACATGGTGCATGATCCCGGACACATGCACATTAAACACATACGATTAGTGCCATTTTATTAATCTAAAAGTTGCAGTTTGGTTATTTTTCATATAATAATTCATCAACTAATTAATTGGAACGCTCTTCAACTTGTTTTTTTTATTGAAACAGTGTAATTGTGATTCTCATTTGGTGCTGTGCTGTATGGACGCATTTCTATCCCGTGCAGAGATTCGAGCACCAGGATTTAAAGCTGTAAACGATTCCTCAACGTTTCTACTGTGTGGTAAGGCAAGCGGAAATTTCAAATTAAAACCACTAATAATTTATAACTCCGGAAAACCAACACCGATGAAAGGCATATCTAAATCCACTGTACATTTGATTTGGACTATGAAAATTTTCCCCTGAACGTTAAAAAACTTAAAGAAAGAGCGCACCTAACAAATTTATCAGACTTAACAACATGTATTCCTCAATCCAACCAATGGACCAAGAGGTTTTATCCAATTTTAAGATTTTTTACTAGAGGTAAACATTCAAGCAGATGTTTAAAAAAGCAGACGAAGAAGAGAATCAATTAATAATAGAATACATAAACCTCTCTTGGAATAAGATAACAGAAAGATATTAGAAAGGATATTTAACCAGATTTAAGACCAAAGACATTATGTCGATATAGATGAAATGGTGGATCTACCGAAACAAACCGGTTCAGATGAGGTAAATGTGGAAGACGTCGAAGAAATAGTTCCAAGAAACAGCAGCTAATCTTTCTAATGATGAGCTCGAGGAATTAACTGAGCAAGAAGATAACAAAAATATTGATAGTAGTGATTTCGAAGAAAGAAACCTTTCGCAAGACCTGAACCCTTCTGTGGTATCGTCTACAGAACAATAGAGGAAAATAAGGTAAAACAAATTACTGGGATAATCTATAGGCACAGACTCCGTTGGGAAACTATAACCAGAGATCTGGTCTGCCTGTCTCAATGGACATCTGAAGACGTTAGGCATAGCAGATAATGCAGAGTGCAGATTCTGTTTCACAGGAAATAAAATCTCTATCCACATTTTTTCGAAGTGGAGGGAAATTATTGGAACAGCTGTGAACATTGGGTTCCCCAGTAACGAAAAGGGGAACACAATACAACCTTTGGGTTGCGGTGTATACGATACCCCAATATCTACATCCATACAAGGTAGTTACTACAATAATAATTAATGGAAGACTATACGATTAGTTTGAAAGAAAAAAACACACTCAAATATATGTTTGAAACATTTTCGACTTGTAAAGGTTCAAACACAAAAAAAGCTGTAAGTTTATGGACATTTAATATCAATATTATTTTTGATAAGATTTTTATTTATTAATCAACATATGGAATAAACTCTGTAATATTTCACGTCGCAACCGGTGAATATATATGAATTTTTTTTTAAATTCTAGCATATATACAGTGTGATCAACTCATAATCGCCACACCCTCTTCTATTTTCTAATCCCTTTGATCAACTTAAAATTGTTATGTAATAAAAAAATTCGACCAAGGTTACTTATTATTCATATCTAAGTTATTTTCGAAGAAAAAAAATATTATTAAAACCTCATGTATGAGTATTCAATAGTGTTATCGAAATTTACAAGGTGTGTTCAGAAAATATTGAGAATTTTCAAATTTGGCCAGTTGGGAATTTTTTCTGTGAATGCCTTTGAAGTGTGAGAAATAAAAAATGAAAAAAAGTGAGTGCAGCAAAGTACTGGACTGTTATAAGCATTTCCAAGATGATAGTGACGACAGGACATCAAGAACCGAGGTAAACAGAAAAATAAAAGAAATGATTATGAATGATCCGTAACTAACCAGTTTAAGATAATTTACCTGAAAAAATCATAAAAAACACTCGGGTTTAGTAAAAAATAATTGCCTTAGAACTTTTAATAAGAAACAGAACCTTAAAGGGTCATTATTTTATGGCACACATGAAATTAAAAGCATTCATCTGATTGAAGTTCATGAACACACCTCGTATATTCTTGTTTAGAAGGTGACAGGTATTTAAATTTAAATATCAATCAACAAAAGTCAAATAACATTTAAAAAATAAACAAAAGCTGTCGTATCTAAAGGTACAAAGGGCGGTTACCCACATTATCAAGTGTTACCAAATTGGAGCCTTAAAACTGACGATTTTTTTACCACAAACATTTAAAAGTTTATCAAATATTGATCCTAAAAGAAGTGTTGCAATGATCGGAGGTGGATCAAACGGTATACAGAAGCGCCATCACATTTAGCTATTCGGTTCACATAAGTTTATTGTAAATAAATGTCTACTAATGTTAATTATAAACAAATGTGAACGTATGTCTGCAAATTAAACCATATATTTTCACAAATAAAATAACATTTACTGGGAATTAATATATTTTCTTACTGTGGACATATTCGTATGATATAAATGAACTAATAATCTTTAAAAAATTGGGAAATTAAACAACTATTACCTGGTTAGCTAATATTACACCGAAACTATATAATCAATCGTATGACTTCATGAAACTTTGTGTTTAAAATGGGATAATTATTGAGACAAGAATAACAGTGCCTATGGTTTGAGTTCCTGGTTAAATAAGCATGGAAGAGTACAAGACAAGTCGACAAGAATGAAGCTAAAAGTAAATTGTTACTCATACCATTCACCGGTAGGCTTATATTACACCGAAACTATATAATCAATCGTATGACTTCATGAAACTTTGAGTTTAAAATGGGATAATTATTGAGACAAGACAGTGTCTATGGTTTGAGTTCTTGGTTAAATAAGCATGGAAGAGTACAAGACAAGTCGATAAGAATGAAGCTAAAAGTAAATTGTTACTCATACCATTCACCGGTAGGCTTATATTACACCGAAACTATATAATCAATCGTATGACTTCATGAAACTTTGAGTTTAAAATGGGATAATTATTGAGACAAGACAGTGTCTATGGTTTGAGTTCTTGGTTAAATAGGCATCGAAGAGTACAAGACAAATCCACAAGAATGAACCTAAAAGTTTTTTATTGGTTCATATCCTTTCTCTGAAAAATTTTCTAAGAAAGAAATTTGGAAATCGGTGTCTTATGGAAGTAAATCACTTCAGTTTCTTTCAACTTCAGCCGGATATTGAATGTCCAAAGTTAATGTGATCGAAATCAGTTTTAGGAGAAATATTAGCAAGTTCTTCATTAGTTTTTAAACTTCCCCATTGAAGAATTATTTTAACTTTCTCACACTTATTAACCATAGAAATTATATTGAAAATGATTTTCGTTGAGTGTTGTAAGTCGTTAGGGACTTAGGAAAAGCTCCAAATGATGAGAAAAATATTGAGGGAGTTTGAAAAAGCCCCTTATCAAAGAAAAAATCACTACTCATCAAATTATTGTGGTATTTGAAGAAGAACCATTTATAAAATACTTTAGAAATTAGTAGCGTTTTAGGAAAAGCTCCATAAATGACAAAAATTATTGCAGACGTTGGTGGGAAGGTTGAAAAAGCTCCTTATGGCAGAGATAGAATCACTATTCATAAAATAGTGGTAATGTTTGAAAATGCTCCTTTCAAGGAAAATAAATTAATTGGGAAAATTGGTATGGGGCTAAAAAAAGCTCCATATGATGAAAAAAGTATTGATAAAGTCGGTGGGGATTTTGGAAAAGCTCCATATTATGAGAGAAATATCAAAAAAGTTCGTAGGTAGGTAGTATGAAAAAGCTCCTTATGAGAGAAATAAAATTACTATTCAGAAAATTGTTGTGGTGTTTGGAATAGAATAATTGGTACCGAATTAGCAAAAACTCCATACAATGAGAGAAATATTGATAAGATAAGAAAATAAGATTGTTTATCTGTGAAATAACCATTTTGTAATCGATTATTTGTGAGTAATCCAGCAATATAAAAAAGAATTATACATATAGAATAAAAAATCATTGATGAATTATTAGAAAAATCAAAATAAATCAAGGGACTCCCTGATTTATACTCAAATCACAATAGATTTTCAGAAAGATGAAGTTGTTGATAAGAAATATATAATAATATGAGATTTTGTATGGTTAATAAGAGTTAAGGAAAAAAAATCTTAAAAAGATATTAAATTATTGTTCTAAATTATCAAATGAATAATGTCCACATTCCTGTTCAATTAAATATTCATTCAAATTCCGACAAATACTGCATTCAATTGGGAGTAATTGTTTTTCAGTCTTTTGACCTGTCTTCTTTCCTACTACAAGTAATTTCATTTATTTTTTTTTCCTATTAGATAAATTTGCCCTATAGAAATATTGTAAAGTGTCGTATAAAAAGTGTTTATCATATTGCATTTTTTTCGGATATCGTTTCCTTTAGAATAGATCAATAAATGTACAGACAAATATTTTTTAGATCTCTTATATTGCGTAAGATAATCATTTTTGTAAAAAATAGTAATTGCAGATCTTAAATGATGTAAGACGGTTTGAAAAGCACTGTGGATATAAAATGGTACCAACGAAAAAGGTTGATAATGATCTATTTTTGAAATTCAATGTCCTATGAACTTAAGAACAAACCTGATATGATAGTTTTATAAAATAACAGACTTAAACTGTTTTTTTAGCAAGCGTTTTTATGAAACACACCAAATAAAGGTTATATCTCAAAAAGTATATATCGATGTTCCGGAAGAACAATGATGCACTTCAAAAATATTAAATGGTAATAAATTTTTAGATAATATTAGACTAATTATGGACGTAACTGTAGTTCCAGTTCCAATCATAATCTGAATATCAACTTATTTTACCTTCGTTCAATGAAGTGACTTCATGCAATGACACGTGGATCAAAAATGACAAATGCTATTTCTGACAAAAACCTAAAGTGACTCCCACTCTTTTTTTTTCATCTCTTATGATCGGAGAAGAAATTTCCATGAAATCTCTGAAAGAGTTGACGGTATGCACTTACGGGTTGTAATTAGGGTGATTACGTCCTAATCAATGGAAAATGAAATTTAAATAAATATTCTACAAGGTCTCATTACATTGTTGTTTTATACAATTGCAAATTGTTTTTTTCTCTTCTATAAAATTGATGTTTTGACATTTACATCACTATTTTTCCGGAACAGCGAACTCAATATTAGTGCGAATGATATAAATTGATCAATAAATGATCCTTCAAATACCGCCAGGATTGATTATACTTCAAATACTGAGTTAGTAATTGAAAAAACACAAATTTGAAATCAAAAATCGAAATAGTCCAATTAAATCACGACTCAAAAAGAAAAAATGCATTTTGGGATATAGATACATTTTTACACACTCAAAGGATTTAAAAGAAGTGGTGGTAGATGAGAAAAGAGGTATAAATATTGAAAAATACCCCAAATAGCTTTTTTGGAAACTATTCCGATAAATATTTTTGTTTTAATCGTACCTAATAAGTCTAATAAGAGATTTAAAAATTTTATAACGGTACTATAAAGTTAAATCGTTAGTTGTCAATATCCCAAATACAAAATTTTATACAAAACATATATTTTTGGAATATTTTCAAAAAAAAGATGTTCGAAGTAATTTTTCAACAACTCGAAACATTTTTCTTTGCAAATCGTTTAAATTTGTGCTAAAATAAACACTAATTCAAAAATGCAAATTCACTTTTTGAATCATAATTTGAATTTGACTCCAATTGAGTTTAATTTTGCCACTGGTTCATCTTCAACATTCACATACAATATGAACAAAATTAAATGGAAGATACACCAAATTACTTTTGATTTTCGTTATCCAAAACCGATATTTTGGCAATTACAAATTGAAACGATACGGAAGATTATTTCAAGAAAAAATCACATAAATAACATGAAATTACTGATATGTTTCTTTTCTTCAACAAAAACAATTATAGATAAAGTTGCCAGTGCTACCAAAAACATTTTGTGATCACCTGATACATTATAGAATATACAAAATATATCTTGCGCAATATCAGCAAGACATAAAGAGGAGTTATAGCACTCGTTCAGTCTAATTTTTTTATATAGAAATATATTTTTTGCCCTCTTTAAGGGTAACGAGAGTTTGTTTTAATTTATATTTTATCCATTTAACAAAATTGAATTCATTCAAGGACGAGTTTTAAGACGATAAGAAGGAATAATTTTATATCGAAAGAACAAAAACGAGTCATGCAAAAAGGTCTAAAAAGCTACTAGTGACAAGTCACCAAAATTAAACTAGTTTCATTGGAGAATTAGCAGCTAATTAGTTTATCGAACAAATAATTTTATTGCTACAGTCAATTCCTCTTAATCGAATGTATTAAAAATACCTTTGAGATCATTTGGAATTTCCTACTAATAAATTTTACTATAACGATTGTCTACAGAGACATCAACAAATTAGAAAAAAGAAATCTGCCTACTTTAAAAAAAAAAATATGCAAAAAATGAATTTTGTCAGATTTAGGTAGCATTGAGATCATTTGGAATTTGTTACTGATGCATTTTACTATAATAATTGTCTGCACAATCAACAATAAAACTAAACGTAACAACAGACATTTTCTTCAACACTGTAATCGAAATTTGCTAGTTCTTAATTACCTTAATTATTTTAGCAAAATGTATTAATGAGTCAATTTAAATAGAACTATGGGAAGTTGACAAATTTCTATCTACTGTATTGATCTGAAAAAACATGTACGATTTTTTGTTTTTGTATTTTGTTGCTGTTCTGTACACAATTATTGCAAAATCTATTAGCAATGTTGCTAAGCGGACTTTATGGCATTTAAAACCAATTGTGAGGCAACAAATATTTTAATACCGTTGTATGGTTCCCAAAAACATGTCTGTTTTCTTATTATCATTTTGTTGTTGATTCTGTATGCAATTAGAGCAAAGTTTATTAGCAAAGTTATTAAAAATATCTGTTAAGTTGATATAATTGAAATTTAAAATATTTTTCTCGAAACAATGTAGTCGTTTCCTTCTTTTTTTGCTGATTATGTATGGAAACGGACTTTGAAGTATTCAAACAAAATTTTTATGCCGGTGTATTATTTAAAAAAAAATGTCTGATTTCTTTTTTCTTTAAGTAATTATAACAAAATATATTAGCAACATATTCTAGATGATAGCAAAAGTAATTCAAAATACTCAAGCTGATTTAATTCCTTTTTGGGATATTTTAGTGAAACATATAATTGCCAAATCCTACTTTGTTGCTGTAGATAATTATAATAAAATCCATTAGCAAGTAATTAGAAAAGTATTTCCGGAGCTTCCAAAATTAGATTTTAAAGAATAACAGGAGCAACGGAACTAACACTTTGGCAACGAATTTCAACTATTTTGTCTCACAATGTCATTTTTCGATTGGAGCGACAAAATTAATTTTTATAAGATGTGATTAAAAAACAAAATGTAAATCTAATTTCGACATAAAGAGAGGGTTGTTGTGTTGACAAATTGGCGGATACTAAGCTTATAAATGAGTTTGTAAACCTATAAAAAAGATACTGGAAGCACCAACCAAATAGTTCTAGTTTACCTAAATCGAAAATAAATGTTTAATTATCAAAAAAAAAAATCTATAAAATTTAAAATTTGACAATTATGTTTTGTATTAATGATTAATTCATAAAATGGGAACTATTACTGGACACAATACCTTATTCAGTTTCGACTACGACCACTAAAGAATATTTGCCTAGAAAGAGGGCAAAACAACACAAAAAAAAGTATTTTAGAAAATAAAAACAAATGCGACAACCCCCATTTTCTAAACTTAACAATCTATATCAGCTGGTAAATAATAAATACAAAAAAAGTGCGATTAGTCCGTTCAATCTTTGAAATAAAAGTAAGCAATGAGACCACCGCCCAAAATAAGGGTGCCTCCTATAACTAAAGGTAAATATAAAGACCTCTTCAATTGCGTCCACTGTTCGTTGGCTTGTTGACGACGTTTCATATCTCTAACTTGCGCCTCCAATTTTTCTTTTCTCTCCAATCGATTTCGTTGTCTTAACTCGGAGCTGTAACAAAATAAAACCGTTTCACAAAATTCTATATCACAACCAAATGAAGTATTAATTGAACACTTACCTTTGTTTGGAGTTAATTAAATCCGAGTGATCCGAAACAGGACTTTCAGATCTAACTTCTTCGTCATCATCATCCTCTTCTTCTAATTCATCTTCTTCGCTAAGTTCATCTCCAGGGACAACTGGTAAAGGACCACTGGGTATGTAAGACTGCAGCTGTATCGGAATAACAAAAAACGTATTTCAACTATGAATTTATTTTGTTAATATGATTGACAAATAAGGGAAATACAACACCATACAGGGATGAATTAAGAAACTTATTTTCTTTAACTACTGATTAGAAAATTAATGTGCAGTTATTATAAGACAACAGAATAATTAAATTGATGATATAATGTTGGAGGGTGAGTTTAGAGTTATTTCATCACATTCTTTTCAATTTCAGGCAATTTAAGGGAATTATTATTGTGTAATGTGGATTGAAACATAATTGAGGAATACAAATATCAAATGAAAAAGAATTTGAATAAAAAAATAAGAACAAATAAGACAAATTTACCTCTTCGTCTTGGTATTCTTTGTTTTCGAAATTCCAACCGTTATCCTCAGATATACTTTTTGGTATAAGTGGAAGAGGCCTATCAATACCATTTCCATTTGTTTTATTGAGACTTTCCATTCGGGGGGGAGGTAATGGTGGAGGTTCGTCTTCAGATTCGGAATTTTCTTCCGAAACATTTGGCGATATGTTGTTACTTATTACTACATGGTTGTCCTAAAAATAATAAGACTATTGTAGTAAATACACAGAAAATTGGAATGGTTACCTTCTGACGATTCAGCTATTTGGATATCTGGAGGAGGGAAAGCATTGGGAATAGATGGATCCAACAATAAAAAGTAACATTTTTTTAACACCAAATAAATCTCAATAAACGCATTTTTTGTTCCACAATCATCACTTTAAAATACATTTTATGTTGTCTCTCCATAAATGATTTGTACAAGAGTTTTTACTGCTTTATACTATATCAAAATGGCTGTATACCTGATCGAATATTGAATTACATTTTTCTCAAAAACTGTTGGTGTGATTGCTCGCCATTCCAAACCATCTCAATAGCAAAAAAATGCATGTGGAATCCCAATCTAGCTTCTTGCTCTTGCTTCGAAGCCATATGTTTACCAAAAATATGCATTTCGAGTCTGCGAATGATCTATGAATGGCAATTATCAATTACCACCCCGAATTAAATATCTTTGACCATCATGTTATGCTTTTAGTCCCTTGGTTTGTCACTTGTCTCTAGCTTTAACCATTCTAGAATTCTAAGGTGACCTGACAGATTTCCTGACTTAATTTTTCTGCTTGAATTAGCTCAGGCTGCTGTTGTAATTGGCTATATATGAAATGAATATTTAAAGATCCCTATTTTCATTCATTCGAAGAATTAAAACGAGTATTCGTACTTGAAAATCTTTCACTTCTTATGTTAATATTCAGAAATGTGTAGTCACTAAATAAACCAGATTGACACCCCATATTATGACTCAATTCAAATAAGAGCGTTGAGAAAAAAATTTAAAATTTGGAGACAAAATAGAAAAAATGTGTCTAAAGCAAATCAAAAACATTAGAAAATGTAAGAACAGAAAACAACAAGACATATATTTTGTTGAAAATAAAAATGGAGAAAAGAATAATATATAACAGATGTTATATAAATTTACATAATGGGAGAATCAGTAATAAAAATTGGTAAAGAAGATATAGAAAGTACAATAACAGAACTAAATAATGGAAAAGTACAATAAAAAATATTGGTCAAAAGGAAAATACATGCTGCTCCATATTTTTAATGAAACTATAGAAGAAAATCCCAACAGACCAGCAGAAGGCACTAATTGTAACAATTTTACAAAAAAGGTGATGTAGCAACAGCTATCGAGGAACGATATTAATAAATATAACGATGAAAATGATGAAAAACATATTTGAGAGAAGAATCAAATTACAGACAGACTCAAAGAATGGATTTGGAATAGGAAGAGGCATCCAAGATCATGTATTTACTAATGAAATAAAAAATAATAATACAAGAAGAGAAGAAATTGTACATGGCCTTTTAAGATTTAGAAAAAGCCTTTGACAGAATACCTAGAGAGAAAATATAAAAGATACTAGCCGATAGAGGAATTTTAAAGATAATACAAAATATTTATGCATAAAATGAGATTGCAGTCATGATATATAAGGAAATATGAGATTAAGATAAATGGGAAGCTTGAATCCATTACTATTCATCATATTCATAAACAAAGGCACTGTTTTAAGTGAAAAAACATCAGTGAAGCATGGAGGTGTGAAACAAAGTAGTAATAGACATGGAAATGAAAATAAACAAGAACAAAAGTAATGGTGATAGGTAAATAAATATAAAAATCGATATAGAAATACTGGAACAAAGCCTGGAATAATAATAGACGGGACACAAGATGCAGATATAATCCCAAATGTTACTTTATTGTAAAATGGATGTGAATGAAATAAAATAATTTTGTTATGGATAATACATTTTGTATTAAATGATCCTTTTTTGACGATTAAGTATCTATTAATATTCAGGAACGTGTGGTGACTAAATAAACGAAATCGATGCCTCTTATTCTTACTAAATTTACTCGTTTCAAATATGATCATTAAAAAAACACAATCAAATAGAAATTTAATCAGAACAACGATTTTAGTATTCGTAAATCAAGTTAAACTAATTATTTCGAAGAAGCGCAATAACTAAGAGGTTATCTACCACATAATTCAAAGCCAATCAAATATTTCCTAGAAAATTCATTGATATAAAATATTTCGTAGAAAACTCGATGATGTAAATATCACAATGTCCGGTAATTTTAAATTGAGACTACACATTCTATTCTAAAAACAACTACTTGGATATTTAGCGAGTTGTTTCGAAAATACCGTGGCCAACAAAAAAAAATTATGACTAAAGTTACATTTATCGATATCCGGATTCGAAGAATTCCAATAATAGCAATTATTTGATTAGAAATAAAACATGAAGATTGAGATAATTTGCTTTTGCTTCTGTCCCTCTATGTAGTACTGTTGAAACTCTTGGTATTTTGGAACCAAGCTAAAATTACTTGATAACTTTTATTTTGTCTTTACTATAAGAATAACCTGTCTTTTGCTGGGGTTTTAGGCCAAACGTCGGGTCTAGAGAAGGGATTTCTTTTGGGATATGTTCATGGGTGTCTTCTGGATGTAAATCCAATTGGGCGTCATAGAGGGGGCGCCTGTGTAAGCTGCCATCTTGAAAAACTTTTGCAACTTTGAAGCAGATTGTTAATTCACAATAAAATTCTTCTAAATCGATTTAAATAAAGGAAATTTAATGTTAATTTTATGATGATCGTATTTACTCTTCCTTTTCCATGGATTCTATTTCTACAACAGTACAACTTCCTAGTTTTATGGACCTTGTAAATTTCCAAAAATAGAATACGATTACAGAGAATATCATGAAAACGTCAGTCGCGGGATCAGTTGAACGATTCAGACGAATTGATGAATTTTTATCTTGTCTATGCACGTGCCCAAACACGTTTCCGTCACTATTATAGTATTTGCGCAGTAGCGGTTTGAAACGAACGTGTTAAATTGAAGAAAACTCTGACTGAATGCTATAAATTGTTGCAAGAGGCTTACGGGGACAATTCTCTATCTTGTGCTCGTGTTTTTGAGTGATGTAAGCGCTTTAGTCAAGGCCGAGAGAGCACTGAAGATGACCAGCGCCCTGTGACTGTTTGAATTCCGGAAACAGTGACCAAAATCAAACAAATTGTACGTGCAGATCGTCGAATGAGCATCCGGATGATTACAGAGGCTTTAAACGCCGATAAATTTGTCAAAAAAACAGCTTTGGTAGTAGTATTTTTTCGACAAAATCAATTACACGTGACAAAAGTACGTGCGAAGTTTGTACCAAAAAATCTGACTCCTGACCAATAGCTCTTGCGTCAACGGGTTTGCTCAGATTTCCTTGAAAGCTTAGAAAAGGATCTTCTTTGAAAGGGACCCAATTTGAGTCGATGGAAGAACTCCTGAAGGCCCTCAACAAAGAAGACTTCCAGCACTGCTTAGATCAATGGAAAAAACGTATGGAAAGGTGTGTAGCGAGGGGAAGTGACTATATCGAAGGGAAGCATTCGAATGTAGAATAATTTTCATAATAAAACCGTTTTTCGTAACCAGTCTCGTTATTTATTAGCCAGACATCGTATTATATACATAATTCTTAGATATCTCATCTAAACTTCCACCGGAAAAAGCATTTAGGAGAGTTTATCGATACTAAAAGAACAAAAATCAACTTAGAAACTAACATTATTGTAGACAATCATTTTTGGCATCTTTTTTATTCGAAACTTTTTTTTGTATAACGCATAGGTTTTTAATTATAGCGCTCCAAAAGTTTGGGTCGCTATAATTAAAAACATATGCGTTATACAAAAAAAAGTTTCAAATAAAAAAGATGCCAAAAACTATTATCTATTAAAATGATCTCCGTTATTTGTGTCGTACGATGCGCGGTTCGCGAGATATTCGATAAAAAGTTTTCCAGAACTTTGCATTACAAACGTACTTTTTTGCTCTGGCGCTTGGCCTATTTTGAAATTTTATGAATCTCGTCAAAAATATTTGGATCTAACTAATGCGGTACTTAAATTCTCTTTTTTCCACAATATTTCCAGTAATTTCGGTTTCGCAGTATAAAATAAAACACTTTTCTTTTAACAAAGAATATTTTTCAATCAATTATATATTTTCCATTTTATTCAATGACCTTTCGACATCAGCAAAATGCTGTACGGATGAGATTGAAGGTCATCGTCATTTGTGAAAGTTTAACCATTCAAAGTACTCTGGAAACTTCGAAATCAGATGATACCAGATCAGGACTGTATAGTAGATGTGGCATCACTTCTCAGCCAAGCTCCAATAGTTTTTATTGGAGTTTTTATTGTGTTTTTATCATGGTGGAACACTAAACCTTTCAGATTCGACAATTCTGGCCGTTTTTCTTTGATTGCTTCATCCAGTTTCATCGTTTGGTTCCTTGGAAGTAGTTTAAAAAACCCAACATCTTTGTAATATCATCAAACTGACACCATGAGCTTTTTTTGTTGTTTTTCAGCTTTCGATGTGGTTTGTGCTGGTTCAACTTGTTTGTTTCATCATCGTTTTTGCAGTATATTACTGTACAGAACCTATTTTTCATCACCCGTGATTATTCTTTTCAAGAAAGGGTCGGATTCATTACCTGCATGTCGCAAGTGTTGATTTTTTGACTTATGAATATGAATTCCTTACAATTCGTGAGGTACCCAAGACATTTTAAGTGTCAATTATGATTTTGATTTGGTCATCATCAACTTTAGTAGGCCCACCTGAACGTTGCTCAACTTTGAGGGAAAAATGTCCAGAACGAAATTTTTTAAACCAATTCTGATATGTGGCTCAGCAATCAGCCAATCGTTAGCAGGTGATAGTGAAGATCCAAGGCACCGCTTAGGTTTGATTATAATTTAGACCAAGAAAAGAGATTCGTTGATTAGGGGTGAAAAAATTGATGAGATGTGCTTTTTTTTAAAAAATTTTTGAAAAAGTTCAGTTCAGTTAAGTTTTTACTCAAAAACGATCCTCAGTTATTTCGCTATTAGAGATATTTACAGAGTTAGGGTGGCTAGAGCTTAAGGGTGCTTAAAAATTCGTCTCGGAAAATTATTTTTCATAATTTAGAACTTTATTTTCAACATTTGAAGTAATAAAAACAGAAAACGTATCATACCTTAAGCACTAGCCACCGTAACTCTATAAATTTCACACACACAACAAAATCACGCCCTTCTTGCTTCTAAAGTGTACGTCAATGTGATAAATATCACGTGACAAACGTCAAAGTACAGCACCGACATAAGCAACGCTCTCTATGATTGAAAAGCGAAAGTACTTAGTTGCTAACCTTAAACATAGAAATGAAAAATTAACAGATGCGTTTATTATAACAAAAATTTGGTGATAATAAAATGTGACTCTATTAAATAAAATGGTAATACTCACCTTATTATCATCTGAATTTTGATTAAATATTTGTTTAGTTCCTTCTATGATAGCTTGATATGAAAACCTCAACTGTTCGGCGGTCTGAATTAAACCCATTCGATATTTCCTCATTTCTAATAGAATTTCTTTAACGTCCACGGAATTTATACCATATTTTTCGATCTTGAAAAGATATACTTCATTTTAGTGGCGTAATAAATCTAGCATTTTCTCCATACAATTTTTATTCGTATTAAAAATTCCAGAATTTTTGAAATCGTGAGAAATTAACATTTGATATCTTTACCAGCATCTTATAAAAACCGTTTTTGGAAATCTAAGCACAAATCAAACAGTTTGTGGATTGTTTGAGGGTAGTTTCGACCTTTCAGTACCTATATCTAAAGATATATTCTACATTTCATTGTTCTTCCTCCAGAATACGTAGACTCCTTCTAAAGGTGGCTACTGTCCAGAGATTTTTTTTTCCCTTCGAGGTAGCTAGCAGCTCTACTTGAAAAATAGTTTCCTAGTGGTATTCCTGCACATTTTGGTCCAAAAATGCCCAATTCACCTTCTTGCTCTAGCTTCAAAGCCATCTGTTTACCAAAAAGATACATTTCCAGTTTCCGGATGATCTTTATTGATCTATGAAAGGCAGATATTAATTACCACCCTGAATGGAATACCTGTGTCCATCATGCTATCCATTTAGTCCGTTGGTTTTTTGTCCCTTCGAGGTAACTAGCAGCTCTACTTGAAAAATAATTTCCTAGTGGTATTCCTGCGCATTTTGGTCCAAAAATGCCCAATCCAGCTCCTTGCTCTTGCTTCAAAGCCATCTGTTTACCAAAAAGATACATTTCCAGTTCCGGATGATCTTTATTGATCATATTATGCATTTAGTTCCTTGATTTGTCACTGATCTCTAGCTTTATCGGTTCTAGAATCCTTGGTAACCTGACAAATTTCCTGATTCAATTTTTCTACTTGAATTAGCTAATGATTGTTGCCAAATGTGCAAGCTTGTTCATTTTGGTCCAAAAACGCCCGATCCATCTCCTTGCTCTTGCTTCGTAACTATCTATATACCAAAAATATGTATTTCGAGTTTGCGAATGATTTTTATGACCCATAATTATCAATTATCAATTACCACCCTGAATGGAATATCTATGACCATTATGCTATTCATTTAGTTCATTACTTTGTCACAAATCTCTAGCTTTATCAATTTTAGAGTCATTACAAATTTCCTGACTCAATTTCTCTACTTAAATTAGCTAATGACTATTGTTAAATGTGTCTTTTTTTCACTATAAGGTAAAGGGGGGGTTTAGCAGCGCCTCTGATGCTGTAGTGGAATATGTTGACAAGGCAACTGTATTACCCAAACAGATCAACTGCTAAATTTTGTTCAGTTTGTTCTAACCTGTTGTTCCTTCAGATTTCCGCCACCAAACCTCCATCTTAGGCCTACGTTTCCATGTATTACATGCTACAAGTGAATATAGCCACAGTGACATAAGAGGTTAGTTTGTCTAGATCATCAAAAAACTACTTCATCAATTAATAATCTGTAATTTGTGAACAAAAAGTATTTTATTTCAAAAAAATGAAATTGTTTCATTTGGAAATGTCTCTTGTGCTATCCTTAATGAATATTCGAAGGAACTGTTTATCAATTTATACATTAAATTTCAATTATATAAAATTTATGTTTATATATGAACAACAGGCATGACCTAATAATAGTAAATAATATTGATACAATTATAAAACACTTTAAACAAACTGATAAAAAATTTTGTTTTACAGATAAAATAACCTAAAAAAATAGCCAAATATTTACTTTTGTTTAAATATTAATTTAAGACTACTAGAAGTGGAACATTTGAAACCAGTAAATCAATATTTGAATAATTATGAATTTTTCCTTTAAATCTTTATGGCTTTTATCATATCCAAATACTTTCTAATGGATACTTTTTTATAATTTTTATACCGATGGATTAGAAAAACAAATATAGAATATATTATAAAACATTTTTTCATACTTCGAACTACAAATCAATAGTTTGAAGAAAATCTTTTAGTAACTTTTACTTAAACATGTGTATATAGGCTTTAGTATTGAAATTTTGATAACAATCCATCCATCTTAATCACCAGATTTGATCCCCTTCGAAATGATTTGGTCCAAGCTGATTTCCACTAATTTGCTCTACAATATCAATTAATTTTGTGATGTAATGCATTATTGCTTCTTCGGCAATTCTCTTATGTTGTTCAGTAACTCTTTATTCGGGCTTGAAGAGCAACAAGTACGTTAAAATTTAAAAATAACAAACGATCATGCTGTTAGATAAACTTCCATTAAGACTCGACCCAATAGGGAATCAAACACATCAAGATATAATGATTGAACGTTGAGAAATAGTAATCAGAGTGTAATATTTTTCGGAAAATTTGGAAAACCTTAAAAAACAATTCAAACTATAACCAAATAATACTATTAGGCCATTAATATTTAGAATCATGCTTTAACTTTGTGGAACAGTATAAAAATGATCAATCAAAACCTATTTCAATTTAGTTTTTACAAAAATATATGTGGAAGATGTTAATGGGATAAAATTGGTAATTATACGTTCAATATGGTTAAGAGTTTTATTGAATGGTTGCCTCTTGGGAATCCCATTATTTGCCCAATTTAATTAAACTGTTTATTAAATGACATCATTCCAAAAATTATCATCACAGGATATTTGTATAACTTCAAGTAGCCTATGTTTTTATTCATTTCTATAGATTACACTATCTTTAAAAAAATTCCAGTATGTAATCTTTATTATTTTCTTAACATTATATTATGTATATATAATTTTATTGTTTGTAAAAAATTCGATTTTTAATGTTTATTTTTTATGTAATGATTGGTGGTAAAATAAAACATTTTTCTTATTATTTTTGACATAAAAATTGATTTTTAGTGATGATTTGTCTTCATTTCGGATCTCTTTTCTATGACCTAACCTAACCTAATCAAAAAACTTTTTATATATTATTTTGAACTGATGTTCATAGAATAGAGCACTAAATAATTTGATAAAGACTGAAGTACGATGAAACATCAATTTTTCATATTATTTTAAACTGATTTTCATAGAAAAAACAACTAAAATCAAGACAAACCATCACGAAAAACATAAAAAATCCAAGATGTGAAAAGTTAAGAGATAATTTGGAAAATTTATTGCTCGAAAACAATTCTCCTGTAAATGGGACTCCTAGATCAAATAATTTATAACCGACTTTTATCACACAAATTTAAAAAAACCTAAATCTAATTTTGATGCTGGAGGCAAATAGAAAAATATATAGAAAAAACATATTTGAAAAAATATTCCTTTCTTTTCCTCAAATAAAATGAAAAAATAAAACACATACCATACTATTTCTATTATTGATTGAATAGAATTTAAAATAGTACTTTTTGTATTGTTTTTAATCACTTTCCAGGAAGTCATAATGATAACAAAAAGCAAAGTCTTTTTAAATATCTAATATTTTTGTTTCCTTTATTGGCACAGTTTCTTGATATGCTTTTTTATTATAAAATTGAGGTTCATTATCAAGTTTTCATTATTTTAAATATATACAAAACAAAGTCACCTATAAACTCAAATTTAATAATCTATCCCACAATTTCACTATATGGGAATCGCATAAATTGAGACAGTGAAATCCAAAATGTGCTTTACAAAAATTTGAGTGAACGGATTGTTTTCTCTCAATATTAAGTTTCCATCATTTCAAAAGTATACAAAACAAAGCCAAAATGTAGTAATCTACCCCGGAATTCCACTATATGGGAATCGCATAAATCGAGACAGTTAAATCCAGTTACTAAAATTCAAAATTTCCTCGCTTCCAAAATCATCATCACATGGTAAGAAAAAGAGTGACCATGTACAGGAAAACAATGAAATATTTTCTCAAAGCGTTTTGTAGATGCTAACATTACCCTATTATCCAAGACATCCATAAAAAATATACAATTCATTCATATATGTCAAGGTTTTTTTTTCAAATGCCTTCTAAAAGAAAAATAAAAACTCCCATAGTGCCTTTATTAGCCGCTTCTGATGATAAAATATAAAAATATCTTTTGAATTATAAATTTCAGTCATTCATTTATATTGGGACGATGATGTTCCTTTGCCAATTGATGTGTGAATGTATTAAAATCATGTTGTATATCTCGGCTGTATTGTTCTTTAGCTGACTCATTCAATTATAACTAAATCACTAATATTAATATGAAATAGAGAACATCACTTACCAAAACTAAACAAGAATCAACTAAACAAAACGTCCCAGATCTACCAATACCTGCAGAGCAATGCACCACTGCAGGTCCGACGTCTGCTTCCAATCCTCCTGCATCTCTAACTTTTTTAAGGAATTCTAAAAACGCTGTAGGTGAACAAGGAACTCCGAAATCTGGCCAAGTTGTATAATGAAATTGTATGATATCACGAGATTTGCCACTTTCGGTATCAGTCAGTCTAAGCAGTCGTGTTAAATAATAAGAATGGTCTTGCTGTTCTAAATATTCTACAGTTAATCCGACGTCTTCAAGTTTCATTATATGTTCTGAACCAATTTTGGACGGCCAATATTGATAACATTTGTCTTGCTTTTTTTCTACCAATTTATTTAACATGACTACCTAAAATGTGCAATCAAATCCGTAAATATAATTTTTTACCCCTTTCTGCATTGCGATTGCAGTAAATTAAAACCAAAAGGGTTACTTATTTCAAATAATAATTTCATTATGAACAAAGTAATTATAGGATAGAAGCTTCATTTGAGGTCATTTCACGGAGAGACTTATTCCAATTCATTTTAAATTTCTTCAATTTCTTAGAGCTTTATATTTCTAAAAGTTCTTGATTTTAAGTTTTTTCTGATTTAAAATTAGTTTTTTCATAATTTTTCGTAAAAATAAAGATTAAAAGAAGTCGAAACTTCAAATTTTCATCTGTCTTTGAAAAATTATAAAAGAAACTAATTTTAAATCAAAAGAGGCCTAAAATCAAAAGCATTTAGAAGCATAAACGTCAACATTTTTATCTATCTTTCGAAAATTATTTAAAAACACTAATTTTATAACAGAGGAGACCTAAAATCAAGACAGTTTAAAAACATAATTAGTTTTATATTGCCACTTAATATGAATTACTTATGGTTACAATAAACGTCAATTTTTTTGTATTAAGTAATTAGAATAAATACAAAAATGTAAATTTGATAAGTTTGAGCAGGTATTTGGTTATCTAGTAATGACATAAAGATGAATTTATGAATATTATCAATAGAACTTTTACTGATAATATTAATTTATTGTTGCCGACATAAATTTAATTGGTGTGGAAAAAATGTTACTAGGAATATCATAATAAATAATAAACATTTTGAATGAAGAAAACGGTACAACAAAAGTTTTCAATATACACTACCAGTAAAAAGGTTTTAGGTCTCTTTTTTATGAAAATCAGTTTCAAAAAACTTTTTACATGTTATTTTGAACTGATTTTCATAGAATAGACTTAAAATTAAAGTAAATCAAAAAGAAAAACGTGAAAAATCTAAAAGGTAAAAAGTTAAAGAAAATTTATAACTTGAGAAATTTTCTCCTGTTAATGGCCCTCATAGATTAAGCAATTTATAACCCATATTTATTAGACAAATTTAAAAAAACTCAAAATTCAATTGGTTTTGGTAATAATAAACTCAACACTTTTTGCCTCAATGGGAGTTAAGTCCCTAACTTTTTGCTAAATTGTTTTGATTTTAGGGTCTCTTCTATAGGAAAATTAAGTTTTTATTAATGGTATGTCACGTAAACTATACAGTGAACAAAAACTTTTGAACATAATGAGTAAGGCACATAATTCTCACATTTTGATTTCATGTCAACTAAACTTATCTAATTTGTTCAAACAATACAATTTTTTCGTAAATATTTTGTTTCAAAGGCATGTTTTACAATAAAATTATCAAAAATAAATATAAATGTTGTTCACTCACCGCTTTGGTCTGTTGCTCCCATATCATCAACCAAAAATGACTGTAAGTATTAGATAACGGTCCTTGGGTGAGAATATACTGTCTATTCGCTCTTTCAACTTTAACAAGATTAGCATTAATATAATCTATTGAATTACGGTTCAATACTATCCTGCTATGATCATAAGGATTCACATCTCTGTACCTATTTAAAATCTTATTTTGTGGTTTGACAGCTTCTGTGTATATATTGTCTTTATAACTCTGATTGCGGATTCTCTGAAACAATAATTTCCAGAATTCCAAAGTATGATATCAAATTTTTGTTAAATTTGATATTTGAAGAAATACAATCTTTACAAAAATAAAGTTTAATAAAAAGGCTAACACATTAAACATTATATCAAACGCCCAGTAAATATTTTGTATTATTTGATCAAATGAAAGTAATAAAGATTTCATTATAATCAGTTAATATGACCATCTGAACTAAAATCCAAGTTTTTTACTAATATATTTCTCAAAATGTTTCTCCAAATGTCAACATTTTATATTTTATGGTTGATTGTATCCAAAATACATTCCCGATGGAGTGAAAGACAGCATTTCTTACATAAGTAAATTCTTGGATTTTTACATAATACACACACATTATATTTAGTTTCCCTTTTCACAATTGAATAATCTAACCTATCCAAACCAAGCTCATTTCTTCCTGTATAAGCTAGGTGTGGTTCATGGCCTTAATTCTCTCTGCAAAAGGTCTATGTTAGAACCTAACAGCAACTGCAATAGCATCCTTGGACCATACAATCTTTTATGATCCAGGAAAAAATAAGGCCACCACTTTGTTTTAGGCCTTATTCAAATCCTATATGTAGATATGAATTGGTTGATTTCTACCATATTAACTGGAGTCATTTGAATCGAGAGTCTTTTAAGAATACCTAATCGCGGATTTTGGGGCCCTAGAACACAATTTATCAAAACTGTAACGACATTATTATCATTTCATTGGACCATGTTCAATTTCCCACAGGAAATCATTTTACATTTATCTCATACTCTTAAAAAATGAATGTTTATCCCCTGTAGAGACAGTTTTTTTAAATTTAGTTTATTTCCATGTAATGTTTCTATTCCTATAGGACTTTTTTGTTACATTTATTCAAGTTATGTTTTCAATATATCAAAAATATAATTTTTTTTGTATATTTTCTTTGTGAATGGAGATACATCAAAACACGTTTTTTTTCAGTTTTTCCTTAAAAAAGCAGCAACTTAAGTTGCATGAAAATTTTAACATCATCCTTTTCCCAATTCCATTTTTTTTTACCAAAAGACACGAATATAAAAAATAATAGCTCTGTTAGAAAGAAAATAATTTTTCTTTTTCCACAATGAAGTCAAGCAGGTAACAGGCAAAAAAAGAGTTGCCCAGAAAAAACCCTTCTCTATGAGTCGCATGATATTGTCAACTCAGCCACTTATTCCTTTTTTCACCTTCATCCTTTTAATTTTAAAAGTTTCTCTAAAACCTGATAATTTTTTATACGTCAAAAATTTGTGCAACTTTAGTTGCATTTGGTCACTAATGGTTTAATTACTCGTTTATTGTACATAAAAACATCGAAATTAATTCAATTGAATCAATCAGTATTTATTCTAAAGAAGTTCTAATTTCAAAAACACATACAAGAAACGTATATTTTAAAAATAAATTTTTGCATTTGTTAAGTTAATCAAAGATTTCAGAACTAATAAAAGTGAATTAATTACATCTTATTATATTGCAACTGTAAAATGATGCAATAACTGTAACCATCAAAGAGAGTGAAATCATTTAATGCTATAGAATTTACTAACATATAATGATGAGAATGTATGATAGCAACTTAAGTGGTACCAAACATGTAAGCATTATTATCTAAGAATTAATGAAGAAGTTTGGGAAATGTCTAGTTTTCATCAATGAATAGATAATGAGTAATCATATGATTATTACCTGATAAAGAATTTGCCATTCATTTTTAGCATTCAGCTGTAAGTATTCCGATTCAATGTTGTTGCCAGATGTCATTGTGATTTTAGGAAATATCTCTTCGCGTGAAATGAACCTATAATAAGCACTATAAAATATATTTTAATAATAAATTTATGACTTACGTGAGCAGTAAATTTATAGAAATCGAATAGCCATTATATTTTTAGGAAGAAATACATAAAAACTTGAATTTATAAAAAAATGAACAAAGAATTTCTCCGCTCCAAAATGCTGTATGTAAACGCAGAATACAGAACACTGACAACTTTTTAATGTCTTATATAACTATCATTTGTCATGTCACTTGTCAAACATAGAGACGTAACTCTAAAAGTCCAGTGTACGAAGTACTACAATGGTTACATTTAAGTAACTTAAATAGTATATTCTTCTACTCATAATTCTCACAAATTCTTCGAATTATATAATCTGATTCAATATTTTAATAAAATTACAAGCTATATATGTAGAAATATAAATGGTTGATAGGATTTATTAACCATTGAACCAATATAACCAAAGCTTAAGCAAAGGAAATATATGACAATAGATTGACGCATGATAGACTGACAGTTATAGTTTGTCCCCTTTATACATTATTAAAATATTCTGATACATCGCTAGAAGTTAACCAAAAAGGTGATTTTTATCTGTTTTGGAAATAAAATTTTCAATCGGAATTGTGCGCACAATACTGAAAAGTTTTCGATAAACTAAAAAGTTAATAATTACATCCGTAATGTGAGTTATGATATCAAACAATTCAGGGTACAAACTCAGAGCCTCAAAAAGCTCTAGAGAGGTTCATGATTATGATTACGGTAATTCAGAAGATAATTACGATAATATAGACGAAGATGTAAAAGGAACATCGTATTTAAAAGATGCTAGAACTAATAAAGGCGGGACAGGTAGGACTAGGTCCACTGAATTTAGGTCTAGCAAAGTTAATGACCGTAGGGGAAGCTCTAGAAGTAGAGGATCAGGTCTGCAAGGAAGAAAAGGAGATAGAGATTATTCTGATAACTTTTATAATCTGAGAAAATATGAATCTAGAAATTCGGAAGCATTAGGTAAGCTCTACGACTAAGGGATACTTTTTATAGTTTCAAATGTTAAAGGTCGTATTTAAAAACATGTATTATTCATTCATACTAATCTTCTTTTTATCTCATTAGAACATTTTTCAAGTGAAATATAAACAAAGTCTCTATCAGTTGAAAATACTATAACATTATTAGTTGTTTTTATTATGTACTAAGTAATTATATATCTCTAACAAAACTTGAACCAGTTATAAAGAAGTACATATTTATTGACCCCACTAGATCAAATTGAATCACTTTATATTAACTATTGTATAATTTATTTACAAAGCTAGAATTAATTAGTACATTCATGACTTCGTTTTCAAACTATTTTCTAGTAATTCAGGCTTAAAACAGCTGTTGGGTTTACCCCATTGCTTTAAAAAACTAAATTAAATTAAATGTTTATATGATACCTATCTATGAGGGTATTTAAGATAAAAAACTTGAAATATAAAAATTGTGAAATATTAGATAATTTATATTGTTTGTCAATATTTAATTGAATGTTAGAATATTGTGGAAGTTTTATTAGATCTTAAATTTATATACAATATCAAAAATTAATTGAGTTATAGAGTAGCACATGTCTATGAAATAACTTGATCAAACTAAAATTTAAATATTTTCCTAAACAAAATAAATTATAGATAATTTATATCAATGTGTATTGTAATAGCTGCAATACTGATACATTCATGCTAACATACTGAGTTTTACATCTCAAAAAAATTTTTTTTCAATTTAAAACATCTCAATATGCTGTAATCAACTCTTTCATCATCTTAACTAAGTTGGAATTACCGATATTTATATTGAACACACTATTTACATTACCAAAACAAAAAAAACCCAAAGTTACACCGTCTGATGCACATTTCAATGCCCAAGTTATTGATTTCAGACATTGGTTATTGAAGCATATTTTTCATCATCTTGTTTATTAACATCTAGTTTTGTACTTTAAATAAACTGTTTTCTGGTCTTCATATGTAAATTATCCACTATTCAAGTATTGAGTACCTTACTCGGTGTATTATATAACGTATTTATAATTTTGTTTTAGGGAGTAGAGGAAAGTTTTATGAACCTGAAAAGAAAACTGAGATCAAATTGAATCTTCCAGAGGACACGAGAATATCAAAACTTCTGAGAAGATTAAATATTGAAACTGATCAAGACAACTCATTGGCTATTTCTAAAAAATTACTTGAAGTTTTATTATTACCTGATAATGCTAATTATGTTAGGAAGGCTTTCCATATACTTGGTGAATCAATGTTTGAAATTTTACATGTCTCTCCCGGTCCTATGGCAAAAAGACAAGCTGCCAGAGCCTTGGGTCGGATGGGTTACATTATGGGTCAAGAAAATGATTTTGAAAGATATCAGCACTGGCTATTCAATAAACTAACCAATAGTACAGAAGAAATGCAGATTCTACTTATGAAAAGTCTTCACGAGACTTTGAGTTTTGAGGAAAAGAAACCAGTTTTGCAGAGTCACGTTGAAAATTTAATCAACAATTTAGTTGCTACCATTGAAACAACAGAAAATGCCGAAGTTTTTAAATCTATTCTGGATGTGTTAGTGACAGTAGTAGAAATGTACCAAAGTGAATTTTATGATCAATTCAGAGATACCATAGATTTGTTATTTGGATGGCATGTAGATCATACACAGCCTTTAAGTAACATTGAATTTATTTCCAAAAGCCTACAGAGAATATCACACCATTTCAAATACTATTTAGAATTTTCCATCCAATTAATAGAGAACTTTTTAGAAGATATTGGTAATTACTCTACACAACTTAAAGAAACTGGAGATATGGGTACAGTTGATCATGTAACTGTATTGATATTAGCCATGAATACTGTTTTGAAATGTCTAGGACCATCATTCCATCCTCTAACTAACAAAACTGTAACAATTGAATTTATAAATTCATCCCTAATAAGAATAATAAAAACAGTACATGATACTTTGGAGACTTATGTACCAGACAATTTAACAATAGCCGGTAATGATTGTATAGGTTTATTACTTGGGTATCTCGAAAACAAATCGCAGTTTCTTTGTACACAAATTTATGCGTTAATTGATCTAGAAATTTCAATGTTATCAGATTTATCGGATGCAACAATAATATCACTACTTGTTTTAATATCAAAAGTAGTTAAGGAACTATCAGCCAATTTACCCATAGAAATCATAGATAAATTAATTGGGCCCAAATCCGAGATAATAAAATTACGATATTCTCCTTTTAAAAATATACAAGAAGCTGTTATTTGTGTATATCAAGCACTTCTTAATTTAAAAAACGTTTCGTTATTACAAGAAGCTTACCGATACGTCATAGGCGATCTGGAAATGGTTTATAAACAAATAGTACCAACAATTGTGGAAACTTTCACTCAAAACAATCCATTTAAAGATTATGATGCAATAAAGGATCCCGAAGAAACTACTCTGTTTCTATTGAGGTGTTTGTCACAACTGGCCAATGCCAGCTCTATTATAGTTATGTGGGCATTGAAACCTAGTATTCTTGAACTTGTCGGAGTCACTATGGTACCATACGATAAGAATTTATCTAAGAAAGCACCGGCTCTACAATATAGTATGTTGTATCTGCTATTTTCTCACTGCAAATGCTACAATCACTTTATATCGAACAGTACACTTGTTAACAAAACCCAAGAGGTTCCAAATATAATGAATAGGTAAGAAAAATTGAATTTTTGTATGAATTTTGACACAAAGTTTTTAATCAAGACACATTTGTAATTTATATAAACAATGAGGAAAGTTATTTAGATATTTAATAATACTAATAATACTCATCTCGTATAAATATAATTATCTATTACTACTTGATTATAAAAGTGCTTTTCCTACTCTAGTTTTAATAGAAGAGGCTTTTCCAAGCCTAATTTCAACAGAAAATACTTTTCAAGTCTAATTAAGTCAGAAAATGGCTTTCACATGTTAAACTTGATAATGAAAGTGCTTTTCCAAGTATAATTTCAACAGAAAAAAATTTTCAAGTCTAATTAAGTCAGAAAATGGCTTTCACATGTTAAACTTGATAATGAAAGTGCTTTTCCAAGTATAATTTCAACAGAAAAGGCTTTTCAAAGTCTAAATATGTCATAAGATGGATTTTCCAAGTCTAATTTCAATAGAAAAAAAATTTTAAAGTCTAATTAAGTCAGAAAATGGCTTTCCCATGTTAACTTTGATCGTTGATATTATTGTCCCTGCTAATATGTATTTTCGAATGGTGTCCAAGAGTTTTTTTTTAAATGCCCAATTTTATTTTGAATCCTTAACCCCGACACCATTCGAAGTTACGTACTAGGGAGGACAATAATACCAACAATGACATTCTATTTTTGTTTTAGATTCGCATTAACAGAAGGTTTAAATATAAACGATGTTCCAAATAAATCCCCAAATTCTGGTAATTTCGCAACGATTTTGGACATAATTCACAATTCTCTCACTGCTGAGACATCCAACGAGATACTTTTACTTCTCTTACAGTGGTTGAATGACGTGCTCATAAATTCTGAAATCTATTTAGAAAACTTGTACGTAAATGAGAAATTTTTAAAGGTGGTTGATGCACTGGTCCGTTGCGGTTACTGTTTCAATGATAGCGTCGTACTTATAGTATACGATAATTTAAATAAGCTGCTATCCAATAAACAGTTATCGTGGTCTTACAACTTTTTAACAAACATCAGCGATTTGTGTAAATTACACATAAATTCCAATAAACCGGAAATCCGTAAATGTTATACGAAATTATCTTCGAACATACCTTGGGATATAGCAGTCGTAGAATTGAACAAAATGAATTCTATACATTCCATGAAGCAGAAGAGCACTTATCTAAAAGAATACAACAATCATACGGTGTATTTGGCCCAACATTTACATTTGAATGGAACAGTCGATGGGGAAATGTACCCCTTGCATTTCAAGACTTTAATGAATTATTTACTCAGCAAAGAAAACCTTCCATCTGATTGGGCGAAGGAAATATTTAATAGTTGTTGGGCCATTGAATCGGATTCACAAATGAACATGGAACTCTTTTATGAACTTATCACGAACAATAGGCAGGTTTTGAATAGTTGGATCACGTTGGAAGCCGCCGAATTTTGTGTTAATTATAAATTGAGAACGCCCTTAGGAAAACCCAACGAAACTTTCACAAAAATCGAAAGCGCTTTGAACAATTTGGGAAACGATTTGATCACTTCAAAAAAACCAATGGAAAAGTAAGTTTACCACGTTTCTTATTATAATTTATATTCTAAAACTGTGGTATTTTGTTAATCATCATCGATTTACCCCCTTTCTTCAAAATCTATCCTATGCTAAAGGTTTTTTTTTCATTTTTTAAGAGTAAAAACTACCCCTTATCGTAAAAAATTTAAAAATCATTGATGTTTATGATTAATCGGGCACATGCAACCCTTCAAAAGACCATACTCTAAGGGTAGTAATACTGAAAACTTTTTTAAAAACTTAAACTTACCTTCTACGAAATCATCCCTGTGCCGAACCGGGCTTTAATATATTTTGAGGGATGTAAAGTACCCCTTATTGTTTCGGGTCAACTGAAGTTTAAATGAATTATTCGTAAATCTATTGGCATATTCAAACGCGTTTATGATCAATCAGATATATGCAACCCCTCAAAATCATCCCCTAATCAAATAAAAAGTTAAAAAATAATCTCAACAGTTATTTTATAATTGAAAATTATTCAAAAATGTATTTATATTGAATTGAGAATATTTTGTAAGTATTTTTAAGAAGTGTTGCTTTTTACATATTTCAACCCTTATGAAACCCACCTTCGATGACCAAAAATTTCAAAATTGCAATTTAAATTTTTCTACAGAAATAAAAAAATAATAAAAAGTGGATCTTTATTGCTGTCATTATAGTACAGGTGTTTGTGATCAAGATAAACATTCAAATGACCGAATTATTTAGTCCTTTTGCATTTTTTTCTAAAATATCATATGATTACAATTTATTAACACAAACGTAAATGCCTCAAACATACGTGATCACGACTACTGTGATTCGGATAATGCAATTCTGCAGCTCTAGAAATGACAGTCAAAAAATTTTCATGGACGTAGAAAAAATATTGTATGCAACTCGTGCAAAAAGTGTTTATTGCACTCGACGTGTTGTTAAACACGGCCTAACGATCTCGTTGGACAAATTCACTTTTTGCACTTGTTGCATAAATAACTATAAACATTTTTATATAGAAAATAATATAAAAAACGATTTTGATTAATTATATTTCGACTACTGTGATTTGGATAATGAAACTCTGCACATCTGGAAATGGCAGTCAAAAATTTTTCATGGACGTAGAAAAAATATTGTATGCAACTCGTGCAAAAGGTGTTTATTGCACTCCACGTGTTGGATTTATCGATATTTTTACTTCGAGGTGGGATTACCTAAAAATTTTTAAATTAATCTAACGTTAAAAGTACGAACATACATTTTAGTCCGGTCAATTTAGACATTCGAAGTTACGTAAATTCCTACCAAGTTGAAATTCAGTGAAATTATTTAAAATATAATTAAAAATAAAATTCGAAAGTTCGCGTGTGCGGAAAAAAATTTATTCAACGTCAAAGGTAAAAAAAAAATGAGTTTTTCGCAATTATGAACAAAACGGTGAGTTTTATCATAAAAATACCCCAGACAAAAATTGTAGATCAAAAAATTATCTATAAAAAAATGTATGAATACTTTTTTTCTTATTCCCTTTTTCCATTGGTTACTGTTTATTTCGGTCTGTCCACTATGACTATTTATTATAAACTAACTAAACCGTGCTAAACGAACCCGCTTATATATCCCAAAAGAAATTCTCAAAAATTCTAGAAAATAAAGAAACAAAACTAATAAATATGCACCCTCTTCGCCAGATTTAACCCCCTCGGATTATTTTCTATTCTCAGACTAGAAAAAATGGCTCGGTTGTCAAAGATTTCCCAACAATGAAAAGGTTATGGTAGTTAATGGCTATTTATTTTTTCGGCCAGGTACTTCTGGAACCATCTTCGTAGTACGGTCAATTATGTCTCTTTTTTACGATTTCTATCGTCAATTTAAAGAAACGTACGTGTTGTAGTTGATCTTTTGGAAAAGACAATCTATCTTATGTTTGATTTCTATTGATATGTGTATATGTATAAATCATCACATGGTGGAAGACCTCAACCGATTATACTTTTCATCAACCTTTTTTCGATATCATTTATAATAATTTCAAGTTATATGATAAAATTTTAGTTTACGTAAAAGATAATGTCGTAACCGATTTTTGTTATTTGTTTTTTTAGAAAACCGGAAATTTCTGCGAACATCGACGGAAATAGAGTGAGGATGTTACTTAAATTCGTGGAAAATTTGGAAAAGGCAATTTACAACGCTTCCGAAGGTTGCGCGATGGCAATGCCGCCGGCAACGAAAGTGGTCAGATCTTTTTTCATCGCCAATACAAATACGTGCCACGAATGGTTTTGCCGCATCAGAATCGTTCTAATGCACATAGCTCTACACTGTGGCGAAATTAACATAGCCCTGAGGAACGGACTTTGTTTCCTTAAAGACTACGTAAATTCCAACAGGACTAATACCTTGGAATTCGAAAGAGTAGCTATGATAGTTACTTTAGCCATGTTACATCTCAAAGAACCGGAGGCCCTCTACGGTTTATACAGTTGGTGTAAAACGGTAGTCGGTAAAAGATATTCGTGGATGAAATGCGCCGCCGAACAATGTTCGAAAAAATACGAAACCGCAGTCGAAGGTTACAAAAAAATTTTACAAGAAAAAACCGACGAAAACAACAAACTCGATAGCGACATACACAATTTTATAATCGATCAAATAATCGTTTGTTACAAAGAGATGAGCAACTGGATCGATTTATTCGAATGGCATACGAAGCAAGACAACGTCGAAAACGGACGAAAATATTGGTTCAACGTCACCGATTGGGAAACGAATCGAATACTATTCGATGCCGAATCGAAAAATTTAGCGTTCGAAGATTTGTCCACGTGGAATATCAACAACAAAGATTCTTGGAGTATATACGAAAATATATGTATGACGGAAAGTAATTTGTATAACGTGGCCGTTAAATTAGCAGTAAGAAACGACGAAAAAAATTTCATCCAAGAAATCGACAAGATAATGATGAAAATACAAAATAACATCGAAGATCATTTACATTTAGCCCCGTCGGAATTTTTACAAAACTTTTCTCTATTACATTACGTCGTAAACGGTTTAAAACATATAGCCGAAGGTAATTTGGCGCACACCGTATTTTTAGTATCGGAATCATTCGAAAACGAAATACAAAAAATCGATTCGAGCGTATTAAGAAAAATACTTTGGTGGTCAGAATATTTCGGTAAAGTTCAAAATCAAGGTTTCAACGTATTCTGTAGTAATTTACGATTAGACATAATAAAAAGATCGAGGAAGGAAAAAAATTTCAACATGGCTATTAATCAAATAAACAAATTTTTCAGAGACAAAGATTTAGTAGTACTACCCGACGAAATGAACGTTAAAAATATAACAAACACTTTTATACATAGAATAAGCGAAATAAACGTTTGGACTGTAGACGTAGCCAGGGCCGTATTCGAAGTAATCAAATTATCGTATTCGTTCGAACAAAACCATCAACAAACTTTCAATTTATGCGCCGCCTCGTCCACCGCCATATCCAAATACGCCGAATTATTCGGCGTTAACGAATTGAGAAAATTAAGCAGCAAAATATTATTGAAATTATCCAATTGGTTACAAACTAACGATAACGTTTCCTTAACCGAAATGAACAGTCCATTAGGAAAATTAATATTAGTTTTACCCGAAATCGGTATGGTGGAATCCCCCAGTTCGAATATAATCCCTTTAAACGAAATCGCCATCGGGAAATTATTACAATTCAGCGTACACCATTACGGTAGTTTGGCGAAAAGTTGGAACGATTTCGGTACGTGGTGTTATCGTTGGGGTAAAAAAATCGTCGATCACAGTTCCGAGATAAAAAATAATTTAACCGACGAACATTGTTTGGAAATTAAAAAATTACTACCCCCCGAAACGACCGAAGAAGATTTAACGAAAATATTTTTCATATTATCCCAAACGAATAGGAATATAATCGACGAAGAAGATATCGATTCCAACGAAATCAAAACTTCGGAAATGATCCAATCTCAATTACAATGCGTCGAAGTGTTACGAGACGCTACCGAAACGCAATTAAAAAGTTTGTTGCAGATATGGAGAAGCACCCAGAAGAGGATTTACCATTACTACGCTCTAAGCGCCGAGGCTTATTTCAAATATTTACAATTAGTTTTACAATCGGAAAACGTAACCAAAAACACCGAATGCAATACGATTACAGTCACTTTGCGATTATTAAGATTAATAGTTAAATACGCTTTGGAATTACAAAATATTTTAGAAGAAGGTTTACAAACGACTCCGACGCACCCTTGGAAAGTTATAATACCCCAATTATTTTCGAGACTCAACCATCCCGAAAGTTACGTTCGATTGCGCGTATCCGATTTACTCTGTCGCGTAGCCGAAGATGCTCCGCATCTTATTACTTTCCCCGCTGTTGTTGGCGCTTTGGAAGGCGGATTGAAATTCGATTTTTCCGAAATAACGTTACCGAAAGATTGTCTGTCGCAAAATAACGAATCTTGCGAAGATAACGAAGAGGAAGACGATAATTACGATAGCGACGATAACGAAGAACCGGTCGGTAGTAATAACAGTTTGCAAATTTGTTTTAAAACTATGGTCGATACTTTGAGTAAGCAGGATCCCGAAACTATATCACAAGTAAGTAGAATATCGGTTATTTTGTTGAAAATTTTAACGGTTTTATCTCGACATTTAAAACCGCCGTTGGCCGATGGATTTTATTTGTTTTTATTGGAGGTGTCGGGCTGTTTGTTTGGGGGTTGTGTGTATGTATGTGCATACCGCGATCCGAAGGATCCTTTTGTGTCCCCCTTTCTTGCCATGATATTGGGGATCTCACTTTTCTACAACTCATCTTTAATCCTACTCCTCGTAAAAAATTTGGGGACATGACGTATACTTTTTTCTTCGTGTCCTTCTCTCTTTTATTCCTTCCCCTTTTGCACTCATCATCTCAGCTTCATCTTACTGCTACGACATTTTCTATCTTCCGTCTTCCGTTATCTTGGTTTCGAAGGTTCTTTTTGGTATTCTCTTTTCGGGTATTTCCATTTCTCATTGTATCTGTTTCAATCTCTATTTTCCTTAGGGTTGGGTTAGGTTTAATTTCCGTTGCATCTATACTATTTGCTTTTAACTTTATATCCATAACCCACAGCTGTACCCTTATTATTTTTCAACAATTTCAGTACATTTTTTTGGTCTTATAGATTTATATTGATGTTTTTTTTTTAAAATATATAACAAAAAATATATTCGAAAGCTAGGAAATATATTAGAAATAGTACACTTGGTGTTCAATTTGTCTCAATTATGCCGTAGGTCTCTTGCATATCCCTAACCATATCAAAACACCATGACTTTATAAACCTCGTTTTTATTTGACTAAAAAATTATTTTCAACCGTTTCTAAGGTCAGCTGAATAATTTAGTCTTCTTCAGTTTTGGTTCTCTAGAAGGCGATGAATGACTGTTTTTGAATGTCGATTTTATTTAACCGAAAACTTATTTCCAAACCATTTCTAAGGTAAGTTGGACACTTTTGAAGCATAACTAAGGTCAGGTGGACAATTTAGTTTTCTTCTGTTCTGGGTTTGTAGAAGGTAAAGAATCTTGCTTTTATTTGACTGAAAAATGATATCCAACCAGTTCTAAGGACATTTGGACAATTTTCAACCTTTTCTAAGGTCAACTGGACAATTTAGTCTTCGTTTGATCTGGTTTTCTGGAAGGTGACGAATGACTGATTTTAAATCATTTTATTTAACTGAAAAATTATTATTAGCCATTTCTAAGGTCAATTTGACAATTTTCAACCATAACTAAGGTCAACTGGACAATTTAGTCTTCTTCTATTCTGTATTTCTAGAAGGTAACAAATCTTGTTTTTATTCAACTGAAAACTTATTTCCAACCATTTCTAAGGTCAGTTGGACAATTTTAACCATTTCTAAGGTCAGATGGACTTTCTTTTGCTTTGATTTTCTAGAAGATGATGAATAACTGTTTATGAATCTCGAGTTTATTCAACTGAAAACTTATTTCCAACCATTTCTAAGGTCTGTTGGACAATTTTAACCATTTCTAAGGTTAGATGGACTTTCTTTTGCTTTGATTTTCTAGAAGATGATGAATAACTGTTTATGAATCTCGAGTTTATTCAACTGAAAACTTATTTCCAACCATTTCTAAGGTCAGTTGGACAATTTTAACCATTTCTAAGGTCAGTTGGACAATTTTCAATCATTTGTAAGGTCAGCTGGACTTTCAATTGCACTAGTTCTCTAAAAGGTGATGATTGACTGTTTTTGAATCTCATTTTTAATCAACTGAAAACTAATTTCCATCCGTTTCTAAGGTCATTTGGACAATTTTAAACCGTTTCAAAAGCTACCTAGACAATTTAGTCTTCTTGTGTTCTGGGTTTTTAGAAGGTAACGAATCTTGCTTTTATTTAACTGAAAAATGATTTTCAACCATTTCTAAGGCCATTTGGACAATTTTCAAGCATTCTAAGGTCAGCTGAACAATTTTCAACCATTTCTATGATCATTTAAATAATTTAGACCTCTTACTTTGAGGATGAATAAATTTTTAAAATTTTTTTGATTTCTTCTTCTTGTTGGGTTCTTATCCTCGTCATTTCTTCATTAATTATTTCTGTAGTTCAAAACAGCCTCTTCCAATAAGTTATTTGAAATGTAGTATCGATGCCATATTCTTCTTCTTTGTAGTTCCTTTACTTTTTTGAGGTTATCCGTTATCAATTTTATAAAATTGCATTGTATTTAGTTCTGTTTCGAAATATCTTTTGTTTTTAGGTTCAAACATTAGTGAAGGAACTAAGGAGAATCACCCTTCTATGGGACGAATTGTGGATAGGAACGTTAGCTCAACACCAATCGGAAATTACCAAGAGACAGCAACAATTGGAATACGAAATAGAAAAAGTGAACGATAATACGAGCTTAGATAAAGCGGAAAAAGCATCGCTCATCATAGAAAAACATAGAATAATAATCAAACCAATTATTTTCGTATTAGAACAATTACTAGAAGTAACAAGCGTCACAGCTGAAACTCCTCACGAAAAATATTTCCAAGAAAAATATTTAGAAGATATAGTAAACGTAATAAAAAAATTGAAAGATCCAGACCGTCCTGAAAATCCTCAAGAATCCTTACTACCCCTTAAACAATTACAAAAGAAGTTCCAACAGAAATTCCACAAACGAGCTTCTTATACCCTCAAAATGCAAGACATCAGTCCAGTTCTTTATGCTCTTAAAGACACCGTCATAGCAATGCCCGGTCTGGCTTCGATAGCTAAAAAGAACATAACCATTTCTCACGTTTCCAACGTGGTTTCCATCCTACCGACGAAAACCAAACCGAAAAAATTGGTATTTTTCGGATCCGACGGTCAGACGTACACCTATTTGTTCAAAGGATTAGAAGACTTACATTTGGACGAAAGAATTATGCAATTTCTCAGTATAGCTAATACCATGATGGCTCAAATCGCCGATCCTTCCGGTTCGAACTTCTATAAAGCTAGACACTATTCGGTTATACCTCTGGGCCCGAGATCCGGTCTGATATTCTGGGTGGGCGGTACGACTCCGGTGTTCGCGTTATATAAACGTTGGCAACAGCGCGAAATCGCCAAACCGAACGCTAAAAACTTCAACGGAAACGTACTGAGACCTTCCGATCTTTTCTACAGTAAATTGAATCCTCTACTACAAGAACACGGTATCAAGAACATCGAAAATCGTAAAGAGTGGCCGTTAAGTGTTTTGAAACAAGTTTTAACCGAACTAATGAATGAAACTCCCAGTGATTTGTTGTCGAAGGAGTTTTGGTGTAACTCGGTGAGTCCGGAATTGTGGTGGCAAGTGATTAAACGGTATTCTTATTCCATAGCGGTTATGAGTATAATCGGTTATATAATCGGTTTAGGCGATAGACATTTAGATAATGTTTTAGTGGATTTAACTAGTGGAGATGTCGTCCATATCGATTATAACGTTTGTTTTGAGAAAGGAAAAACTTTACGTGTACCGGAGAAAGTGCCGTTCAGATTGACACCGAACATTAGAGATGCCTTGGGTGTAACCGGAGTAGAAGTAAGTTTTTATTTAATTATTATTCAAACTCGTTTAATATTCATTCTAATCGAACAGCCATGGTCATTAGAAGTTATATAATAGCTAAAAAATGTCATTTTTTTGGCAGTTATTAAAATTTCTATCTCATATGGGACAACCTTTTTTTTGTATACTTTATTTGGTCACACATGTTCGTTTTTTTATCATCTGAATTGTCTTTTTTTAGGTTAACAACCTCTAATACTTCATTTTAGGTCTATCGGTCAAACTTTTCTCATTTGTTTGTTGTACAGTTCTTATAATAGTGGGTTTGGATGGGTTTCTACGATTTTGTAATATTTGTTTTAATAACTTCTTATATTTTTGATACATGTGGATCTATTTGGATGGTTTGGTTCAATACATATCATGGGAAGTCTATTATTTGTTGAAGTTATTTAAATCAGAAGCTCCCAAACTTTTTTCCATCGTATACCATTTTCAAAATACTTATTACTAGTTTTAGTTACTATGTTTGCAAAATTTTACCAACTCATCAAAAAATCAGATCTAATTATGGAAATTCAAATACACTCATGATGTAGAACGATCCGTGGACCCTTGGGGGTGCACCTGGACCACTTTGGAAATTACTGATTTAGATATCTGAATGATTTGTTTATTGAAATATACAAACATTATGAAATCGGATGAAACATCATTAATTTGACAGATATTAAAATTGTTATCTCATACGGGACATCCCTTTTACTGTATAGTTTATTATTTGTTCAGTCGTGCTCGTTTTCTAGCATCTAAATTGTCTTTTTGAGGTTGACACTTCATTTTAGGTCTATTGGTCAAACTTTTCTTATTTGTTTGTTGTACAGGTCTTCAGATAGTGGATTTGGATGAGTTTCTATACCCCCATACCATGGGGCTTCTACTATATGTTGCAATTATTTAGATCAGAACCACTTTCAAAGTATTAATGACTAATCTTAGTTGATACATTTACACCATAACAACTTGTCAAAAAGTCAAATTTTACTATGGAACTTCTAGTATAGTCCTGTTGTAAATCTCTCCCTAGACCCCTGGGGATGTTACTGGACCATTTTGGAAATCACTATCGGTCAAACTTTTCTCATTTGTTTGTTGTACATTTCTTCTAATAGTGGGTTTGGATGGGTTTCTATGGTTTTGTGATGTTTTTTTAATAACTTCTTATATTTTTTATTCATGTGGATCTATTTTGATGGTTTGGTTCAATACATACCATGGGACGTCTATTATTTGTTGAAGTTATTCAAATCAGAAGCTCCCAAACTTTTTTTAATAACTTGTGTATTTTATATTGAGATCTTTGAATGTTTTGTATGTTAGATTTTGAAACACAGCCCCCATATTTGATCATATTTCAGATTTTTTCCCCATATGTCCCATTTATGTCAAGTTGTTTCCTCTTTTTACTGATACGTTGTTTCAAATCCAAGTGAGCAAAGCATGTCATGTCTATTAAATTGCTTCCTATAACTTTAATTCTTCATTTTTGTCCCAATTAGTTTAAGATGTGCTTTATTTTTTATTAACAACTTGACATCTAATAGTTGGGTTGAGTGTACTTAAACTGAACTCTTCTTATTTGTACATCCTGGTACAGAACTACTATATCTTGATAATTTAGACCATTTTCCTTCTTCTTTCTAACATAGATGACTATATTAGTAGGCTACTACCTGTCCGTTGCCTGGAAGACGATATCCAGCATTCTCGTTATCGTTTAGGTGGTCTTCTTCCTTCTGGGCTGTTTATTTCTGCGTTTTTAACAAGTTTAATAATTTCCATTCTTTTTATATGTTTGTTTCAGAATTTTCGTCTCTGCACACCTACTTCCCTATGTTCTGTATTCTTTCGTGTAGAGTATAGAGTATGTTCATGCATCCCGAAACTCGAGCTGCTTTTATTGTTTGTTCTCTTATTTAATTAAAAAGGTTTCCATGAATCGTTATTCCTGCTCCCAGGCATTTAAAATGATTCACTTGTTAGATAATTTTTGAGCCGATTTCTAACTTACATGTTTGGACTTCACTAGGCATTTGGTCTCCTCGATGTTGATGAATATGTTGAATTGTTTTGCTTCAGTGTTGAAGGAGCCTTTGGAGATTATCCTCAGTATCGGTAATAATTTGAATCCCACTGCTTTGGGCCTAACGTTTTAATTTTTAAATAAGATACAGTAAAATTATTTTCAGTACCATTTTCTTTTCGATAAATTCTGTGGTCAGTTTACTGGATTATTTAAAAGAACCATTAGTGACCTAATTAGTAAAGGAGTGTTATTACCTTACTTAAGGTCAGTTAAAAGTTGTTTGGAGTTGGGGATTTAATAAAATTTTCCTTTCAAAATGTGATTGACTTATTTGTTCATCGTTTATTGTACGTTCTAAAGGGTTCGGTACTTACCATGGAAATTTATCATAAAATCAGTTTTAATTTTAATCAATATGATATAAAATACAAATAATTGTTCAAATATAATTATGATAACTATAAAAGTAAATAAACTATCATAAATATGATTTGAAATCTCTTATTATATAGTTTCTCTTCTTAACTCGTTCTCTTCTGAACCTTGAACTACAACGTTGTCACCTTTTTCATCATAATTAGACATTTCTGTACCAGTTGTCAATTCTTCTCTGTGGCATTGAATGTTCCAAACTGCGTTAGCTGAATTTCTCTTGCTGGGCACGTGATTTGTTACGAAATCCGTTGTCTTATCGGGATGTCGACATTTTAATAAACTGAAAAATCCTTTCCGGAAATTCTTATTTTTCCAAGCATAGATCAGGGGATTCATGCAGGAATTGGCCATTGCCAGATTGAAGAATACCTCGTATAGTGTAGCGGATTCGGAACTTTTTGTTGATCTAATGTATACTACTATCACAAAATAAGGCAACCAACATATGGTGAAACAACCAAGTATTATCAGTGTCACCTGCAACAGAAAAAAAAAGAAATTTAGTAAGATTAGGTTAGGTTCATCATCTTTGAAATATATATATCGAATATAGGTTATGGTGCAATTATTTATATTTCCTCAGTATGTTTGTTAGTCCAGGGAAACTAGGGATTAACTTTTATGGACTTAATTTGGAATTCATTCGATGCATAATAGTTTTTTTTCTTTGTTTTTGTGTACAAATATTTCCGAATCAATTCAGCTTAACATTCAAGATGGAAGGTCAACTAGTTTGGGACAGAGTTGGATTAAGAAGTAGTGGGGCTGGGGGTGAAATCGACCACGGACCCACTTCAAAATCAACTTTCTTAAATGTAATATATTAGTTTTTGAAATAAATATGAATTATAAGTAAAAATAAATTCAATTTGTGGTAAAATAAATGATCAAATTAGTAATTTTGCGGGGCCCCTACCCGCTCGGGGCCTGGGGCTGTAGCCCCACATAGATACTCCTTAAATCTGACGCTGGTTCAGGGATGAATTTATATGGTTTTGAAAATTGAATTCATTGTCACGAAGGTATAAACACTACCATTAGCAAGGAAACTATTCTGTAGATGTGTGGAAATAAAAAAATTTGAGTTATCGTTAATTTGGACTTCATTTGATGCATAATAGTTTTGTTTTTTTTTCCTTTTTTTGTTGTCTACAAATCTTTCGAAGTCAATCCAATGCTCGTATCAGGATTTTTGCTAGCTCTGTCTGATTTATTTGTGCATGTGACGTAAGAAATCTACATAACTAGCGGAACCACGATATTCTATCAAAAAACGTTCAAAGACTGGTTCCAATTTCTCCCTCTCCCCGTTTATTACATAGCTGAAAGCTGCTAAAACAATTTTTATTTATTTGTTCAAACATTATGATAAATTGAGACTATGCAGCTAATTTTCCCGGACTATAATTAATATCTGCATGGAATTATTTATTGTTCAAACATTATGATGAATTTGGGACTATGCAGCTCATTTAAATTGAAGATTTCTTCATCTTTAGACGTGAAAGAATTTGTTGCATAGCCTATATATCAAAAATAACGAATCTAAGTAGAAATTTACGTTTTTCCCGGACTATAATTAATATCTGCATGGAATTATTTCCACTTTAGCTAAAAATAAACATTAATAGCATATTCGAAATGATGTTTATGAAATGTTTAATGTAGTGATAGGAATTTCGAATGGGAATCTTGTGGATCGAATTTATTTTATACATAATATTCACTTTAAATTTATTAGCAACTAGTACAATGTTTTTTAATGCCCTTCTGTAATGAATGAGGCGCTTTTCGTATATTTGGGTTTTCCAGAGAAAAACAAACCGCTAGTTTCATTAAAAACGAAAAAATGTATGACCAACATTCGAAAATATCTAAATTTTTGATATTTTTATTAGTGATATACAGAGTGTCCCTGGTAAAAAAATCAGGACTTGGTACTTCATATTAACTTTTCCAATAGACCTTTTATTTCGAATTGTGGGCGTTCATAGTTTGTATATTTTCGATGGCTCAAAGTTTGAATCATTTTTGATAATTCCTTACGGGGTGTGTCAAAAATATTGAATCAATGACCATTGGGAACAGTCCGTCCCTGGCCTAAGGCTCACGATACCAAAATACGCACACATGATAAATATAAAAATTTTATCAAGATCAAATGAATAGTTAAGTTTATATGAAATATTAATACATAATATTTTGTTGATTGATATAAAATATATGAGGGTTAATTCAGAATTACTGTTTTCGAAATTTTATACTTCTCCCATAACATTCCTTGCTATATTTTGGTTTTCGAATATATAATTTGACCGGTTTAGGTAAAATCGAGTCACATCAGTGTAAGAAATTTTCGTGAAAAATCACGCTGCACGTCTGTTTTTGAATGGAATGGGAATTTAGTGAAGTTATGCAAAAAACACTGTTTTTTTAGTGTACTTTACCTCGGCTAATTCATAATAAGGATTAATTAAGTTGAAGTAATAGGAAATTAATATACAGGTACCTTTATTTCGGTAGAACGTCCGCATTGTTGAACCAAATGACGTATTCGTGATATGAATTCTAAATTACTCGTGGAAAATTTGGAAAACCACATGAATTTCAACTAGAAATATGAATAAAACATATCAACTGCTGGATAGGTTCATAAACGTTGTCTTTAAATGAAAACCATAACAAATATTGTACGGTATTAGGTGCCTCGATTGTTGAATGCTGATCAAAAGCACGTTTGCTTGAAAAAATTCAAAGGAATATTTAGATATCTTCAAAATTCTTTTGTCGATATATCACAAAAGATGAAACCTTGGTAGAAACAAAAAGTTTATGCCGAATAAGTCGCTAGAAGAAAACTCAATTCGGGTGAAGATGAATCTAGGTTTTTGGACAGTTAATTGGATCGGGATCGAAGTTTTTCATGCTACTTTTCATTGGTCACTTCATTTTGTTCCCTAAAGGAAAAATCTTGTAGATACCTTGCAATGGTGTGGTTGGATACGTTCCATGAAAAATTTCTTTTATTTCTTTCTCGTATTTAATTCAAAATACGAGTACTATGGAAGCACTTCTTCTTAGTCCCTTCTATAGTCTTCTTCTTCCAATAATGTACTTTAAAAAAGCTCTGGAAGGTAGGTGCCTTGATAATTGAATGCTGATTAAGAGCTAGAACGAAAAAAACTTGTAGATCTCGAACAATGAAGTGATTGGATACGTTCTATGGACAATTTCTTATCAGTTCCAGAACTTTTTATTGAAATCTCTCGCAAACTAAGCTAATATGACATACTTTCACTAATATTCAAGGACGTAGTCACTTGAATGGAAACCCCAACAAATACTCGATTAATTTAATTCAAAATACGCGTACTATGGAAGCACTTCTTCTTAGTCCCTTCTATAATCTTCTTCCTCCAATAATGTACTTTAAAAAAGCTCTGGAAGGTAGGTGCCTCGATTATTGAATGCTGATTAAGAGCTAGAACGGAAAAAACTTGTAGATCCCTAACAATTATGTGATTGGATACGTTCTATGGAAAATTTCTTATCAGTTCCAGAACTTTTTATTGAAATCTCTCGCAAACTAAGCTAATATGACATACTTTCACTAATATTCAAGGACGTAGTCACTTGAATGGAAACCCCAACAAATACTCGATTAATTTAATTCAAAATACGAGTACTATGGAAGCACTTCTTCTTATTTCCTTCTATAACCTTCTTCCTCCAATAATGTACTTTAAAAAAGCTCTGGAAGGTAGGTGCCTCGATTATTGAATGCTGATTAAGAGCTAGAACGGAAAAAACTTGTAGATCCCTAACAATTATGTGATTGGATACGTTCTATGGAAAATTTCTTATCAGTTCCAGAACTTTTTATTGAAATCTCTCGCAAACTAAGCTAATATGACATACTTTCACTAATATTCAAGGACGTAGTCACTTGAATGGAAACCCCAACAAATACTCGATTAATTTAATTCAAAATACGAGTACTATGGAAGCACTTCTTCTTATTTCCTTCTATAACCTTCTTCCTCCAATAATGTACTTTAAAAAAGCTCTGGAAGGTAGGTGCCTCGATTATTGAATGCTGATTAAGAGCTAGAACGGAAAAAACTTGTAGATCCCTAACAATTATGTGATTGGATACGTTCTATGGAAAATTTCTTATCAGTTCCAGAACTTTTTATTGAAATCTCTCGCAAACTAAGCTAATATGACATACTTTCACTAATATTCAAGGACGTAGTCACTTGAATGGAAACCCCAACAAATACTCGATTAATTTAATTCAAAATACGAGTACTATGGAAGCACTTCTTCTTATTTCCTTCTATAACCTTCTTCCTCCAATAATGTACTTTAAAAAAGCTCTGGAAGGTAGGTGCCTCGATTATTGAATGCTGATTAAGAGCTAGAACGGAAAAAACTTGTAGATCCCTAACAATTATGTGATTGGATACGTTCTATGGAAAATTTCTTATCAGTCCCAGAACTTTTTATTGAAATCTCTCGCAAACTAAGCTAACATGACATACTTTCACTAATATTCAACTACATTCAAGGACGTAGTCACTTGAATGAAAACCCCAACAAATACTCGATTAATTTAATTCAAAATACGAGTACTATGGAAGCACTTCTTCTTATTTCCTTCTATAACCTTCTTCCTCCAATAATGTGCTTTAAAAAAGCTCTGGAAGGTAGGTGCCTCGATTATTGAATGCTGATTAAGAGCTAGAACGGAAAAAACTTGTAGATCCATAACAATTATGTGATTGGATACGTTCTATGGAAAATTTCTTATCAGTTCCAGAACTTTTTATTGAAATCTCTCGCAAACTAAGCTAATATGACATACTTTCACTAATATTCAAGGACGTAGTCACTTGAATGGAAACCCCAACAAATACTCGATTAATTTAATTCAAAATACGCGTACTATGGAAGCACTTCTTCTTAGTCCCTTGTATAACCTTCTTCCTCCAATAATGTACTTTAAAAAAGCTCTGGAAGGTAGGTGCCTCGATAATTGAATGCTGATTAAGAGCTAGAACGGAAAAAACTTGTAGATCCCTAACAATTATGTGATTGGATACGTTCTATGGAAAATTTCTTATCAGTCCCAGAACTTTTTATTGAAATCTCTCGCAAACTAAGCTAACATGACATACTTTCACTAATATTCAACTACATTCAAGGACGTAGTCACTTGAATGAAAACCCCAACAAATACTCGATTAATTTAAATCAAAATACGAGTACTATGGAAGCACTTCTTCTTATTTCCTTCTATAACCTTCTTCCTCCAATAATGTACTTTAAAAAAGCTCTGGAAGGTAGGTGCCTCGATTATTGAATGCTGATTAAGAGCTAGAACGGAAAAAACTTGTAGATCCCTAACAATTATGTGATTGGATACGTTCTATGGAAAATTTCTTATCAGTCCCAGAACTTTTTATTGAAATCTCTCGCAAACTAAGCTAACATGACATACTTTCACTAATATTCAACTACATTCAAGGACGTAGTCACTTGAATGAAAACCCCAACAAATACTCGATTAATTTAATTCAAAATACGAGTACTATGGAAGCACTTCTTCTTAGTCCCTTGTATAACCTTCTTCCTCCAATAATGTACTTTAAAAAAGCTCTGGAAGGTAGGTGCCTCGATAATTGAATGCTGATTAAGAGCTAGAACGGAAAAAACTTGTAGATCCCTAACAATTATGTGATTAGATACGTTCTATGGAAAATTTCTTATCAGTCCCAGAACTTTTTATTGAAATCTCTCGCAAACTAAGCTAACATGACATACTTTCACTAATATTCAACTACATTCAAGGACGTAGTCACTTGAATGAAAACCCCAACAAATACTCGATTAATTTAATTCAAAATACGAGTACTATGGAAGCACTTCTTCTTATTTCCTTCTATAACCTTCTTCCTCCAATAATGTGCTTTAAAAAAGCTCTGGAAGGTAGGTGCCTCGATTATTGAATGCTGATTAAGAGCTAGAACGGAAAAAACTTGTAGATCCATAACAATTATGTGATTGGATACGTTCTATGGAAAATTTCTTATCAGTTCCAGAACTTTTTATTGAAATCTCTCGCAAACTAAGCTAATATGACATACTTTCACTAATATTCAAGGACGTAGTCACTTGAATGGAAACCCCAACAAATACTCGATTAATTTAATTCAAAATACGCGTACTATGGAAGCACTTCTTCTTAGTCCCTTGTATAACCTTCTTCCTCCAATAATGTACTTTAAAAAAGCTCTGGAAGGTAGGTGCCTCGATAATTGAATGCTGATTAAGAGCTAGAACGGAAAAAACTTGTAGATCCCTAACAATTATGTGATTGGATACGTTCTATGGAAAATTTCTTATCATACCTAGAAGTTTTTATTAAAATATATATTTCATGAAGCCGCGGAACCCTATAGGTGTAATCCTTATATCCAAATAACTTATTCTTGAGGAATAGTTGTAATTTTTATAAATTTATCCAGTATAGTTTGATCTCATGCTGTTTTCTTCAGGTGAAAAGTTGTTTCTTTCAAGAAAGTCTCCTATCCAGATGTTTTTAGTGAAGGTCGTATGGATAGATTTAGATTTGAATTTGAAGGATGTAGATTCAGGATAAGTTACGATATATTGCATTAAGTGTGTTGTCTCATACAAAGAAAATCATAACTAAGCAACGAATAGGGTTTTCCTCCCTGTATAAATAAATATTGTTAATAACTACGGTGTTATTTTTGAATAATTTTGTCTCAACCTTCCTCACGAAACCTATCAAGTACATTTTCCAAAGTAAACACTGTATTGTTTTCTTAATACCCCATAGCTTCCATTATAACGTTCATTAAAACACTTAACCGCAGGATGTAAAAGTGTTGATTGTTTGTTTTGGGTCGAGAAATAATTTATTTTCATCGAAATGTTTCAACAAATATTCCAACTTTCAAAATTTACAATTTTTCTGAATTTCTATGTGTTAAAACGTTGGTTAGAATGATTATTTTCAATAAACAAGTTCGCTATATGAATCTAAATCCAAAATTCCATGGGTTTCTAAATTTGAAATTATTCATGTAAGAAAGTTCTCAAAATAATATATAGACACAAAAACTTATCCAAAAGATGTTGCTAGAAAGAGTCACAATTGGGTTGAGGATGGATCAATGCAAATATATTAAAAACATCTTCGGAAGACTCAACATCCATATATGTTTAGCTTCGGTCTCTGAAGACGAAAATTTGGTTACTGAAACGCGTGTCAGGCAGGAAGTGTACTTAATTATTTAATTGGTCGCAGTTGATAGTGCGGATAATCGCGAATCCGTATAACTGAGGGCCGGATAATCGAGTTTCTACTGTATTTTTCAACGGAATCTCCTTTTAGCTCCGTAGTGATTCAAACTTTGGCCATGTATGAGCTGGTGCATGTAACAACACTTTCTTTTTAGCCAAATGCTGCCGTTTTTTCTTGATTTTTTCGCTCAAACGTTCCAATAAGTTCGCATAATACTCGCCGTTGATAGTTTTTCATTTTTCAAGATCGTCGATGAAAATTATTTCACGCGCATTCCAAAAAACCGACACCATAAACATGCCTGCAGATGGAACGGTCTTTCCTATCTTTGGAGCCGGTTCTCCTTTTCCGGTTCATTGTTTTTTGATTCGGGCGTGGAGTAATGGACCAACGTTTCGTCCATGGTTATGAAACGGCCTTATTTCTGTGAAACATTTCTAAACACTCGATGGAAACATCTTCACGACGCTGTTTTTGTTCAATTGTAAGCACCCATCTTGCACACAGCTTTCTTATGTCTAAATTTTGAGTTAATATGTGATGTACCGCACTTTTTGGAATGCATACTGAGTCGACTATCATCCAGTGGATTTTCTTCAACATTTTTGGAGTCGTCACCTCATTTGGTCGCCCTCAGCGATGCCGGTTTTTTTTTTAAAATCTGCTACCCAATATTTTACTTTTGATAACGAAGGAACAGTTTCACCCAGAGTAGAATGTATTTCAGCTTTTAGATTGGTTGCGCTTTTGCCATCTTTAGTTCAGGCCAGGTTCTTCTCGTATATAGTTTTTCACGCTGGTCTACATCGTTGGAAGGTTGCCGCAACCGTTGGAATCATCGTGCAGCAATACATCCGGCTTTCCTTCCAACTTTCACTCAACGTTTTCCAAGATTTTTTGTCCCCACACTTCTTATTGGCGAAATTAAACAAATTGTACTGGGTCTCTATGTCTCTAATTATATAAGCAATTAGAAAATTATGAAAGAAACGACTTTGAGAAAGAAAATGAGTGTAAGAGTTATCCTAAACGAATTTCTAAAGATAAATAGCCAATGTTTAATAAATAAATTTGAAATTAAACCGTTCAAGTGCCGTTTTTAATTGATTATCCAAATTGATTGAATTAAATGTTGAAAACAAAATGTCTACTTGCCTGAAACGATTTCGAATGATGCTTTAATCCGTTAACTCTAATTTTCTTCTGTTGTCCCGAAGCTTCCTGACAAATCCTCGTATATAGGAGAAACATAGTCGTCCAAATTAACGAAAACATTGGCAGTAATATAAATTGCATGTAATTATGAGGGAAAACGTTAACAACCTCACAAGTAACCCCCTCGGTCCATTCGTTCCAAATAAGCGGGACGAAAGCAGCCGAAAACGCCCCAACCCAACCGACGGCTATAAGGGCGTAAGCGGTTTTTTTCACCATAAATCTAGCGTAATGCAGCGGATAAACAATGGCCAAATATCTGTCCATGGCGATGAACAACAAGTTGCATATGGAGCTGGAGCAAGCGAAAGACGTCAGCACAAATCGAAGTAGACACCGGATTTTCACGGCACCAAAATCACTTTTAGTATAAAATAACATATGATACGGTATAGAAACACCCACCATGAGATCACTCACCGCCAAACTGAATATAAAATAATTAGCCGTTAAAGAAGATAACTTTTTACTCATCAAAATCGTACACAAGGTCAAGGTGTTTCCTAATATTGTTAGAAACGTCGTCCCGATACTGGTCACCATCCACAACGTGGTACCGCAAAATTCACATGCCACCATCACCAAACACTTTTCATTTCCTTCTATTATTCGAAAAAAAAAATATATATATTTATATAAACAATTTATTTAACACTCCTCACTTTTATATAAAAACGAATATCTCTGTGTCGTTTGTTTGTTTATTAAAATGTAAAAAAATCATTGTGATTGTTGCTCTGTGACGTTTACTATCGACTGTAGTTGTTTTTGAGAGTTTCCTTCCCTCGTGTTACATTCAACTTTATATCACGCTGGTTCGGTATCGGGAAATAATTGTGATGCGTTCGTCGTTGAATTTATACAAACTGTGTTTCGATTTTTTTTTTTTTTACCTTACCGACACAATGAAACTTATTATGTTATCTATAAAGCGATCGGGGACTTGATGCAAAAAATTCGTGACGTAAAAATAACGCCGTTACAAAAAAAAATTATCGCGCGATCCCTCGTTTCCGAGTTATACGCCTTTAAAGTTAAATTGTACATTCGATCATTATGATTATTATTATTTACCTATCTGCGCACTGTGTGGCAGGTATTCACACCTGCGAAGGTGTTTTTTGTTAGTCCCTAGTTTGTCTTAGGTTCCTGACGTAATAACTGGCACCATTTCCACAATTTCGTTGCGCTACATCTCAATTACGAGATCCGCGTATTTTGTCAGTTTTTCCTGGTGTTTATTAGTGCTCGGTATAGCTACATCGACAGGAACGACTGAATTGACTCTTCCATCAACCACCTGTCTATCGATCTATCGTAGTAGAGTCTAAAATTGTCATTTTCGAGCCCCTTCCGCGGCTGGTACTTGTAGTACGGTGTATGCGTATTAAGAAGCCCGAACTTGTTGGCCAGTTTCTTGTGGATGATGTTGCACACTCGGTTATGTCGGTATAAATAGCTAACAAGCAGATGTTGAATGGTCTCTGAGGTTTGTTTGAGTGTTCGGATCCTTGATAACATTTTTCTTGTAGTTATTCGTGTTAATAATAGTCATCATGAAGTCTTCGATCTCTGGAAAGAGATTGCCATCTGTTTGGAGCTTCCTTGTCAACATGCGGCTGGTTGAGGTCGTGATAATGTCTACCGTGTAGTGTCTTTCGTGATTCTGGTGATGCGAGGTTGAGGGTTGAGTAATCCTTGGATATAATCCGATCTAGGGTTGAGGTTTCTGATTTCCTATGAAAGAATTCATGTAGTTCCATTACTTGCCGAGAGTGCTGGTTGAGAAGGTCGATCGAGCCCCTTCCACCTTCTTTTCGGGGTAATTTTGCTCTAATAGGGGATGACTTCGGGTGGTGGTTGTTGTTCTTCGTCATCATTCTTCGTGTCAACTTCTGAATACCTTCTAGCTCTGTTTTAGTACGTTAAAACAGGTGTGGCGTAGGTGTTTATTGCCTGGTCTAAGTTGCCTGCTTCAAGCTTTTGCCTGCTTGTGGTCCATCAACTTAGCCTGTTATTATTATTCAAAAAGGTCTTTATTTTCTGTTCTAATTCATTACATAGATTAACAAATAAATACGTTGGCCGTTGTTCCGGCGATCCATAGATGTCATGTGTAGATCTGGATGCAATGTTGTGGTTCCTTGCAACGGGGCATTATACCCAAGTTTGTTCTGTCCCTGATATATAGTTGTGACTCCCAGAAATATCCCTGATTATTTTCTTCAGAATATTCCTTTATACGAACGGTTTCCTTGGTATATTCCACGATCTAAAAATCCACATATCTCCTAAACCATTTAATGGAGTTTCCCTCTTTATATTGTACCGGTTGTCCTTGTAAAAGTTACGGATTGTTAACTATTAGGCACGAGACCGCCCCTGGCTTTAAGATAGTAGTTTAGAATTATTTATTCCGTCAAACTTCATGAACATACGTAATCATTCGTCGAAAAGTCCTAAGGTCCGAATGTATAATTTGGAAAGGTCGTCATTTACTCACCTCTGATTTTTTTGCATCTGAACCTTGTATATTAGAGAATATGTATATAATTAAATCTAGTTCGTCGTTTTGATCTATAATTTATGAAGGCGATCGCTACCTTCAACCACTTTCGAATGACAGTTACAAGACCCGATTTTTTATACGGAAAGTGCAGTAGCAACGGCAGAAATCTTCCATCACGTGACTAATACGTCAGCAATAATATTCATATGAATCAAATCAAAACTTTAACATCAACACGGTAGAAATAATCGTTATGACTAATTATTCCAAAGGTCGGACTTTTACGAATTGTTATTTAAACAAATAGGTAGATGAAAATATTAATATACAGGGTGAATGAGTTACAAAATCTACGCTTCATCTATGATTCAATTCTTCTTCAAGTACCATACACTTTGCAGCGTGCAAGAAGTTTCGTGTCCAAAAATCTGCTGGGAAAGTTCTCGCTTCAGTTTTTTGGGATTGCCATGGAGTAATCATGATTGTTTTTCTGGATAAGGGTAGAGCAATAATTGGAGATTTATATTCGACATTACTGATCACGGAAAGCTATCCAAAGGAGTTTTGCTTTTGCAGGACAACACCCCTGCACACAAATCTCATGTTGCCATGCACAAAATTCGTAATTTAGGGTTTGAATTACCAGAATACTCCCCTTGTTCACCAGATTTGGCTCCGTCCGACTATCATCTCTTTCCTCAACTGAAAAAAAGTTTAAAAGGTCGTCAATTTTCCTTCTAACCAGGAGGTACTAAAAGCTGTGGAGGTCTGGTTTGCAGAGCAAGAAGAAACATTTTTTTTGGAAGGTCTAGAGACGTTGCAGATTCGCTATAATAAATGTATCCAATTAATAGGATTAATAGGAGTAATAAAATATTTTGACATTGAAATTTTGTCTATATCCACGGACGTATGTCTTGTAGTTGGACTTGCGAAGAAGACAATCGATAGATGGGTGATTCCGTTCTAACTGTGATTTTTTGTATTCAAAATTTCAAGATTTTAAAATTTAACTTTTCTAACTTTTTTATGCATATTATTCATCTATTTTACTGTAAAAATAAAACTCTAAGAGGAATTTACTACAACTTCAAAGTATCACGAGCAAGACACAAATGTCGGATTTTGAGTTCCACGGTACTGACTCATTTATCCACGGTACTGACATGGTAACTTAAGATATTAAACAACAAGTGCATCAATTTTCCTCAGTTTGATCATAAACATTAGAATTTATAAGGTAATTAGTTTAAATCATTTGTTACGACAAAAAAAATTAATAATTTATCGGTAAATTCTAGGAATGGACATGACACGGTACTGACATTCAAGTGATGTAGTATAAGTTTTCTTTAAGTGGCAAGTTATATTGTATAAAAATAATGTTTAAATATCTTAAGAATTATTCAATTAACACAAAATTTTTATTAATTGATTATTAATTAATGACTAGTACAAAAAAACAATACAGGACATTGAATATCACAGTTATAATGGAATCACCCAGATAGTATGTAGAACAAAGAGTCACTTGATGGAAGACCTCCATCCACCGTTTCTATTATATAGGCTTGTCATGTTTAGTTCAAAAGATCTCTATTCAAAATTTTATCGTTTATAAGAAATAAAATCAAAAAACTGATCGAAGATATCGTGCAAAATGTAATAAAATATATAAAACACTTGGAGGAACAATAAATATTAATTAAGTAGATGTTTATAAAGTTAAGTTCGACCTTGAGGGTTTTTGGAACTATTAGATGAGTCTCCGAAGGGCTTAAGATCAGACCTTCATCGACATATCATCTTTGAGCGATTGTTAAAGGCAGATTGCACTTATCTAATCCACCATGCTTGGTTCAATTCGTCGTCTTACCAGATGGATGGAACGTCTTGCCAAAAGCGATTTAAATATCAATAAAACCGCCTAGTACTGTTTCTTTAGATTCTATAGCTTTGTTTAATTTTCCGGATTAGTTTGTGCAGAGCAAAAACAATAAAGAAACCATTTCGGTACGCATTTATTTCTAATTTTCCGATTTTCACGTACAAATGTACTTTTTGAGCAATAACCCTGTATATGGAACAAATTGATTCAATTAATATCCATAAACTTTACCTCAACGGACAATAAAACAAAGTTCAAAACTATTAAATGATTCGTCGTTGTTTATAATATTTATGGCTTTCGTGTTTCCGAGTATCGGAATCGATATGTGTGTAAGTACAATTAACTTAATGGAGAAATAAAAACACCCAATTACTAATTGATGTGTTCATTTTTCAAATTAAAAGTTTTTGTGTGGGTATTTAGAAAACGCTACTAGGTCGATCGATAATATCAAAATTCATTTAACTGTATATTATCTAAACAAAGATATTTAATTATGAAGTTCCTTATCTGCGCTCTACGTATTTCGGGAATTGATAGGTTGTTTTTTATTAAAACCGTACAGCAACTAAGTACAAATCTATAGATGGCGGTAGTTGCTTGAAAAATACCGCGGTATTAGAAAGTTTCGAGTTGTTTAGTATTTGTTTGGCATCGTTATTTGAAAGGAATTAACCCAACCAATAAAAGCTGAACTAGAATATTGGGTAGCAGAGTTTCGACGAGACCGTCCGACCTGTAAAGACCAGCAACGTTTGAGCGAAGACAATAACACCACCAAGACAATCATGCTTATCGCAATGACCAAAATTATTATCTTGATTATCGAATCAAAAGAATTTCCAGTAGGATCTACCGATGATCTCTTCAAATTTCGTAAAATCATACGTTTTGTTATATAAAATACGCAGATGATCGATAACTAATAAAAGCATCACGTAAATCCTTTTTTTATAACAAATTGAAGGACTAATATCATCGGTAAATGAGTATTCCATAAATATAGTTAATACAGTAGGATTTACAATGCCAACAATGTTTTTTTAATAAGTGTATAAACCAACGAACGTTATCAAAAGAAATTGTACCGGCGGTATCGATGTGGGTGTTCATTTTTATTGTTGTTTTACTGCGTAGAATTTGCGACGATTCCGGAAAATTCAATTCGAATAATAAGCAATTGAATAGATGATAACACACAATGCAACCAAGAAAACTTATTATTTCGCCAACGTTTCTAGATCTTTCAAAAAAATGCCAAAAGGAGAAGCAATCCTCCTTTTGGAAGGAAAATTTACGACCTTTTAAACGTTTTTTCAGTTGAGGAAAGAGATGATAGTCGGACGGAATCAAATCTGGTGAATAAGGGGGGTGTTCTAGTAATTCAAACCCTAAATCACGAATTTTTTGCACGGCAACATGAGATTTGTGTGCAGGGGCGTTGTTCTGCAAAAACAAAACACCTTTGGATAGTTTTCCGCGACTTTTCTCTTTAATTTTTTCCCGTAGAGTGATCAATAATGTCGAATAGTAATCTCCAGTTGTTGTTCTACCCTTATCCAAAAAATCAATCATGATTACTCCATGGCAATCCCAAAAAACTGAAGCGAGAACTTTTCCAGCAGATTTTTCGACACGAAACTTCTTAGGTCTTGGAGAACCAGAGTGTCGCCATTCCATCGATTGTTGCTTTGTTTCTGGATCGTAGAAATGTACCCAAGTCTCGATGCTTCTACTCTTGAACGCTTTCGGTCAACCTTCAAACATTTGGGGATCCATTTTGCAGCAATTTTTCTCATGTCCAAATTGACGTGAACTATATGATGAACGCGTTCGTATGAAATATCCAGTGCTCCAGATATCCGTTTAAGCCCAATTCGACGGTCTGATAAAATCATGTCGTGAACTGCATCGATATTTTCGGGGACTGACACAGAAACTGGCCTTTCCCATCGGTCATCATCTTCAATGGAAAATTTACTTGTTTTGAAGGTTGCAGTCCAATTTTTCACGGTCGCATACGAAGGATATTGCTTACCTCTTAACGTTTTTGGTGGTACTTGGTGATGGCACTAAATCCCTTCGGAGGTTTCAACAATAGTATGCAAGCATACCTGGTTCTCATCTACCCCTCACCTCCACCGTCTTCATAACAATTTTCCACGACTTGTCGCGTCCTAGTTTTTGGTATGCATCCAGCAACCAATTAATTGTTTCATGAAAATCTAAGTAAAGCAGGATCTTTGGCTATTTTCTATGTTAAGACCGACGAAAATGCCTTCTTTAACTTTCGCATCACTTTTTATCAAACCAATTTTGAGTTGTAGCGGCGATAAAGTTGTTTCAGATGGTACTAATGGTTTCTAATCATTTTTGTGACCATAAAACCGGCGAGATTTGATTTATAAAGTCCTGAATCCTAGATGATGATTCTCAATAACTAACAGAAAAAATATGTTGTTTGGAGTCAAAATTTGAGTCTTTTATCAAGTAAACCCAAACCCCAAAAAAAACAACAATTGAAATCGAGAATTTTCCATTTGTACACGAGTCGTTTCATCTATTAAAAATGAAGGGTTTCCCGAAAAAAATCTTTAAATCGATTGGAACTCCAAAAACCCACCCTGTACATTTTGCAATAACGACTAATATTAACGTTGTTGAAGGGTAGCATGACATAACTCTATACAAATCATAAATAAACAATCCAAGTGTGATAATTAGGTTATCTTCCATAAAAAGGGGTTTAATCCCCTTATCTATCCCTGTTATGTTTCTGTTAGATTTGACACATGTAAAACAGATTATTGAATGATGATACATGAGATATAATTATGAAGTAACTTTCTAGTATATAATCCCTCAAATTATTGCGAAATGCGGGAAAATATGTTATAGATTCGATTTCAAATTGGCAAGTGATTGCGCACTTTTTTGCATTGTACACTATTGAGCCCTTAACTAATTCTGAACGTGGGGAAACGTGTTTACGAATTAGGCAAACGGATTCAAAGATGTACAAGGAACGAAGAGTCAGAATTTTTAAGCTTTTAAAGTGCAGTGAACCCTGATGCTTAGCCCTAACAGCTTTCTTTTGTAGTTTGAAGTTTCGCTCACATTGAGTCGAACCACACGTACCCCAGAAAGGAGATGCGACTTAATAAGGGCATAATAGACTGTTAAGGAGGTGGATAAGTTCAGTTCTTTGGATCTCTGCGAAAAACTTCCATGTAAAGATATTATTTTTAGGATAGAAATCGTTTACAGAGTAGAAGGCACTTTCTAGTATATAATTCCTCAAATTATTGCGAAATGCGGGAAAATATGTTATAGATTCGATTTCAAATTGGCAAGTGATTGCGCACTTTTTTCCATTGTACAGTATCGAGCCCTTAACTAATTCTGAACGTGGGGAAACGTGTTTACGAATTGGGCAAACGGATTCAAAGATGAACAAGGAACGAAGAGTCAGAATTTTTAAACTTTTAAAGTGCAGTGAACCCTGGTGCTTAGCCCTAACAGCTTTCTTTTGTAGTTTGAAGTTTCGCTCAAATTGAGTCGAACCACACGTACCCCAGAAAGGAGATGCGACTTAATAAGGGCATAATAGACTGTTAAGGAGGTGGATAAGTTCAGTTCTTTGGATCTCCGCGAAAAACTTAAATGTAAAGATATTATTATTAGAATAGAAATCGTTTACAGAGTAGAAGGCACTTTCTAGTATATAATTCCTCAAATTATTGCGAAATGCGGGAAAATATGTTATAGATTCGATTTCAAATTGGCAAGTGATTGCGCACTTTTTTCCATTGTACAGTATCGAGCCCTTAACTAATTCTGAACGTGGAGAAACGTGCTTTCGAATTAGGCAAACGGATACTAGTATCGTCCTTGAAAAGTCATGTTTTATCACTGATTGTGTTCAAAGCTATAGGAGTTTTTGATAAAATACGTGAACCTCGCGGTATATTGTATACTTTGCCGATGCCACTGATAATTTTCGATGATTGTTACTTGCTCCGTAATTGACAGACAGGGCTTTTATTTTGTTGATAATAAAACTCCACATGCGAACGTTTTTATCAATACACTTTAAATATTCCGAGGTTAATAATATCATCCAGATTCTGACTACGTAAAAATCCTGTGTAGTCAATATGAAAATTATTTTCGGTAGCTATAATTAATTGTATGGGTATAATGGTTTTTATCATTTTCATTAACGAAACGCCTTTGATAATATTTCGCATAAAGATAAAATATGAGTTTAATTTTTTTAGCACGTCGGTATTATTTCAAATTCCAATCGGAGCCCGATGAATTTGCGAATAACGAAAACGCATTGTGTATTTGTCGTTTAAGGCCGTTGTAGAATATTTTCTCTAAATCGAAATACACAGAAATGGATTTGGACAAGAAAGAGCTTTCAAAAATCCAATTGGAGCCAGAAATCCTTTTTGCATTTTCAATTTTGGTCAAAAATGACATATCTGGATTTAATTTAAAAAAAAATTATAAATTGCTGTTTTGAAGTGAATTTCCGCGAAAATTTGATGTGGGCAAAAAATTATTTACCATATTCAATTTGGATAGAAAATTTTATTTAGTTTTATAGCTTTTCCGATCTTAATTTGGTCAAGAAAAGGCTTTTCCTAATCTAATTGAAGCCACAAATGTCTTTTACATATTTAATTTTGTATGAAAATGACGTTTCCGAATTTAATTTCAACAGAAATTAATCATTTTGATTTAATTTCGTCCGAAAATGCTTATCTCAATTTAATTTGAACGAAATAGCAATTAATTTGGGCAAAAAATTCTTTACAAAATCCAATTTGGACAAACAATGGCTTTTTTCCGAATTTAATTTCAACAAGAAATGACCGATTTTCCCATTTGGACAAAAAATTCCTACCTAAGTTTAATTTGAACAAAAAATTACCATACCAAATTGGATTTGGACAAATCAGATTTAATTTGAACGGAAAATTCTTTACCAAACCCAAAATTAATTTCAACAAAAAAGGTCCAAATTTAATTTCGCCAGAAAATGCTTTTTCAGGTTTTCTTTAGGTATAAATCGCTTTTCAAATTTTAGTTTAGACAAATAATTATTTCTCAAGTTCAATTTGAACAAAAAATTGCTTCACCAAGTCCAAATTGGTCAAAAAATGGATTTCACAACATTAATTTGTCAAAAAATAGCTTTGGAAGTATTTTTTCGACAAAAACGGCTTTTCTAAACAAAAAATAACTTTGGTAGTACTTGTAGAAAAAAAACGGCTTTTCCCAACTCAATTTACATTGAAATGATTGTTCCAAATCTAATTACACCAAGAAATGTTTTTTCAAGTTCTCTTTGGGCATAAACCGCTTTCCAAATTTTAGTTTGGACAAATAATTATTTCCCAATTTCAATTTGAACAAAAAATTGCTTTACCACGTCCAATTTGGTCAAAAAATGGATTTTACAACATTAATTTGTCAAAAAATAGTTTTAGTAGTATTTTTTCGACAAAAACGGCTTTTCTAAACAAAAAATAACTTTGGTAGTACTTGTTGAAATAAAAAAAGCGGCTTTTCCAAACTCAATTTACATTAAAATTATTGTTCCAAATCTAATTACATCAAGAAATGTTTTTTCAGGTTTTCTTTGGGCATAAACCGCTTTCCAAATTTTAGTTTGGACAAATAATTATTTCCCAAGTTCAATTTGAACAAAAAATTGCTTTACCACGTCCAATTTGGTCAAAAAATGGATTTTACAACATTAATTTGTCAAAAAATAGTTTTAGTAGTATTTTTTCGACAAAAACGGCTTTTCTAAACAAAAAATAACTTTGGTAGTACTTGTTGAAATAAAAAAAGCGGCTTTTCCAAACTCAATTTACATTAAAATTATTGTTCCAAATCTAATTACATCAAGAAATGTTTTTTCAGGTTTTCTTTGGGCATAAACCGCTTTCCAAATTTTAGTTTGGACAAATAATTATTTCCCAAGTTCAATTTGAACAAAAAATTGCTTTACCACGTCCAATTTGGTCAAAAAATGGATTTTACAACATTAATTTGTCAAAAAATAGTTTTAGTAGTATTTTTTCGACAAAAACGGCTTTTCTAAACAAAAAATAACTTTGGTAGTACTTGTTGAAATAAAAAAAGCGGCTTTTCCAAACTCAATTTACATTGAAATGATTGTTCCAAATCTAATTACACCAAGAAATGTTTTTTCAAGTTTTCTTTGGGCATAAACCGATGTTCCAATTCCAGTTTAGAGAAATAATTATTTTTCAAGTCCAAAAAATGGCATTGGCAACATTAATTTGTCAAAAAAACAGCTTTGGTAGTATTTTTTCGACAAAAACAAATTCGTATTAGACCAAAAATTGCTTTCCCCTGAACTAAAGCTGTCCGCCAACTACACCGTAATACGAGGCCAGAATATTAATTAACGAGACTGCGCGCCTAGGGGGCGCTCTAGACGGGTGCGTTGGGTATCTAAATATCTTGTCTATGCACGTCCCAAAACACGTGTTGATCATCCGGATGAATGCCGAGGCTGTAAACGCCAATAAAGAAACAATTTGAAAAATGTTACACGAGGAATTAAACATGACAAAAGTCTGTGCGTAGTTTGTACCAAAAAATCTGACTCCTGACTAAAAGCTGTTGCGTCAACGGGTCTGCTCAGATTTCCTTGAAAGATTAGGGTCCCTTGAAAGGGACCCGATTTGAGTCGATGGAAGAGCTCCTAAAGGCACTCACTAAAGAAGACATCCAGCACTGCTTAGATCAATGGAAAAAACGTATGGATAGGTGTGTAACAGTCTCGGTATTTAATAGCCATACCTCATAGTAAGACGAAAGTACCATGCCCACTTGAAACGAATTCTGTGTGTTTTTACATCCCGTGTGATATCCATAGATAACACCCACCAGAATTAACAAATTGACAATTGACAAATGACAATGTTTATATCTTTTTAATCTTTTTCAACGAGCTATAACTACCATCAGAGAGAATAAGACGGAAAATCAAACACGTCGATTGTATCTGCTACAATTTATATTTTGGTTAACCTCTAAATTCTTCGTTTAGGAAGACGTCTATGCGGTTGCCTCTATCTGCAATATCTCTATGACTCTAACATGTAAACTTACTGATTCGCGCGGATACCAGAAAATATTTTTGCCGATAATTGTTAACATCGTGACGGAACGCTCTAATGAAAGTACTATATTTAAATGTTTTTCAGGGTATCTTCCGATTGGCGTGTGAAAACGTGTTAAAAGTAATGAGAAAAGGTAGAGAAACTCTCTTGACTCTATTAGAAGCTTTCGTTTACGATCCTCTGATCGATTGGACGGTCGGTGGCGAAGTATTGGCCGGTACAACATTCGGGGCATTAAACACAAACACGTCATCGAAACAGAGTAAGAAAGAATTGGAAAGAGAAGTGACACTATCAATGTTCAATGTGAGATGTACCGAAATGAAAGCCGAATGGAACGAAAACAAGTAATTTTTTTTTTGTTTTGTTTTCTAATCGAAACGTTTCTAACATATTTTCATTTGTTGCAGAGAAGAAATTTTGAACGAAATACCCAATTTAATAAAGAACCTCAACGATTATCTCGAATTGAATGTGAAAATTGCAGATATGGAAGATAAACTTCAAGATCTACACCAACAATTGGCGTTGGTGAAAGAAGCAGAAGCCCAAGGTCTTCATAAACACTCCTTATATTCGTTACCGTCACATTTCGAAGCTTACCACAAGTCGCAAGCTTCAGTAAATAACGCAAAAACAGAATTACGTAATATTATAACCGAATGCGAAGAACACGTCAAAATTTATTCCAATCTATTGGTATTATACGATACCCAACAATTCTCCCAATGGTTAATGGAAATTAAAGTCAACGTGAACGAAGACAGCATGCGGATATTCGATTTGGTGAAAGAATTTTTACACAACGCCGGCAAAAACGATCTGATAACCCAATGCGAACGTTCCGAACAAGAAGTACACGCCCTGCTACAACATCTCAATCTATCCATAAGAAAATGTTTGCAATTATATCAAGATTACTTTTCGATATTATTCCAATGTCCTAAATCTTATCAGGAATCTCACAGGGTTAACATGTACATAAAATGGTCGAAATTTCTACTGGAAACCAACAATTACGCCAGCTGCGACGTCATCTACGAACAAATAAGAGAATTCTTGGATACCACGACAATATTACATCCCCAAATCGTAAACGTGGCTTACAGCTTAGAATCGATTTACAAGGAAAACATTTTGCAAGTCAGCAAATTGTTCGGCGATTTGGAAACGATCAGATCCAAAGATTCCAACGAATCTTTAGATAAATTGTACAACAACGCCAAAGCCGGTATCGATACTTTCGTCAATATGGAAAAAGGAGCTACTAACGCTTTGGAGTTCGTCATAGCTAGCGAACTCGTATTGCTAAATAGAAATCTGTTGACTTTGGAAATAGCGGCGCAACGTAGCGGCGATTGGTTGATAAAACTCACGTCTCGCGACGGCGATTGGTTTTTGGACGATCTCCTACTCCATAGTACCAAAGCCGTAGAAATGATTGGAAATTTACCGTCTTCGAAACGTAATTACGCCGATAATTTCGGCAAAGTTTTAGGCGGTATCAGAATAGCGAGCAACATCTATAAAGGACTGTACGATTTGAATTTCAATTTTCACACCATCATACTTCCGGAATCTATGAAAAAGATACAAGCCGAAGAACCATCGGTGATTGAATTGGTGAATGATCTCAATAGAGTCGTGGGAGATATCGGAGTTTCCATTCCGGATATGATTGTGCAATTGGAGAAGCTGTTGACGTGTATCCTAATGCAGATGGATTATAACGTAAGTATTAATAACAATCAAATATTATTCTTCACACCCAGGTAAATAGAATTCCACAAAAAACCAAAATCTCCGAGAAATTTCGCATGGATGTATATATAACCTCATACTCTGACCTCTAATCCCTATTATGTCCCTATGAGATCTGCCTTTGCCGCTACAACATCTACAGCACTCAATTCCAGAATTCTGATAAACTCCCATAACTGCAATGCCTCCAAAAAGGTTACTTCCTCGATCTTTAAAGCTTCTTATCCATATGGGCTTGTAATGACGAGACATTGTACAACAAGTTAGATTAAACTGCGACCTTTAAACCCCATCAGGTCACCATACAGATCTGCTCTTGTTGCTACAGCATCTACCATCCGCCTTTCGGTTCCAGGTCACGTCGTCGCTCCTATAAATTTGTCATTCGAAGTCTTTTCCGTGTTGGTTTGTGATGACAGGATATTCTGTAACTCGATGATCCTGTATATAGACTATATAATGTTGTACTCCGATCCTTGAGGCTTGTTGTATCCCCATCAGATCCACTTTCGTTGTTATATCAACTCCAGTTTGCCTTTTGGATCCCGATCACGTCTTCACTGCTACAAGTTCCTCGTTCAAAACCTTTTCCGTGTTGGTTTGTGATGACAAGATATTCTGTAACTCGATGATCCGATTATGCCTCTAGATTCTAATAAACTGAAAAAGAAGGGTGTTTTAAAAATCTTTTTGAATACTAATCTCCCCTTTTTAGTGGGTTTACTTTCTATTTTTCTGTTATCAATGTTTTAAAAATTGAAATATCACAAATTGTTTGTTATTTTTTTGGTCTCTATGTACTGGTTTTATTAAATTTTGCTTTTTTTTTTTTTTTAGAATACCTACGAATATATTTTGGAACGTGTAGCTTATACAAAAAAGCAATTTATGGCACTAATACCGAACCAATCTGAAGAGCTAAGTCAAGGGAAGATGCTCCTGATGGGATTCAATGGGTTATTCGAAAAATTATCACAAGAAATAACAAACTTAACAAACACCTTGGGTAATATCGATATACCGAAATCATGGAAGAGGTTGGATCACGTAAAAGAAGCAAGGAATATAGCACCACACATATTCAACCCCAAAGTTCGAACTATACTCGAAGACATATTTTTCTTAAAGAGACTCAAAGCCATAGTGGAATTTTTCGCGCTAGTACAAGAAATGTGTCAATCATTGAAAGGTATAGGATCCGGTATAGTTTTCAACGATGAACAACTAACGAAACCAGTAAAACAATTTATAGCGGAATTTATATCGAGAAAATTATTAGGTATCCTACCCGAATTTATAACGTACGCCGTTTGTTATTTACTACAAAATTTAGGTTTAGATGTTACCCACGAAATCGAACAAAAAGACATAGGGGCCGAAAGTAAAGTACCTTTAGACGAACTGTACACTAAAGCATGGAACATCCTACTCAAAGACGGTACCTTTTCGCAAAACATACTATCACAAGCTTCTAGTCTAGAAACTAACCTAAAATTAGCTTGGGAAAAAATACAAGAACCTAAAAAGATAGAACAAAAACTAACAGTACTACAATCTAGTACAATAAGATTACAAAGTCAGTTAGCTGTACATAATATGATGTTCGATGAGGTACTACAATTACAACAATTTTCATCGGTGAGGACAAAATTTACCATAGACATTCAAAGCGAAGTTACAAATCTACAAAGCATCTATAGACAAATGACAGAAGCCAAAAACAATCAAGACAAATTGATAGAACAAGCCGAACAAAGATTAAAGTGGGCGAAAGGTGCTAACCCAAATTTCGTCGAAATATCAGCAGCTTTCGAAACCGCAGTAGACAAAAGAAACGCCCAACTAAATTTCGCTTTAAAAATCTCCAATCAAATATTATCTTCATACGATACTATATTAAAACACGAATTATTAAGAACCTCAACATCAGAAGTAACGAAAAACCGCGACAAAACTTTTCTGAAAGCCTACGAAACGTGGCGACTAGCTTGCCAATACACCGATTCAAAAATCGAATCTCTATTACCATCCGAAGAAAGTATATTGAAGATGCTAACGCCGGATCTAATCAACGATCCCAAATGGTTACAAAAAATATCAGAAATTTTAACGGAAACTATCACCGAAGCTCAAAAAGAATTGAACGATAAAAGGGAAACTAGTTTCGCCGAAAACGACAATTTGATATCCGTAATGGATAATTTCAAAGCTATTTACAACATACACGGTAAATTGATATCGGACGTGAAAGGTTTAATGAAAACAATGACTAAAATAGAAGATTATAGTATAGCGACGCAATATTTCATACAAGAATACCGACAATATATCGATCACTTTTCGGCTTTATTCGCCCAATTCAAAAAGGAATTGAACAGAGAAGAAATCGAAGATTTATTGAATCGTTTGGATTACATAAAGGATCATACGGAAAATATATACGAGGATTTGCTTAATTTGGAATCGGCTCAGAAACGCGCGCAGTTGATTCAACGGAAAGGTTTAATCGACGATAAATTGCCGGGTCAGAAACAGGAGAATTCGACTAAAGGACAACAAAGAAACGCGTACGCCGTTAACGTTTGGCGTAGGGTTAAAATGAAGTTGGAAGGAAGGGATCCGGATCCAGGCAGGAAGAGCTCGGTGCAAGAACAAGTAAGCTTTGTATATGATTCAATATATATATATATATATATATATATATATATATATATATATATATATATATATATATATATATATATATATAGATACAGATATTTCGTCGTTCCCTCGTATTTCGCATGTAGAAAAAGGAAATTTTTTTTTGGTTTTACGAGGATTTATGAAAAAAAAATATGGGGAATATGTCACTTGCAGATTTCATATAGTTTGTCGTTTTAAATGTTATCATCAACGTTCTTCTGTGAATATTATCGTTTATAATTTTTTTGCAAAGTATTAAATGAAATTTTTATGTTTCTTTATGATATTCTAACAAATAAGAGTTTATTAATGTTTCTTATCGTATATAACATTTTTATACTTAGTTTACATAGTTAGATCATACTTATTTCAAACATAACCTCACTTAAACTGTTAGGTTAGGTCTAAAATAAGTATCGTCGTCCTATATGTTTAGAAATCGTTGATTCCTCTTCTCATTTTTTCCACCAAATTTCTTTTTCGTGAAAATTTGGAATCTATTGAGATTTTTCAAGTATTTAGTTTCCTTTGATGAGCAAAATTCTTGTCCAATTAATTTTGGTGCTTTGAATAAATATCTTTATTATATAACAATTATATGCAAAGTTAGATCGTACTTATTTCAAACATAACCTCACTCAAACTGTTAGGTTAGGCCAAAAAAAAAATAAAAAATATAATATGTGAGAAAAGGTCAATTCTTTTAGAAAGATTTATTATTTTAAACTGTTTAAGACACGAAATAACAACATTTTCGTATAATTTTTTTCTAAATTTGCCGTTTTGTTTTCTGTGTACACTAAAAAATATGAAAACTTCATTCTGATTAATGGTAAAAAAAATTATCAACAACTATACGTAAATGAGTACATTTACACGAAGGTTTAAACCCCTAAAAACTAATGTAAGTTATTATTTTTTTAATCCCGTTATTTTTTTCGTAAAAACGAAGGTTTCAAAAAAAATTCCTGCATCCTAAAAAATAAGAGAACCGAAATTACCGAAAAATTTTATTTTTTGATATCAATATTTTGTCTTCTATAATTCTGGGTGAGTATTAAACCATCTCCATCTATCGTCTACAATTCCGTACTTCTATTTCCTGCTGTCAGATCTAAATTCTAAATTAGTTTCCTACAATTGCATCCTTCAATATCCTATTTATTCTCTTCTCTCCGGTATTTCATAAAAATACAATATTCATTAATCTGTGGTCTTCTAATACCACCATTATGACCTGCTTATTTGAATTGTTTTGATTTGTTTGCAGTACCTAAATATGCTTTCACAGCTATACAATGTTGCCAATCATGCATTTTATGTTACCAACTCAAATACCTTTGTCAACTTTTGCTTCTTTTGATATTGAATCTAAAACCAAACACACCAACCAACAATTTCTGTTGTAAATATGGGTATTAAAACAAAACAGAAATCGGATTTTGGACAAAATGTGCATTTATTAGATTTATAACCTTCACATATCTACAGAACATTTTATTTTGTCAGGAACTAACCTCCAAAAACTAAATTTCCCAAGTATAAAATTTTTCAGCAATACTTACGGCTTAGGTTCATAATAAAACATGTTAGTTTAGCATTTTCAAAGTTGTAAATTCCATTTATCGAGATACTAGAAAGCAATTCTTCATCAAGAGTCGGATTGGTTGACTATCGGTTCAGATTTTTTGTTCGGTTCGGATGCTGTGACCTCGAAGCATATTTTTATTGTGATTCCAAAGTATATTTACACTACAAAAAACGTTTCTTCAAAACCAATAACGTGGTCAGTGTCATTTTTTGTGATGGTTCTTAAATTCTAATGTTTTCAGGTGGAATATGTGATACACGAGGCAACGAATTTGGACAACCTTGCTTTATTGTATGAGGGCTGGACTCCATGGGTGTGAGACAACAACACTACAGAGTAAGGCGGTTATACTACCGCCTGGATCTCCTTCGGTTCTACTAGTAGAGCTCCGCAAGCTTGGGTTGCGGCAAATGTGGAAAAAGCAGCATATCCATCTAATTATACTTGCTTAACCGAATCAAGTTGCTTAGTTTTATTGTTTTTGCAAGAGATCATAATGCCATCAATCTACTGAATGAGATCAAATATATTCACCAAAAAAAAAATAAATAAATAAATATTGTTTTTAAAAAAATTCGAATTTTGCAATATCGGTAAAACTTTGCTGTTTGTACTATATGGCAAAGTGTTTAAAAATAAATGCTGCTTTTTATTTTATTGTTCAAGGTATTGTCGGAGGTGGCAAATACACAAATAAGTTCTGTCAAGGTGACAGATAAAGTGTTAATATGAAGTCGACGAAATAATCGTCTGTTTACAAAATCTTGAGTTGAATTACTACTTATGTTCATCTTTTCGTTCTGTTTTTGTTTTCACAAATTACTGTTTCATCCTCCTCAATTATTAGATAAGTTGATTCCTATTATAGATTTAAAAATTGGTAGTCAAATTTAAAAAATATCTAATACAAAAATTGTACGTTTTACTTGGCGTTTCTGTTATGTTTTTCGTTAAATTACATGTTCACTGTACGTAAAATGATTTTTTTTTAATCTAAGAAATACCTAGATACTTTAAAAGTGAGTTGTACATGTTCGAAAAATGTTTAAACCGTGTTAAATCAATCATTCATTTTCTTATTATCGCATTTTTACTTTCTTTTGTTCTAATTTCAAGAAAATTAGATCTCTCCTATTGGCTCCTCATTCTAATTGTCAGTTTCAATTAATCCTAATATCATCATATGCTTCCTGAAGTAGAAGTATCTTGTGACGAAGCTATCGAAGATATACTCTCAGTTTTGCACCTCCAGAGTGCTTCTACTTCGGTTTTCATCTTCATTTCCTTCAACTCCTTCAGGACAAGTAAACCGTATTAAAAGATATGATTCTTCATACTAAACGTGCAATTGCAGGACATTTCAGAATTTATCTCTTCTCCCTGAGGAATCCACACCGGTTTCCTTCTTCTTCCAAAACTCTGTTCTGTTCCATTGAGTCCTTTATGGAAAGGAAACTGTATTGAAAGACATGCTTCTATTGAGGAAATTGTTCTCAGTTTTGCACCTCCAGAGTGCTTCTATTTCGGTTTCCATTTTCTTCCAAAACTCTCTTCATTTCCTTCGAGTCCTTAAGGACAAGTAAACCGTATAAAAAGACATGTTAACTTTTTGTGGTAATATTTTTTATAAAATCATATATTGGAATCACTAAAGAGACCTATAGGGTTGCATTGTTCTTGGTATCATTGTTTTTGTTCATTTGAAATTGGTTTTTTCCAATAATATTCACAAAAATTTTATAATGTAAAATCAACACACATATACACATTGATAATACTGAACATACTGTATATTATTGAATTTGAAATTATTACAGTATGGAGAGGTGAACATAAGTATCGAATCACTATGATATACTACATGACCAGAATCATAATTACACAATAGCAATAATTACTTTAATTTTCATCCCTTCCACCAATAATTTTGTTACCAAACGTATTAAAAAAATCTAGTGTAAAGTTCATTTTATTTTTTGAAAAACTAATTTCGTAAATGTTTTTATCGAACGTATTCCTCTGTCCACTGCCATTACTAAGAATTTTTGCAACCGTTGGTGACATTCCTACTGAACACACTGTTTTACGTCACCACTACACCAACACTCACAATTACACTGTCTGAGGCGCGTTTCGTTAATCAAGTTATCGTCTTCAGAGACTGAAGGTTAACTTGCTAATCGAAACACGCATCAGACAGTGTAATTGTGAGTGTTGGTGTAGTGGTAGTGTAAACAGTGTGTTCAGTATATCTACTGCCATGTTTGTGACACTTGATTTCATTATATACAATAATAGAAGTACTCCATGTGGTCCATATGGGTGGTTTATGTAGTAAATTTTATTTTTTGGTAAACTTGAGGTGACTTTTGGTGAAGAATATTGAAATGTCTTACTGTCATTTAGATTTATCTCTGAGGATTGTATCTTGTTATATAGACAGTAAAAGGTCTATTTCTTGGTGGTACGATTAGAATAAGATATATAATACAGAGGAATAAATTTTATCCAATATATTTTCACTTAAATATTATTTTTTTTTTTATATTATACAACGCTTTTGGATGATTTCTATAATATCATAAAAACAAAATTCGATTGTTTATTATTAATAAAAGTCATAATAGAAAGATTTTTAACAAATAATATAATAATATGTATGAATTAAAAGAAAATTAGAAAACTTTCGGATAAGCTTTACGTAACTGTTGGTTATTTTCAATAAATTTCAGTTCAACTGAAAAGTTGTTCATGTATTTTGATTTTATTTGGTTCAATTATCAAAAAGTGATATATATAAAAAATAAAATGTAGTAACTTGAAACATTCGTAATTATAAATGTAATACGGATGTCCCTGTTCTCATCCTATGTTGGTCTGGAAATAATTTAAAATCGTATGTAATACTGTACAAATAATGTTCTTACAGTAACCAAAGATTTTTAGAAATCTGCATAAATTGGTATTCATTCTTCTTCTTCTGGTGTTAGCTATTATTTTGTAGACTGTATCTAGTAGCGGTTAGTTTCTGCATTCATCTTCTTTCCCTTTCTGATGTATTGGTACCACGATTACCATTTTCCACACTTCTGGCATTAACTCTGGTTCCCGTATATTGCTTATAAATGATTCTCTTTTTTAATACAGTTGATCAATTCCGATTGTATTTTGTCTTGTCTTCTCTCCTCTTGTATCATTTCTAGTATTTCCTCTTCCGATAGCATCAATTTATTATGATTAAAATATTGTTAATCAAGTAACATTAGCCCCCTTCAATCTAAGAATATTTCTGTTATTAATTTATTGTCTCTTTTCTATATTTTTTTCTGTTTTATAATAAAATTTTTCACATTCACATTGAAATATGTTAGAAAAAACATGTTTTTCCCCTTTTTTTAACAAAAAATGGAATGAAATTGAAAGTAATTATGTCTATTGTGTGAATCGCGTATCATTTATTAAAACTATGATATTCTTGTTTATTGTATGTCTAGAAGAAGCGCGTCGAGACGTCCATTAAGTATATCATATTCAGTAAAATTAACATGAAATCATTTACTGATCTTCTTTTCTGTAGGTGTTAGTCCGGTTCCAAAAATAAATTGTAATGTTCTATCATAACCCTAGGAAATTCTTGTTTAACTTAACATCTTTAAACAACCATCTTTTGCGATTAGTTTATTTTTGAAACTAGATGTTAGGTATTAGTTCATTGAAATGAAAGAAAGTCTATGATATGAAAACTGCTTTAAGATATTTTTCTTTTCTCCCAAATATTTCTATAAGTGATTTATATCACTGCTAAGTTTTTGACATTTTTGCTAAAAAAATGTGTTAAAAGTTGGCAACACTCCTATGACCTTGACATATGTCATTTTTGGGGTCATTTTGAGCATGTCTGGGTACGTTTATGTCCCCCATCTTATTTTTTTCGGTTCAAAATTTCGTATTTTCATAGTTTACGATCCTATGCTTCTATATATTCATCTCACTATTCCCTTCGGTCTAGAAGATACAAAACTAACCTACCTAAAATTAGCAAATTCCATCTTTTAAGAGACAACTCTTCTATTACATTGACCTATGTCATTTCTGGGGCCATTTTGAGCATGTATATTTATATAGGGCGTTCATGTCTATGTATGTTTATATAGCACGTTCATATTTCCTTCATATTTTTCGGTCTAGTGGGTACAAAACTAACCTAACCTAAAATTTAGAAATTCTCCCTAGGGAACAACATTCCTATGACATTGATCTTAGGATATGTGATTAGGTGAGTCACTGAGCTTAATATATAAAAGCATAAGATCATACACTATGAAAAATTGAAAATACGAAGTTTTGAATGGAAAAAAAAATATGAAGGAGTCATGGGAGCCTCATATAATGACCCCAGAAATGATAGAGTCAAGGTAATACAGACACAATAATTTTATTGAGCACAAGTAATGACAAAACAATTTTATGACAAAAAAGTGTTGGTTTTTTATTAATTTCATAATTTTTCTAATTTTATCCAGCTCTATTGGACTTGTGACAAAATGTACTAAAACATGTTTGTATATTTGTATTGAATTTGCCCTGATTTGAAATCTTGAATGTTCCATTGAGCATCTTGAATATCCTTCAAGGATTATTAGAATTTTTATTTGATTTCATAGACAAATATGTATAAATAACGAAATTTATTAGAATTTCTAGTAATGTTTTTAAACACTATTTAACAATGGCATTATTTGCAATTCAAAAACCAGTTATTACACAAACAACATAAAAAAAATGTCTTAAACCAGTTGCCATATCATTTTCTGCAAGAATGTTTTTATTTAAATGTACTAAATATACAATAGGGTATTAATGCTAGGGAGTTTTTCGTTTTTTAGTAGATTGATTTTTAGTAAGACACGTAATAAACATTGAAAATATTAATGTCAGTAAACTTGTCTAACTTGTGTCATCTTAAATAATTTGGAATCACAACTGACGAAACTATTTGTAGATGTTTGTTGCTATCTTGTTTAATTTCATTTTTTTAAGGATCAAATTGTATCCGTACTTTTTGATATTCATTCTAATTTCAAATAAAAATATAAAAGTAAAATGTGGTTTTAATTATTTCAACATTCACTGAATCATCTCGAGATATTGTAATTAAATACTGTTACACGGTTCCATCCGAACTTTTGATCGGCACTGTATGTCACAGAACATACCCCAAGAAGAAATACAAATTTAGTTGTTAGCGAGCTGGATCTTGCAGCTATCACTCACCCGTTATTTAAGGACTTTCTTGCACTCCAGCACCGTTTCGGTAGTTTAAAGACTTTTATTTTAAATTATTCGGTTTAGTTCACTATAGGGGTGAGTAAAATCCAAACAAGATAAAGTTTAAATTTTATTTGTCAACATAACCTAATTTTAAAATTTTCATGTTATAAATAAATGTATCAGATTAAAGATATATAAAAATTGCACATATCACAGCTTAATAAACCGTACCATCTATCTAATTATAGCGACACATTATACAAAATGTTTTCATTAAAACCCACCATATATATTTACATAAACTGTTTTACAACCCAGTTTAACCGCAAATTAAGGGGTTCCTTTGGTCCTGGGCAGCTCCGAAAGTGCTGACAATTGTATTGATATCCCTAAATCTAACTAACTGCTACCTGAACCTTTTGTGAATTAGGCCCAGAATTAGTTTTTTGCTTTCGGATAAGCAGAACAGCCGCCATCTTGTTCACAGTCAAGCATCATTTGTACTCGATGTCTTCCTGTCGGCCACTATAACTTTCATTCTATTATATATTTTGACATGAAAAAATTTGTAAAACTTATTTAAATGACAGTAAAGAATATTCAAAAACAATGAGATTGATAATTTCAATGGTTTGGCCGTAAAAAAATATTGAAAAAACCGGCGAGAAACTAAAGGAACCCCTTAACAAAAACATGTTATTATTATCTCCAGAGTATATGATCTATTTGATAATTAAATGCTACTTTTTATATTTTATTGATACCTTAATTATATTTGTTCAAAATATTGGAAAATTTATTGAAAATCATGAAGAAACTATTTGAAATTAAGCAAACGAGTTCAAATACGATCTAAGGGGGTATTCTGGTCGAGAAATTGAAAACAACGATTTTATTGTATATTTTCAAAGCTTAGACCCTTAAGAATATCTCCTTGAACGGATTTTCCCAAATTTTTTTTCTCGAAACTACTTTTTTTGAAGTGGTTGACATGATATTTCAAATTATACCCGATCGATATAGGTGAAAAATTTTATTCAAAAAACTTCGTAATTTTCCTTTTTGTTCCACAATTATGTAAGAAATTTAGTTTCCCTACTTGTAGGTGAATAATTTTATTCAAAAAACTTCCGGATTTTTCTCATTGCACCACAATTATGTAGGGATTGAGTTGGTTTATCAATTTATGATCACATTTTACTTTCTATAAAACTTTCTAGCCGCTAATATAGTCAAATCAAGAGTTTTCCTACTGGTAAGTGAATAATTTTATTCAAAAAACTTCAGGATTTTTCTTTTTGTCCCATAATTATGTGGAAAATGAGTTGGATTATCAATTTATTATCACATTTTGTACATTTACTTTCTATAAAACTTTCTAGTTGCTAAATTAGTCGAATCAAGAGTTTCCCTACTAGTAGGTGAATAATTTTATTCAAAAAACTTCAGGATTTTTCTTTTTGTCTCATAATTATGTAGAAAATGAGTTGGATTATCAATTTATCATCACATTTTGTACATTTACTTTCTATAAAACTTTCTAGCTGCTTATTTAGTCGCATCAAGAGTTTCCCTACTGATAGGTGAATAATTTTATTCCAAGAATTGAGAGATTTTTATTTTTATTTTCTTAATAAGTCCATAAATATCATATAAAAAAATGGATAGTAAACATTTTTTTCACGTTAGTTTCAAAAATGTCTAAAATTTAGTCTTCTAGACCAGAATACCCACCAAATCAATAACTAATTCCTTATGGATTATAAGTCTTTAGTTTCCTTTTTCATAAATAAAATAAAACCTATTTAGCACGTTCTCTTTGCTGTCTCAATAATTCATCGATTTGACTCTTATACATATCCTTGACATCCTCCAAATCCAATTTCAATTCTTCGTTTTGTTCAACTTTTTCCCCATACAGTTGACACAACGTATCATATTGTTGTTCCAATTCGTCGAATTTTATTTTTAGGCTGTCGAATTCGGTCACTTTACTTTCCAAATTTTCTACTTTCGTTAATAAATTAGATATTTCGTTATTGAGGAGGTTGCGTTCTTGTTCTCGTCGATTCAATTCCCACTGTAGTTGTTGCACTTCTCCGTCTCGTTGTTTCAAACTTGTTTGTAGCATTTGCATCTCGAACATGTTCGTGTAACGGGGGGTAGCAGTAACTTCGAACGGTTCGTCCTGTAAAATAGTAATATCCTGTAGATAATTAAGTTTTATTTAAAGAAATAACTTGCCTGAGACCAAAACGAACCAGTCATGGAATCAGATACGGAAACTTTTCCTAAACTTAACGTAGGTGAATTACTACCCCCATTAGAAGACCTATTTACTTGATTTTCGGTTGGTAGTCGTTCCTAAAAATCAGAAACACTTTATAAACAAGTAATATAATTCCGATTTTATTCACCTGTGACATAATTTGTCTCTTTTCCAATTCGAAAGCAGCTCTTTCCGCATTAAACTGTTGCTGCAAATTACAAAGTTCGTTTTCTTTTTCACTAATTGTTTCTTTACATTTTTTCAATGAAATATTCAATTTTTCGATTCTATTATTCAATTCTTGTTCGTTAACGAATCTTTCAGTTTTTTGTTGTTGCAATTCCATTTGGGAAAGTTCCAATTTGTGGCGTAAGCTGTTAAGTTCGCTTTCCATATCCGAAAATTTCGACCTTAATTGGATACAGTCATCTTTGATGATTCTTTCATTGTTAGTCGCGGTTTGTAATTTTGTTTGTAGCTCGGCTAAAAAAATAAAAACCGTAACAGGCTTGGATAGGTTAGAAAATAGATTTAAACAATCTAAAAATTCCAAATGAAAGTGACAGAGACCGTTTAACAAGTAAATTTGTTTATATACAGGAAGATACAGAAGTAAAAGTTGTTTTTGAAGAAAAAACCGAGGAAAAGGTTCGATATGACTTTTGGAAAACTATTGGTTACATAAAATAAATTGCAATGTGTAGAAAACTAAAGTAGTTATGGAACAAATATAGATCTAACCTCACAAATGATTAAAATACTGAAAATTCCGGTTAGTTTAGAATCAAAAGACTCTGAACGATTTCAACTATCAAAAAAAGCCAGCAATGATTTAAACCAGTAATTTGAGAAGTCAATTCGGTGATTTATTGTTTTTAGATATCAACTATACATATTAGATATAACTAACATCACATTAAACTTTAATTTTATAATTTTGTGTTTTTTTTTGAAAAACCTCATTCTTTAGTATTAAATGTTTGTAAGACATTTCAAATAATCTATCAACCCTCAATTCTAATAGGAAAAAATAAATTCCTTCCTTATTTTCCATCAATTATTTTTTCTAATTATGACTCACTAATTTTTAATGTGAGTTCCTCTTCAATTTTTTCAAATGAAGCTAATTTCAATGAATGCGTCGCCTGTAACGATTCCAATTGACGTATTAAGGGTTTGCTAACTTCAGATACTGATTGTGATAGTTCTTCATTTCGGGCTTCGGCTTCTTCCAATTTTCTCATCAATTTATTTTTATCTTCCCTGAATTTTTCCTCGTTTTTCACGTTATCTTCTTCATATCGCCTTAATGTTTGCCTTAAATCTTCTAATTGATCCACCAGCTACAGATAAAAAATAACAAATAATAACACGAAAAAAAAATAATTTGAAAAAAACTCACTTCGGAATTTTGCGATTCGGTCATTTTTTTTTGATTTTCCAAAGTATTCAGCAGCTGTTCACGCATTTGTAATTCGGAACTAGTTTTAATTTTTTCTTGGAGTTCTTTTTTAGCCGCTTCTAATGATTTTTTAACAGTATCATATTTTTGGGTTAAATCGTCCAATTGTCCTTTCAATTTATTAACTTCGTTTTCTAATTTTTTATTTTTTGACGTTAACTGATTGATAGCTTCTATTTGCGTTCTTTCAACTTCATCTTTCGCTGCTAGAGATTTTTTAAGACGATCCGATTCTGTTGTAAGACTTTCCACGTTTTCCCTAAAATAAAAATGATGAAATTATAAATTTACATTATTAAACAACAACAAAAAAACTTACTTGAGATGTTTTATTGTATTTTCGTTTTCTTTTTCTTTAGCTCTCAATTTTTTGATAATATTAGAATGTTGCAGCTGCTGTTTAGATAATTTTTCACCTTCTTGCATCAATTCTTTTATAACCCCTTCTTTCTCTGATAATAGGCTTTCCAATTCACCTTTGCTGATTCTAGTTGCCGATTCCACTTTCGTCTGTTCTAATTGCTTTCTTAAATTATCTTTCTCCCTGATCGCTTGCTGGAATTTCTTTTCTAACGCAGACATCCTTTGGGTGTATTCCTCAGTGACCTGTGATAAATCAGCACTTTCCAACTGCTTACTTATTATGGTATCCAATTGAACCTTCAAACTGTTATTTACTTCTTGTAATTCAGCATTTCGACGATTCACATCTATGAGTTTAGATTCTCTAGATTCTAATATTTCAGTTATTTCTGTTATTTTTTTTAAGAGCTTATCCACTTCCGGGGGATGTAGTTCGTCGCTTATACTAGAAGCTTCTGATAATTCTCGATTATGAGATTTTATTTTCTTTATAGTCAGTTTGCCTAATCCCTCAGTTTCCATTTTAGCTCTTGTACAAATCTGTTTAGCGGGACTCTGTCTACTTTGGGTACTACTCGAGTCACCGTTAGGACTTGATATTATTTCTATATCGGAAGATGTTGTTGTTTCTAATTCATCCCCTGATGTGTGATCTGATCCTATTTTAACGAGATCCGATCGACTTTCTGAACTAATCGGTGAATTCTCCCTAGGAATCAGTTCTACCTGAAAAGATAATATTTAAAATAAATTTATTCGAATAAATTTAATATTTACCTGTGATAAAGTGAGACTTTTTTGACTAGAATCCATTATCATCTTTGGTTCGTTAGATACACTTTTCTCTGTCATTGCATCTGCTAATAAATTTTTTAAATAAGTCGAATTGCTACTTGTTTCAGTCGCTGTACTAGTATCGCTACTACTTTCCATGATATTATCACTTCCGGTTATAGTTTTATCTGATTGTGAACTATCATCTTGTATATAACTATCAATTGGATTTTCTGTTATGCTATGTTCTTCTACCTCAACTGGAATATCTATAATATTAGTTTTTTGTAAAATATTCGTTAAATCTTGTTTGATACTCTGCGGTTGGGTATCTATCAAAACCTGTGTCAATGGCAACTGCATGGTACTTCTAGCAGGAGCCCTTGTAATAGCATCTACAAGAGGATATTTTTTATCTGAATCTGTGTTAATTTCATTTACAGTTTCCGGTAGACCAAATGTATCTTTTAACATCTTCTGGGGTTTTAGATGGGGGTTAAAAGCAGAATCTAATACAGTTGCAGATGTACTTTCTGATACTGATGTATACGACATTGTATCTTCAGCAATACTATTCTCATCCTGATCTTCTGGAATTACTTCAACACTATCCGGTGATAATTTATCAACAGAACTGAAATAATATTAAATAAACTCTTATTTACATCATTAAATATATAATATGTTACCTGCTTTTTTCATCTTCTGACAATGGTGAAATAACTTCATCTGTGTAATCGGACTGTCTTCTACTATTAGTACTATCAGTACCGATCACTTCCACAGAACTTGGACTAGTTAAACTATCGCCCAATACTTCCACAGAGTCTGATGTGGGCTGAAGACCTAAATACATTGAGTAACTATAGATAAATTGATTTTAAATTCATATTTTATGAAGAAAACAAAATAATAATGCTCAAGTATACCTTACCTAATGCAGAACTTGATGTAGAGATGGAATGGCCGGCTGACAACATTTCTGAATCTGGACTTGTACATTCTGTACTACAAGTTATAATATCAGCACTCTCAGAACTATTTTTACCACTTTCAGCACTGAGTACTGAGAGCCTGTTGCTTTTTGAAGTGGTCTGTTTCTCCCTTCTTTTAACTGTATTTGTATTATTTTGATTATCCAAATCAGTATCAACTATAAACGTTTTCACATTTGGAATAAAATAAAATCAAATTTACAATAGATTAAAGTGAATATTTGCAAATTTAACAAATTAAATATACCAAATTTGTTACATATCAAGTGTAATTAATAATTTTCTATAAATATAGCTAAACCTTGTTCAATACTGAAAAGATGCAGTGTTAAACCTCCACCTTAGTTTATTATAAAAATGTTTGTAAACATAGCTAACAATGTTATAACATAATATCTTTTATTTTTAACACTAAGGACTTTATTCTCAACTGTGAATTGTAAATTACAATAAACAAAGCCAGTGATAATAAAATTAACAAAGTTACTCATTCAAGTTCACGCTTATCAATTCATAGTTTGAATTAAAAAAAACTGAGCAAGCAACTTCTTCAGTTTTTAAAAAATACAACAGTGATAACTTTCTATGTAAATATTATCACTTAATTATTAATCAAGACCTTGTGTTAATTGAAAGGGGTTGATTTTTGATCCCTGAAAATCAGTTTCTATTTGTGTCAACCTCTGGGAAACTGACATCAGTCCCAGAGAATCCTTTGATTCAAAAATACCTAGACTCTAGAGAGACAAGACATTGCCCACATACTTTGCATTTATTTGTTGGGACCTTGATAGGAACTAGAGCTTTGACCATCAGTAAGTTGGTAAGTAAAATTTATTATTGATAAATCACCTTGATTTTGATAGAAAATTAGTTTCACAAAATATTTTTTGGCAAAGACTGAAATAGATCGAGAATCTTGTTCTTTTAAACTAATTTTCTATCTAAAATCAAGACAATTGATTAAGATTGTTACCTGTAATAACTTCATCTTGATCAGGGGTATTTTCACCTTTTTCTCCCTCAACAATATCAGAAATATGATTATCTACTTCTTCTATATTTTGTACAACAAGCTTACTTCGACTAAACGTTTCTATACCGTCCAGAGTATCATCCAGGCTAGTAATCGAAGGTGATTTATTTCCATCCTGATTATTTTCAAAAAAAGATCCTACGATATTTCATTTCAATTATTACATATCGTCCAAACACCAAATTCAAGCAAACCTGTAAATGATCCCCAAATACTGTTCGACACATTGATTTGTTTTGGATGAACGGTTGTTTGATGTTTCTTATCCTGACTGGTACTTGGTTGTGCCAAACCCCAGTTACCAAAGAAGTCATCTGAAAGTGGATCTATGGGCGTATTTGCAGGAGTTAGAATAGATTCATCGTCCTTAATATCTAAAGCTTTATCTATAGTTTTTTGAGCTTCTTTAAGAGCTGACTTTGCAATGTTTGCTAGACCTGCTGCATCAAACCAACTCATTTTGATTCATATTCTTTAACGAATAAATATTAAACGATAAAATATACATTATTTAAGTAACATTTATGCTTTAAAGTTTTATGTGGTATGCGATATTTCCTTATCATATACTTTTAAACACTTTACAATATATCACTTGACATGTTGACAAAAATTTGTTGACGTAAAATGACAAGTACGACATTTAAACTGCTGATAAATAAGCAGTTTGTCATATACTACTAGTTGAAATCTTTCAAATGAGATAGAACTTTCGAGTTTTTCAAAATAATTATATGATGATTAAATAATATTAAAAATTGTGGCTACTATAGGTAATAACTATTATACTAATTAAATAACTTCGTGAAGAAATTATGCATAGAATATTAAAATTGAATCTAAAAATAAAATTAAAGGATTGTTATTTTCATTATTTTTATTAAAAATAACCAGAAAGTTCATAATTTTTTAATTTTCTCATATACGGTTATTAGTATCTATATTCTCAACGCTCCAGTGGCGCAATTGGTTAGCGCACGGTACTTATAAGACAGTAGTCGTGAGCGATGCCGGGGTTGTGAGTTCGAGCCTCACCTGGAGCATGTCTTTTTAAATTTATTTTTTAGAAGTACTGAATTTATTTCTGAAAATATAGAAATTATTTCATTTGTTCGTTTTGATATTATATTTTACAGAGATAGAATTAAAATAGTAATTTAATTATGATAGACCCCTTTAGACATACTTATAATGGATCGATTCAATTGCAATATCTCTCGAGGACTTCACACATAAACTTGTCTATATTCCATTAGAAGTATTTTTTTATAATTTATAAGTATTACTCATTCATATTTTTGTGTCATTTTGTAAGCGAATACAAATAATTTAGTTTAAAGTTCCTCCTAATTGATGAAAACTATAAAAATGATTTGTTTTATTATGTTGTGTTTTTCATAATAAATCATTTTGATTATAAGTCCCTTTAGAAAATTAGTTCCAAAAATCAATTTGTATCTATTTTTTGGAACTAATTAAGATAATTTATCAAGAAAAAAAATTAATATACTTATTTTTACAACTTTTTCATTCAGTGTAATTTAATAACTGAACTTTGACACAAATAAATACGTCGCTCCAGTGGCGCAATTGGTTAGCGCACGGTACTTATAAGACAGTAGTTGTGAGCGATGCCGGGGTTGTGAGTTCGAGCCTCACCTGGAGCAGCAGTAATTTTTTTATATAGAAAAATTTCAACAGAAAATACATTTTTTTGACATGTAATATATTTTTTGCACAAAAATGAAAAATTTCTAAAATATAGCATAGTAAAGAAAAATCCCTACAATCATTTTTTAAAATTAAAATAATTTCTATACCATGAATTTTATTTATATTAAATTATATAAGCTGTACACATTTTCACGTCTCACATGATTATGCTGATGGAGTGCATCATATCCATAAATTGTTATTTCATTTTAAAGTTTTTTTAGAGATAATTGATGAGCTCGTCGTTAGAAAATTTACCATATGATTATGTTAATGGAGCCACCATATTTATAAACTGTTATTTCTTATCTCTTAGACCTTTTGATATGTTTATGCTTCAAAATGTTCTTGATTTTAGGTCTCTTCTGATTTAAAATTAGTTTCTTTTATAATTTCTTAAAAACAGATAAACATTTGACGTTTCAAATTCTTTTAGTCTTTATTTTGAGGTTTTTGTTTTGAATTTACTAATGAAAAAGGTTTAGTTTGAATGAAAAAAACACATCGATTAATTTGAAAACTTTATTTATATAAAAGGAAAAAATAAAATTATAAATACAGATTAATCAGTTGTTACTACAGTATTACAAAATGTATTAAAATAAAATAACTACAAAATTAGAAATCTAATATATTACATTCAAATCACTGTATCTTACGATACTTCTTACACTTTATTTCAACACACGTGGAATAGGAAAGCAGAAAATCTATATTTTTCCTTTACCAATTAATATTATACTATATTGGTTGGTCTGTTCGATTGATTTGTTGCTGGTTGTGCGGCTGTTTGACGCGTAACTAAAGATACTGCATTTTGTAGAACTTGTTTTCGAAGAAAATCCGAAGTCAAACTTGTCATACTTTCTTTACTGCCCACTTTACACCTTATATAACCATAAAGATTTGATCCACTTAGGATTAAAGCTATTGTTACTAATAACTACAAAATACAGAACATAATTTATTTATTTTATTAACTTTTAATCTACAAAAACAACTCACCAACCATCTAAATTCAAATCCAAAGATTGCAACTATAAATAATAAAGACCATAATAATGGGGTTAAAATTAGTGCAACCCAAAATATTCTAGACTCTCGTTCATTTACTCTGTTCTAAAAATATTGAAATAATAAATAAATTTTCTCTATATCCATCATCGAATTAATACCTGTCCAGATTCAAACACCCAGTGGGATTTTCCATCATCATCAACATAATTCCACCATCGTAAACCTACCATAAGTCTTCCAGTAATATTTTTTACTGTCCAAAAATCAACAGATAACAATAAAATTACACTGACAAAACTTGTTATAAAACCTGCACCAAATGCTTCACATAATAGGTAAACTACTACAGCTGCTCCTCTAAATGCGATGTGGCATAAGGTAATATACGGATGCCTACCAATTAGTAAATACAAATTATCTATAATACTTATTTAAACTAATTACATATATATTACAACAATTACTTTAATGTATGAATTTAATTTTATCTTACGTTAAAGAAACTTTTTTAACGCCAAATTCTCCTTCATCTTCACCAAAACCAACGGTATCCTCCAAAAGGGGCATCTGCAATATAAAAATCAATATTTTGTTTCGATTTTTGTTGGTGAGAAAAAGACGTTTATTTACTTACTCTGGCAGACGACATAATGATAATAATCTGATAACATATACAGATAACCGATTATCTTTGTAATTTAAAGTATCATGTAGAATTGAATCTGTTTAAATGTCCATTATTATTGTCTATGTGGATAACAAATCATAGAACATTTCGAAAATGATTTGCTTCATTTTGGTTAAAATCATACTTATCAAATTGATAAATGACTTTAACTTTAATGTAATACAGCAATACAATTCGTTATAAAAAATTAGATAATTCCTGACTGGATTTTATATATGAAAATATTACTTGCCTTATTAGTGTAAGAAGAAGTTCTATGGCTAAAAAAGTAACCTTCAAATTATTTGTCAACAAGTTAAAAACCACTTGGATGACTTGTTAAATTTATCAAATCAATAGGATAATTTGAATTTATTATTATAAGTTTTAAAGAAATGTCTGACACCGATTCAAATGGTAGTTGTCAATGTGGATCAAATCGTAGTTTAGATATAAAAACACCTAGAAATGTACATCTTTCAGCTATATATAAAAGGTATAAACTAACTATTATTTTTCTTTAACTGTTTACATGTTAGACCTTTTTATGTTTTTTTTATAAATTTTCCTAATTTTAGCTTTCTTTTGATAGAAAAAAAGTTTGAAAACACAGGTAAAAAGTAACATTTTGACGTATTTCGGTCTTCATCAAACTATTTTTCGTCAATTTTTACCTTTGTTTTTGAACTAATTTTCGATCAAATAAGACCTAAAATCAATAAAATTTATTATTATTATTTTTAGTGCTCATAAATGTTTATTTCTGTTATAGGAGCTTTGCTTTTTACACCGTTAAACATAGAATGCCTGTTATTTTAACAAATTTGATAGATTCTTTAGTGCGAAATAAAAAGTATATCATTGAAAAATACGGAGAGGTAATTTTTTGGAAAGATTGTGATATGTTAACTTAGGAGTATGATTGTATGCTTGGTTATATATATTTAAGTAGAAATTTCTATTTATAAAAAAACCTAATAAACTTATTCCTTGATATTAAATATTTTTAGGCCGCACTAGAGGAACTCAAGATAATTATAGGAGAAATATCTGAACTTAAATATGAAATCCAGACAAATAAATCTTTAAAACCATTAACAACTGATGCTAAAGATGTAAAAATTTATAATGATTATATTTATAAACAGACAGCAGCCGAAGGTCATACAACTCATTTTCATACTATATGGTTGTTAACTGAATGCTATATGTACAGAAGGATAAAACAAATGTTCGAAACCAAGTGTGTAAATATATTTTTTTATTTAAAAGTGGCATTATTGATTTAATTTCTATTTCAGGACAATAATTAAGGATTATGATTATTTTCTTCATCAAAAACAAGAAGCTTATACAGTAGCTCTACCAATAATTAAAACATTGGCTGAATTTATTGTTAAAATATTAACAAATCAGAATCCACCTGAAAAAAATGAATTCGTTCAGCTGCTCAAGGTATGTGTCAATAACTAAAATGGTAGATTATTATCAAATTAGTGATTAAAGGGTTTTTCCATTCCGTTTTCCATCAAAAGAGACTTAAATCAAGGTAAATCATTATAAAAAAATGTATAAAAAGGTTTAAGAAATAAAAAGTTGAAGAAAATTGTATGAAAATTTATATAGAACAACACAGATACAGATCCATTTTGATTTCATAAAAACAATCACCTCCTGAATTAGGTCGCATTTATATTATGCTGTGTAACTTTTATAATGCTCTCCTTATAATTTGAAATTATATAGTGATATTTGCAATAGTAAGAATCAACTCTAGGATCTTTAAAGTCTTCTAGATGTAATGCATTATCAGTAAATTAATATTTGATTCGAATTTTTCCTTTTGATAATATTGATTATAATTATGTGTATAATGTATAATGTATAACAATTATACATTTCTGCTTAATCCAAATGTATAATAAAAAGTAATAACTAATTAGATTTTTATTATCGAAAAAAAAACATTTTAGGTTAACTTGTGGGGAAATAAATGCGATTTATCCTTGTCCTTAGGAAAAGCTAATGATTCTTCCCAATTGTTCGATACTGCCGCTTTAAATAAGTATATATTATATGATGACTCTGAGACAATTTGGGAAAATATTTCAAATGATGATTGTTCAGATATCATAGGTGAGTTAAATGATGTAGCATCGTTGCTGGTTTATTAATGAAAATTAAAAAATCTTAAATACAAAGTTATAAAACTTGATTTCTGAAATAAATAGCTGAAAACCAACATAATACAAATTGGAGTCAGATGTGGGGTTGTTCTTAAGTACATGCAAGAATTCTGTTCAAATGAATTGTTGATGGCAAAACTGGTTAGATGGTTACATCAGTGTTCTCAACTCCCAAAAAAATCATCTCCTTAAAAAACCCCAATCAAAAACACCTAAAATACAAAGGTCCAAATTGGTAGTGAAATAGACCTACAGAAGTGTTGTAGCTTGGTTGCGGAGGTCCTCAGATTAAACACCTGTGGGAATACTGTTAGGAAGTGAGATGAGAACACTGTATGACTTAGTTTTCAATTGTAAGTACGATGAAGATGCTGCTGGAGTGGATTAGGAGTTTTGTGAAGTTAATTGTCACAGTTTATCGTGTCGTATGGGATCAAAATGGAAATAAATTCAATGAATGGTCAAAGTATGCAGGTATCAAAAAAGTTGCTGTTGGTCAGATAAAAATTTAAAAATCCAGTAAAAAGTTGAAAACCTTGATTATATTAATAAATAAATAGAACCCTGGGGTGTTGTAAAATGAATATTTTGAAATCAAGTTTTTAAATTATTTCTGCTACCATAATTAAACTCTTAAACTATTCTAGAATGAAATAAGATACTAAATTTTCATATAAAAATTACTGTAGTAAAATAAATTTTAATCTGTTGTAAGTATTTTGTAGAATATACCTTTTTCAGATATTGTATTTGACAACTCTGGTTATGAAGTCTTCACAGATCTCTGTGTAGCCGATTATTTGATAACCAAAGATTTAGCTAAATCAATGCGTCTTTATGTCAAGACGATTCAGTGGTTCATCTCGGACGTTATGCAACAAGATTTCTTTTGGATATTAGATCAATTAAAAAGTAGTAACAACGAATATCTTCGACTATTGGGAGGGAGATGGTCAGGTTATATAGAAAATGGTACATGGACACTTGTAATATCAGACTTTTGGACTTTGCCATTTGATTTTACTCATATGTCTACTGTAGAACCAGAGCTCTATAAACAATTGGCTCAGGCGAAAGCTGTTTTTTTTAAAGGTGACTTGAACTACAGAAAGTTGTTTGGTGAGAAAAACTGGGACCCAGCAACACCTGTTGATGAAGCTTTGCAAGGATTTCATCCTACGAAACTGTGTATCATAAGGACTATCAAAGCAGACATTGTTTGCGGTCTACCAAATGGATTAGCAGAAGAAATTGAAGCTGAAGATGAAAAATGGATGGAAAAAGGAGATTATGGTCTCATTCAGTTTTCTAAACAGAAACTTGCCATTGAATAATATATTTCAAGTTGTACATTTTATTGTTGGTTTATTATAATTTCATTGTTTTTACCCAATAAATTTTCAACCTAATGTTCAAATGGTTTTTATTATACATTTTATATCAATTTCACCCTTAATCAATTAATTTGTTCATAGAAATAATTTTATTGCAACTCTTAATCTACGAAGTATTTTATTAAAAAAATTACAAATAAAAAAATCATTTGTACTTTAAATCTTAAACTAATAGGCGTTCAATTTCTTGCTGAATCGTCTGGATTTGAGGTTTCAATTGAGAACCCTCATTGATGGTAACACTGCAAGAAATAACGGACCTTGAAACTCCACAAGCTCTACCCAAAGCTTGTTTGGAACGAACAAAAACATATGGAACATTCTTATCTTCGCATAACAACGGTAAATGCAACAAAATCTCTAAAGGTTCTGCATCAGCGGCCATCACAATGAATTCTGCTATACCTCGATTGAGAGTTTTTGTAACTTCGTTAGCCCCTTTTCTTAATTGCTTGTAATTCATAGCTTGCTGAACTAAGTTCAATATTTTCGTTGTTAACGTAGGATCCGCTAAAGGATATGCTTTCGGGTTGATCTCTTCGGCCTAAAATATAATATTCATAAATATATTTATTAATATTTATAGAAAGGTGCTTACCATGATGAAATTATTCAATTACTGAAATGATTTGACGAAAATAATAATTTCTCTGTCCTCTCTGCGATTTTTTCGCTTCACTGAGGGGTTGAGAGTATACTGCCGAAAACGTTTTCAAACGAATCCACTGCGTGTGTTAAGGTTTTAAGGTTAGCATTAACCGCACGTGTTCTTGTATTTATTATTGGCCTTAGACTATACAGTATTCAAACCCTTCTTTAAGTGTCATTTTAACGAAAGAAAAACACTTTTTTTAATAGTAGCTCTTTACAAATCCATAATTTTCTTATTCTATATTATTATTATATTTAAAGTTCTATAGTTCAATTCAAATCTAATATTAAGGAGTAGATGCAAATAGTAAAAAGTCAAAGTAAAAGTAGAAATGACGTTTGACAGTTACAGTAAACGAAATCAAATTTAAAAAGTCGTTATAGTTAGTAACTAAAAAATAAGTTTTCTTTATACATCGGAATACGAATACATAAAAGGTGTAGTAATTGAATTATTTTCATTTAACCACAAAGAATAAAAGCCTTGAATTGGTTTTTTATGTTCCCTATATTTTTCACCAAATTCTTATTTTTTTATTAGTAATAACCATTAGTTTTCTGTTAACTGAACATTTACGTTAATGAAAAGCTCGCCTTTAAATATAATTTCACTAAATCTTTTCTCCTTGACAATTGTGTATCAACTTATATTAAAGCTTGGTTTATATAGCCAAAATTAAACATTAAACTAATAAATTGAATTACTAGTTGAAAGACATTGAAATGGTACTTGTATTTCATAAAGTGAATTAACAGTAAATTTAAATTCAAATTGAAGAGTTCGCCAACTTTTAACTTCTTAGTTTGATTCCTTAATTGTGTGAGGTTTTGAGCACAGAATACTCAGGTGAGTTCTATTAGTTCACCAGTACTTTCTAATTATCGTTAATTTACTGTATAAACCAAATAATTACCACCAGGAAAGTTTAGTTTAATATAATTTTAATTTTGACTGCATAAACCAAGATTGAGGGGCAAGTAGTTCATTCAAGTTGTTCCAAGTAAAATGTATGTCCTATAAAGGGTGATTCTTTGTGGTTATCATTTATTACTGCTAGTTCATAAATAGGGGAATGGTTTTTAGGCAATGTCGGAAATACGAACATTCAAAGAAGTTGAAAATAAAATACACGAAGAAATGTTTAATAATATATATTTATTAAAATGTACTTACAAAACCAGTACAGACTTTGAAAAAGTTTTCAAAAAAGATATGTTTGTTAAAAACAATAAGGCTGCATTTTATGAAGTGGTTTATTATCTATTGGATATTTTAAATTCAGATTTAACAAAAAAGAAATTACCATCCTGGCCACCATTAGAAATTAAAAGAGATAACAAGTTTCGAAGTGAATTGCTGAAGTATATAAACGAATTAAATACTATTTATAATTATGCTAATATACCTCCACTAATGTCTTCACATTTGATTTCACCGGGTGGATTCAAAATAGCCAAATTTTTATTGATACTCTCCCGATTGGTAATGTTTGAGCATTTAAAGAAAACAAATTTAGGTTTGTTACTTTACTGTCCCATACCAAACAAAGATCCAAATATAACCCAGGGGATGTTGAATAATATAAACAAATTGACATCAGAAATTGAAATTCGAACTAAAGAAAAAATTGAAAATTTCCAAAAATATCAAAATGATCAGAAGTGTGCTGCTAATATGCTCGTTGATAAGCTAGCAGAACTAGATAAAAAAATTTCAATAGCAAAAAAGGAACTGATAACAAAGGAAGAGGACTTTTATAAAAAATATACTTTGTATCCATCAATGAGTAGCTTAAGGGAAAATTTTAAAGCAATAAAACAAGAATGGAAAAATATCTCAAGTATAAATAATATATTTTTAGAATGTAAAGAACTTACTTCAACTCTGTCAGGAAATAAATTAGTTGTAAAACACACTTTTGATGATAAACAATCAACAGAAGGACATGAATTGAATTTATCCGAATTTTTTTCAGAAGTTGCAACAATGATTAACATAAAATCTTTGGAATTGCCAAATCCAAGTAGTCATTTTATTGAACAAAAAGCAAATATATTACGATCAGTAATATATGAATGTTTACAAATACAAAAGAATCTAGATAATGATAAAGAAAAAGTGAGCTCTCTTATCAAACATTTGTTTGAGAGTTTGAAATATGTTGATAATATAAATTCACTTGAATTTGAGAATGATAGTCTAGATGATTCTTCAGATGATTTAGGAATAAAACCATTTGACGCTTCTGATGATTAAATTTTACCAATTTAATGTTAGAAAAAATATGGTTGTATAATGTATTTTTTTATATATTTTTTGTAATAAAATGTTTATTCTATTTCAACTTTAAAATAGGAAAAAAGAGAAATATACTGACAAAACAGGAAAATATACAAAAATATCTGCACGATAAAAAGGACCTTCCTCAATCCTTATGGAAATTGGGTTCCTGCCAATTTTTCTCAATTTTGGCACAATGATAGTTGAAAGTAAGCTGATTAAACGTCTTAATGGGCACGAATCCAACCCCGTCGAAATTAGCTCTGTGTGTCCGAAGGTACCCTGGGAAGAAAGGAATTGTTCTGAAACTTGATTGTTCAAAGCAAGTTGTTTGAAAGTCTCAATGAGCACGAAATTCCAAAAAAAAACAACCCCTTCAACTTTAACCCTGTTTATGAAGTCACTTATGCAAATCAGTGAGACTTTTAATCTACTTGCATCAAAACTGTTGTGTCAAGTTTAAATGTTAGAAAAAATTAGTGTCTATTGTTTATATAATATTTTTAATTTCCTATAGAAAAATGTGAAAAAAAGATTTGTAAATTCTTTATTTTTAATTTTTGTGATAAATTTAGATTCAAAATTTAAGGATGGTAAGATTTAATTGTTTTTTATATTCAAATAAACTGTTACGATAACCTAAGTATTTTTATTTCTTTTACAAAGTTAGTTAACAAAAAGTATTCCCTATATTGTCAAATTTTAGTTTTGTTGTATCTAGCTCACTGTTTCTTATATAAACACTCATGAGCTCATACAAATTGTACCAACTCAGAGAAGTCATTTTTTAAGGTATCTGCAACTACAAACTACACTAGAAAATTGAGGTTATGTTTTTGACGTCTAACGTCGATCAGCTCGTAAAAAGTAGATGCTTCGACGTTAAGTGCGCGTACGTTATCACAGTTTCTCAACTAGTTGAACTTTCTTTGACTTTTATGAACATCTACAGCACGTCATGCTTGCGTTCATTATGTGCAAAGCTTTTTCATGATAGAAATCATAGAATAAAATATAAAATAAACGAATAATACAGTCGCAAAAATAGGGTATTTATTTAAACACATCAAAATGACTGAAATGTTGATATACAACTACAAGAATTTCGCACAAAACTTTCGAATAAATCAAATCAATATAAGTTAGTATAACTGAGTTGATAGTTTTTAGAACGGCACAACTGTAATTTCTCCCGTTTGACCTGCTTCTCTCTGAGGACTCTAAAAATAAAAAATACGCATATACAATAGAGTAATAGCATGGTTAGAGAAAAAATAGTTTTTATACAACTTTTATTATTATTTTTTAATTTTGATCAATATTTAGAGAGAAAAAAATTATTGAAAATTCAAAAATTTTGTAGGTAGTTTAAACATTTCAGTACGGCCGCCATATTACTTGACGTCATGGTATAAACACTGAACATATGATACAAAGTAAATACGACAATTATTCTCTCGGTTCTTCTAAAGCAAGTGTTATTATTAAAATTTGATTAATCTGAAAAATGGTATATAAATCCTGTTTTGTGACAGGTCATTTTGACGGTCCTGCGAGATGTAATTATTTTTCTTGTCAGGAACATTATATTGTAAGTAAGATTCAAATTCAACTTATTCTTTCTATATTACTTCCTGCTAGCATAGAATACTCTATTTATATTATTCGACAACTTCAACTCTATTCTTTGGCATCTTTTCTTAATTCTGCTTCTTCAAATAGATTCCGTATTTCATTATTTATTTTCCTCAGTCATAATTCTCCCTCCTTTTTAGCCCCTAGTATTTTTCTTTCCCATATATCTAAATTCTCTTCCTCTGCTCCTTAGCTCACTGTTGGTCTTATTATTGTTTTGTAAAGATGTAGCTTCGCCTTTCTGCAGATTATTTTGGATCTTCTCATAACATTCAGCGCTTCCAACTATTTATTTCCCATCGTCATCCTCTCTTCCAGATTTCCTCCCTCGTCACCGTCGACCTTGATAACCACCTCAAAATATACATAACTTTGAACTTGTTCTAAGATAATTGCCTTTTTTCATTCAGTTGTATTGACACATTCTCATCGCTCTTTTCCTTTGTGGTGAAGAACAATTAGACCAAATTAGACAAGTTAAAAAACTTGTTGAAACAAAATAAAAAAATTTTCTTCATGTCCTTGGAGGCCACAGTGTCTAGTTTAAAAATTATTAAAAGTTAAATGTAGAAATAAATAATTAATAGACAAACACAGATTAATTGACCTTATAAAGTAGATGAAGTGCACAATATGAATCACTTCAGAGAATTTTGATTAATATTTGTTTAATTATATCCTTGTAGACATTTTGTTTGCAAAGAAAAACAAGTAAAAATGTAACAGAAACATTAAATAAACTTACCTTGACATGGATTTTATTTTTTAAAACTGCGGCTCTTAAAATTAACATTCTAGTTCTTCTCTGATACTCTTTCCCCATCAACAAACTTTTCTCAAAAGTAGTACTACGTTGATCCACATCTTTAGCAAAAAGAATTTTATTGTGAGAATCAATCCTAGCTTGAATTTGTCCATCTAAGATAAGTTGCATTAGTTCATCTTCCAGAGCAGGCACGGTTCTGTTGAAGGCTAAAGCCATTTTGTGCATATCAGCAGATAAATAAGGGCTAAAATATTGGATTAACGCCCTGTTCCTAATTTGCGTATACAAAATATTAACATGAGGAGCAATGTACATATCGAGGAGTAAGTTGTCCTTAATTTCATCTAATAGTTTTAAACAGGAGGCATATTTTGATTCATAAAATTTGAAAATTATATCACGTAGTTGTGGTTCTAATTCTAAAAACAGTTTAAAAGAACTACTAAAAATAACATTTTTTTGTAACTCGTGCCTATCAAATGTTGCTAGTGCACACAGACCCCCATACATGGCAACATTATTTGGAGAAAGTAATTCTGGAAATTCACAATGATCTATATTTGCTTGAAGGAAATGCTTAGCGGCAGATTTGTATTTCTTTGTTGCTAGTTCTGCAAGTCCTGCCGCACATTTCAATTTTGTCAATATGATTTGGTTGGAATCCTTAGACTGAGTTTCCGAGAAATCGGGTGTACTCTCCGCTTTAGAAACATAACTTAATACATGAGACCAATTCTGCAAATATACAGATACTTTTATAACATTCAGACACATATTAACAACATGTTTTCCACTAGTACAGTAGTCTCTAGCCCTTGAATAACATTTTAGAGCGTTAGATAGATCACCACAATCCAAATAATGGTCACCTAAGTCATCATGTCCTCTTCTAATACTTTCTTTAATTGAATTTGATTTGTAATTTTTTAGATCATTATCCAATTTTTCTAGCTTAAATGCTGCTTTTTTTGACTTCGTTTCCATCCACATATTATCTATGGCAGGTATATCTTGGGATGTAGAAGGGGCTGCTACATCAGGAACGTTCAAAGCTGTAGTTATCTCAGCTAGTTTTTGATGTAAAACTTGATACAAGTTTACATTGTATGTATCTGTTACATATGCTATTGCTATTTTAAGTGCCTCTAATTTAAGGGAAGGGCAATGATCTATTATATAAATAAGCCGGTACAACTTTGCCAATCCTACGTAGCTGTTTGCATAAACGTCCAAATCTAATGTTGGATTTTCTACAATATAGTTATCTTCTTCATTGTTATCATTGTCTTCTGGTGGCGCGTCTACTTGCATAGGTTCTACTGCATTCTGTAAAAATAACATTATATTTGAACAAAACCTTATTTGAAGATTTGGAAATTTTTTATGAAGTTTGAAAATATTGTATTGACAAATGACACAAATTAAATGGGTCAACATAAAAATTGCTTACCTGTGCCATTTTGTCGATTCAAATTGTATTTAATATAATATGTTTTCATAAATATCGATTAGTTTATTATTTTTTAACACATCTAAGATAAACACTGATGCTTAATCAAACTTTTCTTCACGTAATTATCATAATTTTAGATATTTTGAAAATACCTGTAATATGATCTACAAATTTTGTTTTTAACTGTTGGTACTACAACTATCTAAAAAGTATTGGTAAAACTTTTACCTTGTATAGTTTAGCCAATTTTTTGCAACTGTTCTGCATTAAATGGAAATGCAGTATTTCATATGTACTATAGTTTGTATATACACTACCGTCCAATATTTTATCACAATATTAGTTTATAAAACAGAACCACCAACTTTTAGTGGAGAGAACGCAATACAATATTCGTACATGTTCAGCATTTATTGTTGTATGTAAAGTCAAGTGAGTTCAATTAGAGGTTAAATTTTACACAGCAACTTCAGTGTGTCTCTTATCAGATCTGTTTTTGAAATCTACTGTTCACAATCCAGTTTCTATGAATTGTGCTGGTTTTAAGGAGATTAGCTCTTCAATCCTACAAGTCTATATAATTTACACTATTTTCTGTTCGAAATTTTCTTATCTGGTATTTTCTAAAGCGAGAGTGCTCAATAATAGTCACGAGAAAGTACAATTTTTTTCTTAGATCTAGTTATATCAAAAAACCCTGGAAGTGGTGCAGGTTGGAATGGAGTGCTTCTTTTTCCATAACACCACATAATGATACCAAGAGAAGAAGGTTTAGTTTGATTTTGCCTAGATCCGGATGCGTTTTGTTTCTAGTTAAATTAAAGATTTTTTTCTGGGTGTGATGTAGGCGCGATAACATTTCAAAAAAACATCAAACCAATTAATGGCATTAGTGTTTCTTCTCTAACAATTGTGTTGGCCTTCTCATTTAGTTCTTATGTGACCAGGAACCTGCTTTTTTTCAATGACATGTGAACTCAGTGCTTTTGTAGCTACAAGACTATCAGAATTAAAGGCAATCATATTCTTGATGGTTTTTTTGTAGATATCTTGTATGTATTTCTACCAGGACGATGCCCGGGTAGAATTTTTGTAGTAAGCATATAGTAGCAGCTTCTATGGTGATTTTTGTACCAAATGTGTACCATTCATTGATATTTCTTTTGAATTTTTTAGTGTATTTTCGTTCCCAATTTTTTTAATACATGGCAAGTGGCAAAACTATTTGACATTTTCTAAATTAGTTCTGATAAAGGGTTTTGTTATGTATTAGATAATTTTGAAATTTTCAAACTGTCTTAAAAAACAACACGTCAAAAATTAATGATTCTTTGATGCTAATACATGTTAGTAGGTTGAAGTTCTGGAATATTTCAGAAAGTAAAACAACTCTCTTTATCAACAATATTTTAATCTCTTAAGTAAATATACATAAATTTTAAATGCACATTGTTTCTGAAAAGTTCAAGAATATTTATTTAAAATATTTCATGTAAAAGATAATACTTTTCACTTATTTAAAAAAAAGGAGCTGCATATTTGGTCCAATTTTCTCTCCACCGTAACTTTTGGAATGTTTCCAATTCGTTTTTAATTTTTTTTTCAGTCTCTTGTTGATGTGAATCATTAGGAAAGTTCTGGAACCAATCGAATAACTGTTTAGATAGTTCTTCGGAGTTGCTAAATTTATATCCATTTTTCCCATGTTGAATTAACTCGTCCAAACTAGAAAGAACAAGAACTATGTTCTTTGAACTTACATCCAGTGGAAAATTGATTTTTCGATATATATTTTCCATCAAATAATCTTATACCTTCATGTGATAATTAACAAATATTTTAAACAAATTGGAGTTGGAGTGATTAGGACATATGCAAATATATTATTTCTTGATTAAGATTAAAGTATATTAATAATTGTGTCTTTTGATTCAAAATTAGTTCTTAAAAATTGTATTTTTAAAAATTTATGTTTAATCAGAAGACTTCTAAAATCAAGATGCTTAAGTAAAATAACATATAAATAAGAAAATTAAAAAAATTATAAATTAGTGTTTATTGTTTTTAATAATGCATGCACTCAACTATTATGCAAAAGCCCAATGAAAACTATTAATCCAGGAAATCGAGTATCTGCTTTAATTTTATATTAAAATATACTTACCACTTGAAGTCGTAGGCACATACAGGTAAGGCACAACCAAACATGTCTACAACCTTCATTGGTAAGTCCAAACCGCTCGAGCTTGTATGAAGACACACACCTAAATCCGCAGAGGCTAACATCAATGGATAGTCATTAGATTCTAACCATGGTGTAAGAACAATTACATGTTTCCAATTTTCGTTTTTTATTTTATTACAGTAATATTCCTTCAAATGACCTTTTCCAGTTATAAAACAAATTAATGGTGGAAGTTTTCTTATATTACCTTGAGTAATATGATTCTCGTATTCTACAAAATTATTATTTTAACCTCTAAACCCAGAACAAAAAAATCGACTCAAGGTCAAAAGTCTCCAGCAAAAAAACTGTAGCTTCCATTCGTTCTCTGACTATAGCATTTCAAATCCATTGGTCATAGCGCTTTACAATGAGTGGTCTATGTTATTATTGAGTTATTGTTTTGACAAAGAAAAAATATGAAACGAAAAGGAATCGCCGTTGACCCCAATGAAAACAAACTTGATTTTTGCCTCCATGAAATGCCCGTCCAAACCATCCAGGCACCTCCTCCAAAAGACACGTTTTCTTTGATGCAACACTGCGAATCTTTCCCCAGGTCTGCTGTAGACTTGTTCTCTTCTATCGCTATCGCAATTTTTGGCTGATTAAAGCCGTGTCGCAATGAGGTTGCCGCTTGAGCAGCTTATTATGTCCATTTTCAGGTCGAATTCTTATTTGTTGTTAAGGAAGACGTTTAATGGCTAACTGATAGTGTTGGATCAGTTAGATAACCTTTTATAAAGGATTAGTTACTCCTAATTAGCATTCTTGTTAACATATTAAGGGTGGTTATAAATCATAATATATTGTTGGATTGTGAGCAAAAAACATTACATAGTATTTTATATCATTTTGAAGCTAATACAATTAGCTTCAAGATTTTCTTAAGAAAAATACAATTCTGTGTTCAGTTTTTTTGCCAGTGACTTAAAATTGCAGGGGTCGATTTTTTTGCTCACAAAATGTAAAGAACCTTCAGATATGCAATGGTTAAGAATATATTAATTGTTGTTCCTTTTAAACATGAACATTTCCAATAAATTACCTTGTAAAGCTGAAAAAAGAACTGAAAAATCTTCATCTTCTGTCCAACTTGTACTAGATACTAATATACCTGGTCTGTCGTTTTTGTAAGTTACTTCATTACCTGTTATTTGTGTAAATAGTGTAGAACCATCATTATTGAGAAGTTGTTTATACGTTTTTCCAAGTCTAATAATGAATTTGTGTTTTTCTTCTATACTTATAGATTTAAAAATAGTTGGTGGTTTGTCATACAAAGTAGTAGCACTGTGATAACACAAATATACTATTTTAGCAGTGTAATAATTTTTTAACAACAATAAAAGTATTTTAATGACAAATAAATATGACTTTACTTACCTAATACCCCAGTTCTTGTTCAAGTCATTTTTCATTGCATTAGTCACACAAAAATTATTGTAAGCTCTGAGACCTGCAAATACCTCTACATGTCTTGTAATTTTTACTAATATATTATCTTTTGGAAGACTCAAAGCCATGATTGTATGTGCATAGTTATGCCAGTCTATTATAAATTTAGCTCTAATGATAAAACAAAACAACCAACATACGATCAATGAGGGAATTGCAGGCGGATTTTGAATTAAAAGAATATCAGGCTTTCTAGTTATTATAAGTAAAAATATTAAGTTTATAGCTTGCCATATTGTTTTAAATCCGTAGTTTAATAACTTCAATGGAATTGTTGGAGGAGCCAATAAATAGTGGTAATATATAGACGAAGATTTTTTAATTGTCTCCATTGGTTCAGTTTCTCCGTATCCAATTATGTCGACTGTGTGTCCCATCTCTGCTAAAGATAAGGAATGATATTGCATTCTGGGGCTTCTTCCGATATCGCCTAATACTACTACACAAACGTTTTTCTTTTCTTCGGACATCGTAGCAATACAACAAAAAAATCCTGTTTAAAATTGCGACAGTGTAAAACGTCGAATAATTAGTTTTTTTAAAATAAAAAGATGAACAAAGTAGTAGATAACATATTTCTTAATACTGCTTCTTTTTTATCGTGATTGTAACTAAAATTAAGGATTATGTAACTTGTAAAAAAGAAGACTTGTTAATTGAAAGATAAGAGCTAATTAGACTACTTGAAATTGTCACTTGTCAGAGTAACTGGAAAATTGACCCAACTAGAAAAATTTTTCAATTTAGTCTATAATAAAATTGTAAGTATTGTTTTCACTTTACGAATATTTAATAAACAACAAATATTTAAATAAACGAACTGCTATGTCGATCTAATATTTAATAACAAAGGTTATGTAGTTAAAAAATTATGTAACCGAAGGTTTTTAAATGAATTTCAGAGTATGGCTTCAAGCTTCACGAAAGCTCCTATTTTTCGAGCAATTGCAGTAAGTTGATATACAATACACAAATATTGATTTTTACCAATAGCTTCATTATAGGCGAGAAACTATTGCCAACTTGTGCCAGTATCTGGAAACCCTTGTGCTGAGCTGAAAACTTGTACTCTTCCTAATAAATTAATTGTTGCAGCAGTAGATAACGATGCTAGTCTCACGAGAGTGTCGATTGTATTCAGGTATGTGATATTTTTTAAAGATTGATTATTTTTATTTATTTATTTTCTCTTTAGGGCTGGAAGTAGGAATGAACAATCTGATAACTTGGGTACCACTCACGTTTTGAGAACAGCAGCTGGTCTATCTACCAAAAATGCTTCTCAATTCGCTATTATTCGTAATATTCAACAAGTTGGGGCCAACTTAACAGCTACAAATGACAGAGAAACAATTTTATATACCTTAGAAGGTACTAAGAAAGCTGTTGAGAAAGCTTTACCATTTTTAGCAGAAGTAGCCACCCAACAAGAATTCAGACCATGGGAATTGTCAGAGTTATCTAACAGGTTGATGTTGGATATACTCACTAGACCTCTACAGGTAGGACATAATTGATAGATATATTTATCAACTTTCCAAAATACATTGATAAGCTTTTCCTTGTCTTAAGTGTCTGCTTGTAACCTAGGTAGTGTTTTTCCAGATTTTATTACAAAAGCCAAACGACTGTTTATGCTCTCAATGGCCTTCTTTTAAATATTTTATTTGAGTTAATCTGACCGGCAACAATTTCTTAAATGGGAGCCATTTCTAAAACAACTCCTCCAGGTTTCTTAATCGGATTGACTCTGGATGCTAACTCTAAAAGGTTCCTTAATTCAACAGTCATTTCGAGGGTAACTCCAACTAATTCCTTAATCTGGTGGACTGAAATTTCAAAGGTATCTCCGCAAGGTTTCTTAATTCAATTGACAGCCATTTCGAGGGTAACTCTACAAGGTTTCCTAATTCAATCAACAGCAATTTCGAAGGTAACTCTACAAGGTTTCTTAATTGAATCAACAGCCATTTCGAAGGTAACTCTACTAGGTTTCTTAATTCAATCAATAGCTATTTCGAAGGTAACTCAGCAGGGTTTCTTAATTCAATAAACAGCCAGTTCGAAGGTAACTCTACAAGGTTTCTTAATTCAATTGACAGCCATTTCGAGGGTAACTCTACAAGGTTTCTTAATTCAATTGACAGCAATTTTGAAGGTAACTCCACGAGGTTCCTTAATCTTGTGGGAAAGAATTTCGAAGGTATCTCCTTAAGGCTCCGTAATCTTGACAGCTAGTTGAAGGATAGCTCTACAAGGTTTCTTAATTCAATGAACAGTAATTTCAATGGTAACTCTACATGATTCCTTAATCTGTTGGACAGGAATTTCGAAGGTAAGGTTCCGTAATCTGATTGACAGCTATATGAAGGGTAACTTTGCAAGGTTTCTTAATTCTATCAACAGCAATTTCGAAAGTAACTGTGTAACATTCTTTAATTTTCAGCTAAATTGCAAATTTCCTTGTTTTATACAGCAGTTGAAAGTATTGATGAGTCCTTATCAATTTTCAAAAAATAATTTTGTCAGGTAATTGGTAACAAGATGAATCCAGTGGAAGAAACGATTTAGGTTAAACATTTTATATAGGGAATCAACTATTCATTTTAAAATGTGAATGAATCGCTGTATTTTTGTTTCTCTTAATTTGTAGTTGAGAGCCATTGATTTACTTCATAATGCAGCTTACCGAAGCCAAGGTTTAGGCAATTCCCTTTTCATTCCAAAATCTCAAGTAGGAAAAGTTTCATCTGAAACCTTACAGCATTATGTTGCTAGTAATTTTCTCTCTGGTACTGCTGCCGTTGTTGGTACAGGTATCAACGAGAATGTTGTAAAACAATTTGCATCAAGTTTGGAAATTCAAACAGGAGCCAACAAACCCACACCTTCTCCCTATAAAGGAGGCGAACTTCGGTAAGTACTACAAGAGTTTATTAATAGGTTTTTTCAGGATTAATTAGAATTCTCTGTAAATTGTAGATCAAACAAAGGTGGTCAAATTGCCTATGTTACTGTAGCCGGAGAAGGTGCTGCCTTATCTAATACTAAAGAGGCTCTTGCATTTGCAGTTTTACAAGGTGCAATAGGTTCTGGTCCAAGGGTAAAATACAGTAATATTGATCACGGATTATATCATAAATCACTTGGATGTCTAACTGATATTGCTGCATCTGCTATCAATGTTAGTTATTCAGACAGCGGTCTGTTTGGAATTTTAGTTGCTGCCCCTTCAGCTTCTGCTGAAAAAGCAGTCAAAACAGCCGTGAGCGTTTTGAAGTCTGGTTCTATAACAGATGCTGATGTGCAAAAAGGTAATCGAAAGAAATCAAGATTTATGTCAACTTTAATTATCAATTTTTTAGGTAAAAATCAATTGAAGACGTCACTATTTCTTCATTCAGAAAGTGGAGCCGATGTTGTTAAAGATATTGGAACCAGAGCAGTTTTAACTGGAGAATTACAAACCGCTAACCAATTAGCTGATGTTGTAGATTCTATTACTACAAGTGATGTTCAAAATGTAAGTATTGGTACTATAATAACTTCTCTATAATTGACCCTCATAATTGTAAATCTCTAAAAAGTTTATTGTAACAAGCCAATATAGGTTTAGAATTCGTTTTTTTGGTTCTAGAGAATGTTTGGTGTATTGCTTTTTAGGTTTCATTGTAATTGTAGTGAAATATTCAGCTAATTTTTATCTAAATCTTTGTTTATAATATGAAAGTTTATAAGTATTATCTTACAGTTTAGTAAGAACTGTAACGCCTATAGTATGTGAATGTTTTATGACTAATCCCCTGAAATTGTACTGCTAGTGATAAAAAGACAGACTATAAATATATTTGGAGTAGTTGTATCAGAAGCTGATCTTAATAACCATTTTCCATTTCAAGAGCCAATAATTACTATTAAATACTCTATTATGAGTTCCACTAGATAATACTGGTGTGATAACACAGTAGAAATTGAAGTTATTAATATTATGGTAAATTTATATCATTGTTTTAGGCCCTCAAAAAAGCTGGATCCAAACTAACTCTAGCGGCAATTGGTAACCTCTCTAATGTACCATACTTAGATGAATTGAAATAACTTTGTACATTTTAATAAATAATTTATTGATAAAATATATTCTATAGCTTGTTCATCAACTTTTCATTTATGTGAAGCTATTAAATAAAGTATTACCAAACTTCATTTGTGTGCATCATTTCCAGAAATATTTATGATCTTTCGAATGACAGTGTGTTGGGATTTTTTCCCTCATTTCTTCCTTCCTCTACTACTTGTTCTAACCAAGTTTTTCTTTCCTACTTTTCTTTTGTTTATGTCATTTTTCTTATTAGGCTTTCTGATGTTCTTCTCTTTGTGTATGTACTATTTTGTTTCCTATTGGTTCCTGCTCAACCTTTTTTATAACTACTTCATTTCTTCACATAATTATTTTCCCTGTTATTTCACTTTGTGTCTTTACGCAGGTTTCACTTATACAAACATAAGAAAAAATGTACCTTCATTAGTAATGGAAGCATTAAATATACAACTCTATTAATCGAATTTATTCTGGATACTTATTTTTATGAAAATAAATGCGCTATTATATAGAAAAAAAAACTGGTAAAATTGGATATAATATGAATAAAACTTTGGTATATAACTAAATGACTGACACAGTTACGATACTTATAAATAATAAAATAATTATCACCCAATAAGCACAAGTTTTATCTTTTCTATTAACTACTTCGACATGTCTGGTTTCTTGTGTTAATCTTGAATCTGTTCTATCGATTTGGTCTCCAAGATCATCCAATATCTCTACAAATAAACAGCTTTTATGATGAGTTAACAGACACATGATAGATTGCCACTTTGTAATTGTTTCCTAATAGTTGACAACGAATTAAACCAAGAGGAAATAATAGCAGTATTTTAAGGTTCATTTATGGTTAAAAAAGTCCAAGTTTGAAGTCTTTACTTTTGGCAATAATAAATTGATACTGATACTGTACTGTATCTTCTGTTTAATCAATTAAGCAAGTAAATAATTAAACTTGATTTCAATAATTCGACTACCATACTCGACAAATGTCAAACTATTAAGAACCTAGTATCCGTCATTAGAGTCACATCAATATAAAATAAAAATAAGTAATTTGATACGTTAATGGAACTTAGACACTTGGAATCACTTAACTATGACGTTGGTTTCCATTAGGAGCGGCCAGTGTACAACTTGGCTAACAAATCTTAACGAATACAATAATAACTAGGTAGGTGAATTTATGCTTCTTTACAGTCACATTAATATAAGACAAAAATTAGGTAAAATAAGGGACATTTTGTATCACTTAACTATTTGATTAACATATATTACTAAACATCGAACAATATATAACTAAAAAATAGATTCTTATATTCTATTAGTAACAATTATACTTACCATTATGATAGTCTACTTCTTTAGAAATGGTAGTAGCTATATTTTTTTGGCGAGATATTATTTTTGATAAATTCTCTAGTCCTTCATTTTGTTCTATATAAAAAAAGGAATCAAAATTACACTTGGTTAATATAAAACATACTTATCACCCCCACAGATTGTTAAATATATGATGAAATTTTGAAAAAACATTAAGTTCTGGTTCTATTTTCTAGCTATGATTGCTACCTCGGGATTCAATTTAAACCGAATACATACTAAATGAAAAAAGTATTATTTCAATGTATTTGATCACTTGGAATTTTCATATAAAGTGAAAATAATCCTTATACAGGATAATAGTTCTAGGTTATTCTAGAATTTTTAAACAAGAATGAAGATTAAAGCATTTTTAAAATGAGTCAATAGCTAACTCAATAATGTCGGTCATTTCAATCAACTCAAAGTTAAAAAATAACTTTCTGAAAGCTTAAAAGACAATCAGAATCATATAAAGAGTGAATTTAAAGAAATCAATTGATAGAATAACTAAAAGATGCGAAATTATATATCAATAAAAAAATTCAAAAAATATCTATCATATAAATAAGTATTTTTATATCTCTTTTTTAAATTTGTATTTGTTTAGCTTTACATCAAAACAAATGAATTAGATTCTCATATTTTACTTGTTGCTTAAAAATTTTGAAATATCATTAAAATTTACCTCCCACAATTCGTTTTTGAGTTTCTCTAATATCAGTTACTGAATAACTTGTACTTGGTCCAATATCTAAATTAGCTGTTCCACTCCCAATCAGAGCTCTTCTATCTGCTTCAAAAGTATTTACTACTTGTTCATCAAATAGTTTTTGCATCTGAATTCCTTTAGAGTGCAGTAACTCGATCTGTCTTGTTCTCCTTTCGTATTCTGCAGGAGTTCTAATGCTTTATATAAGGAATAATGTATTTATTTAATAACTAATTTGTTAATATTCAAAGGATACATATTGTCTGTATTACTCATGGCTTCAAGCTTTTGATTTAGTTGGCCAACTTCATTGTTATATTGTTTTAAACGCAATCTTATATTTGCTGATAGTTGTGAATATTTATCAGTAATTCTTGGGTACGATTGTCTTAGAGTGAGCTGTTCCATTATATCTCTATATAACTTTTCACAGCACTCATGTTCAAGCAACCTGTAATGTTAACATTAACAAGTTAAATTTTTATTATAATCACAACTCTTACCATGGATCTTCGTCAAGAAATCCAAGGGCCATTTTATTTATTATAAAAGTAAACAATATATACAGAAATATATCAGATAAGTATTAAGATATATAACGTAGGAAGTTCAAATCATCGTCTTCGACTTAACTTCGCTTTGTATTATCTGATATGTTTTATGGGTATGAACACAGATCATAAAATTACTAATAAAAAAAAGGATTAAAAATAATTGAACTTAAATTTGATCTATGACTTAAATCCAATTTTTATATTGTCATATGTCATATTCCAGAGGTGAGTTCCTCAAATCCTAACGACAGATAAATCAGATCATGATTGGGCTAAGCCGATCATTATTTACGCACTATAGGGTGAAAATAAAAGGTTATATCATATGACTACGACTCGTTCACTTCGTTCAATTTTTGATTTTCGGTGAACGGGTGATATTCAGATAATGATCGGGGTTAAATTATTCTGGTGATGGATGCATTCAACTAAGCACTCACGACAATTATGCTCACAATCTTTTCTGTTCCACTTAGTCTAGACCGTTATAATCGTGAACACAAAAGATAATTTAAGGCGCCATGAACGGTTAGTGGAATTCACCCGAGATGCGTTATGTCAAAAATGTCAATTTTCGGTTTTATGGAATAAGTTTAAACAAGACTATGTTAGCTTGTGTTTAGATACTGTTTACAGTTATTTTTCATGTGTTTGATTTTGAATGATTCAGTGAAGAAATATTTATTAAGATATGCGTAGAAGTAGGAGTCCTCGAAGGCATTCCGAACAGATGGACGTAGAAACTTTTAGTATCAGTTCTTTGAGTGATATTAGTGTTGGAGAGCTAATTCAGCATAGAGACGAATATAAGAGTTACAATCGTGGAATTGAAAAACGTGGTAGAAGGCGAAGAGAACATCATGTTTCAGATAAAAGAGCTCGATCGGAATATTTACAAAATGAGGAAAATGTGCAGCACTTTCCAAATAATTTAGATATGCTTTCCGACCCCTCTATTTTCGAATATAAACAGACATCATGTTATAGGCCGCCAACTCCTGGACCAAGTAATAATGGTAGAATTGATAAGAGAAAATCACTTGATGGTGGAAAAAGGAAGTTTGAGGATAGAGAATATAAGAGATCCACATCTGACAGGCATGGAGATAGGAGATCGTTCGATAGAATTGAGTATACTGATAGACGACATAATGATGAACCGTTAGATGGCAATAGCAGTAAAGGTGAAAGGAGAGACACAGTTAGTAAGCCATTAAATGATGAAGGAAGTAGTAAATCTGATGATAGAATTGATAGATTGGAGAGAATGATAGAATTATTAGTACACAGTAAATCTCTAGCAACAAATATAGATTCTTCACAAAAAAATAAAGATATTGTTGAGGCAGGTGGTAAAAATACAAAAATTAGTACATCATTGTGGCTGAATGAAATAAATGAATATTGTTTGGATAGAAACTATGACGATACTGCTTGTATTAATTATTTACAAACTAAAATGTCTGGTTTAATGAAGGCTTGGTTCAAAACTTTAAATGTTTTTGAGTATACTTGGCCTGAGTTAAAAATGTTGATTACAAAAACATTTCCTGATACCTTTGATTTTGCTAGTGCATTGCGTTTATTAGTAGATAGAATTAAACGGCCAGATGAGACTATTACAGAATATTATTTTGCTAAAATGTATTTAATAGAATATTGTAAAATATCTGGTATGAATGCTGTATCATGTTTGATTGACGGATTGAATGATCCATACCTCCAAAATCAAGCGAAAGAATATAATTTCTTGACCCCAGAAACATTGTATTCTCAATTTTTGGTTAAAATACCAAATTATGGTTTAAGCGCTGAGCTTCCAGAACCAGAATCATTAGAGGAAGAATATGAAGAAAGAAACTTGAGTTATTCCACTACAACTCGTGACAATCCGAAATCTGAAGATATGAACAACAAAAAGTGTTATACATGTGGCAAGATTGGTCACATAGCAGAAGTTTGTCGTCATGCACCACTATGTTACAAATGTAGAAAGAGAGGTCATATTGCTGTTAAGTGTCCTAACAAATATGTGGAACTGAAAAGACTGACTTGAAATTCTTTGCTTTAACAGTTATTTCCAAAGATTCGGATGTTCTGTACTTTAATCTTTAAGTTTAATATAAATATCGCTTGTTAGAAGATGTCTAGTATCACTAAAAATTCACCGAATAATCCAGATACTAGGTTAAAATGTTCATTTTTTTGTCTCTGAATCATTGTTATTACTTATAATGTTTTTAAGATGATTTTGTTATCTACATTGCTTTTCTTTTTCTTTTTTTAATAAGTTTGGAATCTATAATTTATTTTTCTGGCTTGTAGATTGAACAGTATTGCTATAATTTTGAAGAAATTTTCTTCATTAGGAAAACCTTCACTTTATTTTAGGTCTGATGATTTTTCTGTGTAGAGTTCTGGCTTTTATTTATTTTTTTTTATTTCGAAAATTTTTAATTTGGAGATCCCAATGCAATGGTAGTTCTCTAATTTCTTTTGATATAATTTCCATTTGTTTTGCCTTCTTTTCTTTTACTGACCTTGTATATATAATTATTTTATGTATGTACATCACATTAATAAATATTTTTACACTAGCCATTCATGAAAAAAAAAACATATTCCTTGGATAGATAAGTTTTCTAATAATTTTATAATTATGGTTAACCTGAAATAATTCAATCCTCATATATACATATACATATATATAAGCGTTTTCGTTGAGGAGTTGTGGCAAAATTAAACACCAAAGTGTACTAACTCCAATATATTCCGAGCTTTCGAATCTGGGAATCAATTAGTTCAGAATTTTGGCGTGATAAATTTTATAATAATAACATTAGATTCATCAACCTGATAGAAATATTAAAAGATATTACAAAATTTACCGCACCGCAATTCTTGATTCCCAGACGTTGAATACATAAGTATCTGAAAGCTCGGAAATATATACAGGTTGGTGTTTAATTTGCCACGGTCCCACTACGTAAACGCTCATAATCTAGTTGGCATAGACTTAATTTCAATTCATATGAAATAAACATATATACCCGATTTTTTCTTTTGTTTTTTGTAAAATGTGATTCAGATATGTGTCCTAAATGTAGAATTAGCTTGAAATATCATCATCAAAATTATCCAGGAATGTAAAAAGTTTTGAAAGGTTATCTTGTGAAAATTATAACAATTTGTATTAAAAATTACAACTGGAAGCATATATTTTATTTCAGGTTCACCTTGTATATATTAAGTTGATTTTTTTATTCACCAATATAGTGTGGTAAAATGTGAAATAGCTACTGTTTTAAAAACTAATAAATGTTGAGTATAATGTGAATTTTAACAAGATATAACCAGGTAGTGAGAACATTTGTGAGTGAAGAAGTGAAATAACTCTTTTTTAATAAATAAAATCGATAATAAAAACTTTAAAAGAATATACAGCTTTTGGTGAACTTATTGGTTGAAGATAGTGATTAGTGCATTTTGAGAAACAACTTTTAACATTAAGCGGAGAAAGTGGAAATATAGTGAAACTTTGTTTTCTAGATTTTGGTTGTTTTTTGTTGTTTGTGAAACAAAAATAAGGTGATTGGAATATACATTTTTAAAAATCCACACAAAGAAAACATTGTCACTACGTAATGAAGTAGAGTTTAGTATCAGGCCTGAAAATGTTGAAGAAATAGTGTGGTAATCTAAGATGTGTAACTCAAAAGATAAAATTTCTTATGTCACGAAAGATGATAGTCAACCAAAAATTTTCAAGAACACACTGCCCGAAAGAATGTAACTATTGACGTGCTTGTTTCCTACTGAAAATCCACCAAGAAAAGAATGCGGAGTAATTTCATACCATGGGAATACTTAATTAGTAAAAGTAACTCAGAATTATTTAATATCTAAACAATATATACAGATTTAGTTCTTGTAACAACCCTCAAGACAACTAAAAGATATATGGTTGAAAAAAATGGAAGATAAAGATACATTAGAGCATAGTTCAAAGGAATTGGTACTATATGAACCATCAATAATGATCCCAAACTATCCAAAGCATCACATTTGACAATAGAAGATTGTTTTAACCCATATTTTCAAATGAATGCTACAGGAGACTTTAATTATTTGGTATCCGAGTATTTTCTTCCAGTATCTACATTCCTCATTGTTTTCTGTACCATTTAGACCAAACAAATATTAATCGGGGAAGGAAATAGATTACAATATGTTCATTCACTCATCAATACACAAAACTGTACATATCAGTTGGAATCTTTTTAATGTTGAATTTGAGCACTAATTTTATTTTATGAAAATGGAATATGCGTTTATGTAAAATTATGAAAACACCTACAGCAATGAAAATTGGTGATATTAACTGATTTAACAAAAAATAACCTGTTGATATTTTTTTATTGGATCCTGTTTCTAACATCAATTATGTACTTCATTAGGGAATTACCAAATTTAAAAATCTAAAAGGGGCTGTAGTAGATTTTTTTTCTCATAGAATGAACAAATTTCTTCCCTGTATATAATTAAAAAATGTATTTGAAAAAAGTTAGAGGAGTAACCTATGGGGTAGGTGGAAAAGTTATATAATGAGTATATATATAAAAAAGACCTTTTGTATTATTTTGAAGGAATTAAATATTGCTCAGAAGCTAAAAACAAAATTTGGAGCTAACTTTATGACATGAAGGTGATATAATTAAAAAATCAATTATCAAAATTAAAGAGTTCTTTTACTTATATTGGTATATCCAATTCCTATACTAGTTAATAAAACTTTTGAAGATGAACCATTTTTACTATACTCTTCATCTTCTACGAAAGGTTCTAATTTGAAGGTAACACCAAGAAAATCTCTCAAATGTCTTAAAAACCATATTGAATAATCTGATAGAGGACCTGTGACTAATTTTGAAACATCTTTATCACCTAAAGCCATACATAAAATTGCCAGTGATTGAGATGTCGAGTCCACTACTCCACCAAGATATATTTCGTATAATAGCCTTTGAGCAGCAGCAATTCCTAGATCTTCTGGTATAGAAGGTTCCTCACCATTTGCTACAACATTTGACACCTAAAAAAATACTGAGAGTGAGGGCTTAGCTTACTTTTGACGTTTCAATAAAACTATATATATATATATCTAATAAAATTTCAAGTTAGTTCCTATACCTATCATCTTTACTCTTTCTATTATTTTCAACGTTATACTTTTTTTGGCTGACTTCTACTCTTATGTTCTACAATTCAGTTGTATTTCAAATATTTTTAATGCCTCCCAAAACTACTATTTATTTAAAATAACAACCTGTGATTACTAATATTTCAAAAAGCTGGTTAACGTTGAGAAAAATTTAGATATTGATTTATAATATAAATGTCATATTAGTGTTTGATACAAGACGGTTTGAATCCAAAAAGTATCGTTACCATTTTTTACTAATTAATGAATCATATTGTTTGGGCAGTAGTTTTGACTTTTCAGCAACTCTATAGCTTTACCTAGAAAATGAAAAGATTTCTCCCAAAGGACGATATTTTTCTTAAGATTTTATATCCCACTTCCCAAGGTATTAAAACCAACCCTTGAAGGTGCCAAGTCTTTAGTTGAAGTAGGCAGGACATTTGCAGCTTCCTATAAAATATTTTGATTCCTGCTCCCAAAGGAGGCTATTTTTTAAGGATTTTTATATCCTACTTCCCATAGTATTAACACTACCCCTTTCAAAGTACAAAATCTTTTGTGAAATATGCAGGAAATTCCCAGCTTCCTAGAAGATAAATATATTCCTCCCAAAGGAGCCTATTTTTTGGGTTTTTCATATTCCACTTCCCCTTTGAGGTACCTAGGTCTTTGGATGGACATTCCCACAGTAGATGTTCTGTGTCTCTATGGCTTGCTAGCAGAATCTGCAGTTGTTCTCTGTCTTGCCCATCGTCTTAAAATAGTATTTGACGGGGCAGTGAACTGTCAGAAGACCGACCACCAGTTGAATGTAGTTTAAGGAGAAGTTCCTCATATTTCTTAACTGATATGGTTACGAAACTATTAGATTGTCTTAGTCTTGGTATGTTTTTCAAGTAAAATTCCATCAGATTACAAATATCACATATAAATTTTGCTCTAATAATATAATAATGCCAAATTTTACCTGTTCTGCTGAATAAAATGTCCCTTCATTAGTTTCAGCCAATAAGTGAATTCCAAATCCTGGACTATTTCCAGCTTGTTTCCCATTGCATTGATCCACACTAATGTAAACATCAGGAATAAAATTCAACAGTACTCCCTTAGCCTTTTCTACTATTCTATTTGCCATAGCCGGAGATACTTTTAAAGCATAAGCTGTTCCTCTAATTCTTTTCACCATTCCACTTTTATATAACTGTACCGGTCTTGTCTGTTTCCTTACTGGACATCTGAATATCACTTCACCTCCTCCTAATGGTCTCATACCTCTTTTACAAATTTTTAATTCCAAATCATCATCGTCTAATACAAATTTTTTTAATGTTTGAAGTAAAGACGTTTTTATTAGATCAACCGAGGGGTCAATATTATTGGAAGTTACCCCTTTTAATTTGACATTTAATGGCTGTTTACAAAATATGCCAAACATAACTAGAGCTTCCAAATAGTACCCTACAATGCAAATACAAAGTTTCTGTTTGATTATATAAAATATTAACAGTTTACAAACCTATGCCTCTTTCTGTACAACAATCATGTTCAATAGCACCACCATACAATAGACCTGGTTGAAAATATAATGATGTTCCTGTTTCATTTAATTCAATTATTGTACCATTTGTTACTTTATCTAATAGTCTTATTAAATTGACTTCGAATTCTTTTAAACCTGGTTCTTCATCTTGGATCCGTATATCAGTTATTTGAACAGGCCTACCACTTAAGACTGAAAGAATTAATCTTTGCCTCAAGTAATTGCTTCCTTTGTATATTAATGTATTACCCCTTTTCGCTGGCATTCTTGCAATTATATCAAATTTATTTTTTAGTATATACGTGAAAAAAACCAATTATTCTGGTATTTACAGTCAACATTCACTTTTACTAAATACGAAATTATAGGTTAATGTAGGGTTATGAAAAATAACTTTTTAGATGATTTAGATCAGAGATCCAAATCAATAATCACGATCCACATTGCTGACGTACGATGTTGAATGGTGTAAATGACCACAAAATATTTGGAAATTTTGAAATAATATGTCAAATTTTTAACCTATTATTTTTAATTAGTTTTTTATCAAAATAGACGTATAATCAATGAATCATTACGAAAAAATATAAAAAGATCTAAGAAGTAAAAAGTTGCAATCTTGATTACGATCCTATGATCACATCAAGTTTAAACGTAGAATCACAGGACCGAATTGATCTTAGTCCGTGTCAATAATCTTTGGTCAGTCTGACATTAAACGCTGTGCAAAGTAGATGACACGCTTGCTTGTTTGAATCCAACTTTCCAACTTTATCTTCGTTTCCTCAATTCAAAAAAGAGTTTGCAATAGAGTTAGAAACTTTACTAGTGTCGTGAAATATCCAGAATAAACCACAAGATATGTTCTGTGGCATAAACGTACAAAATTAATATCAACGTGAACAGTGACACTCATAAAAACATGTGTTCACGCGGCGATTATGACAAATGGATTGACGAAATCAGCGATCAAGAGGTTGTGATCGTGTACCTAATACTAGATAAGTTTAAGAAAATAGGATTCTTAAAATAAAACAAATATATGTTGAGTAAATTTATTATTCTTACAAATATAAATATTGAGACCATAAAAATGATTCACATAATTTATTTTAATACATGAATTAATTAACATCACATAACACATCAGTAGACCAATTACAAATTCCTCCAATGGGATCGAAGCTCAAATTTCTCGGACACGTATATTCCCATCCGATCATTTTTCCGTTTTCCATTTTAGAACATGATATGAACTTCTTGCAGGAAGCAGGGTGGGGGAAGTTTCCTTGGTCTAAACATTCTATTAACCCGTTACCGTGTAACAAAACTTTGGTTTGAGCTGGTAATTGATCCATTAAGACACTGGGATATAAACTGTCGCTTTCAAGATTCGAACGATGAATGTTGCCGAATAAATCTGTTTGGTATGGACTTGTATTAGCTATTGTATGCTTTATAGCTGGACGAACTAAAATTAAATATTTTTCTTGCTCCATTAATGGAAATTTTTTAAACCCCTTGGTACTTACTTCTCGAGGTATGGTACACTTTAGGTCGAGTGGTTGTCGAGGAATGGTGAGTTGGCGTGACGGTACTTCTTCTAGGCTGAGCGGTAGTACTCATAACGTCATTGAATAAGAGGTAATCGGGTCTCGTAGCATCGATTGAATTATACTGGATTGGCGGGAGTACTAGAGATATATTTTGCGTGTTTGTACGAATCGAATTTTTAACTTCTATCGGTTTATCAGTAGGATCCAAACCATCTGATGTTTTTTGGTCTGAATTTGCTACTAAACCGAAAAGTTTCGTTGTTGTTGTTGTAGGTCTTGTCGGTCGACGTATAAAAGGTCTTCGTACGAAACCGGAAGAAACATTCGTATTGGGTTTGGTCGTGGTAGAAGTTTCTGGAAAAATCATATTATCTCAAAACAAATTTCGTAGAACAAAGCCAAATATATGTTAAAACAGATAACAGAAAACTAAATCATAAAATTAATTTTTAAATTAAAATGAGAAGGTTGGATGCAGTGCTGCCACTACACGATGCGTCCAACGTTTGCGCCCAACATTCACCTTCTAACGTACAGCTGAACAAAGGAAGGGAGACTGGGGCAGTGCTGCCACTACATAGTCTGGGAGAATCACAAAATTCTAATCCCTTCTAGAACTTCCTAGTGACGATTCACCAAAAATAAGTAAAATTTGGACAATAATTTTAAAAAGATAAAACAAATTACAGTTGTTTAGATTAAGAAAAAACAATTTAAAACTAATTATTAGTTGAGAATTAAAGCAGTAGTTCAAATGAACCTTAAATTCTTTCAGATGTAGAACCTAACCTTTTTAAGTTTCCGTTTTCATTTCAAGTCCTTCAAAAATCTGTTTTCATTTCCCATTAATAATATGGTAGATCAAATGTACCCCCAATGATTAGAGCGCTCTGAACTTTGTTTGGATGAATAAATATATTTTAATCTCAAGCTTTCGAACATATAAACTACTCAAGTTACTTTTCCAAACTTTTAATAACAATAATAGAGAAAATTACAAGTTTTACGATCACAAAATCAGGAGCTTATGGGGAAAATGCCCCTTCCAGAACTTCCCTTCTCCATCCAGAAGAAAATTTAGACAAAAACTCACAAATCCCATAGATTTTAGTTTAACTGTTTTTCCCTATCACCCTGTATAAGCAAATGCGAAGTTACAACGAAAATATGTATAAATCTAAATATTCCACTCAAGTTGGGTGTCAAACGATGTTTGTTACTACTAAATTATTAACAAAAACTGGTTATTCATACAAAACACGTGACATCCACGCGTTAGAGTGTGTGGTTGGTTGGTTCCTTTGACGCAGCTCAATGTGTCTACAGCGTAATGTATTAAATTCAGCTGGGATAAAATTTCTTGAAAAAAAAACCCGCTGTCTCCTGGACGATTACGACATTGGTACGTTCGTGCATGTTGAGATCCTCTACCCTCTAATTTCCGTAAAATACACGTCAAATATTTGAAATATATAAATTCTACATCAAAATATCAGTGTATACATATTTAAAATTATTATTCCTATTCCTACGCCGCCACTGGTTATATCATTATAATGTGATTATAGTATTAACGCCCCTCTAATCACGTGATAAATTTCTAACCTAATTTTATTTTTATCTAAAAAACATATACGTGATTGCTAACGTCCCGGTTTATAAGAATTATCAAACCATAACCATAACATTAATTTTAAACCTCTATCCCACCATATCTGTACCACAAAATTTCTTACCAGGATTTTTTTTTATCTCACCTTGACTTTCTAATGATTTAATAGTAGTTGTTCTCGTCTTGTTTATTCTACGAGACGGGCCAGTCGGTTTTGAGAATCTTGACGGAGGTTGTGAAGGAATGTTTGTAGTCGTTGCTGGAGTCGAATTGGAATTCGTATTTTGAGATCTCTTCGGAAATGTGGTTCTTCTTCTTAAGAAGGTTCTAAATGGTACCTGAAATTTTTAGTTTTGTTTATATGATTAGTTTTATGAGTGAAATATATGTAAATATTCTGTTAAATAGCTATTTTTTAAACTACATTGTTAAAAAGTGAATTATTAGTGGTTTAGTGGATTAGCACAAATTGAAAAACGGTCGGTTTATTTACAAGGTGAGTTACGATGGATTAATTCATTTCCTTGAAATTAATAGACTTATAGCGTAAAAAAAGTAATTTAGATAACACATTTAGGTTAGTTTATTCTTGTATAATATTTAATGCGAATAAATGTTTATGTCTTGTGGAGTTTCATTTCCCAAACTTTGTCATCTATAATCTTTCACCTGTTTAGCAGAAATTATAAAGTATTTGATCGAAATTTAATACAAGAATCTTTAGTTATTATTTGGAAGTGGGGTCCGCCATATTTTTGATAATAAAAAATGGAAAAATTGATATTTCCAATGGTTTTCTTTAATTTTGATCGTTTTTTGTCGCATTTAAGACAAAAGTGGCACCTAAGTTTGAAAACCCATATTTTAAGACTTTTGTTTGTACAATAAAAAAATCCAAAAACTATAAATCCCTCGATATGTAGTTTATTTAATAATTTTTCTAACGAATTTATCATGTTTTTTTGAAAAATACTTACAAAACGAACTATTTAAAAAAAAACAAATGATAATCATATTTTATACAATTTTTACAAATAATTAGAAATCTTTTAAGTTAGGTTAGGATTCTCTTTCTTCTTTTTTTTTTTGAAACGTTGCGTAAGTTTCAAAATTATTCAATTAGAGTATAAAATTTTGCTTTTTGTTAATAAAAGTAGTAATATATTTTTTTTGTCAACCATTAAAGTGTTGAAAGCTTAGTTCTTAAACTTAGATCTCATTTTAAACACGTAAAACAGATAAACAAAATGAGGAAAAAATATTGCAAATATTGATTTTTTATGACCAAAAATAGAGTGGACTTCCAAACATTCAAGAATTTTTTTTCTCTGAAATCTGTATTCAAATTTATTCATTTCGATATTCTGTATATTTTGGCACACTCAGTTATTTGGAAGATGTTTTTTAGTATATTTTTTTGTTTGTTACGTCATAGCTTTTCTGTCATTCACTCTTCTAGTCTTTAATATTTGTTATGCTATCTTATTATCATGGGAAAGTCTTTCAGAAGTCGCAGATTTTCTATATTTCCTAACTAAAGTATCATTGCACAGTTCATTGACGGATAACTTTATTTTATATAATTTAATATTACAGTTTAATGATTAATTACCGTATTTGACCACAATAATTAGATTCCTAACAAATAAGGTTATTATATTCGTAACCGCGGACAAGCATTTCTATTTTTCTAATAGCATTAAGCAGTTTCTCAACGACCACATCTCTTCGGTTACCCGAACTAATTAGTAAAATTAGGTTTATCGGTGGTTATATAAATATCAATAGAATATTATGTAGGTATTTACATTAATTTTGGCAGTTCTTTTTTCTATTAATTAATCAATTTAATACGAAAACTTAATCGAAAACAATTGATTAATTTTAACAATTCTTCTGCATATTTCACTTTCGTTTTCAAGGTTATTGTAATATCACTTTTCCTGACTCACCTTTCTACCACATTTAATGATTACCTACTCATCCATATTTGTAAGAATCGCGATTCAAAAACGAAATTTCGATAATTATTGAACAACAAAACAGGTTTTTGTATGAAGTGTTGATAAAAATAAAGTTAATTAATTGCGTTTCATTGAGTGAAATAACTTTCTCATGATTTATTCTTATCGTGTAAAAGTGATTTCCAATAGAGTGAGAAATAATATACCTACAGTGTTTTTTTCAAGTTTATATAATGAAAACCGTTATATTATGATTAATTTTAAAAATCTTAATTTGCAAACAGCTGGAATGAATTTTTAATCATGCAGAACACCAGAAATAATTGGTTTGGTAATTTGCTGAAAGCGTTTGTTCTTTACAAATTTGTAAATATAAATTAAATATATATCTGGCTTTATTGAACAGAAATTAACAATTTTTGTCGTTTGAGAAAATCATATTATTTCCTATCCATGAACACCGAACAAAAATCAAGGCAATGAAATGATTAATATCTAAAGCGTAATGATGATACAAGTTTTGTAGCTGTTTATATGATGAAGAAAACATAAATAAACTTACCTTCAAAATTAAGAGTTTTCTTTTAAACACATATCGAGTATTAGAAACTTTGAAAATTTTATATTTATAATGGGAAATGTTTTTCACACTTTATTTATATAGGTTAGAAACCACTTTACCGTTTCAATGCGTTATGGATAACCTATTATAACCTCGAATTGGTCAAAACAGTTTTTTAGTAATATTTAAGTGTTATAATTGTATACACATTTCAAATTTTATTCTAACCTTTGTTGTTACAATTGAAGATCTAGAAGTGCAAACTGACGGGTGGTAATTTTATATGTTTGTTGGACGTTATCAAATTGTTTACAAATTTGTTAATCGTTGCTACAAACTCTGTATCATTAAATCACTATTTTGAGCAAGAATGTGGAAATAATGGCCAATTAACCTTTAAGGCCATGTGAGAGGTAAGTTCAAATATGAGAAATGTTTAATAGATATCCAGTCTAATCTTATTTCTTTTACTTGATGTAAAAAAAGTTTCATTACACCTTTATCGATGCGAAATATTTTAATCAATTATGTTATAATATATTTCAAAGTAATGCCCCTCTATTGATTCCAAAAAATAAGGTATTAATAAAGTAAATTGATTTGCTTTCATTGGAAAAAGAAGTATTTGTTAATAATACACAATTTAACAATTTAGGGATGTTCCAATATATTTAGGTCTCAAATTCGTACATATACATTTATTAAACTTAAAAGAAACTATTTTGATGTTATTATAAACCAACAATGCATTGTTCAACTTTTTCTATATCTTCATACTATTCTCAAAGTCTAGTAACGTAAATAAAATTTGCTCTCGTACATTTGTTTTTTTGTGTTAATACAAGGTAAGAACTATCCTCATATCCTTAAAATTATAATAGATATAAGAAATCAAACTTTTACTTTTATTATCACTTTAATCAAATATTAGGATTTAAATTAATATCCCTGTCTACAAATCTAACATTTAGTTGAAAATTACAAAGTCAAAACGAAGTGGCTAATGCTACTTTGTCGTGTGCGTAAATATTTATTTTTACTGTTAGAATATGTAATCATAGCATATTTTTTGTGCAGAAAATACATGAAAATGCATGTATGTAAGTTAATGTAAATAATTTTTTACTTAATTTGGAAATTTTAGATAAGTAATAGTAGTTTTAATATTCAATATAGATTACTTAGTACACACATTAAATGAACTCTTAGGCACATATTAAGCAAGAATTTTTATGTATGCAAATGATGACAGCTGTCAGAGGAAGTTAAAATGAAGGGCATCAAAAAACGACGTTTTTAATTGAAGATTAAGTGTACTTATTGTGTTTATTTTTTCATTAGAAAAATATAAAGTGTGTCATGGTAAAAATTGTATTGATCGATAGTTTGTTTTCGTGTTAAATTTAAAACATCATAATCACTGAAAGTTTAGGATTGGTAGTTTTCGGACTAATAGGGGTGGTTAGTTGGATATGTTTCAAATTAAACAATCAAAACTAACAATAAAGTGTACAGTGCTCAATATATTACAAGGTGCTTAGTATTTACACCGATTATCAAACATACATCATTTTTATAACAACAACAAGAACATTTTGTATATACACACAGCATAAATTAAATCTAAATTTAAATTAATTAAAATTATAATAAAGTGTATTAATTATATTGTCTATTTATCCTTATTAAAGGTAACGGGGGTGGTAGATGTTTGGCAGTTTCTACTTTAATGGGAACTATTTTAAACATGTTAAATTGCGATTTAGTTGATACTTCTACTACTTTCGCTTTCATCACGATATCGTCATCTTGTTTCAATATCTTTATCGGAATTATTTTCGGTTTTTCAAGTATTTTTTTATTTGTTCTGTAACCTTCATCTGGTTGTAGCACTCTTATGTTTACAAATTTCGAATTTTCCGTTTCTAGCAATTCTTCATTGATAGAATTTTTATTCGTGAAAATATTTGGTTTTTCAGTTTGGAATAATCCTTCTAAAGCTATCGTCGACGATTCAGTTAGGTGTACAGATCTTGGTGTTATGATATTTATATGAGAAAGTCCTCCGAATATCTCGGCCTTACCATTGCTTTCATGTTTACTATAATCTATTTTACTTCCTGTTAAATCTAATTTCCTTTCTTCTCTTTGTGATACAGGTGAGTTAATATCGACTGAAATATTTGTTAAGTTTATTTTTTCCAGATTCTTACTTGGAACTTCCTCTATTTTTGCGATTTGTATGATCATATCTACAGAAGATTTTATAGGCGACTCTGTGGTATGAGTATAATTCGATTCGTTATTATCCAACAATTTACCATCTTTATCGACTACTTTTATAACTGTTACTCTATTTATAGCGCCTATTTTGTCTAAAATAGACGATTCTTCATCGGTGACATGTTCCACGTGGTGATTTTTAACTTTATCTTCTTTAGTTTTCACATTTACAATTCTATTAACTTCAATAAGTCGTTCAACTTTGTTTGTCATTGATTCATTAGTTTTTTCACTTTCGATTTTCTCATCTTTTTCCGCAAATACATGAATAAGACTCGTAGATTCGGGCAGAGGTGATGTGTTGTAAGTAATATCAGTATCAATGTAAGTAGATGTTTCTTCTGGTACTATAGTTGTAGATGGTATTGATTCATCGGTTGTTACAGTGGAAGGAGTAGTTGAATGAGTGAAAATATTGAAATTTGCTTTTCGATTATTGAACAAATTTTTGTTTCTAGTTCTTACAGCATCAGTATCGATATCTTTTAATTCTTGTGGAACAGCTGTGGAAGAACTGGGTTCCAAGTAATAAGGTTTGTTAGATGGTCTAAGTGTAGTACTACTGACATTGGGTGAATATTTACGTTTCGGCGACTTTTCTTTTTTGTTATCAACTGTGTCTTCTTTCTCGTCCGATTTAGAACTTTCTTCTTTTTTAGGTTTTATATATCTACTATAATTTCTACTATTATTGACATTATTTTCTTCATCTTTCTCCTCCGGATTAAAAAGATTAGAATTGGGTTTTCTGTTATTGAACAAATTTCTGTTTCTAATTTTTACCAAATTGATATCTTTTGATTGTGATTCTTCTGTAACCGTTTTAGGAAAACTTGACCTTAAGTAAGGTTTATTTGACGGTCTAATCGTAGTACTACTTATATAAGGTGAATATTTACGATTAGAGACTTTTTCTTCAATATCGTCACTTATTTTATCTACTTCTTTAATTGATTTGGTAGTTTCTTCTCTTAGAGGCTTCCTATATGTAACAATATTTTCTTCAGTACTAAATTGTTGGTTGTCAAATGAATTTTCATTTCTAGTGTCAACATTTATTAAAGTTTCAGTTGTTTGTGGTACATTTGTAACGGTTGTGGGTGTTTCGTTTAATGATGTTATGGTATGAGGTGAATATTCCGTTGTCGATATTTCTTCTACATCTAATTCGGTAGCTTTTTCTTCTATAAGCTTGTCATCTTTATGTAGTGGTTTCATGGAGATACCATCAGCGTTAATATCTTTTAAAACACCAGTTACTTCTATGCTTTCATCTTCTTTTTCATTACTCTCTTCTGATTTTTCTCTATCGGGTTCATTATCTACTGTAACATCTTCAATATCATCAATATCTTGTTGTGTTATATTGTTGTTCAATAACTGTTTCTTAACGGAACTGCCGTATATATTATCTTCAATAATTTCGTCGTTATTTTCTTCAGATCTTGTAATCTGTTTCGGTCTTTTATATTTGTATAAATTTTTATTTATTGATAAAGGTGGGTTATTTTCTAGCGACTTTATATCTTCGTTTCTACTACTCGGTCTAAATTTATTTAATCTTTTATTAATTTTAGTGGATAATATCGCGTCTTTTTCTTTTTCACTGGTAGATGTACTTATCGTAGTCGATTGTAATTTATTTCTATAGTTGATTCTTGGTTTGAAGCTACTAGTTTCAGTATTTTCATTTATACTAAGGTTTTTCAGTTTAGAAGGTATAAATTTGGGTCTAGTTTCAATTGGTCGTAGAATATTCGATTTGTATTCCGCAGTAGATTGTTGTAGAGCTTCTGTAGTGACAAGAGGAGTGTCAGTTGTCGTGTCTGTTGCGATTGCGGTATCAGTTGTTTGATCCAAACTTTCAGTTGTAACTTCCGCTTCCTCTAATTTAATAGTAGTTGTTTCAACATCTACAGTCATCGTGGCTGGAATTTCCGTATGTACAATATCGACATTTTCCATTTTTGTTGTTGTGTCACTAATATTTTCTTCAGTGGTAGTGTCTTCGGTAATTGAATATTCAGTATCAGATGTTTCAAATTCTGTACTTATTAAATTACGAGTTAAAGTAGTTGCAATGGTATTTTCGTCAGATTCAATGGTTGTTGTTGGTTGTTGAGAAGTTGTTTTAGTACTTATTAGATTATGAGTTGAAGTAGTTGTAACTGTATTTTCATCCGGTTCAATTGTTGTTGATGGTCGTTGTGATGCAGCTTTAGTAGTACGCCTTGGTACAAAACTGTACTTTTGAGATGAAGCGTATGATTCGGTACTAGTTGTGATGTCGAATTTTGGTCTGTAGGTTCTATTAGGACCTCTATTTTTTTGCGAATATTTAGGGGACGTAGTTTCCGGTTCTATAATTAATGGAGTGAACCGTCTGATGTTTTCTCTTGGACGGAATATTCTTTTAGGAACTTTTGATTCTTCTGTTTTATTTTGTAGGTTTAATTTTTCTATGGTTTCCGATTCGTTTGATTTGGGATCTTCGTTAATTTGTTCTGTGGAATTTTTTCTATTAAATGTTGGTCGAAATTTACGGATTATTTTTCTTTTTCTACCAAATACTGGTTCGGAGTTTATATAAGTTATTTTAGAAGATTCGGTTGGTGTGATTTTGCTTATTGTTGTTTCTGTTGAAGATACATCTACGAGTCCTAATTTTTTATCGAAAACGCTACTTTTTCCGAATATCTTATTTTCTAATTTTGGATCGATTCCGAAACTGTTAATGTCACTGTTTTCTCTGATATTAGATTCTGAAAGTTTGATATTTTCGTATTCTTCTGTGATTGCGTCTTCGAAATTATCATCGTCAACTTCGTTATCGTTTAGAGCTACGTCTAATAGTGATTTCGTGGGTTTTACATATACGGTTGTTGTCGTGGAAATAGGTGTCGTTACTTCTTGTGTCCTTGTTCTAAATCTACGAATGATTTTTCTGTTTCGTGATATCGACGGCGAGGAATCCGTGACAGTATTTCTTTCAGTTGTCGGTGAATTTTTATTCAAATCGTTTATATTCACATTGATTCTTCTTCTTTTAAAAGGCGACGTTGATTTTTGCGCATTTTCGGGTAATTGAGTTGTTGTAGTTGGTCTTCTTCTTCGTTGATTAGTCTGCGCATGTAATTCTTTGATATTATCAAAATCTACGGCGGTTAAAGAAGATAAATCTGCTAATTCAGATGGTCTGTAAGTTCTGTGATCTTCTGTATATTTATCTCTAACACCCAATCGTCTTTTCGGTGTTATTTGTTTTATTTCGCTTTCATCTTCTTGATCGGTAGTGTTTACAGTTTTCGGGGAATTAAATCTCGAAGTGCCTCTAGATCTAAAGTTTATACTGGGTTTTTCTTTAACGATTTTATCGATCTTTGAATCAAAGTCGTAACTCACCTTAGTTGTTTGAGTTGCTGGGTGTTTTGTTGGAGCTTCCGTCGGTTTCGAAAAAGGTCTTGGCTCAAATAGTTGCGGCCGTTTTCTTTGGATAGGATTAAATAGGTTTGGCTTTGAAAGTAAGTTTGGCTTTTCGGTTGTTTTGGTTTCATTAATTTCGGTGTAAATGTCGTCTGTTGTAGTTATAAATGTTTTAGTTGTTGTTGTTGTTATTACATTAAGTGTATTTCTTTTGTCTTCACTAGTATCGTCGGATGATTTGTCCAAAGTTGTTGACCTGTTGAAAACAATTAAGATTATGATACGGTTATTGAATTTGATATAACTGATTTTACCCCAATTCTGTTTCCGATGATTCCGGTTCGGTTACTGGGATTTCGTCATTTGAAACGTCAGTACTGCAATTAAAAATAAAATTTTTGATTTCGAATTTCGAAGAGAGATTGTCGGGTCTTAACCTTCCAAGGCCGCAAGAACAAGACAAGTCTAACTCATCACTACTTTCTGGGGCTTTTCAACAAATTTTCTAGTTTTGCTTTGAACGAAATTCAAGTTGAATGTTTTAAATAGTTTTTATCGAAAACTAACCTCAAAAATTGCGTCTCCTCTGTTGATGGCTTCTTCGTAATGACAGTAGTTGTCCCTCGTCGAATTTGTTTGTATCTGAAATTAATATTGGTCATACTAATAATAATTGTTAACAAGAAATTTGATTTTAGTGTTAGCAACTATTTTTTTATCAAAATTTTCGAAATCTCTCCTTACAAGAACAAAGAAGATGTTTTATAAACTGACCAATAGAGTTATCTAAACTTTCACTCATTCAATCGTCTGTTTGAACGAAGTTTGTTCGATTTTTGCACGTTTTTATCAGTTTTTGAGATCGAAATTCGGTCGAAAACACTCATTTTCACTTTCTGGAGCTTCTCAGTCACTTTTTTTCAACAAACAAACCATTTTTACAATCCACGTTTCACGTAACAGGAAACAAAGTTTTGATGAAGTATTTAATAAGCCAGAACGAGTTCCTGCTTGTCACAAAATGTGAGGTTATGAGACATACCAGGTAAATATATGCGTCATAAGTAATTGCTGATAGAAAATCGACTTTAGTTATGATACAACGTTAGTTAGTTCATAATTAGATTCATAATACTCACTTCGATGTAGTGGATAAAGATATTGGCGCTTCTGTAGAAACAGATTCCGTCGTAGTACCTCTTCTGATCTCCGAATAACGAGAAGCGGGAATTTCTTCAGTTGTAGAAGGTCTCTGTCGTCTTATATTCACGTATTGGGGCATATTCGTTTTTTTCGTCGTCGAAGCCAACTCTTCAATCGAATCAGTATCGTCATCATCTTCAATGTCGTCTTCGTCGACAGGTACTTCTCCTAGTATTTTATTCCTGAAAGAAAACAAAGTATTTGTATCGAGTTGATGTTTTAGCAAGTTCAATATAGCTTTTATATAAAGCACAATCTAAAATTATAAAGGAAGGGTCTAAATCATTTGAGGAGCTCGGCTAAAACTTGTGAAGAGACCTTCTACACTGGGGTCTGGATTATACCCAGCAAAGTGAGGGTTTAGCTTTTAAGCAAAGATAAAGCGAACGATAAATAACTGATGGTTCTAAAGATCTGCAGCATATCAGAAGCTTCTAGTTTGACACCAAAATAACAACTTACCTGTCATTTTCAGGAGCTTTCGTCGTGGTACTGATTCTACCTCGTCTTATATTTGTATAAACGGGAAATTTGTCGGTTATTTTTCTAGTTGTTTGACCTGTTGATTTTTCCTCTATTTCTTCATCGTCTTCTGAATCTTCTTCTTCCGTATCACGTAAAACTGCAGGTCTGTAATATTAAAAACAAAGTTTATTTTTGGAAAAACTCAACAAATAATTTTCAAATTTTATGAGCTACCAACACAAATATTGTTTTTCAAAATGTTCTCCATCGAGATCATTGAATTTCCATCGAGGATTCTTCAGGTGTATAACCTAACCTAACCTAATCCATCGATTCGATGTTTCGACTATTCAAAAACGTTTTTGTCTTAACCGATGTATCCGAGTTTGTATTGTCGTGGTGAATGATTCGTTTTCTGCGATTAGTTTCCCTGATTTCTTCCAAAAATTCTGGTACACAAAGACTGGTGTGTACTATTCAGAATTTACCGTTTTACGTTACTCTAATAGAACGTTTCGACGCCTAAATATGCCTCAATCACATGACGCAATATCAGTTTACGTACAGCATCGATATTTTCTGGCACAACAGCCGATTTTGGACGACCTCACGAAATTCGTCCTGTAGCGAAGTGCGACAATTATTAAATTCGGAAAACCAGCGTGACATGGTGGTTTAATCTACGTCGAAAGTCATAGAAAATCTGTATCTGTAAGCTCAAATAGCGATCGTATGACAACACGTTCTGATTGGCTTATGATGACAACGACAGATTTGACACATTCACGTCAGTGTTGCCATATGTCAAAACTTGCGTAGCAATCCTCGATTTCTGAAAGTTTGTTTGTTTTTTAATACCTGGATCTGGAAATTGAAGTATATTGCAGTTTTGCACGTTCAGATTTTCTTGTAGTTGTGTTTTCAACATCTTCTTCGGTTTTCTCGCTTTGGGGTCCTCTACTATTTCGGAAAAATGAGTTTCTGGAATGAGATAACAATTCTTATTAATATAAATTACAAAAATTGAAAGCACTTTCGAATTTTACCTGCTTTTTGGACTAGGTATTGTAGTTGGAGTATTTTTAATCGCTTTGCTAAGCACTCTTTCATATAGGGTTTTAGATAGAGACGATTTCGTAGTTGGTTGTTCTGAATTATTATCAACGTTCGATTTTGCATTCAATTGCTTTTCTAATTCTTCTAGACCACCTAGAAATGCAATAATTAATGTAGTAGGTGCATCGGTGCAGTCTAAATCACTTTTGTGATTCAAACCAATACATACCAGCTTTTTTTATTAGTTCTATCAATTCCTTAATAACTTTTGGATCTTCTTCCGACTCTTTCTTTTTATCTTCATCTTCATCGTCTTCATATTCTTCATCATCCTGTAATATTTACAGAAATAATAAACGATGGTAGTAACTAAGTCAAATATTATCCCAAAAATTTGTTTGTTTGAAGGTTCTTTTTTTTAGTAATACTCATATTAAAAAAAAAAGCTTTTTGGAAAAAATACAATTGACTTTAATGCTATGGTAAAAGTCGCTAGAATCATTTGATGTAAATGACATAGAATAATAAAAAAGAAGACTCGCTGATAAGAAACGGAAGTGTAACTATGACAGTTGATGTTGACACTTCTAGTTTATCTAACCATTACAATCATAGAAAAATTTTTGTGTTTACAATATAAGATATATACAAGTGTTAACAGAAACGTTAGAGAAATTTATATGGAACTTATTTAACCTATTTCATATGCTTAAGAGTGTTTGTGTGTGCTTTAACTTTAAGGTTAGAATACAGAGATGAATTCATGTTTTTATGTTAAATATTTTTCCGTAATAAAAAGCTTCCGTAAAGTAATACGTGTTTGGAACTTAATCCAAAAAAATTGATGACACAAATAACAGTTTAATTGAGGCGAAACAACAATAAATATCGAGTTTGAGCTCACAATCGATAACTAATTGAAGTAGAAGTTTCATCAAGACAATTCATCTTGTCAGAATTCGATAAAAAGTACGAAATTGACTGAATTGGGTTTCGAATTGCTTTCTAATTCATTGTATTCCGAAGATCTGGTCAAGAGGAAGCTCAATGGACAGATATTTTGAGGTTAAAGACAAATGTTCATTGCAATGAGAATCATCCAAACGCATTAGCTCAATTTCCAACGGGACCTTCTGCATTAACGGTCGAAAAAGCCTCTTACGTGTGATCTGCCTTCCACACACGAAATTTCATTGTTGATCTATGGAATAAGAAGTAGCTGACAAAACAAACTTAGGGTCATATTGACAGGCTGTCATTTCGTCGGTGATAATGGAATGTTACGACGAAACTCTCACCAAAGATGTCTTTACGACATCTTATTCTACAACATATCAAAGCGACTTTAAAAAATACCGCGATGTTTTAAGAACAACTTACGATTATGAAACGGGTCGAGCAGAAAAAATCGAGAAGAAACCCAAACCGTACGAACCAGTAGATCACAGTACTTTGAGAAAATTACGCAAAGATGTACAAGTTCCGTTCGAGATATTTTTAACACCTAAACCTATATTACATACTGATCCTAGGAAACCTTTCGAAGTAAGTTGCTCATTAGTCGTATACATTGAAAGAAAGTGAATGTTTTGAGGTTGAAGGAACTTAATCCAAGGCGAACGCAATCATGTCGAAGGATGAACGGTACCCGAGACCTAATTAGGCGTCTGCAGGAAATCTGGCCGAATTCCAAGGGCCCTACAAGAGCAGAGACCTTCTCTTTTCCGCAATGGCTCTGAGCAAGCAGAGACCAAGGAACCCAGTGCCTCAAAAGCGTCGGTTTCTACCGATATCGAAGCCTCACCGGTGCTGAAATTCCGGAACATCAGAGAAGCGAAGAAGAAAAAAACGCAGTTGAGACGACTCAAGGTTTAACGTCCCCGGTTGTTAAGTTTGCGACCTCCAACCACGGCTTTCAACCGAGAGGAAGAGGATTTGGTTCCAAAAGACTTGAAATTGCATCTGTGGTAAGGCCCCGCGGTAGCTACGCGAAATTGGAGGGACGGTCTTTGAAGAACAGCTGTCGTATTTTATTGGGGCAATCACGCGGTCTCCATCCGGCAGTGGAACCAAGTTACTGTAGTTTTTCTCTCTTCAGCTGATTCGTCAAAAGGTTCTAACCAAAGCACCCGCTTGGCATCTCAAAGGATGTCGGCTTTTGGTAATGCCAAGTGGGTTACGACGGGCCTAACAGGAGGCCCTTGGCCGTCCACTAGTGTACTGGAGCCAGATCTAGCTAATACGTAAAATACTGAACTCGTTACGATAAAAGTTAATATAGAAGAGAGATTGAGCAAGATATTTCTTTCCAATGGCTTAAAGCTTCTTATAGAAAGAGAAAAAACATCGGTAAACCACTGTTTATCTTTATTTAGTCTATTTTAATTGAAGTGCTATGACTTTGTTGATACGAGTAGTGGGAATTAGAAAGGAGGAGAATAGTGAGTAGAGAGAGATAGAGATTGGTGAAACGATGCTCTTTTTCTTTCTTCCAATAGTAGAAGAATAGTCGAAGACGCTTCCCACCATCCTCAATCCACTGTATACTTTGTACCGTGGTTTCTAGGTTATATCGGAAGCTTTCCTTACTTTTATTGTTCTTCGCATCAACAATTATCAATAAATTAGTTGTAGTGATGAAGTAAATTGTGAAAAGTGTAAGAATCGGTACATAAGATGATGCTGATTATTTTTTTTAAGGGTGATAACGGAGGAAATGACATAATTCTAACTGTCAGGGTTTAACTCATCTATTTGTTATGTTTGTAGGAATTGAAAGAAGTTATTAAAGTACCGAAAGAAGAAGCAATAAAAACTAGACCGAGAGTATTTATGTTGCCGGCGATACCATTAGATAACATCGAAGATCCGGCAATAAGAGATTTGCTTTGCGAAACCACGTACACCACCGAATGGGGCAAAAAAGAAAGAGAAGCCGCAGCGAATTTCAAACGAATCAAACCGAAAATCGATAAAATAGAAACAATCGATACGGTATCCTTGAAAATCAATCTAATGCCGGCTTTAGCTGAAAAATTTAGAAAGTCCGGCAAAGCTTGGGAGGACGACCAGCTTCGAGGCGATACGGATCCCACTCGAGAATTTTGGATTCGAAAAGAAAAAGAAAATCCGGTTATATGCGGAGCTTGTGTGGATCCGTTGAAAAACGTACTAACCGCCGATAAGAAGGAACTCATAAAGAATTTGATAAACCAAGATAATATGCGTTATCCGCACGAATTGAGGAGATGTAAGACCTACGAAGGATACAGACCGATGCTACCCATGGGAATACCTCTGGAAAAAACTAAATTACCTCACATGCATCCTTTAGTGACGGTTTCACAATCTTTATCTAGTAGAACTGTAGAAGAAATGGAAGAACTAATAAAAATTGCCGATTCATCGTATTTTCACTTTTACTCACCTCGTATGCTTCCGTTGTGGTAGTAGTAGATGTTTGTACGAATGTAGTTCTACTAGTTGCCGCCGTAATTTTCGGCGGAGCTCTGGAAGTAGATAACGGAGTCGAAGTAGTAGAACCTGGTGAAATATCTTGAGATGCGGTCGTTACTTTCTGCGTTTTCTTGCTACATAATACGTTTTGTGAATAGTCGCAAGAATCTGCAGCTTTATTGAAATAAAGACCTACGAAGAACAACATATTTTACGCATACAGGATCTTTCAATATTCAACTAAACGGAAACGCCATCAAATGGAACAAGGATGATTCCAAAACAGAACTAGAAGAGGAATGGAGAGTGTCTGCTTCATTCTAATGAAGGTTGGCAATCATCCTTTGGAATTCCCCACGAAGAAATTATCGCAAACAGGAGATTATCATCTGTGGCAGTCATTAAAGCTCTGAGCTCCAATCTTCGATCCTAGGTGGTTTGGAGAGGACAGAAATATACTCCTAGTGATGTATAACCAAAGAAGATCTATTCAAGTATCACCCGTCTATATTCCAGAGGAAAATTCACGTATTTTGGGGTTGCTTCAGCAGAAAGTTGCCCCAGCAAAAGGATTTATCCCGAAGGCTCAATTTTCGGACGTTATCGACTTGGAGTTCCCGTCCACTAACGATCGCTGCTCATCAAAATGATAACAAAACTAGAATAGGAACGGAGAGGACCAGGATTACACATTCTAAAACCTTGGGCAGTATTCTGATGAAGGTTGGCAATCATCCTTTGGAATTCCCCACGAAGAAATTATCGCAAACAGGAGATTATCATCTGTGGCAGTCATTAAAGCTCTGAGCTCCAATCTTCGATCCTAGGTGGTTTGGAGAGGATCAATCCTACGTATAATCCGAACACGTAAGACATAAAGATACTCCTGGTGATGTATAACCAAAGAAGATCTATTCAATATATCATTTATAGCAGTTCCTGGTTCTATAAGTATCACCCGTCTATATTCCAGAGGAAAATTCACTTATTTTGGGGTTGCTTCAGCAGAAAGTTGCCCCAGCAAAAGGATTTCGACATTCACCGATTACTCCAGCGTTTAATAAACTCTCTATGTCGTTAAAATGTATCGTTAGGTCCTGGTCGGGGTCGTATCCATGGACCTTTGTGATATCAAGATACCCAATGAGATGAACTCTGATCTCCAGCTGTAGTTTTCCGTTTCTCCCTACAAAGTCGTCATAAGATTGTTGTGTAATTTCAATTTATCCTAATTGGCGAGTATTTCCTGCTCTTGCAAACGATGAGGCTTGCTTTGTATCACATTCCTGCACCAATATGTCGCGAAGTTCGTTAGAATTTATGAGGACCAGCGCAAGTCTCCGTAAACGTCTCCCCATCTTATCTTTAATGGACTGTGAGTCTGGACTGTGAGCAGGCCAAGAAAATTACGTGATTTGCGTTGTTGTATGGTCTTCTAGAATCGCCGTCAGGTGCGAGCGTCAAAAGATATGCCACTGGTGATCTGTGATATGACTGGTGATCGATCCAGTAGTTCGAGAAGATGATCCAGCAACTGTCTAATGGCTTATTTTCACATTTCTCAATTTTTACCGCACTGGTAACGAGAAAACCGTCATTTCTAGCTGTTGTAGTCCTGCCTAGTCCTGAATCCTCCGCTGCTATTCTCGTTGCATACTCCAGAGACTTACAACAATTTGCGATAGACAGATAAAACGACTTAAACAAAAAATATGTTGGTTATGGTTTTTAGGAATTTAGTCGACGAGCGCCTTTTTTGTCCAATGTTTATAAAAACAACAAAAACTTCTTCTTCGATGAGTGATTATTAATCCTATTCCTAATGGTGTAAATCACGAGGAAAAAAGTTTATTTGACAACTTGGCGTGTGTTTTAATGGTCCAGTGTTTTTTTTTATAGTTTTGTACTTACCTGCAGGACATGTAAACTGATGAGCTACAATTCCAGAATCTCCAGCACCGCTCAAACACCAATAATACTTTTTACAATCCTTTGGATGCGGATAGAATCCGTCGTCTTCACATTTGAAATCTAAAATAACGATTTATTTCGAAATTATAAAAAAATCAAATTAATTTCGTTAAAGGACATCACCTCCGTCCATATCAGGAGTTGGCGGCGGAGCCGGTGTGGTGTAACTCGGCGTAACAACTTTAAGACTGCTATAACTTGAAGTTTCTTCTTCGTTTGATACATTCTTGGTATCCTTTCTTCTCGTTTTTCGTATTGTTGTAGATTCCTCTTCGTTTGTTTTGATTGTTTTTATTCTGAAATTTCATACAACAATTTTTTTACAGTGAAATATATGAAATATTAGAACAATCCGTGTACCTGTTCCTTCTCCTTGTTTGTATTTTTTCTGGTTTCTCAGTTTTTTCGTCTTTAGATGATTCCAGTACATTCGATGTTTTGGTTCTTGTTCTCGTTCTAGATTTCAACGGTTTTTTCGTTGGGGCGATGAGATTATCGTCTGTAACTCTGAAAATATCCCGATCACTCGTTACTGTCCAACTTTTAAAACTAAAAAATAGAAAAATTCTTACCCATAGGCTGCTAGCAGCGCTGCTCTACCTGCTTCAATTAGAGGATAAGGTTTGTTATGGCATTTTCCTCTAAAATCGTCATTGTCTATTGACCAAAACATGATTCCACCCAAGTTGTGCTCCGCTACGTATTCGGCTTTCCTTTTAACTATTTCTTCGTCGTCATATCCCACCCATTGATCATCTTTGAACGCGAACGGACCCATTACTTTTGAATTTGGCTGTTCTACTTCCCAATCTTGATCTTTAACGTACTGACAGATCTGAAAGATGAATTTATTCACGTGATTACGAGGATGGTTAGGTTAGGTTAGGTTAGGTTGCCCAATCTTTGACCACCCAGCCATTTTTTTAACTCTAGGAATGGAAAATAGTTCGAGTGGGCCGAATCTGGTGAATACGGCGCTTGAGGTAGCAATTCAAACTTTTATTCGTTAAATTTGACCATTGCAATACCGGATGTATGAGCTGGTGCATTGTCTTGATGGAACAACATTTTCTTCTTAGCCAAATTCGATCGTTTTTGCTTGATTTTTTCTTTCAAACTTTCGCATAACCCATAACAACCCAAAAAACTGACGCCATGACCTTGACTGCAGAAGGAACTGGCTTTAGAGCCGGTTCTCCCTTTTCAGTCAGTGAAAGACGTTTCCTTCATGGAAAAACATTGCCAAACACTCGATGAAAACATTTTCACGACGTTGTTTTTGTGTGAAGACGCGGTACCCATTTTGCGAAACGTATTTGTCAAATTTGACAAATGTTTAATCGTTTCCTAGGTCTCAAATACAACAAAAAAACCTGTTATAACATTCTCGTGTCTTACAAATCTCCTGCAAGTGAAAATTTAAGGTTAGGAAACAGGAAAAAGTTACTGGGGGCCAGATCTGGTGGATACGGTGGGTAATCAACCCATTCATTAGAATTAAGAGTCTTACCTCGTAGTAAGCTAAGTATCCATTTTCTCTCGTAGCTTCTCCCATATTTCCAGGTCCGTCTGCAGGAGATCCAATATCAACAGCATCGGGATTCAGGAGTGTAAACGATCGACCATAAGTTGGAATACCGACCACCAATTTACTCGGATCCGCTCCATTTTTGAGATAGTGTTTGATAGAATAATGCTAGAAATGAATAATTAACGTATTATAAGATTGTTGTTGCTAAATTTTCTTTTTTTAATTAAACAACTTACCACGTTTAAATCCGAATCATAGTTATATTCGTTTTCTTCTTCCAGCGAGTATAATGGAGCATGATGGTTGACGGAAGGCTCGAAAGCGGAATGGTAATCATAACTCAAAATATTCATCCAGTCTACGTATCTGCAAGAAATTTTTCTACGTGACTTTTCTATCTGACTCACGCCCAATGTTTAACATTCCGTAACTTTTACAGGGACAACCTGTACAATCTAAAGATAGCAAAAATGGATTTTTCAGTCGATTTTTTATCGAAAAGTTCCCCTTTGTTTAACTCGATAAAATTTATGGTTTAGGAGATATTTAGATTTTTAAATCGTTGTACATACCAAGTTAACAATCCGTAACTTTTACAGGGACAACCTGTACAATTTAAAAATATCAAAAATGAATATTTCGATAGATTTTCTAGCAGAAAGGTCTGTTTGTTCAACTCGAAAAAATTTATGGTTTAGGAGATATTTAGATTTTTAAATCGTTGTACATACCAAGTTAACAATCCGTAACTTTTACAGGGACAACCTGTACAATTTAAAAATATCAAAAATGAATATTTCGATAGATTTTCTAGCAAAAAGGTCTGTTTGTTCAACTCGATAAAATTTATGGTTTAGGAGATATTTAGATTTTTAAATCGTTGTACATACCAAGTTAACGATCCGTAACTTTTACAGGGACAACCTGTACAATTTAAAAATATCAAAAATGAATATTTCGATAGATTTTCTAGCAGAAAGGTCTGTTTGTTCAACTCGATAAAATTTATGGTTTAGGAGATATTTAGATTTTTAAATCGTTGTACATACCAAGTTAACGATCCGTAACTTTTACAGGGACAACCTGTACAATTTAAAAATATCAAAAATGAATATTTCGATAGATTTTCTAGCAGAAAGGTCTGTTTGTTCAACTCGATAAAATTTATGGTTTAGGAGATATTTAGATTTTTAAATCGTTGTACATACCAAGTTAACGATCCGTAACTTTTATAGGGACAACCTGTATAATCTGAAAATATCAAAAATGAATATTTCGATAGATTTTCTAGCAGAAAGGTCTGTTTGTTCAACTCGATAAAATTTATGGTTTAGGAGATATTTAGATTTTTAAATCGTTGTACATACCAAGTTAACGATCCGTAACTTTTACAGGGACAACCTGTACAATTTAAAAATATCAAAAATGAATATTTCGATAGATTTTCTAGCAGAAAGGTCTGTTTGTTCAACTCGATAAAATTTATGGTTTAGGAGATATTTGGATTTTTAGATATCAACGAAACCGTTCGCCATAAAGAGTAATTCTGAAAAGAATTATCATAAATTGTAATTATTTATTGAAAATACTTACAGGAAGTCAGTTATACTTATATGATCCCCTCCCCACTTCCTAAATTATGTGAAAAATCATTTTTTCTAATAGGTGAATTGACCGGGGAGGTCCATTTACATGGCCACAACATTCTCCTGAATTAAATGCATTGGATTCATTTTTGGGGGAATAATTACGCAAGCATAAGTCATTTTATCACGTGTTATAGTCTATATTTTTTTATTAATGTCCTATTGCTATTATTTTTCGAATGGAATAACGACAATATTGCGTTAAAACAAACAAACGCGAGATGGCGGAAGTGTCAGTTTTTTTTCGCGCCGATTTTTATTGGAACAGTGACCGAATTTAGTTGTCGTAGAAAAACGACACAAGTGCAATTGTGCTAATTGGGTTTTTGATTTAATCCAATTTTCAGCGGAAAATTGACGTTTGTACAAGTTATGACGATTTTTTCTTAATTTGATAAACAACAAGTGCAAAAAAGGAAACTTTTGTCAAAATATTTCAATTCGCATTTGAAAATTTCAAGATTCAATAACGGAAAAACGATGTTTGGAAAAAGCTTTTCGAAAGAGCTCCGATGAAAATCTTTTGTATAAAAATTGACACAGTTATAATAATAATAAAACGATTATCTATTTTTCGGAGAAAAAATCGAAACTACCTCGTAATTCATTCAATTTCCAATAAAATCAAAGCTGGATCATCAACTAATAAATTGATTAATATCATTAATCAAACTCCATGTTTAAGGTTACTCAGAAATTGCCCCTCGCAAAAGTGACAGCAAATTATACCCCGATTAATGTATAGATGTACACTTGTAGAACAAGTTTTTTATGAAGGCCATTCTATGTATTATAAATCTGTCAAGTGGTTACATTTTTTTACCTGGTTATTTTTGGCACGTCGAATCCCTTATTAATGTATTCTATCCCAGCAGGTACGGCCATTGTTAACAATAATCTTGGTCTTCCTGTTTTTTCTGCTTCCTTGTCGAATTCTTCTCTAAGATCCTGAAATATATAATTTATTTCTAAATATTACAAATATCTGTGCCAAAAATATATAGACAAAACAGAATAGAAGGATTTTGGGAAATGATTTAGGTGGTGGATCCAGGTTTCATCTAAAATTACGAATCAACGTCCAAAAAGGTTGAAATTTTAGTGGGAATCTTTCAACTCATGCGTATACAACATTTGATACAACCCTCGTATAGTATCTATGACGAAGGAATTTGACAGATGACATGTGACATTTGGCGGTAACTAAAAATGAATTATTAATGAATAGTCCTCGTAAGGAATATAGATTATTTCCATTGGAATATTTAGGTGAAATAATAGTTATTAACCTTGACATTTAAAATATATCTATTTTATTAATCATTTAAATAAAATTTCAATACCATTTAGCACGTTTAGAACACCTGAACTTTCACTGTTAGTAGAAACTGAACCTTTTTAGAACAGTCTTAATTTAGTTGTCTAAACATTTAAATATCAACAATAACTACAAGGTGTATAATAATATTTCGATTTTTACGATTTTTTTTGTACGAAACCAAAAATATTTCAAAATGGAGAATTCAGAAATTGGGTAATTTTATATTTTCGCTAAAAAATTGAAAATTCGATGAATTTTTTTTTCAATTTGTTCGTTTTTACAGCGGATTTACGAAAAAAATTATGGGAATATAAAAAATTAAAACATATTGGTTAGGTTAGGTTAGGTTAGGTTAAGCTAGGTTAAGTGAGGTTAGGTTAGGTTAGGTTAGGTTAGGAGGAGGTCAATTGATTTGCTTTTCAGACCCCCCTTTCCTCGCCCCGCTCCAAATTTTCTTTAACAATCAACCTTAGTACGATACCTTTTTTTAATGGTGAAAATTTTCAATTTTTCAAAGTTAACTTTTAATATTGTACAATTGATTACAATAAGTGATTTTAAGAATGTTTTTGTTCATATAAATTCAATGATTACTTAACAAAAAAGGTGTATATTTGAGAAAAAGTCAATTTTAAGAGAAATTGTTATTATTTTTAATTGTAAAAATATGATAAATCAACATTTTTGTATAATTTTTTTTTTCAATTTGTTCGTTTTTTCGTGTAGATTATGAAAAAAAGTATAACAACTTCATTTGATTATTTTGAAAAAAGTTATCGACAATTATACGTGAATCAGTGCATTTTCATGAACATTTAAAGCCCTGAAACTAATATAAATTTCAATTTTTTTTATTCCCATAATTTTTTTCGTAAATCCGCTGTAAAAACGAACAAATTGAAAAAAAAATTCATCGAGATCGGATGATTTTTCGATTTTTTAGGTCCAAAAAACGAGGGGACCGCGAAAGTATAAAATTACCACATCCTTCAAAATGTTAAAAAAAATGAAGATATTGTGATAGCAGATTCATTTGAACATTGATTTAGAGTTTATATCAAGTAAACTACCATAACTGGCACGTGTGGGTGCTAACGTGATACCTATGGAGATGGGATCGTTCATAACCATATTCGGTATAAAGACCAGTCACCAGTTAAATTTACCACCTGTTTAAGTAGAGCTGTCGATTGATAAGAAAGGCAAAAGGCTTCTTTATGCGTATCTTAGTTCGCCCCATACCAGATGGTTCTAAACTACTGGAAGATGTACCAACAAAACCGAGAATGGGTTTTGGTTCCATCGGTAACTATTTTATGGTGAGCCAATCAGCTTTGGGCACTCAAGAAGTACACCTCATCTATCCCGTAAGATAGTTGCCCTAAACTTCTTTTCTGATAAGAATCACAAACATTTTCTGAGTATTTAGCACTCCGCAACTAATCTTTGAATTGTTTTCCAATAAGAGGTGTTATTTTTTTTTTTAAAGAAAATGCCATTTTTTGAGATAAATGATCGGATGTTTATTTCATTATAAAGAGGAAGGTATGCCGTTAATAATCAGCCAAATGGCCGCCACGACTGCGCTTACAGGACCATATCCTTTTCATGAAATTTTCCGTAACCAAATTGCAAAGCGGCTGCCCGATATCCTCACGAATTCCATCTTTGAGGTCTTGAATCGATGCTGGACTGGACTGGCGTAGACCTTATCTTTCTTTGTTGGCCCCAAAGGTAAAAGTCGCAAGGTGTTAAATCACAAGATCTCGGTGGCCAATTGTGATCACCTCTTCGAGAGATAACACGGTCCGGAAATTTTTCCCGTAAAAGATCGAGATGGTTTCGTTGCTTGTGTGACACGTCTTGTTGAAAATAAACGTTGTCCAAATCAATACCATCCAATTCCGGCCATAAAAAATCATTAATCATCTCTCGATAGCGCAATCCATTCACCGTAACTGTTGCTCCAGCCTCATTTTCGAAAAAGTAAGGTCCAATGACACCGCCGGACCATAAACCGCACCAAACAGTTATGCGTTGAGGGTGGAAAGGATTTTCAACAATAACTTTCGGGTTTTCCGAGCCCCAGATTCGACAATTTTGTTTATTGACGTAACTACCAAGGTGGAAATGAGCCTCATCAGTTAAGATGATTTTCATGCATTTCAAGGAACCAATCAGCAAAGACACGACGTTGTTGATTATCGGCCGGCTTGAGTTCTTGTGTTAACTGAACTTTATAGGCCTTAAGACCCAAGTTTTTATGCAAAATACGGTGTAATGACGTTTGTGGAATGGCTAATTCCAAAGAACGACGAGGAATGGACAAATCTGGGTTTTCTTCAACACTTTGGCCTACAGCAGCAATATTCTCAGTTGTTCTTGAGCGACGTGCACGGGTTTTATTCTTCAAATCACTAACTCGTCCCAACAGCTCAAATTTTTCCACCAATTTCTGTATTGCGTCGACCCAAAAATGTTTTAGTTTTACGAACCGTCTCTGCCAAACTTTCACCATTTTTATAGTGAATTTTAATAATTTCAATGCGTTGTTGAAGCGCGTATCGTTCCATTTTCATTAATGGCGTAGTTTCTACTTGTCAAATGTCAAAAAATGACAGCTTTAAAAGTGACATTTACCGAAATAGCGGGCTGTTCAAAATAACACCTCTTATTGGAAAACCCTAAAAGTATTGAAAAAATACAGACTAAAATTGACTCGCGAGTTTGCAGGATCTTCTAATAAAAAAATTCGTTAACAAATATATTTGTATGCCTCAGATCTATCCTGAGACGAATCTAAAAGACGCAAAGACGCCGGATCGCTTCGAACTAAAATTTAGATGATGATTATAAATGATTTTCTACAAACCTGGACTAAAAGTGGATAGTTATCCTTATCCCTTGGTTTTCCACCGTCCCTAAAAGACGGATACTCCCAATCAAGATCCAATCCATCGAAATGGTTCAGTCTTAAAAATTTAATGGCGTTTTTAGCGAATTCCTTTCGTCTTTCTGGATTCGCCACCATAGATGAAAATCTACTCGAACCCTCGTTCCATCCGCCGATCGCGAGCATGGTCTTCAAATTCTTGTTGTAAGTTTTCAATCCTGTGAATTTCGCGTAACCTCCTGGAATATTCGATAAAAAAATAACGTACAGGAATCGAACTGGGACTCGTATTAGAAAATATCCAACAACTGAATTGATTTTTATTAACTTCCAAGGAGTTAATCCTTGGGGCATTCTTGAGGTTTATTTATCTTTGATCTTAACCTACGACTGAGGTTCTTGAAGTGGTGGTGGTCTAAGGAAGGCTGGACATTGAAGACGACCGCGATTAATAAGTTGGAAGTTTTCGAGATCTGGTCGTACCGCAGAATCCTTGGACGGCTCGATTAAAAAACTTTTATTAACAATAAATCAGAAATTATCTATTTATAACAAAGAAACAACGTTCTGCTTCTCGCTTATTATTATTAAAATAATTTCTGGTTGTTATTATCAAATTATTTATATAACAACAAAGTTGTTGCAAAAATTACGCGGTTTGTCGATATTCAAACCGCGTAATTTTCGAATCACTTAGAAAACGAGAGTATTTTGCATATAATTGCACTTCAGAATTGTTAAATGTGGTGAATTGCAAGCTGTAGGGGAGATTGGGTATATTTTATTATAATAAAACGTTTCCCCCCAAAATTTTCAAAACAGACAAATGTTTTGATGTGTCTGTGCGTTATCTACGCGGGTAATTTCTTTCTCGTTAATAAAGGCGAATTTAATCATTCATATAGAACATTATTCGCCTTTACATCAACTTCTTATGCTTCGATATCATTTGCTTCAGATCCTATCTCATCCATTATCATTCAGTCTTCCATCTACAGCTTTTACCCTCGGATCGAAGCAATTGAAGAAGGAAAAGAGATTATTACAATAGAAATGAAAATTGCTTCGACTGTAACACTTAAAAAACAAGTTTTTAAAGACATTTCTGGTTCACCAAGAAAACCTCATTCCAATAGTTTCTTCTTTCCATTCGCAATAATGATTTTTATTAATTTGAGCCAATGAAATTTCGACGGTCCGTGGTCTTCGATTGTTCTGGCGTTTCAATCGATATTCTAGCTGCCTGCAGCGTAGCTTCCCTTTTTGAATGGACTCGTTACTTAAAGAGGAGTTTCAGCTGCTTTAAAAACACTCTGGTTACTGTTGTCTTCTCATCTCAGGCATTTGTAAAGAAGAACAGAAGAATTAAAGCCGAAGAGTGAGATGTACAATAATGAATAGCTTCTAACCACAAAAATGACACCTAACCTCAAAAATTCAAATGGTTCTATACTGCATATTTACCTTTCTCTATATCTTGATACTTGTCGAAAGGCTTGAGCGTGTTGTCTTTGGTAAATCCTCCAAACGCATATATAAGATGTGTGCACAAATAGGGGTTGATATTTTGGGGGCTGAATTTAGCGTCGCCCGGTCTGTACACTGACCAATTCGTATAATAGCAAACGACGCGCATCTCCTTTGAATCTGAAATAAAAAAAAAAATGTAAAATAACTAAATATTGAGCCGTTATTTGCGCACTGATCTCGTGGGAGTGCGCCAACTCGTGATCGTGGTTGATACGAAGATTAGACAACTCGTGAAGGAAGATGATGCCGCTGATGAAAAACAAAAATAAAATATTTATTTTAGTAAAAAATATTTTACATTTTAAACGCATATAACATTTTGTATATATAAGAAACTTGTTCCGTAAATTTATATTTTATTTGGTTAACCTAACCTAATTTAACCTAACCACGGCTTCTCAAATAATAAAAATTCATTTCTTTTCCATTTTCCAGCCTTACAAAGTGGATTAGATACTAAATTCCAGGTAATAATCTTATTGAATCAGTCACGAGTTGTATTATGTACTCCGGCTACCTTTTCGTCTACCTGAAATATCCATTTTAGTACCTGATAATGGAAAATTTCTAGGTTGCCATTTATGGGGTATAGTATACTAGATTTGTGTGCTAGAACTTATTATAAACCACCATAAAGACGAGATATGGGAGCATTTTTGACATCCTGGACGCCTACCATAGTTTAAGCAAGTCTTGTAACCAAGGATTGACAAGACCACTTCAATGTCTGCTAGAAGTGCCTTAAAGTTTTGACGTGAGATGGGTCCCTAGGCCAGCTACTGTGGAATTTTTATAATTCGGCGAATTCGCGCGGCGCCTTTCACATTTTTTATAAATAGCGGAAGCGCCTTTTGATGTTTCCTTTTAGAACTTTCTATATATTATTTATTTATTTTTATATTATATTTATTTCAAATAATTTCAAGGAAAGTCTATTTATTTGTTTATTTTTTTTTCTAGAACTTTCTAGAATTGTATATAGGTAAATAAATGATTTGTGTAAACGTAGTTAGTTATTTTTAAATAAATAATCGTAGCGAAAAGAATTAATAGGTGAAAGTAGTCGGAAAAATTTTTCAAGTGATATTTATAAGTAAATTATTGTAAGTGAAGTGTAAATAAATTGAGAACGAATAGAAAGAGTGTGAATAAATACGAAAAACGTTACAAGACTAAGGGAAAACGTGTCATATGAAAGTTTAGCAGTTCGAAGCACTGAATTCGAATGATTTTTGGGAATATACGCAAGATAAAAATTTATCTTTTGTAAACGGTAACAAAATAAAAATCAGTGTTGCATTATCTTATTATACGCTTCATTAATGCACAAATTTTCACGATACTCAAGCAATTATTTGAATTATTGAAGGATAAAGCGACGTTTAATAAATGTTGATTTAGTGCGGTCGAGTTTTCCAACATTTCTCCAAGTTTGACGGAAATAAAAGTTGACCACATGGTGATAATGCAGTCAAACGTGATTTGTGGTATACTCGCAGAATAATATTTATTATTTGCGGAAAAATAAAAAAGAATTCATTAGATACAACTATCATTTCAGTTGATCGATTTAAGAGAGTATTAAGTTACTTTGTAAGTTCATTAACCAGCCCCGGTTACTAGGAGTTGTTTTCACACCTGGTAACTCACACAATGGACCTAAAGCTATTAATTGGAAGCACCTAAGGCGCCCATAGATAAATCTTCAACCGCTTCGATTAAACACGGTATCTAACATGCCATTGTGGTGGATATTAACCCCAAATTTAAAAAAAAGACCAATATGAACTAAGTTGAACCTACGCGAGGTCAAGGTCGATAAAAAACCAAAATAACATTGATAATTTTGTTAAACATTTGAAAGTTATTTTAGATATTGTTACCATTAGTCTCAGGTAATCTAAATTATGTATTTAACATGTTTATACGTATTGAATTTGACCGTAAATTGTTATTTAGTTTGTAATTATGTACTCAGTGATCTAGAACAGTAACTCAAGCGGGCGAGGTGCGAACACAGTTTCCCCAGCAACTTCAAAAAGTTCAAACCGACGAAACAGTTCATGACGACCCACTATTATAACTATGAACTTTGGTAGTCACTTTGTGTTAGATCGAGACTGTAGGAAGGATGATTTAGTTATTTCCAAAAGCGAAAAGACGGTTACTCGGCATTCTACGTCTTTTTTTTAATAGCAACACGAAGCTTTTCAATGTCTTACGATAAGTCGTTAAATTCATTATCCCCACGAGGGGAAAAATACCAAAAATACCCCATTTTGGACCTGAGAATGTTTCGGAACTATAACCTTCATTTTTCCTCTTCAAAAATTACTTTTGAATATTTGCTTCCCGATTTTTAACCTCAAAATTGACGAGTTTCTATTCTTAATATTCAAGGAAAGTTTGATTTCTTAACAAGAATTTTTGCCTCTTCAGCTATAACCTTCAATACATTTCCATCGAGTTATCTTGAACTGATTTCTAAATTATCTTCTTTGAAAGTGCCTGACAGTTTTTGTTAAATCGATAAAATCACTTTAATGTTTTACTTTCAGTCTCTGAAGACGATAACTTGGTTTTCGAAACGCGCATCGGACAGAGTGATTGTGAGTGTTGGTGTAGTGGTGGTGTAAACAGTGTATTCAGAATGAACAGTTCATAGCAAATGAAATATTTTACAAACAAGACACGTCAAAATGTCATTTTATTGAAATTCTCTTAAAGTTTATCAAAATTTTCGTTTCGAACTTCTAAAATAAAACGTTACTTCAAACTCTTATATGAATATAGTTATTTTGGTTAATATTGAGAATAATATTTTAATCAGCTGGGTTTTATGATAAATTGCAACAACTAAAACCTCTACGTTTGTATAATATTTAATTCAATTGGAAGCGAAGAACTCTGGACAGTAACAACCACAGAACTCACTCGTATCCCAAGGTTGGTATGGGAGTCAGGATCATAGAAAAATAATTAAGCAAAACAACAGTTTTTTGCCTGCGTGGTTTGAAGCAAGATAATTGAAGTGACATTAAAATTATTCGAGTTTATTAACGTAGTTGACGGTATAAAATGATTTAACTAGAAAAAATCTAGTGTATGAAGTACATAAGCGAAAAGGTTTGGCCAACAGCACATTTATCAACTCACGATTCAGCTTAAGATTAATTGTCTGCATGCCATTAAAATTATATACCGATTATACAAATATTCCAAGAATGGCCTTCGTTCTATTGACTCACAAATAATCGAGAGTTATTAAATATGTATAAAAACAATGGACAACATAATTTTGAACGTACTATGGCCACCAAACAATAATATTTAAATGGGAAAACATTGAAACATCATGTTTGTTTGTGACATCTGAACGCAACCTAATATTTGACATTTGACAACCAAATATATGTAGATTGATGAATCTTGAGTTTTTTCACGAATTTAATTTCTGAACGCAACCATAATATTTGACATTTGACAACCAAATATATGTAGTTTGATGAATCTTCAGTTTTGTCACGAATTTAATTTCTGAACGCAACCATAATATTTGACATTTGACAACCAAATATATGTAGTTTGATGAATCTTGAGTTTTGTCACAAATTTAATTTCTGAACGCAACCATAATATTTGACATTTGACAACCAAATATATGTAGATTGATGAATCTTGAGTTTTTTCACGAATTTAATTTCTGAATGCAACCATAATATTTGACATTTGACAACCAAATATATGTAGTTTGATGAATCTTGAGTTTTGTCACGAATTTAATTTCTGTACGCAACCATAATATTTGACATTTGACAACCAAATATATGTAGTTTGATGAATCTTGAGTTTTGTCACGAATTTAATTTCTGAACGCAACCATAATATTTGACATTTGACAACCAAATATATGTAGTTTGATGAATCTTGAGTTTTGTCACTAATTGAATTTCTGAATGCAACCATAATATTTGACATTTGACAACCAAATATATGTAGTTTGATGAATCTTGAGTTTTGTCACTAATTGAATTTCTGAATGCAACCATAATATTTGACATTTGACAACCAAATATATGTAGATTGATGAATCTTGAGTTTTTTCACGAATTTAATTTCTGAATGCAACCATAATATTTGACATTTGACAACCAAATATATGTAGTTTGATGAATCTTGAGTTTTGTCACGAATTTAATTTCTGTACGCAACCATAATATTTAACATTTGACAACCAAATATATGTAGTTTGATGAATCTTGAGTTTTGTCACGAATTTAATTTCTGAACGCAACCATAACATTTGACATTTGACAACCAAATATATGTAGTTTGATGAATCTTGAGTTTTGTCACTAATTGAATTTCTGAATGCAACCATAATATTTGACATTTGACAACCAAATATATGTAGTTTGATGAATCTTGAGTTTTGTCACTAATTGAATTTCTGAATGCAACCATAATATTTGACATTTGACAACCAAATATATGTAGATTGATGAATCTTGAGTTTTTTCACGAATTTAATTTCTGAATGCAACCATAATATTTGACATTTGACAACCAAATATATGTAGTTTGATGAATCTTGAGTTTTGTCACGAATTTAATTTCTGAACGCAACCATAATATTTGACATTTGACAACCAAATATATGTAGTTTGATGAATCTTGAGTTTTGTCACTAATTGAATTTCTGAACGCAACCATAATATTTGACATTTGACAACCAAATATATGTAGTTTGATGAATCTTGAGTTTTGTCACTAATTGAATTTCTGAATGCAACCATAATATTTGACATTTGACAACCAAATATATGTAGTTTGATGAATCTTGAGTTTTGTCACTAATTGAATTTCTGAACGCAACCATAATATTTGACATTTGACAACCAAATATATGTAGTTTGATGAATCTTGAGTTTTGTCACTAATTGAATTTCTGAATGCAACCATAATATTTGACATTTGACAACCAAATATATGTAGTTTGATGAATCTTGAGTTTTGTCACTAATTGAATTTCTGAATGCAACCATAATATTTGACATTTGACAACCAAATATATGTAGTTTGATGAATCTTGAGTTTTGTCACTAATTGAATTTCTGAATGCAACCATAATATTTGACATTTGACAACCAAATATATGTAGTTTGACGAATCTTGAGTTTTGTCACTAATTGAATTTCTGAACGCAACTATAATATTTGACATTTGACAACCAATTGATATTCTAGGGATGGGCAAAGCAAAAAAATATATCGATAAATACCGTATCGATATTTTTAAGCAATATATATTTATGCAGAATAAAAAATATTGTTATTTTTACTTGCAAGGTGCAATTACCCCAAAAATTGTCAATTTTTCGATTTTAAACATTTACAATTTCCGATACGTCTGGTCTTTGCGATGACCATAAATAAATCGCAAGGCCAGTCCTTTTCCTTCGTCGGCTAGTGTACAATAAATAGCTATTTCTGGACTTTTTTTCCTTGATAGCGATTTTCTATCAAGGAAATGTCGCGATGAAAAGTTTCGCCTTGTTCGTCACGTACAGCACCCAAAATCTCGGAGAAGAAATCCAGATGGAAATGCAGGATATGTATTTTTGAAGACATATAACATTCCAAAACCTTGTATGAAATTAAAAGCAAATTGATTAAGTCTGTAATTTTTTCTAAGAATTTTTGGACATTCATAAAACATTTCCAAGCGACTTTTTCCAGATAATTCAGCTTTCCGTGACCCAAACAGTGTTTAACAACGCTATTATCATATATTTCAAAATTTTAACTCAATTACAATGTTTAACTTACTCGTCAATGTCAGCCATGTTGCCAATGAAACCAATAGAAATAACCATCGACAGATACCCGTCTGAAAATAGAAAAAAATAGTATTATTATTAATTCTGGCATGTAATCTTAAATATTATATTATTTGAACAAGACTATTTACAAAAATGAGAAAGTCTTATTTCCTTGTAAGATCGGAAACTTTTCAGATAATCCTCGTACATCAATTCGAAGCTAATATAAAGCTGAGGATTTTATTAGCAAACCGGCAAACAGACTGCAGAAATAATAGAAGAAATTGTATCTTGATGACAGTTTCAATATCTATTATTTATCTAGTATGAATTTTTTTTCAAATTAACAACAGTCATTAATAATTTTTGTACAAATATTATTATGAATGGAATTATTTATATCAATGTGTTTATATTAATATTATTTAAAAAAATTGCCAAATTTATGTGTTTTTAATAAATAGGTACATAAAATATTTTGATTAGACCATTTTTTGTGTTTCACAATCATTATAAATCTCATATATATACGTTGATTTTGTAACCGAAAAATAATATAATATAATCTATAAAATAATTGAGTTTAGGAATGTTAATAGATATCAGTACTTAAAATTTCCATAAACAAATAATACAATACTTATTCATGTTATATAGATTATAATAACATTATAATATCGGCTGATTCATCATCACAATAATGTTTGTTTATGATCCTAAATTCAAATTGCATAAAATTCATATACGTCAAGTTGTATTGTCAATGAAAAGAAATATTTCAAATTCTTTTACTACGAGCTGGTTTTGTATAAATGAGAGATCACAAAGTGTTTAAAAAAAAAAGAAGTATGCCAAATTAGGTAATATAAGAAAACAGCTGATATACGTCAAACTGGCTGCCGTGGGGTAAACAATTGATTCTCTCGTATATACTAATGTTAGCTTTTCGTGGTTATTCAGGTAATAAAAGTTGTTTTATATATTTTTTTTGGTTCGTGGTGTTAAAAGGACTCCATCCTACTTTTTAGATCAGTTTCAGTGAAACTGAGTATTTTTATAGTTTTTTAATGCTTAAGCTTTCAAGCAATTTATAAAATTTGGAACACCTGTAATTATTTTGTGTATATGTTGTTTATCAAATATGAGTAGGTTGCAAAGTGATAACCTAGTGGCAACCGAAAAGTACAAGGAAAGTTGCCTACACTCAGCAAAACACTGCATGGTGGAAAAACGACAGAATCAAGTTTCCGGGAAGAACGCAATAAAAAGGAAAGAATAAAATCTAAAATCAACCAAATAAGTTCACAAACCTCATAAAAAACGGCAAAATCATTTGTTTACTCCATTTTTATATGGGAATCAGCTGATTTTAACAATTTGACAAAACCAATACACACTGAGCGGCAAAATCACCGTTTATTGGAAAAATTAATTTAAGTTTTGTATGTTTACTTCTTGTTTACGTAAATTTAAAAACAGTTTTAGTGTAATTAAGCATCACATGTATCTTCAGGTGACTTGTACCCATTCGTTTACAATTTACATAACGCAATTAGAAATAAAATCAGTGGGTGCATATTTCTACACAGCTATTAACAATTTCATTGTTCGGTATTTATAGAAACCTTTTTGCATTATTCTGTAATATTGTTAAAACAATGGTTTCAATGTCCTGAGAAGCACTGGCCATTGTTTTAATATATTCAAGAATTTTTAATGTAGTATTTACCTAGTTCGATATGTGAAACCGGACTTGAAGAAAAGTACTATTTAGTTGCATTATAAACCACTAAATACATTTTTTTTCCACTTATATTTTCATGTAATTTCGAAATAAAAGTGTTGTTGGTGAATAAACAGAAATATATTACAGTTAGAGGCAAAAAACTAGCCGTTTAGTCGTGTAGAAGAGAGATAGAAAGTCCAAGGTTAAGGCTATCCTTCTCTAAATGCGCCTCTATCTGATAATAGTTCTATTGTCGTAGTATGTACAAGCCCAGCTTGTGTTTACGAAATAAATCTCGTTACATCTCTCAAAAAATTGTATGCTTATTCTAGAAGCTTATTCTAGCTTATCTAGAAAATTATCGATCAAATAAAGGAACAAGATGATTTTTTCCATAATCATAAGTTTCTATTGTATATAAACTTGTTTTCAGCGACTTTTTCAACCCTTTCTGATATAAGTTTTATTCTATTACTAAGTGTAATGCTTCTCTTATTAACTATAATTCAGTGGTCAACAAAAAAGAATTTGACTTATGTGACTCGTAAGCACATAAATGCAACGCCGCCATGCTGATTTAAAAATGATTTTTTTTGGGCCCCCACTTAATTGCATACACAAAAATTCATTCAAATCGATCCTACCGTTTACTTGCAACATAAATAAATAACCTAGATACCGACTGCAGCGGCATCTGCCGGGCTGATTAGTGAATCTTAACCATCCAAACGCTTACAAAAAAATTCATTCAAAGCCGCCTAGAAGGAGTTTATTGACATACACACGTACAGTAGAATTATATATTTAAATATAATAATTAGTCCCACATGTTCAATAGCTAATTCCAATATATTTTTTTTACATAGTCAGCTCCAAAAATCAATTGTTATTACTCATATCAATCGTAGTTATTAAAAATGTTGTGAATTTTATTTTTCAATCATTAATATTATTAGCGCCATCTTGTGCAATCTATGTAGAAGGTATAATTGTTTCTACCGCCATCTATTGTTTAAATAATGAACAAGTTTCACCGTATTATGGAATAATAACTAAATAACCACTATAGTTGGTCAATTAATTTTTAATTGATTCATATATTGTCATCGGGAGTATACAAAATAGGAAGTTGATTGGTCAACGTAGGTTATTTAAATCTTGATTACAAAATTATACAATATAAACAAATTTGGTAAAAAGAGAATTTGTTAAACGTTTAAGGTCCCCATTTTGTATTAAAATATATATATATTTCGTTATAATAGCATCAAAGAAAAAAGCGTTGTAGTCGAGACCTGCGATGCCTTCTGTAATTTTCGAATAGATTCGATATCAAGGTTAGTATTAACATATTAATAGTATATTAACAAACCTACTATGTAATAATGAACAAATTCTGGGAGATTACCTTGAACCTACTGAATACATTTCATGAATTGCATTTTTCTTCATTTATAAATTAACGTTATGAGAAACTAATTGAAATCTTCCTTTCTAAATTCTATTGGATACGACAGTCAATATTATCGTTAATGACCTTCAACTTTCGAAGAAGACAATTTAAAAGTAATTTATCAACATTCTTTATTCGATGGAACCGATTTTTACGAGAAGGAAATTGTGTTTTTGTTATAGAATACTAATATTTGTCAAATTCTTGCATTTTCAACACGTAGACAAACTGTGTTTTATATTTAAACCCCTACATATATAATTTTTAGGTTAGGTTCATAAAATTTTTACAAAATAATTTGCTTTATAGTTATTTCTATTTATTTACTAATATGTACATTGAAATAAATTGTGTACGTAACTGAAGTCATGAAGCAAATCTATTTTATTCGCTAAACAGTGTTAAAAATAGTAAATCACGATCTAATGTATTTATGTCACCCGCTCAGAAGATTGTAAAATCCTTTCTTTCACCTTGAATGAAACATAAATATACATAGACATCCTGAGCTATGTACAATTAACGTTTACAGGCTAAACTAAACGAAGGTGTGTTACAATAAGTAAGATCAGGTAGAATAAATTGGAAAAAAAGGCAGTGAGAGTCTTCATTGTTAAACCCAACATCACTTTCATTGTGATGTTAATTTAATTTTAAATATCAATAGGCTTGGTAACAAAGAGAAAACATATTTATAATTATATTATCATTATTGTTCATTGTTGTATACGATTAATTAAACTTATCTCAATTAAGGATTCAATCACTTATTAGAAATACGAAAGCTCTGTTACCCCGAATTCCCTCCCCTTAATCCGATCCTGAATCACGAAGATTCTTACACGATGCAATGCACTGAACAAAAATAAAGTTTGGTTGGATAATTGGGGATTAAAATCCAAAAAAGTTATTAATGGCGATTTTTAGAGGAATAAAACGCTACAATTGAATGTATAAACCTCATTTATTTTGAGTTTGAATGATTAAGTACAGCAACGTGTATTTTATAATTAAAGTTTTTCTCAAATTAAAAATTATATTCAAACGTCTAACTGTCATTTGTAACAAGTAAAAGTAAGTAAGTATGCCGTTGAGATTTTCATGAAATAGCTTTCATATCACTCGATTAGGAAGTAACGTTTGTGAGAACGATTTATTTACTAGGATATACTAAAAAGAAAGTTGCGTGAGTGTTCACATAGGTAGCTACACAAACGAACTTAATATTTTATAGAAACTAGAAAAAAATTTGAGGTTAACAAAAGTGATCAATACAAATACTATTTTTTAAAGGTATGATTCGGTATTAGTCTTAGCACCGAATATTGTTAATATTATATTTAATTTTATGCAGCAATAATTGAAAATTAATATCAAACTAATAAATTAAATTACTAGTTGAAAGTTACTAAAATGATACCTACTCGTAGTTCATGCAGAAAAATTCCTTAATTTTGTGAGGTTATGAGCACAGAATACTTTAGGTCAGTCTCTAAAGGTGGTATTGTTTTGTTTATAACATTGTATTTTGCTTATTGAAATATTATTCGCATTATTGAGCTGATTTCAGCTGTGGTGTTTAATTTTTAAAACTGATACTAAAAAAATAGGAAAAAGCAATGCCTGAAAGTCAGTAATGTCGTTTAGAACACTGTTAGACAGTGTCAGGATGTTTCCACATCTTTGTAATTCATAATTATCTTTAATTTACTGTATAAATAGAAAAATTACCATCAAGAAAGTTTAGTTTAGTGTTAATTAAGTTTCAAACTTAAATTGAATATTTAAAATGACCTCCGCTGACCTCTACACAGCGAAACAATGTTTTTGAGAAAAAATTCTTAGAAAACACTCTACGCGGATGTATTGACTGATTTTTTTTGGGAAACTGGTTTGTTTTCTGGCCATAGTATTTCGAAGGGAACTCAAAGCATAAAATAAGTAAGTAACCCGTAAAAGTGCAGTTACGAGGGAGGTTCAACAAGTTGTGTCGATTAGATGATGCCATAGTCGAGATCAGTCGGAAGGTTTTTGAGCTTTGAGCTCAAAATTATTGAATATGTGAATTAGGGGATGTTCTCCACAAAAGGAAGGTGACGGGGAACATCTGAGGTCATTTTACATCAGTAAAAAGCAATCGCTTGGTTTGTTAGACCATACATACCTATAAATAAAAAATTTAACAGGTGAATGAATAATGACAGATAATTGACCTAAATTATTCTGCAACAACTGTACTTAAAATGTAATAAGATCTTGAATAATAACCGTTTGTCGATTCATAAAATAATGAGAGTATTACAAACGAAGCGAAGGTAATCTTGTCAACCGAAACGACTTTCATTTTCTAAATTACTCGATGTTAAATCATCATTGTTTTGCCGTTTTAGAGCGTTTAATTCAACAGGTTCACTCAAAATATAAATAAAAGGCAGATCACAACACATATCGTTACATAATTGAACCGGTTGTAGGTAATTAAATCTATAAACTTGATAGAAAGCTACTGAAAGATAATTGAATTTATAAGAAGAATTCCAATATACAAATAAAAATATATCTTAGACCTTTTGATATATTAATGCTTCTATATGTTTTTGATTTAAGGTCTCTTTTGATTGAAAATTAGTTTATTTTGTAATATTCTAAAGACAGATGAAGTTTGACATTTCGACTTCTTTTAAATATGATTTACGTCAAATTTTCATCTGTCTTCAAAGAATTGTGAAATAAACTAATTTTAAATCGAATGAGACTTAAAATCAAGAACATCGAGAAACATAAATTTGACGTTTCTTTAATTTCTTATTTCTCAGACCTTTTGATATGTTTATGTTTCTAAATCTCCTTGATTTTAGGTCTCTATTGGTTTGGAATTAGTTTATTTTATTATATGCTAAAGACAGATGAAGTTTGACATTTCGACTTCTTTTAAATATGATATACGTCAAATTTTCATCTGTCTTCAAATAATTATTAAAGAAACTAATTTTAAATCGAATCAGACTTAAAATCAAGAATATTGAGAAACATAAATTTGACGTTTCTTTAATTTCTTATGTCTTAAACCTTTTAATGTATTATTGTTTCTAAATGTTTTTGATTTTAGGTGTCTTTTGATTTAAAATTAGTTTATTTTGTAATTTTCTAAAGACAGATGAAGTTTGACATTTCGACTTCTTTTAAATATGATATACGTCAAATTTTCATCTGTCTTCAAATAATTATTAAAGAAACTAATTTTAAATCGAATCAGATTTAAAATCAAGAATATTGAGAAACATAAATTTGACGTTTCTTTAATTTCTTATTTTTTAAACCTTTTGATGTATTATTGCTTCTAAATGTTTTTGATTTTAGGTCTCTTTTGATTTAAAATTAGTTTATTTTCATAATTTTCTAAAGACAGATGAAGTTTGACATTTCGACTTCTTTTAAATATGATTTACGTCAAATTTTCATCTGTCTTCAAAGAATTGTGAAATAAACTAATTTTATTTTAAATCGATTGAGACTTAAAATCAAGAATATTGAGAAACATAAATTTGACGTTTCTTTAATTTCTTATGTCTTAAACCTTTTAAATGTATTATTGTTTCTAAATGTTTTTGATTTTAGGTGTCTTTTGATTTAAAATTAGTTTATTTTGTAATTTTCTAAAGACAGATGAAGTTTGACATTTCGACTTCTTTTAAATATGATATACGTCAAATTTTCATCTGTCTTCAAATAATTATTAAAGAAACTAATTTTAAATCGAATCAGATTTAAAATCAAGAATATTGAGAAACATAAATTTGACGTTTCTTTAATTTCTTATTTTTTAAACCTTTTGATGTATTATTGCTTCTAAATGTTTTTGATTTTAGGTCTCTTTTGATTTAAAATTAGTTTATTTTCATAATTTTCTAAAGACAGATGAAGTTTGACATTTCGACTTCTTTTAAATATGATTTACGTCAAATTTTCATCTGTCTTCAAAGAATTGTGAAATAAACTAATTTTATTTTAAATCGATTGAGACTTAAAATCAAGAATATTGAGAAACATAAATTTGACGTTTCTTTAATTTCTTATTTTTTAAACCTTTTGATGTATTATTGCTTCTAAATGTTTTTGATTTTAGGTCTCTTTTGATTTAAAATTAGTTTATTTTCATAATTTTCTAAAGACAGTTGAAGTTTGACATTTCGACTTCTTTTAAAGTTTGACGTTTCGACCTGTTGCTGTCTTCATCAAAATACGACTTGACATTAACAATTTCCTTTTTTATATTAATCAATAATTGATCTACATCATGAATACCAAATAAAAAATGAAATCAAAATTTGTTTTAACCTAAAAAAATTGTGTACGGTAATCACTCACTATATTATAAAATATTGGTTAGGTTAGGACGTATTGTATAGCGAATGCAAATTTAATTTAACGTAATCTTTTAGCTCCGTTCACTTTTCCCAGTGATATTCAAGCAACTACCGCCATCTCTAAATCAGGCCAGGTACTTCTGGAACGAACCTCGTAAAAATGTCGTAAATTTATTTATAAACGAAGATGACTCAGACAGACGACCACAGTTTTATAAGTTTATAACTTACAAAATAAATACTAATGCAAATTTTATTATTTGATATTAATTTTTCGCGTGATTTCTCCTTTTTTGTAAATAGTACCGTAAATCGGTTCAATTGCCGTTATTTAGAGGCGTAACGTGGGCGATGCTAAATCACCGAGACATCTTAGGTTCTGTACGATAAATTTATTGTACCAGTCAAGCTTCGAAACCATTTTTACGTTAATGATGACGACATATTTAGTAATTTTCAAAGTCAATAAGTTTACATATATAATAGACAGGGAAATTAAGTCTAGAAAGTTGGTAACACTGCACGATATTGTGAAACAACTACTTGTCATTGTTTGTTTACATTTAGCTTTATTTGTTTGATTTTGTATTCGTTTTCTTTTAACTATTCGCCAACGGTAAAACATTCGTGCCAGTAACGAAAAAAACATGCGATTTTCACAAACTGAGTAGCCGTTTTTTATTTTTAAATCGTGACCTAATGTTCTCACTCAGTGTATTCAACAGATTGTAGTTAAACGTTTTCAAAAACCACGCTTGAAGCGAATCATATTCAGGATGAACATCTGTTCGTGTTATTTTAGGGGGAAAATTTTCTTTTGCGTTGCACAGGAATCACCTGTGGGAAGCCTATGGTTTATAATTCACTAAATTCTTAATGTTTTTTGAAATTTTGAGGTTTGCAGAAGCCCTTTGGGGTCCGAAATGTAGTTGGCGTTACGTATTTTGACACCCAATATACGAAACTAAGTAAATCGGAAAATTCGTAGAAGCCCATTTTTATAGAATTCGTTATTTGTTCGTCGTGAACAAATATTGGCGAAATTTATTAGTTACGAACATTGTTTAAACTTTAAACGAAAAGGCGTGTATCACATACCGAACTCAAGTATGTTAAATTACGTTAAAACGAAAGTGAAGAAATTAGACGCTTTCACTAATATCAACTGTCCGATATTATTACATCACGTTAAGTTTATGCCGAATAATGCAATTTTAGATCTAAACCAGCACACCTGCTTCGATGTTTATGGAACTTGATTAAAATTCTTTTGAAATTAGACAAGTTAAACTAATCAGATCAGATGCAATACGTGAAATATCTTACACCTCACGTATTCAAATATTGATTCCAAATACACGATTTGTGGCTCCCGTTCCAAAAGAACTGCGCCGTCTTGGCAGCCTAGAATGAATCAAACCAATGTCTGCATCGACCGGAACAAATGGTAGTCAGAAGGAGCAAGGTCTGGACTATAAGGCGGATGAGGTAAAACTTCCCATCCACTGTTTTCCAATTAGCAACTTGGAGTCGATGGAAAACTATTGCCTTGTGTTTGATCGCATAATCCGGGCGTTTTTCGGCTACTACTCTCTTCAAACGGATTAATTGTGTCCGGTAGCGTTCTTTATTGATAGTTTCAGCAGTTTATAATACAGCACACCCTTCTGATCCCACCAAATAGAGAGCATTACCTTCGCGCCATGCTTATACGGTTTGCCGTTAATTTGGCTGGTTAGCCGGACTTCACATATGATATTTTGCGCTTGAGGTTGTCGTAATGGATCCATTTTTCATTACCAGTAACAATCCGATGCAAAACTGTCTTCCTTTTGTGGCGTTCCCCGACATGCGAAACCGCCTTTCGACGTCTATCGGCTTGAGTTCATGTGGAACCCAATTTCCTTTCTTTTGATTGATCGATTGATGAAATGGCTGCTTGAGTGACACCCAAAGATTCTGCGAGCTCTTCTTGTATTTGGCAACAATCTTCATCCAATAATGCTTCCAGTTCTTCATCTTCAAACTTTTAATGGACGTTCATAATCTTCCAAGCCAAAATCATTACTTTTAAATCGTGCAAACCAGTTTTGGCACGTTCGCTCAGCTAGAGCATGTTCACCATAAACTTCCACCAAAATACGATGACTTTCGGCAGCATTTTGCTTCATATTAAAGTAATGAAGAAGAACTCCCCGCGAAAACACTTTTTCAGGAACAAAGTTCGACATATTTGAGCGAAAAAAAAGACAGTAGCTTTCCAACGCAGGTTTTCGTAATATTGGAAAGTAGTAATATCATACAAGTCACGCCATCTTTTATCAAACCGCACGAATTAAGTTAAAGACCTAAGAAATTAATTTATTCCTATTCAAGTAACAACTTTTAGGATGAAAACGTATTTCTTTGAGTCTATAATCTTCCAAAATCATTTTTTTCATATTATTTTGAGGTTATGAGCATTGATTTTAATATTTTCGAAATCGTTTATGGATTATTTGAATTCTAAACTTTATAATCGTCGAAATACATTTTTTGTGAATTGTCTCGGTTCGGCTCTATTATATCTTACGTAAAATCCCACTGTTTTTATACTTGAATTATTAACATACAAAAACATTGATGTAAATGTAAATGTCCGCCTATCTGTGAGTTAGTTGAATGTCTAATGGAGCGTGATGATTTACCTGCCATTAAATTACGATGAGACACGCTATAATCGTTACAATTGATTGATAGCAAACAGAATTAGAAGTCCCATCGCTTAGTACGGCAATAAGAAAATACTAAAAAAGTCCATCTATTTTAATATCGGCAATTTCAAAATTTATTTTCATCTCCAACTAACCGACCCGACGCACTTCGTACTGTCTCGATCGGTAAACGAAATACCTACACTTTTGTATAAAATAAACTTGAAACAAACAAAAGGAAACTGTATTTTTTGTTTTGTTTTGTGGTGCGTAAATAATCTAAGATGACGGTTTTCCGACAGGGAAACTCCAAGTTGATTGTACAAACTTCCTTACGATTTATTTATTGTTATCACAAATGCCAGACGTACCTCAAATTGTAAACGTTTAAAATCGAATGATTTATCGTTGGAATCATCCTGTCCTTTGTATTTTCCCTTTATGATTGTTACCTCAATTATTGGGAACATAATACAATCCGAGGGGGCTAAATCTGGCGAATACGGTGCGTGAGAAAACAATTCAAACTTTAATTCATAAAATTTTGACCATTAATGTGTTCTTAGTTAAATGCTGTCGTTTTTAATGGATTTCTTCGTATTTTGTTGGGCTAATTCCCAATAAAGATGACCACGTTCACTATTGATGACTGCCAACGAAATACTGGACAACGTGGCGTCTCCAAACTAAAAACAAATACCGTAACTACCGCCATCTCTAGCTCAAATCAGATACTATTCTCTTATATGGCTAAATTTTCGAAAAAAAATACATCCTCTGCTCTCTAAATACTGAAACTTTCGTCTATTGTGGTTTCTCCATTCTGATTTATTTCCATTTGATCAGAAACGAATCATTATTTCAAAATTTGTTTCACCAATAAATACACAACTTTTGAAAACTTCATGTGTCACTAAATTTGACATTTGTTACTATTATGTCATAGCTTCAAATCTAGTAACTTTTCTAGTGATTTCTAGTTGGTTCAGGTTTCCTAAAATGGTTCTTCTAGTTTAAAAACAGGGAATAGTAAACAACGAGAAAAAACAATAACAATACATTATCTTCATTTTGGGATAACCAAGAATTTACATTTGAAAAATAATTATGATTACCTAGGGAAGAAATGTTGGGTTAGAAAAGACAATCTTCGTTATAAATCTATACCTATTGATAATCTTCTTCCAATTCTTCATCTTCTACCTCACAAACAACAAAAATAAAGTTTATTCGCCCATTCTCAAATAGTTTTCTCGTCAAAACTTACAGCAAAACTTGTGTTTTCCCTGGTTTATCTAGCCAGGGATTGACCCAACAACTGGGTGCTCCTTCCTGTCTATTAGGCTCCAAAAGCAAGGCAATATAAGATATTATTATCTACTGATGATAAAATTTGAGGTTAGAAAATTTGTTTACGTTTCTTTTATTTATTAATTAGTGCCAGCTACGATGCAAACAAACTCATATGATTTGGAAATTAAATAAATAAAAAACCGTCGTAATGTAACGTTTAATTACTTGGTAATAATCATACTGTCGCCTAGCAAATGAAGGATGAAACAATTAAAACGTTATTAGAATTGAAACTGTGTCAGTGTTTCAAGTAGTGTCGAAATCGGGTAGTTAGCTAACGGTATTAACAACATATAAGACATAAAAGAACGTGGTTGGCGGCACTACAACACCACACTATACTTTTATCGCGTTTACGTTACAGTTTTTTGTACTATGTGACAAAAACGATGAAAGAATGTGGTTTCTCAAGACAGTACAGTGTAGAAATTTGCAATCTTATATCTATACTGAACGTCCGAAAAATTCGAAAGTTTTAGTGGTATTTTCGTATCAAGATTTATTTATTATTAATATAAAATTGTTGAATAACAATATTGTACAATGCAAAACAAGTTAAAATGTGTATTTTACTTACATATTTATATAGAATGGCATTTTTTATAAAGTATTTGTCTGCCCTATTCAAGAGAGGCTCCATACTGTCTTATATTCTTTAGCTTTTTCAGTTTTTTCATGTTTTTCACTCACATTCTTTCAAAATCAATCCCCACCTCATCTAACAATCCCGAATTCGGTCTTTCTTAGACAGGATGTCCCACGACGAGTTAAAACTATATGTATATGACAAAATACTCATAGTGAAATCATGAAAATTTCTACGTTTGGGTTTTCGGATACGATCTTTTTAACTAAAATATTTTCAAAGATGGCCGATTCCGGTTCTACCGGAAGTCGACTGTAACTTTGTTATTTCAAATAGAACACCCTATATATTAATACATTTTTGAAATCTACATGAAATTTTAGTATACTTTTATCTGAAAAATTTTTTCGAAAAATGTATACTTTTTGAGTTATTAATTATTTTGTAAAAAATTTAAGAGGTTGCAGACTCTTATAAATTATTTTTTTACGAGAATACCCTCAAAGATATGGAAATAGTTTCTGTTCAGTTTCTTTCAGTAATGTCGGACGTAGTTGAATCTATTTTGAAAAATTTTTGATTTTATACAGGATGTGTATAAAAAGTGTTCAAAGTTTAACTTCATAAATATCAAATTTCTTAATTTTTTTAAATAGAACCACCCGGTTTTTTCTATTTTAACGCATTGAGAGGTAAAAAATAAGGCACATTCATAAATACTTTCCTATACCTAAACCTTACCGTTATCCAGATATCAAATGTTTGTCAAAGTTAAACTTTGAACACTTTTTATACTCACCCTGTATAAAATGAAAAATTTTTCAACATAGATTCAACTACGTCCGACATTGCTGAAAGAAACTGAACAGAAACTATTTCCATATCTTTGAGGGTATTCTCGTAAAAAAATAATTTATAAGGGTTTGCAACGGTCAAATTTTTTACAAAAAAATTAATATCTCAAAAAGTATGCATTTTACAAAAAAAGTTTTTAGACAAAAGTATACTAAAATTTTAAATTAATTTAAAAAATGTATTAATATATAGGGTGTTTTATTTGAAATAACAAAGTTACAGTCGACTTCCGGTTCTACCGGAAGTCGACCATCTTTGAAAATATTTTAGTTAAAAAGATCGTATCCGAAAACCTAAACGTAGAAATTTTCATGATTTTATCATAAGTATTTTGTCATATAGAGATAGTTTTAACTCGTCGTAGGACACCCTGTTTATGTCCTTGCCATCTTACTCTTTATTTTTAATCTTTACCACATTCCCACCTCCAACACTTCTTCTATTTGTTCTTCTTTTGTTCATTTTTGCATTTCTTTCCATTCCCAGCATTATTTCGTTGTCTCTGTAGCATAAGTTATAGTGGGACTTATTTTGCTCCTAGTATTTCAAAATCTAGTTCTATTTTTATTCTTTATTCGTCACTTGTATCTTCCCTTTTACTTCTTCTGCTCACGTATTCGAATTTCTTCATTTCAAACCCACTTATTCCAATTTATACGTTGTTTCTTCTTTCTTCTTGCCCATCTGATAAAACCCTGCCTGGTCAACCGGTTCGCCAGCCAATTGGCCGCAGCTATTCCCTATTTTATATGTTGTAATTGCACAAAGACATGCTGTGTGAAACCGGCTGCGATTCCACCAATCAGGAATCAACAGAATTGCCAACTTAAATTCAAATCAGTCCTAGTTTAAAAACAGGCCGTATTCTCTTAACTATAAGTCTTATATTGATATTAATTTGAATATTATGTTGAAGGAAATGATAAAAACTGTGTCGCGCGCACGTAGGAAAGAAAGCTAAACGTTACTCAAGTCCGTTAAATATTAATAATTATTGCACACTTATATGTCAGCGGTTCCGTCATTATTTTATCATGTTATTGGGTTTACATAACGACAAGGACGTGCATACTCGACAGGCCGATGGCAAACAGAGTTTTTAGAACCTTGCCGTGTTGTCTAATCGTCAGAATAGTAAAGGAATGTAGGAAAACATGAAATTATAAACTAACTTGATGTATTTTATATAACATACGGCTATCAAAAATGAAATTAATCAGCTACATTACATTATCGGTGAATAAAAATATTAGATTGTTGTTGAAATGTGGTCGCAAATGGTCTAAACACATTCCTTATTGTTTAATAAATGAAAATCGTATGTACTGAAAGGACTAACCGGTCCTATAAAGAGGACAAACAACTTCTTTGAACCAGTCTGTTATTTATCGAACACCGATCGCTTGATTTCAATTATCCTTGAACGCAACTAGTCCTTGGAATATAGAGAGAAGTTTTAAGACCAGAAGTACAATTACTATAAGAAAGATGAGACAAAAGGAGAATACAAAGAAAGCAAGAAATAAGACAAATCAAGGCACTGGGAGTAAACAAAACATCTAAGAATGGAAATAGATTAACAAAAAGGCAAGAAACACCGTTAAAAATGAAGGAGACGACAAAGAAAGCAAGAAATAAGACAAATCAACGAACTGGGAGTAAACAAAACATCTAAGAATGGAAATAGATTAAAAAGAAGATGAGAAACACCGTTAAAAATGAAAAAGAAGACAAAGAAAGCAAGAAATAAGACAAAGAAAGCAAGAAATAAGACCAAGGCAACGAACTGGGAGTAAAAAAGACATCTAAGAATGGAAATAGATTAAAAAGAAGATGAGAATCACCGTTAAAAATGAAAGAGAAGACAAAGAAAGCAAGAAATAAGACCAAGGCATCGAACTGGGAGTAAAAAAGACATCTGAGAATGGAAATAGATTAAAAAGAAGGAAGGAAACACTATTAAAAATGAAAGGAAAGTCAAAGTAATAAGCTACAGGTCGCGTTAAAGTTATATTTTTTAATAATACTGTGATACTTCAAAAATATCCTTCAGGACTCGTATGAAACAGCAGTTTGCATATCTACTGTTCGGTAGATCAGCTACAGAATCAAAGTTAACCATGTTTCAGTAATATTTTGGGTAAGTATTTATTTTGAAGAGCGCATTGATCGCAAACAATATGTTATATACTAGATTTGTAATAGTTTTCTGTTAATGCGAGGTAATGCACACGATAAGACTAAATTGTTCACGATCATCGGCTCAAAAATGATCTGAAGCCGATTTAGAGTGTTGTAGCTATGGAACTTCATTAGTAAAATGGCAGATTTTGTGATATGTGAAACTATTTGAAACTATGGAGTTTAATAGTGGAATGAACCAGGTATTTGCCGAGGTATTTAATGGACAGCTGGGGTAAAAACTTGCAATTCAAACGGAGAAAATTCACGAAAATTACCAGAGATATGATCGAAGACACGCACAGATATAGCATTTAATCCAGACCTTGCACCGTCTGAAATTTATTAGGACTAACATCAACCAATAAAGAATCGACTTTAGTCCTTTCAAATTTTACATTCGATGTATTTTTTTAAATTTTTTTAGTATCAGTATCAATCAAATAATTGAAAAAGTTCCAAATTCTCAACCATCAACTTTGATTAGTTTGTTTTTCGTTGATCATTTATCTTCTTCTGTATTTTCAAAAGTCATATACCAACTGTCACTTTTTCGATTGTTATAGGTTATGAATATTTCGTTATTGATTGTTTATATCACCGTTTGTCACTTTGACAGTTATTTCTACACGAAAATATAAAACACCAAAATAGTATTAAAGAATTTTGAAAGGTTGGGTATACCTAGATGACTTTATTCGTAAAAATTCATGTTCAATGAAATTTATACCGTTTATTTTCCTTTTAATCTTCCAACAGAATAAAACGGATGATTTGAATTGTAGTAAGGCTTGTGTAACATGAAGGTAAGCACCACCACCAACTCAATAAAACCTTAATTTTTAGGGATATTTTCTGAAAAATAGTTTTTTTTTTTAAATTTACTTCGATGAATGTTGCGTAAATGTACTTCTTATATTCAGTATACAAGAATTAAATTAAACGTCTATCGTATACAGTGCGTATTTAAAAATATTTCATATTAACTTTACCAAGAAACTAAAAGCATTAACAGATAATGAAATTAATGAAAAAATAAAACAGAAGATGTGGAAATCTACGAAACGGAAAAGCAAAAACTAAACAGTAAAACGAAATCTCGAATCTCAAGGAAGTAGACCAAAAACTTTACAAATTATAATTAGTACATTCAGTATAAAAGGCACTAAGTTGATTTAAACTACAAAAAAAGCCTTTAAGATCATTTTTCTCAATAAAACAACTAAGACAAACTCTTCAGAGTTAGATTTGGACGTCGTAACGAGAAATCAACAAAAAATAACTGCCAGAAATGAAAATCTAGAATCAAATAACTGAAGAAGTTGGTAATTATTTAGTTTAGGTCACACACGCCCGATTTCCTTGAAATTTTAGTATGTTATACAGTTTTTTATGCTTAAAAAGAAGATGTATATATATATTGGGCACGCAAAACATTCCTTCACATATTTTTCATGGTTTATAGTTGACCAACTTCAATTATAATAAGTTACGACTAAAGTAATGACACAAATCAATATCTAACAATAATCATTTATTTACTCGTACAAATATTGGATTTTATTTTTCCATAACGAGGTATGTTATCACGAATAGTAGTTCAATATTTTGAGTACGAGCCTAACCTAACCTAACCTAACCTATCCTAACTTAACCTAACCTAACTTAACCTATCTTAATTTTCAACCTGGAAAAAGTATGTGAAGGAATAATTTCCGTGCCCAACATATATATATCTTCTTTTTCAGCATAAAAAACTGTATAACATACTAAAATTTCAAGAAAATCGGGCGTGTGTAAACCAAACTAAGTAATTACCGAGAAGTTTTTGTAGACGATGTAGTTTGGATAGAGGAGGGATTGCAGGAGAATAGAATCATAAAAAGATGTAATGGAAGAAGGAGGAAAGAGAATCGGCGTTACTAATAGTAAATCAAAATATAAAAACTAAAAACTAATTCATGTGGAAGCAAAAAAACCCCGAAGTAGAAAAAACTGATAATAAAAAAAATACTGAATGAAAATTTGAAGACGTGACGATATTTTTTTAAAAACATAGATACGAATATAACATTTCTCAACCGATTGTGTATACAGGACGTTTACAAAAAATACAAGAAGCGAAAACGAAATGATTGTATGAAAAGGAAAAATAAAAGAAATCTTTAAATTTTTCAAAATAATATCATGTTGCATGTTAAAAAACGTGATAATAAGAAGTGAAGAGAATGTATATGAAGCACAAATATAAATAAGAATACGAAGACTAAGGGAAACACGGATTAAAGTACTATCTAAATATAAAAAAAGGGAAAAAATTTGGGAAGGGTTAAATGTAAACCCTATATGTGATAATCCACGTCTTTGAAGCAAAAATACAAATAGAAAGGTAAAAATACAAAATTGGAATATAACATTGGGTGAAATTATACGAGGAAGAGACGAAAACGTCAACGACAAAACAGAAGATAATGATAAAAGTTTATATACCGACAATTAGGGTATAAGTACGAACTCAATTGCTCAACCAGAATAGAAAGGGAAAATGTGAGTGAGAAATTGTCTCTAATAGAGTGCTCTAAACTGATATACTAATAATTTATCTAACTTCTCGTCGCTTTTCGAAATTGCTATTTCTCGAATTTAATATCAAACAGATGAAATTTTTTTGAAATTATTATTATAATGTTCCGAAACATTTGCACATAATCTTTATTCTACGAGTGTTATCTGAAAAGTTTACGAATTCAAGCGCAGGTTAAGGTCATCGTCATTATTCTCGTTCTCCGGTTCACTGGAGCTCGTCGGGGACTTCCAAGTGGACGACGGAATCTTGCGCTATCCACTCTTCGATGTCTGAGTAGTTTGCTTACTGAAAACCGGGAATTTCTCTCACTATTTGACGTAGGGGTCCTTGGTTAGAAGCTACGACTCGCAGTCACGTTTTCCATTAAAAATACTGAAGAATCTTCTTCAAAAAGTGCACGTAGAGATTTGTTACTAAATTTGCTGTAATTCGACTTTGTTAAAAACCAAATTTCGTCAATTCTATTAGTGAATTTCGATTGCTCCAAAGCACAAAATCTGTTTGGTGCTACGATATTGCGTTATCGTCGTAGAAACGTTCCAATAGATGTGTCCTGGGTAGCGCAGATCAAGGTCATCGTCATTTTTCTCTTTCTCTTCGATGTCTGAGTAGTTTGCTTACTGAAAACCGGGAATTTCTCTCACTATTTGACGTAGGGGTCCTTGGTTAGAAGCTACGACTCGCAGTCACGTTTTCCATCAAAAATACTGAAGAATTTCCTTCCAAAAGTGCACGTAGAGATTTGTTACTAAATTTGCTGTAATTCGACTTTGTTAAAAACCAAATTTCGTCAATTCTATTAGTGAATTTCGATTGCTCCAAAGCACAAAATCTGTTTGGTGCTACGATATTGCGTTATCGTCGTAGAAACGTTCCAATAGATGTGCCCTGGGTAGCGCAGATCAAGGTCATCGTCATTTTTCTCTTTCTCTTCGATATCTGAGTAGTTTGCTTACTGAAAACCGGGAATTTCTCTCACTATTTGACGTAGGGGTCCTTGGTTAGAAGCTACGACTCGCAGTCACGTTTTCCATCAAAAATACTGAAGAATTTCCTTCCAAAAGTGCACGTAGAGATTTGTTACTAAATTTGCTGTAATTCGACTTTGTTAAAAACCAAATTTCGTCAATTCTATTAGTGAATTTCGATTGCTCCAAAGCACAAAATCTGTTTGGTGCTACGATATTGCGTTATCGTCGTAGAAACGTTCCAATAGATGTGCCCTGGGTAGCGCAGATCAAGGTCATCGTCATTTTTCTCTTTCTCTTCGATATCTGAGTAGTTTGCTTACTGAAAACCGGGAATTTCTCTCACTATTTGACGTAGGGGTCCTTGGTTAGAAGCTACGACTCGCAGTCACGTTTTCTATCAAAAATACTGAAGAATTTCCTTCCAAAAGTGCACGTAGAGATTTGTTACTAAATTTGCTGTAATTCGACTTTGTTAAAAACCAAATTTCGTCAATTCTATTAGTGAATTTCGATTGCTCCAAAGCACAAAATCTGTTTGGTGCTACGATATTGCGTTATCGTCGTAGAAACGTTCCAATAGATGTGCCCTGGGTAGCGCAGATCAAGGTCATCGTCATTTTTCTCTTTCTCTTCGATATCTGAGTAGTTTGCTTACTGAAAACCGGGAATTTCTCTCACTATTTGACGTAGGGGTCCTTGGTTAGAAGCTACGACTCGCAGTCACGTTTTCTATCAAAAATACTGAAGAATTTCCTTCCAAAAGTGCACGTAGAGATTTGTTACTAAATTTGCTGTAATTCGACTTTGTTAAAAACCAAATTTCGTCAATTCTATTAGTGAATTTCGATTGCTCCAAAGCACAAAATCTGTTTGGTGCTACGATATTGCGTTATCGTCGTAGAAACGTTCCAATAGATGTGCCCTGGGTAGCGCAGATCAAGGTCATCGTCATTTTTCTCTTTCTCTTCGATATCTGAGTAGTTTGCTTACTGAAAACCGGGAATTTCTCTCACTATTTGACGTAGGGGTCCTTGGTTAGAAGCTACGACTCGCAGTCACGTTTTCCATCAAAAAGACTGAAGAATTTCCTTCCAAAAGTGCACGTAGAGATTTGTTACTAAATTTGCTGTAATTCGACTTTGTTAAAAACCAAATTTGGTCAATTCTATTAGTGAATTTCGATTGCTCCAAAGCACAAAATCTGTTTGGTGCTACGATATTGCGTTATCGTCGTAGAAACGTTCCAATAGATGTGCCCTGGGTAGCGCAGATCAAGGTCATCGTCATTTTTCTCTTTCTCTTCGATATCTGAGTAGTTTGCTTACTGAAAACCGGGAATTTCTCTCACTATTTGACGTAGGGGTCCTTGGTTAGAAGCTACGACTCGCAGTCACGTTTTCCATCAAAAATACTGAAGAATTTCCTTCCAAAAGTGCACGTAGAGATTTGTTACTAAATTTGCTGTAACGCGACTTTGTTAAAAACCAAATTTCGTCAATTCCATTAGTGAATTTCGATTGCTCCAAAGCACAAAATCTGTTTGGTGCTACGATATTGCGTTATCGTCGTAGAAACGTTCCAATAGATGTGCCCTGGGTAGCGCAGATCAAGGTCATCGTCATTTTTCTCTTTCTCTTCGATATCTGAGTAGTTTGCTTACTGAAAACCGGGAATTTCTCTCACTATTTGACGTAGGGGTCCTTGGTTAGAAGCTACGACTCGCAGTCACGTTTTCCATCAAAAAGACTGAAGAATTTCCTTCCAAAAGTGCACGTAGAGATTTGTTACTAAATTTGCTGTAATTCGACTTTGTTAAAAACCAAATTTTGTCAATTCTATTAGTGAATTTCGATTGCTCCAAAGCACAAAATCTGTTTGGTGCTACGATATTGCGTTATCGTCGTAGAAACGTTCCAATAGATGTGCCCTGGGTAGCGCAGATCAAGGTCATCGTCATTTTTCTCTTTCTCTTCGATATCTGAGTAGTTTGCTTACTGAAAACCGGGAATTTCTCTCACTATTTGACGTAGGGGTCCTTGGTTAGAAGCTACGACTCGCAGTCACGTTTTCCATTAAAAATAATGAAGAATCTTCTTCAAGAAGTATACGGTGAAATTTGTTACTGTAAACTGGATAATTTGCTGTAATAGGACAGAAATATTTGGTTACGATCTACCTTATGTACATCCTACAGTCATTTTCTTGAAGTTTTCCATTAAAATAGGTGAAAAATCCGAACCGGTCGCGGTCCAAACGAATTGGGATTAGAACGTGGCGTTTCTTGTTCGTTTGGTCGGAAACTTTCGAAACACGACCCTTTAATATTTCAAATAGAAAAACAAAAAGTATTGAAGTATATTTTTTATAGTTTCAGCTACCGTGAGTATTTGCTCCTCGAAAAGCAATTAGCTAATAACGATGTTTAAACGTAATTCAAGAAGACATATCGTCGTATCGGGCCCGAAGAATTTACATAAAATACACAGCGCTACTAAATCGGGAATTAAAAAAACATTTTTGAATTATGGACACGATTGTACGTTAGAAGGAATATCGGACGATTACGATATCGAATACGCCCCCGGAGATTCACTTTTGGCTCGATTTAGACGATGGTTGGTCAGAATGAGAGTCGTTTCCGAAACGAGCAAATTGTACACCCACCATTTGAGAAGTTTCGGCGCCATTTCGGCGGAAAGAAGAAGACAATTGAAGTTTTATCCTTACGCCATACATCCGTTTAGTTTAGGCAGAATCGTTTGGGCTGGAATTATGATGGTGGTTATATTGTATCAGTTCGTAATAACTTCGTTTTTGTACATTCTATTCGATTTTCGAGATCCTAATTTTTCTTTCGATCCCATTTTGAATATATTCCGACTGTTTTTCGATTCTTTTCTAATACTGAACGTATTGATGAACTTTTTTACGGGTTTCTACGACGAACCGATGCAAAAGGTCATGTTGGATTTCCCGTCAATTTTTAAACATTATTTAAGGACCAATCTTATACCCGACGTACTGTCTTCCTTCCCGACGTACGTCGATATTTTTTATAAAATGAATACCAAACAGATGGCCATCATTTTGTGGATAACTATCTTCAGGTTTTTATTGATAAGGACATTTACGGCGTATTCGAAAATATTAGCCAACTATTTTCAAATTAATCATTTTAATTATATGACCGCGATGGTAATAGTGTATACGATTTTGTTTTGGCACGTGATGTGTTGCGTTATTGAATTCATAAGGTCGAATATTGTCTATTACAATAGATTCGAAGCGTTCTACGATACCTCCGAAACGGGTTACCACCTCAACGACGTAGCCTGGATTAAATACATAAATTCGCTGCATCACAAATCCTTATTACTTTACAATTCGGGATACGGCAAAACTATACCGAAAACCGAATTAGAAATTATATTAATTTATTTCGTATGGTACGGATCCAGTTTGTTCTGTATATATATTTTAGCGATGATCATGGAAATAAATACCGGAAAAACGTCTTCGGCTTTGAAATACGACGCCATGGAAAGGCAGCTCAAAGAATACATGAGACACAAACAATTACCGACGCAGATGCGCGCTAGAATTTTAACTTACTACGAATTCAAATTCCAAAAGAAATATTTTAGAGAAAACGAAATTTTATCGACGATATCCGAACAACTGCGACAAGAAATGAATATGCACGCTTGCAAAAAGTTGGTGGAGAACGTGACGTTTTTCAGAAATTTGCCTTTAAATTTATTAGTAAGAATAATTTCGTGTTTGAAAATAGAAGTGTTCCTCGTAAACGACGTTATAATAAGAGCGAATACGCCGGGCGTTAGTATGTATTTCATATCGACCGGTACCGTGGCGATATACACGAAATCCGGAAAGGAGGTTTGTCATCTCGAAGACGGCGCCCATTTCGGGGAAATAGCGTTGCTGATCAAAAATACGTTTCGGATAGCTTCGGTGGTAGCCGTCGAAGTTTCCGAAATATACAGGCTGGATCAGAAGGATTTCGTTAAGGCGATCAATCCGTATCCAGATCTGTTGGCCAATATTCAACATATAGCCGAAGAACGGATGGAAGTAACCTCAATGTTGGACGAGTATAATAAAAGAGAAATTACCAGCCAAAGAAGAGACATTCTTTAATTAAGTATCAAATCGTATTTTATTTGAGTGTAGAAAAAAATATATTTACGTGGTAAATTAAATTGATATCAATAATTTTTTATTTTTTTGGTAATAATTGTCTTTCAATAATTTGACAGCTGGGATGATTCACGACGAACGGTTAATTACAATGTTACCAACTATCAAAAACTTATTTCCCTAAAGCTCCAATCAATAAACCCTGAAATGCCCACAATTATTTGGAAATTCCCCTTAAAAAGTTTCGTTATTGATAAAATAAAAGATTAAATAAGTTTAAACGAATATTATATTAAAAATTATTAAATATCATTAAAAGAATAATAAATTTCAAGCAATCGATAAATAATTTCATTCAACAACATCATTTTTTTCAAATTCTTTATTCGTAAATTATCGAAAACTGTCTTCAGATTCTGATTTTTTTAAAATCATACATATTACATTAAATAATTTAAAACAAAAAAAAGTTAGTATTTGAAGTTATAAAAATCCCCTAAAAACATCACATTTCCCCCTAAATTTGAGAAAAAACTCTTAAGTTGGAAACCCTACAATGATTAGACAGTTAAACACAATGTTACCAACTATCAAAAACTTATTTCCCTAAAGTTCCAATCAATAAACCCTGAAATGCTCACAATTATTAGGAAATTCCACCTAAAAAGTTTTGTTATTGATAAAATAAAAGATTAAATAAGTTTAAACGAATATTATATTAAAAATTATTAAATATCATTAAAAGAATAATAAATTTCAAGCAATCGATAAATAATTTCATTCAACAACATCATTTTTTTCAAATTCTTTATTCGTAAATTATCGAAAACTGTCTTCAGATTCTGATTTTTTTAAAATCATACATATTACATTAAATAATTTAAAACAAAAAAAATTAGTATTTGAAGTTATAAAAATCCCCTAAAAACATCACATTTCCCCCTAAATTTGAGAAAAAACTCTTAAGTTGGAAACCCTACAATGATTAGACAGTTAAACACAATGTTACCAACTATCAAAAACTTATTTCCCTAAAGTTCCAATCAATAAACCCTGAAATGCTCACAATTATTAGGAAATTCCACCTAAAAAGTTTTGTTATTGATAAAATAAAAGATTAAATAAGTTTAAACGAATATTATATTAAAAATTATTAAATATCATTAAAAGAATAATAAATTTCAAGCAATCGATAAATAATTTCATTCAACAACATCATTTTTTTCAAATTTTTTATTCGTAAATTATCGAAAACTGTCTTCAGATTCTGATTTTTTTAAAATCATACATATTACATTAAATAATTTAAAACAAAAAAAAATTAGTATTTGAAGTTATAAAAATCCCCTAAAAACATCACATTTCCCCCTAAATTTGAGAAAAAACTCTTAAGTTGGAAACCCTACAATGATTAGACAGTTAAACACAATGTTACCAACTATCAAAAACTTATTTCCCTAAAGTTCCAATCAATAAACCCTGAAATGCTCACAATTATTAGGAAATTCCACCTAAAAAATTTCGTTATTGATAAAATAAAAGATTAAATAAATTTAAATGAATATTATATTAAAAATTATTAAGTATCATTAAACGAATATTAAATTTCAAGCAATCGATAAATAATTTCATTCAACAACATCATTTTAGACAGTTAAACACAATGTCACCAACTATCAAAAACTTATTTCCCTAAAGCTCCAATTGTCACCGTACTATACTTATGAATGGACTATACTGAGAATAAAACTTCGGGAAATATCGAAATCTCTGAACCTAACCTCAAACATTTTTTTGTATTTTGTGAGTATGTATACTCATAACTATTAATAATTTATGTGACACGGTTATATCAGCAGAAGTAATTTCTCTCATGGAATTAATTTGCTGATAGATATTTGCTTCCATATTACATTTCAGCGATATTAGTATTGAAATATGAAAAAGTGAAATCTGTTAAATAAGTTTTTATTGCGTCACTGCAATCTTAGATATCATATATATAATTTTTTCTCTCAAAGTAACTTTCAACATACAATTTCAATGAATTATTTGCGAAAATAATTATTACTATTTTTCCAAGCTCGTGAGAGTTAATTTGTAATTAATAAAAACTATTAGGTATTAAGAACGTTTTTTCTTACATATGTCTGTATAGGTATGCAACATTAATGACGTGCGTAACAGTAGTCTCATTAGTATTCAGAATTTTCTAGTAAAAACTATAAATATATTATATAACATTTAGGGTTATTTTTAATTCATAAAAATTTAATATTCATCACATTTTATTGAAGTTATCTAATGACTAACAAGTCTCACTCTAATAATTTTGTTATTTCATAATAATGACATACGAAGATATTCACATAAAAGCGGGAAACTGCAAGAAATTAAGATTTAAGCAGATTGTTCACTGGATCGGAACAGACGAAGCAGCACGACCACTAGATCGGCTGTCGCCGCCTATTGTTTTGGTAAAGGTTATTACTATAAGGGATGTGAATAATATTCACTATAAATAAACTAGTAAATATACCTACATATACATTTTTATTTAATCAACAAAGTCAAATTGTGTCCGCTACCAGATAAATCAAGCATCGTATCAAGAAATTGTAATAGTAATAATCACATTACTTAATATAACTCGATGTTTATAAATAATTAACTTTGTTCGAGGTAGGTAATTTGAATACATTCCGAATGTACTCTGAATATCTTCTGAACGTGTCAAATGCGCATGCTTTGTTCGGAATATGTTCTGAATATACATTCTTCCATGAGAGATTTATGAACATATAAAATTATAATTTGAATTCATAACTAGCTAAGGGAATAAATTGTATATAATATTCACTTTTTCATATAATTAACTGGCCGAAGATTTATGCTTGTAAATATTAATTCAAACACCATGTTTTTTCTTGAATTGCAAGTACGTTGGTAAATACCTAGGTTAGAGGTTAGTATGTGTATTGTATAGTATATATATAGTATGAAGTTCTGAACACACTGCTTACACTACCACTACACCAACACTCAAAATTACACTGTCTGACGCGCATCTCGATAACCAAGGCTGGTAAAATTTTTTCTACTTTCGATCTCTGCTGATCTGAAGTTTACCTATATCGGTTATGTATAAGCTGAGTTATAGGCTTTCCTTTTCATATCAAATATCCCAATCTCCCCCATACTTTATTTAAATGAATAGACCAAAACTTTCAAATATAGATAGAATACATAATTAGATTAGTTTTATAAAATTTATGTTAATAAATCTTTTTTTTATTCAATAAAAACTAATTTTCAAGTTTCTTCCGGTACCAGTTTTGGAATAATTTTTTCCCTTGATTACATACTATGAGCTGTTTCTTATGAATGACTCAAAGCCATTGTTATTGGGTCACCCAGTATCTAGGTATATCTAAGAGCTAAATCAAACATGGGGATTGGTATTTGGCGTACAGAGTTTAAATTTTTCAATAACAATCCTAGTATAGATTATTGGAATTCTTATATTCATAAAAGTAAAAGTAATCTTGGAATCAAGGTCTTCCAGTTTCTACATCGCGAATCTTCTCTAAATCATTTATGATTCAATCAGAAATTCATTAAACGAAATATGCAAAATAAACTGATACGTTTTACTTGGAAAGAATTTGGTTTGTCTTAACCTACAAATATAAATAATTATTTATTGTATCATGTTTATTAAAATATACAGAAAATACCTGAAACAAAACAAACAATATTTGTTTGTAAATGTATAGTAAGTTTTCTGTATAAAAGGTTGTTGTTTTAATGTACCGTACTTTTTTGTATCTATTTATAACTTTATTTCATTGATAAATAGTTTTTCTTTGACAAAAAAACTTGTTTGAAGATATTTGAACAAAATTGTTTTTAGATTAGAATGAAATATCATGGCCGAATTTTTCGATTGCTTATCGCCCCGAAATTAATTTCAAATTAAGATGATTCAGTTTTAATAGGGAAACCAATTATTATATTTATAACTTTCATTCTTTAATGCATTATGATAAATACTTCACATCTGTTTTACTTTCTTCCTGATATTTGATAAAAATCCATTCAAGTGAAAGTGTGTACTTTTATAATAACGACGTAAAGCTTAGATTCGACAAATAGATTTTATAGTATCATTGTATGCTAAGTTTATAATAAAATTTTTATTGGTTCAAAAAACTCATAGAGATTTGTATATATTTTGAAATTTTACAACAGTTTATCTTCTTAAATGACGAGAGTGTGTTACTGTATAATGAATCCTATGGAAGTCAATTTTATGTGTTACAATAGGAAATACCTAATACCTTTCTTTTTCGATGCAAGCGAAAACATATATAAAATAAACATACAATAGTCAATCAGTCAATTTAATTGAAAAACTAAACGGAATTAATAAATAAAAAAAAATAATTGAAAAGATAAATAACTTTTTACACAATAACAGAAAACAAAATTCCTCGGAAATAGATGCTGGAAAATTTCTAACAGCAACTGACGTTCACTAATTAAAATGCACCACCACCAATTCTTTTCATTTTATCATAATTGAAACATGAAATTTTCCTTTCTATTGTCACTCGTATATCGCTTAATGTGACTAATACAAATATTTCTTTGGTATGTAATTAGGGCTTGTTGAGGCTAGTCAGGAAAACTGTACTTTATACCTGAATAAAATGTTTCTCTTCAGATATTTTTTTCAAGAAAATTTTCGGATTAGGACGTTCATAACAGATGTACAACTAAATTGAAACTGGACGACTGTTTTATGTATTTAGAAAAAATTAAAATTATAAATATTTTTCATCGATTACTGGATTTAATTCTTAGATATTGCTGAGAGTTCTCAAATAATAAAAAAATCTAGTAAGCTCATATTTGCTTTTATATCAAAGAAAATAAACAAAGTTTTGAAATTTGATATTTTGCTTCATCAAAATCATATATTTCTATTTACTTTACTAATATCAAAATAAAATCATAAACATCAATTTTACGAATTCCGTTCAGCAAAAGTTATCTACCTCATTCGCATAAAATTAATCACACCATAAAAAATATTTTATCTGCTGGGAGAAGCTGTTCTTATTTGTGTAGGTAGTTCAGATAAACAATAAACATAAAGTGTATTTGTTTTTATCCTTTTTGCAAAACCAGATACAATTTTTTAAAAACAACCTGAAGTTCTTTCCAAATACGGAGGTGGTATAATGAATGAATCTTCAGATTCATATAGAAATCCAAATCGTTATAACTATACGTGGAGCAGCTAAATATAGTTGATTATTTATCACACGAAGAAAATAATGCTGCCTTTTTATGGACTTCAGATAGTTTATATTTATACAGAATATCTATAATCCTTTAGTCCATTAGAAGGGGTTATTTCTTCTTCTGTTTTATAGCATTGTTGATATCCAAACAAATGATATCAATAAAACTACATCACCCAGAAGATGGATGATCTGGGATTTCACCTATGCGATTACTTAAATCTGTCAATAGTTGCGTTCAGTAATATTGTTCGCGGAACAGAACGAGCGGAGAGCGATTTGTATCACGCGATCATAGGTTATACATATTGATCGTGGTATTTGCCGAATACTAAAAGAATAACGGAAAAAACATAATCCAAAATAATTGAAGTCAGAACAGTAACTTTTTAAATGCTTAGAGCTGTGAGATCGAAATAAAATGGATTGCCGAACGAAACCGAACTGTAAGTGTCATCAGATGTACGCAATGAACGCAATAAATATTCCAATCGTATGAGATGTATGTAGCGGGAATATTTAAATATTTAAAATTAAAAACATTGTTTGGATAATTAAGGAAATGAATTTCCCGGATACTGTTTTCAGCTATTCATATATAACAAATGTTTAGTATAACCTGTGGCTCATCCATTTGTAAAAATAAAAATATCTTGTCATAATTATATAAGTTCTAAAGAAAACAGAAATATTTTTTAATATATTGTATGAGTTATTTTATCCTGCCTCAATATTTTGTACTTATATTAAATCCACCTTTCTTTTTTGCTGATAATTGATGACTGGAAATTGATTAATTGTTTATAACTATGAAACAAACTTGCTCTACTCTTTTTAGTATAAAATTAATATCAAATAATATTGTTTCCATAGTGAACAAATTTGGAATTTTAGCTTTCTTAAAATTGGTTTCAGCCGAGTGCTAGTACCTAAAGTAGATATAAATTAAAACGATTTCTGCAATCTTTTTTAAATTATAGTTGCAACTAAACAAATGTTGCATAAATAGTTTCCTGTTGAATTCTAAATAAGCACTTAATTATGCTTCTTACAAAAACATATCCTCAAAAATAAATCTGTTTGAAACTAAGTGCCTGTTGTAGCAATACTTTTATAACAAACAAATAATTAATAATATTAAGTGGAAAGTTGAGAAAAATCTTACCGACAACATCTTTTATTATCCTTTCATTAACTTTAACACAAAAAAAATAAATCAACTATCACATATCAATTGAAATAAGTAACTAATTCGCCACCCGTTAATTGTTACACTTCATTTCCCCTCTTTGGAATGTAAAAAAAAAAGAAAATCAAAATTCAAATCACAAAACGGATATAGAGGTACGTCCGCGTACCGAATAAAATATTACGAAAATACAACTCGTTGAAAAGAACTCGACGAAGAAGCTCTTCTGATTCCGCGATAGTCAATAGCAGCTATGGAGAATGTGGTTGTCTGCAATGTGCAGATGGGCTTGGTGAGAAGGTGAAAGGTATCAAACAATTACGGGCGGGGGAATACTATAATGTTTATTTTTAACCTGTTTTTATTTAATTTTGCTTCTCAATCTTCAGAAAGGGGCAACTTGATTTATTTATTATGGTGAAGATAAAAATAAATTTATGTCCCAGAGTATTCAAAGTGGTCAATGAAACATATTTCATTTTTATTTTATTGTATACAGATTGCAGATATATTTTTCTATTGACATAATAGTAATAACTAAAAATTCTACTTTATTGTGAAAAATTAAAAGTTTCAAAATATTTTCAATGCAAATAATTCAAAGAAACAGCATACTCTGGATGTAAAATATATAGATATAAAATTTCTGTCACAAAAAAATCAAATACGGAATTAAAATAAGTGACCTGTTGCAAGAAAGAATTTCATAAAACAAGGATTTTATATTGAAAATAAGGTACAATTTGAAAAACAGGCAGCCATCTAAGCATTAATTAAGCTGAGTTTCCACTAAAAAGCATAATGATAGCTGACTGATATTTTTATGTCAAATTTGACATGGAACAAGAAAAGTTTTATCATTGTATTTATCTGACAATTTTTTATTGGCTCACAAAAAAACACGAAATGATAAGTTGGTAACGCTACTTTGCTCCAAACGCATCTTAATTAGAATGTTTTATGTGTTCGTTGTGTATACGTTCTGATAGCATTTAATAATTAAATAGCGTGTTTGAATTAATATATATCTATAAAATATTACTACACATGTAAAGACAAACACAAAAAGTAAGTCAAAAGTGAAACCAAAGTATAAAAGTAGTGTTTATACATTATAGCATTTTTAGGTTACGATGTCTTTACCACCGTATTTGTTGGGCCCCAATCCGTGGGCTACAATGATGGCCCAGCAGCATTTAGCGGCGGCACATGCACAAGCTCAAGCCGCTGCTGCTCAAGCACATGCTCACGCTTTACAACAACAAATTCCACCACCTCATCCAAAGTCAGATGTTATAACAGAAGATAAATTACAGGAAAAAGGTAAGTTATTTTAGTAATGGCGAATGGAAATTACAAAATTCATGTCGTAGCCCAAAAATGGCATCAACTACAGTCCAAAAGGTTTGCCGATAAGAGAAAATTAGGGTTTGTCGAAGCACAGAAAGAAGATATGCCTCCTGAACATATTAGAAAAATTATTAGAGATCATGGAGATATGAGTAGTCGTAAATACAGACATGATAAACGAGTTTACTTAGGGTATGTTCTAGCACTGCTTTATTAGTAATTAACATAAAATGTCATAAAGGAAGTTTATTTTTAAAGTAATTTGTTCAGATTTATATAACTGTGAATTATATAAACATTTACCAATTTAGAGTATTGAAAATCAGTACTAATATTGAATTTTCTGAATTAAATAACTGAGTATTGACATATTTAAATCTGATGCAGAGCTTTAAAATATATGCCGCATGCAGTTATGAAGCTCCTTGAAAACATGCCTATGCCTTGGGAACAGATACGAGATGTTAAAGTTTTGTACCATATCACTGGTGCTATAACTTTTGTAAATGAAATTCCATGGGTTATTGAGCCAGTATATATCGCTCAATGGGGGTAAGTTCATTTATAAAACTTTTTTTAATTAATTATTATTTATAGTTTTTCCAAAAGTTGTGTTAATTCAGTTTATATTTAGTCAACATATTATGTAATGTCAGTTATATAAAATCGATTGATTTTCAAATTCTCACTATTTGTAATAATTTTTTTTGAGAAAATATATTCTTTTATGTGTATTATATTTAATAAATTCCAGTTTCAATAAATAGACATAACAGTTATGAATATGTAAATCAACACCACAACCCAAGTATAATAATAGAAAGTTGGTGAAAACCTGTCTCATTGTATTACACAACTTTCCTTCTTATTGAAATATGTATTGAATTTGACTATCAATCAGCTGTGAACCTGCCGTAATGTGCTAATAGTCAAATATTTTCCTAGTTTATCAATCAGTAGTCACTTCTATGCCACAGCGACTGCAAAAAATATTTGTCAGTTCTTCACTTTTATTTTCAATGTTTCTAATAATTTCAGTACAACCAATTCAAGGAACAACAGTTAAACATAGTGTTTCTTTTCAAAAGCTGTAGCCGGACTGTAATATGCCTCTGTTTTTAGTAGTTGTTATTCTGATGCTGCTGTTTTCATAAAGTTGGCACTGCAGCTCAGGATTTGGACCTAGCTGGACATATAATACCATCATCACTGCAAATTCACTTGTTGGGTGTTGAGGGTGTAAAGATCTTGTATTTTCAGATTACCTCCTAAGAACAACATTGTAATAATTTTTTAATTTCTTACTACTACTATCACACTTATATATGCTTCTCAGCAAGTGCCAGGTCACGGTTAAGTTTAATCTTTAAATAAAAAGATTAATTATTTTTAGTACTATTTGGATTATGATGAGGAGAGAAAAAAGAGATAGGAGACATTTCAAAAGAATGCGGTTTCCACCTTTTGATGATGAAGAACCACCTCTAGACTATGCAGACAACGTTTTAGACGTAGAACCTTTGGAAGCAATCCAAATTGAATTAGATGCCGATGAGGATTCAGCTATAGCGAAATGGTTTTACGATCATAAACCGTTAGTAGGAACAAAATATGTAAACGGAGCAACTTATAGAAAATGGAATCTTTCTTTACCCATAATGGCTACTTTATACCGTTTAGCCAATCAATTGTTGACTGATTTGGTGGATAATAATTATTTTTATCTATTCGATACTAAAAGTTTCTTTACTGCTAAAGCTCTTAACATGGCAATTCCTGGTGGGCCCAAGTTTGAACCTCTTATCAAGGATATGAATCCTGCGTAAGTTTTAAATATATGTATTGAGATATTTAATTAGTTTATTGATTTGATTTATTTATAGTGATGAAGATTGGAATGAATTTAATGATATTAATAAAATTATCATTAGACAGCCAATTAGAACGGAATACAGAATAGCTTTTCCATATCTTTATAACAATATGCCCCATTTTGTTCACTTGTCTTGGTAAGTGTTTATTTATTTGATACTGTATCAGAACACATAAGCTAGTATGAAATATTTTTAACTTTGTTGTACAATTTCCAGTGATAAAATAACTTGTACTCTCAGTCAGAACAAACACTTTTTCTTGCATTATTTGGGAGTCGTTTTCACTTTTTTTTTGGTACCAAACATAATTTTGCACGGGAATCCCATAACTTAAATTAATTTTTACACATTGTTAAACTGAATAATTTATCAAAGTCATTAGAAAATCTTGTTTGTTGTTAGTCATGTCCTATTTAAAAATAAAACCAATCAAAAAAAGTGTATTAACCATTTTTTTAACTTGTTTTCCTTTGAACATATATTTGTTATCAATCCACATTAGTTTTGTATTTGTTTAAAAAAAAATATGACAAATATACTAGTATGTGGAATATAAGAAGTAACATGATATTCTTTCCGATCTAGAGTCTATAATCGGAAATGCTGAAATGTTGCTAACATTTCCAAAAAAAAAAAATTATTCATATACCACTTCGTGATGTGTGGTCTAACTTCACAGTTATGTACTGTATACTATTCTTTTTTGTTATTTTTACTTCTCTGGGTATTTTTGCTTCCAAGACTCTCTTCACTGGTATTGAATCTTCCCTGTGAACGACTTCACCAACTTAAATGTCTTTGTTCAATAAATTCCATGACTGATATGCTGTATTTGGTCATTTGTTGATCTACATTTTTTTTGTAACACCTAAGATATTTCATTTCTTGCAATACACGTTTTGTCATAGTTTCATATTCATCAAACTAAATGGGCAAGTAATTGAGTGAATAATCAACTTCTCTGGAACAAACAAGAAAAAGGGGTAATCACTAAAGTTACAAAAGTCCCGATGGTGTGCAGTAACTTCTCAGGGAGGAATTGGGGTTGTAACCCAATGATACTACTTTGGATGTACACCTCATATGGGGTAGTGGTTTGGGGTACTAGAACTAATTCGATTACCACGAGAAACAAACGGGGCTATCAAATAATACTCGATAGCTGCACTAGAAGTGGAAGAAAACATTACTTAGAATGTTCAGAGACGGAATCACCAAAGAAAAACCGTCCCTAAATAATGACCAAACCTGGGACATGCCTCAGGGTAATACATCCAAAAAGTTTAGCTTTGAGAAAACGTTTATTGCAACAGTAAGCATTAGAAATAAGTGGGATTATAAGACAACACAAGAAATGTACAAAAATGCCATTAAATGGTATACGGAGGGATCAAAAACAGCAGACAGAACTGGAATAGGAGTACACGGACCCAAAACCAAACACTCTGAAAGCATGGGTAATAAAACCACGATCTATGCAATTGAAAAATTTGTCCAGTTCAATCTAGATAAAAAATATCGCAAACAGTAGATCATCATTCTGTCCGATAACCAATCAGCTGTAAACATTGGGTTCCCCGGTAACGGAGGACACAATAGATCCTTTGGATCGTAGAGTATATGAAAAGAAAAGCCTTTGAAATTAGGTTTTTATTAATAACATGGTAGACATTTTGTTGATATAATTGCATTTTGTAAGTCAATATCTATTTTTCTTCTTTCCAAAGTTTGTCATATTTTTGTCATTAGTACTTTGTCAAAAGCTTCCTCTATATCAGTAAATTCATCTGTATTTTGGCGGACAGATTTATCTATAAGTTGTTTGATGGGTAAATACATGATCTTGTACAGTTTTACCTTTGCGAAATCCATTTTGTTTATCATTTATTTTGTCTTAATTTGTTATCTAGGATTTTCTCGGAGTACACAGTAAAGTTAATCCACTGTAGTTGTTATATTACTTGCTGTCTCCTGAATTGAAAATACTTTCCAGTCTTTTGGTATCTTTTCCATATTCCAAACTTATTTTTGTGAATAATTCTCTATCTTTCTCTCCCATAGGTTTTAAAATTTCAGATATTATTTTGTCTCATTTTTAGCCAACTTCTTCCTTTGTTATCCTTTCTTCATTTTCATTGTCATCCTCTTTTTTTTATTTTTATTATTAATTTTTCTGTTTCAATCACTAGTTGCTTAAAATACATAAAATATTTTCAGGTATCATGCTCCTAATGTTGTTTATATAAAAACTGAAGATCCTGATTTACCAGCTTTCTATTTCGATCCCTTAATTAACCCCATATCACATAGACATGCCGTTAAAAGTTTAGAACCTTTGCCAGATGATGACGAAGAATATATTCTACCAGAAAGCGTTCAACCTTTTTTACAAGAAACTCCTTTATACACTGACAACACTGCAAATGGTATCGCGTTATTATGGGCACCAAGACCATTTAACATGAGATCAGGTATGTAGGTAATTAAATTATTTTAAAAATATATCAATTATTGTTTATTTTAAGGTCGTTGTAGACGAGCCATTGACGTACCTCTGGTGAAACCTTGGTACATGGAACACTGTCCTCCGGGACAACCAGTGAAAGTGAGAGTTAGTTACCAGAAGTTATTGAAGTACTACGTACTAAATGCTCTTAAGCATCGACCACCCAAGGCGCAAAAAAAGAGATACCTCTTTAGATCATTCAAATCTACCAAATTTTTCCAGACTACCACATTAGATTGGGTCGAATCTGGATTACAAGTCTGTAGACAAGGTTATAACATGTTGAATTTATTAATACACAGAAAGAATTTGAATTATCTTCATTTGGATTATAATTTCAATTTGAAACCCGTCAAAACTTTGACAACGAAGGAGAGAAAAAAATCCAGATTTGGAAATGGTGAGTCAATTTTTATCTAGTATGATTTTATTTTATTAATTCTGTTATTTCAGCTTTCCATTTATGTAGAGAAATATTAAGATTGACAAAACTTATTATCGATTCTCATGTACAATACCGTTTGAATAACGTGGACGCCTTCCAATTGGCAGACGGTTTGCAGTATATATTTGCTCACGTTGGGCAATTGACTGGCATGTACAGATATAAATACAAACTTATGAGACAAATCAGAATGTGTAAAGATTTGAAACATCTTATTTATTACAGATTTAATACCGTAAGTAAAATTTTTCTTGTAAATTTTGTACAATACAAAAATTTTATTTAAGGGACCTGTTGGTAAAGGACCCGGTTGCGGTTTTTGGGCACCTGGTTGGAGAGTCTGGCTCTTTTTTATGAGAGGAATAACGCCTTTATTAGAAAGATGGTTGGGGAATCTCTTGTCTCGACAATTCGAAGGACGACATTCCAAGGGAGTTGCTAAAACAGTAACCAAACAAAGAGTTGAATCGCATTTCGATTTGGAATTGAGAGCTTCCGTAATGCACGATATAGTTGACATGATGCCAGAAGGTACCTATATTAACACTTATACTGCTACACGTTTTGCCAATAAGACCACGCCAGTCAATAGTCACTGGCACGGAGTGTTAAACACAAAAACTTAACAGTTAATGGGGTACATATGTACCCCAGAACTTTTAAGTTACGAGTACTTGTTGCTAGTTGGTATGCAGTCATTTTCCTATTAAGTATATGTTCTAATGACTCGAGAAGATAAAGTGTAAATTAGTTTTAAATGTTTAATGCTTAAAATATTACAAAAACAAAGAAACACTTAACCTATAACATTTAACAATCGTAGTTTGTTTCTTAGAATGCTCTCTACATACAAATTTATGAGTGTACTATTTATAATATATCCGAGCTTTCCAATACATTCATTGCTTGGGACTGAAATTATAGTCAAGTAACAATAAAAGAAATAAATGTTGATTCTGGTAATTATCCAAAATTATGTGAATCTTTAGGTTAGGATTTGGTCGTTTTGAATGGAGTTAAATTTTTATTGGTTATATAAGGTTAGTTGGTTACTAATTGTTTTGAATTACTGTTGTAGAGAAAAAAGAAGAGATACAATACCACCAACTAACCTTACATAACCTATAAAAATCAAATTAACTCATAACAGCTCAACCAATTCTAAAGCTATTATTTCAAATATTAAACTTACTAAATTTTGCAGGTATAAAACAGAACAAAGCCCGAACCATTCTTCAACATTTATCGGAAGCTTGGAGATGTTGGAAGGCGAATATACCGTGGAAAGTACCAGGACTTCCTATACCTATCGAAAACATGATTTTACGTTATGTAAAGATGAAAGCGGATTGGTGGACAAATACAGCTCACTACAATCGCGAAAGAATCCGTAGAGGTGCCACTGTCGATAAAACAGTATGCAAAAAAAATCTCGGGCGTCTTACTCGATTATATTTGAAAGCGGAACAAGAAAGACAGCATAATTATTTGAAAGATGGTCCGTACATATCACCGGAAGAAGCGGTCGCAATTTATACTACAACAGTACATTGGTTGGAATCTAGAAGATTTGCCCCTATACCTTTCCCGCCCCTTTCCTACAAACACGATACAAAATTACTCATTTTAGCTTTGGAAAGACTAAAAGAAGCCTACAGTGTAAAATCACGTTTGAATCAGAGTCAAAGAGAGGAATTAGGATTGATAGAACAGGCGTACGATAATCCTCACGAAGCTCTATCGAGAATCAAGCGTCATCTTCTAACCCAAAGAGCTTTCAAAGAAGTAGGAATCGAATTTATGGATTTGTATAGTCATTTAATTCCGGTTTACGACGTGGAACCTTTAGAGAAGATCACAGATGCTTATTTAGATCAATATCTATGGTATGAAGCTGATAAGAGACGGTTGTTTCCGCCTTGGATAAAACCTGCAGATACTGAACCTCCACCGTTATTAGTTTACAAATGGTGTCAAGGTATTAACAATCTTCAAGACGTATGGGACGTTAATGAAGGAGAATGCAACGTCTTGTTGGAATCCAAATTCGAAAAACTCTATGAAAAGATCGATTTGACTCTATTAAATAGATTATTGAGACTGATCGTCGATCATAACATTGCCGATTATATGACTGCTAAAAATAACGTCGTTATCAATTATAAAGATATGAATCATACCAACAGTTATGGAATAATAAGGGGATTACAGTTTGCTTCTTTTATTACACAGTATTACGGTTTAGTTTTGGATTTACTTGTCTTGGGGTTGCAAAGGGCCAGCGAAATGGCAGGACCGCCGCAGATGCCTAACGATTTTTTGACGTTTCAAGATGTACAATCCGAAACTTGTCATCCAATTCGATTATATTGCCGATATGTCGATAGAATTCACATGTTTTTCAGGTATTTATCAAGTTGTATAAATAAAATTAACTGTAATTGCATATAGCGCGTATCAAAGGAGGTTGATACGATTAAATTTGTCTCTAGAGGCTCTAGTGACCCTTCTGACATGACTTACTCTGGTAAATCATCTCGTATGTCATTTTTGACAGTTTCACTGTATAATATATCGTATAAGAGTTGGAATGTCATTTATAAATATTAAGGGATATTTTGTTCCTTTTGAACATATGAAAAAAATTTTGTCACATACAAACTTGTCATCGTTTGTTTTTTTTTTTTTAACAAAAAAGAACTACTTGACTACAAAATTTAAATACTGTTTTCATGTGCCTAAAAACAGTTTTTAATAACTCGCAAAGCTAACTGGGGAGCTTATAAACAGTAGTCCTCATTAATAGCGTTAGTCTTCTTTTTTATATCGCATGCAAGGATTGAAAATGGGGCCTCCATCCGGAGGTATCGTAATAAAACTTCAAAAATCACCTATCTACTATGAGTACTGACCACTGTCGGTTTTTTAATTGACTAGAATTACACGTTTTTGATTCGTCATAACGTACAAGTAATTTTCTGGTCCAACAACCGTCACTCTCTACTTTGAACTAATGAATGTGTAGATATTATTTGACCAAGGGCTTTTTTTAGATTCTCTGCCGAGGAGGCAAAAGATTTAATTCAAAGATATTTAACTGAACATCCGGATCCTAATAATGAGAATATTGTTGGATATAATAACAAGAAATGTTGGCCCAGGGATGCAAGAATGCGACTCATGAAGCATGACGTTAACCTGTAAGTGTATTTTTTTCAATTTATTTAAAAGTAATTGTCATTTAATAATTTTGAATTTGCTTAGTTCTGTCCCATAAAATACACAAAACTAATTTCTCGAAAATTCTAGAAAATAACCAAACAAATAAATAAGTAGACCTTCCTAGGAAGTCGTTCTAAAAAACAATGTGAAAAAATCACCGCTATGATAAAAACATAAAAAAACAAACCTCAAACGAATTCCGCTTTCCTCAAATTTTAGAATTCTGTTATAACCGGCTTCATGACCTATGTCGAGGACGAGTTCGTAACAATATTTAGCATATCTAAACCTAACTAAATGAAATATTTTAAGCATTGGTTTAATTTTTCTTCTTGTCGTATTTTACTTAAAATTTATTGTTAAGAAAAATTTAGATTTTAAATAAGCTCCCCTCCAATATTTTATTTTCATTTTATATAATTTTAGGGGAAGAGCAGTATTTTGGGATATCAAAAACAGATTACCTAGATCCGTAACGACCATTCAATGGGAGAACAGTTTTGTTAGTGTATATTCCAAAGATAATCCAAATTTGTTATTCAACATGTCAGGATTCGAATGTAGAATTCTTCCAAAGGTAATTATAAAAAAAATGGGTGTCATACTATTTCCTATTAATTTAATTTTTGCACTGAATCATTAGATTAAATTTTTTGTTTTAGTGCCGTACTCAACATGAAGAATTCACTCACAGAGACGGTGTATGGAATCTTCAACATGAAGGAAGCAAAGAAAGAACTGCACAATGCTTTTTAAGGGTAGACGACGAATCTATGAGTCGCTTCCACAATAGAGTACGACAAATTCTCATGGCATCTGGTTCTACTACATTTACCAAGGTAATATTTAACCAAATCTGTATGGTCTCATAGACCCATGGCTTGAAGTATCTCTACTGCTTTTCTCCTCCAACTCCTTTTGTTCAAAGGTGCTTTGCGCCAATTCGCTATCCCTAACTTCTGTAAGTTTTCTTTACATGCATCTAACTTGTTAAAAGCTTTTTTCACCCATCTGTTCTCTTTCATTCTGGCTATATACCCCAACCAAAGCAGAATATTTGCCCATTATCCGATTCCTGCCTGACCATGTAACCTTTTAATCTCTGTATTCGTTCTTCTTCTCCATCCACTTATTTATGATCCAGCATATGTAGCTGGACTACAATAAATCCTAGCTAGCATATTCTCAAAGGACATTGCTACATTTGTAAACATTTGATTAGATTAGGACTAGTAGAAATTATAAATTCTGTAAGGAGAATGATACACTAGTTCACCTAATGTCACCATTGCATAAAAACTGCATCGATCAAGAATTCTGTAGGTCCGAAGGAATTGGAAGACAATCTGTATAAGTGTGAATTAACACAGTTCACTTTAACCTTTAACCCGAAAACCTACATTATGTATTTATTTTAGATTGTAAACAAATGGAATACAGCTCTAATAGGCCTAATGACATATTTCCGAGAAGCCGTCGTAAATACCCAAGAACTTCTGGATTTATTGGTAAAATGCGAAAACAAAATCCAAACGCGTATCAAAATAGGTCTCAATTCGAAAATGCCAAGCAGATTTCCGCCGGTCGTCTTTTATACGCCGAAAGAATTGGGAGGACTCGGTATGTTGTCCATGGGTCACGTTTTAATCCCGCAATCAGATTTGAGATGGTCCAAACAAACCGACGTAGGCATCACCCATTTCCGATCGGGTATTAGTCACGACGAAGATCAACTAATTCCTAATTTGTATAGATATATCCAACCATGGGAATCGGAGTTTATCGATTCCCAGAGAGTGTGGGCGGAGTACGCTCTTAAAAGACAGGAAGCGAACGCGCAAAATAGAAGATTGACTTTGGAAGATTTGGAAGATTCTTGGGATAGAGGAATACCGAGGATAAATACGCTTTTCCAGAAAGACAGGCACACTTTGGCGTATGACAAAGGATGGAGAATCAGAACGGAATTTAAACAATATCAGGTAAAGGATTTTCTTTCAATCTTATTAACTAATTTTGATTTGTGTAATTGTATTTACAGGTATTAAAACAAAATCCTTTCTGGTGGACTCACCAGAGACACGATGGTAAATTATGGAATCTTAACAACTATCGTACGGATATGATTCAAGCGCTCGGTGGTGTTGAAGGTATTTTAGAACATACTTTGTTCAAAGGAACTTATTTCCCAACATGGGAAGGTCTTTTCTGGTAAGCTCTTCATATTTTTTCCTCGCAATAATTTTCTATAAAATGATATTTTAGGGAAAAAGCATCAGGTTTTGAAGAATCGATGAAATATAAAAAACTTACCAACGCGCAAAGATCTGGTTTGAATCAAATCCCCAACCGTAGATTTACTTTATGGTGGTCGCCTACAATTAACAGAGCTAATGTATATGTCGGTTTCCAAGTACAATTAGATCTGACCGGCATATTTATGCACGGTAAAATTCCTACATTGAAAATTTCGTTAATCCAGATTTTCCGGGCTCACTTGTGGCAAAAAGTTCACGAATCTATTGTAATGGATTTATGTCAGGTAAACATTTTTTTTACCAATAATAACTAGATAAACATAACCTCATTGTTTATTGTAGGTATTCGATCAAGAATTGGATGCTTTGGAAATTGAAACTGTCCAAAAGGAAACAATACATCCTAGAAAATCATACAAAATGAATTCATCTTGTGCCGACATTTTATTGTTTTCTGCTTATAAATGGAATGTTTCCAGGCCGTCATTGTTAGCCGATACAAAGTAAGTAAGGATCAAATAGTTCAAAGAGTGTTGATGGTAACAACAAATCAAATTTTTCTAGTATTAAATATGTTAATGGTTGATTTTATCTGGAATATAGCTCCCATGAAATTTATTCAAATTCAAATTGGTACTTATCCGTGAATGGGAACATGAATTCTTAGTGTCCTAAATAGACAATAAGACATAAATCCCGGCTCAAAATTGACTAGGAAATTGACAGGAACCAAGCTCTCTATTCCAATGGATTCAGAACCTTCTACTACTATTACCGATGCAAAGATATTTATCTATCAGATAACAGAGAGGAAACAATAAACTTAACTCTTATATGGGTACCAACTGGTCTGGAAAGACCCTTTCATTGAACAAAGATGAACTAAGGAGAGTTACTGGTATGCTTACTGGACACGGACACGTCAATAGCTCTTGTAGTTTCTGTAAAGAACCAAAGGAAACAGCTCAACATTTTCTCTGTGAAAGCTAGGGAATCCATAGACAAAAGCTACAGTACTTAAATTTGAGTATCTTAAAGCCATAAGAGATGAACCGCATAGCCACCAGACAGGTAGTTCATATGGCAAAGTCGTTGCCACTTGACAAGTGAAAATTCTGGGGTACATAATAGATCAATACGTCAAAGTGATTCGTGGACTTTACGCCCTAGCTCTTCTAATCTACCAAAACAACATATAATATCGCCTGTACCTAGATCTAAATTAACTTTCGGATTAAAACTGGTGGCCATCTCTTCCGCCAGTGCATTTCTACCAAATATACCCGACAGATACAAGCGATTTAGGACTTTGTTTTATGATATGTAATATTCCACATGATTATTTATTTTAAGGGACACCATGGACAATACGACCACCCAAAAATACTGGATAGATGTACAATTAAGATGGGGTGATTATGATTCTCATGATGTAGAACGTTATGCCCGGGCTAAATTTTTAGATTACACCACAGACAACATGTCAATATACCCATCTCCCACGGGAGTTTTAATAGCTATCGACTTGGCATACAACCTTCATAGGTAAGATCTGTTTTTGTAGAAAAAATTCCATTGTTTTTGAATGTATAAGAAAATATTGTAATTTTTTAGTGCCTATGGTAATTGGTTCCCAGGTTGTAAACCATTAATCCAACAAGCTATGGCGAAAATAATGAAAGCCAATCCCGCTTTGTATGTACTTCGAGAACGTATACGTAAGGCTTTACAACTGTACTCCAGTGAACCTACCGAACCTTATCTATCGAGTCAAAACTACGGTGAATTATTCTCTAATCAAATAATTTGGTTCGTCGACGATACTAACGTATACAGAGTAACGATTCATAAAACTTTCGAAGGAAATCTTACCACGAAACCAATTAATGGAGCTATATTTATTTTCAATCCAAGAACTGGACAATTGTTCTTGAAAATAATTCATACGTCGGTATGGGCCGGGCAAAAACGTTTAGGACAGGTAAGGAAATATTATTAAATTAATATTTTCCATTATTATCACTTGATTTTTTTTTAAAACTTCAGTTAGCTAAATGGAAAACTGCCGAAGAAGTAGCAGCTCTAATCCGATCTCTTCCAGTCGAAGAACAACCTAAACAAATTATAGTAACAAGAAAAGGAATGTTGGATCCGCTCGAGGTTCACTTACTCGACTTTCCTAATATAGTCATCAAAGGTTCCGAATTGCAGCTGCCTTTCCAGGCTTGTCTTAAAATTGAAAAATTCGGAGATTTGATTTTGAAAGCAACAGAACCCCAGATGGTACTATTCAATCTGTATGATGATTGGTTGAAGACTATATCTTCGTATACAGTAAGTTTATTGTCGAAACTAATTATAACGACATCGTTTACAATAACCGATCGCTTATTACAAATTGTCGAATCTCTAGTAAACATACCGTAACAACATCGGATACGGCGACATACCGCTTACAATGACGAAACTATCGATTTTGTCGTCTATAACGACCTCTGACATTTCATTTGACAAGTTCACATACATAACCTATACTAGGTAGATACCTATGATAATAAAACAACTTGCTTATAACAACTATCGGACGTAACGTCGGAAACTATATGGTCCCTTCAATGTTGCTATATCAGGTTTTGACTGTATTCATTTTTTTAGGCTTTCTCGAGACTTATTTTAATATTAAGGGCTTTACATGTTAATACCGAAAGAACTAAAGTTATATTAAAACCAGACAAAACTACAATAACAGAACCTCATCATATTTGGCCGACATTATCCGATGATGAATGGATAAAGGTTGAAGTACAACTTAAAGATTTAATTCTTGCTGATTATGGAAAGAAAAACAAGTAAGTTATTATTTTGATGTGTATAGATTATATAGTTTGTATTTTTATTAATTATCATTTGTATTATTGATACAATAACTAAAATAATTTTTAGTGTGAATGTGGCGTCTCTAACGCAATCGGAAATTCGTGACATTATCCTCGGTATGGAGATCAGTGCTCCATCGGCACAAAGACAACAAATTGCCGAGATCGAAAAACAGACCAAAGAACAGTCGCAACTTACCGCTACAACTACAAGAACAGTGAACAAACACGGTGACGAAATTATCACCAGTACCACCAGCAACTATGAAACTCAAACATTTAGCTCGAAGACCGAATGGAGAGTTAGAGCTATTTCCGCGACGAATTTACACCTTAGAACTAATCATATTTATGTCAGTTCCGATGATATCAAAGAAACTGGTTATACCTATATATTACCAAAGAATGTTCTCAAGAAGTTTGTCACTATTTCTGATTTGAGGGCTCAGGTAGAAACATTGTTTTTTAAATTCCCTCAATATTGTTCGCTCATTTATTTTGTTCTATTCCAGATATGTGCATTTTTATACGGAGTAAGTCCTCCTGATAATCCCCAAGTAAAAGAACTGCGTTGTTTGGTGTTACCACCACAATGGGGTACCCATCAAACTGTACATATACCGAATACTCCACCAAATCATCCGTTCCTTAAAGATATGGAACCGTTAGGATGGATCCATACTCAACCTAATGAATTGCCTCAATTATCTCCTCAAGATATCACAACCCACGCTAAATTGATGTCCGACAATCCAGCATGGGATGGAGAGAAGACCATTATAATTACTTGTTCTTTTACACCAGGATCTTGCTCACTGACCGCTTATAAATTGACACCGTCCGGTTTTGAATGGGGAAGACAAAATACTGACAAGGGGAATAATCCCAAAGGGTATTTGCCGAGTCATTATGAAAAGGTGCAGATGTTATTGTCTGATAGATTTTTGGGTTTCTTTATGGTGCCTACGCAAGGATCTTGGAATTATAATTTTATGGGTAAGGTCTATAATGTAAAATTTCCATCTAAACGTTAATTTTGTAGAGATATTGTGTCTATACCGGATTTTTAAGGTCATTTTTTTTCGTGAACAAAATTTTTTTAAACATTCTGTTTTAGTTTCTGATAAATTATTTGTTGATATGAATGACATCAACATACTATTTTAAAACATGAATTTTTGGTATAATGGTGTGAAAATCCATTAGTTGGTTAAAAATTTTCCATTATGTACCGTAAAATGTTACTTTAGTCCTTGATTGTTGATGTTTTAGGTGTAAGGCACGATCCTAGTATGAAGTATGAATTGCAGTTGGCTAATCCAAAAGAATTTTACCACGAAGTTCACAGACCTGCTCATTTCCTCAATTTCTCTTCTTTGGAAGATGGTGATGGAGCCGGTGCCGATAGAGAAGATGCATATGCTTAGATAATTTTGTAGATGTTTGTAAGGATATTTTATCAACTTTGTAAGAAATATATTCAATGTTTCAAGTTTGGAGACTATTGGTTTCATTTCAATAATAATTCTTATTAGAATTGAATATATTTTAATACTTTATGGGATAAATAAGTATCGTTAGGTAGATGTAACAAATAACTACATATTACAATATTACATGTAAATAAATTGTTTTTCATATAATTAATAACATTTTGATATAAAATTACAAATATTGTAATTTTTCATAATCCTGAAAAGAGAATACTCCAAAATAATGCATCGATTTGTGACTTGTATACTATGTAATGATTTGTAGCATTTATTATCAAACCTCATAAATTTTTACTGACTCATATTTTATGTAGACGCTGAACCAGCCTGCATAATTCCATATCTATAAATAGTGTCGTCTTATATACCGATAACAAATTCTCGATTGATTGTTGGGATTTTCTTCCAATTATCCAATATAGTTTAATCCCAAACTGTTCCCTTTTCGGGAAACAAGCGTTTCTTCAAACAAATTCTCCTTTCCAAGAAATTTGACTTCCTCCCTTCTTGCAAATTCATGCTGATTTATTGTAACGGAGGAACAGTTTTTGGTTACCTACCTAATAGAAGCCCATTGTGAGTAATAATTGAAAAAAGATTCAAAATTTACTAAAAGTACTCTTACCACATTAACAACGACCTTTATTCAATTAATGCGGGCCGCGAGCACTTTTATAATCTCGGGAACATATTTTTACTCGGGGAAATACACAGTTTAAATAATGTAATACATGGGATTCAATTACCATATACGTTTCGCTTCTACCAGACTACACCAGATGGTGCTATAAACTATTTTTGGTAAGTATGCAATATTAAAAAATCCATTCATGTGAATCACCAATGAATGTCTACCAGTTTTTTTCAGAGTTCTGTATCAACCTCACATTTTGTTATTACTAGTAAAGATGACACAAATTACAAATAAAATTTGATTTTTATCAGAAACAATAAAAAATTATGTTGAAAACTGTCATATGTCAATTTCAAATGTCAATCAGTGAAATAGGATGTTTTCCAAAAACTAAAAGTGTAAGAAGTCGACAGCAACGAACAAATGTCAGGAAATTTTTAAATATAAATGAATCGCGAAAAAATATTTTGCAAAGTTGTTTCCACTGAGTAACAACTAAGTTTACTTTTCTTTCTATGGCAGTCACCATACTTTTCATAAAGTGTGTTTACGACTTTCAATCCTACAATGAAAAATTTATATCGATTCCAAACACCATACAAAAATAAATATCTTCTTAATATAGTGATTAATAACAATTTTGAGAATATAAATAGATTCCACCAACAATTGTTTATAATTTCGCTTTTAAACAAATATATCGCGTGAGAATTTTTATAAATGTTTATTTACCATCTGGGATTCGTTTGGAATGGGCATATTTTGAATGCAAAAACAAACTACTGTAAATAATATTATGGTAACAATAAAAAAATAGAACAAATGAAATATTAATTAAACTCAATGATACAGCATGTTCTTTTTATTAAATTCCTAGACACTTTTATAACATTTAATCCAATTTTAAATAGTTGATAGTGTAGTCATCCAATATACCTAAAGAAAGTAGGATTTTAAAGGTAAGTAACAGTATAATTTGACAAGAATAAATTAAATAACCATTATTGAATATTAGACTCTTGAACACCTCAAAAATTGAGTTGGTGTTGATGGAGATAACTTAGAAATTCTAGGAGTTCCTTGATTATAATTCAAGGGCTACAACTGTCTCAGTACTGTGCACAATATTTCAATACGGAAAAATTAATAGGGTAAAATTATATTGGAAGCTGAAATTTATGAATTCTTTCAATTATAAATTGAATCTTAATTTTTATTAGTTCAATATTTAACCTTGAATTATTGAAAAGAATCTAATCGGAGTACATAATCAGAGCTTTTATAAGGAGACAGTTAGTAAACTAAATGTGGTTATTTGGATTTGAAAATACCAACAAAAATTCTAGTTAGTAACTATTATAATTGATTCTAATCAAATTAAAGTGGGAAAAAGGAAAAAATTAGAAAATTAATCCAAGGAGTGAAAAAAACTGTATCCAAATATATAGGTAGTTTGAAAGTTGATGAAGAAAAATAAAGAAAGCAAATATATAGATGGGCCTCGAAATACTTATACAAAAAAATTAATATGGATTATTTGAGAAAATATTCAACTTACCTGTATGAACGTGATTTTAAAAATCAAATCATCTGCTATGAAAACTCTAATACAGAGATTAAAAGCAATAGTAAAAAAGTGTATAAGCAAAAATTTACTCCACTATACGGGTCCAAACAAAAGAAACGTGATTAAAGGTTAGGTTTCAACCATGGTGCCAAGTGTATATTCTTTACTTTGTTTAATAAAAGAATAAATATTAAAATCCATTTATAATGTATTAAAACTTTTCATAACTAACCTATTTTATTTAATAAATAATTATAATTTGGCTTTTGAAATATACCTTAAACATTTGTGAATTATTAACAATTCATCCAACGATAAAATTGAAATGCGCATGTGATCATAATCAGTTCCATATCAGTTGGTTATCCTGTAATACTGCGAACGAAGAGCAAACGAATTTGAAATTTTAGTCCTTAGTTAGAACATAAACCCTAAAACTAGTATAACTGATTCGTAATACGCATCGTTTGGCTGCCACATTGATTCGGAATTAGACACGCGAACAAAGCAAATATAAGCTACTGAACATGTTCAGTTTAGCTTTTTACGGTTTTCAAAATTAACTTCTCGTTCGAATTATAGACACGAAGAAAGTTGTGGTATCCATCTTTGTCAATTGTTAGAGGAGTTTCTTCTTATTTCGTGTATCGTTCTCACAGATAAACTATATTTGTTATCCTACTCTCTTATCTCATTTCTATGTATTCTTTAGACTAGAGACTGTTTCTTTCTAAAGTTGGCACTACTTTTCAATAGAAAGTATATAAATAACGATGTGTAGTTCACAAAACATACTTATGGTATGTTCTGTGGTGTAGTATAAATAAGTCTATGATTTGTATAAAATATTATTTGATTTGTAGTGGCTACTACACCGATCGACGGATTGTTACTAAGAAATACTAATTTTATTAACAATAATTTATTTCGTTTCAATAAAACTTATAATATTTAAGCAAAAAATTTGATCAACAAGCAATTTATTTCAATTTTCTTTCCGTACTATTTATTTATTTATATCTTTTCGTACTCCAATTTTATGCCGTTTTTCTAACCAAATTTTGTGTAGATACTCAATTTATTTCATTTGTAGTGTAAATTTTATTATAGTTGTTATATAGGATAATAATTGAAACCAAAATTGTGTTTACCTATTTACTAAAGTTACAATTATTATTATCTTTGGTGCAATATAGCTCCGGAACACATAGAACAAACATATTTTTCAGCTTCAAGTTCTGTTAAGTGCTGACTCTTCTGGGATCCTCTTCATATCATTGAGACGGTAATCAGTACTGACGGCGGTATCAGTAGTCGAATAATTACTTGCCCGGGTACCGCGAGCCGATGACGTAGTAAAAGAGTGGGCAAGATGCGGTTTACCAATAAATACATAGTATCTGTAAAATAAAGTATTAAAAAATTAAATTGTGTTAACAAAATAATTAGTTTGTAGTATTAATAAAATCTAATTTGTGCTATAACTTTCCTGTAACTACCATACTAATTTAACTAAGAAAAAGGAAAGTTATGGGGGGCTATTTACGTCAAATATGCAACATTTCAATTGTTTGGAAGGACTATTTATATTAATTCATAATAATTTGAGAAATAAATGAATTTAGTTAAAAAAAAAACATTCAAAACATTATTTTAATGGTACAAGAAAGAACTTACTGTACTTTGTTTATTTTACTAGTGCGGAGATAGTAGTTATATTTAATTGGAATGGAAATAATTACAAATATTAAATATGGGACGATATAAAATATTAACTATTAAAAAACGCCTCATCTGTACTCGGTATTCATATTTTCGTGCTTAATATGGAACAAACTTACGTGTTCCTTCTTTTTTGATTCAATCCAATGTAGGTATTTAAATTTTGAGATAGGGCAACACTGATTTAAATATGTCGAAATTGACATTGACATTATAAAGTTTAAACTCGGAACGTCTTGTCACACGAGTGACATTTGAGATGTTTACATATTCTTGAAACATTCAAATGGAGAAAATACTTCGACGATTGGTTCAAAAGCACGCAAAAGTCTTAATGGAAAACTTTTTTTGTAGTAGGTTACTTTTTACTAAGAAGCTAATCACTCGAGACACGCCATTTTCTTTGTTTTCTAATCATACTTCACAGAAATAATAAATAATAATTTATTGGTTATTTTTTTGGGGTAATTACCGCACTAGTGCTACAAAAAGAACGGAAACGGGGAAAGGGACGTTTCTAATTAAAAAAAAACAGTTTGAAGCCCTTTCAAATGAAATTAGCATTACTAAACACACATTTTATAGTAAACTCAAGCATTTTTCCCTATAATTCCAGTCAAAGGTTCAAAAATCTGATTAATTAAAATTTTCTAACAAAACAGAAGAAGTTTTCCATAGATACTTGGTAGCAAACTATTTTTTAGATGTACATAATGTTTGCATATGAATTTTTGTACAACAATTTCGAATTTAACTATTTCTATTCATCTTAAACGTGTTTAATTTTTAGTACCACAAAAAAAGTTATCAAAATCAAGCGTATTAAAACTGTGTATAAAACAACCGTGCAAAAAAATTATATATGTGCAAAAAAGCGTATTCGTGCTCATGCATGTTAGTTATTTATAATATTTTCAATTGAAACCATACCCGAAAAATACTAATTCGACTGATATCGAGATGTCTTTGCGGTCTAAGAAAAGTAAACCCTAACCGATGTTAATTTTCATCAATTTGCAACAAACACTGGATAAAAATCACAATACTTTGATATAATTGACGATTTAAAGCCGTATGTACATCAAAAATAAAACCATCGAGTTCTTTTCGAGAAAAAAGCTCATGGACTTGTTTATTTATAAGAAAAACAAAATTTCTTTCCCGCTAGAGTCACGATCACGATTTGATCGTGGATTGAATTAGCTTTTTCTTCGCGGATCAGTTCCGAATCAGTTTAAGAACCGGTCGCATGCGCACTTTCAATATTGTGGTTCGCAGTTCGATGCGATGCGATCGGAATTTGACGCTCGAACGAATTCGAAAAATTAGTTACTATATTTGAATATATATTCATGTTTTGCAACACAAAAAAAATAATAATGGCCGCGCTTCAAAATACGAAAAGTCGCCTAACCTAAAACATAACCTTTTATGTTTTTGTTTTATAGTAATATTACGACTTTCGACATAGGGGCGCTGGAATCGTAGTCTAGAAGCAATAAGCATATAAAATAAACAAGCTTTTTCCATTTCGATCGGAACCCAACGGTTTTAATCTGCAATTTACAATTTTTTTTTACAAATTCGTTTTCTTCATGCAATTAATAAGATAATTTTCATTGAACCTGTAAAACTTCAACAACGGGTACTACACATCATAATGCGACACTTGCTGTTGCCTATCATTTAAAGTAGTTGCTTCCATAGTCTTTTTCCTGGAATGTACGGTTGTAGATTTCGTTTCCGCCGTTGTTCGGTTGAAAGATTTCATTGAATATTCCTCGTTAGAACCGCCCCACCTTCTACGTAAACATTTATCATCAATGAAACATTAATATTCTGAAGGAGGTAACCAAATAGAAAGTGACAAAAATTTGTACGTTGTAAATCAGCCCAACTATACACCAATTTGTACTATAAACATTTTCTTCGACGTATATGAACCTAACCTCACGAAAAATTCTTTCAGACCGCTTAGACATCTTCTATTACACTATTTTAATAACAATCCACAACCTTGTAAAATTCCGTGTAGCCCTTATTAAGTGCATCATCAAACAATGTTTCATATTTAACTTACTGCATTTTGAAATACTTAAATATTTCCTAAGTAACCTTATTGTTACTTGTAAGTTCTAGATTTCCACTCGTATTAACTTTCTGAGCGTGTAACGTCCGTATCAATCTAAAATTTATTTCTCGCCATAAATACTCGATATATAATCGATACAAAAACCAGTGAAGACAAATGTCAATGATATAACCTTAAATTATCACGTTTCGTGATTTTATAAATATGGTGAATGATAATTGAACTATTTGATTTCCACTCGTATCAACTTTCTGAGCGTGTAACGTCCGTAACAATCTAAAATTTATTTCTCGCCATAAATACTCGATATATAATCGTTTTGTGATTTTATAAATATGGTAAATTTAATTTATCGAATTTACAATCATTTTTGAAACTATTCGTTAATATTATGAAGCAACTAAATCAATTTATCAACAAGGGAATGGAATAAAATTAAGTCCGAGTTTGTCATCTGTCATCTGTTAATCAATTGTCATCTACTATAGAAAGGCATTTCGATTTAAAGGGAATGTACAAAAGTGGAAACTAGTAGATTGACAACCAGTCGCCATATTGTGGTTATTTAAATTAAAATCATGGGTATAGTGGTGCTTTATTTCAATTTTGTTAGTTAAAAATATTCATTTCAATCGAAAAAGCGTTCGAAACAATCAATTCTATATAGACAAATTAAATATTTGTTTGTCCACTACGACGTTTCAAATCACGTTTTTCGAAAATGACCTATGTTGACAGGAAATATGATAGCTCGTTGAAAGATGACAGGTATGGATTTTAAAAAAGAAGATTGGAAAATATGGAGGTTTGTTCATTGTTTTACTCTGAAGATGATTATTCACAAATAAAAAGCGGACTATGAGTTTTGTTGAGGTTAGAAAACGATTTTTAAAATATTCCATTTCTGAAAATTTATATAGCACAAGTTGAAATAGATTATAGTATGTTTAATACCATAAAAATCAAAAGGGAAGCGTTGTGACCACTCCTGTTTCATTTATATAAAGAGGTGATTTTTCTGCAGGCTCTGAAGGACCTGGTGATAGGAATCAATACTGATGACTCGGTCTTGATTGCTGATGATTTATCGGTTTAGTTATAAACACAAAAAATCATATCTAGAAACCGAAAATTCTGTATTCGTTTTAACACGGTATTCATGGTTTTGACAATGTTGCAATAAAAAATAATTCACGTTGCGGAAAAACATTTTGGTGTATATATTTCAGCACACTTTTCCTCAATTTAAGGTTGTCGTTAGACTTTTCTATATAGTACAGGCAAATTAGGCGATTTTGAGCTAAAGCCTTAAATTAAATTGGGCAGTTTTGGTTTTCTACATAGTGGGAGGTTTTGGGATACTGAATAAGTCTAGCAACTCTCAACAAAATTACGGGTACGAATTTTCGAAATTTTTGGAATTGGAACTCAAAAAAACTATGAGGAATTCGAAAAAAAACTGCCATAATAAAAAATGTAGAGCACAAAATTTTCTACAAAAAAGTATTCCAGGTATTTGTACCTAACCTCAAAATTTTCACTTTAAAATGGGTTTCGAATCGAATCGCAAATTACTCGAAAACTAGGAGAAAATCAAAAAAAGTGCAGGAACAAAAAATGTACAGAACAAAATTCTCTACAAATTAGAATTCAAGCATTTTTTCCTAACCTCAAAATTGTCACCATAAAATGAATTTATGTAAAAACAGTTTGTGATCTCGAAAACTATGAGGATTTCGAAAATTTTCAAATTATTCGCATTTCAAATATTTTTTTGAGTCACAAGTCCCAAAATTTGGAAAATCTGTGCCCGTAATTTTTACTTGGAAGACTTATTTAGTCACAAAAAACCTCTAATAACTTGAAGTTGACTAGACAAATGGGACAGAAGTTAGTGTTAAAAAAATGTGAACCACTTAAAAAAGTGTGTAAGTGAAATGAATAAATATGAACAGAAGTGGGTGTAAGAAAATTAAGGGTAGTATCTAAGAAATTAATAAATTACTTACCTCTTCTTCAACGATTGCCAAATCTTCTTTTTAAAGACAAATATAACGAAAATAAGAACTCCGTACATGGCATTAGTGAAGTCAGACAAGTACCAAATAAACGTAGGAGTGTCACGTAACAATTTCTCGACTGTCCATGATATTAACTCCATAATCCAATTGATACCCATTGCAAACATCAGTTTTAAGTACAGGTTAAACCTTTAATCAAATTTAATACCAAATTATATAATTTGAAACCAATATATATATACTTGCAATAAGAAAAAAAAATGATAATCGGTGTTAAAACAGTGATCCTGGGCTTCCAAATCCAATTCGTTCAATATTTCCGTGTACAAAATCGATGCTGGACTATTTGTATAATGATAATGATCCATAATGTTTTTTACGACTATAATTTTGCTATTATTATTCCAAATTTTCCAAAATTTTGTTCATTTTACAGAAATTTGTGTTTTTATCATGAAAATTTATATTTTTGCTTACGATATGATGGCTACTTCCTATAACCAAGTTAGTCATCATGTCTGTTAATGCCTTGAGAGTTGTAAATATTTGAAGGACCACCAAATTAAAAAAATACTTTTTTTCAAGTGTTCAATTAAAAAGTTTCAATCAGAATTAACAAAATCCGTTTCGAATGTCAAAACGTCACTTGTCACTCACTTTTCACAGAATAAATTATCCAGCCTTGAAACATAGAGCTGTCAAATTGTAAGGTTGTGAACAATGACGTTTCTGCGAGAATCATAGAATTGATATTAAACATAGAGAAACTTATGTATGGGAGTTCGAATGGGCACGAAAAACTGTTAAAGAGTCAAGTGGTGGGAAAGAAGATTTTGATTTTATTAATACCCTGTCTATTTTTTATATTAACTCTATGTCGAATATACGTAATAACAATATATACAGAGTGATGTTTAGAAGTAGAATTACCAACTTACTTTTGTTTATCATCTTCGTATGACTTTTTGCTTTCTGTTTGTTTCAGCATCGATGTTTCTTTTTTAATTTGTTGAATTCGTACGGTGGTCAAAATGAAGAAAACAATGTTAATGCCGATGATGATGGCCATCGGTAGATAAAAGTAATAAAACGTCGGCATTCCGTCTAAAAATAATTATCAGTTTCTTGTCGTTATTAATTGATTTTTACTTACCTCCTAAAAAGCATCTGGGGTCCCCAATCTTTGGATAATAGTCGGCGTCTGGGGGTGAATGTGTATTCAATAATAAAACTATTCCCACGTGGATTATCGGCGTACCCCAAGCGTAAATACAATAAATAATGAATCTTTTTCTTTCAGCATATTTCTTTGACATCACTGTTCGCATTCCACTGAAAAAAATCAATCAAATGAATTTAATTTCTTCACCTAAGTATTTTGAACTCGTATCACCCTGTATAAATAAAACAATATACCTGAAAGCTAGCCACATGTCTATGCACATAACATTCATCCAAAAGAAGGACACCAGGAAGAAAAATATGATACAATATCCTAAAAAAAAAAATAAGGATGTAATTAGCCGCAAATTACATTTCAATTAGGTTGTGAATGATATCCAAATTAAAAAAAGTAGAATACGAAGATTTAGAGTTTGAAAATGCTCATCATCTTCACTGTTCACCAATGAAAACATCGAATCGTAAACTGTGGCCTCCAAGAGCTGTTTCGGTTTTGATGTTTCTGTCCTTGTATTATTGGTCTTATTGTTGCTTTTAAAATCGGTGCTTTTTTATTCTTATTTTGGGTATGGTAGCTGCTTGTCCCCATACCACTTCCAAGTCTTCATAATTGGTTATGTCGATTCCAACGTAGTTATAATTTGCATTTACTGGACTTATTTGATGTCATCATGCAAATGGTTTTGAATTGAATAAACCTCAAAGTTCATCTTGATTTTCCGTACATATCAATGTTTTTTTCTTTGCAACCTTTATCTAGCCGCACCTTTTGTATGACCCATTATTTTGTTGAATAATGTATCGAAAAGGAATTGTTCAAATGTACTAAGTAATGTTTCAATTATTCTATACTCACCCAAAATTTGACATGGCACAGGTTTGAATTGATACGGATACATTTGAATGGTAACCAAAGTAATATACGCAGCCAGTAAGGTGAATACGTAAGACATCAAGGCTTTTCTATGTAAGTTTCTTTCAGGTAAAATCAGGTACACCAGGAACGTGGCCAGAAGAAAAGGCATCGATATTATCATTCCTGCAAACAAATTTTCAAATTTATATTAATGAAATTTTGGTTTTATGAATAATTTTTTTTATTATAAAACAAGTTATTGTCTTCAGAGACTGGTAAACGTTTACCTACACTATCTGAAGACGATAACTTAGTTATAGAAACGCGTGTCAGTAATTGTAAGTGTTGGTGTAGTTGTAGTGTAAACAGTGTGTTTAATACGTGTAGACGAGTGTTTTAATAGTAAATATTTAAGAATATTGAACGTAGAATAAAATAAAATGTAACATGACTTGATCAAAGGTAAAAAAAGGTAATTTCATTGTTAATTTATCTTTCGTGATTATGTTTCATTAGCGATTTCTATGTCCTTCAAACTTATACCCACGTAAGATTTTATTACTATAACTAATACTACACTAATATCCACTAATTTAATTAATTTTCTTTTCATAGTCATAAAGGTCGTCTACAACTAATTGATGTCAGAAAATTAGAGTTTCCCAGACGTAATTGGTGCCACGATAAAATATTATGTAGTTAATCATATTTTTATTTTATTGCTCACTAAATTTCATCCTTTTTTTCATTTAGACGATGAATTGCTCAATTATACGAAAGATTTAGACAAGAAATTATAATAAAAAAGCTGATAATTAAATAGATGAAACTTTTTGTCACTTTTTCGAACAAAATTACTGACAGAAAAATTTTGATCTAAAAAGATAAATAAACCAAACGAATACGAAGTCTGGCTATTAAATAACGAGACTGCCCGCCTAGATAGCGCCTTAGAGTCACTATTATAGTAACGTTTTTAAAGCGAACGTGTTTTTTTGCCAAAAATCATGTTCGACGAAAAACAGCAGCAGCGTATCAATCTCAAATTTCTCGTTAAATTGAAAAAAACTCCGATTGAGTACTATGAATTGTTGCAACAGGCCTATGGGAACAATTCTCTATCTCGTGAAAAAACCATAGAGAAATGAAACAACCTGTCAGCTGATCGCATTTACTCGATCAGTTTCCGAACAACAACGAACGTGATTCGGGTTTCCGAACTGTCATAGTTTCCGAAAAATCCCTATTATAATGTATTTTCCTATGTTAATGTAGATTGTAATAAATTTATTGTCGCTTTCTCAAATTAATGAATATTAATAAATAAATTCCTTCGTAAAAACTAATCATATTGTTTATGTATGTTATTTATTTCTGTTTTTATTTACGTTTTTCGAAACACATATTATATATAAATGAAATTACTTACGATTCAAGGTTTAGTATAATTTTCCAGGAATTTAAATATATAGTAGAAAAATTTTTATGAATAATTCATTTTTCTGATTAGCTTATTCGTCGAGAGAAACATCTAAAATGTATCAAACTCGATATTTCGTGGGCTGTAAAAGCGGTTTCTTCAGACGATTAAATAAAAACAAACTTTTTTTTGGTATTGACTCGTCTCGAGCTTAGAAGAATTGCTTCGAGACTATAGACTAGATCGAAATATATTACACAATATAAAAACATACTACTGAATGTAGGATTGAACTTGAACAGAAAATGGTTAAAATTAATATTCAAAAATATGGATTTTAGCAAAATAGTGAATTATTATTAGGATTTTCTAATCAAGATAGAATATTAGGAACAAAATATGTATCCATTTTAAGTGTTTTAAATTTAAAAGGGATTTGAGGCTTTCAACTTCGTTATTGAATTAATTAGAGAAGTAGAAAATACAGAAAAACTATTAAATTTGTAATTTAGAATTTTTTCTCGTTTCACTTGATCTAATGGTCTATAAAGCATTCCAATCCAAACCCTTCTGAAGACATATACATCCAAAATCAACCCAATCCAATATTAACAATCATATTATATTATTCCGGATTGTTTTCACTGCATTACTTCTTATTTGTCACAAGTTATGATCAAACATAGTGATTTAGACAAGGATAAATAAATAAACAACAAAAAAATGATAAGATTTAGAAACACTGGACATTGTACTTTTGGCACAAGACTCCAGAAATAAAAAGTGACAACAAACAACTATTCGATCGAATGTTTGATCTGCTGGTGTCCTGCCTTGATAGAGAACCGACGTCAAATCCCGAAAAACGACATTATAGATCGAGGCTGCTCAAGCCCAGGCCCGCGGGCCACAAGTGGCCCGCACCAAATTCAAAAATCCCGCGGCGCACATTATGCATCCAGTAGTGCGCTGCATAAATTACATGCGTGCAAAAGCTCTAACAGACGTCAATCAGAGAATATGGAAATGTGCTGTGCAATGGCTTTCAAGGGGCAGCATGTTGAAACAAAAAATTTTTGAATATTTGTAGAAAAGAGTTTGTAAATAGCTAAAAATAACGATATACATTATCAAAACAAAATAACTTCATTTGATGTGATTAAATCAGATAATAGATTCTAAAATATGGAAAATTTTGTATTAAAGATCGATAATAGTTTTTGACCAGCGTGTAGAATTAAGCGTATTAAGCAATTTCTAGTAAATATGCTTTGAAATTCGTGCGAAATGCAGTTATTATAGTTTTGATTTCAATTGGCAAGTGATTGTGCACTTTTTTGCATTGTACTGTATTGAGCCTAATTTCGAACGTGGAGTAGGTAGAAAATGAACAAGCTCCACTCCACATTTGGAGTTTCATTTCAAATTGAAATAAAAGTTTAATAACTTGAACTGAATAACTTGCAAAATTGGTGAAGCAACCTAGTTTTTCTTTTTGAACTTTTTTGGGTTACCAAATCGAGGTGGGAAAATGTTTTGTTTGCCTTAAAGACAACAACGTAATAATACGTCACGAAAAAAATAATTTTTTCCGAGTTTTCGCGACGTATTAGTCAATTATACGTCTTTCTATGAAGTTTTTTTACATTTTTAAATAAGGGAGCATTCGATTAATCATTCCACCTCAATTATCCATTGATTTTGCACATTTTTTTTCTTCTAAAGAACAGACAATTTCTCAGAAACTTTCTCAGAGATAAAACCTCTGCCGACATGTTTTTTGTTCGGTGTAAACCCGCCTTAACGATCTGTATGAATAATTAATTAAAACTTTGTAAGATCCTAAAGGATTTTTTCTTGTTAATTACACCTAAAATGTCTTCTTCTGTATTTTTTATTGCAATAGTAATGAATTTAGTTACCTATGCAATTAGTTTCACGTGTGGGTTCCAAAGGTTCTCTTACAGTAGAAAAACAGAGAAAAGCGGAAAGATAATTCAACTCGTCCAAGCAATATTCGTCATTGCCGTAGAATTTATTGAACGTCGGGACCCAAAGCATCCCATTTTCTTGGAGGAAATAAGCGTCAGTTGGAATATCGGGATTCAATTTGAATATTTTACAAGATAATTCTCTGATTAGGAACTTGGTGGAATTATTAATAATCCCTATATAATTGTACTTATTTTTGTAAAGGGGCACTGAGAAAGGTTCACTGGAGTTACTTGGCAAACACTTTTTTTTAAATATTTGTCCCGGACCGCAGCATTTTCTAACGCAATTCACATTTTCGTCGCACTTATCGAAATGTCTCGAAACATCGACGGCACTAACAAATTCCAAGAAAATTAACAGGAAAATGAGATCATAAAAATACGTTGGTGTCATTGTTTATATCTGTAATTTTTTTATACGACATTTATTCAATAATCTATCACTCGAAAGCCATGAGGGAACTGGATATTCCGATCGGATAAGCTTTGTTTTTCACAAGTAATTGTGATTAAAAAAAAAAGCCAACGACAAGAAACGACTTCGAGCGAATATCGGAGTAGTACATGAGCCAACGCAACAGCCAATTAATTGCAAAAAGGTAAGGGAAGCGATGCGAAGAGGACGATCATTCGAAGTACATCAACGAAGAAATGATTAATCTACGGATAACCAGCGGCGTCGCGTGGTTCACAACGTAAGGTTGGGGTTGGGAGCTTGGCGTTTCCAATAATTGGTTATAATCAGTCATTTTTTAAGGTACTGAATTTGAATTTGATAAAATTGATGATATCTTTATTGGAATCGATACAACGATCGTTATAATAGATAATTTCATGCAAATTTTGGCCTCGGTTTCGGTTTAGATAGCCCATGCGCAAGGTCCAACTCTTTCCAACATATCGGCCGGAAATTAACGAATAAATGCTTCAATATTGGCTTCCAGAACGTCAATCGTTGCTAGTTTATCCCTATAAACATTAGCTTCAACATGGCCACACAAAAAATAGTCCAAAGAAGTTAAATCACCCGATTTTGGCCATTTTACGAGATGAACTGTTCACCGAAGGCGCCTCTCGATTTGGTAATTTTTTCGCGTGCCGTGTGGCATATGGTATCGTCTTGTTGAAACCAAATGTCAGGCATGTCCAAAACTTCCATTTTGGGCGAAAAAAAATCGTCAATCATCCCACGGCAGAGCTCGCCATTCACAGTAACGTTCCGACCATCGTCGCCCGATGATGCCGCAATCCACACCAAACAGTGACAAGCGATGCGAAGAGGACGATCATTCGAAGTACATCAACGAAGAAATGATTAATCTACGGATAACCAGCGGCGTCGCGTGGTTCACAACGTAAGGTTGGGGTTGGGAACTTGGCGTTTCCAATAATTGGTTATAATCAGTCATTTTTTAAGGTATTGAATTTCATTTTGATAAAAACCACAAAAAATTTGATAAAATTGATGATATCTTTATTGGAATCGATACAACGATCGTTATAATAGATAATTTCATGCAAATTTTGGCCTCGGTTTCGGTTTAGATAGCCCATGCGCAAGGTCCAACTCTTTCCAACATATCGGCCGGAAATTAACGAATAAATGCTTCAATATTGGCTTCCAGTGCGTCAATCGTTGCTAGTTTATCCCTATAAACATTAGCTTCAACATGGCCACACAAAAAATAGTCCAAAGAAGTTAAATCACCCGATTTTGGCAGCAATTTTACGAGATGAACTGTTCACCGAAGGCGCCTCTCGATTTGGTAATTTTTTCGCGTGCCGTGTGGCATATGGTACCGTCTTGTTGAAACCACACGTCAGGCATGTCCAAATCTTCCATTTTGGGCGAAAAAAAATCGTCAATCATCCCACGGCAGAGCTCGCCATTCACAGTAATGATCCGGCCATCGTCGCCCGATGATGCCACAATCCACACCAAACAGTGACTTTTTCGGGATGCATTGGTAGCTCTTGCGATACTTCTAGCTGGTCTTCACTCCGGATGCGGCAGTTTTGCTTGTAGATGTATCCATTCAACCAGAAATGGGCTTCGTTTGCCGGCGCCCATTCACCAAAAGTTAGACGTTGTGGGAGATCGCGTGGCTTCAATTCTTGCACCAGTCGTATCTTATAAGGTTCTACACCCAAATCCTTTCGCAAAATTTTCCTCGTAGAGGCCCAATTGCTGCAAACGACGTTTAATGTCCAATAGTGTAAACTGGGATCGAAATTTAATCACAAGCTTCCGAATAATTCCCTCGGTAGACCTTCTTCCAGGACAAGGGAGTCCTCTGAGTGCCAGCGACGCTTCTCGCTACCAATGTAGTACTTGGAACTGCAGTTTATTGAAATTCCTCTTTGTTGCAGAGGGAACAGTCTACTAGACATGGTTATCTTGACATGTAGGCGAATAGTAATTCTAATAATCAATTTGTACCACTACCACCGACTATAAATATTCAAGCTGCCACTTTAAGATATTTCCGATTCTAACTACTAAGTAAATATTTGGCAAAAGATAAGAGTTGATGGAAAAATAGCTCTGATATATACTGATACATATCATGTATACTTTTAATAAACTGAATGTTAATCTACTCCATTAGTGCCTGGTTAAATATTTTTGATACACTACGTATTTATTATTTGATGAACTCTTTTCCAGAAAAGTGGAAAACAACTATCAATCATAATGGAGTGTTTTGTGTACAGGGAAAAATTAATAACGTCGCGAATTTCGCGTGAAATTTGCCTACAAACGGCATTTATGAAAATAAAAACTCAAATCTTACTTTAAATGTCGATTTATCGGTTGGTGCTTCAAAAAAATCAAAGTGGAGAGAAAATTTTGGATCGAGACGATTCAGTAATTGCTTCGGAATCAAGGAGGAGCTTCTACAAGATTTTTCGGTGCGGTTTTTAGTATTTCGACCGGTACTTTAAGAGAATGTCAATTAAATATTAGAAAAAAAGATGAAACAGCGCTAGGAAGCAACCAATTTATTGGATTTGGAGCTGCGGCAGCCAAACGCTCTTAATAGCACATAAAAATCCAAAAAATTGAGGCAATTGTAACAACGATTCAAAATTAAGCACGTCAGAACGAAACTTGTGCCACCTAGTTCATACGAGGCAATTCCACGTGTTCCAGGGTCGTACTTTTATATTATTTCCACGTGAAAATTGTTTTTACAACTAAATAAATGGATTGTTTTGTAAATTTTTGGATTTTCAGGATAATATTTACGCAACTTTTCTTCAATTTCTTCATATTCATACAACAACGAAAACAGTTGTTTTTCTATCAATATTAATATTGATATATTTGTAGATTTAACTGGATTTGGATTTTAAACGAGCCTAACCTAACCTAAAAAATTTTTTTTCTCTTAAAATTATAGGTTAGAGCACAAATTTAGTTATGTGATAAAGTATGGCTTTACAATTCTAATTTTTAGATATTTTTCGGTTTTTACGTGATCGATACAAAGCGATAGTGTCCAAAATTAATTTAAATATTTAAAAAATTTGATAATTAAAGATATTTTTGAATAAAAAAAGGATTTTCAATTATAATTTTCATCTCGAAAGTTTCGTTATAATATAAAGTAAAGGTTGGTAATTCCACCCCTGTATAATGTAAGGTTGTGCACGAAAATTATAGAATTTCAAGATTATAGTTTCACTGAAATTTTAGTCACCATTTTTTAAGGGTGACGGCTCGAAAAGGGGTCGATCCATCTTAATTTCGTACGAGCTACCATCTCCTGAAACCCTCTTTGTATATCTTACAGCCACAACGAATATAATCAACGAATTACGAGTTTTCAAATAACATATATAACAAATTAGGAAATAATCCAAGGGAGGGTTCTTTAAATTTCGAAAAAAACACATTCAAACAAACACATAATTAGCAAAATCCTTAATAAATATAAATAACACCAAGACGCCAATCCATTTTCCAAATATTTTTCATGTTTCGACGAGAAGTCACTTCAACTTTCGATTCTAAAACGTCCTCTATCTAAACACCTACTGAAGATTGAACTCAAAGTAAATTTTAGACGGATTTTCATGTTTTAATAGAAGGGAAAATGGACGATGTCAATTGTTAGAGACAATACATACAGAAATAACAGACGACGTAGAAATAATTGAGAGAAAATCGAAACAAAACAAAAACAGAGTACAAACAATGGTTTATAAAATACTTAAAGACTTTCAAGGAATGAAATAAGGAAGAAAAAACAACAAGGTAAAATAATTTAGACACAAAGTTTGACAAATGGAGAGTTGAAGTTAAAAATTGAAGCTATAAGGAAGAAAAACACATTCAAACAAACAAATCATTAGCAAAATCCTTAATAAATATAAATAACACCAAGACGCCAATCCATTTTCCAAATATTTTTCATGTTTCGACGAGAAGTCACTTCAACTTTCGATTCTAAAACGTCCTCTATCTAAACACCTACTGAAGATTGAACTCAAAGTAAATTTTAGACGGATTTTCATGTTTTAATAGAAGGGAAAATGGACGATGTCAATTGTTAGAGACAATACATACAGAAATAACAGACGACGTAGAAATAATTGAGAGAAAATCGAAACAAAACAAAAACAGAGTACAAACAATGGTTTATAAAATACTTAAAGACTTTCAAGGAATGAAATAAGGAAGAAAAAACAACAAGGTAAAATAATTTAGACACAAAGTTTGACAAATGGAGAGTTGAAGTTAAAAATTGAAGCTATAAGGAAGAAAAACACATTCAAACAAACAAATCATTAGCAAAATCCTTAATAAATATAAATAACACCAAGACGCCAATCCATTTTCCAAATATTTTTCATGTTTCGACGAGAAGTCACTTCAACTTTCGATTCTAAAACGTCCTCTATCTAAACACCTACTGAAGATTGAACTCAAAGTAAATTTTAGACGGATTTTCATGTTTTAATAGAAGGGAAAATGGACGATGTCAATTGTTAGAGACAATACATACAGAAATAACAGACGACGTAGAAATAATTGAGAGAAAATCGAAACAAAACAAAAACAGAGTACAAACAATGGTTTATAAAATACTTAAAGACTTTCAAGGAATGAAATAAGGAAGAAAAAACAACAAGGTAAAATAATTTAGACACAAAGATTGACAAATGAAGAGTTGAAGCTAAAAATTGAAGCTATAAGGAAGAAAAACACATTCAAACAAACAAATCATTAGCAAAATCCTTAATAAATATAAATAACACCAAGACGTCAATCCATTTTCCAAATATTTTTCATGTTTCGACGAGAAGTCACTTCAACTTTCGATTCTAAAACGTCCTCTATCTAAACACCTACTGAAGATTGAACTCAAAGTAAATTTTAGACGGATTTTCATGTTTTAATAGAAGGGAAAATGGACGATGTCAATTGTTAGAGACAATACATACAGAAATAACAGACGACGTAGAAATAATTGAGAGAAAATCGAAACAAAACAAAAACAGAGTACAAACAATGGTTTATAAAATACTTAAAGACTTTCAAGGAATGAAATAAGGAAGAAAAAACAACAAGGTAAAATAATTTAGACACAAAGATTGACAAATGAAGAGTTGAAGCTAAAAATTGAAGCTATAAGGAAGAAAAACACATTCAAACAAACAAATCATTAGCAAAATCCTTAATAAATATAAATAACACCAAGACGCCAATCCATTTTCCAAATATTTTTCATGTTTCGACGAGAAGTCACTTCAACTTTCGATTCTAAAACGTCCTCTATCTAAACACCTACTGAAGATTGAACTCAAAGTAAATTTTAGACGGATTTTCATGTTTTAATAGAAGGGAAAATGGACGATGTCAATTGTTAGAGACAATACATACAGAAATAACAGACGACGTAGAAATAATTGAGAGAAAATCGAAACAAAACAAAAACAGAGTACAAACAATGGTTTATAAAATACTTAAAGACTTTCAAGGAATGAAATAAGGAAGAAAAAACAACAAGGTAAAATAATTTAGACACAAAGATTGACAAATGAAGAGTTGAAGCTAAAAATTGAAGCTATAAGGAAGAAAAACACATTCAAACAAACAAATCATTAGCAAAATCCTTAATAAATATAAATAACACCAAGACGCCAATCCATTTTCCAAATATTTTTCATGTTTCGACGAGAAGTTACTGCAAGTTTCGATCGATTCTAAAACGTCCTCTATCTAAACACCTACTAAAGATAGAACTCAAAGTAAATTTTAGACGGATTTTCATGTTTTGATAGAAGGAAAAATGGACGATGTCAATTGTTAGAGACGATACATAGAGAAATAACAGATGACGTAGAAATAATTGAGAGAAAATCGAAACAAAACAAAAACAGAGTACAAACAATGGTTTATAAAATACTTAAAGACTTTCAAGGAATGAAATAAGGAAGAAAAAACAACAAGGTAAAATAATTTAGACACAAAGATTGACAAATGAAGAGTTGAAGCTAAAAATTGAAGCTATAAGGAAGAAAAACACATTCAAACAAACAAATCATTAGCAAAATCCTTAATAAATATAAATAAAACCAAGACGCCAATCCATTTTCCAAATATTTTTCATGTTTCGACGAGAAGTCACTTCAACTTTCGATTCTAAAACGTCCTCTATCTAAACACCTACTGAAGATTGAACTCAAAGTAAATTTTAGACGGATTTTCATGTTTTAATAGAAGGGAAAATGGACGATGTCAATTGTTAGAGACAATACATACAGAAATAACAGACGACGTAGAAATAATTGAGAGAAAATCGAAACAAAACAAAAACAGAGTACAAACAATGGTTTATAAAATACTTAAAGACTTTCAAGGAATGAAATAAGGAAGAAAAAACAACAAGGTAAAATAATTTAGACACAAAGATTGACAAATGAAGAGTTGAAGCTAAAAATTGAAGCTATAAGGAAGAAAAACACATTCAAACAAACAAATCATTAGCAAAATCCTTAATAAATATAAATAACACCAAGACGCCAATCCATTTTCCAAATATTTTTCATGTTTCGACGAGAAGTCACTTCAACTTTCGATTCTAAAACGTCCTCTATCTAAACACCTACTGAAGATTGAACTCAAAGTAAATTTTAGACGGATTTTCATGTTTTGATAGAAGGAAAAATGCACGATGTCAATGGTCAGAGACGATACATAAAGAAATAACAGACGACGTAGAAATAATTGAGAGTAAATCGAAACAAAACAAAAACAGAGTACAAACAATGGTTTATAAAATACTTAAAGAATTTCAATCCATTTTCCAAATATTTTTCATGTTTCGACGAGAAGTTACTGCAACTTTCGATTCTAAAACGTCCTCTATGTAAACACCTACTAAAGATTGAACTCAAAGTAAATTTTAGACGGATTTTCATGTTTTGATAGAAGGAAAAATGGACGATGTCAATTGTTAGAGACAATACATACAGAAATAACAGACGACGTAGAAATAATTGAGAGAAAATCGAAACAAAACAAAAACAGAGTACAAACAGTAGTTGATAAAGTACTTAAAGAGTTACAAGGAATGAAATAAGGAAGAAAAAACAACAAGGTAAAATAATTTAGACACAAAGATTGACAAATGAAGAGTTGAAGCTAAAAATTGAAGCTATAAGGAAGAAAAACACATTCAAACAAACAAATCATTAGCAAAATCCTTAATAAATATAAATAACACCAAGACGCCAATCCATTTTCCAAATATTTTTCATGTTTCGACGAGAAGTCACTTCAACTTTCGATTCTAAAACGTCCTCTATCTAAACACCTACTGAAGATTGAACTCAAAGTAAATTTTAGACGGATTTTCATGTTTTAATAGAAGGGAAAATGGACGATGTCAATTGTTAGAGACAATACATACAGAAATAACAGACGACGTAGAAATAATTGAGAGAAAATCGAAACAAAACAAAAACAGAGTACAAACAATGGTTTATAAAATACTTAAAGACTTTCAAGGAATGAAATAAGGAAGAAAAAACAACAAGGTAAAATAATTTAGACACAAAGTTTGACAAATGGAGAGTTGAAGTTAAAAATTGAAGCTATAAGGAAGAAAAACACATTCAAACAAACAAATCATTAGCAAAATCCTTAATAAATATAAATAACACCAAGACGCCAATCCATTTTCCAAATATTTTTCATGTTTCGACGAGAAGTCACTTCAACTTTCGATTCTAAAACGTCCTCTATCTAAACACCTACTGAAGATTGAACTCAAAGTAAATTTTAGACGGATTTTCATGTTTTAATAGAAGGGAAAATGGACGATGTCAATTGTTAGAGACAATACATACAGAAATAACAGACGACGTAGAAATAATTGAGAGAAAATCGAAACAAAACAAAAACAGAGTACAAACAATGGTTTATAAAATACTTAAAGACTTTCAAGGAATGAAATAAGGAAGAAAAAACAACAAGGTAAAATAATTTAGACACAAAGTTTGACAAATGGAGAGTTGAAGTTAAAAATTGAAGCTATAAGGAAGAAAAACACATTCAAACAAACAAATCATTAGCAAAATCCTTAATAAATATAAATAACACCAAGACGCCAATCCATTTTCCAAATATTTTTCATGTTTCGACGAGAAGTCACTTCAACTTTCGATTCTAAAACGTCCTCTATCTAAACACCTACTGAAGATTGAACTCAAAGTAAATTTTAGACGGATTTTCATGTTTTAATAGAAGGAAAAATGGACGATGTCAATTGTTAGAGACAATACATACAGAAATAACAGACGACGTAGAAATAATTGAGAGAAAATCGAAATAAAACAAAAACAGAGTACAAACAATGCCAATTCATTTTCGAAGTATTTTTCATGTTTCGACGAGAAGTCACTTCAAGATTCGATTCTAAAACGTCCTCTATGTAAACACCTACTGAAGATTGAACTCAAAGTAAATTTTAGACGGATTTTCAGGTTTTAATAGAAGGAAAAATGGACGATGTCAATTGTCAGAGATGATACATAGAGAAATAACAGACGACGTAAAAATAATTGAGAGGGTTGATAACAACTTATCTGGGGGTTTTGATAGATTAAGTCTAAAATTAAATATAATCGATTCGATTTCATAAAAGCTGATGGTGATTGTTAAAACCAATGATTAAATACCTGTTTTATTAAATTCCCTGGCAAGATAATAGGGGTCGTCCAACGTATAACACAAATAAACTGATAAACCTTCATCTTCATCCACGCAAAATCTATCATTCTGGTAGTATTTATATTTGGAATTTGGATAGAATAACGTCCCGTTTTCTTGTACGTAAAACTTTTCGTCCGGATTACCGTTATCCATTTTGAAATATCTGTACAACTTCCCTCGGTTACACCCCAACAAACCCACCGTAAAATTTGTTTCATCGTAAATCTTCGATTCGTTCATATACACAGGTACGGAAAAATTCAGATCCGCAGTTAAGTTTCTAACGCAGACGTTCTTGTCGGTACCGAAAATCGCGTCTTCCTCGTGGTATAGGTAGTATCCTAATTGACAACATTTTCTTATACAAATTCGACTGTCTTTGCATCCGCAGAGTTCGAAGACGTTCGATGTATAGTTGGTGTAAGATGTAGTACCGGTTAGATCGCATAAATCCAAAGTAGAACTATTTTCGAGAAGAAAAAACGAATAAACAATAAAAATATCGAATCGTGTCACCATTCTCGGTATAATTAGATAAACTGAATTTGTTATTTTAATTGATTGAATGTTGTTAAGTGGCATCTGTTTCATGATGTTATCAAATTTATGTTCGACCATGCGGTTGAACAAGAATCAAGACTTAAATTCAGCAAATTACCGATTCAACATCGTATATGAAATTATATCTGATATATCGGCGTGAATTATATAGTTAACAATTCGTTACTTTTACAGGGACAATCTGTATAATCTGAAAATATCAAAAATTAATATTTCGATAGATTTTCTAGCAGAAAGGTCTGTTTGTTCAACTCGAAAAAATTTATGGTTTAGGAGATATTTAGATTTTTAAATCGTTGTACATACCAAGTTAACGATCCGTAACTTTTACAGGGACAACCTGTATAATCTGAAAATATCAAAAATTAATATTTCGATAGATTTTCTAGCAAAAAGGTCAATTTGTTCAACTCGATAAAATTGATGGTTTAGGAGATATTTAGATTTTTAAATCGTTGTACATACCAAGTTAACGATCCGTAACTTTTATAGGGACAACCTGTACAATTTAAAAATATCAAAAATGAATATTTCGATAGATTTTCTAGCAGAAAGGTCAATTTGTTCAACTCGATAAAATTTATGGTTTAGGAGATATTTAGATTTTTAAATCGTTGTACATACCAAGTTAACAATCCGTAACTTTTACAGGGACAACCTGTACAATTTAAAAATATCAAAAATGAATATTTCGATAGATTTTCTAGCAGAAAGGTCAATTTGTTCAACTCGATAAAATTTATGGTTTAGGAGATATTTAGATTTTTAAATCGTTGTACATACCAAGTTAACGATCCGTAACTTTTACAGGGACAACCTGTACAATTTAAAAATATCAAAAATGAATATTTCGATAGATTTTCTAGCAGAAAGGTCAATTTGTTCAACTCGATAAAATTTATGGTTTAGGAGATATTTAGATTTTTAAATCGTTGTACATACCAAGTTAACGATCCGTAACTTTTATAGGGACAACCTGTACAATTTAAAAATATCAAAAATGAATATTTCGATAGATTTTCTAGCAGAAAGGTCAATTTGTTCAACTCGATAAAATTTATGGTTTAGGAGATATTTAGATTTTTAAATCGTTGTACATACCAAGTTAACGATCCGTAACTTTTACAGGGACAACCTGTACAATTTAAAAATATCAAAAATGAATATTTCGATAGATTTTCTAGCAAAAAGGTCTGTTTGTTCAACTCGATAAAATTTATGGTTTAGGAGATATTTGGATTTTTAAATCGTTGTACATACCAAGTTAACGATCCGTAACTTTTACAGGGACAACCTGTACAATTTAAAAATATCAAAAATGAATATTTCGATAGATTTTCTAGCAGAAAGGTCAATTTGTTCAACTCGATAAAATTTATGGTTTAGGAGATATTTAGATTTTTAAATCGTTGTACATACCAAGTTAACAATCCGTAACTTTTACAGGGACAACCTGTACAATTTAAAAATATCAAAAATGAATATTTCGATAGATTTTCTAGCAGAAAGGTCAATTTGTTCAACTCGATAAAATTTATGGTTTAGGAGATATTTGAATTTTTAGATCGTCGTTCGCCGTAAAGAAATATTGTCAAAAAAATTATCGTAAATTGTAATTATTTATTACAAACATTTCTAACTAAACTTCATACTGTCGAACATCATGTTATTTACGTAAGGAAAAAATTGGAATGTAGGAAAATTTAGTTGGACACACTTGCGGAAGTTTATTTTATTGATCATTTCGTTTTTTGGATTTACCACGTTTATCCATTGTATTTAAGTCGGGGAAACGTGGTGGCCATGCAAATGGTCCGGATAAACCACCAATTAGTGGTTTCGTCGCACATTTACCACGTGTCTCTGCGAATGTTTGGAGGAATAGCACATAACATGGAGGGGAAATCATTTTGGAGAAATTCTAAGTATCGCTGACCATTCAGGTTATTAATAAAATAATATATTAGGATGACGAAATTTTTTATACGTATTTTCAATAAATAATTACAATTTATGATAATTTTTTTGAGAATGTTACTTTATGGCGAACGACAATTTAAAAATCTACATATCTCCTAAACCATAAATTTTATCGAGTTGAACAAAGAATACTTTTTTGTTAAAAATCGTTGGTAGAATCATTTTTGCTATCTTTAGATTATACAGGTTGTCCCTGTCAAAGTTACGGATTGTTCGAATGTATAATATAGGAAATATACTTAAATATAAGCTCCGATTTCGCAACTTTGAAGGCCTGTAACTCGTTTTTTATGTCACAGCATTATTTTCACGTCATCTACTCAGTTCCGGAACACCCTTAGATTTTGAGGCACGAGTACGATTTCCGTGACGTCTCGATTTGTCTACGCCATTTTGTGAATCAACTCAAAATAAATTGAAAATAAAGAATAAAATTTTTCGATATCTCGCTTCGTTTTCGAGATATCGATACTTGAAGTTGGAAAAATTTATTTTTATTTAATATTTGTATATACCAACCTAACCTAACCTAACCTAACCTCACATTTTTTATAGCCAAAATTGTGTAAAAAAGTTTTTCTTCGCGTGAGTATTATTTTAGTTTTATTATTTTTTTTAGGGGGGGTTTCGCCCCCTCACCATTCATATTGAATTTGAAGTGGTAAAATAATCATTTGAAACGAAGTATCGAACGCCATCTGTTCAATAAAGCTTTGAACTAACGTTTGATTATAACTTTAAGTATCGCGATATCTCGAAAACGAAACGAGATATCGAAAAATTTCATTCTTCATTTTCAATTTATTTCGGCCTAATTAAGTTAAATCGCGGCGCCACGGAAACCGTACTCTCCCCGATTTCGAACACGAGCTATAACTAACCTGAAGTAGCAACAAATCCATCAAAAGATGTTTGGTTTTGAACGCAAGCTATGGCAATGTAATTATCTCCATTTTTAATCAAACAATAATCGTCCATTTCGAAATGAACGTCGTCCCATATCAATTCGCCATCAACAATCCTGAAATCATCGTTAATAAGTACTCTAGTTTTTATTTTGTCGCATATCTGATTATCCGGTACCACTATGATACTGTAAACCGAAAAAGCACTGTAAGGAGTGTCCGAAGATTTATCTGCTACACAAGTCCTTGTCGTCATGTTCATAACCTCACCCTCGTCGCAACACTTCCGAATACATTGTTTAACGTTACATATACAACCTCTAATCGAGTCACCTTGAACGAAATAATTTTTTTCGGTGTAAGTGATATCATCTTTGGTTATGTTAGTACCAGAACGGATCCCGTCCGTAATGTCAACACTATTTTCACAAACAGACTCGTCACAAACGCCGTAAGTTTGTAGCAAACCGATTAATAAAAACACTACGACAAACATCTTTTTCAATCCAGTTCCGACCAAGAAACCATTAAACTCGAATTACCGAAAGATTATTAGTAAATTATCTATAAGATAGGACAGATAAGAAAAGACAGTTATATAAAAACGTACGACTTATCATTTGTTGATTCATTAACGAACTGTGAAATATGACTGCAAAATTTCGTTGGGAAAAATGGTGAATAGACGTTAAATAAATATTTGATGTCATTTCCAAGGAAATACCTATTTCAGTTTATTTAGAAAACAATGTCGATTACGGCGAGACAAAATTTCAACAGTTCGGTAAATTAAATTCGATTTAAAAAATCCAATTTGGAATTTGTTTGCTTTAGAATAACATTTGAAATAGATAAAATACGATGAATGTCTGAAAACATATCGACAATAAGTTTTTTTCCACTGAATTGAGTTTCTAATGATTAACCATGATAATTAGTAAATAGAAAAAAAACAACAACTTTCCTACAAAAATAATAAAAGATTAACAATATTTTTGGAAAATAAAATCGACAAAATGAGGCGTTTGATCACGTGACATTAAACAGTAATCAAAAAAAGCGTGACGTCACGTAGCCAAGGTTACCAAAATAATACTAGAAGGTTTGTGACATGCGCGTGTTTTTGTAAACAAATGATCAGCTGCTAGAACAACAGCAACGTCATTATGTTTTATTTTTATGTCAAACAGAACTCGTTATGTTCGAGTTATGAGGATGTGTGTTATCTCGTGCTGATCTGCCTTATACAAACGAATATATTTCTAACTAACACAACTGTGTAGAACCGGTGACGTCACTTGTCTACCGCGCATCTTGTTATTATCACTAACCTTCTATTATTCTAGTAACCTTGGTTGTAGCTGTCATTTTCGTATAAAGTAACCAGGTTATTTCGAGTTATCGGCAATTATTGTTAAATTAATAAAGTTAGTTTTTAGTTTAGTCTTGAAAGACAGGTGTAATTTGCTATGGAATCAAGATTTAACAAAGCAAACTGCAGTAATTTGCCCAAAATTAACGCCGTTATACTTAACTGATTTTGAGGTTAGCGAATACAAAATTTCAATAACTTTAACTTAATTAAATAATGAGATTTTATATGTTATGTGTGGTATATTATGGTAGATTTTGCAAAATTCATTACTTTTACTATATATTTATAAATAGATACATCAAATTTTGTTTCCTACTTACATCAGAATGATCTTCACGGAATTTTTTTCTTTATTGTTTGGAACGTATATGAATAATTTGTCTGGCGTTTTTATCATTGTACTTTCACATTGGGACACTTTACAGTATTCGTATATAATACGAGAATTTATTATTTATTAAAGGACACAATTGACTGTGATAAACAAACACAGCTGTTTCGCGAAATGGGAAGTCATTCAAGACGCCATGACAGTCTTGGCCTTTTTCGCGGTCAATTCAAACTTCATTTCTAAAACCTCAAAATACTAACGTAAAAAATCTATTTTTCTTGAAATAATATATTTTTGGGGTGAAATAGATAGTAAGCTATAGTTTTAAACTAATTTCCAAATCAATAGTCATGCATCGTGTGGTACAGGCTTAATAATTGTCGTGTAACGTTCTTTTTTCAGTTAGGTTAGGGCGCTTGTGTACGTCCGTTTTTTTTACCGGACAAAATCGGTCTGATGTCCGGTGTATGTACGCACATCATTATAAATCAACGAATCCGGCAACAAAAAGCGGAATATCAGGATGTTATTTATTTATTTTGAAAATATCAACCGGATTTTCCAAACTAATATTATTAAACCGGTTAGATAATAAACCTCGATTCATGTTTGTACGTAAAAGTTTTATGACAGGGTCGGATTAAAGAAATACTAACCATTAACAAGTTATTTCCCATAAATTTTTTTATCGATACCTTGTGAAATGTAAGACTTGCCTAAGAAAACTTTCTGATAGTTCCTTGGAGCTTGTGGATTGTCACATGCTAGGAGTTTTTATCCATTTCCATAGAGACTATCTTGAGAGCGGGCAGCTATCCATATATCACAGTTTTATCCAAAATAACACAGAAAACTATTTTTCAATATTTACTACTGCTAGTTTTGGTCTAATGATAAGCTCGCTAAAGCAGGGGCAGAAAAGCCATTCATGGGATCCGAACCCTTCTTTGGTATCAGCCACAAAACAATGGAAAAAGTTTTGGAAAAGGGGATAGGAGCAAAACCAATTATTGGAACAACCTACAGGGGTTGAGACAGACAAAGACTCTTCTTGGAAACTATAACCAGAGAAGATCTGCTGGAAGTATCAACGTAAGAACAATCTACGAATATTAACAAGAATTCTATCGGGGAACTGTTGCCTCAAATGCGACGTGCAGATTTGTGATGACGAAGATAACAGTCATTCCACATTCTAGACTTTTTAAAAGGAGTGGGATTGAGGGATCAGTTTGAAACAGCGTACTCGCGTATTATTAATAGGTAGTACGTGAATAGTACGTGAATAGTGCGTTCGATGTAAAATAATCTTGCGTTTAAACAATGTGTACCATTGAACTTACCGTACACTGAACCAGTACTTCTTTCAGGATCGTTCTCCAAACAAAGAATAATCCCGATATCGGTATTTTCGTTAATATGGTCGACACAAAAATTTTCGTACGTAATATCGGTCACATTATATTCCGAACTTAAGAAAATATTTAAATTGCCGTTTTCATCGAAATCAATTACATCCGCGGATATGTCGACAGGAACTTTTCCGTCGGAACATTCATGTCCGAAAAGAAGACAGTAATCTAGCCCGGTGTCGAATTCGAAGAGGACATCGTCGGGAACGCAAGAATAATTTGATGTGAACATAAAACCTAAAGGACAACATTTTCTCAAATACATTTGGCAGCCGGAAACGACGTTAATCACCAATAGAAATAGCATGCGAGAATATCGATTGATTGGAGTCGGTGCCATCGCGGTAAACTTTTACAAAAGACTAAAAATTAAAAACATAATCCATTGTGATCGAGAATTCCCGTTTGTTTATTTTATTAACGAGAATATTTACTCATATTTCATGAAAATGTTTGAAGTGTCGGAGAAAAATATGAAGGTTATGTAATGGGCATACCAAAAGGAACCGATTATTCATAGAAGGTTTTTTTGTTTGATATTGTCAATAAGTTTTATGTTTAAAATAATTCGTTCCGAGAATATCCTCGTTCTTTTGTAAATGAAATTACAAGGCCATCTTACATTTGTTCAACGACGAAATAATACATAAGTTTACACCAGTTAAATAACTCGATTAAATACTTTGGAAAGGAGAAAAATAATTAATTAAACTTGTCAAACTATGAAGTACCCAGTATCCGTGTACAAGCTGCCTTAAATACTAAATAAATAAATAAAAAATGATAAAATCGGTAGACAGGAGATACTTTGATTTAGTTAACTATATGATTAACAAATCCTAATGATTCCCATCAGGAATAGTGAGATAATTCTGGATTTTTTAAAGCAATAACTCAAAAATATGATTAACAAGAGTCGCGCATCTTCGAAATATAGTTTAAAACCTGTTTTATTACAATGTGTGTCTAGTAGCCAATAAGGGACACTTGGAATCACTTAACTATGAGGTTAGTTCCCATTAGGAGTGGTTAGTGAACAAGTACTAAATCTTATCGTATAAAAAAACTATAAATAACCGATAGACAAAAGATATTTATGGTTCTTTAGAGTCACATTTAAAAAAGACAAAAATTAGTTTAATGGAAGGTAAATATGGGACACTTTGTATCATTTAACTATATAATTAAGAGATCCTAATGGTTCCCAACAGGGTGGTGAGATAATTCACGTACTTAAGACAGTTTGTACACTAACCACTCCTAATGGGCACCAACCTCATAGTTAAGTGATTCCAAGTGTTCCTTGACACTTGAAAGAGTGTTTCGAATTCTCGTCGAGTTGTGAGCTTTGTCGTTAGGACCAAGAGAGTGTGATCTGAGCAATTGTAACGAATGATGAAACTATAGACCCGCGCCAAAAAAAGCGGCTATTATATTTTATCCAGAAAAGGCATGGCAAAATCAGCCGAAGTGCGCAGAAATTGAACAGCCATCATATGGATCTGATCTGGCCCCGTTCGACGTCAATAGACGTCAGAAAACATCAATTAGCATGAAGTAACAATCGGCTTCAATGGATTGTTGATCGAAAATATCTGACAAAAGTAGACGCCAATTCACCTGGATGTATAAGAATTGATGTGATTCGACTGCAATCGGCGTCAACAGACTTCTAAACATTTCAATCGACCTCAATCGGCTTCAATGGATTGTTAATCGAAAATATCTGACAAAAGTAGACGCCAATTCACCTGAATGTATAAGAATTGATGTGATTCGACTGCAATCGGCGTCAACAGACTTCTAAACATTTCAATCGACCTCAATCGGCTTCAATGGATTGTTAATCGAAAATATCTGACAAAAGTAGACGCCAATTCACCTGAATGTATAAGAATTGATGTGATTCGACTGCAATCGGCGTCAATAGACTTCTAAACTTTTCAATCCACCTCAATCGGCTTCAATGGATTGTTAATCGAAAATATCTGACAAAAGTAGACGCCAATTCACCTGGATGTATAAGAATTGATGTGATTCGACTGCAATCGGCGTCAACAGACTCCTAAACTTTTCAATCGACCTCAATCGGCTTCAATGGATTGTTAATCGAAAATATCTGACAAAAGTAGACACCAATTCACCTGGATGTATAAGAATTGATGTGATTCGACTGCAATCGGCGTCAACAGACTTCTAAACTTTTCAATCGGCTTCAATGGATTGTTAATCAAAAATATCTGACAAAAAGTAGACGCCAATTCACCTGGATATATAAGAATTGATGTGATTCGACTGCAATCGGCGTCAACAGACTTCTAAACTTTTCAATCGACCTCAATCGGCTTCAATGGATTGTTAATCGAAAATATCTGACAAAAGTAGACGCCAATTCACCTAAATGTATAAGAATTGATGTGACAATAGACCTCAATCGGCTTCAACAGTGACGATGAAATGAAATAAGTGGTGTATGAACATTTTGAGTAAAGATTCTTCACATTTTTATAATGACATAGACCACCATCCGTAATGAAGTCTATGCCTCAATGAATACGGCCTTTAAAGACATGATCTCTCGTAGTTAAATATTAAAATTGCAGATAAACTAAGTTTGAAATAAATTGTATAATTTGACATTCGCAATATTGCCAAATTAATTATTTTTTCGTATTGTTGGGTAATTTGGTTTTTAAAACAAATACTCTGTATGTAGTGCCATGAAATGCTTCCCCTCTAAACTATAGCGTACGAAACACGCCCAATTACATATAGTAAATATTTATCCTGCACCTCTCATAGAAAGATAATTGATTAAATTTTCAAATCTATAGCTAGGTAGCAATTAATTATCCTAATTACTGAACTGTTGATTGAATCTTACGCTAATGGTATAAATATGAGGTAGGAGAAAAAAAAATAGCAAAGCGTTGGCGTGAATCATGTCATGTAGTCAAAAAAAAAGCGTCTCAATGACGTAATGTGATTTAGAAGAAAATATTAATGTTTACAGGGCAAATTCACTAGTTTACATCAACAAGAGTAAGAATTTTGACATATGTAAAAAGCAAGCCTAGAAGATTACATTTTTTTTTCAAATCTAGTTCCAGAAAGAACCCCAACTTTAGTCGGAAGAAGTAGAAAGTTTGACAAACGACAAAGTGAAAGCGTATGCGCGGTAGTTTAATAACGACCTCTACTGCGCAGTCCAATTTCCGCCATATTGGCTGCCACCAGCTGACTGATTTATATTTATTTACATTGAGTTTATAGAGTAGTAATTGAAATTAAAATGACTTCTAGTTTGCATGCACAAATAACAATACGAATTATAGAGGTAAAGATATCAGTTTCCATAGATTTCCCACAAAAGATGTTAAATTATTTAACGAATGGAAAAAAGTTTGTGGAGAAAGACAACTTAACCTCCAACACGGTAAGTGTTTACAAGTTTATCCTATATTTTTTTGGTGGTTGATTTAACATTAATCAAATATTTATTATTTGAATTTTAATCATTTAAAAAAAATTGCTACGTGCAAAACCACGCGCACTTGATTGTTAGTGGAGATACAAAAATCTATGTGTTATCCGAAGTGCAGTTGTTTTATTAATAAATTGTTAAAAAACACACGATGCATTTTATTTATTATCTAATTATCCTTGTTAAACGAAAAAAATTAAAACATATTTATTCTTTACATGGTAAAAAGTTTTGTCTATTCAATCTATTCAAAATTATTGAATTCACATTAATTTGAGAACTGTTTTTATTGAAATAACTTCCAACCAAGCCCAATTTACCATTTACTAAATTAATTTTTCACAGTTTTGTATCACATTCGTAACAACGTTTTGTTCATAAGAATCTTAAAACGAAAAGATTCAAATTCCCGCATTTAATTGATTGGCCAGAAAAACAATATGGCCGATAGTGGGACATCTCATTGGCTGTGGCTATCCGGTTGCGCAAGAACACACCTTGTAGTCTTTACATCATGTTAGTAACGATGAATTCCGATATTGCAGTTCTAGTAACGATTTAATTAAGTAAGCAGATTTGTAAGTTGTAATTTAGAACTATTGGTTATTCGTACAGAATACAGTATATAATTATCTTCAGACATATATAATGATATGTAATACTTCTATATGGACAGTTTATTTAAGTGTTAATTGTTGAATAACGACATTAGAAACGTCACTTTTGTCAAACATGAAAATTACGCATAAAAAATTGTTTTCACAATATGTCGAGTTGCAATTTGTATTATAATTGATACAAACAATGGGTTGTTACAGCCCCCACGGACAATTACGCCCTTCAATTATATTATTGTGTTTTAATTAGATGACGTTGTTTTCAAAACAAAATTATAACAAACAATGTTCGCGTGTTTTCAATTAAGGAATAGAGGTGGGCCCTAAAATAACAGTTTTATAAATGGGATAACAGAATATAGAATAGGAATTATTATATTGAAAAGAAAGTCCATTAAAGTGTCTCATATACCATTTTGAAACTAAGAATTTCGTAAAATTACTGATTTTCCTTTGTTTGCATGCAATATTTTCTTTCAGTCTATATTATATATACCTGGGTACAAAAAATATTGACTGCGCCGTGGAGTACTGTTTAAAAATCGATCAAGAAGCTTCTCCTGGAGAGTTTGGAGCTAAGAACAGGACGAAATCACGGAGTTTAAATGTTTAAACACGGGCTAGTGTTAGAAATAAGTAGAAAGGCCAATCATGGACAAGTCTATAGGTAAAAAAAAATAACATACCGACGGTTGGAAGAATGTTTGATTTTTCCTCAATATCAAACTCACAAATCACAGCTTTCAACTTGAAACCTTGAAGGAAATCGTAGTCCACGCAATAATTTAAAGGTGAATACATCTTATAAGACCAGTCGACTTCATCAACAGCGTACAAAGAACCGTTCGACTGCAGGTAATATTCCCCCCGAGGTACCAAACCAAATTTGTCGTTTCTACAAGGATTACCATAAATATACCATAAATTCTCGGGGGATCTTACCGGATTTGTAAAATTATAGTATTGAAAATTGGTAAAGGTTTTACTGTTGACACATTCGCGACCGTTTAAATGTTGATCATTTCCACAACACTTTTGAACACAAATTTTCATATGACACACGCACCCGCGAGTTGTGTCGTTCACTACGTCATAATCTTCCGGTTCGAAGACCATCCCGTACATTTCTATAACACCATTCGTAACGACGCCTTCAGTAATATCGACACTTAATTCTTCAGGACACTTGTGACTAACAACAGATAAAATAGTTGTTAATACAAGAAAATTACGAAAAATTAGAACAATCGTGTTTATTTGAGATTAATATTGATAGAAACTAATCATTTTGTCATGTGAGGGCTTGTGTTAATGTAAGAAAACGATTAATCAACGTATTTATTTATCCATTAAAATGAACACTAATGGATTTGGAATACTCTAAATGACGTTCAAATTTTAGAAAGTGGGGTTTATGATAATTACCAAATGTTTAGGTGTTTCGAATAAAGGTAGCACATTGCTGTACTGTAGTGTTTGAGAAAGAAAAAAAGAAACTTACAGAATGAACTTCCAAGTCATAGATTTGGAAATTATCTTTTTGGTTTGGATGTTCTGGTATCAAAAAGGCTTTTCTCTAACTCGAAACCTTTCTGCGGCAACTACAAGAGATAGTTTAAGGACTAGATCATTCTACAAGGCTCTATCGTGACTTAAATCACGAATTTAGACTAGGACTAGTACAAATCAGGATCTTTTAATCGCTTTTTAGTAGGATAAGGGATAGTTTTATGTTTTTGGATAGATCTAGTATCAGAATGAACTTCCAAGTCATAGATTTGGAAATTATCTTTTTGGTTTGGATGTTCTGGTATCAAAAAGGCTTTTCTCTAACTCGAAACCTTTCTGCGGCAACTACAAGAGATAGTTTAAGGACTAGATCATTCTACAAGGCTCTATCGTGACTTAAATCACGAATTTAGACTAGGACTAGTACAAATCAGGATCTTTTAATCGCTTTTTAGTAGGATAAGGGATAGTTTTATGTTTTTGGATAGATCTAGTATCAGAATGAACTTCCAAGTCATTGATTTGGAAATGATCTTTTTGGTTTTGATCCTCTGGTATCAAAAAGGCGTTTCCCTAACTCCAAACCTTTTTTTGGCAACTACAAGAAAGAGTTTAAGGTCTGGATCATTCTACAAGGCTCTATCGTGACTTAAATCACGAATTTAGACTAGGACTAACACAAATCAGGATCTTTTAATCGCTTTTTAGTAGGATAAAGGATAATTTTATGTTTTTGGATAGATCTAGTATCAGAATGAACTTCCAAGTCATTGATTTGGAAATGATCTTTTTGGTTTTGATCCTCTGGTATCAAAAAGGCGTTTCCCTAACTCCAAACCTTTTTTTGGCAACTACAAGAAAGAGTTTAAGGTCTGGATCATTCTACAAGGCTCTATCGTGACTTAAATCACGAATTTAGACTAGGACTAGTACAAATCAGGATCTTTTAATCGCTTTTTAGTAGGATAAAGGATAATTTTATGTTTTTGGATAGATCTAGTATCAGAATGAACTTCCAAGTCATTGATTTGGAAATGATCTTTTTGGTTTTGATCCTCTGGTATCAAAAAGGCGTTTTCCTAACTCGAAACCTTTCTGCGGCAACTACAAGAGAGAGTTTAAGGACTAGATCATTCTACAAGGCTCTATCGTGACTTAAATCACGAATTTAGACTAGGACTAACACAAATCAGGATCTTTTAATCGCTTTTTAGTAGGATAAAGGATAATTTTATGTTTTTGGATAGATCTAGTATCAGAATGAACTTCCAAGTCATTGATTTGGAAATGATCTTTTTGGTTTTGATCCTCTGGTATCAAAAAGGCGTTTCCCTAACTCCAAACCTTTTTTTGGCAACTACAAGAAAGAGTTTAAGGTCTGGATCATTCTACAAGGCTCTATCGTGACTTAAATCACGAATTTAGACTAGGACTAGTACAAATCAGGATCTTTTAATCGCTTTTTAGTAGGATAAGGGATAGTTTTATGTTTTTGGATAGATCTGGTATCAGAATGAACTTCCAAGTCATAGATTTGGAAATTATCTTTTTGGTTTGGATGTCCTGGTATCAAAAAGGCTTTTCTCTCACTCGAAACCTTTTTGTGGCAACTACAAGAAAGAGTTTAAGGTCTGGATCATTCTACAAGGCTCTATCGTGACTTAAATCACGAATTTAGACTAGGACTAACACAAATCAGGATCTTTTAATCGCTTTTTAGTAGGATAAAGGATAATTTTATGTTTTTGGATAGATCTGGTATCAGAATGAACTTCCAAGTCATTGATTTGGAAATGATCTTTTTGGTTTTGATCCTCTGGTATCAAAAAGGCGTTTCCCTAACTCCAAACCTTTTTTTGGCAACTACAAGAAAGAGTTTAAGGTCTGGATCATTCTACAAGGCTCTATCGTGACTTAAATCACGAATTTAGACTAGGACTAGTACAAATCAGGATCTTTTAATCGCTTTTTAGTAGGATAAAGGATAATTTTATGTTTTTGGATAGATCTAGTATCAGAATGAACTTCCAAGTCATTGATTTGGAAATGATCTTTTTGGTTTTGATCCTCTGGTATCAAAAAGGCGTTTCCCTAACTCCAAACCTTTTTTTGGCAACTACAAGAAAGAGTTTAAGGACTGGATCATACTACAAGGCTCTATCGTGACTTAAATCACGAATTTAGACTAGGACTAACACAAATCAGGATCTTTTAATCGCTTTTTAGTAGGATAAAGGATAGTTTTATGTTTTTGGATAGATCTGGTATCAGAATGAACTTCCAAGTCATAGATTTGGAAATTATCTTTTTCGTTTGGAAGTCCTGGTATCAAAAAGGCGTTTTCCTAACTCGAAACCTTTCTGCGGCAACTACAAGAGAGAGTTTAAGGACTAGATCATTCTACAAGGCTCTATCGTGACTTAAATCACGAATTTAGACTAGGACTAGCACAAATCAGGATCTTTTAATCGCTTTTTAGTAGGATAAGGTATAATTTTTAGTTAACTTTGGCATAGGAAGATTTTCCTCTGCATTGTTAGGTCTAGCAGAAATTGAGAGGTAGGGATTCGATAGAAAATCTCAAGCTCTCATAGCCCCAAACCCAACTATAACCAAGGAAATCAGATTGATAATTGAAATGATTAACGCCGAAATTGTTCAGAACATTTTGGACCGAGTACTGACGTTCAAAGACCAAGCTCCATCTCATTAAGGTCGTATTATAAGGTTGTATGCATCTATTGCGTAGAGAATAGTCCAACCTAAAGCAAACAGTGACAGATACGTCAACACCCAACAGATCTACAGAGAATTGGACTAAAGGAATCAGCAGTGAAGTCAAAAAAAATGAAGAAAAAAGCAATTAGCAAATTGAAGAGGCTTTGCGATACCGCCAAACATAATTTTATCGTCACAGTATCGGCAACACTGCTTAGATTTGCTTAAATACATTACCACAACAATTTTGGATTCTCGTGCGACGCAGAAAATTTGAAATATTTGCCAAATAACGAACTTTTGAAGCACGGTAATGATTTAGGTGTAGTACTTCAATATGTAGAAAGCAAAGATATTGAATCTTACGAGATTTACGAAGATTTACAGCTTTTAGTGCCAGTAAGATGATTCAATACCATAGAGGGTATTAGATCTACAATATGTTTCAATTTTGAAGAGGCCACGTTGTTCAGTATCGATTTAAAAGCTACATTCTACTCTTGGTAAGACTGATCCTTCGTTATCAACAATAAAATATTGGGTATCATGGTTTAAACGAGGCCGTACGAGCTGGTGAAGACCATCATCGCAGTGGTCGACCAAATGAGGTGACGACTCCAGAAATGTTGAAGATAATCGTCGACTGGAAGTGCCCGAGCTATCAGACATTGTAGGCATTTCAAAAAGTGTGATACATCGCATATTAACGTAAAATTTGAACTCGACAAAGCTGTGCGCAAGATGGACGCTGCGTTTGCTTACAATGGAACAAAAACATCGTCGTGAAAATATTTCCATCGTGTTTCCAGTTAATTTTGTATTTTATTTGTTGCACCAGGTACGTTCTGAAATGTATTTTTACTTAAGTGGCGAACTAGACTTTTAAATTCGAGGATTTACTTCGGGATTCATCGAAACTTGCGCCCGAAGCCGGTCCTGTTTAAAATAAGTAAACATACATTAAATTTATAGTGATTGTTGATAGTAGTGAAGCCAATTTTGTTAAAATTATGTTAAAATCTTTCACCACGTGTTTACACAAATAATTTGTCGGACTCTCAAACTATGAATCACCTCGGAATGTATATACCAGTGAACCGCAAAAAATTTATCGGTACAATTGTCAGTTTTTACGCCGAGATTAATTCTCGCCACTTCCTAACGGAAGAATCAGTTATTGTATTTCACCAGGGCCCCAAGTCCAAGACGGCCACATCATTTGGAAATCATTCTGTATTTTTTTAAGTGTCGATACCACAAATCTAACATATTGATATTATTTTGTGCCTTATAAATCTTAATCCGACCCTGTATTTTACAAACAAATATAAATTTAACATCAAAGACACGTTTGAGTTATTTGAGAACCTCAATACGTTTCCTTTCTTTGAGTATAATATTTAGTAGTATATACTGGTATCTACAATTCACTTTTCAAGTATACCCATAAAAAGGAATCAAGATGAGTCAAATCAGGTGACTTATGAGGCCGTTGTATTGTTTCTATCGATTCGGAACGTTGTTCAATTAGTTTAGCACAAATCCGTTTAGAAAAAATTGATTCAATCGTCGGAATAACCTGACGAGAAACATTTTTTCTTTTCAGGAAGGTAAATAGGATTATCCAGATGGGATCCTAGCGCAGACTTAGTCTGGATAGCGTTGTTTCAACTTGATAAAGTCCTTATGACGTTTGAAGGAAATCGGGGAAAGTTCTAATCGAGTAGGGATAAAAGAAAAGTAGTTTTTTTATCGAAAAATATCCTTATATATTAAAAAAATTGATGATTTCCATTCCGAGTCCTTTCAAGCGTTCTACCCAACCGATTTGCTTAATTTTTTTTTTCAATGAAAGGTATTGATGCACAGATCGGCCATCAACCATCGGATTTCATTTAATTTTCACCATTCTCAAGTTATACTCAAATGCGATTTCCCCCTGTACATTACTTATGGGAGTTTTTCACATACACACGTTCTCTCCTCAATATCTCAGGTTCTATTCAAGATAGAGACTTCGTTTTGGTTTAAAAACACTCGATGAAACACCCTCTTTCTTTTGAGTTTTTGAACACTTAAATCGGTTGAGTTGGAGAGGAGCTAGGCGCGGACATTCAATGTGGGGAGTTATGGATTTTTGTAGGTTTTTGGCAATTTTTCTACATTCAAAGATCTATATCTCAGGTTCTAATATAGCTACAAAGTTCGTTTTGGTTTAAGAACACTCGCTGAAACACCTTCTTTCTTTTGAGTTTTTGAACACTTAAATCGGTTGAGTTGGAGAGGAGCTAGGCGCGGACATTCAATGTGGGGAGTTATGGATTTTTGTAGGTTTTTGGCAATTTTTCTACATTCAAAGATCTATATCTCAGGTTCTAATATAGCTACAAAGTTCGTTTTGGTTTAAGAACACTCGCTGAAACACCTTCTTTCTTTTAAGTTTTTGTACACTTAAATCGTTTGAGTTGGAGAGGAGCTAGGCGCGGACATTCAATGTGGGGAGTTATGGATTTTTGTAGGTTTTTGGCAATTTTTCTACATTCAAAGATCTATATCTCAGGTTCTAATATAGCTACAAAGTTCGTTTTGGTTTAAGAACACTCGCCGAAACACCTTCTTTCTTTTGAGTTTTTGAACACTTAAATCGGTTGAGTTGGAGAGGAGCTAGGCGCGGACATTCAATGTGGGGAGTTATGGATTTTTGTAGGTTTTTGGCAATTTTTCTACATTCAAAGATCTATATCTCAGGTTCTAATATAGCTACAGAGTTCGTTCTTTCGTTCTTTTCTATTATAATGATTTCTGATACTTATTTAATGGATTCGATGCGAGCGAAGCCGCGGGTAAAAGCTAGTACTATATTATTAAATACATATTACCTACCCCAAATTGAACTGTTATCTGTGTAAGCAATTTCTTCTGGTACACACACCAAACTCTTGAGTGCGAACGAAGTACCATCAACGGTAAAAAGATCGACGCAATAAAAACTAGAATCGATGTAATAACCGCCGTGTTCCCAAAATATCGAACCGTTTTTCGCAAAACTGAAATCATCGACTTTAACTCGTTCGAAATTTTCGGTACAATTCAATTCTTCGTGAAAATATTGTTCGGATTCAGATTTCGTTTTCAATTTTGATAAGAAAATCGTCGATAAAGTTTTATTTACTTGATGGCACGATTTCGATACGATTATTTCGTCTTTTCGACAACATTTTCTTACACCACTCCGTTTAATTTTAACACAAAGTTGTAGTTTCTCATCGAAGTAGCCAGTTAGGCATATTTCGTCAAAATCGTACAAAACGTTTTTACTTGTTATTAATAGTTTGTCTTCGTCGATTTTCGCTTCGTCTTCTTCGAATAACGTATCTTGTTGACATAAATCTTGATGTGACGCACATTTATTGAATTTTTGAAACTCTTTTTGATCGCAGCACGATGTGAATCGATCTTGGAATACTACAGACTCCGAATACACGCTTCGATAGAAAAAAATTACGAAAATTAATCGGTACATATCGATTTATGCAGCTGTGCTTTTGTACTAAAATTTAATGCTCGTGGTCTTTTGAATAAAAACACGTACCAATGTCTTAACAATCTAAATTTAACGTGTACACGCACAAATTATTCAGAAACACAAATTCGAAATGTTTGTTTAGTTTCACAGGTGAAAAATTGTAAGAAAAACCGACTGACGTCCTGGATAGAAGCTTCAAACGATTTTCATTATACTAACTACCTCGCGTTTCATAAGTTATACATCGTGTTTATTATTTTTTTTTTTTTTTTTTCTAATTAATTAGAAAAACTGTAGCTCCTCCCCTGTCTGTTAATCCTTTATATACAACAAATTATACCAACGAAGAACATGCCAAGCTGAAAAGTTCCTAACAACCCCTACGGTGGCGTTCAAGAAAAGCATTTTCCTAATCGCGAAAATGGAAAAAAAAGGGTGGGAAATCCCAACTGTTTTATAGACGGTTTACGCAAATGATACAAAGTCTAATTAATTAGATATTACACATTTAGAGCTCTAGATCTATCTAGCAGTCAATTTAGTAAAAAATTTATAATTTTATTAGTTGTGCAATGATAATTCACGTGAAAATCGGCCGATCCTTTCGATCAGCAACAAGTTTTCTAGTATAAGCTACCTTAGACTTGATTTATTGAACAACGAATGCTAACGAAATTTATTTGCTACGTTAAACAATGTTCAAATGAACCTATAAATAAGCAACAGAATGGGAACTGAAAATCGGCCGATCCTTTCGATCAGCAACAAGTTTTCTAGTATAAGCTACCTTAAACTTGATTTATTGAACAACGAATGCTAACGAAATTCATTTGCTACGTTGAACAATGTTCAAAGGAGCCTAAAGAATCAGCAACAAAATGGAAACTGGAAATCGTCCGATCCTTTCGATCAGCAACAAGTTTTCTAGTATAAGCTACCTTAAACTTGATTTATTGAACAACGAATGCTAACGAAATTTATTTGTTACGTTAAACAATGTTCAAATAAGCCTAAAGAATCGGCAACAAAATGGGAACTGAAAATCGGCCGATCCTTTCGATCAGCAACAAGTTTTCTAGTATAAGCTACCTTAGACTTGATTTATTGAACAACGAATGCTAACGGAATTTATTTGCTACGTTGAACAATGTTCAAATGAGCCTAAAGAATCAGCAACAAAATGGAAACTGGAAATCGTCCGATCCTTTCGATCAGCAACAAGTTTTCTAGTATAAGCTACCTTAAACTTGATTTATTGAACAACGAATGCTAACGAAATTTATTTGTTACGTTAAACAATGTTCAAATAAGCCTAAAGAATCGGCAACAAAATGGGAACTGAAAATCGGCCGATCCTTTCGATCAGCAACAAGTTTTCTAGTATAAGCTACCTTAAACTTGATTTATTGAACAACGAATGCTAACGAAATTCATTTGCTACGTTGAACAATGTTCAAAGGAGCCTAAAGAATCAGCAACAAAATGGAAACTGGAAATCGTCCGATCCTTTCGATCAGCAACAAGTTTTCTAGTATAAGCTACCTTAAACTTGATTTATTGAACACCGAATGCTAACGAAATTCATTTGCTACGTTGAACAATGTTCAAAGGAGCCTAAAGAATCAGCAACAAAATGGAAACTGGAAATCGTCCGATCCTTTCGATCAGCAACAAGTTTTCTAGTATAAGCTACCTTAAACTTGATTTATTGAACAACGAATGCTAACGAAATTTATTTGCTACGTTAAACAATGTTCAAATGAACCTAAAGAATAAGCAACAAAATGGGAACTGAAAATCGTCCGATCCTTTCGATCAGCAACAAGTTTTCTAGTATAAGCTACCTTAAACTTGATTTATTGAACAACGAATGCTAACGAAATTCATTTGCTACGTTGAACAATGTTCAAAGGAGCCTAAAGAATCAGCAACAAAATGGAAACTGGAAATCGTCCGATCCTTTCGATCAGCAACAAGTTTTCTAGTATAAGCTACCGTAAACTTGATTTATTGAACAACGAATGCTAACGAAATTCATTTGCTACGTTGAACAATGTTCAAAGGAGCCTAAAGAATCAGCAACAAAATGGAAACTGGAAATCGTCCGATCCTTTCGATCAGCAACAAGTTTTCTAGTATAAGCTACCTTAAACTTGATTTATTGAACAACGAATGCTAACGAAATTTATTTGTTACGTTAAACAATGTTCAAATAAGCCTAAAGAATCGGCAACAAAATGGGAACTGAAAATCGGCCGATCCTTTCGATCAGCAACAAGTTTTCTAGTATAAGCTACCTTAAACTTGATTTATTGAACAACGAATGCTAACGAAATTCATTTGCTACGTTGAACAATGTTCAAAGGAGCCTAAAGAATCAGCAACAAAATGGAAACTGGAAATCGTCCGATCCTTTCGATCAGCAACAAGTTTTCTAGTATAAGCTACCGTAAACTTGATTTATTGAACAACGAATGCTAACGAAATTCATTTGCTACGTTGAACAATGTTCAAAGGAGCCTAAAGAATCAGCAACAAAATGGAAACTGGAAATCGTCCGATCCTTTCGATCAGCAACAAGTTTTCTAGTATAAGCTACCGTAAACTTGATTTATTGAACAACGAATGCTAACGAAATTTATTTGCTACGTTAAACAATGTTCAAATGAACCTAAAGAATAAGCAACAAAATGGGAACTGAAAATCGGCCGATCCTTTCGATCAGCAACAAGTTTTCTAGTATAAGCTACCTTAAACTTGATTTATTGAACAACGAATGCTAACGAAATTCATTTGCTACGTTGAACAATGTTCAAAGGAGCCTAAAGAATCAGCAACAAAATGGAAACTGGAAATCGTCCGATCCTTTCGATCAGCAACAAGTTTTCTAGTATAAGCTACCGTAAACTTGATTTATTGAACAACGAATGCTAACGAAATTCATTTGCTACGTTGAACAATGTTCAAAGGAGCCTAAAGAATCAGCAACAAAATGGAAACTGGAAATCGTCCGATCCTTTCGATCAGCAACAAGTTTTCTAGTATAAGCTACCTTAAACTTGATTTATTGAACAACGAATGCTAACGAAATTCATTTGCTACGTTGAACAATGTTCAAATGAACCTAAAGAATAAGCAACAAAATGGGAACTGAAAATCGGCCGATCCTTTCGATCAGCAACAAGTTTTCTAGTATAAGCTACCTTAGACTTGATTTATTGAACAACGAATGCAAACGAAATTTATTTGCTACGTTGAACAATGTTCAAATGAACCTAAAGAATAAGCAACAAAATGGGAACTGAAAATCGGCCGATCCTTTCGATCAGCAACAAGTTTTCTAGTATAAGCTACCTTAGACTTGATTTATTGAACAACGAATGCTAACGAAATTCATTTGCTACGTTGAACAATGTTCAAATGAGCCTAAAGAATCGGCAACAAAATGGGAACTGAAAATCGGCCGATCCTTTCGATCAGCAACAAGTTTTCTAGTATAAGCTACCTTAAACTTGATTTATTGAACAACGAATGCTAACGAAATTCATTTGCTACGTTGAACAATGTTCAAAGGAGCCTAAAGAATAAGCAACAAAATGGGAACTGAAAATCGGCCGATCCTTTCGATCAGCAACAAGTTTTCTAGTATAAGCTACCTTAAACTTGATTTATTGAACAACGAATGCTAACGAAATTCATTTGCTACGTTGAACAATGTTCAAAGGAGCCTAAAGAATCAGCAACAAAATGGAAACTGGAAATCGTCCGATCCTTTCGATCAGCAACAAGTTTTCTAGTATAAGCTACCTTAAACTTGATTTATTGAACAACGAATGCTAACGAAATTTATTTGTTACGTTAAACAATGTTCAAATAAGCCTAAAGAATCGGCAACAAAATGGGAACTGAAAATCGGCCGATCCTTTCGATCAGCAACAAGTTTTCTAGTATAAGCTACCTTAAACTTGATTTATTGAACAACGAATGCTAACGAAATTCATTTGCTACGTTGAACAATGTTCAAAGGAGCCTAAAGAATAAGCAACAAAATGGGAACTGGAAATCGGCCGATCCTTTCGATCAGCAACAAGTTTTCTAGTATAAGCTACCTTAAACTTGATTTATTGAACAACGAATGCTAACGAAATTCATTTGCTACGTTGAACAATGTTCAAAGGAGCCTAAAGAATCAGCAACAAAATGGAAACTGGAAATCGGCCGATCCTTTCGATCAGCAACAAGTTTTCTAGTATAAGCTACCTTAGACTTGATTTATTGAACAACGAATGCTAACGAAATTTATTTGCTACGTTGAACAATGTTCAAATGAGCCTAAGGAATCAGCAACAAAATGGAAACTGGAAATCGGCCGATTTTGATCAACTTGGCGGCGATCGATGTGGTTTTTTGATGTTGAGAGCTTATTAGTTTTTGGAATCGATCGATAAAGCCGTTTAAAAGTTATTTTAAAAAAAACACATTTGAAAAAAAGAAATTTTCGTAGTTTTTTTGAGATTCCTTAAAATTTACTGGTCGGAATCGGTTCAAATTGTTCTCAAAATCTAAGTTTGGTCAAGACCTTTCGAATGGTTGAAAAATATTTGGGGGCTGCTCAGTAAAAACGCCATCTGACTCTCATAGAGGGCACTAGTTACACGATTCGTACCAAATAGTATTAAACATTTATCAAGCAAAATTTAAACATCATTTAATTCAACACCGAAAAAGTATTTTTATTAAAACTGGATACTTTGTACCGTTTTCGGAATATTATAATTTGAAAATTATGAAGTAATAACCGATGCTGGTATAAAATATTCATAAAGTTATTAATTATTATTAATAATTAATGAGTATCATGTGAATTGAAAATTATTCGCCGCGTAAATGAAACCCCATCGATAAAACGGATACATTTAGAAAAATTGGGACTGATGGCTTTCGTTTCTTACAACGTTTCACAAAAATAAAATTTTCTCAATGTCCTTGATGATAACGCACGTCCTCATATACCTAGATTAGTACACCAGTACCTTAATGAGATAAATATTGTGGTTCTAAAGTGGCCTGCACGTAGACCAAACTTGAACCGTATTGACATCAAGATGAGATCGACAGATTTGTTACCAGCTAACCTTTAACGAATGCAAAATGTATTATAGACATAGCGCGACAAATTTGGATAAAAATTACTTGGAGGGCTCGATCAGGAGTTTGCCACGGCGTTGTCTTGATTTAAGACTACGAGGATGGTCCTAGAAGTACCTGGTCTGATCTAGAGATGGCGGTAATACCACTGTACATCTGTACATCTGTAGATATTTCAAAAAGTGTGGTACATCGCATATAAACTGAAAATTTGGACTTGGAAAGCTGTGGGCAAGATGGGTGAACAAAAAGGACGTCGTGAAGATGTTTCCATCGAGCGTTTCACAAATTTTGCGTCGTTTTATAACCCCGGATGAAACATGGGTCCATCACTTCAAACCCGAACCAAAATAACGATCAAAACATTGGATTGAACAGGGAGAATAGTTTCCAAAGAAGGTTCCGTCTGCAGTTAAGGTCATGGCGTCGGTTTTTTTGGGATTTTGAATAAAGAAATCATGCAAAAACGGCCGCATTTGGCTAAGAACAAAACGTTGTTTCGTCAATTGCTATTTCGTACACCGTATTCACTAGATTTAGCCCCATCGGATGATTTTCTGTTCCCTTGAAAAAAATTGCTCGGTGGTTTGACGATTTGTAATATAAAAACTTACCAGTGGTGTTGAGGTACACGTCCATTTTATCATTTTTATGATATGCGCACATTATCGTCGATATGTTGGTATCGTTATCGAAAATATCAAAACAAAATTTCTCGGCGGTAAAAGTCTCATTCCAATCGGAGTAGAACAAATCCCCGTTTTCTTGAATGTATATATAATCAGCTTTCTCAGACGCTATTCCAACGTGTGTTTTGGGACAGGTTTTACCATACAAAACGAAGAAGTCGCTTAAAGTTTTATTCGAAAGTTCTGTTCCATTGTAGACAGGTACTTCGAACGTTTCATCGGCGGGTAGGCACTTTCGACCTTTGAATATTTTACCTTCATCGCAACATTTTCTAACGCACCGTTTCAAATTACAAACACAACCAAGTATCCTTCCGTCTTGATAAAAATAGTCCTTTGGAGAAAAATTTAATCCGCGGGATTGTATACTTTGATTGGAGGGGTTGAAATCGTCGGTTATGTCTATGGTCAAAGTCGATGGACATGGCGGCGGTTGGGAAAAACCGTATGAAAATAATACGCAAATACGGACGATAAAACACCAGTCCATAATGATAACGGTGTAATCACAACGAGAATAACTTCGAAATTATTATAATTTTAATTATTATTAAGTTGTGATGACTTTTAGCGGAAATGATTAGACTAAATTATCATAACCGCGGAAACAATAGGAAATCCTTCTGGGGTATAATTTTTTTTATTTGGAAATGAAGCGATACACAGAGACTCCAGTAAAATATTTTGTCAATGTCATCGAATTTCGACTTGCTAACTAACTCGAGCGCTCAAACTTCAATCAACCAGAGCACTCTGAAATTGAGTCCACGCACGCGCCGAATATAAATCGAACTTCACACCACTCTTAATTTCAAGTGCCTAATTTTATTTTTACATATATAAATATAATAATTAACGTAACTACAATAACAAATTGCAATAAAAATAATTATAAACTTTTTATTTAATCACGTTTATCGATGTTCTCGATTCTTTTGTTTCAAAATTAGTTTCTTTTATAATTTGACAGATGGAAATTTGACGTTTCGACTTCTTTTTTAGTCTTTATTAAAACATTATTCGCGTATTTATATTAATCGATAGATCATCTAAATTATCATCATTTAAATTATTTGTAGTAATCAGGTCAATTTAGACATTCCAAGTTACATAAATTCCTGAAAATCCCATCGTTTCCGTGTATGGAAAAAAATTTATTCAAGGTCAAAAGTCGAAAAATGAGTTTTTCGCAATTTTCAGCAAAACGGTGAGTTTTATCATAAAAATACCTCAGACAAAAATTGTAGATCATAAAATTATCTACAAAAAACGTATTAATACTTTTTTTCCTACAAGCCACCGTTTCTGAGATATAATGAAAAAATTATAATAATAAACCGAGACTTGTATTTATAAGAAATTTCTGTTCACTGTTGGGAACTGTCATAAGTTCATCAAATAAATTATCAATTGACGCAGATTTTACTAAAGTAAGACGATGTTTTTTTGGTGCAATCATTATAGCCATTAAATAAGACAGTAAATCTGAAATATAATTTTCACAACTTTTTGAATCCTTATATCTCAAAAACGGTGGCTCGTAGGAAAAAAAGTATTCATACGTTTTTTGTAGATAATTTAATGATCTACAATTTTTATCTGAAGTATTTTTATTATAAAACTTATCGTTTTGCTGAAAACTGCGAAAAACTTATTTTCTTGACCTTTGAACTAGAATAAAAATTTTTGCATACACGGAAATGACGGGGAACAATCAAATTTTATTTTCAATTGTATTTTAAACAATTTTACTGATTTTCAGCTTGATGGGAATTTATACAGCTTCACTCTTATTTTTTGGTCTAATTTAACCGGACTATAGTTGTATTAGCTTTTTCGTTCTTATGAACGTAAATCATTTCTAAAAATTCTCTGTACATTAGATTCCTTTACAAGAATTTTTGATTCTTTATAATTGAATCACTAAATAAATATGCAAAATTTGTAGCTATTTAGTTGCCGAATCGATTTTTAAATGTAATCTTTTTGAAATAATTTTTAAACGGCTCTACTGATCGATTTCAAAAATTTATCAGCTCTTAACCTCAAAAAACCACGTCGATTGCCACCAAGCAGGTCAAAATCGATTAATTCATTCGAGAGATATCGTGAACGAAAGAAAATCGAAAAATATTTCAACTGCCTACTAAAAGAATTTACACGATTTCGATTGAAATATTTATTTCCTCGTTGTTATGAGAAGGGGTTGTTTTTACCCCTAAGTATCAGGAACGAAGCATCGTGCATATAAAACTTTTAATGAAGGTTAATTCCAACTTTTCATACAAATCGATTTTTGTTCGAAAAAATTGTGACGCCATTTTTTACTTTTGGTGACTGGACTATAAACAAAATATGCAAACAAAGTTTGGATATTAAATATAGAATATTTTAGTATTTCTGTAGGCATTGAAAACTACTACTGATGTAATTTTTTTTTAAATTTGTTCTATTATCAGAATAAACAGATATACACGTATTTGAAGATTATAGAATAGTAGAATTATAAAGAGAGGTTATGTTGCATAATACCTTATCTATTTTCTTCTTCCAGTTGCAGTATACTCCCTAAGTATCATACATTAAAATTAAATAAAATTTATTATTTTTCACTTACCATTAACTTTAACATAATACTTTGTTTTAACAACTACATCAGGTTCACATAATAAAGCGGAAGTCGATCCATTAAAATCATCGATACAGTAATTGTGAATATCGTAAAGATGTTGATAATTTTCTTCAGTATAAAAAAGAGATCCGTTACTTTGCACGTAAATATTTCCCAAACTCCTTGCAGCAATAAACCCCGCCGGACACTTGTATCCGTACACCATGTGAAAATCCCGTAAATGCACGCTGTCATTCTTCACGGTTATATCATAAAAAGAAATATTCAATCGATTGTTACGAGTTAATTCGCACTTGTGAAACATACTTTCATTCTCGTTACAACACTTTCGAATACACATTTTAATGTTACAAACACAACTCAAAGTTTCGTTCTCAATTTTTAGATAATTTTCGTCTTCGTACCGAACCCCATCCATCGTAATACCGTCATTTTCTTCGACTCCTTTCGTAATATTCACGGTTAAATTATTCAAGCACATTGTGATATTTGCAATGACAAAAAATCCATCAAAAATAACTGAAGATATTAATATTAACAGTATTGACTGCATATCGTCGCTGTCACTCAACAAAATTCTGGAAGTAATTAAACTAAAGAAACGAATTAATCACGAACAGCTTCCTGCTAGATATATTATTGAAGTACAAGCGGGAAATATCCTCTTGTTAATTGGATTATAACTGCGGTTTACGATTCTTCCATTTCACGCAATCATCACGGGTTTTCTAAACGCGATGATTCATTATATAAGTAAAATTTACAAATTTGACTGTTATCGTATCCGAAGGAATTCGAAATCATTCTTGAGATCCGCGTCTGAGATCGAAGCAACGAAGACTGGATGTATACCAACATCAAAAGTTTGAATAAATGGTATACAGGGTGAAACAATATGCATTTTATTTATTTCTTTCAACTTGTTATATCTTGGATCTTTTATATGTTGATCATGATTATTATAATGGAGATAGTTATTTATTATACAAAGGAAAAAGTACCAGATTTTAGTTTGAGGTTAGGATAACTTGGAAACAACATATTTTAGAAATAATACTGGCTGTATACCAACGTCAAGAGTTTAAATAATTGATATACAGGGTAATACAAACTACATTATATTTATTTCCTTCAAATTGTTATCTCTTAAACTTTTTATATGATTATCATGATTGTTATGATGTGGAAAGTTATTTATTATACAATGAAAAAAGTACCAGATTTTAGTTTGAGGTTAGGATAATTTAGAAACAAAATATTTGAAAAATAATAAATAATACTGGCTGTATACCAACGTCAAGAGTTTAAATAATTGATATACAGGGTAATACAAACTACATTATATTTATTTCCTTCAAATTGTTATCTCTTAAACTTTTTATATGATTATCATGATTGTTATGATGTGGAAAGTTATTTATTATACAATGAAAAAAGTACTAGATTTAAGTTTGAGGTTAGGATAAGTTGGAAACAATATATCTTAGAAATAATAAATAATAATGGATGTATACCAACGTCAAGAGTTTGAATAATTGATATACAGGGTAATACAAACTACATTATATTTATTTCCTTCAAATTGTTATCTCTTAAACTTTTTATATGATTATCATGATTGTTATGATGTGGAAAGTTATTTATTATACAATGAAAAAAGTACTAGATTTTAGTTTGAGGTTAGGATAAGTTGGAAACAATATATCTTAGAAATAATAAATAATACTGGCTGTATACCAACGTCAAGAGTTTGAATAATTGATATACAGGGTAATACAAACTACATTATATTTATTTCCTTCAAATTGTTATCTCTTAAACTTTTTATATGATTATCATGATTGTTATGATGTGGAAAGTTATTTATTATACAATGAAACAAGTACTAGATTTTAGTTTGAGGTTAGGATAAGTTGGAAACAATATATCTTAGAAATAATAAATAATACTGGCTGTTTACCAACGTCAAGAGTTTGAATAATTGATATACAGGGTAATACAAACTACATTATATTTATTTCCTTCAAATTGTTATCTCTTAAACTTTTTATATGATTATCATGATTGTTATGATGTGGAAAGTTATTTATTATACAATGAAACAAGTACTAGATTTTAGTTTGAGGTTAGGATAAGTTGGAAACAATATATCTTAGAAATAATAAATAATACTGGATGTATACCAACGTCAAGAGTTTGAATAATTGATATACAGGGTAATACAAACTACATTATATTTATTTCCTTCAAATTGTTATCTCTTAAACTTTTTATATGATTATCATGATTGTTATGATGTGGAAAGTTATTTATTATACAATGAAACAAGTACTAGATTTTAGTTTGAGGTTAGGATAAGTTGGAAACAATATATCTTAGAAATAATAAATAATACTGGCTGTTTACCAACGTCAAGAGTTTGAATAATTGATATACAGGGTAATACAAACTACATTATATTTATTTCCTTCAAATTGTTATCTCTTAAACTTTTTATATGATTATCATGATTGTTATGATGTGGAAAGTTATTTATTATACAATGAAACAAGTACTAGATTTTAGTTTGAGGTTAGGATAAGTTGGAAACAATATATCTTAGAAATAATAAATAATACTGGATGTATACCAACGTCAAGAGTTTGAATAATTGATATACAGGGTAATACAAACTACATTATATTTATTTCCTTCAAATTGTTATCTCTTAAACTTTTTATATGATTATCATGATTGTTATGATGTGGAAAGTTATTTATTATACAATGAAACAAGTACTAGATTTTAGTTTGAGGTTAGGATAAGTTGGAAACAATATATCTTAGAAATAATAAATAATACTGGCTGTATACCAACGTCAAGAGTTTGAATAATTGATATACAGGGTAATACAAACTACATTATATTTATTTCCTTCAAATTGTTATCTCTTAAACTTTTTATATGATTATCATGATTGTTATGATGTGGAAAGTTATTTATTATACAATGAAACAAGTACTAGATTTTAGTTTGAGGTTAGGATAAGTTGGAAACAATATATCTTAGAAATAATGAATAATACTGGCTGTTTACCAACGTCAAGAGTTTGAATAATTGATATACAGGGTAATACAAACTACATTTTATTTATTTCCTTGAATTTGTTATCTCTTAAACTTTTTATATGATTATCGTGATTGTTATGAGGAAGAACATTATTTATTGTACAATGGAAAAAGTGCCAAAATTTAGATTGAGGTTAGGATAACTTGAAAACAACATATCTTAGAAATAAAAGGCATATGCTATAAACATTATTTTCTAAACACCGGGTATATCAGTGAATTGAACATGCAAAAATAATTCCCCGTTTATAAATCGAATGTTTTCTATTTTTAGATTATCTGTTTGAAAGTATCAAAAAAATGTTGTTAACCATTCCAATTAGAAGACCTTGACAGAGACGGAGATGTCTAATAGTGTAATGGAAAAAACTGTGAAAGTATTACGAGGTACTGATATTTAAATTAAAAATTGTGTATGTATATATTTGGAAAATGGTATTTTGTCTAATTTCTCTATCAAATAATATGACAGTTTAAGTTACACCTTGACCTAAGAGAGAGATTCGTTAAAAAAAGTTATTGGTAGATAAAGAAAATTTGTTACAGGAAACGGTTTTATTGAAATTGGCCCTGATATAGGAGCTACTCCTCTGCAGGGCTGTGAAATTTGTCTGCGGTTGTGTTTGATGTTCTGGCTGGAAAGAGAACGAGAACTCTAGTAAGTAAAAACGGTCTTTCTCGGTTTGCAAGTGTGTGTGTGTGTTGAGAGGTTTCATCTGATGGTTATGGTAGAGGTGTTTGTGATAAGATATCAATTACTATGCAATTCAAGTTCTGTTGAGGCAGAGTGGGCTCCTGTCCAAGTGGAAAGTGGAGTAGCCAGTGAATTTTGGAGGTAATTTGGAAGGGTGTCTGTGATGACGATTTCTGACTAAACCTTGGCAATTAACGGTTCCAATTGTGAAGTCTATAGAACTTCATACTTCATTGGGAGGTAATTGGCTTTTGGTATGTCCGTCCTCTTCGAGCAACTTGGGTGAAAGTCCCCGCAATTTTTGCAGGTTATGAAAATTAGTTATGTACAAACTTTACGTAACTGTTTAAATTTTAATTTGTTATTTACTGTAAAAACTGACAATTATTTCCTTATAATCCTATTGGCGATAATGTTGGACCATGTTTACATACGGTTAGGTTAAAATTCGACCTATTTTTGAAAGATATAATGAAAAAAACACAGGATTTAAATAATCAAATAGAAGTCCTTGAACTATCTTTTATCTTCGATGGTTTCGGAAATCCTTTTGATAAAGTTTACCAATGAATCATGGGTGTATTTCCAAGTACCGATTAATCATACAAAACATTTTTAGGTTACTATACAAAACAAGAATTTTTCACCTCTACTCTATCAAAGATTATAATTTGATATTTTGATTACTTTTAATAAGTTTGTTTACTTTAGTTATTTAATTAAATCGATTATTTTTCGATTAATCGATTACCGATTATTTTTAAAAGTATATATAGATTAATCGATTATTTTCCGATTAATCGATAAATCGATTACCGATTATTTTTAAAAATATATATCGATTAATCGATCTCTCGATTAATCGATTACCGATTAATTTTAAAAATATATATCGATTAATCGATTATTTTTCGATTAATCGATAAATCGATTACCGATTGTTTTTTAAAATATATATCGATTAATCGATATCTCGATTAATCGATTACCGATTACTTTTAAAAATATATATCGATTAATCGATTATTTTCCGATTAATCGATACATCGATTACCGATTGTTTTTAAAAATATATATCGATTAATCGATATCTCGATTAATCGATTATTTTTCGATTAATCGATTACCGATTACTTTTAAAAATATATATCGATTAATCGATTATTTTCCGATTAATCGATTACCGAATATTAATCGAAAACCCCATTAATCGATTATTTTTCGATTAATCGATTATTTTGCCCACCCCTAATCTACACTACACCTGTCAAAGGTTCGTTCTGAAAACGCGTCTTATCGACGAACAAGTGTTATAAAGACCCACACAACTATCCATGCTTCGTTTCAATATTTTTCGATAGCTTTACAAGACTTATGAACGTGGCCTGACTCATACCGACCTCTGGATATGGCAAATAAGAAAATTTTCAACGAAAATACTCATTACAACAATATTCTTTACCAAAAATATTAGAATAAACATTAGTTACTTACCTAAAGAATTCGTTTGACGAGAAACGGTATCTTCTAAATTATCCGCATCGTAACAAACTATAACTGCAAACTCCGTTTTACCTTTTCTCTCGATGTTATCCAAACAGTAATGGCTATAAGAAATTCGAGGAAAACTTTCATCAAATGGCTTCAAGATAGTTCCATTTTTCTGAATATAATACGTGTCTTCCTCAAACTCGGCTTCTAACCTCAAATTCTGCTCGGGAGTACAGTCTCGATTATGTATAACGTTAAATTCCACAGTATCGTTGACTTGTTCTTGTACATCGTATACTTTAAACTCGAGCTTAGAAGTTGGCGCGTACGTGCAATTTTGCTTTTTCAAAATATAATTTTCAGGACAACACTTTTTGATACACGGTGTTCTTATCGAACAAACCTTCGGATTATCTTCTGTATCGTGGTGCAATATAAGTTCTCCAGATACTGTTAAATAGCACGTTATGAGTAAAAAAATAGTCAACATTGTTTTAGCGAACATTGCGACGTATTTTTCTAAAACAATTATTGTAGTTTCAATCTCAGGTCGATACGTTAACTGGCGATTAACAGGATGTGATAGATTTCCTTGTAGATAAAGTGATTTGTACTTATTTATGTTTAAGTACGTGGGCGATGTCCCGTATAATAAGAATATTCGGTTAATTCTGATTACAAAGAAAGCTTATCTAGAAAAAAAAAACAATAGAAATATTAGTTAATTGAACAAGGTGGTTTGTTGAGTTTTGTTAGTCTAGTCATTTAAAATTTTTTAACACTGCATATTCAAAGACGGACGGAAGACTGAGCTGAACTATCATATGATATCTCGTGCGACAGGAGCGCCATTCTGGTCAAATTTTGATATTGAAATTTGACCGGAAATTAATCTGAATACAACATATAAAAATATTTTCTGAAAGGTTTAAACCTCATAAGAAAACTTTTTAATCGATACTTGAAATTTTTAAAAAGATTTCATAACCTCAAAATTGGAATAGTCTGTGAATCTTAATAAGTTTTATTATCTTTAGGTTAAAGTTCAAAACTTTTTAGACAGCTATAACTTTTATAAACATTTTGACACATGAAACGTCAATAAATACAAGATAGCAAAGCATTATACTTACTTTATCTTTACTAATTTTTTTGTAAAACACTATATTAATAAATAAAAATTGTTAAATACTGAATATTATGTTTATCTAATGATTAACACCTAGAAAATTTGTTACATAACTGATATTACGCCCTATTTTCATAACAAAGTTGACATAATTAGTTAAATGGAGAAGGTGGGTATGATTTTGAATATAAAATTATCAAATTGTTCTACACACGCAAATAATTAACGTTAATTAATAAATGCGATCCTGATGTCACCTCAACAACCAATAAAGAAATTAGACTCTTCTTTATATATTCGATATTGAGTTTATGAAATCTCAAAAAAGAGATTCAAAATAAATTATTCTATATATATTCAAATAAACGATAATTGTTTGTCAACATAAAAATCTGTAAACTAATATAAACATAGCATGGATGTTATATAAATAACTATTTAATGTACAACTATACATCCGGAGCTCTTTACCGATTGCAGTCGTATATACGAAGGTTGTTACTTATGTTTTAAGATATGGCAACACTGATGTGACATTGACACAGAACGTGTTGTCATACAGGGCACTCGTAAGAACATTTCGCTGTCTAAAAGATCGCGTAGGATACCGTATAATTTGACAATCGCTCAAAAATTAACCGATGTCGTGGGGTGCAGTGTATTGATCCTAATTGAGAATAAACAATAAAGCCATGTCCAATTGTTTTTATTTGTTTTTCTCAAAACTTGAATAGCAACTCTCGGACAGTATTATTTATAAGTTTAAACGCAGATTGCGACCATGAGAATCTCATTGTTTGATGAGGTATGGGATATTATAAGTACTTGAAGCAGGTTATATATCATAAAAATTTATGTAAGTCATCAATCGATTAGTTATTAGTATTATTTTATGTTGAATCCTCTAATTTGTATTTTTTGATTCGATAAATTCAGTAGATTAGCTAATATAGTGACATACGTTCTCTAACATTAACAGATTTATTTTGGCGTGTTAAATCCTTTCTTTACTTCTTATAAATATGGTAAAAAAAGGTTTTATACATTTTTTACATGTATAGGACCTCATTTATTTGTTAACTGATTATAGTTTTTGTTTAGAATATATTATTCTTTTTTATATTATATTCTAAGGACCAAGTTGGATTTGTATAACATTCTGTTTTTATATAGTGTGACATGAAGAAAATCACATTGTGATAACTGAATATGTGACATATTTTCAATTTTTTGGTGTTATCTATATGTATTTAATTATATATTTTCAAAAGCTTACCTTAATTATAATGATCTAAAATAATAATACACATTTATAAAAGAGTTTTATATAAAGAAACTTTCATAACAAAATTCATTTACATGAGTTCCTTCATGTATAAGACAACAAGCAAAACAAAATCTTTGTGATTACACTCGGAAGGCAATTTCTCAAAACTCGTTTCAGGGCTTCTAAAGGTGATTAAACTCTACGAAATAAAATAAAAGTGAAAACAATATTTTAAAGAGTTTATTATTATTAACTATGATGTAACTATGATTTCAATGAGTTAACGATAATTGAAGTATTTCAGTCTGTTCTTTATTTACTTTTAGTGGAATAAAATCTAACACACTGTATATTTAGGGCCGTTCGAGGATGACGTTTGCTGTTTTTTACGTATATTGACCCTATTCATAAACTTGCCGTGGCTGCACTTAATCTAAAAACTTTGTTATTCTTTTTGACGTGTGTACTGCTTTTTGTTTATGTTTGTAATCCGGTATTTGTGGACGATATTATGGGATTTATTGGGAGCATTAGGCAAAATCACATGACAAACGAAATCGAATGTGACTGGCTCTTTTCTATTGTTACAAAAGCCGTTACGAACTGCCGACGAGAAAAGATAAAATTCGTTCATGTTGAAAGTCACCAACAGCAACGTAAAACGGCAACCATGAATGGTCTTATGCATTTCAATGTTTTTTTATTTTGACAGCAAACGTCAACGTCAACCGAAAAGTCAAGTTAACTTACGATTACCTAATATATTGTCAAAATAAATTTGAATAAAACATATGTCCAGTAGTTTTATTAGTTCTTTTATTAAATCAGTTATACTTATAGTTATAGTAAACAATGTAAGATCGACTTGAAATTACAAAATACTACATAAACTATCAAACTTAATGTTCAGAAAAAAATATTGATGTTATATTTCGATTATTTCGTCGCTTTAATTTTGAGACAAACTATTTCAAGAAAAAGTGTTTTATTTCTATATTTTGTTAATTTGTACAAATACTAATTAATTACCTGTTGCAAATTAACTTTTCTAATTATGTAAATTGTGGTAACAATTTTTTTAAACTCTCCCGCACACACCCAACTGGCAACTAGCAAACTGTTAATTAAAATTAGAAAGCATATTGGGATGTTTTTTTTTATTACAGATCAATTGAAGAGGAATATAATCAATTTTTTAGACCTTATCCACTGGATAGGTTCCAAAATAAAAAAAGACAATCTAATTCCCTTGGAGAAAGCTGTTTATAGAAATGTTCTAATGGATTTTACAACAATTATATAAACATATTATAAATAGATGTATTATGTATAAGCCGATACTACAGAATAATTTGTATTTATAATACGTTTAAATGAAAATCTGCATTTGTATAAACAATTGTTAAAAAGACATAAAAATTTTTATTGGTGATAATATTTATATTTCTTATCCCATTTACTCAAATGTTATTTTCACTATTTCTTAACCAGTACACATTTCTAATAATGTTTTATTATTACGAGGGCTATCCAAAGAGTAATAACCTACGAGATTGAGTATAATTAACAAATACCTTTTCGATAGCTTGCGCATCATGCATATCGAAATCTGTATACAATAGAATGAACAACCTGACATGTCTACATAGAAGATATTGAACTTTAATCTCATTATAATATTGGAACACAAATTTTATTGAAAACACAGTCTATTATTATTTTGTCTATGGGTATATCCTTTTCTTCATTAACACGTCATGAGTTATTCTATATGCATAAATCATTATTTGACAAGAGGAAATGTCACTCATTCATTTGACATACTTGGAAATTTCGAATTATTCCGTTGATAATAGATTGTTTATTAGATATAATTGAAATTATTGAACAAAAATATTTGATTAACTGTAAACTATTTTAACAACTAAAGCACAAGCTACCTATTTTATATACGTGATTTGAAACGTCGGCCATATTGTGGTGGGGGACAAACAAAATCTTTATTTTATTTGTGTATAGATCGATTTGATTTGATTGAAATGAATATCTTTGGCAAAAATAAACGAAAATAAGACATCAAAATAACCATAATTTCAATATTCGAGATTTAAAATTTCGTGTTGTTGGATCACCGATTGCTAATTCCGAATGTGTTTTGAATACGTCCAAAGTATCATCGGGTCTGGATAAGAATATTTAAGCTACTTTCTACTCTCTTAGCTGGTTTTGCCTCTAAATTATAATGTTAGATGTCTGATTACTTTGAATCACTTTATAGTGTAATTGTGAGTGTTGGAGTAGTGCTCGTTAAACAGTGTGTTCATCAGGGATTATCCGAAACATTTTCCAGCTGCTTTTTTAGACGTAATATCTGTTAGTATCTATGCTGGGTTTCTTAAACATGAAATTAAATCTTTAGCATCTAAAATCATCTAGAATATTTCATTTTTGTGATCTTGAGGTTCATATCTTACAATTACAGTTGGGGAATTTTTTTATTTTAAGTTCTCAATTTTCTGTCTTACTATTCATTGTTACTAATATATTATAGACCATTAACCACAGAACATAGGGTATGTTCTGTGCCATTAACTCATTCTAGTGGCTTACGAATCTTTAGGGAGCAATCTTCTTTTTTTATTACAAAATTCGTATCAACCGTATACTGGTTATAAGTGATTTAATTTTTTTAACTGTACAAGTTAAGTGATATTATTTTATCAACCGATATTTGTTAAATTAAGTTTATGGAGATCCGACTGAGTTAATTTTTGAGGTTAGTAATATTGCATAGAGATATTGTTCGTGATCTTTCTGCGTTGGAAAGATTAACACTCTGCGATTATGTGTTTTATAGTCAATTTGCAGTTGCAACATTTAAGTCTCCGCGATCTTTCGTTAGCACTGACGGTTTCACGGAGATTGTATATGGACGTTGACCATTTGTTCTCCCATTCATTGATCACTTTACGTTTTAGGGTTGATTTAATATCGACCCTTGTTAAAAAGTTCATGCACTGTCACTATTTACAGCTTTCTTAACGATCAGGTCTGCCTCTTGGTCCCCTTTTATTTCAGTATGTGAGAGAATCCACAAAAGCCAATTTTTTTGTTGTTGTCTTGTATATATTGCAGTTGCTGCTCGATTTTGATTGCCAAGAAATTTGTGGTGAAGTTAACTAAAGGAATCTGTGAGTATCAGGTGTTTAGGTTCATAAAATTCAGCAGTAAAAGTGGATGGGCTTGGAGGAGCTCTTAGCATGTATTTGGAGGTTGGTGTAATGATAATGATACCAATACCGTCTTGAAATTTTGATGAATCTGTGTAAGTATATACAAAATTTTTGTATTCATCGAGTATGTTACTAAAGAATCTTTTCATTAGCTTATGTTTGGTGTGATATTTATCAAATGAGGTGAGCTGGGTAATGAATTTGATTCTTTTTATTGTCCTTTGTGGAGAATGAGAAAATTCGATAGTAAGGCAATCAGGAAGGAAGAAATTTAATTCACTTCTCTTTTTTCTATTATGAATAATTTAATAATATAATCATTTATTTTAACCAGTGTTTCTTTAAAACTCAGCTAAATCATTTTAATTTGAAAAAAATTCAATTCCAGAGGACTCACTACTATGTCCAAAATACTTTGCAGAGGGCCCCTTATTAGGCATAGTTCGTCATTTAGGAAATAAAAGGTTCCAATAAAAAACTTATTTTAAGAAAAAAAATTTATTACATAAGTTATATATGTAAGTAACATAATGTTTCAGTAATTTTATTAATCATCTTCAGGTTTGCTTGAAGTTTTTCGCTTCGTTTTCGGCTTCTTTTTGTCTTTCATCAATTTCGACTTCTTTTCATTTATTCTCTTATACATTTCCCTCAACTTCTGCCTAAACATAAAAAAGTGAAAATGATGATAAATAGCTGACAATGTTATCTATATGAAAGAAGGGTGACCAAAAACTACATTTCTAAAGAAAAGTACTCAAGCAAAAAGGTTTAGATACCCCGAAGGTTGAAAATAGGTGCAAACAACTTCCAAACGAGTATCCATCTTTACGAGGACTCTATAGAGGTAGAGCTATGAGATATAGAGCAAAAGCAACTTCCAAAACAATCTTGAATTGCTTAATGCAAAGAAAAAAATCTTATTTAAAATTAAATTAAATAATTGTTATATTCATAAAAAAATGTAGTACTAACCTCTTTCCTCCCTTAATTCTATCATACAAGGGTTTAGTTATAATTTCATCTCTTTCTGGAGCACTAACTTCGAGTTGTTTCCTTTTCGATTTCGGTAATTTCTTCATTGTTAACATATAAGATGGAACATCGCATCCGGATTCTTTTAGTACATGTGCTATACTGTAATAAACAAAAATACATCAAATTAATAATTAAAAGAATGTTTAGTGTATTTGAATAAAAATTTCTACCTTCTCAAGTTAACTGTATCTTCTGTAGTAAAAAATGTGATAGCTTTTCCTTTCCTTCCGGCACGTCCTGCTCTTCCTATTCTATGGACATAAGAAATTGAGGAAGGTGGAAAATCGTAATTAACAACCAAATTAACACCTTTGAAATCCACACCACGTGCCATTAGTTCTGTACATATTAATACCCATATTCTACCTTCTCGAAAACTACGAACAGTATTGTCTCTCTAAAATACAAAAAAACAGAGAAGTAGAAGAGTATGAAATATCTATATAAAATGAATATGAAAAGTATACTGAAAAAATGTGTGGATGGAAAAATTAAATAATAAATAATACAATACGGGGACATATAGATGTAAAAATGAAGATATATCGTAATAGAAACAAGAATCAATAATAGATTGGTGAGAAAAATAAATGAAGGCTAAAAATACCATATAACACCATTTGAAGAAACTTGGGACATAAAGAGGGAAAATTCGGAGTGTCATTGTCTATTGTACCCCCTCTTTTTGTTACGGGATTGGGGATCCTCTATATTTAGAGCTAATCTATTAAATCTACTTGGGATGATTCTATATAGCAAATATCTTCTATTTCATTAGCTCCCAAGTATAATGTTTCTCCAATCCAGTATGTTCCGGAACCAATTGGAAGATAATAAAGATGATGAAACAGAATATCAATGATATATAGTATAAAATGAAAAAGGGGATGATAATAAAAATAAAAAAAATACTGACATAATAGAGAAAGAGAATATAAGGACAAAATTTTATAAATAGTTATGGTAAACTAATATATATGAAAAGTACACTGACAGAAATGTAGAAACAGAAATAAAGAAACTGGGGACATTGTCTATTATGCCCCCTTTTTTGCTATTAATTATTTGATTAATCCTAATGTATTTTTTTCTAATAGAATTCTTTTATATTTTCTTCTTCTACACTGTTAATAGTCTATACTGTTTCCGTTAATGACTATTTCAATATTACCTGTAACTGAGTCCTATCTGAATGTATGGCGTCAACATTTATTCCATCATAAATAAGTTCATTGAATAATTGTTGCGCCCTTTCTTTACTTTGTACAAATACTAAAACCGGAGGGCATATTCCTTTCTTAACTAAATCTCTAAAAGCCAACAATTTTCCTTGTTCGTTACCCACAAATAGAAGTTCTTGATCTACTAAATCTGTTGCTGCATTTCTGAAAGAAATGCGTTGTTAAATATCATACAATTAGGAGTGAGATCAGAAGATAGATCAGAGCTACATTGTACATCTAAACATTCTTTTGGAACCCTTGTAACTACAGAAATCAATTAGGTCAGGAATTATTGTTTCTATCAGTTACTAAATAGGTTTGTTCAACAGATGAAAAGGATATTAGTCCTTTAACTTTCAGTAGTTATCTGTTTTTTGAGGTTATATATTTAGAACCCTACTGTATTTGTTATAATTGAACATAATGACATCCTGTATAAATAGGGTGTTTTTATTGTTGTAGAAATTTATAGTTTTTTGGAACCGTTGGTTATATTCAGATTGAACAGAGTATTTTAATAAGTCATTACTCACAATTACACTAACTTTCATTTCAAACTACAGAGTCATCATCATTTCAGAGATCAAAGGAAAACAATTTTTCCTCAATCTTTGAAAACAATGTATCAGTTGTTGAAATATATGTTAGGCAGTGTAATTGTGATTATTCCTATTACCAAAACAATGTTTTCAAAATTTCTTATATTTCTCTATTTAATAAAAAATTTTTTGATACCCCTCACCTTTAAATTTGAATTATTTACTGCAAATTTCATTCTAAAATATTTTAAGGCTTTTTTTAAATATATTCATCACCATAAAATTAACTTTTGCATAAGTAGAAGTCTATCGTATACCTTTTTGTACAAAAATAAATACCTACAACTAGAGTTGCCAACTATAACAGTTTCTTACTAAATCATACTTTTTATTGTTGAACAAAAAGTTTACAGTATACAAAATACTGTTTTTAGAATTCAAAATGTAAACACATTATTATGTGCCATACTTTGACGCACACACAAATTTAGTCAGAGGGCGTTCAGTGCAGCGCAGCAACAAACAAATTACACTGAGTTTCCGAACGAATCTGTCAATGTCAAATATTCAAGACGGTCACTTATTGACAGACATGCGAGTGCGCGCTCTCAGAACATAACCTTTTTTCGCTTGGAACTTGTTCTTGTTTTACAACTTTAATATAATTAAAATAATTAGGGATAAGTATAACAGTGTTAAATTTAGTGTATGAAAGATGGAAAGTGATAACGAACTACTTTCTTCTACAATGCTAAGAAAGAAAGCTGAAATATAGAAGATGCAACAAAAATATAAACAGAAATTGGAATACCAATATGATTGGTTAACGAGTGATCCTCTATGTGAATTTAATGCTAAATGCTCTAACATTTACTATTTATCAATCAGGTGTTGGCAGGTTTGGAACTTTTGTTTGCGTCTCTTGTCTGATATGCATAAATGATTAGATATTTAGGTCACTATTTTGCATAAAATATATATTTAGTTTCAGTGTTTTTAGATTAAACATCACTTAACCAGCAAGAAACATCATAAAACAAAAAAAAAGTATTAAATACTATTACAGAGTCTTCCCAAGAAGTTTTTATTAGAACTATTAATAACTTGTTATTTATAAGAGTAATTTGTATTTAGAGAAATGGTTTAATTTTAATCCGACTAACTGGTTAATTAGCTGTTTGTCATTGAAGTCTTGGTCATTTGATCATTGTGAGAAAATTATAGATAATCTAAATTTGTATAAATTCAATATTGATGTGGGTGATTTATATTCAGAATTAAAAAATTTCAAAGTGATTAAAAAAAATATCAGACGACAAAGACTTCTTTGAAACTAGCCAAAAGTGGTGCTATTAATCGGTAAACAATTCAGAAGAACGTAACTAAAATTGATCCTGCCACCTCAGCATTTATTTACAGAGTTTTTTCAGCAACTAATGCTAAGTAGCGGCATTGATTTAATAAAAACTGAGCTGGTTACTTATTTTAATTTCAGTTATAATTGTAGTGAGGCGTATAAAGTTTTTAAAAAAGATTATAAGTTAGTAAGTTGTGCGAGAAGAAATAAATAAATAAAATACTTGTTTATTTTTCTGAAATACTGTTTAATTTTCTAAACAGACCTGAATATACTCTATTTCTTGTAAAAAGGGTTTACAACCCTACCTACAACTCTTATATTAGATACTTTATTGATCCTAAATCATCATTAATATTCAATTTGATTTAAATGAAAAATTCTCATTCATATTACATTTTAATCAATTAAAATGATGTAAAAGTAAAACATTAATCAAGAGATCCTTACCTGTGACCTATTGTAACTCTAACCAATCCTTTCATGTTATGAACACACCATTTGGCAACGGCGGGTGTATAAGTAGCACTGAACATGGCAATTTTTCTGTTTTGATTATCACACGCTTTCAAAATTTCATCTAATTGTTCTCTGAAACTCCTAACTCCTGTTTCAAATAGTTTATCAGCTTCATCAATAACCAACCATTCAATACTAGAAACAATTTTGTAGAAATGTGGTTAAATTAAAAATGAAAGCAGATTTGGATAATAAAACGAGTTAATTCCCACTAAATACAATTTATTGTAGGTTTTAGGGCACTAAGTACACCACGACCCACAGGATCTATTGTGTCCTCAATTTTTACAGCTGATTTTTTAATGCCGCTCCTCTCAGTAAGTTTAGAGTAAGGGATAGTTCTAGCTGCCACCTCCTGTTCCACATGCTACCAGGTGTAGTGCTCTGGAGTTCCGTAGTGTTGTCACACTTGAAGAGAATGTGGATAGAGACAACAGACAAAATTCAGAATGTGGGATGGCTGTAGCTGCCAGAGATCTTCTATTTCATACCCTCCCAGGTGTAATGCTCTGCACAACAGAATCTGCACGTTTCATTATCTGCATCTTCAGTTGCCATTGAGACACAATGCCCCAATAGTACTTCTATTTCTATTCACAGGTTGTCCTTGCTCAAGCTGATCCATTCAGCAGATCTAACCCCTGTAGATTGTATTTTTTCTATTATCCTGTAGCTGATACCACAAAAGGGTTTAGATCCTATGAAGGGTTTGTCAAGGAGATGTGATACGATTATTAAATATTGATTTTATATTTAGAAACAGTATTGTTGAGGTAAGAAGGGTTAAAGACAGACAGTTAAAGCAATTTGAGAAAGTATCAAAGATCTGTTGAACATCAGTTTCTTGTTAGCATGCCTAATGGCATCAATGGTATCAGATTTTTCGTTTTTTGACTTTACAAACTATCAAATTTACTTTGGATTTGTTTTCATCTGTTTTACACTAATTGTGAAAAGCCAAACTTTCAAAGTCACCTTAGTTTCAATCCAGAAAAAAGCTTATTTAATTACTAGGACAATAGTAAATCATTAAGATATAATGAATCAGATTATTTGTAGAGTATTGTAGAAACATATTCAAGGAACTATGAAATTTAGTAATAAAAATTTGTTAATAAGAAAAATTATTATTTCAAGAAATTTTCATCAATCACTGAACTGTAGAAACATATTTAAAGGTGATTTTTTACATTTTGTAATAAATCTTCACTTAATAATGCACTTGTCTTCTAATTTTTTCAATATTAAATCCTTAATAATTGGTAAAATATAAACCTAGTAATAAATATACTCACTTTTTTAAAGAAATTGCAGGAGGATCTTGTTTCAGTAAATAGCAAAGCCGATTAGGTGTAGTTACCAAAATATCTGCAATAAGATAACTAAAATATTCGCATTCCATGTGAATTGATTAAAAACATACCAAATTTTTGTGATCCATTGGGATTATATTGAATCAACGCTTTTTTAATTTTACTGATAACATGTACTCGAAATCCTCTCCCTTCTGCAAGTCTGTGGCATTCCCTTTGAGTTTGCTGCGCTAATTCTCTTGTTGGACATAATATTAAAGCTCTAAAGCCTTGTCGTTCAGGTCCTTTTAATGAATGTATTATAGGAACTAAAAATGCCGCTGTTTTACCAGATCCTGTTGGAGCACAAGCTAAAATTTGTCTTCCCTAACCAATAGGCAAGTTTAGAGCCATAAATATTGTAAATTCACTCATAAAAATATTAGATGCAAATTTAAAATTAGTTATAATACATACTTTCAACATAAGTGGTACTGCTTGTTTTTGAATTGGTGTTGGTTCTTCAAATCCACATTTATTCAAATTTTTTATGATATCAGTACCAACTTCAAATTCTTCAAATGATTTATAAGGTTCTGGAACATGACGACCAACAACAGTAATATTATTAATGTTCCTATAATGGTTTACCTAAAAATAAAATTAACAAACACTCTTTTGGATTTTAAATGGTTCTTTCTACCTTTTCTTGCTCCAAAGTCTTTTGTTTATGTACATCTGGTAAAAGTTTACGTTTTTTCGTTTTTTTCTCTGTACTTAAACCACTCAGTAGTGTAATTGGTGAGCTGTGTTCTGTTTCTTCCTTTTTAATTTGTGGTTCTACTTTAATACTTTCTTGATTCGTTTTAGTTTCCACCTAAAATAAAATTTCTTCTCTACAAATATCCTATTTCATTATAAATTAGAATAACTTACTTTATCTGGTACTCTAGAAAATTTAGCACCTCTTGAAAGTTTTTTAAAAATATCGTATGCATCCATTTAATAACCAAAAGATAAACACATTTACCAAACAATGTGATCTAACCTTACTTATGAAATGTGGATAAAATCACTGTACCAACTAAATACAATTATATTTTTCGTAAGTACCAACCCAAATATAGTAAATATATCTGTCAAAAAGGATGTGGCTACTGTACAACTCTTCTGAGCAAATAGTTTGATAGTGAATTTGAAAAATGTTAAAATACATTGGTGATAATAAATATTACAACAGTACTTCATTGACTAAATATAAGTAGAGAACTGGATATTTACTAACAGTAGGTAACCTATATTTTAGAAAATATAATTTGTACACGTCTATTTTTAACATATACTTATCATATGAGTATTATTCACTACCAAAAAAATATTCAAACCTCAAAAACGACTTTGATGGGAAATCGATGAATTTTGAAAGATCATTTGCAATTTCCACTAAATATTTGTTATGTATATAATAATAGTTAGAGAAAAAAAAGTTTAGGTACGTATAAAAGTTAATTTAATGCCAATGGATAAGGCACCCGAAGCGGCAATAACCTCACATGCCCATTTATATAAATATAAAGAAAAACATCAAGTATCACAACATGAAAGAAGGCAACAAATTCTTAGTGAACAAAAATATAAAAGGCACATTGAAGCAGATAAAAACAGAGAATTATATGGTAAATATCTCGAAGAATTAGAGGAATCCGATGTTGAAGATTTCAAACAAGTGGATGAATGTGATATTGAAGATTTTAAACATACGGACGAGTCTGTACAACATTTGGAGAAACCTGAACAAGAAGAACCAGATGAATATGAAGAAATGGAATATGTGCAGTCTGAAGTACAATATCGTCGACCTGAATCTACTGAATTCAAATTGATGTTGACAGAATGGTTTATAGATATTCCAGATGATTTGGAAGAGAACTGGCTTTGTAAATTTGCTCCAGAAGGTTTTCGCGTATTGCTACTAGCATACAAGCGCCGAACACTTTTTTTCACTATCAAAAGTAGATATTTATTTAAATTAAAGACTCATTTTCCTGGAGGCGGTGGAATTAATGCAACAGGAGTTACAGTTTTAGATTGCATATTTAATAAGCGTAATAAAACGTTCTTTGTACTAGACTGTTTATATTGGTCGGCTATGTATACTTTGGACAGTGAAGCTAATTTTAGATTTTATTGGTTGAAAACGAAATTTTATGAAATGCCTGAACTATATAAATCTGTCAGTAAAAAATACACTTTCCATTTGATCGAAGCTATTCCTCTGGAAAGATCTTTACTACAGGAAAAAATTTTCCAAGTACTCAAATTAGAGGAAAAAGAAATATTATACGATGGAATAGTGTGTTATCACTCATGCGGATTCTATACTTTCAGTTATAGTCCTCTAGCAACCTGGCTTTACTGCTATATGTTGCCAGAGAAATTGGGAATAGATGTCCCAGAGGTTTATCTTGCGAAAAAGCCAAAAGGATATATAAATTTTCAACAGTACATTGAAAGCAAGATGTCAGGTAGGGAGAGGTATAATAAGAAAAAAAGTCATGAACGATTAAATAAAAATGGTGATTTAGATGTGAGCTCTGTTAATAATACAGAAAAGAGCAAAAATAATAGTTCAGAAGTGAAAACATATAATACAGAAATGGATAGTTATGCATTTAATAAAAGTGATAATGACATAATGGAATCATGATTTTCATAGTCAACATGTGGCCAACATTTTAAAATAATCGATTTTATTACCAGATGACAAAAAGTGATTTTGATTATATTATTTGAGTGTTTATTAAACTGAATAACATTTTTTTTAAATAATAATAGTTGTTTCATTTTGTAAATAAATAAAATATATGAACAAAAAGTATAAGGGATTCTGTAATGAAGTAAGCTGTTGGTAGATTATTCAATTAAATTGTTTACAAATAACTAAGACTAAGAAAGACAAAATTATAACGCTCCCCCCGTATATTAGGTTTCCCAATGAGCCTTACGTAATTTGTACACGTTCCCTGAAGTTGATGATTTGTGTAATAGGTTTTATTTTTTTCTATGTATAGGAAAGTTTGAAACAGTCGTTTGTATTAATGCTCGAGTCAACACCACTTAAGCCTCTTATTACATAATTACATCTTAATTATAATACATCATTATTCAATCCTTAAACGCAAAGCATGTTGTGTTGCAGTTTTATTTTATGTAAAAAGCAAGCAAAATTATTATTATCACCTCTAAATTAAAATATTAAAAAATAATTATACGAAAAAATTTCTTTTGTTTGTTTATTAAGTACAAAACTTTTTAGACAACATTGCTATTAAATTATTTTTATATTCATACCATAACATGATAATATTAACAATATATACAGCAAAAAAACGGGCACTTCATATTTTTCTTATTAGAAGCTAATTTTCAGCAATGTATTTGTTTTTGTGGGCATTCTAGTTATTACCTAGAATGTACGGTTTAAATCTATAACCTAACCTAACCTAACTAATCCCTTCAGGATTAGTAAACAATTAGATAAAACTGAGATTTGATCTATTTGCCTTAAAGTTGATTTACCTGTCGGACCTATTTTAAACTGTAAGTAGTTTTTCCCACATTTAAACATCTTTAATTTATTAACCAAGCCGTTTCTGTATTGACTTTTGACAGATTTTTTTTCAATAACCTATAAATTAACCAATTCTTACAAGATTAATACATTTAACAAAATTATAAGACGAAATCTAAATGACCGGTTTTTTTGCTGTTAAGTTTATAACAAATTAATTATGCCTCTCATTTAATATTATAAACAAATATTTGTAACAAATCTTCCTTTTTATATTATTTAATTCTGCAAAGTTCGAATGAAATCACAGAAAATCACCATAATTATTACAATAATCTCAAACAATCGTTTGTATATTTTTTATGTAAAGATATACCTGAAGACAACGCATTTTCAAAATTATACCTTAGTTCTTGATTCTGTTTGAACAAATACTCCAATGGCAAACTTATCAACTCTTGATTCAAACTGTCACTTAATGAAACTTTATCACAAACACTTTCATCACTTTCTTTAGGTTTTCGTGCAGCTTCGAAAAGAATTTGCAAATGATCAGTCTTGTTTTGTTCGAAACATTTAAGTAATTCTTCATTATGTCGGTTGTAATTCTGAATCCACTCTACTAGATTAAAACTATAGATCATAATTTTACCAATCAGATTGCAAAACGATTTCAACTTCTCATTTTTGAAAACATCAGTTTTCACTTTAAGAACAGCCGATATTGATTTTGTAATACCAGAAATAAATACTGATTTATTAGTATCAGTTTTTTCGATTAAACTTAAAGCTTGTGAATGTAGTGCATCCAAATCATAACTCCTAACTATTTCTATAATTTCCGGTGTTATTTTTGATAAAATTTCTAATTTTTTACACACAAATTTTATTTTTTTATTTAACTCAATGTATTTATTTATACTTCGTTCTATGGCACTTATCAGTCTTAGAGCGCAATTTATACTGTTTTTATATTCCTCATTATTTCGTAGATTTATATTATCGATATTAGTTTTAATTTTATTGTAACAATCGATTTTCGTTACTAAATGTTTTATATTAGATAAAGCACCATTTTTCAAATTCTTAACTTTGGTTAGAGTTTGATTTAAAAAATTGAGGTACAAAGGAAAGCTCGCATTGAAATGGGATGCTATTTGCTTTTCCTGGGTTACGAAGAATATAAATTGTACCCTCAAAGCTTTTAAATGTATTTTATTGAATTGCGCTGCTGATTTCATTACTTCTTTTATCAATTTAGGATAGTTATAAATCACCTTTTCAGGAAGAAAATACTTGCGTGTTACATAAATAAAATTATTATTTACAAAATTGAATAATTGATCTGAATCTTTAGTATTAGAATTTTCGGATATTATTAATAAAAATTCAGTCGTAGGGATTTTAATATCTCTCGATATCCAATCTTTAAGGGTGCCTACTAAAGTACTTTCGGTTATTTCATATGAATAATACTCTAGTTTTGATACCGAAAATACGTTGATTATTTTTTTCTTTAGAATTTCCTGTAGGTTATCAAACGGTTTAGTGTCGTTAGGAAAGTTTTGAGATCGAATTTCTTGATCATAAGTAAGAACTCGTTTAAGCCAAATTTCTATATGTTGTTTCAAACATGTAGAAATGAAATTTTCCTTTTTCATTTCAGAGGAATAAGTTACTTGACCTGAATAACTGTTATAAATACATATGTCTTCAGGACTTTTTTGTTTAATTTTAATAAATCTTTCGAAAGGTGTCATATGAGGTAAAAATGGTAATACACCGCATATCACTTCGAATGTAAGAATACCCATTGACCAATAATCCACACTATTATTATAATTTCTACCTTCGAAAATCTCGGGTGCTAAATAATGTAAAGTTCCAACAAAACTTACTGTTTCGTTTCCTAATTCTTTCGCGTAACCAAGATCTATAATTTTATAAACTGTTTTTGTTTCCCTTTGTTCCGAATGTTCTAAAACAATATTTTCTGGTTTAATATCTCGATGTGTGATCTTGAGATTATGTAGATGCTGGAGACCACTGGATATATCTTCAAGAATATCTCGAACTTGTTCTTCTGGTAATCCAGATAAATTTTCGGGTTTTAGTAAAATACGACGTAAATTTCCTTTCCGACAATACTCCATTGGCAGTAAAGGCATGTCACTACAACAATATTGCATCAAATAATCTTGTAATTCTTGAGGAATTTTCTTGAATTTAATTATATTCGGATGGTTGATAATTCTCAAAATATCTACTTCGTTTCTCCATCGCTCAATTTGTCTTGGTGTTAAGTTAGATTTCGTTTTAAATTTGCACATTTTTATAGCAGCGTAATCTTCTTTCGTCGTATCTAACCATAATGATACGATACCAAAAGCTCCTGACCCCAAATCGGCAATTTTTTTCCAAGTTCCTACTTCCATTATTTATTATTTTTCTATTACATAATACGAAACGATCCTAGATTTTACTAAAAATAAAATTTTACTTGTAGATAAATCGAATTTTTTACTAATTTAACCAACACCCTGTACCTTCGACCGGTGTTTATTTTTAGCGAAATGCGGCTAGCTTCATCCTAAGCCGTGTTAATTTTTCAATAAATTTTTGGTATTTCTATTTAAACTAAACGAAAAACTGCAGTTTCAAAACAAGGTATGTATACATGCTTTAAAATAAACATAACGAAATAAAAATGCTGACAAGATTAATAAATAAGAGGGAAATATTTGCGCCTATGCTTATACAACTTTTTTTACATTACCGAATGTAGATAACTTCTGTTACATTAAAGGTGCAATTTCGTATTTGTGTTCGACGATGGCTTAGAGTGTCAAATGAGGTCACGCGGTACAATTTTGACTAAGAAATCATCTTAAATTGATACAGCGTCAAAACTAAACTTTGTTTTGCTGTATAAACCGGGTCTTATAGCAAAAAATCTTCACCTATATTATCATCTGTTTACCAGTATTCTGAAAAGTACAATGAACTATAGGTTTGTTCTGGGTAGCTGCACTGGCAGAACTAGTTCAGAAAGTGTACACTAAAGCGTTCTTTACCCAGTTCACTATACTGCTGGTCTAGAGTCAGTTCGGCCAGTGCCGTGTAATAAGTGTAATCTGTAAACGGTGGTATAACATCTTCGTCATCGGACGAATGTAAAAGTACTAAATCGTTTTCCATTATTGTTAATAACGAAGTTGAAATAAATAACGAAATGTTAGCGACAAAATAACTCTCACTTCTACGTTTTATTTTGTTTCTTTTTCTAATGACATATATTGAAAAAGGACAGAGTATTTTCAACCTCCTTTTAACGTCTGAAGGAGCTTCTCATCTATAGGAACCTTTTTTTCATTATTTGGTACATAATAATTTTTATGTGGTACGCCTATGGTAAAACGGATATAGGCGTCTGCCATATGCAACAACTATCATGGGCATCAAACTTTTGTTTATTGCTTATTACTGTAATTTTAATTCAATATACCATATCGACTCCACACTGTTCTTATTGTATCGCTATTCAAGTGATTAGAACGGTGAATAACAAGTTTTTATTTTAATTAAAAGACGTTGATAGAGGTAAACCATATTTCACTTCCAATCCTACTTACAAGCCTTCTCTCTATCTTTAGTATTTTTTCTATGGCTCAAACTTGCTTGTTCTGTACTGTATAATGTGTTGCATAATTCATATGATATAACTTTTATAGAAGAGAAATTGTACGGAAACTTATACACTTTTGGGGGCACTAAATATACTAGTGTGAGTAAAAATATGATTTATTTAGTTTTATTTTTTTACAAACATCAAATCATTCGAAATCTTTACAATCTAAGCTGTTGTATTTTGTTACTAAGTATACATAATGGTATATACAAAATTAGAATAAAATATTTGATTTAAATAATTTTTTAACAAAAATTTGGTATTAGAAACTGTAGCTATTTATGTATTTTGTATAAAATAACACGTTCTAAACTCTCATTACTGTTTCTTTATTTATTATTACGAAAACATTTTATTACGTTGATTAAAAATTAACTAGTGCAGCACACTGTAAAACTTCTAACCTTACTTCTTCTTTTTTATCATCAAAAACTAAAGTGTCAACAATCATAGATCTGTCTAATATGCATCTGATAAAAAATTCACAATTATTGGACCAACAACGTCAGCATCGTTCAAATGTACATGATGTGTTCCTTCGATAAGAACCCTCTCAAATCGTTTTGCAGATTTTTCAATAGCACTCATAATTATATCGTAATTTTCTTTAGGATCCGTTTGATTTCCTCCTTTAGCTCTGATATTTAATACTTCGCAAGTTATCCTAGACGCCAAATGTAAAACTTTCTCTAATGTAAAGAAAGCGAAAGCGTTAATTTTTAATCTCGGATCTCTAGTGAATACGTAACAGTTATCTTTATGAGTCGACGGTTTCATGCCTCTTTTAAGTAAAATTTTACATCCCTCCTCGTATACAGAACCGTGATGACCGTCTATCATAATATCCAACATTTCGTCATATTCGTAACAGAGAATATCATCGAAATCTTTCTTTTCGTATTCGAATAGGTTATCGATGTTATTTTTAGCGATTGCTAACATTGGCTGTGTACTCCTAAGGCAAGGACCACAATTATCGATACTAATAAATTTAATGACGTCATTCGGGTAAGTGGAGGCGTATAAGAACGATATACCTCCTCCTAACGAATGTCCTATTAGAATAATTTTTTTCCAGTCGAAATATTTGACGATTCTACGTACGTAATACACACCGTCGTAAGAAAGATTGTACACGAGACCTTTGGGGATGTGAGAAGAAAATCCGTGTCCTGGTAGGTCGATACAGAAGAAAGAATGGCCTCGTTCTATTATGTACGGAGCTACGGTGTCGAAAGTGCCGCTATTATCTTGCCAACCGTGGATGCCGATGATTGGTTGTACGTTTGTGGAACCCCACCATTTTCCTTTAATAAATAATTTGTTTATCACCAAAATGAATAATTTTTTTAAATTTTATTTACCGCAAATGTAACCCCACGGAACCGGTACTTTGATTTCCTTGAAATCGTTCAAATTTGCTGTAATGAAAATTTAAAAAAAATGATAGAATTAATTAATGAATTATAATAGTTGAAGTTCAAGTTCAATTTCATTCCATTGATACTTGTATAAGTTGCAAGGTTAACACAATTGGAATTTATAATTTTTTATTGTCCAAAAATTTGGTAAGTACTAAAATTATTCAAATAGATTTTTCAATTTTCAATTCATATTTTTTAGTATTTATCAAATTTGTATATCAATATTCATACTTGAGAGATGTGAAATTGTTTCAAAACACATTTACTTGAATTACTATATTTTATGACAATAAAAATTAAGATCGCAAAAACTGTTTTAAGAAAATGTCGTCCTGAATATTGATTTCTTATTAATTCTGCGATACGCTTGGCAACATAGCGTTGAATTCGTTTTACGATGGATGACGTAACTTTTGTCTGGGTTACTGTTCTTCACTAGTTATAATCTTATAGTCCAGTCACAAATTATAGAAATTAGATATAACATGGTAATTTTTCTGAACATTTGTTTTATATTTGAAAAATACCGGAAGAAATAAACATTTCATGAACTATATAATGCTTGAATCATAAATGGTGAGATTAATTTAAAAAAAAATGATTAATTTCTACAGGAAAAGTACATGTTTTATTATTCTTTTGGTTTTTGCAGAAATTTTACAGTTTTCCAATTAATACTAAAGTTTTCTTTCTAAACAAAAAAACTGGGAAAATTCTATGTATTAATTCACTTATTTGTTAATGCGTATTTTCATTATGAATCTATTTATTCAAGTTTTCATTTTTCCTATACTTTGTTTTCATTATATAAAATTGTGTGAATTTTATATGCAAAAGGCTTTAAAGCATTAACCCTCAGGTTACAAGTACAATATAATTTTTGAACTTTGACGTATTTACTACTTTCATTCTAAAAACAGTTAGCTACTGGACTATAACCGCGTATTTATTCAATAATGATGAAAGGCATTAATATTTACTTCTTAAATGATATATACTTGATTGGTACGTTTCTTTTTATAATCCCCATTAAAACTATATTAATCTATGGAGAAATTGTCGTGTATGTTGTTATTTTATCTAATAATTAAGTTTTGTCAACTATTTCTACATGATAAAGTTGCCGCTGTACTATATCTCATACGATGATGTCATCTTTAAGTTTATTATATAAGTATTGACGTTGTAATGCTAAATTTTATATATTCAAAATGTTATTAGTAAATAATACTATGTTTTTTATTAAAAATATATGAAATAATGATAAAACTGGTAAATTTATTTATTATTCTGATATTTTATTATATAATAATAAAACAAGAGGAGAAAACAGTTGGTTTATTGATTTTTCAGACGATTCACTATGATCACAATATACGAGGGTTGTAATCTAAGTTTTGAGATAAACAAATAAACGTATGCTAGTGGAAATAATGCTAAATCTCACGGTATGTCACATGACCAACTTGCATTATCAGTTTACGCACAGCATCGATGGTTTGTGGTACAACGGCCGATCCTCACGAAATTCATCTTGTAGTGAAGTGCGATCACGATTAAATTCGGAAAACTAACGAAATACGTTGATTCAAATCCACATTAAAAGTCATTGAAAAACATCGCATGAAAATTTCACTCGTATAACAACACGTTCTGAGTACGTTCCCCAAAATGTCAAACTTTATGATGGCAGATTTGACATATTTACATCAGTGTTGCCATATCTCAAAACAACTCTCGTATTAGAAGTATATTATAAATTATAATATAAAAAATAAACTATAAGATTAAAAAATAGTAGTAGAAAACTTATTTATTAACAGTATTCCTTACCTTTATAATAATCATTATTATTGATATCCTTCATTTTTGACAAAATCACAGATAAAAAACAAAAGATTTTTTTTTATTCATTCGATTTGAGAAGACTTTGACACCGTATGGGGCGTTCCAGGTGTATGCAAGTGAGTTAAAAACTTAATTCGAAAACCATTTCAATAGAAATATGAATCACGTGGATTCTGAATGATAAGTTAGTATTTACAGTGGCGTATCACGTTTGAGACAATTAATAACTATATTTATTAAAATTAATAGTATATTAAACACGTGATTACTTCCGTTAAGTTATTAAGAGGTGATTAATATCATGGGAGGTTAAGTTGTGTTTATTTTGAATCCAAAAAAATGTTTTAATTCACGTTTCCAGGTTTCCTGGAAAGCCCGATCCATCTCAATATCATCCGATTAATTAGACCCGACACAATATTATTAGGAAATGTTTACTCATACCTATTCTAATTTGAATTTCAAAACCAGACAATTGCAATTCTTTTGAATCGTTAAACGTGTAGACCGAAAAAAATGCAAATTCATTGTATCAGACCTTCGAAGATATTCTATCATAATAAAAGGTCAAATTATGAATATTATATAATTCAAAAATTAGTAAATTACATTGTTTGTGTTTAAATTTAATGCACATACAAATAAGTGATCGGTTAACAACAAAGAAATAGCGAACTTTTTACTTGGACACAGGATCGGCTTAGCGATTTTTTTTACAGTATAGCCTGAAATAAACAGTACTGAAATTGAAACATAGATGTCGGGGCGTCTCAGGACAGTTGACAATTACCGTGAACGTGCTTTGGAGCGGGATTTTCTTCGGGATTATCGCTGTTGAGTAATATATTGCACATTTTCATTTGTAGGGCTAGATAAATCGACGCACAAATCGATTTTTGGGCTTTGTCAGACCGGATGAGGTTCAAAAAGTTTGGAGGATAGTCCCGGAGGTACCTGGCCCAACAAAGAAGTTCAATAAGTTCGATAACCTTTTCATAACAAGTTCCTTAACTCATCAACTCGTCATTGGTGGAAAATCTCTGACCGCCGAGTCATTTTTTCAAGTTTAAGATCAGAAGATCATCCGATGGGGCTAAATCTGGCGCATAGGGTGCCTTGTGTAGCAGTTCAAACATTAGTTCGTTAATTTTGGCCATTGCAGTAACGAATTTTTGAGCTGGTGCATTGTGTTGATGAAACAACACTTTCTTCTTAGCCAAATGTGGTCGTTTTTACTTGATTTCTTCGTAATCAATTTATTCGACACCATGACCTTGTTTGCAGATGGATCCTTACTTTCTTTGGAGCCGGTTCTTCCTTTTTCAGTCCAATGTCTTAATTGTTCTTGATGGAAACATCTTCACAACGCTGTTTTTGCTCCTTTGCAAGTAAACGCTGCACCCAACTTTCTAATATACAAATTTTTAGTTAATATGCGATGTATCGCACTTTTTGAAATGCCTACAATGTCTGGTAGCTCGGGCATTTTCAGTTGACGATTCAAATCACTCCAATTCACGATTGAACCGAAAAGTCGAAATACGAAATGAGAAATTTTACAAATTCTTCTTAAAAACCAAATTTTGGACGTTTTTGGTTGGTTGGTAATAGTGAAAAGTTTTGACACTTTTTTAGGCACGAGTAGGATTTCCGTGGCGCCCCATTTTGTAAATCGATCCAAAATAAGTCGAATATGAAGAATAAAATTTTTCGATATCTCGCTTCGTTTTCGAGATATCGATACTTAAAGTTGGAAAAATTTGTTTGTATATATCAACCTAACCTAACCTAACCTAACATAATCTAATTTAACCTTACTTAACCTAACCTAACCTTTTCGAGGTATATTATTATTTATTTTATTTATATATAGATTTGGAACGATTTTTTACAGTGATTTTTCTTATTCGGTTGAAATTGTCGTTAAAAATAGGATAAATGAAACAAAATTAATTTCTAGAGAACTTTTCCAGGATAATTGTGAAATACTACATTAGTCTGGCTTTTCAATTATAGAACAAACGAAATTAAATAACAAAGCATTCAGAACGTACTTTTTGCTCGAAATTACTAATTAAATCTTCAAACTATCTTTAAATGTTTTTTTTATTTAATAAATAATGAAAAACAACCGACAATTCTTTATGAAAAACATCAAATTAATCATGCATTTATCGTATACCATAGAGGAAAAGCCCAAGGGCACAAGCTTGGCCCAACTATGTAGAGCTCTGAGCCAAGCTTGTAAGCCAGGCTTGGCCCAGTCTTGGTGAAACTCTGGAGTGATAACGATGGGCCAAGATTGGTCACCAAGACTGGGCCATACTAAAATGCCGGTGCTGGGCCAAGCTTAACTGCCAGGACCGGACCAAGGTTAAATACCAAGACTTATTCATTACAAAACTTTTTCTAACTAATTCACTAACCAAAGATAATACTTTGAATAGATTTAATCAAAATTTTTTCATTTTGTTTATTTCTCCGTAACTTCTCGTATGTTTTGGAATTTTAAAATTCATATAAATTTTCATAAAAGTACAATTTTATAATTATCGAAATATAATTTGTTCTTTTTTGAAAGCACAGTTCAAGGTTACGCCACTGGGAACGACAAAACATATACTAATTTAAACAATCACAATCACGTGATTGAGATTTTCATTCAAATGGCACTGTTGTGATCTATCCAGACCACATTTGAACATCGAAAGTGGTTTACCCTTGGTCTCAGTCACCCTGCCATTTTTTTCGTGTCTTGTTTCGCCGACTGATTGTTAAAAATGAGAGACATCATCAATATCGAGAATCTTCCCAAAGGTGAGTTCTTTTTTTAATTTTTTTCGTATTCCACTGAATGTTATTTGTAATAAAAAAAAACTCTAATAGAAAAAAGCTATAATTCAAACACAGAATCGTCCTATTTTTGAAATTCCCGCTCATTGTTTTAGGAGATTTCGCAGAAGTCAAAGAAGTCGAAATACCAGTACCATGGGGATACATTTGCGGTAAAATAACATTTATTAAATATATATATTAATTATTAAATGACGTTTGTTCATAAACAGAATAATAAAATTAATTTCTCTCGATATAACTTTATATAAAATCAATTATAGTCCATTTTTATGCATGAGACAGTAATAAAATCATGAAGTATTCGTTGTACTTTGTATTTTTCCACAAGGTATCAAAAAAATTGGGTCTCTTGATTATATAGGTACAGAGATTTAAACTTTTATTTCATAATAAATAATTTTATTACGAAAATACACTACTATAAGTAGAGTTACATCTTACAAATGACATTTTCTCTTCTTCTTTACTCGTATATTTAACTGCCTTTTCCCAGTTTTCAATTTATCCACAGCTTCCAAAAACAACTGTTTAACTCATTCAAAAAAATTTATTCTTTCTCGAAACTTCTCCCTTTATCTATGTCCATACCAGTTCAATCTAGTTTAGTTTGCAATTATTTTGTAGTAATCTGAGTTTTAGACATTTGACATTTTAACTCTGTTGACAAGTCTTGCGTCAAAACTCCCGTTTATGTACTTGATTGTCAAAAGATTTAAACTTTTATTTCATTATAAATAATTTTATCATGAAAATTCACTACTATAAGTAGAGTTACATCTTACAAATCAAAATCAGAATCTGTTACAATTGATATCTATGGATAATGACATTTTCTCTTCTTCTTTACTCGTATAATTAACTGCCTTTTCCCAGTTTTCAATTTATCCACAGCTTCCAAAAACAACTGTTTAACTCATTAAAAAAAATTTATTCTTTCTCGAAACTTCTCCCTTTATCTATGTCCATACCAGTTCAATCTAGTTTAGTTTGCAATTATTTTGTAGTAATCTGAGTTTTAGACATTTGACATTTTAACTCTGTTGACAAGTCTTGCGTCAAAACTCCCGTTTATGTACTTGATTGTCAAAAGATTTAAACTTTTATTTCATTATAAATAATTTTATCATGAAAATTCACTACTATAAGTAGAGTTACATCTTACAAATCAAAATCAGAATCTGTTACAATTGATATCTATGGATAATGACATTTTCTCTTCTTCTTTACTCGTATAATTAACTGCCTTTTCCCAGTTTTCAATTTATCCACAGCTTCCAAAAACAACTGTTTAACTCATTCAACAAGATTTATTCTTTCTCGAAACTTCTCCCTTTATCTATGTCCATACCAGTTCAATCTAGTTTAGTTCGCAATGATTTTGTAGTAATCTGAGTTTTAGACATTTGACATGTTATCTCTGTTGACAAGTCTTGTGTCAAAACTCTCGTTGATGTACTTGATTGTCAAAATTATGTTCGTAATATTTAAAGTTTTAAAAGTTAGTTATTGTATATTTAGGAATTAAATGTAAACAAACATGGTGTGTAATTAAAAAATTTTGTATATAATATACATTTTTTAGTTTATAGTATTGAAAATAACTCCTAAGAAAGCTATTTTTCAAAATGCTGTTCTCGCATGAAACGAAAGACTTTTTAATAATCCTGAAGTTAGTTTCAGATTTTGAAACTGAAACTTTGAAAATTTCTTCTAGATAAACAGTTTTTTTCATTCAAATTTGCTGTTAAATCCGCCATTACTCTCTCGTACATACAAATAAGACTATAGATAAAATTAATTACCCAACAAATGAGTATAAACTTTTGTTTTTATTTAAGGAAAATGGTGGGGTCCTAAGAACTTACAACCGATCATTGGTATCCACGGTTGGCAGGACAACAGCGGCTCTTTCGATAAATTAGCACCGTACCTCGTAGATTACGGTTTTTCATTTCTATGCATCGATTTACCAGGACACGGATTTTCCTCGCATTTCCCCAAAGGGGTCGTATATAATCATTCCTTCGACGGGGTGTACTGCGTCCGTAGAATCGTCAAATATTTCGGCTGGGAAAAAATTATTCTAATAGGTCACTCTTTAGGTGGAAGTATCACCTTTCTGTACGCCTCCATTTTCCCTAATGACGTAGCTAAATTTATCAGTCTGGACAACTGCGGACCGAGAGTGAGAAATCCCCAAACATTGTTGCCGGTAGCTTGTTACAACATGGACCAACTATTCGAATACGAAAATAATAAATTTTATGATCTCTGCTACGGTTACGAGGAAATGTTGGATATTATGATGGAAGGACATAACGGATCTCTAGATAGAGAAGCCTGCGAAATTTTGATGAAAAGAGGCATGAAGCCTTCGCCCGATAAACAAAACTGCTACGTATTTACTAGAGATCCTAGATTGAAAATCGTGGCTTTTCCATTCTTTTCCATGGACGAAATTCGTGATTTCGCGTCCAGAATCACCTGCGAAGTTTTGAATATTAGAGCCGATCAAGGTACCCAATTAGAACAACCCGAACATTACGATTTGACAGTTGACGCTATAGAACGATCCGCGAAAAGAGTAGAAAGAGTTTATCTCAAAGGAAAACACCACATACATTTAACTGATGTGGAAACGGTCGCCCCCATCGTTTTAAATTTCTTATTATCCACTTCGGAAGTAGCTAAAACACATAATTTATGAAGATGCACGCCCGCACGCGCGCGCGTTCGTACGTTTTGTCTTTGTTTACAACACTAACCTAACCTAACACGTGACAATCTTTTGTCTTGCACTCGCACTGGTATAAGAATCGTCCATCAAAACATGGCAACATGTCCTTGCGGTCGAAGATTAAATATGAAATTTCAATTTTGATTCGGATGATAATGAGTTGGTAACGATTTTTTTCAAATTCTTCGCATCATTTTTTTGGAATAACGTAAATTTAATGAAGTTTCATCAGAGAATAAGTAGCTGCAGAATGAACTAATGGACTTTAAGACTTTTTAATGTTAGTTAAATTAATATCTTACGAGCAATATCGAGTACAACATGTAGACTTTATATTTAATTGAAATAATCATTTTAATGTGTTGAAAAAACGGATAGAACTGAAATTTAAGTCGGTATTGATGACTATTCTACGAGGATGTTCCCAAAAGTACCTAGCCCAACAAAAAAAAAACATAACGATGACTAATTTCAGTATTGATGGCCGCCAAACAAATACTAAACAACATGGCGTCTTCAAACTTGAAATATAGACTGTGTACTTTCTAATACAGCAACTACTGCCATCTCTAGGTCAGACTACACACTTCTGGAACCATCCTCGAATAGTTCCTCTTTGACCATTAGGACTAATCCAACTTTTCATTCACTGGTAAGCGTTTATTGGCATTGTCTTCAGTATCTTAAGTAAATTACTTTTTATGGTTTCAAATGACTGATGACGCATTCACCGGAGCGGATTTTTTAAATTCATAAGTTATAAGGAGTAAAATTCGTGAATTTTCTGCTTTTCATGACCTTCGGACCTTCTGGAATGGATTCATTTTAATCATTTCCGACCGACTTATATTTTTTTTTTGGTTTCGAATTAATTTTGAAGCAGTTCGATAGATTGTTAGGCAGTTGCGACGCTATTTTCATAAACCTAGGTTTCGTCATCAGGAATGCTGAGTTTTATGATGTAAGGGCCTCAGCTAAGTTGTCAAGCATCTCTATTATTAACTTCATATCCCAAAATGTGTTGACACTCTCGGATGATTTTGGAATACCATTTCTTCAACTTTTTTATTTTATAGTCGTTAACACGTTTCGAAGTTTCTCAAGGTCTTAAAATCGGAATTCATCGATTCGGATTAACTCCATATTTAGAATTAAATGAATCAATCGGTTCTTTAATGAATATATCTCAAGCAATCGAAAATAATCGATTATTATTTTTAATTCGGAACTTGACGTAATCGAGCTACGGTCTCGTGATTTTGCGCAGATTACGACGCGTTATTCATATAATAATCGATTATTTTCGAAAATACTGCAGTTTAAACGAATGTTTTTTAAATAAGAATCGAATAGCAACTTTTTGTGTGTCTTATTTATATATTAATTCGAGGTAAAAAACATTTTTATTATTATTTTAGTTTGTACTGATAAATAGTTTATTTGTGATCGCAAATAATAGTATTTTAAATATTTATTTCTTCTATTAAGATAGACGCGTTCGAAATAATCGATAATTTTCGATATATCGAAATATGACAACTAATATTTATACTTAATATCTTTATAGACCTCGATTTATTTAATATTACACTGTAATAATAAACTATTTTTAATTATAATTTGATTATATGTGGAGAGAAATTTATTTTGTTAAAATAAATATATTAAAATATTGATTTGAGTTTCATTTAGAAGTTGAATGCATTCGAAATCATTCGAGATATATTCCGATACCATCGATTATGAAAGTTCCGGTGTCTAACATTTCGTACAACGTTTTTATTAGCATCGAAAGAAGTTATGACGAAAAACTACAATTTTTGTTTAGTTTATAAAACAATTCGCGGTGGGTACCGAAATCGATTCATAATAATTCTGTTTTTTTTCGAAATAATCCTTCAAACTTGAGTTTGATTCTTCGTCCTACCTGTTAGATTAACATTTAGAAGTTGAATGCATTCGAAATCATTCGAGATATATTCCGATACCATCGATTATGAAAGTTTCGGTGTCTAACATTTCGTACAACGTTTTTATTAGCATCGAAAGAAATTATGACGAAAAACTACAATTTTTGTTTAGTTTATAAAACAATTCGCGGTGGGTACCGAAATCGATTCATAATAATTCTGTTTTTTTTCGAAATAATCCTTTAAACTTGAGTTTGATTATTCGTTATACCTATTAGATTAACATTTAGAAGTTGAATGCATTCGAAATCATTCGAGATATATTCCGATACCATCGATTATGAAAGTTTCGGTGTCTAACATTTCGTACAACGTTTTTATTAGCATCGAAAGAAGTTATGACGAAAAACTACAATTTTTGTTTAGTTTACAAAACAATTCGCGGTGGGTACCGAAATCGATTCATAATAATTCTGTTTTTTTTCGAAATAATCCTTCAAACTTGAGTTTGATTCTTCGTTATACCTATTAGATTAACATTTAGAAGTTGAATGCATTCGAAATCATTCGAGATATATTCCGATACCATCGATTATGAAAGTTCCGGTGTCTAACATTTCGTACAACGTTTTTATTAGCATCGAAAGAAGGTATGACGAAAAACCATAATTTTTGTTTAGTTTACAAAACAATTCGCGGTGGGTACCGAAATCGATTCATAATAATTCTGTTTTTTTCGAAATAATCCTTTAAACTTGAGTTTGATTCTTCGTCCTACCTGTTAGATTAACATTTAGAAGTTGAATGCATTCGAAATCATTCGAGATATATTCCGATACCATCGATTATGAAAGTTTCGGTGTCTAACATTTCGTACAACGTTTTTATTAGCATCGAAAGAAATTATGACGAAAAACTACAATTTTTGTTTAGTTTATAAAACAATTCGCGGTGGGTACCGAAATCGATTCATAATAATTCTGTTTTTTTTCGAAATAATCCTTCAAACTTGAGTTTGATTCTTCGTCCTACCTGTTAGATTAACATTTAGAAGTTGAATGCATTCGAAATCATTCGAGATATATTCCGATACCATCGATTATGAAAGTTCCGGTGTCTAACATTTCGTACAACGTTTTTATTAGCATCGAAAGAAGTTATGACGAAAAACTACAATTTTTGTTTAGTTTACAAAACAATTCGCGGTGGGTACCGAAATCGATTCATAATAATTCTGTTTTTTTTCGAAATAATCCTTCAAACTTGAGTTTGATTCTTCGTCCTACCTGTTAGATTAACATTTAGAAGTTGAATGCATTCGAAATCATTCGAGATATATTCCGATACCATCGATTATGAAAGTTCCGGTGTCTAACATTTCGTACAACGTTTTTATTAGCATCGAAAGAAGGTATGACGAAAAACCATAATTTTTGTTTAGTTTACAAAACAATTCGCGGTGGGTACCGAAATCGATTCATAATAATTCTGTTTTTTTCGAAATAATCCTTTAAACTTGAGTTTGATTCTTCGTCCTACCTGTTAGATTAACATTTAGAAGTTGAATGCATTCGAAATCATTCGAGATATATTCCGATACCATCGATTATGAAAGTTTCGGTGTCTAACATTTCGTACAACGTTTTTATTAGCATCGAAAGAAATTATGACGAAAAACTACAATTTTTGTTTAGTTTATAAAACAATTCGCGGTGGGTACCGAAATCGATTCATAATAATTCTGTTTTTTTTCGAAATAATCCTTCAAACTTGAGTTTGATTCTTCGTCCTACCTGTTAGATTAACATTTAGAAGTTGAATGCATTCGAAATCATTCGAGATATATTCCGATACCATCGATTATGAAAGTTCCGGTGTCTAACATTTCGTACAACGTTTTTATTAGCATCGAAAGAAGTTATGACGAAAAACTACAATTTTTGTTTAGTTTATAAAACAATTCGCGGTGGGTACCGAAATCGATTCATAATAATTCTGTTTTTTTTCGAAATAATCCTTCAAACTTGAGTTTGATTCTTCGTCCTACCTGTTAGATTAACATTTAGAAGTTGAATGCATTCGAAATCATTCGAGATATATTCCGATACCATCGATTATGAAAGTTCCGGTGTCTAACATTTCGTACAACGTTTTTATTAGCATCGAAAGAAATTATGACGAAAAACTACAATTTTTGTTTAGTTTATAAAACAATTCGCGGTGGGTACCGAAATCGATTCATAATAATTCTGTTTTTTTTCGAAATAATCCTTCAAACTTGAGTTTGATTCTTCGTCCTACCTGTTAGATTAACATTTAGAAGTTGAATGCATTCGAAATCATTCGAGATATATTCCGATACCATCGATTATGAAAGTTCCGGTGTCTAACATTTCGTACAACGTTTTTATTAGCATCGAAAGAAGTTATGACGAAAAACTACAATTTTTGTTTAGTTTATAAAACAATTCGCGGTGGGTACCGAAATCGATTCATAATAATTCTGTTTTTTTTCGAAATAATCCTTCAAACTTGAGTTTGATTCTTCGTCCTACCTGTTAGATTAACATTTAGAAGTTGAATGCATTCGAAATCATTCGAGATATATTCCGATACCATCGATTATGAAAGTTCCGGTGTCTAACATTTCGTACAACGTTTTTATTAGCATCGAAAGAAATTATGACGAAAAACTACAATTTTTGTTTAGTTTACAAAACAATTCGCGGTGGGTACCGAAATCGATTCATAATAATTCTGTTTTTTTTCGAAATAATCCTTCAAACTTGAGTTTGATTCTTCGTCCTACCTGTTAGATTAACATTTAGAAGTTGAATGCATTCGAAATCATTCGAGATATATTCCGATACCATCGATTATGAAAGTTCCGGTGTCTAACATTTCGTACAACGTTTTTATTAGCATCGAAAGAAGTTATGACGAAAAACTACAATTTTTGTTTAGTTTATAAAACAATTCGCGGTGGGTACCGAAATCGATTCATAATAATTCTGTTTTTTTTCGAAATAATCCTTTAAACTTGAGTTTGATTATTCGTTATACCTATTAGATTAACATTTAGAAGTTGAATGCATTCGAAATCATTCGAGATATATTCCGATACCATCGATTATGAAAGTTTCGGTGTCTAACATTTCGTACAACGTTTTTATTAGCATCGAAAGAAGTTATGACGAAAAACTACAATTTTTGTTTAGTTTACAAAACAATTCGCGGTGGGTACCGAAATCGATTCATAATAATTCTGTTTTTTTTCGAAATAATCCTTCAAACTTGAGTTTGATTCTTCGTTATACCTATTAGATTAACATTTAGAAGTTGAATGCATTCGAAATCATTCGAGATATATTCCGATACCATCGATTATGAAAGTTCCGGTGTCTAACATTTCGTACAACGTTTTTATTAGCATCGAAAGAAGGTATGACGAAAAACCATAATTTTTGTTTAGTTTACAAAACAATTCGCGGTGGGTACCGAAATCGATTCATAATAATTCTGTTTTTTTCGAAATAATCCTTTAAACTTGAGTTTGATTCTTCGTCCTACCTGTTAGATTAACATTTAGAAGTTGAATGCATTCGAAATCATTCGAGATATATTCCGATACCATCGATTATGAAAGTTTCGGTGTCTAACATTTCGTACAACGTTTTTATTAGCATCGAAAGAAATTATGACGAAAAACTACAATTTTTGTTTAGTTTATAAAACAATTCGCGGTGGGTACCGAAATCGATTCATAATAATTCTGTTTTTTTTCGAAATAATCCTTCAAACTTGAGTTTGATTCTTCGTCCTACCTGTTAGATTAACATTTAGAAGTTGAATGCATTCGAAATCATTCGAGATATATTCCGATACCATCGATTATGAAAGTTCCGGTGTCTAACATTTCGTACAACGTTTTTATTAGCATCGAAAGAAATTATGACGAAAAACTACAATTTTTGTTTAGTTTATAAAACAATTCGCGGTGGGTACCGAAATCGATTCATAATAATTCTGTTTTTTTTCGAAATAATCCTTTAAACTTGAGTTTGATTATTCGTTATACCTATTAGATTAACATTTAGAAGTTGAATGCATTCGAAATCATTCGAGATATATTCCGATACCATCGATTATGAAAGTTTCGGTGTCTAACATTTCGTACAACGTTTTTATTAGCATCGAAAGAAGTTATGACGAAAAACTACAATTTTTGTTTAGTTTACAAAACAATTCGCGGTGGGTACCGAAATCGATTCATAATAATTCTGTTTTTTTTCGAAATAATCCTTCAAACTTGAGTTTGATTCTTCGTTATACCTATTAGATTAACATTTAGAAGTTGAATGCATTCGAAATCATTCGAGATATATTCCGATACCATCGATTATGAAAGTTTCGGTGTCTAACATTTCGTACAACGTTTTTATTAGCATCAAAAGAAGTTATGACGAAAAACTATAATTTTTGTTTGGTTTACAAAACAAATACAATAATCCTTTAAACGGGAGTAGAAACGGGATAAATAAATAAAAATATATACGACAGAATAAAAATATGTTTATTGATACAAGTACAACTTTTCTATGTTAATAAATTTTGGTGTGAAGGTATGAAATGACTTCTTGACAAAATAATCAATATCTGCTAGCACATTAAATAAATCTTGGTACCTACAGCCTTTGGAACAATATTTTGGTGGTGGTTGACCACCTTGCGTCCCCTGAGAAAAGCGAATCATCTACAAAGACGTGTCTTTGTAGCTGGTTCCACAGACTTGCAATTCTCCAAAGAAATGAGTCTGATAAATTGAAGTTAATAGCTAATTCCCAACCTCAAGACCTAACAAACGAATTCATCTCCAGACAGGACCAAATCCTCATCCACAGCAGCCTAGGTCTTTGCTGCATTAACCTCAATCAGATTGCTTCCGTTCCAGTCCAGAAGGTTTTAAAGATCGGTATTGATGCTGATTTGAACGACGACATATCTGGTAGATCTTTGATGCAGAAGAGTTCAAAAAACAATAACAAAAGAAACAACCAGTCAAAGATGCTTCAAAAGGGATGAACAGCTTGAATGACCAAAGATATTTTTCTGAAATAGCCAAGAAGCTGGAATGGAGAATCAGGAAGAAAGCTACCAGATCTAATCTAGATAACTGCAAATACAACAAGTATTTCGTAACCAATAAAACAAGAGATTATAAGACCCCATTACTAAAATCTTGGAGTTTACAAAACCATCTGCAACTTCTACTGAAATCGCAGCATAGAGAAGACGACGAAAATGATCTTGTTGTTGCGGAGACAGTGTTGCCTGGACTAACTCGAATTTCAGAAAATTAGTAGATGTGCCAAATGTAGAAGTTGGTAGAATGTAAAATGCAAAATTAGTGAATCTACCATCTACCACCTCAATGTAGAAGGTTTTCCAAGAATAAAATGCTTGAGCTGTTCTAAAATTTCAAATTTTCTGCGTAGTTTGTCATGGATCTTTCAGTAAGCAACAATCTCTCTGAAGTTTCCGTGCAAATTCTATTTCTCTGGAAGGTTTCCATTTTATTAATTGCAAAAAACAATCTCTCAACGTTGGAGCTATTATATGGAATATTAATTCAACTAAACTGAGCATAAACACACGATTTTGTACTTCCTTGAAGCCAACCTGCAAATTCCTCGTCTTTCTCCCATAATTTCGAATATTTTTGGTCGTAGTGCCTTTTTCTAGCTTTTCGTGACGAAGTTCCTAACCTAGAACTCTGTGCATCGCTTCCGCTGATGTCAGAATCCATTTAGTTTCAACCATAAAACAACACAAACCATAAGGAAAGATTCACCATCGATTCCACAACAAACCAACTCTAAATGTGCCACAAAACAGTATAATAATGTCTATGGGCGCGAACGGGGAACTGTTATGTAGATATGACACCACTGCTTGAGAATGTTCAATCGACTACTAATCAAACTTTGTTTTTGTTTGTCCTACTGGTACCACTACCAATAGATATGAAATCCAATCGTATACAAGATAAAAAAGGACAAATTCCAGCGATCTATTAAGGAAAAAGAAAAAAAGTTTCGTCCTACTACAAACAAGGCAGTTCAATCAATATTGGCGACGAAGCAACTTTAGTTTTGCTTTAAAACTGGCTACTCCGTCTCCAATACATCCTTTCTCGGATCCTGATGAAATTTCGTATACATTATGCACAAAGGGCGTCAATTATTGATGACCTAGAGATGAATGGTGAACTGGGACGTTCATTTAGTTAGGTTAGGTTCTCATTTCGTCGATGTTTTCTGCGGTTATACCCAAAACATTCTTGTTTGGTCTCTTTTGCAGTCTATAACTTCCAGTCGTTGCCTTTGATCCAAATTTGGTCAATCACTTTGGTGGTTTTGGTTTTTTTGTTTAGGAAGGGTGATAGTATTGAGCCTGAACATATACAATCGATATCCATTTATTTGTATTACGAATGTTTTGACAGATTACATGACAGAAGTCACGGATGTATAGAACAAAAAAGAAGAAATCGAAGCGATCCAATCGAGAAAAAGAAGAACATTTCGACATGAAGTAGAAGAATGAAATCTACTCCGTACGGTTAATTAGAAAATTTAGAATAATAGGAGCAATTCTATCGGCATTAGTTAAATGTACGTGATGCGTTCCCTCGACGACAACCCTTTCGAATCGTTTAGCCTGACGTTTTATCGCATCTAAAGTTATGTCGTAATTTTCGGGATCGTCGAATTTCGTACCTCGGTTAGCTCTGATATTCAAAACCTCGCAAGTTATCCTCGACGCGAAATCCTTTATTTCATCTATGGTAAAAAAGGGCAGCGCGTTAATCCTCAATCTCGGATCTCTGGTAAATACGTAACAATTTTCTTTATCCTTCGCCGGTTTTAATCCCCTCTTAAGCAAAATTTCGCAGGATTCTTTATCTAAAGATCCGTTGTGACCGTCCTTCAATATATTCAGCATTTCGTCGTAGCCGTAACAAAAATCTTCCCCCGCGTCGAACAATTGATCTATGTTGAGACTGGCTTGACGTAGGACCTTTATGGCGTTTCTGCCGCAAGGGCCGCACGTGTCGAGGCTGACGTACTTGGAGACGTCGTCGGGATAAATCGACGCGTACAAAAATATTATGCAACCGCCCAGAGAATGTCCTATGAAGGTAACGTTGTTCCAACGGTAGGTTTTCACGATTCTACGCACGTAGTACACCCCGTCGAAGTAGTGATCGTACACGAGACCTTGCGGGATGTGAGACGAAAAACCGTGGCCGGGCAAATCGATGCAGAAAAAAGACAAACCGCGTTCTACGAGGTACGGTGCTAATTTATCGAAAGAGCCGCTGTTGTCCTGCCAACCGTGGATACCAACGATCGGTTGAACGTTACTGGGTCCCCACCATTTTCCTTGAAACGAAAATAATTGTTATACTTCGCGTAAAACATTACGAGAATTGTCCAAAAAGTACTTGCCCTGACCTGGAGATGGCGGTAGTTGTTTGCAAAATACCGCCATTTTAGTTTGAAGACGCCATTTTGTGCAGTATTTGTTTGGCGGGCGTTAATAGCGAAATTAGGCATCGATGTGTGATATAAAACTTTTATTTGAAAGGAATTAACCCAACAAATATAAAAATTTTTCTATGTTGGGTTAAGTACTTCTTGGACCATCCTCGTATTAGACAATAAGAGCTACAGTTGCTATGGCAACCAAATAAAATGCGCGCTAAAACTTCCACCAACTTTTCAAGGAAGTGAAGAAAATATAAAAATTTGGAAATGGAATCTTACCACAAATGTGACCCCACGGAACTGGAAGTTTGATTTCTCTGTAATCAGTTGGATTTTCTGTAACATGAAAAGCAAATTTCCAGCGATTTCCGAATAAAAATTTTGCTTATTTACGAAGTATTTTGAAAAATTAATTAGACGCAATACTACGAGCGATTTGGCAACATTGTAACTTTTATTGTTATTCCCTTGCACTACGAGGGTTGCTACTCAAGTTCTGAGATAAATAAAAACGAATATTTATAATTGAATATCGATTTATCGTTTTTCAACATGCGTTTGAACCAATTGTCGAAGTATTTTATCGAGGTATCGCTTCTTCAGGTGGATCTACGTTGACCTAGCAATTTATTTTTGATTTGAGGGAATAAGAAGATAATAATTGAGTGCCGAAAAGGCGGACGCCCCTTCAATTCGATGTTCTGACTATTCAAAAACGTTTTTGATTAAATTGACACCTCGCATTGTCGTGATGAAGATTGATTCGTATTGTGCGATTGGTTCCCCTGATTCCGGCAAACAAATTCTGATGTACCATTCAGAATCGACCGTTCTACGTTGCCCTAATGGCAGTTATTCCGAAAAAACTTTTTCTGGATTCGGCTCGTCTTGAAAGACCCATTGTTGTTCAATTTCGGATTCATCTGCATAGATCCTCGATTCGTCGCTAGTCACTATCTTGTAAACGTCTAGGATTGAATTTGTTTAACATTTCTTCGCACCAATCGATACAAGCAATGTCAGATTTGACATATTGACGCCTGTAACACATTTTTGACAGCGAAATTTTGTTACAAAAATGAGCTATCAGAGATCAGAATTTTGTACAATCTACTATTTGGAAATTGAAGATCGACAGTGTCAAAATCATTGAAGAATGCTTGGGAAGTTTTTTAGCAGTTCCCTATGTCGCTCTCGCCCTAGCTGGTGAAGGCTCTCCAAAATAATATTCAAAGTGAGGATCTTCCACTAGGTCAAATCTCGGAATATTCCTCCCGGTGTTGATGACAACTGGACCATTGCAGAAGATGTTTCCAAGTCCAACAACCCCACTGGTGTTTTTTTCTTTATGTAAAAACCATGTATGTAAACCCTATTACACTCGAGCAGTTCGAATGGTGCCTGTTCTGTAGATATTGGCCTTGAACTTCCGTAGGTTATAGATAATTGATTTTCTAGGAGTCTGCGGGCGTAACTGCTCTACGTTGTATCAATTCTAGCTGACTTCCGCGGTCTCTGCGATTAGGCCTTCCTTCTTCTCTGTTTAGCTACAGCTTAGCTTCCGGAATCCAGATAATCGATGAGATTCGTGCCGAAACGGTCTCGAAGAACTTCAATAATAATTATCCTGGATATCTGAGTGTTATCCTGAAGGAATACAGCGAAAATCGGCACAATATGTCATCGCTGTTTGTTTTTAGAATTCCGTACACAATAAATTTGTTTCGTCAATGAATTTTTGATAAAAAAATGCAATGGTTCTTGGTTCCTTCATAAAAATTCATACTTTGCAAATCTCCAAGCCATTTACTTCTAATGTGAATCATAATTTGGCAGTTTCGAGTTGATAGAATCCAATTATCGAGGCTCCAGGTGTCGAAAATTAGTACTTCCACTAATAATTGAATTTGTTGACTTTCGGTTCGGATTTGCGAACTGGATTTATAAATTATAACAAAGACTTTATTTTGAGGGGATTATGGATACTTTGCTGAAGAGAAAAAATGCCTAGATTAGAAAAAATGTTACTTTAGCTCTGATTTGGTTGGGGCTACTTCAACTTAATACAGTCTATCTTAATTGACCCCTAATTTGGGATAATACGACCCCGAAAACGGTAAATTCACGCACTAAACAGTCTTTAGTAGGGTTCTATTTTAATTTTATTTGTAATTTGTAGTATTACAACTTTTAGGAGTATTTGTTTGGTCTGCAGTACGAATTTGATTCGATCTTATGTAATTTTCATATTTTATAAGCTGATTTTTTACGTTTCGTTCATTATTTTTCTAGTAAAAAAATTAGAAATGAAAAAAAAATTGTTAAAATTGACTTACCATGAAATTGACTAGATACTTTCATTTTTACTAAGTCGTACTATTCGAGTTTCGATACACAGTGAATTTTGGTAAAATTTGAATGAAAATAGAAGCTACTAGAATTTTAATTAACAGTAGCGTAACTTGCAGTAAAAAAAATAACATAAAACGATATAAATTTTTAGTTATTCATCACAATATATCAACTTTTATTATTTATTCGCTTTAAATGAATATTTTTAGAATAATTCAGTCTCTAAGTTCTCTGAAACTTATCAATAAACAAATAAAACAAAAATTGGGTGATCACAATATTTTTTTTTTAAATAAAACAATTCCCAAAGTAATCCAGATGAATCCCTAACGGTCCACGCTATCCTAATACGAGGATCGTTCCAAAAGTACCCGGTCTGACCTAGAGATGTCGTTAGTTGCTGTATTAGAAAGTCTTTTTCTGTCAGTTCCTTCTAGACACGCGCAAATCTAGTTTATTTTAATGCAGATTTCGTTTGTTACAAGCTATTTTCATGGAAAATTTATGTTTGTCATGTGGGATTACTATACAAACGAAGGCTACAGCTACACTGGTTTGTCTACAGACACGACAGACATCGCAATCGATGTAGTAGCGTTAGTCTCATTACTTAATAACCACACCTCGTATATATTCTTAACGTAATCCCCGCCAGATTTAATTGTAGATTATTAATCATTTTTTCGATTAAATACATGGTTATTAATACCCCTTTGAGTAAACATACAGTGTGTAACGACGAAATGAAATCATAAAGAAAACAAAACTATTCAAATTATGTTGATTATTCAGTATATTCCCAACCTTTAACGATTTAACATATGACTCGACCTTATACAATCAATACAATTTTATAAACCAGTTGCTTTCCGCTAAAAATAACTTCCTATCGATTTTTTTTTTATTTTATATCGTTAATTGAAACTAAATTACTAATAAAAACCAAGAAATAATTAAAAACACTTCTTCACAGTTCACATTTAGAGATCTAGATGGCGTGGTTACGAAATCGTCGTGACATTGCCAAATGTTTTATTATTTATAAAGATCTCCATATAATTCAATTGCATTTTTTCAATGTGTGCTAATTTAAAATTTATCGCTATTTTTTGAGTCGAATTAGTAGTTCGTAAATTGGATTTAAAAATGCTGATAAAAATAGTTATAATTTATGTGCAAATGTAAACGTGGACATGTTAATTAATTTCGAATCTGCAACAATATGAAACTTTGAGGTCAAAATGTAGATTAGCAAATTGAATATTGTTGAATCGAGAATGAGAAATTAACAAAAGAAATTATACAATAACTTGGCAGAGCTGCTTTCAAGTTTTAATTTACAATCAAATGTAAAGAATAATAAAAATACATTCACTTCTAAATTCTCTTAATCACCTCGTTATATAATAGTCCAATAGACATTTAATGCCTCATTAATCTCTCTATTTCAGTATATCAATTATTTTGGGAAATCTCTGGACTGTACTTTGCTTTTGAATAGAGACAAGACATTAAAGATTGTTGATTCATCACCTTCCAAATCACCCCATCCCTCGAGTTACCAGAAATGCAGTGATTACATGAAATTTAAATGGTGTATTTCTCAAAAATAACAGAAAATAGATTCGCAAGATTCTATATTAGAGAATTTTTTATGTAATGAGTTCATTTAAACCAACTCTTATCATTCCTGTGATTCGTATTTAGCACATTTTTCGCAATACCTTTTATAAGATTCTGTCACTCAAATTGTTTCCCTTGGTAATTTTAATGTAAAGAATTTAACTAATAATTAATTCTGTATATATTTACACCTGATAATGTTAATTTATTATACAATGATAACAAGAGAGAAATAAATTTTATGTTACTAGAGGTGTGGAACTAGGCAGTAGTGTTTTTATAAATGAATTAACATATTTTCAAAAATCTTGGAGTTATTTTAAAAATTACTCAACAAAATATTAATCTAAGTTCTATCTGAAGGCGAAAAGACAAAAGCTGCAATAAATATCCCTTAGAAAGTATGAAAACTGATAATAACTAATCGACTTAGATAAAAACCTATGAAAAACTTATAAAACCTCAATAAGTACTGACAAAGTCCTATAAATATTATAATCTAGTAGCCATATCATTATTCTTGCTTGCATGGTTTTTGAATTCGTATTTCTCTAACAGGCATCAGTATTTTGAATAATTAAAGAATTAGTATACTTACAGTTTGCTATGCAATTGTGGATTCCATTATGCTTCCTTAGTCGATCCCATTTTGAATGCTTATCAAACTTTTTCTTTCACTTTAATCATCAAGTCACAATCACTGCTCATTACTTCAGCTCTTGCAGGATTATGTTTTTACTAGTTTTTTGTTTTAGACAGACTGGGGTTTTCATAAATTTTTACTTTAGATTCTAAACCGTATTACCACTTTATATTGAAGCTCGAAGATCATGTAAATAACCCCTATTTGTATCATAAGTAACTCTCTCAGTTCCTTGCAATTTTTTTAACTATACATTTGTTTTTATTAAGAAACAGGGAATAAACATAGCAAAACAATCATTCTTGTGAGATATTTTCTTGCTTATAAAATTGAATCTTCGTTTTTGCTATTACGGAGTGAACTTTTTCGATAGGTTATACAACTACAACTTTCATAAGAAAAAATGTTCTGATTGCTCATTTTGTTGTTAAGATTCTGATTTATTTTTCTCATAATGTAAATTATGATGCTTAAAATACATTTTGTTTGTTTTATTTTTAATAAATAAGTCGATTTCATCTCTATTGAGTCAATAGTTTTATGAAAAATTAAATAACCAGAGATTTTTGTTTTATTCAACAAAACTTGCACCACCAGTGAAAACAAAAATTGTTGATTACATCCTTCCTTCTTCTTTTATATAAAATTACAAAATTATTTGGAGCATATACTTTTTTGAAGCATGTTGATAGAAAATGTGCAAGTTGATTCTTACTAGAGGCACGTGGTTTAGTTTATTTTCCGTGAAAATTATCAAGTTTTACCTAATGACACACGATTGTGTGATTAATAAAATTATGTTACGGTACTGGTAATTGCACATTATTGACACTAATCACGTGTCTTTTATTTCTATTGTTTCCCGTAAAATATGAATTTTTTAATTTCAATCTTGACCTATATAAACTCAAAAACTGGCTGATGAAGCCCTGCTCGTCCAGTAACATCTTGACAGTGTATTAATCTAATCGAAATAGTCGATAAGATTTTGCATTTGTTCCGTGGTTTATACTTTAATTAAAAATGAGTAAAATAACCGCCAAAACTGGCCCTAGTCGTAAGTAAATTTTTTTTAATTTTGATCAGACATATTTAAAAATACTTTTATTTCTATATTGGTGAAGGTATAGAGATGGAAATTATATCAAAATCTCTTTGAGAAACTGTACAAACTCCCATCTCTATTTTTTACTTATACATAACGCAAGCAAATTAGGATATTTGAGTTCAATTTTAGGCAACAATGTTAATGAAATTAAGCAATTGAATTTGTTCTTATTATTAAAATTAGTTTTTAGATGAAATTTTTCATTCGAAGTTGTTAGTTAAGTTTCAATTTAATACCCAATTATATAATGAATCAACTATTAAAATAACAGTTTCACAACTAACTTCATGTTGTACATACCAGGATCTATCATTAAGTGACCATATTCCTTTGTTTTTATTCTCGTATTCATGAAATAAATAACCTCAATTATAAGTAATAATATTTTTTCAACAAACTCCTTGTAACATGTAACTCTTTACAAGTTAATTACATACATTCAATCAGTTGATTTACTATTAATTGAATTGATTTTCATAATTTATTTTCAATACAATAACAAAATGTAAAAGGTGTTACCTATGTTATTAGGAGAGGAAACAATAAATAGACGCCATCTAATTGGTTTGAATGCATTTTAATTATTGTTTTAGCGGATACGAATGATTTCCAAGAAGTTGAAGTGCCAGTTCCATGGGGAAAAATTTGTGGTAAGTACAAATCTTTAAATAGTTTGAAATATTCATTTTAAATGGTGACACCTGACATTCCATACATAAAAGTTATCAATAGAGACAATTTGTTCTAAAAAGCAACTGGTGACGTCATTTAACGTAAAGTACAACTAAATACACTGAGAAAACAATATTTATGAATTTCAAATAAAAGTGAAATAAAATTTATTAAAAGTGATTAAATACTTGATTCATGGAAGGTTAAGTGATCTGATGTACCTTTGACACTTTCATTTTATTACAAAACACATTTTACGACGAAAGAAACTATATACAGTTGTTTTGATTTCGAGAATAACTACTTTTTTCCATTGTGCATTGATTTTGTTACAATTGTGCATCAAATACAAACAAATAACGTGCTGATTTAGGATAAATTAGAAAAAAGGGAATAAGCTCACCGAATTAATTGAAGCTTCCAGTCGTCAGTGTTTCTTAATCGTGAAATAACTCAAACAGCTTCTAAAAAAATTATTCATTCAGCTCGACGTGCTAAATTGAGATTTAACTAATAGGTATTTTTGCATAAAATTAATTTCTTCCTATTCGTGATCAAAAGTACAAATTCTAAGAAAAATCTCTCGTAAAACAAAATAAAATAGTGCATTGACATTTACATTCTTGGTTAGTTCTACATTCTTCTTCTTTTTTACTAATCAAAAATTGTTTTGTGATAAAACATAGAGTAATTAAAAGTATAGAAGCATCTGCTTCATTAATGTACATCGAATTTGTTTTAGGAAAATGGTATGGTCCTAGGAACGTCCAACCGATTCTCGCAATCCACGGTTGGCAAGATAACTGCGGCACATTTGACAGATTAGCTCCTATTATCCAAAAAGAAGGTTTCCCAATCTTCTGTATCGACCTTCCCGGTCACGGTTACTCTACCCCTTATCCCAAAGGTCTCGTTTATAACCATTGGTACGATGGGGTATACATCATCCGAAGACTTGTCAAATTTTTCGGTTGGAAAAAAATTACCATAATAGGACATTCCTTGGGTGGGGGAATGGCCTACTTATACGCCTCAACTTATCCCGATGAAGTGGAAAAGTTCGTCAGTTTCGACAATTGTAGCCCCAGTTTTAGGAATCCTAAGAAGGTACTGGGCTTAGCTGCTGCGAACATAGATAAACTGTTCGATTACGAAAAGGGTTCCGAGGATTCTCTTTGTTACGATTATCCAGAAATGTTGAACATCTTCATAGAGGGTCATCACGGTTCTTTGGACGTGGATAGTGCTGAGATGTTACTGAGACGCGGACTGAAGCCTTCTCCGGACAAGGAAAATTGTTTCGCTTTCACAAGAGATCCTAGATTGAAAATCGATGCCTTCACTTTCTTCACCATAGACAAACTTCTAGATTTCTCCGCTAGGATAACTTGTGAAGTATTGAACATAAGGGCGGATGATGGTATGAAATTCGACATGGATGAATTCTACGATCACGTTTTAGACCCGATTGAATCTTCGTCTAAGCGATTCGAGAGGGTTGTTGTCGAAGGGAAACATCACGTTCACTTAACCGGCGTCGATATTGTGGCACCAATTGTTTTGAACTTCTTAAAAACAAGTGCCGATTAGAAAAATAACTTTTGTATTAATTACGTTGAAATTAAAGATTTTTAAGGACATTTTTCATTTTTTTCTTATTCAATTACAATTAACTGAAATATCCTCAAAAATTTACTTCCCATATTCTAACCTATAACTATTCATAGACTACATGAAAGTTGTAAAGAAATTATCATTCTCACAAAAATATTAATCTGGAAATAATGTAATAAAAAATTATTTATTATATTTTGAAAAAGTATCCGCGTTTATTTTTCTGAATTTATTTATGTTTCAACCACAATCGGAATCGTCATAATTTTCCAATATGGCGAACGTACGTTATCCTAAATGAGAGTGTAGTATTTAAAGTTTTTTATGTTCACTCTGCATCTCGGAAAAGTATTTTATATACTAAAAAAAGTCTGATCAACTGTAAAATCCTTAAAATAAACTCAAACTAATCATAAAAACGTTCACAATCTCAATTCACACCTTGAAACTACTTGTCGATAAACGTCATATTGAATCACGTGGTCTGAAAAACCTAAATGATCTTACCAAAATATTCCATTCTAATAGCGTCCGTTTTCTCAAAAATAATTAAGAAAATATGGGTTAATAATAGACAATAACATTATCATATCAAAATTTTCTGAATAAAAAATTTCACTGCAACATTTATTCTAAAAAAAATGTACACAACTCGAATCAATGACCTTTACAACGAACCCAAATTCAACACGACTTTACGTTAACAAAAATTACAAAATAATACAAAGTACTAGTTACTTGGAATATTTATTATATTCATACATCTTTCGAATTAATGTTACAATATAATTCTAGATATGATTGAAATGTATATTAAATTAGTCATTGAATGTCATCATAATTTATTAACAGCCATTTGCTGTGTTGCCATTTTTAAAACGGTTTAGAATTTCATTTGTTTATATCTTTGAGTATTTTTATTCTAATCGTTTCAATTACCGTTTATAAATATTATTTAAAGCTAAAGCTTCTTTAAGTAATTTTATACTTTCGTTTTTTAAATCTTAAATCGAGGTAAAGAATAAAACGAATCATTTAAATTTTTTAGTTAATTGTAACGGCTTGGCAACATGGTAGAATAAGGTATACCTTCACCTATAGGCATGTCTATGAGTATAACACGCAGTAAATTATTTTTTGTTTTATTTATTGTATTGTATTCATAATTTTGAATTATTTGCTAAAAATAAAATTGGATTCTCAATTAAAACACAAAATACAGTCCTAATATATTGCCAGATTTTTTATTATCAAATATTGTCTAGACGAGTTATGTTGGTTGCATACATTCAAATATTGAATAACCATAGCTGTCAGAAAAGTTGATTATAGATTTATAAAGGAAATAATATATTTTTTCTAGGGAAATGGTACGGTCCTAGAAACATTCAGCCTATCATTGCTATTCACGGTAGGCAAGATAATTGCGGCACTTTCGACAAATTAGCTCCAATTTTAGCAAAGCAGAGATTTACCTTATTCTGTATCGATTTACCCGGTCACGGTTTATCGTCTCCGTATCCCGAAGGCCTCATTTACAACCACTGGTACGACGGCGTATATGTGATAAGAAGATTAGTAAAATTTTACAATTGGACAAACATCATAATCTTAGGACACTCTTCTGGTGGAGGAATAGCATTTTTATACGCCGCAATTTATCCCAACGACATCGCCAAGTACATCAGTATTGATAACTGTTGTCCTAGCATTAAGAGTCCTTTAAAAATCCTTCCGTTAGCAGCAAGTAACATAGACACACTCTTCGATCACGAAAAAGGCTATGAAGAAGATATTTCGGGGACTTACCAAGAAATATTAACGTCGATGATGGAAACTTATTCCGAAACGTTGGATAAAGAAGGATGTGAAATTTTATTAAGAAGAGGGATAAAATTTTGTCATGGGAAAGAATGTTATTCGTTAACCAGGGATCCTAGATTGAAAATTGACGCTTTAACTTGGTTTACGATGGATAAAATATTAGATTTCGCGTCGATGATCAAGTGCGAAATATTGAATATCAGAGCCGATAGAGGGATGGAACTAGATCCACCGGAAAATTATGATATTATTTTGGACGCGATAGAAGGTAGTCAAACGGAGCGAATCGTTAGAGTCTTTGTGGATGGGACGCATTACGTGCATTTAATACACCCGGAAGTTATCGCTTCTATTATTATCAATTTTTTAAATTCTCAATAAGTAGATTTAGTAACAGATTATTGTGAAAATTTTATGTAGTTTATCGAATATAAAAAAGAAAATGGTTTACGTCACAAATGTCAAAGCAAAACTGACAACTACCACCATTTGCAAAAATTATAGCTGCTTCCGATATAGGGTGATGACTTTTAGACCACCTTGTATAAATAGATGAAAATATTTGAGTCATATAATTCTAAATACGGAACACTTTTGAATGTATTCGTATACTCAATAGTAAATTTGATTATTTATGTTGAACTATTTTATTTACTTGTGGCAACATCGCCATGTAGTCAGTTGTTTTTTAAAGCAGTTGTAATACTTGATAATTTATAATAGAAATATTTTAAATGTTGTGAAAGATTAGTATAAATAAATGATTAATTTAAATACAATTAAAAAAATATGAAAATCCTTATTGAATATTTGTTTATTTATAACCAGAACTAATAAACTATCAGGTGGATTTTATTTATACTGACAGTTCCATCTAGTGATTTACACCAAAAATAGAAAAATTAATCTGAACTTCAGCCTCCTGCGTAAACAACATATTTGTGATTATAATGCTTTCTACTGTTGAAGAATTCCAACTTTACATTTATTTTTGTAGCTGCTGCCTGCGGAAACTGAAACTGCGGTTTTTCCGTTCCAAGTGGTTGGCGCCTTGCTTGTGACATTTTAATGCTGTCTTCTTCTAATAAAATATACAATTTGACATTTGTAGCATTACCAAATACGAAAACAACAGTGGATATTGTTTATCATAAAAACATTTGAAGTTTGGTGTGTGGGCTTTGAAAAGTTACTATTAAATTTGTAAGGGAAGATGATGTTTAAAATAACTGTCTATGATGAAAACAATTCTTAGACTTATAACTGGACATGTCGTGGAAATAATTATCGATCTTAGTTCAAGGACTCTTCTACAAAAAATAGTACGGTCTAGTTTCATTAACCAGGCACAAATTACAGCATTCTATGAAACTTTCATCTTTCTAAATCACCTTATACAGTGAGTTTTACATGAAACAAACCACTTATTTTATTATCGATTTGTTTGTTGACATTTTACTATAAAGTGAAGTAATAACGTGTAATTTGTAACATCAGAAGTCAGTCTTACAGATTTGCTTAGGTAGGTAGACCGTCCTAATGTTTGTGGAATTCTTGATCTTAGTCTATTTTAACCTTAAACGATGGTCATAATTTATTTGACGGATTACATTGAAAATGTTGATTTCATGGCCTCAATGAAAGTGAGTTATTTTCTTTATTATATATCGGAAAAAATAATTATTAATCGTGCGTGGAAAAATCACGTTTTTTGTGCTCAGATAAATCATATATGATACTATTGAGGGTGAAGTGGGGTAAATTACACTAATGATATGAAAAAACTTTCTGTCTTAATAAAATACAATGTGATTAGTATTCGAGACAGAGCCACTTCTACACTTTGTATACGGTTTTTAACAAATAATATTTTAAGGAATATTTTCTTAATCTAGCACTACAGAACTTCGTCATCGTAACTTAAAATTGGCAACGTTGCGACATCCAGCTGATTTATATTTCGTGACGGTTGTTGTTCAAGGTCTTGTTTCTTTTTTTTATGAATAAAATTGATGTCTATAGAAACTTCAACGTTTTTAACTAACGATTTCAGATATGAAATTGAGATTTGTTTTAAGGTATACCTGTTTTTCTATAAAAGAAAATTAAATATAAAATTTGGGATATTATTATTTTGTGACTTTTTAGTTTTTAAGTGTTAGGATTAATTATACAGGGACGAAAAAAAAACAACAAATATTTATTTTAAAACATTTTTTAATTACAATTAGTTTTAAAGCTGTAAAACGAAAATATTAAATACTGCATTCTATTTAAAAAATAAAAATTGACCTAATCCGCGTCGGATAGTAAAAAATTTATAATAATTGGAGCTACAGCTTTGGCATTGGTCAAATGTACGTGATGCGTTCCTTTAACGACCACCCTTTCCAGCCTCTTTGCAGTACATTCTATCGTATCTAAAGGTAAATCGTAATTTGCGGGGGGATCCAATTTGATACCATCTTCAGCTCTAATATTTAGGACTTCACAAGTTATCCTTGAAGCGAAATATAATACTTTGTCCATACTTAAAAAACTTAAAACTGCTATTTTCAATCTCGGGTCTCTGGTAAATACGTAAAGGTTCTCTTTATCCGTAGAAGGTTTAGTTCCTCTTTTAAGTAAAATTTCGCAACCTTCTTTATCTACGGAACCGTCGTGAGCGTCCAGCATCATTTCCAACATATTTTCGTATGAATAACAAGGAGTATGCTCTAATGATTTTTTCTCATATTCGAACAGTTTATCGATGTGAATTCCTGCAAATTCTAATATCCTCTTAGGGTTTCTAACGCTGGGACTTGAAATATCGATGCTAACGTACTTGGAAACTTCGTCGGGGAAAATGGAGGCGTATAAGAAAGCTATACCGCCACCTAGTGAATGTCCTATGATAGTAATCTTCTTCCAATCGAAATGTTTCACTATTCTTCTGACGTAGTAGACGCCATCATACCAGAGATTGTATTGGAGACCTTTCGGGATGTGAGATGAGAAACCATGACCTGGTAAATCTATACATAAGAAGGAAAGTCCTTGTTGTGTGATGTACGGTGCTAATTTATCGAATGTACCGGAATTGTCCTGCCAACCGTGGATACCTATGATGGGCTGGAGGTCTCTCGAGCCCCACCATTTTCCTTGAGCAAAAAAATATATTAGTAAGCACAATCCCTTTTGAAACATTGATGAAATAATACATTCTATCAATACTAAACACATCTTGGACTATAAATTACATGAACTCCTAATTTTCCCAACCAATAAAAGAAGACAAGTGAATTTAGAAATATAACTATCCCTAAATAATATCTAGAACTCTTTTATTATGAAAAAAATAGTGTTTATAAATAACCTATACAATTTTGGAGTTTATCAAACTGGCCGAACAGCCCAGGGCTGAGGACATTCTAATTTAAAAAAAAAAAGAAATTTCAAATTAAAAACAATAAAAAATTAACAGATTTTTAGTCGAACTATGAAACGTGCTTTCTTTATATTTTTCTTTGAACGTAGATAATAACCAAAAACGCCATTATTAGAAGTGAAATTCAATAAATCGGTCATTATTTGATATAAATACAGATCAAAATTAGAACCTAATCCAAACTAATTCGTAATCGCTTCCTTACAACGATTTTAATAATTTATTTTACCTCAAAGTTTAAATTCTCTATGGGACGCCTCTTTATGTACTCTTATGATTTTAAAAACAGATTCTTAATTACTACAAAAAGTGAAATTATATACTGTTCGTTGACCCTAGATATATCAACTGTGTTATTAAATGAACGTTTACAACAATGACAGTAATGACATGATGACGTGACCACAGCACTAAAGTGCGTTCTACAACATGATATAAGAATTATAGTATATCAACTTTGACTACTGTTAAATATAATTTTTAATAATGTATTAATTCTTTCAAACTTCCAAATATGAGATAAATAAATATGAACAAATCCGATTTTTATTCGTACTAAAAATATAGTAAAAACTAGAATCGATTGGACTCGGGACCACAGATCTGTTTCTAAAAATTATCAACTGAAAGAACCATGATTGGATGAGCTGGTTCGGAACTAAATCGGCAAATATAATTTATCCATATACGCTGTTGCCACTTCAACTCTACTTCGGAGATGATTGGAAATATTTTCTAACAAATTTTATTAAAATGAAACATTTTGGACATTTTTTCGTCGTTTTCTAGTTTATTCAAGATAAAGTTCCATTCGTTGGACTTTCTCCACTTTATTTATAATTGTTTTTAATTTAGGTGCTATCAAGTTGAAAAAAACCGGTTAAAAAATCCAAAAAATAATTTATAATTGCGTAGTAACAGTAATTATTTATTTCAATTAAAACAATGACTAAAACGAATTTACTCGACCGCGACGTAAAACCTTCATTAAAAACAGTATAATTTATACGTTCAGGTATTTACTTGGCTGTATTTAATCAAACTGAACAATATAATGAACTACAGAGTTCATGTAACTGTATGGTCTTATAGTACATGACACAATATTTGATCAATAAAGTTAGTCATCTTTTCCTCCTGTAATCTTTGTCTATGTAATTGCACAGAAGTCGTGTTTACTGTTCTTAATAAACGAGGACATGTACCAGGAAAGAAGAAGAGGTTGACAGGAAAGTTTTTAGAAAAACATCAAGTTGGAAACTTATAAACAACATGTTCAATATTAATAAATATACTTAAAAAATATATATTAAAAAGGTAACCAAATGTATCAATCCAAATATCTTACCACAAATGTATCCCCAAGGAACTGGTATCTCAACTTCTTTAAATTCTGTGAAATCTCCTGAAAGAGAATTTATCTAAAAGTAAGAAAATTTCTATATATTTTAAAGATTTCGAAAGCTTCCTTAACACTACAAAGTCAAAGTTGCTTTAATGCAGCATAGAAAGTTGTAGAAAGTCATTTTTATATATCCAAACAAATTAATTTTAATACAAAATGTGATTAACACTTTATTAATGATACCAAAATGAAAATAATTTAACCTCAAAATATTTGTATTGATTCAATATACATTCAATAATCGCAAGCCTTCAAAAACAATTTGAAACACAATTTTTTTCAGTTCCAACAAATGTAAAATTTGTTTTGTTTGGAACACAATGACGACCCTTGATGACCTCGTCTGGTTCTTTCTTGCTCTAATGCTTAGCTAGATCAATTAATAAATAATTTTATAGAAAATTCAAACAGTTCACTCTTCCTGTTTTATTTCATATGGGGAAATATGTTTTATTCTAAAAGGGAAATATTGTATCGGTATTCTAGTCGAAACAAACAAGGCTCAGTGCAAAGAAAAAGACGAAAAACCCAGTCTAATCTAAACTAAACTAATTATACAAAAACAGCAGTACCAGAAGCAAGTTTTGAAATAATTTTCATTTGGAAATCGAAAGTCTATTTTTTTATCTGAATTAATGTAATTGTAACTAAATAGCAAATTAGTAATTGTTTTATTTTTATCAATAAAATTTGTCGAGCACGCTACTGGTTATGTAAATGATATGAATTATAAAATCAATTTGCTAATAACTGTTATCAACGTCAAATTATTAGGAGGATATTTGCTAGAAAACTAATTCTATAACCTTCTACTTTCAATAACCTTTTTGAAGGTAATTATTTTCTTTATTCAGAAGTTAGGATCTAATTTGAGTGGACTAAATAAATTGTTGAAAATGATCGATTTTTGGTGTACTGTATTATTTTCGTTTGCTAATACAAATCCGCTACATATTTGAATACTTTCCTAGATAATCTATATGTAAAATACATTTCAAATAAGTATTACAATATTATCAATTTGTTATCACTGATATTTGTAAAAAAGTAGTGATAATTCTAATATACATAATTCATATTCGTATTAACATTAGGTAACGTACAATACCATTTTGAAATACTTATCATTCAAGGTATTGTTTATTCGTTACAAAAGGCATGGTTTCGTATATTTACTAAAATTATTATCACTTTAATCCTTTATGAGAAATAAAAGACGTTTATTATTTTAATTTCGAAAATTTACTTACCATTTATGCTACCATTAACATTTGCACTCATTTTTAAAAACTAATCAACATAACCTACAAAAAAGGTTTGTTATTTGGATGTAATCGCTGGTGTAATATACACTATCACCGACGAGCGTGAACTGGAAGCGTTTTATTTTCAATATGTACTGAAATTCTAATCGATTGTGAGATACGATCACCTTGAACTTGATATAGACAAAATAAAAAAAAAAAACGCAAACCCTTGAAAACGTACGTGGTTGTATGTATGTATTAATGTAAGCTAATTTCAAACATTCACAAAAAAAGGAACTTGTATGTAATGAATAAAATATCACGTGATTTCAATGAAGTTTCAGTAATTAACAGTGGCGTGACATGAGTCAAATATTATTAATTATCAATTGAAGACCTACACCACAGAACATACCAATGGGTACACTATCCGCCATATAAAAAAGAAGGTAGTAACATTGAGTTCATATTAAAGATAAAAAGAGGGAGGTAGTTAGGTTAGGTCCGAAACGCTGATAGAAGAGAGAAAGAACATCGGTGTACTAGCTACTATCGTTCTTTAATTTATTCTGATTGGATCTTCAATATCAATAAATTAGAAGCGGGTAAAAAGAAATAGAGAGTGTTAAACCGATTTTCTTCCAACAATACAATTCTATATTTAACACTAATTCGATGAATAATAAAAGAATTTGAATATATGTCAAATAAAACGATTTGTTGAATCATTGAATCAATATATATATTTAATTTGAGCAATTGAACTGGTCTAATCTTTTTATTTCATAAATTTCTAAAAGATCTAAATAAGTGAACCTTGACTATATCGCAACCAATTTCAGGACACTTTCACTTATTGGAAAAAAAATGGATAAAGAAAGTGTATCATTTTTCTGCCTGCCTGGTTATTTTCTTCTATTATAATAGTATATAAATGAAGTAATTGTTAAATATTTTCAGTTATTTTATTTAGTTTTATAAAGATTGTTTCGACGGTTATTCTGTAGGTGTTGTAAAATGGAATTTTCAAAAATCGTAAGTAATTTTATATAAAATTGTACTACAAAGCAAATACTTTCGAAGTCATATTTCAATTTTTGTTAAAATGTTTTGTTTCAGGGTTATATTTTATTTTTGATTGCATCAGTATTATTTTGTTTCTCTTCAGGACAATATCAAGGTGAGTTCAAAGTTCTTATTCATGTTTATAGTTGTCTGTTTTGAAGGTTAACAAGTTCTATCAAAATACGCGTTTTCTAAAGAAAAAACACACTTACCTTCAATTTCATTTCCGAAATTTTTACAACTTATTAAATAATTCAGACAGGGGCGGCTTTGTATTGGTTTGACTTTTAATATTGACTGGAAACTCTTCTTCGGGAAGTGATATTTAGCCTCAATTGAGGAATATTCAACCAATTCTCAAGCATTATGAAGAGTTGATATTGAATTGTAGAGATTTTGAAGGGAAAAAATTTGTAAATGAAAGGAGAAAACAGTGAAAATAGAGATAAAATAAAAAATTAACGTTAATTGAATGATTAAGAAATATCTCTGAACAGAATGTTCAAAAAATTGTATTTCCTGAAAAGTCACAAAACTGCGTTTAAAAAAAATATGAAATAGTTTGTATAATCAAAACATCAACACTAAAAATGGGGGGCTTATCTGGAATAAGTTGAGTTGTTGTAGCTCTCTCTAAAACATGTATTATCACCGTGAAGTTTGCAATCCAAAATTTAATTTTGGAAATGTTTAAAACATTAAATAAGTGTGGTAAATGCTTTAATCCAATAAAAACAGATAAAACATCAAATATTATTCGATGAATAGTTAAAATTGGTGCTAAGCTTGAGATTGTTTTGGTAGCACCAAATTCTTGATGTCAGAATTTTCTAAACAAGGTCCTTTACTGCTAATAATGATAATAAATCATCTGTAAAGGAAACCTCTCTTCGATTTTGAAGTATTTAAAATTTGTTGGGACAATTATATTGATAAATAAATTGTAATATAATAAAATAAAGTAACATGAATCAAAAATATCTCGATATATTTTCCCTTTATATGTTTTTTTAAAATCGTATATCACCAAGAATTAGGGTGACAATTATAGGTGATTTGAGATACAAAATTTATATATTTCAAGAACATTAACTAATTATTCGAACCTTATTGATTTCTGGTTATATCTAGCAACTGTAATTTTTTGAGGAGTCATTGTTAAAAATGCTTTTTTATAAATAGAATATTTTTTATTGCAGATAGAATCTCGATTCAAAGAAATAAAAGGGATTATCATGGCCACGGCGTTACAGGGCCAGTACACACTTTTGTAAAAACAGATAAACATGCCAACTATAAATGGGGCGTTAGACACCACGTCGGCCAACATTATGCCGGCAAAAAATGATTAAATAAATTTAGGTTATATTTTTTTATTTTTGTAAATTAAAACTATTTTTCTTTGACCTCTGTATATAATTTCAATTATTTTTCCCCCATTCTTTCCTTTGTAAGCCTGCAGCATGTTTAAAAGAAATGTAGTAATTAGAGAATGGACAAAACGGAAACTCACCTAGAGGTTACTCTCAAAAACATCGTCACGAGTTTCAAGTTTAAGTCGCAATTTACTGTAATCAACACTATTCTTCATTTCAAATAAATAATAGCACGTATTTGTTTACAAAATTTATCGTTTATTGACAATTGACATCTGTCTTGCTCATTTGACCTACTACTTGTTAAACCCATATTACACTAAGCATAATAATAGTCTTATACTAAACATAGTCTGGAACTGTAAAGCTGTACAACCAATGACGCAGAAATTAGGTATACTGAAATTCAGGAATATTAAAAAAAACTCCAATTGTATGTGTTTATTTTTTATTTGGTTGTGTATTGAATTTAAAATGTTGAAAATAATTAAAAATCAATAGAAAATAATAAATAAACCATTCAAATTAGTTGTTGAGCTGATATTTCGTTGTGAAAACAGAAATATTTCTATAAAATTGAGAAAGAATTCTATATACATTGTTAAATTGAGGCATGTAAATGTATAAAAACACCAACATGAAGTAAAATATTTTAGAATCATCCAACAATTAATAAATGATATGGTAGATATTTGAAAATATACAACAAAATGGTGATATTTTGGATTTTCATCTGATTTCTTTGCATTTTTAACCATTTCAACTGTTTAAATTTCATTGACTTAATGCCCGTTGTGGGTTTCATTGATATTTACAGCATTTTTCATTCCCATGCCTCAATTGGTAACGATATTAATTAATATAAAGCAATTACAATTTTATTTCATCCATAATACGAACTTAACTTCCTAATAGACTATTAAAAATATAAATATTAACACATGCAAGGAAGAAAAATCACAAAATTTGTAATATTAGATCTGATAATATATAAAATTTGAGGAAATAATTCATTGTTATTAAAAAATTGAATTGGAAGATTTTAGTTTAAAGGTTACTTAATGGGTTATTATGTATCAAGATTGGAGGGCCCTGAAATAGGAAAACTTTGAAGTTTAGTACAAATTCATTTTATCGGTCTTTCTCAAAATTAATTCGATCGAATTAGACCTATATCAAGAAAAATCATCATAAAATAAAATATATAAATTGAAAGCAGTAATTTTTTCTATTTCATCAGTTTTCCTTCTATCACTACAATTTCTGGAAGGATTTTATATAAAAAAAGAATCGATTTCCAAGCTAGTACTGGTTGACTTCAAAAACTCAAGAGGTTTGACTGCTTGACTTTAGGTGATGTTAATGTTATGTTGCTGTTTTTATCAAAATATTCAAGAAATAAAGTTAATCAAGTGTATAAAGTGGAATGGTGGACATTTTTGGAAAATATTGCTAAATAAATAACTGAAACAGTCCTTGAGATAAAGGTTAACAACAGGATAACTTATAGATACCACAAGACACCTCTTGGTGTTAGGTAGGGCCTCACCATTAATGAGTCGAAGACAAAATACATGGTTATGTCAAGGAACAGAAGAAATCCCTCAGGAGCATTCGAAGTATAAGACTTGGTAACTATGAAGCACAATGCAGCTAGGTCACAATTTCACCAATGTAAAGTCAAAATAATATATCTGATAAATGAATTGTCTTAGTAAATGAACATATTGGTCAAGCTTTGACTTACGAAAGCCAAAATTACATAAAAAAAGAAAGTCATCAATTTTTTGATAAAATTTTTCCTGAATCTAGATATCAGAATACTGAGTACTGCAACAATGAAAATTTCAAATAATCCCTTTACAAAATCAGCTATAACTAAAAGAAAATGATTAATCATCAAAAAATATATCAATTTCAATTAAGTAATCACTAAATCTTGTATTTCATTTCACAAAATTGACATTAGAACCCAGTAAATATACCACACTAACCTTATTGCAACTGCTTTTCTAATTCATGAATTTGAAGGATGAGATCGTTTTTTCTTTTAACTTTAACTAATTGTTCTGGTTCAGGCTTGGCTAATGTACCGTTTTTGATTTTTTCTTCAAGAGATTCTACTTCTCGTAACCTCTTCTTCAAGTTTTTCAATTTCTTTTCTGGATCCCCGCCTTCGTTTTTTTGTTCTTTTTTAATTGGTTTGGCGTCTTTTTGTTTCGGTGTATCTGTCAGCTTAACACTGTTTAAAAGTTTCCCTACTTCTTCAATTTCTACACAAGAGCAATAACTGTATTTAGTAGGAACAATGTTGATTAATAAAAAAATATGATAATAAGCGGAAAAAAATCAATTTTAGGTCACTTTTGACTGAAAATTAGTTTTTTAAACAGATAAAAATACTGAAATTTCGGCATATAAATATCAAAATATTTATCTGTTTAAACTAAATTCAAATTAAAAATAACCTAAAATCACAACTATTTGTCAACAAAAACATATAAAAAGTCGACAAACAAATCATTCATTTTATGAAAAATAAATTTTTTTTAATCTTTCTTACAAAAAATATAATTTAATAAATTATGATTTTCAAATTACAAAACAATGTATTATTAGAAAAAACTTACTTTTCTTGGATTTTTTCTTTTTTTCACCAACATCATCATCCACGATATACAAACCGGGTATAGTAGCTTTTTTGGCAACTTGCCCGGTAGCTAATATAACCGGATCATTCTTTCTAGTCATAAATTGTTTTCCTTTGCTTTCATATAATGGAACTTCTTCTTGTGGTACATAACCTTCTTTAACGCGTCTAGCTTTTCTCCAAGTACCGTCAGGTCTTTGAGAAGCGGGTATATATTGCTCTCCTTAAACAGTAAAACATTCAAATTGTACTTATAAATAAATGTAATTAAATACTTACCATTTTCCAGTACGACATTATTTGCTAACGACATGTTTACAATTGATTTGGGTTATATTTATGAATTGAACATTTCCTAAATAGATCAGAATCAATCAAGTTCTATTAAATTTGAAAATAATGTAATTATTTACATTTATATAAAATTAAATATAACTTCATATGTTTTTTTAATTATTACTAATTTAGGTTACTTGCATTTGTTACCTATCAACTGCTGTCAATACCTACTCTGCGATATTAGCGACACGAAGACGGTAACTAGTAGTACTAATTATATGCTATAGATGGTAATGAATGTAAGCGCCATTTTTTATCCAATTATTATTGAAATAGATCGCAAGATATCTCAACTTTACTGTATTTTTACTTATTGTTGTAAATATGGTTTATTACATAGCCAGAAAAAGAAAAATTGAAATATTTTTATCAATTAAATTGTTTTCTAAATAATAGTACTGCTTTTATAGTATAGGTGGTGCTGATAGCCAACGCCATTTTTAATCCAATTATTGTTGAAATAAAACTCAAAAAATTTGTTGTTTTAAATATGGTTTACTACTTAATTTAATGGATAATTAAAATATTTGAGTCAACGATAATAAACTTAAATTGTCTAAAAAATATGAAATAAAATAATTCGTTCGATATAACCTTGTATTTAATTTAAACATAATTATCAAAGCCATCAAAAATATTTTAAATAGATAACTAATCGAATTCACTACGTATCTATCGAAATTATTACTGATTTCCTCTTATCTACCTGAAATAACAGCGTAGTCAAAAACTCTTTTTAGAGATAATCTAGTTGAATCAACAAATAAAATCCGTGGCGTTACGAACAGGTGAATCCTGTGTTTCAGTGTAAATTGACGGTACCAACGGTGAGTCACTGAGGTAGAACCCTGACTCGTTTAGTGGTAACCCAAACACTTGTCAAAGACAGATGGTACTAAACACTGACCATTATTTTGTATCAAAATGGATTGAAATAGTTTTAAAAAGTGTTTGAAACGAGTTTTTCACAGTTATATATACTCTATATTTAGGTATAGTATATTGTTTATTGAATATTATTAGTAATAGTGATAATTATCGATGACCTTGATTGGTTTGTGTTAATTTTTGTCTACTTTCGGCTTAATGTCATTCGAAATATATCCAAGTAGGTATTTCACGATTTATGTAGTTGAAATATTTCATTTTACGTTCAAATCGTTGTAATAAAATTGATCATTTTATTAAAAACAGGACCTGACTTAATATAACACATGATCCATTTAAAAATTAACGAATCTTATGTTATAAATTAATATTTTTGAGAACGTCATTGATTAAAATTTAAATTTATTGCGCCTAGTGGAATTATTATATAAAATAAACTATACAGGATGATTTATTAAAATGTAGCTCACAAAATATATTCTAAATGAACAAAACAAGGAAAATGACACGTTTCATATAATTATTTCTTTTAATATTTATTTTACACGCGTGAAAATAATAACAGATTGAGTTTAAACCGATACCTATAGTTTTTAATACGAAATTTCGAAGTGGACATACGGTATAAAACACCGAACGTGTCTTATTGTTTTCATTTTCATCCGTATATGTACACACATTTATTTTATTGTTTCCTGTCTATAAGTAAAGTTGAATAGGTTTTCCTGTGGTAAAAAATATTTTAAATTAATATTACAGAAGAAATATGAAGAACGAGTCTTTATATTTCTTCCATAACGTCCATTTTCTATAAAAATATCTTTGTAGTTACAAAAATGACACAACACGTAAACGTAAAACGTTAGAATCTTCTTTTTTACAAACCTAACCTAAAATAAAATCGATTACCATTATATGATTTCTGTATATTGAAAGTTACAGTTTTGATTTAACTTTTCTGCTATATCTTTACGTTTATCAACTTTCTGGTGAATATACACTGGCTTTCAAAAGTATTGTCAAGAAGAATACAGAAAAAAATGTTCGTAAATTCATCGTATCAAAAATTTGAATTTAAAAACATTTTCAAAATTAATGAAACATTACATTTGTTTAGTTTTACCCCTTCTACAATAAAAATGTGAAGTAAACAAAACAATTAGGAAATGTAGTGACGTCAAAAAGATAACCTTAAAATGCGAAACTTTTTTCTATATGTAGAACGCTCCAGAATTAGTTGAACCCTATTGCCAATAGTGGTAGTGTAGATTTGGCAACATATATTGGTATTAGTGTCAAAAAGAAGACAAGATATTAGGAGCTGTTCACACTAACAGGTTTTTTCAGTAGAAATAGTTAAAAAAATACCATATATAGTAGGTAATGGGATTTTATTACGTTGTAAATCATTGTTTATGGTATATGTGGGTTTTCTCGATTATTAATAAACAGAAACGTCGCTTTTTGTTTACATACTGAGTATAAATTATGATATTTTCACAATACTGAAAAATAAATACACAACAGATACCAGTTTACGACATATAAACCATGTTGCTGAACAAAGAAAGAAAAAATGTATCTAGACTGGGAAAAGGAAAGAATGTATTAACGATTTTTTAACTGTCCCTGGTAGTATTTATAATATTAAATAATAAACACTTTCCGAAAAAACAATAAAAAATTTGCAGATTGAATAAACAAAAAACGACATTGTTTCCCACTTTACCCTAATCTTCTTTGTAAAAGTGTTTTGTTACTGAAAAAATACGAAATCACTTAAGAAATTGCAATCTTAAAACATGTTTGACATTGTGAAAGGTCGCTGTCATTGTTTAATGGCTGCCACTAATCGAAACAATTTACCTTTGAAGAAATAAAATAAAAACTCAAAATAAACGCCTTAAATGAAAATTACGAATCAACTAGGTTAAATTTTGTAAGGTTTACAATCAATCAGCTGATGTGATTGACATTTGATTGGATGTTAAACCAGAAATAACTAGATTTCCCACTAGAATTGCAACATGATTCAAAAGATCAACTGAGATTTATCTGCGCATGCTTTTAAGGAAATTTTTGATATTTATATCTTTAATATAAAGTTTAACTGAAAGTTTCACTACTAATGAGTAATTATCAATATTTTTTGTTTGAAAATACTACTCTAACCTATAGATCTGCATAACATACATAACCAGTGTTGTCATATGATATATTTGTTCACTAACTACCACAAAAGATTCTATAGAAATATAAAATGAACTAGAAGTTAGTTAAAATAACTATACATACATCACCAGATTGAAATGTACTTACAAATTAGCAAATAGAATATATTCACAATCAAAGAATCAAAAACGTAACGAGTAATTATTAAGAATAAAACAGGGTATTGAATAGAATCTGTAACAGAAAGTGAGAAGTTGGCAACGCTGTACATATAGATATAGTTTCTAATAAAGAAAGGTGGCAATAAGCTGACGTGCAAAATTTTTAAGTAGGGATAGCATAATATGATATACACTGAGAAAAGTTAACGTGAGTTTTAGGAAATATGAATATTTTTCCGTTTGATAAATTCTCTGAAATCATCTAATTATCACTTTCGAGTGTAGTTTTTCTAGACTATTAGCAGAAAAAATTACATTGTTGTCAATTTGAATGCTTATTTAATGAGGAAATATGGAATCTACAAAATTTTTTACCACAATTTGTAGATGAAACTTTTAAGTGTCATTTTTAATAATTATTTTCAAATTTTGGTATTTTAGATGCACCATGGCGGAGTTTTTAGAATACAACATGCGCAACAGCGCATTTAGCGTTGCGAAAGTGACTTTGCCGAAATACAAGGATCACAAAGAAAGAACCAACGACACTACAAACCATCTCAAATCAATGATAAACCAATGCGAAGACGACGACTTGAAGAATGACATGAGAAATTTATCTAATCAAACCCTACAAAAATTTTTATACGCCAGAAAATTCGATTTGGAAGAAAGTTATTTATTATTGAAAAATTACGTGTCTTACAAGAAACGCCATCCGGAGATTTTTCAAAATATGAATATAGCAGCAATAGATATAAGAAAATCTTTAGAAAACGGCCTGCCTGGAGTATTAAGACAGAAAGATAGGAAAGGAAGATGCGTGCTTCTCTTCACAGCCAACAACTGGGACTGTAGCTACGGATTAAATAGTATATACAGGGCGTTTTTATTAGTACTCGAACATCTCACCGACCACATTCACAATCAATCGAATGGTTTTGTAGTTTTAGTAGATTGGACGGAATTTACGTTCAGACAATCGACTTATCTTAAGCCTTTCATGTTGAAATTGATTATTGAAGGGCTACAGGATTGTTTCCCGGCTAGATTCAAAGGTATCCATTTTATAGCTCAGCCTTGGTACGTTGAAACGGCGCTGGCTTTCATCAAACCTTTTTTACACGAAAAAGTGAAAGAAAGAATTTTTGTACACGGTAATAATTTAAGTACTTTACACGAACACGTTCATAAGGACGTTTTGCCGGCCGAATTGGGCGGGGAAGAACCTAGTTATGATCCTAGAACGTTTTTAGATAGTTTACACGAAAAATTGGGATATGAGAAGGATATTGATGGTACTAGTTGAAGTATGAGGGTTAAGTGACTGATGGTACACCAACTATTATTTATACAAATGTTTAATAAAATAGGTATCTATTGAAAATTTTGAAATATACAAAGAAAAAAAAACACAAATGTCATTGAAAATATAAGAGAAGTTCTAAAAAGTTGGCCAATTGAGAAAAAACCGGGCTTTGTTTGATAACAAGTTTCTCACTTCCCCCTAACTGAATTGAGGTAAGTTCTATCCGATATCTAATTTTCAAAATTTAATTAAGATAAGTTTCATTATATATATATAATCATAACTTACCTTGTATTATATCCGAATACATTAAACTTTTTACAAACAAAACTCTAAAACTATCAAATGACATTACTCAAGTTATATTCAAATTCTTCTTTTTTATTATTTTGATCATAGCTGAATATAGTCGAAAGTCAAATTTATTTAGTTAACAGTTCAATTAACGCCCTATATGATAGATTATAACTTGAATTATAAATGAAAACTACCTATTTTTTAATAAGAAATTACTGAATCATAAAAAATTGGTGTAATGTAATACTTTGTTTTTTCAACGTGGTCTAAAAACTACAACGTGAGATTTGGCAACTACGAACAAAGCTGTTTGGTTGTTTTGTGGGTTGCATAGCATAAAGCAAACTATTGAATTAGAAACTTTTCATATTATTGCAATGATAGATTTAATGAATTATTTAAAAAAATAGTTTATGACCCTTGTATTTTTTGCCCTTTATCTTACGTTAATTGTGATTATAAAAACATAATACATTTTTTTGTTAATACAAATGAAATTATACTGGTGTATATGTTTTCGAATGAATAATAAATGGTGTACCATTGCTCACCAAACTTAGTTTCGATTTAGTATTATGTTTACCAAAGATAATTTTGGTTAAATTGACTGAGATATAACCTTTTTTCTATTGAATCTTTTGCACGAATATGACGATGTAAAAAAACCATCATAAATCGACTGTATTTTGATTTGCATTTTACATTTCGCTGATGTTTGATATTTAGATGAACTGGCACTAGTAAGTAATCATGGTTTTTCACGGATTATTGGTTAAAATAAGCACCGTAATTATTAAAATTTCTAATTCAAAGTAAAAGCCGAATACTATAATTTAGTAATATATTGCAATAAATAGTACTTACAGTATGAACAGGAAAAATTAATCATACGATACGAATGTCTTCTTGGCGGTAACTCAGCTTTCTTAACACACTTCACGTTAAACATTTTTTATTGAATCCTTTTAGATTATATATTAATAGAACCAACTTATACTTAGTTATAAAATCAACTCTCGACACATTCTAATTTGTATTTCTTCTTTACTTATTGTTCACTTGTTTTTATGGCGCCAATTTCACAACGTCGTCATGACAACAACTTCTGATCCAATTGGTCAATAAGAATCATTATGGTGAATATAGATTATAATGGTGCCGATGCCATACGAGCGCAGGATTGGTTCAAGTAAAAAGTAAAAGAAAAAATAATAAAACTATAGACAATTTCTATAGTTATATTGTTATTTTACAATTAGTACTTTTAACTTTGAAATTTTCATAGTTTAAGTCGAGTTATGACTGTTGTACTCTGTTGCCAAGTCGCCATCTTGTATAATTTCCGCTAATATTCTTACATAGCTGTATTGAATATTCTAGTAACCTTATACGTAAAAAATATTGCGAAATTCTTACCGTTTTGTATTTTAATAATAATAGGACGACTGAGGGACGAAAACAAGTGATACGTGATGCTGGACTTTTAGAAAAAATGATATTTTATTATGTGCTATAAGGATTTTTCATTATATGTATATATTAATTAAAAAAAATCGTTCAATATTTATTATAAAATTACGATGCGTGACAAAACCTTGTTCTTTAGTAGAAACGCATGTACGGGGTGTTTCTTTGGTACTTTATACAGCTAAAATCCTCAATAATAGCTTAACATGAATCTAAAAGTATCACTCTGTATTATTTATTGGAAAATTTTATTTATAGTCGATATAATAAATAAATATTTCTATGTGAAATTTTTAATAAAGACTTTTTTTATTTAAGGCTAATTTGATTTATTGATTTACATTTTGATACTCCCTGAATTAAATTTATATTCTACAGGTCGATAAACCTAAAACTAGTGACTTGAAATTCGAAATCGCAATTAAACGTTGCCAAATTGTGTACAAGAGACTTAACTATCATGGTATAAATATAAATTATTGTGACAGTGTAAAATATGTCGAATACACGCATTAGAACTTTACCAAATCGTTTCTAGGTAAGTTAACTACCATGAATCCAATTTGAACTGTGATTTTAGAGCAAAATTGTCAAAATATTGTAATAAAACGATAATTACCATAAATTCCAATATACATTGTTGTTTTGACGCGATAGATATCTTGGAGGCACAATACAACGTTGCCAAATCGTCTCCAAAGGAGTTAACTACCACCAATTTCAATATAAATTGGGTTAGTGCAAAATATATCTTAAGGTCATAATAAAACGTTGCCAAATCGACTCCAATGCAGTTATCAACCATTAATTTCAATATAAATCTTTGTGTTAGTGCAAAATATGTCAAAGGGTCGCAATGAAACGTTGCCAAATCATCTCAAAGGGATTCAACTATCATGATTTCGATATAAATCGTTATGTTAGTGCAAAATACGTTTAAAAATGGCAATAAATAATTCCGAAAATATGTGTAAACACATTTGAGTTTATCAACCAAACATAGCTTACTACCTAATTATCTAAATAGAGATAACAATATTCAGTTGTAATAATATCCGTTATCAATTCCATTTCATTTAGTTCAACTAGATATACGATAAACAAAATGTCGAAATAAGAAAATTTCGCAACGTCTGAAATCGATTCATTATAAAAAAAAAAAAAACTCGTTAGCGCAATATAATTACTTAAGAAGTTCGTGCGTCCGCTACTGGTAATAGAACATTTGTAGCATGGTGGTACCAATGCACAAAGACTTGAATCTACGGAGCGTAACGTAATTTTATAGTATTATGTCAAATCGCGGTGGTTATCGTTCTGAAACACAGTCCACGTTCACAATTTTTTCCATTTATTTATCAATATGTTTCGTGATAGTTGCAGTGTTGATGTGAATTATTAGGAGACTTTTATTGGTGGCAGCGTATTGAACTAGATGACAAAAAAATACAAAAATAACGTTATTACGTGAGTATATTTAATATATAAAAAGATTAAGCAAAATATTTATAATATACCACATAATAATGAAAATATTTTATATACAAAGAGAGGCTGGAATTTTGAATGAAGTTAATTTATCAAATTAATTTTTTTTTTCTAATTTTCAGATCAGTTGATTAGTATTGCCACCAAAATAATAAGTATACAGGGTGTACCAATTTAGTTATATGACGTTATATTTGATCTTGTTATTTTTTCGCGACTTTTCGACCTCTATAGTCGATTGTAATAACAATATACTATAATAGAGGTGTAAAGCTGTACATAACTGTCAAATAAAAGCGAGCACGACGCCCTCTAGACGTTCATAAATGTCAAAAATAGTTGAAATAATTGAAAAACTGTGATAACTCACGTAATGATTGTACTTGTACGCGCTATTGACGTCGAAGTTAACAAACTTTCTACTTTTTACGCACCGAACGTCAAAAACATAACCTCACTTTTCTAGTTTAGGTTATAGTTGCAGATACCCTGAAAAATGACTTTTCTGAGTGAAAAGATGATAGAAAATCGGTCTCATCACTGAAGCTTTGTTCTCCGTCACGACAACGCGATCCGTCATTAGTCATATTGGTTCGAAAGTATTCGAACACTAACTGACTATCGCGTTCCCAGATTTAGTACTATGTGACTTGTATCTCTTCCCTTAAACAATTTTCCTGACCTTGAGAAGGTCACGACAAAGCAGACGAAAGTTTCACGTTTAGATAAGCTTATTTTTAACCATATAAAAGATTTTTCCAATTTTTGTTAAAATAAATAATTTATCGTATTTTTTAATCGCACCTCGTATATATAATGTTATGAATCCGGACGTATATATTCGATTTTCACTTTCTAAATAATGGTGTCAGGTTTATTTAAAAGTAGGTTAATATTTTATTTGAAAAAAAAAATTAGATTCTGATCACTGAACTTTTTATGATCGGAATGTATAATGACTTCATATTCATAAGTTTCAAGTATTTTCAATTAATTATAATGAAAAGATTTCAAAATTTATTTGCGCATGCTTTTATTCACTATCATTTGAATTTGGTTAGAAAAATTATGTAGAATTCCAGTAATAGTTCAAGGTCAAATGTATAAAAACAGTTTTGTGAATTTCTTTCAATAACTAAACCGGTCCTGTATACTTCGTGATTTGTTGGCAAACAAATTCATTCTAATAATACGTTGAATAAAGTTTATTTTCTTTTTCTTAAAATTACAAAAAAAAAACAGTAAACAAACACGTTTTGAATCTACTACAAACTCACTTGTTGATATGAACGATTACGTACCTTTATTTTTTCACCATAATAGAAGACACAATGTAAGTTTTAAATAATTAATTCTTATTTAATTTAAAAAATGTATATATAGTTGTTTTATAGTCTTTTAGAATAGAAGTTATATACGTATTAACTATTTCCCTAAGTTGTTTTTAAGTTTATGTACAACGGCAACGTTGCACAGAATGACAAGTAGATATACTTATTATAAAATTTTGAGGTTAATTCCTTTCAAAAACCGTTCTGGATAGTAGTTATTGTTTTTAGAGAATCATAATGAGTGCAACAATGTTTACGAAAATACCCGAAAATTCGAAAACTAAAATCCCTATCCCTGCTAGTCCGACTCCGTTGCGTAGACACAACAGTCTTCGTTTAAAAGGTGAGAAATCGTTCAACTTTACGTCAAGCTCTAGACGTCGTGATGATGGTAACGTTATAGTCCAGGAAAAGTAAGTAACAATATTCGATGTTACTACAAATTCATATAAAAAAATATTAAAAAATTTTAATCAACTCAATTATTTTATAGTAATAGAATATATTTTTATTGATATTATTTTTACGATAAATATCGTTTTATATAAGTCGTGTGACTGACACAAAGATGGCGCTGCCATTGTCAAATCCATATGACGTTTATGAAGTACCGAGTTTCAAAAGTAAAATTTCATGACATTTCGATTAGTGAAAAAGTTATTTGATGAATTTAAACGTGGTCGATGATAGTGAACGTTCTGGTAGTCTAATTGAAATGGTTTCTCCTAATAAACATCGAAAAAGTATACAAATTGGTTATATCTAATTGTAAATTGAAATTCCCTGAGATAGCTGAGGCCATGAGAAAGCTTTTTACAAAATGGATGCCGCGTTTACTCACGTCGATCAAAAACAACAACGTTTTGATGATTCAGAGCAGTGTTTGGCTATGTTTACACGTAATAAATCATATTTTTTGCGTCGATATGTGACAATGGATCCATCATTTCAATCTGGAATCGAAAAGATCATCATTTGAGTCGATTGCAGGCGTTGAACCACGACCGAAGCGTCCAAAGACACAACAGTCAGCTGGGAAGGTTGTGGATTGATGAATAGAATCGATTTTTGACAAAAAAAAATGTGTTTTTATTAGTTAGTCTCACGACTTTTGAGTGATGTGTTAAAAGTTTGCCGATGACTAATATTTTTATTATTTAACTGTACTATTAGCCCCGATCAGAAAGTCGTAGCGAACAGAGATCGTCACTGCAATCGATTTTCTTCGGCCGAAACGACGCACCAGTCATCGTCGAACCCTCATTTGAAACGGGGGCGATCGTTCATGGATAGGAGCGATAGGGGGGTGCAAAATGGAACTAAGAGACCGGAAAATATGAAAATCGGACATAGAAGTCCCGTGGACGTTTTTAAAAATGGTACTACACCCGAATCTCCGAGTAGAGTGAGAAGTCTGGTGAGTATCGAAACAATTCGATCTTTTTGGTATATTTATATTAATTTTTTTATTGCGTAGTTAACTAGATGATGTTTTTTTTATAGTCCTTGTCTTTATCTAATGCTAGACAAGGCAACAATACTTCCAAATCGCCTTCATTAGTTACATCTTCTCCGAATCGTCAAATTTCAGCAGATTCGAGGATTTATTCCACTGGTGCCATCGATAATTGGGACAACGAAAGTATTACCAGTATAGGTGAGTAAGATACGCAATTAGGAACCCTCGTGTTTTAACTCTACAATCGTTTCCATCTTCCTGCTCTGATGATTTTTAGATCTGTGGTATTCTCTCATATAGTTTTATGGTATTCCTGTTGATAGTTCGCATTTGATTTTACGTATTGTTATTAGGGAGCAGCGTGGGGTCTTGTGATCATTCGAGTGTGGCTTGGAATGGTACGACTTTTTCAGGACGAAGCATGAAGTAAGGATCTGAAGAATTTGGCAATAAAAAAAACTGTGAAATTGGTTCTTCCAGGTTGAAAAGGTTTTTTTTTTATTTTCTTCTGTAGGTATGTGTTTCATTGTAACCAACATTCGGGAGCTGTAGGCGATGACTACCTGACGCCGACTCAAAGAGCTCAAAAACAAGTGAAAAAACTCAAATATCTTCTGCAACAAGCCCAGAAAGATTTGGAGGAGAAAGATAGTGATATTTTGAAATTAACCAAAGAAGTAGTTGAATTAAGATTATATAAAGCCGCGTTGAGTTCACCAGAAGACAAATCAAATTCGAGGTGAGTACAAAAAAATTAACTTACATAAATCAATGTTCTCGTAATTTTTCTTTATTTCTTAATGAAAATATCTAAATTGGCAACAATGTAAAAAAAAATGTTTCACTGTAACATAAATTTATAAATCTTGATTTCTAGTGAAATTTATTTACACTGGCAACCGCGCAATAAATATTTTTGTCGATTACATACACAAACCTAATAACACAATATTTTTATCGAATTAATTTCCTATAAATATTAATAGTTATTAATTTTTATGAGGAACAGACTTTTTATTTTTTATGGTAAACACAAATATTCAAGAAACTAGTACTAATAGTTAAATAGAGATGTAAGGCAACAAAATATTCCAAAAATACGTAGTAACAAAAAAATGGACCGCCAATGGCGTCTGACATAAAACATAACCACACTTACATGAGAAAAGTTGAAATTAATGATCCACTTTACCACAAACTACACCACCACGAATCATAATTTTTTGATAATTAAAATTTTTTTCGAGCTAAATCACAGATACATATCAAAATAACCAAATAGTTGAAAAAATTATTATAGATGTACTGTTTCTGGAAGGCAACGCCGCAAGAAATAAATTCCTTCGTTATCGCGTATTCAGCCACCACCTAGCGTAAAATTCTAAACAGTGTTGTCATGTTTCTTTTTATCTTAATATAAAAATCTCGTTCGAATAATTCATAAAATGAATTTTTTATTTTATAATGAATGGTTTAATTTCAATATCAACTCAACAAAATCAAATTAAATCACTTGTTTTTATTAGTTTATTGTAAATGATACTAAATTGTTTCTATTTTATTTTTTCTCTATATACTTATACTGTTTGTGAATTTGGCTACACTGTGGCTAAGGTTGTTACATCATAGAAAGTGGAAGGGTCAATGATGGCTCACTCTAGAAATGTTAACAATTTGGTCTCTTGTGTTATTAGTCTGTGATTACATGCAATTTCATAATTGTCTTTACGATATTTCTTTTGAATAATTTGATAAACTTTTTTAGTGTTACAATGTATTTATTTTATTTCTCTGGATGTGGCAATGTTGTAGATAATTGTAGCATTCAAATTTATAGAAGTAGTTTTCTCTCACTCACATCCAGTCCTGAGACCGGTGTTGCCAAACGACACATAATTTGATCATTATTATATAATAAACTCCAATATTTATAATTTGGTCAAATACATTTACAGATTTGATTTGTTTTTGAGTCATATGGTCTTATTATAGCAATAATGTTTGAACAATTTATCATTAGTTATCGATTTAATATATAAGATTGTGAACGTGTATTCACATTTTTTTAATTATTAAAAAAATATTTTATCCTTCGCAGCAATGGTTTTTTGATCATAAAAACAAAAGAAAGAATTTTTTATTATGATTTAAAGCAAAATTTGATAATTTTGGCAATACTGCACAATATTTTCATTAAGGAATTGAAGTATGCATCTAAGGCAACTGGCAAGCCGCCTGAAACGCAAATTAAACAAACAAGGGCATTTCGATGACGTAACAAGTATAAAATGAACGAAAACAAAATATAAAAACAATAATTTTAATACAAATTATACGAGGGGTGTTTGAAAACTAAAATTGCGTTTCACTTTCTCAACTATTCTACTGATTATATGAAATATAATGAACTTAGCAACTAAACGATAAAGTAAAAAGTAGATTATTCTAGTAGAAAGATTATTTTTATACAAATTATACGGAGGGTGTTTGAAAACTAAAATAGTGCCGTTGCCTTTTACTTTCCCAACCATTTTCATGATTATATGAAAAATAATGAACCAAACAACTAAATTATGACGTAACAAGCATAGAAATGGACAAAATCAAACTATAAACACGAAAATTTCTATTTATATTATATGGAGGGATGTTTGAAAACTAAAATATTTTCTCTACTACTTTCTATAAAACCTTAAATTAAAGACTTTTAACTGGGAAAAGAATAACGAGATTGTAGTAAAACGAACATAACCTGTATTTTCTGCGTGTTGTTGGTTTATTTATTTCAAGTGTAGGTACACTGAGAAAAAGGTCGTTTCGTTATTATAAACCAATCATTATTGTTGAGTGTATAGTAAACATTCCAATATTTTTATTGATTTCCAATGAATATAAACTGGTAAATAATGAAATTACGAGGAAAATCTAAAATCTTGTTAATATAATTCGCAGTGATGCCATTACTGTTAGAGAGAATAACAGTAATGAGACAACTCCGGAAGAAACTATCGATGGGGTTAGGAATCATGTACCAAATGAACTTAACGGTTCTTTTACGGATTCGGGCAATTTCGAAGACTGTACAAGTTCGTCCGTATATTCTAAAGAATCAGAAGAATGTAAATCGGTAAGTTTCCATTTACAAAAAGAAGATTCATAAACTTGACGTTAACCTTTAACCTAAAAATTTAGTTATAATTTTTGACGTGTTAATGCTTTCTGTTTTCGTGATATTTTTGTTTGTAATCCGGTATTTATGAACTATATTATGAATAATAACGAAGAGTTTTTATTTATTGGGAGCATTAAGCAAAATAACGTAGATGCCGACGTCAAACGGCAACCATGAATGGTATGCATTTCAATGTTTTTAATTTTGTAACAGCAAACGGAAAAAGGAAAGTCGAGTTTATGAATCGGCTTAGACACTATAGAATTCATATTTTTGACTGAGGAAAATATTTCTTATATAATCGTATTCAAAACTCTAGCCTAGTAGTTTGAGGAAATTAGAAAAAGCGACTTCGACAGAAGAAGATCAGGAACATAAAAGAATCATAGAGGAATACGAAAGGAGGTTTCAAGAATTGGTTAGAACACACGAAGAAGAATCTTTACAATTGAAGCAAAAACACAACGAAAAAGTTGAGGAACTCCTACAGAGGATAAGCGAAATTAACGACAGGTTAGTTGGAAATGTTTATTTTTAAGAAAAGTTTTTATTTTGTTTAATGTTTATAAATAGGGAAGTTGAAGTGGTATTTGGGATTTAAAGTATGAATATATCAGAGATAAGATTTTTTGTTGGAAATGCAAGGTAGATACTCAGGGCACAATTAGTATTTTGTCTTTAATTCACGGTAATGGTTAGAATATGTCAAACAAATGATATCCTTAAAAGAAACTCTTTAAATATAATGAAATAATCAGCTGATTGGTGATTTTACTGATCCAATATAATAATTTTGATTAATGTTTTGGCATAAATATTAACAAATTAAAAATGTTTTGTCAACTGGTTAAAGGGAATTTTTGGAAATACAGTAGAGCATCAATTATCCCAATACCCGTCATCAGGACGTCCGCATGCTAGGTTTTGATGAATTTTCGCATGGGATGTTCTAACTTTCATTTCGCCATGGTAACGTACGTTGCAGTTCAGGATTTAGGTTGGTTGGTTTTGGTAATTTTGAACTCAAGAACATTTACAACGTGGACGAAACAGGTCTCAACTGGGAAAAGCTGCCAACCAAGTCCCTTGTTTCCTACAGCGTCTGGGAACAAAGACAGCAAGGCCCGCATTACATCCATGGTTTGGGCTAACTCTACTGGTGATCACGGGCTCCTGTTGCTTATTCTGGGGAAAGCAAAGCAGCCTAGATGTTTTAAGTGCATAATCAAGCTTCCCGTTGTATACAAAGTGCTCTTACTCATAGATAATGCACTAACTCACCAATCAGACATTATTTTGAGCTCACATGATGGCAGTCACTCCTACAACCCATAGACCAGGGTGTGTTAGAAACATTTAAATGTTTCTACAGAAAGTAATAGCTTCAAATCCTGCTTCTAGATCTGGAGAATGGTGAAGAATCAATTACAAGAAATTAAATCCAAAAGACGCCGTCTACATGGCGGAGGATGCTTGGACATCCGTAAATGACACCACACTTGAAACATCATGGAATAAACTGTGTCTTAGGCCACGAGTTTTGCAAAAAAAATTGTGATACAGATCCAGATGACCCTGAAGAACCACAAGCAAGTGATTAAATAAGAGAAATCATCGAAGAAGCAAGTAGAAAACGAAATTCCAACCCACCATGAGGTGTCTTCTTGTTTGGAAAAAGCTATGAAGTGGCTAGAGCGTCAAACTGAGTGTGACACCATTCAGCTTTTGTTTCTAAAAAAGAAGACTAAGGAATTTAGCTGCAAAAAACGTGTTTGTAGTAGTTTTAAGCAACAGAAAATGTCTGATTTCTTTCATCAGTATCCTTAAACATATAGTGCTGTATTTTGCATAATTTGTGGTGTTTTGTAAATTCTATTTGCTGTTTTTTTATGGATCTAGATATATAAATAATTTTATGTAGCGCAGTGAATTCAGTTTATAATAATAAATAGTCAATAAGCAAGAGACAGGGTCTATTATTGCACCTTTATAAATAAATAAGAAAAACATGATATCCGGATAATCGATGCTGTACTGTAGATAATAAGAAATCAATCAGGTTTCGGTATAACATCACTTAATCATACAGGTACTGGCAACTTGTTCCTGAACTAGAAGAGGCCAAAGAAAGGATAAAAGAGCTAGAACATCAATTAGAAGAAGCTAGTAAGAAGCTCGAAGAACAGATCGCCGAAACTGCAAAGACTGCTAAATCAGAAGAACTTCTAAATAGAAGTGAAGAGCTAGTAAAGCATCATAACAAAGTAATGCACTGTAAAATCAATTCTAATGTTAAAAAAATCATTTTTTTTTAAATCTTTAATAGATAGTCGAATTGGCTCAACATCCTAGTCGTGTGTCAGTTCCTGAATTATTAAAAGAACTACAAGTGACAAGAAACGAGCTGGAAAATATACGGGTAAGTATAAAAGACTATTTCTTATCGGTTGTATCTGAAAATCTGCTTATTTTGTATAAAATGTGTCAGTTTGCAATTTCGTCACTCAAAATGATTGTTTGCTTTGAATTTACCCCCCAAAATTACCCATTTTATCTTTCCCATTTGCTACAATCCATTATTTAACGAGTTGTATTTTTTTTAATATTTAGCAAACGAAACATGAAAAAAATGTTTTTCTAACAACTAATGTACATTGCATTAACAAACTAATATTCTATAAGTGCTTAAATTGATACGTTTTTTCAGGACGTTGAATATGCATCAACTTCTAATAATTCACAACCACTCTTGAGTGCGAAAGAGGCACTTTCTTTGTGGGTACTTGGTGCAAGAAAGGTAATCACCTGAGACGTACAATTTTGCACCTGAATTGATACCGTAGCTGACAATGTCCTCGATTATTAATGAAAAAAAAAATGGTGAAGGGATACTAAAAATTGGGACATTTTTAGCTGGGTATCTATTTAGCACTACTGTGATTAATTTAAAGCTGCATGAATATTACTTACAAGGTTTCCGTTATGAAAAAGTTGTTGATATTCAGATATGTTCATTATTATTCCTTTCATATATTCTTACACACCCCGTATATCAAAATTATAATACCCTAAATGTTTTTCGTGTATTGTATAAATGAGAAAATATTTTCTAGTAAAAAAACTTGTTACTATTGCAATAGACCTAAAATTAAGAAAATATATACCAGGGGTATATGAAAAATACTTTATTGATATAGAATTAGCGTAACCATCGTCGTTCTGCATCTGGCTACTCGATGAAAACACGTCGGGTACTTTCATTTTGCAAAATTCTAGAGAAAGAATTTTTTTTTTGGAATATGTCTCCTGAAAATGTAAATCCAAGTGGGCATCACAGGGGGACGCCATCTTGAAAAACACGTTTTATCGAATATCTCGTAAACCGCGCATCGTACGACAAAAATAACGGATATGAAGACGATAACCTTTTACCTACAGTCTCTGAAGACGATAACTTGGTTATCGAAACGCCCGTCAGGCAGTGTAATTGTGAGTGTTGGTGTAGTGGTAGTGTAAACAGTGTGTAAACATTTTTACACAATAAATTATCTAAATTTAAACCAAAATCCTAATTTTATTGGACTAAAACCCCATTTTGTCGTAGATTTGCAGGCTTTATTCTGTTATTTACTTTTATGAGATGCATGATCAGATAATATTGCATGAAATGTATAATTTGTATTTTCTGGATTATTAGAAGTTGAAACAAAATATTTTTATTGATATGCATTAATCGCCCAGTACAATTTTTACTAAAATATTCAAATTTACATAATTTAATTTCTACGCGCGACGGCACCTTAGCCACTGCCAAACATGTCAGAATACCAATAGATAACCGGAGCGTGACGTCACGGCCGTCATATTGCTATAGTTCACTTTCCCAACAAAGTTCGTGTGGTAGTGTGTGTTCTTATTTAAAAAGTGTGTAATTAGTTCATTGTTGTATAAGATGGTGATGTGGAAATTTATCAATACGAAAAAATCACAAATCAATAAACATATATACGATCGTCAACTTTGTTCCCTGACCTGCCCTAACAATGGCGGTATGTGACGTCAACACTCCTGTAGTTCTTTGACTTGTAATTTACTACGTTCGCTTATGTAAATCTGAGTAATCTGATTGCTCCGTATCTCTTTGTTTTGACTTTTGACGTTTCGCTTGACAGTTGTTTGCATTTATGTATTATGTGTTGTTTTTGTGTATATAAAATAAAAAGTCTTATTACCAAAATATAATAACCGTCTGAGTATAATAGTTACTACCTCCAGAGGTCACGAATTGATAGCCAGCTTCAAAACATCAAATAAGCATTTAAAAAGTCAATTTGTGTATACAAAATTCTTCACATATTGCTCTGATTGACCTTGAACTACTAATATGACACACTTCATAAAATACTTAAAGTTTATTCATAATTTGCATAATTTCAATTATTTGAATGTAGTTCATACTGCTTACCTCAGAACTAATGAATTTTCAAATTAATGATGGTTTATAATATTTTTCAAAATGGCATATTTTCAAGATATAATATCGCAAAAGATGAAATTTTGAGAACAAATGTAGACAAGAATGCTTTGGAAAGTAATCTGATAATCCTTCAATAATAATCCAAACATAACGTGTGTGTATTTTCAATAATGTAGAAATAAAATTATAAATTTCTTCAATTTCTTATTTCTTGATATATTTAATAAATTTTGACGTTTCGACACTTAAAGAAATGTCGAAACGTCTAAATTTATCTTTCTTTTAAAAACTATTAAAAAAAAACTAATTTTAAAACAGAAGAGACCTAAAATCAAGAACATTTAGATGCAATAATAAAATTATTATATTTTAAATCAAAATACTTCATAATACATACCTTACAGTTAATTTAGTATTGTTTATAGCTGGCAACCATCTATTAAAACATTTCAAGTCCTTATGAGGATTTGGGAATAAATGCATCACATTAATAGATTCTCACTGTTATACTCAACAATTATTGGAAGTTATTTTGAAAAATTAACCACAGCTAACACTACACATAATCAAAAGGACACAAAACACGAATATAACAACAATGAGTCATCAAGAGAAACTGCACAATGTCTACCAACATTAAACTTGTCTGAAATGCGCCAACTTTATATATATAGTTATGCTAGCAGATCCATCTAGGGATCTGAACTTGAATTAAAAAAATGATCTAACCTTAGGCCATCTGTGTGCAGCAACAATAAAATAGGTGGTTTGTGTACATGGACACAATTAGTTTTCTCTGTATTAGATTATGATCGTAATTAATTTTTACATCACTGTTAACCAAGTATATAACTTTATTTTTGCAATTTGCGTAAACTACGAAGACATCTTTTGAATTTCTTTTCAATAGAGGTGAACAATGGAGCTAGTTTTGTTGTTTTATAAACAATAAAAGGTTTTTTTTGAAATTTTAGTCTATATATTATAATATTGTACCCGTTTAAAGTACTTATCGGAAATAAAAAAACTAAATATCCACAAGGTACAATTCGAAAACAATAAAAACGTGGTAAAAGTTGTATTGAAACAAATGTACTGGTTTTTAAAATCCCATTCTAGTGGCCAATAAAATTCTTGTGTACCTTTAACCCTTAAAAAGGGTAACTTCAATTTTAGACTGATCCTTAAACACAATTTTTTATTTTAACCACACAAACACGTTTAGGGAATAGCGGAAATTACAAAAATAGAGAAAATCTCACCAAAATCACTAAAAACAAAACAGCATCAGACTACAGATTGTATTGTTCACCGCTATACAAGGGAAATTCAGCGCCATCTAGTGGCACGTGGTTTTCGCCTATAAATTAGTTTGTATACGTTTTTACAAATTACAGTCCACAACCCCTAATAACTATTAAATCTATACAATTTTTATTTTTAGGCAATGTACAGGCAACTAATCGAAGCTAAAAATAAAAACAAAATAGATCCAGAGATAACGCTGCAGTTCCTCAAATCAGCTGTCTATTACTTTTTAACAGATAAAGAAAACAGTCAAGGTCATTTGAAGGCCATCCAAAGTATATTAGGTTTTACTCCTAATGAAATTTCAACTATAGAACGAGCTAGATTAACTTGATTCTTTGAATATATATTTAGTGCCTAAAATCTAGTTGAAAATTTAAATGTTTATGAAATCGTTACGATTTTTTAATAATTGATAATTTGATATAAAAATTTAATTAATTTTCGGTGTTTGCCTGATATATGTAATCGTTAATCGAGTTGAGAATAAGGCTGTGCCGGTGATAATTGTTAGATTCAATCATTCAACGAATAAGTCGTTTACGGTGGAATAAAGTGAAACGTATCCTTGACTGAGCTAATTGTATTAAGCCTTTCGCACTATATTTAATGTTGAGTAGAAAATTTTATATTTCCGACACTTTTCTCAGTGTAGAATACTTATATATCCATTTTTTGAAATATATGGGATGCTACGTTAATGGTATAATTGTTTAATCGATCTGAAACGATATATTTTGTTAAAATTTTTTCAATAAATTTGCAACAACTATATATATGGTTTTTTTTCCAAAGAAACTAGGAATGCCTGAAGAGTCTTGGTTTTGACAACTAATCGTTTTAAACTTAGAGAGTCTTACTTCTTAGTTTAATCACAATCCCTAACCACAAAACGAACAAAGTAATTTCGGTATTTTTGTAGTATAAAATAAAACACTTTTTTATAACAAAGATTAAATCAAACATATATTTTCCCAATTCTGACACGTGCACCATAAACTTGACATTATTTCTTAAATAAAAAAGTAAAATATACCGAAAATGTTCATTTCTTTACTCCAAATAACCCACAACTAACAGCTTTAATAAAAATGATGCAATACTTGCTTCTGAAGTTACGTCAATGTGACCAGTTATCACGTGACAAACGGCAAAGTACAGCACTAATATAAGTTATTCAAAAAATAAAGCAACGCTCTCTATCAGTGAAAAGCGAAAGTACGTAGTTGCCAACCTTATATAATTGAGTAATGCAAGGAAGGAAAATGCATAAAGCAGTTGATCTGTCAGAAAATATGATCAAGTTGGCTCAATCGATAACAAAGTTTCATCTTAAAAGACATAAACAGGGTCTCTGTAAACTAAAAATACTTATTTAAATACCAAGTTATGACTAAAAGGAGTAGAACTTGTAGGTTTTGAAAAAAGTGTAAATTTTTTCTTGGTTGATTGGCAGTTAATGTGTTATAACTCATAGAAATTACAGAAAACTAGGAAAGAGATGGGAATAAAAGAATAATCAGGGACGTAGCGGGAGCCAATCACGCCCGTTTGCGTTGGTCACGTGATTTTGCCTAATGTTTTCAATAAAAAAACTGTTTTTTTTTTCATAATATCGTCCATAAATACCGGATTAAAAACAAAAACACAAAAATGTCACGAAAACAAAAACAAAACAAAAAAGAATAACAAAATTTTTAGGTTAACGTCAGCAACGTCAAGTTTATGAATAGGATGTAGAATTTGCTACGAACGTCAAACGGCAAATAGCCAAAAAAATCCTTTGGGAATAATGTCTTCATAATAAAAACATCTTTCATTACAAACTATTCTATATTTCTTCAACTTTTTATTTCTTAAACATTTTTATATAATTTTCGTGATGATTAGGGTCAATAGATGTCAAACGGTAAACGTCACCCGCAAATAGCAGCGGCAAATTTATTAATCGAGTTTTAAACCGAAACGATCGATATCTCGATAATCCTATGTATGTCCTCCGTGCAAAATGGCGAATTGTCAAGAATGAAAATAAATATTATTGTGACCTCTTAATCTGAGGTTAAGTGAGTAATCGTGGTTAAATTACTTTTTATTCAAATTATACTATTTTACCTACAATCAATTAAGTATTTTAGTAAACGCAATCATAAATTCTCGGAAGTTCTGCCATATTGTTATCCTACATTGCTTAAGATGTTCGTTCCACGTTAACTTTCGCCCACAACGTCCATGGTCTTTTGAGCTGGATTCCAGGAGTTGCGGGTGTAGGCATTAAGTGGAGTGGATATGTTAACTAAAACTTCGATAGAACTGATGTAAAGAATAATAATTTACTTTTATTCAATAAAAAATATAGTCATGACCACAGCTGTTTTTTTAAGAACTTAATGATTACTCACTGATCTTTATATACCTCAAATTTTAAAAGAAGAATGTCAAATGTCAAATTTGATTGTTTGTCGAGCTGCTGAGATTATATAGTATGTTTATTAAATATATTTATTGATGAAATTCGTATTTTTATTTAATTGAATTTTGGATTTTATCATAATATGAAATATTAGAAGCAAAAAACACTGTGAAAGTAACACTTATTGAAATTATATTCCAGGTTCGTTGATTAAACGAATACAGCAGAAAAATGGCTTTCAATTATGCAAATATTCACTCAAATACAAAAAGGCACAATGCCGTACCACCGCCATCCAGTGGAGTATCAAAACAAGGTTACTCTACAATGAATGCTATAAGCCAAAATGCACTTTCAGCCGCTTGGGGAGGTACTAGCAGAAAAAGAGCAGCTACTGAAGACGAGTACGTATCTATAACCCACCGCCGACTATGCATTAAAACAATATTTTAGGTATTTCGAAGAAGATGACGAGGAACAAGTACCAGAATTGGCTTATATTCCAGCACCAGGTAGTCCCACTAGGTTAGAAATGATGCAAAAAAAAACAACAGACGAGGAAGAAGACGATCCTTTAGATGCTTATATGGCAGGAATAGAACAACAGGTAAATTATTACTAATTTTTAATTTTTTTAAAACTAACATCAGACTTGAAGGTTCAGAAAGAGTCTCAGCAGGACACCCAAGCAAATCAGTCACAAGGGATTCGTAATGATTTGGAAGAAGAAGATATAGAAGAATCTTATTATAGATATATGGAAGAAAATCCTAATGCTGGTCTATTACCAATAGATGATGATTATCCAGATATAGAATATGATGAAGATGGAAATCCTATCGCACCAGATAAGAAGAAAATAATCGATCCTTTACCACCAATAGGTATTTATAATACTTTTATTTTAAATAATTGTTGCTCACATAAAATTGATCTGTTATATTTTGTACCCAGGAGCTTCTAATTTATTTATCTCTTTATTTTTCTGATGTCCTTCCTCACTATAAGGTACTATAGATATACCCATTGTTATATTTAGTATATTTAAATGTTATAATAACTTCTAATAAGTTGGCAATGCACATTTGAGTTAGGAATATTTTAATGGTTGTTCTAGGTTGTGCTAAGTTTGTTCTATATTGTTTTAAAAAGGTTTAGGGCTGAGTTTAAAACTTATTGTGATGAAGTTTGATCAAAAATTATTTTTCACGAAATTTGGAGAAAATAATTTTTTGATGGCACGGAATTTTCAATATAGTCTACTTTTTCTAAGTGAGTTGTACTGTTAAAAAACCTAATTTTCACCTTAAGATAGTTCCTTCTTAACATTCTTATTTATTTAAAATATTGTGGTATTGTCGCAGATCATTCAGAAATTGATTATAAACCTTTTGAAAAGATCTTCTACGAAGATCATCCTGAAATAAAAGAACTAGATGATAACAAAGTTAAGGAATTGAGAAAAACATTGGATATTTCTGTGTCTGGAAGCGATCCCCCTAAACCGGTTTCTTCATTCGCCCATTTTGGATTCGAGGAGAAGTTAATGAAAGCTATTATAAAAGCCGAATATACTTCTCCTACTCCCATTCAAGCACAAGCTGTACCTTGTGCTTTGCTTGGAAGAGATGTGCTTGGAATAGCTCATACAGGTAAATAATAATGTTCCATTATTTTTTTCATAAAAAATTTTATACAAAAATTTTAGGAAGTGGAAAAACTGCTGCATTCTTATGGCCCCTAATAAAACATGTGTCCGTCCAGAAACCTGTAGAAGAAGGAGAAGGTCCTATTGCTTTGATCCTAGCACCAACTAGGGAATTGGCCATACAGATTTATAACGAGGCTAAGAAGTTTGCTAAAGTGTATGATCTGAGAGTTATCTGTGCCTACGGAGGTGGATCTAAATGGGAACAAAGTTTGGTAAGTGTTATTGTGCCACTTTACACCATTTCTTACTCAACAATCGATATTTCAGGCTTTAAAAGAAGGTGCAGAAATTGTAGTAGCTACCCCCGGTCGTATAATCGATCACATAAAAGGTGGAGCTACCAATCTTCAAAGAGTCACATTTTTGGTACTAGATGAAGCTGATCGGATGTTTGAATTAGGTTTCGAACCGCAAGTTCGTTCAGTTTGTAATCACGTACGACCCGATCGTCAAACTTTATTATTTTCTGCTACATTTCGAAGAAGGATAGAAAAATTAGCTAAAGACGCATTGAGTAATCCCATAAAGATATCTCAAGGGACTACGGGGCAAGCTAATGAAGATGTAACACAACACGTTATACTTTTACCCAGCCAGGAGGCTAAAAGGGAATGGTTATTCGGAAAATTAGTTGAGTTGTTATCTGCTGGTTCAGTATTGGTCTTTGTTACCAAAAAATTGGATGCCGAATTAGTAAGATTGTTTTTTTTTTTTATTAAAATACTATCAATTTATTACATAAAATGTTTTAAAATATTTTTTTTTCAATTTGGGGACCAGTTATACTGGATAATATTTCATTGTGAATTAAAATATATTATAAAATACAGTGGGGTTCACTTAAAACAGCTTTGGATACATCATTTTACATTCTAAAGTTTAATAAAAACGGAATTATTTCCATTGCAGGTAGCTAGAGATATTAAAATCAAAGAGTTTGAATGTTTATTGTTACATGGTGATATGGAACAATTGGAAAGGAACAAAGTCATAACTGCATTCAAGAAGAATGAATGTTCTTTATTGGTAAGTTCACGTAAAACAAAACATTCAATAAACTGTAATAATTATTTAATATTCTTTTACAGGTAGCCACCGACGTCGCCGCTAGAGGTCTCGATATTCCCCACGTCCGTACAGTTGTGAATTACGATTTAGCCAGAGATATCGATACCCATACCCACAGAATTGGTAGGACCGGTCGTGCCGGAATGCAGGGTACCGCTTATACTTTGCTCACAGCTAAAGATAAAGAATTTGCCGGACATATCGTTAAAAATTTGGAAGCCGCACATCAGGAAGTTCCACCTGAAGTTTTGGAATTGGCGTTACAGAGTTCATGGTATAAAAAACAAAGGTTCGTATAATATAAGTCTTCTAAAATTTCATCTTATAACTTCGCGACCCAAAGAATCTATTGTGTCCCACTTCTATACTGGCTGTAGCTGCCAGAGATCTTTTATGGTCAATATATTTAACAAACACGCCTCGTATAATTAGCTAACGCGCTTTTTGTCCATATTTGAACGAAATTGTTGGATGTTTTTAGGTTTAGGAATAAGAAGGATTACAATCCAAACGTAGGCGGTATCGGTTTGGGTTTTAAAGAAAAGTCATCAAATGCAGCATCTGTAAGTAGTACGAATCCAGTAGTTCAACAACAAGCTCGGGGTCCAGCTACTGATAGGTTATCCGCGATGAAACAGGCGTTCAAAACACAATATATGAACCAAGTATGTATATATTTTTTTTCATCCAAATTTATTGTAATGAAATATTTTTAGTTCACAGCAAGTTCAGATCAACCACCTAAACCTCCTCCGTCTACTCGAAAGAAATCCAGATGGGAGTAAGATAATTTTAGGGGTATTTAATTAAAAACATTCGATTGATCTTTTTTTTAATAATCAGTTGTAGATAAATAGTAATTCAATTAAATTTTTCTGTCTTATTAAAGTGTTTTTACGTCATAAGTATTGATACTTGAGCCTTTGTGTCGAACGGTTAGAATAACCAGATCAAAAACAAAACGACAAAGTTACGTTGAAACTTATATTAATTTATAAAAATATATACAGTAAAATAAAAATGTCGTTAATCTTTGTACAAATGTAAATATCACAGTTTGTTTGAAACAGACGTTCAATCTTGAACCACCCACGTTAGAGGTTCTTCTACTTTTTTAATTTTTTTCTTTTTCTGTTGGTAATTCCTAACAATGTTTCTATTAACATTACCCTCATCGTAATTCCTGTAAAGTCCCCCAGATCTAACCAACTCCGATTTTTTTCTGGGACTACCTTGAACTCCAGTTCTACACCTTTTCTCTTTTCTAATAATATCGTTTTCACGATTTTGCTCTAGTAATTGTAAATCTAGAGGATTTTTCGATATATATTCCAACATTTGATCCTTGTAGGTTTCTAAATCGTATCTGTAAGCGGTGTGGTAAAATTTTTTAAAATGTTGTTCCTCCGCAACGTTCTGCATAATCATCCAAGTGTGGATTAACAGCAGAGGAAACCTGTCGAGCCAATATGTCGTAAACGTTTTGGAATCTTTTCCAAGGATGTTTTGAGCTTCTACTGATAACTCCCTTAAATGATGTTTCTAAAAATAAAAAAAATAATATAGTCACAACCCCCAAATAAAATAATTTTTGCCATTTTTAGTAAATATTTTTTAGTAAATAAAGTTTTTGAATAAATTCCATCCCATATTTTAGTTACAATTTATTTACAGATGATTTTTAATAGGTTTAATTGAATTTTAGTAAATTTTACAACTTTTATTAGAATATTATTATGCAATTATAATTAATTTTCCATTTACAAAGTTTTTTATATCTCAATAATTAATTTTTGTGAATTTTTACAACAAACAATTTTTTTCAGTGTATTTAAAAATCAACTAAAAATGGTAATATAGCATTTATTACAGGATTTTTATCATTAATAATACTAACCTTGTTTCTTAAGGCACGTAATAAATCTCTCAACGAATTTTCTTGATAGGATCTGTACTTTTTCAAATCTGATGCCACTTCTTCGTGGATATGTGCTCTCCAATTACTTTTAACAATATAGTTACTATCTGCTTCTAATTCGTTCAAAATTTCTTCATCACCATCTGCTTTTTCTATCCTATCACTAACTTCCTAAAAATTTACATAAAATAACATACAAGGGGTCGACAAATATTACATATACCTGGGACAACTAATACACAGCTCTGGATCACTACCAGAAGTTAATCGAAGAATAAAATTTGACATAGAATACATTTGGGAGAAACTCAAATCTACATTTAAAGAAAAGAGTCTTTGACCAACCTATATACATATACCGCAAGACCTAAATTTCTAAGAAACTTGGCAAGTTGCACAAAGATCAATGGAACCCAGGTAGTGGACGTCATCTACAGAATCAAATGATACCCACAAGACATCAAAAGACCTAACCTAAGATGGGACCAAGATATAAAGAAATACCAGGAACAACTTGATGCCGATGAACCAACGATAGACATCAATTGTCTCAAATGAAGGACCAATACATAATTATGAAAGGAACATAGCTACATGAATGAACTGAATATGATGATAATCACAATTACTAGGTACTTACTTGAAAAAAATGCAGTATATTGTCGTAATTCCAAAACATGGGATGGTCTAATGCAGCTTTACAATTTGGTCGCAATTCTGGTTCAGCAGATATCAAAGAGGTTATAAGATGAATCTGTACGTTCACTTTCCAATGTGGTCCTTTTATATCTGATAAATCATATTTACCTAACAAAATGTTACTTTGTCTTTGTAAATTATCTCCGAAAGGATGTCTACCTTTCGATAGGACGTAATAGTATAGGCAACCAAGAGAAAACATATCAACAGCCGAAGTCTGAAATAAAATCAACATCAATTAGATTACATTACATTCTCTAGTTCTTTGAGCTTTTTTCTAGTTATTGGTAAACATTACACTCGAAGAATCGTCTATGTAATAGTGGTAAACAGTGTTTTAAATATTACCATTATCAACGGTTTCAAAAATTCCAAATGAAATGTGAATTATCTCCCAAATTGTGGTTTTTCATAATGAAAACAAGTTTTGAAATAAAACGAACAAAAATTCATTTTCACGAACGTTTAGTTTGATATTCAACGTATTGAATAATTAAGATTTAATTCTTGATATTTGTAAATACAAAGTCAATTACCACGATTTTTTAAATAAAAAGTACGTATAAAAACAAATAGGTATTAGATCAGTTCGTGGTAAATGGCAAGTAGAACGAATGCAGACGCGCACGGATTAAAAATTCTTACCCAAATCCGAGGACGCATTCAGAATACGTTCGGAATTAGAATTCTGTGCTCCGCGAACCACACAACATATCCTATTGGGTATGTTTTGTGCCGTGAACATAGAATTTTAAATCCCGAACCTGTTTTATTAGCACCGCGAACGCACAATTTCAAACTGTTCATGAATCCGGTAACAGAACATGTGAAGGATTTCTACTGCGAACAAAGCTATTATAAATTTGACAGTTGAATTTTGAATCACATAGAGAGTGGTTGTCTGTTTGGACAAAAACTTAAAATTATTGGTTAGAAATTTGAAAACAGTAATAGTTTTGTAGTGAATTAAAACAAATATAAGTCATAAATAAAGGATATTAAGACAAAAGCAAAGAAAAAGTGAAGCTCTAAGGTTATTCAAGTGGAAATACTTGAAACACAAACGGAGCCTGAAAATTTACAAAAGTAATCAGGTTAAAATCGTTTCAAATAATATTTGTTTTCAGGAAAAATGAAAAGAAATAAATAAAAATAATCATTTAAGAAGGTCCATAACAAGAAGTGATTAAGAAAAGTGCCAGGATGGAAATAAATAGAAACAGAAAGCAGCGGTGATAAAAATACAAAAGGAATAAAAGATACTGAAGAAGATCACCTGTTAAATAAAAATAAAATGAAGATTTATTCATCATAAGAGGAATAATAGATAAAAATGATTACCGAATGAAACACGTTAGGGATAAACAAAGAGAAAATATACAGCAAATTGAAAAATTATGAAGAAAAATCAGATTTAAAAAGCAGAATTGAAAGAAACCAACGACACATCAGAACAATTGGAAAGAAATTTAAAGAAAAAGAAGATAATCATCAAGAAAATTCCCATACAATCAAAAGACAACAATAAACTTGAAGAATAAATGGAAAAGTTCAGGTTCAGGTTCAAGGTAATTAAGGTGAAAATAAACAATGCAGGAAAGATGGAAAACAAGATATGTTATATAAAGACCTATAAAAGATTATTAGAGATAAAGCAAAAGAAGAAAGAAATAATGGACAGCAAGTAAAAGTCGGATACATGAAGGAAAGTTTTGGAAATGGAAACAAATTAGTTGGGGAGCTAAACCACCAAAAGAAAACTAATAATGACAGATTAACATTGGAAGGGTGATGGCTGAAGAAACAGGAGACAGATAAGGAGCTCAAGAAGAAAGAAAAACAAAAATAAAAACAATAAAATGCTTAGAAAGGAAAAAACAAATTTCACAAAAAGCAGAAGGTAAATTAGAGGACAAGAAAAGTGATGGAAATGAAAATAAAAAAAGGGAGAACCCTACTAACATGGAATGTAAAAACCATAACGGCTAAAGAAGAGAAACTAATGGAAGAAAAAAAAGGGACATGTGCAGATTATTTGGGATTAACAAAAACGAAGAAGAAAGAAAAAGGATTAATACAATTAAGTAAAGTACACTGGAGGATACGGTCGCGAGGGACAAAAGGAGAACCTGCCAGAGCGTAAGTCGCCCTTATAGTAAAAGGTGAAAATATGAAGTATATAGAGAGAAAGGAACATAAAAGAAAGAGAAAATGGAGAACTATTAAAGATTATAGCATACGGATCAACTGAATATGAGAAAACAGAAATAAAGGAGAAATTCTTTGAAGAGTAAAAAGAGGTAATGGACGATAAGTAATGGTAGAGTGGGAAAAGAGAATAAAGATATTGAATGGTGTATAGGAAAACAAGGAGAACAGACAAAAAATTAAAACTCTGCAAATGAACTTACAATTACAAATACACACAAAGAGATTCTCAATATAACTAAATATATTACTTATACATCCGAAAGGTTCGTATATTGGTGACTATAAGTTCTTTTATTTTATAAAAGTGTTGCAATTTCCAATTATTTAACTCCCATTTGTAATAATTAAAAGTGTCAATAATGTTTTTTGGTGAAATAAAATTTTCATTTCAAATGATTCTAGTGAGTTTTCAAAAGAAAAATATGATCGAACCCCTTTAACGAAGTGTGTACAGACTTACAGTTCTTTTAGTACTGTTCAACATCTCGGGTGCTATCCATCCGTCAGTCCCGGTGACTCCAGACCGTCTAGAAAATGAAACTCTTCCTACTTGTAATTTTTTACAAAGACCAAAATCAGATATCATCACTTTTACTTGCCCTTTATTATCGGGTACAGATAGTAATACATTTCTAGGTTTAATATCTCGATGAACTAAAAAAAAATTTATATCTTTGCACTTCCAATCTACACTCCCAAACACAATTAAGGTACATTACAATTATAAAGATAGTTTGTGATAATATATAATTATTAGAGCATGAAGAAAATCCTATAGACAAAAAAAATCAAATAAGACCAAGTCGGAACTGTAGGAGTTTAACTAATATACATCAGAAACGATTTTTGTGATTTCAAGCGTTAAATCAAAAATTTTTTAACTACTTTGCTCAATCATAGAGATATAGAGGCCTGTAGGGGAAAGTCGCGTAACGTCAAACGCCATCTAGTGCCGAACCTCGTTGTATTATTCCGAAAGCGAACGATTCAATGACGCCAGGGATTTCAACGATTTAGCGGTAGAAATTCACGGCCTCTCCTCTGTGTTCCACAGACGAAATAATCATCAGCAGCCTCAAGCAATCGATCAAATTCGATCCAGATGTTAGTAACTCCATGGGACAAGATTCTATCGATAAAATAAAAGTTAGGTATCGACTAATCGCGATGCGGCGCGGTCCAAACTGTCCATAAATTGTCTCCATTACCAGATGATTAAAAAAAAAACGTTGGACGGTAAAGAAAGAAGAAATATGAAAAAAGTGGAATTTTTAACATTATAAAACTAAAGAGGAAAAGAAAAATATGGAAACTAACTTGAAAACTGCATTAGAAGAGGAAGGAAAACATACCAAAGGTGGAAAAACAAGCCAAAGGAATAAAAACCGAAAGCAAAGGAAATGATAATGCCATTAACCCAATCATTGCAATCAGAAAAAACTAATTCATAGTAGCATTGTGGACGGTCGAAGGGCCATTGAGCACGTAGGCCCTTGGTGCCCAACTTGACGTTACCAAAGGCCGATGTCCTTTGAGAAGTCGATCGGGTGCTTTGGTCCGTATGAATGCTGCAGTTTCATACTCCCCTACACGTACCAACGGCACTCTGGATCGTCCGTGATGCCCACGGTGTTGATATGGAGTCTTAGCCGACCGTATCCGGTTACTAATCTGATTTCGGGACAGTTGTTGAAGGATGAGTTGACCCTGAGTGACCCGAAACTGAATCTTGCATATTCTCTAAGACTTTCTGGCACTCTATCACTAGCCTAAAGCACACATTTTCGATTTTTATGACTTGTATGACAGCTCCGCTATCCGAGCAGATTGAAATTACTGTGATCCCGTGCTGTCGATTAAGTATCGCGCATCCGTATCCCCTAAACAGCAAATACCTCGGCTTGGAAGACGGTAGCGAGTTTCCCAAGCGAAAAAGGATCGCGGACTTTGGCGTCACCGATCCGTCACCGTTAACGATAAGAAGCGTCTATAGCATTCGCCTGGGTCCAGATTTTTGTACGGCCAGTTGATCCAGCTTGCAGTTCTTGTATACTATCCTCATTGTTTCGAATTGTATCGCTATATCCAAGAGTGGGGAACCGAGTAGGACTTTTTGGGACCGTAGGTATGTACCCTGTGATACTAAGACACGCGAGGCGCTGTCCAATCGCCCCTTATGTGAGAAGACGTTTGATCATTGAGGTCTAAATCCAGTGGAGGATCTTAGGTGTACAACAGAGGCGCAGTTCGGCCGAAACGACGCGGATTGGATACAATGCTCTAGTTGCCAGAGGTATTCCAGAAAGTTCATACGCCTATCGGTGTTTGTATGTTTAAGTTTAGGTTTATTTTGATTTTAATATTAGTTAGTTGGCGATAAAAATAAATTTTTTGTAAAGGATTTTTAATTTTTTCAATAAACTTCAAGCGAGGGGATTTTCCAATAACTAAATATCGTCCTAGGTGATCATTTGGATTGGGAATATCACTAATTGGCAATAATGAACGCGTTCGAGTATATATTAGTGGTAATATGAGATTGAATTAACGTAGAGGTTCATACCAACATAATGATCATTAAAAGAGGTTCACAGGTACATTATCGCCTTATCACAACCAAAAGTCATACCTTTCGCTCCCTTTTTAGAAAAATAAATCACAATCCGAGCTTGGAAATGAAACTAACTCACCGATATCTAACGAATGCAAATGACATAAACCAGACGTGGCTTGTCTTAAAATTTCCAATGGACCAATTTGACATATATCGCAAGTACCCTGTATATATTCGGTTAAAGTAGCCTGACACAATTCCAGTGCTATATATCGGAACATTCTGTCTTGTTCCGTGCAATAATAACGTATAACGTTCGGATGAGCGTCGCTTTCTCTTAATAAAGCCACTTCACGGTCGGCGAACGTAAAACATTCCGGTAATAGACGCTTCACGGCCACCCTTCTGCTGTCGAATTCGCCTCGGTACACAAAAGTACCGTCACACCCTTTCCCGAGTATCTGATCGGGACTAAACGTAATTTTACCAATTTTAACCGTCCCGTTCGGTAATTCTTCGGCTAAAGCCGTCACATTGGTCACGTTACCGATACTTTGTTGATTCGATTGGGAATTTTGACGCGATTGACTTTGAAATTCGCGCACTTGAACTTGTAGATACCAAAACATGGCTATGACACATCCCCCCATTACTATAAGAGAAATCTTCAATTCTTTATTTTCCTGTCGATTTATCCACAATTTTATTCCCTTATATTGATTTATAAACCAATTAGGGGTTTCTGTAATAGTTTCTTCTTGTCTTTCATCGATTAGTACAAAGTTTAACTCTTCTTTAGTACTTTCTCTTTCTTTTATATCGGTTATTTCATCTAAATTATCCTTAAAAACTATCAATTCTTTATGAGCTGTTAGTAGTTTCTGTTCGCTATATCTTGGGACGTTATAGTGACCGGTAAAAATGATTATGTGGTTCTGGAAACCGGGTAAACTTTGAAACAGTACGTTGTTATTTATATCAGCACCTACAAATATTCCAAATAAACAAAATTTCTCAAAAATATCAAATTTTTTACCATCCGGTAGACGGTAGTTGTATCCTGGAAGTGGATATTCCGGACGGACTACATCAGGAGCGTGGGGCCCTCCTAATAAAAGCGGTCCATTATCTGTACCTATCACGGATACATAATTCTTATCTATTAGAGACGGTAAAGCGAATAACCCATGCATGTGTTCTCCTATATATAAAGTTGGACTGAAACAAATAATTTTGATAACCGTGTTCGAATTGTTGATTATATTCCGAACTTACTAGAGCCTCATGTGATTTGTGTTATATAGCATCCCATCTTTTGCTTCGAGGTCTAATTTAAGATGAGTTATTGTGTGATTCGCTAAAGAAGTAAATGGAACAGACATTATTCCCTCGGAATCTAATAAATAGACCCCAATTACAGGACTTCCTAAATCTCTGTCCCATAGGAAGCTTCCCATGCGCCTATTTAATGTTACTATCTGTCCAGTTGAAGCCGAAGTAAAATGTACGGAATCTAAAACAAATTATTAAAGTAAATATTATTTTTAATCACTAAAAGTATACTCACCGTAGTTATTCAACTCTTCTTTAGTCATTAGTCGTGCTGTATAATCATAAAATGTTACATTCCATTTGTTATCTGTGTTTTTTTCATCTACCATTCGTAAACTAAATTGCGTCCTACCAATATAGATAAAACTTTCAGTTTCTATAGGACATGTAGGGCTATAATCATCCCATCCCATGATAAGTTGCTTTTTACCACTTTGCGGATCTAATTTGAACCAAGTGTCTTTTTTCTTTCCTGAAATATAAAACATATAAGTCACAATATCAAAACCAGCTCCATATTTTTCTGAAATCCACTTTTTTGCATATTATAAAGAGTCCTTCATAACCTGACCAAACAATAAGTTCATTCCAACCTAAAATTAGATGATCAACTCTGTAGATAATCTGTTTCACACATTTCCCTTGGGTCCCAGATCCTTCCCAAAGTCCCTAATCAACCAGCATAATACCTTACTATTGTCAAAAGTCACTCCAAAGCCCCACAAACAAGAGACAATATTTTCATAATCTACCGGAACAAAAATGAACAGAAAAGAGACTCTAATAAAGTGGTTTCAATCTTTTACAAATTTCTATTAAATTTTTCAAAGATATTACTTACAGTCAAGGAAATAAGTTGTTTCTGTGATGACTATGGGGGCTAAAATAAGAACAAGATCATAGTCAGTATGTTGGGGTTTTGGCTCTTCAATGTTAAAGAAATTCAAATAATATCCACAATAACGAACCACTCCTTTTTACAGTTAAATATTAGCAAGAAAAGATTGGAAAACAGTAGCGAATGCTCTAATTCACAAATCAGGGAAATGGTATTTCAAGTTTTCACCAACTAGTCTTTGCATATAAAACCATTACCAAGGGATGAAATAAGCTGAAGAACCTGTAGCTAAATCCCTTGTCGGCTGAAGTTATGATGGCCCCCTTGAAAAACCGATTCCTTAAAATTAATTGAACAAAAAACTTGATGGAAGCATGAAAAATCGTGTTTTTGCATCAAAATCAACTCATTTTAATCTAATTAATGTATATATGCCCCAGGTAATGATTTCCAATCAAAATGAAAAACTAATCAACTTCTAGGTTATACCTACAATTAGAAAATTTTCAGCCTTAAAACTGTGGATGTGAGAAGTTTTTTTGTCTCTCCTGTATAATTTCCAAAAATGAGCTGGTTTTGATAGCAGATGTCTTAAATATCCTATGTACCTGTATATAGAATTCCATCTGAACTTCTACAAGGAGAAGTTGATACTAACTGTGGTATTGTGAATGGTAATTTTTTTAAAGGTTCCCTTACGTCTCCTATCAAATATAACGACCCATCTCTGGGGTCTGGTAAATAAATAGGCACAATGGCATTAGACACATTTATTGGTACTTGAACTATTGGTTCTAAAACGATTTATTAGTAAAAGCATATTATTACAATATTTATAAATACGTACTCTCTTTTACTTTCCATTTAACTTTTCCAGTTTGTTGTTCAACAGCCGTCAAAGTACCGTCCAAAGTGGAAAATAATAACACTCGATCGTCTTTATCCTTTACTATTTCTAAACTCGAAAATTTTCGTTTCTGTAAAGGAAAAATGTTAATTCATCGATATCCTATTTCACTTCTTTAAATACTAACATTAATATTTTCTCCTAAACATAAAGATAAAAATAAAAATACGAAGATAATCTGGGTCGGCATATCTAGGAATAAAAAATAGGTTTAATACTTAAAAAATGGTATATTTGCAACGTCTATTATTCCACACCATATTTAAACCTTTATAGCTATAATAAAATTGAAATTTTTGTCTACATTATTTGACAATCAACATTTATTTGACAATTAATATTTATTTGACAAAAATCGTCCCGTTATAAATTTCTTCTTTTTTATAAATTGTCAATTCATAATCACTCTAATTATTTATGACCTATTGTACCAAAATTTGTTTGAATTTTATAATTAGAAACTTATTTTCATTATAAAAATACGAAATTATCATTTACAATGAATTTAATATTTTAATAATAATAATATTATTTGATAAAAAATGGTGTTTGTAAGTTACGAACACTTTAGATTAGTATCGTTAGATGGCGACACGAACTGGTATATCGACTTTAAAATGCACTTTTTTCATTTTGTGTTAACCAAATAGTGACAATTACCGACTTCAAATAGTGTGGGGTCTTAGTTTTAAAAATTTCGGTATTTAATACAAAAATATGAGCAGTATTTTGAAACTTCAAGCATCGTGCTTGAAAAATGTAATAACTTCTTCCTCTACAAAGGTACGTAATTAATATTAAACTGTTATTACATAACGCCTGCATAGGTATAATTAATAACAAACTGTTATCCTTTTAGTTTTTACATATTAAATATTAGTGACGCAATAAGAAAATTCCTCTTAATAAAGGACCATATGCATATATTTTTAAACACGTGTAATACATAATGAGTTGATATTAATTATAATATATATTAAAATGCCTCTTCAAAATCGATTTTTATAATTTATTGTAATACTTTGAAGAAAGAAATAATTGGTTCAAATGTAGTACATTCGACAATTTCTTTGTTTTTAGGTTATTATATCTAAATTCGCATTTTATAAAAACTACGCAAATATGTATGATATGTTTAATTATTGTATAATGTTTTTTCAAAAAATAAAGTATACAACGTATAAATTCTAGCTGAATTCATTAGTAAGACCTTTGGTTGCATCCAGAGATCTTCATATACAAGTAGATAGGAAAAATGCTTCTACAACTGACAATGTATCTAAAGTATATCCAATAATTGATCACACATATGATGCGGTCGTTGTTGGAGCAGGAGGTGCAGGTCTTAGGGCCGCTTATGGCCTTGTACAAGAAGGTTTTAAAACAGCTGTTGTCACAAAATTGTTCCCAACAAGATCTCACACAGTGGCGGCACAAGGTGGGATAAATGCCGCTCTCGGTTAGTTAATTTATCATTTTATCAATATGAAATTATCATTAATCTTATTATTCAGGTAACATGGAGGAAGATAATTGGCAATGGCACATGTATGATACTGTAAAAGGTTCAGATTGGTTGGGAGACCAAGATGCTATTCATTACATGACACGAGAAGCCCCAAAGGCTGTTATAGAATTAGAAAATGCCGGTATGCCATTTTCTAGAACTCAAGAGGGGAAAATTTATCAAAGAGCCTTCGGAGGACAGTCTTTGAAATTTGGGAAAGGAGGTCAAGCTCACAGGTTAGTGAATCTCATAAAATTGATTTAGAATTATATATTTAGATGTGAAAACTCATTTAATATATTGAATTGATTGAATTATTCATTTATTTACTTATTTTGAGAAAGTTTGTGCTAGATATTGGGAAAAAAGTTTTTATAAAATAATTGTATTTAAATTTCAATTATATATTATGATACATGTAAATTTGATACAATTTTTACTTCTATAGTTGTTAATTAACAATTTAAAATGCATAATATAATTATTAGTTTGGTAATTAGGTTGATAATAATGATTTTATATCATAATAATTAGAAATTTAGAAAAAACTTGTAACACCAGAAGAAGATGGAAGTTCAAAGAAATAACATATGGAGAAGCGGAGAAAATATGCAGGAGAAGGACGATAAATTGAAAGGAAAACAAACCCAAAAGGTAGGCAGAAGAAATAAGGAAAATGTTTAAGCAGAAAAAGACAACATGAAATAATTGTATTGAAAATATAAGGGAAGAAAATAAGGAGGCATATAAAACCATAAGAAACAAAGTTAAGAAAGAAATTAAAGAAGCAAAGAAGGAAACATGAGAACAATTTGGAGAAGTGGATAAATGGAGAAGACAATAACAGAAGTATTTGGAACAAAATCAAAGCAATGTGAGGAAGAAAATGAAAGTGTGGAAAAATTTGGTTGAAAGGAAAATTAAAATCCCAATGTTCTGATGCTCGAAAGGGCACGAAGAGTTCTAAAAAAGAAGAAGAAATTGGTTTAAACAAGGATTAATTATGCAATTATTTTCTGATATCAATTTAATCCAAGTGGTTGCAGTATAAAACCATTAATTCAGTTAATTGCACATTTAAAAAAAATCAGTCTTAAATTAACTTTAATCTTTTCGGTTCACAGAGTTTGTGATAAAAATTTCCAAAATAATTTTGTTTTGATGATTTTTTTTTACTAAAATTATCATTTTTATTAGCGTTTACACAATTATACAAGGGTTATTAAAAAATTAATTCAACATTTCATGCCATTATATCTATTACTTCATTTGTACATCTCCAAAGAACTTTTTTTTCCTATTTTCTTTTTATTTTATGTATGAGCCCCGTTTTAGTGATATTTTTGCGTTGAATACCATCTAAGTATGTGATTTCTTTTTTTTACTGAAGGTGCTGTTGTGTAGCCGATAGAACTGGTCATAGTTTACTACACACTTTATATGGTCAAAGTTTACGATTCGACTGTAACTATTTTGTGGAATATTTCGCTTTAGATTTGATAATGGAAGATGGAGAATGTCGAGGTATTACCGCTTTGTGTCTAGAAGACGGTTCCCTACACAGGTTTAAAGCTAAAAATACTGTAAGCGAATATATTTATCATGATACCAAACTCCCTTTTTTGTATTTTTATTTTTAGATTTTAGCTACAGGTGGATACGGCCGTGCTTACTTTTCTTGTACTTCAGCTCATACTTGTACGGGAGATGGTAATGCTATGGTAGCTAGAGCAGGTTTACCTTCACAAGATCTCGAATTTGTCCAGGTAAAATCAATATAAACCCCTATTTATGGAAATTAATTTTAAATATATGGTTTCCGTAGTTTCATCCTACCGGTATTTATGGGGCTGGTTGTCTCATGACAGAAGGTTGTAGGGGTGAAGGTGGTTATCTTATCAATTCACAAGGAGAACGTTTTATGGAACGCTATGCACCAGTAGCCAAAGATTTGGCTTCGAGAGATGTCGTTTCTAGAAGTATGACAATAGAAATCCGTGAAGGTAATTATTTATTTTATTAATTTAGGTTTTATATTAAAAATATTGTTTATAGGTCGCGGTTGTGGTCCTGAAAAAGATCACGTTTACCTTCAGCTACACCATTTACCGGCCGAACAATTAGCTCAAAGGTTACCTGGTATATCTGAAACCGCCATGATCTTTGCTGGCGTTGATGTGACAAGAGAACCAATTCCTGTATTACCAACGGTACATTATAACATGGGAGGTATTCCTACTAACTACAAGGGTCAGGTAAATAAAAAATTTCATAATTTTTATTTGTCACATTAATTTAATTTTTTTTAAGGTGCTCACAAATGTAAACGGTGAAGATAAAATCGTTTCTGGACTTTACGCTTGCGGAGAAGCGGCTTCTTCATCTGTACACGGTGCTAATAGACTTGGTGCCAACTCCTTGTTAGATTTGGTAGTATTCGGAAGAGCTTGTGCTCTCACCATAGCCCAGGAAAACAAACCTGGTGAAAGTATTGGTAACATTAAAGAGGTACAATAATCATATAATTTTCTTTACGATCAAAATAATTTTTATTTATTACAGAACGCAGGTGAAGCATCAGTTGCTAATTTAGATTGGTGTAGATTCGCCAACGGAGGTATCAGTACTGCAGATTTGCGATTACAGATGCAGAAAACTATGCAGACACACGCTGCAGTCTTCAGAACCGAGGAATCCCTTCAAGAAGGCGTACAAAAAATGATCGGTTTATACGGAAAGTTAAAAGACCTCAAAGTATCAGACAACAGTTTAATTTGGAACTCAGGTTAGTTGAATAAATTTAGTTTTTTAATAAAAAAATTGTACATTATTTGTTTTAGATTTGGTTGAAACATTGGAATTGCAAAATTTGATGTTAAACGCTATGCAGACAATCGTAGCTGCTGAAAATAGAAAGGAATCCAGAGGGGCTCATGCTAGAGAAGACTACAAAGTACGTATCGATGAATACGATTACACCAAACCTTTGGAAACACAACAGAAGGTATTTATATTTCAATAATTTTGTATTTTAATGAATAGAACGTCAAATTTTTTCAATTACCTGCTTTAATTTGATTATTATCAACGTTCAGGTTATAGAGGCATAATTAGATGGTACCTGGAGGTTTGATATTGTAATGTTTGTTTTATTTTTATAGAAACCCATAACGGAACATTGGAGAAAACACACTTTAACCACCATCGATGAAAACAGTGGTAAAGTTAAAATCGATTACCGACCTGTTATAGATGAAACTTTAGATAAAACCGAATGCGCAACAGTACCACCAGCAATCAGATCTTATTAAACATATTTAAGTCTTTATTAATTTGTTAATCAGCAATTATTGGTAGTTGAAATTATGGAAAACCGAAATGCTGTTTCGAAAAGGTGTAGACAAATATATATGTATAGAGTTGAGATAGATTTTTAAAAATAATTAATATATAATCAGTTTTCAGTTGAAAAAGTAACTGGATTTGAAAGAGGTTACACTGGTTTTAGTTTTATTGTAATTGTAGTAAATAAAAACAAACTGCATCTATAATATCTTTGGTAGTAGATTCAAAATAATTGTAGTGGAGCCATAATTTATTTTTTTTTTGTTTAAAAAATAATCTTTTTGCTTATATCCAACTATATTTAATAAAAAATCAACTGCATTTGGAAGCAGTTACGTTTACTTACATTGACTTTGGTAGAAGATTTAAAAAAAAATGATTTTTTACTTTTTCTTCCTAAAAAAGGGTCTTTTTGCCTATTTCCAAATATATTCCAAAGTTTTGACTGTTTCATTAATAAAAAATTAACTGCGTTTGAAATTGGTTACTAGTTATCAGATTTATTCACATTATAGTAACTAAAAATACTTGATATGTAAATAATCTTTAGTTGGAGACTTTGAAAAATGACAGTGATGTATTAATTCATTATTTCTTTCAAAAAAAGTATATTTTTTGCTTAAATTCAAATAAATTTACAAATTTTGACAATTATATAACAACTACATGTGAAAGTAATTACCTATCTTCAGTTCTATAACAATAACGAGCTGTATCGAAATCATCTTCAGTTGAAAACTCAAAAGAAAAAATAACCTTTTTCAAAAATTTTTAGCCGTATCTGGTTCTATTTGTATAACAAAGCATCTTCAGTATTAGATTCAAAAAGAATTGGGGAAATTACAAAATCTATTAATTTACTTTTGGAAAAATTTTTTTTTGGTTTAAATCCCAAAAAATCTGCCATTATCTGATAAAAAAAATAACTACACTTATAAAAACTTACCAGTTTTTAGTTCTATTATATTCTGAGTACAAAACTGTATCACAGTTGAAATGAAATTTCAAAACGCTTTCATTTCTTCTAAAACAAGTATTTTTTGCATAAACTCAAATGTATTTCAGAGTTTAGACCATTTTTTAGAAAAAAAACTTCAATCAAAAGTGTTTATCATATCTCCAGACAGTCTTCAAATACATTTTCAAAAATATTTTCTATTTTCTCTTAAATCCAAATAAGTTTCGACTTTTGCCTTATTTTGACACCTTCCAATGCTGAATTCTATATCGGAGTCTGCTTACAACCCAAAAAAATGTGAAAAAAACCAGCAGATTTTATGTGTACCTGATCTTCAAGTACAGTCTTTCAATAATCAGTAAGTTAGCCATTTTATATAGTACAAAAAATTGGTTCTGTTGTAGATATTCTTTCTGTTGAATTCCATAATTTCAATTTTTCTAATTACTTTGTCCAAAGTACTTCTTTTAAATGGAGGCTTGTACTTAAAAATAAACGACACAATTATTTAAAAATAAATAAAGTATTTTCTTCGTGTGATATATTTGCCTTATATTCGATTATTTATTTATTTTTATTAAAACCAGCAACTTTAAAGGAATCTATCGGTAATTAAAGTTGGAATTTAATTTAAATTCTTTCTAAATATTTCGAATTTAACAGGGTAAATACTGATAAATAATCACAAATTAATTTTATTTAATGTAATTTAAAATCAAATAAAAATACAATTTAATATAAAAAAATATTTTTTTTAAATTTGAAACAGTAGTTTAAATAATTGAATATTGTTCTCATGATTCTATTTGAGTTGGTTGCAATATAAAAAATTCAAGTATTTTTTAATATAAGATGAAAAAAATATGTTAGTGTCTAAAATAAATGTAAATATATTATTTTCGAAAACATTGTTAGTTTCATTCGAAACCTATTTTTGGATGCTTCGTACCAGAAGTTAGGAAATGGCTGCAATAACTTTCCAGTTTTCTATCTGAAGAGCTGAGAACAAATGCTTACTGCGATATTTCTTCTGCCAAACTACACTGCACTGAATCAACCCATGGATCAACATATTCAGTTTGTGAAGGAAGATTTTAAAAAACCTACTTTGAAAGACGTATCAAAATAACAATTATTACATTGATAAAGAGAATATTTTCCATAATATGTCTAACAAAGAAATTATAAAAGTGATTGATAGTTATATAACAATAGATTAGGAAAATTAAGACGAAATAATTACAATTACTATTCAAATAACGCCTTTGAGCTGGCATTGCAATATGCTGAAGAGAATGGTGTATCCCACTTCAAACTTCTACTAAGGGATGAAGTTTTAATCTCAAGTTTCAACAATGTTTAACAGAAAACAAATTCATTTTTTCATACCTCTTAAAATATTTTTTGTAAATTCTAAAGCATTAATGACAATTCCATAATAAAAATTAAGCTATTTGTTTCACCAAACTTCACATAAATATGAAGTTTGATTTGTACTTCTGAGTTCATGTGTATAACATTTAGAATATTATTGGATTTGTAATTTGTCTGATTACAAGGTACTATTTTCTAGAAAAATTCTAACTATAGGGAGGACGCTATAATCCAACAAAATGTTTATTGGATTACCTGGGGTCCACTATATACTGTTTCTGTTTTATTGGAACCCTATTTTTCACACTAAAATTAGAGAAGTTAAAAAACATCCTGAAAATTTGATCCGTCCTAAATGATCAAAAAATAAATAGAAAAAACAATTTTATATATATTTCCTATATATTTACATATTTCTTATACACTACCCTCAATTAGTTAACCCATTAATAAACTCTTCTAAATCTGCATCATAAGTTGTATCTTCAATCTTGCCCACACTAGTCTCAAATTTTTTCGTATCTAAATTTTTATGAACATTTTCTCTGGAATAATTCAAATTGGTAAGTGTCTCAGATACTAATTCGTCTATATCTAAATCGTTATCAACATCGGTGATATTTCCATGAGGAGAATTTGAGTTAGATACCGTTGAAATGGTGGAATATTTCGATATTTTTTGTAAATTTTCCAAGTTTCGTTTGACTATGTAACATTGGTTATTAACGGGATATGAACATGTTAAATCTGTACATAAATAAACCGCCTCGGTTAAATTTATTTGTTTTAATTTTAGACGTCTGTTACATAGAGGACATGTCATTTTATCCTACAACAAAGAAAATGTTTTACTCAGTATAATAAATGAATAGTTTTATTCATACAATCATATTAACTACACTAACACCGCTTATGTATAATATTACTAAAAAACTAACCTAATTCTTCTTTTTTATTGAGATATTTATCGATTATACGATGGCTATTTCACATTTTATTTTATCAATTGAGAAAATAGGTGGGGTATAATTGTGTAATAAAATAAAACAAGAGGTGAAGATAGGAAAATTATGTATTACAAGTTTATTTATACATTTAATAATTCTTCTACATCTATTAAATGTAACCAGTTACTAATATGACTCTTCTTTTTCATCCAAATATTAGTTGGTGATTACACCTACGTACATGTCAACATTTTAAACATCTTTTTAGTTCAAATCATTTTGTTTTAGTGAAATGTTTGTTATTTTTGCAAGAAAACACAATCGTAAGTTTTAATATTATATTTAAATTAGGTTATTAATATTATGGCAATTCTAGTAGAAAAATCATGAACATTTTATTCACAGATTACAAATATTGACTTAGTTTTCAAATAAATAATTTCTTGTTTTTACTTTTTGTATAATGAAAGTCTTAACTTTGTTTGGGTATATCCACAAAGCAATTTGAAGTTTGACAGTATTTGCAACGAATTAACCCCTTTATTAATTACGTTTTGGCTTGGAACAAATGTATTGAAATACAGATTGTTTAAAAAAATTTATTTAAATCAGCTGTACACTTTAATTATGAAGAATAAATATACAAATTACATTTTAAATAATGACACGTAAGAAAACTAATAACTAATTCATTAAAAGCGTGGCCACACGTATTTTTCAATCCAGTCTAAGTACTTTGATACTCTTGTATAAACACCAGGAACACTTCCTCCACATGCGGAACCATACGACACTATACCAACAATTGAGTAAACATCTCTATCTTTTATTTGCAATGGACCACCAGAATCACCCTAATATAAACAAAAAAGTGGTTTTTTATACGAGATAATAAAAAATTAATGTGAAAATAGTTAAGAATTTACTTCTTCTTTTTTACTTACCCCGCAGGCGTCGCTTGTATTTCCCCAGGCACAAATTTGACTAGAATCAATTGTTTTACTTCCTAGTGATCTAGAGAAAATGGTATTATTACATTCTGGCACGGAAACGGGAACTAATTTCGCCACTTGTAAGATGTTGCTTCTATTATCATCTTCAACTAAAATTTGTTATTAATTTCATATTTACCATCACCGTTATCAATAACTGTTATTATAAAAGCAGTGTAACCTCATCAATCTATAAGTTATGAATAAGAAGTCTTGTCAAAGTTTTGTGATGTCATACCGTGGCCATCTTGAATATTATTTCAAATGAAATTGTAAATAGAAAAGTATTTTGAAAATACCACTCGTATATTTATTTTATTATTGATACATTCATTTTTTCTATTGACATTTTTTTGCTGTAAATAAATATTTTGATGTCCCATTTGGAATTTTGATAAATAAAAACGCACAAATATGACACAATTGCGCATTAACCCAGAACGTGTCGGTAATAGACTGATCTTGATATGTATTAGATACGATACATTGTTGCCAGATTTTTTAAAAATTACTTACAAAATGACGTTTTTCCCCATCCAGTCACCAGAAGCCCCAGTGGATCAGTCTCGTTAGTATATAAACAAGCCGGTTTGATACGATTTGAAAAAGTAACTTCTTTTGCTAATTCTACCAGACCTATATCACCAACTTTTAATAAAGGATTATAATCTTCATGCATTTTAATATTACGAATGTCTATATCGACGTGATTAGTGTCATTGAGTTTTGTCACACCTAGACGGGCTTTGGTCGGTTTGACAGCCTTGTCGAGACAGTGGGCCGCTGTGAGAAGAAATTTTGATGATATTAAAGAGGCGCCGCAATTCCACCCTATCTCCCCAGGGTTATTAGCGTCTTCGAAACCTAGAGCTACCTGAATTTAAATATATACAGGGTGATTAGTTAAAATAGACATAAAATCTGTGTATATAACTAAGATATTTAACCTCAAATTTGAACTTAACCTCAAATTTTAACAAAAACGTTTTTCTTTAAATATGATTTCATATTTATATGTTTCTTACCATATGAGGATATTCTTTTTCTTTGGCATCTTCGCCATCTGTTATATGAAATATGATATTTGCTTTTAAAGATCCTCTTACGTTATCACAAGCTGAAATTGACAAAAAACATACACTGGAAAAAATGTTGCATATGCGTACATGCTAATAGTAATCAAATCGAGAACATTAGAGGCATGTACGTTATACTGATGAGGTCTAGGAACATCGAAACCGTTCTTAACATTAAACAAACCTAATATATTTTTTTACCTTGTTCGGCTTTCCTCTTATTAGATTGTCGTCTATCTTCCGTTAGAGTGGTGGTTGTTTCTTCGGAATCGTCATTTCCTCCATTCGTTATAGACTCTATTTTTGAGTTGCCTCTTATTTCCGAGCCCGGGCAGCAAACTATTTCGTCAGAATTATCCCATAAACACCTCTTTAAATTATGTTTGTGTAATTTTCTCAATGAATTTAAAGCAACGGGACATTTTGATACGCTTTTGCATATACCGCGAGTGTTGCCTGCGCGACATTCGTCTCCAACTAGAAAAAATGAAAATAAACGTATACGAGACCATACATAAATTACGTCACACGAATTTTAGGACTTTTGAACTCTTTCCCCCGCCCTTGTCACATGTAAACAGTAGAAATATATTGAAGTCAATGCGCCGGCGCATGTGGTAGCACTTGTCAATGGTCTCGCTTAAAAATCAAGCGAGGAATCGTCGACAACTTAAACCTATTTAAAACTCCCATTCAAAATATAGTGAGCGAGAATTATAAATAAATGTAGATGAAGTTCGTAAATTTCAATAGTTTTTCCCTCTCCAATAACATGTGATGTAATATATGGATGACCCCTAATACATTCTATAATGTTGATCAGTTAGTAGGCAACCAACATTACATTTGTGAATTAGGATGGCAACATCCCAAATAAGTAACAGGTAATGAATTATTATATACTGAAGAACGTATATTTTTACTTAGACAGACAGTAGTATAATACAAACACCAGGTATAATTATTGGGATTTCTGTGTCAATATGTCATTCATGGTTTATATAAAACAAAAATACTGTATAGATATGTCGCGCTAAAATTGACCTTCAGGTCAAATTTACAGATAAGTATGAAACAAATAAAAATATATATCAACATCAAAAAATTATTGAAATAAGATTCTTTTTGGTCATCAAATTTCTTAGATCAGTTTCATGGTAACTAATACTAAGATCAGATAAAAATTGAATTTAATTCCAAAATTAAAAAAGCGAAATTCTAACCTTAAAAATGTAATGTTTCGAATTAGTTTTAAAGCTGATAAAATCTGCTGTGTCTGCTAACCAAAACTGATTGAGACAATCACGTCGATACATTCAAAATAAAAAATTATTGAACACGATGTCTTTATGGAGCTTTTTGAATTCTTAAACCGTTTCATTATGTTATAAAAAAAATAAGTGTCAATGCACTACTTGAAATAAATGACTAATTTGGTTATTGTAGTTTCCGAGGACTAATCTTTTGATTTTCAAGAGGCACAGTTGACTTAAAACCAGTTTTGATTAATAAACAAGCTACCAATAGCTTCTATAATCTTCTTCGAGTTTTGTTTACATTAAAACTGTTCATAGGGAGTCAAATCAAAGCAAAAACAAGAGATAATTAGAACGAAATTTGCTAAGAAACAATTTTAGTCACAACCACTTTTGTTTGCCATTATATGAATATAAATAAGACACGATCGTCATAATATGCATCTATAATAATGTTATTAGTATTTAATTATATAATTCTATGCTGGAAAATAACCATTTTTCTGAAATTCTCAAGGAGGTTAAAAAAAATCAATTATATTATGAATTAACGCACTACCTTGTATAATAAAGACTTTCGATGATGAGTAAATATATAATTAATGTGAAATATTTCAATTTTAACCAACAACGCGATTTAATTTTCCCAAAAATTTATTTTTAATCGGTTATAAGATAACCTTACAGCAACCTCACTAACAATATTTTTTTCGTTCACGGTATAACTTCCTCTAAAAAATAAACACCTACCGTCATAGTTGTCGTATTCTTCGAAAGCTAGACAGGATACATAGATAACTGTTCCTACACAAAACGCTAACAAAATGTGTTTTTCCATCACTAATTTCAAATTAAAAAAATTTCATGTTCATTGTCAAGATCGACTTGATGTGGATTCACAACCGACTAACATTCGTTCCGCTGTTGGCTGTTAACTTGTTTCTGGATAGTCAGTAACAAAAGTTGTATGGCAAGATTCGGTTTTAAATAAACTTATAATTGCGCATACTCATTAACAACGTGATTAATCGTTTATTAGGAAATCCAAAATTCGAAGAACCAGTTAGGATCGAGATGAACGTTTTTCGGTGTCTGAACAAAAACTAAATATTTATTTTTTTTTGTGTATTGAGCATAAGTGTTCAATTGTACAACATACATTCGTTAAAATCATTTTTTTTTATTTGTTTTGGATTTGACGTATCGTTTCTGCACTCTTTCTTTTCTAATGTAAAAAATTTTTTTTATATAACTTTTCTGAATGTTTTGAGTAGAAAATATTGAAATTTATTATATATATTTCGAAATATCATCAATACGGATAAAAATTTGTGATTTTAGAATCGAAAAGTAAGTTGGCAATTATTTAAATTAAATACCTTTTGACCCTCGTATAATTTCTTGAACAACTTTAATGGAAAACACAAAAATCTATTACTCCTTCAATTTTTTAAATCATCCTCAATGTAAATAAGAGTATTATAATATATGGTTGATACATCTTGGGTAACGACTGGTTACTATTTTAGTCCATTCTCATACTTCTTTGACTATCGTACATTCGAAATTACTTAATATGTATATTGAATTGCCTATTTTAGTGTACATATTTTCGTTTATTTTTCTTGTTAATTCAAACTTCATCCATATTTATTTTTTTCCCCCACTTCCAAGTTATTACAATTTTATGTATATTTGGTTGCCTATTTTAGTTTATTCCCACCAGAGATATAGAGGGGAGAATTAGCACAGACAAATTTAGAAGGTCGCGGAAGAGCCTCCATTTTAGTATTAGCATAAGTTACAACGTTGTCAAATGTCTCTCATTAAATTATATACAAAACTATCATATTTTCATAAAAATTATGTTAGTTAAAATAGGCATATCATCCCAAAAAGGGATTATTGTCTTAAAGTAGTACTAAAATCAATGTTACCAATATTTGAGGTTTATAATTATAGATTGAAATGTGATTATGCGTCAACTGGCAACGCTGTTGTACTTGTTGTTACAAATGATTCGGTGAAGAGTTTTTTTTTAATTGTGTAATACTTATTTTCGTAAAAATCTACCACCACTAAATTGCATATATACTAGTAATTTTACAGGGATTAAAGTTAAAATGTCGACTACTACGGAAAGATTTTTTGTTGTACGACCTCAAAGACCTGCACATGTACGCAAGTTCACTTATTTTCACTATTTTAAAGAGTTGCTTATTTTAATAGTGTTATTACGTTTTTCAAAATATCATAATTTTCATGGAAATCTAAAGGCTATAAATTACCGTAGTTTCAAATTTGCCGCCGAAGGTAAGGTACGTCATTAGTACGTTCACGCAAGTATATCCACAATTGTTCAATTGGCAGTTTCATGCATATGTATATTTGGTTGCCTATTGTAGTACAGTTTCTTTCTTTTTTTTTATTTATATACATTCATATATATTTTTTAAAAAATCCTAGTCCCTACAGGTTCTGGTTTAGTTTTTTTCCAAAAATTTCATGCCCATCTCTAATATCGTCATTTCCTGTTTCTATTTGATTTATATATTCATTTAGTTACCTTGTTTTAGCCCTTCTGTCAAATTGTTATCTCCAGTCTCAGTAATTTTCTATTACTGATGTTGTTTCCTAATTCCAATTTTTATATCATTTCAACATTTTCAATTCAAACTTCGTCCATATTTGTCTCTTCTCCTACTTCCGGGTTATTCCAATTCCAATGTATATTTGGTTGCCTATTCCATTTCTTGGACATTTTCCTTCATATGTATATTTGGTTGCCTAATTTAATATCTTTTTATTTTGTGGTAAGGATTTGAAATTTGAAAACAACTTTATTATAAAACATAAAAATTTTATTAGATAATATAAACAATTATTTGAGTATTTACATTAAAAAGTTTAAATAAATATAAAAATAATGCAACAAATAATAATATATGAGTAATTAACAATTTTAAACTAGATTGTTCATATATTATTGTACTTTTTACAATAGTTTTAACAATAACACTAGCCTTAAGTTTTTTATCTAAATATGCAGATAAAACTAAGACAAATATGATAATAACATCTCGATAATATGAACTTTTAGGTTAAGTTTACAATTTTGACATTGACTACACAAACTTTAGATTTGTCAAGTATAAGTAAAATCGTTGCTCGTGTAAAGGGGAATATAAAATTATTTACGTTGGTATCCATGTAGCATCAATATTCTCAAAATCAAACAATTAGAAATATTCTTGTTTAGGTTAGAATTTCCGAAATCGTTTCGATAAAGTAAAAAAAAAGAAGCAGTACAACACTTTGAATGCTTTTCTCGTATTTTTTCCCCAATATTTATCCTATTCCCATTGTTTTAGTTCGTTTTAGTTTCCAGTTTGGTATCTAGGACTTCTAGAAGTCACTCTAAATTCCACTGGCATATCGTAACATTTACAAACGCAACACGATGGAAATTTAAACCAATCAGAAAAAATCCCGCGACACTCATTGCTAGGATCGTAAGCTAAAAGTCTGTGTAATCGGTATTGTTGTTCACACCTACAACCGTCCCTGCAATACATTTGTCTATGTTCGTACGTACATTTTTCCCAGTGTACGTATTGTTCGAAAGGGTACATGTTTAGGAGGGCCAAAACTTCGCCTCGAGTATTATTCGCCCAAAAGGGAGCTACTACTTCTTCCCTGACAGGACAAGCGTTCCTAAAAAAGCGATAAGTTTGACAGAACTTAATTTCTAAAAATTTTGTAACGTGTATTTTTATTTTTAAAAATTAAATCAATAAATTTATAGTTGACGACTAGATTAAATTACCAATCTTAAAGGTATGTTTTTGATAAACATATTTTATAACCACTAAATGTAATATCAGAAAGAATTTCTTATAAAATATTTATTTCCAAACATTTCTGAGGAAGTGTTACACTAGGCAACACAGCATTGTAGACCAATTAATTTTTTGGTTATTGGTATAGTGGATCTGGATCACGTGAATTCAGTTTGGTTTAAGTTGCCGCCATGTGCAATCGTTTATGACGCCATTAAGTTATAAAAATGCATTTTCAAGTTAAAAGTGATGTTAGAAAATATTAAAAACGTAAAGTACATCGTAAGTAAATATAAAAAGTGGGTTTATTAGTGTGAAAAAGTTATTCGGACATTAGCAATTGCAGTAATGAGTGAGATGTGTCATAAAAATAAAAACAAAGTGGTTAACGTTCTGGATTCGTCCATTTTTAAAGTAAGATTCAACATGATTTTCGCAAATTCACAATAATAAAATTCACCTAATTTGTTTATCTAATTGCAAACTTCTATAATATAACTATAATATCATATAATTATTGTTTGAATTCATTTATTTTTATTTACTCTCTAGCAACTAATCATGACAAGCCAATTCAGTTGAAATTTCGATTGCATTAGTAAATATCTAGTAGTACTAATATAGATCATTATATTTGTGTTAATTATTCTTTTTAATTATAAAAAAGTGAAGAATTTTCATTCGAACTATATAATATTCTTTCCTAAAAATAATTTTTATCATCGATAGTTCAAGTCACAGCGTTGCCAAGTTTTATGATATTTCAATATAAATAATTGTTTTTATCGAAAAATATTTTTCAAATGAAATCATTTTTTAGAATAAATACTAGAAGATTTGTTAAAAAAAAACTTACACTCCTTTCATATTATAGTTGACATGTACTTTTTTTTTCGAATCTTCGTTATCTAAATCTTGAAACAACATAGTTTCTGCCATCTTTTCCTTTTCGTCGGATTTTTCCCCTGCAGTAACTTCTTCGTTGGTACCAGTAGTAGTAGTAACGGTACTATCTTCTCTAGTTTCATTCATCATGTACGTAGTAGATTCGAAACTTGATTCAGTGGTGGTAGTAACGTCAGGATTATCCGAATAATTTTCCGTAGTTGTGAAATCTTCGGTTTTTTTCGTTGGAGTACTTTTCGTGGTACGATCGGTCGATTGTCGAAAGTGCGGCGCCGTTTTCAAACCGGCCAATTTGATCGATATGATTGGTTCTTCCGAGTATATAAATTTCGTGTTAAGTACGTCATCGTTTGATAGATCGTCTCGAAGGAACCTGGCCTCGCTCTCTACCTCGTTATATTCATTTTCTACACCTTCAAAATTATATCTGGAAAGAAAATAACACCAAATCTATATCTAACAACGATCTATTATTCATTTTTTGACCAAATAAAAACAGATTTTTCGGTTTAAATTAATACTATACCTAGAATATCTCAAATTATTTTCAATTGGTGTTAAAATTTCGGGTTCGTCTTGAAATTCAGTTCTGAGAACATGCCCGTGCCTCTGATCACCGTACATCCGCCTCATGAGTCCTTGGTTATCTTTGACGAAACGTCGTACTGCTTGCCAAGGGTAGGTTTTACCCGCCGAAGTGCAATATCCTTGTTTCAATAAATCGCATGGCGGCCGAAACATTTTGCCTGATCTGTAAGGTCGGCCGCAAGTCGCTTGATCCCCACCAGCGTCATACCCATATTCCAAACTTCTACGGGCGTACAACTAAAAGTACATCAATTTTTTTCACAAACTTCACTTGAAATAAAATATCGATAAAGTTGAAGCTGAGTTCTAAACATGTATTTACGCGCCATTTAGAAGCAGCGTTTTTTATTACCATAGATAAATATTTATTTTCTATTGTTTATTAACGAACTAAGCAAATATATATAATGATTCGCGAATTTTTATTTTGTACCAGTCCGTTACTGTACTTTCCCAGCAAATTAACGATTTCTGTCCATTGGCCGACAAATGTCGGTCACTGGGTTAACTTTATGTTTTTATTTATTCAAGAAACACACTATTGCTTTCACCTGATCATCTTTAGACACTCAATTTTGATTTCCCTCTCGAAAAAGTAACGCTACAACACTCGTTAATATTTTAGTTAAATTTAAACTTTAATCAATAATGTGTAACGTATATCAAATTTCGTATCAAACTTATTTTTATATGTAAATTCGTATAACGAAAAATTACAATTATATACCAAATATCTTAAGCTTCTTTACTATTAACGTTCAAAAATGAGCTATTTTGATGATAGTAATACAAAAAATTCGTTTTTATAAAAGGGAAACGTCATAAAGAAACACAATATTATAAGAAAAAAAAACAAATAAACATGGCAACGTGGCACTGCTTACAACGAATAAAAAGTTACACCCACATATTAAGACATATTTTATATGGTACAACTACTTAATACATAAATTTGGCAACATTTAATTTCATCCGTCAAATGTTTGATATGAATATGGCGGGAGAATTTTATTTCATTATTTTGATGTTTTTGCTTGGAACTAATCAAGAATGCACCTGCAGTTTTCACTTAGAGAAACTTTTATAATGACAAATTTATTCATCTACTTTATCTGGCGTCGCATAACGATTCTTTCATGGTAATCTTTTCCTGCTGAGTCATTGAATTGCTATTTACTTTCGCTACATTCCAGTACTTAGTTCGACCATTTTCTTTTTGCTCGAATCTGTTCTTTTTTTTTAAAAAAGTATCAAAATTCGTATTGATACTGTATAACATCATAGATAATAAATTTATGGGATTAAGATCGTTTAGAGAAAGGTAAGTGAGGGTTTACGACTATGCGCTATTCTTAACCTTAAATTTATGTTGATTTTAATCGCAAAAAAGAAACTTTGTAATTTATTACTTCTGATTTAATTGTTATTAGAAACGGTAAAATAATCGTATTTTATGGAATAGTAAGTGGGCGTATGTTTTTTGCAACATTATCACAATATAAAGTAAAAAAAAAACCGTTACTTACAACTACGTACCAAATACAATATATAGGGTATTGAAAAAAAAACATTATAAAGAGAGAGCAATTGATATATGTTAGCTGTGAAAGTTACAGTGACAGGTTATGTCAAACGTCAACGTAATTTTAAAAGTACGTGTTATAATAGGACATATCGTTATAGTGATGAAATACAGGGCGCGTACAAAATTTTTTGGTACATTAAAATTTCTCCGAGGGTAACTAGATTTTTTATATGGAATGTGTACAATGCTACTAGTTGTTAAAAAATAATACTGCTTATATCTTTTGAACTAGTTCATATAATATTGTAAAACCCTATGAGAAAAACGAGAAAAGTTTGAAAATGTTAAAATACACTTTCTATTTGTAGTGAAATTTTTGTATTTAAAGATATTTTTCTAATTTTAATACATTTATTTCGTATGGCAACTGAAAATCGCAGTAATACCACTCCCTGTATAATAATATTTAATATATTGCCGTTAATAGTTACGCACATGGTCTAGATGTGGGTTTTTGAATAAATGTGAATAATTTTTTAGACTCTGGTGAATATTTAGCACAAAATTATCAAAAAATGAAGCTCATCAATACAAGGTTCAAAAATCTTTATTTCACAACTGTACTTGAATGTATTTTTATTTCATAGACAAACTGAAAAGTGTACGAGATTGTATTAGTAAAGTATGTTTGTATTGTTAAAAAAAAACAAAAAAAAGGTGTAATAAAGCTTGAATAGAACTTGAACTGTTTCACTAATTGTGTGAAAAAATCGAATGGTAATATATAAAAACGTTTTATTATCAACCGAATGTTTCTTAATTTTGACCCAATTTTCGTTACTCACCAGTAATACAAAACAACAAAGTATCATCTTGCATTTCAAAAAATATCCAACAGTAATTTTTCCCTGTGTCTATGCATTTCCGTGCTGTGGATATCCAAAAAAGCACAACCACGACAAATATATAAATATATGATAGAAGAAAACGCAGAAAAAAAAGTTGAAAGCGCGACCTACTAGCAGCGTTCACACAAAAACACGCCGGCTCGAGGCCAGTCAGTCACCAGTGCCAATGAAGAACTAAAATTGTCGATACGAGCGTGTGTGCGTTGGAACTCTTCAGACTGAAGAACTTTAGTTCCAACACTTTAGTGAATGGTGATATATTTGGCAGGCCACACACTATACAACTTATTTTACGTTATTTTATATTTTGTACTACGGCGGGATATTATATAGAAAATTGGTATTTTTAAAAAGAGAAAATGAAATTTTTTTTTATATTTTTTAAAACTACAAAGAATTTTCTATGCATTTTTGAATATTTAACTGTTGAAAAGATAATAACTCTTATAAATTTGTTTAGAGTTTATTTATATTTAAGATTATTAATTTCGAGGTTATATAATTGCTTTGGAAATAAATATTTACGTAGATTCAAAAGACGCTAAACAAAATTTTTCTAAAACGGAAACATCTCGTACAGATAAATGACGTGTGTGGTCAGCTATATCCGATACATTGTTTGTAGTGTTGGTTAAAGTTAAATGAGGTTTCTCTGGTTTTCTGCTTTCTGATGGCAACAACGATGTGTCGAAGAAGAAAAAGTAAAGCGAAGTGGGCCAAATGTCTCCTCCTCCGTATACAAGGAGCGCGCGATTGTATTTATCAAAAATTACACTACCGCTCAAAAGTTTTTGTCCGTTTTATTGTTTGCGCGATACACAGCAAATAAAAACGATACCAAATATGTCCAAATATGTGAAATGGAAATATTTATAAGAATTTTATTGATTTGAAATAAGCGTATGACTTGGTAGATATATGTCATCGATTTTGAATAATACGTTTGGTGGAATTAACCAAAAAATACTTTTTTTACGTCGTAATATAGATGATGTATTTAATTTAACGTCTCATTTTCTATGTTTACCTACAAATAATACGAAAAATTTCGTTGTCCACTCTGTATACTGCGTGTGAAGCCAGAAAACCTCGACCACCACTAGCGATGATTCTCTCATTTCATCGCATGTGGTATTGTCATTCAATTGCCTATCCTATCACCAATTCTTTATTTATTTATCATTCCACCAAAAATACAGTGGCAAGAATATGAAAAACACTTACTTAAATGCTGCTTCGTAAATTAAATTTTCCTGTATCAATAAATACACTGGTAAACACTATTTTTGTCATACGATAAGGTGTCTCAAGAGAGTGACTCAATTTATGAAACGTCATTTGAACTGTTTGGGACTTAAACATTCACCAAAAACTATAAACGATATTTTTTTACCCGGTGTTAATGATTTTTATACTTTTTTTCCATTGATATATTATTGTTTGGTGGCCATAGTACATTCAAAATTTGGTAAAAGTTTTCGTGTGACAAAAAAATTTTGTTAACCAGTGATATCAATGTGGAAGCTTATATTTTTGGTGGAATATTTCGAACAGCGCGTAGACACGATACTTAATTTCACGACTGGGCGGTACTTACACGGGGAGACAAATTAACGGGAAATGTCTATCACGACGGTCAAAGGTACCGACTGAAAATGAGATATTAAACTTGATATGCAAAAAAAATTGGTAGGCACTTTCTATATGGTAGTACCTACCGGATTTTTAACTGTACCTCAAAGCTCCCACAATTATTTTTATCTCGGGATACTTTTAATAAGTGTATGTTTGAGTATACGAGGTACGTATTAGTTGACCCGAATGAAATATATATAAACTGCATATCTAATATGGTAATTAGTACTTGTTTTTATTATTACGTAATTTATTTATTGGATGATAAATAGTGAAAACAATTTTCTTTGTATAAAGTAAACACTTGAGACAATATTTATAGTTAAGGAACAAAATTAGTAGTTTTAACATTTGTTATTTATTTTATTTATCATTCCATTTCTGTTAGAAGACACTAGTGTACTAAACACCCTGTAATGAGCCTACACAACGATATTTGTTTCGATTTTTATTTTCAAATATTAAATTTTATATCGATTTTGATAATGAAAAACTGTTTATTGTTATTGCTACATTTTCTAATAAATATTTATGGGAAATTATTTATTGTCTTATTTATTACTAGCTATTTTATTACCGAAATAAAATTTTCTATTCAACTTATACTTCAACAACTAATTCTAATAAATCATATGGAAAACGGTATCACGATGTCGAAGTATTTTTATATTTTCATTTTGACTTTGAGTATTTGCCTCTTTAGCTTCGTTGTCTCGACTGCACAGACCGAAAATCAAAATAGCGATACTGGTAAGTATTAACAAAATCAAAGTATAGGATTCGTTTTCTCATTAGAATAAATCTAACCACGGTAAAGTTATTAATGTAGTATCTAAATTCGGATTTAAAGAGGGTTCCTTCACAATTAAAACTCGCAGTATATAGAAATTAAAGCAAATCATAAAACGAATAGTTACAGTTGAACAACGTTGCCAGACTGTGAAAGTAGTATCGAGATAAAAGAAATAAGAAACGATTAAGTTCTTATTTTATCATAAAAAGCTACTGTAGTGTATTTATAAAAAATTATTGTGCAGATTCTCAGTTTAATTGAACAGTTTTCTAGTAATAATTCATGTAAAATTTAGGGAAGTATTTAAAAAAAGATTTGATAACGTTTTACAAATATATATAAATTTGGCAACTCTATAATCTGATGATAAATAGTTTTAATTTTCGGACTCTTTTGAGTTCAAAGTAACTAATAAAAATTGAGGCTTCGATCTATTTCGTTATTTTTCAACTTTCAATGAAAATGCTTTCTCATACATGATTTCTACTGTACATTCATAGAAAAAAGTTAAAAATGACTAATAAGTCTTGTAGTAAATTCTGATTGATTCTAACCTTAGTTTTAGCAGTCTTATAAATATCATCGAAAATTTCAAAGGACTAGAATACATTTTACCTACCGCTATGTTGTAAAACTATAATATTTACAAAAATCTAGTTTGATAAAACTTTTGACGTTTCTCAATCCCATCAGATTCTTCTTTTATAACCAATTCCATTTCATCGAATAGTTTTCACATAGAACATTCTTTTATAAATGAATGATCATATAGGTAGAGGACAAATTACAGAAAAAAGAAGAATAACTTAGATGAGCAATATACATAGAATTAATATAAAAGATAGAGGGGTTCGAATAAGGAAAACAACGGCATATCTCCTTTTACTCTGATTAGATCGCAATGACGTCGAAGTTACAAGTGGTGGTAATGACAAGATTTTAATAACGAGTAAAAAGATTATTGTATCTCTGTTCAATTTCACTTAAACAGCGCTCTCTTTCTATCTTTAATATTAACTATTATATCGTTATTAAGGAATAAATACGAGGTCTGCTCAAAATTAAATCACTTTTATAGTTATAAACTTGAGTTTTGTCAGTACCCAGTGGCTAATTTAATCTTCACTTTCCTTATTAGTTGTTTATCGTAACTACTGTACATATATTTGTTTTTTTTTATAGCAAATCCTGACGATGCTTCCTCAGAACACATAAGGGTGAAAATAAGGAAAGACGTAGAGGAAATGATCGATAAAATACCAAAATTGAGATCGGCGGATTTATTAACGGAAGATAATGTTTTTGTAAATTTAAAACCGTATTTGAGCAAATTGGACAATCAGCAAATGGAACAATTCAAATCGAAAGTACAAGAAGTTATGAGAAAAGTAGAAAAAATAATGACATAACCTCGTAAAAAGTTTATGATAAAATGAAATATTCAGGTGTAAAAGGTATAAAATAAAAATCCGTACAACAAGAATCGTTTTATTTAACTACCAAAAACTATAAATAGAAAAAAAAAATCGATTTATTTACAAAGCCTTCACTTTTAATTGTTTCATTTTGGGTCCTCTCTTTTTTGCTTGTCTCTTCTCTTCCTTGATCTCCCAACGTCTTTGTCGTTCTGGATCATCTTCCGCCATTATCTTCTCCTTTTCCAAACGTCTCTTTTCTTCTTTTCTGGCAGCAGCAGCTTCTGCCCTAGCTTGATGTGTCGACTTCAAAAAGGCTTCTTCAACTTTCTGGCGATTCTTATCCGCTTTAGTTTTTGCTAAAGCAATAAAAAATACGAATAGTACACCACCTCAAAACTATATACCGATATTATATTCATCGAGATAAAGACATTTCTCGGTTTTGGCAAGTTTTGGATCGATTTAGTAGATAATATTAAAAAATATAACGATTTTACTGAATCAAGGAATAATCAGAATAATGAACTCACCTTCTTTAGTAAGTCTAATACGTTTAACTTTATCTATACAATAAAATACCATATTCATAAGTGGAGTTAACTTTGAACAAGCCTCTTCGAGAGACATTCCTTTAACTGGGATATTGAAGTTGAACATAAGCACCTAAAATAACAAATAAATGGAAAATTTACTAGGATTCCACATCTAAATCATTAACAAATCGATATTTCTAGAAATTAGTGAAAAATTATATTTAAAATCACATACTGATGGAATATAAATAATATTTTTTGATCTTGCCATGTATGAAGACCAGACTTGATTTTAAGTCAACCTCAACAGATTCGCAAGTGTGCCCTTGGGATTTTTGGGCAGTCATGGCAAATTCAGATCTAATGGGAAATTGGCGACACTGCATGGTGCATCCCTTGATGAATTAAAGGTTATCATTGGTATACATACTTCTTTGCCGGATTGTTCACCAGTAATAATTTGCTTCTGAATACAAAAACTTGTTACCATGGGTCTTACTTAAACCATTTTTGTTGCAATTTTGATACGTGTGGTGGCAAATCTGAAATGTTGACACTATAAAGAAATTCTGTAGTAAATTCAACTGATCCTTCAGGTTGATCTTTCTTTGAGTCATGGCTATAGTAAATTTTGTATGCTCCTGGAAGTTTGGCAACTATATTATCATAAATTGTTATCAAGATGCGCGAGTATGGTTTTGTCTTTTATCCCCTCATAATTTCCATTGGGTAAGCAGTTACCCAATATATATATATATATATATATATATATATATATATATATATATATATATATATATATATATATAGGTTTATACGCAGACCATTTAGGTCCATAGCATTATAATTTCTCTCCAGCTCTAGATGTTTTCTCTCTCTAAGGCCTACTTCTCTCCATCGTTTTTTTTTGTGTACCTCTTGCCCTCTGGTATCTTCCATGCAAGAGTCTGTCTTTGTCCATTGTCCATCTATCCATTGTAACCTTCTGTAGCAGTTACCAAATACTTCATCAATAAGATTGATACTTGAAATGATATTTTGTGGCCATTCAATTTTTTTCATACAATGAAAAATGTATTTCCCGGCATCCTTTTAGTATGTGCCAACCATCTCACGCTTTGAACATAAATGAATCTTGTTATTGATGGGTATTTATATGGAAAGTTATTAATTGGAAATACAGGTACTTAATAGATTTGCCAAATATTCACTTGCTTAAAACCTCAACAATAAACCAGATAAAATATCAAAAATATTTTTATATTTGAGAACTTTTGTTTCCAATTTTGTTGTTACTACATCTGATAGGGTTAGAGATAATTTTTGTTCTACCTTTCATAGTTTTTTGCTGTTTTTTACAAATAATTAATTAAAAACACAATATTTTACTATTTTGCAAACTTTTCTATACAAAAAATTGATTTAAGATGTTTCACTTACTTTTTCAGTCTCAGGTAATTTTAAAGCTCCACTATCTTCAGTCTGTTTAACTCCAGAGTATTGATCGGAAAAATGAATAAAATCGATATACTCAGGATATTTATTGATTACAGTTGAAACTTTACTATCCAAAATAGCAGACGTAGCTTCTCCAATTTCACTCATTACATTAAAAGATGATGAAACATTGAATTTATCACCAGGTTTACGTTCCGGACAATATACACTTAAATCTGCCATGTCTTTAACGAGTTGTTGGGCCGTTTTTTTAGCGGCGAGACAAAATATAAAAGTGTCCATGTCTTCTTTGTTCATGCGGACGGTGATGTGGATTTGGTCCATAGTAGGACGCATCATACCGGATAGTATAGCTAGTAAATCTTGTCTCTGGAAAATAAAGGATTAGAATAACATATTTTAATGGAAAAATTATCAATTTACCTTTATTAGTTTGAGTTCCACAAGCATACCTTCGCAACATGTTCTTCCACTGCACCAAAGGGTAAATACATTTTCACTTTCTTTAATTAAATTAACATTTTCGTTCCTATCTAAAGAACCATCATCTCCAACTAAAGAAAAATTATCTTCCAATAGTTGTCTGTGAGTATTAAACCAAGTATTAGCAATTTTGCCGTTTTTACTTTTCCCAGTGACGAAATTTATAAAGTACACCACTAATCCTGACAACATCAATATTTCTAAATAATAACTATCCCAGTTTTGGCGGAAGTTCACAGGTACTTTGGCTATTGTTATTTTCGGTTCACTCTCTACTTGTTCTTCTTTTATTTCAAAACCTTCAAATTCTTCCACATCTTGGAAGTGTTCAAATTCCGAATCGTCATCTTCATCATTCACTATTATATCTATTTCATCTTCAATCAGTATTTTTTCTACAAAATAAAAACACCTTGGGTCTAATCTACCCAATGATAACCTTGATCATATTTATTCACTGCTTAACCTTACAAATCTAGTTCAAGTTTTATTGTGATGTAAATTTAATTAAAATAAATTTGAGCAAACCTGATGACTTTGGTGCTGTATTAAAATTTTCTTCAGGTACATTTTGTTCGTCTTCAACATCAAAATCTTCAAATTCAGCAAAATCATTGTCTAACGAATCAAGTTCATCACTATCTTGATGAGTTAAACCACACTGAATAATTTGAATTAAAAATATTGATAGAATTAAGTAACGTATCAACATATTTCTCTCTAAAAATTTTGTCCCAAATTCTAATTTTATAAATCTAGTTGCTCTACAATCACGTAACCTATTTTATTATATATTCTTCTTTTTGGTTACGAACCACAAACCAACTATGTCATAGACGTTTCATATATAAATCAATGTCAAATCAATCCAAGTAGGTGCCAACATAAAAAATATAGTTGAAAAATAACTAATTTAAAAAAATTTATTTTTACTGTGTATTAGTGAATTATTATATGATTCTTAATAATTATAAGTTCATGCTACTCATATTTTTTTTATGATTTTAACAATTAGTTTTCAGATTGCAGAGTTCAACAAAACTAAATGTTTCAAGTGTAATATTTTAAACATCTACTTCCATAACTTAACTGCTATTTAAAAATATACACTTACCTTTGTTTCTATTTTTTATGATATAAAAGAAATTAGTAGTTAATATTTTCACATTTGGATAGCGCTGATTTAGACAGAAGAAATAAAATTGTCGTATGATATCGTGTAAATTTATTCTGTGTAATTTCACAGTAATAGTTATGCAACCAAATATACTTCTAGCGAATAATTTTTTTAATTAGAACGTTTACTTCAACTTTTTAGTTCTAAGAGTTCTTTTGTATGAATGTTAGTTTAAACTGATTTTCATAGAAAAAAAGATCCAAAATCAAGACAAATCATCACGTAAAATACATACATACAAGTCTTAAATTATATTATTTGTAACATGTGTCATGTGGCTAATTCTGGAGTACAGTTTACAGTAAAAAAATTCCGCAATTGTTTCTTCAAAGTTTTCTCTCCTGCAATTTTTTATTAATTCAACGTAAGGTTTCGTCGAACAATAATCGTACAACCTTCAAAAATATGTATAGCTATCACCCACTCCGAAAACATGTCCACGCACCAAATTTCACACTACACAAAATTGCCACCATGTAAATTCAAAACAGTGGCGTGCGTATCTACATATCCGGAAGGCATTGCTTTTTGGAGTTTATGCACAGCTGATATTTCTTGTAATTACGTCTTAGTGTTCGCAATTTTTATTGAATTTGAGTTAGTAATATAAGTAAATGTAATTAAATTAACTTAAATTACAGAATATTTAACATACGGAATTGTTAGGTACAAAAGCCTATCAAACTTAATTAAAACTTTTTAATGACTTATGCCACGACGTTATTTTTGATAGTTTAGTGCAGTTTTCTTTAGGATTTATAAAAACAGAAATGACTGATATACAATTAAGACGAAAATCTCCAAAAACGAATTTCGAATATTATTAATCTTATTTATATGAATATATATTCATAATTTTACGTTTTTTTAATGGATTAACGACCAATTATAAATGAGAATAATCGTATTTATTTACTTTAAATCATCATAATTAATTTATTCATATTCTTACTAGTCACAAGTATATTTGGTTGCATAATTATTAGTGTGAAACGTTACAGATTACATTTAATGACGTACTGCACGGAAATATTATTATTTACATTGAGTTCTTAAAAAAATTGTCAAATTTTAATAAGAGTAGTGAGAATTTCGTATATGAAATGAATCCCGATTGAAATCGCGTTCAAGTGCGTCTCTGGCGACTGCGAAAAATCAGGTCATGTATGGGTAAAGCGTGCAGGGAATGGTAAAAGAACGCGTGCGCGGGTTCGCTGCATCCAGACTCCGGAGTCTGGATAGTCGTTTTTTCAAAGTTGATCGTGTAACACGAGTTCTCACTTAAATCGACTAAATTGGTGCTAAATACTTTTATATTTTATTTAAACAAATTTTGAAATTACTGAATATTTATAAACAAAAATTGAGACTAAATATAAAACTTAAGAAACGTTTACACCGAATTTAAATAAATTTTTTCGAGATAAAAAATACAACTTAAAAGTAGTAAATCAATAAGATATATTCAAAAACAAAAAAAGAAAAATAAATATACAAAAACGTCATTTTTTTTGGTTTTTGAGATGTTATAAAAATTTGCTGCTATGGACATGTAAGTTTATGAGTTAATTTAGACAGAAATCCTAGGTGCCTATTTAGTAAAGCTAGCTTAGATTATTTGATGAAATATTTATATATTGCACTGACTCAAATATATATTTAACGAAGGTATAAATATTTTGTGGGGCCAACGACAGTGACATACAATATTTTTATGGATAAATAGTAACATTTATATATTCATTTGTTATTATATATATATAGAATATACTCACAATCAGATATATACCAGCATTTTAAAGGTAAGTTCATCATATGATTTTTTGAAACTATTTTTCTTATACTTTGTAGTAAGTAAACAAAATTTTTGCTTAGATACTATCTTTCAACATAGGTGATTCTTTTATTTCTTCCGGAAGCTTTTAAAATATTTTTTAATCATCAAATTTGCATAATATTTCCTCAATCCATTTTCTAATCATTTATTTCATACAAAGTACCTACTCCTCAATGACAAATGCCACGTATTAATACTATGTTAGGTTTATGATGATATGGTTAGTAGTTTTACTACTTCGGCAATATTATTAAAATAATAAAACGAAATATTTCAATAATATTAGCATGGTTAGAACTTTTTTTGTTTATAAATTACTGCTTAAATTGGCTGCCACTGTATTTTCACAGCTTTTTATATTCTACATTATTTTTTAATACGTTTCTATATTTTTAAAAGGAAAAGGTCAATAACCTCTTAAATAATAAACATTTACGATAATTAATCACACTTAAACTCAAACTAGGTACATTAATATATAAAAAAAACTTCTTTTATCATCAAACATTTTATTGTATAACATTCATCCTTACCTTTAAAAAAGCTCTTACGTAAGATCCTTACCAAGACGACAATGAGCCTCTATGTGTGCATTGAAGTATGAAAACCGTTCAAATACCTTTAATCTTGAAAAAGGAGATGTTTTTTGTTCGCTTTCCAGATGTTTTCACCCATTTTCCTGTCTATTATACGTTCTGCTTGGAGAATTAACCTCAGTCGAGCTTCAGTAATTTTTAATGTCAATCAAATTTTATCACAAAATATAGAGATAATATAATGAAAACCTTTAATTAATTTAAAACCACTCAACTAAACTATTCAAATTTATTCACATCAGTTATTCAAAATTTCTTTCACTAATATTCTGTTATAATAAACATTTATTCGAATATATTTATGACGGAACTGTACTTATGTATTTTCTCAACAATTGACTTCCCGCCAACAGACTTAGAAACATCTACTAAATTCTACCATAAACCGCGATGGTTTTTTGCTATCCAGTGGCGTAGTTAGATTCTTAATGATATAAAATTGGATTACGTGACTCATACATATAATACCTACGCCATTGTTTCATTCGAAATGAAATTCACTTCATAATTTCATTCCGCTGTATTCCCTAGGTGTGTATAAAATAGCATATTATTCCGGACATGGATAATATTTTAAAAAGCACATCGGAATCCGTCGACTCCCGTTTTTCAATTATTCATTTAATGAGGGGAGTTGGTGATTGTTGTATGGCGTAAAAAGGAAACGCCATTTTACAATCAACAATAGCGTGTTATTTTCCGTGATAAGTTTTATGCATATAAGATATCACAATTGGATGTTTCCTACCTAGTTTTCGAATCAAAAAGTGTGTTTATACAGGCAAATAAGTATAGAAATAGTCAAAAATTGTATGTTTATCGTCGAATCAAATGTAGTTTGATGGTTGTCCTCCATACATTAAGGTTATCTATGATGGTTGTCAATATTCACTTATCGCTATTCAAATAAAAGTTATAGTATAATTTTTCAATTATTTTTTCTTTCTTAATCTTTACTTTTAAAATCAATTTATTTTTCTATTTTCATTTTAATCTGTATAAAACTATTTTAAAAATAATGATTTCAATTCCAAGTTCATAACTACTAGCGCCATCTTTGACGTACTCGAGCAAATTGAACATAATTATCAATAGGTTTCTGTATTAGGTACGACTTATTTTGAACTCTTTATTTTTAACGTATAATCAAATATAGACTCTTGTATCAAATATTTTTATTATCGATCTACATTTGAGATAATAGAATGAACAAGGTATAAATTAAAGTAAATGAAGGTACTACCTTATAATTTTCAATTTAAAATTTGGCTCCATCTATGTGATAATAGCATTAATATACGTAATTCTATACAGATTTCTACTTTTTTAATTTCGCTCTTACTTTAGAAACCTGATCTAACCTAAATAAGAATTTTCACCACTTCTTTTTGTGCATGTTTTCTGTCTATATAACACTCTTCTTCTTCTAACTTCACGTGGCAATTATTCGCATTTTCGTTTTTTATTTTTTTCAGATTTACAGGGCAAGGCAAAAGACTGCGAGCAAATGTTATTGAAATGGATATTCATCCACCAGGTGAGTATGTATACCGGTTTTTAACCTATTCGGAAATGTCATTTTTCAAGTGACAACGAACGGGCTTCTTCTTTTCATTCTTTCATTAGCCTTGTACGATTCGAAAGTTGGCCAACATGTTTACTAACTCCTATTTTGGATTAGTGAGAGTAATAAGGATTCTCCCAACATTATTTTGATTTATTAATAATAAGTATTTGTTTGATCATTAAAGAATGAATGATAATAAAGATGTAGGTAAATAAAATCGTTTCATAGAATTCTATAGTACACAGAGTTCACTTTAATTTGTTTTTTTGTTCCTCAGTTTTTATTTGTAAGCTAAGCTTTTCTTAAACTAACACATTATATCTTTGGTTAATAATATTTTTGTAAAAATTAATCACATTTACCAGCGATGGTACCAAATACACAAATAATTTTGTTACAAACGTGTGTTATTGAATTCTATAACACACAGAATCCCATTTCAATTTTTTCTTTTGTAATAAATGATTTCAAAATAGGGAGGAAAATATCAAATTTTCTACTATATCTTAATTTTAAGAAACCTTGTGTAATATTTCGAGTCAAAAGGCGTTGTTGTTTGATTAAAAATATCACAACTGTCAGATTTTATATCATACCTTTCTGCAAGAGTTTACGTCATCACTTTTTTCGAGAAAATTGTATGTCACTCTTAGAATGCAAAGAAACACGAAAGAAATATATTAATTTTATAAAGAAGCTTTTATTTATTTACCATATATCACGTTTCCACTCGAAAAAAAAATGTATGTAGGTGTATCTCTTTTGAAAAGTTAATTTGTCTGTGTGATCGCGTTGTTGTCGGTTTGTACTGAAAGTCTATAAATACACAACAAAAACCGATAGCAGAAATATTGTTTGAGATAAGTTCCCGGAAAATGATTTATTACGACGTATAAATTACGTAATGCTTTACGGGTCATTAAGTCACTTTTTACCTACAACGTATCAATTTATTTAGCGACAAAGATAAAAATAGGAGTTTATAAATATATTTAAAGGTATATATTGAAGAAAGAACTGTTAGCATTCAGGAGTTTTTGTAGGTTAGTTTCTTCTTTGATCACATCGGTGTAGAAAACGACTTAGTTTTTGCTTTCAATTTATCTTTATGCGTTATAGTAAATACAAGGGTTAGTAAAAAAGTTAATTATTAAATTTTATTTATTAAAATCACGTGATGAGTTATTAGAATTTTAGATGATTCTAATATATACAAGGAGTTCCGTAAACAAAAAAAAATGAGTACAAGGGTCGGTAAAAAAGTTCTCTACAATGAGTACAAGGGTCAGTAAAAAAGTTACATAATTTTTTTTTCATAAAAGACTAAGCTTAATACGAAATATTTTCCTATTAATAATACAAGGTTTACTGAAAAAGTTCAATGAATTCGACGATATTTTCTAAAAAATGACGCTTAGTGAAAGTCGATATATTTTTGGAAAAAATAAGAAGTATACTATTATCATGAACAACGAGGGTCAGCGAAGAAGTTCTATAATTTTTTTACTTAAATACGAGGTTTAATAAAGAAGTTCGATTTTTTCCAATAACCAATACGAGCTTTATTAAAAAAATTCATCATTTCCTTTTATAATGAATACGAGGTCTAATATTTTTCTCTTATAAAATATACGAGGCTTAGTAGAAAAAGTCGATATTTTTTATCAAATATACGAGGTAGAGTAAAAAAATTGATAATTCTTCTTCTAATGAATACGAGGGTGAGTAAAAACGATATGGGAAATCGCCTCTATCAAATGTGCTCAATTTTATTGCGATTTTCATCTCATATTTAATGTTTTTTGTATGTTCAGGATTACCGGAAAGCAATCGAGTGGTTTTCAATCATTTGGACGTATCTACGCAGGTAATAGAGGCTCTAATTTCTGAAAATGCTATATTTAATCGAATTTTTTGTTTTGTTTTTGAACATTGAACAGGCTAACATCCAACACTCCAACGCTCTGACTTACGAATCGGATGACGAAATGTTGAACCGTACAAATAGATGTTCTACTCCCCATTACAACAGAGCAGATATTAAAGAACAATATTGTATCACGGAACGAGGACTAGGAGCCTTGGAAACGAAACAAAGCTTATTCGGTTGTCTATCGGTTCATCAAGGTTCGTGTTCTACAAGTACTTCGCTTCTTACCGCTTGCGTTAGGCAAAAAGTACCGTCAGATGAAAATCTTTACGATCTCTATAAGAGACATCCTTCGGAGTACGCGCCGTATCCGAGAAGAACCAAGTGAGTATTCGCCATCGATTCCATCTTTTCACCGTTCGAAAATGTTTTTGTTTGTCTGTGCGAACAAATGCCGACGAACCCGCCAATCGGCCCAGAACCCATTCTAGGTGTGGCCAAAAGCGTTGTCGCTGCCATCTAAGACGCCACCTTAGGCGTTGGTGCGTGGAGGAGGACGTTTAAACACCCGGGCAAACCCCACAACCTGTCTAACGACATCAAAGGGTTCGAGCCAAAGTTGTGGGGCATATCATGAACTAGCAACTCTTGTACATCATATATTTCGTTTGGATTTATTCCAGGTATCCGTGGGGTCCGGTAGTATCAGATATCTACCGCTACGACGAAGATCTAAAATCTTCTTACTTCCGAAGAAAACCCATAATCGATCCGAGTCGTTATACTTGGATGCCTTCAGACGACGAGTCTATACGAATGGAAAAACCCAAATCTATAATAGAAAACGGCCACGATCGTGTTTCGAATTCATCTTCCGGCACTTTACCGGGGTGAATAATACAAAATGAATTTTCGATAATATTTTTTTTACGCCGGTTTTCGTTTTAGAAAGAAACACGTTAGTTTCGCTAGATCCCACACTTTAGCTTCATTCGACAACGCCATATCAACGCTCAGCTGTTCAACTGGACACTTGAATAAAATAACAAACAGCCAAGAAAGATTATTGGACGTTAGGAAACCCGAATTACAGCCTATCATTACTAAACAACCTGAACAAGAAATTTATTGTGGTAAAATTTATTCGGTATATAAAATTTTCGTTTCACCTTGTATAATATCGGTTTTTTAGATAAAATCAAACGGGTACCAATGAAAACGCAAGCTACGCAAACCGAAGTGGGTCTTGGTAGAAAACCCATACCGCCGCATATCAATTTAAGCCCTAGAACAATGCAGAAGGTAAATTAATCGGTTGATTTAGCGTTTTCGACGTCGCCTAATCCATTTATCTAGCTACGGGGGTGGTTCAAATGTAAGTTTCGTCTGCGACCGTTGCAAGAGACGCGCGCAAACTTGCTTCGTCGGTCTTTCAAAATGAGTTTTTCCCGTTTGTATTCGAACCACCCTCGTACTATGCGGGTAGATACGGTAGTAACTAATTTTTATAGGTTAAGATGGTTTCTCAAGGGGCTCAAACGAACGGTCTTGCGAACAACGGTCGTAAGCTGATAAAATCGTATTCGGAAGCGGGAAGTAAGTTCGGTATATCGCCAATTAACGGCGAAGTTCATCATTTCGAATCAATTCCGGATCACGATCCTTTACAACGCACCCAATCCGACGAACCGCCTAGATCTCCTTTCGTAGTTGAGAAACCGAGTACGTTCGCCGCCCCCGAGCGCACTATACCGACGATCGATAGCGAAACATCGTCTCTAACCAAATCCGATCACGAATCTGAGGATTCTACGGAATGTAAGAAGGAAATCATGATTGATTTCAAGGTTTGTACTTGTGAATATTTTGTTACTAACTAAAAATTATCTAATTTATATTTTTTTTACACTATATCTTATTGCTATTGATAGCGATTCGAATTTTCGTTATTTAAATATCCAAAATATCGTTTGCTTAAGAGATTTTCGTATCGAAAACCAAATTTGATTGCGAGGAACGTAACCGCGATGTTTAAAAGCAAAAAATCCCTTTGAAATCAAACTATACCGTACATCTTTTCAAGTATAATATTTGAATAACTTTTTATCGATTTTTTAAAAATATTTCCCAAAAAAAAATAGATTTTAAGTAACACAATTTTTTTACATAATCAGTTAAGAACGAAAACCATTTTTTTCCGTTTTTAATAAAAGTTTGACATTATAAACTTTTTTTTACGTCAAACGAACACCCTGTAAACAAAAATTAATTTTGATTATAAATTAAATCGACATTGCATATCGAAATAAAATCATGTCCAATTCACCCTAATGATAATAATATAAATAAAAACCGGCAACGTCGTTCGAATATGCGTTCGTTGACGTACATCAAATGCAAGGTTGATAGAGAATAGGTTGCCCGATAACGTGGATGCAACGACGATAGGTCGAAGACGTTACGTCACTTGTTGGAAATGATGCGAAGAAGAAACGGTGTTTACGTTCGATTTGTCATTAACTCTTGCTCTGTATCCGCTGTTTTGATCGATTTTTTTATCCTAAAGTAGTGTTTAGTTAATATAATTAAATTTTGAAATCAACAGATGACGTCACGCGTAAAAGCGGACAAGTTATCGGGCAACCTATCTTTTATCAACCTTGTATAAAATGTATCAATAGATGATTCAAGGTCGCTTCTATTAAGGCGTTTTTTCGCGAATTCTATGTATGTGATTGTTTTTTACGACAACCATCAAAAGACTTTCAAATAAATCCTTAAACCACGGATTGACATCTGATGTAATAGGAGCGTTCTGTTGAATGATAATAAATATATAATTAATTAGGAGTGTTCGTTTGGTATGGATTAAATTGATTGTATTAGGATCTCAAATAAAATCGCGCTGCTTTTGAGGTTATTCTATTAAAATTTTTTTTATTCAGCCACATCTGTCTCCCACTAAAGAGAAATCGTCTAAAAGAACTTTGATGAAAGCTTTATCTGATGGAGAGATTCTTTTGGAACAAAGAAGAGTTAGAATTTCAGACGACTGTGTTGTCCCAGAAAAACCTCTACATTCTTTAAGCCACGAATACGTTTATAATAACGACGAAGAAGATAGAACGTTCAGTCCACATTTTCAAACGACTCCGATTCAAAACGAAGGTAATTTTTGCACTCTGAATATTAACTTCGTTTATTCATAACACGATGTTTTAGACGCTTTCAAACTTCTCGACGACAACCCGTATCCTTCTATGGGTAATAGAATATACGAACAAGAATCTATAGAAGAAGATTTCCACGAAAACTTGATCTACAATAAATCCTATTTAAATAATCACGAGTACAACGGAGAACAACACATCAACATGGAGAACTGGTTGAAAGATGATTCAATAGTTCCTTCTATAAGTTTTTTACCACATGCTAAGCTATCTCCGTTCACTTCAAACGATTCCCTCGCCAACGATACCAGGTAAACGAAACGTATTCCGAATTTCGCAACTTCGTCACGTTTTATTTTCCAGGGATCAATCCGATGGAATTTGGAACGAATCTCAAGCTACTGTACTCCAAGTAGACTCCGGAACGGAAAACGGAACGGTTCTGAGTAGTTCGGAATTTAATTCAGCCACATCGCCGATAGCGTTAACTCCATCTTCGAAAAGAAAACATCTACTGATGCTTCAACACCAACAAAGATCTTCCATGGATACCGAAATCCTCGACGAAGAAACTGTGGACCAAAACGTTGCGTTTTCGAGGAAGGTTTCCGTTGTTAAAAACGCGGAAAATCCCGTTACGTCGCACCAGAGACAATATTTATTTGTGGAAAACGCGGTTAGTACGAGGAAGAAACTTACGCCGGAAACTCCTGCCGGATCTCCACTTCCTGCAATTGTTCCCAATCTTGTACTATCCAGAACTGATTCTTGTAGAACAAATACTGATATATCGGAAAGTACTACTACTGATGACTATATCACTGCCAATTCCGGTACCGATAGTTCAAGGAAAAGTGGTTCAGTCAAGGTATTTACTAAATATTTTCTTTTTAACCTAACCTAACCAAAAATTATCTTGATTTTAGGTCCTTTCGATATATTTCGGTCTTTATTTTGATATTCATGATGTAAAATCTAATTTTCAGTTAGAAAGGACCTAAAATCAAGATAATTTAGCAAGAAATAATAAGTTTCAAATCGGAAAATAGTAATCGAAAATGGGGAAATGAAATTTTAACATTCAAAATCATGGAATGTATCGATTGTTACCGATTTTAAGATAAACACTCTTTTAGTTGTCAGTTGTCACATTTATTGAGGCATTTTCTCGCGAGTTGTAAAAATAAACGATATATACAGTTTTCACTTTTTTTTCACCTATTTTTCTACGAATTTTAAACTTGAACGGCATTGTTAGATGTAAATGTCATTTCTATTCAGGCGTTTTATCGCGAATTTGGAAATTGCACATTTTTAGATGGAAATATCACTTCTATTTAGGCATTTTTTCGCGAATTTTAAATATGAAATTTTAATTTGAAATTTACTTGCGAATTCTGAAAATAATCGACATTTTTGGTTGTCAGTTGTCGGTGTTTTCTAACGAATTCATGTCACCAATTAATAATATAAATGACATTTTCAGTTGTCGTTTCTATTAAGGCGTTTTTTCGCGAATTCTATATGTGTACACGACATTTTAACGTCAGTGTATTCCAGCATTTCCTTGTAAATTTAACTTTCATTCCGTCGTGTCCTGGCGAATACTAAGGTTGAACATTTTTACACGTCAATGTCACTATTATTTAGGCATTTTTTCGCGAATTTTAGATATGACATTGGGTCTCTTTTATTTAGTAATTTTCTGGCGAATTTAGACGTTGAATGACATTTTTAGATGTAAAATTTCACTTCTATTAAAGCGTTTTTTCGCGAATTTTAGATTTGACATTTTAAGTTGTCATTTGTCAATTTTCATTGACATTTTGCATTTGTCGCTTCTCTGTCCACCCTCCATAGCTTCTATTAAGGCATTTTTTCGCGAATTCTATGTATGTATACGACATTTGTCAATTGTCTTTTTTCACCAATACGTGCATCGTGTACTGAAATTTTCATTTCTGGCAAATTTGGTGCGGAAACTTCTAACGTTTTGATTATTTTTCATATAATTACGATGACACGAAACGGATAATTTCAAATGTCGTTTTATTTACGAAGGGAAACGGCTTGTACAATAACCTCCAACCAGCATACGTAACAGACGGTTCGAGCTTGGATAGCGCTCGAGGCGTAGAATTGTTAGGCGACGATATGGTAGTCCCACGCTTTTCACCATCGCCACCGCCTCCCGTTCCATCGACGGGAGACTCCTCCCGTAGTCTCTGCAATACTCCAGTGCCTCACACTCGCACCGGCCGATCGACTCCGTCCGAGGACAGCAGCTCCTCTTGTGGAAGTTACAGTGTGGGATCTACACCGGATTTGTTGGATAGATTTACGGAAACAGTGCCTTCAAGAAATAAAAAAGTCTGCTCCCATAACGCCTCTGACGATGAACAAAGTGTCAGGTATTCGTCGTCCGGGTATTATGAGTCACCCATGGAAGATGAGTAAGTTTTTTTTTATATTCGATTCGAATGATAGAATCACGTTGTTGGTTTCGCTTCCAGTACCACCTGGACGTCTCCGAAAAATAAGGCTCGTCGTTGCAAAGACTTCACTTTAGATTTATCGAACAATCCCAAGTCATATCTAGAAACATACTCCATTTTAAGCAGTAAATCAAACAAAAGAAACATTAAAGCTTCACCTTCGGGGGAAAAATCGAAACGATCGAAATCGAGAATGAAGAGTCCGATGCAAGGTAGCAGAAAGAGCACCCAGCTCAAAAAACAAGCTCATATCGTAGAGAAAGAAAATAAAGCGACCTCAGACGAATCCAGTTGCGATCTTGGCGTCAAACATTTGAGCAATCAGAGTTCCCCGAGACGAGGGAAGAAAATTAAAGAGAATAATAAGAAGAAAGGGTTGCCGAGATCTCCGGTCAATCAAAGAACCAATGCGGATAAGAAAGCCTCCAGTTTACCAGGAAGTTTATCGAGGAAGAAATCCTCGAAGCAATCACAAAGTAACACTTTGATTTCGGAAAATGATAAAAACCCGAAGAAGAGGTGATATTGTTAAATTGTTTTTTTTTTCTATTTTCATTTGGTGGAATAAATTGTATTATTTTTAGTTCGTCTTTAACTCGCCATGGTTCGAAGGTGGTTGAAGATTCTACTAAACTCAAAGCTCTGAGCGCGGAATCATTAAGATCTGTTAGTCCCGGTACGTACAATCCCAATAAAAATAACAATTATTCGTTTTAAAGCAAGCCGGTACTGTTAAATTTGAAAATATCGTGAAATCCAGCAATAATCGACATTTTCACTTGTCAGTTGTCACTTGGATTCAGGCGTTTTCTCACGAATTCTAAAGATGACATTTTCACTTGTCAGTTGTCACTTGGATTCAGGCGTTTTCTCACGAATTCTAAGCATGACATTTTCATTTGTCAGTTGTCACTTGGATTCAGGCGTTTTTCGAGAATTCCACATATAAATGACCTTTTCACATTTCAATTATCATTTTTATTTAGGCGTTTTCTCGCGAATTCTGAAGATAATCGATATTTTCACTCGTCTGTCGGACGTTTTCCCGAGAATTTTATAAATAAACAAAATTTTTAGTTGTCAGTTGACATTTGATTTCAGGCATTTTCTCGCGAATTTTAAAGATAATCGACATCCTCCGTTGTCACTCCTATTCAAGTATTTTTTCGCGGATTTTATAGAAAAAATTGATTTTAGTTGCCAATTGTCACTTTTTAAGGCGTTTTCTCGCGTATTCTAAAGATTATTGATATTTTCGATCGTCTGTGAGACATTTTCCTGAGAATTTTGTATATAAACAATTTTTTAGATGTCAATGACATTTGATTCAAGGCATTTTTTCGCGAAATTTAAAGATAAACGATCTTCTCCGTTATCACTTTTGTTCGGGTGTTTTTTCGCGACTGCTATAGACATTTTTAGTTGTCACTTCTCATTACTATTAGGACTTTTTCTCGAGGAATTTCACAAACGTGAGTTTTTACTTTTATTTAGTCGTTTTCTCGCGAACCGTGATTGTAACTTATGTCCAGGCGTTTTTTCGCGATTTATATAGATGGACGACATTTATTCCATCGTTTTTAGGTAGCGACAGCGTTTTTTACAGTGATCCCAGTAGTCAAACTGTCGATCATCAAGTTCACTGTTTACATTGTGGAAAAGAAGTTGATATAGTGACAACAGACGATCCAGACAAAAGTATATCGAGTTTGGAAAACCCCGAGGAGATCGTACAACCTCCAGCGGGGTTTGAGGATTCCCCCAGAATCAAAACCAGCGGTAGATTATTCAAAAAGTTGGAAAGAAGAATTAGATCAGAGGAAAGAAATTATTTGGAAAACAAGAAGAATCGTTATAAGTCCGATGTTAGGGCAAAGGTGATTTTGGATTTGGTTCACAGATTTTTTCAAGTTTAGTTATAATTTTTTTTAGTCTGAAGAACGAGGTAATAATTTGAAAAACAAATTAAGACCAATGGCAAAATCGACGAATAATAGTCAAGAGCAGTTGAAAGCAGCGGATTCCAGTCCGAGTGTTTTGCCAGGAGCACCCGAAAATGAGGATGATGTAGGTATTTACGACGTGCCTTATAAAGAAGGCTGTTGGATACATATTGACGAAAGAGAAGAAGTTATAGCTAGGACGTCGTGTTCAAGTCCAAGTGGTAAGTTCAAAATTTACAATTTCTTTCTATTTTCATAAAATATCAATATCAATACAAAGTAATTTTATTTGAATATTTTTTCAGTATAAATCTGGCAACAGCGCGCTTCTATAATATGTCAGTTATTTTAAATCAAAGCAAAACTGCTAAGTTCAAATTGATTGTTAATAAAATGAAAAGAATTTCACACTAATATAAAAGAATTATAAAAGTAATTTGTAATAATCTCTTCAGAATAAATTTATTTTATACCAACAGATAAGAAATATTAGACTCCTAATAACTTCAAGCTGTTGCTGAATATTTTGTGAGAAAATCATGGTTTACACAATTTACTTAAAATAAGTTGAACGTATCATAAAAAGATCATAAAAACTGAATTAGTATAAAAGCATTTAGTACAATTTTCGATGCCTATATTAGAATACGAAAATACTTTAAATACGTACAAAAAATAATACAAACTGTGATTTCCAAGTAGAAGTACAGATGCTTGCTAATGAAAATATAGCTGATAAATATATGTTGCCTATATTTACAAATTCTCTTGAATTTTCTCAGAAGTTATTTGTTATAAACAAAATATCACTAGTTCAAATGAAAACAGCAAAACTTAACCTAAAAATGCAAAGATAAATATTACTTACAACTTTGTTTTGTTTCCACATTACACACACACATAGTTGTCTATATTTTTCACACTAAACACCCACGTAATTGTTTATATTTGTCACAAAAATGGTATTGAATAAAAGAATTAAACAAGTTATATCTAAAGTTAACCAAAATGGCCGTTTAACCATGTCTTTGAACCTCAGTGTCTGATATTAACACCATCTCCGCTTTGAACTACAGACTTCTAACAGGAAACTGTAATATGAGTACCACAGAACGTTTATAGAGATGTGAGTGTCTACTTGCACTCCAATCAGTTCGAAAATAACAATTTCCCAAGTTAAATTTTAATGGTTACCATCTCTATAGAATAGAAATTAATTTTATCAATTATTATGAATTCTTGAGCCGCAAATATTGAATTATCGACATATTTTTATACTGTTCAAAATGATATATTGAGAGGAAGTAAATCTAACTCAGATATACTTCTGCAGACAAACCAAGTTCTCGTAGAGATTCGATTTCGAGTACTGAGTCTGAGCAGGAATTTCGCAAGAGGTTCCAAGCGGTTACACATCGAATGGTTCATCGAAAATCTTGTTTAGAAATGTATAAGAGACAAACGAAAAAAACGTTTGGTAAGTTTGAATTTAAGCACGAATAATTTAGATATCGTGACGTGATATTTAAAACGGGTATAGATATTATTTTAGATGAGCTTTTCGAATCTATATTTAATAATTTGAGTCTTCGGCGAGTTAAAAATATTGTTAGAAATCTTAGCGTACCCGGTCGGATTCCGTTTGTATTATTAATGTAACGTCGTTTCTCGTTGCATACCATCGCGCGTGCTATTTTCGGACTATTCTCTTTAGACGCTAATTTGATAATTCGAAATGTTGGGTGAGTAATAATTTTGTTTTTATATATTTGGTTTGATTTTTTTCGAGTTTAAATATTTTTAAATTTGTAGCATTACAGAAATCTTTAACTGATGCTAATCCCGATTTATTTCCCGACGAAATAAAATCTGTTGACTTGAAAATAAAATTAGAAGAAATATTGAAGATAATGTTGTTAGTTTGGTGTAGAAAAAAACAGGCGTTACAGGGTTCGTTCAAAAGTTGAATATTTAAAACTAATCTTCAAAATATGTGTTTTAATACAAAACCTACTAACATTATTTTCTTTTTCGTCCTTTTTGGTAATATTCAAACTACTGATTAACTTTTACACCTTCTATATTCATATGTCAAACATTCATAATTATCTAATTTCTGACCCTGTTACATTCATAGAGTCAATATTAAAGATAGAGAGAGAGTGAAGTATGACAGCTTGTTCAACTGCTGTATTCTGATTGGATCGCCGTGACTTCGAAGTTGAGAGTGGTGGGAAAGTTAAAGGAGAAGAATAGAAAGAAATAATTTTAATTGTTTTTTCTTTCCTATAAAAGACTTAATACTAATTATGATTATGTCGCTGATTTATCTTATTGCGCCTCGGTTTGTGTTAAAATCATTTGGACTAAAAATGGCTATTGAGAATGAAAGTAGAACAGCATGCATACAATATGGCGGCTTGACGAAAACGTTATATTTTGAATCAATATTTGGATTCAATTGGAATAAATTTTTAAAATATAGATTCCTGTAAATAAATTAATAAAATTCATTGTACTTTCATTATAACTTAAGATGCGGTATGTGAAAAGTGTTTTTTGAAATTTTGTTGAAAGCCTGCTCGGTCTCTTAAACACGTGACCAATGACGTCGAGCGATTAATCGATTTAGTTTACAAGGGGTGTTCTAATCGTTCCGTACGTTATTTTTCAAAATAGTCAGTTTGTGAATTTAAACACGTTGACTGCCAAGGCAATTTTCAGAATTTTATTCAATCGCATTAAATTATTAAAAATACTAATTTAAATATAAAGTTATCACTGAAAGGTATAGAAAATGTGGACATGTAGTTGTTGATAGCACATTTTATTGTTGTAATTTCAGATTGTGACAAAAAAGTAGTGGTTCATAGAGAATCCGGTGAATTCGGTTTTCGCATCCACGGCTCGAAGCCCGTGGTAGTTTCAGCAATCGAACCAGGTACACCAGCCGAAACGTGCGGTTTAGAAGTTGGGGATATTGTGCTTTCCGTGAACGGCGTAAGCGTTTTGGACAAAAACCATTCGGAAATTGTCAAAATGGCGCACGCGGGAAGCGATACTTTGAAAATGGAGGTAAACATTTTATACCAATATCTCGACATGTTGTGATATAAAAACTCCACCTCTTCTGGCTGATGATGACATTGTTCGATTGATGAAAGAAGGTGTTCTGATTATTATTTTTAGGTTGCAAGAACATGTTATGCTTTATGTCCTCAAAAAGAAGAAGATAATTCGACGATCTTACATAGTGGTTACCTTTGGAAACTGAGCGGTTACGCTAGTGGCACTTCCACCAACAAATGGATGAGAAGATGGTTCTGTTTGAAACAAAATGGTTGTTTATATTGCTACAAAACGGACGTTGTAAGTACCAGTAGATGTAGGAATATAACAAAATCGAATGCTTTTTCTGGATCAATATATGTTATAGATACCTGTAGTGATTATTCTTTTATTGTTTTCCGTATTAGGATGTACACCCTGTAGATGTGACGATGTTGCACGACCAAGTAATCCAAATAGTAGATGATGAAGAGAATTTTTCCAAGTCGCACGTATTCGTTGTTCAAAAACAAGATGGCGTTCCTTTATATTTAGCAGCGGAGTCTCGTTGTACTCAAGAAAAATGGGTGGAAGAAATGAACAAATTGATGATAGATAATAAACAACTTTTGGATGGTTATTTAGAAAGAACGAAAAGTAATTTGTCGTTACCTCCTGGTGCTATTAAAGATCCGGAATGTTTTGGATATTTAGTTAAATTGGGAACACAATGGAAGAGTTGGAGCAGGAGATATTGTATTTTGAAAGAGGCATGTTTGTATTTTTATCAAGATGCAAACGCCAAAAATGCGTTCGGTGAGAATTTAAACCGTTTAATCGCACTAGAAAATCATTTTTCTTTTTTTTCTCTTTAGGAGTGGCTTATTTACATGGTTATAGAGTACAACTATATTTATCAGGATCAAAAAAACATGCCTTTGAATTAGTACCCTCGGATAGCAGTAAAAAACATTATTATTTCCATACGGACTCGGAAACAGACAAAAAACGGTAAGTTGTACCACCCTCATACATATAAATATTTATAGGGTCGATAAGTTAACCTCAATTTTTTAGGTGGATAGCGGCATTAGAATATTCAATAGATCAATGGATGAAACTTTAATGGCTAAAAATTATATATATATATATTGTGAAATATTTTACTTACGTGAAATAAAAAGACATACAATGACCACACCAAAGAATTTGTATTATAAGAACATTAGCATTTTATTTATAAATAAAATATTTATTTGTATCTTCTTCTTTTTTTCCCGATATGTAGAGAGCGTTCAATTACATAACAGTGAAAAATATAATTTAGTTCTGTGGTAACAGTTCGTTGTTCGAGAACGACATCGATTTCGTTCATTATCAACCATAGAGTTAACATTAAAGATAAAGAAATCGTTATTATACTGTACCAATGGAAGTGTAGGAAGAATATCTTCTTACCACTATATATCTGTTTTTAAACGCTATTAAAATTAAAACTCATTCTCTTTCCCTGGCGTTTTCACAACTTGAAAGTTCGATTCAATCAGAATAGAAATAAGAGTGTTATACCGACGTTCCTTCTCTTTCTTTCAACAGTTCGGGCCAGCTCGCTCTTTCTATATTTAAAATTGTAACTTTATTACAATTAATGTTACAGAGTTTTAAATTCACTGGATTGTTGCACTAAAAATTTAAATACTCTTAAATGAAGATTTTATTTTAATGTCAAATTCTTTATTGAACTATTTACAAGAGACACTTTTATATCCCATTGACACTTGACACTTTTTAGTTTTTCAGCTGACATATCTAACTGGTTATTTATCTCGTTCTTTCTACAGGGTTCTAAGAGTACTGACATTATTTTGCGTGCAGTTAACTTCGCCGATATTCGCTTCAATATTAATTGTCATTTTTCATCGTTCTAGACTGATTATTAATTAATTATCGTATCATGGCACAATTAACTACGAACTGATTTGGAATATTTTGACCCATGAACAAAACTCTGTTCTATGGTATAAAACAATAAGCAATTTGCTGTCAAATAATTCTTAGCTTGAATATTGATATACCTCTTAATAAACACAATTTCGTGAATATAGTACGAACATTTGATTCTCATAATTATAATCATGATAAATAATTGCCAGTTGCTCCAAATAACTAATTATATTATTTATTAGTTAGGATTATATACTTTACCTCTACGTAATTTAATATTCTATGAAAATAACAGCTGCAGTTGGTGAGTAGTACGTAAAATTAAAAATGTTTCTATAGATGTCGCAGTGTTCTGCAAGCTCGAATTTGAAGTATTAACGGAAATTTTGTGTTAAGATTTAAATAATTAATCTGTATTAAAAAAAATAAAAAATTAAGAATATCATGACTTCGTCTATGCAATCAAATAAATCAGCAATAACTTTAAAAGGATCAGCCGCAATAGTTTGTGATTATTTAAGTAAGTGAAAAAATAAAGGTAATTCGAGGTTATGTATCCGTTTTTTGTTGTTGTAGATTATGGTATAAATTCCATATTATACCAACGAGGAATATATCCTCCCGAATCTTTTAAGAACGATGAAAATTATGGATTAACGCTGCTGATGACTACAGATGATAAAATTAAGAATTTCTTACATACAACTTTGGAACAATTAAAAGGTTTGTAAAACGATTTAAATAATTATATTTTTAAGAGAATTACTTATATCTTTTATGATTTCACAATTCTTATTGTTTGTAACTCATATTTTTGTATTTTTTCAGGTTGGTTAGTTGATCGAACTGTAAACAAAGTGGCCCTAGTTATTACTAACGTAAAAACGATGGAAGTGATGGAACGATGGGATTTTACAGTTGAATATGAAGAAGACACGTTAGAAAACCCCGATAAAGTATCCGAAAAACCTCTGAATCAAATAAAAAATGAAATACGGGATGTTCTTAAACAAATAGCATCGTCAGTTTCGTACTTACCCCTTTTAGATTGTTTATGTAGCTTTGATATCCAAATATATACCAAATCGGATGTGGAATTACCTAAAGAATGGGCCGAAGCGGAACCTGCTAATATTAAGAATGCCCAAAGTGTACAAATGAGAGCGTTTTCTACAAATATTCATAGAATGGAAACTCATGTGATTTATACAAATGTGAATTAGTTTAACTGAGTTTTTAAGTGTTTTTATTAATTATATCATGTGACTCTCTTTTTAAGTAGCTAAATTTTAAAAATAATTTTTTCTGTCGCTCATAATCCATAAAACCATGATTAAACATTTTTTTTGAAACGTGTTCTATTTCCATAATAAATTATGGTGTCTTGTGGGGGTTTCATGGTAAGCTCTGGAACCATTTATGAACACCTTTAACTATCATAACATCATAACGTAGCTGATTGCAATTGAACTCAGGTGCAATTTTATTTACATGACTTTCAAAACTAATGACTCTGTGTTAATAGCACATTTTGATATTTTTTTGAGTTGACTATAAATTCATCTTTCAAAACTTGCAATCCTAGTATCTGGATTTTCCTACATTGTTCTAAAAAGCACAGAGGCGTACTCAGTATTTTTAACTCTTACATGTACCTAGATTTTATACATTGTTTCGAAAAGGATCGAGGCGTACTCAGTATTTTGTTCTTTCCTTCAGCTTATTAATCGCTTTAGTACCTCACTGTCTCATTATCGAATCGCACATTCCCGTTTGTCAAATTCACTTCAAATTAGAACTTATAATAGATAACGAGCTCAAAATGGCGTCATGTCATTTATCTATAAATTCGAGATTAAAAATAGAGAGAGTAAAGTATGGGAGCTTGTTTGAGTGAGCAAGAATATCGCTATCTCTCTCTACTTTACTTTGATTGGATTGCCATGTCGTCGAAGTTTCCAGTGTTGGAAATATCAAACAGATGCTCTTTCTCTTTCTTCCAATAGTACAATAATTCTACTGTCTCTCTTTAATATGAATTCGATGCATTTAACTTGATTTATAGTGACGTAATCATTAGAAATCCATCCCTTTTCATTGTTCTATTTTTTTAAATGAAACATTTTCATTTTTTTAAACTTTTATTGTCACTGGATACATTTTATAATTAAATAATATTCTCACTATACATTTTGGAGTTTTGTTATAAGAATTTCTTAAAAAATTAGTATATATAAGTATATACTGAGTGATATAAAAGTCAAGCTCAAACAGTTTGGTAAATACATTTTATTTCATAAAAAATTCTTATATAAAAAAAGTTTTTATATGAAATTTCGGGACCTAACTTTCAACCACCAACACATAGACGTACAGAAATATTTGAAACATTATTATATTAAAAGTTTTATTAAAAAAAAAGTTGGTAAGGAGAATAGTGTATAAATTACTTTCTGGGTACGTCTATGTTTTGAAATACTGTTTAAACAACATTTACATCTTAGTATTTTTTATAAATTAGATCTATGGTTATACATAGCAAAATTATTGTTTATCTTGTTTTATCACATCTAGTTTTCCTTAAGACAGAAAACTCGTAAAAATAAGATAACAAAATCTAAAACTTTCACATAGAGATGAGATTCTTCAATTGCAATAGAGTTTGAATCATTTGGGTTGCATACATGAAGCAGATAATGAAAAAAAATATAACACATTCAGGGTCATGCCGGTTCTGTCCGTTTTGTACTCCTAGAGGGGGACGTGGTAGACCAGTAATGAAGATTTTTAGACTTTCATGTTATTATTAATTATTCGGCAGGTTTGTTGTTAATGAATCTATACCATTATTTTGATTGAATTAGTTCTCCATGATCCAAAGGTAAAAACTGTCATCGGGATGCAGAAGAAAAGCACCCAACAGGGAAAAACCGCTTCAATAAAATTTTACCCGAAACTATTTGATTTTCTATTTACTTTGAGTTATTTTTTGCTGAATGCCACAATTTTCACAAGATTTTTATAACTGTAGACTTTATCTTTGCTACTAGAACATACCTGTATATGTATATGAGTAAAATATACATTTATTGATTTTAAATAATCAGTTTTCTATCAATCTTATAGGAAATATCAAATTTCAGTTTATCTATAAGAAACATTTTGGTGTCTACTATGTTTGTAATAATATACCGCGTTATTCATTTTGCTACAAAAAATTGTGACAATTCTAAAATGAATTATTGATATAAAACAAAGATTTCAAATTTCTAGTAATTGTATACAATTCATACATGCGAATTAAATATAAATTTGAATATTTAGTTTGAGGTTTTAAAAATTTTTTGACTAACCTTCCTACTATACTTCGATTAACCTTACTTTTACTAAAAAAATAGGCAATGTTTGATGAAGTAGGATGTACTTGATTATAATTTAACAACTGTTATATTGAAATAACAATATGAACAAAAGTAAATAGCTGTGTTCGGTGTATTAAATAATTTTTAATTATAAAAACCGATCCGATGTCGGATCGTCGTGCTCTTAGCCATTTCCAGTTTAAAAATGATCTATCATTTGATTCGTTATTAATAGATGGCGTTCTACACGTTCTATTTATTATTTATATCATTCACATGAAATTTTTATTTTAATTCTAACTTTTAATAACAATGAGGAGAATTGAATTTATAACAATATAAAGATGTGAGAAGAAAAATTTTCTGTATATTTTATTTCTCGAAATATCAATGTCTTACAAGATTTTGCAGCAAAAAATAGTTATTAATTATAATAAATAACGTTATCATAGTTTCACATTAATTACATTACATCATTCTTAATAATAAGGAATTTTACTTAGGGATTTTGCAGTTAAGCGTTAAGAAGGGTGAAATACTTTTTATATTATTACAATATTGCTAGTGGGTTTATATAAATTTTATAAGCACAATAAAAAAACTTATCAATAACACGACAAATAGCCGTAACAAGTCGAATTCGAGAAAACAAACCAAATAAAAATTAAAACAGTGAGGCTATTTATCGCTATCACATATCTCGAGTATCCTAAGATGCAAAATTATATACAAGAATCCATAAAGAAAAGAGTAAACTGCTATATACACAGAGAATTTTTCGTATGAAAGAATTTTTGAAAATATCCCGTGATCCGATTTTGAATCAAGTTTACAAGCAAGTGAAATTGCAAAAATCAAAATGACAAAATCATCCGAACCTGGATAGAGAACTGTGTAATATATAGAGAAGGAGTCCAGTAGCATATTTTAGAATTAATTATCTTTGGGCATCTTCTTATCCATAATTAATATATAAAAAAGAAGAAAAACAATATGTCGTTAGTTGTTTATATTTATTATAAAAAGAAATTTGGGGAAATTGTCTTATTGATTTTAAATAACAACAAGAGTATTGGTCACTATAAAAAACATATTATTATGGTATGTAAAATTTATTTTTTCGGATGTGTAATTTTCATTTACAATACAAATTGTTTGTTATGTGTGAATGAAATTAATAATCTATGTAGATTTTTCAAATTTATTACTTTGCCCGATCCTTAAAGTGAGTTTAAAATTGTGCAATAACGTGAATTATTTATGACAGTTTTTCAGTTAGGTCGAATTTATATTGTAATTATAGCAGTTTACTCTTGACGTAATGTCTGATATTTTTCTATTGCATTGAGTATATAGTACAATCTAAAAAATATAACTAGAGCCACAGTTAATTTAGAAGAAAAATAGGTTATGTGAAATCTGTTTGAATTTGAATTGAATTCTTTTCTTTTCAAAATATTAGTGATTAAAGATCAATCATTGTCTCGAGTATTTGAATTGTTCGATATAAGTTTCTGCTATTTAGTTATCTTCTTCAGAGAATAGTGTTTTGTTTTGAAATTTATATGTAATCTACATTACAATATGTAATCTACGGAATGTCCAAAAACTCTAACTCCAACGAAAAATTGACATTTTTAGTATTTTTTCCTTTTTTTTCCGTACTTAAGATAAAAATGAGTTTGAAAACCAAAATCTTCACATTTTCTTGTTCAGTTAAAAAATAATAAAACCATAAATTTTCCCATTTGTCTTTGAAAACTTTTTTTTCAGAAAGTACACACAAAAATGAATAATTTGTAAAGAAAGTCCATTTAATATCATAATTTAAACGATTTATATGAATTTTAATAAATTTTTTAGGTCGGATCAAGTTAATATTACTTAATAGGACGTAATTGTTCGATAATTTGTAAAAAATGTTCAAATTATGGTATTGAATTGATTTTTCTTTAAAATGTTCGTTTTTGTATGTACTTTTTGACAAAAACATACGAAAATCTTCAAAAACATTCTTTAAGTACAGTTTTCTAGACAAATCGGGGAATTTATGGTTTTTGAATTATTCATTTCCCAAAAAAGTGTTGAAATTTTTGTTAACTCAACTCTCATTCTTATTTTGAATGTGCTATATAACTGGGCTATAAATTTATACCATTTATTGACTGTACTAAATTTTCTACACCAATTACACTTATATGTTGTGCCTAAATACTGACAATAAATATAAATATATCATTTTTTTGAGTATTTACATCATCATTACGAGAAAAGTCAATAAAAACTAACTCTTCTTCTTTTTTATTTTCAAATATTACACGAACTTACAAAGAAATGTTCCGTTGACTAATTTTCCGGTACTAATGCAAAACATCTTTGGTATTTGTTTTCATTTTGTCAGAGGTATACTCTGTAACCTCCTGGTTCGTATTCAAGGTCGTTGTTTCCACCTTCGTTTCTTCTTTTCCACATTTTTCCTCGGAGGTTCCATCAATTGAAATCCTACAAAAAACAAAAATTAAATATATTCAAATATCCATATGTCAGATGTCATTAAAATTTATACCGGTCCATTGAGTGACGTAATTGAAATATAGAACATTTCCCGAGAAGCAGACAAAAGCTATTACCTCGAAATACAGGGTGTTACGTCGATATTGTACAGTAAAAGTTGATGAATTTGATATTTTCACAGTACATTTTGCATCGAAGGTTTTTTTCTCAATGGAACTTGATGAGAAGCTAAGATATAATAAACAGGGGCGTACTAAAATATTTCTCCATTTATAAATGTTGTTAGATTCGTTTAAATATTTGAATTTAATAATATATACAGTAGGAAGTTGAAAATGTGGGACGAATTTTAGTTATAATTTTAAATATATCAAATTATTTTTTTTTCACTACTATACAACATTGTTTCAAGTGGCATATATTAAAAAAAATTAACGTTAGTTTATTATTTACATACGAGGGGTGTTAGAAAAGTAATCTGATTAGCAACAATGCGGACGATCTAACGTGTCTACAGGGTAGTATTGAATAGATTTGTTTATATTAATGGTATTAAAATTAGTTTCGTTACTTTTCTAGCACACTCCGTAGTTTTAAAGTTCAGATCAGTACTTCTAGATATGCGATAATTGAATTTTGGTGGAAGTTTTTGGTAATGTAACTAACAACCAGTGAGATATTTTTATATTTTGTTTGGTATATAAAATGAAATATTATACGAGGGTTGGTACTTAAGTTTTGAGATATGACAAGAGTGTGAATGTGTCAAAAAAACATCGATGCTGTGCGTAAACTGATATACCGTGAGATTAAAGCATTTTTGGGCATTAGTTCCAATCGTATACATTCAATATGAACGAAAATTTGGCTGTGGTTCGCGCACTAAGCTTTTCGAAGCAAATGGTCGTTTGTTTTTTCGGAATAACTGGACATGTCTTCACAGTTCGATTAGAGCGAAGTAGTACGGTGAATTCTGGGTGATTAGACCAGCATTCGTTTGCCAAAAACGACAAAACAAGCTCGCACACATCAGTACAAGCAATTTTGAACGGTCAAAACATCGAATTGATGGTTCATCCGCCGTTTGGCACCCAATGATTCGTTCTGGTTAACGTTTTTTTACACCCGAAGAAGCGGTTGATGGTTGTTTTTATTTATTGAGTAGCAACCCTCGTAAAGGATAATAAAGGGATTTTTTTCTGGATTCTTACCGAAAAATTAACAATGAAAACTCACCGTTGTATACTGTGTATCTGAAACAGGGAAGAATTGGTCATTTCAAAGCCGAAAGCAAAAAAAAAATACTGATCAACTACTACGTCTTCTATTAGTAAAGAATATTAGTACGGTATTTAAACAAACATATCTAATTTGATACGTTTCAATTGCTAATAATGTTTTATGGCATTTTTCGTTGTTTTATCCACCTTATTGTCCATATTTATACACTAGTATCTCCACTAATAGTATCTAAGCATGCGGAATAAATAGCAAATACATCTGAAACTCACAACAAATCTAGAAGTAGGTGTCTATTAGAAAAATTAGTAAGTTAGACAAAATGGAAAAAAATTTGTTAATATTAGGAATATAAAAAAAAACCTCAAATTACATACCTATCGAGTATTTACAGCATTTTTTTCCATATTTTCCATTGTAGCTGTAATTCGTTTAATTTAAAAGCAAACGCTAAAAAACCACCCCGAAGTACGAATCTACCGTATTTTAAAAAATAATTTATCAATTTATTTATGGGACACCCTGTAGAACAGTAATAATCCAACCAAATGTTCGTTTTGATTTATTTCCGGTGAATGAAAAGGTAATTTAACTCAAATTTATTAAATTATTGATAAAGAGGTAAAAAATTTTCTATATTTCATTTACAAATCTTTCATACCTTGATCATCCCTAAATATAGACATTTTTTCTTTTTAATTTTATCCATAAAACAAAAAGAAGTGGATCCCAAAGTTTGTGCCGTATTAGCAACGATAAAACGTCAATAATTTGTTTAAATTACTTTTTCAAGTCACCTGGTAACTATCTGTACGACATTTATTGAACAATATATACACTGGCGAGCAAAAACATCGACTTAAACGACATCCCTGAAATCGCAAATCACTGGCAAAAAAACCGAACACAAAATTGTATTTTTCTTAGTGTAAACTTGAAGTTTTAGCCATTAGCTTCAAAATAATATGAAATATTGTATTTTTTTTTGCTTTCACGGTCCAACAAATAGGTTACGATCGGCAACCACCATTTTAAAGCTTGTTTACGATAATTCTAATTAGAGGTAACTGACCCTTATAAAAAGTTATCTACCTGATCCACCTCTATCAATTATCCATCAAACAATAAACAAAAATTCTACCAGAAAATGGACACGACAAGTGATGAAAGTTGCTCGATGTTACCTGGTAAAAAACCTGGAATAATGTTCGGAAACTAAGGATCTTACTCAGTAGAAGGCTTCGTCCTTTTCAGTCTTCTCTACGAGAGATATGACAGACCCGTTGCACCACATCGCTGATAATTTGGTATTTAAGTCCCAACAAGAGTTCAGAGAACCGCGAGAAGTGACTGCCAACCTTGAGTCCATCTACTGACCCCAAATTAACCCCAACCCAAAATATTAGCGAAGCGTTGAGTAGGAATTTCGATAGAAACAAAAACTGGTCGATTTTGATTGAAACAAATAATGGAGCGAGGCAATTAGGGGCGAACATCGATAAAAACTTCATCCTGATGCAGGACAATGCCCGTCCACGTACTGCAAGTTCGGTACGGCATTATTTACAATATGTCGAAATTGCCGCTATGGATTGGCAAGCGAGTAGCTCGGATTGAAATCTTGTCGGGTATATAGGGGATGAAAGGAAAGTTTAGGCTTGAAATCATGCATCAGCCGCGAAATCCGATCTTGAAACACCGCTCAACCAGCCGCGAAATCCGAATTTGAATCACCGCTCAACGAACCGCGAAACCCGACCTCGAAACATCATTAAACCAGCTGCGAAATCCGACCTTAAAAACCGCGAAATCCGACCTTGAAACACCGCTAAAACAGCCGCGAAATCCGACCTTGAAACGCCGCTCTTTCAGTCGCGAAATCCGACCTTGAATCACCGCTCAACGAAACGCGAAAACTGACCTTGAAAACCGCTCAACCAGCCGCGAAATCCGAATTTGATTCACCGCTCAACGAACCGCGAAATCCGACCTCGAAACATTATTAAACCAGCCGCGAAATCCGACCTTAAAACACCGCGAAATCCAACCTTGAAACACCGCTAAACCAATCGCGAAATTCAACCTTGAATCGCCGCGAAAGCTGACCTTGAAACGTCGCTAAACCAGCCGCGAAATCCAACCTTAATCGCCGCGAAAGCTGACCTTGAAAAGTCACTAAACCAGCCGCGAAATCCGACCTTGAAAACCGCTCAACCAGCCGCGAAATCTGACCTTGAAACACCGCTCAATGAAGAATGGGGTAGGATCGAACAAGATTTTTTTGCTAAAGACTTTGACCGCGATCGTGCGATTTGAATCGATTTTTTTGCTCACGGTTGTATTTAGAAGCAGAGATTTTTTTATTTTTTCATTCCGATCTATTGTTAACAGGAAGTTTTTTCTCCCAAAGAGGTCATATCAAGAGCAGCATCTAGCGTTTGCTTTTAACCTGTCAGTTGTGCTCGATTCGCCCTGTATATCAAATTACCTAAAATAAATCTTCCCCCTTTTGAAGGTTTCACCCGAAATAACACAACTCTTTCGTCAATTATTTTTTTTTAATATTTTTTATTATTAATTTTACAACTATCTTAGGTTTTGTTATAAGATTCTCTCATTATCTTTGTTGTGAGTGAAAGATGTAATAAATAAATATATCTACAGAAATTTATACAAAAAAAATGTAAAATATCATTTCCTGATGTTGGTGTATTACGCTTTTTACCAATTTACTTTTGTACCATCCCCCGTATAAAATAATCGACTCTTTAACCTTAAAAATTCGATCGAAATTTTTTGAATCAAACGGAAACTTTTCGAAAAAAAAAACTTTGAGATGGTAGAATTTATAAAAACTGGTAAAAAGCGTACCTTATACAGAATGTCCCGAAAAAAAGTATCTTAGTAAGTTATAATTAATAGAAAAAAAAAACTTACCGATTCGATGGTGTACTTATACTTGTTTGCGGGACTTCCTGTATAAATAACTGTATTGGATCTGAACCAAAATTATCTTCAATTTGTTTAAGACAGTCTTATAGATATAGGATAGTTTACAAATATACACAATTGGTATATGTACATCGGTAACAAGTTTTTTACAATGTTTCTTCAAGTAGAAACAAATCTAACACCTCCTGTTTACGAATCTGAATATTTTCCATTTAAATTTGCAATTTCGCAAGATTTAATGAAAAAAATTGAGAAGAAGAACGTCACTCAGTAAATCGTCTGACTGCCATACAGATGGCGCCGCCGTTGACAAATCCTTTTGACGTTTGTGAAGTACCAACTTTCAAAACACTATGTGTGAAGTTTCGTGACATTTCGATTGGTTAGAAAAAAGTGACAGCCATTTAAGTGAAGCTACTTTTGTTATTTTCAAAACATTTGAGCGTGAGAAAGCTTTTTTCAAAATGGATACCGCGTTTACTCACGTCGATCAAAACCAACAACGTGTTGATGATTCATGATCAAAATGATCATCATCTGAATGGACTGCTGTCGGTGAACCGGACCAAGACATGCACCGATTCACAAGTCGATGGTTTAATTGGACGAATTACACTTCGAATTGCTTCCTTATCCACAGTATAGTCCAGATTTGGTGCTAGTGGATATTCGTTGATCTCAAAAAAGCTTGTTGCTAAGACAAATCCTTCTAAAAGCACGTCATAGAGAGTTAGAGAAGCGTTGGAATGATTTTTGGCAAAAAAAGTGTTTTAGTCAAACGACTTATTGAGTGATGTTGTTATCAATGCGAAATTCAAAATTTGAATGAAGAAGATTCCGATTCGAAACGGCTTTTCCAAAAAAAAATTTACAATTTCTTTCTCAATCGTCTTTTCGAAAAAAGTCCATCACTACTCGTTTCATTTTTGTTTTGAAAATAATTTTTTTCTTTCGTCTAACAATTATATTTTGTCGCTAGACCTAATTTACAAGCGTATAAATCGGGTTGGGGATACATACTCGTGTTACTGGGCAGTTTCAGTTGACAATTCTTCCCACTAAAATTATCCGGACAACTGAAACAAATAACTATCGTTAAATTTCGAGGTTATGTTTCTTTAGTAATAGTATATTACGTAACAAGAGTCTCACTTAAAAAAAATTTAATTGTAATTTAATTAAACCAAGTTTTACATTTTGACAGTGCGATTTTTGACGTTTCTAAACATGGACGTAGAAAAAATATAAAACAATCTTTTAATTTATAAAAATATAGAAGCCGAGTGACATTTTTAATGGCGAACGTACTCAAAATGTCTTGTCATACGATCCAACTAGCACATTCGTCGAAGAATAATAAATATTTCACGTAAGTATGACCATGTGACACGGAAACGCGTTCTGAGCATGCGCCAACTCACGACGCACGCTGTCTGCAGCGCTAAAACAACGAGCGATCGCTTCCTAGTGGACGCTGCATCTCAAAACTTCGGTAACAACCCTCGTATCTACCCACAATTGTTAGTAGATTTTGTGACCGAGTATAAATAGATTTAAGTTAACGTAACCTCTGATACATAGATGTCGCCACGAATTAAAATATGTTTTAATTTGTTTTTTTGAAAACTTTTGCGAATAAATTTGATATTTTTTGAATAGTACGTTCGAAAAACTGATAATTTATAAAAAAAAATATTTGAAATGATACTTACACACATCCATAATCGCCGATAGACTCTTCATAAAAGCATTTACCCCCATTTTGACATAAGTCAGTATCGTATGGTTTTGGACAACTTTTAGCTGAAAATTAAAAACAAATATTACTAATTACGGAAATATAAATTGTTGTTATCAACAATTCTAATATTATTTAGAGCAAAAAGTCATTTTAAAAAGCATATTATGAGATTAAAATAGTTAAGTAGATTGAATAACTAGATGACCTTGAAAGAAATTGCATATCAACTTTAAGAAACTAGTATTCTACGAATATGTTTACGGATAGTAATAAAATAAGGGTTAGTATGAAGAAATATACAAATGAAACCACGTATTTCACAAATACATTGTCGTTGTTTCGAGCTTTATGTAGATCGATGGTTCGTATCCGGCTCGAAGGACCAGACAGTGTAATTTTGAATGTTATTTTTGTCTTTTTTAATGGTTCTATCCAATTTTTTGCCAAAATATTATTATAACTTGATGTTAAAACAAGTATACTTAGAAAAGATCAAAATTAACAAATTATTTATGCATATTTTGTGAAGAAAATTGTCGATATCAAATTATATTCGTGATAAAATGTGTAGAGAGTTGGCAACGTTGGTTTCGGGAGACGAAATCTTGTATTCTCGTCACAATAAAACATTTTTTATAGTACTGGAAACTTCTGCGCAGATGCCAGCGCAATTGGTTGGATTTTTTGTAAAAAAAAAACTGATTTTAATAATAGATTTCGATCTTTTCTCAAAAAAGAACAAGGAAAACATAAATTACAATCAACCTATTATTAAACTACACGATAATCAAAGGTAATAATTGTATAAAACAATTCCTATCTTCTCCGATTATGTATTGAAAACTGGCAACGATGTATAATGAATACACCAACACAATTACACTGTCTGAGGCGCTTTTCGATAACCAAGTTTTCGTCTTCAGAGACTAAAGGAAACGCGCGTTAAACAGTGTAATTGTAGTGTAAACAGTGTGTTCATTATGGTTTCAGAAATGCCAACTTAGTGTACGTAAAGTTTGTTGACACGTGATCGGTTGATTGTAAATGACGAAAAGATGACAGAAAAGAAAAGGTGTACCGCTAAAAATATTCTCACTAGGTGGAGGCGGCTTAACAGTGATGTTTTTGGACGCCATAAGTCCGTTAAGACTTTCAGCTATACACTCGTATTCGCCCAGAGAATCTGCCTCATGTTTCTTGATCACCAGTTTACTCTTCCTCCTAAAATTAATAAAATATAAATAATTCAAATGTTTTTTTTTATTTAAAACGCCGAGAAACATTTTATAATATATACAATATCAAACAGTACCGAAAACTTTTTGTACAGCAATCAAATTAGGCTTTATTAACCGCGTGATTCAATATGGCGTTTGTGGGCAAACAATATTGTAGCCATTTTTTGAGTTAATTCGATTTAATTTTGTTATAAGACACTTTTCTAGATATATCTTCATAAACAATACAATTAAGATCTCGGTACTGTTTTTTTTTTCTAACAGATAACGTGGATTCTTCATAGATTAAGCTTTTAAATAATTTAGTTTTCATTCCAATAAGCTCGAACATTATCCACATGCCTCGTACAATATATTCATTAGCATTCAAAGCTTTCCAACAAGTTTTTGCCCACCCTATATTCAATCGAGTTAACGACCAAATTTTTCCAAGTACTCTTGGGAATCTTCGAGGCGATTGGGGGTTTTCGAGACCGCCTTGAATCACGGTACGTCGAGTTATTTATAATTCGACGGCAATGGGACTAAACTACAATCATAAACACCAAAGAAATAATTCACAGTTGAAAAATAATAAACAAATCAGCCATATTTACAAGTTGAAACATGTCGCAGTCGTATAAAGTAAAGAAATGTTATTTTTGGTTTGTAAGATTTCGTTTAGACGTTCGCGTGGGCAAAAATTTTGACCGGTACTGTATATCATCGGATATATACACCAATTGGTATAGGAATATCATTAGATCAAAGTTAGAGATCTAGAAAAGGCTTACGACACATGAAAAGAACTAATTTGCCAAAAATACTGGCTAAAGAATTATACAAGCACGTCGGGTTCCGTGTTTTTTCATTTTAGACCAAAAAAGCATTCAAATGAACGTTTTCCCGGCGTGATTTGAACAAAAAAATAAATCACAGTTGAAAAATTATTAACAAATCAGCCGTATTTACAAGTTGTAACATGTCGCAGTCGTATAAAGTAAAGAAATGTTATTTTTGGTTTGTAAGATTTCGTTTAGACATCCGCGTGGGCAAAAATTTTTATCGGCAGTGTATATCATCGGAAATATGCACCGATTGGTACTGGACTATCATAAGATCAAAGTTAGAGATCTAGAAAAGGCTTACGACACATGAAAAGAACTAATTCGCCAAAAATTAGATGAAGAACGATTTCCAGGCGTTATTGACGTGGTTAAAACAAAAAACAGTCAAGACAGTGAGTTGCAAAAGTCCAGCTTGATCCCAAAAAGAATCAAAGATGGTTTCATCAGCTGTAAAAGTAATAGACATGATGTTGTGTTCAAAAATTATCTTCAAAAAGTACCAGAAAAGAAAAGGGATTCAGCCGTAGCTTGACCACCCAGATTTGGCTTCCAGCCAGTGTTTTCCTGTTTCCTAACCTCAAATTTTAAATTACAAGAGAGATTTTCATCAGAAGGGAACGTTATGGTCAAAGAAAACGTCTGTTTTGAAGAGAAAACGTTTCCACAAGCGGATAAACGAACCCAAAGTTTGATCAGAGCATGTTCTTGAGAACCTTCCAGTGACTATCACATTTTCTTTTATTTCAGAAGCTCGTGGACGACAACGACGACCATGTCAATCAGAATAGAAACATAGTTTAGGATTTTCCAACAACATCATCAACGTTTCTAATATCATAGTCTTGAATATTAACAACTTTGAAATAGAATTTAACGAATCAAAACGAGTGTTTCTTATATTTTTTTGATTAATTCACCTGCATGCTTGCGTTAACAATCGATTAATAACGTTCAAGTGCACTGGTTAGCTTTGTTGATGTTGAAAAAAATCAAAACTTACCACTCTTCATCACTGGCGTGCACAAAAAAAACAAACAATTATATTAGTAAATGTTAACATATTTGAAATGATAATTATTTTGTATTTTATTCAAAAAAATGATGTTTTCAGAAAATTTTTACTACTATTAGAGTTCATTCAATACGATACAAGGTCCAAATTTGTCCAACAGTCACGTGACGAGTCAAATTTATCGGGAAACGTCCAATTGGCAAATGGATCAGAATCGTCTTCATTGAAGAAGAATTAAACCTGTCTAGGATGTGTTTGTCCAGGTGTCCAGGTCACGTGACGAGTCAAAGGTATCTGGACAACGAACCAACAATCGCGAACATTCTTCATTTCATGCAGGTGGAGCTTCGCCCCATTGTGATTCGTTGAGTGGCCCGCACAGTCTTGTGACCTGACACCCTGTGATTTCTTCCTGCGGGGCTCTCTCTAGAACCGCGTTTTTGCAAGAGGACCACGTAACCTTTGTTACGTTTGTTGTTATCCGTTAGATTTTTCAGCATTGCTTCTTATATAGTCGCAATTTCGTCCGGAAACGATGGTCGACCAGAACTCTGTAGAATTAACGTAGTAGACTGTCTGTCGGGGTGGGAATTGGGAAAAAAACAGCGAACTACACGTTAAATTTCGTCTAGACAAAGTCCGCAGCTATAGTTTGTATAAACCAGGTCTTTTTCCGCGAATTTTCACGTCATGAATTTGATTTGCGCGATATACAAAGTTGTTTAGAGTAAAAATCTACCCGTCGATATAATACTTTGAGAAAACTAAAATTTTCTACTTTACAGCGCCACCTTTTATTGAATGACTCATCTAGTTCAAAAGATGAAAGTAGATGACAGAGTTATTAACAAACTAAACTTCCAAATTGAAATTTTTTCATCGAAAAAATCAAAAAATTGTTAATACGTTTTGTAAATATGAAATTACGATTATTAGAATTAAAACGTTTTACAAAATCAGCAAAAAAATTTGAAATATTTAAAATTTGATTATTCTCACCTTTTATAGAGTACGTTATACGATTTATTATGATGCAGGATTACATTATTCCGCCTCCACGTGATCCTAGGTAAGGGAAAACCCTTTACCGTACACGTCAATATTCGATATTTTTTTTCAATTTTTTTCTGCGATTTCGGCGAGAATTCTTTCAATTCGACTATTTGCGGCTTCGTTGGTACTGAAACAAACAAAAAACAAAAATAAATAAACCCTTATGGATACCAGAAATCGGGTATATCGGGGAGGATTGATTCAATTGTATCCTATTTGAACCATCGAGAAATTTACTCGGAATTTCCAGGTATCGGTCAGTCAACTGTCAATCAGTGTAACATCCGTTCCAGGACACTAAATTTTTGGCGCGTTTTTTCAAAAATTTCGGTATAATTAAGCTAATATTCAACAGATGGCGTTTCATAGATATTTTATGATTTACAGTTCGAAATTTAAGTATTTTCTTCCTGTTGGGACCTTCCGAAAACACACAAAAAAAATCATTAACACATTTTATCGAGGTTATTTTGCAGGTAAATACATAATAGCCACTGAAAAATAGGATAAGTCGTTTTAAAAATAGTCGTCTCTCAAGGATTCAGGTGACTCAAAAATTTTGGCAATAGCACTTTACTATAATCACAGTCTAACAAATTTTAAATTGATAATAGTATCGATGCGAAATTATTAAACTGTGTTTTACAATAGCGCATCCACCGAATGATTATTCCTTGGTAAATAACAATTACCGGTCGAAACTAAAAAAAAAAAATTTATCTTGATGATTTATTTATTTTTTGACGGACGAATGCAAGTTGGCGCGATCTAATTTTTCGCGAAAATAGATACTATTGACCCAATTGATGTGTAAAAACTTGTTGCAGATTTGTTTTTCATTCTGTTATTGTTAAAAAAAAACAATTCTTCTCGAAATATATGTATGATATTTCGATTTACATTAGTGGTTCCTAAAGTGATGCAGTTGAAACCCCAAAAGCACGAGACAGTGGTCCAGGTGAACCCCCTCAAGAGGTATCTGCACAAATTTCCATCATTAGATCAGTTAATCTTCGAAGGGATCAAGGTGAACCTCTAGAAGTCTACGGAAGGCTCTACAGGACTGTACACAATCAATTATCGTTGAATCAATGATTTTAAAAGTTGTCCAGGTGTAAACCAAAGATTATGAAGAGGCAATCGAGAGATTTTTGCACAAATTTCCATCATTAGATCAATTAATCTTCGAAGGGGTCCTGGTGAACCTCTAGAAGTCTAAGGAAGGCTTCACAGGACTGTACACAATCAATTATGGTTGAATCAATGATTTTAAAAGTTGTCCAGGAGAAAACCAAAGATTCTGAAGAGGAAATCGAGAGATTTTTGCACAAATTTCCATCATAAGATCAGTTAATCTTCGAAGGGATTCAGGTGAACCTCTAGAGGTCTACGGAAGGCTTTACAGGACTGTACACAATCAATTATGATTGAATCAATGATCCTAAAAGTTGTCCAAGTGAAACCCAAAGATTCTGAAGAGGTAATCGAGAGGTTTTTGCACAAATTTCCATCATTAGATCAATTAATCTTCGAAGGGGTCCTGGTGAACCTCTAGAAGTCTAAGGAAGGCTTCACAGGACTGTACACAATCAATTATGGTTGAATCAATGATTCTAAAAGTTGTCCAGGTGAAAACCAAAGATTCTGAAGAGGAAATCGAGAGGTTTTTGCACAAATTTCCATCATTAGATCAGTTAATCTTCGAAGGGGACTTGGTGAACCTCTAGAAGTCTACGGAAGGCTCTACAGGACTGTACACAATCAATTATGGTTGAATCATTGATTCTAAAAGTTGTCCAGGTGAAAACCAAAGATTCTGAAGAGGAAATCGAGAGGTTTTAGCACAAATTTCCAGGATTAGATCAGTTAATCTTCGAAGGGGACCTGGTGAACCTCTAGAAGTCTACGGAAGGCTCTACAGGAGTGTACACAATCAATTATCGTTGAATCAATGATTCTAAAAGTTGTCCAGGTGAAAACCAAAGATTATGAAGAGGCAATAGAGAGATTTTTGCACAAATTTCCATCATTAGATTAATTAATATTCGAAGGGATCCAGGTGAACCTCTAGAAGTCTACGGAAGGCTCTACAGGACTGTACACAATCAATTATGATTGAATCAATGAACCTAAAAGTTGTCCAGGAGAAAACCAAAGATTCTGAAGAGGAAATCGAGAGGTTTTTGTACAAATTTCCAGCATTAGATCAGTTAATCTTCGAAAGGATCCAGGTGAACCTCTAGAAGTCTACGGAAGGCTCTACAGGACTGTACACAATCAATTATCGTTGAATCAATGAATCTAAAAGTTGTCCATGAGAAAACCAAAGATTCTGAAGAGGAAATCGAGAGATTTTTGCACAAATTTCCATCATTAGATCAGTTAATCTTCGAAGGGATCCAGGTGAACCTCTAGAAGTCTACGGAAGGCTTCACAGGACTGTACACAATCAATTATGGTTGAATCATTGATTCTAAAAGTTGTCCAGGAGAAAACCAAAGATTCTGAAGAGGAAATCGAGAGATTTTTGCACAAATTTCCATCATTAGATCAATTAATCTTCGAAGGGGTCCTGGTGAACCTCTAGAAGTCTAAGGAAGGCTTCACAGGACTGTACACAATCAATTATGGTTGAATCATTGATTCTAAAAGTTGTCCAGGAGAAAACCAAAGATTCTGAAGAGGAAATCGAGAGATTTTTGCACAAATTTCCATCATTAGATTAATTAATATTCGAAGGGATCCAGGTGAACCTCTAGAAGTCTACGGAAGGCTCTACAGGACTGTACACAATCAATTATGGTTGAATCAATGATTCTAAAAGTTGTCCAGGAGAAAACCAAAGATCCTGAAGAGGAAATCGAGAGATTTTTGCACAAATTTCCATCATAAGATCAGTTAATCTTCGAAGGGATCCAGGTGAACCTCTAGAAGTCTACGGAAGGCTCTACAGGAGTGTACACAATCAATTATCGTTGAATCAATGATCCTAAAAGTTGTCCAAGTGAAACCCAAAGATTCTGAAGAGGCAATCGAGAGATTTTTGCACAAATTTCCATCATTAGATCAATTAATCTTCGAAGGGGTCCTGGTGAACCTCTAGAAGTCTAAGGAAGGCTTCACAGGACTGTACACAATCAATTATGGTTGAATCATTGATTCTAAAAGTTGTCCAGGTGAAAACCAAAGATTCTGAAGAGGAAATCGAGAGGTTTTTGCACAAATTTCCATCATTAGATCAGTTAATCTTCGAAGGGGACTTGGTGAACCTCTAGAAGTCTACGGAAGGCTCTACAGGACTGTACACAATCAATTATGGTTGAATCATTGATTCTAAAAGTTGTCCAGGTGAAAACCAAAGATTCTGAAGAGGAAATCGAGAGGTTTTTGCACAAATTTCCAGGATTAGATCAGTTAATCTTCGAAGGGGACCTGGTGAACCTCTAGAAGTCTACGGAAGGCTCTACAGGAGTGTACACAATCAATTATCGTTGAATCAATGATTCTAAAAGTTGTCCAGGTGAAAACCAAAGATTATGAAGAGGCAATAGAGAGATTTTTGCACAAATTTCCATCATTAGATTAATTAATATTCGAAGGGATCCAGGTGAACCTCTAGAAGTCTACGGAAGGCTCTACAGGACTGTACACAATCAATTATGATTGAATCAATGAACCTAAAAGTTGTCCAGGAGAAAACCAAAGATTCTGAAGAGGAAATCGAGAGGTTTTTGTACAAATTTCCAGCATTAGATCAGTTAATCTTCGAAAGGATCCAGGTGAACCTCTAGAAGTCTACGGAAGGCTCTACAGGACTGTACACAATCAATTATCGTTGAATCAATGAATCTAAAAGTTGTCCATGAGAAAACCAAAGATTCTGAAGAGGAAATCGAGAGATTTTTGCACAAATTTCCATCATTAGATCAGTTAATCTTCGAAGGGATCCAGGTGAACCTCTAGAAGTCTACGGAAGGCTTCACAGGACTGTACACAATCAATTATGGTTGAATCATTGATTCTAAAAGTTGTCCAGGAGAAAACCAAAGATTCTGAAGAGGAAATCGAGAGATTTTTGCACAAATTTCCATCATTAGATCAATTAATCTTCGAAGGGGTCCTGGTGAACCTCTAGAAGTCTAAGGAAGGCTTCACAGGACTGTACACAATCAATTATGGTTGAATCATTGATTCTAAAAGTTGTCCAGGAGAAAACCAAAGATTCTGAAGAGGAAATCGAGAGATTTTTGCACAAATTTCCATCATAAGATCAGTTAATCTTCGAAGGGATCCAGGTGAACCTCTAGAAGTCTACGGAAGGCTTTACAGGACTGTACACAATCAATTATCGTTGAATCAATGAATCTAAAAGTTGTCCAGGAGAAAACCAAAGATTCTGAAGAGGAAATCGAGAGGTTTTTGCACAAATTTCCATCATTAGATCAGTTAATCTTCGAAGGGGACTTGGTGAACCTCTAGAAGTCTAAGGAAGGCTTTACAGGACTGTACACAATCAATTATGGTTGAATCAATGATTTTAAAAGTTGTCCAAGTGAAACCCAAAGATTCTGAAGAGGAAATCGAGAGGTTTTTGTACAAATTTCCAGCATTAGATCAGTTAATCTTCGAAGGGATCCAGGTGAACCTCTAGAAGTCTACAGAAGGCTCTACAGGACTGTACACAATCAATTATGATTGAATCAATGAACCTAAAAGTTGTCCAGGAGAAAACCAAAGATTCTGAAGAGGAAATCGAGAGGTTTTTGCACAAATTTCCATCATTAGATTAATTAATATTCGAAGGGATCCAGGTGAACCTCTAGAAGTCTACGGAAGGCTCTACAGGAGTGTACACAATCAATTATCGTTGAATCAATGATCCTAAAAGTTGTCCAGGTGAAAACCAAAGATTCTGAAGAGGAAATCGAGAGGTTTTTGTACAAATTTCCAGCATTAGATCAGTTAATCTTCGAAGGGATCCAGGTGAACCTCTAGAAGTCTACGGAAGGCTCTACAGGAGTGTACACAATCAATTATCTTTGAATCAATGATCCTAAAAGTTGTCCAGGTGAAAACCAAAGATTATGAAGAGGCAATCGAGAGATTTTTGCACAAATTTCCATCATTAGATCAATTAATCTTCGAAGGGATCCAGGCGAACCTCTAGAAGTCTACGGAAGGCTTTACAGGACTGTACACAATCAATTATGGTTGAATCAATGATTTTAAAAGTTGTCCAGGTGAAAACCAAAGATTCTGAAGAGGAAATCGAGAGGTTTTTGCACAAATTTCCATCATTAGATCAATTAATCTTCGAAGGGATCCAGGTGAACCTCTAGAAGTCTACGGAAGGCTGGACATTTCAGCATCTTTAATAAGGATATTTATTATCTGTGGGGCGCCTCGTATATAGCAGGGTAAGTAAAAGAGAAACAAAACGAATGCCGCAAGAATTATTCTGTTTAAAATTCTAGAAAAGCGGGCAGAAAATAAAAGCGAAGAAGCGGTTCCTTTTTCAAAACTACCTTTCGGCGGCGCGTTCTGCATTTTTTCGAATCGGCAATTTTTTTTTTCAATAAAACTAGCGCTGATTTATGTAAAAATGTTGTTTTAAAATGTTAAAAGGGCGTCATCGAGGCTTTTATGTTTATGAGAGATCGCGACAAAATTAAAATACAATTCTGCATAATGGGAACGGGACCGGGGCGCTTTCGAACCTCATTCTGTACTCAACGTTGCATCTTCGCACAGTGCTGGAACCAACGAAATTATTCAAGGATCACTAAAAATCGTTATTTTAATATTCTCGCTTCCTGAAGACGATAATCTGTGTGTCGAAACGCGCTATAAACCTACGTTTATCAAAATGTCGTCAATCTGGAACAGTTTCCTCCAAAGAGGTGTTGAAAGTGATTGCTAGATACAATCTTCGGTTGCTGTAAGTAAGGACCACTCTCCGTTGCCATCGACCATTGTGTATAACGGAGAAAAGTTGTTGGAGAAGCTCATCAGGTCGAGATTAAGTCTTCAATAGAACACGCCTGGGACTTGGTCTCAAAACGATATGGATTTAAATAAAAAGACAGTCCACTACAAACTGGTCGTTAAGAACGCGTTCCATTCGGCATGAATTCGAGTACAATACGTCGAAATATCCCCAGAGGATTATGGATAGTCGATCGAGGAACCGATCCCTGAAGATCCTCGAAGACACAGCAGGATACCAAAAAAACCTTTGTTGATGTAATGTAGCGGCACTTATTGGTGCTCGGGATCCGGAACTGGTCCAGTTAGAACTAAATCAAATGATGCACAGATTGTTAAATGGGGGACTGTAAACTGTAGTTGACTGTAAGCAGTAAGAATTCGGCTGGGATGGCTTTTAGTAAATTAGTTTCAAACAGTGAAATCCGGCGTATACCGTGGCTACTTCTAGTTTCGTGTTCGTCCAAATAATCACTAAAATCCATAAATTGTTTGCCCGTAAATCCGAAATTATTAAAAATAGTAGACTTCGAAGAATGTTGGTATATATATATAAGAAATTTGTGGTAGCGCCGCTGAGTTGGATGCAGGACATGTTTTGCCAGGGCAAGTACATATTTGGCCAGAACTATTAGTGGATTCCTCAGCATTGTTTTAATGTTTAATATTCCGCACGCGTCCTCACGATCGGAGATCGAAACGCGGCCGACAATCGACTGTTTCCACACAAAAATTCTCTTTCTCATCTCAGCTCCTACTCAAATTTTCGGAAATTCCCAGACTCGGTTAAAGAAAAAGTTGCCGGACATAAATCTTGACAGATGACAGCAGCAGTCGATAATTGACGGTATTTACAATAGAATCCTAATAAACAATTTGGATTCTAATTGGGCGAAGAGTGTATTTTTCACTTGAAGGAATGTGTCTGTGAATTTTTATTTGAAATTTAAATATTCCCCTACAGGATTGCTCGAAAATTAATTTTACAGATTATCAAAAAAAAAAAAAATACGCTACATTCAAGAAATATGAAACATCTGACAACTATGTAAATAAATTCGTAATTGTCGTTACACAAATAAAGAAAATGGAAATTTTGATATTTTGCCAAAAATATTGTCCGATATTTTTTTATATAATGACAATTTCCTGTTCGTCGCCCCGTAACTTCCTCACTATTTCCAAGGAAACGTTTACAAAGTCATTTTTTAAAATAATAATAAGATTTATAATTATCCCAGTCTATCTATCTATTTATAACATAAGTTTGGTCATTATTTCTATCAAACAACAATGTGAAAGACGTAACAGAAATTCTTAAAAACGGGCTCTGTTGTCGACGCGCTATGTCCACTTCACGAGGATAATTTCGATCGCAGATTGGAATTTTGCTATGCGGACAGTTACAACATTTCATTTTGTGGTCAGATGAAGCGCCTTCAAGCATATCTGCGCGTATTGGAACGATAAGAATCGTCGCGTCTTCATCGAAGAAGAATTAAAACTGTCTGGAGTTTATGTGTGGACAGGTATCCATGCCGAAGGTCTCGAAATAACCGCCGCTACCAAATCGTTCGATAGTGTAGAAGACGTACCAGAAATCTTAAAAAACGGGCTCTGTTGCCGACGCGTCGCGTCCGCTTTCGATCGCAGATTGGAATTTTGCTATGCGGACAGTTACAACATTTCATTTTGTGGTCAGATGAAGCGCCTTCAAGCATATCTGCGCGTATTGGAACGATAAGAATCGTCGCGTCTTCATCGAAGAAGAATTAAAACTGCCTGGAGTTTATGTGTGGACAGGTATCCATGCCGGAGGTCTCGAAATAACCGCCGCTACCAAATCGTTCGATAGTGTAGAAGACGTACCAGAAATCTTAAAAAACGGGCTCTGTTGCCGACGCGTCGCGTCCACTTTCGATCGCAGATTGGAATTTTGCTATGCGGACAGTTACAACATTTCATTTTGTGGTCAGAAGAAGCGCCTTCAAGCATAACTGCGCGTATTGGAACGATAAGAATCGTCGCGTCTTCATCGAAGAAGAATTAAACCTGCCTGGAGTTTATGTGTGGACAGGTATCCATGCCGAAGGTCTCGAAATAACCGCCGCTACCAAATCGTTCGATAGTGTAGAAGACGTACCAGAAATCTTAAAAAACGGGCTCTGTTGCCGACGCGTCGCGTCCGCTTTCGATCGCAGATTGGAATTTTGCTATGCGGACAGTTACAACATTTCATTTTGTGGTCAGAAGAAGCGCCTTCAAGCATAACTGCGCGTATTGGAACTATAAGAATCGTCGCGTCTTCATCGAAGAAGAATTAAAACTGTCTGGAGTTTTTGTGTGGACAGGTATCCATGCCGAAGGTCTCGAAATAACCGCCGCTACCAAATCGTTTGATAGTGTAGAAGACGTACCAGATATTTTTAAAAAACGGGCTCTGTTGCCGACGCTTCGCATCACAGATTGGAATTTCGCGACTGGTTATTCCAGCATTCCATTTTGTGATCGGATGGAGCAACCTTCAAGTGTGTGTGTGTGTGTGTGTGTGTGTGTGTGTGTGTGTGTGTGTGTGTGTGTGTGTGTGTGTGTGTGTGTGGGCAGGTGTCCAATCAGGGGGTTCGTACGTTTTTGAGGGTCACGTGACGAGTAAAAGGTATCCGGACAACGAACCAACACTCGCGAACATTTGGAGAATGTGGGGCCTTTGAAACTCTCTCGTTTGTCGAGAAAAAGCTGCTTGGAAGTCATTCAAAAAGTTTTTGGAAAATAAAAAAGTAGAAATGACAGAGATGTGGCTGTATATTGAGATATTTTCAATAGATTGGAGGTTATGGTATTTTTTACTATTTTTGGGGAAAGTTACCTGGTATTTTGGGGTGAAAACTCTGACCTCTGACCCAAAAAAGTATTTCTTGAACCAGACATTTAAAATGGTAGGTATTACCTAATTAATAACTTTCATTTTGGCTATGAAAACCATTGTTTTATAGAAAATAAATGTTTTGAAACTTTGATTGATTTTGATTTATTTTCATCTCAATTCCATGATTACGAATTTTTTATTTTTCATCGTTTCCATCATTTTTTTTGTCAGCGGTCGTTGATATGACCAGAATGACGCAGTCTGCTCGAAGATATTTGAAGAATCTTCGTTGTCATGTCATGATTTATTAATGAAGATCACGTCCCTGTGACTGAGTAGACGAAAAGCCAGACGATTAACAGTTAGCTGTTTAACTAGAACCGAGAAATTACAAAAATTTTAGTATTTATATCAGAAACACGCATTTTTCACCGATATAAACTTATTCTAAAAATAAATACATAAAACTGTACCGAAAAATGTTCGTCAAAATAGTTGTAGTGCATATACACTACCGGTCAAAAGTTTTTGCCCACAAACAATCAATTTTGATATTATTTAATCCTTATAACATATTTCATAGCCTTATTTCTTCAACAACCCTCCAATTTTTACCATGTCTCCAATAGTTTTTTCTCCAAAACATCCCCAAACCTTCACCGAGGCTTCTTCGTGTTTTACAGTCAGGATTACAAATGGATCTAACATCATTTTTGATCATTTGAGCTTCCAAGGTCAAACACGATCAACCACCCTGTATAGTAATCGATTTATACTAAATGTATCATATTTCTTATTTCAATGACATTTTTAATAACGTAAATAACAGACCCCTATGAAATTAATTCCGTACTACACTGGATCGTAGTTTATGAGTGTTCAAATTGGCTTTGTGCCAATACACAGAGCTTTCTATGATTCATTCTGGCTTAAAGCCACTTCTGCAGAGATGGGTTGGGGGGATAAATGATATGAGTAATAAAAAAAACAACAACAAAAAAAATATGACGACTAATTCAGGTAAATTCAGTATACCTTGCTATATAAGTCTAAATTTTGGCGATTTAGCAACTGGTGCATCCCTCGTATTCGAAAATGGATCAAAAAATATTTCAAGAAATTGTTTTAGTATTAGAAAATTGAAAATCCGACCAACCAAGGTCATCTAGAACAGCAGAAAACGTGGGGAGTGTAAACCAATATCTTTGTGTATCTTGACTGTGCTATATAATTATTGGTTTGAAAGCAACTTCATACTTAACTAATCTCCAGTAACGTATATTGACTTCCACACAGTCCCGATTCAATTTATATCTATAGGATTATATCAATTAATAAATAATGTATCGTAAATTCTAAAGACAAGCTATAACGTCTATGTGTAAGAGAGAGAACTCTGAGTCCTTTTCTATCTCCTCCTTTTAAGAAATTAATAACGCCCGCGCTTGCGCGAACCGTCGATCTCTCCTGTCATGTGATCTCGCGAATGTAAGCATTGGGACCAGACTTGCATTTGACTCGTATCTTATTATAAATCCATTATTTATATCTATAAATGTTATTTCTTATATCTAAAACTTATATAAATTGGATATATGTCTTCATAATGATGTTTGGAACCGTCATTCATTTCTTAGCTTGTTGTCAAGCAATCGCGTGAACCGACATCTATGGCGCATTTTATGGACTAATAGAACGTTCCATTTCCAAACATTATTTACATAACCTTAATTCAGTATTAATGACTAAAATTAAAATCTTGATGATATAGTAATAATAATAATAATAAACAGGTATTTGGTTCTATTTTATGAAAATGTTAATTATTTGTAGACAGAGTACGCCTCTGAACGTTGACAATGATTTCGATAATTATTTCAGAAACTCTAGATACTTTATATTCCGGATATTGTGAAAAGTAGTAAAAAAACACTATGATCATCCCAATTGTTTTAGATTCTTACGATAAATATTAAATTTCAGTAAAATGTCATTCAGAATTTTTACGTTCGAAAAGACAAAATTAACGTATAAAGTTGAAACTCCTACATCTAATTAATACGTTTCGATGGTTATGTCAATGTGAACTTTGACCAATCGACAGTCTATTTCAAGCGGTTTCGCTATTAGATTTATTCGGTACATTTACTTTGGATACGTTCTATTTATTTATTAAAGTTTAGTTCCAGACTACCTGGATTTATAATGTGTGTGTTTATATTCAAAATGTTCTATATCTAAATGTTAATTTATACCCGCCATTACACAATGTAAATGCAACGGGCTAGAAGAAGATTGCAATTTTAATTAGTTCATAATAGAGTCGTCGATACGGGGTTCGACCGCTAGATGACGCGCGCATTCGATATGTTTATATATGGTAAGAGACAGTGGTAGAGATGAGATAAATTAGAAAAAGATAGCGTTAATTTTTTATTGCGATGTTAGACATGGGCGGAGTATTGTTTTATTTAACTAGAACAATTTAATGGAATGTATAATAAGCTTAAGTGTTTATAATAGATATAATAGAGATAAAATAAACTAATAAATATTAAAATTGGAATAAATTTCTATTGTTCGTATTTCCCTTTTTTTTTGCGAAACAAATCTGATAATTTGTAGTAAATTGGGCTGAACGTATTGGAACGGTGGGCGTTCGGGTTAAAAATCTCTCGCACGTGACCAAAAACTTCTCGTACTCGATTATTTAAAATAGGAAACACACACTTATGCAACCGTTATACACCTTTATGTCTCATTTATGACTTAGTGCGTATTTTTTTTACAATTCCACGCGAGATTTTACGATGATACACCATAGCGTTGGATATTTTTGCCAAAATGTTATTTTCGCCTTAGTCGGATCGCATTTTTGGATATTTCAATATAATACGAGGTGATCTAATATGTTTTTTCATACTCATAATTAATAAATATAAGGGGTGTCCATTTGAACACATCCAAGCTCTCTGATATATTATACAGGTGTGTCAAATAAAAGTTTTAGTTACGAGGATAGTCCCAGAAATACCTGGAGTGACCTAGAGATGGCGGTAGTCGCTTGAAAAAAACCGCTGTAATAGAATATATAGTGTATGTTTGAGATTTGAAGACTCCGCAACTTTAAAGACCTATAACTCAGAAACGGGAAGTCGTATGAGTAATTTTTGTTTATATTTACTCGTCATCTAGTTATACCCGAATTTTTTCCATCCGGAACACCCTGTATATCTAATATCTATAGAAATTTAGAAACCAATATTTGTTCGATATTCCTTTTATTCCATTATAGTTGTTTAACGATTCATTTATTTATTTACTTGAAGAACTTAAACCGTCTTCGTGTTTTAACTTTTTTCGATTGTCAGTCTTAGTGATTCATAGTACGACAAACCGAAGAAAAAAATGTCATTAAATTAAATACAGTAACAATGTCTGACGCATTTTTACAGGTGGTCCGAACTAAAATCAAAACAGACGTTGCAAAAACCGTATCTCCTCTATATGGAGTAAACAGTAGCGCGTATGTACAGGGCGATACAAGAAAATTGACTCATCATAAGATGGTTTTGTTTATGAAACATTTATTGAATTAAACTGTATTAATTGGTTAAATTAATGAATGATAATTTAATGATAAAATTAATAATGTTGAAAATTATAACCGTATAAATAAATTACGCTTTTCATGTTTGACAGCTTTAAGGTTATATTAGGTTAAGTGAGCCGAAAATAAGTTGTCTGAGACCCGACGTTTTCTCATTTTTCTTGACTATTATTTTTTCGAAAACCACTTAACCAGAGTTTGTTTAACTGAAAGAGACGAGTTTATTTTTATTTAGGATTTTAGTCTACGTGTTGGTGCCGCTTTCGTCAATTTTACAATTCGATAGCGGGAAAAGAGAGATCGCCTGTCACTAGATGACACATAGGCGTACGGCAGAAGGATATTTGATTTTTTTTAATAGAAAACGTCAATCAGTGAAGATTATCGATTCAAAAATCGATTTCGATTCATTCATTCTCATTTTTTTTAATAGAAATTATCAATCAATGAAGATTATATAATCATTCGTTTTGATTTTTTTTAACAGAAATCGTCCAATTGAAGATTTTCGATTCAAAAATCGATTAGGATTTATTAATTTTCATTTTTTTTTTATAGAAAACGTCAATCAGTGAAGATTTTCGATTCACAAATCGATTCCGATTCATTCAATTTGATTTTTTTTAACAGAAATCGTCAAATTGAAGATTTTCGATTCAAAAATCGATTCCAATTCAATCAATTTGATTTTTTTCAACAGAAATCGTCAAATTGAAGATTTCTGATTGAAAAATCGATTGGGATTTATTCATTTTCATTTTTGTTCAATCGAAATCGTCAATCAGTGAAGATTTTCGATTCAAAACTCGATTCCGATTCAATCATTTTGATTTTTTTCAACAGAAATCGTCAAATTGAAGATTTTTTATTCAAAAATCGATTAGGATTTAATCATTTTCATTTTTGTTCAATCGATTCGTCAATCAGTGAAGATTTTAGATTAAAAAATCGAATCCAATTCATTCTTTCTCATTTTTTTTAATAGAAAACGTCAATCAATGAAGATTATTGATCTCGAATCATTCATTTTGATTTTCTTTTAACAGAAATCGTCAATCAATGAAGATTATCGATTCAAAAATCGATTCCGATTCATTCATTCTCATTTTTTTTTAATAGAAAACGTCAAACTGGAGATTTTAGATTCAAAAATCGATTAGGATTTATTCATTTTTATTTTTTTTAATCGAAATCGTCAATCAGTGAAGATCTTCGAATCAAAAATCGATTCCTAATCATTCAATTTGATTTTCTTCAACAGAAATCGTCAATCAGTGAAGGTTATCGATCGCGATTCATTAATTTTGTTTTTTTTTTAAATATAAAACGTCAATCAGTGAGGATTATCGATTCAAAAATCGATTCCGATTCATTCATTCTCATTTTTTTTTAATAGAAAACGTCAAACTGAAGATTTTAGATTCAAAAATCTATTGGGATTTATTCATTTTCATTTTTTTAAATCGAAATCGTCAATCAGTGAAGATTTTCGATTAAAAAATCGATTCCGATTCATTCATTCTCATTTTTTTTTAATAGAAAACGTCAAACTGGAGATTTTAGATTCAAAAATCGATTAGGATTTATTCATTTTTATTTTTTTTAATCGAAATCGTCAATCAGTGAAGATCTTCGAATCAAAAATCGATTCCGAATCATTCAATTTGATTTTCTTCAACAGAAATCGTCAATCAGTGAAGGTTATCGATCGCGATTCATTAATTTTGTTTTTTTTTAAATATAAAACGTCAATCAGTGAGGATTATCGATTCAAAAATCGATTCCGATTCATTCATTCTCATTTTTTTTTAATACAAAACGTCAAACTGGAGATTTTAGATTCAAAAATCGATTAGGATTTATTCATTTTTATTTTTTTTAATCGAAATCGTCAATCAGTGAAGATCTTCGAATCAAAAATCGATTCCGAATCATTCAATTTGATTTTCTTCAACAGAAATCGTCAATCAGTGAAGGTTATCGATCGCGATTCATTAATTTTGTTTTTTTTTAAATATAAAACGTCAATCAGTGAGGATTATCGATTCAAAAATCGATTCCGATTCATTCATTCTCATTTTTTTTTAATACAAAACGTCAAACTGGAGATTTTAGATTCAAAAATCGATTAGGATTTATTCATTTTTATTTTTTTTAATCGAAATCGTCAATCAGTGAAGATCTTCGAATCAAAAATCGATTCCGAATCATTCAATTTGATTTTCTTCAACAGAAATCGTCAATCAGTGAAGGTTATCGATCGCGATTCATTAATTTTGTTTTTTTTTAAATATAAAACGTCAATCAGTGAGGATTATCGATTCAAAAATCGATTCCGATTCATTCATTCTCATTTTTTTTTAATACAAAACGTCAAACTGGAGATTTTAGATTCAAAAATCGATTAGGATTTATTCATTTTTATTTTTTTTAATCGAAATCGTCAATCAGTGAAGATCTTCGAATCAAAAATCGATTCCGAATCATTCAATTTGATTTTCTTCAACAGAAATCGTCAATCAGTGAAGGTTATCGATCGCGATTCATTAATTTTGTTTTTTTTTAAATATAAAACGTCAATCAGTGAGGATTATCGATTCAAAAATCGATTCCGATTCATTCATTCTCATTTTTTTTTAATAGAAAACGTCAAACTGAAGATTTTAGATTCAAAAATCTATTGGGATTTATTCATTTTCATTTTTTTAAATCGAAATCGTCAATCAGTGAAGATTTTCGATTAAAAAATCGATTCCGATTCATTCATTCTCATTTTTTTTTAATAGAAAACGTCAAACTGGAGATTTTAGATTCAAAAATCGATTAGGATTTATTCATTTTTATTTTTTTTAATCGAAATCGTCAATCAGTGAAGATCTTCGAATCAAAAATCGATTCCGAATCATTCAATTTGATTTTCTTCAACAGAAATCGTCAATCAGTGAAGGTTATCGATCGCGATTCATTAATTTTGTTTTTTTTTAAATATAAAACGTCAATCAGTGAGGATTATCGATTCAAAAATCGATTCCGATTCATTCATTCTCATTTTTTTTTAATAGAAAACGTCAAACTGGAGATTTTAGATTCAAAAATCGATTAGGATTTATTCATTTTTATTTTTTTTAATCGAAATCGTCAATCAGTGAAGATCTTCGAATCAAAAATCGATTCCTAATCATTCAATTTGATTTTCTTCAACAGAAATCGTCAATCAGTGAAGGTTATCGATCGCGATTCATTAATTTTGTTTTTTTTTTAAATATAAAACGTCAATCAGTGAGGATTATCGATTCAAAAATCGATTCCGATTCATTCATTCTCATTTTTTTTTAATAGAAAACGTCAAACTGAAGATTTTAGATTCAAAAATCTATTGGGATTTATTCATTTTCATTTTTTTAAATCGAAATCGTCAATCAGTGAAGATTTTCGATTAAAAAATCGATTCCGATTCATTCATTCTCATTTTTTTTTAATAGAAAACGTCAAACTGGAGATTTTAGATTCAAAAATCGATTAGGATTTATTCATTTTTATTTTTTTTAATCGAAATCGTCAATCAGTGAAGATCTTCGAATCAAAAATCGATTCCGAATCATTCAATTTGATTTTCTTCAACAGAAATCGTCAATCAGTGAAGGTTATCGATCGCGATTCATTAATTTTGTTTTTTTTTAAATATAAAACGTCAATCAGTGAGGATTATCGATTCAAAAATCGATTCCGATTCATTCATTCTCATTTTTTTTTAATACAAAACGTCAAACTGGAGATTTTAGATTCAAAAATCGATTAGGATTTATTCATTTTTATTTTTTTTAATCGAAATCGTCAATCAGTGAAGATCTTCGAATCAAAAATCGATTCCGAATCATTCAATTTGATTTTCTTCAACAGAAATCGTCAATCAGTGAAGGTTATCGATCGCGATTCATTAATTTTGTTTTTTTTTAAATATAAAACGTCAATCAGTGAGGATTATCGATTCAAAAATCGATTCCGATTCATTCATTCTCATTTTTTTTTAATACAAAACGTCAAACTGGAGATTTTAGATTCAAAAATCGATTAGGATTTATTCATTTTTATTTTTTTTAATCGAAATCGTCAATCAGTGAAGATCTTCGAATCAAAAATCGATTCCGAATCATTCAATTTGATTTTCTTCAACAGAAATCGTCAATCAGTGAAGGTTATCGATCGCGATTCATTAATTTTGTTTTTTTTTAAATATAAAACGTCAATCAGTGAGGATTATCGATTCAAAAATCGATTCCGATTCATTCATTCTCATTTTTTTTTAATACAAAACGTCAAACTGGAGATTTTAGATTCAAAAATCGATTAGGATTTATTCATTTTTATTTTTTTTAATCGAAATCGTCAATCAGTGAAGATCTTCGAATCAAAAATCGATTCCGAATCATTCAATTTGATTTTCTTCAACAGAAATCGTCAATCAGTGAAGGTTATCGATCGCGATTCATTAATTTTGTTTTTTTTTAAATATAAAACGTCAATCAGTGAGGATTATCGATTCAAAAATCGATTCCGATTCATTCATTCTCATTTTTTTTTAATAGAAAACGTCAAACTGAAGATTTTAGATTCAAAAATCTATTGGGATTTATTCATTTTCATTTTTTTAAATCGAAATCGTCAATCAGTGAAGATTTTCGATTAAAAAATCGATTCCGATTCATTCATTCTCATTTTTTTTTAATAGAAAACGTCAAACTGGAGATTTTAGATTCAAAAATCGATTAGGATTTATTCATTTTTATTTTTTTTAATCGAAATCGTCAATCAGTGAAGATCTTCGAATCAAAAATCGATTCCGAATCATTCAATTTGATTTTCTTCAACAGAAATCGTCAATCAGTGAAGGTTATCGATCGCGATTCATTAATTTTGTTTTTTTTTAAATATAAAACGTCAATCAGTGAGGATTATCGATTCAAAAATCGATTCCGATTCATTCATTCTCATTTTTTTTTAATAGAAAACGTCAAACTGAAGATTTTAGATTCAAAAATCTATTGGGATTTATTCATTTTCATTTTTTTAAATCGAAATCGTCAATCAGTGAAGATTTTCGATTAAAAAATCGATTCCGATTCATTCATTCTCATTTTTTTTTAATAGAAAACGTCAAACTGGAGATTTTAGATTCAAAAATCGATTAGGATTTATTCATTTTTATTTTTTTTAATCGAAATCGTCAATCAGTGAAGATCTTCGAATCAAAAATCGATTCCGAATCATTCAATTTGATTTTCTTCAACAGAAATCGTCAATCAGTGAAGGTTATCGATCGCGATTCATTAATTTTGTTTTTTTTTAAATATAAAACGTCAATCAGTGAGGATTATCGATTCAAAAATCGATTCCGATTCATTCATTCTCATTTTTTTTTAATAGAAAACGTCAAACTGAAGATTTTAGATTCAAAAATCTATTGGGATTTATTCATTTTCATTTTTTTAAATCGAAATCGTCAATCAGTGAAGATTTTCGATTAAAAAATCGATTCCGAATCATTCAATTTGATTTTCTTCAACAGAAATCGTCAATCAGTGAAGATTATCGATCGCGATTCATTAATTTTATTTTTTTTTTAAATATAAAACGTCAATCAGTGAAGATTTTCGATTAAAAAATTGATTCCGATTCAATCCTTTTGATTTTTTTAAACAGAAATCATCAATCAGTGAAGATTATCGATTCAAAAATCGATTCCGATTCATTCATTCCGTCCTCAATTATCAAAAGGGAATCGAAACATTACTTTATATATCACTTTTTAGGAATAATTAATCGATCTCAATTCTTTGGAAAGTATTGAAATCATTTCTAATTATTTTTAAACAATTAGAATCATTTTCAAGTTCTACAAATAAATCTAAAATTATTTTCGAACAATTAAAGCTCTGAAATTACTTTTAGATTTCTCTGTGGTCATTGAGGGTAGTCAAAAGAATATAGAATCGTGCATAAACATGCAAAATCGTTTTGACGTTAGTCCTGTTTGATATTTTTCCACTCCGGTCCATTCGACTGACCTCTAACTCATCAGAAAGTTACACCAGAATCTATTTATTTTGAAACATCCCGTATATTATATATTTCGGATATTTTGTGAATGGAATTACCAAATTAAGAAATCAATAGACCCCTTAATATGATTTTCACTTTTTATTAAACTCAATTTCAAAACTATCGACAAAAATAAGCCACTAAAAATTGTATCACCTAATGTGAGATCTAAAGTTTTGACATAAATTCACTATAAACTGGTAGTTTGATGTTAGAAACGAAATTGGCACCATTCCAATTATTCGACTGAGGTGAAAAAAAGTGAATCATCTACGACAGCGTTGCCAAACGAACTAAATTACCAGGAAAATAAAGGAAATTACGAAATTTTGAATATTAGAGTGTCTATAATACTAATCAGAGGAATCAACATTTGACATTTGACAGTTATGTATGCCCGTCGAAATGTATTAAATGAGTGTGTAGCCACACAACTTTTTTAGGTTATATCATCTACATCCTTGGTCTACGCTAGCGCTATTCTGGCAGGCTTTTGAACTACATATTTATTTATCTAGAAACCTGCACTTTTGTTCAACTTTCATCCCCTCTTCTCACTAATTTTCATAGATAAAACCCAGTAAAATGACAGTGTTGACAGATGAGTAATTTATTTTCTGTATGTATGTTTGTAATGATGATACTTTGAAAAAAAAATAGATCAACAAGTTCAATCAAATGCCAGGTACATAAAAATGACGTCATTTATACAAGGTGATTGAAAAAATTACGTAAAAATGTTTAACGACGTTTTTAACCTTCTTAACCAATTAAATTATACATGGCATCCAAAATCAACAATTTTTTAGCTAATTATCAACTAATATTGATGTTTTGTGTATAAAAAGTTGTTTTTTTTTAAAAAAAAACGATAAAATATAAGATTTTTTTATTTAAATTCCACAAATTTCAATTTATTGAAAGATTTTCAAGATTGCAAAACAATCTATTGTATTAATCTGATCGCCCAGTATTAGGATGACTTTAAGGACATTTGCATTGCGTAAGTATCAAAAATTGTGGCGGTTAATAATTTAAATTAGGAATAAAATCTATATTTTGAACGTTTTAAATAAATCTGTTTCCAGTAACAATTTTTTTATAGAGAAAATGTAATTGAAGCCCCTCGTATAACATCGACATTCCGCTTTGATTAAAATTTTTATGAGTGCCATGAACACTTTCAAAAATGAAATTGGTACTTGGGAAAATGAGTTTTCGTCTATAAGAACAAGATTGAAGCTTTCAGCTTTCCCAACACGTAGTTCGAAGAAGTATTTTCAAGCTGGACGGGTATTTTTCTTTTGAAACACAACAAATATTCAAAAAATTATCTATAACTCAGAATTCATTATTTTAACGAGAATAATTTCATAAATTCCAACTACTAGACATCATATTTCAATTTTTTTCGTAATCAATCTAAATGAAACACACTGTATGTCATAATATAAGATATAAAAATTTGACGTTTCGACCCACTTCGGTTTTTATCAAAATGGAGTAGAAACGTCAAATTTTTATCTGCCTTTAAAAAAAACTAATTCTAAATCAGAAGAAACCTAAAATCAATATGATTTAGAATTACATAAACATATCAAAATGTCTAAGAAATTAACGAAATATTAGTTTAGTTTTATTCTATGTTTGTCCTCTTAGAAAAAGAAGACGAATGAGTTTTACATATGATTAAAGGCCGATTCATAAACTTGACGTTGCTGTCGTTAACCTAAAAATTTTGTTATTCTTTTTGACGTATGTACTGCTATTTGTTTGCAATCGACGATTTTATGTAAAATATTTTTTATTGCGACAATCTGCTACGAACGTTCGACGAGAAAAAATATGTTGAAAGTCACCAACGGCAGATGGCGACGTCAAAAGGCAACCATGAATGGTGTTATGCATTTCAATGTTTTTAATTTTGACAGCAAACGTCAAACGAAAAGTCAAGTTTATGAATCAGCCTTAAACGATAAATAAACTTTTTAAAATCCAATTATAAGCATCATTAATTACAAAAACTATATATGTTAATTACAACATATTGATTTGGATTTAATACCGTGATTATTTGATAAAAACATGAACGAGAAAACTCGTAAATACGTGAATTAGAAATTGTAGGGTGTGTGTCTCGGCTGTCTTGAGATATTTCCAGATATCTAAAAATAGATGGCATCACCAGCCGGCGCGAACCGTGAGAGTAGCTTCTCCCGTTTTCGAATCCACTGGGAAATTATGTTTCATAATAATTTCCAATAAAACGACGGTTTTCACTCCAGACGTCGTCGTTAGAGTCTGTGAATTTCGTATACCGACTAAGAGGTCAGTATACGTCACGCTAATTTTAATAAAATCATACGGGGTATTGTCATAATTAACTTTACAACCAATAGGTAATTCACGAAAATATTTTATGCGTGATAGTTAGAAATAAGATGGAGCGTGATGAATAATGTACCCAAAACGGAAAGGGGTGGAAAAAATATATAGGAACAGATAAAAACAACACGAGGAATGAAAATAAAGGTAAACAATGGAATTTATGAGGATAAAATGATATTTTTTTAATCCTTTTTTGAGGGACTACTAAATGTACATCCCTGTAAGGATAGAAAAGTATACAGGATATAACGGGACGCATCGATAATCATCCCAAGTCCAAATATCTTGAATTTGGTGGTTTAAACGTTAATACGTCTGTCATTGAACGACTTGAATGTTTTTTTATGTGTGAAGAAACTTCGTTCAGATCACTATACATCTAATTAAGTGCAAATACATTTTGTAACAATTTTTTGGCTGTGAGATATGGCAACGTTGATGCGAAGATTCAAATGTCATCGTGAAGTTTGACGTTTGACATTTGAAGTGTTTTAATTACATGTTTTGGTAGTAGTGCCTCAATTGTAATGAATAATTGGTTAAAACGCATGGAAATGGGAATATTTTGAAAAACGATGAAGCAATATCCAATCCTCATATTTAGTGTTTAATCTTTTTGATCCTGGCATGTACATAATATAATTTTAATTCGTGATAATATAGGTAGTTAGAATAAATATTTAGGCACCAACAAACTCAATGTTTAGATTTTATTTTTTGAAGGTAAACATTCTATAATAATTCTTATCAAATATAAACATCAACATATTCATTCTTCTTTTAAAAACCGAAAGCCTTTTTTTGTTTATTTGTAATTTAATAAATTCCATCGGCGGCTTTTATATTATATTATAAAAATAAGTAAACAGACGTTATTTATGGTTTCGTTTTAAAACGTTATATAGATTAAGAAAAAGTATTGTTTTCATTATTATCAAAGAAAAAAAATACGAGGGTTGCTACTAAAGTTTCGTTGAACGCTTCTTCAGATGTAGAAAAACGTTAAACTCGAAATTTTCGAAACAATGACTATACGAAGGGATGATCCATCAATTCGATGTTTTTACTGGTTTTGTTTGAACTGATTTGTGAGATCTCGCATTGTCGTCGTTGGTTTTCTGATTTTTTTTTGGAAAATTGTGCACGAAAACCTTCCATTTTTTGACCAAGACACGTCAATTCTCGTAATCTAATGAAACGTGATGAAACAAGTTCTAAAACAGTACAATTAACAACATCAAACATAAATACTCATCTGGAACTGATGGACTTTCGAATCTGCCCGATTGGACAATCTTTGAATCCGTTTCACGACTATCCACCTAGGAACGCGGAGCACGACCTTCACCTACCTACTCCTGAATTAGTTAAGGGCTCAATACTTTACAATGCAAAAAAATGCACAATCATTCACCAATTGAAATCGAATAGATATTATTATAAACTATAATTTTGTGATTCATTGTAGTTTCCTTGTGTACATTGAAATTTGATTTTATTTATTGATTTTTACGTTTGTTTTTCAAGTTTTTACAAGCTTTTTTCTACAAATTGTAACAATTTTTCGGTTTTTTAATAAACATTTTCCCGTTTCTTCAATTCGAATAATATGGATAACTTTTTTTTATCTATATAAGTTCACCTTGTATAAAATAACTTCAAATACGGTCTTGTATTCATCACGTGACCTCAATAATAACATTAAACTCTCATGAATACGTATTTGTCCTTTCCACTTCGGCTCATATGGTCAGGACGAGTTCAGATCACAAATTCAGGACTAAATCTTAGAAGAATGAAAAAAGAGAAAAATTCTTCTTCTGTTTCTACTACCACAACGATAACAGTATAAATGATACAGATGCGTTTTGTAAAGTTGTTCATTTTATTGTTTATATTAACTATATTTTACTAAAAAAAAGTTACAAACACATTAAATTGTTGCTGTGTTGTTGGATTTCAAAGTAAAACTGATTTTATTCACGTCTCAATCCCTATTCCGTTGTTTACTCATAGGCGGGTGTAGTTAAAACCATAGACATTGCATAACTAGAGTGTACTTTCGATGAAATTCATGTTCCCATATTAGAACGAGACAGAAAAACTTGTTTGTTTTTGATCGTTTGATCACTGAAGACGAAAAATGTTAGGGGGTTCTTCAAAGAGGACATTAGGAGATACCTAGAGCTGGGGTCAATACCAGTCTTGGAGAAGACCCAAAATAAACGTCATACCAAATGCAAGAAAGAAAAAATCCTTCTGGAACACTAAAACTCACTTTATGCATTGCAGGAGAAGCCGTCTAGAGTTTGGGTCAAGACTAAGGCTTTGGAGGAGAGCTAAAGTTACTTTCATACCGAATTGAGGAAAGAAAAAATCCTTCTGAACACTAAAACTCACTTGATACACTGCAGGAGAAGCCGTCTAGAGTTTGGGTCAAGACTAAGGCTTTGGAGGAGAGCTAAAGTTACTTTCATACCGAATTGAGGAAAGAATAAATCCTTCTGAACACTAAAACTCACTTGATACACTGCAGGAGAAGCCGTCTAGAGTTTGGGTCAAGGCTAAAGCTTTGGAGGAGAGCTAAAGTTACTTTCATACCGAATTTAGGAAAGAAAAAATCCTTCTGAACACTAAAATTCACTTGATGCATTGCATGAGAAGCCGTCTAGAGTTTGGGTCAAGACTAAAGCTTTGGAGGAGAGCTAAAGTTACTTTCAAACCGAATTGAGGAAAGGAAAAATCCTTCTGAACACTAAAACTCACTTGATGCATTGCGGGAGAAGCCGTCTAGAGTTTGGGTCAAGACTAAAGCTTTGGAGGAGAGCTAAAGTTACTTTCATACCGAATTTAGGAAAGAAAAAATCCTTCTGAACACTAAAACTCACTTGATACACTGCAGGAGAAGCCGTCTAGAGTTTGGGTCAAGACTAAAGCTTTGGAGGAGAGCTAAAGTTACTTTCATACCGAATTGAGGAAAGAAAAAATCCTTCTGAACACTAAAACTCACTTGATGCATTGCGGGAGAAGCCGTCTAGAGTTTGGGTCAAGACTAAAGCTTTGGAGGAGAGCTAAAGTTACTTTCATACCGAATTTAGGAAAGAAAAAATCCTTCTGAACACTAAAACTCACTTGATACACTGCAGGAGAAGCCGTCTAGAGTTTGGGTCAAGACTAAGGCTTTGGAGGAGAGCTAAAGTTACTTTCATACCGAATTGAGGAAAGAAAAAATCCTTCTGAACACTAAAACTCACTTGATGCATTGCAGGAGAAGACGTCTAGAGTTTGGGTCAAGACTAAAGCTTTGGAGGAGAGCTAAAGTTACTTTCATACCGAATTGAGGAAAGAAAAAATCCTTCTGAACACTAAAACTCACTTGATACACTGCAGGAGAAGCCGTCTAGAGTTTGGGTCAAGACTAAGGCTTTGGAGGAGAGCTAAAGTTACTTTCATACCGAATTGAGGAAAGAAAAAATCCTTCTGAACACTAAAACTCACTTGATACACTGCAGGAGAAGCCGTCTAGAGTTTGGGTCAAGACTAAGGCTTTGGAGGAGAGCTAAAGTTACTTTCATACCGAATTGAGGAAAGAAAAAATCCTTCTGAACACTAAAACTCACTTGATGCATTGCAGGAGAAGACGTCTAGAGTTTGGGTCAAGACTAAGGCTTTGGAGGAGAGCTAAAGTTACTTTCATACCGAATTGAGGAAAGAAAAAATCCTTCTGAACACTAAAACTCACTTGATACACTGCAGGAGAAGCCGTCTAGAGTTTGGGTCAAGACTAAGGCTTTGGAGGAGAGCTAAAGTTACTTTCATACCGAATTGAGGAAAGAAAAAATCCTTCTGAACACTAAAACTCACTTGATACACTGCAGGAGAAGCCGTCTAGAGTTTGGGTCAAGACTAAGGCTTTGGAGGAGAGCTAAAGTTACTTTCATACCGAATTGAGGAAAGAAAAAATCCTTCTGAACACTAAAACTCACTTGATGCATTGCGGGAGAAGCCGTCTAGAGTTTGGGTCAAGACTAAAGCTTTGGAGGAGAGCTAAAGTTACTTTCATACCGAATTGAGGAAAGAATAAATTCTTCTGAACACTAAAACTCACTTGATACATTGCAGGAGAAGCCGTTTAGAGTTTGGGTCAAGACTAAGGCTTTGGAGGAGAGCTAAAGTTACTTTCATACCGAATTTAGGAAAGAAAAAATCCTTCTGAACACTAAAATTCACTTGATGCATTGCATGAGAAGCCGTCTAGAGTTTGGGTCAAGACTAAGGCTTTGGAGGAGAGCTAAAGTTACTTTCATACCGAATTTAGGAAAGAATAAATTCTTCTGAACACTAAAATTCACTTGATGCATTGCATGAGAAGCCGTCTAGAGTTTGGGTCAAGACTAAAGCTTTGGAGGAGAGCTAAAGTTACTTTCATACCGAATTGAGGAAAGAATAAATTCTTCTGAACACTAAAACTCACTTGATACACTGCAGGAGAAGCCGTCTAGAGTTTGGGTCAAGACTAAGGCTTTGGAGGAGAGCTAAAGTTACTTTCATACCGAATTGAGGAAAGAAAAAATCCTTCTGAACACTAAAACTCACTTGATGCATTGCGGGAGAAGCCGTCTAGAGTTTGGGTCAAGACTAAAGCTTTGGAGGAGAGCTAAAGTTACTTTCATACCGAATTGAGGAAAGAATAAATTCTTCTGAACACTAAAACTCACTTGATACATTGCAGGAGAAGCCGTTTAGAGTTTGGGTCAAGACTAAGGCTTTGGAGGAGAGCTAAAGTTACTTTCATACCGAATTTAGGAAAGAAAAAATCCTTCTGAACACTAAAATTCACTTGATGCATTGCATGAGAAGCCGTCTAGAGTTTGGGTCAAGACTAAGGCTTTGGAGGAGAGCTAAAGTTACTTTCATACCGAATTTAGGAAAGAAAAAATCCTTCTGAACACTAAAATTCACTTGATGCATTGCATGAGAAGCCGTCTAGAGTTTGGGTCAAGACTAAAGCTTTGGAGGAGAGCTAAAGTTACTTTCATACCGAATTTAGGAAAGAAAAAATCCTTCTGAACACTAAAACTCACTTGATACACTGCAGGAGAAGACGTCTAGAGTTTGGGTCAAGACTAAAGCTTTGGAGGAGAGCTAAAGTTACTTTCAAACCGAATTGAGGAAAGGAAAAATCCTTCTGAACACTAAAACTCACTTGATGCATTGCGGGAGAAGCCGTCTAGAGTTTGGGTCAAGACTAAAGCTTTGGAGGAGAGCTAAAGTTACTTTCATACCGAATTGAGGAAAGAATAAATTCTTCTGAACACTAAAACTCACTTGATACATTGCAGGAGAAGCCGTTTAGAGTTTGGGTCAAGACTAAGGCTTTGGAGGAGAGCTAAAGTTACTTTCATACCGAATTTAGGAAAGAAAAAATCCTTCTGAACACTAAAATTCACTTGATGCATTGCATGAGAAGCCGTCTAGAGTTTGGGTCAAGACTAAGGCTTTGGAGGAGAGCTAAAGTTACTTTCATACCGAATTTAGGAAAGAAAAAATCCTTCTGAACACTAAAATTCACTTGATGCATTGCATGAGAAGCCGTCTAGAGTTTGGGTCAAGACTAAAGCTTTGGAGGAGAGCTAAAGTTACTTTCATACCGAATTTAGGAAAGAAAAAATCCTTCTGAACACTAAAACTCACTTGATACACTGCAGGAGAAGACGTCTAGAGTTTGGGTCAAGACTAAAGCTTTGGAGGAGAGCTAAAGTTACTTTCAAACCGAATTGAGGAAAGGAAAAATCCTTCTGAACACTAAAACTCACTTGATGCATTGCGGGAGAAGACGTCTAGAGTTTGGGTCAAGACTAAAGCTTTCAAAATCCTTCAGAGCAACCAGCCTCACCTAGTTTCTAGTTAAAACGATGGGAAAAGCTTTCGACGACTACATTAGAACAGAGATTCTTTACCTTTTGGTCCTTTCAAGTGAATTGCAGATATTTTCAATGCCGTATTGTTGATAACGTGCTGCAATTTGTAATTTTCAAGAACTTTTAAGTATTGAGCAACAATCCTAAGATTGTTCAGCAGGAGTTTTTGTTAATCAAAACATCCCAACCCACTGGAGATATAGACACGCATCTATATCTTAACATAGATATCCAAATAAGTTAATAACTTCGTTATTTGGTCTTGGTATTGATGATGCTCGGTATAAATGACTATTTGTGTACATTTGTTTCAATTTCCTCGGTATTATTCAACACGAAAGTGATGAATAAAACATTTGCACTATTCTTAAGTCTAAAATAATTTTCTCACGAATCATATAAAGAAAAGGACTGCTGCATTTGGACAACTCTGGCGTTTTCAATAGAAAATAGAATACACATCGGTAATGAATCCTAACATGAGCGTACATCTACTAAAAAAGTATACATCCAATCGGAATTATAGTTCGAAGAGTATTTACGAGAATGGTAACTGCCCCAACAAATAAAACACAAAAATTTTGGGAGAAAATTTATTTATTCTTCAACGTTACCTCATTTGGACTCCATACACTTTTTCCCGCGATGTTCAATCAGTTCCATACCCTTTTTATGATAATAATCGTCAAAACAGCCTTTAACTCCAATATCACCTTCTCCTTTTTGGAAAATCTTTCACTACCTAGCAATAATTCGATGGAATCATCTTCAGAACGCTGTTTTTGTTCTTTTATAAGCAAACGCTGCACCCAACTTTCTTATGTACAAATTTTTAGTTAATATGCGATGTACCGCACTTTTTGAAATACCTACCAAGTCTACTAGATCGAGCACTTCCAGTCGACGATTATCTTCAACATTTCTGGAGTCGTCACCTAGTGTAGAATAAAATCTAGTTTATCTTTCTTATTGGTTGGTCTACGCCCATCACTTAAAACTATTGTATCACATAAATTCACTGAAAACGTTCACTATTGATGGCTACCAAACAAATACTAAACAACGTCTTCAAACTTGTGTGTATTTGTACGTAAATTGAAATCCTCTCCGCCTGTACTTTGTTTATGACACTTTTGACATATTTTAATTAACCAATTGTTAGTTTGCTCTCCATGACTTCCTCGCAGAATCTGCAGTCGTCATTCTGTCCCATGTCAATCGTTTTAAGGTGATATTTGAACTACCAGAAGACCAAGCATCAGTTTAATGTCGATACCACACACTTCTTGCTGATATGGTTGTGAATCTTGAGTGTTTCTTAAGTAAAACTCCATCAGATTCATCAACCATTCATTCATTATTCAGTATCTGCATAGTTACTACTAAGATGTTATTAAATTGGACATTTTCTTTTGTATATAAAGGTTTTGAAGATATACATTTGATATTCTCCACGCGTGCCTAATCTCTAGAAGCAGCGTAGCTCTGTTAGAGTCGAGTTATGTACGAGGATGATCCCAGAAGTACCTGGTCCGACATAGAGATAAGTCTGCCACGTTGTTTAGTATTTTTTTGGCAGCCATCAACCAAAACAACCGCATTTGGCTAAGAGGAAAGTGTAGTTTCATCAAGACAATGCACCAGCTCACACATCAGTTATTGCAATGACAAAAATTAATGAATTAAAGTTTGAGTTTATATCTCATGCACCCTATTCGTCAGATTTAGTCCCCTCGGATTATTTTCTATTCCAAGACTTGAAACAATGGCTTGGTGGTCAAAGATGTCTTATTATAAAAAGTCGTATCTTATTAGACCATTAAAAACATTCACGTGGCATCTTTAGGTCAGAATAGGGCTCTGGTCCAATATATAAAGTCATCTGCATAGTTACTACTAAGATGTTATTAAATTGGATATTTTCTTTTGTGTATAAAGTCTTAAATAATCCAGATATTTATCAGGTTTTGAGGATATGCATTTGACATTTATGTGTTGGGAATGTGTCCAAGTTGATTGCTTTCTTTTGGTCCTTAATTCGCCTTACCAACCATGCAGCTACATAAAGTGTTGTGAATAACAAAATTTAGTATATGAAGCAATTCCAAAATAAGCGTTTCGTATTTACTTTCAGTTATTAATTCGACGAAGTTGTTGGTATTTTTTTAACCACACCCCGTATACTACAATTCTCGAGATAGGAATTATCAGCTGAGATACAAAGAAATCTTTGGAATACTAATTTTTAACTTTATCTTTGAAATAATTAAAAACGTTTTGAAGCAATTCAGAGTTTGACTTGACATTCTTATACACATAACCTCAAAATGTGTGTATTTATCAGAAAAAATTCCGTAAAAAACTATTTAAAACCTACTTGAAATATATTTGTCTTCCTCATTTTTTTTACACATTAGATACGCTCATGGTTTCTTCATCTTATGGTTTTTTTAAATGTTTAATTTCCTTTGTTCCGAGTGATTTATGTTTTATTTTGTTGCTTCACGTCGAAAATATTCGATTTGAAACTATGTGAATCTACAGTCGTTTTTATTTCACGTACACCTGCACAAAATGTCGAATTATCTGTTATTTTATAAAAAAAATCTGTTTTCGTTTTAAATAGATGATCTAAATATGGTTTTTATACTATGAAGAAGATCCGGGATTGGGGTATTTTTTTTTATTATCGTTTCATCAAATCATCGTCTTCGCGTAATTATGACATCACTGTCGAGATGTACTGATCTGGAATAAAACCAATTATTGCATCTGGATATGTATCAAGATTCGCGAACCATGTGTTTTGAAGGCTGTTTCAGTACATTACACTCTCTTCCCGTTTTTTTTTCCAGTTTTTAATTTATTACGAAAATCACTTGGCATGTAATTATGGATTAAAACTGATCGTAATTTGTTATAAAATATATAAACGTTTATTATCACATTCAGAATATTACCACCAAGTGTATTTTAACAAAATTATTTCGTATAAACGTACAAAAATTGAGTCCTCCACGCGTGCCTAATCTCTAAAAGCAGCGTAACTCTGTCATAGTCGAGTTCTATACGAGGATGATCCCAGATATACCTGGTCTGACCTAGAGATAGCGGTAGTTGCTTGAAAAATCTCATCTGTAAAGTATATGTTTCAAATTTGAAGTCTGCCACGTTGTTTAGTATTTTTTTGACAGCCATCAGCCAAAACAACATGCACCAGCTCACACATCAGTTATTGCAATGACAAAAATTAATGAATTAAAGTTTTTAATTGATATCCCATGCACCCTATTCGCCAGATTTACTCCCCTGGGATTATTTTCTATTCCAAGACTTGAAACGATGGCTTGGTGGTCAAAGATGTCTCATTATAAAAAGTCGTATCATATTAGACCATTAAAAACATTCAATTTCGATTAAACTTCAGTCTTAAATCAAAATAGAAATTTGTTCTAATGAGAAAAATTAATTTTTCCCTAGTCAATTATACGTAATATACCAAAAAAAGTTATTCGGATATAATTGTTCGAATTTGTCAGTTTTTTGATAAGTTTAATTTGACCTTGATATAAAATCATCTACTACTACACTTAAATTAGCCATCTAAAGTGTTAAAACCTTAAAATGACATTATGTGTCGTTTTTAATTCGAAAATTGTTTATAATACACTCATCGAAGTTTAAAGAACTCATACTGTGACCTTAAGATTTGTCAATTAACCACAATTTCAGAAACATAAAACTAATTTAACAGTGGATTAATTAATCAGACGGTCCAGATGAGACGTGCCACTCAGTAGATCGACCTCAAACAGAACAGGACCAAGACGAACAATCAAATAACCTACAATACCATTTTAAAAACTTGACATAAATATAGAAATTGGTTTTATATGCTTTCTCAAAGATAAAAATGAAAAAAAAAAAACACGTGAAACTTGTACGATTATTATTATGTTTGTTTAGTAAATAAAAAACTAGTGATTTAATATATGTTTAATAAATGAAAATGGTATAAGCCGGCTCTGTACGGCCACAGCCTTCTTGATGAATGTATTTTTAAACGTTTCGACTACTCGCGCGGGCCGATTGGCCTACCAGATGCTACTTTTGAACTACTTCAATGCTTGATGGTCGTTACGACTTGCTCGGTATCGATAGGCCAGTGCTTTAATTATTAAAATAAAAAATAAACAAATTCGTCATATTCTAAGTGCTAATTTTTATATTTTTTAAATAATAAGTACATAATAAAGTCTTATATATAAAATATATTGTATTTTCGTTTTTATTTTAATTGTTATTGGTATTGAGTTGAGCAGTAAACCATAGAATTTTATTTTATATTTTGATGAATAAAATGCTTCCCGATTGTTACTAGTCACATGTTCTTATTCAGACACATTAACCTTACATCTTATTCATTACAGGAAGTAACACTTGACATATGTCAAACAATACAAACACAGAATACAAACTTATAATTTGATTGTATAATTATTACTATAAATTTCTTTAATTTCTTATTTCTTAGATCTCTTGATATATTAACGCGTCTAAATGTTTTTAATTTTAAGTCTATTCTGTTTTAAAATTAGTTTTTTTTATTATTATTAAAAGAAAAATAAATTTTGACGTTTCGACTTTTCTTTAATATGATATATTTTGATTAAGATTAAAACACGAAAAAAGACTACGATAGAACGACGACTAGAAGAATCACAGAATGTTATCAGTAAAGATAAAAGGATTGGAGTGAAAATGTGGTTCTTACAATATAAAAAAGAAGAATTAACAACGACATTAAATGTAAAAAGTAGTAGTAGTTCCAGTGCTTTTTATTAACGTTTTTAAAAAAGATTTGAATGTTGAAATTTTTATATCTAAACTGGTGGCAATAAAAATTATATAAAACGAGTTAAAATTGAAATATTCAGTACTGTTATTTTAATTTATTGTTGTAGAACAACGAATGTAGTCTTGTAGTACATTCTTCTTTTTTTACGTACGTCAAATGTTTTTATAGTTTTGCTAGCTTTAAAAATATTTGAAAAATATAATGAAAATAGAATTATTTACATGGATCTTTCGATTTTTATATAAAAAAACTGATAGTAACTGGCCTAAATATTAACAAAAAGTGGTGTATAAGATAGGTTATCAGGTGCCGAATGAGCGAGAGGGATAGCTATCAGGTGTTGAGAGACAAAAAGAGAGATGGATATTATCAAGACGCACACTTCAGACATAGTGACGTCAAGTGGTGATAAAGGAAGTGGATGTATGTTCGTAGTTTAATTTTTGACGGAAATTCGGTTGTCAGACGTTGTTTTGATGTTGATAAATTAGTATAAATGCCTTTTTAAAACAAATTATATATTTTATTGAAAATAACGTTTGTTATAACATATAATATGTGCTGTGTCTATTACAAATCACTCTAGTTAATGGAACACAAAGAAAAACAACACAAAAGGCGATAACTACATCTTTTTGTTGTGGACCGCTCGACCGCTTGATAATTTGATATGGCGCGGTCTAAGCGCCTTCTCTGATCGGAAATTGACTTTATACAGCTCACCGCCTCCTATTTCTCCCACAACCCGAGCAAATGCCCCCCCATAGGCGTCCCCATCGACATGACAAACATAAAATATTGTAAGTATAAAGCAGAGCAAAAATTCATCTTAAAAATATGGAAAAAATTTCAAACTTTGAATACTTTTCATACGCACCCTGTATAAAATGAAAAATTTTTCAACATGTATTCAAATACGTCTGATCTTACTAAAAGCAAACGAACAAAAACAATTTTCATACCTTTAAGGGTATAATCGTAAAAAAATAATTTATAAGGGTCTGCAAGGGTTAAATTTTTTTACAAAAAAATTAATAACTTAAAAAGTATGCATTTTTCGAAAAAAGTTTTTAGACAAAATTATATTGAAATTTTACGTAGATTTCAAAAATGTATCAATATACATGGTATTCTATTTAAAAAAATAAAGAAATTTGATATGTATGAAGGTAAACTTTGAACACTTTTTATATACACCCTGTATAAAATGAAAAATTTTTCAACATAGTTTCAAATACATTTGACCTTGCTAAAAGCAACCGAACAAAAACAATTTTCATATCTTTAAGGGTATAATCGTAAGAAAATAATTTATAAGGGTCTGCAACGGTCAAATTTTTTACGAAAAAATTAATAACTCGAAAATTATACATTTTTCGAAAAACGTTTTTAGACAAAATTATATTGAAATTTTACGTAGATTTCAAAAATGTATTAATATACATGGTATTCTATTTAAACAAATAAAGAAATTTGATATGTATGAAGGTAAACTTTGAACACTTTTTATACACACCCTGTATAAAAAGAAAAGTTTTTCAACATAGTTTCAAATACATTTGACCTTACTAAAAGCAACCGAACAAAAACCATTTTCATATCTTTAAGAGTATAATCGTAAAAAAATAATTTACAAGGGTTAAATTTTTTTATAAAAAAATTAATAACTCAAAAATTATGCATTTTTCGAAAAAAGTTTTTATACAAAAGTATACTAAAATTGTACGTAGATTTCAAAAAAGTATTAATATACAGAGTGTTCTATTTAAAATAACAAAGTTACAGTCGACTTCCCGTCAGAATCGGTATTTTGCCATATACAGATAGTTTTAACTCGTCGTGGGACACCCTGTATACCAAATAGTAATTAATAATTATACAATGAGACGCCACTGTAGACCACCCGCTATACAACTGAAATGCCCTAATAAAATTTTGTTAGTCTGACAAGAAAACGATGCTCTGTTGTTTTTTTTGTTTTTTATTTGGTTTTTTAGCATGCGAATTATGGCGTGAACAATAAACTGAGCTAATTTACTTTTTGAATATGCGCACTCTTGATCTTGTTTCCTTTTTATTTTCTCGTTCTTCCACTTCTTCTTTTTTGCCTACTCGCCGTTAGGCCAACCACCAGCAAACCAACTCGTAAAATTGGAAATTCATTTGTGAATGATTATTGCAGAGTTAACAACAGGGCAACGTACCTAGTCTTGAGGACTATTTGGTATTTGAAACCATCAATACTCGATCGAATTCGAAGAATATACGTAGACGACTGCACTGCGAATAGACAATCTTCATCACAATTTCGGTTTTGGTCATTAAACGCAACGAAAAACGCGAAAAAAAAATCGTACGCGTAGTTATTTTTGTAAAAACCCTCGTAGACATCAAATTCACTCTCCCCACATCTGGAATATATCTTAGATCCACTTATATAGATTTCAGACTAGTCGGGGTGATAATGTATCGAACGATTAGCTTTTCCTAGGGATGTTTTACGTTTCAAGTTTTTATAACTGTCACCAGTGACAGGTAATTATTTATTTCAAAGGGGTATCTTCATTAACAATATATCGATGTATAAAAAATGGCAACGTTGCATACAAAATCAGAATTAGGGGAATTTTTTGTTCAGCACAGATCGGTAATATAAATTTTATGTTTTTTTGGACATTTTTTAATCAATATTGACTATTTGACTATCGACTATTGACACCTCTACACCTTTACTCACAATCGCACGTTTCGATAACCAAGTTATCGTCTTCAGAAACTGAAGGTGAACTTGGTCTTATTTTAGTCTCTGAAGACGATAACTTTGTGCCGCAGAGAGTTTGGTGGTGGTGTATTCAGTTAATTTTTGAGACTGAGAACTTTACGAAGAGGATCCGTAACGTCAAGTCAGCTTCAACAAGAAATGGCCGAAGCTCGAGCTGTAAGGGAACATCATCGGGAAATGGTCGAGTCCAGATTTTTTTTATGTATTTTCAAGATATTATTTTCTTAATACAAACTTTCAGGAACGTCTGTGTGTATTTTTTTTCTCCTATTTTGTATAAGTCGTCGTTAATTGCCTAATTTTCTAAAAAAACTGTTCAAGTCATTTATCATTTCACTATTAGTCCGGTCAAATTAGATAAAAAAATAGTGGTTAGCTTGTAACAATCATAAACAGTAGATTTTTTGAGATATTGGGCAAAATATTAACACATATTCTTCATAAAGTTTTTGATGATGGATAAATCGACGAAAAAGCAAAGAAAAGACCAAAAAGACAATAGAATAACCACATACAATTGGGATCTCAAGGAATCAAGACGTAGTAAGGTTTGTCAATAATCCAGTTTTCCAATTAAGCAGGTTTAAAATTATAATTTGTCTTATATACAGAGGCCCTCGCTTACAGACGTCGAAATGTTAATAAAAATGTGTATTTTTGAGGTTATGAATTTATTTGTACTCCCCAATCTTCTTCTGTTTCTTCTGTATCCAAAGAAGAATACGTAGCAACTATATCATCATCGTGGAGCTCCTCTGAAATGAGTACATCCATAGAAAGGAACGTGTGGTGAATATTCTATCCCATTCTGGAAACGTTGCACAGATTTCCAGCTCCTCGGGTTCAGATCCATTCGTCACTTCGAATCCAGCTTTTTTGCTAACAGAAAACCAAACTTTTCTTGCAAATCTCCTGACTCTGTTGCTTGTATTCGAGTTTTCCTTTTCCATCAATAAACTGAGACCAAATCTGTCTCACTTATAGAGGTAATTGAGCTACAGAGTCTTAATGAAAAGCAACTCTCAATAATTGAGGTTATCCAGTTCCCACTTAACCAGGTTTCACATGAGAAGGAGGCAAGACATGGATATGGGAGATGATTGTAGAAAAATCTACTAGTTCCATTTTGACGCTGCATTTTTTCTCTTAAAACAAACTTTTTGCCTTACTAATACCGATCTCCGTGGAAGGAAGACCAAGAAAATAAGTAGACAAGAAATTGGAAGAAGAACAAGCAGCGTTTGGAGCACACTTTCATGATAGAAAGAAGATACGAAAAAGGACTTATCGTTCATCGACCTGAGAGCAGCATTCGACTCGATCCAAACTTGTGGAAGACAATAAGTATCACCAGAAACGATTTAGAAGGTTTATTATTACAAAAACCTTAGAGACGACAAAAAGAAAAAGAGAAGAAGAAGAAGAAATTGGGTGTAGGATAAGGCGAGGAAAAGAAGAAGAGTAAATCGAGCGGAACCTCCGCGTTTTTAGAATGTAGTAGTAACTTTGAGGTTATGGTAAAAGTGGCACTTATAAATCAAAACAAAAAATGTGTAATATTGTTTTGAAACGGATCGTAAACAAAATTGGTGTGCTAAAATTGCTCGAAACATCTGGACTCGTCAGTAGTATTATTTAGTCTGTGCTATAAATATAACTATCAATTAATTTAATGATGTTCAAAAAGTCGCAGGAACTTTTTTAAAAATGAGGTTATTTCACCGGAAAACGTTCGATTTATTTTCGGGGATAATTCTTCACGTCTACAGGGCCGAATAAAATAACTAGTATCATTTGAATTTGATTAGATATACATATATATGGAAAATTAGATGATAAAATTTTTTTACTCCAAAAATCGTTTTAAATAACCTCATTAATAAAATTCTAAGTGTTTCTAAACACGTTTGTATACTAATGCTAATTAAGTTGTGAAATATGGCAACACTGATGTGAATATGTCAAATCTGTCATTGTCATTATAAAGTTTGACATTTCTAAAGTTGAACGTACTCAGAACTTGTTGTTATACGAATGGTGTTCGTGTTGAAACATTCATTTTGGTCTAAAAATCGAATTTTCTACCTTCCTGAGGTAGCAATCGATGCGTTCAAATTACATGATTTGAAAAACTATCTAATTATAAATATTTGTTTTTATTTGTTACTCAAAACTTAAGTAGCAACCCTCGTATGTTGATTTTTCCTTACGTACGAGGTGGGGTCGATTTTTTATTTTTTTTTTTCAGAATTTTTATAAAAACTTTATGTTACGTAAACGTTTTCGAAATTCCTTGTGTATCTTTTTGGAAGAGATTAATGATAGAATCGTTGTTTAATTTGATGTCACTAAAAATAATAAACTCGATCATCCATATGATCGAAACATGTGTATATTAGAAAAAAAAAATTGTTTATCTTGAAATAAATTATCAATCGGTTCTGAATACGCACAACTGCACATGAAATTATAAATTCATGCATTTTATACGCGCAATTATGGCTGAAACAACACATGCTTTTGATATTTGGAAAATTTCCATGTTTGTTAAGTGATTTAACTTGAAAAATTATCAAAAAATCTAAAAGAAATTGGTTAATGAAATTATTTGTTTGTTATATTATTTATATGAACTTTCAAGGAAACACAGAGAATGGAATACGAATGCATTTGCAATTTTTATCGACTTCCAAGAGGCATATGACACAATCGAAGACTTATATAGAAGCAAGGTTAAAAGATACAAATTTCCAAGGACATTTTCCAAAAACTCAGAGATGGAATTACTTAGAAGAATATTTGGAGGGAAAGGTCATACTAGAAAATAAAAAATCTGTATCGTAAACAAGAAATTATCAAGTCATGAAAGCCAGAAGACTAGGTACACTTAAAATATCGGAATCGAGACAATTACCGATATAAATATGGCAGGAATACGAAAAAAAAACGAAGACCCAATGGCAAACATTTAATACTGAATGAAAATTTGGTTGTCAAAAAGATTTGGAATTCGGAGGGAAAATGCTCCAATACCTGGCCTAATTATGCTGGATACCGCATAATTAGGCCAGGTATTGAAGCATTTTCCCTCCGAATTCTTTAATGCAGCACCGATTTATTTGAAATTTTGACATATGATAGGTTTGCATCCAAAAAGTGAAACCTACATGGTGTAACCCCCCCTCGGGGGGGTAAAAAATGTCATATAAAGTTTTTTCGCCAGATATATAGAAGCAAGGTTAAATGATACAAATTTCCAAGGACACTTTCCAAAAACTCACAGATGAAATTACTTAGAAGAATATTTGGAGGGAAAGGTCATACTAGAAAATAAAAAACCTGTATCGTAAACAAGAAATTATCAAGTCATGAAAGCCAGAAGCTTAGGTACACTTAGAATATCGGAATCGAGACAATTACCGATATAAATATGGCAGGAATACGAAAAAAAACGAAGACCCAATGGCAAACATTTAATATTGAATGAAAATTTGGTTGTCAAAAATATTTGGAATTCGGAGGGAAAATGCTTCAATACCTGGCCTAATTATGCTGGATACCGCATAATTAGGCCAGGTATTGAAGCATTTTCCCTCCGAATTCTTTAATGCAGCACCGATTTATTTGAAATTTTGAAATATGATAGGTTTGTATCCAAAAAGCGAAACCTACATGGTGCAACCCCCCCCTCGGGGGGGGGGGGGGGGGGGTTAAAAAAATGTCATATAAAGTTTTTTCGCCAGATTAATAGTTTTTGAGTCATTCTCAATTGAAAAGTACGCATTTTTCGATAGTTTTTTACGTATAACTGTGTAACGATGCATTTTATCGAAAAAAGTGTAATGAACAAAAATGAAGCTTATAAAAAAACAAATAAATTAAGTTACATTTTAAGATCTAAATGTTCTACCTAAAGTTGATACTTAAATGGCTTTTGTTTTACGTAATTAAGTATGTAACCTCTAATAACGGGAAAATGGTACATTTTTCAACAAAAAGTCATAGAGTACTTTTTAAAGAGCTTAAAAAGACCTTTCGAAGACCATTGATAAAGGTAGTTTCGACTGAAATTTTAGTGAGATATGGTGTAAAATAGTTGAAGCTAAAAAACTAAAACTAATACCATTGAAAATCAAAATCAAACTTATTCCTTGTACCAAATACTTTATTTGGATGTTAATCACGACATTTGAAAGTTTGGCTGATTTGAAATGCATAATTTTGAAAAAAATGAACATTAAATATTAATTTTTTTTATTTAAAAAAAAATTTTTTTTGCTCATTTTTTCTCCATAACTATAAGAGATACAAAAACAAATTGATAGTCAAATTAAAGCATTTTTTATGACGATTATTTTGCTTTTTTTATTTTTTTTTGTAGCATAAAAATTGACGGAGTTATAACCAAATTAATCTAGTAGTGTGAGGATTGCTTATCCACAGCCCTTTGACCCTTTATTAATAAAATATGGATGGTCTCAAGCCCTTCTAACATACGTAGGCTTGTAGCCCTGAAAATAACCTTTAAAATGGTTTTTTGAAGGATGTCATAGCTTCAAAATTAATGGAGTTACATAAAAAATAAGAATTTGAAATTTTTTTCGTAAATCAAAATTTTAATACCGAAAAGAATGCAAAATCTAAAATTTTGCAATCATTAGATTTATTTTTATTTCTTTCTCTACAAAAGGGTAGTTTTTAAGGGTTGAATAATAAAAATCAATAACCAAATAATTTTTTTTAAAAATACTTCGAATTTTTCACGGTAAAAATGAAATTGCAATGTTTTAAATAGTTAAAAAATTGTTTCCTATGTTATTTTCATCAGAAGGGTAGTTTTTAACGATTTTTAAGGGTTGATACTTGAAAATATATAAATTTTATATTATACAAAACGTTAAAATACTTATGCTTCATAAACGAAAAACATTTGAATTGAAAAAAAGTGGGAAAAACTATAATATTGGTATTTTTAGATAAGGGGTTGTTTTTGAAGGGTTTTGAACAGTCAAAACATCGAATTGATGGGTCATCCGCCGTACAATCCTTATTTGGTACCAAATGATTTCTTCTTATTCAAAGAAATCGAAAATAAATTGCAAGTCAACGTTTTTCTACGTTAATTTAGAGTCTAATCCACCGCCACTGGTTTAATTAATCTCAGATGAATTTATAGTTTTAAATAAATAAATTAGGAAGTTTATTAACCTCGATTTAAAAATTCTAGCAAGGATAAATCGAAACGGCAAACTCCACTAACATATACAATTATTATTTTAAGAATCATTCGCTATTTAAAAAGAATTCGCATAAACGGTTCGGTAGATCAATTCCGAAAATAATATAAAACCTGGACAAACTGTATCAATTTCTTTGTTTGAGTACTGCCGAGCAGAAAAATGATACTTACATAATTTAAATAATAATAATCCAAATCTAATACTACAATTTTTATTGTAACTAAAAAGTTATTTTTTCGTGTGACGACAGTTCCAACATTGCAAAGCCCTTAAAAATTTTTACCTCGAGCCGCCACTGGCTAAAACTAATAAAATAGTGTTTTAAAATCTGTGTATATCGAATTTTTTCTATTACTATCTTGACTGAAAAATCACAGCTGTTTAACTGGGTCTTCCCTCAAATTTCTCTACTGTCATTTACTGTATTTATTAAATATACAGTGATTTCCAAAAGTAATACTAATTATTTACGTATTGGGAACGGAAAATTCTGAAATAGATCTACAAGAAACTAGATTTTCTGGTGAAAATAATTGACCTGCTTTTTTCACTTTCTAAGAATAAGATACGATTGAGACAATTCGAATTTATACAAAATGTTGCAACAGTATACGAGGTCGGATTACTAAATAACGAGACTGGTAACGAAAAAGGGTAAGTCTTTTTTGGTAAGTGCCTTTTTTCGGTTAATTTTCAGTCTTAAAGAAGATCAAGAGTTCCTTCAAATATCAAGCTCAAAATTATTCATAACTGTATGTGTAATATAATTATTATTATCATCTTGGTAAAAAGATATTGGTTTCACCCTGTACATGAGCACGCAATGTTTATCATCGGCAGAATTAAACTATGAAACAGCAGACAACATGGCGTCGTTTGAACTACAGTTGACCCATCGCGAATCTATCGGGAGTAGTCGATATATTAATCGCCATATTTATAAATTTGTAACCATTTGGTGATTTTTAATTGAAAAAAAAAATGTTATTTTGAGTTAAATATTGAAATTTATAATGATAAAGTTTATTGAAGAATTGAACAACAACAATTTAGATATAAAAAAAGTTTCGAATAAAAAATTATCAGCTAAAATAATTTAAGTATATCAAAAAAAGAATATTACTTAAAAAAAAATAATAATATTTTGGAAACTAATTTTATATTAATCATAAGTTTATAATATGATATGTCTATATATTATTTAAAAATTATTGTCAGCTCCTCTTATACTGAATCTGACTTAACGACTCTTCTTTTTTATGTATTAATCATAGTGTGAGTCTGTAAATCACAATGTTTTGACTGTTTAAAAAGCGACAAACTTTATTTTAGGGGACGGTTTTAGGAATATATAATATGTATTTAAATGTTTGTTTTTGAAGCTACCAGGTCCATTAAATAATTTTTGTTTACGATTTAACTTGATCAAGATCACTTCCACCTGCTTGTAGTTATTAAAAAAAAAAGATTTTATGGACGGTTAGAGATGGGATTTACTTCGAAATTAATGTATATTTTGATTTTAATAGATTTGATGTAAAAAACCAAGTCAATAATTGTTAACAAAATATTTTGATTCATAAATTCTTTTAGTACATATTATTTGTATATAAGGCCATTTTTGCCAGGTTATCACGATCTGTAGCTCATATTTATATAAAAATAGAAAAGTTTATTTCAAATTTCGTGAAAAATAAATCAGATTTTTTGGCTTCGTAGCTAGACTATGTTTATAATAGGGTTGACAGATATAAGTATCGGTTAATAAATATATATTTATAAATATATGAGTACTATATTATTTTCGATTCGGCACAAACCGTAGAAATAACTTATTATTTCACAAGTACATTAATAAATTCATCAAGATCTATATGTGTGTGTTAAAAGTCATGATGATTGACGCTTGCGCAGAAGAGTTTCTGTGGAAAAAAGTATGCAAATGCATTATTTTCACGAAAAATCGATAGATAAACGAAAATTTAGTAATTTTTGTGAGGTTAGGTTAGGTTTTTTTATAAGTCATGATGATTGACGCTTCCGCAGAAGAGTTTCTGTCGAAAAAAGGATGCAAATGCATTATTTTCACGAAAAATCAATAGATAAACGAAAATTTAGTAATTTTTGTGAGGTTAGGTTAGGTTTTTTTATAAGTCATGATGATTGACGCTTCCGCAGAAGAGTTTCTGTCGAAAAAAGGATGCAAATGCATTATTTTCACGAAAAATCAATAGATAAACGAAAATTTAGTAATTTTTGTGAGGTTAGGTTAGGTTTTTTTATAAGTCATGATGATTGACGCTTCCGCAGAAGAGTTTCTGTGGAAAAAAGTATGCAAATGCATTATTTTCACGAAAAATCGATAGATAAACGAAAATTTAGTAATTTTTGTGAGGTTAGGTTAGGTTTTTTTATAAGTCATGATGATTGACGCTTCCGCAGAAGAGTTTCTGTGAAAAAAAGTATGCAAATGCATTATTTTCACGAAAAATCGATAGATAAACGAAAATTTAGTAATTTTTGTGAGGTTAGGTTAGGTTTTTTTATAAGTCATGATGATTGACGCTTCCGCAGAAGAGTTTCTGTGAAAAAAAGTATGCAAATGCATTATTTTCACGAAAAATCGATAGATAAACGAAAATTTAGTAATTTTTGTGAGGTTAGGTTAGGTTTTTTTATAAGTCATGATGATTGACGCTTCCGCAGAAGAGTTTCTGTGGAAAAAAGTATGCAAATGCATTATTTTCACGAAAAATCGATAGATAAACGAAAATTTAGTAATTTTTGTGAGGTTAGGTTAGGTTTTTTTATAAGTCATGATGATTGACGCTTCCGCAGAAGAGTTTCTGTGGAAAAAAGTATGCAAATGCATTATTTTCACGAAAAATCGATAGATAAACGAAAATTTAGTAATTTTTGTGAGGTTAGGTTAGGTTTTTTTATAAGTCATGATGATTGACGCTTCCGCAGAAGAGTTTCTGTGGAAAAAAGTATGCAAATGCATTATTTTCACGAAAAATCGATAGATAAACGAAAATTTAGTAATTTTTGTGAGGTTAGGTTAGGTTTTTTTATAAGTCATGATGATTGACGCTTCCGCAGAAGAGTTTCTGTGAAAAAAAGGATGCAAATGCATTATTTTCACGAAAAATCGATAGATAAACGAAAATTTAGTAATTTTTGTGAGGTTAGGTTAGGTTTTTTTATAAATCATGATGATTGACGCTTCCGCAGAAGAGTTTCTGTCGAAAAAAGGATGCAAATGCATTATTTTCACGAAAAATCAATAGATAAACGAAAATTTAGTAATTTTTGTGAGGTTAGGTTAGGTTTTTTTATAAGTCATGATGATTGACGCTTGCGCAGAAGAGTTTCTGTGGAAAAAAGTATGCAAATGCATTATTTTCACGAAAAATCAATAGATAAACGAAAATTTGGTAATTTTTGTTAGGTTAGGTTAGGTTTTTTTATAAATCATGATGATTGACGCTTGCGCAGAAGAGTTTCTGTGGAAAAAAGTATGCAAATGCATTATTTTCACGAAAAATCGATAGATAAACGAAAATTTAGTACTTTTTGTTAGGTTAGGTTAGGTTTTTTTATAAGTCATGATGATTGATGCTTGCGCAGAAGAGTTTCTGTGAAAAAAAGTATGCAAATGCATTATTTTCACGAAAAATCGATAGATAAACGAAAATTTAGTAATTTTTGTGAGGTTAGGTTAGGTTTTTTTATAAATCATGATGATTGACGCTTCCGCAGAAGAGTTTCTGTCGAAAAAAGGATGCAAATGCATTATTTTCACGAAAAATCAATAGATAAACGAAAATTTAGTAATTTTTGTGAGGTTAGGTTAGGTTTTTTTATAAGTCATGATGATTGACGCTTGCGCAGAAGAGTTTCTGTGGAAAAAAGTATGCAAATGCATTATTTTCACGAAAAATCAATAGATAAACGAAAATTTGGTAATTTTTGTTAGGTTAGGTTAGGTTTTTTTATAAGTCATGATGATTGACGCTTGCGCAGAAGAGTTTCTGTGGAAAAAAGTATGCAAATGCATTATTTTCACGAAAAATCGATAGATAAACGAAAATTTAGTACTTTTTGTTAGGTTAGGTTAGGTTTTTTTATAAGTCATGATGATTGATGCTTGCGCAGAAGAATTTCTGTGGAAAAAAGTATGCCAATGCCTCATACCCTCACGGTATGTCACAAAATGATGAGTTTATCCACAGCATCGATGTTATTTGGCACAACAAGATGAATGATTCAAGTATTTGTAAACAACTCGATTAGCACTCGTAGGACAACTTGTTCTGGGTAGATTCACTATCAAAAATGTCAAAATGTTTATAGACAATGTCAGATTTGACATTATCACATCAGTGTTGCCAAATATCAAAACTTAAGTAGCATCATTCGTATAATAAAATGTATAGAAATATGTTCTTAATTTGAGTGCTTTAAAAGAGAACAAAAAAAAATGAATAAGAAAAAAATAAATAAATAACTTCTCTCCACATCAATTTCCTTTCTAAAAATAGTTCAACTGAATATCATTACTAATAGACCCCTTAGGAATTCGACGGCACGTGTTCAATATTTATTTGTTTATAGTAACGTTAAGTGTTTACAGAAGGGCATACAGAAGATATGGAATATATGTAGCACTAGTTCAGGTAGATGATTTTTTTAAAACTTTCATTATTTAATCTGCAACAGAAACATTCATTTTATTCAATCGAAACAAGAAAAAAATCCAATTAACGTTAAGATCTGTCATTTGCTAAACAACTTTTAAAGCATGACTGACAACGTCAAGTGACAGCTGTCACAACTTATACGAACCAAGAGTTATTTTACAACAATGAAAATGAAATGAAAATCGAAATTCCTCGTACTGTTAAACCTCTAAATGAATACTATTCTAAAAAACGCTAATAACTAAAATGAAAGCTGTAAGTAGGCAATTTACATTACACTAGATATCTATGATCAGTGTACACCAAGTCGAATGGTACACCGGAGCAACACCGGGGTCGGTTTATATCACGTACATTTTAAAGCATTTCGAACTGTCAAATCATGAAACAATTAATATTGCACAAAACGTTATAATGATCTAAATGATTTATACAGTGTATTACATGAAAGTTTACAAGAATAAAGAGAAAATGTATTGAAAAATATGATAAGGCGGATACTAAGGAAACAAAAAATTTCGTTAGCAAAGTTAAGCTGCTTAATAAACGAAATTTCGAATTTTAAATCGTTGTCTGAGAATCCAGTGGGTTTATTATACCCACGACTCTTTCCAAAATCCCGCCTGTGTCATCCGAAGCGTATTTAGTTCTATAAAAGAATAAAGATCAAGTATATCATATATGGAAAGAATCACTGTAAATGGAAAATCGAGATGGCTACTACCTTTACTCAAACACAGAAGACGTTGTCGTCGATGCAAGGTAAACTTTAAGAGAAAATAACAAGTGGAATTCCAATTTTTAATCAAGGTATTTTCACTCCAAACTCAATAAGTACTGTTATGTTGGTCAGAACTTAATTTATAAGTTGTATTCCCACGGGAACATATATATAATAATAAACGATATAACGACGAAATAAATAAAATTATATTATAAGATTCATAAATCTCGAAATTGAGCGAATAAATGTTCAAAATATTGAAATGCAATAAAAATAATAGAATACGATAAGAAGCAACAACAAAGTAAGTTAAATAAGTCAAGTAAAGAAGGAAATATTTCTTGGAATGAACCTGAAAGAAATTACTGAGAGAGCTTGAGGTCTGGGCGTGGAATATTACAGAAAAAAAAAACTAAAAACAGTAGGAACGACATTTCATATCATCGGCCTTAACAACACTAACTGTTTGTGTATGTAACCGACATTCTTCTGGTGTAAACATTGTCGAACATAACCTCAACAACATTTTATCATTTTAATGCGGGGCTAATTGAATGGTGCAGTCATTTTATACATTTTCACGTGGATGATCACAAAAGTGCGTCGTTGAAATCCTGGAGCACTGTAAAAAACTATTACAATAAATTACAATTTGGTTTATGTTAGTCTAGTAAGGAATCGGTTGTCGTATGTAAAAACATCGATGTTTAAGTTTATTCCCGAAAGATCGCGTCGAGTAGTGAATGAATTGCAAATTTTAAGTTGATTTTCGATGTTCTCAGACATTTTTACCGATTTTTTTTTGATTTCAAGGGTTTTTAATTAATTCCGGGCACTCGTGAAAGTTACATAATATTTTTAAATAATTCCCTATTGTTTTGGCATTTTATGCTAACTTGTGGTAGTTTTTAACTATTTTCAGTTAATTCCAGGTTATCACCAACTCTTTTTTAACAATTTCTAACTAATACCAGGATCTCACTTGAGTCCAGTTTAATTTCAGAATGTTTTCAGCTATTTAAGTTAATTTCCGATGTTTCCAGATATTTCTATGAGTTTTTTTGCTAATTTTTCAGTATTTTTAGTTAATTCTAAGCATTCACGATAGTTCCATAACTATTTTAAGTAATTACTGATTGTTTTTGGCGTTTTATTATAACTTCTGGTTGTTTTTAACTATTTTCAGTTAATTCTAAGCATTCACGATAGTTCCATAACTATTTTAATTAAATACTGATTGTTTTTTGGCGTTTTATTATAACTTCTGGTTGTTTTAACTATTTTTAGTTAATTCTAGGTTACCACCAATGTTTCACCGATGTTTTCAGACATTTTCACGATGTTTTTACTTCTTTTTTTAACTATTTCCAACTAATTTCAAGATCTTATCTAAGTATAGTTTATTTCCAGAATGTTTTCAGCTATTCCCAATTACTTTTTGTTAATTTCCGATGTTTCCAGATATTTCTACGAGTTTTTTGCTAATTTTTCAGTATTTTTAGTTAATTCTAAGCATTCACGATAGTTCCATAACTATTTTAATTAAATACTGATTGTTTTTGGCGTTTTATTATAACTTCTGGTTGTTTTTAACTATTTTCAGTTAATTCTAAGCATTCACGATAGTTCCATAACTATTTTAATTAAATACTGATTGTTTTTGGCGTTTTATTATAACTTCTGGTTGTTTTTAACTATTTTTAGTTAATTCTAAGCATTCACGATAGTTCCATAACTATTTTAAGTAATTACTGATTGTTTTTGGCGTTTTATTATAACTTCTGGTTGTTTTTAACTATTTTCAGTTAATTCTAAGCATTCACGATAGTTCCATAACTATTTTAAGTAAATACTGATTGTTTTTTGGCGTTTTATTATAACTTCTGGTTGTTTTAACTATTTTTAGTTAATTCTAGGTTACCACCAATGTTTCACCGATGTTTTCAGACATTTTCACGATGTTTTTACTTCTTTTTTTTTAACTATTTCCAACTAATTTCAAGATCTTATCTAAGTATAGTTTATTTACAGAATGTTTTCAGCTATTCCCAATTACTTTTTGTTAATTTCCGATTTTTCCAGATATTTCTATGAGTTTTTTCTGCTTATTTTCAACTATTTTTAGTTAATTCTAAGCATTCACGATAGTTCCATAACTATTTTAAGTAAATACTGATTGTTTTTTGGCGTTTTATTATAACTTCTGGTTGTTTTAACTATTTTTAGTTAATTCCAGGTTACTATCATCGTTTCGCCGTTGTTGTCAGACATTTCCAGGAAGTCTATATTCTTTTTTAACTATTTCTAGCTAATTCCAGGATCTCATATAAGTATAGTTTATTTCCAGAATGTTTTCAGCTATTCCCAATTACTTTTCGTTAATTTCCGATGTTTCTAGATATTTCTATGAGTTTTTTTTGCTTATTTTCAACTATTTTTAGTTAATTCTAAGCATTCACGATAGTTCCATAACTATTTTAAGTAAATACTGATTGTTTTTGGCGTTTTATTATAACTTCTGGTTGTTTTTAACTATTTTCAGTTAATTCTAAGCATTCACGATAGTTCCATAACTATTTTAAGTAAATACTGATTGTTTTTTGGCGTTTTATTATAACTTCTGGTTGTTTTAACTATTTTTAGTTAATTCTAGGTTACCACCAATGTTTCACCGATGTTTTCAGACATTTTCACGATGTTTTTACTTCTTTTTTTTTAACTATTTCCAACTAATTTCAAGATCTTATCTAAGTATAGTTTATTTACAGAATGTTTTCAGCTATTCCCAATTACTTTTTGTTAATTTCCGATTTTTCCAGATATTTCTATGAGTTTTTTCTGCTTATTTTCAACTATTTTTAGGTAATTCTAAGCATTCACGATAGTTCCATAACTATTTTAAGTAAATACTGATTGTTTTTTGGCGTTTTATTATAACTTCTGGTTGTTTTAACTATTTTTAGTTAATTCCAGGTTACTATCATCGTTTCGCCGTTGTTGTCAGACATTTCCAGGAAGTCTATATTCTTTTTTAACTATTTCTAGCTAATTCCAGGATCTCATATAAGTATAGTTTATTTCCAGAATGTTTTCAGCTATTCCCAATTACTTTTCGTTAATTTCCGATGTTTCTAGATATTTCTATGAGTTTTTTTTGCTTATTTTCAACTATTTTTAGTTAATTCTAAGCATTCACGATAGTTCCATAACTATTTTAAGTAAATACTGATTGTTTTTGGCGTTTTATTATAACTTCTGGTTGTTTTTAACTATTTTCAGTTAATTCTAAGCATTCACGATAGTTCCATAACTATTTTAAGTAAATACTGATTGTTTTTTGGCGTTTTATTATAACTTCTGGTTGTTTTAACTATTTTTAGTTAATTCTAGGTTACCACCAATGTTTCACCGATGTTTTCAGACATTTTCACGATGTTTTTACTTCTTTTTTTTTAACTATTTCCAACTAATTTCAAGATCTTATCTAAGTATAGTTTATTTACAGAATGTTTTCAGCTATTCCCAATTACTTTTTGTTAATTTCCGATTTTTCCAGATATTTCTATGAGTTTTTTCTGCTTATTTTCAACTATTTTTAGGTAATTCTAAGCATTCACGATAGTTCCATAACTATTTTAAGTAAATACTGATTGTTTTTTGGCGTTTTATTATAACTTCTGGTTGTTTTAACTATTTTTAGTTAATTCCAGGTTACTATCATCGTTTCGCCGTTGTTGTCAGACATTTCCAGGAAGTCTATATTCTTTTTTAACTATTTCTAGCTAATTCCAGGATCTCATATAAGTATAGTTTATTTCCAGAATGTTTTCAGCTATTCCCAATTACTTTTTGTTAATTTCCGATTTTTCCAGATATTTCTATGAGTTTTTTTTGCTTATTTTCAACTATTTTTAGTTAATTCTAAGCATTCACGATAGTTCCATAACTATTTTAAGTAAATACTGATTGTTTTTTGGCGTTTTATTATAACTTCTGGTTGTTTTAACTATTTTTAGTTAATTCCAGGTTACTATCATCGTTTCGCCGTTGTTGTCAGACATTTCCAGGAAGTCTATATTCTTTTTTAACTATTTCTAGCTAATTCCAGGATCTCATATAAGTATAGTTTATTTCCAGAATGTTTTCAGCTATTCCCAATTACTTTTCGTTAATTTCCGATGTTTCCAGATATTTCTACGAGTTTTGTGCTAATTTTTCAGTATTTTTAGTTAATTCTAAGCATTCACGATAGTTCCATAACTATTTTAATTAAATACTGATTGTTTTTTGGCGTTTTATTATAACTTCTGGTTGTTTTAACTATTTTTAGTTAATTCTAGGTTACCACCAATGTTTCACCGATGTTTTCAGACATTTTCACGATGTTTTTACTTCTTTTTTTAACTATTTCCAACTAATTTCAAGATCTTATCTAAGTATAGTTTATTTCCAGAATGTTTTCAGCTATTCCCAATTACTTTTTGTTAATTTCCGATGTTTCCAGATATTTCTACGAGTTTTTTGCTAATTTTTCAGTATTTTTAGTTAATTCTAAGCATTCACGATAGTTCCATAACTATTTTAATTAAATACTGATTGTTTTTGGCGTTTTATTATAACTTCTGGTTGTTTTTAACTATTTTCAGTTAATTCTAAGCATTCACGATAGTTCCATAACTATTTTAAGTAATTACTGATTGTTTTTGGCGTTTTATTATAACTTCTGGTTGTTTTTAACTATTTTCAGTTAATTCTAAGCATTCACGATAGTTCCATAACTATTTTAAGTAAATACTGATTGTTTTTTGGCGTTTTATTATAACTTCTGGTTGTTTTAACTATTTTTAGTTAATTCCAGGTTACTATCATCGTTTCGCCGTTGTTGTCAGACATTTCCAGGAAGTCTATATTCTTTTTTAACTATTTCTAGCTAATTCCAGGATCTCATATAAGTATAGTTTATTTCCAGAATGTTTTCAGCTATTCCCAATTACTTTTCGTTAATTTCCGATGTTTCCAGATATTTCTACGAGTTTTTTGCTAATTTTTCAGTATTTTTAGTTAATTCTAAGCATTCACGATAGTTCCATAACTATTTTAATTAAATACTGATTGTTTTTTGGCGTTTTATTATAACTTCTGGTTGTTTTAACTATTTTTAGTTAATTCTAGGTTACCACCAATGTTTCACCGATGTTTTCAGACATTTTCACGATGTTTTTACTTCTTTTTTTAACTATTTCCAACTAATTTCAAGATCTTATCTAAGTATAGTTTATTTCCAGAATGTTTTCAGCTATTCCCAATTACTTTTTGTTAATTTCCGATGTTTCCAGATATTTCTACGAGTTTTTTGCTAATTTTTCAGTATTTTTAGTTAATTCTAAGCATTCACGATAGTTCCATAACTATTTTAATTAAATACTGATTGTTTTTGGCGTTTTATTATAACTTCTGGTTGTTTTTAACTATTTTCAGTTAATTCTAAGCATTCACGATAGTTCCATAACTATTTTAATTAAATACTGATTGTTTTTGGCGTTTTATTATAACTTCTGGTTGTTTTTAACTATTTTTAGTTAATTCTAAGCATTCACGATAGTTCCATAACTATTTTAAGTAATTACTGATTGTTTTTGGCGTTTTATTATAACTTCTGGTTGTTTTTAACTATTTTCAGTTAATTCTAAGCATTCACGATAGTTCCATAACTATTTTAAGTAAATACTGATTGTTTTTTGGCGTTTTATTATAACTTCTGGTTGTTTTAACTATTTTTAGTTAATTCTAGGTTACCACCAATGTTTCACCGATGTTTTCAGACATTTTCACGATGTTTTTACTTCTTTTTTTTTAACTATTTCCAACTAATTTCAAGATCTTATCTAAGTATAGTTTATTTACAGAATGTTTTCAGCTATTCCCAATTACTTTTTGTTAATTTCCGATTTTTCCAGATATTTCTATGAGTTTTTTTTGCTTATTTTCAACTATTTTTAGTTAATTCTAAGCATTCACGATAGTTCCATAACTATTTTAAGTAAATACTGATTGTTTTTTGGCGTTTTATTATAACTTCTGGTTGTTTTAACTATTTTTAGTTAATTCCAGGTTACTATCATCGTTTCGCCGTTGTTGTCAGACATTTCCAGGAAGTCTATATTCTTTTTTAACTATTTCTAGCTAATTCCAGGATCTCATATAAGTATAGTTTATTTCCAGAATGTTTTCAGCTATTCCCAATTACTTTTCGTTAATTTCCGATGTTTCTAGATATTTCTATGAGTTTTTTTTGCTTATTTTCAACTATTTTTAGTTAATTCTAAGCATTCACGATAGTTCCATAACTATTTTAATTAAATACTGATTGTTTTTTGGCGTTTTATTATAACTTCTGGTTGTTTTAACTATTTTTAGTTAATTCTAGGTTACCACCAATGTTTCACCGATGTTTTCAGACATTTTCACGATGTTTTTACTTCTTTTTTTAACTATTTCCAACTAATTTCAAGATCTTATCTAAGTATAGTTTATTTCCAGAATGTTTTCAGCTATTCCCAATTACTTTTTGTTAATTTCCGATGTTTCCAGATATTTCTACGAGTTTTTTGCTAATTTTTCAGTATTTTTAGTTAATTCTAAGCATTCACGATAGTTCCATAACTATTTTAATTAAATACTGATTGTTTTTTGGCGTTTTATTATAACTTCTGGTTGTTTTAACTATTTTTAGTTAATTCTAGGTTACCACCAATGTTTCACCGATGTTTTCAGACATTTTCACGATGTTTTTACTTCTTTTTTTAACTATTTCCAACTAATTTCAAGATCTTATCTAAGTATAGTTTATTTCCAGAATGTTTTCAGCTATTCCCAATTACTTTTTGTTAATTTCCGATTTTTCCAGATATTTCTATGAGTTTTTTTTGCTTATTTTCAACTATTTTCAGTTAATTCTAAGCATTCACGATAGTTCCATAACTATTTTAAGTAATTACTGATTGTTTTTTGGCGTTTTATTATAACTTCTGGTTGTTTTAACTATTTTTAGTTAATTCCAGGTTACTATCATCGTTTCGCCGTTGTTGTCAGACATTTCCAGGAAGTCTATATTCTTTTTTAACTATTTCTAGCTAATTCCAGGATCTCATATAAGTATAGTTTATTTCCAGAATGTTTTCAGCTATTCCCAATTACTTTTCGTTAATTTCCGATGTTTCCAGATATTTCTACGAGTTTTTTTGCTAATTTTTCAGTATTTTTAGTTAATTCTAAGCATTCACGATAGTTCCATAACTATTTTAAGTAAATACTGATTGTTTTTTGGCGTTTTATTATAACTTCTGGTTGTTTTAACTATTTTTAGTTAATTCCAGGTTACTATCATCGTTTCGCCGTTGTTGTCAGACATTTCCAGGAAGTCTATATTCTTTTTTAACTATTTCTAGCTAATTCCAGGATCTCATATAAGTATAGTTTATTTCCAGAATGTTTTCAGCTATTCCCAATTACTTTTCGTTAATTTCCGATGTTTCCAGATATTTCTACGAGTTTTTTTGCTAATTTTTCAGTATTTTTAGTTAATTCTAAGCATTCACGATAGTTCCATAACTATTTTAAGTAAATACTGATTGTTTTTTGGCGTTTTATTATAACTTCTGGTTGTTTTAACTATTTTTAGTTAATTCCAGGTTACTATCATCGTTTCGCCGTTGTTGTCAGACATTTCCAGGAAGTCTATATTCTTTTTTAACTATTTCTAGCTAATTCCAGGATCTCATATAAGTATAGTTTATTTCCAGAATGTTTTCAGCTATTCCCAATTGCTTTTTGTTAATTTCCGATTTTTCCAGATATTTCTATGAGTTTTTTTTGCTTATTTTTAACTATTTTCAGTTAATTCTAAGCATTCACGATAGTTCCATAACTATTTTAAGTAAATACTGATTGTTTTTTGGCGTTTTATTATAACTTCTGGTTGTTTTTAACTATTTTCAGTAAATTCTAGGTTACCACCAATGTTTCACCGATGTTTTCAGACATTTTCACGATGTTTTTACTTCTTTTTTTTCAACTATTTCCAACTAATTTCAAGATCTTATCTAAGTATAGTTTATTTCCAGAATGTTTTCAGCTATTCCCAATTACTTTTTGTTAATTTCCGATGTTTCCAGATATTTCTACGAGTTTTTTGCTAATTTTTCAGTATTTTTAGTTAATTCTAAGCATTCACGATAGTTCCATAACTATTTTAAGTAATTACTGATTGTTTTTTGGCGTTTTATTATAACTTCTGGTTGTTTTAACTATTTTTAGTTAATTCCAGGTTACTATCATCGTTTCGCCGTTGTTGTCAGACATTTACAGGAAGTCTATATTCTTTTTTAACTATTTCTAGCTAATTCCAGGATCTCATATAAGTATAGTTTATTTCCAGAATGTTTTCAGCTATTCCCAATTACTTTTCGTTAATTTCCGATGTTTCCAGATATTTCTACGAGTTTTTTGCTAATTTTTCAGTATTTTTAGTTAATTCTAAGCATTCACGATAGTTTCATAACTATTTTAAGTATTACCGAGTGTTTTTTGGCATTTTACTGTAACTTCTGGTTGTTTTTAACTATTTTCAGTTAATTCCAGGTTACCACCTATGTTTCAACGAAGTTTTTAGTTATTTTTTAACTATTTTCAGCTAATGCGAGGATCTCACATGAATTCAGTGTATCATAAAAATGTTTGCAGCTATTCCCAATTGCTCTTTGACATTATCGCGAACTCTGCTTGTGGTTTTTAATCATTCAGGAGAATTCTAAAGTTTTTCCAAATGATTCTCGATAAATCGCGGTATTTCAGTCTAACTTCTGGTTGCTTTAAATTTCGTTAAGAGTTGCGATCAACAGCGTACGGTACTCATGGAAAAATATCAAAGAACAGACTTTTACAGCGTTGCACCAAGTCGGTGTTGACAAATGTTTCAAAATGTAGTTCAATAGATTGATATTGATGATTTTGATCAGAAATTTCAGCTCTTAATCGATTTGCAGACATGTAAGCTATAGATCCAAAAAAAAAACACTAAAATTGGGCAGTTACGGGGTCCCGCATAATCCTTTTGAAAATAACCGAAGATGCGTTAATGCCAGGGAAAGCAGTTTCGATCGAAGGACCTTGTAAGGTCGTCTCTAAACTGCTTTCTTGAAATTTCTCAACCCGAACACGAAGATCATAGTTCCCATCTTCTTTTTGCTTTAAATTTGTCAAGAAATTTCTCCTTATGCAAAAAAAATGTCTCCGCGGACACTGCGAATATGGAATTGGAATTTCGCCTCGAGTAAAACTAAAATAAGAAACATATTAGTGTCTAAAAAAAAATGTTTCTACTGCTAGTTATAGAAATTCGACTGGATTTCTCTAGAAAAATATTTGTTTCGCGGTTACGAGGGAGGATTCAAAAGTACGTAACTTTTCGATATTTCCGTCTTGTAACCAAAATGTGGATGATTTTTGCGTCGTCGACACATCAAACATCGCGTGAATTTCCTTTTAATCGTGATTTTACATTATTTTCTTCACTTTGATTCGTTGTATGTTTGTGAGGAAATCCACAATCTCGCGATACACTTGAATCCTTTTCAAACTTCAACTGCCAACTTAAAATCGATATAATTGTCGTCCATTCCTCTCCTGGACCCAAAAACTCTCTTTGTACGACCGATTTTCAATTTTATTTTGACGAATTCATGTCGTTAAAAAAAACCAAAGACGGTCCTGTATTAAATTCACGCATACCCCCGTAATCTTATTAAATACATGTTGAAATTTATTCACTGGTGTTGACATCTCATTCTCGAAATTTCAAATTTAAATTTTCTCATTGTTTTCGAATGACTCAATTCTATGAGAAAATCCGCTTAACGCCGTTTTTTTTTGGGGGGCCCACACTTGAGAAAATGTAGGTAAATATGTTATTAGCAGAGCAATTACTATTAAGGACAATTATCTTTATTTTTTCCTTCTATTTTTATCTCCTTTTTCGTATGGAATTACATCAATAGATGTAAGTAGTCGGCGCCGAGATGTTTCGATGAGTTTGTGCAATTCCTAGTAATATTTTGTTGCTGGATTATTCATGATGTGTATCTGAGACGCGATTCGCTTTTATAATGTTTATTTCATTTATTTTGATTCCAATTTCTATTAGAAACAGCGCTGCTAGTTCGAATAATTCATTTCCAAATCATATCTAAAGTCTACAGAAATGGGTCGCTCAAATTCTAGCACAAAGTTTGTTTCTTTCGTTGGTTCGATTAGATTAGAGCTGTTTTAGAGCCACTTCAATGAATATATTGTTTTAAATAACCCATAGAAGTTGAATTGGACTGGAACGGTTCCTAAAAGCTGGCCAATTCATACAGATACAAATTCACTTTTTAAGTCGTGTGACTAACTAAGAAAAACGCTTTTTTTGCCAAAAATCGATGCATTAGAGCTGTTTTAGAGTCACTTCGATGAATATATTGTTTTAAATAACCCATAGAAGTTGAATTGGACTGGAACGGTTCCTAAAAGCTGGCCAATTCATACAGATACAAATTCACTTTTTAAGTCGTGTGACTAACTAAGAAAAACGCTTTTTTTGCCAAAAATCGATGCATTAGAGCTGTTTTAGAGCCACTTCAATGAATATATTGTTTTAAATAACCCATAGAAGTTGAATTGGACTGAAACGGTTCCTAAAATCTGGCCAATTCATACAGATACAAATTCACTTTTTAAGTCGTGTGACTAACTAAGAAAAACGCTTTTTTTGCCAAAAATCGATGCATTAGAGCTGTTTTAGAGTCACTTCAATGAATATATTGTTTTAAATAACCCATAGAAGTTGAATTGGACTGGAACGGTTCCTAAAAGCTGGCCAATTCATACAGATACAAATTCACTTTTTAAGTCGTGTGACTAACTAAGAAAAACGCTTTTTTTTGCCAAAAATCGATGCATTAGAGCTGTTTTAGAGTCACTTCGATGAATATATTGTTTTAAATAACCCATAGAAGTTGAATTGGACTGGAACGGTTCCTAAAAGCTGGCCAATTCATACAGATACAAATTCACTTTTTAAGTCGTGTGACTAACTAAGAAAAACGCTTTTTTTGCCAAAAATCGATGCATTAGAGCTGTTTTAGAGTCACTTCAATGAATATATTGTTTTAAATAACCCATAGAAGTTGAATTGGACTGGAACGGTTCCTAAAAGCTGGCCAATTCATACAGATACAAATTCACTTTATAAGTCGTGTGACTAACTAAGAAAAACGCTTTTTTTGCCAAAAATCGATGCATTAGAGCTGTTTTAGAGTCACTTCAATGAATATATTGTTTTAAATAACCCATAGAAGTTGAATTGGACTGGAACGGTTCCTAAAAGCTGGCCAATTCATACAGATACAAATTCACTTTTTAAGTCGTGTGACTAACTAAGAAAAACGCTTTTTTTGCCAAAAATCGATGCATTAGAGCTGTTTTAGAGCCACTTCGATGAATATATTGTTTTAAATAACCCATAGAAGTTGAATTGGACTGGAACGGTTACTAAAAGCTGGCCAATTCATACAGATACAAATTCACTTTTTAAGTCGTGTGACTAACTAAGAAAAACGCTTTTTTTGCCAAAAATCGATGCATTAGAGCTGTTTTAGAGCCACTTCGATGAATATATTGTTTTAAATAACCCATAGAAGTTGAATTGGACTGGAACGGTTACTAAAAGCTGGCCAATTCATACAGATACAAATTCACTTTTTAAGTCGTGTGACTAACTAAGAAAAACGCTTTTTTTGCCAAAAATCGATGCATTAGAGCTGTTTTAGAGCCACTTCGATGAATATATTGTTTTAAATAACCCATAGAAGTTGAATTGGACTGAAACGGTTACTAAAAGCTGGCCAATTCATACAGATACAAATTCACTTTTTAAGTCGTGTGACTAACTAAGAAAAACGCTTTTTTTGCCAAAAATCGATGCATTAGAGCTGTTTTAGAGTCACTTCAATGAATATATTGTTTTAAATAACCCATAGAAGTTGAATTGGACTGGAACGGTTCCTAAAAGCTGGCCAATTCATACAGATACAAATTCACTTTTTAAGTCGTGTGACTAACTAAGAAAAACGCTTTTTTTGCCAAAAATCGATGCATTAGAGCTGTTTTAGAGTCACTTCAATGAATATATTGTTTTAAATAACCCATAGAAGTTGAATTGGACTGGAACGGTTCCTAAAAGCTGGCCAATTCATACAGATACAAATTCACTTTTTAAGTCGTGTGACTAACTAAGAAAAACGCTTTTTTTTGCCAAAAATCGATGCATTAGAGCTGTTTTAGAGTCACTTCGATGAATATATTGTTTTAAATAACCCATAGAAGTTGAATTGGACTGGAACGGTTCCTAAAAGCTGGCCAATTCATACAGATACAAATTCACTTTTTAAGTCGTGTGACTAACTAAGAAAAACGCTTTTTTTGCCAAAAATCGATGCATTAGAGCTGTTTTAGAGTCACTTCAATGAATATATTGTTTTAAATAACCCATAGAAGTTGAATTGGACTGGAACGGTTCCTAAAAGCTGGCCAATTCATACAGATACAAATTCACTTTATAAGTCGTGTGACTAACTAAGAAAAACGCTTTTTTTGCCAAAAATCGATGCATTAGAGCTGTTTTAGAGTCACTTCAATGAATATATTGTTTTAAATAACCCATAGAAGTTGAATTGGACTGGAACGGTTCCTAAAAGCTGGCCAATTCATACAGATACAAATTCACTTTTTAAGTCGTGTGACTAACTAAGAAAAACGCTTTTTTTGCCAAAAATCGATGCATTAGAGCTGTTTTAGAGCCACTTCGATGAATATATTGTTTTAAATAACCCATAGAAGTTGAATTGGACTGGAACGGTTACTAAAAGCTGGCCAATTCATACAGATACAAATTCACTTTTTAAGTCGTGTGACTAACTAAGAAAAACGCTTTTTTTGCCAAAAATCGATGCATTAGAGCTGTTTTAGAGCCACTTCGATGAATATATTGTTTTAAATAACCCATAGAAGTTGAATTGGACTGGAACGGTTACTAAAAGCTGGCCAATTCATACAGATACAAATTCACTTTTTAAGTCGTGTGACTAACTAAGAAAAACGCTTTTTTTGCCAAAAATCGATGCATTAGAGCTGTTTTAGAGCCACTTCGATGAATATATTGTTTTAAATAACCCATAGAAGTTGAATTGGACTGAAACGGTTACTAAAAGCTGGCCAATTCATACAGATACAAATTCACTTTTTAAGTCGTGTGACTAACTAAGAAAAACGCTTTTTTTGCCAAAAATCGATGCATTAGAGCTGTTTTAGAGCCACTTCGATGAATATATTGTTTTAAATAACCCATAGAAGTTGAATTGGACTGGAACGGTTACTAAAAGCTGGCCAATTCATACAGATACAAATTCACTTTTTAAGTCGTGTGACTAACTAAGAAAAACGCTTTTTTTGCCAAAAATCGATGCATTAGAGCTGTTTTAGAGCCACTTCGATGAATATATTGTTTTAAATAACCCATAGAAGTTGAATTGGACTGGAACGGTTACTAAAAGCTGGCCAATTCATACAGATACAAATTCACTTTTTAAGTCGTGTGACTAACTAAGAAAAACGCTTTTTTTGCCAAAAATCGATGCATTAGAGCTGTTTTAGAGCCACTTCGATGAATATATTGTTTTAAATAACCCATAGAAGTTGAATTGGACTGAAACGGTTACTAAAAGCTGGCCAATTCATACAGATACAAATTCACTTTTTAAGTCGTGTGACTAACTAAGAAAAACGCTTTTTTTGCCAAAAATCGATGCATTAGAGCTGTTTTAGAGTCACTTCAATGAATATATTGTTTTAAATAACCCATAGAAGTTGAATTGGACTGGAACGGTTCCTAAAAGCTGGCCAATTCATACAGATACAAATTCACTTTTTAAGTCGTGTGACTAACTAAGAAAAACGCTTTTTTTTGCCAAAAATCGATGCATTAGAGCTGTTTTAGAGTCACTTCGATGAATATATTGTTTTAAATAACCCATAGAAGTTGAATTGGACTGGAACGGTTACTAAAAGCTGGCCAATTCATACAGATACAAATTCACTTTATAAGTCGTGTGACTAACTAAGAAAAACGCTTTTTTTTGCCAAAAATCGATGCATTAGAGCTGTTTTAGAGCCACTTCAATGAATATATTGTTTTAAATAACCCATAGAAGTTGAATTGGACTGAAACGGTTCCTAAAATCTGGCCAATTCATACAGATACAAATTCACTTTTTAAGTCGTGTGACTAACTAAGAAAAACGCTTTTTTTTGCCAAAAATCGATGCATTAGAGCTGTTTTAGAGCCACTTCGATGAATATATTGTTTTAAATAACCCATAGAAGTTGAATTGGACTGGAACGGTTCCTAAAAGCTGGCCAATTCATACAGATACAAATTCACTTTTTAAGTCGTGTGACTAACTAAGAAAAACGCTTTTTTTGCCAAAAATCGATGCATTAGAGCTGTTTTAGAGCCACTTCGATGAATATATTGTTTTAAATAACCCATAGAAGTTGAATTGGACTGGAACGGTTACTAAAAGCTGGCCAATTCATACAGATACAAATTCACTTTTTAAGTCGTGTGACTAACTAAGAAAAACGCTTTTTTTTGCCAAAAATCGATGCATTAGAGCTGTTTTAGAGCCACTTCGATGAATATATTGTTTTAAATAACCCATAGAAGTTGAATTGGACTGGAACGGTTCCTAAAAGCTGGCCAATTCATACAGATACAAATTCACTTTTTAAGTCGTGTGACTAACTAAGAAAAACGCTTTTTTTGCCAAAAATCGATGCATTAGAGCTGTTTTAGAGCCACTTCGATGAATATATTGTTTTAAATAACCCATAGAAGTTGAATTGGACTGGAACGGTTACTAAAAGCTGGCCAATTCATACAGATACAAATTCACTTTTTAAGTCGTGTGACTAACTAAGAAAAACGCTTTTTTTGCCAAAAATCGATGCATTAGAGCTGTTTTAGAGCCACTTCGATGAATATATTGTTTTAAATAACCCATAGAAGTTGAATTGGACTGGAACGGTTACTAAAAGCTGGCCAATTCATACAGATACAAATTCACTTTTTAAGTCGTGTGACTAACTAAGAAAAACGCTTTTTTTGCCAAAAATCGATGCATTAGAGCTGTTTTAGAGCCACTTCGATGAATATATTGTTTTAAATAACCCATAGAAGTTGAATTGGACTGAAACGGTTACTAAAAGCTGGCCAATTCATACAGATACAAATTCACTTTTTAAGTCGTGTGACTAACTAAGAAAAACGCTTTTTTTGCCAAAAATCGATGCATTAGAGCTGTTTTAGAGTCACTTCAATGAATATATTGTTTTAAATAACCCATAGAAGTTGAATTGGACTGGAACGGTTCCTAAAAGCTGGCCAATTCATACAGATACAAATTCACTTTTTAAGTCGTGTGACTAACTAAGAAAAACGCTTTTTTTTGCCAAAAATCGATGCATTAGAGCTGTTTTAGAGTCACTTCGATGAATATATTGTTTTAAATAACCCATAGAAGTTGAATTGGACTGGAACGGTTACTAAAAGCTGGCCAATTCATACAGATACAAATTCACTTTATAAGTCGTGTGACTAACTAAGAAAAACGCTTTTTTTTGCCAAAAATCGATGCATTAGAGCTGTTTTAGAGCCACTTCAATGAATATATTGTTTTAAATAACCCATAGAAGTTGAATTGGACTGAAACGGTTCCTAAAATCTGGCCAATTCATACAGATACAAATTCACTTTTTAAGTCGTGTGACTAACTAAGAAAAACGCTTTTTTTTGCCAAAAATCGATGCATTAGAGCTGTTTTAGAGCCACTTCGATGAATATATTGTTTTAAATAACCCATAGAAGTTGAATTGGACTGGAACGGTTCCTAAAAGCTGGCCAATTCATACAGATACAAATTCACTTTTTAAGTCGTGTGACTAACTAAGAAAAACGCTTTTTTTTTGCCAAAAATCGATGCATTAGAGCTGTTTTAGAGCCACTTCGATGAATATATTGTTTTAAATAACCCATAGAAGTTGAATTGGACTGGAACGGTTCCTAAAAGCTGGCCAATTCATACAGATACAAATTCACTTTTTAAGTCGTGTGACTAACTAAGAAAAACGCTTTTTTTTGCCAAAAATCGATGCATTAGAGCTGTTTTAGAGCCACTTCGATGAATATATTGTTTTAAATAACCCATAGAAGTTGAATTGGACTGGAACGGTTCCTAAAAGCTGGCCAATTCATACAGATACAAATTCACTTTTTAAGTCGTGTGACTAACTAAGAAAAACGCTTTTTTTTGCCAAAAATCGATGCATTAGAGCTGTTTTAGAGCCACTTCGATGAATATATTGTTTTAAATAACCCATAGAAGTTGAATTGGACTGGAACGGTTCCTAAAAGCTGGCCAATTCATACAGATACAAATTCACTTTTTAAGTCGTGTGACTAACTAAGAAAAACGCTTTTTTTTTGCCAAAAATCGATGCTTGTAGAAGGATTTATCTTTTGCATCAAAATAGGCTTCAGTTTCAGCAATTGCTTCTTCATTTCAGCTGAATATCTTCAGTGAGTAGTCACTGGGGGTAAAATTTGGACTATACTGTGGATAAGGAAGCTATTCGAAGCTCAATTCGTTCAATTTAACCATCGACTTGTGAATCGGTGCATTGTTTTCTTTGATTTTTCTTTTGGAGACTGAATATCCCAAAATACTGAACCCATAACCTTCCCAGCTGACTGTTGTGCCTTTGGACGTGGTTCACCGGCTGCAATCCAATCAGATGATGATCGTATTGAGTCCGGAGTGCAGTTATAGATATGGTGTCTTATGGATAATAGCAGCGCCATCTGTGTGTCAGTCACACGACTTATTGAACGATGGATTTACCTTGACATCTTCCAAATTGTCATTGGCAAGTTATAATTCTTAAAGATAAAACTGTGCCTTGTTAATAGTTCAAAAGTTTGCACAATGTTGTAATTAATCAAAAATTTTATATTCCCCAAATAATATCGATGACTTAAAACTTCAAGTTGCGGTAAGAAACTTTCTAAACAACCCTCGTACATATTCTATTAATTGATTTAGTTTTTCCTGAAACAATTTTCAATGTTTCTTTTAGAAATAAACAGTTATTTTGAGAATAAAAATCATTTTGCGAAATAGTTCAGAGAAAACAGATTTTCCGATTATTAAAAGTTTTTCTCAGTAAATCAACAAACAATAAATTACGATGAAAATGAAAAACTAAAAATAATAAGCTCTAAAAACTAGTAACATCACAAAGTGAATAAATTTACACCTAGATGCTTCACGGCCGCCATTTTCTGAATGGATATTCGCTCATTTTGATATGATTAGTTTCCCCGATGTATCTTAACCTCAAAATTTGATCTATTCACGTCTGTTCCTTCTTATTCAAATGAATATGCAAAGTTAGATCGAGAAACAAACATAATGGATACCTGGACACAATCTATACAGCGTATGTTTGAAGACGCCATGTTGTTTAGTGTATTAACTGTGCGCAAGATGGGTGCCGCGTTTACTTACTTGAATCTTGAATCCCTATGAACTTATTGCAATGTTTAAGCGAAGAATCAAGCAAAACGGCCGCATTTGGCTAAGAAGAAAATGTTGTTTCATCAAGACATTGCACCAGTTCACATATTTAGCCCCCTCCGATTATTTCCTGGTCCCAGACTTGAAAAAATGGCTCGGAAGTCAAATACCTAACCTAACTTAACTAATACCACACATAATGTACTACACACAAACTTATATCTCAATTCAAGCCCTGCAGTGAAGACTAATCCTATATCAGGGACATCTAAACGAGCCAAACATGTTTTTCATCTCTAATATGTCATTTGTGACGGATATCGAACATTCCCACGGCTTATAGATCTTATTCAATGATTAAAATGAAGTAAAACAATTGTACTCTTCATAGAATTCAAAATTTAACGTTGAAAAGTTACTTATGAGACACTCTGTATAGTTTTATTCGTAAATGACACAATTTAATTAGAATATCTATAATGGAAATATTATTTGACATTTCGTAATTTTGTAACTCGGTCTAGTACAACCCTGTGCACTTGGTATAAATCATATATCTTCCTATATTATATGTTTGACTTTTTCAAATGAAATTATAAATATTAAATAAAAGATGAAGAGATACTGCAATTTATAAAACGTTACGTTGTTTCAAAAACATTTTGGTAAATATCTAATTTATTACTTCGAACGTTTGCAAGCCGAATCGTAATACAAACGTTAGGCATTTCCATAAACAAATTATGAAGATGTTAACCTCTGATTTTAATACATCTGGCGAATCGTAAAATGTCGTAATGAACATAGTTAACTACTTTATTTATCAATGTTTCCATTACGTACATTCGATAAATAAGGTTAATGTATCGGTATATTATTTATTTAAAAGAACAACTATCCGTAATAAAAAAAATATTATCGGTATGATTTTACGCGATAATCATCTCAATATTAACCTTCAAATTTCGTGTATACATAAACAAATGAATGGTATAATAGAAAAAAGTAAAAAAAGAAGAAATTTATGAACTGTCATAAAAGGTTAGGTAGTAAATGTTTTATTATATTTCTTTTTCTAATCTATTGACGTTAATTTAAGTACGCTACTGTAAAAATATCAAAAGCGATCTCCTCATTTTCTTCATACCATTACCCGGAATTAAATATTAAAACTATTATGGGCAAATATGTCGCATGCTGATTGTTACTCACATAAACAATCGAAAAAATGTGTGTCATTTAGCGTCTTCTTCTACTTTTGTTTCGATCTCGACAGTACGGACAAACAGCAATGATAGTTCAGTCAAAATAGACTTTATATGTGGATGTTTTTTCTTGTTCAGCAAGCCGATTGGGCATTTCGAGTATCGTGTTTTGAGACGTCAGCCATATTGTCCTGGCGGTCAAAAAAAGATATTTGTGTATAGAGAATTGATTGTCTCGAGCGCTTTTTTGGTTGAAATAATTATATTTTAAAAAACACGAATATAATCATAATTTATGTAACGCAATATTTGACACTCAAGACAATATGGCGGCTAGTTGTGACGTCATCCCAAAATATTTCCCAAATAATTGTTGAAGAAATTGTTTATACCAACTGTTTGAATAATTTGTCTTATTTTCCAAAAAAAAAAACTAATGTTCAGATGTTCAGTATATCACTTTTTTCAGTTTAAAGCTATGAAAAATGATTTTAAAAATATTACTGTTATTTTATGTAATTCGACTGGACTATTGTTTTGAATTATTTGAAATGAGAGTCTGGATATTGCACATTTTAAATAAATGTCCGTATATATATATATATATATATATATATATATATATATATATATATATATATATATATGGATATTTTTATTATTTGAAATTTTTATAATAAGTGGAAGAATAAATTGAGATGACAGAGTCGTCGATTGGCTGACCCAGCCAGCAGAGCGAGACGCCGCCCGCCGCACCATTATTGTCTGGCAGATGAATATGACATTTACACTAAAGACATAATTGATTCGTTTCGGAAAAACAATCGACAGTGAGAGCTGAGCCCATCTTTTAAGGCTGCGTATCTTAACCTAAATATAAATAGTTAAACGGAAGCTGTGTTTCGTTTATCCAACCATAACATTTCAAAATGAATAATGTTCTCTTCAACTATATTATAATGATCAATGCTATCGAATTTTAGTTTTGTTACGTTTATGTTACAAGAAATTTTAGTTCTAATTTTGTATTTATAGTAATATCGATTGCGCAAACTCTGGGAGTAGAGACATTTTTTTTTAGATAAAATTAGATTTGTAGGGAAAATGATTTTTATTTATTGTCACCGCATGGTGATTCTGAAAACAGGAAGAATTATCATCAGACGATACCGTATTTCATCTTTAATAGATGACTTTATGAGATTTCGTTATATTTTAGAAGTGGCTACTCCACCTTAATAACGTACAATATTGAACATATAGAAATCTCGATATTTATTTTAAGAATTTATTTATATAAAAGCTCTAAACGAAAAGAAGTTAGCGAATATATGAAAAAAATTAATATAAATAATAAATATCGCTCCGAAATATTCACAATTTCAATAAGAAAATTTTCAACTCAAATATGTGATAACACGTTCTGAGTACGCTCACCATTAAAAACGTGTCATGATGTCAATGTCAGATTTGACATATTCACATCAGTGTTGCCATATTTCGAAATTTAAGTACTAACTTTCGTAGTGTCCACCTTTCTTGACAACTAAATGAAGTTATGCTAGATATTGGGAGTGTCTACTGTTACAAATAAACGTACAATATACAACTACCTGTAAACTAGTGTAAATTGTTCACAGACTTTCCTGATAGATAAATGTGATTCTGATAGATGTTGGAAGTGTCTACAGTACCTCATGGATGTACAAAATGGCCTGCCAAACATTACATTGAGAAAATAATTGTTTTAAACAATGTTTAGTTTGACATAATCACATCAATGTTGCCATATTTCGAAACTTACGTAGCAACCTTCGTAGTGTCAAATTTTCTTAATAACTAGATGAAGTTATACTGGATATTGGGAGTGGCTACTGTTTCTAATAAACGTACAATATACAACTACCTATGAATTCGTTAGTTATTTTAGGAAACTATTTGTTATAAAACTTTTCAACGAAAAAAAGTAATAAAACGTTTGTAAACTATTCAAAAAATTTTTGGAAAAGTCGAAAAATTATCATTAATTTTTCAAAGACTTTTCTGATGGATAAATGAGATTCTGATAGATGTTGGAAGTGTCTACAGTACCTAATGGATGTACAAAATGGCCTGCCAACCATTACATTGAGAAAATAATTGTTTTAAACAATGTCTAGTTTGACATAATGAAGTTATACTGGATATTGGGAGTGGCTACTGTTTCTAATAAACGTACAATATACAACTACCTATGAATTCGTTAGTTATTTTAGGAAACTATTTGTTATAAAACTTTTCAACGAAAAAAAGTAATAAAACGTGTAAACTATTCAAAAAATTTTTGGAAAAGTCGAAAAATTATCATTAATTCTTCAAAGACTTTTCTGATGGATAAATGAGATTCTGATAGATGTTGGAAGTGTCTACAGTACCTAATGGATGTACAAAATGGCCTGCCAACCATTACATTGGGAAAATAATTGTTTTAAACAATGTCTAGTTTGACATAATGAAGTTATACTGGATATTGGGAGTGGCTACTGTTTCTAATAAACGTACAATATACAACTACCTATGAATTCGTTAGTTATTTTAGGAAACTATTTGTTATAAAACTTTTCAACGAAAAAAAGTAATAAAACGTGTAAACTATTCAAAAAATTTTTGGAAAAGTCGAAAAATTATCATTAATTCTTCAAAGACTTTTCTGATGGATAAATGAGATTCTGATAGATGTTGGAAGTGTCTACAGTACCTAATGGATGTACAAAATGGCCTGCCAACCATTACATTGAGAAAATAATTGTTTTAAACAATGTCTAGTTTGACATAATGAAGTTATACTGGATATTGGGAGTGGCTACTGTTTCTAATAAACGTACAATATACAACTACCTAAGAATTCGTTAATTATTTTAGGAAACTATTTGTTATAAAACTTTTCAACGAAAAAAAGTAATAAAACGTTTGTAAACTATTCAAAAAATTTTTGGAAAAGTCGAAAAATTATCATTAATTCTTCAAAGACTTTTCTGATGGATAAATGAGATTCTGATAGATGTTGGAAGTGTCTACAGTACCTAATGGATGTACAAAATGGCCCGCCAACCATTACATTGAGAAAATAATTGTATGAGTGTTTTAAACAATATAGAAAGTTTGCGATCTTTCCAAAAATGTGGTACAATATAAATTTTTTTGAATATTTCGCATTTTTTGACCTATTTAAGAGCTGGACGAGTATTTTTGGAGTGACTACTGTTCTGTATGGCCGTCTAAACATATAAAGATATTGAACTCTCGAAAAATTTCCAGAAAATGTTGAAATATCATCGTAATAATAGAAAACTGGTGTGATTAATCAAAAATATATACCTATTGGATATATTGACAGTTTAAAGAAAAATCAATAATTTAAGATGATATTCTGATAGTTTTTAGGAGTGGCTACAGCACCAACAAAATTGTACAACCAAAAAACTGAAGATTTACGTTATATATGAAATTTTTAAACCAAAAACCATTCTTATACAAAATTTTTAGTAAAAAGTACAAATTAATCAATTTTTTTCTATCATTTTGGGATTTAAAGAAAAAATTCGAGTTTCGCGAGTGGCTAATGTCAATATACCTACAATAATTATTTTTAATCTGCGTTTAGTCTGAATAATCTCGACGACAGGTCTCAGCTTGTAGACAGATAACAGAAAGTGATGATTGAAGGCATTTTCGGAAGCAACCAACCTTCATGGTATGCAATATAAATCAGTATTGAATGGTTTTATTGTGCATTTCGATGCCAGACATTGTACGGCAAATATTTTTTTATTTATGTTTAATGTATCTTTAAAATTACCTCGTCAGATTCTTCTCAGACTTAAGTGTCGTGGGAATTCAATTAATTTCTCACTCATCTCATTTTAATTAGCAGGGAAAATTACTACGTCTCACTTGATTTATAAATATATAAAAATTATAACTATTATTAGAACGAATTACATACAGAATTCAAATTTAAATAATGTGGTTTGTTTATTAGGGCCACCAGTAAATTCATCCACACAGCAGGTAGATGGTAAATTCCACCGAAAAAATTATTTGCGATATTTGTATATGTAAATTTGAAAAACAAAAAAAATTTGATTACATATTGTTTGAAATAAACATTGTAAAGTACCGAGTGGGCAACTAAAAACAATCTTTGGCCGTATCAGAACTTTATGTCCAAAATTAGAAAGCGTATTTGATAAAATGAAAAAAAATTCTTTGAAATCTACCTAATTAAAAGGCTATTTATATATGATCGAATTATTCACCAAATTCCACACATATTTCAACCATAAGGTTTAGTAGATCTCTTCAAATAAGACGTAGGGGAGAGTGGGAACCTTGTTAAGAAAAAAATCCCTGTAAGTCCGGTTCTGTTTAACCGATTTTTATAAATTCGAAGTTATTTGAAAGATATCTTGTCCAGCAACACAAAATATATAAATTCCAAGCAATTTAATTAGCGAAATGAATGCTACAAGGCTTTGTTTCATACATTTTGGTTATAACGATTTGTATCGACAAATTTTAACGAAAATTTGTTGTTTAAAAAGGTGTTTTAGAAAAGACAAACAGATATTTTAAGTAATATTTAAGCACTTGGTACACTTGGCTACAAAAAGATGATGATTTGTAAAGATTAAGTCACTTATAAGTCCGTGTGTGCCCGCTGCTAAGACATCTAAGTACGTAATTCAAAGTAACAGAACAAGTTCAGACTTGTTTCATCGTGAATGCTAATCGAACTACTAAAGGTGAATTTCCTCGGCTGGAAAAAGCGAAAACCTGTTAAATTAAAAAAAAATGGAGTGTATGAAGTTGTTGTTGTCTCAGGTTCACTAATCGATGACGAAACTTTATCTGCGACTGATACAAATGAAAAAATCAACGATGAAGATGATGATAATACATCAGAAGTGTCAGTTAAGGAAGTAAGATCCTCATTGGATACCTTACAAAGCTTCTGTGTACAAAACGAACATGATGAAAAAACATTTCTCAAAAATTTGATATTTCAAACACTCGAATCGACTGTACTACTAAAAATGGAAACAAATAATTAAATAAACCATGTAAAAAGTGAACTATTGTAAATTTATATAACTAACCACGTAATTAGTGAAGCCCTAGGTATTTAAAATGTCGTTCATTATTTTTTATGCACGAAATTAATAGCTGCAACGATGAATAGTATAATTAACTCTTTTGAAGTTATCATTTTCCATGTTTCCTTCAGTTGTTGTGACATTTTTGTGAGTTTGATTAAGCCCGTCCTAAATTTTGGTTTCTTATACAAATTTATTTGCTTACTTGTGCAATTTTAATGAAAAAAATGAGTTTTCATTTTTGAAATACTTTCAAAACTATTCAGTTAACGTCATTAATAATAAATAACTTATTTTCATTGTTTACAAAGGTTTCCTACGAAAATATGTCGTAAATAAACTGAAAGATAAGTCGAAGTTAATTATATAACTTTCTAAATATATATATATATGTTGATTTGAACTTTGAAAATTTTTCAGAAATCCCAATATCTTAATATTTTAGTGACTCATACGTAAAGAATGAGGATTATCTATCACTAAAAACATTCCTGGGATATAATTTTACCTGCAAACTCGCAAAACAAACTAATGGCAATGATAAATAGACGAAAATTGATTATAAAAGTTCAAAATAACTGTTCTACTATATTCCCACTCGACTTTTTAAGTATTCTACTTATTAGAATTGTAATCATTCAGAATCCAAACAAGAGTTTAAGTGGTGTTTTTCCAAACTAAAAAATTTATATATAATCGTAATCCACCCAATCAACACCACCAAATTTTTTTCTCGGGATGAAATTAAATCCCGAGATTCTATTTAACAGTAAAGCGTCCCAACAATGAATAATAGTCCGGTCAAATTAGACTAAATAATAAGAGTGAAGCTACATAAATTCCCATCGAGTTGAAAATCAGTAAAATTGTTTAATATAACTGAAAATAAAATTTTAACTCAAGGTCTGTCAAAAAAAAATGAGTTTTTCGCGATTATAAGCAAAACGGTAAGTTTTATTATAAAAATACCTAAGACGAAAATTGTAGATCATAAAATTATCTACAAAAAACGTATTAATACTTTTTTTCCTACGAGCCACCGTTTCTGAGATATAATGAGCCATTAAATACGATAGCAAATCTGAAACATAACTTTTACAACTTTTTGTATCATTATATCTCAGAAACGGTGGCTCGTAGGAAAAAAAGTATCAATCCGTGTTTTGTAGGTAATTTAATGATCTATAATTTTCGTCTAAGGTATTTTTATGATAAAACTTACCGTTTTGCTTATAATTGCGAAAAACTCATTTTTTTGATCTTTGACATTGAATAAAAATTTTATTTGCCACTATAATCCAGTCAATTTAACATTCGAAGTTACTTAAATTCCCAATAAACTGAAAATCAGTAAAATTGTTTAATACAATTGAAAATAAAATTCTACTCGACGTCAAAAGTAAAAAAAATGAGTTTTTCGCGATTATAAGCAAAACGGTAAGTTTTATCATAAAAATACCTCAGACGAAAATTGTAGATCATAAAATTATCTACAAAAAACGTATTATTACTTTTTTTCCTACGAGCCACCGTTTCTGAGATATAATGAGCCATTAAATACAATAGTAAATCTGAAACATAACTTTTACAACTTTTTGTATCATTATATCTCAGAAACGGTGGCTCGTAGGAAAAAAAGTATCAATCCGTGTTTTGTAGGTAATTTAATGATCTATAATTTTCGTCTAAGGTATTTTTATGATAAAACTTACCGTTTTGCTTATAATTGCGAAAAACTCATTTTTTTGATCTTTGACATTGAATAAAAATTTTATTTGCCACTATAATCCAGTCAATTTAACATTCGAAGTTACTTAAATTCCCAATAAACTGAAAATCAGTAAAATTGTTTAATATAATTGAAAATAAAATTCTACTCGACGTCAAAAGTAAAAAAAATGAGTTTTTCGCGATTATAAGCAAAACGGTAAGTTTTATCATAAAAATACCTCAGACGAAAATTGTAGATCATAAAATTATCTACAAAAAACGTATTATTACTTTTTTTCCTACGAGCCACCTTTTCTGAGATATAATGAGCCATTAAATACGATAGCAAATCTGAAACATAACTTTTACAACTTTTTGTATCATTATATCTCAGAAACGGTAGCTCGTAGGAAAAAAAGTACTAATACGTTTTTTGTATATAATTTTATGATCTATAATTTTCGTCTCAAGTATTTTTATGATAAAACTTACCGTTTTGCTTATAATCGCAAAAGACTCATTTTTTTGATCTTTGACATTGAATAAAAATTTTATTTGCCACTATAATCCAGTCAATTTAGACATTCGAAGTTACTTAAATTCCCAATAAACTGAAAATCAGTAAAATTGTTTAATACAATTGAAAATAAAATTCTACTCGACGTCAAAAGTAAAAAAAATGAGTTTTTTGCGATTATAAGCAAAACGGTAAGTTTTATCATAAAAATACCTCAGACGAAAATTGTAGATCATAAAATTATCTACAAAAAACGTATTATTACTTTTTTTCCTACGAGCCACCGTTTCTGAGATATAATGAGCCATTAAATACAATAGTAAATCTGAAACATAACTTTTACAACTTTTTGTATCATTATATCTCAGAAACGGTGGCTCGTAGGAAAAAAAGTATCAATCCGTGTTTTGTAGGTAATTTAATGATCTATAATTTTCGTCTAAGGTATTTTTATGATAAAACTTACCGTTTTGCTTATAATTGCGAAAAACTCATTTTTTTGATCTTTGACATTGAATAAAAATTTTATTTGCCACTATAATCCAGTCAATTTAACATTCGAAGTTACTTAAATTCCCAATAAACTGAAAATCAGTAAAATTGTTTAATACAATTGAAAATAAAATTCTACTCGACGTCAAAAGTAAAAAAAATGAGTTTTTCGCGATTATAAGCAAAACGGTAAGTTTTATCATAAAAATACCTCAGACGAAAATTGTAGATCATAAAATTATCTACAAAAAACGTATTATTACTTTTTTTCCTACGAGCCACCGTTTCTGAGATATAATGAGCCATTAAATACAATAGTAAATCTGAAACATAACTTTTACAACTTTTTGTATCATTATATCTCAGAAACGGTAGCTCGTAGGAAAAAAAGTACTAATACGTTTTTTGTAGATAATTTTATGATCTACAATTTTCGTCTGAGGTATTTTTATGATAAAACTTACCGTTTTGCTTATAATCGCGAAAAACTCATTTTTTCGACCTTTGACCTTGAATAAAATTTTTTCCATACACTGAAACGATGGGATTTTCAGCTTAATGGGAATTTATGTAACTTCCAATGTCTAAATTGACCGGATTATAGTGGGACCAAAATAAAATCAGCTGCCCTAACAAGAAAACTGTAGGAAACAACGCAAAAAAATTACACAATTAAGCATATGTAATTGAACTGATTTTGTAGAACTGTTAATTAATTTAATAATTGAATTAATGAAAATAATTAAGACACGCGAACATACTTGTATAAACAATAAATTAGTTCTAAATTAAGAATAAATTACAAGCATCTTGATTACGCTAATATTTTCGAAAATGCCATCCAAAACATCAAAACAAAACAACAAATTTTTTGGAAAATGGAAAGACGTTCTAAAGGTTCTAAGAGATTTAAAAGACATGGAAGGCTTTGAAAAAAATGAAAAGATTAAAAACCAAAGGACTAATAATCGGAGAGAATAAAAGACATAAAAATAGGAGGAGGAGGAGCTCCGAGAAGTGCTTGGGATTGTCGGAGCTCTCGAAGTAACAAAAGAGGTGCCGAAATAGAAAAAAAAGCACAAATAACAAGAAATGACAAAGCACTAGATGAAGGAACAGAAAATGAGAAAAACAAATTAGGAATTTAAAAACAAGAAACGAAATCTGTTAAGATCTGTAAATAGACATATAAAGGGGCCCAAAATATGACGATTGGAGGCAATTCGCGTCTATACCAAGTTGAATCCCTGGAGAATTTTAGAGCCTCAAAGTTTGTCGAAAAAAATTAATTCGGTAGTTTGTTTGAAACTGGAATGGGAAGAAGAAAGCGATGGAACTATTCAGGGGATTATTTTGAAGTGATTTAACCTTAAAATTTCAAAAATCGAATAAGCTAAGACATGTTTTTAACAATGTTAATTGGAAAGTTACAGAAAATTTGATAATTTGCGATTCAGTACTTCTAGTAGTAGTTGGATGACCGTTTCTGGGGGTCATGATGATGATAACGACACAAACAACAATAGGAGAGAATAGATTAGAACAAAAGAAGTTGAAAGCAATAAAAATAGGAGAAGGATGTGCTCCGGGAAGTGGACCAATTCACCCGAGAGTGGATGGGCCTTAGATAGATATAATAAAGTATTAAGATACATCTTAAAACTCAAACTTTCACTGGTTTTTGTCACAATTTAATTTAACATAAACAAATATTTATATAAATTGCCCCCCTCGAACATATTTCTATCTGTTTTTATATAGATTTCTCCTATAATTTATTTGAATAAAGTATAGGAAATTAACGTTATTAATTCAACATTACCGACTAATTTTCTAGAGAAATATTCGAAAATTCCATTTGATTAGATCAATAATGTTGTCGCCCAGATCATAATTTCGTGTTTTGGCAGTTGCTTTAGTTCAAAAATTGTTGGCAAGAGTCTCGTCTTTTGTAATAGGTCACAAGATCATATTTCTTGATATACATAATTTTACAAAATTTTGTTTGTTTTAAACACAGAAACAATATGAAAAATATAACATCTCGAATTGGTTTTAAAAGACGCTAAAATTGAAAAAAAAAACATATCAAATCATTAGAATTATTTTCATATTTGATGAAATCCCGATGAAAACAATTTGAAGAAGTACCTAACCTAACAAAGGAAACACAAATATTCCGGTATTTTACAAGCAACTACCGCCATCTCTACGTCGTACTTGGTATCTTAATTTGTTGTTTTATCATTGATTTTGAAGGGTTTCCATTTTATTATTCTTTTAACTTCCCTATTATTTTTCATTCGTTTTATATGTCTTATCAATTCAATTCAATGTTTTTCTAAATTATTTAAATCGGTTTTTAAGTGTTTTACAATCGATGTTTTTTAGTTTTTCTCTGTTTTAAAGTTAATTTAATTATTTTTCGGTTATTTATGCCCAAAAATTAAACTAAAATATTTTTTTTTTCGTTCTAAACTTTACTTTCGAATTTTTTTATACATTCTAATTAGTTTTATCACATTGACAAATCCCAGTCGATCAAAGTGAGGTTTTTATATTTACATTGTGTCGCTAGATGGCACTAGTGTACACCAAAACGATCAAGAGTTTAGTACAAGTTAATAAAAAGTTATTTTCACGTTTTATGGAGCTTACGAAGCAAATTTCTGCATAAAGACAAGCTCCTGGTCACAAGTGTTGAATACTCCTTGGAATACTGTTTAGAAATAAGGAGAAAGTCCGCGCATCGTTTTTGAAGATCAAAAAGTGTCGAATCCGAAAGATTCTTCCACGTGCGAACAAGAAAACTTGACGCATCATCAAGACAAAGCGAAAAACCATCAGCAACATCGAAGATGTTCACTTCTAAAGTGAGTTTTTCAAAAGATGTATTGGGCGTCATATGTAAATAGTGTCTACAAAATTCCAACCCATGGATTTCATCTTCGGTAGTCGCTGAACCATTTGACATTTGACATCAACGTCAATAATGTCATTAAGTTGTCGTTCTGTTTTTCCACTAGGAAAACTGACTTAACCCAACCGCCAACATCAACAAATTTATGTGGAATTTTGTAAAGGAAAGTACCAAAACTAACAGAAAAAAAATGTATACGGTTGATGACAATGGGTACGAAATTTCAGTCATTCAATTCCAATACGGATTTTAAAACTTTTTGTTGTTGTTCGGTATGTTTATTTGGTACAATTTATATAATGTATCATTATCTGATAAAATTTTAATCATTTACAATCAACACACATTAACAAATACATGAGGTTTGACTTTTCAATCCATTGTTTAGCGATTTTTGAAAAAAATTCTGATAAAACAAAACAAACATAAAACAAATAATTTGAGAAAATAAAAAATTTAAGGTTGTGCAAAATCATCGAACTGAAACTGTCGACTGTCAATATTAGAGTCACTCCAGAACGTTCCGAAAGCGTTTTGCAGTACGGAACTGTCACTTTCACTACACGGAACACTAAAAACGCAACTTTCGGTATGTGAATGAATACAGAACGAACAATTTTATTAAATATATATTATTTAGTTTCAAAATCATTTATTGCATTCCAAAAAAAATATTATACAGGGTGCAAAATTTAACACGATAACTTAAATTGATATTTCCAAAGCCGGTGATGAAATTTCTACGCACAGTCGAATTCTTGATAGTCGTTTACTGCATCGTGAAAAAATTTTGAAAAACATTTTTATAAATCATCATAAATTAGTAAAGAAAAGGAGTTGACAGTATTTTTTACCCTCTTTTCCAGCTAGATTACGAGTGTTTTCGTAGTGGGAATTAATATACAATTCTGGACGCGTCCAGCTTTGTCGCGAAAAAAAAATACTCGTATTTTCAGCTACACCTTGTATATTCCAGACACGCTGCTTGAAACACGTCAATTATTAATATACAAGGCGATTTAGTGTATTGTGCCATATCAAAGTTACGTTTTTTAAATGAAACCCCCTATATTTTATGGCATATTTGGAAACAGCTTAACGATAAAATAGAGGTAATACTTTTCGGTACTTATATGCAATACAGGGTGGTGTAATGGAAAAAACGGAGAAGATAATGTATTATTTTGAATCACCCCGTATCAGATTCAATGGAATAAATAATTTTCCAGGATTTTTATTACTATTCGAATGTTTTGTAAGAAAAAAATTTCTCTTATATTGTACAGGGTATTTAACTTTACGATTTTTACGTAAAATTCGTTACAACTTTCTAAATACCCCGTAAAATATATCACAACCCTATATTATTATAATGGGGAAAGTAAACTGTTTCTAAATATGTTTTAAAATATAAAAAACGTAACTTTGATGTGTTACACAGCATTCTGTAAGATTATTAGTTGTTGAATGAGTAAAAAATCATATTAATTGATTACCCCCTGTATTATGATGTTGAAAGATAATAGGGGTAGTAAAAATGTTAGATATTTCATGAAATTGGACTTACCAAACCCCGATTTACACACCCTGTTAAATTTTTTCCTCGTCGACGCCCTCAGATCTTTCTTAGGTTTCGGGGTGTCGATCAACACCAATTTATCGTTTTTTTTATTCAACAACAACACATATTTCCTGGAGATTTTCATCTCTTTGACTAGATCGCACGCCGCCGTCACAATATGCCTCAAGTACCTATTTACACTACCGAAATATTTTTGCGCGTTACCTTTGAAATCTTTTATCACTTTGGCGTAAAATTGACAGGCCCCGTTGGCCTCGTTGATAGATTTCGATTCGACGTCCGCTAAAACTACAAGCTTCGCTTTAAAAGCTTTCGCGAAAATATCTTCGTTTTGTTTTAGAGTCCATCTGGGCTTCCTCTGTCGATGATCCGAGGAGCGCTGCGCTCTTGATACAACGTAATCGGTCGGAGGGATCTGAGCGAGATTTTCATTGGGAAACGTCGTGGAAATCTCGCTCGATCCAGAATGAGTATTCGAGGAGATTCGTTCAAGTATCTCACCGTCGATGGTCGAGGGTGTAATCGATGGGGTATGTTTCGGTGGTGGGGGATAATATACGAATGTTTCGATTTGAGATTTGGGGTATCGATCGCGAGCTTGAGTCCTCCATAGCCTGTGATGCCGAATTTTATGGGGTTTTTGAAAATGGAAATTTTTTTTAGAAAAATCCGCCATGGCGAGGTTATCTATGTGGAAAGCTGAACAACTTAGAACGGCTAGGATAACTAGAAATAGAAAACATACGCATTTTTGGTACATGTCTAAATCGGGTCGGTGATTTGTTTTTAAGACGTATTTAAGAGCCGGTATCGGTGGTAATGTGGCGATATCTGATATCGAGATGCGAATATAAGATAATACGGATGATGTGGTGATGCTTCATTTTTCCGATAATTTAAAATCGTCGATAACGATCTATCGGGCATCCCTAAATGTCACATAACTCGATAATATATCACACAGACATCTCGCAGAGATCGGCACTGACACACTATTTATTTCAATTTTTTTCCTTTTTATATATAAATATAAATATTTAAATGTGGTTGCACCTAATAAACACGCGACGCGCCGTATACTTAAAATCGGCAACCGTGTTGTAGGTAGATAACAAATTTTGTTTCGGTTGTTAGTCGTCGGGTGGCCCAAGCTACACTGAAGTTCTGATATAGAGACTGGCCCCACCACTTGGACGACTCGACGGAGTAGGACGAATGCGACGCGACCGACGCCTCAATTCGCGGACGCTATTCATGTGAAAACCGAAACGCTCGCTTCTTCTTTTCTCTTTATACCGTGTACCGACGACTCTTTCTTTGAATGTTGTTCATTGTTTGTTTACCTTCTTATAGAATACGAAAATTTTACCGCCACACCTTCCACACCACGAATACTGAAATTTTTCGATTTTACTACAAATATATTCGAAATGAAAACGAAATATATTTCTATTCAACGTTAAAAAATATTTATTTCGCAATTTATTACATTACATTACAATCAATAGACTTTTTAATGCGTTTGAATTCAACCGATTCTTCAGGTGTAGAAAAACGTTAACCTCACAATTTATTATTGATCTACGGGAATAAGAAGAAAATCATCGATCTATACGGCGGATGATGAATCAATTCGATGTTTTGACTGTTCTAGATGGAGAATGATTCGTGTTTTTCGATTGGTTTCTTCTTTTTCTTCTGGTAAACAAATGATGATGTATCCATCCAGATTTGACCGTTCTTCGTTGCTGTGATGGACCTGAAAGATCGTTACGAAATTTATTCTGTAGCGAAAACCAGCGAAACACGATGGTTCGGGATAGTACGTTCAACATTAAAAATGTCAAATTTTATGACAATGACAGATTTGACTTATACACATCAGTGTTGCCATATTTCAAAATTTACGAAGCAACCCTCATATCTGTGATTTGTTTTCTGAATGCAAATCGCCAAATCTGTGAATTTTACTGACGAAATAATGTAAGTGATTCAATGATTAGAAGAAGGGTCGGAGAGGTCAATGAAAGACGATGAAGAACAGTCATCTTTAACTTCTATATACAGAGTGTCCCACGACAAGATAAAACTATCGGTATATGGTGAAATACTTATAGTAAAATCATGAAAATTTCTACTTTTGGGTTTTCGGATACGATCTTTCTAACTGAAATATTTTCAAATATGGCCGACTTCCGGTTCTACCGGAAGTCGATTGTTACTTTGTTATTTTAAATAGAACACTCTATATGTTAATACATTTTTGAAATCTACGAAAAATTTTAGTATACTTTTGTGAGAAAACTTTTTTCGAAAAATGTATACTTTTCGAGTTATTAATTTTTTTGTAAAAAATTTGACCGTTGCAAACCCTTATAAATTATTTTTTTACGATTATACCCTTAAAGATATGAAAATGGTTTCTATTCGGTTGCTTTTAGCAAAGTTCGAAGTATTTGTATCTATATTGAAAAATTCTTCATTATATACAGGGTGCGTATAGAAAGTGTTCAAATTTTAACTTCATAAAGATCAAATTTTTCTAAGTAGAAACACCCGGTTTTTTCTATTTTAATATCTGGATAGAGGTAATGTATTTTTCACCTCTGAATGCATTAAAATAGAAAAAATCGGGTGGTTCTATTTAAAAAAAAAAAAATAAAGAAATTTGATATTTATGAAGTTAAACTTTGAACACTATTCTATACGCACCCTGTATATAATGAAGAATTTTTCAATATAGATACAAATACTTCAAACTTTGCTAAAAGCAACTGAATAGAAACCATTTTCATATCTTTAAGGGTATAATCGTAAAAAAATAATTTATAAGGGTCTGCAAAGGTCAAATTTTTTACGAAAAAATTAATAACTCGAAAAATATACCTTTTTCGAAAAAAGTGTTCAAACAAAAGTATACTTAAATTTTACGTAGATTTCATAAATGTATTAATATACAGGGTGTTATATTTAAAATAACAAAGTTATGGTCGACTTTCGATAGGATCAAAATTTCAAAAAAATTTTATTGGAGTATGAATATATTCTGATCGATATTTAGTCCAATTCGATTTTTCTATCATGAAATCATGTATTACGAAGTTAAAAGGACACACTGTACAGTACCAGAACTTGCATCTGATACTAAAAATTATCATGAGATTACGAAATTTCCTGAAAATAATATAGTGAAATTTTTTTTTTATCAGTATCGGGGATTGCCCCACATTTTCTCAATTTATCAGCGAAATTTTAATATCAATTGGCACGATTATTTCATCAAGCATCCTCTCAATAATTATTTTATCTTTTCGTTCCTTATCTCCTTGGCGCCATCTTTATAATGCAACCATTTTTTTGTTGGTAGGATCATTTATAAATCAAGCACATTTGAATTTCGAGCGTTTTATTGATATTTTTTATAACAAATATTTATCAATGAATTATTAATAACGAATTAATTTTATTTTTGTCTATTGGTTTGCGTGGTATTTTTATAATTTCCAAAAAACTTGTATATTTATTTAAAACTGATAAAATTAATATGATTTATTGATTTATTAACAAACGTCAATTACCTGTTTAAAAAAAACAGATCTAAGAAGTAACAAATTAAAAAAAATTCATTTTATGCGTGAGAGAGTAATAAAATAATGAAGCATTAGTTATCCATACCAGTTCAATCGGGTTTAATTCGCAATTAAATGGTGGAAATCCAACCACCGTCATTAAACGATTTTTTACATTCTTTTCGTCAATTTTTCTTTAAGAATAGACCAGAACCCTTTAAAAACGATACAAAGTGATTAAAAAAAAAATAATACGATGAAACATATTGGAAAAATAGAAGAATATAATGAAAAATGGAAGGAAAAATAATTTACGGGATATCTGAGGTCTGGAAAAGGAAAGGGGTGGGTTTTTAAGTGTAAGAAACGGTACAACTACAAGTTTTGGTTAATAAAAAGATTTTCTTCTTCTTTTTCTCATGTCATATTCTCATTAAAGACGTTTTTAGATGCGTCTCTGTCCCTCGCAACGTGAAACAATTCTCCGACGCTGAGATTTGTCCAGTAGATATTTATCGTTGCATAAAATGTTTTTTTTATCTTAATAATTGTCAACAACTTTCTTTTATGACCAACGCGTCTTAGTACTTCGTCGTTGGGGATTCTGTCAGTCCAGGGAATCTTCAGGATGCGTCTACAGAGTCACATCTCAAGTTTTTTGATCATTTGAGTTTTCAAGGTCAAAGTTTCTTCGTCTGGATCCATTTCAACGTTTATGACTTATATTTTTGCACCCATTTTATTTATTTTCCATTCAATGGGATAATAAGGTTAATATTAATATTTTTGGTTTCTAATTATAACCGAGAATTTAGTTTTTTCAATATTTATTGTAAGTCCTACATTTCACATTTTCGTTTGAGTCTCTCTAATAGGATTTGAATGTCTCATTATTTTTATCGTTTACAAAAACTTAATTTTTTTATGGAAACGTCGTCTATTGGAACCCCATGGAAATTAGCGATGAAATTGTCAAATATATACATCCTGGAGGTTTTTGGAGGTCACTAAACAAAATTATCACGACGGCGATGTCCTGTGAGGTACCTGGTGCCCGTAGTTGACGGTTTCTACGTTGTTTATTGAAACCCCATGGAAATTAGCGATGAAATTGATCAAATATATACATCCTGGAGGTTTTTGGAGGTCACTAAACAAAATTATCACGACGGCGATGACTTGTGAGGTACCTGGTGCCCGTAGTTGATGGTTTCTACGTTGTTTATTGAAACCCCATGGAAATTAGCGATGAAATTGATCAAATATATACATCCTGGAGGTTTTTGGAGGTCACTAAACAAAATTATCACGACGGCGATGTCCTGTGAGGTACCTGGTGCCCGTAGTGGAGAGTTTCTACGTCGTCTATTGGAACCCCATGGAAATTAGCGATGAAATTGATCAAATATATACATCCTGGAGGTTTTTGGAGGTCACTAAACAAAATTATCACGACGGCGATGACTTGTGAGGTACCTGGTGCCCGTAGTTGATGGTTTCTACGTTGTTTATTGAAACCCCATGGAAATTAGCGATGAAATTGTCAAATATATACATCCTGGAGGTTTTTGGAGGTCACTAAACAAAATTATCACGACCTCGATGTCCTGTGAGGTACCTGGTGCCCGTAGTGGACGGTTTCTACGTTGTTTATTGGAACCCCATGGAAATTAGCGATGAAATTGTCAAATATATACATCCTGGAAGTTTTTAGAGGTCACTAAACAAAATTATCACGACCTCGATGTCCTGTGAGGTACCTGGTGCCCGTAGTTGACGGTTTCTACGTTGTTTATTGAAACCCCATGGAAATTAGCGATGAAATTGATCAAATATATACATCCTGGAGGTTTTTGGAGGTCACTAAACAAAATTATCACGACGGCGATGACTTGTGAGGTACCTGGTGCCCGTAGTTGATGGTTTCTACGTTGTTTATTGAAACCCCATGGAAATTAGCGATGAAATTGATCAAATATATACATCCTGGAGGTTTTTGGAGGTCACTAAACAAAATTATCACGACGGCGATGTCCTGTGAGGTACCTGGTGCCCGTAGTGGAGAGTTTCTACGTCGTCTATTGGAACCCCATGGAAATTAGCGATGAAATTGTCAAATATATACATCCTGGAAGTTTTTAGAGGTCACTAAACAAAATTATCACGACCTCGATGTCCTGTGAGGTACCTGGTGCCCGTAGTTGACGGTTTCTACGTTGTTTATTGGAACCCCATGGAAATTTGCTATGAAATTGATCAAATATATACATCCTGGAGGTTTTTGGAGGTCACTAAACAAAATTATCACGACGGCGATGTCCTGTGAGGTACCTGGTGCCCGTAGTGGAGAGTTTCTACGTCGTCTATTGGAACCCCATGGAAATTAGCGATGAAATTGTCAAATATATACATCCTGGAAGTTTTTAGAGGTCACTAAACAAAATTATCACGACCTCGATGTCCTGTGAGGTACCTGGTGCCCGTAGTTGACGGTTTCTACGTTGTTTATTGAAACCCCATGGAAATTAGCGATGAAATTGATCAAATATATACATCCTGGAGGTTTTTGGAGGTCACTAAACAAAATTATCACGACGGCGATGTCCTGTGAGGTACCTGGTGCCCGTAGTGGAGAGTTTCTACGTCGTCTATTGGAACCCCATGGAAATTAGCGATGAAATTGTCAAATATATACATCCTGGAAGTTTTTAGAGGTCACTAAACAAAATTATCACGACCTCGATGTCCTGTGAGGTACCTGGTGCCCGTAGTTGACGGTTTCTACGTTGTTTATTGAAACCCCATGGAAATTAGCGATGAAATTGATCAAATATATACATCCTGGAGGTTTTTGGAGGTCACTAAACAAAATTATCACGACGGCGATGTCCTGTGAGGTACCTGGTGCCCGTAGTGGAGAGTTTCTACGTCGTCTATTGGAACCCCATGGAAATTAGCGATGAAATTGTCAAATATATACATCCTGGAAGTTTTTAGAGGTCACTAAATAAAATTATCACGACCTCGATGTCCTGTGAGGTACCTGGTGCCCGTAGTTGACGGTTTCTACGTTGTTTATTGAAACTCCATGGAAATTAGCGATGAAATTGTCAAATATATACATCCTGGAGGTTTTTGGAGGTCACTAAACAAAATTATCACGACGGCGATGACCTGTGAGGTACCTGGTGCCCGTAGTGGACGGTTTCTACGTCGTCTATTGGATCCCCATGGAAATTAGCGATGAAATTGATCAAATATATACATCCTGGAGGTTTTTGGAGGTCACTAAACAAAATTATCACGACCTCGATGTCCTGTGAGGTACCTGGTGCCCGTAGTGGACGGTTTCTACGTTGTTTATTGGAACCCCATGGAAATTAGCGATGAAATTGATCAAATATATACATCCTGGAGGTTTTTGGAGGTCACTAAACAAAATTATCACGGTGGCGATGACCTGTGAAGTACCTGGTGCCCGTAGTGGAGAGTTTTTACGTCGTCTATTGAAACCCCATGGAAATTAGCGATGAAATTGTCAAATATATACATCCTGGAGGTTTTTGGAGGTCACTAAACAAAATTATCACGACCTCGATGTCCTGTGAGGTACCTGGTGCCCGTAGTGGACGGTTTCTACGTTGTTTATTGGAACCCCATGGAAATTAGCGATGAAATTGTCAAATATATACATCCTGGAGGTTTTTGGAGGTCACTAAACAAAATTATCACGACCTCGATGTCCTCTGAGGTACCTGGTGCCCGTAGTGGACGGTTTCTACGTTGTTTATTGGAACCCCATGGAAATTAGCGATGAAATTGTCAAATATATACATCCTAGAGGGATTTTCATTCAATGTGATAATAACAGACAGTTCCAATGCAGCAGAGATGAAGCTGGACAAAGATAAAGTTTAACTACTTCCATTACATACAAAACTCTGCAGTTTTTAAGATCCATTCAACTTTTAATTGTTTTAAATACTCCTTGCAACCTATCCTTGCCAATAGTCCTTCAATTCCTCATTAGTTCTTCAATTTTCCTCCGAATACCAATAAAAACAGGTAAACTCGAGGTATTTTTTAACTCTGACTCCAATAAAACAAACCCCAGGTTTCTATGTTAACCATGTTTAGAGATATTGATGTTTTCATTGGTGGAGATGATCAGTCCACGTGGACTGACTGTTTGTTAGATGTTTACCGAATGTTATACGGGGAGTAAACATTATTTTTCATCCAAGGTACCGATTGATACTAGTAGGTACTAAGTTAGTTTTGCTGCTTTAAACTTTTGTTAGAAGAAGAAGAAGAAAATTGAATCAGAGACTAGTTTTAACAAGTTGGCATATTTAAAGTGAGGCGTAGAGATTTTCACATAAAAAACCGAGACACCCTCTTTAAATAACTCGCCGTGGACACGTTTTTTGATATCCGGTAAAATGAGAGTTTCCATTTTCAAAATTATAGTCCTTAAATTTCCTATTGAACTTATATAGCCTCTATTCTATCGTACAGTGATGCCGTACGGTTTCGATTTTCCTTCAATCGCCGTAAATTTCATTACATTGTGTAAGTGGAAAAGCGTACCATCTGTATTATATTGAAACTGCCAACAGACAACTCTCAACTACCTCGAATGTAAATATTTGATTTAAATGGAAATTTATAAACTCGTTAATTTCTGGTAAGCCGATTATATAAATACACCGTTGCCGGCAAGGTAACAACAATAAATAATTTAAATTAGTTGGCGCCTTCTCCTACGATTACTACCGCTTACGAACTAGAGATTGGATTCGTAGAATTTGTTAGGAACTGTTAGGAATTTCATCGATTTCGCCGATATCGTCGTTTGTCTAAATTTAATGCATCGATTCAACCGATAGATGTCGCTACTAATCATATTTTTATATTTCTCCATTGACGTACAATATTTCAAATGACAGTTCACAAAGTTTGACGTCTTTCATTTAAATAGTTTGACATTGACGTATAATATTTCAAATGACAGTTCACAAAGTTTGACGTCTTTCATTTAAATAGTTTGACATTGACGTATAATATTTCAAATGACAGTTCACAAAGTTTGACGTCTTTCATTTAAATAGTTTGATTTTCAAAGCGAAAAAAAGTTTTTGATCCGAATAAAATACTTTAGCTTCGGTTTAAAAATATTATAATTACAGTTTGAACGTGGCTGTAACATTCAGAACCTTAAAAAAATCCGATTATATCAAAAAATATAAAGACCGTCATCCTCAATTTGTTATGATATAAAAAAAAGTCAAAGATACGAACTTTTTATTAAATTTTCGTTAAAAGTGCAATTCTCAGCTCTATGCCGTTCTGGAACAAACAAGAACTAACCTAAAACAACTCAGAACAAACCTAAAACAACTCATAATAAATTACCCATATAATAAGGTTTTATGGCAATTTGGAAGACAGTGGTATATTGATTAATTGATGATTTTTCTTAAAATTACTAAAAAAAAATGTTTTTTATCGAAAGCAATCCTTAGAACAATCGAGAACAAACTTCAAGCGATTTAAAACGACGATTATAATCGAGATAGCTCGAAAATGTGGGGCTAATTATGAAATTATTCTATCTTTAAAATTGTCAAAAGTAATTTTTCAACAGAACAATATAGAACAAACTTAGAACAACCACCAGTAGACCGAAAACACCAAAAAGAAGTCAATTTTGACGTCAAAAGGTAATAGTTTTATGAAAGTTACGAATACGGTATGGAAAATGGCATACAACGGATTAAATTATTCGAATTAATTATCTAAAAATAAGCATTGATAAAAAAAATGAAATTTTGTCTAAAAAGTAGCATGAAAAGCATTGAAATAATAAGTTTGTATCGCTAAAATCAGAATACCACCAGCCAGTGTTGGCTGGTCACTCTCACAATCGAAGCCATCAGCTCCCGTTGACAATGAACGATGACAGATGACAGAAGAGAAAGATTAGGCGCCAATAATTATTCTATTACTGTGTTAACATTCACTTTAGGTAAAGTGTAAACAAGTTTTCTAAGAATACAATCTTGTTGATTAGCATGAAATTTTGTTTTAAAAACTAACGAAAAATCAGTGGATTGTTCTAGTGGATGTTTAGTTCAAAAATTCCATATGATTAAAACGGAATTTTGTAGAAGAAAATGAGGTGGGAAAAGCATTGATGATATCGATTAAGTTCTCTAATATTACTGTGTTTATAAATAGAATTAAATATAATTACAAAATGGTATGAAAACATTGAAAAAGCTGCATTAGTTTTCTAGTAATACTTTCATGATTATTAGAATGAAATTTTGTTTAGAAAATGACATAAATAGGTTGAAAAATCATTGAATTCATTGGATGGATACGGATATTCCATCTCTACATTGGCAAAAACGCAATAAAAATTTTCAATTTCCAAATTTCATCCTTAAAAAAATCTGGTGTATAACTATAGCGCAATGAAAAATTAATCATGATTTTATGGCAAAAAAACAACGAGAAACGAGACAAAATAATAACATGAAAATATAGCGACCTGCCAAAAAGGTGCACTCGCTATAATTTATGGCACAAACCCAAAATTTCACGTTATCTGATAGGTCAGTTTCTTCAAACAATACGAAATAATTAAGTCGTCAAAGCCTGAAGTCTTGATACGAAAAATGGAAAAGAAACCCATCAAAAACAATTTTTTCCCAACACAATCAAAAGTTTCGTGTTCGTGTTCGTTCCAGAGGAATTTACTATCTAGGGTAAGTCCAGATATTTTGTTTTCCTCTTAAACACTTTTAATCGATTTTACTATTTTGAATACGGGACGAAGTCTACATAATAGAAATTTGAAACCAACGATAAAGTATCTTCAATTAAAAATTTATTTTCGAGAATATTTATTCCAAGTGGAACGAATTTTGTGAGAAAAATATACTAAATACGAGTAGACACCGCACATCTCACCGGATATACATCACCGGTTTTTGTGAACGTTCTGCTCGATTGCATACAACTCATCTACACGTTTTCAAATCCGCTACCGGGGTTAATCGAAAATTTAGCTACTAGTTATCATCGGTATACTATAACTGTTTACATAATTGTAATTAATTAACAAAAACATAACTTGAAATGTTACTGTCACAAAAGATCATCGAAATAGATGATGGATAGACATATTAGTTGCTTGTCAAATGTCAAATATTATGGTTGCGTTCAGAAATTTAATTTGTGACACAACAAATTCACGTTTTGACTAATTTTAAGTCTTTATCAAAACATTTTATATTATAGAAAGCACAATTTGAAAATTTAAAACAAAAATCCTTTTTAATGAATCAAAGATTGTACGCGGGCCAAAGAAAAAGTGGATTTAAAATCTCGATAATAAAACACGGCGGAGCGAACCTCGGGGTGGTTTGGGGATGTCCTAAAGGAAGGGCGATTGAAGATCTGCTGAAAATTGATTGGATTTGAATGAAGAATAAGTAATAAAAGCAAAACAAGGATCGAAAATTAAAGTACTTATCAATTCTTATCTATATATACATATATGTTTACGTTCGATTCAGATTAGACAACATTGCACTACAATTTCTATTAAACGATGTTACGTCGCGACGTCGGGCGTCTAGTTGTATCTAGCTATACTGGCGCCACGAGTTAAGTGTGCCGACTAGTCTCGGCGTCCGTATTTTCCATTAATTTACGGCTTTTCCGATATCGTTATATTATTTCCAAATAATAGATTCGGTAGAAAAAATAACAAACATGTTGCCAGATCGTCATTTTGTACTATATGGATGGTGAATCAGATATCGTCTAGTTGATTCTACTTTTTTCGCTCGTTAATATTTTGTCATAAATTACATTTATCAGTTTGAAAGTATCCCGTTACGGTCCTGTCGTATTTATACCACAAATTTGTCGGAATTTACAAATATTTTCAGACCACCTGTTCGCTACGAATCCACCACCTTCTTTAAGCCCCCTCAGTTTTCTAAACGATCGACAAATACGCTTTATATAATTTAAGCTCTTAATGCCCTTAAAGGATGTTAAAGGGTATTGAAAAATAGGTTCTTTACTGATCTAGCTCTTAAATCTTATAGAATCCACCTCAATTCCTTTCTCTCTCTATAATATAGTCTTCAAAAGTACTTCAGTAACCGTAGTTTACATAATTTGGAATGCTGTCAAAAAATCGCTTTATCTATGAATGTTTATAACCTCTAAATCGTAGAATGTTTCAGCGTTTGGAGTGATGAGGTTAGTTTTCGAAAGGTTAGATTAGTATGAAGCATTTATGGAATTTCCCTGTTTGTCTTCGATTTTATTGACACGATAAACTACCAAAAGTAATATTGATTTCATCCTACGGTCCTTCAAATCTTACACGGCGATTGGGTTTGGTGTAATGCCACATTTTGCTTATATAAATACAACTACAATCTACAGCGTTTGTATTTGAACCGCCCTCGTAAAGAATTGTAACTTATTATATTTGGTAGAGCTCCGGTAGTATTTTAATTGTAAATATTATAATTTCTACGGATACGATTAAGATTATTTGATATTATGTGGTTTCGACAGTCAACAATATCTAATATTTAATAAACTATAATATTTATGAAATAAATAGTAGCTTCAGAACGTTTCAAAATGGCGTTAACATTTATTATCAATCAAATAATCTTTACCGACAAAATAATATTAGATTGTAAAAATTTATAACCAAATATGAAATTAAGTTGTTACTTTATATATGTTGTTTGTAGAATATTGAAGGAGTACACAATTTCTCACGACAATTAAATGAAGTATGATCAATTGGCCTTCGTCTGTGTTATAAACAAAATAAAGCTCATCGGCCGGCAAGTCTAGGAAGACGAGGAGAACCATCACAAGCACACATACCCATACACATACAAATTCAATTTTGTAGATAGCGAAGAAGAAATATGGTCACGTTCTAATCCCAAAGAAAATATTTGTCTGGTATATTAGTAAGAAAGAAGCAGAGAGCACCTTTAAAATTCCGAAAAAAAATTTGTTTGCCTTCATTCAAGATGCGTGAGAACTAAAGTAAGGTGTGGCGTTTACTGTACTTTTGACATTGTTTTTATTCCGTTTTCATTCAGTAGTGACATTCAGGATAATATTTTTATGAAAAAATATTATATAAATTTTATACCGGGCTCAATCAAAATACAAATAAATACCAATTTTGCTTGTTGTTTATTTGGGACAAACATTTCAATCTTTGCAAAATAGATTCGAAAATCATCAAAAAGAGTCGAAATAAAATCAAATTTTATACCAGGTTCGATCGAAATACAAAGAAACATCGAGTTTATTGTTACAAGAACGTTTGTTTATAATTGTGATAACGTTTACATAGGACAAACTTATTAATGTCGAGAAAATGGATTAAAAAGTCACGAATATCATAAAAACATTTGAAACAGATGCAATTCTCATACCAGGCTCCCTAAAAGTACAAATAAATATCAATTTTGCTTGTCGTTTACATGGGACAAACATTTCAATGTTTGCAAAATAGATTCGAAAGTCATCAAATAAAACATCATCATCAAATTATGAAAAATAGTCGAAATAGAATCAAATTTTATACCAGGTTCGATCAAAATACAAAGAAACATAAAAATTTTTGTTACAAGAACGTTTGTTTATAATTGTGATAACGTTTACATAGGACAAACTTATTAATGTCGAGAAAATGGATTAAAAAGTCACGAATATCATAAAAACATTTGAAACAGATGCAATTCTCATACCAGGCTCCCTAAAAGTACAAATAAATATCAATTTTGCTTGTCGTTTACATGGGACAAACATTTCAATGTTTGCAAAATAGATTCGAAAGTCATCTTAATAAGACATCATTATCAAATTATGAAAAATAGTCGAAATAGAATCATATTTTATACCAAGTTCGATCAAAATACAAAGAAACATAAAATTTTTTGTTATAAGAACGTTGGTTTATAATTGTGGTAACGTTTACATGGGACAAACATTTCAATGTTTGCAAAATAGATTCGAAAGTCATCAAAATAAGACATCATTATCAAATTATGAAAAATAGTCGAAATAGAATCAAATTTTATACCAGGTTCGATCAATACACAAAGAAACATAAAAATTTTTGTTGTAAGAACGTTGGTTTATGATTGTGATAACGTTTACATAGGACAAACGTATTAATGTCGAGAAAATAGATTAAAAAGTCACGAATATCATAAAAACATTTGAAACAGATGCAATTTTCATACCAGGCTTCATCGAAATACAAATAAATATCAATTTTGCTTGTCGTTTACATGGGACAAACATTTCAATGTTTGCAAAATAGATTCGAAAGTCATCTTAATAAGACATCATTATCAAATTATGAAAAATAGTCGAAATAGAATCAAATTTTATACCAAGTTCGATCAAAATACAAAGAAACATAAAATTTTTTGTTATAAGAACGTTGGTTTATGATTGTGATAACGTTTACATAGGACAAACGTATTAATGTCGAGAAAATAGATTAAAAAGTCACGAATATCATAAAAACATTTGAAACAGATGCAATTTTCATACCAGGCTTCATCGAAATACAAATAAATATCAATTTTGCTTGTCGTTTACATGGGACAAACATTTCAATGTTTGCAAAATAGATTCGAAAGTCATCAAATAAAACATCATCATCAAATTATGAAAAATAGTCGAAATAGAATCAAATTTTATACCAGGTTCGATCAAAATACAAAGAAACATAAAATTTTTTGTTATAAGAACGTTGGTTTATAATTGTGGTAACGTTTACATGGGACAAACGTATTAATGTCGAAAAAATAGATTAAAAAGTCACGAATATCATAAAAACATTTGAAACAGATGCAATTCTCATATTAGGCTCCCTAAAAGTATAAATAAATATCAATTTTGCTTGTTGTTTATTTGGGACAAACATTTCAATGTTTGCAAAATAGATTCGAAAGTCATCAAAATAAGACATCATTATCAAATTATGAAAAAGAGTCGAAATAGAATCAAATTTTATACCAGGTTCGATCAAAATACAAAGAAACATAAAATTTTTTGTTATAAGAACGTTGGTTTATGATTGTGATAACGTTTACATAGGACAAACGTATTAATGTCGAGAAAATAGATTAAAAAGTCACCAATATTATAAAAACCTTTGAAACAGATGCAATTTTCATACCAGGCTCCATAAAGTACAAATAAATATCAATTTTGCTTGTTGTTTATTTGGGACAAACATTTCAATGTTATCAAAATAGATTCGAAAGTCATCAAAATAAGACATCATTATCAAATTATGAAAAATAGTCGAAATAGAATCAAATTTTATACCAAGTTCGATCAAAATACAAAGAAACATAAAATTTTTTGTTATAAGAACGTTGGTTTATAATTGTGGTAACGTTTACATGGGACAAACTTATAAATGTTGAGAAAATAGATTAAAAAGTCACGAATATCATAAAAACATTTGAAACAGATGCAATTTTCATACCAGGCTTCATCGAAATACAAATAAATATCAATTTTGCTTGTTGTTTACATGGGACAAACATTTCAATGTTTGCAAAATAGATTCGAAAGTCATCAAAATAAGACATCATTATCAAATTATGGAAAAAAGTCGAAATAGAATCAAATTTTATACCAGGTTCGATCAAAATACAAAGAAACATAAAATTTTTTGTTATAAGAACGTTGGTTTATGATTGTGATAACGTTTACATAGGACAAACGTATTAATGTCGAGAAAATAGATTAAAAAGTCACCAATATTATAAAAACCTTTGAAACAGATGCAATTTTCATACCAGGCTTCATCGAAATACAAATAAATATCAATTTTGCTTGTCGTTTACATGGGACAAACATTTCAATGTTTGCAAAATAGATTCGAAAGTCATCTTAATAAGACATCATTATCAAATTATGAAAAATAGTCGAAATAGAATCAAATTTTATACCAAGTTCGATCAAAATACAAAGAAACATAAAATTTTTTGTTATAAGAACGTTGGTTTATAATTGTGGTAACGTTTACATGGGACAAACTTATAAATGTTGAGAAAATAGATTAAAAAGTCACGAATATCATAAAAACATTTGAAACAGATGCAATTTTCATACCAGGCTTCATCGAAATACAAATAAATATCAATTTTGCTTGTTGTTTACATGGGACAAACATTTCAATGTTTGCAAAATAGATTCGAAAGTCATCAATATAAGACATCATTATCAAATTATGGAAAAAAGTCGAAATAGAATCAAATTTTATACCAGGTTCGATCAAAATACAAAGAAACATAAAATTTTTTGTTATAAGAACGTTGGTTTATGATTGTGATAACGTTTACATAGGACAAACGTATTAATGTCGAGAAAATAGATTAAAAAGTCACCAATATTATAAAAACCTTTGAAACAGATGCAATTTTCATACCAGGCTCCATAAAGTACAAATAAATATCAATTTTGCTTGTTGTTTATTTGGGACAAACATTTCAATGTTATCAAAATAGATTCGAAAGTCATCAAAATAAGACATCATTATCAAATTATGAAAAATAGTCGAAATAGAATCAAATTTTATACCAAGTTCGATCAAAAAACAAAGAAACATAAAATTTTTTGTTATAAGAACGTTGGTTTATAATTGTGGTAACGTTTACATGGGACAAACTTATTAATGTTGAGAAAATAGATTAAAAAGTCACCAATATTATAAAAACCTTTGAAGTAGATGGAATTTTCATACCAGGCTCCATCTAAATACAAATAAATATCAATTTTGCTTGTTGTTTACATGGGACAAACATTTCAATGTTTGCAAAATAGATTCGAAAGTCATCAAAATAAGACATCATTATCAAATTATGGAAAAAAGTCGAAATAGAATCAAATTTTATACCAGGTTCGATCAATACACTAAGAAACATAAAAATTTTTGTTGTAAGAACGTTGGTTTATGATTGTGATAACGTTTACATAGGACAAACGTATTAATGTCGAGAAAATAGATTAAAAAGTCACCAATATTATAAAAACCTTTGAAGTAGATGGAATTTTCATACCAGGCTCCATCTAAATACAAATAAATATCAATTTTGCTTGTTGTTTACATGGGACAAACATTTCAATGTTTGCAAACTAGATTGAAAAGTCACAAATGTGATGAAGAAATTGGACAGTATTATCCAATGATGAAATAGCGGAATGTTTGTGAGGTAAATAAATATTTATAGGTACAATTATACACAGAGAATTGATTATTTTATCGGGAATTCATTTTGATTTACTTTGATGTTATAGATCTCGCTATTTAAATCAGAATAGAAACCAAAAACTTGTGTTTCCTTATAACTAATCAAGATTATATTCAATTTAGGAACACCACGAATTAATTTCAATATTTTTCTTTACTTTGTTAAATGTACGAAAACAAAATTGATATAAATGAATTTTTGGCTACTTTTCCTTATTTTTTTTTATTTGTAATTAATAAAACAAATCAAATTCTATAAATTTCGACATTAAAAAAGCTTATGAATCGTTTCCATAAAATTGAGAAAAGAAAAGAAGAAACTAGAGAAGTTATACGCGTCTATTTATAGCTTAGTGAAAACGTGCGGGTTTCAGATGTGTATTTTCGGATATGTTAGTCTAGTTAATAGGGATTTTATTATTATTATTCATTTATTTCTTAGTTTCTGCTCAGTATCAATTTCATACGATTTGAAAACTTGCCAATGGTTGTTCAAAATCGCTTTATTTCGTTATAAAAAAGTAGAATATCGATTTCGCATGTTTTAATTTCAACAGAAATCGTTCGAAACTCGATCACCATCACTTTAATTTCATCACCAACATTGAGACATAACGTCATATTCCGTTATGTCTCAATTTTTATCTACTTATCGAAATAAACGTACGAAAATCTATGACATAACCTCAAAAATTCCGAGTACGAAATTTCTCACAGTTGTACGTCTCTATAACAAGAAAAAATGTCAAACCGGTAAAAAAAAATTCCCATGCAATCAAAGAATCACGAGTTCCGACGATTTACCTATTAATAGCGAAGGTGTGAGAAATTTGGAATACCTGTCGACGAAAAAAAAATATGATTTCGTACAATAGAAGTTGTAGATCGTGTCCTAAACGCAAGTAAGCGGATTATCCTAATATACCTGCCCATTCATTAGTAGGAAAAGATGTTCTACCGAATATTTTTTTTTACAACTTGCCAGAACCGCACTAGCCAAAATTACATGACGATATAATGCCGAAGAATGTGTATCGCCATCTTGTTGAAAACAATTTAATTGGATGGAACGCGCGTGACGTAGATCCTTGTCAAACTATAGTACGGTCAATTTAGACAATTATAATAACAAAAATTTCCAATCCAACTTCAATCAATCCCATACGAGATTACGCAGTTATGGGGGGGAAACATAAGTAAAAATTACTAGAATCTAAAGTTGTACATATTAAAAAACCTCGTTTTTGATATTTCAATTTAATTCATACGTTTCGTAGTCGACTTCAATATGTTTTATCCGAGTGAAATTTGAATGGGTTATGATATGGGCAAAAACTTTTGACCAGTAGTGTATATTACGTAGAACCTGACCATTACAATGCTGATATCTTACGAACGGTGATAAAAACCATTTTAGTAGAGAAAAACCTAAAAAAAAACCTGAAATTTTGACTTTTGACCGCGTGTATCTTTCTAAGCACCCATGGGATTGATGGTGTATTTTATATTTTCGTTTTTATACGTTTTTCCTTAAAAAGTTATCAATTATAAACTTTTTTAACCCTTAATATAATTTAGTTGATAATTGGAGTGTAATTTATCAAGTTAGTCACTACATAAAAACGAAAACTCGAAGTTACGGCGTAGTTTTTATCAAAAATAAAACTTTACTGCACCTAATCTTTCCCTAAAACACTTTCCCGAACAATTGTTTTACCGAGGAACTCGATTTTGTACCAAGACAAAAGTCCTATGCTAATTTTTTCATATTTAAAAGAGTATGAATCAAAAATTGATATTTATTTTAGATACGATTGTTGCTTAAGGTCCCTTTTTCGTTATTTTATTAAAATGATACAGAAAATTGTGGATCAAAAGATTTTTCCCGACATCTATCTTAAGTTTAATGTTTTTCACACTAGTGTTATAAATAAGATTTTATTTAAATTAGGCCGATCCCTTGATATACATTTGAAAAATATACAGTCTATTTATACAACTAGAAATTACTGAAAAATATTTCTCTCACAGTTTTAAGTATAGAAATCAATTTAATACTATAAAAGCAAAGTCATACTGTCATAAAAATTATTCATATTCACTAAAAATACATATCAATTAATATCTTTAATATACCCTGGTGGTTTGTATGAAAAATAAAACTAAATTAAGCTTTAACAAGTATCATAATTCAATTTCCAATTATATTCGATTAAAAAAGAACGTGTAATTGAATTATTATACAATTTATAATCTAACAGTATTTAAAGAACTTTGAGTCTTTGAAATTGGCCTACAACGGCGGCCGCATCTAAACATAGACGTCTATTTCGAGGTTATTCATTCAAATCAACTCTTATACCTCCGACTTTCGTCTTTTCTGATCATTAGTCTGGAGTTAGGCATACTAATATTTTTTTGGAATAACATCCCGGCTCAATGCAATCACTATAATACAATAGAAAAAAAATAACAAAACACGTCTGTTTTAAACGTACCTCAACAATTGGTATACATTTTTCCATTACTAAAATACATTATTTGTAAACAACGTAATTGTTGCATTTTTATTGATAAATTAATCCATAATTCATTTTGAAGCAATGAATCAACGTAAATATTTAGGAATTAAACTAATAAATCTTATTTTCATGCTATTAATTTCAATTTAACAATATAATTATTGATTTACACTGTAGCGGCATCTATGTGATAAATGCCTCACTATAGTTTCCGATATGAAGTTTTCTGTATAGAATATATAGAAATCATTCCATGATTACATTGCAGCAACAACAGGAAACTGTAAACGAAACTGTCAGTGAGATCTTTTAACTACTAGATGGCAAACAGTCTTCAAAATTTAATCTATCTATGATAGAATCTAATGATAAACAGTTTCGAAAAATTTTTATTATCGATAATATTCAATCATAAATTTCGAATTATTCTTTTGAGTTGAGATATATTTTTGATTTTCTATTGCTAAACAATGTGATTGCATAAGATTTTTTATTATTATAAGTTTCTGGGTATATTTATTAACATTATTTTGATTTATTGTTTATAAATCTTGTATTTTTCAAAAAATATATTGAAAAAATAATATGGAAAAAAATATTCCGGTACCGGGAATCGAACCCGAGCCTCCTGGGTGAAAGCCAGGTATCCTAGCCACTAGACCATACCGGAGATGATTACATATCTTAAAAACTGGTATAAATATAATTTTTTCCATCGTATTACTCATAAATTTTACTAGACATGAAGAAATTATTGAATAATGGATACATTTCTTACCTGTTAACATTCCTGATGGGAAATACATTATTCATCAATATTCTTTATAAGTAGTTTCATATTTTAACTGTTATTTATCAATATTAGAATCAAAACATATTTTCCTACTTGTACTAAACTGATTTAATCCAATCTAAATACTGAACACACCAATGGTTCCAGAAATCCCAAGTTGGTAATATAGGAAAATGTTAATTCAACTTTAACACGTTGAATGCCAACCAACTTGTAATTAACGTCCCCAAATACTTTTTAATATTTTACATTCTCTAAACTCTTTTTTTTGAAATTCTATGTTCAAATTGGAATTTTTAATGATACAATACTATTATCTGAAGACATGAAAATTGCCTTGGCAATCAACGTGTTAACAATAACAGGCTTTTCTTGTATTACATATAAATAAAACTTCTCTTTAGCAATTACTTCTTATTCCTTTATTGCCGAAAGTTTTTTTATAAAGAAAAACTACATCCAATTTTATTGACAGCATCCCTAGTTTGTTTCAACTACCCCTTTAGAACATTGAGTATAAAAATGTATAAAAAAAGTGTCGCCAAGAAAACTACCCTTTTTGATTGCTTCTTGAAAAGCGAATATCCTCGTTAGTCGGCCTCAGACGTCATATTTATCCAGTTTCTCATTTGATAAAGTAATTCAAAGATGTTTTTGAACACTCTCGTTTCAGCTATAAACGCTTTATGACTAATTGTCATCGTTTTATTACTCAATATGGCCGGCGGTCTCTGGTCTGATTGGTCCCCAGGGAAAACCACCAGAAACGTTATAAAGAGATTGACATAAAATGTAAACGGATGTCGTTGGATATCGTTCAAAAGTTGTATCGTTAAAATTAATTGTTTTCGGTATTTTTCGTTATACAGTGTATGTTAATTGTCCATAAAACTAGTCGAATAACCGTTAGTTTTTATTTGGAAAATTACAAAAATTCATACATCTCATATAATTCCGTAAAAGCAGTACGTTTTTAATTATAAATAAATCTAATACCACGCCATCTTTACTTTCAACAACGAAATTAACAATTATTTATTTCTCCGTATTACAGGAATCTGTAGAGCCTATTGGTTGTTATTCATATTGGATGTTTGATGTGATCTTATCGCCTAAGTTATGAGGGATACAAAGTACAATTCATAAAAATGCCTGTCGAAATGCAATAAATAAAGCTCGTTCTACCCTTCATCGTATACAGTTTGTTAAGCGCAGGTCGTTCTTTATTGCTAGTATTGACGTTACGCCACCTATATCTTGAACTTTAAACTTTTCTATATTACAGGAAACTATATAAATTCATGACCCTATATAATTCTTAATTATTGTTTAGTTTTAATACTATCTATAGTAATCCGATAAATGAAACTTTTATTTTTCTTATTGGTTCCGTTTTATATTCAAGAATATATTTTTTGGATTCATAGCGTATGGATGTCGTAATATACGAAGATTATTTTCTTGTTGACATCATGTGTTGCTTGGATACCGATAATACAGTTTTCTTCTTTTAGACACTTGACAATCAGTTCGATAAACTTCGAGTTTTCAAATCGGATTATTATCTAGAAATATAAGGGAATAATAAGAATATTATAACCAACCGGATTGAATGAGTGAAGTATATTGTTCTGGATATTTTCATTTAGTTATATACAGGATGTTTGGTCAATAATTAGAATTATTTCAATTGTTGAAATTTGATTTAAATTTACATGTTATTCAATTATATAATAATTTACTTTTAACGCAAATAACGAGAATTTATTATTTTCGAAAAACACCGTATAAGTCTATAACTTTTCAATAATTTCCATTTTTATCCACTTTATAAAGATTCGATGTTTTTTCCCCGATTTAGTAGTGCCGTTATGTTGGCGGCACCAAATGGCGGCCCATTTGCCTCCGCAACTTTTATATATTTAGTAATCGAAATCAGTTTCAGTTCGAACGCAATCACCGTTGACAGATTTATGAAAATATTTGTGAGGAGCGGCGGTTATTTTAAATATTCTCAGCCTTCATTCGATTATGCAGATTTACTGGTTATAGGGTTTGTTTGTCTCTTTTAAAAAACTAATAATAGTTCAAGAAAATACGAGGGACTATTTTTACATATCCTTTACCATTTCCAATATTCATAATATAAATAATAATCCGTAGAGGGCGGTAATCCCAATCCCAAATTACACCTATAATTATCTCTATGATTCTATTAGAGCATCGCATTGTCGGTAGGGCAGATCCCGATATTAACGACGGTGGTAAAGCGGTGTTTACATGAGGTCGGTAATAATAAGGTGTTTTACATGTTTATTGGCTTGAAATGGAAGCTATTTAAAGTGTCCCCGGGCGGCTGTTGGTTTGCGTTCTCGCTGTCGTAAAATACACACCACAGCCAACTACGACACGCGCCTAACCGAGTTACTCCCTAAACGTGACTACAGGGACGTACTCGCTCAAATCTATCTCAGGGGAATATTCAAGATTTTAAGGTTTATCGCTCGTTTCTTTTTAGATATCTTTCATTATCTCTTTCGTAATCATTTTTCATGATAGTCTCATGTTTTCGCTTCTTTTTCGATTCAGTTTCGTCATACTACATTCTGAAGACCTTATTTGCTCTAGCTACTTGTCTTTTTACTTCGAGTATGTCAATTTTAAGGTAATTATACTTTATAGAACTCTCTAATACATTATTTTGCTGATAAATAGTCATTTAATCAAACCTTATCTCAAATTTATATACAAAACGCAAAATTGAAGTACGTCGCGCGTGTCTAATCACTAGAAGCCGCGTCACTCAGCTAGAAGCGACTACACCAGACGATACATTGTACGTTGGATCCAAAATATCACGCCTGGGTTCGCGTAAATAAGAAATAGGATGGGGCGTGATGAAACTGTGTAGAAGGTAGACGGATGTAGGTAAATTGGTTGTTTTTAAACGTGTTTCAAAGAAGATTAAGTTAAATGAGTGACTTGGTGACTTGGAATCGTGAAACTCTAGAAGGAAATCCCATCATTCCGAAGAGAAAGACCTCTAGTTCTATATCTTCGGACTTGATACAAACAGGACGCCGTTTCTTGACGAGGTTATCACTCACTTTTAAATCTTATTCGAAAACATTAGAATTAATGTTAATAAAAAGTTAGTATGATGGTTTTTTACCCTTACCTCCTTCTCTGTTTGGTTTTAAAAGTCCCCCGGCTTTATGCTCACCGACTTTTAATGTACAATTAAAATACTGTTTCCCTAATCTAACTTGCTTAACAACATTGTTCCAAACACTGCTAATTTAATTCCGCAGAAACGGAAATCTCTACCCCCAATAAGGAGCTGCTACCTTTGCATTTCAATTATTTTCCATAATAATAGCTCTCGACGCCATTTTAGAAGGGTTGCGGTTTGAAATTCTTGTTATTTATTATTTATGGAACACAATAATTGAATTAATACAGAAATGATTCTCAAAATTGAGTTTTTATGCGAAATATCCAATTTGAAATGGTTTATTACGTAAAATTTGTAACAAATCCTTTTGTTTTCTTTAGTAAGAAAGTAGGCAAACATTCAAAAACTTTCCAGGAAAATTTACAACGAAAATATGACTAAAAACGACAAGTTTTTTTAGAAGATATTTCAAACATTAAGTTTCTACCGCGAAACCTAACCTAACCTAAATATTTCTGTCAAACTGTCAAAAGTCACGTCATCTTTCATATATTTTGAAACACTTTGGACTTTATTTAGTTTAGGAAGTAGGCTATAGCTTAGTTTACAAGAGGCGGCAAATTCTGTCCCGCAATATTTCACTTCAGTTGACAACATAGGAAATAATTAAAATTTACAATAAAAAGATGACTTTTGATGATTCTTATAACAGATGGCTCTCAACGCATAGAAAACAACAAAGACAACATGGCTGCTAGTAATAACTTCAGAGTTAATACGTTTTTCATTGTTTCATATCCGATATACCAAGAGACCTATAAAAAACTTTTATTTCTTATAAAATTGAGTTTTTATCATGGGCTCTAACCGAAAAGGTAGTTTCCTGGAAAAATTATACACCAATGATTTAGAATCGGAATTATTCGGAAACTTCAGAAAGATTGAAGAGCTACTTATTATTGACTTTAAGTCAAGAAATGCTTGATGAGTATTTAGTATAGTTTTATAAAATACCCTACCTAATTTAAAAGTACTACAAGGTGTCCAGATAAAGGTGGTTTCGACGAACCGACGCCTCAACGTCTACAATTGTTTCTTCATCACTAACTGAACGAGGGCGACCAGAATTTTCAATTTTAACTGCCTCATCTATATTCTCGAACATCCTAATCCATTTCCTAATGCTATCGTCACTTGGCGTGGCGTGGCGTGTACGATATTCCGCACGATACAGACGTTGAGCAATCAGCATTGAATTACCGTTAAGATAATACGTTCGTACACAAAATACGCGATGCGTCTCCGAGTACTGATCCGTCGTGACTAAAACTACACAAAATGGCGGTCCCATTCGTCGCTCCGTTTCGAATATGGCGCGAAAACAAATACCCGATAGATACTCTTTTTGGACGCCTTGTACATGATTCAACTTTACTTAAAATAATGTCTCGAAAGAGGAGAATTTTTTATCCCGTTTCGACGAGAAGTGATATAAAACGTGATATAACAAAACGCAACAAATACAACAACGAAAAATTTATCAGATTTGTTGTTTATGATTGAAAATGTGATGACAAAGCTATAATTGAATTGAAAGGACTGAAGAAGAACCAGAAAACACATGAGAAAAACGAGACAGCTCGAGAAACCGCCGAACAAACCTCACAGATCAAGACCTAGATAATTTTCGACGAACAGGAAGAAATATTTGAAGTACTAGTTTCAATCGAGCAGCATTTCGATTGCAGCATCGATTACTGCTAAATTACAATGACCTAATTCCAAGCTGTGCGTTTGGTGGTGATTAAATTGATAAACAAAGTTTAATTATCGATTCATTTTGTATTCGTCCTGACTATTAACAGTTCGCAAGGCGAGTGATTAAAAATTTGCGGTCTGAATATAGAAAATTGTCTATCACAAGGTGTTTTAATGAAGAGTAGCAAAATTTTCCCCAAAACTATCATTATGATGATGATATGATATGATTTGTTCCACAATCTTGGCAGTCGTAAACCGTTTTATATATTATTCTCTTAAAAAAAAAAAAAACGATTTCGTACGATACGCGTGGGCGTCAACTCAATATTCTTTCAAGAAAATACAACTACTACATATTTTCCTGGAAGCTATTTTGTATCTACACATATTGGCTTCTGACCAACTCTCAAGCCGAGCAATATTCAAAATGCTTTTCTACTTTACATGATTTTCTCTCTTCGGCCTCGGGGGAGCTTTTAGTCGCTGGATCCCCCCGGAATATATACGCCAGAGATTTTGATTTATAGCGTTCGGGATCCCGATTCATCTTAACGAAAATTTTTTTTAATACTGTCTAATTTTTCTACCGTTTCATTAGGCGATCTAAACCTTTCTCTTTTCCAGAAAATTTTGTAATTGAGAATTCAGCTCAAACTCCAGATATACCGAGCGCTGATTTTATCTGCGAACCATTTAAGTGATATACCAAGACGACTTGCCGTTTAGTCACTAATTAAGATGGGATGCTTAATGGTATTCTCACAACGTGGTTTTCTTAGTTTCCCCTTTTCCGTTTTCCTCAAACGTTTACACTGTTAAAACAGGTGGATTGCGATGAAAAAATTCCTAGTGTTTGAGTCGAATTAATACTCTACAATGACGACACTCAGAAACCTCATGTTTTACAACCAAATAACTTATTTAACTTTAAGGAAATACCATTGGAATGCATAAAATTGCCGACCAAATAGACCAGAATAGATTTTTTCATGATAATCGAGTGCAAAACTTTGATGGCTGCTTGGATATCGGATGAAGATTTCTTAAACACAAAGCTGATTGGTCTGAAGGATTTGGGATGTGTAGTGTCTTTTGATACAAATCCTTTTGCTTAATTTTAAGGAAAATCTTTACTCGATTCTAAACTTTTTCGGTACTTCGTCCCGAGGCATATCCAAAAGTTTTTTCATCTTTGTTAATTCCTTCTGAATGACGTTTTTTTCGCAACGCTTTCCAATACCGTATGGAAGATGGAAAGAATCACTTCTAGTATTGAACATGATCTTATGTCTCAGTTGCAAACCAATCTTTGTATCTTCTTTCTCATATGGAATCAATAACATATGGAATAGTTTAAACTGTCTTTTGTTGTTTTCACATCAACTGTCTTCGTTTTTATTAAATTTATCTACTGCTTCATCATCATGTCTCGTCCACTGCTGGATCTAGGGGTCTTCGACATCTTGGATATCCTTTTCTGATCCCCGGGACGCTGTTCTAATATTCTCTTCGTCCAGCTATATTTCAAATGTGTGCTTCTTTTATATTGTAATTTCCCAACCAAATATGGACCTCTCCATGGTTTCTCAGCTTGCCAAATGCTGTCCAAGTCTTTCCTATACTTATTTTCTCCATTCTACTGTTTATACTCAAGTTTTGGGAGGCTGTTGGTAGTTCTGAGATCATTGAATTTGCCTCGTTTACTCAGGCTGAGATCAGTACAATATTGTCGTCAAAATTGTCTAGTTCTGTCTCTTCAAACATATTTTCCAAGGGAGAAATTGTGTGGGATCCTTTCTGCATCTGCCTTTATAATATAAGGGAGTCAAATGCCTTTTCATAGTCGACGAAGCAGTAACTTAACTTGAATTTTATTGTTTTTTTAGTTTCAGTAGATGATTCGACTCAACGGATGTTTTTGTTAAAAATTCGACAGTAAAACTATACAAAATGAATTTTCACACAGTGTATTTTCAAAGTGGAAACCTTTCCATCAGAAATAAAGGCAGTATGACATTCTTATCTAAATACTGAAGACGTGTCTGTTCAAATATTCCAATCCTGTTGCCAAATTACCTGAACGTCAGTACAGAATCGAATTAGCACCAATTTAAAAAATTATTTTTGTTTAAATCTGTTTTTCGATGAAAAATCTTTGGTATGTTTTCATATATTTAGCAACTTTCTATTTGTATATTTACTTTCTTTATCAAATAATACAAAAAGAAAACCTCGATCTTCGAAGTACAGTCCATCGTATTCTATCTAATCCAACGTTTATCAAAATTTTTGAGATCGTGGACACAATCATCGCAGCATTGGATTCAAAATTTTTCCACGAAAGAATTGTATTATGGATCTGAATAAATAGTAATCTAACGGTGCTAGGTCTGGACTAAATCTTGGATGCAATAGGAGTTCAATACCTCCATGACATTATTCTATTCTATCTATCATTGAATTTTGGTTAATGAACCGTTTTCCGCTCGACGTTTCGCTTGATTCTCAATTAATTCGTCTCAAAATTTTCAAAAATTCTCAATTTTAACAAATTTTATCCATCTAAAAGCGACATTTTCGAAATAATTCTCTATTATAAGTTAAAACGATTCCTACAAGTTTTTTTTTGATATTTCTATGAATTATCTTTTAGTACGGTACTGTTTGACGTCGTCTTTCACCGTTTCATAATGTCTCTTCACGTTAATTGTTCATATCTGTGTATTAGGACTATAATTACATCCGCACATTTAAGGAAGCTACACGTACGTGTATCCTCCGAGGATGGTACGTGGAAATATTTATTAGCTTTTACCCACCTGGTATAGTTAGTCCTGGGATTGCGCGGATAATGGAAAATAGACTGTGGAAATGGAAAATAATACTGTTACAAATTTTATAATGGACAGGATATTCATTTTGAAAGGATTGTTATTTTTACTCAGTTGTGAACTTATTATTAAACTAAATGTCTCATTAACAGATGCATAATTATTTTTAAGCTTATTAATCTACCCCTAGACGTCAAATTTTCTAATAGAGACACAAAAAATGTACAAGTAAAACTCCCGGAAAACCTAGGTTTCAAATAGTAAATTATTTGAAAGGAAGCCTCCGGAGGAAACGAATTATCTAAGAATATTAAAAAAATTAGAAACGAAATAAGAAATTTATTTTATTCAGATGAAATAATGATTAATAAGGTTCATATTTTAATTAAATTTCGTTAATATTAAACAGTTACAAGTCGAATAGAGGCTCTTTCAACTGGAAAACTGATCGGCACTTAAAATGAGTTTGTTAAAATTCACTTTTGAATATTTTTTCCCAGAACTGAATAGTAGTAATGAACAATGAAGATTTCACTCGAGAATTTTCAAAAAATTACCCAAAAAAAATTCACACAGTTGACTAAATTCAAAGATTATTGAGTTCCATTTAGGTTATGTAAGACAAAATTTGTTTGCGTTCCCTTTATAAAAATGTATTTGAGTAATACGAAATTGAGCCGATATGGGAATAGATAAAGAAAAAAACTTCAATAAAAAATAATTTTTTCGAAATTAGCGATGTTAAATTAGTTGCTTTCGAAAGCTGTAAACTTTGAAAACCAGTAAATCGTTTAGGAATTGGAAAATATTACTGATGAAATGATCCCGTTCATTATAAGGTTGTTTACAAATCAAAATTCAAATCCTTATACATAAATAACCAGTGTGGATGAAGATCTAATAGCTTCTAATCTAATCTAATCTAATCTAATAGCGTGACTGGAAGAAGAAGAAGCAAACGACAATTGGTCAGAAGAAGACGAAAATAGAGCGCTGGTGTGAGCGAAAACATATCTTCTCGTTTTATTAATATTTTGTAAGCTTTTATTGTTTTATTTTTTGAGAATTCAACATAACACATCGTAAACGACGCAATAGACGTCAAAAACGAGTCACAAAACGTTCAAAAACCTCGCATTAAATGTCAAAAATGACACCTTAAACGTCAAAAAACCACGCTTCTGTCTTGTCAAATGTCAAAAACGCTACATAAAACAGTATACGTAAAAAAACAGTCACGCAATACATAACACATCGTAAACGACGCAATAAACGTCAAAAACGACACTCAGAACGTCAAAAAACCACGTTTTGTCTTGTCAAATGTCAAAAACGATACATAAAACGTCCAAAAACCACGCATTAAACGTCAAAAACGACGTTTCGGTCTTGTTAACCGTCAAAAATGACACTCAAAACGTCAGAAACGACACTCAAAACGTCCAAAAACGACACTCAAAACGTTAAAAAACCACGCTTCAGTCTTGTCAAATGTCAAAAACGATACATAAAACGGTACACGTCAAAAAATAGTCACGTAATACATAAAACACATCGTAAACGACGCATTAAACGTCAAAAACGACGCATTAAACGTCAGAAACGACACTCAAAACGTCAAAAACACACGCTTCAGTCTTGTCAAATGTCAAAAACGATACATAAAACGGTATACGTCAAAAAATAGTCACGTAATACATAAAACACATCGTAAACGACGCAATAAATGTCAAAAACGACATTTCGGTCTTGTCAAACGTCAAAAACGATGCAGAAAACGGTATACGTCAAAGAATAGTCACGTAATACATAAAACACATCGTAAACGACGCAATAAATGTCAAAAACGACACTCAAAACGTCAAAAAACCACGCGTTAATATTTCTCATCTCATATTTAGCAGCTTAGCACACAAGATTGGAACAAAAGTTTTATGTCAAGTGTCAAATTTGCAAAAATGTCACAAATTGATTGTTTATTTGTTGCCCTATTCGAAATACTCGAAAAAATACTTTGAAATTAAATAATTTTAAACAATACCCAGTACATAAAATATTAATTAAAGTAAATATCCTAAGAATTTTGAGATTCATATAAAACAAATTATAAATCGAAAATTTTATTAGTTTTTAATTTAATTATATTATACCGGAAAAACAAAGATTTCTTCTTGTTCTTTATCGTGTCATTCAAGTAGGTATTTAGCACTACCAACATATCTTTATAAAGCAAAAACTTGAAGTAAATTAGTGTATTGGACCCTTCATCAGCCCCATGTTTAACGACAGTGCGGCACTTTTCGTATTAAGGGATGTTTTCGAAAGAGGAAGACAAAACGGGAATGGGGTGCATACATTAAGGGTTTACATACATATGTATATCTTCAAATTGATTTGTCACAGCCGAACAAAGTCGCGGTTGTAATGTTTTTCAGTGATAACTATCAATTATTGTTGCAGCGGTTCTCAAAAATTCATCTTTTAAACTAATTTAGCACGGCGGAAAGAAAAAAAACTGCATCGATGATTTCGACTACGTTTGGCTATTTTTTTTAAGTATATAAACGTGAAAAATGTGTAGAATCATATCAACATTTGTTTATTTAAATACTTTCGTTTGTATTTTCTTGTTATATCAATTATACACACATTTTACGAGGGTTGCTATAATTATTCATCCATTGTCATCATCTGATCTTTGTCCATTCAGTTTTGCTTTCAATTTTACTCTTTTATTTATACTTCTTGCGAGTTGTTTCGTAGGATTGGGTCGAATGCTGTTCTCGGGTCTACAAACGTCGAATACAATGTTTGTCGTTTTTCCTAACGTTGCTTGTTTCTTGTCTACTTCTTTTTCTTGTGTATTTGTATAGAAAATTGATGATCTGATTAACTTATTTACCAACAATTACTCATTGAGTGAGTAATATCCATTACTCGCGAATAGGATGTTTAATTTTTGAGAACCGCTGATCGTTCCGTAGACTTCCCTTCAAAATCCGTGATGATTATATTTAGTAATAGAAACTTATCTCTAAAATACATTCCGCTAATAAATTTAGTGATATCTATCGCGGTTTTAACTTTTTATTTTACTATTTTTGTTATCTCGTTCCATTTGCCTCAGAATTAGCTAGGGAGGAAAATGTTGTAAGATTTCTAAATCAAAAATATCCTAGCAGCGACTTCATCGATTCGATGTTATTTATATTGTTGTGTTTGACGCAGTTACTTTTGGTTTTACAACCAAACAAAAGTCAATTAGATCAAATGCAATTTTGTGGAACAAATCTACAATTGTTATAAATCTAACCTAATTTTTTTATGGTATTATTCTCCAATTTATACAAGAAAACAGAATTACATTTCTTAATTGCTAGCAAAGGGGCCTTTAATCAGTGGGATCCATTCTAGTTACAAAGTTTTGTTATTTATATTAGCATCGCGTTTTTATTGAAACGTGTTGTTTAATTGACTAAAATTACACGTTTTTTATCAAGCGTGGTTTAGAAATAACCTCATTAATTTTCCAACTACCTTCTAGTTAAACAACCGTCTCTCTTTGGATTATAATATTAAACAAATTTTGATTTTTATTCATTTTTTTCTCTTGTGAATTATTTGTTCTAATACTAGCTTTAAATCCTATTGAATTATGTGGTATATGATGGAAATGAGAACTATTCTCCGCAGATGCTGGCATAGGTGATCAACGAAGTTAAATTTCCTTGAAACTGGTCTTATATCATATTGTACGATAATTTTAGTAAATAGTGAAGTGGTTTACTTTGGATGAAACTATTGACAGTTTGCAAAAACGACACTCAAAATGTCTAAAAATGACGCATTAAAAGTCAAAAACGACGCTTTGATCTTGTCAAACGTCAAAAACGATACATAAAACGGTATACGTCAAAAAATAGTCACGTAATACATAAAACACATCGTAAACGACGCATTAAACGTCAAAAACGACACTCAAAACGTCAAAAACGACACTCAAAACGTCAAAAACGACGCTTCGGTCTTGTCAAACGTCAAAAACGATGCAGAAAACGGTATACGTCAAAAAATAGTCACGTAATACATAAAACACATCGTAAATGTCGCATTAAACGTCAAAAACGACGCTTCGGTCTTGTAAAATGTCAAAAACGATGCAGAAAACGGTATACGTCAAAAAAGAGTCACGTAATACATAAAACACATCGTAAACGACGCAATAAACGTCAAAAATGACACTCAAAACGTCAAAAACGACACTTCGGTCTTGTCAAACGTCAAAAACGATGCAGAAAACGGTATACGTCAAACAAAAAATAGTCAAGTAATACATAAAACACATCGTAAATGTCGCATTAAACGTCAAAAACGACACTCAAAACGTCAAAAACGACGCTTCGGTCTTGTAAAATGTCAAAAACGATGCAGAAAACGGTATACGTCAAAAAATAGTCACGTAATACATAAAACACATCGTGAATGTCGCATTAAACGTCAAAAACGACACTCAAAACGTCAAAAACGACGCTTCGGTCTTGTAAAATGTCAAAAACGATGCAGAAAACGGTATACGTCAAAAAATAGTCACGTAATACATAAAACACATCGTAAACCACGCAATAAACGTCAAAAATGACACTCAAAACGTCAAAAACGACACTTCGGTCTTGTCAAACGTCAAAAACGATGCAGAAAACGGTATACGTCAAAAAATAGTCACGTAATACATAAAACACATCGTGAATGTCGCATTAAACGTCAAAAACGACACTCAAAACGTCAAAAACGACGCTTCGGTCTTGTAAAATGTCAAAAACGATGCAGAAAACGGTATACGTCAAAAAATAGTCACGTAATACATAAGACACATCGTAAACGACGCAATAAACGTCAAAAACGACACTTCGGTCTTGTCAAACGTCAAAAATGATGCAGAAAACGATACACGTTAAAAAATAGTCACGTAATACATAAAACACATCGTAAACGACGCATTAAACGTCAAAAACGACACTTAAAACGTCAAAAACGACACTCAAAACGTCAAAAACGACGCTTCGGTCTTGTAAAATGTCAAAAACGATGCAGAAAACGGTATACGTCAAAAAAGAGTCACGTAATACATAAAACACATCGTAAACGACGCAATAAACGTCAAAAATGACACTCAACACGTCAAAAACGACACTTCGGTCTTGTCAAACGTCAAAAACGATGCAGAAAACGGTATACGTCAAAAAATAGTCACGTAATACATAAAACACATCGTAAACGACGCATTACACGTAAAAAATGACGCTTCGATCTTGTCAAACGTCAAAAACGATGGCATAAAACGTCCAAGTAGAGGTTGGGACACTTGATTACAATGTTTTTCAGATAGATTTCCACATTATTTGTTTTAATTTTCTCATAAATGCATTTAAATTGTAAAAAAATTTCAAAAACATGTTATCGATAATAAAAATATTGCATTAGTTCTATTTGATATGATTTATTTTAACGACCCTCTTCAAAGTAGCGATGATAGAGCTGAAAATATAAAAACTACAAATGGCCGATCGGTATTTTCAAAATGATCATAGTCGATAACCAGATTCATCCAAAGAAAATGATTTAATAAATCTACTAAATGACGTTTTATTATAATATACGACCACGCCATATTTTCACATTGATGATTATGATTTTTATAGTCCGAGGGCTAAGCCAATAAAAACTTTTATACTGCAAATATATTTCATACTATAATTTGTATAATATTCTTCCTTCTAATGTAAATTTGGAATCGATTCATATCAAAACAAGAGCTGGAAGATGTTGGTCAAAATATGCTGGTAATATAAAAAAATTACTAGTCTTAACTGCCAGTATTGAGCATTTTTTTTGTATTGCTTGAATTATTAATGTCCTTCATGTATAAATATGAGAATATGGCGCCCGTCAATCCATGATAACATTCTGAAGATTAGCAATTTCGACTCTATCTAGAACTGAAGGTTTTTTTGGAAGCCTTTGATGCAACAAATACTTGTTGTAGTTCAATATTGGACTTGATTTGATTTTCTAGTTTTCTAGTACCTGCTTCATCAAAAATCGATCTTGATTATTATTTATCACTATGTAAGGTCCTTGTCCAGATCTTCTTCGATTTCTCCATAACGTATTAACGTCCTGGAGATCGCATTTCCACTTATACTGCTTATTGTGATTAAATTGTGACGAAAAATCTATTTTTAATGAGTTTTCCAAGTTTGGAACAGCAAAATTCAAAGAAAAGTGTCTCGCGCTTTTGGGGATTCTCAATAAAACAACGAAGCATTATGATGTAAGCGCGGGACATCGTCAAAACCAAAGAAATCTTTCGCGGGTAGCTAATTTGTATTTGGAATATGGAGAACCTGGATCCAACACAAAGCACCAAAGATCAAATAAATCGATAATTTTTGAAGATGCACCTGGTATAATATGCAATTGATGGGTACCTTCGAAGGGTAAACTGTCAAATATCAGTTCAAACAATTTTGAACCGTCAAAACATCGAATTGACGGATCATCCTTGTATGGCACCCGCTGATTCCTTCTTATTCCCGCAGATTAAAAATTAACGTTTTTCTACACCCGAAGAAGCGTTTGATGCGTTCAAATCACATGATTTGGAAAAAAGAAATATATTTATGGAGCGGGCTCATGTTACATTTATCATTTTTGTAAATAGGGTAGATGTTCACAATCGAACCAAGTGCTTAGAGTTATTGGCATCGTTCGAGTGGCTCCCTCTATTAGATTGATTAAAAGAAGCTTGCACTATTTCATTCATTGCTGTGTTGAGTAAATCGCCGTTGAGTTTGGGAGTCAGCGAGAATTTATTAACTAATGGACGGTATTTTATTTTTAAATTATTTTTTGAATATTTTTCTATAATATCGTTTGTATATATATATATATATATATATATATATATATATGGGATTTAGAAAATATAGCCGCGTAACAAAATTTAATCAAGAGATTTGTTTTTAGGCGGCGGTAAATATCAAAATATAAAGCCCTCGAGGACTGGCATTCTGGAATTTTGACTAATTGCTGGAGATTTCCATATGAATGAGATTATGAAATATGGTTACATTAATATGGATATATGCTCGAAAGTGAATTGTAAGCAGTCTTCCTCCCGTTTCGTTCACAGCGTCGACCTAATATTCCTAAAGGTTTCTATACAACATTTGTAAAATCAATAAATCATTCAACACATAGAAAATAGATTGGAAACATCATAAAACGACGCAAAAACACTAAGAACCAAACCGGTAAATCATACAACACATAAAAAATTTGCGTGTTGGCTGCACTGAGATCTCAATTTTAACCAATCAAATCCCAATGACAAGATTGTGTCAATGTCAAAAGTCAAATGTAGTTCCTCCCGTTTGGTTCACAGCGTCGACCTAATATTCCTAAAGGTTTCTATACAACATTTGTAAAATCAATAAATCATTCAACACATAGAAAATAGATTAGAAACATCATAAAACGACACAAAAACACTAAGAACCAAACCGGTAAATCATAAAACACATAAAAAATTTGCGTGTTGGCTGCACTGAGATCTCAATTTTAACCAATCAAATCCCAATGACAAGATTGTGTCAATGTCAAAAGTCAAATGTAGTTCCTCCCGTTTGGTTCACAGCGTCGACCTAATATTCCTAAAGGTTTCTATACAACATTTGTAAAATCAATAAATCATTCAACACATAGAAAATAGATTAGAAACATCATAAAACGACACAAAAACACTAAGAACCAAACCGGTAAATCATAAAACACATAAAAAATTTGCGTGTTGGCTGCACTGAGATCTCAATTTTAACCAATCAAATCCCAATGACAAGATTGTGTCAATGTCAAAAGTCAAATGTAGTTCCTCCCGTTTCGTTCACAGCGTCGACCTAATATTCCTAAAGGTTTCTATACAACATTTGTAAAATCAATAAATCATTCAACACATAGAAAATAGATTGGAAACATCATAAAACGGCGCAAAAACACTAAGAACCAAACCGGTAAATCATAAAACACATAAAAAATTTGCGTGTTGGCTGCACTGAGATCTCAATTTTAACCAATCAAATCCCAATGACAAGATTGTGTCAATGTCAAAAGTCAAATGTAGTTCCTCCCGTTTCGTTCACAGCGTCGACCTAATATTCCTAAAGGTTTCTATACAACATTTGTAAAATCAATAAATCATTCAACACATAGAAAATAGATTAGAAACATCATAAAACGACACAAAAACACTAAGAACCAAACCGGTAAATCATAAAACACATAAAAAATTTGCGTGTTGGCTGCACTGAGATCTCAATTTTAACCAATCAAATCCCAATGACAAGATTGTGTCAATGTCAAAAGTCAAATGTAGTTCCTCCCGTTTCGTTCACAGCGTCGACCTAATATTCTTAAAGGTTTCTATACAACATTTGTAAAATCAATAAATCATTCAACACATAGAAAATAGATTGGAAACATCATAAAACGACGCAAAAACACTTAGAACCAAACCGGCAAATCATACAACACATAAAAAATTTGCGTGTTGGCTGCACTGAGATCTCAATTTTAACCAATCAAATCCCAATGACAAGATTGTGTCAATGTCAAAAGTCAAATGTAGTTCCTCCCGTTTCGTTCACAGCGTCGACCTAATATTCCTAAAGGTTTCTATACAACATTTGTAAAATCAATAAATCATTCAACACATAGAAAATAGATTAGAAACATCATAAAACGACGCAAAAACACTAAGAACCAAACCGGCAAATCATACAACACATAAAAAATTTGCGTGTTGGCTGCACTGAGATCTCAATTTTAACCAATCAAATCCCAATGACAAGATTGTGTCAATGTCAAAAGTCAAATGTAGTTCCTCCCGTTTGGTTCACAGCGTCGACCTAATATTCCTAAAGGTTTCTATACAACATTTGTAAAATCAATAAATCATTCAACACATAGAAAATAGATTGGAAACATCATAAAACGACGCAAAAACACTAAGAACCAAACCGGTAAATCATACAACACATAAAAAATTTGCGTGTTGGCTGCACTGAGATCTCAATTTTAACCAATCAAATCCCAATGACAAGATTGTGTCAATGTCAAAAGTCAAATGTAGTTCCTCCCGTTTGGTTCACAGCGTCGACCTAATATTCCTAAAGGTTTCTATACAACATTTGTAAAATCAATAAATCATTCAACACATAGAAAATAGATTAGAAACATCATAAAACGACACAAAAACACTAAGAACCAAACCGGTAAATCATAAAACACATAAAAAATTTGCGTGTTGGCTGCACTGAGATCTCAATTTTAACCAATCAAATCCCAATGACAAGATTGTGTCAATGTCAAAAGTCAAATGTAGTTCCTCCCGTTTCGTTCACAGCGTCGACCTAATATTCCTAAAGGTTTCTATACAACATTTGTAAAATCAATAAATCATTCAACACATAGAAAATAGATTAGAAACATCATAAAACGACACAAAAACACTAAGAACCAAACCGGTAAATCATAAAACACATAAAAAATTTGCGTGTTGGCTGCACTGAGATCTCAATTTTAACCAATCAAATCCCAATGACAAGATTGTGTCAATGTCAAAAGTCAAATGTAGTTCCTCCCGTTTCGTTCACAGCGTCGACCTAATATTCCTAAAGGTTTCTATACAACATTTGTAAAATCAATAAATCATTCAACACATAGAAAATAGATTGGAAACATCATAAAACGACGCAAAAACACTTAGAACCAAACCGGTAAATCATAAAACACATAAAAAATTTGCGTGTTGGCTGCACTGAGATCTCAATTTTAACCAATCAAATCCCAATGACAAGATTGTGTCAATGTCAAAAGTCAAATGTAGTTCCTCCCGTTTCGTTCACAGCGTCGACCTAATATTCCTAAAGGTTTCTATACAACATTTGTAAAATCAATAAATCATTCAACACATAGAAAATAGATTAGAAACATCATAAAACGACACAAAAACACTAAGAACCAAACCGGTAAATCATAAAACACATAAAAAATTTGCGTGTTGGCTGCACTGAGATCTCAATTTTAACCAATCAAATCCCAATGACAAGATTGTGTCAATGTCAAAAGTCAAATGTAGTTCCTCCCGTTTCGTTCACAGCGTCGACCTAATATTCCTAAAGGTTTCTATACAACATTTGTAAAATCAATAAATCATTCAACACATAGAAAATAGATTGGAAACATCATAAAACGGCGCAAAAACACTAAGAACCAAACCGGTAAATCATAAAACACATAAAAAATTTGCGTGTTGGCTGCACTGAGATCTCAATTTTAACCAATCAAATCCCAATGACCAAGATTGTGTCAATGTCAAACGTCAAATGTTATTTCCATATTATATAAATTCAAAAAGATTTATCAGACGAATCAACATTAATACTATCTATCCAAAGCAGATTGTTTTCGTAAAATTTCGGGAGAAATAATAAATTAAGTTCATCAAACTAAAGTAAACAAAAATTGAGGTTAGAAAGTACCTCTCGACTGTCGGTTGACACTTTTGAAATTCGGTTTTAACCAACCGTTGAATCTCAAAATCCAGTGTACAAAAAAGATGTAAAACTATCAAAAAACACGTAATGAACACCAAAGATAAACACAAAAACCAACAAAAACATTCTAGAACTCAAAAAGACCCACAAAAAGATTCCCGATTAATATGGTAAGTTCGTTCTTTATAAGCAAATGCAGAGTATACAGTAAAAGGCCAAGGAAAACTCTAACCTGAGTACCTAATCTGAGTTTCCAACCTTATTTCCCAGCCTTCCATTCCAATTCAAAACCAAAAATATTTCCTGGAAACAAGTAAATATGCAAAAGCTTAAACGTAGAGCTCAGGATGGAGAACAGAAAACACACAAACACTCATTCAACGACACCTGGAAGTTATTGGACTTGTCTCAAAGAATTTCAGCCCAGCGGAGGGTCCGTTTCGCCACCAAATACTCCAGACACGTTCTAGCAGCTCGAACACTCGTCATCTGCTTTCGTTTGAGAAGAGAACGCAGCCTCACGGTTCGTCAGTCCGATTAACTTGTTCTCTGGCAAATCGTAGATGGACTAGAGTTAGTTTGGGACCAGTAGCTGGTCACAAGATTAGCTGCGGTAAATCTTCTTCTGACTGTCCAGCCACTCGCGTTTCTTTGAGCTCTTGTTGGAGCAATCAATCAGGAATTTCTCTCGAATGTGGAAGAGATTGCAGATTGTTTCAATTCTTGTATTTACTTATCGATATAAAATGATTCTTGATCGAACAATCGAATTATCGAATCTCCTATTTTCAGGTTGCGAATATATTTTAGGAAACGTGGAATTCTTTTTAATTTTTCACCCCGACATAAAGTTGTTTGTGATAATCGCAGTTCGCTAGTCTTTACGTAAATCAACGTTGAGTGTGTTCGGTCGCGGTTTTTGCCTTTAAAATATTTTCTACATACAGTAACTATCCACTTAGTCGTGGGACAGAGCCGACATATGTGACAACTCTCCATTCCACAACAATGAATCACAAATTTAATCTCGCAAATGGATTCAGACCACATCTAGAACTCAACTAACCGCCGGAGCAAGGGGTCGGCCATATTGCCGCTCGCATACGTCAACGTTTTCATAACCTCAATCTTTTGGAGTAACTTGAACATATTGGAAAAAGTAAATGATACGTCTATCGAATATGAGAAGAAGTTGAAGGAGAATTTATTTATTTTCTTTTTCGATTCTGTACTAATTTATTATAAAACGTTTCTAAATCGAAACACGTCAATAATAATAATTGAAACGCGTTTAATTTCTCATAAATTCTCCTCGTTTCCATACCCCATTTATAAACAAAAATCCTAACCTAATTTGTAAATCTGTCTTCATCTATTAAAAGTCAATGATGTGTATGGCATCCGGCAACATACAAAAAGGGGTCACGTGTCTTTCCGTGTCCAATCTGAAAGCATTCATTGCGACGTAATTAATTCTACACGCCTTGTAAGCGCAGCCGCTTTCAAAGGAACCGTGACATAAGATTATATGGGAGAAACTTGGTAACAACTATTGATATAGGACGAAACAACACATTTCGTTAATAATGTTGTTTGGAGATTATGGTCGAAGGAATTGTGACGTGGGAATGGAAACGTCAAAAGTTAAATATACACGTGAGTTATCGAATTCGTTCTATAAAAAATTTATGGGCGAAATAAATATCAAGAAAACATATAAATTAAACGATTTTTAAAAGATATATAAAGTTTGCTACGTTTCTAATGGAAAAAATCGTTTATTAGCTTAAATAACATAAGAAAAAAAAGCTTTGAAACAAAATTAATGAATAAAAACGTCTAGTAACGATGATTTTTACCAATTTTGATATCTAATTGATAAAAATCCATCATTAAATCTAGTACAAAACGCGAAAAAAAAAAATGAACGTGGTACAAACAAGCTATAAGCCGTACATCATGACAATGGCCATATCAGAACGACAGCCCATATTTCAAAAATTCAATGTTTTAACTCATCACCAGCGATACTGACTGTTTTGAAATATTTATGAGAAATGTTGCTGACAAACATTTGATACGAAAAACCCTATTCCGCACGCTCAAACTGTCAATATTTGATTTAATGTTCTTTAACATACAAGGTAATTTAGAATTACGAACGTAAACAGAATAATTATTCGTAATATCGGTTAAATGACTTTTTCTGAAAATAATACTACGTCATATTTAGTAGGAGATATAAAATATCTACAATAAAACAAAAATCCGATCTCAAAACGTCAAGAAACTGTAGGTATATTGGTTTTTCATGAAACGAGCTGGGGTCGAAAAATAATTGTTTTATTGAGGAGTTTCTTTGGAAAAAATTGTACAACCCGGACTATACGGTGTAATACGAAGTGTAATTCGTCTTGGGGAAGCTGTGGTTTTTCTTCGACATTCCGGAGTCAAGTGATGGATCCATTGTCTCATTTTGATGCAAAAAATCTGATTTATTACGTGTTAAAATGGCCAAACTTTGCTCTGAATCATCAACACGTTGTTGTTTTTGATCGAATGTGAGTAGACGCGACACCCATTTTGAAAAAATCTTTTTCATGGTCAAATGTTCATCCATAATTGTAAACACTTTGCTTTCTGATACCTTTATGGTCTCAGTTATCACACGGAATTTCAATTTACGATTAGATATAACCAATTCGTGGACTTTTTTGTTCAATTGGACGACCAGAACGTTTACCACCATCGATGTCTGTACGGCCACGTTAAAATCCATCAAAACAATAACGAATTGTTCTTTTCGATTGAGAAGAGCCGGATAACACTTTTGAAGCAATTGCTGAGTTTGTACATCAAGAAGTTATAATAAATTAACACACGAAATTATTTTGAAATGGTTGTCACTTTTTTATGACTAATCGAAATGTTATGACATTTGACACATAGTGTTTCATAAGTTGGTACTTCATAAACGTCATATGGATAATGGCAGCGCCATCTGTGTGACAGTCACACGATTTATTGAGTGATGTAATGGCTTGTATATATGTGATATCGATTTATGGTTTTCTTTTAAAAAGATTTAGAAATCTGTATTTATTACCTCGTATATATACATACTGTGAATTAAAAACAATATTTATTACCTTCTTTTATACCTAAACCACTTAATACCGAAAGATAATGTGAAAAAATAAATCTTCGAGAGAGTATTTTCACCATCGCATTTTTTTTTGATAATGAACTCTTAAACACAGTTCACCAAGCGCATTTTCAAAAAAATAATATGATTTCCGTCCCATTTCAGAGATTTATTCGACAGCATTTACTTACTCGAATTGTTTTAATGAGAAAATCCATCTTATCTAACAAAACTTACCTTCTTTATTGTGTTTGATACAAAAAAAAATACTTTTTTGATGTTTCATTTCGAATTTGTTCGAAAAGTCTTCAGATTATTACAATATGTTTTAATTTCTAGTAGATTTCATTATATTAAATATTCAGGAAGCCAAAAATTATAAAAAAACCGGCTCCAAGAATCGTCGACTACTACAGGGCGTATTTGAAAATACGTACAACTTGAACTAAATAGATGATAATTTTTTACCCAAATTTTTGACAAAACCCGTACGCGGTTCGTACAAATTGGAAATTTTCTCATAAATAATCTGAATAACCGTCCAAAAAGCGATCCCGACCCGTAGTAAATAAATGCAAAAACGAGGCGGCATCGCCGCGACACGGGTCACTTGATCTACGGGTGGATGTCTATCGAAAGGAAACCTAGTGCTCGTTAATTCGAGAAAATACAATGGTGACAGGAAAGCACATGTTAAGTTTAGTTTGTTAATTATGACGTCACGTACAATGGAGGCGCTTCCGGAAAATCCGCACCCGGAAATTCGAGAGCCGGTCGTTGGGATTCTCGTCGTTACTGGTCGGTTTACCGATTTACAGAGGACCTGCTACTGAAAATTGTTGTGGAAATAGTCCTGGAAATAACACGAACGGAATAAAATATCGCGAAAAAAGCTTCGAACCCGCACAGTACAAAAAATATGGAACCAAACGCCCCATTTTATTTCATTTATTATTGTTTTTAGATTATAAAAATTATGTTTAACTTTTTAGCTTCCAATTTTCGTTTTAACCCATATTTACTTCTCACATACTAGTATAAAGACTTGGCTGCTTATATACTCACATCTCGTCGAAACTTACATCGACAAAATAAATTTTTATTAAATGAACCAAATCCACGTCTTCAAAACGTCTTATTCTTTTCTAAATCTTTTTTTTTTGATTTCCTAGGAGGACGATTCAATACGACAAATTCTACCTCTTAGTCCAGATACTTTATTACGTCGCTTGAACACATTTCTAAATTTTGTATCAGGTTTTCGTTTATGTCAAAACTACAATCACACTTTGATATAATTTCTTTCAGCTTTTCTTCTTGTTTTTTTCTTCACAATAAGTGTTTATGTATGCGATAACCTCCTCGTCTCTTTCCTGCAAGTAAAACTTTGAGGTTAGGAACAACGTCGCGTATCGTACCGTTTTCTTTAGTCCACACTGTATATTTCATCGCGGCTCGTAAATATTAGAGACAAAAAAAGTTTGTAGAGCTAAAGAGGAGCGTTACGTTTATCTCGACGAAATAAAAATGCATTCGAATATTTACTGTATACACGAAACACATCACTGATTATTTTATTAAAGCCAGAGGCGGACTGACAAGTTTTAATCGTAAGATAAAAAAAAAATACTTTTTTAGATATAAAAAAAAATGTTTTCTGACGAATTTATACTTCTAGTTAAATATTAAAGGATAGTAAAATGCAATGTTGCCAGCTCTAATGCCTCCAGTTTCGTGGACATTTCAAAATATACAGTAAAATTGTTTTATAACACAAATTAATTTTTGTAAATAAATAATCACGTCTAGTGTATTATCAAGTTTAAGATTTTAAAAAAATTAATTCTTTGTCGACTTCCCACCATATATAAAAAGCAGAGTAATAAAAAAATACCAGAGATTATAAGGAAGAATAGTTTTATCAAAAAATTTAATTTTAGTTTAATCTTTCGTTGTACAAAAAGGTTGTACATAGAGGAAACGCGACGGCTTCGACTCAAACGACGTGAAAATAGAATAAATCGAGAGTGTGGATGATTATCTCTACTCACGCCTCCGCTCGCCAAGACTCCTATCGAGAGTTTCTAGGAAGCGCCTCGCGAGATTCCATAAGAAGACATAACTTTCATCATAAAGAAGTAAAAACATTTTTCAAAGTCAATTCCGTTTTCAATCTGTCAAAATTCAAAATGGCGTCAGTATAATATAATACGCGACGTTGCCGCGTTTAATAATTTTACCTGAATCTAAAGATATTCACGAATTTATTGTCCTGGCCGTTTCTCCTGCCACTGATTCTTTACTGGGAGTCACGTGGAGATCGGGGACAAATGGAGAAGGGGGTAAATATCGTCTACTGCAACTCGCTTATCACGGTATTCGCGCACCATTAAATCCAAATCATGTTAGCCGTGATTCAAACATTATAAAATGATCACTTCATTTCACAGCCACCTATTGTTTAAGAGAGGGTTAAATAATTGAATGAAACGTTCCGGGACGATTCGAGAGCGGGGCGGTAAAAGGGGGTAGGGTTTTGTCGAGTTGCTGATGCCGGATCCTGCGGCGGATGAGTTATACGATTCCTAATCGACGTCGGTGATGATGTCGTTAACGATGATCGTTCTGATACAATTTTTAAGAAATTTTTCGAAGTATATATTCAGGGGAAAGACGTAAATAATATTCCAGGTACGAAATATAGGGTAAAACTCGCAATTTAAACAATCTAGATTGGGGTTTATCATATTTATTCCCTTTTTCTTTATTTTTACCATCGCACCAAGCTTTGTTTCAAATTCCAACTCGTGATCGTGGTTGTCTTGAAGATTAGACAACTCGGAAGATTATTCGGCTCGTGATTCGATGTTTCAAATATGAAATTTGAAACAAAAATTAAATATATATTTACAAATATAATAAAACACATGAAAAACAATTAATAAATTTAATATATACACGGACTACCTTTTCGGTTACCTGAAATACTGCTTAAAAGTGCGTCTGAAGTTATTATTTTACGTAAGATAGTGAAAACAATAATTTTATGAGGAAAATTATCATTGAACTTAGCTGTATTTCGATAAAATTTTCGTTAGTAGAAAAAATATTGTATACAATTCGCGTGTAATGACCTTATCGCACGTTTAAATTATCCAGAAACTATGTCACGTTGGAACCTTTGATGTAAATTGTATGTAGCTCAAAAAGGTTTGGAGAGTGCGACTTGAACCTGGGACCGCTCGCACGTGGGCTTCGTACTCTAACCACTACACTATGGAGACCTTAATAAGACGATTTTGTACGCACTACTGCTTAAAAGTGCGTCTGTAGTCATTATTTTACGTAAGATAGTGAAAACAATAATTTTATGAGGAAAATTATCATTGAACTTAGCTGTATTTTGATAAAATTTTCGGTAGTAGAAAAAATATTGTATACAATTCGCGTATAATGACCTTATCGCACGTTTAAATTATCCAGAAATTATGTCACGTTGGAACCTTTGATGTAAATTGTATGTAGCTCAAAAAGGTTTGGAGAGTGCGACTTGAACCTGGGACCGCTCGCACGTGGGCTTCGTACTCTAACCACTACACTATGGAGACCTTAATAAGACGATTTTGTACGCACTACTGCTTAAAAGTGCGTCTGAAGTCATTATTTTACGTAAGATAGTGAAAACAATAATTTTATGAGGAAAATTATCATTGAACTTAGCTGTATTTTGATAAAATTTTCGGTAGTAGAAAAAATATTGTATACAATTCGCGTATAATGACCTTATCGCACGTTTAAATTATCCAGAAATTATGTCACGTTGGAACCTTTGATGTAAATTGTATGTAGCTCAAAAAGGTTTGGAGAGTGCGACTTGAACCTGGGACCGCTCGCACGTGGGCTTCGTACTCTAACCACTACACTATGGAGACCTTAATAAGACGATTTTGTACGCACTACTGCTTAAAAGTGCGTCTGAAGTCATTATTTTACGTAAGATAGTGAAAACAATAATTTTATGAGGAAAATTATCATTGAACTTAGCTGTATTTTGATAAAATTTTCGGTAGTAGAAAAAATATTGTATACAATTCGCGTATAATGACCTTATCGCACGTTTAAATTATCCAGAAATTATGTCACGTTGGAACCTTTGATGTAAATTGTATGTAGCTCAAAAAGGTTTGGAGAGTGCGACTTGAACCTGGGACCGCTCGCACGTGGGCTTCGTACTCTAACCACTACACTATGGAGACCTTAATAAGACGATTTTGTACGCACTACTGCTTAAAAGTGCGTCTGAAGTCATTATTTTACGTAAGATAGTGAAAACAATAATTTTATGAGGAAAATTATCATTGAACTTAGCTGTATTTCGATAAAATTTTCGTTAGTAGAAAAAATATTGTATACAATTCGCGTGTAATGACCTTATCGCACGTTTAAATTATCCAGAAACTATGTCACGTTGGAACCTTTGATGTAAATTGTATGTAGCTCAAAAAGGTTTGGAGAGTGCGACTTGAACCTGGGACCGCTCGCACGTGGGCTTCGTACTCTAACCACTACACTATGGAGACCTTAATAAGACGATTTTGTACGCACTACTGCTTAAAAGTGCGTCTGAAGTCATTATTTTACGTAAGATAGTGAAAACAATAATTTTATGAGGAAAATTATCATTGAACTTAGCTGTATTTCGATAAAATTTTCGTTAGTAGAAAAAATATTGTATACAATTCGCGTGTAAAAACCTTATCGCACGTTTAAATTATCCAGAAATTATGTCACGTTGGAAACTTTGATGTAAATTGTATGTAGCTCAAAAAGGTTTGGAGAGTGCGACTTGAACCTGGGACCGCTCGCACGTGGGCTTCGTACTCTAACCACTACACTATGGAGACCTTAATAAGACGATTTTGTACGCACTACTGCTTAAAAGTGCGTCTGAATTCATTATTTTACTTAAGATAGTGAAAACAATAATTTTATGAGGAAAATTATCATTGAACTTAGCTGTATTTTGATAAAATTTTCGGTAGTAGAAAAAATATTGTATACAATTCGCGTATAATGACCTTATCGCACGTTTAAATTATCCAGAAATTATGTCACGTTGGAACCTTTGATGTAAATTGTATGTAGCTCAAAAAGGTTTGGAGAGTGCGACTTGAACCTGGGACCGCTCGCACGTGGGCTTCGTACTCTAACCACTACACTATGGAGACCTTAATAAGACGATTTTGTACGCACTACTGCTTAAAAGTGCGTCTGAATTCATTATTTTACTTAAGATAGTGAAAACAATAATTTTATGAGGAAAATTATCATTGAACTTAGCTGTATTTTGATAAAATTTTCGGTAGTAGAAAAAATATTGTATACAATTCGCGTGTAAAGACCTTATCGCACGTTTAAATTATCCAGAAATTATGTCACGTTGGAAACTTTGATGTAAATTGTATGTAGCTCAAAAAGGTTTGGAGAGTGCGACTTGAACCTGGGACCGCTCGCACGTGGGCTTCGTACTCTAACCACTACACTATGGAGACCTTAATAAGACGATTTTGTACGCACTACTGCTTAAAAGTGCGTCTGAATTCATTATTTTACTTAAGATAGTGAAAACAATAATTTTATGAGGAAAATTATCATTGAACTTAGCTGTATTTTGATAAAATTTTCGGTAGTAGAAAAAATATTGTATACAATTCGCGTATAATGACCTTATCGCACGTTTAAATTATCCAGAAATTATGTCACGTTGGAACCTTTGATGTAAATTGTATGTAGCTCAAAAAGGTTTGGAGAGTGCGACTTGAACCTGGGACCGCTCGCACGTGGGCTTCGTACTCTAACCACTACACTATGGAGACCTTAATAAGACGATTTTGTACGCACTACTGCTTAAAAGTGCGTCTGAATTCATTATTTTACTTAAGATAGTGAAAACAATAATTTTATGAGGAAAATTATCATTGAACTTAGCTGTATTTTGATAAAATTTTCGGTAGTAGAAAAAATATTGTATACAATTCGCGTATAATGACCTTATCGCACGTTTAAATTATCCAGAAATTATGTCACGTTGGAACCTTTGATGTAAATTGTATGTAGCTCAAAAAGGTTTGGAGAGTGCGACTTGAACCTGGGACCGCTCGCACGTGGGCTTCGTACTCTAACCACTACACTATGGAGACCTTAATAAGACGATTTTGTACGCACTACTGCTTAAAAGTGCGTCTGAATTCATTATTTTACTTAAGATAGTGAAAACAATAATTTTATGAGGAAAATTATCATTGAACTTAGCTGTATTTCGATAAAATTTTCGGTAGTAGAAAAAATATTGTATACAATTCGCGTGTAATGACCTTATCGCACGTTTAAATTATCCAGAAACTATGTCACGTTGGAACCTTTGATGTAAATTGTATGTAGCTCAAAAAGGTTTGGAGAGTGCGACTTGAACCTGGGACCGCTCGCACGTGGGCTTCGTACTCTAACCACTACACTATGGAGACCTTAATAAGACGATTTTGTACGCACTACTGCTTAAAAGTGCGTCTGAACTCATTATTTTACTTAAGATAGTGAAAACAATAATTTTATGAGGAAAATTATCATTGAACTTAGCTGTATTTTGATAAAATTTTCGGTAGTAGAAAAAATATTGTATACAATTCGCGTGTAATGACCTTATCGCACGTTTAAATTATCCAGAAACTATGTCACGTTGGAACCTTTGATGTAAATTGTATGTAGCTCAAAAATTTGATATTTAACTGTAATTGAACTAATTTTGAAATATTTATGAAGTGTTTTGACAATAAAAGACCAGTTATAGTTTTGAAATAACTTTATTAAAATGAATTCGAATATTGCACAAGAGTTTTAACAAAAATCAACAACAGAAAATGTACAATGTATATACAAAAGTTTAGAAACTAATCCAAGAACGTTTTCAAGATATAATGTATATATTAAAACGTTTTTCATCCCAAAATTTAATTTTTTATTCTCTAAATTCGTTCTAAACAGACTTTATACAGTTTTTTAAAGTAATTTTTTGAAATGAAAAGAATTATTGTACATCATCGATAATATTACGTTCGTGAACAGTTTTTTCAGTGTATATTGCTTTAACATACACGTTTGACCGCTTATACTGTCTAGTAACATTAATTCTAATAATTATAACAACGTTATAAACATTTATCTACTTCCGAAAAAGTACATACATACATTTTATTCATTTTTCTTATATATTTACAGCATATCTACAATTTAAAATTGTACAGCGAGAAAACAAATTCCGACAAGTACGCTTTTTCACAATTGGGTTCGTCAAAAAATGTTTTAAAATGAAAATTAATGGTAATTTCGAGAATAAAAGTTATTTCTCATGTAGGCCAAGCAACACAAAATTTTATTTATAGATCTAAGGAGCATAATGATATAAAAAAATGTAATTTTCACTTGTATAACAATTTTTTTTGAAATTTGAACGATTTCAATTACAAAAAAATTGGAATTTAGAAAAATATCGTCGGAATGATTAGTTAGAAAACAATTTTTTTTTAAAAACCTTTCTTTACACAATTATTATCTTTCGTTTCATCTTCGGCTTTATCTTGATGAGCTGTCATATGTCTAGTTAAATGATGTCTTTCCCTAAAGGATTCTGCGCAAACGGGACATTTTAATTTATCTTCGCGTTTTTTCCTCGTGCTTTCGGCAGCTTCGCTCTTGTGATGGGATCTCATGTGGTACACCAAATCCGAAGTCATTCTGAATGAGATGTTACATTTGGCACAAATATTTTGAGCCGGTAAACTTAGCGCGGCTAAAGACGGCGGTAGAAGTGAGGTTAGAATAGCAGCGGCGGGGCTTCTTATATCCGGCGGTGTCATCTTCAACATTTCCGGATTGGGAAACTGCGGATAACTGTAGGGTAGATCTGGTCTATATATCGGTCTGATTTTGGCGTAATTGGGTTGGATTAGGTCGGGTTGCGATTTGAAAAAGTTGTTTTCTAAATTGGTGGCGCCGGTTGTGGGGAAACTTTCTTGTAGAAATTGATTTTGATATGCCGCTTGTTGGTTTTTGAATATTTGATTAGGTGATAATATCGTTGTGAAATTTTGGTAGGTTTTATTGATTATAGGAGGCGATGGACTCAAAGAGCTTTGGTAACTTATATCCGGAGATGTGCTTAAACTTGGAGAAAGTCTGGAGGATTCTTTGAATAAATTAACTTTAGTGAACGCGCTTTTTTGATCGTTGGAAGTTGATAAAGTTTTCGATCGAAGTTCGTCTGCGTATTTCGTTTTAACCAAATTGGGATCGTCGAAAATTTGTTGTTTTTGCGTAAACAACTTTTTATACTCACGAGGCGTTTCTATAACGTCGATTTCTTCATCTTCTTCCGTACTACTACAACAATTTTCGAAATTTTTATGTAGTTTCTGTTTCTGCAGGAGTTTTTCGTCTGGTAACATCAAAAAAGCCACGTCAAAAGGTCTTTTCACTGGTTTACTAGATATTTGGTTGAGTTCTTCACTGTGCAATTCACTTTTTAACATTTTCGGAGCAACTTCCATCACTAAAAACTACGAAAACTTTTTCAAAAAAACATTCACGACTTCCTTCGACAAAATCTGTAGACTAAATGCGGAAAAACGATACTAGCGGGTACAAATATTGTACAATATCTATTCCTACCCTTCAAAACAGCTTGAAACACACCCTTATGTCAGATAGAGATGATCGTATCGTAAATGGTATGGTATAGAAAGCGACGGGTGATATACGTTTAGAAAAGCACATTTTGTATAAAGCTCCTATAGGGGTAAACTTACGTTTCGTAGTAAAAGCGAACCAATAGCGTTTTAAGGGAAGGCGGAGTTGGGAAATACGTTGCTCCAATACGGTTTTATATGTTCAGATGGGAGTCGTAGTGAAATTTTTGGGGTACGGATTGTATAGGATGGACATATTGAGACGATAACTATATATTTAGATAGGTAATTGGGAATTAAGGGTGTGTGGGTATTCCTTTTTATTTATTTAAAGCCCAATATGAAATTTACATAATATTTTATTCAAAAATCATATATATCGTCTAGTTTTCGAGTTAATCTAACCTCAAAATGTGATAAATACGAAATCCAGTTCACTATCTGGACCGAAACACCACTTCGGCTTAACTCGTGCATCTCCGGAACTTGACACTAAATTATACGCGCGGTTTTTCCAAAATTCTGATGTATATTCGACCACCCTCGTATTTTACCATCAAATTTTTAAATTTTAAATGCCACAACAAAAAAAAATCAACTGCTTTCTAAGTGAAATGTCTGGATACGTCATTTTGAACATTATACAAATTTTTCCAATTCATTAATTTTAGTATTTTCGTTTTTTGCATCGTCGTGTTGTAAAATAATGCTTTTTCAATTTACCACCCTGTATATCAAGAAATATTCATTGAATTAAGTTGTTGAAAACGAAACAAAAATTCAATATATTTCATTTATGGTCACTAATGAGTCGACTGGGTAGTTATAAACATTTAAGGGTGTTTTATAACGAAAAGAAGATTATTTTGAAATCTAATAGTTATTAGTTTCAATTAGAAAGAAACGAAATGTAAAACTAGCTAAAAAATATGGAAAAATCGATATATTTAGTATCCCAGATGGGTCAAACAAGCTAAAACTTTATTTGCAGATGTAAGGATCATAAAAATATTGAATTCTTATTATAAGCTCTAGTCATTTGGAGAATAATATCTCTGAAGTAATTTATTTTTAATTTTGGTCGATTTTATACAATGTGAAAATAAAAAACGGTCCATTTTGGTGCCGTTGAGGCAATACGTTTGTTATAATAAGACGTATGACAAATATTCATTTATATATTCATTTTCCTGTTATAAATGTTCTCAAATGGTCGATTGAAGTTGTTAAAGTGTATTTGAGAATTTCTCTATTATCTAGCGTGGATTTGCTCCAACTTCTGTCCTTAATATGTCGTCGTTAGTCTAAATTTCCAGATCAGAATATAGAGAACCATATAAAGCATTCACAAATCATCTAGTCCTTGATCCTTTCCATTTTCTGCAATAGGCATATTGAGATCAAGGAATCGAATCACTTCTTACGAATGAACGTACGTGATAACGGCTTCAAAGTGGGAGCCGAAACGTCGAGAATTATCAAAATTACAAAATTCGACACACCAAAATTCTTAATTAATTTCCAGACGAAGTATTCGAAAGCTCGGAGATATATTAGAAATAGTACACTTTGGTATTTAATTAATTAATATAATTGTACATAAAGAACGTTGTAATAGTTGATATAATTGAGCGTACGATCCGCACGAAATTAAACAGTATTTAAATACTCGACAATATGTTAACCCCCTTTTATTTTTCATTCATTCACTGCGGGGGTAGTCCATTGATTCTGGCCTGTACCATATGTGCTCGAACCACATCACAGGTGTTTGTTGTTCACCCTATACGCATCCCGAACGACAAAAGGACCCATATTTTATTATTAAGCATCGCTAAGTAGATTTATCCCATTTTCTTTTTCTAAAATGTAAGGGTTGTTTTCAGAGATTATTATCAAAGAATCGAAATTAATTTTAGAGGGGCGATAATATTTATTTATACTACACTCATCGACAAGCATATTCCCTACTTTCCTCTTCTCAGATTTCCAATTTTAAAGCTGCTGGACCTCTACGTCGTCTCCCATTCCAGTCTTCGTTTTGGTCGACTAAGTTTTAGCATTTCTTTGTTATTGAGCTTTCTACTTGATTGGTTTTTGTGATTTTCTCATCTTGGCTCTAAATTGTCACTCCACCTCTATCGTGGTCGACCTCTACTTCGTGGAGATTTATCCCAGTGTATCCAACCGAAGGCTATGTTTAGAGTTCATTACAAAATTGGAGAGAAGTACTTCAGAAAACATTTCGGACCAAGGTCTACATGAAGATATCGCAGCTTCAAATGAAATTAACGTTAGACAAGAAGTTCATGCAGAAAATGGTTTTACTTTAAGAAAAACTAATTTTCATAACTGATATTTGTGACTTAATATTGTACATTAAAACAAAATATTTAACAGCTTTTTTTATATATTTTTAAGACATTGTTTATTTTATTTTTTAGACTGTATACGTCCTGGGCTTTCAATAGATTTAGTTTTAATAATAAATTGGTATTTAGCGAAAGCACTTGTCAATCCTACACAATATAGTTTAATGACTTTTTGGCGTACAAGGCCATCTGTTCAAATGTTCGCGGCCTGGACTAACATATGGTAGATCCTAAGGGCTGAACGCTCTCTCCAATTTTCAAACTACCAAAGGCGTACGAATTTTTTCATAAATCACATAAAAAGATTAATCTTGGAGCTACAATATAAATAAAATAAAAACTTATACAAGGAATTATCTAATAGGTATATAATTGAGAAGCTCTAGTTTGGTTTTGGACTGTAGATGTAGATTTTGGTTCCAATCCAATCTAGAAGATTATATCTTCGTGATTTCTTACCAGGAACATTATCAGGAACATTATTTGACATTCTAGAACTTTCTGGACGATTGCGGGACAATAAAACGGGTAGGTGATTTTTTCCTGGTGACTAATTTGGTTTCTTCGATCTCTGCAGACCCATTAACTCAGACCAAAGAAGATTTTGTCTATGATAGAGCTGTATACAAATGAAAAGCATGCGTTTGCTTTATACTGATCTATAAGGGTATTTAAACTAAGATTTTCCAAGTTTTATTGTTCTCAAACTTTTGCAGAAGAGAGATTTTCATCAAGGTTTGGGGCATCGTTGGAAAATGTCAATCCTCGTCCTGTTATTGTCTCATTTTGATCTGCATGTCAGTAGGCGACGTTACATATGATCTTTGATCACTTCTTCTGAGCTTTGTCGATGATTTTCATCTCACCATTCCAATCCAAACCAAGAAATTCTTGCAGAAGAATCCCGATCCAATATTTCAAGCAGTTGGACAAATTTTTGTATTTAGTCTTTTATCATTTAAAGAATCATTTCAATTGAATTCGCTTCTACAAAAAGTCTAGTTCGCTCTAGATTAGAAATTCGATATAATGATGAAAAAATTCCCTTTTGCTTGGTGTTGAAATATTATTTACTACGCTACTGATATTAGCGATTTACCACCCCTTATTAAAGCTGGTCTCCATCCACTATACGCATACGAGATGAATAAATACTCCACGTATAGTGGAATTAGGGATCCCTATGGTGCCAAGTAAGTTAGAAACAAATATAGATTCGATCTTTCAACCGTCAACTTGTCGTTTTCTATCGAATCGATATCGAAATTGTTTTCCGGCGTTGCAAACTAACATATGTGCAGGTTATTTGATTCTTATTGAAAAGTATTCGGTGGGATTAGTGTTTTGGATGCGTCGATCCGCTTTGTAGTAGAGGTTATGTACATTAGACGATCGCCTATGGGGATTAAATTGACTATTACGTATTTTTTTTGCGACATGATGACTGTCAAAATATATTTTTATAATAATTTTTCTTCGTTTATTTGTGTTGGTATGCCGTTAAACGACAGATAGCACTGGAACTTGATAATCTCCCATTTACCTAGTGACACGTTTTAGGAAAAGACAAGATACCTACGTCTTTCTATCTTCTACATATTAGAAATTAACTGAAAAGCGATAAAATGGTACAGGGATGTCACTCAAACGACAGAGACATAGATACCCTATCTTTCGTGTCGTTTTTCACCCTTCGACCGGATTCCTCCAACAACTTTCACGATAAAACGATAATTCTTCGATACCTGACTGATCGATGTATGATCCAGGTAATTCCAAGTCGCCTTTATATCATACAAATCTTAGTTTCCTCAAAGTATGTAATGAACTTGATAATCTCCCATATACCTAGTAGCACGTTTTAGGAAAAGACAAGATACCTACGTCTTTCTATCTTCTACATATTAGAAATTAACTGAAAAGCGATAAAATGGTACAGGGATGTCACTCAAACGACAGAGACATAGATACCCTATCTTTCGTGTCGTTTTTCACCCTTCGACCGAATTTCTTGAACAAATTCTTCGAAAAGAACATTAATAATTGTGTAGGGAATTAAAAGTCACCTTTCGTTCATAAATTTGTTAATGTCATAGGAGTTTGCAATTAAGTTAATCCTCTCTGATATACTTGGTAGTACATTTTAAGAAAAACAACATACCTACATCCTTCTACCTTCTACACGACACTCTCTGGCGTACGTTTTTCCAAAATCTTCATATTATTCACATAAACTATACTTTAAATAAAATTCACTTTTACTATAACCTTCAGAGTTATATATGACTTATTATACTGATATATATGGAGATTGCGATGTTGCCAAATGTTGTTTTTCTTTACATTTAGGTAAATTTTATGTTTAAGATAAAGAATATTACGTATATGGCAAAATACTTATAATAAAATCATAAAAATTTCTATGTTTGGGTTTTCGTATACGATCTTTTTGACTAAAATATTTTCAAAGATGGCCAACTTCTAGTTCAACCGGAAGTCGACTGTAGCTTTGTTATTTTAAATAGAACACCCTGTATATTAATATATTTTTGAAATATACGTAAAATTTTAGTATACTTTTGCCTAAAAATGTTTTTCGAAAAATGCATACTTTTCGAGTTATTAATTTTTTTGTAAAAAATTTGACCGTTGCAGACCCCTATAAATTATTTTTTTACGATTATACCCTTAAAGATATGAAAATGGTTTCTATTCGGTGGCTTTTAGTAAGATGAGACGTATTTGAATATATGTTGAAAAATTTTTCATTTTATACAGGGTGCGTATAAAAAGTGTTCAAATTTTAACTTCATAAATATCAAATTTCTTTATTTTTTTAAATAGAACCACCCGGTTTTTTTATTTTAATGCATTCAGGGGTAAAAAATAAGACAAATTCATGTATACTTTCCTATATCTAAAGTATCAACAATTGACTAACGACATTTAAATAAGTGTCATTTATTACAAAGCCTTCTAAAAGTATACATAAAAAATCAAAACTTTAAAATCTCAAATATCTCGGAAACAACTAAAAGTTGGAATAGGATTAGTAAATACAATTTGATTTGATTTTTTCTTACAGACCTTGACAAGATATAGAAAAAACCGGGTGGTTCTATTTAAAAAAATAAAGAAATTTGATATTTATGAAGTTAAACTTTGAACACTTTTTATACGCACCCTGTATAAAATAAAGAATATTTGAGTATATATTCAAATACGTCTCATCTTACTAAAAGCCACCGAATAGAAACCATTTTCATATCTTTAAGGGTATAATCGTAAAAAAATAATTTATAAGGGTCTGCAACGGTCAAATTTTTTACAAAAAAATTAATAACGAGAAAAATATACATTTTTCGAAAAACATTATTAGGCAAAAGTATACTAAAATTTTACGTATATTTTAAAAATGTATTAATATACAGGGTGTTCTATTTAAAATAACAAAGTTACAGTCGACTTCCGGTTCTGCCGGAAGTCGGCCATCTTCGAAAATATTTTAGTTAAAAAGATCGTATCCGAAAACCCAAACGTAGAAATTTTCATGAGTTTACTATAAGTATTTTGCTATATACAGATAGTTTTAACTCGTCGTGGGACACCCTGTATAGATCTCTTAATTTTCCGCAATATTTCCAATGTCATCTGTCAAAATTTCACATTAATCTGATAAATCCTTAGTTTTAATATTAATATAAAGAAAAAGTATGAAGAAAGCGATGAAAAGTTATCTAAATATTATCCTGAATATACCTCGTTCCATAAAATGAGTGTCGCTTTCAACGATCTCTAAGTGGGACTCCTCGTATATATACCTACATCACATATTATTATCTATCTATTTGCTCAATTTTTCATGCCCTCGTATAAATCTTAGATCTCAATATCGGCAACCGCATACAAACACTTTCAAGGACAAAGGGGTGGATGAATGGGCGACGTAAAACGAGGGACGGGGCTATCCAACTCTTATATACGATTCCTATATGGGTATAAATAGGTTTTGACAGGTCTCCAGGGTCGAGCATAATACCACTTGTCCATATGTTACTTTCGTTGTATGAATGAGCAGCTCAAGCATTCAGTATAGGGCAACCTGCTCAATTTTTTGGTAATAAAACAGATTTACAAGACTAAAATGTGAAAACGCATTTCATACGTTAATTTGTAGAATGTATCGTTACGAAATATGGAATTTCTAATACTTTTGACATTGACATTGACATTGACATTTGACAATTCGTATGTTTAGTCAGTTTATTTACACTGTGATAGTTGATCATGATCACGTCAGGATCATTTGATTTCAAAGCTTCTATTGGGAAACTGTAGGATGAAAGAAACTAGTCGCGTTGGAAAAGGCTAATCACCTTACTGATCAAAAGGTTTTGGATGTCGTAAATGGTAAATTGACGTTATCTGCTGACGGTTCCAATATTCTTGCACCAAGAGTTGACACCAAACGCATCTTAAGGAGGTTCTAATCCTTTAAAGATATCGATTGAAAAATGGATTCGTCTCAAGGTTGGACCACCATTTTCCGCTCCTCCCAATAGGAAATCTATGAGATTGGGGGAAGATACTAGAACTACCTACCTCGTACTAAGTCAAATACAAGACAATAACAATGGAAAAGTTTCTGAAAGTATTTATTTTTTCTGGTTCGACAGTGTTTCTTTCTTATACATATTAGTTAGAGCTTACAGTGTTGCCATGCTGTTTATTTCTTATTAGATTATACTTAAAGATTTGGAAAACTGGTACTGTATGCAGGTTCAGACTGGTTTCGAACTCATACAGGACCTGAAGCCTACAACGTCAAACATTTTGAGAAAAGTTAAATAAACAGGATACACAGTTTTTGTACGAATCGTTGGGGTATATTTAGATGTCAAACTTTATGATGGCAATGTCAAATTTGACATATTAGTATCAGTGTTGCCATATCTCCCTTGTATTCTAGTACTTTTTAGTCGAATCTCTGGAGAATACAAATTATAACAATTATTGGACTTGTCGACTTTCAAAATGTGATATCAACGTTTTAAAGAAGAAGAAATACGCCTCGAATATTTGTACGTCACTTGTCAAATGAAACTACGTTCTATCTTCAAACCTTACATCGCAAATAAGCCATTTTCTTTGACATACGAGGTCCGGCTATTAAATAACGAGATTGGTTACGAAAAAGGGTTTTATTATCAAAATTATTCTACATTCGAATGCATCCCTTTCAATACACTCCCTTTCTCTCACCACACACCTTTCCATACGTTTTTTTCATTGATCGAAGCAGTGCTGGAAGTTTTCTTTGGAGTTGAAACAGTCCCAAGGCGACCTGGGTGCTGGTCATGTTCGGGGCTCTCTCGGCCTTCACTGAAGCGATTAGACGACTCAAAAACACGCGCACGAGATAGAGAATTGTCCCCATAAGCCTCTTGCAATAATTTATGGCATTTAGTCGGAGTTTTTTTCAATTCAACGACAAAAAACACATTCGTTTTAAACCGCTACTGCCGAAATACTATAATAGTGACGGAAACCGGTCTATGGCGCCCTCTAGGCAATCACCACCACCAAGAGGGTGAAATAAACGAATTTTGCTGCCAAAAATACCCTGTATATAAAAAAGACTTGAATTATCTACAGTGTATTGCGTATAATCAAAAACCGATTTATATCATTATTTCCCTTGTCGCAGAAGACCAAATGTATCAATTTCTTTGGAAAAAAAAGTGATTTACGATTGTCGTTTTGATAAATGAAACGCTCAAAGGTCGCATGTGCTTATAATTGCCTACGATGCCCTAGAGAATTTTCTTTTTATTGGAAAATCAAAGGTGTTAGCATTACTTTTCCTTCAACAGAATCTATTTTCTCGTAGTAATTTTTCTTTTTCGTTTCAAATGGTTTGTATCGATGAGAAGTTGTTATATAAATTCCTCGATTCACGCTTCATATAAATAAACACCAAATAAAGGATATTATTTGAATTATTGTATGATCTAATCACTAATCACCCCATTAACTTTATCCTTTATCCTGTATCCTCTTTTTGTTTTCGAAATATAAAGAATATTAATGATGCTTCACATCTGGGGAAAAACAAAAACGCGTATCAGGAAAAATTAAAAGCCGACACTCACGAATCGAATTCTTTTAGTCCATTAACTTATGGTGTTAGTTTACTAACATATAGTAGCAACCGTCTATACGCACACAGTCGAAATTCTAGCATACTGTGTTGCCGAATCTACAAATTTTTAATGTATATTCAAGATTATGGAAATCGTCTCAGATCTCAGATCATTCATACCAAAAAAAATGGGTTTCTACGTTTCTACCAATTCTCTAATCTGTTTAGTTTCATCATTTCATCATCTTCATAGTTAGCACATCATCACCATAGACAAATTTTAATATTTAACAAGCTTTTTTGCTACTTACGAGAACGGATCACTTTTACCAACTTTTCGGAAGCTTTCCGATGCTTTTTTCGTGAAAATATTTCAGCTTGTCACGAATCACAGTCAATGTTTGATATTATGAAGCCACCAACTTTTTTTGTCCAGTACTTTTCTTCCTTCTATCGAAAGTTGATTAGTACCTCACACTACGTATCACATGTCATCGGCCATTCATATTCTTCTCAAAATTCGGTACATCCACATCTCAAATGCCTCCAATCTGTTCATGGTGTTAAATTTCAGTGCAAGGACCATACCTGTCATTTTGTTCATCTTATTTTGAGGTTAAGATCAAATTCAGAGTTCGTAAAGCCGACTGTGTATTCCAACTATGTCCAGGAGCCTTTGGAAGTCATTCATGTTGCTTGTTGCATGTTTATTGTTGATCCATGTGCCTAATTGTCGACCCTCGAGGGCTTCTTTACAAACGTTTTTCTTGCCAAACACCTCTAATGATTTTCTGGTGATTTGAAAGTTCGTTGCTAACTCTAAGTGCAGCTGATTGGATGCAATACAAGTTTCGAAGTATTTGAACAAGTTTACGATGTTGTATTGTGTTAAAAGCTCTTTCGTAATCTATAAAACACGTAGCTACATGTTTCCTTTTGATAGTAGCAGTTCTGAATCGGTATTTGGATTGACTCTTCAAGCTCATTAATCTGTGGTCTTCGCATCTTGTTGCTCTGTTCTTTTTTGGCAGATTGGTTGGGAAGTTTCATGTGTTGTAAGTCTGGTAAAAAACCTTCGAAGCCTCTTGATATTTTAATGATAATTTGGGTAGTTAGATCTGGCCCAACCGTTTTCTTATCTCTTGATCTATATATATATATATCTCTAGAAACATGTTTAGTATATCTTATGTCATCAAATTCTTCTTTTTTATCTTTTGTTTGTATCCTATTTCTTATTTTGGCGTTTCTTCTACGTTTTTCATGTGTTATCACTTTTTGATACTAAATTCGCGTGTTTATTCTGTTTTATATTTGTACCACCCTCGTATATTCAATTATTTTTTACCAAATCTAGTATATATCATCCACTTATAATATCAAAATTCATTATATCTCTAAAAAAAGCGGTAGGTCTGACAACATTGTAAAAAACGATTATAAAAATATTTGTTAAATTTAGTGACCTTGTATATTTAGGATTCCTACACAGTAAACGTCACGCTATTAATCTCTAGATAATGAAAATGCGATTTTTGAGTGACTGATTGATTACTCACTATAAAAGTTTTCAAAAATCAATCAAAGAATGTAAGAATTACCATTAATTTCGATTCGAAGGGTGAATACAGTTTAATCGGTTATATATTACGTAGTTGCGCCATCTTTGTATCAAGTCGATAACTAGATTAAATTTAAACAATTTCTTATGCTGATCACAACGAGGGAAAACGATTATCGACAGTTTATCCCGGCTTAAATAGAGTCCATCACAGTGACCCCGGTGTATCTAATTACATCAGTATTCTGGTCTTGGTTATCTAGATCTGTCTCGATCCACTTAACCATAAATGTGTCGTCTGTTCATTCGTTATTCCGCAACACGCTTCCTAACTTATTCGGGTAGTTTTTCGGAAAGATAGACCGGGAATGTTTCAATAAGGACACACTTAACGTTGCTAGATGTAACCAAGTTTGATTACGGGCCGAATCAAGTTTTACGTAAGCGCTGAATGTGGAGGGGGTGTTTCCGCAGTTGTTGAAAAGAATTCTCCAAGATACGTAGTCATCTCCATTGTTGGAGGCAGCAGACGTCGGCATATATAAATAATATGTAGATTTTTTTACCGAGAAGGAAGTTAAAACGACGGGAAGCAGGAAGTAGGGATAGTCTCTTAATGAATTTTTTTCGGGACTGTTTTACATTTTCTGGAGTTCGTTTCAATGGGTTCTCTAAGGTTGAAACGACCATATTTCAAAAATCTTACGGACTTTTATTTCCTTTCTATAAATTCGTTTCATATTTTTGTAAAGTCCGTCCACCATTTTATCTTAAGTTACAAAGTTATTTTTATATAATAAATGTTGACAATTATTAACTAGATATTTAATAATTACCTCGTATATACGCAATAACTCGATGGAAAGTAATTATCAATATTAAAACGGGATATCATACTTTAGCTTCACCTTGTATGTTTACTTCTATTGGAAGCCATATTGTTTTGACGAAAAGATGTCATTAGACAGTATGTTGTTTGATATTTTCGAAATTAACGTTTTTTCCATAAGAAAACAGCCTTAAACGATTCAATCAAAAATAATCTAAATCGATCAATATTAAAACGGGATATCATACTTTAGCTTCACCTTGTATGTTTCCTTCTATTGGAAGCCATATTGTTTTGACGTAAATATGTCACTAGAAAGTATGTTGTTTGATATTTTCGAAATTAACTTTTTTTCCATAAGAAAACAGCCTTAAACGATTCAATCAAAAATAATCTAAGCCGATCAATATTAAAACGGGATATCATACTTTAGCTTCACCTTGTATGTTTCCTTCTATTGGAAGCCATATTGTTTTGACGTAAATATGTCACTAGAAAGTATGTTGTTTGATATTTTCGAAATTAACGTTTTTTCCATAAGAAAACAGCCTTAAACGATTCAATCAAAAATAATCTAAATCGATCAATATTAAAACGGGATATCATACTTTAGCTTCACCTTGTATGTTTCCTTCTATTGGAAGCCATATTGTTTTGACGTAAATATGTCACTAGAAAGTATGTTGTTTGATATTTTCGAAATTAACGTTTTTTCCATAAGAAAACAGCCTTAAACGATTCAATCAAAAATAATCTAAATCGATCAATATTAAAACGGGATATCATACTTTAGCTTCACCTTGTGTGTTTCTTTCTATTGGAAGCCATATTGTTTTGACGTAAATATGTCACTAGAAAGTATGTTGTTTGATATTTTCGAAATTAACGTTTTTTCCATAAGAAAACAGCCTTAAACGATTCAATCAAAAATAATCTAAATCGATCAATATTAAAACGGGATATCATACTTTAGCTTCACCTTGTATGTTTCCTTCTATTGGAAGCCATATTATTTTGACGTAAATATGTCACTAGAAAGTATGTTGTTTGATATTTTCGAAATTAACTTTTTTTCCTTAAGAAAACAGCCTTAAACGATTCAATCAAAAATAATCTAAATCGATCAATATTAAAACGGGATATCATACTTTAGGTTCACCTTGTATGTTTCCTTCTATTGGAAGCCATATTGTTTTGACGTAAATATGTCACTAGAAAGTATGTTGTTTGATATTTTCGAAATTAACGTTTTTTCCATAAGAAAACAGCCTTAAACGATTCAATCAAAAATAATCTAAATCGATCAATATTAAAACGGGATATCATACTTTAGGTTCACCTTGTATGTTTCCTTCTATTGGAAGCCATATTGTTTTGACGTAAATATGTCACTAGAAAGTATGTTGTTTGATATTTTCGAAATTAACGTTTTTTCCATAAGAAAACAGCCTTAAACGATTCAATCAAAAATAATCTAAGCCGATCAATATTAAAACGGGATATCATACTTTAGCTTCACCTTGTATGTTTCCTTCTATTGGAAGCCATATTGTTTTGACGTAAATATGTCACTAGAAAGTATGTTGTTTGATATTTTCGAAATTAACGTTTTTTCCATAAGAAAACAGCCTTAAACGATTCAATCAAAAATAATCTAAATCGATCAATATTAAAACGGGATATCATACTTTAGCTTCACCTTGTATGTTTCCTTCTATTGGAAGCCATATTGTTTTGACGTAAATATGTCACTAGAAAGTATGTTGTTTGATATTTTCGAAATTAACGTTTTTTCCATAAGAAAACAGCCTTAAACGATTCAATCAAAAATAATCTAAATCGATCAATATTAAAACGGGATATCATACTTTAGCTTCACCTTGTATGTTTCCTTCTATTGGAAGCCATATTGTTTTGACGTAAATATGTCACTAGAAAGTATGTTGTTTGATATTTTCGAAATTAACGTTTTTTCCATAAGAAAACAGCCTTAAACGATTCAATCAAAAATAATCTAAATCGATCAATATTAAAACGGGATATCATACTTTAGCTTCACCTTGTATGTTTCCTTCTATTGGAAGCAATATTGTTTTGACGTAAATATGTCACTAGAAAGTATGTTGTTTGATATTTTCGAAATTAACGTTTTTTCCATAAGAAAACAGCCTTAAACGATTCAATCAAAAATAATCTAAATCGATCAATATTAAAACGGGATATCATACTTTAGCTTCACCTTGTATGTTTCCTTCTATTGGAAGCCATATTGTTTTGACGTAAATATGTCACTAGAAAGTATGTTGTTTGATATTTTCGAAATTAACGTTTTTTCCATAAGAAAACAGCCTTAAACGATTCAATCAAAAATAATCTAAATCGATCAATATTAAAACGGGATATCATACTTTAGCTTCACCTTGTATGTTTCCTTCTATTGGAAGCAATATTGTTTTGACGTAAATATGTCACTAGAAAGTATGTTGTTTGATATTTTCGAAATTAACGTTTTTTCCATAAGAAAACAGCCTTAAACGATTCAATCAAAAATAATCTAAATCGATCAATATTAAAACGGGATATCATACTTTAGCTTCACCTTGTATGTTTCCTTCTATTGGAAGCCATATTGTTTTGACGTAAATATGTCACTAGAAAGTATGTTGTTTGATATTTTCGAAATTAACGTTTTTTCCATAAGAAAACAGCCTTAAACGATTCAATCAAAAATAATCTAAATCGATCAATATTAAAACGGGATATCATACTTTAGCTTCACCTTGTGTGTTTCTTTCTATTGGAAGCCATATTGTTTTGACGTAAATATGTCACTAGAAAGTATGTTGTTTGATATTTTCGAAATTAACTTTTTTTCCATAAGAAAACAGCCTTAAACGATTCAATCAAAAATAATCTAAATCGATCAATATTAAAACGGGATATCATACTTTAGCTTCACCTTGTATGTTTCCTTCTATTGGAAGCCATATTATTTTGACGTAAATATGTCACTAGAAAGTATGTTGTTTGATATTTTCGAAATTAACTTTTTTTCCATAAGAAAACAGCCTTAAACGATTCAATCAAAAATAATCTAAATCGATCAATATTAAAACGGGATATCATACTTTAGGTTCACCTTGTATGTTTCCTTCTATTGGAAGCCATATTATTTTGACGAAAAGATGTCATTAGACAGTATGTTGTTTGATATTTTCGAAATTAACGTTTTTTCCATAAGAAAACAGCCTTAAATGATTCAATCAAAAATAATCTAAGCCGATACACATGTCCATTAAAAAAAAAACAAAAATTCTAGTCGAAATCGAAAGTTTCTACCTGTTTTTGTAAGTTAGTAAATAAAATTTTTATACCTAAAATATTTGAATCTACTTAGTTGATATCGTAAATTATTTTAAATTGAAACTTTCGAGATATATACAGTGTTGTCGTGCTACAAATATAGAATTGTAAATTTGACAACGTGCACGATGATACACGATCGAAATTTTCGGTTATTCGAATGTGCATCGAAATTAATGTTAACAATTGTTAAGCCGGTACTACACGATGCGTCCAATGTTTCCGGCACAGTTCACGAAAACTGAAAACGTGACAAAAAAGAAATAAGAACAGATATAAATTCTTTTATTTATCGATTCCGAAATGATAAAACTATTAAATTGGCTTCCGGTATAAAAATGGTACCCTTCTTGTGCTTTCTAACCCCTTTTAAACACACATCTTATCAAGATTTGCAAATACAAAAGACCTAAATATAAATTTCAATTAGCAAAACACCGCCATCTATATCCGAATTAGAAACAGAACAAATTAATACTATCCCTCGACATTATAAATCATCCTCAGATAATGTCTTTCTCTTTATTTTGGCGGAATAAGTGTTCTTGAACCATAGGCGTGCAACTACATTTTTATAAATAGGGATTCATTCGAAATTAACTTATTATTGTTTATTATCATTTAAATGTCATTTAAATTAACTTTATGCGAACTAAATTCGTGGAATTGAAATTACTAAACTACAGGAAATAAAGGATTGGAAGGGGTGGTTCGATTAATGGGAAAATTTTGTTTCGAAAATATTGTGTTGTTTGGAAATGTTCATCTATACAAATATGTCTCTGAATCGTGTAAAATATCACGGAAAAGTGTCAATTCTTACGATTTATTTTGTTATATTTCATGTAAATGTACACCCAAGTGCTGGAAAAATGATATTACACCTTTAATTAAGAAATGCACCTGGTTATTTGAAGCCAAACATCAGATATTTGACCTGTTGGTTTAAAAGACAATAGTCTGCAATGTCTTTTGGTAAAATCGTTTCATGGTGTTGAAGAAAGTTTGAAAACGAAGAAATTGAAACAGAATTTATATTTGCCCAAAGAAACATCTGTTAAGTTAAGAAACGTAGAATCTACTTAAGTAAATTGGATATTGAGGGACTTGATGTTAAAATTGAGTCTAAAAGCTGTACTGTTTATTTAAAATTTTAAAATGTATTAGAATAAAGAAAACACAAGAATTTCCTTTTTTGAGTGACGTTGAAATTAAGTTACGGTTATGTCTTTCCTTTAAAGGGGTTTAAAAGGGTTTCTCAGTGGCACTAATTAAGTTAATGGCGCCTAAACAAGATTGCGTTCGGTTTTGGATAGGAGTTCAACTGTTATTTCTTTATCTATTTGCGACGTAAATAATATTTTAAAAACTGTTTTCTGAACAATTAAATATTCTACAAACTATTAAAAACTATAATAATTACTACAAACCAATATTTTCGAGGTAATTCGAAGAATCTTGTTAAATCTGACTAGGATCTGGAAAATCTAATAAATTTTCTCTCACGCAAACCGAGTTGGGAATGCTGTTGGAGATGTCGTAATAATTTATGAGACTGAGGACGGTCATAATCAGGAATGGTAAAAAAGATAACAAAATCGGATTTATTTGAACGCCTTGCGAGGTTCAGATTCAGTATGCTCGACACCCTATCGGCACCAGAACTCACCGAGTTACGTCCTTAAGAACAAAATTCATTGCTTTCGGGATGTTTCCTCAATAAGACTATCGATATATAAGGGACGGGTCGCTATAGAAAGTAGTCCTTCCCCGATATTTATCTATTTATCAGCGTTTATCAGAAAGTGCTACATCGCTCTGAAGAGATTCAACAACATCGAAATCGGTCAAGATCGAAGATACAAAGTTAAACTATGTTTTTCGACATAATGCAAATGTGTTGTCACTAAAAAGATTCAAATTAGTCACAACTGCTATTAATACATGATGGTATGAGATATACAGGGTGGGCTATCTCTCGGGGACTATAATAAACTATAATAAATTATCTCAAATCTCTTTTCTGTCTTGAAATAATTTAAAAAATATGTAAACGGTAATAATTCTTCTTATCAGCATTATATATCGGCTAAACAGACATTTTTTAACTAATATTCAATTGTAGAAGCAAACAAGAAGTGCTACATCGCTCTGAAGAGATTCAACAACATCCAAATCGGTCAAGATCGAAGATACAAAGTTAAACTTTGTTTTTCGACATAATGCAAATGTGTTGTCACTAAAAAGATTCAAATTAGTCACAACTGCTATTAATACATGATGGTATGAGATGTACAGGGTGGACTATCTCTCAGGGACTATAATAAATTATCTCAAATCTCTTTTTTGTCTTGAAATATCTTTAAAAATGTGTAAACGGTAATAATTTTGATTTAAACGCACAAACGGAAATTAAAAATTCATTCTACATTAATTCTAAATCTTTTTATTTGCGGTAGATGGCGTTATTTCAATTTAAAGTTAATATAAGAACAAATTATTGAATAAATCTTGTAACAAATCTAACAATTAACAACTAATCACGTATTTAATGAAGCCCTAGGTATTCAAAATGTCGTCCATCATTTTCCTTACACGAAATCAATCGTTGACTGGCTATCATGTCTTGTCGTGGGTCTCTTATTCGACCCCGCAAATATAAATCTAAGTATGGTAGGTCTGGAGATCTGGTGGGCCAAATAAATGTTGTAAAAACATGTCACAACGAATGACTTATTGAAAAAATGGACTAATAATTTGTCCGCCTAGAATCCCGCACCGGATATTTATAAACCAACGACCTTGAAGCCATATTATGACCATATTCTTGAGATATGAGGTTATTGGTTGAAATTGATGTTACAAACGTTAATTTAAATATCGAAATATTTGAGCTTATTTGAATACAGCCACGACGAAGTAATATTTTGGGCGGACCACCTTAAGACATTGGCAGCCATATTTCGAGGCGGCGGTCTGCTTCGTGACGTCATTTATTCCAAGCTATTTAAAAAGATTTTCGCGCTCTTCTCTTTTTATTTCCTTCGGGCGGTAAAATCGGCTTTTCCAACCAACCCCAAGGGTCGTAATCAACGACCCCGCTTCGACATTTTCCACATAGTTTCAAAAATTGTATTTTTTTTTATAGCCCTTTTATTTATAATCTAGTTTCTTCCGAAAATGTATCGTCTTTCTTATTAGATTTTATAATGAGGTTAGAGTCGGATAGTGTTGAAAATGACTTTTGGAAGCGGGATTTTGATAATCAAAAGTGGGACGAACATTTTTTAAATTCGATTCAGGAAGGTTTTTATTTTATCTCAAGGTATTATAGATTTGTAGGTCACTAGAAAATGTAGTTTTTGTATAAAAGTGATGATCTAAATATGTATGTATATTTTGGGACAAAAAAATATGTGTATTTTCTTATCAATATCTAAAAATGAATTATCGTCGACGTGATTGCGGAAAGAATGTTCCCCATCGACAAATAAAAGAATAAAATGATACAAAACCGAAGAAAGTATGACGGAAATGGGCATCAGCGAACATATAAACATATAAAAAGGACATAAAAAGGGAAAACTACTCAAATAATTTTCACTTCAACATTTTCTAGATAGATGTTGACACAAACGAGAAGGGACTTTATTATTTTTGTTAATAAAAAGGTTGCGCAAATAAAAATATCGCAACAAATTATTATCCTTTTACGCTCCTATTTGATCGTCTAAAAAAATCATCTGAATCAGATTCTTCCAAATTGCTAGTAATCAATTTTCCTTCGTAATATGTTGTTCTTTTTAAATCCCATCTTAATTTGATCCAAATTATATCCCAAATCATAAGGATATGTCATTTCGAGTAACGTGATTTGAGACGTCGGCCATATTGTCGTGGTGTATCAGCAACGAATTTATTTTATTTATATATATATATATATATATATAAAGAATTGATTGATTCGAACGGTTATTTTATTGAAATATCAAAAAAAAAAACGAAAATTAAACACCAATACGACTTTAATTTTAATTTAAATAACGGAATAGTTGTCCTCCGAGACAATATGGCGGCTGGTTGTGACGTCATCCCAACATAACCTTACAATCTTATCATAGTAGCGGTTACGGGGAGGAACGGGTGTGATAAGTCTTTTTTAGTGTATTTAATATCAACAAAAACAAAAAAAATAGAGCAATAATGGAAATTGTTTAATCATCAGCTGTTGCTTGTTCGATTTTCACCTAAAGTAAAGTGATTAACTCCACTTGAATCTATAAGTTTGTCCTTGTATCTTCCAGGTGTCACTGGATTATCACTTTGCAGCCTAATTATCTGGAATGTTAAAAACTGATAAGGAATCATCCAAAATAATTTATAATATTCAGAAATGTTCTAAAATCTTACAAAATGAACTGAAAATGATCTGGATGATTAAAAAATGATCTGGAATCTTCCATAATGATCTGAATTGATCTATCATGATTTGGCAGGTTAAAAATGATCAGGAATCTTCGAAAATAATTTTTAATAGTCAAAAATCATCCACCAAAATTATCTGAGTTGCTCTATAATGATTTGGAATGATCAAAAATGATCTGGAATCTTCCAAAATGGTCTGAAATGTTCATAAAGGGTATGAAATGCTTCATAACGATCTGGAAAGTTAAAAACTGATAAAGAGTCATCCAAAATAATTTATAATATTCAGAAATGTTCTAAAATCTTCCAAAATGAACTGAAAATGATCTGGATGGTTGAAAAATGATCAGGAATCTTCCATAATGATCTGAATTGATCTATCATGATTTGGCAGGTTAAAAATGATCAGGAATCTTCGAAAATAATTTTTAATAGTCAAAAATCATCCACCAAAATCATCTGAGTTGCTCTATAATGATTTGGAATGATCAAAAATGATCTGGAATCTTCCAAAATGGTCTGAAATGTTCAACAAGGGTATGAAATGCTTCATAACGATCTGGAATGTTAAAAACTGATAAGGAATCATCCAAAATAATTTATAATATTCAGAAATGTTCTAAAATCTTCCAAAATGAACTGAAAATGATCTGGATGGTTAAAAAATGATCTGGAATCTTCCATAATGATCTGAATTGATCTATCATGATTTGGCAGGTTGAAAATGATCAGGAATCTTCGAAAATAGTTTGTAATAGTCAAAAATCATCCACCAAAATCATCTGAGTTGCTCTATAATGATTTGGAATGATCAAAAATGATCTGGAATCTTCCAAAATGGTCTGAAATGTTCAACAAGGGTATGAAATGCTTCATAACGATCTGGAATGTTAAAAACTGATAAGGAGTCATCCAAAATAATTTATAATATTCAGAAATGTTCTAAAATCTTCCAAAATGAACTGAAAATGATCTGGATGGTTGAAAAATGATCAGGAATCTTCCAAAATAGTTTGTAATAGTCAAAAATCATCCACCGAAATCATCTGAGTTGCTCTATAATGATTTAGAATATTCAAAAATGATCTGGAATCTTTCAAAATGATTTTAAATGTCCAACAACGATATGAAATGCTTCATAATGATCTGGAATGTTAAAAACTGATAAGGAATCATCCAAAATAATTTATAATATTCAGAAATGTTCTAAAATTTTCCAAAATGTACTGAAAATGATCTGGATAGTTCAAAAATGATCTAGAATCTTGCATTTTGATCTGAAATACTTTATAATGATCTGGACTATTTGAAAATGATCTAAAATAGTATGGAAAATTCGAAAATGATCTAGATGGTTAAAAAATGATCTGGAATCTTCTATTATGATCAGAATTGATCTATCATGATTTGGCACGTTAAAAAATGATCAGGAATCTTCCAAAATAGTTTGTAATAGTCAAAAATCATTTTTAGAACATTTAGAATATTCAACAATAATCTGGAATCTTTCAAAATGATCTGAAATGTTCAACAACGATATGAAATGCTTCATAGTGATCTGGATGGTTCGAAAATGATCTGATATCTTTCCTAATGATCTGTAATGCTCTATAATGATTTAGAATGTTCAAAAATGATCTGGAATCTTCCAAAATGGTCTGAAATGTGATATGAAATGATTCAATTAGATTTATGTCCTAATCAATTCAAGCAAAAACAAGACTTTTCTAGAAGCAGTTTCTACTTACTCATAACTTCGTTTTTAATTAAACACTGAGAATGAATTTTCTCTATTCGAGTCAGTAGATTGAGTCATATTATCGAAAACCTTCACAGTTTCTAATATGTATAACCCACTCTACAATTAGAGATAGATCTCGATACCAAAGTTTAAATAGTAGATATCGTTTCTGCAATATTCAAATCCGATAACATTTAAGTCTACGATAAAGTCAGGAAATGAGACAAATTGTAGCTGGAGCTCAAAAAATAGAGACGTTAACAATAATCAAACTAAATATTTAAAAATAATTGTATGCTTTATATATTACAGTTGCAAACTTGGTTTTACTCCAACTTATTTAACCGATTTATTAAAAGGAAAAATAATTTATCTATGGTTTCATAGAATCTATAATAAACAGCGTAACCTTCTAAACAAAACAAAAAAATGAAAGTGTGTTTTCGACTTTTGTAACTAAATATAAGCTGTGAAAACCACGATCGCGCTATATAAAATATGATTTTCATCCATACGGATACAGTCCATATAATAATTTCGAGAATCAAATAAAAATAATCATATATCAAGGATATTAGCATAAAACTTCGTTCTATGCAAATCCGCGAACGATGCGGAAGGAGACGCCATCTTGCGATGACTTATGGCAACTACGGTTGCCGCCGACGGAAAAACTTTTGCGGGGAATATTCCTTCGATATGAAATATGTAAGATTTTTTTGTTCGTTCAACAGACAGCAGTCTAGTAAATAAATAAAAATGAAACGAGGAGGAAACAAGAATAAGAAAAAAAAAACAATTACCAATTCAATATTTATCAGTTGGCAATACTGCTTTATTTGACGGTTGACGCTTTAGTTTGACATAATCTATATAATCGGTTTTCGGAGCGTCATCGAACAGAACGTACTGAAGAAAATGTAGTACAAGAAAACATTGAAGAAGATCCAAATTAATCGATCAATTGGAGTTTTGTCCTTCAATTTTATGGAAAATTTTCCATTCCAAGAATCAGCTGGTGCATGAATTGAAGCCAAACGACTATGGAATACGTCTCCAATAAGATCATACGTTAATATTGAATTTCCATTCAAAATATTGTTCTCTAATATTCTCCATATTCGATTGAATGAGGTACACTTGAATTAATTAGTTTCTAAGAACAATTGCCACATTTAAGCAAATGGGAATCCACGCTGGACTCACAGAGAATGACTGTTTGGTCTCAGAAGTACCTGGCCCAATAAATAAAACTATTCATTACTCTTTTTATAACAAGAATCGTCAAGCTCATTGGAAGATCTTTGATCACCAAACCATTTTTTCAAGTCTGGGAACAGAAGGGGCTAAATCTGGTGAATATTAGTTTCCTCTTAGCCAAATGCAGTGGATTTAATTTTATTTCTTCGCTCAAAGTTGTAATAAGTTCACAAAATCCTCGCCGTTAATAGTTTCTCCTTTTTTAGGAGAATTATCCCAAGCGCAATCCAAAAAAACCGACACCATGAACATGCCTGCAGATGAAACGGTTTTTGCTTTCTTTGGAGCCGGTTCTCCCTCCTTGCGAATCGATGGACTCACGTTCCATCCATGGCTATGAAACGGAGCTAAAAAGCAACTAACGCTATCTCTAGGTCAGGCCAGGTACTTCTGGGACCATCGTAGATCGGGCCAGCCAAATTCGTTAATGAATCAAGAGTAATTCAATAGCTAATTGATGAATTGATTTGGTACATTTCGCTTTAGTAGACGACTTTTAGCTCCGTCAAGTCGAAAAATTGCCAAAATTAGGTGCTAATTAGGTGCCAACTTCAAAAATTATAAATACTACTATAAAAAAGGCAAAATATATTTAAAGAAATAGTATTCCTTCAGTTTTAATATGGTTTACTTTATTTATCTGTGAGTTATGATAGATCTGTCATGGTTGTCACAAATGTCAATGTCACAAATGTCACTGTCACAAAAGTCACTGTCACAAAAGTCACTGTCACAAATGTCAATTATGATTGATTGGAATAAGATAATAGATGTTAATTAATTTAGGACAAGAAATATTGATTATTTAAGAAAGAGTTCAAGAAATAAATATCAAATGTCGTTTTTTTTTTGTTTTTTAGGTGAGATTTAGTTATGTAACATAAAACAGTTTAGTAATATCATATATGCAGTGTATTTGTCATAAAAATAATGTTTTTTAGAGCGACACATGTGTTTATTTCAATTTGAAAATCATCTTATAAATATAATTTCGATATTTGGCTTTTGTATAATTTTTAGAATGTGTTTATCATGAATTATAAACGACAATTTTTGAAAATATGTGAACAAATAGTATTTCTTTAGTTTTAATATGGTTTACTTTATTTATCTGTGGGTTATGATGTCTATGATAGATCTGTCATGGATGTCACAAATGTCACTGTCAGAAATGTCACTGTCACAAATGTCAATTATGATTGATTGGAATAAGATAATAGAGGTTAATTAATTTAGGACAAGAAATATTGATTATTTAAGAAAGAGTTCAAGAAATAAATATCAAATGTCGTTTTTTTTTTGTTTTTTAGGTGAGATTTAGTTATGTAACATAAAACAGTTTAGTAATATCATATATGCAGTGTATTTGTCATAAAAATAATGTTTTTTAGAGCGACACATGTGTTTATTTCAATTTGAAAATCATCTTATAAATATAATTTCGATATTTGGCTTTTGTATAATTTTTAGAATGTGTTTATCATGAATTATAAACGACAATTTTTGAAAATATGTGAACAAATAGTATTTCTTTAGTTTTAATATGGTTTACTTTATTTATCTGTGGGTTATGATGTCTATGATAGATCTGTCATGGATGTCACAAATGTCACTGTCAGAAATGTCACTGTCACAAATGTCAATTATGATTGATTGGAATAAGATAATAGAGGTTAATTAATTTAGGTCAAGAAAATATTGATTATTTGACAAAGAGTTCAAGAAATAAATATCAAATGTCGTTTTTTTTTTTGTTTTTTAGGTGAGATTTAGTTATGTAACATAAAACAGTTTAGTAATATCATATATGCAGTGTATTTGTCATAAAAATAATGTTTTTTAGAGCGACACATGTGTTTATTTCAATTTGAAAATCATCTTCTAAATATAATTTCGATATTTGGCTTTTGTATAATTTTTAGAATGTGTTTTGCATGAATTATGAACGACAATTTTTGAAAATATGCGAACAAATAGTATTTCTTTAGTTTTAATATGGTTTACTTTATTTATCTGTGGGTTATGATGATGTCTATGATAGATCTGTCATGGAATGTCACAAATGTCACTGTCACAAATGTCAATTATGATTGATCAGAATAAGATAATAGATGTTAATTAATTTAGGACAAGAAATATTGATTATTTAAGAAAGAGTTCAAGAAATAAATATCAAATGTCGTTTTTTTTTTTGTTTTTTAGGTGAGATTTAGTTATGTAACATAAAACAGTTTAGTAATATCATATATGCAGTGTATTTGTCATAAAAATAATGTTTTTTAGAGCGACACATGTGTTTATTTCAATTTGAAAATCATCTTATAAATATAATTTCGATATTTGGCTTTTGTATAATTTTTAGAATGTGTTTATCATGAATTATAAACGACAATTTTTGAAAATATGTGAACAAATAGTATTTCTTCAGTTTTAATATGGTTTACTTTATTTATCTGTGGGTTATGATGTCTATGATAGATCTGTCATGGAATGTCACAAATGTCACTGTCACAAATGTCAATTATGATTGATCAGAATAAGATAATAGATGTTAATTAATTTAGGACAAGAAATATTGATTATTTAAGAAAGAGTTCAAGAAATAAATATCAAATGTCGTTTTTTTTTTGTTTTTTAGGTGAGATTTAGTTATGTAACATAAAACAGTTTAGTAATATCATATATGCAGTGTATTTGTCATAAAAATAATGTTTTTTAGAGCGACACATGTGTTTATTTCAATTTGAAAATCATCTTATAAATATAATTTCGATATTTGGCTTTTGTATAATTTTTAGAATGTGTTTATCATGAATTATAAACGACAATTTTTGAAAATATGTGAACAAATAGTATTTCTTTAGTTTTAATATGGTTTACTTTATTTATCTGTGGGTTATGATGATGTCTATGATAGATCTGTCATGGAATGTCACAAATGTCACTGTCACAAATGTCAATTATGATTGATCAGAATAAGATAATAGGATTAATTAATTTAGGTCAAGAAATATTGTTTAGTTTGTTTTTTAGGTGAGATTTAGTTTATTAATATCACTTATATAGTGTATTTATCATAAAAATAATGTTTTTTAGAGCAACACATATGTTTATTTCAATTAATTTGAAAATCTTCTAATAAAACGACATTTTTCGTTTACTTCAGTGAAAAAAGAATAAAAGGACGGTAAAACTTCGTTTTGAATTCACACTATTGACTGGAAGTGATGCAAAAACAAATATTTATTACATAACCTCAATAGCAACAGTTGATAACAGTGTGTACGCAATACCAGACACAGTACAATCCACATCATAAAGAAATCTTAACAATTTGGTGATCAATTTTTAGAAAAAATAAATTTGGAACCGACCTCAACAACATAAATTTTTAAAATGCTGAATATTTAAGTGCTTTAACGGAAAAAAAAAGAAACAAAACATTGCAAAACATTCAACTTTATGGGTGATAAAAGCCATAGAGCTGCAATACGTCCAGGGGATTATTTTTTATCTTCGAAAACTGTTAGAGAATGAGGTGCTTACTCAATAATCAGGAGACGGTGGAGAAATATCGTTTCTACAGCGGTTGGAGATCTGAAAACCATCATACCTGATGTAAGTAAGTCCTAGAAGGATAAAACAATTATACTAGAACTTAGGACAGCAGTTCTAGTAGATTTAACGCCTCCAAACACCTAATGTTCCTGCTTAGTTGATATCTGATTAAGTATCGATTTCAATTTTAGAGTTATCTCACGGAAATTAACTCGGTTATTGATAATTCGGGAACCTTCTTGGCATTTTCTAAACGCAATTTCCCGATTTTGCGTTTCCGGCGATGGATACTTTATTTAAAAAATGAAATACGGTAAATCGAATCCTCATTTTATAGGAATCGAACGCGTACCAAACTCATCTACGTGACATCGGCAAAATAAACAATTCGGCAGAGATATTTATTAGCGCTTAACAGATTTGAGGGATAATACAGGTCCCGAATGTTCCATATTCATAAGTTTGTTAGCAAATACATGGAAACCCATACAATAGCAATTTATGTTTGGAAATTTCAATTAATTTTCGATCCCGATCATAGTTCCCTGATGCAGCATACGCGCAATCAACTAAAACAGTTTTATTTAATTCGGTTTAACGATTTCGTTACTAAAATATCGACAATAACGAAACAATTGCACGTAATAATAATGATATATGAATAAATTTTTTCGATCTTCTTCTAAATATAACCTGACATTAATAAACTATAAATTATGAACAATACAGCCTCAGTCCGATCTTGTTCAGCATCATAATTGACTACAAACGGGGTAAAACAAGCCGGAAGAGGATACCAGATGGGAAACAAAGAAATAAAGATGCGACAACCAAAAAAGAAAACCAAATCTTTTAAAGTATCCAGAATATTCAAATATCCAACCACACCACAAGAAAAATGATGAAATAAGGGAGATATGTGACATCCAGGATGTCCTGACCACCAGGACGACCACCTACAAGATGATACGAAAGCTGGTCTTCATCATCCAGGATTAAATCCCAGCTTACGATGTTTCCTGTAACCTCGAGAGTTCGTTTATCGTCCAGATGTCCGACAACCACTCACTTTCACCATTATGTCATATCAAAATTAATTCCAAGCCGATGACCACCGATATAAACACTCCCCCCTAAGATTCCTCTGCAGAGGAGAATATTTCCTGTATCAGGACCTCATATCACACTAAAAACAATGAAATGATTTTTGTTTGTTGGAAAATAAGAGGCTTAAGTGATGTTGATTCAAGCATTAATGCACACGGCGTAGCTACCTCCATCTATCATAAGTAATTCAAAGTTTCTTGAAAACATACAAAGATTAAAAACTCTAATTTACAAATTAAAAACGTTACAAATCATACTGTGTGGTAAGACTGAACGGAAATAATTTATTATTAACATATTTTAATACTGAAATGTATGTTAAAGTATTGATGAGTATTTAATCTATTTTTTTTATATTGAGATGTTAGTCCTATGTAAATGTAAATTTTAATTTGTTCTGAAGCTGAACTAGCTGCTATTTCTGAATTGAACTGCTTCATCTTTGTCAACTGTGAAATATTTCACACCAAAATGTCACTTTTTTGGGTTTTTGGAGTGTCCAGTAACGTAGATGACTTTCTGTAAGCAAAATAAATTGTTATGGAAAGGAATTTTGGTTCTTCATACAAAATTCGTCCAGTTGATTCGTAACTGAGTAATATGAAGTTTAGAACTGCGCATTTCCATACCAGAATTTTTCATATGTATTAATTCTGTCTGTCAGTAATTTTTTTAAAGACGAAACTAAGCGTTTATTAGGAAATATTTGTATTTACAATAAGCGCGTCGGGCATCCGTATAACTCACCAAATCCGTACCCTCGACACTTGTTCATCGCTTTTTTCCGGCAAGACCAAACTTAATTTTCCGGGTGTTGAGCTGAGTCCGGCGTTAGACAAGGAACAACAATATCAGATTAGCGCCGCGGCGATATGATGCCCTTATACAGTTTACAGGAGCGGATTTAATAAGATTCAAAATACAACGAACTCTCTGAAGTTCAAAAGTGTCTTTTTGACGTACCATATTGAGGACTAGAAAATGAATCCTTCCACAAACAGCATCCTGTATGGGTACAAGTCATGAAGCTATCAAAGTAAAAATTACTACTACTCAAAATATGGGTAGCACTCATTTAAAAATTATATAAAGTTGAAGTATTAGTTCTACTGAATCTTTAAATGAAATTCAATGATTTAAACAGGAAGAAGAAACGTTTAACTTATGATAATCGATTTAAAAGAAAGAGTTTTCAGTAGATATAACTTTGTTTCTTCGAATAAACAACATAACTTGAAGAAATATGGAGAAATAAAAATTTAACCGTTTTCTAGTGGCTCGAGCCGGCTCTGTTGAAAAAACGATGTTGAAATCTGTCACTAGTACCCTCTTAAAGCTTCCAATGTCCCTTTTCGACCGACGGGAACTCCACACTTGTCTCAGATTATTTCCTGTTTTTTTATTTATGAACTGATTGCATCTTTTTATTTATTTTTTTTTTTAAATAACATAGATGGGCGTTGTTATCTTTGATAGATCTTCAATAACGTGGTCAATACAATTACTAGACGTAATAACTTTTCGAAATAGTATACGATCATAATAAAATAGATTTTTTTTTAATTTTCTATTCATAAAACGGTTGTTGTAACATAATTACGCAATTTACACTAAAAATTCTTCACTAAACTATTCACTAACATACTAATTTATTTAAATACATTGTTTATTTCGATTTTCACCATCGCTATGCGATTAAATTGATTCCTAACTCCGTTGTATTGTTATAAATTTGGTTTATATAATATCATAACTTTCTGGAATCTTCGAAATTATAGAAATCTCTAATTTTCCGCAAACAAACGAAAGAAACTTCTTTATAAAAACGGCAATAACATAAAGTAAACAGGTCACAGAAAAATACAAAAAGAAACGCCGAAAAAAATTGATTTTCTTGTTATTTATGTTATCGTCGATATAACTGCGATTGATTTCCACCCTCCTGGTTTTGATTAACCCGTGAAAACTTGAAATTATTCAATTTTTTGAATAATTTTCATTTGATCGCACAAATTTAAGAAATTTATTCAGTTTCTTTAATGCGAGAATCCTAGGTTTTTCTAGGTGCGCTAGTAGCTTCATATACGAGATTTACCTCCCCATTTTCACCACCCTCTCTATCTAGACTCATCCCACTAACTGATTATAATAAAACTAGTTATAGTTTCGTCCTTGTGGCCACGAATAGGCTACGAATTTGTTAAGCATTCGCCAATTTCACATGATTTTCAAAATTCAAAGGAAACTTTTCAACTTTTTCGGTGTTTATGATTGTAGTTTAGTCCTGTGAGACGTATTTCATACAAACCCTACGCCTTTGGGTGAATAATTTAATTTTGGACTAATTAAAAAATCCTCTCAAGATTATCCAACCCCATCTTATCATAGGAATACTCACACGGGAACCTCCAAACTGTAATAAATCCAACTTTCCGTCAACGTACCGTCCCGTGCTAGTATTAGATATAAATTGAAATTAGAAGGATCATATTGGGCCGCAATTAATCAGTCGAGCAGGCTACTTGATCCTCTTTGTGGTTGAGAAGATTATTTCGGTGATTATTGAGTTGAGGTTATGCAGTAGGGGCGTTGAACCACCTTTAAAGTTCACATAAAGGATTGAGATTTTTATCGTTTTAATTAAATTTATTATAAATAGATAAATGACATAATTCAACGTCCCTAACTAGCCACAGTTAACCAAACTCGAAAAAAACGTTTCGAGTTCGTGAATTTTCAACTTGTACTTTATTTTTTTTATAATAAGTTGTAATATTATAGTTGAGGATCAAGTTATAAAACTGCTACATTTAATTAGATACCCAAAAACCCCCAACATTGTATCTAAATTCCTATTTTTCTACCACAATATCACCGTATCTCCATATTACCGATTCCTTTCACTGACTCCCGACACTTATGAATATAACATATCTATTTGGCACCCTCAAAGTGTTACATATCAATAATAATTTTCACTGTTAGTATTCTCGAACGACTTCAATAGGTTTCACCCGGTAATTTGTGGAGGATTTCGATTCATTGACGTAGCAAAATGAAAAAAAATATATTGAATTTTAAAAACTAAATATTGACAACGTTTTGAATGTATCAATTGACTAAATTATATCAAAATCAAGACGAATTTTCACACTCAGAACTCGTCGTATCTTGAAATCAACTTTGGAAACAGCTCCAGCTTGTGGCAGTCATCTCCAGAAGTCCATTATGACTGTTAGTTGGTTTCTAATTGTAGAAATTTCAATGTCTGGTATTTCGACAACCACCTGGTGTACAATATTTTTAGAAGGTGTTTAATGACAACCACGTGGAACGCGATACTCGTGGGAATCACCAACACGGACATTCTACTTAGAAAAACTGTTTGCACCAGTAGCCAACCATCTGCGTAACTTTCTGGATTTGTTTTGTAAATAAAAACTGAGATTTGAGTGGTGTTGAGTGTTCGATTTCAATACAGATATTTATAAACGTTTCCTAATATTGTTTAATCGATTTTTCCTTTAGGAATTTAATTATTTACAAGAAAATTTCAATAATTAAACTTCTACCACAAACCGAAGTATGTAAATAACTAATTCTGATCTTTCAAGCTGTAAATAAGGGGTTTTCCAATAAGAGGTGTTATTTTGATATTCAAAGAAAATGATCGGTGTTTATTTCATTACAACATCAGCCAAATGACCACCACGGCTGCGCTTACAGGACCATATTCTTTTCATGAAATTTTCCGTAACCAAATTGCAAAGCGGCTGCCCTATGTCCTCGATAGCGTCACGAATTTCATTTTTGAGGTCTTGAATCGATGCTGGACTGTTGGCGTAGACCTTATCTTTCTTTGTTGGCCCCAAAGGAAAAAGTCGCAAGGTGTTAAATCACAAGATCTCGGTGGCCAATTGTGATGACCTCTTCGAGAGATAACACGGTCCGATTTCGTTGCTTGTGTGGCACGTAGCGCCGTCTTGTCGAAAGTAAACGTTGTCCAAATCAATACCATCCAATTCCGGCCATAAAAAATCATTAATCATCTCTCGATAGCGCAATCCATTCACCGTAACTGTTGCTCCAGCCTCATTTTCGAAAAAGTAAGGTCCAATGACACCCCCAGACCATAAACCGCACCAAACAGTTACGCGTTGAGGATGGAGAGGATTTTCAACAATAACTTTCGGGTTTTCCGAGCCCCAGATTCGACAATTTTGTTTATTGACGTAACCACCAAGGTGGAAATGGGCCTCATCAGTTAAGATGATTTTCATGCATTTCAAGGACCCAATCAGCAAAGACACGACGTTGTCGATGATCGACCGGCTTGAGTTCTTGTATTAACTGAACTTTATAGGCCTTAAGACCCAAGTCTTTATGCAAAATACGGTGTAATGGCGTTTGTGGAATGGCTAATTCCAAAGGACGACGAGAAACGGACAAACCTGGGTTTTCTTCAACACTTTGGGCTACAGCAGCAATATTCTCGGTTGTTCTTGAGCGACGTGCACAGGTTTTATTCTTCACATCACTAACTTGTCCCAATAGCTCAAATTTTCCCACCAATTTCTGTATTGCGGTGCTTCACGTCGACCCAAAAATGTTTTAGTTTTACGAACCGTCTCTGCCAAACTTTCACCATTTTTATAGTGAATTTTAATAATTTAAATGCGTCGTTGAAGCGTGTATCGTTCCATTTTCATTAATGGCGTAGTTTCTACTTGTCAAATGTCAAAAAATGACAGCTTCAAAAGTGACATTTACCGAAATAGCGGGCTGTTCAAAATAACACCTCTTATTGGAAAACCCTTTATGAAATGCTGCATCTGGATTTACTTACAGAAGGTATGAGCAAATTAAAAGAACTTTACAAAGAACATTAGAGTCAATAGTAGATGTATAAACATTCTGGTCTTCAAGGTTTGATGATTACCAGGATTATTGACGTAAGATCAATGCAAAAACCAGTTGAGTTTGATTAGATCCTTGGATTTGGATAAGACTATTTGTTGGTTTTGATTGTGGATGTTTTTAAAATAACTGTGTTGATATAACTAGTCGTTTCCCTTTGTGACGTTCATGTTTTCAAAACGTCGAAATAAGAAAAATCGAGCGGAAAGGCTAGAGACGGAAAACGGGAAGGTCCTTTTGAAAAGCCGCAGAAAATATGATTCGTTTCGTAGTCTAAAATCATAATTCACAATCGGAATACGCTCGCTGACTCTTTTGACCAATAATATATTCCACTATTTCGATGTTGCTATTTCAGGAAAGGAAATGGCGATATTTTTCGATCTTTTCTTTTTATTTTAAAGCTAAATATTTAAATCGAATCAACTACAAGTAGAAATAAATTAATAGTTTTATGGTGACGTTAAATATTTATGTCTTGTTTTTCCGTGGAAAATTGCGAAGAAAACATTTTTATTATACTGTTGTAACAGCCAATAGAATGGGAAATAAAACAATAAGTGAAGTACTGGAATCGCTTTTTGAAAATTGAAAATTATTTCTCCAGTGACAAGATGATCTAGAGTCGAATCATTAAATTATTTTTATTGAGTTTCTAGTCCAGTTTCTTTACCAAATTTCCGTATAAATCTTTTCGAATTGTTATACCGAACAAAAATAGTTTTTTTTCCTACCACATTTTGGTAAAATCAATTTGAATAAAAGCATTTTAGAAATTTAGGATTTTTACATACAAAAAAGCATACATTTATATTTTTCCTGCGTAAATCAGGCTCTCACCTAATGTCACTGTCATTATCAGTTGACAGATGACAGTTTGGGTTAGTCAATTTTTGGAAAATACAAATAGAAATATAGAAAGTTTTGATTAAATAAATATCAAATTACGACCTATGTGTATAAATCCCGAATATTTTGACTGCCTCTTGACAGGCCTACAACTTTATATATATATATATTTCTAAAGAACTTATAGCCTCGGGCCAGTTTTGCCAATATGACATCTCGTAATATAAGTAAGTGACTATCTATAATAGCTAATAGTATTTCCATTGCCACCTTTGATGCGGATGTGTCTAGGGAATATATGGGATGAAAGTTGATTTTATGCTTTTCAACTTTCTCGGATACAGAAAGAATTACGAGATAAGTTGTAAGAAAAAAAATAACAAAAAGATAAAGATTTAGTAGAACGTATCGACTATTATTATTAATTTTTCTTTTATTTGAAAGATTTCTAATACAATTTCGAAATTATATACTTCTAATATATCAATAACTTTATTTATATTTCCAAAATATAACCAATTCCTATCCTTTATTATTTCATAAATTTGTAAAATGTATCCAATAGTACAAGCTTTCTTTTTCTTTAAATTTAAGTCATACCTTCATAGAAACCAACCTAACCTAGCCCTGTATTATATTTTTATAATTAATAATTCTCTTGACATCTATGATATTTTGTATGAACTAATGTATAAGTAAAAATTGTAATTACAAGTTATCTTTATATTTTAGCTATTTATGAGTAAAGGACACTGCAGTAAAAAAATTATAAAAATCTTGAAGAAATCTTTGGGAATTAACTTCTACTACTACAATAAAGATGTCGCTGTGTCAACTTTTCAGTTCTCGATTATGAAATTTAATCTCTATATTTGAAAATATGTTGGAAATTCTTTTTGATTAGTGAATATCCGATAATATTTCAAATATTCCGTAATAAATATAGCAAACATTTAAATTATATCGATCTGAGGAAAAACTTGTTTTTTTCTATAGATAAATAGTAAACATTTAAATCTGTGACTCAAATGTATCTTGGTGGAGATAAAATGGAAACTGTATATTCAATGGTAATGGAAAGATAATTTTTAAATTATATAGGAATCTGTAAATTGGATAAAGTCTATAATTTGTTTTCCGATTCATAGAGTACAGATGTCAACGAGATTATAAAGTAACTGAAACAACTAACCTAACCTAACCTAATTAAAAATATATATATTATTATTGGACATATAATATACGTTCAATAGGAGGAAAGAAAAGCAACATATAAATTATGTAGGGATCTGTAAATTCCATGATGCTCGAAAATCTTTTTTTATGGTTCTTGAATACAGATGTCACTAGAAAATAATCTGATCGACGAAATATTAGTAGATTTAAAATGGAGATCACTCATTCAATAGAACATTAAAAAGCCTCCCTACGAATCATATAAGAATCCATAAATTGGAAAACTAGTCATTTCTTTATATCAATAGAGCATCAATAGGAAATATTTCTAGTTTATGTAATATATTATTGGACATAAAATGGAGATTGTATTTTCAATAGGTGGTAAGAAAGGCAACATATAAATTATGTAGGAATCTGCATATTCACGATGCTTGTAAACCTATTTTATATTACTTAAAAACAGATGTCGCTAGAAAATATTCTGTTCTAAAGCCGGTAACAAAGGTAACATGTAAATTATGTAGGAATCTGTAAATTGCATGATGCTTATGAACCTTTTTATGTTACTTGAAAACAGATGTCGCTGAAAATATTCTGTTTCAAAGCTGGTAATAAAGGTAACATAACATAAATTATGTAGGAATCTGTACATTCCATGATGCTAGAAAATATTTTGTTTGGAATACATATATATTAGTGATTATAAAATGGAGATTGAATGTTAAATACGAAAGACAACGTTGATATTTTTTTGGTAATAGGTCATGGATGTTGCTAGTTCTTCTTCTAATGTGTCTTCCTTTTGTATTTGGAACATATTGACGGCTAATTTATTTGTCAATGAATTTTTGGGTATAGGGAAAACAAAACTAGACATTTTAATAAAAAATTGTCAATATATTGACTTTATATACATCATCATTATATATAATTTCTAGATTACACATTATATATGTCAACGTTTAGAACTGCATCTAGTTTACAATGAATATTATCCGTTTTATTTTGTACAAACCATTTCTAAAATATCTAAAAAACTACTTTTGATTTTCTTTTGTATAAAAATTCTACTTTTCCTTGTTACAATTTCATTAAATTATCAGGTATCTCGATTACTAGTGTGTCACTAGGCTAATTAGCATACGATTTCTAACTGGCAGTCACACAGAAAAATTGATGAGGATTGAAAAGAAATCGTGCAAAAGGAAAAGTACCAAACTCGTTATTGAAATGAAAAAAAGCGACGAAAAACACTAATATAATTGAAAGTAACAATCAAATATGTGATTTGTCTATTTTGTCCATTAAAATGTGTAAATATATACGAGGTATGGTGAAAAATACATTGAATTAATTTTTATAACAGCAGTTTGTTAGTTATTGCATCTCTTAGTATTAGTACACGAGTGACGAAGCATTGGTGTCAAAAAAATGTTTTCAACGAGTATAACACTATATTGTTCCTACGACCCCGTTTATATCATATTATTATTAACAATATTATTAACAGTTCAGTTCACTTGCTGCAAATTGCTCATAGTTGGATCAGAAATTTTTGATTTACCTCGGATTTTCCTATAAGCTATGATCGATTGGCTTGATGCACAAAATGGGTAAACTGGAGCTTTCAATAGAGAAATTTCACTACAGTTAACAAGATAAGAGGTTGTGGAATTACATGTTTTGTTTTATATTCGGACACGACTACGTTGAGTCATTTTGAAGACAATCAAATAAATTTGTGGTATTCGTTTCCATAGATTTTTCACCTAGGTTAGGTTAGGTTAGGTTACTAGATGGTCTAGACTCTAGAGGTAGTTCAATATGAGGTACAAGTCACCTGGGATCATATATCTAAGAACACATTATCAATTTTTCTGTTTTTTGTTTCTCTACAGTTAGATATTTCTCCAATTTCAATCGATTAATTGATACTGGGCGTTCTATTTTCAATGTCACTTTATGTTTTCTGTATATTTTTGCCACTCTTTGGTTTTTAAAGAAAGAAAAATAGTAAAAAAGTCATTCTAAATCGTCATTCGTTTACAAAACATTTCGTACACAAAACAACACGCCAATGTTGGAAAGTTTGTTTCTAACGAGTTATGTACTCTATTTTTTCTATAAAAACTACAAAATTCTTATAAATATTGAATTTGTTTTGGCATAGAATGAGCTTGAAACTTCTTTTCGTTATATGTACTGTGCAATACATATGCGGGGAAGCCATTATTTACCACTGTATAATCCTCCTCAAATTTTTCCATTTTTTTATTGGAATTAAAGATGCAGTTGATAAAATAAGCTCCAAAAAAAAATTTAAGAAGCTAAAAATAATGAAAAGCTGTAAAATATGCAAAAATAATTCAATTATAAAACACTCTGTATCGATAGGTATTTCAGAAATATTTTGCAATTATTTTTTTTTCATATTCAGTTCTCGTAATGTCTACTACTTTTTTATTTAATGGTGTAGTGCACTTTTTATAACAAGTGAATAAATATTGTCAACAGAATACAAGTTTTCGTTCTAAAAAAATCTCCATTTTTTCTTTAAGGGGTGGAAAAAATGAAGCATAATATCTACAGGGCGAACCAACTTATTAACGTTCTACAAATTCTTAGTACGAAGCATCCAGTGCTACATAAATTCGGTTAATAATATTTTTTAATATCAAAATACCTCGGTCAACTTAAATTATGGAATAATCTGGCACACCCTGTAACAAATTGCACAATAACTCTGGAACTTGGTCCAATTCGAATTTTTTTTGTCAAACTATATATTTGTTACTTCACAATCTAACAACATACAATATAAAATTCATTTTTACATAAATATAAATTCGAGAAATTATTTTTTTTAAATTAAATTAAAGCATAATTCGAAGATAGCGAAAAAATTCCAAAATAATTTTATATTTTTACATACAACTGCCACCTGTATGTTACTTTATTGCCTGAAACAGTTTTATTTCATTAAAAACATTTATTTAATACATTTTGTCGCTTTTTTTGAAGTAAATTTCACTATTTTTGGGTATTCCTACTGACCGCGCCAATTATAACTAATAAATTACTTTCCTTTCATCCCCATTTGTAATATAAGTCATTGTTTTGGAATTATTTTGGAATTTTATTTACTTACATTACATATAAATTCGCTAGCATCGTTAATAATTTTTTAAAATATTTTACAACAGGTATTAGAAGTCTTGCAATTCCACAAGACACACACCTGCCAGAAATGAAGATTTCACAAACAAAAATGGCAGTTTGTTCAATTATACATGTTTATAAATAATTTGAGAAAGTAAATCCTTACATAAATATCGTATACATGTGATAATTTAAAGAAAGTGCAGGGGATAGTTGCTCCGGGGATTCACAAATCCGTAAGCAGCTCTAGAAGCAATCCAAATGTTGCTGCACATAGGAATTATATCGAAACACCCTTTTGGTTTCGTACATAGACGATATATGGAAACGATCTGCTTTGAAGACGACACACTAAATTGAGTTGAAACTGCTTAAAAATAAACAATACAAGGATAGTTAACTCAGGTTCTCGAGTGATCTAGAACCAGTTTAAAACAACCTAATCTAACCTACTACTCCGTATTCACAGTTACAAATCTGGTCCTTCGAGCCGTATATGAACCTAAGGCTCGAAGAACCAGAAATTAAAACGCGTAGGCTTGGAAATGGTGGTTGAGTTTTACGGATTTTCAATGATTTAGACATATGCAGAACTATTTGATCTACATATAGTTTGAAATATGTTATAATAAATTGATTTCAAAAGAAAACTTTCTAGAAAGATATTGGTGAAAGAATATGGTCTAGGAATCAATAAATTGCGATGATTCTAGTAAAAAATCGATCAAATATATACAGGTATAAGTCAAAAGAAAAGTATTTGTTGTTGAAGTTGAAGTAGTTGTCAATTTGACGTTTCTGTTTTAAAAAAATGTGTACGACTAATAAAATTTAGACAAATACTTCCTAAAATTAACCCGTTACGTGAATTTCACTAGAAATAAGCGCCTTTTCGATCATCTATAATCATTTATACTAGAGCTGTAATTTTTTTGTAAAATGCGCTCAAACTTCGGGGTCGCATCTTAACTGAATTTTCAATTTTCCGAATTTTGCAAATAACTCGAAATCTGTGCAAAATTTCGAAAAACGTGAGGGGATAAAAAATGTAGTTTAAGACATTTTCTACAAAAAAGGTCACCTGTGATTTTTCCCTTAGAGCTGTCATTTTTTTGTAAAATGCGGTCAAACTTCGGGGTCGCATCTTATTAAATTTCCAATATTCCTAATTTTGGAAATAACTCTAAATCTATGCAAAATTTCGAAAAACGGAAAGAGATAAAAAATGTAGTTTAAGATATATTCTACAAAAAAGGTCTCTTGTGATTTTTCCCTAACAGCTGTCGTGTTTTTGTAAAATGTGCTCAAACTTTGGGTTCGCGTCTTACTAAATTTTCAATATTCGAAATTTTGCAAATAACTCGAAATTTGTACAAAATTTCTAAAAACGTGAAGGGATAAAAATGTAGTTTAAGATATTTTATATAAAAAAGGTCTCTCGTGATTTTTCCCTAAGAGTTGTCATTTTTTTTGTAAAATGCGCTCAAACTTCGGGGTCGCATCTTACTAAATCCGAATTTTGCAAATAACTCGAAATCTGTGCAAAATTTCGAAAAACGTGAAGAAATAAAAAATATAGCTTATAATATTTTCTACAAAAAAGGTTCCTTGTGATTTTCATCTAAGAGCTGTCATTTTTTTGTAAAATCTGCTCAAACTTTGGGGTCGCATCTTAACTGAATTTTCAATTTTCCGAATTTTGCAAATAACTCGAAATCTGTGCAAAATTTCGAAAAACTTGAGGGAATAAAAATGTAGTTTAAGATATTTTATACAAAAAAGGACTCTTGTGATTTTTCCCTAAGAGCTGTCATTTTTTTGTAAAATCCGCTCAAACTTTGGGGTCGCATCTTAACTGAATTTTCAATTTTCCGAATTTTGCAAATAACTCGAAATCTGTGCAAAATTTCGAAAAACTTGAAGGGATAAAAATGTAGTTTAAGATATTTTATACAAAAAAGGTCTCCTGTGATTTTTCCCTAAGAGCTGTCATTTTTTTGTAAAATCCGCTCAAACTTTGGGGTCGCATCTTAACTGAATTTTCAATTTTCCGAATTTTGCAAATAACTCGAAATCTGTGTAAAATTTTGGAGAAAGTGGACGAACAAAAATTGTAGTTTAAGACATTTTCTACAAAAAAGGTCTCCTGTGATTTTTCCCTAAGAGCTGTCATTTTTTTGTAAAATGCGCTCATACTTTGGGTTCGCATCTTACTAAATTTTCAATATTCCGAATTTTGCAAATAACTCGAAATTTGTGCAAAATTTCGAAAAACGTGGAGGGATAAAAAATGTAGTTTAAGACATTTTCTACAAAAAAGGTCTCCTGTGATTTTTCCCTAAGAGCTGTCATTTTTTTGTAAAATAATAAATATTATTTATCTATTTTTTGAGATATTTATAAATTGTTTTTACGGATACACAATCTGCCATTTCAATTCGAAAAGAATACCATATATACAATTGATAGAAGAAAAAAAATTACAACCAATTAGGCCCCAGAGAATTATCTAAAACGTTAACGGCGTCGAACCTCTCCATTTCGTTGAATATCTGTTTGAGTTCGGTTAGAGCGTTGCTGCTTCTATGTCTGGCTTCCCACAGATCTAATATGCAATCTGTCGGTGATGGTTTGGTGGCGAAGAAATTGATGTACCTATCGACTTTAAGAGCGTGCGCCAGCATTCTCCAATCGTTACCGCGTGGCGTGGGCGGATCGAGGCATTGACATAATTGTTTTCTAAGCGTTTTGGATAACCTAAAGTTGAAATCGTCGCAAGTTGAAACACCTCTATCGGTTACGATCATATTTTTAGTATCGAGTCTTTTGGCACTTTTCGCGTATTCTACGCCTTTTCTGCTGTCGTTAGATTTCGTGGTTTCGCACGTTTTTGGCACAAATTCGTTGTGGTTGAATTTACCTGAACTAGTTTTTTCGGCCAATTCTATTCCGTCGTCTTTGCAGTGGATATCAAACACTTGGATGTAGTCGAATCCTTTTTGATTGACGCGAAGCTTGAAGTTCAACAATCTGCTGAGTTCGTAGTTTTCCAGGGTGAAAGAACAGTGTAAACTGTTACTATTAGCTTGCCATAGATGTTTGAAAGGTATTTCTTGGTAATTAGTTGAAGGTTTCGCCCCCCAACCGTCGCTAACATTATCTACGGATAAACAGAGGTTGCTTCCGCCGTCTTGGAAGGTAATCGATCTCGGTTCGTCGAGGAGATATCCGCCGAGTCGTTTTTCTTGACCAAAAACGGTCTCCATTGATGAATCGGTATCTTCTAAAACGTAAACTCTTATACTATAATCTCCAGAGGATTGGAAACAAAGTTTCGGTCCGAAAACGGCTAGCTTCAGTCTTTTTATCGCAGCTCCATTAGCTGATCTACCTACTATGACGTACCTAGCTAAAGATTCCGTCACTAAATAGGCAGAGGATTTGTCTAATTGACAGAAAACGTTCGTGTTTATAGTTTCTTGACCTAAAGTTGCCGCGTTTTGCCACTGGGAGTCGCTGCAATCACTTTGTAGTATAGATATCTGCCAGTTATTTCTTGTTATCTCAGCGCAGTGAGGTACTTTTAATACCACGGCTTTGTTTAAAGAAATATTCGGTCCGCAAGATACTACAGGACTTAATTGAGTTAAGCCTTCGGCTAATTTAGGCCTGAAACAGTCTTCGTTGAGTATCGATAGAAATAATTCTTGTTTTCTTGTTCTGGATAGGGCTCCTTCCGGAACTAAAAGACTAACTGACGATTCGGATAAATTCAAAAAGCCTCCTACGTTGGATAAGGTGGAACTGGTGTAGTTACCACTCGTTGTGGGGGTGACCGCATACGCTGTTGGTAGGGTAGCTATTGGTAAAGTAACTGTATCCGTTGCTACTTCGTATGTCGAATCGGCTGAAAACAAAAATATTGTCAACAATTAACAATTATTATAATCGCAAATTACACTCACAATTATTTGTAAAACCGCTGAGTTGACTCCTTTTGCCGCTGGAGGATTCCAGAGTCGAACTGGTCGCCGGTGACATTTGGATATCGCTTCCGGAAGTTAAATGAGGTACGTCGTAATGGTGTTCTGAAACGGAACGTGTTACCGACGACGCTGGGTTCGTGTAAGGGTATTCGTAGCACGGTGGAACGGTTTGAGTAACGTCCGGTTGTAGCGTTAGTGATTTCTTATCTGGATCAGGAAAAAACTCCGGATGGTAATCTGGAAAACGAAAAAAGATCAAATCGTTTGATTCTCAATCACGAAAAACTGGAAAATAAAGAAAAACAGTTGTCAGAAACGGAAAAATTTGGAGGAGATTTAACAATCTATCGCCTGAGAAGACTATATACGTTTTGTAGTAGTTTTTTCGTGTTCTAACAAGTTTTTTCAACTTCAGTCAAACTTCGGGGTCGCATCTTACTAAATTTTCAATTTTCCGAATTTTGCAAATAACTCGAAACCTGTGCAAAATTTCGAAAAAAGTGAGTAGATAAAAAATATAGTTCAAGATATGTTCTACAAAAAAGGTCTTCTGTGATTTTCCTCTAAGAGCTGTCATTTTTTTGTAAAATGCGCTCAAACTTCGGGGTCGCATCTTAACTGAATTTTCAATATTCCTAATTTTGGAAATAACTCGAAATTTGTGCAAAATTTCGGAAAAACTGGAGGAACAAAAATTGTAGTATAAATTATTTTCTATAAAAAAGGTTCCCGGTGATTTTTCCCTAAGAGCTGTCATTTTTTTGTAAAATTCGCTCAAACTTCGGGGTCGCATCTTAACTGAATTTTCAATATTCCTAATTTTGCAAATAACTCGAAACCTGTGCAAAATTTCGAAAAACGTGAGGGGATAAAAAATGTAGTTTAAGACATTTTCTACAAAAAAGGTCTTTTGTAAATTTCTTCTAAGAGCTGTCATTTTTTTGTAAAATGAGCTCAAACTTCGGGGTCGCATCTTACTAAATTTTCAATATTCCGAATTTTGCAAATAACTCGAAACCTGTGCAAAATTTCGAAAAAAGTGAAGAGACAAAAAATATAGTTTAAGATATGTTCTACAAAAAAGATCTTTTGTAAATTTCTTCTAAGAGCTGTCATTTTTTTGTAAAATGAGCTCAAACTTCGGGGTCGCATCTTACTAAATTTTCAATATTCCGAATTTTGCAAATAACTCGAAATCTGTGCAAAAATTTCGGAAAAAGTGAAGGAACAAAAATTGTAGTTTAAGATATTTTCTACAAAAAAGGTTCCTTGTGATCTTTCCCTAAGAGCTGTCATTTTTTTGTAAAATGCGCTCAAACTTCGGGGTCGCATCTTAACTGAATTTCCAATATTCCTAATTTTGGAAATAACTCGAAATCTGTGCAAAATTTCGGAAAAACTGGAGGAACAAAAATTGTAGTTTAAGATATTTTCTAAAAAAAAGGTTCCTTGTGATCTTTCCCTAAGAGCTGTCATTTTTTTGTAAAATGCGCTCAAGCTTCGGGGTCGCATCTTAACTGAATTTCCAATATTCCTAATTTTGGAAATAACTCGAAATTTGTGCAAAATTTCGGAAAAACTGAAGGAACAAAAATTGTAGTTTAAGATATTTTCTATAAAAAAGGTTCTTTGTGATCTTTCCCTAAGAGCAGTCATTTTTTTGTAAAATGCGCTCAAACTTCGGGGTCGTATCTTACAAAGTTTTCGCGCCACGTAGAGTCTGCGAGAAATTACGTCCCCGGTTGAAGAAGAAACTGCTGTCTCTCCTCAAAAACTCAACACTTCGGGACGAAAGAAAGTGTATTTTATTCGTTAGAGTCTGTACTTTTAAACTGCATTTGCGAAAAAATTCAGACTTGTAAAATTTTTTTGGTAAACAACACGAACGGGATTGTTTTTTGCTGATTGCATGGGTGTACTTAAAATACATGTGGCTGTGAATCTGCTACACCCAGCAGCGAATCCTTGCTTGAGGTCGTTAATTAGACGATTACCTTTAAAATGAGACCAATTATACCTTTGAACTCAGTCTATGATAGGGAAAAAACTACTTTTACTAATGTTAGATTTTTTCATAGTTGACAAGTTGTTGAATACCAGACATTTTCGCAAAATAATGAGAAAACTAAAGCATACATTTTGTAGCTGTTGTTGATGATTTTTAATATTTAATAATATTTAATATTTTCTCTATTTTGGATAAATAAAGTTCCCACAAGAATAGCGTTTTTAAGGATTATTCCTGTCCCACACTTAAGTTTAGAGTACTCACAACAATCAAGATTTTAAAAGAGATTTCTGGCATTTTTGAGTTTTTGTAGGTTAGGAAAAATCATATTTGAGCTTCTTCGGAGATAATTTCCAGCTCGGCATTTTTTTTTTCAGAAATTTATCTCTAAATTTCAAGTCATTTTTGAGTTATCCGCAAAAAATGCAAAAGATTCAGTAAAATTCGCTTTTTGTAAGAGTAATTTTGATATTAGGAAAAAATCATTGAGAACCATTTTTGTAGGAAATTTTTTGAACTACATTTTTGATCTCTTCAGTTTTTTCGAAATTCGGCGTAGATTCCGAGTTATTTGCAAAATTCGAAATTTTGAAAATTTAAACAAAAATATATCGCTTAGCGGCCAAAATTTTGATGTTAACTTTTACTGTATCGATCCTAAATCCAGAAAATCAGAGACATAAATAATTTTCGTGGGTTTTAGCTCTAATTGGGTTGTACTCACTGGATTATTAGAGGTAATGCCTTCTATTGCCGAATTTTTTAAACCGCCATAACCAAAGCAATATACAGGCCACTTCTTTGGTAGATTATCTAATTTTTTTCTAGTAGAATCATGAGGAAATATTATGGAGATAAAAAAAAAACATGGTGGATGGAAGTCTACGATGGTAGCAGCGCTCTACGTTGATCAATCCATCATTTATAGAAATGGAAAAGATTTTCCTAATAATTAAGCAATTTTGGAACGTTTCTGGTCATCATTTTTCAATTTTAAAGTCATTTTTTTGTTTTATATCTTATTTCTAATATTACTTAATTATTTTTTGCTTTGGAATTCAGTCAGACACCAACTATTTCTAATCCGTTACGAGGAATTCAAACAAATACAATATATTTCAACCCAGCCATAAAATGTAGCAAATGTTTTCCAAAAAAATAAAAAAAAAATATGACCACGAAAATGTTCGGTCAATTAAAGGAATGCTTAAAGTTTTATAGGTTCCCTAATGAACGTACAAAATTATAAACATGTGTGTTTGATGGCAATAAAAAACGAAAAAAAAAAAAGTTATTTTTATTTTCGGAGGTTCTCAATTTGATACGTTAATTATATGTATAATGGTCGGATGAAAATATGACTGCAAGGTGGTCTATTTTCAAATTATAATCGTGGTATGGTTAATCAAATAAATAACTTCAAACTATTTACGAGGAATGAGTTCAACGGTCTCGAATTATAAATTTGATTTACAAATTTCGTTAGTGACTCATACTATAAACATTCAATTAATTTAATTTTGAATAAACTAAATTCTGTCAAAAATTCATTTGCACCAGTTGATCTTACTGAATAATTGAAGTATTACAATTTAATTTTATCATTATTATCGAAATCATCAACGTATCCTTCAGCTATGACGTTTTGGTACAGCTACGAAGTATACAGTTTTTATGAAGTTGCCTTAACTAACTATTCTACAACATATGTGCTCTAAACCTCAATACCAGTAGGGATATGTCCAGGCAGGACTAAATTCTGAACTGCAGCGCAGTACCAGCATCACGGTTTTTCCTGACTTAAACTCAATTAGTAGATTGCTTCCAGGATGTTTTCAATACGAGTATTGTTTACAGCATTGGAAGTCAACTGATTTTGCTGATTTAAATGACGTGGTGTACAAGAAAAAGGTAGAAGACAAGCATTCACCTCAAACCCTTCCAAAGTCTGTCCATTGAAGGCGATCTGAATGGAACCGAATGTCGCCTACATTCTGGTTTTGTGTATTATCTCAGTTTTGGACACACTTATAGAGCTTTTGTTTCAAGTCGTAATATGATTCAGTTTCTAAATAAGCTTTTTACTTATTTTTATAGATTTTAAGCAGGCTTATGACACAGTTGATAGAAATATAATGTACGTTACCTTTACTCTACCAGGAATCCCGAAAAAAAAAAAAATGTGAAGCTAGTCAATAAGTGATGGAAAGGATGCTGCAAAAAATGACGAATGAAGGCCGACGAAACAAAATTTGTTATAAAGAAAATAATTGTCAGAGGAAAGTTTTTGGGGCCATAGAAACTTTGGAGAAGCCGAACTAACCAAGAAACGAAGACGTTGAAGTTGGTTGGATGCATATTTGAAGGATATTCGAGGGGTAGAATCGAATTGTAGTGAAAAATTACAGAATCGCAACCTGTAATGAATTGTTAAATTAGTTGAAGACCGATGATGGTTCGTATTTGCTTCTTAGAAGCAGAAGAAAGTGTTGATTCATGAAGGTAATGCACCATGTCACAAATCAATGAAAACGGTTTCTTCTGTATTCTGCAAATCTAGTCCGCAGCGACTTTTCAAAAGAATACTCGCTGGATAGAAATTTTGCACCGAAGAAGAGATAATCCCCAAAACTGAAGCTTATTATGAGGCTAAAAACAATTTTACAACCTTTGGTATAAATGGAGATTAAACTAAAGTTTAAACCATGGTTTACAGATCACAGTTAAACAGAAATTGTACCGTTTTGGAATTAAAAAAAGAAGTGCAAAGATATCGCAATAATTTTATTTTTCCTCCTCATAAAATTCTGCCGCCTGACCGCCCAGGTGTTTCTTCAAGTGCAGGAACAAATGGTGGTAGTCGCCGGACGCCAGATCAGGGTTGTAGGGAGGATGATCTAGAGTTTCCCATTGAAAGGATTTGATGAGATCTTTGGTCCGATTAGCCACATGTGGACGGGCATTGTCATGCAGCAAAACGATACCCTGCACTCACCCATTTCCTCACCATTCCATCACTCATAATGTTTTGTCCGTAAACTTCACAGATCTCACTTAATCAGCGCGAATATGCGGAACGCCGACCTTGGAGTTGCGGCGGCGGAATCGCAAAACGGTACTTAGTTAAAAAATATGCTTCGTAGAAGTGGATTTGATCGCGTCGACAATGTTGATAATTTCTTCATCATAATCTTCAAGATAATCAAATATAAAGTGTGAATCTTGAATCATTTTGCCAAAACCTTGAAAATATTGTAAAAATTTGAGAAAATTAGGTTCGGATCTATCGTTAAAATGAAGTTTAAACTACCCCCAGCCGGTACGATCGTTTTCGTCCCACCCTTTATCTCTATGTTTTGGATATTACAACAGTTTCCGTTTATTCTATAAATGAAAAAGTTGTTTAAAGTTCCGTGGTTTCAATGAAATATTTTTGGCGAGCGTCTTCCGTTTCAAATATTAATTTGAACCCGCTCTCGAACTTCTGCAATTACAAATTGGAGAAATACAACAGACAGAAAAGTCTTTCCACTTTTTCCAACAGAGAACGCGTCAATAATAGAATTTCCAGCTGAAACTCTACCTCTATTATGATGGTTATTACCATTTTAATTAATACTATAAAAATATAATATTATTGGTAATGAGAATTTCATTTCTATTACCCAATAAAAAGCAGTAGTTAATTAAAGTTACGATGTGTGTAAATTATATTTGCATCTACCCACAACAACGACTTCGACGAGGACAAAGATTTCTTACCGTTCAGTTTTATCTCTCAATCAACCGATCAGAAGTGATTGCAATTATTAACGGTTAATTTATCGGCAAATAAACCGATTTTAGTATTGAATTTGATAGCGACGATTTCGTCATAGTATTTGACAAATAAACGCTATTAAACGTTACAAATAATTATACGTATAAAAGGAATTTATATTAGGAGTTACTTTGTAATGGGTTTAGGTTTTTATAGCTCGTTTAAATGACTTATGGGAAAAGTGCAAACAAAACACGAAACTACATTTTATTTCTTTATTAATTCACGTACAATTTCGCTTAGATGGCATGCAGACACTTTCCGGGAAGGAATTGGGGTTGTAACCTAAATGTAAGCAGTGGTTTGGGGTACTAAAACTAGTCTAGATACCACGAGGAATAAGCTCATTACAACGACTGGCTTGTATATGTGCAAATTCCCACTAACCATCACTTGGAATGTTCAGAGATGGAGCCACCAGAGAAAAACCGTTACTAAATAATGACCAAGCCTTGTGATAAAGAATTTACCTCAATACTAAGCTGGTAAATGGTAGACGAATGTCTGTGTCGAGTTCAATCTAGAGAGGAATTAATCATAAGCAAGGAATGCTGGAATGGTTTTCGTTTACTTTCTGAATATCAAGAGATAATACTGATACATTATAAGTAAAGTTTGAGTGTAGATTTGCATGAATCTTCGGAAATACCACCCCTACAAAATGATGAGGTGAATAGAGTTTCGTTCTCAAATTTAATTAGAAAAACTCTACACTTTACAATCGGTATTTTTGTTATGTATAGAAATTTGAACACCTTATAAAAATAAACAACAAAATGGCAGTTCAATTCCATCAACGATTCTTGACATCTTGACATTTGGTGTTAGTTAACCAAACCAAAATAAAGTTTTTATGATATTTCAAAAACTATTTTCGTTTTTTTCGCGTCCCGTTAAAACGACGTTAGATAAAAATGCAAACTAGATGTAATGGCGCGTCATTAATGTCAATAATAAACATACCACTGTAATAAATGAAGTTTGAACGCAATAAGTTATCCCAAATGGAAAAAATCCATCGTTCAAAGCTTCAAATTGAATCATTAATGTCATAAATATATTCTCAGGTTGACAAATATTATTCGTAATTCAAAATTTACCAATTTTGTATGTCATTTGTCATTCTGTACTGTTATAGGTTCTGTGTTGTCTGTGATCTCATCTGTCATCCATCTTGTGTATACTGTTCTGTGTTATTTGTAATGACATTTACCCATCCATCTTGTGGGTTGATTTAAAGTATTGTGGGTTATCTATCCTGTAGGTTGTAAATTTACTGAATAAATGAAGATTTAAAACTTAACCCTCATATATTACGTAGCAATTACGCTATCAAATCATAATCTTGATATTAAAAATTGTAAATATTATGTAATTGACAGAAAAACTAATTATACCGGGTGGTCTCCGTCCTTTATACAGTGTCGTGTTTGTAAATTAAAAAAGACAAAGATGTACGTTTATTATAGGGACAAAAAACAATTTAACAGTGTATTTTTTTTAGAAAATAGTCATCCGGGCGAAGATAATGAAATGTTAAAAGCTTAATTCCAGTGTATAATAGGCATTAAACTAAATGTATTTAATAATTCGACTTCGGATAACTAATATTTTTATATTGAAATCGGAAATAAACTTTTGGGATCTTAATAATTGATTTTGTACACTAAAATGACGTTTCTTTTGTATTTTAACTAAAATGCTATCAATAAATTGGAATTATCGATAAAAAAGCTAACAATCGGCAACGTTGTAACATAATTTGTGACTATTGGTAAGTGTCTCGTGAAGCCGGTACGGTTTTTCACTCTTCTTCGACTTAATACTTATAATGGGTTTGTGCGAGACCGTCAGAATGAAAATATATTCCGCGGAAGGAATAATAAGTTGATAAGTTGTCGGGATGTACGAAAAGAGGTTCTTTAACCTCACATTATAGACAAGTTGTAGTTAACCAGTAAACAAATATTACAGACGCACATTTTCTTGCTACTTTAATATAATACTTGGACGGATATAGACACGCATCAACGTGTAGGTATTTAATACAAGGTTAAAACTAATTGCTTTCATTTAAAATTCGTCCTGAAATCTGTACGAAATTATGTAATATCTTCTAGGTTATTTAAGGGTGCACACTCTTAACTGGTTTTCAGTTTAAATGTACTTTTCATTGGCTAACACTTTTTTTTTTAAATCCTTTTTGGTTTTAATTTTGTTGTAACAATCTTTAAAATGTTAATTTTAACTGTAACTTCCTCTATCATCAGTTAATACGTTGTTCATTCAAGTACCAGCTCTGGCTATTAAATAACGAGACTGGTTACGAAAAAGGGTTTTATTATCAAAATTATTCTACATTCGAATGCATCTCTTCAATATACTCCCATCTCCTCGCCACACACCTCTCCATACGTTTTTTCCATTGATCGAGGCAGTGCTGGATGTCTTCTTTGGTGAGGGTCCTTAGGAGCTCTTCCATCGACTCAAATCGGGTCTCTTTCAAAGCAGATCTTTCTCTAACCGTTTAAGCAGACCCGTTGACTCAAGAGGTTTTGGTTAGGAGTCAGATGTTTTGGCACCAACTTCGCACAGACTAAAATTTTTCTAATCGTTTCTTTATCGGCGTTTACAGCTTCGGCAATCAACCGGATGCACATTGGACGATCTGCACGCACAATTTGATTGATTTTGGTCACTGTTTCCGGAGTTGGAACAGTCACTGAAGCGTTTACAACACTTAAAAACACTCCATAGGACTATTGCAACAAATTACGTTGCTCCTGAGAAAAAAACACGTTCGCTACTGCCCAAATACTATAATAGTGACGTTAACGTGTTTTGGGAGGTACATAGACAAGATATTTAGGTACCGAACGCGTCTAGGGCGCCCTCTAGGCGCGCAATCACGTTATTTAATAGCTAAATCTCGTAAACAGAATACCCAACAATTTAGACCATATTGGGAGCCGATTTTTATTTTGCTTGAAATAAACTTACTTAAGACTTTTTTGGTTATCGAAAAAATCAAAATTACACCAGGACGTTGTTTGAAATATCTAATTTCGAGTGAAACCATAGACAAAGCAGATTCATTCGGTAAACTTTTAAAAAACTAGTTTTAAATAGAGCGTTCATAGTTGTTGGAATATAATTAGTTGTAATAATCTAAAGAAAACGAAGAAAAGTTATATAAATGTTATCCTGAAACTAACATTGATAGAGTCGAATATTCGGAACAGAAAGATTTCTTCGAATTGCAGTTTTTTTTTTATCTAACTGTCTATTTTTACTGAACATATCAAATTACCGGAAACATTTATAAGAGACACGTCCTACTTCGATTACAGGGTTGCCATACTTGATAAATTTAAGCAGCGACTGATTTTTTTAAAGTTTATATGTACATGGATATTTACGAGGGAGGTTCCAGAAGTGGGAATTGGTTGTTTAAAAGCAGGAACATTTGGAGTTCAGTTTATTTTCGGAGCATCTTTTTATTTAACCTGATTAAGATGATTATTTCCTCAAACATTGAGAACTTTTCGTATTTTTCGATTGTACAAATAATAACGTATTCAACTTATTCGATTTGCTTTTTATTTCGAGGTCAATTGATCAAAATTCGATTTCTATCAATATACTATAGTACGTGACCTATTTTGTACACAAAATTCGCTATCATCGTACTTCTGAATCCAATATAATTGAAGCACGTTCAAAATCTCTATGAGATCAGAATTTGAATGAAATAAATAAACTGGGGTAACATTAAAATTATGTTTTACCTTCCTCGGGCATGAAATATCAATTTGCAATCATTTAATAATATTAAAAATCCTTTTCATCATATTAGAAGATGACTCGAAGAATTATGCACCGATTGATCAGTAATTTTATGTGTTTGTCTGGTGGATTAAGTATCATTTATAAAAAATAATCAGTTTGAAAAAGAGTTTAGGTATTTAAGTACCTCAAAATTCATAATTCGTATATCGAATTGAACTATTGTTTTTTTGTCGATGTTTCTGTGTTATCCGTAATTTTTGGGTGACCCACCATCCTAGTTGCCTCTTTTCTATGAATTCTTATATGGGTTCAACTTTTGAATCATTTTATATATGCGAGTTTCTTTGTAAATACCCAAGATTCACAGCCATATCTGAGTTAATTTCTTAGTACATTTAGTACACATTTGGAAAATTCTTGTTTGCTTATGAATCCTTTGTTTAATGCGATCTCTCCTTCCGCTTTTCATTGTACAATTCTAAATCCTGTCTTCCTCTTCCTTCTTACGTAATTCCTAGGTATTCGAAACTACTAACTTGTTTTACAAGTTCATTCCCAACCCAGATTTCAATTTTTTCCTCAACATTCTTCATTTCCATAAGTTCCGTTTTCTTTTTGTTCATTTTCATCAAGTTTTCTGTCAATATTTGGTTCCGGTTGTTTAAATTATCTTCTATGAAGTGATTAAAATTCATTTAGTGATTGTCGTTGCCAAACGACGAAATAACCACCACGGTTTTGCTGGTATTTGCGTACCCTATCCAGAAATCCAATGGCATTAAATCACATGTGCGTGGAGGCCAATTCTGGTCACCAAATCGGGAAATTACACCACCACGAGCAAACTCGTGCAAGATCTACGGGCGGTATGAAACCATATCAAAATTAATCGCTACCAAATGAGACACAAGAAACTGTGTTATATCATATCAAAACTTTAGCCATTCACCGTTACTGAATTACCTTTTTCTACCATAATACACACCAAACAGTGATCCAATGTCTAATAAATAATTCGTGGATTTTCTAAGCCCCAAATGCGACGAAGCCATCGAAGTCAAAATGGAGCAGGTTGTTCAAGGATCCAGTTAATGAATCCTTTCAATTGGTCATGGTTTACTGGTAGAAGTTACTAAGTCATTTGGTTTTTGTAGTGATAATTCGCTGAAAATTGCCTATTGGAATGTCCAATTCTTGTGTACTATGACTTTTCTGACACATTCTCGCGAACTGTCGTTATATTTTGTTCTGAATTATCTCTATGTACTTATCGTGTGTTTTAAATCAGAACTTTCCAATTTTTTGTTTATTCTTTCAACATTTGATGAATTAGACGTAATTCCCGAATCGTGGTAATTGAACTTGTTATAATTACACGTTGCTCTACTACCAACTGTCAACTTTCGTCTGTCACTTCATAATCATGTGAATCATTATAACTGTCAAAGCATGGCGCGCATTTCAAAAATCGCGTTTTATTGAAAACTTTGTATTTGTATTTTTATAAATTATTTCATTAATTAGAAATCATCCGAACGGCTCTTCTGTATCTTGATATTTTTTTATTTTATTTCACAAACTCTTCTAAATCAACATGTGTGCTTATGGGTCAAAGTAAAAACTCCCATGTGGTCTCAAAAATGTACTTTACATGTAGCATATGTTCCGGCCAAGGTATAAATGATTTAATTCCCTATCTGGGACATAAATTTCGATAATGGTTGTTAGAATTACGAGGGGGAAATTTTAATCTTCAAAAAAATTATGTATGTATGTTTTATTCTCAGAAATATTCAATTATTTTCAGGATAATTTCATCGACATTTCGTTTATTATTTCACGAGAATAAAAAATGTTAAAACTCACCGTTAGATGCCATGTTGTACAGACTTTGATGTTGTCCTTTTTTTCTATATATTTTGATAACGAAAAACGATAGAAAACAAACCAGGAAAATGGCAACTGTGAGTCCGATGTAGAGCAGAATATCGTTTTGCGTGTTCTGGATATTAGCTAGAACAAAACAATCATTATAATCAAAAGAAATATATCGAAGAAGTTACTAAATTTTCAATTTTTCTTGTTAAATTCATTCCAATCCGATTGGTGTAGCAGCGACAACGGATTTAATATAGAGAAAACGAAATTCTTTATTATAAATATACAGGGTGTTCGGCAGATCGTTGAACATAGCAATAAAAAAAATCCAGGTCTTAAGAAAACTTTTTTTAGAATTTATTTTTGTTTTTTTAGAAATTTTGTCACTTTCGTACCTCTGACCTTCTGTAACTTTTTCATTTTTACAGCTAGGCCTAAATTTTTTTCTTTATTGGAATCTTGGTGAATGGCATGGCCAATAAAAATTAATATTTGTCGCGAATTATTGCTAGAAACTTACTTGTGGACCGCCGAACTCCAAAGAAAACTTAAAAAAAAACTTCAGCTTTGCGTTGCGTTTAAAAAAAAAGTAAAGGTGACAGGAAGCTTCTGATTTTTTAAAAATATCTCTAGAGTGTAGGCTTTCTAACGGTTTGTAATTTGTTTCGATATCTTCATCCCAACCGGAGTTGTAATTTTTTTTTACTTAGTCGGACCATTACAACGAAATTCTACTTAATGTTTTAAAATTTTGCGAAATTTATCAATGAAAAAGTGAAAACAATATATTTTGGGATGTTACTGAGCAGGTAGATTTTTTTTTTTCATTCTCGCTCAACCATAATTTCTCTCTTTTACTCTCTGTGGAATGCTTAAACCATTAGTGTTTCACTCTAGCACGCTTATTATCATATCTTTTTTCTTTTTCACTTTTGGAGTACCACGATCCCAATTTACACAGACTGGGCATCAAAACTCGCAAACCTACGAGTCAAGAGAGACAGGGCTTTCCAAAGAAGTATTATTATACTAAGCAACGCCTTCTCAAACTCGTGGATTTGTAGGGGTGGTCCAAATCCTTGGCCCCCGAGATCGCCCGACCTTACCCCTATCGATTTTTATCGATTGACGCTCCATTTGAAACAATGAAATAAAAGATGATGCAGAGCTTGCATTTTCTCACAATATTTCGTAAGGATTTGTCATCTGGTTAATGAAATCGAAATCTTTTTGAGGTATGTTAACAGGAAAAAGTTATTGGGGTATAGATCTGAAGAATACGGTAGATTCAGAACCAATTCCAAGTTCTTTACCTTTGTTTTGTTTCGTATTAATATTATACCAAGCGCTTCCCAAAATACTAATGTCATAACTTTGCCAGTCAACTTTTAGTCTCAAGTTTACAATTGATTAGCTTCAAACACTGCTCAGAATAATCAATAATCAATTCTTCGTTTGTTTTTGATCGATTAAAACACGTTCTTTTCATGTATTTAGTGTCCCAGCTATTTCCATCAACTTCACTAATTTACTAATTATTTAGTGAACTTGTTTGATGTTAGTGAGCGATTTTTAGTGGCGTCCATTACGTGCATCGTCCTTGGTGCTCTTTTTTCTTTGTTAGATCATATTCCTGAAATTTAGTTTTGCTTTCACAACCAACGTTCTTACATTGTGTAAAGAGTTTATGTCGAAGAATCCAGATTCTACAGTTATTTTTGTAGCTGCTACCTGCGGTGTTTCCGCATTCATTGCTGTCATCTTCACTTCTATTTTACTTCATTTAGATTAGAACATGAAATTGGATTAACTAACTAACTCAGTTGAGTTCTGAGATCTAAGTAACCCAGGGGTGATCCTAGAAGTGCATTGATTCAAACGCCCAGGTCCAAAATAGTTTTCGTGGAAGGTATCGAAGAATTGAAAGGTGCAGAAGATTGGCCGACGTGGAAGAATCGTGTAGGAGTTATATGATGCGGTGGGAAGCGTTGAAGCTACCAGGAAGAACCCTGAAACGTCAGCGATTATCTTCACCAGCGAATTGCAGGTAAACTATCAGCTAAGGAAGCGTTGGACATTCTGGTTGAAGATCTAAAGGTCTTGATTCTATTGGAATGGAATGGGATGATAACGTTTTTCTTGATCTGTTGTACCTCTCCAAGGTACTTCACATTTTACCTAAGGGTTTTGATTCATTCAAGTCGAGTTATCTACTGATGAAAGCTAACGAAATGAAATTGGTAGAAGATGATCGTACCTTCGAAATCCGTTGGATTTTTGAGTTTGTTTCGATTAAAGCATCAGATAAATCTTGAGCCTTACGTTTGCAAAGTGAATAATTAGGAAAGGAAGCGCCTCAAATTGGTGTTAGATGGAACGGAAAGCGAATGGAATGTAGAAAATGATAATTTTTGAAGATTAACCTCATTTTTATTGCTTACATTCATTTGAAATTGATTAAAGTGCGAAAATAATAGACTGTGAAGTTTTTAGACCCAATTCGGTGGTAGTATATTTAGTTTTTGCGATGTTTACGAAAACAATTAAAGAAACTTAGAGAAACCGATGAAAAGTTATTTAAATATTAGTCTGAAAGTTTTATTAATAGAGATAATCGTAAACTCAGATTCAAACACATGGCAACTGAATCGTCTTTTAGAAGAAGAAGGGCGGGATGGATATATAGCCCATCAATGAAGTAGCAATTAGCGGAGTAGCTTAGACCGAAGGGAATTCCCAACAGGAAATGCCTGTCGTAGGGAAAATGCATCCAGCATTCCCTCAAATACGGGAACAAGGGTGAATTTCTATATTTCCGAAGGGAACCGGGATCTATCTACCCTGACAACTATAGATCGCTTTTTGGTGACATACTTATGAGGGAAATATTTTCTTTTGGCGCTTAATTGAATTCTGCACGTCAATCGGTGACAGGGATGCGTCACATGATCGTGATTTCATTGTTTATGTATTCAGTATCCCTTACAACCCTATATTTTCCCGAAATAATTCGAAATTAGTAGAACTATTCGGTTAAATACTTTTCATTAATTAAATGAGAATGTTTTTAGATTGTACCAATTATCGGTTATTGGCTGATTAAATTTGGGCGACGACTGAATTTATCGGTTGTACGCGGTCATTATTTTTGGATTATCCTGTATTCATTAAGGCTAATTGGTTGTTATTAGCTTGTAGCCCAAGTGCCATAAGTTCTAATCAAAAACCGAAGAGCTTTTTAGAAGTTTTAATTGAGGGATTTATGTCTTTTAATAGCTGTCATTTTATGGCAATAATTCGGAGAAATTATAAAACATACCCGTCACATGTACCCTAGAGTCGATCTGTTATTTAGTTTTATCATTCAAGTGTATACAGGGTGTTTCCAAAATTTTTGCTTATATAAAATTTAGAGTAAACCTTCACTAGTTTACTACCTCTTATAGATCTTCGGTATAAAGCTAATAAATTTTCCTTTTTCTTTTCTGTATTTCACACTTAGACAATGAAATCAATTGAAAGCAGTAGGATTGATCTACACTCGCTGGTAGTTCCCGTTTGGCGGCTTATTATTGAAGTAAGAGTTATTGAACAGCTGTTTAAGTGATTCCCGTTGAAATTTATGGGCTCAGATTGAGATTGTGCGGTTGTTAGAAGTCGCTAGCGGTCGAGGAGATCTTTTGTGGGAATTGGCTTTCGAATAAAATCGATTTTCATTCGGTTACAACAATTTAATATCGATTCAAATATTTTCCTAAATCAAATACTAATTTCGTGGTAATCAAACGTAATCTCTAGTTAAGAAAATTGACTTTCGAATATATCGTCGGCTTAATTTCAAAATTAGCCAGTTTTCCTCGAACTTCGTGCCACCAATGAATATCGATTGAGGATCCATTTTGTCTTAACACTTTTCCACGCGTTTCCAGATTTATATGAGACACAAAAGTTCACATCTTTTTTTAGATTGTTCAAAGCAAAGTCGTCACGAAAAGTTGCAGACTGCAGAGTAATCCCAAGATTTTGCTATCGTCCGATAGATGTCGTTATAACGAATTTAAGACGTTTGAGACTATTTGTTAAAAGTCACTGGCAAATAAACTGATTTTTGATTTATCAAAAACTATCAATTTTGACTCGAAAATTGCTAATCAAGTTTTGGGATTGAGTTATCTTTAAAACTGATGCCCAAATATACTTTGAAATGAAATTTATTTATAGATAACAAATTTATCTTCATTGTTTACTGAAATAAACAGCCTCTAAATGCCATATTTTTGACTTAAAACCAATTTTTTTACGGCCCTTTCCGCTTTCTTATGGAATATTTGAGGCACCCACCTCGAACATGTTCAAACACAAACACGGAAACCTCTTTGTAACTATTTTTTTTTGACATTGACATTGACATTGACATTGACATTGACACTGACATTTACTGTTTAGTCGTTTTAATTACATTGTTGAAAGTTCTATTCCTTTTTTTAATATGAATTTAACTTGTTATTTATCAGATTAGAAGATTTTTCTGTCTGCATTATTTTTTGACGTGCGACAAAGTAATTTAGAGTCCGTTGTGTTAAAACAAATTTATCCTCATCGGAGATGTATACACCGTTCACGGTTCGAGTTAAATTTCCAAAGTTAGGTACCGAATTTGATAATGTAAATTATTATTGTGCGAACGTAGTTTATAACCAACTAATTTAAACTTCAGTTCGAACGGAATCGCTCACAGTTAGCAGTTTGTGACAGTATCAACTTTATTTTGCGACGTTACGTTAACTTACGGGAATTACACGTTACAAGGAAAGGAACTGTTCGATGATATATTGCTTTTAAATCTCAAGTTTTGTACTTGTAACATCCTGTTATTAAGAAAATTTAATAGTTTGGAGTTTGGCGTAAATAGCGTATGTATAGAGATGGGATAAGACATCAGTACAAACTTCAAAATAACTATCGTAAACCCAAAATAGTCACCAAAACCAAAAAAAACACCCACATATGTTTAGTATACAGAGTTGTTAGGTCACCAAAAATAAATAAAATACACCAAACAACCCAATTTTTGATGCACATCTCGACATCCAAAAGAAATCACCAACACTCTTAATTTTGCGATCGATCTGGATGCTTTTCTGGATATAATATACGTATATCAATTATCTTTTTAAATTGATCTTATTTACCGACCAGTAAATTCACAGGTACTGGATATACAGGTTTCTATTCAGCTGTAACAACACCGTTTATGTAAATATAAACATAACCTCAATTTAATTTACAAGACCGCTAGGCCTTAAAACAAATGATAGACGACATGACAAGTGATAAAGTTGGGAAGTAGAAAGAAATCAATATTGTATAATGTGATTCTTAGAATCGCGATATCTCAGGAATGGTAATCATTAGAAAAAAATTATGTGGATCATTTTTGTAGAGAATTTTAAAATCTACAACTTTGATTTGAAGTTTTTTTTGATAAAATTCACCGTTTTCGAGAAAAATTCAAAAAACTCCACCTCTCCATCAATATTTGGCTTTCCGGGAATTTTTGTTATTTTAAAAGTCTATATTGACCGGACTATAAGAATACAAATATAAAAGAAAATATCCACTAGCAACGAAAAATTATTTCGTTTCTGTGTAGTACTAAAAATAAATAAATATTGTGGACATTGAATCAAACAAAATATTTTTTATTATTGCTTCAAAAACTTATTTCTAAATATCAAAGAGACCGTTGTTGTGGTAAAATTTGTCGTCATAATAAAATCCGTGATAATGTTTATTTAATAGCAGTAAAGCAATTCCGTTGAAATTAGTGTACAACGTGTGAAATTCTTCTTTTTTATTTTTCCTTTGAGAATTTCAGCGACTTATTCCAAGCTAATAAATTATGGCTAAAAATAAAAATATGCTGAGATAATTTATGGACTATTAATTGTGGAAAAGTCGTCGTTACATACCACGTCTTAAATGTGGGAAAATTGAGTTGGAATGTCTTTTGAACGGAATATATTTTCCAACATCAAATAATAATTGTTTTAAAATAATTCACCTCAATTTTTTATTATAATTTTCTATTTACTTTGATCAAACGAACCTTAATGATTTAACATAAAAATAATCGATAATTTATAAGGTGTAACAAATTAAAAATGAAATTAATCAGCTACAAAGATATTTGACGAAAATCTATTAAATTTCGGGTTGAACAGTACCAAAATCATTATATTTAACTGTTTTTGACGTAAAACATCAGAATTTCGCAATCAAACCGTCACAGGGTGTTCTTGAAGCTTTATCCACGACGAGGATTCGTTGAGAGGTTATGTACATTGACATCCTGTGATTCCTTACTTCACAATGACCTCAAAACTGCAATTGAAGAAGAATTTGAAACTCTTTGACATGCAAAATGGCCGTCAATTTGAACGGTAACCCTTCTTCGTGGTTTCTTCAAGTAAATTCATTTCGAAGGTGCATTTTTTCTTGATGCAAATTGATGAACTGACAATGAATTTCTGCAGGAAGTTAACACCAGGATATACTGATTATTTTCCATGTAAATTAACTTAACAAAATGGCGTTCTTATCTATTATAATTTTCGTATTCATATTTATATTTCGGACAAAAATTCCAGTTCAAATTTTCGATATACACCAGAAGGGAGCTGACCGACGTTGGTAAACACTATCGAATCTGCATATTTAGCGAAACCTCGCACGTTTTCCACCATATGCAGGTATTGGGGGAGTAAATATTATACAGGGTCGCTTAAAATACTTTCCATTCCATATAATTTCACTAAATATATCATTAATTTCGAGTAAAGTAGAATTGGGAAGTTGAATGATGGTAGTTTTCATTCCACATAACTTAATGTACTGTATAAATGTATTTTATGATAAAAAAAATGAAATAAATCTCTAGATAATAAAGCAGAGAGCTTAGAAGAATATGTGGAATGATGGAAACTAATGACCAGAACAAATATATTGAAGATTGTTCGAAAAATAGAAAAAACTATCATCAAATTTATATTTGATTCATTAACACGTTCCCAGCTACGTTTCTACTTCCTCAAGTAGTCCTAGAATTATTGCCTTTAATGCAAAGTCTAAAAAAGAGCAAAAAGTCATCATTTCTAAGTTGTTTTGATAAATTCTAGCTTTTCCATTAAAAAACTTTGGGATGCATTTAGCACAATATGTAAACCATTGCTAAATTCTTCTTCTTCATCGTACGTTAGGACTGCTGCAGCTGGAATGATGAACACCAGCTTCCATAGCATCTTGTAGGTGGTTGTCCTGGTGGTCGTGATGTATTCTTCCCTTGCAATCTTTGCCAACATTCTGTCTAAGTGGTTTCTCCATTCCCTTCGCCGATTTCTCGACCATCTCACTACATTCTGGATGTCACTTATCTCCCTTATTTCGTCGTTTGTATTATCACAAGATGGTGGTTCGTTCCAGCGTTCCGTTGCCAAATTGCCAGTTAAAATTCTCCAAAAACTTGTTTATCATATTCAGAGATCTCCTCCAATTCACAAATTGCGAATTAGTTCATAAATCAACTAATTTCTTTTGTATTATCCTTGGTCTACTAAATCTGCTCGTTTCAATTCCTCAATATAGTTCTGTATTATAATGTTAGCGCCACCTTGTTTGGCATAGGGTCAGATAATCCTTTAGCAACCCCTTTTTCGATACCCCCACATCATATTACGTATTCCGTATAGGTGCCGCAATTCCTTACCCCGTTCTCTGGTTAAATGACAACCACGTAACGAGCATTTAGATGAATTTCAATCCGTAACGAAATTCTCATGGATATAGTTACCGTAAAGGAAAAAATATTAACAAACATACAGACACAGATCTATCAGAGATGTAATTTCCGTAAAACTAATTAATTTTCGAAAGAATTGGCAACACTGCATTGTATTCGTGTTCTAATTAAGATGGACGACGCGTCTATCGTGCGGTATAATAGATTGGTATGGTTTGAATTATGTTTTTTCAACTATTACCGTAGATTATTTGGATTTATTTAGAGGTCCCACGAATAAGGCAGTTAACGTGTTAATTTTTTTATATATTTTTCGAGATTTCGAACTACGTGAATCTTCATATATGCGAAAGCAGTTAATTAGGAATTTTTTTTGTCGTGTACTTTTCGACAAGAAAATAAAAACTAAACACACGACGGCGCTTAAATGGTACGTTGAAAATTGGCGTGACTATTATCCGAGAGATTCTCCGAGATCACGAAAAGTGTTCATCAACCTCTTGCGCGTTCCTCCTTCCATCATTCCATCTCTAATGTAACTTTTAACAACAATGGTATGTATTCTACTCGACGACGTCGTGCCGACGATTGTGGATACTTCAATGGGTACGATTACTCTTTGTATGGGAAATTCACCGATGAGGTTACACTTTTCTACACCTGTTACCCTTTCAACGCAACGTTGCCAAACTTAACAATGGAAACTCATTATTATTACAATGAAAATATTCTTGTAAGTAACTATATCCTTTGAACGTTATATAAGATGTTTAAAATCTGAATTTTTACCCGATACATCCAGTAGCCTCCTCCCTCGTTTTTTAAACGGACAAAAAATTTCCCCCGAAAACCGCTTTTGTACGAAAACATTTTTAAATACCGCGATAAATTCAGAGTTTCAACGGCAGTCTCGCGAACCGCCCTTTCATCGTTTCTACTACCCCGTTCCCTTCGATTCACCTGCCCTTTTATTTTTTTTTTTTTCGGTGCATTGAAAGTAGAATAAAAAAAAAATGGAAGTGAATACCGGATCTTTGACTATGTATCATTGCACCCCTCTTTGTGTAAATGTCACATGGACTGCCCAAAAAATGTACGTATAACCAACAGCGCTTTTATGTCGTTTCCTCTATAGGAATTCAATTGATGTGGTTTAGATATTCCCTATTTAGATGGAAACTCGTATTTTTATTTTCTGTCTTCAATAGAAAATAAAACCATTAATTGGAGTATAGATTATTGAAAATTAATAATCTGTACTGCCAATACAGTTGGAATTTTTAGGAACGTTTCGATAACCAAGTTATCGTCTTCAGACACTGAAGTAAAACACAGTATTTGATTCGATTGTGACTGTCTTGTATGGGTGAGAAATATTGGGGGTTTTTAATGGTAATTTGGAGTAAGTATTAGTTTAAATTACCACCACCATCTGTCGAATTCGTAGTTTTTCATTCTTCAAACAGATAACGTGGCATGGGTTTTTGTGACAAGTTAGAAATGACATTCCCAGTAGATTTTATGCTAAATCAACGGATGTGAATTAGGTTAGGTTTCATTTCATAATTTAAATCCATAATCTTCTGCCTTGAGTTGTCTAATCTTCATGACAACTACGATCACGAGTTGGCATGTTGTAAAAAAAGTTAAAATTTGATTTCGGGCTGGCGTACGCCTATTAAAATCAAAACGAGATGTTTAAATACTGTATAAACTGTTAGCTTTCAAAAATTGTTATATTATTTTTAGTAAAAATAGTAAATAAACGCATTCACACACTTTACTTTTAATAAAAATAATAAATAAAGGAGATGGAGCTATTTGGAACGGGAATTGAGTAGATATATGATTTTGTATTATCCTGTATTATTCTGTAAGTTTAATTTCTTCGTTGCCTCGGTTGAGCCTCGACAATCAATTTTCTTTAATAGATAGTCTTTGGTACGTAAATAACTATTTGAATTTACTATCAAGGTATGACTTTACAACGTACGCGTTGAGTTAAAAATAAAAGCGTACGGTTTCAAAGAACTTTTCATATGTAAAGATTTTTTTTTTAAAATGTGATTTATGCCATAATAAAATTCAGTTAAAAAATTATGTCGTTTTTAGGACCCGAGCTATCCGATAGTTTCACTAATATGAGTTTTATTAGACAGAAAGAATTATCGCCCTATGAAATTGTAGTTAACAAGTATCTGTTATTTTCGAAAAGTTACTTCAAGCAGCGAAAAAAGTCACTGGCATCGATATTTACAGTTAAACATTCATTCATAACATTGTTTACGTTAAATAGCTTTTGGTTTCCGTAATTTTTTTGTTATCTTGAATAAAACTTTTTACGTTTCATCCCAATGATTTTTATTACGATTCCGTGGATTTTATTACAAAATTGGCAACACTGCAACACGAATTGGCGATGTCTACGCAACCACAAAACGTAGACAAAAGGTAGTTCTAAATAATTTATAAACTAATATGATATAAAGAGTATTCTGGGACTTCTTGATTTAATTTTTAGAAAAGTTACTTCAAACAGCGAAAAAAGTCACTGGCATCGATATTTACAGTTAAACACTCGTCGAAATAAAACTAATTTCTGAAAAATAACATTGTTTACGTTAAATAGCTTTTGGTTTTCGTCATTTTTTTGTTATCTTGGACAAAACTTTTGATGTTTCATCCCAATGATTTTTATTTCGATTCCGTGGATTTTATTACCAAATTAGCAACACTGCAACACTAATTAGCGATGTCTACGCAACCACAAAACGTAGACAAAAGGTAGTTCTAAATAATTCATAAACTAATATGATATAAAGAGTATTCTGAGACTTCTTGATTCAATTTTTAGAAAAGTTACTTCAAACAGCGAAAAAAGTCACTGGCCTCAATATTTACAGTTAAACATTCGTCGAAATAAAACTAATTTCTGAAAAATAACATTGTTTACGTCAAATAGTTTTTGGTTTTCGTCATTTTTTTGTTATCTTGGATAAAACTTTTGACGTTTCATCCCAATGATTTTTATTACGATTCCGTAGATTTTATTACTAAATTGGCAACACTGCAACACGAATTGGCGATGTCTACGCAACCACAAAACGTAGACAAAAGGTAGTTCTAAATAATTTATAAACTAATATGATATAAAGAGTATTCTGGGACTTCTTGATTTAATTTTTAGAAAAGTTACTTCAAACAGCGAAAAAAGTCACTGGCATCGATATTTACAGTTAAACATTCGTCGAAATAAAACTAATTTCTAAAAAATAACATTGTTTACGTTAAATAGCTTTTGGTTTCCGTAATTTTTTTGTTATCTTGAATAAAACTTTTTACGTTTCATCCCAATGATTTTTATTACGATTCCGTGGATTTTATTACAAAATTGGCAACACTGCAATACGAATTGGCGAAGTCTACGCAACCACAAAACGTAGACAAAAGGTAGTTCTAAATAATTCATAAACTAATATGATATAAAGAGTATTCTGGAACTTCTTGATTTAATTTTTAGAAAAATTACTTCAAACAGCGTAAAAAGTCACTGGCATCGATATTTACAGTTAAACACTCGTCGAAATAAAACTAAATTCTGAAAAATAACATTGTTTACTTTAAATAGTTTTTGGTTTTCGTCATTTTTTTGTTATCTTGAATAAAACTTTTGACGTTTCATCCCAATGATTTTTATTACGATTCCGTGGATTTTATTACCAAATTGGCAACACTGCAACACTAATTGGCGATGTCTACGCAACCACAAAACGTAGACAAAAGGTAGTTCTAAATAATTCATAAACTAATATGATATAAAGAGTATTCTGAGACTTCTTGATTCAATTTTTAGAAAAGTTACTTCAAACAGCGAAAAAAGTCACTGGCCTCAATATTTACAGTTAAACATTCGTCGAAATAAAACTAATTTCTAAAAAATAACATTGTTTACGTCAAATAGTTTTTGGTTTTCGTCATTTTTTTGTTATCTTGAATAAAACTTTTTACGTTTCATCCCAATGATTTTTATTACGATTCCGTGGATTTTATTACCAAATTGGCAACACTGCAACACTAATTGGCGATGTCTACGCAACCACAAAACGTAGACAAAAGGTAGTTCTAAATAATTTATAAACTAATATGATATAAAGAGTATTCTGGGACTTCTTGATTTAATTTTTAGAAAAGTTACTTCAAACAGCGAAAAAAGTCACTGGCATCGATATTTACAGTTAAACACTCGTCGAAATAAAACTAAATTCTGAAAAATAACATTGTTTACTTTAAATAGTTTTTGGTTTTCGTCATTTTTTTGTTACCTTGAATAAAACTTTTGACGTTTCATCCCAATGATTTTTATTACGATTCCGTGGATTTTATTACAAAATTGGCAACACTGCAATACGAATTGGCGATGTCTACGCAACCACAAAACGTAGACAAAAGGTAGTTCTAAATAATTCATAAACTAATATGATATAAAGAGTATTCTGAGACTTCTTGATTCAATTTTTAGAAAAGTTACTTCAAACAGCGAAAAAAGTCACTGGCATCGATATTTACAGTTAAACACTCGTCGAAATAAAACTAAATTCTGAAAAATAACATTGTTTACTTTAAATAGTTTTTGGTTTTCGTCATTTTTTTGTTATCTTGAATAAAACTTTTGACGTTTCATCCCAATGATTTTTATTACGATTCCGTGGATTTTATTACCAAATTGGCAACACTGCAACACTAATTGGCGATGTCTACGCAACCACAAAACGTAGACAAAAGGTAGTTCTAAATAATTTATAAACTAATATGATATAAAGAGTATTCTGGGACTTCTTGATTTAATTTTTAGAAAAGTTACTTCAAACAGCGAAAAAAGTCACTGGCATCGATATTTACAGTTAAACACTCGTCGAAATAAAACTAAATTCTGAAAAATAACATTGTTTACTTTAAATAGTTTTTGGTTTTCGTCATTTTTTTGTTATCTTGAATAAAACTTTTGACGTTTCATCCCAATGATTTTTATTACGATTCCGTGGATTTTATTACCAAATTGGCAACACTGCAACACTAATTGGCGATGTCTACGCAACCACAAAACGTAGACAAAAGGTAGTTCTAAATAATTCATAAACTAATATGATATAAAGAGTATTCTGGGACTTCTTGATTTAATTTTTAGAAAAGTTACTTCAAACAGCGAAAAAAGTCACTGGCATCGATATTTACAGTTAAACACTCGTCGAAATAAAACTAAATTCTGAAAAATAACATTGTTTACGTTAAATAGTTTTTGGTTTTCGTCATTTTTTTGTTATCTTGAATAAAACTTTTGACGTTTCATCCCAATGATTTTTATTACGATTCCGTGGATTTTATTACAAAATTGGCAACACTGCAATACGAATTGGCGATGTCTACGCAACCACAAAACGTAGACAAAAGGTAGTTCTAAATAATTTATAAACTAATATGATATAAAGAGTATTCTGGGACTTCTTGATTTAATTTTTAGAAAAGTTACTTCAAACAGCGAAAAAAGTCACTGGCATCGATATTTACAGTTAAACACTCGTCGAAATAAAACTAAATTCTGAAAAATAACATTGTTTACTTTAAATAGTTTTTGGTTTTCGTCATTTTTTTGTTATCTTGAATAAAACTTTTGACGTTTCATCCCAATGATTTTTATTACGATTCCGTGGATTTTATTACAAAATTGGCAACACTGCAATACGAATTGGCGATGTCTACGCAACCACAAAACGTAGACAAAAGGTAGTTCTAAATAATTTATAAACTAATATGATATAAAGAGTATTCTGGGACTTCTTGATTTAATTTTTAGAAAAGTTACTTCAAACAGCGAAAAAAGTCACTGGCATCGATATTTACAGTTAAACACTCGTCGAAATAAAACTAAATTCTGAAAAATAACATTGTTTACGTTAAATAGTTTTTGGTTTTCGTCATTTTTTTGTTATCTTGAATAAAACTTTTGACGTTTCATCCCAATGATTTTTATTACGATTCCGTGGATTTTATTACAAAATTGGCAACACTGCAATACGAATTGGCGATGTCTACGCAACCACAAAACGTAGACAAAAGGTAGTTCTAAATAATTTATAAACTAATATGATATAAAGAGTATTCTGGGACTTCTTGATTTAATTTTTAGAAAAGTTACTTCAAACAGCGAAAAAAGTCACTGGCATCGATATTTACAGTTAAACACTCGTCGAAATAAAACTAAATTCTGAAAAATAACATTGTTTACTTTAAATAGTTTTTGGTTTTCGTCATTTTTTTGTTATCTTGAATAAAACTTTTGACGTTTCATCCCAATGATTTTTATTACGATTCCGTGGATTTTATTACCAAATTGGCAACACTGCAACACTAATTGGCGATGTCTACGCAACCACAAAACGTAGACAAAAGGTAGTTCTAAATAATTTATAAACTAATATGATATAAAGAGTATTCTGGGACTTCTTGATTTAATTTTTAGAAAAGTTACTTCAAACAGCGAAAAAAGTCACTGGCATCGATATTTACAGTTAAACACTCGTCGAAATAAAACTAAATTCTGAAAAATAACATTGTTTACTTTAAATAGTTTTTGGTTTTCGTCATTTTTTTGTTATCTTGAATAAAACTTTTGACGTTTCATCCCAATGATTTTTATTACGATTCCGTGGATTTTATTACAAAATTGGCAACACTGCAATACGAATTGGCGATGTCTACGCAACCACAAAACGTAGACAAAAGGTAGTTCTAAATAATTTATAAACTAATATGATATAAAGAGTATTCTGGGACTTCTTGATTTAATTTTTAGAAAAGTTACTTCAAACAGCGAAAAAAGTCACTGGCATCGATATTTACAGTTAAACACTCGTCGAAATAAAACTAAATTCTGAAAAATAACATTGTTTACGTTAAATAGTTTTTGGTTTTCGTCATTTTTTTGTTATCTTGAATAAAACTTTTGACGTTTCATCCCAATGATTTTTATTACGATTCCGTGGATTTTATTACAAAATTGGCAACACTGCAATACGAATTGGCGATGTCTACGCAACCACAAAACGTAGACAAAAGGTAGTTCTAAATAATTTATAAACTAATATGATATAAAGAGTATTCTGGGACTTCTTGATTTAATTTTTAGAAAAGTTACTTCAAACAGCGAAAAAAGTCACTGGCATCGATATTTACAGTTAAACACTCGTCGAAATAAAACTAAATTCTGAAAAATAACATTGTTTACTTTAAATAGTTTTTGGTTTTCGTCATTTTTTTGTTATCTTGAATAAAACTTTTGACGTTTCATCCCAATGATTTTTATTACGATTCCGTGGATTTTATTACCAAATTGGCAACACTGCAACACTAATTGGCGATGTCTACGCAACCACAAAACGTAGACAAAAGGTAGTTCTAAATAATTTATAAACTAATATGATATAAAGAGTATTCTGGGACTTCTTGATTTAATTTTTAGAAAAGTTACTTCAAACAGCGAAAAAAGTCACTGGCATCGATATTTACAGTTAAACACTCGTCGAAATAAAACTAAATTCTGAAAAATAACATTGTTTACTTTAAATAGTTTTTGGTTTTCGTCATTTTTTTGTTATCTTGAATAAAACTTTTGACGTTTCATCCCAATGATTTTTATTACGATTCCGTGGATTTTATTACCAAATTGGCAACACTGCAACACTAATTGGCGATGTCTACGCAACCACAAAACGTAGACAAAAGGTAGTTCTAAATAATTCATAAACTAATATGATATAAAGAGTATTCTGAGACTTCTTGATTCAATTTTTAGAAAAGTTACTTCAAACAGCGAAAAAAGTCACTGGCCTCAATATTTACAGTTAAACATTCGTCGAAATAAAACTAATTTCTGAAAAATAACATTGTTTACGTTAAATAGCTTTTGGTTTTCGTCATTTTTTTGTTACCTTGAATAAAACTTTTGACGTTTCATCCCAATGATTTTTATTACGATTCCGTGGATTTTATTACAAAATTGGCAACACTGCAATACGAATTGGCGATGTCTACGCAACCACAAAACGTAGACAAAAGGTAGTTCTAAATAATTCATAAACTAATATGATATAAAGAGTATTCTGAGACTTCTTGATTCAATTTTTAGAAAAGTTACTTCAAACAGCGAAAAAAGTCACTGGCATCGATATTTACAGTTAAACACTCGTCGAAATAAAACTAAATTCTGAAAAATAACATTGTTTACTTTAAATAGTTTTTGGTTTTCGTCATTTTTTTGTTATCTTGAATAAAACTTTTGACGTTTCATCCCAATGATTTTTATTACGATTCCGTGGATTTTATTACCAAATTGGCAACACTGCAACACTAATTAGCGATGTCTACGCAACCACAAAACGTAGACAAAAGGTAGTTCTAAATAATTCATAAACTAATATGATATATAGAGTGTTCTGAGACTTCTTGATGCAAAAAATCGTTGAAGTCCATGCTTGGTTCTAACTTGAAAGTACGTTTCCATATATTTAACTGACCCTGTATGAATTTATGAATAAATAACTGATATATTAGGAATTGTATACTACGAAAGACGTGATGTAATTTTATCTCAGTTGGAAAGTTGTGTAATTAATAATAAGTTTGTCAGATGAGTTCGTGTATGTTCAATATATTACCGAGCGATATATATATATAAATATTAATTATGAATTCGATGTTCTAAATATGAAATGAGGTGGAAAATATCGATTTTATTTGAAATAGATTAATTAACAAGAAAGACGTAAGCGAATAGTTGTTTATATAAAGGTATCTGAAAATTCAAAACTCAACTTTCAGACGGCGGCTGTTGATTTTCCATACACGCGTTCTACCGAGTCTATTATTTACATTAAAAGATTAAAGGCAAAATGGGGGACATTTTAGATTTTATTATTTGCTTGTTTAGCAATAGTTTAAGAAATTTTGAGCTATAGTTGAATATTTAATGTAGAGAATTACTCAGAGCACGTAATTTTTTGTCAGCTATGCAATTCAAGCATCGAACTTTCGAAGTTTGGAAGAAAAGGTAAAATGCATCTAAAAAAGCTGTGTAAATGATATACAATAGAAAATTAACACAAACTGAAACCTTATTTATCAGCTGCTTTTCATATTACAGCTTAAAAAAGTTTCTGCAAGTCACAACTATACGGGGTGTCCCACGATGAGTTAAAACTATCTGTATATGGCAAAATACTTATAGTAAAGTCATGAACATTTCTACGTTTGGGTTATCAGATTCGATCTTTTTAACTAAAATATTTTCAAAGATGGCCGACTTCCGGTTCTACCGGAAGTCGACTGTAACTTTATTATTTTATATAGAAAACCCTGTATATTAATACATTTTTGAAATCTACGTAAAATTTTAGTATACTTTTGTCTAAAAACTTTTTTCGAAAAATGCATACATTTAGAGATAATAATTTTTTTGTAAAAAATTTGACCGTCGCAGACCCTTATAAATTATTTTTTTACGAAGACACCCTTAAAGATATGAAAATGGTTTCTATACGATTACTTTTATCAAGGTTAGACGTGTTTGAGTCTACGTTGAAAAATCTTTTATTTTATACAGGGTGCGTATAAAAAGTGTTTAAATTTCAACTTCATAAATATCAAATTTCTTTATTTTTTCAAATAGAACCACCCGATTTTTTCTATTTTAATATCTGGATAACGGTAAGGTTTAGGAAAGTATACATGAATTTGCCTTATTTTTTACCTCTGAATGCATTAAAATGGAAAAAATCGGGTGGTTCTATTTAAAAAAATAAAGAAATATGATATTTATGAAGTTAAACTTTGAACACTTTTTATACGCACCCTGTATAAAATAAAAAAATTTTCAACATAGATTCAAATACGTCTGACCTTGATAAAAGTAATCGTATAGAAACCATTTTCTTATTTTTAAGGGTATAATCGTAAAAAAATAATTTATAGGGATCTACAACGGTCAAATTTTTTACAAAAAAATTAATAACTCGAAAAGTATACATTTTTCGAAAAAAGTTTTCAAACAAAAGTATACTAAAATTTTATGTAAATTTCAAAAATGTATTAATATACAGGGTGTTCTATTTAAAATAACAAAGTTTTAGTACGAAACCAAAACGTAGAAATTTTCATGATTTTACTATAAGTATTTTGCCATATACAAAGAGTTTTAACTCGTCGTGGGGTACCCTGTATACCAGGGACAGATTAATTGTACCTACATCAAACTTGTGGTTAATGCCCCGTTGCAAGGAACCACGAAATTGCATCCAGACGTACACGGATCGTCAGAACATCGACCAACGTATATATTTCTAGAAACTAAAACAGACATTATTAATAATAATAAAGACACAAATACTGAGAGAAAGATTGTTGGAGGAAGAAGAAGAAGAAGCAGAAAGAAAAAATGACGATCGAGTAGGTAAAATCAGCAAAGGACCTGAGTAAGCAGAGAAGAATAATAAAGAAAAAACCCATAGACCCGAACAGTACAGATAATACCAATCAAAGTCTTTAACCATCTTTGCTTTCATCACGATGTTGTCTTCTTCTTTAAACTCCACCGGGTTTTTTTGCTACAAGCACAAGTTTTTATCGTCTATGTGCATAAACTTTAAGTAGGGTTAAATGTTATGGATAGATAGATGATGTGTTTTGATTACAAAATGCTGCAGAGGAATGTAGCGGATTGGTTCGTGCCAATCTCGTAATCCTACAACCAACCGGCATCGATTGAAGGATGCAAGGAAGTAATGGAGAAGAAGGAGCAAATCAGCTACTGCCTTCATAGCTAATTAATCTCTGGAGGGGGTTTTTAAGCAACACAATCATTGATCTGGATTGTTCGGTCTGAAGATAGAGCTAGACCACCGATAAATACCGATAATAATGAGAGTTAAGAAGACTATCAATCACCGTAAGTCCTTATTGATGTCTAATCGAACTTTTTAATTGAAACATGTCTTAAAGGACATCATATTGGAACTCTAGTTTGTATTTTGGTGAATCGATGTCACACAACTAACATGTATGATGTTTAGATAAATAATATTCACTAGTTTATTTTTTATTCGATTTTTTTTACCCTGTAACTAAGTGCCAGATATATTATTCTCGATATTACGAATGCACCCTATCGCATCCACCGTAGCTGTCAACTTTAAAAACTCCCCGTTAGCAAGTGTATGACAATTTACACTGTTTCAATAATTGCAGGTCAGGATAAAAAAGGGAGAGGAAAAGTGAAGTTTCCCCCTTGTTTTTCCGATGGATTCGTTGAAATATTCAACGGAAGTTGATGGAAAACTCGAAAGTTTCAAGGAAAACTTTTCCGGGATGTCGAGTTGAATCTTACTAGTTGATATGGAGTTTTCTCTTCGATCACGATATTTAATAATTATATAAAGAAAGTTGTTTTGTCGATATATTCAAGTTGAATCTTGAATCGAAATACACAAATTTTGTATTACAACTTGATAGTTTTCATTCCAGTTTGAAAATTTCTAAAAATAAGGAAAAACGATTTGAATTGAACAAAAATTCGGTGTAGTTGTAGTTTAAACAGTGTGTTTAAAAGGAATATCACCAACGGTTCCAGAAATTCCAACTAGAAGAAGAAGACGCAAAGGAGATAGAAGAAATAACTAAAGAAACTAAAGAGAAATGGATAAATAACGAGCAAAATGGAAAGAAAGTTGATTTCGAGAATGATATCAAACAATAATCACCAGGAGAAGTAGACCAAGAAGGCACTGCTTTGACTAGATAGAGAGGGAGGATTGAAAACCACAAAAGAAAATGGTTTAAAGACGAAACTGTGTCTCCTAGCTTGCGCACTTTCAGTCCATAATCATCCAGTACTGCTCTATGGATTTTCTTGACTATTTCTGGAGTCGTCACCTCATTTGGTCGACCACTGCGATGATGATCCTTCTCGTAGGTCACCCAGAGTATTGTATGATATAAAGATGTTTACAAATTCACTGAAAACGTCCAGTATTGATGACTACCACACAAATACTAAACAACGTGGCGTCTTCAAACTGGCAAGCGACTACCGCCATCTATAGGTCAGGTCAGACATTTTGAGACGTATTATATCGAAGAAACCTTTTTTCATGATCCTCGATTAACCTCAATGTGTCAACTGTCAATTTATTACTTCTTGTGAAGTATATAATTATTTCTGTTAATAAAATTAACAATGGGGTGGTAAAAATAATAGAATTTATTAGAGCGGTTGATTTTATAATTTTTTTTTGATTTATTGTCGATCCTTTAGAACGTATTAAGTTAATAGATGCATAACCTGTTATTTTCAAAGATTAAATTCGTTAAGAAAATGAAAACTTTAATAAAATTATTAGTGATTTAATTTACATTTTAATCTACTATAATTTTTATTTAATTGTAGCTATGCATTTTCTTACTTGATTAAGGACTATTCAAGGACTATTTAAATGTATTTAAAAAGTACGCACGTAGAATCGTTAAATACTTGAATAATAATCGGTATTATCTTGAAAACCAGGGAATTTTATGTGTATAGGCCGCGAAACAAGTAATAATTGCAGAAAATCGCCATCAAACAAAAAGTGTATGATTATTTTCGATCACACAGCTTCATTAAGTTTTCATTAATGATTAATATATTACAGCAACACGAAAAAATGAACATAACCTCAAACTATAATATATAAATTTGCCTTACAAAGTGAGCCCTGTAGGCTTTTCTGGTCTTCAGCTTGGTGACACTACATCTTCTTCCACAATAAATCTTTCTGAGCTTTTTACGTTTCCACAGTTCAAAATTTTTGATACTATTCCAGCCTCTCCATTTATTATCATACTGTATTAGAGAGTATACAAATTATACAGCATTTGAACGAAATTTGACACACGCATACTTGAAACAAAACAACAATCAAGATATTGGACTGAAAAGGAAGCGGTTCCAAAGAAGGCAAAGACTATTTCGTCTGCAGGCGAATTCCATTGAGTATCTTGAAAAAGAAAAAACTATTATTGCAACGTTTGGTCGAGGAAATCGAGCAAAAGAAAATGTTGTTTCATCCAGACAATGTACCAGCTCACGCATCCGTTATTGCAATGAAGATTTTCCAAAGCTTCGAAGTTCTTTTTTGGATCTTGTCATAAGTACCACATTTACTAGACATCGATGTTTATTCCCATACCAATTTTTTGCCAAGAGTTGAAGTTGGTTGTGGATAATGGGTTTCTTTGTCTCAGACATTTCCCTATCATGGATTCGACCTCTAAAATCACAAGCAACTTCTTTGCAGTATTTATCCAATCTACTTTCAAGTATTTTTCCAAACTTTTGTATGTTACACCTTCAATTGGTATGTCAGTAAATTTTTCGAACCATTTTGATTCTATTTTTTTCATCAATAGATTGGTTTATTCTATATTAACTTATCAATTTTCTCTACAGTTTTTTCTTTGAGTGTTTCAGTTATTTCTCGACATTTTTCTCGAAATTTTATTAGGAACTATTTTTGAAACTAATTTTCTAAAAGAAAAGGCACAAAAACATATAAAAAAGAGTAAAAAATAAAGAGTTTAAGGAAACCAAAGTAAATATTTGTTTAGAATGGCGCAGTCACTTAGAATAAAGTCGTGAATTAGTGAAAGTCATATGACGCGTTTTCAATTTCAATATCAACCGAAACCAAAAGCTGCCGTTATGTCATTACATCCGATTTTCATTTCTCCAGAAATTCCCTTTCAACCGCTAACAGTCAATTCTCTACCAACCTCAACTCGAAAATTTAATTAGCTATAACGTTGATATTAAGCCCGTTTACCCGTTAGATCCTTTACATGCCCATAAGAGCCGCAATTACTCGACAAGTGCTTCGAAAACCGTTCGATTGCCGACAAAATCGAAACGTATATATAGAGAACGGACTATAACAACACTATAAATTACCACAAAGTAATTTATCATCGTAACTACATACTTCGTAACTGTCAAATATGTCACTTGTCAGCTATCATCGCTAAACTGTTAGAAACGTCGAAATTTTTTTTATAACCTCCAAAATATCATAGAAATGGTCTAATTTTCATAAAACTCGCTTGATTTCCTTTATAAAAATTTAGTAATTGATGAAATTCCTCTTTAAATGTGATTAAAAATCGATTAAATATCTCGAATATATCATCAAGAAATATCGATTTCGAATTAACTATCGCATATGCAGATTTCCCCTAATATATTTATTGTTTTGGGGACATCCTTTACGTTTATATGAACGAACCATCTGGGGACCACCGACCGTAATCCGATGGCAGTCAATATTAACATTTCGAGGCGTCATAACCACGCACCAAAATGTCGAAGATAATCCGAAGTTATTGCCGATGTGGTGTTTACAATTCTGGCAAAATTGGCGCGGACAAATAGGATCGTCAAATATTTAGACGTACGAAGATGAAATTTTAGTTTTTTTTTTGTTCTGTTTTAATAAATAGAAGGTTTAATATTCCTCTAAACCCTATAGTATATACACTGTTATTTGTTGTAACGAAATAAATCATTTAATCTTATTGAATCGTTCAAATTTGTGGTTCCTACAAAAATACGGCGGGGCAAAGTTGAAAAATTGTCGATATATCTTTCGAATTGCTATATTCGCCCGAAGCAGTGTTTTATCAGAAAACATAGGGGAGACATATTGCTCCAAAAAAAAAAAAATGAGCAACCACATCCGCCAAAGTTCAATACACACAAATATTCTATGAATTATTCGACTCACAAATCGATACAGTGGCGCAACTTATAAAGGAATCCACAAATAGTCATCGAATTTCATAGATTATGGTATTAAATTTTTGATTTACAATAACTAACGACTATTTCTGAAGACTTAATTATAGAAATGCACGTCAGTGTTAGTGCAGCGGCAACAGCGGAAAGTTTCCTGGTATTAGCGAAATCTAAAGAATATCGGCAACATGTAAGGATGATAATTAACAACTAGAATATAACGAGGATTAAAACTGAAAGGAAACTGTTCAAAGAATTATAAATTAAGACGGTTTAAAAATAAAAAGTGTCACTTATAGATGATACACCTCAAATAATGAATCCAGAACACGGCAGTAGTAGTATTTTCGAAAAGGGAGAAGCTAAAGATGTTAGCACAACATTTGATGATGACAATAAGACATATGGGTTTGAAAATATATGAAAACTTTTTCAATTGCATCGTTTAAGAGAAAATATTTGTGTACCAAAGATGGATGACCCATTCCAATGATTGCGATTGATTTCCACGATTTTTTCGAACACTTCTGGCAAAGAAATGCTGGTGTACCAACCGGAATTGACCGTACTACGTTGCTCTAATGGAAGGGTGGTGACATGTCCAGTTATTTCATGAAAACAACAACTTTTGTTGGATTTGGCTCGTCTTGAAAGACCAACCATTGTAAGTCCATGATTTTTTAGCACCAATCGAGCGATTGTCAAATCCAAAGCGAACAAATCTTTTTGACAGTCAAATCAAAAGTTTCCCAACATAATTTAAAATATATTTTTCCCTATCGATTCGTTTTAGGACGTTTATGTACGCGTTAAAAATAAATAAATTATGCTTTCTGTTCGAAGCAGATATAAATCGAAGGAATCGAAGAACCGCTCAAAAGAGCGTAGACTTTCCATTACGAAACTCTCAAATTAGAGAAAAATATTTCGTTGCAATAATACAAGTTTTTTTTTCAACCTCCGATAGGTTTTAAATAAAAGTTCTTATTAAACAATAATTTTGGTAGTTTTCGACATAATCACCGAAGAGATTGACATGTCTGTGGACAACACCATCTTCAAAGAGAGTTACCGCCAATGGACAGACCTTGAAACTTCTTGAAATTCCGTAGACAAAGCAATAATGGTGAATCTGCGGTTTTCTTTACCCATTCTGTCAACTCGTCGAATCTGAAACGACATATCTGCGTCCTTGACCATGCACATCTTTAAACTTTCAACACCATCACTCAAGAAGTTTTCCCCATACACACGACTCATTCTTCGATGGATTTTTTCAGCACTTTAGCCCCCAAACCTGTAGAAAACGAATCACACGAATCACGATATGTTTACGTGGCTGTAGCACAACGCCGACTGACGCCTGAATGTCGATAATGGCGGAGTGTGTAGTGCGAGACCTTCGCACTCGCTTTTTTTCAGCCTGCGTAGCTTCTGCATGGAGATTAAACAAAAAAATATATAATATAGCGTCACTACACCAAACTCGAAAGGTCAGGATGCTGAAAACAATTTTGATTTTTTCAATTTATTATTTGTTGACTATATTTTGATCTAATTTAAACATCCCGATTATCAACTAACGTAAATTATTTGTCTCGAAAAGGCTGAAGATGGAAATCGAATGAGAATTGGCGCAGTCGGATAGGATTGTTCGTAAAATTAGTACATAAAGTTTATTAGAAATTCTAAAATTTAATAATACCATGAAATTGATAATTTTAATTAGTTTTCCGGATCATAAAGAGTTATTTCTATTTTAATGTTACTTACAATTCCGGTAAACCTTATGATTGCTTTTTAGATTACGATTTAATTCCGCTGAAAGCAATTTATCATAACGGATCTCCATTCTCTTTTCTATTAAATAACGTACTATATTGTTGTATGGAGGCAAACACAATTCCTAATGTCTCATAATTTGTCATAAATTTCATTTATAGGTTTACCGAGAAACTGAAATTCCACCCTAGTTAGTAAATGAAGTTAGTTTCGTCATATGGGGAAAAGAAGAAAGTCCAGAGATACTATTTCTCGTTATGTTTAATAGCTAGTGTCGGCATCGATGGTAATAATACGGGGTATAGTCAATAAATACTTTGTCGATAGAAATAAAACATAAAATTCGTTGTTTGAAAAAGGAAAATTAGAAGAAATAAATTTATTATCTTTTCCTTTACACACACTGTAAAACCACAGACAATTATTTCGATTTATTACATAATATTTAACAGCTATAACAATATTATTATTTCTGTTTTCGTATTGAACGTGTCTACTTTCACCTTCAACAGTTAATTCATAATAATTGAAGATGCTGTTTCCTGTTCGAAACGTTTTCGACGTCGCCACCGAAATATTGAACAGCACTGATTTTCCTTGAACGGGCCACTCGAACAGTGTGTGGGGTCTTCTTAAAAAACGTTCACGTACACGATTCAAGCATGGAGTTCGAATTTTAACAACAGTTTGACTCACTTTTATGGCGCCTAAAAAGACGTAACTCTGCTTTGTTTTCACTTATTTGTATTCGATTTCATTCTTTTAGAATGAAAATTACACAACGAAAACTTGATATTAAGAAAATTAAATTCGACGTTTCGATTTTTAAGGAATAAGATTATTTACATTAAATATTAAACCGCCCCATACGAATTCCGCATTATAAATAAATAGATCTGAGATTCGTGAGATTCCTCGACACGCCCAGATAAATATATTCAATGTCTTCGTATAGAAAACACAACGATTTCAAACTAAAATACACACAGTCGGTGTAACTCGGCTTTCTAGATATAAATCTCGATTTTTTCGCTATTCTATTACCATGAAGGTACTAAAAGCCTTTGTATTCAACTCGAAAGAACCTCACGTGTGAATAAGAGAGTTACCGGGGGCCGTATTTGTGGCCGTAGAGGTTAAAGGTTGAATTAGAAATACTCTACGGGGTGTATAGATGGCGTGACTATATTTGTTCGAGCGTCGAGAATTCATTTTATAAGAAAAATTTTATTAAACAAAAATCAAATGGATTCCGCCATCGTTGAGAAACAATCAGGACCGCAATAAGACGACTCGTTCAGTATTCAGCAAACATCCTTTGATCCTCGCATCGACTTGTTGCGGTGAAATAAAGGACGACATTAAATCCGTAAATCATACACTTTGGTTTGTATCTCGTCCTTCTAATATCCATAAATTAGTGAGTAAATACAGTCAGGATTAGACGCTTTAGTTTTAGAAGGAGTTTATCCTTTGAGTTACCCAACTGTATTATTTGTTTGACTCACAAACGAGAAGGTGATAATACAGATTTAGTTGCTTTCTGCATTTTATAGTGCACTTGAAGGTTATAAAGAAAAAATTAGTCCATATAAAACAACAAAACAAACATTTGGCTTATTAATTTTGTTTACTTGCTTCGGTAGATTGCAAAGTCTTCTAAATAACATAACTTTGTCTATGGACAATCTTCGACTGTTTCCTCTAGTTCCTTGCAGAAGGAGCTGTCGGGAGTTTCTCCGATGATATTCAGATGGTTATTCACTAGAAGATACGGTGTAATGACGTTTGTGGAATGACTAATTCCAAAGAACGACGAGGAACGGACAAACCTGGGCTACAGCAGCAATATTCTCAGTTGTTCTTGAGCGACGTGCACGGGTTTTATTCTTCACATCACTAACTTGTCCCAACAGCTCAAATTTTTCCACCAATTTCTGTATTGCGGTCCGAGAAGGTGCTTCACGTCGACCCAAAAATGTTTTAGTTTTACGAACCGTCTCTGCCAAACTTTCACCATTTTTATAGTGAATTTTAATAATTTAAATGCGTCGTTGAAGCGTGTATCGTACCATTTTCATTAACGGCGTAGTTTCCACTTGTCAAATGTCAAAAAATGACAGCTTCAAAAGTGACATTTACAGAAATAGCGGGCTGTTCAAAATAACACCTCTTATTGGAAAACCCTTATAAAAAACTATGATGAAAATGTTTTTCAAATATATTTCTACTCATACAAAGAGTTTTACTTTCAAAATCTATCAGGTTTACAGTCCTCGCATCCTACATTTATCATGTCCTTTCCTTTTTCAAACTTTATTTGTACGTGTTCGATTTTTTTTTCGACCTTTTACACTGTCAAACCATATAGATTACCCGGTTATATTTTTTGTAGACTTTCTTGAAAGAGACAAATCGGTATAGACGTTTCGTTCGAGTGGAACGCACCATTAATAGATTTTAGTGACTTCGTTTGGGATACTTTGTGTGATATTTAATCGTCACTAAAGGTGAGAAATTTATATAATTAAAAGTTATATTGAATCAGATTTTTATGGTTTAGATCGATTCAACAAATTTTTGTTTTGATTAGTACAGGCAAATTAGGCGATTTTGAGTTAAAGCCTTAAATTCAATTTGGCGTTTTTGATTTTCTATATTCTGGAAAGTTGTGGGATACTGAATGAATCTATCGACTCTTAAATTACGTGCAAGGGCTTTCGAAATTTTGGGACTTGAAACTCAAAAAAATTTTGAAAATCGAATAACTCGGGAACTATGACGAATTCGAAAAAAACTGTAGTGACAAAAAATATAGAGTACAAAATTTTCTACAAAAAAGTATTTCAGGTATTTGTTGCTAACCTCAAAATTTTCACCTTAAAATGGGTTTATACATTCAAAAATATTTTGAATCGCGAATAACTCCGAAAACTACAAGGAATTCGATAAAAAGTGCCGAGACAAAAAATGTGGAGCGAAGCATTCTGTACAAATAGAGGTTTCAATTTATCCTAACCTCAAAATTTCCATAAAAAAATGGGCTAGAGCGCTCAAAAATATTTTGAATCGCGAATAACTCGAAAACTACAATGAATTCGATAAAAAGTGCCGGAGCTAAAATGTAGAGTACAAAATTCTCTACAGGTTGGTCTTGAAGTATTTTTTCTAACCTCAAAATTTTCACCGTAAAATGGGTTCATACACTCAAAAACATTTTGAAGGGTGGAAACTCCAAAAACTATGAGGATTTCGATGCAAATTGCCGAGACAAAAAATGTGGAGCGTAGCATTCTGTACAAAGAGAGGTTTCAATTTATCCTAACCTCAAAATTTCCATAAAAAAATGGGCTAGAGCGCTCAAAGATATTTTGAATCGCGAATAACTCGAAAACTACAATGAATTCGATAAAAAGTGCCGGAGCTAAAATGTAGAGTACAAAATTCTCTACAGGTTGGTCTTGAAGGAAAGAAAATTATGAGGAAATAAAAAAAACTGCTGGACCTAAAATGTAGAGTACAAAATTCTCTACAGGTTGGTCTTGAAGCATTTTTTCTAACCTCAAAATTTTCACCGTAAAATGGGTTCATACACTCAAAAACATTTTGAAGGTTGGAAACTCCAAAAACTATGAGGATTTCGATGCAAATTGCCGAGAAAAAAAATGTGGAGCGTAGCATTCTGTACAAAGAGAGGTTTCAATTTATCCTAACCTCAAAATTTCCATAAAAAAATGGGCTAGAGCGCTCAAAGATATTTTGAATCGCGAATAACTCGAAAACTACAATGAATTCGATAAAAAGTGCCGGAGCTAAAATGTAGAGTACAAAATTCTCTACAGGTTGGTCTTGAAGGAAAGAAAATTATGAGGAAATAAAAAAAACTGCTGGACCTAAAATGTAGAGTACAAAATTCTCTACAGGTTGGTCTTGAAGCATTTTTTCTAACCTCAAAATTTTCACCGTAAAATGGGTTCATACACTCAAAAACATTTTGAAGGTTGGAAACTCCAAAAACTATGAGGATTTCGATGCAAATTGCCGAGACAAAAAATGTGGAGCGTAGCATTCTGTACTAATAGAGGTTTCAATTTATCCTAACCTCAAAATTTCCATAAAAAAATGGGCTAGAGCGCTCAAAAATATCTTGAATCGCGAATAACTCGAAAACTACAAGGAATTCGAATAAAAGTGCCGGAGCTAAAATGTAGAGTACAAAATTCTCTACAGGTTGGTCTTGAAGCATTTTTTCTAACCTCAAAATTTTCACCGTAAAATGGGTTCATACACTCAAAAACATTTTGAAGGGTGGAAACTCCAAAAACTATGAGGATTTCGATGCAAATTGCCGAGACAAAAAATGTGGAGCGTAGCATTCTGTACTAATAGAGGTTTCAATTTATCCTAACCTCAAAATTTCCATAAAAAAATGGGCTAGAGCGCTCAAAAATATTTTGAATCGCGAATAACTCGAAAACTACAATGAATTCGATAAAAAGTGCCGGAGCTAAAATGTAGAGTACAAAATTCTCTACAGGTTGGTCTTGAAGTATTTTTTCTAACCTCAAAATTTTCACCGTAAAATGGGTTCATACACTCAAAAACATTTTGAAGGGTGGAAACTCCAAAAACTATGAGGATTTCGATGCAAATTGCCGAGACAAAAAATGTGGAGCGTAGCATTCTGTACAAAGAGAGGTTTCAATTTATCCTAACCTAAAAATTTCCATAAAAAAATGGGCTAGAGCGCTCAAAGATATTTTGAATCGCGAATAACTCGAAAACTACAAGGAATTCGATAAAAAGTGTCGGAGCTAAAATGTAGAGTACAAAATTCTCTACAGGTTGGTCTTGAAGTATTTTTTCTAACCTCAAAATTTTCACCGTAAAATGGGTTCATACACTCAAAAACATTTTGAAGGGTGGAAACTCCAAAAACTATGAGGATTTCGATGCAAATTGCCGAGACAAAAAATGTGGAGCGTAGCATTCTGTACAAAGAGAGGTTTCAATTTATCCTAACCTCAAAATTTCCATAAAAAAATGGGCTAGAGCGCTCAAAGATATTTTGAATCGCGAATAACTCGAAAACTACAATGAATTCGATAAAAAGTGCCGGAGCTAAAATGTAGAGTACAAAATTCTCTACAGGTTGATCTTGAAGCATTTTTTCTAACCTCAAAATTTTCACCGTAAAATGGGTTCATACACTCAAAAACATTTTGAAGGGTGGAAACTCCAAAAACTATGAGGATTTCGATGCAAATTGCCGAGACAAAAAATGTGGAGCGTAGCATTCTGTACAAAGAGAGGTTTCAATTTATCCTAACCTCAAAATTTCCATAAAAAAATGGGCTAGAGCGCTCAAAAATATTTTGAATCGCGAATAACTCGAAAATTATGAGGAAATAAAAAAAACTGCTGGTGCTAAAATGTAGAGTACAAGATTCTCTACAGAAGATTCAAATTTTGACGAAACACTTCGAGGGAAAACCTCAAAAATGTTTTTACAAAAAATAATAACAAGTCGTGTCCTTTATATAATCAGTATAATGATGAATGATAATCCCAGATTAAGAAATATATCGAATTTATTTTTAATAATTTAAAATTAAAATGATTTTCATTCATAAAGAGTCTCGACAAAAAAATATATTACTCACGCTGACACAAACGTTTTAAATTTTTGAAATGACTCGAACAGATGTTCAAATCCTTCTAATCATAGTTTCTCTATTAATTTATTGTGAGTTTTTCCAATTTATAGTTTAAACCAGAGCCGGTTTAGCTAACGTCGGTACAACAAAAATAGATAACAATTTACTTCAGAAGAAAGTAGAAAATATGTAAGTCAAAATCAAAAAATACTCGATCTAATTAAAATACAATTGATAGAGCCAATGAAAATATTGATTAATAAACGGGCGTTTTAAAGTATTTCCAAAAAAACTGAAAAAAAAACGAAATATTCTTTCTTGAAGTCCAAATATTTTTACATTCTGAAATTGATATCGTAGAAACAAGGTAAGAAGGGTGTTCTAGCGTTTCCTCGCCCTTTCCATCGTCTGTTGTCTGACGTAGGTTTCCCAAAATCAGTTTTACTATAGCTCCGATGTTTTCATCGGTAACAGCGCCCATACACTTGAATCTCGGAGAGGCTCTCATCCCTGAATTGTTTCGTACGAATTTTACATTATCTGTGACCAATAAAAGGATAATGATGCGTTCCTCGGCAGCATCTGAGGCTATAAGTGCATTAAAAAGTGAGGTTATACATTTCCTCCTGTTCATTACGCTACTCAACAAACCAGCCCACCATCCAGTACTTTATGAGGCAAAAATTAAAGAGTTTGAATACTCGAATGCATTTTTGTGTTATATACTTTATCTTGGTTAAAAAAACACAAAGAAAAAAGGATCCACGGGATTTTTTTGTACTGGGAACTGTAAATAAAAGTGTTTTACCAGTGTAGGTCACGCGTCTAATGGTGGTTTATATAAATCAACAAACAAGACGTACTAAAATGATTTGTTACTTCCAATGAAATTATAATTATTTATATTTTCAGGCAGATTTTTTTCTAACGTAAAAAATCTTTGAGTTTGTCCCTGTATCTAATCTCTAAGCCTCGGAATATCATCAAATAAATTACGTGTATTTAAAAAGTAATAAATAAAAACGTTGGGCTTCTTTTTTCATTCTTCTTAAAGGTGAAATTTCGTGATGAAACGATCGAAAGTAAAATATTTCTAATTCCTAATTCTTAATTAAAAGTCACAGCAAGATATTTAAACGCCGCCGACATCGAAGCTTGTATCACTTAGGATACGAGGGAAATTGGATTATTAACATTTTTAATTTGTTCTAGAAACTATTTACAAAAGCGGGGGTTAGGTAATTAAACAATATATACAGGTGACGCGGAAATTGTAAACTGATAAAAATGTCTTCGATCGAAAAAAGCCAATACGACAAACAATCTCAGCGGTTCATAGAAAATTGAAAATAAGAATATTATATAGACTTCAATTGATGAATTTTGATTCAGGATGATCGAGCAGTGAGATGTAGACAAGTCGTAACCTTCAATTATCTATTGAGTACATCGCAGTTGGAGTTATGATATGAGGTTGTCATTCATCCATTTAATGAAGACTGGCGACAATTTCGACGTACTTATTTCAGTCCTGAATGGTGCGAATTGAAGATAAAACCAATCCAATCGCGTATGTTGTTCAACCATGAATGTTGCCTGCCACCAGGTCCACGTTTTCCTTCGATTTTTCCTTCTATCATTAATTTCAATACATCGTACTTGTTGATACGATATATGTGGTCCAGATAAGCGTTTTTTTTTTGTTTTTTCCTTTCCAATACATCTAAGAACTTCATCGATAAGTATATATTCAACCACGTCATCACCTATTCCTTGGTTAATCGTTAGTTCTTGGTTCCAATGAAGATTTCTAATAAACTCGATGTTTTGTTTGTCTCAACCTTTAGTCTGTAGTAATTAACTCGATCGAAGGCTTTCTCGTAGTCTATGAAATAGGAATAATCTAATTGTTAAGCGAAATAATGCTTCATAGATCCAAAAACAAGGATTAATATTCATTTTGTACTTTGGTCTTCAACATCCCTGGATCGGTACCTAATTTATAGAGTCTATAACAAATTCTGATGGCTTTTAGTGTATTTTTTGAATGTTTAAATATAAGAAAACATAAGAAGTATTTAAAATTCGTTTTGCCCCCGTATAAAATACAGAAATACCAACCTACGCTTTCGATTATGCATTATTATTCAGAGTACCGTTATTGAGATTATTTTTTTGATGGACAAATTTTTTTTTATATAAACAGAACGCATTTGATGTGGGTTGTAAGAGAAATAAAAATATTTTCACATCATTTTTATTAATAATATAAACATGCACCACTTAAATAATCATTAACATGTAAACAATTGATGATTTTAGGTTAACAAAATCTTCTCGTTTACTTAATACACAATTTGGTTTTATGTAACTGCACGAATTGCAGGATCTTGACTGAAACTAAGATTATACAACTTTACAGATGAAGAATTCTATGGGGAAAATATATATAAAAATACCAAAGAGAAGAAAGAAATACCGAAATGAACACTGATATAGGACCATCCCTTTCAAAGAAAGAAGTAGAAACAGCAATAAAATCAGCTGAAGATGATCCTGAAGATGATCCTGACCACCTACCTGCAGATGCGTTGAAGCTAATCGAGGAACAAAATCTAGATAAGATAACCTTCTTGTTCGATAAAATCTATGCAACAGAATCAATACCAATGAGATTATTTCAACCAAAACCATAATGTGAAGAACAACCTTATGAGCAACATGTTAAAGGTCTTTCTCGAAGTCATCCACCATAAGATTTATAAAAAAACTTGAGGAATATGGATATGGTTATAGTTTTAGCACCAGAGGTGCTTTGTTTGTCTTCAACGTCTTGTTTTAGCGATGTCTTGATGTCAACAAAGTCTGTTTTATCGATTATAATAAGGCGTTTGATAAAGAGAAACAAAACAAGCTTGGAGCCTCAACGTATATTGCGAGCAAATACTACAACCTTTGAAGTCAATGGGATGAATGATGATTAAAATGCAGTAACTACGTTCAAATAAATGCCATCTATACTTTTCGCTGCTCCTATGGAATATGTATATTAAATTGGCGCAGTCTCAAGGATTTAATCTTTGATTGTCTATCAAAATTGAAAAAGTTATCATTTTGCATATCTTTTTTGATAAATTCACCTCGTTACTGAAATATATTTCTGAAATTGGCGCCGTCAATGGGATAATTAATGATAAAAATGCAGTAACTACGTTCAAATAAATGCCATCTATACTTTTCGCTGCTCCTATGGAATATGTATATTAAATTGGCGCAGTCTCAAGGATTTAATCTTTGATTGTCTATCAAAATTGAAAAAGTTATCATTTTGCATATCTTTTTTGATAAATTCACCTCGTTACTGAAATATATTTCTAAAATTGGCGCCGTCAATGGGATAATTAATGATAAAAATGCAGTAACTACGTTCAAATAAATGCCATCTATACTTTTCGCTGCTCCTATGGAATATGTATATTAAATTGGCGCAGTCTCAAGGATTTAATCTTTGATTGTCTATCAAAATTGAAAAAGTTATCATTTTGCATATCTTTTTTGATAAATTCACCTCGTTACTGAAATATATTTCTGAAATTGGCGCCGTCTATGGGATAATTAATGATAAAAATGCAGTAACTACGTTCAAATAAATGCCCTCTATACTTTTCGCTGCTCCTATGGAATATGTATATTAAATTGGCGCAGTCTCAAGGATTTAATCTTGGATTGTCTATCAAAATTAAAAAAAGGAATCACACGAGAGCCATATATGTATTCTCAATGTGGTGGAATTAATATAACAAAGAAATATCAAATAATTATTAAGTTTTATTCAAATGCCGGACTAAAAAAGGGCTCGAGAGACGTCGAAAAGGGTTCCAGTTGTCAAGCAAGCCTTAGGCTAGATTACTTCCGGTTTACCGCTTGACGGTACGCTTCCCTAAACAAATGAGTGGGAAATCAAGTAGAAAGAGATTAAACGGTTTCAGTGTTTTGAATTTTTGGGTCAGTTGGATTCCACCGATTTGCCTCTACAGGAAAGAGCTAATACAGAACATATCTTATATAATATGTCCAGGAATTCATATACAAAATTTGTTAGTATATAATATTGAAGTTAAATTAGTTGTAGGCTCAGTATTAGTCGTCCAGGACAATCTGTATAATGCTTTATTGTCAAAAAAATTGTTACAATTTTTAGACAGAAGCTTGTAAAAACTAAAAAAACAACCATAAATTTCAAAAAATTATTGCAAAATGCGGGAAGTGATTGTGCATTTTTTTCATTGTAAAATATCGAGCCCTTAACTAATTCTGAATGTGTAGTAGATAGGTAAAGGTCGTAGGTCGTGCTCCGCGTTCCCAACGACCTTTCTGAAATTGGGAATTAGGCAAACGGATTCAAAGATTAATAAGGAAGGAGTTTTTAATCTTTTGAATAAGTCTCTGCTGTGATTCCTGTTGTTTAGTCCGAGTAAACATCTATTGTAGTTTGAAGATTCGTTCAAATTGAGTCGCACCATGATTTGAAGGTGATTAGATCATTAGAAATGGTCCTACGAAGTGCCGTTAGATCAGGGATGCTCCAGGATAAAGTAATTATCCAATAAAGTATTGAACTTCTCTTTAACGATGTTTTCTTTTATGATAAATTTTAAACTTTTGTCTACAATTTATCAGGTGAAAGGTCCTTTGAAATTCGACACTCGACGTATTTGCTGAAAACCTGAAACCCGACACATAGAAACGTAAAAGCGGGCGCGTTTGTAATGGATTTTCAGTGTTATTTGCCTTCAGAGGGCACCGTACTATTTGCTTTATTAGGTCAAAAGAGTCATTTCAACAAGCAATTCCACCCTGTTATTAGTTTGTTTGTTATTTAGTTGCGGTCCTCTCAGGGATGAAATTAAATTGATATTTATATAGGTTCTAAGTGAAACGCGACGTTTGTCTTAAAACTTTCCTACCTCAACGTGAATATATCAGAATATAAGACGCTTACTTTCTGTTTAGTAATAAAACAGTTTTTTAATATTTGTAAAAACTCCCGCGCAAATGAAAGAGACGTTGGGGGACCGCACCATAATGTCTTGTTAGAACGCTAACTTTACAGACGACCCTCGTAGCTCGATTATGTGATAAAATGATAATTTTTTTTATTTTATCATATACACAAACTGTTTATCAAGTTACGATATGCATAAAACATTAAAAATCGAAATAATTTCAAACAATAAAAAGTAACATACGGTGATGTCGTGGAATTTGAACATTTAAACTAGTAGATTTGACAATAATTAACTGGAATGCTCACAATTTCTCTTCCAGAATGTCAAACATTTCGAAGAGTAATAGACGGCATTAAAACTTCATCACTTGATACCACATTACAATAGAGAAGACATTCTTCAACTTTCTATTTTTTTTCCCAAATCCTGCTGCGACATAGGCGTCCTTTTAGAATTTTTACTTTAGTACCAAGAATCTTTTCCTAAAAAATTTTATCAAAACTACTATTATAGGATTTTAGTTTAGTATAGAAAGTGTGTATTCTAAACGAAACTTCAAATAGAAAATCATTTGACAAAAAGACATCAATGGAAAATGCATTATTTCGAGATGATTACCTTGAATGACATGGATCAACGAGGGACATCCACCAAATAGATCGGACAGTCGAGGAAAATGTTTTTCAAGATTACGATTTTGATAAACGTGAAAAGTTTGCAGATCTAATGATGGAAAAACATCACAATCGAAACGATCCAAATGGAAACGTAATCTACATAATTGTAGATACTGATCACGTACCAATCCTCGTGAATCTCACACCTAATATCCCGAAAAACTGAATGTATACGCTAGGTGACAAATTCATTGAAAAGAAAAGATCTGACAACAATGTATAAACCACCATAATGCCAGTCGTTTCTCAAATAATTGAGGATTTCCATACAGTTTAACTCACAGTACGATATTTATTGTTTTCCTTGTCCAAATTTCATAATAAATAAATTCAAAAATTAAAAAGAATTATATAAAAAGTATTATACAATCCAAACCTAGTATTTCTACTTCAAAACAAGTTTAAATCCAAGGAAAAAATGATAAAAAACATCAAAAATCGAAATCAGACTTTATATTCAAAAAGATTGATCAGAAATATCACAGATCTCAAAAAAATAGTAGCACTACAAGGTGTTGTTTATAGAATTAGAGGCTATTACATTGTTCTGAAGAGATTCAACAATAACGAAATCGGTCGGCCATTAGAAATATCGAATTTGATAAACTAATCGAGTTTTTCGAAGGAGTTGTAATGTACGTAGTTGATTTTTCATTCTATGGACGATATACCACGTTTTTCGAATTGATAAAATTAGAATTAATATCAGAGATGAATGTGGGAATAACAAATGTTATAACGGTTGATAATTCTTTTTATTTCTCTTTAGTTTTCTCAATTTATTTCGGTGTATCGTTGTTAGAAGTTTCGGAAGTGTTTAATTTTGGAAATTTGAAAAAAAAAGAAACATTTTGATTGAAAGCGCCGGTGAATGTTGAGTAGAAACACATTTTAGGATTCTAAAATATCTAACGAGTCAAAATAAACTTGTGAACGAAGAAGTGACGAGTCGTAGGGGTGGTCTGTCCTAGAAAAAAGTATGTATACAGGGTGGTTTCGCGACGTTCACAACCTAAAGTTGGTTATTTCTAGTTTAATGTTCCTGCTGGGCTGTAGACCATATAACAAACTGATTACTGCCATTTTGATATATCCTAATTTTGATTCAATATTTTGTGTATGTATATATACTTTGTGTTCTTCCTATATACCGAAAACTTTTTACGATTGTATGGTTTTTATTGTCAGTTAGTCGAGAGTTAGCTACCCGAAGTTTCTGATAATACAGCCGCCTCTTACCGCTCCCCTTACCGTAGCTTACGTCCGAGTTTTAAACAAAGGGAATTAACGACCGCTTAACGTCGAAAATTTTAATTCCAAATCGATTAATAACCGGCATTAACCAATACAATAAAAAAGTAATAAAAGTATTATAATAAAAAAAAAACAATGAGAAAAAAGCAGTTAAAGAGACAGAAAAAACGATACGTTTTCGTATGAGCTAACTGTCATAAATATTGTGGATTTCCGGTTAAGTACTTACTGTATACATACGTTTATTTTGATTCTAAATAAGCTAATGTACTTGGAAACGACATTTGGATATTAATTTAGCAACTTGACAATTAATAATCGCTCCACTTGTTTTCCTTGTAGCGATAAGCTACGTCATTAGCGCCCAACTAGTGTGGGATACACTTCAACAACCTTGTCAAAGTTGGCGACATCGTAAAAGTTTCAGTCCTTCTTCTTGTTTCGACATGGGCGAGGTTCGCGTTGATTCAAGTGATTATAAATAAAGATACAATCCACAAAAAAAATGGGGTTGATGAGGGTCCCAATAATGATCGATCTAAACAAACACAAACATCTGATATATCACGTTCTGCAATAAAAAAGAAAAGTTGATGCTTCAATGGCAATTTATGGTAAAATAATTAACTATCTCAAGGAAATCTATTTGGGACAAGTTGTTTGATGAATCAAGAACAAACCTCTGTACGATTTTTAACGAGAAATCAACTATTTGCGGTCAAAATGTCGACGATTTCATCAACAACTTGTGGACGATAGAACCAGGCCAAAATATTGGTTGTAGAATTTAATTTAAAACATACGACTTGTAAGGAATCGGCGCTGATGACGTAGTAATCTATTTGGAACACATCTCGGGCGGTATATAATGTATCCAGTTAATATTAATGCTATTAACTTGAACCAAACACCATTATTCTTATATTTATTTATCCAAAAAGAATATACATTCGATCCGATGTCTTAACCAGCTTCTTCAGCCCAGACAACGGTTACGCAGTCTGTCATAACAAGTCATGGCTTAGCTATGGTGTTTTCGATGTTTCCTCTGCGGAATAATTTCCTGTTGTTGCATTTTTCGTCAATTCAATTGGATTCAAATCGGGACGGTAATGGGACAAACTAAATACATTGTTGCAACTAGAAGTAATAATCATAAATCTTTTGTATTTGATTCAATTTTTTGTTAATAGACAAATTAATAGTCTTAGATATGCCCCAGATACCTTTGATTGAATTTATTGATAAACATAATGCTTTTTGATAGAAAAATTCGTCGAATAAACGATTATTCTCGGTTTATGAATCGTCCGTAACAATTTGAAGATACTTCTTAAAAACACAGTTGTTTATTTCTGCTATTTAACAACTCTAACAACTTGAGTACGTCAGACTATTTATTCTCCTCTTCTCATTTCCCGTTTCTCATCTCGCTCTTTTTAATTTCTCGACTCTTTTGTACGTTAAAAGCAAAAATCTCCAGTCGAGAGAGTTACTGCACTTTCCGATGCAGAAAACAAAAATTCTCAAGCAGGAATGACATCATAGAAGGCCGGTTTTGAAGTGCGGTTGTAAGCATTACTCGAAACAAGCGAGCCACGGCTAATTACGTTTTGTCCCTATTTAAACATTGCGTAGGTTTTTAGTTAAATCTTCTTTGTCACAGAACCGGACCAACGTCAAAAATCAAATCAAAATTGAAAATTGTATCTTCACAATTTGAAAAAAAATGACAAGATTTTGAACGGTTGTCACAAGACCATAGACTAAAAAAGTTCACTTTCGAAAATAAAGTTACTTCAAAAATATGATGTAGAAGTGAATGGGATCGAAAAACGACAGACAGAAATCGATTTGGAGCGTATGGATCCAGAACCAAACATTTTGGAAGCTTCTGCAATATGAAAAGTATTTAAACAAGATCTGATTATTACACCAGCAATTGCAATGTCGTAGGATCAAAACTATGAATAAATTTAATGACTTGAACTACAATTACCTTCCAATGGGTTCCAGGAGATACTAGATTGAAGAAGAATGAAATAACAGACTTTGTTAAACCTGAAACCTTTTATGGAATCGTTTACACAATAATGAAAAAAACAACAGACGATGAGGTAGATTATAACTTGTGTTTTCTTTTCTTTTAATTAAAGATGAACAGATATTTATCCAGTTATTAGTTGCTTGAAAGTTTGAAGACGCTACGTTGCTTAATATTTGTTTGGTAGCCATTTTATTTGATGGGCGTAGGCCAACCATTATAAAAGATGAACTAGATTCTACTCTGGATGATCGTAGTGTGAAAATGGGCGAGCTAGTGGGTATAGTAGGCATTCCAAAAAGTGCAGTACATCTCAATTAATGAAAATTTGGATCTGAGAAAGCTGTGTGCAAGATGGGTGCCGCGTTCGCACAAAACGAAACAAAAACAGCGTCGTGAAAATGTTTCCATCGAGTGTTTGGCAATTTTTCACAGAAATAAAGTCGAATGGCCATCATGGCTTGGTGGTCAGAGATACTCCAACAATGAAGAGGTGGCGTAGGCAGTTTTTTATTATAAAAAGGGTATCGAAGTTATTGAACAACTCTGAACGCAAAATTGTATGGAGCTAAAAGGAGATTACGTTGGAAAATAATAATACTTATTTTCAAAATTTTTCTGGGACCTTCACCATAGTGTGGGGGTACAAAATGAAGCTTATAGACACCATATAATATAAAGAAAGCACTACGGAATGATTCTGCTAAACTCCTATGAAAAGATCGAAAAGGAAACCACATCGAGTTGTATTTTTCGAAAATTGATTCCCGAAAAAAGAAAAATCAGCGAAAAAATTATAATAAATTGTTCCAAATTTTGATTAAAATACAAACAAAGAAAATTAAACTAAAATTTTGTTGTAGAATCTGCGTCAAGTGGAAACAATGATTGGCAAAATATTTTAAAACGAATTTCGACAATTTAAATACTTATTTTAAGCAGAATTTTTTACACGAATTAATATCCAGGAAGTTTTATTTGGTATTTAAGAAAAAACTATAAGAATATTTGATATTAGTACGAAATTATCGGTATCAAACTCCAGAATATCACTTCAAAATACAAAATATAAATAGTCCAGTAATTTTAGGTAAATTTAGGCAAGAGTTTCCTAAAATCGAGATACCCAGCTATAAAATCGTTTAAACTTGTTCATTTGACATCCTAAATTTCTTCTCAAAACGCTCGTATAAATCGATGTGAGCAATTCTAAAAATTTGGGATCGAACGTAAAAAAAAATCGATTCTTCTCACATTTTTTCTAAATATCTAGTTTCCTATAGGTTTTACGCTATTTATACTTATTATGAATATTGTAGAAAATTAAATTCTCTACAACTTTTGTTTGAAAAACTTTTTCATAGGGTGAATCGTTTCTGAGATAGAGGGCGGTTAGAATCCCGTTTTAAATTAACTAATAGTCCCGATCAAAATAATACCTTGTAATTATTGCTAAATATATAATTATAAATAATTTTCATTGTTTATCAACAATTACATTATATTTAAATAATGTCAAATGTTTAAACGACTTTATAGCCGAGTATATCGATTTTCTAATTACTTTAAAAAGTTTGACGAATAAAATTCCTGTCGGGAGTCCGGACCTGTACTTACCCTGTCGTTTTTTGTTGTTTCTTTGTCCAGTTCATCTTTTTGTTTTATCTAATAAGATATCAGTGATTACGACAATACATTTACAAGGGTTGTTACATATTCCAAATCATCAATTTCCCCGACGTATTATCTATACCTAATTACCATATCCACGGTATATATGTCACCCGTATCTACAATATGATCCATAACCTTTGATAAGGCTGGACTCGCTTCCAAAATGAACTTATCTTCGAAATTAGTTGATAAACTTTTGTTGTTACTGATAAACGGATGGAAATATTTCAAATATCCTATCGGTTAATTGATTGTTAAGTGGAATTTGAGTGGTGACAGATTTTTATTAGGTTAATAGATAACAAAAATAAACAGTAACAAACAAATTTATAGTTCCATAATTCCGAACTTAATTTGCGTTTTCTTCGCCTATTTTTTCCAAAAATTCAATGTAAAGGATTAGATTCACCATCAAAAAGGACTTACTGGTCTGGTCTGGTCGCCAGATCTGGGATCCTTTATCACAAAAAGATATTGCTAGTAACTTCATGAATATAGAGGAAGTTCTTGATGTAAACTCTGTCTGGACACCAGTAATCTTCTAATCGGTGATTGGATAATACATTAACAAAATAATACTCACGACATAAGCAAAGAAACAGTTGGCATCGAACGGCCAAAAGCAACTTATCCAAAGGAAGGTTAGACGTAGAAGACCGAGTCTGACTGTTCCTCGTGGAAGGAGACAAAAAATCTCAAACATCCAGCACCAAACAGGCAGAGAAAGATAGTTTGGAAGCTTCTGCTTCATACCTAAAAGACGTATTTAATTCGAATGAGTCTGATTCAATAGGCGAGCAAGATTAAAGAAGTAGCTCAAGATATTGAAGAAAATACAAAAGTAAAATCAACATGTTAACCCTGAGACGTTTCAGATGTTGGTCAATGCAGTAAATACCACGTAAACGACTGAATAGAACAAAACCATCAGACCTTGTAGCACCGTAACGAAGTCAAAAGTTTTATCCATCCAATTTATTGTATAAATATTGATAATAATAGTAAAAATGACAACATTGAAGAAAGTGTTGTTCCCAAATATTTCTATTTTAGTTTTTTTTGTATCAATTTCTTTTTTCATTGCAGCTGTTCATATTTTCTTTTAAGATTGAATCATTGAGAAGCTTTTGAGTTATGGTTTTTCAGTAAGATTCTCAAGAATACAATGGATGAATTCCTACTAGTGCTACAAAGATAAAACACGTGGGATTAATGATAACAATGAATGTTTGCTGCAGCTAAATCGTCGAGGCATAAAGAAGACAAACTATTGGCTCCATTGGTTGCCCAGCAACAGATTACAAACTTTGATAGACACCATCAGAAGAAGAAGTCACTGGATATTGTAATTTATAGATGATAAGAAGCTTCAATTAACATCTGGTGAAGACTATGATAAGAAGTAGCTATGGATGGATGGAAATCTTTTGGGGGAAGAAAAATCCTTGTAGATATCTTCTTGATTTTAGTGTACATTCGTACGTTGATCAGTGCTTCTTCACATTTTCGACAATATTTGAATGAAATACCGAACAAAAGTTGTTATTCCCTTTGGCATTTCACATTCAACCTCTGCTCCAAATTACCCAATTATTCTATCCAAATAAAGTAAACACATGATGGGGGTAGTTCCTCCCGTTATCCAATTAACCGTCCACATACTTTTTTTCTTTTCGACCGGGGGGTGTGTTTCCACTAATTTTTTATTTATTACTTATCCGTTTCAATTGGTAAGGGTGCATTTTCAATTAGGACATCGTCAGGGCATTTATCGTACATCGTTACATATCTTTGATAATTTAAGGAACGATTTAGATGCTTTCGGGGTTCATTTGACGCTCTTTTGTTTTATAGGGGTCTCCTCGATTGTGTAGGCAGTATACAATTAATTCTTATCAAATTAAAGTTCGTCATTTGTGAAATGAACCGTTTTATGGCGGTTATATCTTGTAATTAAATATTTTCGGGCTTTCGTATATTCAAATTGATGGTGGAATTGCGAGGTCTCTTTATTTTTTATTAAACGCCATGTAAAACATGCCATTAAGTCTTGAAATTAAGTTGTTTGTGTCGGTATGTACTACACACTACACACCTGGATCAAAACGACGGTTGTTTGTTTGTTGTTTCTCCTATTTTCGTGTTGAATTTTGTACTTAAACAACTTAAATCCTTTTCAAACTAAGAACAAAGTTTTTTGAGTAGATCTTCAGGATTCTCTCCACGCTGGTGGTATCATCGAATCATGCGTCGTTTCCAAGATATACAAGAAGATACAAAACGAATTTCATCTCGTAGAATCGAAAAATTTTTGGTCGTCCGTAGTATTTTGTCACATGCCGAATTATCTCTGAACAAGGACTAAAAGCCGAAGGGAATTCTCATCTAAGGGGTGCATTTATAATTGGAACAGTCTGAAGGACACCCTTAAAAGCTCTTTATTCCGCAATTTCGTCCTGGAAACTTAACATGTTTCAGAAGCCGAAGGAAACAGTCTTATTGTCGAAGTTAAATCAAGGATATTTGCATTATCCTGAACGGCGGCGTATATCCTGACAATGAGCGACAATTTGTGTGCGAGAAACTTTCCTTGAAGGATAGTTGACGAAATATTTTGACGTATAGGTGAATTCGAGTTGAATAAGATGATTTACTGGTATATAATCGTTTATTTCATATTCCTAAATCACTTTTAAAGCTTTAGATAAGTTAAAATTGATTTAAAACGAAAAAAAAAATATTTTTTCGTCCCTTATTTGGTGAGAGAATGAGCAACAGCTGGATAGTTGATTTAAGAAACGAATAAAAGTTAAAAACGAATTAATAATTTTTTAAATGTAACTAAATTTTTTTCTTTTCAATAAAAACTGATCAAATAATCCGATTCATGTGATTTTGTACTCAGAAATAGGATGAAAATCGTTAAAATCACAGCAGCTGATACTAAGTTAAATAACGTGTATTTAAAAGTCGCTTTCAGTCGATTTTTGTGAAATTCACCATCATGTTTGGCGCAAATCGGAGTATTTGATTGAAAAATTGAAATATACGTGATATTTAGAAACTATTTTGATAATTTTAGCGAAACAACTTGGAAAACAGCAGCGTCACAAATTTTTGAAAAAAACATCTAATTTTCTGCAGAACTAGTTATCCAATAGCGACGTTCTATATTTAATTTTAAAAATGTATTTATTCTCTACAAATCATTCCGTTGAAAGATTAGGATCTTATATTATTTTTCAAGTTTTTCGAAAAAAACTTTATTATTTATAGCCCGGAGAAACCATCATCAATTTAAGAAGTAGAAACTTTTTCTTCTTCTTCTTTACCCCGTCTCCAACTGTTTGCCATTTCGGTATTTCATTTCCTTCTATTTTTGAATCTTCTCTTCTTTTTGTTTGCTTCGGTTTCCCATATTATCCTAATTAATCTTCCCAATTGTTACAACTATTGCTGCTCGATTTTTATAAACGCCGTTTGACATGGTGCACAACGAATTGCATGCGATTTCTCAAACGTCAAATGTCTCTTGTCATTGCATCATGACTACCACTCACAAAAACTTCATTAGTAAAATTAAACAAATTCCCAGCCTTCAATTTTATTCGATATATCGTAACAGGCTTAAAAATGAGAATAAGAAAGCTAAATAAACTAAACAAAATAAAGATAATTGTAGATAAGTTGGTTGCTAAACCAAAATGAACTAGATTTCTCCCTAGAATTACAGCTAGCACGCAAAAAGAATGATACCAATCCGATAATGCTGCAAATACAACTTTTTGCGTGAAATAATCAGCTGTACATCATCTGCGCATGCTTTTTATCAAGAAATATTGCATTGCACGTTGTGAAGCGGCCTTAACTGCAAGTATGTTTAATTGACGTTTAATTGTGTCATTTGTCAATTCAATGTCACTGATCTATGGTTGGTAATTCCATAGATATCAGCATTGGTAGTAATACTGATTTTTTGTGCCAAATTATTTAGCCTATAGGCTATCTTTTCGTCAATTCTTGTATTTAAACAGTTATTTCATCTGGTCTGCTTGATATTTTCATTATTTTGAAATCTTTTGTATGTTTATTTCTATAATTTATTAGGTTGACTTGACAATCGTCGATTATTGAATACACATCGGGTTGCTACTAGTATTTTTGTCCAAACGACGTTTCAAATCCCCACTGCTGGGTATATGAGGGTGCAAAAGGGTTTCGCAAAAACATTTAATAGTTCTCCCAAACCGAATGACCACCGTCCCCGACGTGGAATTCAAGGAAACCCGAAACGGTTAGGCACAAAGTTAAGATATGAATCATCCTTGAAATCACAAACAAACCAAACTGTACGGGTCAACTTAAACTAACCGAAATTTCGCTATTAATAACACTCCTACGAGTAATTTCGCATATATAGGGTGGGACGGAACTAAAACCTCGATCAATATATCTTTTTCCATCGGAATCGAGTACAAAGAACGTTTTTCTAGTCCCTTCGTTTTCTTTAATGCTTCATGTTTAGATGAGAAAATTGCTATTTATATCGAAATATCTATTCCGAGCTAACTTTGATCTCCGGATAAATTTTCTTAGTAGCAAGGAACACTTTGATCATGTGTGTGTGTGTGTGTAAATACCGAAATAACATTAATTTGTAATAAATATTTATTTACTGTTTAAATTTTCAATTCGGTTCCGTCTTATAAACGTTTCGGAAATTATCGGATGAAAGTGTATTGTTAGAAAGAGCTTTAAATTGAAAATTTCACCACTCATTACATTTATTTTAGATAAATTCTGTACAAAAATACATTAATCCATAGATACAGCTAGTACATCTTGTAAAAAGCGGTTTTTTCTTTTTGATTTATAATTTTTTTAAATAAAAACACAGCCGGTCGATGAAACAACTCAAAAGTTACCAACAGACAATCTACCAATAAAAAATTGTGCAGATTTGTCAATTTGAGGAGTACGAAATGACTTTTTCATCTACAATCAAATCAGATTAACTAGTTTTTTTTAAAAAGGCGTAAATCAAATTCCTCTATGGATTCTGTTGTTTGATTTCTGTTACTTGTTACTGTCTATTTTTGTCTATGGTTATTATAACCTCCAAAATATTGTAGTGAATGTTACTAAACATCCTTTTGTACCGCGACGGTATAGCACGAAAAAGCCCTAACGAGTTTTGCCCTTTTCTTAATAAATACCAAGTACAAGTCTGTTTAATGATAACTATTCGGGCCAAAAGAAAAACCAAGCGATGTCAAGGCTCCGTTCATACCTGAAGGTCACTCAGTTTCCTTATTCGGTTCACAAAAATCAATAGACATCAGGTTTGGAAGTAGAAAGACGTTTTAAGATTGTTCTACTTTTGAAAATATCAAATTCTAACCTCAAAACTCCGAACAGCTGAAACTATAGTCAATTGCAACGACATATTAAGTCATAGTCCGATTTCCGCTTACGCATTCGCGTAGACGTATTTGACGATTTAACGAAGGTTTCGGTTTAATCAAAACATCATCAATTCGTATTCAGTACGCGAGTCCGTCGTAGAAGTATTTTGCATAATCGCGTACGTTTTTTAATGGGCTGCCTCCGAGACATTGCAGGAAATGAGAAAATAAGTCAACAAAATTGTCAGATTTTTCCTTAAGAATAGTCCTACCGTTGGCATTTACTTAGAAATAAAGTTTAACGATGAATAATATGAAAAAAAAAAAAAAAATTATTTCTGTTGTGTTTTGGTTGTTGTTTAGTTTTCCTGATCGTGTATCTTACAATGAATTTATAAATAGTACGAAGGAAATAAGAAGAAATCAATGGGTGCCAAACAGGGATTGTACGATGGATGAACCAACAATTCGATGTTTCGACCGTTCAAAATTGATTGTACTGACGTCTGTGAGCTGGCTTTGGTGGTAGACCAACAAATGACTGTGTAAGATCGTACATGCGTTGAATTTGGCGGTGAAAAAAAAAAAAATTAAAGACTTTTTTTTAAAAAGTACAGATGATGTCTCTGGAAATACATTTTCCCAACTCGCACTCGGAAATTTTTCGTGAAAAGTTCGGTTCTATTAGTAATAAACACGGATAGCGATGTCACCATGATAAGTTGCTTTGGATAACGATATTAAAAGAAAAATTAGAGCCATTGGTTGCGAATAAATTACTAATTATTGTTATTGAGGAAAACCCCAGTTATGGAGTACCATAAACAAAATAAAAATTATAAATAACTATCGATAAATGTATATGAATTCGTGTTCGAATAATAATATTTAAAATATTATAAAAACTCAAAAACTAGCTATAAAAACCCGAACATTAGCTACAAAAACCCAAAAAGTGGAAAAAACTTTGAAAGTAGCTATAAAAACAAAATTAGGTATAAAAACACTAAATTATCTATAAAAACCCAAAAAGTAGCTATAAAAACTAAAAAATTAGCTATAAAAACTCAAAAGTAAGCTATAAAACTCCTAAAATTAGGTATAAAAACCCAAAAATTTGCTATAAAATAAAAAAATTAGATATAAAACCTCGAAAATTAGCTATAAAAACCAAAAAAAGTGAGAAAAACTTAAAAATTAGCTATAAAAACTAGAAAACTAGCTATAAAAACACAAAAATTATCTATAAAAACAAGAAAATTGGCTATAAAAACCAGAAAATTAGCTAAAAAAACTCAAAAATTAGTTATAAAAACAAGAAAATTGGCTATAAAAACCAAAAAAGAGGAAAAAACTTCAAAAGTACCTATAAAACCCGAAAATTAGGAATAAAAACTAGAAATTAGCCATAAAACTTCTGAAATTAGCTATAAAAACCCAAAAATTTGCTATAAAATCAAAAAATTAGATATAAAACCTCGAAAATTAGCTACAAAAACTCAAAAATTAGTTATAAAAACCCAAAAATTAGCTATAAAATTCCAAAAAAGTGGGAAAAACTTCAAAATTAGCTGTAAAAACGTAAAAATTAGCTATAAAAACCAAAAATTAGTTATAAAAACTCAAAAACTAGCTAAAAAAACCCAAAAATTAGCTATGAAAACCAGAAAATTAGCCATAGAAACCAGAAAATTAGCCATAGAAACCAGAAAATTAGCTATAAAAACTCAAAAATTAGCTATAAAAACCGAAAATTAGCTATAAAATCAAAAAATTAGATATAAAACCTCAAATATTAGCTATAAAACCCCAAAAATTAGAAATTAGCAATAAATCACAAAAATTAGCTATAAAAACCTAAAAATTAGATATAAAAACCCGAAAATTAGCCATAAAAACCAGAAAATTAGCTATAAAAACTCAAAAATTAGCTATAAAAACCAAAAATTAGCAATAAAAACTCAAAAATTAGCTATAAAATCAAAAAATTAGATATAAAACTTCAAATATTAGCTATAAAAACCCAAAAATTAGGTATAAAAATTAGAAATTAGCAATAAAACCTCAAATATTAGCTATAAAAACCTAAAAATTAGATATAAAAACCCGAAAATTGCCTATAAAAACCCGGAAAAAGTGAAAAAAACTACAAAATTAGCTCTTAGAAACGTGTACATATAGAATAATAATATTTTAATAACTTTTCCTTCTGTCCTTTCGTTAACTGTTCTTTTCAAGTTTGCTTTTTAGTGCGTTCATTTCCATGGTTTCTATTTTTCTTTATATTGTAGATATTCAATTTTATCTGTTTTCCTATTTCGGTATTCCATTTAGTGATTTAGTTCTTGCTTGTTTATTCTACATTTTATATCTGTACAATACACAAATAATTTATCTTTTCTACGTTAATTTCCAGTTCCGATTTTTCGTATTTTTGCTTTGAGTGCCAATCTAAGTCACTGGAAGGTGTATAAACAGGTGTCATTGTCGATTTGGATCTTCATTCGTTTGCGTCTCTTTTTACAAAGTATGTTTTAAAAAATATTTAGGAGATACAACACCTTTGTCTCAAGTATTAATAAAATATATCGATTAATTCGATTAATCGATATTGTTGATCGAATTGGACACGTAGTTAAACGTCAAGTTCACAATCCCCACGATTTTACCTAACCTAACATTTTCACGAAGTGCTATGATTTATGCGAGCCGAGACAAAGGCTTATCAGACGATTATATCTAGTGAGTAGCCGGAGCGTGCTTCATTTGTTTCAATTAGTCACGTGTCTCGTACTTTGTACTAAAAGGAAATATAACCGGCGTTATATTTCCTATGGCGTTTAATTATTAAATTAAAAGATAATCATCGCGAATGCCCTCAAAGGGACCACTACGGACGCCAAGCCGTTTAGTTTTTCCTCTATTACAAATGAAGATGTTTGATTGAAAATTCACATTCAGTTATTTTATTTTTTGTATTAACCTCTATCGACATCAGGTAAATTTGAGGTTATGTTTTCATATTCTATTTGAATATAAAAGATTTTTTACATTAATTTATTTTTGTTTGCAAGTTTTGTTTTTTACGGCATTTCTCTTTCATAATGTCGAGCAAAGATCGGAACGATTGTAAATAAATTGCGTTATGAAAACACGGTCTCTGTTATGAAACGATTTAAATCGAGTGCGACACGTATGTTCAAAGGTGTTCGCTTTCGACTTGACACGTGTTGAATCGCTATCAAAATATTTGCCTTTTCTTTCTCGGTTTGTTTTTTTTTTTTTTCGATTCCTTTTTGAAACGTGTTAAGTGATGTTTAAGATGCGACAGAAGATAGTTTGGTATGCGGTGATTTGTTTATTTTCGAATTTACGTACTAGAATATTCATGATTAAAACTCGTGCTTTGTTAGATGAATCGGAAAATGAATACAACTAGGAATAACGCTTTGATTGTACGATTACGATAATTTAAACTGATATAATAGGATTTTTTATTAGTAATGATGCTTATTTAACGGAACCATGGATATTTAGTAGTTCGTAGTACGTAAAGAATGAAGTAACTTGATAATACGGATTTCATTGATCTTATTTTAAGGTTTGCGCTTCATTTTCTTATTTCTTCTGTCTCGATCTCGAGATTTCGATGTCTATGATTCGGTACGTCTCTTTGGAGGTCTGCCTGCTGATCTTCTGGTGGTTGTCTTCTTGTTTGCCAGTCGATCCTCCCCCATTCTGTCGACGTGTGCCCTCCACTCTCGTTGTTTTCGCACCTTGCTTGTGGTAGATATGTACGAGGTCCGGCTATTGAATAACGAGACTTCGCGCCTAGAGGGCGCCCTAGACAGGTGGAGTAAACAACAATTAGTGCGTTGTGTATCTAGATATCTCCTCCCAAAACACGTTTTCGTATTTTCTCGTTAAATTGAAAAAAAATTCCGACTAAATGCTATAAATTGTTGCAAGAGGCTTATGGGGACAATTCTCTATCCCATGCGCGTGTTTTTGAGTCGTCTAATCGCTTTAGTGAATGCCGATAGAGCTCTGAAGTTGACCAGCGCCCAGGTGGAGCATCCGGATGATTGCAGAGGTTGTAAACGCCGATAAAGAAACGATTAGACAAATTTTAGTCATGACAAAAATCTGTGCGAAGTTGGTGCCAAAAAATCTGATTCCTGGCCAAAAGATCTGCTTCAAAATGGACCCGATTTGAGTCACCTGAAGACCCTCACCAAAGAAGACTTCCAGCACTGCTTCGATCAATGGAAAAAACGTATGGAGAGGTGTGTGGCGACAGGAAGTGACTATATTGAAGGGAAGCATTCGAATGTGGAATAATTTTTATAATAAAACCCTTTTTCGTAATCAGTCTCGTTATTTAATAGTCATATTTCGTATTTGGACGGTTTGTTAACTTGTATGCCTGCTGGGTCTTTACTTATTGTCATAGACAGGAGTTAGATATCTTCATATTAAACTGTCCTGCCAATTGATTCAATTTTAAAAGTCTTCATCATCTGCGTAGCCTACAATTCGAAGCCCCCTGCTTCACTGCAGTTTATTATGCGGTCTAGGATAAAATTGAAAAACTGTCACCCTGTCAAATTCCTTTTTTTATTGAAAAGTCATCTGTGAGTGGGTGTCTCGCTATTTGAATCATTTTTCTGTTCCTGTAACTTGAAATACGTAAAACGTCTCGGAGTTTAACCTTATCGAAAGCCCGGCTTAGGTTAACAAAGCATAAACAAACGTCGAAATATTTAATGGAACTTTGTTGGAATGGAATGGAATCAATGTTGTGAATTATAATTTAAGGTGTAGCGTTGGATTATCCAAGTTTAAGAAGTGTCTTTGACTTTCTAAGTGATTCGAACATTTGTATATGAATAATTGCTCGCATATTTGGAGCTCGGTTCCTGAGAATGCTCGACTCAATATTGAATAGAGCATTTCGACTCATAGGCGATCCAGAGCTGGGCTGTTTCACCGATATTACTATGGCAGATGCTCTTCCAAAGCAATTTTTACAAAAACTACGTCCTTGTCGAGCAGTTCAACCTACTAAAGTTCAAGATCGAAACCTATAGGACAAGCACCAGTCGAAGAGGTTTTACTTAAAACCAATCTAACTTACGGATCTTCCATTATGAGTTATTCCAGTTTATACAAAATTATCTTTGTGGCTAGAGCTAGAAACTTGTAACAATCAGTTTATCGTTCATTTCATATACTAATTTTAAATAGGTCGACTACCTATATGGTACATTTTCCAATATTCCAATACCTTTGAGAATGACTACATTATTCTCTTTGTTTAATGTGCTTTGAAATCGAACGAGACCCGTTGCACTTTTTTTCCCAGAGCCTCGGGAATTGATTTTTGAAGGCAATTGACACGGTTCGTGAGTTCTTTGTGTATTTAGGTGTCAATTTCCTGACAGGAACGCGTTTAATTTTGGCGTTATGTCACCTTTGATAAATAATTTAAACCAGTGGCGTTCCCAATTAATAAATAAATTGAATAAATACTTGAAAAAGTTAACAAAATACTTTCTATGGTTAGAAATGCGTTAATAACAATGTTAAATCTATGTTTCGGAGACTTTGTATTATGGACAGGTTTCAACGAGTTTCTATGGCATTTTTTATCATCAAATTTGAACAATTAAAGTAAAAAATTGAAGGAAACGTCGTTAAATAGATTTTCAATTCATTAGTTTTGTGTTTTCTACAAGAATATCCTTGAAACATGATGAAGAGAAAGTTTAACTGACTATCTCATATAACCTAACCTAAATTTACCTAACATAACCTATAAGATTGTTACGTTTGGTCTTCTTCCTTCTTCCGTTCCTAATTTTTTTGTTCCTATTGGGTCTATTAACTTTTGACGACCATTTGTTTATTTTATACTTCCAAAATTATTTTCTTTTATAGTAGGATTATGATATTGATAATAGTTTGGTGAAGGTTCGAGCGCGCCAATGCTTCAATGATAAAATGTCCGTTGGCCGATTTAGACATGACATGGAGGCTTGTTCTCTTTGCGACCCTAGGGGTATGGGGTTAACCAGTGCTACTATTATTTCAGGGATATTAACTGAGGTCTATGATGGATATTATAGGGATAGGAGATATTACCTTGATGAAATATTAATTAGCAATCACGAGAGTGATCCTACTGTTACTATAGAGAATATTAAGATTAATAAGATTTAAAAAAAAAGTCAAAATGAATTTCAACGGGGACCAACTTGGTTTGAATTAAATTGAACGAATCCTTGTGTTTGGAAAATACGTAAAAATAAATTTAATAATTCAAAGGGGACCCCTTTGATTTTTAAACCAGAAAAAGAAATATAATGACTCTGATTCTAATGAAATTATGATTTTGGAAATCATCAGTTGCTTTAAAAAATGGAAATATCATTAAAAAATCTGATTTTTGAATTTTTTTTCTACAAAATATATTGAGAAAAAACGATTTTCGTCTATAGTTTTATTAATTTTTATATTTTTTTGTTCGAGTTTTTCGAAAAAGATACTAGTTGTTATATAAAATATTGGAGATATGATTGCCCAGAAGGTTGTACTGTCTGTTCGGAAACATAATTATACCATAAGGCCTTAGATGTATACAGTTAATGATGAAATACCTCATAGTAAAGTAAAACCCAAAAATAAGGAGTCTATACATAGATATAAGGAAATTCCTGGTTCCACACTATTAGCTACCCCCAAGCAAGGAGTTTAGACTAGCTTTTAGGTGAATAAGTTTCTCTTTACTAATATTACGTTGTTTATTTGTTTTTATGCATTTTTCGTCAAAAAATTCAGTCAAAACTTATTCTCATAAACGACATTCTGAAGCAAAATTTCTTTTCCATCATCAACAACATCTTTACAAACATAGAATGTTAAGCAGCTCTCGCGAACCATTGAACTATGGAAGCTATTTTGAATTGAGCTAGAGGCTTGTAGAAATGGTTAGGTTAGATTTATACCAACAACTTCGAACTAAATTGGTCGTTGTACACTCGGAGACTTGCTGGTTCCTTCTCAACCTTTTTCGAACAATTCTATAGCCTGTAGACTTGGGATTACTACTAAGGTTGCTTGTACAGGACTCTTCATAACTTCTTTGGTGCACTTTCTACAGATTGGGCCATACCCCAAGCATTAAGATTGCTGTATGCAGCAACGTATAATATCTAATACTTTCCTTTACCATAAAATGAATAACCGACTTTTTAAATAACATCTATTTACTAACATTAGATGATAAGCAGCTCTCGCGAACCATTGAACTATGGAAGCTATTTTACATTGAGCTAAAGGCTTGTAGAAATGGTCAGGTTAGATTTATACCAACAACTTCGAACTAAATTGGTCGTTGTACACTCGGAGACTTGCTGGTTCCTTCTCAACCTTTTTCGAACAATTCTATAGCCTGTAGACTTGGGATTACTACTAAGGTTGCTTGTACAGGACTCTTCATAACTTCTTTGGTGCACTTTCTACAGATTGGGCCATACCCCAAGCATTAAGATTGCTGTATGCAGCAACGTATAATATCTAATACTTTCCTTTACCATAAAATGAATAACCGACTTTTTAAATAACATCTATTTACTAACATTAGATGATAAGCAGCTCTCGCGAACCATTGAACTATGGAAGCTATTTTACATTGAGCTAAAGGCTTGTAGAAATGGTCAGGTTAGATTTATACCAACAACTTCGAACTAAATTGGTCGTTGTACACTCGGAGACTTGCTGGTTCCTTCTCAACCTTTTTCGAACAATTCTATAGCCTGTAGACTTGGGATTACTACTAAGGTTGCTTGTACAGGACTCTTCATAACTTCTTTGGTGCACTTTCTACAGATTGGGCCATACCCCAAGCATTAAGATTGCTGTATGCAGCAACGTATAATATCTAATACTTTCCTTTACCATAAAATGAATAACCGACTTTTGTAATAACATCTATTTACTAATATAGGATGTTAAGCAGCTCTCGCGAACCATTGAACTATAGAAGCTATTTTACATTGAGCTAGAGGCTTGTAGAAATGGTCAGGTTAGATTTATACCAACAACCTCGAACTAAATTGGTCGTTGTACACTCGGAGACTTGCTGGTTCCTTCTCAACCTTTTTTGAACAATTCTATAGCCTGTAGACTTGGGATTACTAATAAGGTTGCTTGTACAGGACTCTTCATAACTTCTTTGGTGCACTTTCTACAGATTGGGCCATACCCCAAGCATTAAGATTGCAGTATGCAGCAACGTATAATATCTAATACTTTCCTTTACCATAAAATGAATAACCGACTTTTGTAATAACATCTATTTACTAATATAGGATGTTAAGCAGCTCTCGCGAACCATTGAACTATAGAAGCTATTTTACATTGAGCTAAAGGCTTGTAGAAATGGTCAGGTTAGATTTATACCAACAACTTCGAACTAAATTGGTCGTTGTACACTCGGAGACTTGCTGGTTCCCTCTCAACCTTTTTTGAACAATTCTAGAGGCTGTAGACTTAGGATTACTACTAAGGTTGCTTGTACAGGACTCTTCATAACTTCTTTGGTGCACTTTCTACAGATTGGGCCATACCCCAAGCATTAAGATTGCTGTATGCAGCAACGTATAATATCTAATACTTTCCTTTACCATAAAATGAATAACCGACTTTTGTAATAACATCTATTTACTAATATAGGATGTTAAGCAGCTCTCGTGAACCATTGAACTATGGAAACTATTTTACATTGAGCTAGAGGCTTGTAGAAATGGTCAGGTTAGATTTATACCAACAACTTTGAACTAAATTGGTCGTTGTACACTCGGAGACTTGCTGGTTCCTTCTCAACCTTTTTTGAACAATTCTATAGCCTGTAGACTTGGGATTACTACTAAGATTGCTTGTACAGGACTCTTCATAACTTCTTTGGTGCACTTTCTAAAGATTGAGCCGTAGATTATAACATCCTAGTCATTCAATCTGAATGTCTATTAATAATGGGTCATTTTGACAAATTATATAAAGGATTTCGAATAAAAAACGATGTTTTCCAGTGATTCCTCTATTGTATGAAAAAACTGTTTATATACACGAAAATTTAAATGATACACGTTTAGAATTTCCGTAGCCGTATAAAGACAAAAGGCGAAAGCCGTAAGGTTAATCCCCAATTTTTGTGGACTGCTAAAAATATGCAAATATTCCATTTTGATAAATTCAGACCCTCCTTAATATGCAATATGGATGTAATTTCCCATTCTAGCAGCTCAACGTAGTTATTACAGCTGCTTCATATCGCTAAGTAGGTTGCGAAAGAGCAGGAATATTAAAACGAAGCCGTGCTGGCAACTGCTTTTTGAAAATTTATATCCCGGGGTTACTACAGATTGTATAAAACGTAAGTTATTTGTTATACGACGAATATTCGACTTCAACAAATATGAATAACTAATTCCCAATCAGCTTTGTCTGCTCTAAGCTCTTTTCACACATGTGGCACCTTATTACTCAAAATCGAAAATTTGATCGACTCACTTACGATATTGGATAATGATTGACTTATAGGTATTTATTAGGGCGAGAGAAGAGCGAGGGAAATGAATTGAATGGGGAGAAAAGGATAGGGTATATGTCGAGGATTCTCGAAGGTATTTTCGTCCAGATTTAAATAATTCTCCCCTTCGTGATGAAACGTGAAAGGCGGCAGCCTTTGTCACTCCATAAAAGACTTGGAAACAGGAACGCACTTGAAATTTTCTATAAAATGGAAAGTTAGGTTAAGAAATAAACAGCAGGATATGAATCGATTTTATTAAGATCCTCGAAACCGTTTTTATCGATGCTTTTGGTCTCTACGAAAAGCTGTAACATATTTAACCGGTAAAGAAATTTTCAACCATGGTACAAAGTTTGTAGAAGAATAGTGGACGTCTGGGTTATCATAGATAACGTGGTCTGCAGTTTTTTCTCCTTCCAAGCATCAGCGAGTCGTCCTTGACGCCCTTTGTGGGGATAACGTCGAATTCGAACATATTTAAGTGGAGCAGTTGTTTGGTAACAGAGGAAAACTATTTATTTGTGCTGAAAGGCGTTTCCAAACATATCTGCTTTGCGAGCAGACTATGAAATTGAATAGTTTTAGATCGTTGCCCTAATTGGGCACTCGCGCGAACAGGATCTTGTATCCATCACTGACGAGTCCTTGTAGGACTTTTTTACATTCCAGCACTAGTCCAGAACACTCCATTTCGTCTTTTGTAGATTAATTATATTAATTTTTTGTATTAAATGTGATTATTACTATTTTTACTAATATTTGTTATTTGAAATGAATGAATTTCTTAAAGTTCATATGAACCTCGAATTCTTACGAACTTTTGATAGTTTTAAAGATTTGAAAGAAGAATAATTTGTTATTGAGGGTAATTTGGAAATACCTCCCTGGAACATTTGAATGATTTGCCGGTACTTATTGTCGAGCAGACAAAAAAGGATTTTCATACGTGATAAAAGAGAAAACCAAAATATGAAAATAAGTCTAAAAAAAATAAACAGTGATTTTGACTTTTCAAGGTTTTCAATCACCTAGGCTAGTTCAGATTATCAATTTCATAAAATCGGAAAAATGGAAAAATAGAAAAATGGAAAACCGGAAAAACAGAAAACCGGAAAAATGGGAAACCGAAAAAATGGAAAACCGGAAAATTGGAAAATCGGAAAAACGGAAAAACGGAAAATCGAAAAATCGGAAAAATGGAGAACCGGAAAAACGGAAAAACGGAAAAACAGAAAATCGAAAAACCGGAAAATCGGAAATACGGAAAATCGGAAAATCAGAAAAACGGAAAATCGGAAAAATGGAAAACCGGAAAACCGGAAAATCGGAAAATCGGAAAATCGGAAAATCGGAAATACGGAAAATCGGAAAATCGGAAAAACGGAAAATCGGAAAAACGGAAAATCGGAAAAATGGAAAACCGGAAAACCGGAAAATCGGAAAAACGGAAAAATGGAAAAACGGGAAAACGGAAAATCAAAAAAGTGGAAAACCGGAAAAACGGAAAACCGGAAAAACGGAAAATCGGAAAAATGGAAAATCGGAAAATCGGAAAACTGGAAAAACGGAAAATCGGAAAAATGAAAAACCGGAAAATCGGAAAAACGGAAAAACGGAAAAACGGAAAAAAGGAAAACCGGAAATTCGAGAAAATGGAAAACTGGAAAATCGGAAAATCGGAAAACAGGAAAAACGGAAAAACGGAAAATCGGAAAATCGGAAAATCGGAAAATCGGAAAAACGGAAAACCGGAAAAACGGAAAATCGGAAAAATGGAAAACCGGAATATCAGAAAAATGGAAAACCGGAAAAATGGAAAACCGGAAAAAGGAAAACCGGAAAATCGGAAAAACGGAAAATCGGAAAAATGGAAAACCGGAAAATCGGAAAAACGGAGAACTGGAAAAACAGAAAAACGGAAAAACGGAAAACTGGAAAAACGGAAAAACGGAAAAACGGAAAAACGGAAAAACGGAAAAACGGAAAAACGGAAAAACGGAAAAACGGAAAAACGGAAAAACGGAAAAACGGAAAAACGGAAAAACGGAAAATCGAAAAAGTGGAAAATCGGAAAAATGGAAAACCGGAAAATCGGAAAAACGGAAAACTGGAAAATCGAAAAATGGAAAACCGGAAAAACGGAAAATCGGAAAATCGGAAAAATGGAAAATCGAAAAAATGGAAAACCGGAAAAACGGAAAATCGGAAAAATGGAAAATCGGAAAAATGGAAAATCGAAAAAATGGAAAACCGGAAAAACGGAAAATCGGAAAAACGGAAAATCGAAAAAATGGAAAACCGGAAAAACGGAAAATCGGAAAAATGGAAAACCGGAAAATCGGAAAAACGGAAAACTGGAAAAACGGAAAAACGGAAAAACGGAAAATCGAAAAAACGGAGAATCGAAAAAGTGGAAAACCGGAATAACGGAAAATCGGAAAAATGGAAATCCGGAAAATCGGAAAAATGGAAAATCGGAAAAATGGAAAATCGAAAAAATGGAAAACCGGAAAAACGGAAAATCGGAAAAATGGAAAACCAGAAAATCGGAAAAATGGAAAGCCGGAAAATCGGAAAAATGGAAAACCGGAAAATCGGAAAAATGGAAAATCGTAAAATCGGAAAAACGAAAAAACGGAAAATCGGAAAAACCGAAAAACAGAAAAACGGAAAACGGAAAAACAAAACAGAAAAGCAGAAAAACAGAAAAAAACTTTTTCCGAAATAATGACTAATAAAAGAGTGGATAAGGAATTAGAATCTTAGAAGAACTAACCTTGGATTATCTGAATATTTTTTTGAAAAAACTTAGCTTCAAAATACAAAAGTATCATTTCAAATATAATTTATACTGATACTATAATGAGGAATTTTATTGCAGTCACTATTAAATTGCAATAACATATTTTCTCTCTATTTGGAACAGTTTGCGAAACCCCCATCATTCTTATAAGAGTATCTGACCCAACAAAGTAAAAAGAAAAATTTTCTAGAAAGTAATCTCCTTTCAGCCTCATACATCGGACGTTTTTGCTTGATTTCCTCGCTCAAACTAGATTTTCCATAACAACAAACGAAATTCAAAACTATTTTCGATATAAAATTCCCATCAATCGTATTTCATTGAGGGGTTAACATCTGGAGTGAAACTATTTGAAATTTCCTTGTTATGAGACGTTAAATACTTGAAGGCACGTCTCAAAGGATAACTTTGTTAGAATATAATAGTTTCAGGAGCTATTCAAGTGGAAACTTTTAGAACACCGTACCGATAAGTTAAGCCTTCAGGTCATAACTTCCTCATAGAAAGGAATCATTCAAATCCTTACAATAGAAAAGAAAAAACTTATTACTTTTTGATTTCATAAGACAGTTTATAACCTAATAAATATTAAATTATCCTTCATAAGTTTATTATATTAACGTAAAAATGTTTATATAGACTAATCCTTTAATGAAGTTGACATATATGATGAATTAAGGACTTTTCGGAAACTATGATCAGGATCTGTCATCATTTGATGGGTGATGTAACTGAACGTGAGTTATAGTTTCCGAATAATCCTTTTTTGACATATATATAAAAGAAATCTTACCTTCTCTAACTTTGGTGAGCTCAACTGATCTGCATTGATCCGTGGTGCATTTCATACTTTGCGTATCTTTTCCTGAACAAGTTTTTCTTCCTTCGGAACTAGGAATACATTCCCTTTTCCTAATTTTATTACAATCCTGGTTGCATTCTGACCATTCCGACCAAGCGGACCATCTAGCAGGATCAACTAGACCAGAAAACATCACGTGAAATGGATAGAACGCCACTAATTTTGATAAAAAAAATGTAGAAAGTATGGAATTCGAATATTTAATAATTCAAACGAAAGTATAAGTTTTAATTTAAAATATTTGTAAACAGTACGAACAGGAAAACATACGAGGGTTGCTACTTAAGTTTTGACATATGACAAACTGATGTGGGTATATCAAATTTGAAAAAACTCATCATGGGAACGAATCATGGGTATGCGCATGAACCCGAAACTACACAACGAGCTAAATCCAACTAAAGTTGTTCGCTCACTGAATGGTACACCAAAATTCGTTAGCCAGAAGTGTTGGAAAGATTTAGGGAAACGAATCGAAGAAGATGAATCATTTTCCAACAAGAAAACACCAAAATTCGTTAGCCAGAAGTGTTCGACAGATTTAGGGAAAACAATCGCAGAAGATGAATCATTTTCCTACAGGAAAACACCAAAATTCGTTAGCCAGAAGGGTTCTAAAGATTTAGGGAAAACAATCGCAGAAGATGAATCATTTTCCAACAAGAAAACACCAAAATTCGTTAGCCAGAAGTGTTGGAAAGATTTAGGGAAACGAATCGAAGAAGATGAATCATTTTCCAACAAGAAAACACCAAAATTCGTTAGCCAGAAGTGTTGGAAAGATTTAGGGAAAACAATCGCAGAAGATGAATCATTTTCCTACAAGAAAACACCAAAATTCGTTAGCCAGAAGTGTTGGAAAGATTTAGGGAAAACAATCGCAGAAGATGAATCATTTTCCTACAAGAAAACACCAAAATTCGTTACCCAGAAGTGTTGGAAAGATTTAGGGAAACGAATCGAAGAAGATGAATCATTTTCCAACAAGAAAACACCAAAATTCGTTAGCCAGAAGTGTTGGAAAGATTTAGGGAAAACAATCGCAGAAGATGAATCATTTTCCAACAAGAAAACACCAAAATTCGTTAGCCAGAAGTGTTGGAAAGATTTAGGGAAAACAATCGCAGAAGATGAATCATTTTCCAACAAGAAAACACCAAAATTCGTTAGCCAGAAGTGTTCGACAGATTTAGGGAAAACAATCGCAGAAGATGAATCATTTTCCAACAAGAAAACACCAAAATTCGTTAGCCAGAAGTGTTGGAAAGATTTAGGGAAACGAATCGAAGAAGATGAATCATTTTCCAACAAGAAAACACCAAAATTCGTTAGCCAGAAGGGTTCGACAGATTTAGGGAAAACAATCGCAGAAGATGAATCATTTTCCAACAAGAAAACACCAAAATTCGTTAGCCAGAAGGGTTCGAAAGATTTAGGGAAAACAATCGCAGAAGATGAACAGTCAAAACATCGAATTGATGGGTCATCCGCCGTTAGGCATCCAAGAATGTCTTATAATCCCGCAGATCCAAAATAAATAGCGACATTAACGTTTTTCTATACCGGAAGAAGCGATTGATGCGTTCAAATCATATATTTTGGATGTACATCAATCGGAATGGAGAAAATACTTCGATTTATGTAACAACCCTCGTATATAAGGTATTTATAGTTAAATTAGAATACTGAGTATGTGATATAAATTCCATACTTTTAATATAGAAAAAATGTTATTAAAAAAATCATAGAAACTGTTATATTACGAGGTGTATATGATGTGTGCGTGTTAAAGATTTTATTTAAATTTCCACTTATAGTTTGGGCATGAAAAAAAAGTTACCGTCACCTAAAAAATATATAGTGTGATACATTAATATAACCCAATATGTCTCATTGAAATATTGCTAGTTTCCCGATTTATAGATGTTGATTTTCGTAGTTGTTTTGACACCGTTTTCTAATAGATCTGGTTCGTAATCTGGAGACTGAGTCGAATGATTTTTGTCATTTATCAGCTGGTACTGGCTCTCTAAGATGGACCATAATGTTACTTGGTGGGTCTCTTATATAGGGGGATGAAATATAAATACATACCTTAGAGAATTTACAAAATTCAAACAGAAATCGCTTCGAAATTTTGCTAACCTAGTATTTCAATGATAATGATTTGAAACAAAATCCACACCAACTGAATAATTTTGCATGAACGAAAATTTGATGACAGGCAGACAAATCATGAAACAGAATGTTGTATTAGGTTTTCACAGTTTCTGTAATAACAGTTTCAAATGGAATATGAAGTTGTACTGTGGAAAATCTGATGATGATGGTGCGATCACAGAAGGAACTACAAGGAAGTGCTTAGCATTGTTTTAAAAGCATTTGTGACCTTTCTTTGTCCAAAACAGATACATTAAGATATCTATTTTGGATAAGATATCACAACAAAATCGTCTTGGCTGACTATAGGATGGCCCAGGTCGAGTTACCCAGAGTTCAACCAGGCTTGGGGTATTATTCGTTTGCCAAGTTCTGGTTTCCCGGCGTTGACTCAACCTAATCCCCATCGATCAAGTCTGGAAGCTTCTACATGGGTATGTTTACCGAATATTTCCGGGCTGCACGGTCATATGACCTTACACCCTGCGATTTTTTTCCTGCGGGGCGTTTTCAAGTCCAAGTTACTCCACCTTCAAGCTGCAATTGAAGAAGGACTTGGACAGCTTGACATGCTTCCCCGGACCTGCTTCTCCGTTGAAAAAAGTTGCTTTAAATGCTTTGATCAAGATGGGTAATAATTTGATCAGTTACAGTAACTGTTTTTCGAATTCTTGTAATTTTTTTGAAGAAACTCATTTTGTGTAGTAGATTTCTCAAAAACATACAATGAATTTACCTTCTACATTGAAACGTAAAACGACTAACCTTTTTTTTCTAATTCAATGTGACTTTTTGTGGTTTTTTTTTGTATTAAATAAAATATTAATGTAATGGAATGTATGTCAATTATTGTATATACCAATTACTGCATTGAAATTTCCTTCAAATAAGTTCTTAATATTAAAAATAATAGACAAAATTTATTTTTAGACGACGCCATCTGATAGTTGTTCGTTCTGTATTCATTTACATATCGAGTTGCGTTTTGATTGTTCCATGTAGTGAAAGTGACAGTTCCGTACTGCAAAACGCTCTAGGGGCGTTCTGGAGTGACTCTAGAACCTTCAATGTTGACAGTTGACAGTTGCACTTCGATGATTTTGCATAATCTTATTTGTTTTATCTGTTTTGTCTAAATAAATGAATAACAATGAATGATGATAAAAAAGAAAAATTGATATTGCGAATATCATTAAGTACATTATAGTGATCAATAAATAAAATGTGACTTTATGTGGTTTTTTTTGTATTAAATAAAATATTAATGTAATGGAATGTATGTCAATTATTGTATATACTAATTACTGCATCGAAATTTCCTTCAAATGAGTTGTGAGTATTAAAAATAATAGACAAAAGTTATTTTTAGACGACGCCATCTGATAGTTGTTCGTTCTGTATTCATTTACATACCGAAAGTTGCGTTTTGAGTGTTCTATGTAGTGAAATTGACAGTTCCGTACTGCAAAACGCTCTAGGGACGTTCTGGAGCTACTCTAACCGCTTCAATGTTGACAGTTGACAGTTTCACTTCGATGATTTTGCCTAATCTTTTTTGTTTTGGATTTTATGCGTCGTCTAAAAAATGTTGTGTACGCCGCGGCTGGAATACTTGTATAATGAAGTAAACATTAAACATTTAAGACATTTGTTTCAAGGTTTTTCATTAGTTTGATCCGTCATACAATCCATAGAACTTATAATAAGCTAATAAAAACATAACCTAAACAGTTTCATGACAAGTATTGAATTTAACCGTTAATTATAATTAGTACTTGTATTATCATTGCTAATATGTATTAGAAAAACGCAAATTTGTTAGTTTTATCATGAAAATAATCAACTTCTACTACTATTACTTCATGGATTTGTACGATATATACAAAAAATTGTGTATGTGATTCGACTTGTCATAATTTAAATGGACTATCACTTGTATCACTATCACTTGTCAAATACATTCGGCAGCATTGATTTATGACGATTTAAGTGATTCTTTCAGACAAGTCTTTTTTATTATACGCTATATTGGTGGTCCGAATACCGAAAGCAAAAAAATAGAATACAAAATGATTGCTACTAACATAATAAGACCCCGTGGACAACTAATATCAATGCCAATCGGTTGAATTTCTATTCGGTTTTAATGTACGTTGTTCTGATTGAATAAAGAATGATACGAACCAATCAATAGTGAGTTTAGTCTTTTATTTATTCATGAGAATGCGAAAGCTGTGTATAGGAAAGTGTGGTTATGTATAAAGAATAGCAACAAATTACATTGACTTTAACATAAATAAACGTAAACGAAAAACATGTAAAAACTTGTATGAAGCGTTGTTAAAGGCTTACCGTACGCATTATCGCTAGTATCATAGTCGTAAGCATTGTCCAGCACGAGCTCTTCTACGTAAGCATGGCAAAGGAAAAGGATAAAAAGCAGGTTAGAAGTTTGAGGTAGCCGAAATTTTTTAATTCACATTATCAACTATTTACAATTTTTACATAAATATGTTCGTGAAATGTTCAAAATGTGCGTCATAATCATATTTTAATAAAAAATATACGAGGATTAGGGCATAAGTTATAGCAACTATTTTGAGATATGACTTTATTGCTTTTCAAAATATTCTACATTCCGATTAAGGTACTTCCGAAACATGTGGTTTAAATGCATCAACCGCTTCTTAAGGTATAGAAAAACGTTGAATCGATGTTTTGACTATTTAAAAACGTTTTTTATCGAACTGATTTGTGAGATTGGTTTCCCCAAATTTTGCGAACACTTCTGGTAAACAAATGCTGGTGTATCATTCGGAATTAACCGTTCTAAGTAAGGCGATTCTGGACGACCTTCACGGGATTCATCCTGTAGCGATTGAGTTCGGAAAACCAGCGAAACGCGGTGATTCGAGATGGTGATTGATCACCAAAAGTCGAAGCGACATTTTTTCTAAAGCTGTGATCCATCAGGTGATCCGATTCACATATAGTGCAGCAGATACCGAAGGTGATTGTATTCACAGTAAGGTCACTGTTGTAGGAAACTACTTGGAGGGATTTAAGACCCAGGTTTGTCAAATTTATGTCTCAATCCTCGTACTTAATCACATAATTTGTATAGAAAAAAAAAACGAAATAAATGAAGAAATTGATTATTCACGTACATAAAAGTTTGATAATGTATAAAGTATTTAAAAAAGAATAAAATTAATTATATAAAATCATTTCATGAACATTTTTTTGATAATATTTTTAGAGGTTTTTGAAGCCTACTAAATTTAAAGCTGCAGCGATTTTTTTTAATTTCCTCAAGTTAATACAAACTTTTATCATTTTCAATCATAATAATTTACATTAATAAGATGTTCTGGGACATACAGAATGAAGCAAAAAAGTAAAAAATGCACAATTAGTTTTGAAAAATTATTTCGAACGGGAATCAGTACTGAAAACGATTGTATAGTGTCTTAGTTTGAACAGATTGAGAAACTGTATTGAATCATTAAAAAAATCTGTTCAAAAGTAATTTTTTATAGGTTATGGGACGTCTACTATACAGGGTCTTAAGGCGATACCGTCTCTAGAATGTATCAGCTTTCAAAATATGGCGTTACGAACATTTTTCTACTGAGCAAACCCCAGTATTACCTTTTTTGAAACACTCTGTATATTTATATAGTTTTTATTTTGACGTACGAAAGGATTTCAGCAGGATATGAGGAATAAAATCATTTTTCATCCAGGATCTTATATTTTCTTGCAAACAAAAGTAAAAAGGGTATTATTTGACGTTTCTATTATTATCTTTCAACCCTTCGCGAAAGAAATGAAAAATGATCATTAATTACCTTCAAAAACATGATAAGAAGTACAGTTTTACCGGCGTGTTGGAAATTAAAGGTCCTTTTTATCTTTAAGGATAAATAGTGTCCTAAATAAGTCCACCACTAACTTATATGAAAGTTTATCGATTTTTGGTGGAATAATTAAAGCTAAATCTAATATGATATTATTCTAAGGGGAGGTTTAATTAATTTTTACCTTGTGGACAAGGAATACAATCTTTTGTTCTTCGAATAGCGGATCCTTGGCAAGATTTACCTCCGTTACTTGGGGCGGGATTCGTACAAGTTCTCGTACTCATCTTTCCAGCTGCGAGGGTTGCTCCGGGACAACGACAATCCTGCCACGAAGACCAAGAAGACCATCCCCCATTCACTGAAACAATAGAAAAATGTTCGATAAATTGTTTTTTAATGTTTTGAGAATCCCCTCGTAATATTTCGACGGCCGTATATCAAATTTGAGAATAAATTACAACCATATTATGCCGACATGTTGAACATACTTTAAAGAAATCATTGTTAAGACAATGGCTGACCAGCCCTCCTGCTGTCTGCGCTCTTTTTTTTTCTTCGAAGAGGGACAAAAAGTTCGAGATGTTTTGTTGTGACAGTCCGTATTTAACGATGGTTTAATGTAAATGTTTTTTGGTCTTGTACAGGAAAAAAGTTGACTTGTCGTCGACGATATGTTGAATGGGCTGCTTGACTTTATTTATGAGGGGCTTTATTCGAAAAATCGTATTTTTTCTGTGAGAGAACATTAAAAAAAGTACGTTGATATTTTTATTTATATCGGAAACTATTCCAATTTTCATAAAATTTGATTATTGACAATGGAAAATTTCCAAATTCATTTCTATGTACGAGGATCGTTTCATAAGTACCTGGCCCAACAAAGAAAACACAAAAAATATATTTATTCCACAAGGTAATTTCCTTTCAGCTCCTTACACTTTTCCCAGCCATCAACTGCTGAAATCACCTCTCCGTTGTTGGAAAATCGAGCTATTTATTCGAGGGGGCTAAGTCTGGCGAATAGGATGCATGAGGTAGCTATTCAAACTTTAAATGGGGCCGTTTTTGCTGGATTTCTTCGCTCAAAATTTCTCATAATACTCCTTTTTCAACGATAATTATCCCACGCTCATCCCAAAAAACCGACGCTCTAGCCTTGTCGGTAAATGGAACAGTCTTTGCCTTCTTTGGAACCAGGTCCTCAGTTTTCAGTCCATTGTTTTGATTGCTCTTTCATTTCCAATGTAAAGTGATGGACCCACGTTTCATCCATGGTTATTTCTGTCGCAGGAAAATCGAACAATCTTTAGATATTGAAATTGCCGATAACAAATTTTCAGTTTGAGGTCAATCAAATTAACCCAATGATAATAACTTTGTCGCCAACCAAGGCGTGTCTGTTATACGCAGACTTTCGGCCTTTCATGTCACTATTTAAAATAAATGACTCGTATCCAGAGCTGGACAGTACTTAAGCATTCAAAGTATTCATTATCAATACTACAATCAGTCGATTTATTTGGAAATTTATGGAGTTAAAAACGCATCTTCACTTTTTTTAGCTGTACTAAAATGCCAGGAATTTTTCTCGTTCTTTCCCAAAACGAATAACGTAGAATTATGTAATATAACAATGAATCAACTGCAGCTACTGTAACCGAGATAACAAACTAAGACCACACACAAAAAACAAACTAATAAAAGGAAAACAAAACGACGAAAAGAAATTGTAAACAAAAGCAACAGGTAGGACGAGATGCGGGCTTCCATATGCAGATATAAACCGTTTATCGCAATCCAGATCAAAATTCAACAATATATTTAGTTAATGGTTCAAAAACAGTGGCGGTACTGCATGATTTTTATAAACCGACATGTTTTTTTATACAGGAAGTGTTATGCCAAAGGATATCGAAAACTTACATGCAAACAATCGTATTTTAGACTTTTAGCACGTTATCTAATATTATAGGTCGAAAAGTTGGGCTTTTCCTGTTTCTAAATAATGTTTACTCCAGCCTAAATAACCATCACTCTAATGCAACAACTTTTTATGATTTTTCGATTGTGTCAATCATATTTTAATTAATAAAACAAGTCAAACTTTCCCAACAGAAGTCAGCTTATAAGAATTGGTACAACGATGTCTTCTTGCTAGCCAATAGAATGTGAAGTGACCCAAGGTTCAGTACTGAGCCCTTCTGTTTATCAACGACATTGCCTACTTAGACACCAGTAGTAAAATATGCCTATTTGCAGACGATCAGTTTCTATTGGAGCAATACTGATCCCATGGCATACTAATATCCCTTAAATCATGTTTCAACGTTTCTAAAACTAGTAAGTTTTGTATAGAATAATACCACCATGGACTGAACTTATTCATCTCTACAACTACAACAGTTTATTATGCCCTTATTGAGTTGATATTTCTTTAAAAGGTTCAAAATACTGACTCTTCCTTCTATAATCATCGTCAAATTCGTTTATTTAATTCGTAAGCACGCTTCTCCACGTTCAGAATTAGTTAAAGGCTCAATACTTTACAAAGCAAAATAATGCACAATCATTTACCGATTGAATGTATATTCACCGGAAAGTGCCTCATTCTATTTTGAAATTTGAGGGGCAATTAAATTTTTTATGTTACATAGGCAGTTCAGGAACCATTTCAAAGTTTTTGAATCACACGAATTAGCAAGACCAAGTCCCATGGAAAGAAACCACGATAGAGTTTAATGGTTTTTATTTTAGTTGATCAAACAGTCTTATGAGAGTGTGAGCTTTCCATATTCAAGTTTGTTTCGTGGTTCTACGGTTTATTAGGACTTCGGTAAGCTACTAATTCTCTATTTTTATTCACTGAGTCCGTTTTGTATCAAGAAATCACGTTCCGCTACTGATTGTAGTTACAGAATTCCAATGTGAAGCTTTCAAGATAGTTATCAAAATATTCCAGAGTGGCTTTCTCGGAGGCGACCCAGAGCCCCCCGTTTATTAACGATAAAACTAAGTTATCTGGATTAATTAAGTATTTATCTTTGGTGAAGAGATTCTTGTACAAACCGCCGTATAAATGTTTCAAATGCGTCCAAAAGATTTATTTCGAGATAAAAGTGTCTTGAATAAATTTCGAAATGAAATAAAAATGTTTTTGGGAATTCGTTAAAATCTAGTTTAATCAACTAAACAAGAATTTAATAAGCTACATTATTGGTGTATAAAAACATTCAAATTCTAGCGTTAAAATATTGCTGTTTGACATTTTTATATTGAAATAATTATTGAATTTACTTTATTAAATACTACTTCTGATATAAACACGAATTTCCTCTAAAAACTTTGATTGTCATCATCTCTTTTTGTCCAAGAAGGAATCTATTAATTTTTCTTGCCGAATTTTTGACACTCATGCTTCCAAATACGAAAATAATCAATTAGCTTTCTCTCCCTAGTTCAACCCCTTTCTCATTTTTCTATTTTCGCAGCAGATTGTATAATCAAAAAACGTTCTTTTCGTTTTTCTTCGTCTCCAAATCCTTCTCAAAATTAGTTAACTGCTTCATGAGTTGTATCAGCAAGGAAAAGACAATTGACTGGATCCCAGGATCCAACAGAAAATTTATCTTCATGTGAGTTGGTATTTCTGGAGCCGTTGGTGATATTCATACTGAACACACTGTTTTCACTACAACTACACCATCACTCACAATTACACTGTCTGAGGTGCGTTTCGATAACCAAGTTATCGTCTTCAGAGACTGAAGTTGAACTGTTTAGTTTAGAGTGTTTATAATAATTATTTTTGTTTTTTTAATAATTTTTCACTAATGGGAAAATTTGAAAAAATACGATTCAGAAACGAAGCGTTCAATTTCCGCTGAAATAAAATATAATCGAATCTCCGCAGGACAAGAAAAAGAATGTTGAGTGAATAAAACAATCACAAAGGACAATGGAACCGGCTCAAACTTTATGTATAAGACTTTTATATCGTCGAACAGGACCGGGATTAAAAAATTGTCAAAAATACAGATTAAGATGTCTTATAAAAGTGTACTCACAAAATACGACCAAAATAGTTCAAGGACGAACCATAACGGTGTAGTTGGTTAGGTAATCGTTGCTTAATTTCCAACACGGACATCGGAGGTTCGAATCCTCTGTCGAAGGAAAGTTTCGGGGAAGTTCGAACCGCACAACCAATTGAATATTGTTAAAAAATATAAAAATGTGTCAATAATAAATTCTACATAAAAGTTTTGGACTTATTTTTACATTTATATCGAGATACCAAGTCCATTCCTGTACTCACCGTATAGGTTTTTAAAAGTGAGGTTGGAACACACGGTGAAGTTGGCGGATTAAAGTAGAAACAACCGACAAACACAAAGAAGGATTGTTAGAAAGAAAAAGTGGACTTTTTAAAAGTTTAATTCAAAGACTTAGTTTCGTTTTGATTCCAACATTCTGTTACCGCAAATTGGATGAAGTTAGGAAACTTGGGATATCCACCGATTTCGGTAGATTGTGTTAACATTCCACGATTGAATATTCATTTACTTTAGTCCCCAGTTTTAACAAATAAACGCTTTTCAGTTCAATTCTTCATCCAGGATATCCTCTTAATAAAAGTTATTCACAAACATTCGTTATTATTTATCTATCGATTTATTATTTATACTTTCTCCGGATAAATCCATCTGTTGAGGATAATTCCCGGTATTCTTTAGTTACTCTCACAAATACCTCAGAAACCAGAGCCGAGACATCAACAACAACAAAAAAACCACCGAGATGGAAAAGATTCTGGTGGTAGAAAGAATGCCAAAAGATAGATTGGCAAAGTGGGCTAAAACAGCTGGAGTTAAGCTTCTCAGGAAGATCCAGGAAGATGGCCTGGAACAGGACCTGGTCCTATCGAAATTTGCCACATTTATTTAATCTTGCTTTATCTGAGTAATGGGTTGATTTTTCTTGTGTTTGTTGAGCATCTTCTGCGTTTGGTACTCGCAGTAAGGTATTGAAAAGACAGAACTTGTTGGTCTCTGTATGAATATTCCTTACGAAAGGGTATTTCGTCAGAGTTTGGAGCCATTTGCAGACTACCAAACGCGCCAACCAGTGTGATCTTTCCGTGCTTGTAAAGTCCACAACAAGTTGTTTTTTTCCACGCTTGGTGATCTCTTCTACACCAGTTATTATTCTCCTCGACGTGTCTATAAATTCGGTTAGAAATACAAGTTGTAAGTATCTTAAATCCTTGGGAGCAAAAATAATACCAGAGCTTTTGGATATTTTGGAGTACGTCAGTGATTTTATTTGGATGCTTTCCAATCAACGGTTATTTCGTGGTGGTTTTTCAACGTTGACCAAAATGAGGACCAAGGTTTATTTCGATGGCATAAGTTAATTGGTATTGTGGAAGATTATGTAGATAAATGTCCCAAAAGTTGTTTAAAGTGGACTACTAGTATTCTACGTACGTACCCGGTAATATAAATATAGTTTGGATAAGAAACGATATAAAAGAATAATGTCTGAATATCATGACATGTCTGTTACAATAGCAGAGGTTGAAGATTAATACCATCGCTATGAGAATCAATTTAGGTACTATAATATATTTGATCGTGACTGCACACCATTCCTAGGTACCTACGTGAATGTACCACGTTGTCTTTTTGGTCTGGTACTCACAAATCTTCTGACACAGGTTAATTAGTGAACAAGAGATTGATTCGACGTTGGTACGATTGCTTTGTAGTACCGAATCGGTAACGTATAATGGGAACCTTTTTCTTGGGAATAAAAGTGGAATTAAAAATAGCGATTACGAGGTTAAAAGTCGTGGTTTTTTATTTTGTATAACAATGTATACATATATATTTGGAAAATGTATGGATTTTTCATATTTTGAGATATATTGAGATTGTTTCAATACTAGATATAACAAAATTCTGAATAAATTAATATCAAGTCCATTTTTCCAAATAAACATCTATAAAAACGTTTTAAAAAGTTAGATACAATAATTTTTCAATAATAAATTTTAAAAAAACTGAAAACAACCCAAAAAAATTGAAACACTGAACTTTACAACAAGTGTTTCGCAATGTTTTTCAGTTTTTTCAGAATTTATTATAGAAAAATAAATTTTGCATCAACTTTTTCAGGGGTTTTTTGAGATTTAATATTGGAAAATGAGCTTTAAATCAATTTTTTCTAAATACTTCAAAATTAAGTGTTGAGCAACGAGATTTATAAAAAATTTTCCGGATTTTTACATATTTCTTTGATATGGAATGTAGCAAAGTGGACCCACACCATTTTTTTCAGTTTTTTTTTGAGATTTATTGTAGAAAAATGTACCTTACATAATTTTTTTTGAGTTTGAATGGAATTAATATAATTTTTTTTAATTTCACAGATTTCTTTTAGTTATTTCAAGATTTATTGTTGAAAAATGTACCTCACATCAATTTTTTCGGATTTCTCCCAGTTTTTTTTTGTTTTTACGTAAAAAATGAAACTAACATCAATTTTTTCAGAAGTTTTGCATATTTTTGTTAGAATTATTGCTAAAAAATAAACTTTACTCCAATTTATTATATACAATAATGTACAGATAGATATTTGGGAAATTTAAAGATTTTTCATATTTTTAGTGAAATTAGAACTCAGGTTATGGAACCAGGAAATAAACTTCGATTTTTTGTGATTTTTTTTCGGCTTTTTGAGATTGTTTCAAAACTAGATATAACAAAATTCTGAATAAATTAATATCAAGTCCATTTTTCCAAATAAACATCTATAAAAACGTTTTAAAAAATTAGATACAATAATTTTTCAATAATAAATTTTAAAAAAACTGAAAACAACCCAAAAAAATTGAAACACTGAACCTTACAACAAGTGTTTCGCAATGTTTTTCAGTTTTTTCAGAATTTATTATAGAAAAATAAATTTTGCATCAATTTTTTCTAAATACTTCAAAATTAAGTGTTGAGCAACGAGATTTATAAAAAATTTTCCGGATTTTTACATATTTCTTTGATATGGAATGTAGCAAAGTGGACCCACACCATTTTTTTTCAGTTTTTTTTGAGATTTATTGTTGAAAAATGTACCTTACATAATTTTTTTTGAGATTGAATGGAATTAATATCATTTTTTTTTTAATTTTACAGATTTCTTTTAGTTATTTCAAGATTTATTGTTGAAAAATGTACCTCACATCAATTTTTTCGGATTTCTCCCAGTTTTTTTTTGTTTTTACGTAAAAAATGAAACTAACATCAATTTTTTCAGAAGTTTTGCATATTTTTGTTAGAATTATTGCTAAAAAATAAACTTTACTCCAATTTATTATATACAATAATGTACAGATAGATATTTGGGAAATTTAAAGATTTTTCATATTTTTAGTGAAATTAGAACTCAGGTTATGGAACCAGGAAATTAACGTCGATTTTTTGTGATTTTTTCGGTTTTTTGAGATTGTTTCAATACTAAATATAACAAAATTCTGAAAAAATTAATATCAAGTCCATTTTTCCAAATAAACATCTATAAAAACGTTTTAAAAAGTTAGATACAATAATTTTTCAATAATAAATTTAAAAAAAAACTGAAAACAACCCAAAAAAATTGAAGCACTGAACTTTACAACAAGTGTTTCGCAATGTTTTTCAGTTTTTTCAGAATTTATTATAGAAAAATAAAGTTTGCATCAATTTTTTCTAAATACTTCAAAATTAAGTGTTGAGCAACGAGATTTATAAAAAATTTTCCGGATTTTTACATATTTTTTTGATATGGAATGTAGCAAAGTGGACCCACACCATTTTTTTCAGTTTTTTTTAGTTTTATTGTAGAAACATGGGTATTTACATAATTTTTTAAGATTGAATTCTGAAAAATGAAATTAATATCATTTTTATAGATTTTACGGATTTCTTTTAGTTTTTTCGGGATTTATTTTAAAAAATGTACGTCACATCAATTTTTTCAGATTTTTCTCAATTTTTTGGTATGAAATATAGAAAAGTGATTTTCACAGCATTTTTTTTCAGTTTTTTTTGAGATTCATAGTAGAAAAATGGTTTCATTGTAGAAAAATGGTATTTACATAATTTTTTTGAGATTGAATGGTGAAACATGAAATTGATATCATTTTTTTTAAATTTTACGGATTTCTTTTAGTTGTTTCGGGATTTATTGTTAAAAAATGTACCTCACATCAATTTTTTGGGATTTCTCTCAATTTTTTGGTGATTTATTATAAAAAAATGAAACTAACATCAATTTTTTCAGAAGTTCTTATTTTTTATTAGAATTATTGCTAAAAAGTGAACTTCACTACAATTTATTTGGAATTCAAAACTTTTTCGATATTTTTGGATTCAAGTTTCTTGATATTTGTTGATACATTGAAAGTTGATCCAATTTTTTCGGTTTTTTTTATTATTTTCAAGATGTTGGAAAATGTATCTTAAATAAATTTTTTCGGATTTTTCTCTTTTTTTTTGACATAAAATGTAGAAAAGTGAATTTCACACCATTTTTTTTCAGTTTTTTTGAGATTTATTGTAGAAAATTGGTACTTACATAATTTTGTTTCAGATTAAATGCTGAAAAATGAAATTAACATCATTTTTTTTAGATTTTATGGATTTCTCTTAGTTTTTATCAGGATTTATTGTTAAAAAAGTATCTTATCTCAGTTTTTTTGAGATTTGCTAAAAAATAAACTTTACTCTAATTCTTTTGGATCTCAAAAGTTTTTTGATATGATTCCTTTGTCAATTTTTTAGGATTTCTCCTAGTTTTTTTGAGAAATGAACTTTACAATATTTTTTTTTGGTTTTTTTCAGTTTATTCGAGATTTTTTATAATAAAATGAAGTTTACATCATTTTTCTCAACTTTTTTCATTTTCTTGAATCTCTTTTGTTGAAAAACTACCCTCATCATAATTTTTTCGAAATTTCTAAAGCTTTTTTTGAAATTGATTCTTGAATAATAAACATGTTTTTTGATATTTGTTGGTCCATTGAAAGTTGATCCAATTTTTTCGATTTTCTTATTGTTTTTTTCAAGATGTTGAAAAATGTATCTTATATATCAGTATTTTGGTTTCTTTAAGAGTTTTTTCAGATTTATTATAGAAAAATTGAATTTACATAAATTTTTTTGGATTTCTCAAAGTTTATTTGATATTTATTATTGAAAAATGAACTTTTTTCGAAAATTTTTCGTTTTCTTGAAATTTTTCTGTTAAAAATTTACCATTACCTCAATTTTTTCAGAATTTTCCCCAGATTATCCAAAAATTCACGATTGGAACTCCAGTTTAAACTCACAAAAATGTAAACATAAACTTTATCGAACTTTGATCCAGATGAATGAATTCTACATCAAGACAGAGGATGACAAGTTTTTTGTTTATGATGTCAGTTCCTGCCATGTCTCTTATGTCACCTGTCAAAGTTATACGTAGATCTGACATTTAGATTGATTTCAATACTCGTATAAATAAAATGTTTACCATTAAAAGAAACTGAGGATAAGTCACGTGAATATTATCCTAAATTTCATGAAATAATTTGATGGTTGTATATAAAAACTGCCGTTGATGAATGAAGGTATATAGAAGAGGATCAAACTAAATAAAAAACACTTCGTTAGAAGTTTCTAAAAGAAGCAGATCCAATTATTTTCTCAATCATATTTCGAGTGAATTTAGAAAAATTAAGTTTATCAGCTTCTAATTTAGTTCCAATTATTTTTCGAGTTAATTCTACCGCTAACTTCAAACAATTCCATCCGTTAATAATGTATAGCAAACACAAGGAACTTCTGAATGGTGTCTCGAAATTTAAAAGGAAATCTGATATTATTATCTCACATCTTTTCGCGATTTTCTTTGTCTTTCAACTTAAGAAGAAACAAAATGAGATTTAGACGTAATTGGATTAATGTCAGACCGTTGTTCCGGTTTTATTTTCGAATATATAATTTAATGTTTTCAGTACAATTTTTAATAAAATTCCAATTACTAATCACGTTAAAAATTACCCTAAAAAGTTTTTTAATGCAGAAATATTGAACGCAAACGTTCAACGAGAATATTGGACATACGCAGAGATTGTAAAAATTATGAACTGAAGAACATTAACTACAACAATTCATCAAATTTGTGATGTAATCAAAAATATAAATAAATCAGTAGTTTCGTAATAAAAAAATGCTCTGAATAAATCAGTTGACCGTGATCTCGAACATTTCACGATCGTTTATTTCAATAAAAATCGTCTTGCGCATTTCAATAGCATTTATTTCAAGTGCATTTTCCGAATTAGCATATCCACGGCCAATTTTCTAAATTGGCAGTAACAATAAACGGCAAACCTAGTTTTAGTTTGGCGGATAGTGGTCGCGTCCTTGATTAAATTAAATGCTTCATTTGTTTGTTTTTTTTTGCGACAGTGCCGTACGCTACAAATAAAGACACGATTCATTCTATTTTAAACAAATTATTCGAAGCTGTAAACGCTGATAAAGAAACTGTTGGAAAATATTTTGATTGGAAAAGTTGGTGCCAAATAATCTGACTCCTGACCAAAAGCTTTTGCCTCAGATGTCCTTGAAAGTTAGAGAAAGATCTATTTGAGTCGATGGAAGCGGTAAAGCAAAAAACGGCAGAACTCCTGAAGGTAGTAGCCAAAGAGAAGATTAGTTTCGTGGTCCCAATCTTCAAAAGATAATTTGAGTAAAGTAACTTTAGATATTTGAAAAAAATTGTTAGAAAGGTCCAAGCTTGGCTTGATAAACATTAATCGGATTTTACTTCAAACAATCAACTGTTGAGAAATGGAAGGTTAAGTTTGAAAGGATGAAAACCACAAAAAAAGTTGACAAAATAATCGGGGAGGTTAATTGACATAGCTTAGACCCTAAATATATCAGAGGCATTTGTTCAAAGTTGGTGCTGCGTGAGTTAACCAAAAACAAGATTTGAATGTCACAATAAATGCCACAAAACTGTCAAAACAATACTAGTCATAAAAACGTCACAAACATCATCTAAATCATAGAATAAATTTTGTTTTTATTACTTCAATTAACTAAAAACAATATTTTTTGAATCAGTTTTTTCAAATACCACAAATTCCTTTCAATTAAATTATGTTATTTCGATAATATTCAAATTGTAAAACTTCGAAGTACGCCTCTGTTTAACTCTGACATAACATCAATCTGCTCAATCATTTTTCGCAAATAGCATCCTGCAAATCAGTCAAGTGACGACCAAAATTTCATTCGTGATGGATCAAACCGATATAAACGGCAACATAAAAGTACCCAAAGCGACAAATAGTACTTTAGAACTAACCGATGAAGTTGCTTCCGATTCTTACGATAAAAGTACGAACACGTCTTTAACATTCAAAAATAAAAAAGAAGATATCGATAGTGATGGTTATAAGGTACCAGAAGAACCTGAAACAAACCGAAGGATATGCAGTAGTACTAGCGAAACTGACAGATTCGTCAATAATAGTGTCATTGATGATAAAGGTGCTGTCGAAAGTTCTTTTGAAGATCCTGTTCCTCCGGTTAAAATGAAAAGAAAGAAACACACGTTGAAGAGAAGTAGTACCACTTTATCAGATACAAGAATTATGAATAGAGGGTGAGTACGTTAAAATTCCCTGCTGTGTGAATCAAATTAAAGTTTATCGTGTTTCAAATATTCATTCATTTCAATATGTTCACTAATATTCATGTTGTAGTTTTTTTTATTTATCATTTAATCTTATTTTCGTGTATTCTTTTCATTTATTATATTATCTTTGAATAAATCTTCGTTTAACGTGGGTTTCCTCGATATTTTTTTGGAAAATTGTATTTTTTAGAATATATACTAATGAAATATGAAATTTTAGTTAACACTATTCAGATTTTCGATTGCTTCGTCAGGTAGATCTTTCTTTGAGTCATCGTTATATTAGATTTTGTATTCTCCGGAAAGTTTCATCATATCATCGTTAATTTTTTCAACATCTTCGTTAGGAAGCTTGAGTATTGCTCTGTCTTTCGTCCCCAAGCAGTTACCAAATTGTTGTTTGAAATGATATTTCTTTCTTTCTTACTAACACCTCCGCCGTTATCTAATTTAATCAGCAAATTGTCTTTGCTCTATATGAACTAGCATAGTTTGAATAGGAACGTTAGTCTCGTAGATGTTATCGTTATCTTTGTCAAATGTCGTGTCAAAAAAGCTGTCAAAATATCTAAATTAAACGTCAACCGCACGTCAACGACTTGTTTTCTATTTTAAACGATCCTTTTCTGTTAGCAAAATGTTCAGTTGGTTGGGCAAAGTACCCGAAGTACGGCCGGAATGTTACGAAAACGTCGTGGACGGTTTGAAGGCTATCTACAAAAATAAGATGTTACCTTTGGAACAACATTATCTGTTTCATGAATTCCATTCGCCGCCTCTTAACGACGCCGATTTCGATGCTAAACCCATGATTCTATTAGTAGGACAATATTCTACAGGGAAAACCACTTTTATCAAATATTTGTTGGAGAGAGATTTTCCTGGAATGAGGATCGGACCGGAACCTACCACGGATAGGTTAGTAAAAAGTTGTTCAGTACGTATAAAAACATATTTGTTCTTGATAAATCGTCTTGATTAGATTTATTATTAAAAGAGATCTAAAATGAAGACGATGTATCAAGTAAAACATATTAGAAGGTCTAAGAGATGTTGAGTAACTTTGTAATCGAGTGAAAAAATGTTTTTACCTCAGATTTCTTTCTAACAAGTCTTTCTCAATGATCTTCTTTTTTATTGTGTTTACGTCTATCTGACGCAAATCTCGATCGGTGTTACCAACCTAACCTCTCAAAATTCCCTTTCTAGAGCGCGAAATTCGAATTAAACCCCAATTAGAGGATGGGATTTTTGTTGAAACTAATCTTAGAAATCGATAGATAAATACGTTTTAAACACAAATTATTCTATAGAGTTTATTTTCGAAAAATCGATACTTTTCGACTTATTCGCGATTGAAATTTTGAATTTTTGTTACGAAAAAAGCAAAAAACCGAGATAAAATCTTTCAAATTTAGTGTGGTAACATGTTGTAGCCCTTTTACCGAGACTTTTCGCATATAATACGGGTTGAAATACATTGATTAAGGGTTGAAAAACATAAATAGTATCCTGAAACATCACGCGAAGTCTATTTTAATCCTACAAATGTTTTTTTCAACTTTTTTAATGTTTTAATTTCATTTTATTGAATTTCGGCAATGAGAGGTAGTTTACACCCCTCAAAATAATTTGGACATATTTGCATAGGTTAGATTTCGAAGTGAAGGGTAAATAAAACTTGATTCCAAAATTTCACGCAAATCCACGCGGAATTTTGAGGTTATATAATATTTTTACTATCGTTCACTGGACTATTGCATTAATGCGCATTTCCTAATGGTAAATTGTTTCAAAATCATAGAATTAGTTAAATTATTCAACATGAAATATAACAATCGCCAAATTGAGCCAAATTGAGCTATTAAGAAATATTTGAACCAATTTGTGATCTGTTATGTAAATTTTCATTAATATTATTAATTGTGTTAATAAAAAATAATAATTCGTTATTAAATTTATAAATAAACAAGATATTGGTAATTATCTCGATAAAAAAACTTTCACGAGGGTGAATTATTCAACACGACAGTTGGAGTAAGCCGTCTCCAACGTTTTAAACTGTTAGATGTCATGTCATGTCACTGGAGATTGACATATTGACATATCAGTGTTGCCATACGTCAAAACTTGAGTAGTAACCCTCGTATTTATGACTTGCTTTCCTCTAGTTTTCGAATACATATTTTATTGATTTAAGTTCAATATTCTCATATTTTAAGTGGGAAAAATTTTAAATTATGGATAATATTATTATTTATAGGTTCATAGCGGTTATGTATTCAGAAACAGAAGGAGTTATACCCGGGAACGCTCTCGTAGTGGATCCTAAGAAGCAATTTAGACCTTTATCATCGTTCGGAAACGCATTTCTAAATAGATTTCAGTGTTCTCTAGTGAAATCGTCAGTATTGAAAGGTGTGTCTATAATCGATACACCCGGTATATTATCTGGTAAGTATTATTTAAAAAAAACTGTTTTGAGTTAGAATTGGACAAAATTGGAAATGGAAATTCGAGGCTAATGAATTTTTTTCATACATCAATCCGCTTCCTTTTTTCTTTTCGTCTACATCCAATTTTTTACCCGGGAATTTTCAATTTCGACAAACATTTCGGTATCTCCCGGAATTATTTTCATTATAATAGCAACCACAACAAAAAAAATTATACTTTCAGTATTTCCTTGTGCCCCTGCGTATTTTTCAACGTTATTTAGTTATGACGACCCATATTTCAGAATGATTTCGACCTATACATCAAGTGGATGCCTTCGTAAATCACAGGTCCCCGTATGTTGAAGCTTTTATCTTATAGTACAGTCGAATTAGACTTTTTTCAAAAGAAAATTGATACGTGTTTTATCGCGGAAAATGGAGGTGATAACTTTTGGTCGAATTGTTTATTTCGTTCTTTATATAGTCAAAAAATATTCCTCATTTCGCGGAAAAACTACAACTCGGATGGACTTTATTGGAAAATTCTACAAATTTATATATTATTCATTAAATTTTGTCGATTATTTACGTCGCAAATTGTTAAAAACGAATGGGTTTTTTGATTTTTTGCAAGAAAAGTTTGTAGATTCCTTTAGGTCTTTCCACGGCGAATAAAATGATGTACGAGGGTTGTTGTTTAAGTTTTGAAGTAGACAAATCGAAACAAAAATTTATAATTTGATATTTTTTTTCAAAATATTCTCCATTTTACATGGAACCTACAAAGCATGCGGTTTGAACTTTTTAACCGCTTCTTAACCGCTTTTTTCAGCATTTTTTTATTGCACCAATGGACACGAGCTTCTTTATGAACTTTTGTCAAATTATACGGGATCCAATGCGAACTAATCTTTTCAAGAAACAATTTTGATGCAATGCCCAATCTCACGGTATGTTTTTTTTTTTGGAAAACCAGCCGATTTTGGACGATATTAACAAAATTAATTTGCTGTTGGTTCAAACCACTATCTTGACGACTATGAAGGGGTGAATCGTATTTGTATAGAATTTTTTTTCGTTTATACATGGAAAAACGAAACCTAGGGATCAGCTTTAGATACATTAACTCGAAAATAACGAAAATATTTGTCGTGGTTCTCTTATTTCATATTTAAACAAATGAAGTCGTAAAAACAGATATCTTTTTACCCCAAAAAATAATCCTCTCACAATTACCGGAAAGAATATGCAAGGGAAACATAAATCCGGATTTCCGACTTGGAAAAGGACCTAACTGTAGACGCCCCCATCGGGTAAAGGTGTCTTATAAATGGCCTTTCCGTTCTTTCGCCGGCCGTAAAGGACTAATACTTGGGGTTGGATTTGGCGGAAAAAATTGGACCTGTTACAGGATTTTGGAATACTCCAAAAGGAAAAAATGCAAAGAAAAATACGTCGTTTGTAAGATATTTTTTGGTTAAAGAAAAGGCTCGAAAAAAATGTAAAATAGAATTTACACAAGAAACGATAATTTTGTTATTTGCGACGAGAAATTGAGAAAAAAAACCGATCGAATCAGCAATGATTTTATGAAAAATGATTTTTTCATGAATCCTGACAAACCAACATTTTTATTTTAGTCTCCATTTAAATTTAATTTTTCGAAATCAATTCTTGTTTGACAAATAGTTTAGTACAAAGTATTATCTGCCCTTTTTGATAATTACATAACATTTTGCAGTAGCTACGATTTCATAAATATCTCACCAAGTACAATTTTATTGTTTTTATTATCAATTTCCTTGTTTTTGCCTTATTTAGCTGAAATTATGGCTCCCAATTTCATGCCCAATGATAATTTTTTAACCAAAATTAATATTTTTTTAACAATATTTTTATTTCATTTCGGTTTTAGATGATAAGTCGGTTTTCGAAATCGATATTCGTTCGAGACATAGATTTAACAAAGTAGGCAACCGTATATACAGTTCAGTATAACGTATTGCCTACATTTTGAGATAATTTACAGTAGCTACGACTTTATAGACATTTTCTATTGCCTTTAATTTCCATTTTTGGTCAGTTTTTCCTCGTTTAAATAAAGTTACGATCCCAATTTTCATTCTGTACTGTAACTCTGTAGGTAATTCTATTTTCGGAATCGATATTCGTTCGAGAAATCGATTTAACAGAGTAGGCAACCGTATATACAGTTCAGTATAACGTATTGCCTACGTTTTGAGAGAATTTACAGTAGCTACGACTTCATAGACATTTTCTATTGCCTTTAATTTCCATTTTTGGTGAGTTTTTCCTTGTTTAAATAAAATTACGATCCCAATTTTCATTCTATACGGTAACTCTGTAGGTAATTCTATTTTCGGAATCGATATTCGTTCGAAAGATCGATTTAACAAAGTAGGCAACCGTATATACAGTTCAGTATAACGTATTGCCTACATTTTGAGAGAATTTACAGTAGCTACGACTTCATAGACATTTTCTATTGCCTTTAATTTCCATTTTTGGTCAGTTTTTCCTTGTTTAGATAAAATTACGATCCCAATTTTCATTCTATACGGTAACTCTGTAGGTAATTCTATTTTCGGAATCGATATTCTGATCTATAGACATCTTTTTTATTCCTATGTGTACGAACGGTTTTTAAATAGTTTTTTCATGTATTTAATTTCGTTTTTCATGATTTTTTCAGGACATTCCATTATAAAGAAGTCTTAGCTTTTTGAATAGCTCCATCATCAAAATTTATAATCGATAATTCTTCAAATCCATCAGTTGTTTTATCTTTTTTATCATCTGTTTTTGCTTGTTGTTTTCTACAACTTTCGTCTGCATATTTTATTGTTTCAATAAGATTCATAATGCCATCTTCTTAAGACGGTAATCAGTGTTTTATAGTTCAATTCTTCATTTCCCATTGAAAATCTGTTTAAAGCCCCAACATCTTATATGATTTCTTTGTTATTAGATTCAATTTGGATTTGACCAAGTGCATTTTTTCTTCTTGTATTAAAAACTGTGCTGGATTTTTGTATGTAGTTGAGTCTAAATTCTTATCTATACGTTTCAGGAGAAAAACAAAGAATCGATCGCGGCTACGATTTCACTGGAGTTCTAGAATGGTTCGCCGAACGAGTCGACAGAATCATCTTGCTCTTCGACGCCCACAAATTGGACATTTCCGACGAATTTCGCAGATCTATAGAAGCCCTTCGAGGTCACGACGATAAAATACGTATAGTATTAAACAAAGCCGATATGATAGATCAACAACAATTGATGCGAGTCTACGGAGCTCTGATGTGGTCGTTGGGAAAAGTTCTCCAAACTCCGGAAGTGGTTAGAGTGTATATAGGTTCGTTTTGGGACGAACCTTTGAGGTACGACGGCAACAGAAAACTATTCGAAGCCGAAACTCAAGATCTCTTCACCGATCTACAAAGTTTACCGAAGAATTCGGCGTTAAGAAAATTGAACGATCTAATAAAACGTGCAAGGTTAGCCAAAGTGCACGCTTACATAATATCCGAAATCAAAAAGGAAATGCCGTTATTCGGCAAGGAACATAAAAAGAAAGATCTAATCAAAAATTTGACGCAAATATACGAGAAGATACACAAAGAACATCAAATTTCGACAGGCGATTTCCCCGATATGAACAAGATGCAAGAACATCTCTCAAAACAAGATTTCAACAAGTTCCATTCGTTGAAGCCGAAATTAATGGATACAGTAAACGATATGTTAACTGTTAATATATCGGAGCTGATGTCGATGATACCCCACGATTCTTCCCCGACGTCTCAAGGCGAAGTAACCGGAGGAGCTTTCGAAAACGTGGAGGATAGGGTTACGCCATTCGGTTACAAGAGCGGGGAAGGTTGTAACGCCGGTTACGGGGAACCCGAATGGATAGTTAACAAAGAAAGAGACAGCTACGATAAATTATTCGATACTTTGGGACCTGTAAATGGAAAATTATCGGGAGCGACTGTTAAAGATGAACTAGTCAAATCGAAATTACCTAACGCCATTTTGGGAAAGATATGGAAACTTTCCGATGTCGATAAGGACGGGTATTTGGATAGAGATGAATTTGCTTTAGCCATGCATCTCATTAACGTGAAATTACAGGGTAATGAAATACCTTTTCATTTACCCGAACATCTAGTACCGCCCAATAAGAAGAGTAACTACCAGAATAGGCCTTTTAGTCAGTAATTTTCGTCACTAAATGGTAAGTAAAGGTGTTGAAACAGAATTACCTATTAACATATTTAAAAACTAGTTATTCAATTTATAAAGTTCGAGGAGTTGATTGAGAAGAAATCGTCATCGATGTCATTTCCTTCAGTTTCATTGTTGACTGTGTTTGACGTTTATCTGATTCTAAGGAGAAAGTTTCATGATAAGTCCGGCTTCCAATTGGTTAAAACTGATCCTGCTGTACAGTCAACAAGATTTGCACTTCCACGAAACTTCCTGGCCTTCATTTTTGCAAAGTGGAAAGTTTGAAACATCAACCATTGTATCCATCATTTGTAAATGATTTTCCTACCACCACTGTCCTTTTTCTTTTTTTCGATTGTATCTTCTAGGAGTTTTGTTTCCAAAAATTGTTCTCTCAACTCCAAACCGAGGCTTTTTCGCTTTAATAGTTCAAATTATTTTCCAGAGAAGTTGATGGTCTTATGGGTCTTGCTTACTTTCTCTATTAAACCGATTTCAATCTCGTTGGGAAGGAATGATTGGTTTGATATCATAAATTGTTGCTACATCTAATGTAAAGTCTTGAAAAAGTTACCAGTAGAGTTAGGACAGTTTTTAAATCCTACATAGAGAATTGATTTAATCCAATCACCCATTAAAAAACATCAATTGGAATGTCTTTGATATGTCAATTAACTTATAAACGTGATTGTTGTGGGACCGTGGCAATGAAACACCAAATTGTACCCTTTCTAATATATATTCCAAGTTCGTTACGAATATCATTAATTTTTTGAAGAATTTGTTTTTGCAAAACGTCAAAGATTTTCATAAATATCGCATTAGAGTTATTTAAATCAGTTTTTTTTTAAACTTTATTGTAGTCTACGCATTTTGAAAAAAAGTTGAGTACAAAAACTTAGTTGGAAGGACTTCAATTTAAGAAAAAACGTTAGGACAGCAACAAAAATCAACAAACTCAATATTTATATTTATTGTATTTTGAGGTTTATTTTTTTTCCCATCATTTTATATATACAACATGTGTTTTTTGGCTCTAGAAAATCGAAAAATGGATGGATTTTAATGCTCTTGGTCTCAAAATGTTGCATTTTACGGCGGATTTATAAAAAAAATTAGTAGAAATAGCTGGAATGAAAATTTTTCATAGTTTTACTGTTTTAAATCGTAAAAAAAACGGTTTTGCAAAATAATCCTTTACAAAAAATTATCTCATTATCAGATAAAGTTCTTATATTTTTTTTGTATTCTACATAAATTAATAAACAATTTAAAAAAAAATCCAAAAAGAATGATTTTTTCAGTTTTTATAGCTTAAAATGAAATCTATGAAAAACAATCAATTTTCGTGAATAGTTTCGTACTATATTCGTCAATGTTAATAGTTTTTGGACCATTAAAAATCGAAAAATAGATAAATTTTATAATTTTGGTCTCAAAATGTTCCATTTTACGACGAGTTTATGAAAAACACGGGGGTAGTGGCTGAATTTTGCGGTTTTTAATAGTTTTAAACCTTAAATAGTAGAAAAACTTTTTTTTTTTTTCAAAATATTCATTTTTTTATGTAAATTGCGAAAAAAAAATATACGAACTTGATTCCACGACGTCAGAAACAGCTACGAAGGATGTAGAAAGTCATTTTTTTGCATCTAAAGTCATGAAACTGTAAAAAATATTTATTTTTTTTAATTTTCGTATTTTTTTTTTATAAATCCGCCGTAAAATGGAACATTTTGAGACCAAGATCATTAAAATCCATCCATTTTTCGATTTTCTAGAGCCATATAAACCAGGTGACCGTGAAAGTGTATAATTACCCAAATTTAGTTATTCGAAAGTCAAAATGAATTTATTAAACGTAAATCTTTGAGCATTTTCATATATCATGTGACCCGATTCAAAAGACCGCGCGCGTTACATATATCGGTCGTCTAGAACACGGCGCGTCGGTAACAGAGCCCGTTTTTAAGAATTTCTAGTACGTCTTCCATACTGTTGAACGATATGGCAGCGGCGAGTTCGGGAATTGTTGACATTCGATAAACATATTTTCGTAATTCGTGTCCGTACGTCGTAAACGAAAAAAATTTGTTGTTCATTCTTAAAACGCGTCTACTAGACGTGCACGCGTTGTTATAAAACACAGACACAACTATTTGAAGCACGAACATGCTTCGTTTTAATTTTTTTCGACAGCGTTGCCAGATTTGGTAATCAATTTAGATTTAGTACCACAATAATCACGCGTTTATATACTTTTATTCATATACTAAACCATTTTTTTTATTATTGTTTGTTAGTATAGAAGAAATACGAGGCAAACGGAAAAATCTAAAAAGCGTTTTGGTTGTTTTTTATTGTATACGAGGAAAAGCTGAAATAAATAATCAATAAAACACTAATATACAATTTGATGTTTTATTTCTTAATTGATATGAGTCGGAAGCTTTTTTAAAACAAAATTCCTCATAAATCGTTTGTATTATCATTTTATAAATTTTAGTGAAGCCTATTATACATATAAAAAGTTATAATATGAAAGCCGATACATAAGTAATCCCTCGAGTTTTTTTTTCTATCTTACCTCGTAACACGAAACATAAATCATCCCAAAGACGCCATTAATAATAATCTAACCTCAAAAATGACGCATTCACGCGTTCAATAAAACTCCTTTAATCCTTTACCAAACTATCTAACATCAAAGTTAGAAAAAATAGGCCGGGTGTTGATACTAATCTATTTTTTAATCGTGTTTATATATATTTGATATTCATACTATTACTAGATTAACATTTATAATCACGTTGGTCCTTCGAGCCGGATAAAAACCACAGAAATCTCTCCAAGGACAGGACAGTGTAGTTAAAGTAAAAGGTGGTGTTAATAAACAGATATTTTCATGAAATTAACTCATTATATATTTTTAATGACGATTGGGAATATTGCAAGTTATTTTGTTTATTTTTGTTGTATTATATCAATTTTCCCAACAAGAAAATTCAAATTCACACATGGTATACTAATTGAGATAGTACTACATCGAAAAAAAGTATCCCGATACCGCAAATTATTCTAATTATAGCCCTGCAGTGAAAAATTTTTACTACATCAGGGCCATTCCTAAAAAAAACGATATCCCATGTGAAAACGTCCCTATCTCCCCCAAAAATGTTGGATAAATAAATTACACCTCTAAATTATCATAAAATCTTTCTGATATTAATATATAGGGTGGTAATATTCGACAAAGTTATTTGTTAAGACCTAAACGAATGGATTTCATTTCCAAAAAACAAAAGTATAGCAAAAAACTCAATATTTGTGTCTATTGTCATTTTTAAAGTTCTTTCTAATGAGATTCATTCAGTTTTTGATAATACTATACAGGGTGGTCATCTTTGTAACGGTCTTAATATTTTAATAATTAACGCATTTCAATTCCAACAAACAAAAATCAACAAACTCAATATTCGTTAATTTTCTAATCTTCTGGCCTATTTTCCATCCTGGTAAGTTTTTAATATAGCGAGAGGTCATTTATAAAACGAATAACTTTTGACAGTTGACGTAACACCTGCTGAAAGACAGGTGAAACTATAAAAAAAAACGAGACTTTTAGGGTATCGCTTAATCAACTAAATTATTACTTGAGTAAAACACGATTACGATACTGTCGTGAATTTATACGAGGTATTTCAACTTTTTTTAGTTCAGGTTGAAACAGGTATTATTTAAGTCAATTGGCGTAAAAGTTTTTTCTCGTTGTATTCATTTTTTTGGCGCATTTGAGATAAAAATGAAATCTAAGTTTGAAAACCAAAATTTAGGCCAGTTGGGAATCCAAAAAAAAACCTTAAACGACTTGATTTGTTTCCGAAAAGTAACTTAACCTAACTAACGTAACTTAACCTAACCTAAAAATTATTAAAATTCGTTTTTATTTTCAAATTGTTCGTTTTTGTATGTATATTGTGAAAAATATGATGTTTATCGACAAATAATTTTAATCAAAGTTTTCTCAGACAAATCGGGGAGTTTTCGCTGGTCTAAATTTCAAGTTTCAAAGTTAGATCTCATTTTTATCTCAAATACGCCGAAAAAAATGTAGAAACTAATAAAAATCTATCAAAAATATCAATTTTTCATCGTGAAAAATAGTTTAGACCCCGAACATTAACCAAAATCAATTAATTATGTGTCATTTACGTTTACGTTAATCATTAGTCAATTTCCACGAAATTTTCTTTTCTCTTAGGAATATTAAGAGTTTATTTTCCGATGGTGCATGTTTGTTTAACTCGATCGTAAATAACAAAAAGTGAATAAAGTGTAATAAACTAAACTCGCAAGTGTTACAATTTTTGACATGTTTGGCTATACTCGAAACGATAGTCGATAGACCAATTACAAATATTTACTTTAAGTAAATTGAATCTGAGCCGAAACCGCGACGGGAAACCAGAATGTCGTCACGATTACTTTCCATTGGCGTAACATTATTTTCCTTGAAATATCAATAAAGAAAGAGATTCGTTGGTTAAAATTTGGTCCCGACATAGGAATAACTCCTCTGCAAGGCTGGCGTTCTGGTGGTTATGAACAAAAATGAAATTTGTAAGCAAAAAAGGCTCTTTTCGGTTTCGTTTTTTTTTTAATTTTTTAAAAGCGATGAATCCCCGTACAATTAGACTTTTACTGTGGGTTCAAGACGGAATGGGTTCAGAATGGAGCCTTGTGGAACGCCAGTAAGAGAGTCCGGCATGCCAGACCTGATCGAAAGCCTTCTGAATATCCATAAAAATGTTTTGGTCGAGATAGTTTGAAGATTGGTGATGGCGTTGTGCGTGGAATGTTCGGTTCTCAATCCGAATTGGAGTTTTGGAATAATATTAAGCTCGGTACAGAAGTCCCAGATTGAAATATCAATTTGATTCGTCCTAATTTATATATTTTTCAAGATATAAAATATCGCAAATGTTTTTGTTCTGTTTTTGAATCAAACTAACAGTTGGTTAATTGAATTTTCAATAGTTGTTTTTATTTGCATGATATTGACAATTTTTTAATGTTAAAGTGTTCTTGAACGTCTGAAATCTTCATCTTTTTCCTTCCATAATAGATCCAACACCTTTTTACACCTATTTTTCCATTATTTACAATCCCTATCCATTTCTGTAGCTTTTCTCTCATTTCCTACTAGCTTCTTGATCTTATTCTTTGCCTTCTTTGATTTATTTCTCTCCATTATATTTCTCTGTTATCTAATTTTCATCATATGTTAGTTTTTCATTCCGTTTCTTCCACTATTTTTATCACAAGTTTCTTTATGGAAGTGTGGATTCGATTTGAGAAAGTCGCGTTGTGAAAAGTGTAATTTTGAGTTCAATTTTACTATTCGGGGGGTGTTTCGAAGTCGTTCCAGATGAATATCTTGATAAAAAAGGTCTACGAAGTACCTGGTGCTCAGGGTGGCCGACATCTACGTCGTTTACTGGTTTGGATCCGTTTTTTGAGGCTCTAAGACTACTAAGAATTCTAGTTATGTTGATGGATGTTTAATGGAAAAATATTTTTCAATCAAGCTGTAGAAGTTGTTGATAATAATGAAGAAATGACAAGTCGTGTCATATTTGAAGTAAAAACTATTTCTTAAATAGAAAATACATTTGAAACATTTATTACTTCCATATCATTTGTTATTTTTTCTAAATGTATTCCAGAATCCAAAAAATCTGTCTAAATACAAAAAGTAATAGACTCTGTTGGAAAATCCTTTGATGCTGTCTAAAGTTAATCAGAGCGAAAAGGTAAAAACACTAATTGAAACGAATCACTTTTAAAGCACAAATGGAAAGCGACCACCGGAAAATTTCGTATCAGAAAAAGGACCTTTTCGGTACGAATTCGGACCCCTGATAAACCAATTACACCAAAGACAAGACCCTAGTTTTTGTCTTAATCATTTTAATGTGGTCGAGTCCTTTGACACCGATACTTTTTGTTATCAAATACGACTATATCAAAAATGGGACAGCACTTCAACGGCATCCTTAATTTTCTTAAAAATGGAATACCGTCAAATAGTTTAGTGATACGTGGAAATAAATATCATAAGGAGATAAATAAATAAAAATAATTTTTACAATGAGTAAATGAAGTATTTGTCAACTAGTTTACGAACGTTATAATTGTGGGATTGTGGCAATCGAACATCAGAGTGTACTCTTTTTAATATATAAATTGTAAGCTTTCGAATAACTACGTATTCATCATCAGGGAATTGATCTAACGAAAAATGCGATGGAATACATTCATTTTGAAAATTTTGAACGTTCAATCAATTCCCCGATGATGAATACGTAGTTATTCGAAAGCTTGAAATGCATTTTGAAAGAACACGTTGGTGTTTGATCGCCACAGTCCCAGTTTATTGGTATTAACCTTCATTCGAGTGATATTCTCGAATGAAACTGATTTGGACTTTTTAGCATGATTTTCCAGCAATTGTCTGCCATTATTTTGGTGTCCCATCTCCTGGGTATTCCTCATCGAAGGAATCTCTAGAGCATCTCAATTTTTTTGAGTCCTACGACATGATTTCGTTAGACTGGAATGAAACAACTAAAGAAAATAATAGTGAAAACAAAGATGGACTAAAGACGATATGATGGAAGTTATAGAGGAAAAAATAGGAAACACATCACATTCAAACTGGTTCGGATATATGAGAGAAAAAATAGAGAAGAGAAAGGAAAGAAATTCAAAGGACTGGAGAGAATGACGAAGAAGAAGCTTGTCTCAATTCAAACGAGGATGGTCTCAGAATTATCTGGCGAATGATTGGCAGTCATCATTAGTAAACGTTTTTAGTTAATTTGTGAACGAGCACACATATACTCAATATACCTGACTTTGGGAAAAACCAAAACCTTCTACCTGTACTTTATTGCATATTTACACAAGGGAAAAATTGATCATCGTTATGTGATAAAATACTTTTGTTTGAAAGGCGTTTGAGGGAAGATTTTTGTTCCCAGATTCGGTGGTCGAAGAGTGAGGGTGATATTCGGCAGTTAATGGCAATTTCGAGCAGCTTGCCGATTCTTATTATAAAAAGAAGAAGAAAAAGAAATATATTTTTGTATTTTCTTTATTAGGCCGAGTACTTCCGGGACAAATTTTAAAAAACTTGTTACAAAAGTGAATTAAAGCTATCGATCGAATTCTATAGAATAGAAAAACCTAAATCATATTTTTTTCTTCAATTTCAACCGGCACACGTTGTCCTAAATCCATCATCCCCGTAAATTTCCTGTTATGTACGAGACTAGTGAAGCTCCTACCCAATTCACCGTGACAAATTCCCTACTCAACGCTCCATTGAACCCGTGCATGAAAAGTTCCTTTTTTTCCGGAAAAACTCGGTAAAATCTTTCCAAACAAACTTCCGGCATTGACCGGTATTTCTGACACTCGCTATGGACATAAATTCCGATCCAAGATGATTTCTGGACCATTGGAAGTGGTCAATTGCAGATATCGCGAAAATTACTCATCGCCGAAGTTTCCAGGTGAAGTTTCACTAAAAAAATTGGAAACATACGATGTTTTTTAGATTATTTGTTGTGGAATATTCAGAAAATTTGATTTCATTTGATTAGGTTCCGAAAACGGGAACGCACCGATTGTTTTCATCATTAATGAAAAATTGTAGTAGTACAGAATTATCGATAAATTTTTTAACCACGTAAAACACAAATTTAGATCATGTATTGGATTAAAAGCTTATTTTCATATGTTGTTATCTGTTTTTCGTAAATATCTAACGATCTATTGCTATTGGAGTTCAGTAATTTGGAAAAATTTGGATTTTTTTGTATTCATTGTCCATATCTTCAGTTTCTCTATCAGTAACAGTTGCTGATAAAACGTCGAGTGGACTTATTCTTAGATATATATCAACATCTTCATCATTTCCATCACTTTTTGACTTTGCGTTTGATAATAACTGGCCACGGCATGTTCACAAAACGTTTGAGCACCTTAATGCAATTTTTTTGCTTCCAAATTTGTCTTTAGTACAATTACTAAAGATCGTGTTCAGTAGATCATCGGGTGCTGGTGATATTGGCTGCAGTATATTATTTTTCAACTCTCAATCCGATTGTTTTAGATCAAATCATCTTCCTAGCCAGATTTGTTTAGTTAATTTGCTGTTGAACGGCTGAAGTAGTGGGTGTTTAGCAAAGCTGTACTTATCTATCCAAAATTCATTCCAGCAATGACAATGACAATCCAAGAAAAATTCTCTTGTTGGGAAATTCCTGCATAATTACTACTGAAGTTGTAACACATCTGACCTTGGAAAGTAGACTTTTTCCACAGATAAAACCTAAAATGACTGGACTAATGTTCCTCTCTAGTTTAACTGTTTTTTAATAACGTTGTAAATATTGTCTTTTGAAAATTAATTTCGAATCTAAATGAACATTTGTCGAAAGATCTATGAACCTTGTAATTCGTTCCAGATTTATTTTAAAAACATATACAAAGCCTGTACCTTTTCGAACAATTAATCTTACAAGATCACACACAAAAAAACGGTTAATTAAAGCTTCGGTATATTTATTTATCTTTTTTCTTTTTTCGGTCTTGAAAAGTACGAAATTAGCAGAAATCTCTCCACCAGAAAATCATTAACAAATGTCGAGTGTATGGGGCCCAACGACACGGCAAAACCTTCTTAATTGCGAGCACCTTCTTAGTTCCAGCAGAGCCGGCGCAACTAACGAAAAATTATCTTCAAAACGTTATATTGTATCAAAAAATGTTGTTTTAAAAAAAATTATCATCGCCTCTTGATAATAAATTGTTCTAATTATTATTATTTTTGAAACGAACAGTAACAATTATCAAACTTGGTTATGTCGAAATTTATCGCTAGCCGGTCCTGTCGTGGAAAAAGCGAAATACGATTGTGGCAAGAAGAAGAGTAGGTAAATGCGAGGGCCGTCGCTTGTTTAAGAGTTATTTTTAAAAATAATTAGTTTCGGAAGCTCAAGCGGATTCAGTTACAAGAACCTTCAATCCTCTACAGTTCAAGAGTCACTACAAACGCTTGGCATCAGTAGTGGCTATCCAACCAACAACCGTGGAAAACAACATTGAAAATAATTGAAGTTTTACATGTTGAAATTACAATAAATCTACAAATTATAGATGTTGACGAAGAAAGGATCGAATATCTAAACAGAAGCAACCTTATTGAACGATAACTGGAAGAAAAGTTAAAGTAAACCCAGGAGTTCGCCCAGAGGAAGACGGTCTGAGAATATAACTCATAGATCCGCAGTAATTTCCACTAAAATACCAGGACACACTTGCTGGGGTATCAAAGTTAAATGCTTCTTGGTATAAACGCAGTAATTGATGATTGCTTGGACTTGTATAGAACCAACAGTTGAACAACTACCTCATGATGACACAAGTGTTTTCATTGTCATCAATAGATCATCCATACGAACTTGAATTTTCTTCTTAAGGTATAATTAGGCATGAAAGTCTAGCTGCGGCTTCTTTCAGAAAGGAATTTGTGGAAGGATGTTGAATGTACGCAAAACTTTTTGTTGTATTGTGTCAGATGACTCGACTAACCACCTACGAAGTCGACAGGCACAAACAGCAGCCTGATGATAACTAATCAGAGCAGATGGAGATGGAAACACCAGCTCAACAGCAGCAGGAGCTTCGGTGACAAGTTCGCTTCGTACAACCGTTATCAAGTCGGGTTTTCGTGAACAGACACGCTTATATAATATTTTGTATTTAAAAATACCTTACTTTGGGAAAAACCAAAACCTTCTACCTGCTCTTTATTGCTCACTTGGACTTAAACGAAGTGTCATTTTGTCTTGAAACGAAGCGCTCAAAAATCGAACGTCGATATCTTAAGGAAACTGCGCCGTTTACAGAAACTTGGCTTTAGTGATGTAATTTAATCTTGAGATGTATATTATAGTAATTTTGTTTATTGCGCTACCTTTCCAAAAGGCCCTCGACACTAAGGCTAGCGTTCATAGAATAATGTAGTACAGTACAGTTACGAAGACTGTAACTGGTCATGAAGGATCCGGTAGCTATAGAATTATTTATCAATTCTGGATTTTTTGACATATAGAACTGGAGAAATTAGAGTTAGATACACGTTTTCTCAATTGATGCATGTCAAAAATAAGCCGAAAATACTTTTAAATTGTGAAGAAAATATACAGGCCTTGTGTTGTTTTAGTAGGGACTCTTATTAAGAAAAGATGGAACACGTAGAAAGGAATGAAGGATAATTCGTAACATAGCTTGCCAAAACTCAAAATCAAAATAGCAGTTAATAAATTTTTTTTTCATATATTAATTTCCGTTCCAAGAATTTTTGAATCTTTATAATCGAATTTATATTTTCTTTTATATTTCATTAATTTTATTGTTTTTTTATCGTATTGATGATCTTTCAGTCTATTTTCTAGATATTGGGAGGTTTGTCCTATAAAGATTCAAAAATTCTTGAAACGGAATCTAATTCACGAAAAAGAGAATTTTTAGAAATTGTTCATATTAATAAAAACGAAAAAACTACAAATGATAAAAAACGACTTAAATAGTTTAAGTAGAATTCTAATAAAACTACAAATAATTTGATTGAATACTGCTAAATATTTGAGATGTAAGGACTGAGGAAAAATTAATTTTCATTATTAAAACGAAGTTCTAGTTTTATTTTATTCTTATTTTGATATTCATGATGTGGATGATTTATTGATCAATATAAATACACAAATTGTCAGTGTCAATATCATATTTTAATGAAGACTTAAAGAAAAGCCGAAACGTCAAAATTTATCTTCGAAAAAATATTAAAAAAACTAATTTTAAAACAGAAGAAACCTAAAATCAAAAACATTTAGATAAAGGCTTGAAAAAAAGTCGAAACGTCTAAATTTATCTTCGAAAAATTATTAAAAAAACTAATTTTAAAACAGAAGAAACCTAAAATCAAAAACATTTAGATAAAGGCTTGAAAAAAAGTCGAAACGTCAAATTTTATCTTCGAAAAATTATTAAAAAAACTAATTTTAAAACAGAAGAAACCTAAAATCAAAAACATTTAGATAAAGGCTTGAAAAAAAGTCGAAACGTCTAAATTTATCTTCGAAAAATTATTAAAAAAACTAATTTTAAAACAGAAGAAACCTAAAATCAAAAACATTTAGATAAAGGCTTGAAAAAAAGTCGAAACGTCAAATTTTATCTTCGAAAAATTATTAAAAAAACTAATTTTAAAACAGAAGAAACCTAAAATCAAAAACATTTAGATAAAGGCTTGAAAAAAAGTCGAAACGTCAAAATTTATCTTCGAAAAATTATTAGAAAAACTAATTTTAAAACAGAAGAAACCTAAAATCAAAAACATTTAGATAAAGGCTTGAAAAAAAGTCGAAACGTCAAAATTTATCTTCGAAAAATTATTAAAAAAACTAATTTTAAAACAGAAGAAACCTAAAATCAAAAACATTTGGATAAAGGCTTGAAAAAAAGTCGAAACGTCAAATTTTATCTTCGAAAAATTATTAGAAAAACTAATTTTAAAACAGAAGAAACCTAAAATCAAAAACATTTGGATAAAGGCTTGAAAAAAAGCCGAAACGTCAAATTTTATCTTCGAAAAATTATTAAAAAAACTAATTTTAAAACAGAAGAAACCTAAAATCAAAAACATTTAGATAAAGGCTTGAAAAAAAGTCGAAACGTCAAAATTTATCTTCGAAAAATTATTAGAAAAACTAATTTTAAAACAGAAGAAACCTAAAATCAAAAACATTTAGATAAAGGCTTGAAAAAAAGCCGAAACGTCAAATTTTATCTTCGAAAAATTATTAAAAAAACTAATTTTAAAACAGAAGAAACCTAAAATCAAAAACATTTAGATAAAGGCTTGAAAAAAAGCCGAAACGTCAAATTTTATCTTCGAAAAATTATTAAAAAAACTAATTTTAAAACAGAAGAAACCTAAAATCAAAAACATTTAGATAAAGGCTTGAAAAAAAGTCGAAACGTCAAATTTTATCTTCGAAAAATTATTAGAAAAACTAATTTTAAAACAGAAGAAACCTAAAATCAAAAACATTTAGATAAAGGCTTGAAAAAAAGCCGAAACGTCAAATTTTATCTTCGAAAAATTATTAAAAAAACTAATTTTAAAACAGAAGAAACCTAAAATCAAAAACATTTAGATAAAGGCTTGAAAAAAAGTCGAAACGTCAAATTTTATCTTCGAAAAATTATTAGAAAAACTAATTTTAAAACAGAAGAAACCTAAAATCAAAAACATTTGGATAAAGGCTTGAAAAAAAGTCGAAACGTCAAATTTTATCTTCGAAAAATTATTAGAAAAACTAATTTTAAAACAGAAGAAACCTAAAATCAAAAACATTTGGATAAAGGCTTGAAAAAAAGTCGAAACGTCAAATTTTATCTTCGAAAAATTATTAAAAAAACTAATTTTAAAACAGAAGAAACCTAAAATCAAAAACATTTGGATAAAGGCTTGAAAAAAAGTCGAAACGTCAAATTTTATCTTCGAAAAATTATTAGAAAAACTAATTTTAAAACAGAAGAAACCTAAAATCAAAAACATTTGGATAAAGGCTTGAAAAAAAGTCGAAACGTCAAATTTTATCTTCGAAAAATTATTAAAAAAACTAATTTTAAAACAGAAGAAACCTAAAATCAAAAACATTTGGATAAAGGCTTGAAAAAAAGTCGAAACGTCAAATTTTATCTTCGAAAAATTATTAAAAAAACTAATTTTAAAACAGAAGAAACCTAAAATCAAAAACATTTAGATAAAGGCTTGAAAAAAAGCCGAAACGTCAAATTTTATCTTCGAAAAATTATTAAAAAAACTAATTTTAAAACAGAAGAAACCTAAAATCAAAAACATTTAGATAAAGGCTTGAAAAAAAGTCGAAACGTCAAATTTTATCTTCGAAAAATTATTAAAAAAACTAATTTTAAAACAGAATAAACCTAAAATCAAAAACATTTAGATAAAGGCTTGGAAAAAAGCCGAAACGTCAAATTTTATCTTCGAAAAATTATTAAAAAAACTAATTTTAAAACAGAATAAACCTAAAATCAAAAACATTTAGATAAAGGCTTGGAAAAAAGCCGAAACGTCAAATTTTATCTTCGAAAAATTATTAAAAAAACTAATTTTAAAACAGAAGAAACCTAAAATCAAAAACATTTAGATAAAGGCTTGGAAAAAAGCCGAAACGTCAAATTTTATCTTCGAAAAATTATTAAAAAAACTAATTTTAAAACAGAAGAAACCTAAAATCAAAAACATTTAGATAAAGGCTTGGAAAAAAGCCGAAACGTCAAATTTTATCTTCGAAAAATTATTAAAAAAACTAATTTTAAAACAGAAGAAACCTAAAATCAAAAACATTTAGATAAAGGCTTGGAAAAAAGCCGAAACGTCAAATTTTATCTTCGAAAAATTATTAAAAAAACTAATTTTAAAACAGAAGAAACCTAAAATCAAAAACATTTAGATAAAGGCTTGGAAAAAAGCCGAAACGTCAAATTTTATCTTCGAAAAATTATTAAAAAAACTAATTTTAAAACAGAAGAAACCTAAAATCAAAAACATTTAGATAAAGGCTTGGAAAAAAGCCGAAACGTCAAATTTTATCTTCGAAAAATTATTAAAAAAACTAATTTTAAAACAGAATAAACCTAAAATCAAAAACATTTAGATAAAGGCTTGGAAAAAAGCCGAAACGTCAAATTTTATCTTCGAAAAATTATTAAAAAAACTAATTTTAAAACAGAAGAAACCTAAAATCAAAAACATTTAGATAAAGGCTTGGAAAAAAGCCGAAACGTCAAATTTTATCTTCGAAAAATTATTAAAAAAACTAATTTTAAAACAGAAGAAACCTAAAATCAAAAACATTTAGATAAAGGCTTGGAAAAAAGCCGAAACGTCAAATTTTATCTTCGAAAAATTATTAAAAAAACTAATTTTAAAACAGAATAAACCTAAAATCAAAAACATTTAGATAAAGGCTTGGAAAAAAGCCGAAACGTCAAATTTTATCTTCGAAAAATTATTAAAAAAACTAATTTTAAAACAGAAGAAACCTAAAATCAAAAACATTTAGATAAAGGCTTGGAAAAAAGCCGAAACGTCAAATTTTATCTTCGAAAAATTATTAAAAAAACTAATTTTAAAACAGAAGAAACCTAAAATCAAAAACATTTAGATAAAGGCTTGGAAAAAAGCCGAAACGTCAAATTTTATCTTCGAAAAATTATTAAAAAAACTAATTTTAAAACAGAAGAAACCTAAAATCAAAAACATTTAGATAAAGGCTTGGAAAAAAGCCGAAACGTCAAATTTTATCTTCGAAAAATTATTAAAAAAACTAATTTTAAAACAGAAGAAACCTAAAATCAAAAACATTTAGATAAAGGCTTGGAAAAAAGCCGAAACGTCAAATTTTATCTTCGAAAAATTATTAAAAAAACTAATTTTAAAACAGAAGAAACCTAAAATCAAAAACATTTAGATAAAGGCTTGGAAAAAAGCCGAAACGTCAAATTTTATCTTCGAAAAATTATTAAAAAAACTAATTTTAAAACAGAAGAAACCTAAAATCAAAAACATTTAGATAAAGGCTTGAAAAAAAGTCGAAACGTCAAATTTTATCTTCGAAAAATTATTAAAAAAACTAATTTTAAAACAGAAGAAACCTAAAATCAAAAACATTTAGATAAAGGCTTGGAAAAAAGCCGAAACGTCAAATTTTATCTTCGAAAAATTATTAAAAAAACTAATTTTAAAACAGAAGAAACCTAAAATCAAAAACATTTAGATAAAGGCTTGAAAAAAAGTCGAAACGTCAAATTTTATCTTCGAAAAATAATTAAAAAAACTAATTTTAAAACAGAAGAAACCTAAAATCAAAAACATTTAGATTCATTAATCAAATCAGAAGGTCTAATAAATAAGAAATTATTTATATTCACACAAGGCAACGAAAACTTCTAATCAAATATGAAATTTTAATCGAAATAAAGTTGAAATAGTTTATCAGAGTGATTTTTGACGTTATCAGTTTTTTAAAAACATAAAATAAAAATATTTAGCACCTGATATTGAAAATTATCTAATATATTTATATTTCAGTGTTTCATAAAAAATTGATTAACGCTGAGTAGTAAAGTAACAATGTTTCGGTGTAGTAGCCACTCCTAAACGTGGAACTATCAACGGTAGAAAGCTACTTGAAGACAAATTAAGACAGAAAGTGCGCTAATATTTTTTTTATAACTTCAACTAAGACTTATTTAACCTCTTTCCGGTAGGAAATTTGTCGGTATTTATCATAAACTTTGTGAGTACCAATTAGATTTCTAAAAATAGATGCCGTCGTAAATGAGTGGATTTATGAGAAAGTGACAAATTTGACAGGTCGGAATTTCACTAAAGGTTTGGCAAAGTTGCGTATTCGATGAGTTATACGCTTAAATCATTTATGCGAATACGGACGATGAAAGATCAAGCGGAAAAGATATTTATTTTCGTAAAATTAAAAAATGAAACTAATTTTCAATCGAAACAGATGTAAAAACATACCGAAAACAAGAATTTGCGATGTCGGCGCCATTCTTTTCGCAGCTATATTTTCAGCGACGCAGGTGTAATTTCCGGTGTCTTGGGCACGAGCCTGTCCTATTAGAAGATGCCCTTCGCTGGTCACCAATACATCGGTATCGGATTGTAAAATCTGACCACCTCTCAGCCAATAAACTCTGGGAGGTGGCATTCCAGCAGGTGCCACACATTTCAGATCTACCTGATGGCCGAGTTCCACCATATAAGTCGACTCGGGATTTGCTTCGAATTGCCTTTTGAGGTCTGTAACAACAACAAAAAATTATGTCATTGGAATAAATTGGAAAAAATCTACTATTTCTCAGTGTTCGTTAATTATTTTGGACACACACTGTATTTATTTTTATTATATATCGTATGTGGCATATTATTTTTACCTAAGTACAACAGGGAATAAATACTCAACGATTTATTAAAAAACGGCAATACAATAATTTCATAAATTCCTACTACTATCCTTGCTAGGATCACCAGGATAACATCATTTATCGAAATATTTCGATTTTATGTTGTTTTATTATATTTAAACGATTATATAGATTCAAAATAATATATACTTGTAAAAAATAGATGACCATAGACTAATATCATGAGTTTGTACAATTATCCTTACCAGGATCACTAATTAAGGATGTAACTGAATCTTTAAGCTCGATTTTCAAGTATATTAAAATGGTGGATTAGTTTAAAATTTTGTACTCTTATTAAGAAACGATTAACATACAATAATTTCATAAATTCGTACTATTATCCTTGCTAGGATTACCAGGATAACATCTTTTAATGAAATATTTCGATTTTATGTTGTTTTATTATATTTAAACGATTATTTAGATTAAAAACGATGTAAATTCGTGAAAAACGGATGACTATATACTAATATCATGAGTTTATATAATTATCCTTGCCAGGATCACTAATTAAGGATGTAACTGAATCTTTAAGCTCGATTTTCAAGTATATTAAAATGGTGGATTAGTTTAAAATTTTGTACTCTTATTAAGAAACGATTAACATACAATAATTTCATAAATTCGTACTATTATCCTTGCTAGGATTACCAGGATAACATCATTTATCGAAATATTTCGATTTTATGTTGTTTTATTATATTTAAACGATTATTTAGATTAAAAACGATGTAAATTCGTGAAAAACGGATGACTGTATACTAATATCATGAGTTTGTACAATTATCCTTGCCAGGATCACTAATTAAGGATGTAACTGAATCTTTAAGCTCGATTTTCAAGTATATTAAAACGATGGATTAGTTTAAAATTTTGTACTCTTATTAAGAAACGATTAACATACAATAATTTCATAAATTCCTACTACTATCCTTGCTAGGATCACCAGGATAACATCATTTAAGAGAATATTTCGATTTTATGTTGTTTTATTATATTTAAACGATTATATAGATTCAAAATAATATATACTTGTAAAAAATAGATGACCATAGACTAATATCATGAGTTTGTACAATTATCCTTACCAGGATCACTAAGTAAGCATGTAACAGAATCTTTAAGCTCGATTTTCAAGTATATTAAAACGATGGATTAGTTTAAAATTTTGTACTCTTATTAAGAAACGATTAACGTACAATAATTTCATAAATTCGTACTACTATCCTTGCTAGGATCACCAGGATAACATCATTTATCGAAATATTTCGATTTTATGTTGTTTTATCATATTTAAACGATTATTTACATTAAAAACGATGTAAATTCGTGAAAAACGGATGACTCTATACTAATATCATGAGTTTGTACAATTATCCTTGCCAGGATCACTAATTAAGGATGTAACTGAATCTTTAAGCTCGATTTTCAAGTGTATTGAAACATGGATTAGTTTGAAATTTTGTACTCTTATTAAGAAACGATTAACGTACAATAATTTCATAAATTCGTACTATTATCCTTGCTAGGATTACCAGGATAACATCTTTTAATGAAAGATTTCGATTTTATGTTGTTTTATCATATTTAAACGATTATTTACATTAAAAACGATGTAAATTCGTAAAAAACGGATGACTCTATACTAATATCATGAGTTTGTACAATTATCCTTGCCAGGATCACTAATTAAGGATGTAACTGAATCTTTAAGCTCGATTTTCAAGTGTATTAAAACGATGAATTAGTTTGAAATTTTGTACTCTTATTAAGAAACGATTAACATACAATAATTTCATAAATTCGTACTACTATCCTTGCTAGGATCACCAGGATAACATCATTTATCGAAATATTTCGATTTTATGTTGTTTTATCATATTTAAACGATTATTTACATTAAAAACGATGTAAATTCGTGAAAAACGGATGACTCTATACTAATATCATGAGTTTGTACAATTATCCTTGCCAGGATCACTAAGTAAGCATGTAACAGAATCTTTAAGCTCGATTTTCAAGTATATTAAAATGGTGGATTAGTTTGAAATTTTGTACTCTTATTAAGAAACGATTAACATACAATAATTTCATAAATTCCTACTACTATCCTTGCTAGGATCACCAGGATAACATCATTTCATTAATTTCAAAAATTTATAGTACCATGTTCGCTAGAAAAAGCTGGTTAGTATCATATAAGACGTTTTTTGATTTTTTTATCTACAAATTTTGTACGTTTTCCAAAAACCTATGACAATATACTAATTTAATAATTTATTTCATTGTCCCTATCAGGTTTATCAGAAACTCTTATTTTTAATATATATTTACTTTCCGGGAGATGGCGTTCGTAACAGAAAGAGGTTATGTTACAAATGTTTAAATGACAGCAGAGAGAAGGAAATGAAAAGGACTGACGTATTTTTACGATTTCCGGTGTAAATACTGAATTTAATACAAAAGTTACATGAAAAAGTTATAACAACATACAACCAAATTAGTTATTCTAACAATTTAGTTAATTAAAGTCCCAAGAAGCCTTTTTTTTGTTTTGTATACATAAAATGATAAAAACAGCAAAAAAATAGTTTTTTTAGTGGAAAAATTTGTTGTAGATGAGTTTTCCTCATTCAATGCGCCACACAGTATAAAGTGACATTTCAAAACCATTCGAAAACTTGTCTGAGAATCAGGCATCAGTAACGCCATCATTTTTATCTGATGATCTCGTAAAACGCCCTAGATTTCATTGAAATATTTACCTTTTTCCCACAGAGTATTAGAATAACCTAAAATAATGACGTTCTGTAATGCCTTTAGGGCGCGTTTAACGCCGCTGTCAACAATATAACGGTCCTGGACTTACGTTAACACAATTATCAATAATCTAGAGATTAATCCGTGAGATAAACCTGACCCCAAAAACCCTAACTGAATACGTTAGGGATTCCGAATAAGCTCTTTTTGTCATAAGCCACGACAAAAAATTCCGGTGATTAGTACGGTCATTGTATTTATAAAGATATTAACAGATAATTTGAGAATATTAAATGGATTAGGATTCGTTTCGGAAACAACAATCATATAATTGAATTAATTTGAAAGTTACTCCACTTCAAATGACATTAAACGTCAAATTATTATGTCAAATGTCATATCTGTCATTAAATCTAACCTAACTTCAAGTTTCACTTACCATGTAGAACATTTATGGAGGGGAAAGTAATCTGCGTACATGGAAAAATGTGTTGGAATACAGATGGCGCCATATTAGCATCAGGGTAAATTAAATAGGAAGCTCCAGATATTATTAGAGAGAAAATACGAAATAAAATCACTCTGGATACACGTTTTCCCGTAATAACTCTTTTAGGTTATATTTTCTAACTCAGCTTAATTCGATTTATGTTGTATTCATACAAAACTAGCTTTTAAATGGTAAAAAATTGATATTGATTGTACCAACTTAAATAATTTCAAGACAGGACTTGTAAAAGCCACTGATTTCGGTTCTGGTTTTTTGAAAATCAATCTAACTGAACTGAAAAGGATGCCCAACAACGTTGCTAAAGGAATTTTTACCATTTGCTAGATTTTCAACTTTTAGTCGTGATTTGGAAATATACTGAGCAATTTTCTCATTTTTATAGGTTATGTTCGGTTTTTTGTAGCTTTTTTTAACGTTTAGCTGAATCGAATTTTCTTTTTTGTGGCTAACACCTATCCTAACCTCAACTATGAAGAAAGAATCACTTCTAGGATGACTATTTTATAAGATTCAGAACTTTCGAAATTTATATAGTAACGATTTTCTCCCTTTTTTCATAAATTTGAACAAAAAAGCGGTGTGAAACTTTTTTTGTTTATTTTTTTCACTTTTTTCGCCGACATTACTTCTTGATTGTTTGGAAATCTTTGACCGACGAGACATTTTTTCACGTCTAGGAACAGAAAATAATCCGAAGGGGCTAAATTTGGCGATTAGGGTGCATGGAGTACCAATTCAAACTTTAATTCGTTAATTTTGGCTATTGTAGTAACGAATTTCTGAGCTGGTGCATTGTGTTGATGAAACAACACTTTCTTCTTAGCCAAATGCGGCAGTTTTTGCTTGATTTCTTCGCCCAAACTTTGTATAATATTCGCCGTTGATAGTTTTTTCTTTTTCAAGATAGTCAAGCCATAACCTTGACTGCAGATGAAACGGTATTTGTCTTCTTTGGAACCAAGTCCTCCCTTGTTCAGTCCATTGTTTTGATTGTTTTTTTTGTAATGGGTGTTAAGTGATGGACCCACGTTTCGTCCATGTTTACGAAACGGCGTTTTATATCTGTGAAACATTACCAAACACCCGATGGAAATATCTTTTTGTGAGCAAACGCGGTATCCATCTTGCTCAAAGCTTTCTCATGTCCAAATTTTCAATAATATGAGTTGTACCACGGTTTTTCAAATGCCTACTATGTCTATTAGCTCTGGCATTTTCAGTTGACGATTATTCAGTGGATTTTCTTCAACATTTTTGGGCTCATCACCTCATTTGGTCGATCTGGTCGAGATGCTGGTCTTCGCAATATTTTACTTTTGGTAACGAAGAAATAGTCTTTTCCAAAGTACAATCTAGTTCAGCTTTCATATTGTATGGGCCAAGATCTTCACTTTTAACGGCTGCCAAACAAATACTAAACAACGAGGCATCTTCAAACTACTTCTGGTACCATCCCCGTATTCAGACTCCGCTTTGGATGGTAATATTGTGAATTTTTACTACAGGTTTATAATTATCGCAGTCATATTGGAGAAATATTTTTATCTCGGGTTTTTGTCAGGTTTTTGGTAGGTTTTTGAACTGTTATTTTGAGACTGTTCGACATGTACTGTTTGACTTATATTTGGTCGTAAATTATCATTATTTATAACGAATTTGACTGGACTATGAAGAAGTTTCCTTTTTATCTAGCTAGGAGTGAAAAGCGAAAGGGTTATAATGTGATATCGCAGCGGTTTCATGTCATTTTTGACATATAAGATTAATTTCACGTCAACTGTTTGTTTTTGACTTATCGCTGGTGTTGTTAGGGATTGTCAAGCGTAAAAGGGATAACAATGTATATCGTAGTTATATACATGATCCGATAAGTACACCAAATAGTATATAAAAAAGAATGTGATAAATTTATTTGTATAACATCTCGAAAATATGAGTTTTCATCGTTGATATGTACCAATAACCTAACCCCGTGGCATAATTTTAACATTTTGAAAGGTTAATATAGGGAAAAAATAATAATATTGGATGTATTAAAAGGCTGACGCTCTGGCTGTTACCCCACTTGTGAAAAATGACTGTAAACACCCGAAAACGTCGGCCTGAACTAACGGTCGATTAAGAAACGTATACATTCATAGTAAAGAAGACATCCGACATGATACATCACCACTTGTCACAATTGTTCTCCACTACGTCTTTTCCTTTCCATGAGAAATGCTTTTTCCACAGCGTGACACCAAGAAATATAATTCGTTCGAGCTACGCACTCGACCGGAAAAAGAAAATCTTTCGAGCGTATACAACAAAATCAACGTTGCTGTTTCCCATTTTTTGTTTAGCACAAACATCCTTTCCGAGGATGTTAAATCAACGAGCGATTTCGTTTATTTAATATGTCGAATTTCGGCTCGATATTCACCTTAATCAATGTACAAATGGCATTATTCGAATTATTATTTTCATAAGATACTAGCTTTTACCCGCGGCTTCGCTCGCATCGAATCCATTAAATAAGTATCTAAAATCATTATAATAGAAAAGAACGAACTCTGTAGCTATATTAGAACCTGAGATATAGATCTTTGAATGTAGAAAAATTGCCAAAAACCTACAAGAATCCATAACATTGAATGTCCGCGCCTAGCTTCTCTCCAACTCAACCGATTTGAGTGTTCAAAAACTCAAAAGAAAGAAGTTGTTTCAGCGAGTGTTCTTAAACTAAAACGAACTCTGTAGCTATATTAGAACCTGAGATATGGATCTTTGAATGTAGAAAAATTGCCAAAAACCTACAAAAATCCATAACATTGAATATCCGCACCTAGCTCCTCTCCAACTCAACCGATTTGAGTGTTCAAAAGCTCAAAAGAAAGAAGGTGTTTCAGCGAGTGTTCTTAAACTAAAACGAACTCTGTAGCTATATTAGAACCTGAGATATGGATCTTTGAATGTAGAAAAATTGCCAAAAACCTACAAAAATCCATAACATTGAATATCCGCACCTAGCTCCTCTCCAACTCAACCGATTTGAGTGTTCAAAAACTCAAAAGAAAGAAGGTGTTTCAGCGAGTGTTCTTAAACCAAAACGAACTCTGTAGCTATATTAGAACCTGAGATATGGATCTTTGAATGTAGAAAAATTGCCAAAAACCTACAAAAATCCATAACATTGAATATCCGCACCTAGCTCCTCTCCAACTCAACCGATTTGAGTGTTCAAAAGCTCAAAAGAAAGAAGGTGTTTCAGCGAGTGTTCTTAAACTAAAACGAACTCTGTAGCTATATTCGAACCTGAGATATAGATCTTTGAATGTAGAAAAATTGCCAAAAACCTACAAAAATCCATAACTCCACATTTAATGTCCGCGCCTAGCTCCTCTCCAACTCAACCGATTTAAGTGTTCAAAAACTCAAAAGAAAGAAGGTATTTCAGCGAGTGTTCTTAAACCAAAACGAACTCTGTAGCTATATTAGAACCTGAGATATGGATCTTTGAATGTAGAAAAATTGCCAAAAACCTACAAAAATCCATAACATTGAATATCCGCACCTAGCTCCTCTCCAACTCAACCGATTTGAGTGTTCAAAAGCTCAAAAGAAAGAAGGTGTTTCAGCGAGTGTTCTTAAACCAAAACGAAATCTGTAGCTATATTAGAACCTGAGATATGGATCTTTGAATGTAGAAAAATTGCCAAAAACCTACAAAAATCCATAACATTGAATATCCGCACCTAGCTCCTCTCCAACTCAACCGATTTGAGTGTTCAAAAGCTCAAAAGAAAGAAGGTGTTTCAGCGAGTGTTCTTAAACCAAAACGAAGTCTCTATCTTGAATAGAATCTGAGATATTGAGGATAGAACGTGTGTATGTGAAAAACTCCCATAAGTAATGTACAGGGGGAAATCGCATTTAAGTATAACTTGAGAATGGTGAAAATTAGATGAAATCCGATGGTTGATGGCTGATCTGTGCATCAATACCTTTCATTGAAAAAAAAAATTAAGCAAATCGGTTAGGTAGAACGCCTGAACCGACTCGGAATGGAAATCATCAATTTTTTTATCATCAAGATATTTGGTGTAATAGAAATTTAACGTCCGGTTGTTGGCAACAATGATTTCGATTTTGTTATAGGGCGATCAATTGCCCGGCGAAGCAAGAGAGCTGCACTTTGCACAAGACAAGCTTACCAACATAAATATGTCAAACATCGCTAGCAATGACAAATAGTTTCGAGGGGTAGATGATTCGGTATCGCGGCAACTGATTCCATTCTTCTCTAGGCCGCCCTGCTGATATCGGACGCCGATATAAAACAGTAACGGACTAAGGACGAGACACTCAATTATATATAAATAATATTTAAAAAACAAAACGATGAAAACTCTTTCCATTCACAATGAGTCACATGGTATTGTCAATTAAACCACCTGTTCATATTTTGATTCCACGATTTCAACATCGAAAGAGCCTTAGCTGTCATGGGACTCTAGTTTGTCACATGGTAAAGCCTTCGATTTATTAATTCCATCTGTTTTGAGTGTCCATCCTCCAAAACCTTACTACTTTTTGAAGTTTTACAAAAGCCTGATCGATGTGGCATTTTATTTTCTTCGTCTTCAGGAAACCAAATGTCCAAATAATACAATACTACTATATACAGATTCTTCTAAAAAATCGCCTTCGAATAAATTAAACAGGAATAGACATACCACAAATTTGATTTTTTTGATATCGTCTATATTATTATCAATTTTTACTTGTGCTGTTTGGTTCTAAAATAAGTTTGATGTATGTCAAGTCTTTTGAGGGATTGCATTAGTTTGTGTGTTTGAATCGAATGGCTTCTCGTAATAAACGAAGCATAGACAGACATCTTTTATTTGGTCATGGTAATTCTGGTACGGACATGTGATGAAGATGTAGCAGAACATGTTGCAGAAGAAAACTTTGATGAATCAATGGCAGAATAGAAGGAGCCGAGGAAGATCCTCGAGGAACTGGAAAGAAGGAATTGAACAAACCATGATAGATACATCTATCCAGGAAAACGGGATGCGACAAAGCTGTATAAGGATAATTGTGAACTGATACTACAGATCTAATCTCCTTTCGCTAAATTCTTTGTATAATCATTTTAATGAATACTTTTAGGGTACGATTTACCATCTGTAGCATATATTTTCGTAAATATCTTGTTTATATCCCATTCCGTCTCTGATTTTCCTCGATTTCCCTCCGATTTTCCAATACAATGTAGTAAACCTTCCGTAACGAACTCCCTTGCAACAACAGAACTTGTGCACTTTCGTAAAAGATTTGTTTTTCTTGAGATGACATTTTGATATGGCTCAAGTTCATTCTTATCATCGCCTTTATCGATTTCGACGTTACAAAAGTCGTCTAAGAATGGGAAATTCCCCTATAAACAACCCCCCGTGCTTCTATCCCTTTAGCAATCGCACCCTTGACGACAGGCGAATTCAAATTTAAACTACAACGCGGATGGGTTTTTTTTTTTTTAAAAAAAGAATAATAAATAAAACATTTTTTTTTATTAATTTCCAACAGTTCTTTTTGGTTGGGACAATACATTGAAATTCGTAGTAGCAGTGAAAGACAATGAAAGACATTGTTGTGAGAAATTATTTATACACAATGGAATAGAATGCGCCGCTAGCCAAATGTTTTCAAAATACGTATACAAATACATATATATTCTTGTAATATATCCGGTGGCATGTTAAAGCCCGTTCAGTAATTGTTTGTACAGTCACGTGGAATTCAATCACTTCGAAATTCAAAGCCGTAAAAACCTCTTCATAAATCAAAACATTGAACTACAAAATAATTCAGTATATAAAAGTTGAAATGTATTAGAAATTTGATTCAACCATCCTGTATCTACATACAGGGACGCTCAAACGTATTCAGAACGTTTTGTCATACCGGTGATCTTTGAATTGTTTGCAGATATTACAAACATTCAGCTTCGACTTTTGCTACATCGTGTCGCCGGTTTTCCGAATTCAAATCGTAATCGCACTTCTCTACAGGATGAATTTCGTGAAGGTCTTCCAAAAAACGGCTGTTGTACCAGAAAAAACCGATGCTGTGCGTAAACTGATATTGCAAGATCGTCAAGTTACATACAGTGAGATTGAGGCATGTTGGACATCAGGGATGTATGCATATGAATCAGAAACTAGGCACCAATCTACTGCATGGGTCTTTAAAGTCAATTCTGAATGGTCCACCCGCAATTGTTTGCCAGTAGTGTTCGAAAAAATCAAGGAAACCGATCGTAGCTTCCAAATTCTCGGGAAAAAATTATAAACGGCAATAAAGACAGTGAATATGGTAGCCAAGCAGCTTAGAGACATCTCACTTCATTAACAAAACAGTTTGCATTCATATTCTTGCTACAATTTCTTAAGCGACTGGATAAAGACTTGTTTCAGGTCACTGTCTTTATTCATAGGCTTCACAAAGTTTTTTATTAGTTTAAATTTAATGTGAAGTGGAAGCCAAAGGACATTTTTGGTCTAGAAGATGAAAATGTACAACATTTTCAAATCCTTTTGAAATTCGGAGCTTTCCGTCTATATTAATTGCCGGACTGTCCCACAAACAAAGTAAATAGTCCAACTAATATTGCGATAACTTTTAAATCACCACGTATATTCCACGTGTAGTGGTTGTGGTTCAATTTAAGTAAAATAAGACGCATATTCGTCCATGGTTGCTTCTTGTGCTATTAGAATCTAATTTCAGTCAAAAATAGAGTCAGAACATCAAAAAACTTCGTCAAGTAGTCAAGTAATAACACAGTTTCGATCGCGAATGTTTATTGTGACATAGAAATTAGCAAATGTAACGAAATGATTCAATCAAACAACTGCAAAAGGGTAGGAAAAACCCCACCAAGTCCTCCAACTGGTAATCGATTACGCTCGCCAGTTTCATGTTTACCAATTTCTGATTGTGATCGATGCTAAGTCAAAATGGGCGGAGGTAAAACTTTAGAAAAATTCTCCTACTTCGGAATCAACCGTCGAATTGTTGAAATATATATTTGCTACTGAAGTATTCCCAACCATGACAGTCTCGGATAATGCGTCAATCTTTGTGAGTGAAGAATTTAAGCGATTTTGTTCTCAGAGTGGGATTTTTCAAAAACTCATTGCGCCGGGTAATCCAACCACGAACCATCTGGCTGAACGTAATGTTCAGACCATTAAACATCGATTAAAAGCGATGGCCGGACCCCATGTATGCAAAAGTCCACCAGATCTTGTTCAGATACAGGTCCACTCCACTGGTTTGTGGAAAATCCCCAGCAGAGCTTTATCTTGGAAGGAAAATCACAAACCAAACGTCGACCATCACCATTCTCAAGAAGACTTCACTACATCGTTCATCTCGACGATAAACAAGTGGAAATAAAGCGTCACATTGATCAGCTTCGGCGTTCAGAAATTCCAAAGAAGAAAGTTCGTTTTGCTCCTGAGCCAGAAGGAGATGATTTGCAACCTACTTCGACTGCTCATTCTCCTCCAAACCCACATAACTTTCAATCTATTCATGATCCAGATTCTGACCGTACTCAACGGGGGAGATCTTCGAGTTCCGACCAACACCAGAGGTCCCAGTTGCAGGAGCCGCTCCAAAGCTTCCCGCTAATGATATCAGGCGTTCCAACCGTCCTCGCAAAGCGCCCTCTTGCTTGAAAGACTATATAACGTCTTAATGAGCGTGGGAGACTGTTATGACTGTCATGGTGACAGCAAAAACATAAAGAAATGTCATTAGAGATGGGATACATTTTTGGTATAGTTCCGATTGTGTTGCTCGACGGGAACCAATACACACCAATGATGTAAAATCCCAAGTGATGAAAGTAACGCGGAATATTTGTATCTAATATATTTTTTTTTAAAATATAGACGCATTCATATAAGAATCTCGCGTTAAATCGAGAAAAATCGATTATTTAGGTGGATTTATAAAGTCTGAAGTTCGCGGCCTCGCTGACGCTCTCTCCAACGCGGGCGCGAGCGCGAAAGTTTATTCTCATGTGGGGAGGGCCTTGACAAATCCCATTGTTCTTATTGACCAGAGTGAACAGAATCGATTATACAGAAATTAATTGAAAATAATTTTTAAATAAAACATCAGCCCCACCTCCTCGAAGGGAACTAATATTTCAACTAATGTGTTTATAAAATTTTCAAGATATTTTTTTATGAATAAGGCGCGACGTGATACCTTTAATTTGTCCTAGCCGAAATTTGAATACAATCATGATTGATGGCTTAAAAACCCGTCCCTACTTCTTTTTCATTGTGTATATACCAGTATAGATCAGGTGTTATCAATATTGATCTGTTCGAAGTTTCGATACGTGTTGATACACGTGGGTGGAACATATCATTATGTTTTTATTCGGTAACTAATATCTACCGATGATACTGATTCAAAAAAGATGAAATTCATGTTTAGTAGTCGTAAAAAGTTTTGGTTTCCAATCTGTTAGTATCTACAAATCTTTTCAATCAATTTTTTTTTACAAATTCGAAATTATACATTTCACAAAATTGTCAATCAAAATATACAAGGCTTGGAAACAAGTAAAAGATTGACAAGCGACAAGTGACGTCCATATTCTTCTTTTTTTATTCAAGTTATAAATACGTACAGGCGAAATTAATAAAAGTTTGAGAATTGAAGAATGAATTGAATGAAATGAATTATTATCGACCAATTTCTTGAATGTTTGACTAAAATTATTTCTTAAATCATTTGTCCCTGTAGTCCAGTCACCTTTACCATTTTATCTGCCCACAATGGCGTCGACTAGAAACCAGACACCCTCAATGTTAATAACACCGTTTATGAGATAGTGCAATCCAATGATTCATTTTGTAATAATACCTAAGATTACGTTACAGTAATAAACAAGTCAAAAAAAAGTATCTCGTATCATATTGGTAGCTATAATAGTTGTCTCAGTGGTTAATATATCTACGACGTAAAGAAAGTGGGCCGAAATTATTTATAACGAATAAATAAAAGAGACTGAATCGGTTTATTGTATGCGAAAAAACAGTATAAACAACATAACAATGAGAATTTATTAAAATCCGATGGATTATGATGAAAAAAATAAGTCTGCCAATACATTACAGAAGAAATTATTAATAATAATGAATAGATTGCGTTCCCAACAACCTCCAAAGACTAGATTTTACAAAACAAACTGTCATTTGTCATTAGACACTTGATTTTACAAAACCAATTGTCATTTATCGTCAGAAGCAGTCTTTTTTAAAACAAACAATCACTTGTTTTCAAAAACAAACTGTCATTTGTCATTAGAGACTAGATTTCACGAAACTAATTGTCATTTATCGTCAGAAAATGTCTTTTCTACAACAAACTGTCATTTGTCTTTAAAAACAAACTGTCATTTGTCATTAGACACTTGATTTTACAAAACCAATTGTCATTTATCGTCAGAAACTGTCTTTTTTAAAACAAACAATCACTTGTCTTAAAAAACAAACTGTCATTTGTCATTAGAGACTAGATTTCACGAAACTAATTGTCATTTATCGTCAGAAAATGTCTTTTCTACAACAAACTGTCATTTGTCTTTAAAAACAAACTGTCATTTGTCATTAGACACTTGATTTTACAAAACCAATTGTCATTTATCGTCAGAAACTGTCTTTTTTAAAACAAACAATCACTTGTCTTAAAAAACAAACTGTCTTTTGTCATTAGAGACTAGATTTCACGAAACTAATTGTCATTTATCGTCAGAAAATGTCTTTTTTAAAACAAACAATCACTTGTTTTCAAAAACAAACTGTCGTTTGTCATTAGAGACTAGTCGAAGTTTATAAACGAGAACTTTCACAGATGTACTTGTCTTAAGATGGCGATAAAACGAGGTGACAGCTCCAGAAATGATGAAGAAAATCCACAAAACGGTACTGGGTCTATCACTTCACGTCCGGGATAAAAGCCGAATCAAAGGGAGAATCAGCCCCAAAAAAGGCATAGATAGTCATCTGCAGATAGTCATGGCGTCGGATGGGATGCGCGTGGGATAATTTTCATTGACTATCTTGAAAAAGGGAGAACTAATCAATGAATTAAAGTTTGAATTGATACTACATGCACCCTAATTGCTAGATTTAGCCTCCTCTGTTACCAGACTAGAAAAAATGGATCTGTGGTCAAATTTTTTCCAACAATGAGGTGATTTTTGACAGTTCATGGATATTTCGAGAAGTTTGAAGATTTTTGTTATTTGTTTGTTCAAAATTATCTTAATCTCAATCCAATACGATGAAATTGATGAAAAAATTGACAAAGACTACACATTTTTGGATCATTACAGAGCCTCTAGATATTTTAACACCACCTGTCACTCTTTTATGATAGTTAATAAGCAAAAAATTTGAGTATATATTCTATCTAGTGACATAACCATCGGTTAATATCCTTATTTTGTTCTAAAATGACTTGCTAATAATATTGATTCAAAACAACCCTCATTTGAATTCTTTCCCCTTGTGGAATAATAGACACCCGCTATTTGAATAGTATCAAGCTCAATAGATGTTTTTTCGTCGATTCTATCGTTCCCTTTCTTATCGATTAAGTATTTTAACACAATTTTTCAATTAACAGATTAATTTAGGAAACTAGAAATTTTTTATCATCTGATTAATGAGATATATGACATCTCCATCTCCATCTCCATAAAATTATCCTTGCACCCATTATAAATTTCTTCTACCTATTAAACTCGTTAGTGGGTACTAACAAAACATAAATCATGCACCCATCAAGTCACAGTACCGTCTAGAGTGGTACTTACTGCTCGACTGCCTTTTACATTCAATGTAGATTGGCATGTCAACGAGATTGAATACGAAAAATGTTGCGGCTTAATGTATATGGGTGGAGTTGATACAGTTTCTCTTCCACTGTTTCGAAGTGTTCACAATTCGATGAAGATTAGTTTAGTTGATATAAATCAACGACCACGCGTTAATTAGTACCGCAGGGATCGATCTACTACGCCGTTTCAAAATTTCACGTCTAACTAACTTTGTCGCATTATAATCTTTTTGTTATTTGACGCCAGATAATAAATTTAATCAAAAAAATCCATCCAAATATATTTTGTTGGAATATCCATCACCGAAAACCAAAATTTTTATCCTGCTCCTTTTTCTTCACATTAATTCTTTCGCGATATTGAGGTGGACGCTATCCTCCTATTTATGAGGATTTCTATCTGTAATATCAAACTATATCCTGAGATGTTTATCTCAAAGGATATTTTTCTGTCGATTGCCTATATTGATATAAACTTGTAAACAATTGTTTGGATACACTACCAGGAGCTTTAAGTCCAGTAAAACGTCACCTCCAAGAGCTTAAGATTTGCCCAAATACTCAACCGATGGAATATACAAGAAAAAACCGCTCCTGGAATTTAAAGCCCAGGGAATAGTTGTACCACGAAGAAAAATAGCACAAAAAGGACATCCTGTCAATTTGACAAGTAGGTTAACTCTTTAAGGCAGTAATAGATCATCAGTGAACGCTACCAATGATTAGGGAGGTGGATGGAAGCTTTTTTCGGAACGAATTATTTATGAGGATTTCTATCTGCAATTTGGATACACTACCAGGAGCTTTAAGTCCAGTAAAACGTCACCTCCAAGAGCTTAAGATTTGCCCAAATACTCAACCGATGGAATATACAAGAAAAAACCATTCCTGGAATTTAAAGCCCAGGGAATAGTTGTACCACGAAGAAAAATAGCACAAAAAGGACATCCTGTCAATTTGACAAGTAGATTAACTCTTTAAGGCAGTAATAGATCATCAGTGAACGCTACCAATGATTAGGGAGGTGGATGGAAGCTTTTTTCGGAACGAATTAATTTTTTAAAGATGCATTTTGAACTAGTTGTATGTGTATGTGAAAATATTCTTACAGTAGATATATATATATATATATATATATATATATATATATATATATATATATATATATATATATATATATATATATATATATATATATATATATATATATATAAGGAAGAAAAACTAAATTTTACCAATGTTTGAAGTATCCAAGCATTTATGAACTATTTTAAATGATTTAGTTGAAAATTTACATGATTATAAAAGCAGTTGTCTCCGTCCGGTTCTGTAATCAAAGTGTCACGGACATGGCAGAAATTTATTGATAAAAAAAAGATTTTTTTACAGATAACAAACCCTCGAAAAAAAAATATATATTTTAATCCGTTTTAACTGACAGTAAAACAAGAGATGAATGATTGACACGTATTTCTGATAACGGATTCGGAAGAACCGACACGTCATCGTGGCGTTCCCGCAAAACGAAAAGTTAATTATGATACATGGGGGCGCTATGTCGGCCAAAATAAAATAAAAAAGCCGCTAACAATTCTCCATATTAATCAAAACTCTCTTGTCTTCCATTACAAACATTATCAACGTTTTTCAATTTGTTCTCGCGTATAAAATACTCTGTTTGGCACCAAAGCATCCGTGTTCAATACCAGGATCGTATTGAAATTATTTCTAATATACATATAAACAATTTTTAGTTAGTTTATTATTCACCATTTACTTCTAATTTGTACGTAAAACATTGTATTTCATTATTAAGCAGTATTAAAAATGTTTCTCGAGAGTTATGACTTAAATTTTCGGAAAAAATTTTCAAAACTTGAAGCACCGTTGTTAAACAACTGATTTAAACATGCTTTTTGATATTGTGGACTAGATTTATAAAAACGCGTATTGAAAATAAGTCAAATAAACCCTGGTGTACTAAAGGACATTCTCGGATACTGTTTTTTTCAAAAATTACGTGAAACTATACATATCATAAAACAATAAAAGCATTTCTTGTAGTATTTGTAAAGAAATATGGTTCTTTGTGAATTATTTTCATCGAGCATAATTTCTACTTCATAACCTCAATAATTATTTTCTCCTGGAGAATCTCTGATCTAACGGCACTTCGTAGGACCATATCTACTGATCTAATCACCTAATTTTATGTGTCTAAACGTTTCTAGAACTGAAATTATCCACCACCTTAACAAGTTTATTACGCCCTTATTGAGTCGCACCTCAAATTTGCCTTTCCCTTTTGGGGTGCGACTCAATTTGAGCGAATCCTCAAACTACAATAGATGTTAGATATTTACTCGGACCAAACATCAAGACTCACTGCCGGGACTATCAAGGATTACAAATTCTGACTCTTCCTTATTTATATTTGAATTGAAACCGTTTGTCTGAATCGTAAGCAAGCTTTTCCAGTTTTAAAAAGATCGTCGTATTAAAGAACGTGAAGCACGACCTTTACCTATCCACTATACGTTCAGAATTAGTTAAGGGCTCGATATTTTATAATCCAAAAAATGTAAAATCACTTGCCAATTCGAATCAAATCGATATTACTATTATTTATAATTTTTTTTTATTTGTATCTTTATTTAGTTATTTTTATGTTTGTTTTAATTAGTTTTTACAAACTTTTGTCTGTGATTTGTAACAATTTTTTGACAATAAAGCATTTCTCTTAGTATTTAAAATATTATAGGTATTGAAAACTTCTTGTTTGGTCTAGGTTATGAAAATTGTTAGACATTGTTGGAAAATCAAAAAATCTTGAAAAAGTTTTTGTTTATCACCCGTTTCTCCCTGGTTTTTCTCATTTGGATATCACGTATTAACCTTAAATAATATGATCTCCCTAAAAAAACGAGTTTCAACTTGATCCTACGTCAGTTTTTGATGAGAAACGTCCTGTTGCTCTAAAAACTTAGAGGCTACTGAGACTAAAGATCGCGTAAGTCATATCCTGTAAGAAATTTCAGTTAGTACGATGGGGCCTACTTCGGAGCATTGTTTTACTCTGAAAGTTACTGCGTGGCTGTCTGGAGAATCGCTAAACAGCCAAAGGGTTGATGTTAGTAGGAGTTTGAAGATGGAATTGGAAAAAGTTGACTTTCTGGTTGGTTATGATTCGAAAATTCATCTCATCTAGTAAAATGGGAAACTAACCTTTCCTAGAAGGTATTATGATTGCAGGAAAAGCATTTCAGTTTTCCAATAGACGTTCAGTAGTCCAAATCATCTCGTCGATTGACAAGACAAGAAAATTCGTCAAGACGAATATATAAACAATAATATTTTATCAAAATTACATATAAGATACGTTAATGGTTGGATTTATTTAAAAAAAAAACAGTTTTCTTTGCTGGGTTTGTATACCTCGTAGTCTTTTCCTCGTTTTGTAGACGCTGCCGAGACTGCATCATTTTTCGAAATTAAAATCTAAAAGATGGAAAGAGTCCGTGAACTGTGAAGAAAATTTGTCCATTCCAACATTTTATTCTATAGAATAGGATACGCTGTAAGCCGATTGATTTCGGATGCTCGCTACTGAAATTACTTCTGAGGATTTGGAAATAATTTCTCCGGTACCCAGATTTTCCTATTTCGCTAAATCGAAAATGTACAATTTCATATTTGGGATTTAATTTAGATTATTTCAAACGGGATATTTTTCGAAAGATATGGTAAATAAAGACGATTTTTGTAATAAAAATAGTTTAATAACGTCAGAGTTACTTTCAAGATACCCTGTAATGATTATATAATATTTTTAGATTAGTAACACATCGTTTATATAATTTGTGATGAGGAGTTTTCCATTTCATATTGTTTTAATTAGTTTAGCGACCTTTTCGTTCTGTAATGTCGTGAAAAACGTTCACACGAGTTTCAAAATTTTTTGTTTCTCGTAATACTTTTAACCCCAAATTGAATTTCTCGATGGTTTGACGCTAAAAACAACTGTTTCAAACTGTAGAGCAAACAAAAGCAGGGTGACATCTAGCTTCTCGGTTTCATATTAAAATAATTATGATTAAAAAACTTTACGTCAAAAAAAAAACAGTTCCATATCGAATTAATAAATATTTGATGGATATATTCGGGGAATATGAAATTCAAAAGCCTTGTCACTAAATACTAGACGTAAAAAATAATTTCCGTCAACATTTTCTTCAAATTCATCTACCAATCGGCTGCGTGAACTCAAGACGTGGATAAGTAAATGTCGAAGGCATATTAAGTGTCCTACAAACATTTCTATGAGATTTTTGCAGCAAAATATAACATAAATTACTTTTTGTTGTACAGATTCGGATGATATCTACTGAAAAACTCTTTCTGTTTCTTCTTAAACATGAAATAACCACAGAAATGCTCAAGACGTGGCTAAGTAGATGTCGAAGGCATATTAAGTGTCCTACAAACATTTCTATGAGATTTTTGCAGCAAAATATAACATAAATTACTTTTTGTTGTACAGATTCGGGTGATATCTACTGAAAAACTCTTTCTGTTTCTTCTTAAACATGAAATAACCACAGAAATGCTCAAGACGTGGCTAAGTAAATGTCGAAGGCATATTAAGTGTCCTACAAACATTTCTATGAGATTTTTGCAGCAAAATATAACATAAATTACTTTTTGTTGTACAGATTCGGGTGATATCTACTGAAAAACTCTTTCTGTTTCTTCTTAAACATGAAATAACCACAGAAATGCTCAAGACGTGGCTAAGTAAATGTCGAAGGCATATTAAGTGTCCTACAAACATTTCTATGAGATTTTTGCAGCAAAATATAACATAAATTACTTTTTGTTGTACAGATTCGGATGATATCTACTGAAAAACTCTTTCTGTTTCTTCTTAAACATGAAATAACCACAGAAATGCTCAAGACGTGGCTAAGTAAATGTCGAAGGCATATTAAGTGTCCTACAAACATTTCTATGAGATTTTTGCAGCAAAATATAACATAAATTACTTTTTGTTGTACAGATTCGGGTGATATCTAATGGAAAACTCTTTCTGTTTCTTCTTAAACATGAAATAACCACAGAAATGCTCAAGACGTGGCTAAGTAAATGTCGAAGGCATATTAAGTGTCCTACAAACATTTCTATGAGATTTTTGCAGCAAAATATAACATAAATTACTTTTTGTTGTACAGATTCGGGTGATATCTACTGAAAAACTCTTTCTGTTTCTTCTTAAACATGAAATAACCACAGAAATGCTCAAGACGTGGCTAAGTAGATGTCGAAGGCATATTAAGTATCCTACAAACATTTCTATGAGATTTTTGCAGCAAAATATAACATAAATTACTTTTTGTTGTACAGATTCGGGTGATATCTACTGAAAAACTCTTTCTGTTTCTTCTTAAACATGAAATAACCACAGAAATGCTCAAGACGTGGCTAAGTAGATGTCGAAGGCATATTAAGTGTCCTACAAACATTTCTATGAGATTTTTGCAGCACAATATAACATAAATTACTTTTTGTTGTACAGATTCGGATGATATCTACTGAAAAACTCTTTCTGTTTCTTCTTAAACATGAAATAACCACAGAAATGCTCAAGACGTGGCTAAGTAGATGTCGAAGGCATATTAAGTGTCCTACAAACATTTCTATGAGATTTTTGCAGCAAAATATAACATAAATTACTTTTTGTTGTACAGATTCGGGTGATATCTACTGAAAAACTCTTTCTGTTTCTTCTTAAACATGAAATAAGCACAGAAATGCTCAAGACGTGGCTAAGTAGATGTCGAAGGCATATTAAGTGTCCTACAAACATTTCTATGAGATTTTTGCAGCAAAATATAACATAAATTACTTTTTGTTGTACAGATTCGGGTGATATCTACTGAAAAACTCTTTCTGTTTCTTCTTAAACATGAAATAACCACAGAAATGCTCAAGACGTGGCTAAGTAGATGTCGAAGGCATATTAAGTGTCCTACAAACATTTCGATGAGATTTTTGCAGCAAAATATAACATAAATTACTTTTTGTTGTACAGATTCGGGTGATATCTACTGAAAAACCACAGAAATTTAATTATATCACGTGAAAAACTATTATTGCTTATTCAAATTATTTTAATGTTAGTAATAAAGTTCGAATGCGTCGATGTCCTAGTCAGGACCTGTACGTAACGCTCTAAGAGTTTTCAATTGAGTTAGCAAAACATATTTCGCAGTAAAATGTAATCGTCTAACTCAAACTAGAACTTTTTAATTGGTCGAAATAATAATATCTCCCAAAATAGATATAAAATAATGAATAGTCTCAAATCTGATATTGTCATTATAAAGTTTGACATTTTTGGATACCGCATAATTTGACAATCGTTGAAAAAAGCTCGTGTCCAATAAAATGCTGAACAAATCGAGCTGCATAATAAGGAAAACTCATCGCAGATGCAGACGCCCAACTTTAATGGAAATACAAAAAAAAAGCTTTGGTTCAAATTAATTAACAATTAAGTAGCACCCCTCGTATACACAGCGGAAAAATGAACAATTAGGAAAAAAATTAGGATTATTACAAGTGAAAGATTCAATAAAAAAGGCAGAAAAGACTGTAGGATAGAAAAAGATAAGAAAAATCAAGTAAAATAAAAATAATCAACAGCTAAATCGATTGGAGGTAAGATTTAATACAGAATTAAAGAATAAAAGCGGAAAAGTCTTTAAGAAATAAGGGGGAAATAGGAAGAAATAGATAAAATAAAACAAATAAAAAGAATGTAGTAAAAGAAAAATAAAATGAAACAAGATATTTGGTTAAATAACTGGATAATTATCCTTCTGGTGATTACTTTCGATAAAAAAGTATATCTATCTATAGTTTAGTTTGGTTTTTTTTAACGCCCCCCGTATATTTCCCATGGTAAAACCTCGTTTTTCCAAAGGAATATGTTCCTTTAGAATACACAATAAATCTTGTCTTTTAGAAAACATACAAAGGATCCCATCTTCGATGCAAACATACCCTACAATTTACCACACACTTTGCCAGTCCACAACTACATAAAATAGACTGATCACGGTTAGTTTTTCTTCGTTTTTTCTTCTTAGTTTTATTTTCGGTTTCTTTCGAACGTTTTGTTGTTTCGTAGCCCCGAGCGCTGTCCGTAAATATTTTATAAACTGCTTTGGATGTTGTTTTAGGTCGTAGGAAAGTTGTTGTTGTACAACAGTGATAAAATTTAGGATTACGCGGATGGGATTATTATTTATTTTACTCGATAAGCGTAATGAATGTCTCGAACGAAATTTGAACAATTATAAATTTGAACTAATCTAATATTGATAAAGTAAATACTTTTCGTCATCGAAACTCCATACCTATTACTTACTGTCTATCCCTCTTCTGCATATTCCGCTTTTGATTATAACCTTTTACTAACTCTATTTACTCGAGTATTTAAGATAAGGTTACTGTTTATTCAGTGAGTAACTGTGAGAACCACTTTACGTGTATTAAAGCAGATGCAGCTCCCCGATTTCAAAGTCCACCCTTAGATCTTTGACAACAGATCCGAACGGATTTACAGTAAAAGTGAATTAGATTTTACTTGGGAATGTTTATTGTTTTAAACACGTACCTGGGAGTGGATTTTTAATATAGAATACGGATTGGAAAATCGTGTTTTTTCCTTTAGAAAATGTCCCTTTCCAATATTCAGTTTGTTTATTAAATAATCATACAAAAAGACCTCAACCCAACGCAAGTACCAATTTTCGTCATGGATATGAATGAATACTGAGTAAAATCTACACTAAATGTTGGATGTAGTGGTCAACAAACAAAAAAAATGGCCATAAAGAACAACTTTAACACCTGGAATCAAAAATGAGATTCGCAAAAGTCTTATTGAGCCTCCAAGGAAACTAATAGGAAGGAAAATAATAAATCTGGCATGATTTATTTCGTATTTATAAACAAGATTGCCGCGCAGTCTTCATCGTTTTAAAAAAAGACTTCGACACAACCTAGTATTGTCAAACCTCTTCATACTTGGAACATCAAAGAAAACAAACTAAAATTCATACGTAATTTCTAAATAAATCGTAATTTTTGTGTCCAAGCTACCACTACAACCATTAATCAACAAACTAAACGAATTCCACAAGGTCTGTCTTGAGTTCAATACTTTTTCTGATACCATCATTCAAAACTAGTCAAAGGTAGATTATATGGTGACGATCTGGTGATATTCTCCAAGGGTAATTCAGAAACTAAGCTCTAAACCGGTATAAACCAGATGAATCCACTTTACTCCAACACTTAGCACAGTCGCTACAAAATTCCCCATTCGACTTACACCAAAAAAACCATGTGAACCTTTAATCTAGACAGATAGATACTAGAATAGTTCCAGAAGTACTTGGTCTGACTTAAAGATGGCGGTAGTTGCTTGAAAAATACCACCATCGTAGTTTGGAGACGCCATGTTGTTTGGTATTTGTCTGGCAACCATCAATAGTGAACGTTTTCAGTTAATTTGTAAACAAGGAAAAAATTAGTGATAAAATAGTTTTATTTGATGGGCGTAGGCCAACCAATGAGAAAGTTCTACTATGGATGAAACTGCTCCTTCGTTATCAAACCTGCGAAGACCAGTATCGACCAAATGAGGTGATGACTCCGGAAATCTTGAGGCGAATTCACAAAATGGTACTGGATGATAATTGACTTTACACTCGAAAGAAAAAGAACAATTAAAACAATGTATTGAAAATGGAGAACAGGTTCCAAAGAAGCCAAAAACCGTTCCATCTACAGACAATGTGAAGGCGTCGGTTGTTTTGGAATTAACTATGTTGAAAGAGGAAAAAGTATCAACGGCGAGTATTATGCCACGTTTGGGCGAATAAATCAAGCAAAAACATTCGTATTCGGTTAAGAAAGTGTTGTTTCATCAAGACATAGCACCAGTTTACAAATACGTTATTGCAAAGGCCAAAACTTGCCATCAAATGCATCCTATTCGCCAGATTAAGCCCCATCGGATTAATTTCCGTTGTACCAGGTACTTCTGGAACCATCCTTGTAGTCTTAGGAAATGTCTTGTGAAGTTTAATGTTTCAGATGTCAATTAGATCTTCCTAGTTTTGCTTGGTTCAAAATTTCGATGGTTTTTACTCTAATGGTATTTATTTGTAAGGAATTCTTGGGATCGAATGCGTAAGCAATCTAATGATATAATTTATCATTTGTTTATAAACTTTTTCATTTACTACTTATCAAACTTGCAATAAATAACGATTACTTTGTTATTAATTATTAAAATTGGTTATATTAGACACAAATGCAGACAATGAACTTTTAGATAACGATAAAAAGCAATTGCAGTCTCGAAAGGGGTAAAATATATAATGAAACAAATAATTTTATTGTTCATTAAGTTGGGGGTAGGAAATTATGAAAAATCACTTGAAAACTCATTTTTTTCAAAATTATTTTTATATATTTGAGGTAGAAAAATTTTGAATTTACTTCTGGCTGTTAATAATTAAGGAAGCGGGACAAAAAACGTGTTTCCTTCAACTTAATTGTTTGCACTATGGAAAATGGTTTGTATTAAGTTGTATTGATGTAGCATTCAACAAATTTTCTTTCATATATATTGGAAATTACAGAATTTTCAGTAGGACAAATGTATATAACCACGAGAAAACATCATCAATTCCTCGCAATGATTTCCAAACCTTTAGCTCGTCACTGAGACTTCTAAGTTTTGTCGCTTTTCAAAATATTTATCTCCATTCTTTTCCTTTACGATGTTGCTTACAAATTTCTCATAAATTTTGAATTTTCTACCCAATTTTTGGCAAAGTAACTCCCAGTTTTCCGTGGACCGACTTTCCTGACCCGACAGTTGTCATAAATTGATTCTCTGGCTATTCCTAGTCCTACAAGGTGATTAAAACCGAAAACGATTTTATCCAAATCTTGATTTTATCCATAAAACTTGCCAATTATTTGACATCGTTCGTTTTTTTCTAGATTTTACAAACTTGAAACTAAATTTCTAACAGAAACCGTAATGTTTAATTTTAATCAGATGTTTGACCCCAAATCCTAAATTAAATCAAAGAATTAAGTAAAAAGCATTGAATAATAATTATCCACCGCCCTCTGTACTTGATAAAATCTAGATTAAATTCAATTAGAACGTCTCCGTTTCAATTTCTAGAACCTGTCACTGTATTGATCCAGATCGACAGTACATATCCACATAAAGGGACTTAACTATCAAAATAAGGATTTCCATAGGCGGCACCACGATACAACTTCAAAAAATATTAAATAAATTGATATAATAACATACTGGGTATATTTTAAGAAAGTAATTAATCGATTTCAACATATTAATATAGGAAGACGTTTTCCAAAGTTGACGAAATGATATTTTGTCATTGGATTAATGGAAAAATTACGTACAATTGAAGAAAATAATCCAAATGTTATTCAGATCCATACCTTCGTTTGTAGACGTCTCATTTTGACGAAAATTTGGAAAATTGCGATATTACAAAAAAAAAGTTTTTCACCTTCTTGAATCCTTTTCTAAATACGCCAATGTCCACTCTCTAATGACATACTTGGAATTTGGGATTACCGGATCGTTAAGAGATTTAGAAAATCGGTTAGTAAATGCCCAAGGATCAGTCAGGACTAAGGACATGCCAGGAAACGTAAGGCTCGGATTGCAGAGAGAACTTGGGGGTAATCAGTTGAAGAATCGTAATACAAATAAGGGTGATAAGAAAACAAAAGAGGGTAAAAATTGGCAGGGGTCGTGAGAAAATATCAGGGTTTCCTAAATAATTAAACATTCCGTCTCATATATAGTTTTACAGCTAAAAATTTGTCTTTATATCTCTCGTCGTTAGTTTCATAGTCTAGTACGCAAAATTTTCTAAAATTAATATCAAAAAAAGCGAGTCATACGTTAAATATTCAATTAATTTTACAAAATATCCAAATCACTTAATCCGTTTATTGAATAAAACGTCAAAAGCAAATTGAATCCCGCTACCGTTGAATAGAATCCCACTTGTGAAAATGAAACCGCCTTGTCGTAAATCTCCGACAACAACATTAATAGCGATAAACTTCGTTTCGTGACCCATCCGAAATTAGTAAATATTGTTTTGAATTAACAGAGGTATTCACGGGGGTGTGTAAAATATTACACGAGCCCCAGAAAACAATCAACCATACACTTATACAAGAAATTGAAATTAATATCAACGATACCAGAACTGGAATTATTTCAAAACAAAAGCCCTTGTTTATCCGACCGAACGTGTTAGGCCCGTTTGAAGGACGTTTAATAAGGATAAAATCGAACTAATACATGAAAAAGTTTTCGAATAACTTGGTGGTAAATGGGAATTAGGGGCATTTTGATCACCACACAGACGGGCGGTTTATTTTTGTCAAAAATTTGTCTTCAAAAACCAATTAGATTACTTCCTAATGTAAATTTGAGGTGACGTTCGATTTATTTTTGTTTTTTATAAGAAAGTATATTGTACGAGGTCTGGCTATTAGGTAAATAACGAGACTGCGCGCTTAGAGGGCGCCATTGGGTATCTAGATTTCGGCGGGAACAACGTATCAATCTCAAGAGGCCTTCGGTGACAATTCTCTATCTCGTGCGCGTGTTTTTGAGTGTTGTAAGCGCTTTACTGAAAATGACTAGCGTCCAGGTCACCCTTTGATTGTTTCAACTCCGGAAACAGTGACCGAAATCAACCGAATTGTGCGTACAAATCATCGAAGGAGCGTCCGGATGATTGCTGAGGATGTCAACGCCGATAAAGAAAAATTTCACACGAGGAATTACACATGACAAAGTTGGTGCCAAAAAATCTGACTTCTAACCAGAAGCTCTTGTGTCAACGGGTTACTCAGATTTCCTCAGAAAGGTTAGGAAAAGATTTGCTTCGAAATGGACCCGATTTGAGTCGTTGGAAGAGCTCCTGAATACACTCACCAAAGAAGACTGCTTGGATCAATGAAAAAAACGTTATTTAATAGCCAGACCTCGTATAGTGGAAGTATCGAATTAATCAAATTCAAATTAAAAAAAATTATCATAATTTTTTGACGAAATTTTTTCCAAGAAATGACTATCGAGCAATTATTTCAACGTCGAATAACTTTGAAAGGAGTGTATTTAAAAATGTTAAGAAACCTTTTTTTTTTTTAAATTTCCTTCTAACAATATTGATATTTCTGGTAGTTACAAAAATCCAAAATTGAAAAAATAAATCAATGTTTTAGGCACGATTAGTCCAGTCGATGAAGTTTACTCAAAGTCTACAAAAAATTTTGATTTTGATTATCAAAATTTCCTATTATTTCATCTTGTGATGAAGATAGAAACAAATAAAAAATAGCACGTTGTAGGGTAAGCTTTTCTCAATAAAAAAGATCCCTTACAATTTTTTTCTAAAAGCTATGGTTTTTTCGGAAAAAAATCGATAATCAAATCGCTTTTCTAAAGCAATCAAACTTATAAATACCTCAATCATTCATAAAATTACTTTCGTAGAAATGAATATTTATGTTTGAATGAATGAAAATTGTGGAAAAATTTCGAATTTTCCAAAAAATTATCGAATAAATATCATCTAGAATCTATGATTATCAAATGTTGGGGAAAATTTTTACTATTATCAGAATCACAAGTTTTAGAAACTATCAAACATAACAAACCACGTTTTTCCGATACATCCGGATCTACAGGAACAAAAAATCATTTTCATTAATTGATCTAGAACTGGCTGTAGGGTCATTTTGACGGGCTGTAGTCTGGTCTTTCTTTCCCACCCCCATTCTTCTGGATTTATGACATTTCACATCCAAATTTGAACTCACAACGAGATTATTCAAAAAAATCTCTTAGGGAAAAATCTTCAAACAGATTTATAGTTAATTAGATTATAGATACTATAGATATAGTATCTATCTATTCCTTTTCTTTCCGAATCTTCTCTACAATCTTCTATCCATTTTTTTCGTGGACGACCTTTGTTCCTTTTCGCTTTTTCTCCCATTAACATAGATCTTTTCGCCGAACTATCTTCGTCTATCCAACGGAAGTTCTGACCACATACCCCAGCTCAGTAATTTGATCTCTGCGTCCGTTCTTCTTCTCAACTCGTTCTGCTGTAGCACACCTCCAAAAATCCTCCTTAGTAACTTTCTCTTCCACACGTTTTCTTCTTTTTTATTCATGATACGACTCAATGCCATCCAATTGTATAACTGTCTTGTAAATATTTCACTTGGTGTCTCTTGAAATATCTTTTGATCTTAATAGTCTTACTCCTCCTATCTTTTGTCGATATCATCTCCTTCGTTTATCACTGCTCCTGGATTTTATCAAATCTATATTCCTTGTTTTGCTCTATCGTTACTTTAAATTGGTTGCAGGTATTCAGATCCGTTCCCATCTTCATATATTTGGTCTTTTCTTCATTTATACGCAGTCCATTTCGATTCCATTCCAATTCTTTTCGAATTTATAATGTGGATGATAATTTTTTTGAAATAGAGCGAACAGGATTCTACTCTATTTGATAGGAATAAAAAAATAACCTACGGAAGTAAATCTGTAACGAACGATATTAGAGATCAAGCACAATCACTTGTGAATCAGTTTGTACTTGAAAAATGACATAATAATTTAAAATTTCGAATATATTGGCCTACGTTTTTGGTATTTATTCGTCCCTAACATAATATGTCACATATATATACACAGAAGAATAGAATCAGATAGATTCGGTACATGAATGCACCGAGAATTAATTTTCGCATATTGCAGAATACTGTTGTTTCACTGAAAGATATTCGGCTGGTAGAATATCCAAAACGTGGAAATGTAGAAATGAAATAGGTGCAAATAAGGATGAAAAACGTTAAGCGGCTTATCTAGGTAACGTATTAATTTACGAAAATGCGACATACCGAAGCGTAGATAACATTTTTTGTTTGTTTATTACGAATCGTATATTTCCTATTTATATAATTGAAGATATGAAAGATCAGTGAGATGTTTTACATTATTTGTGAAAATTTACTACATTATACTTTCTATAAAATAATTTCGAAGTCATAGAAACGTTTCTAAACTAGACGTTACTACATGTAACTTCATCTGTCATCTGTCATTTGTCATTTAATTAGACAGAACGAGAAAATACTATAAAGAATATGGGAGAAAAATGAAACAAAATGGAAGTGCGAAAATGGTTTATCTGATTCATTTATGTTATACAGTACGTTATACAGTTTTAAATCCACATAACGTACACCTGCAATATCCCACAATCGTTATTATTTCGAATAATTATTTCCACATTTCAAAATGTGAACTAAACTTTATCGATCATATTGATATTATCCTTGTTGGAGCTTTTAGGATCCTTGATGGAAAACATCTATTATTAGATACCACCTTTTAAAGATGTTATTTATTGAATCGTAATTTTAATCCCAATAAATGTTTGAAATCCCTTCCGAGGACATTTAGAAGCCGGATTGAAGCATATCCCACTTCTGAATTTATTTCGGAATTTCCTTGGAAAGTGGAACGAAAATAAAGTATAGCAATGGCCATATAAATTTGAATTACCCTCCTTAATGGCTACCATCAATACTTGGTTAATTAAATAACATCCTGCCGATTTCCAGGATATTTCCCGCTAGGATCTTCTTAGAAATTAAGGATAATGGACGTGACCTATATTTCGCAATATATACGGTATGTTACTAAAGTTTTTTTTTATTTTTAATGCAGATGAACTTGTTAATCATTTTTTTTTACAAGACAGTTGACGATAACCTATTTTTCATAACGGATTTCTATAGGAGCTTTCATTACAAAAACAATTGACGTTGAATGATTAATGAATGTCGTTCAACTTTTAGATAACGAGGTTGTTATTCAAAAATGTAATTCACAAAATGTAATACAAACAAAAACGAAAGAAAATTACTCTATATTAACATAAAATGTATATAAAATGTATACATTTTAGTGTTGGTGTTTTGATTTGTGGCCAACTACTCTAAAGGTGATTTTGAAACTTCCCTGTCCAAAATTTGATATTAGAATTATACGTAGATCGGTACAAGTCGTTTGCATTATTATTATAACTGTTAAAATTGATGTACATCTTGATCTATACACATTTACAGCAACGTTTCTCAATGGAAAGACAAGTCCGGCGAAGCAGGTCGAGATGTCTTCGTCAATTGCAGTTCGGAGGTCGGAAAGAACGCAAAAACGAGGTCCTTGTTAGGATTTATATGAAAAAAATCACAGGGTGTCAGATCACATTACCGTGAGGGCTACTCAACGATTCATCGAGTGTTTATCCATGTTTCAAAATGGGATTTAAGGTACTCCCGCGAGTCTTGGATCTTTGTCCATTTACTCACGTTAATCTGGGAGCATTTCCTCATTACTCTGGCCCGTTACGTACTCAAGTACGGCCCACAGACACTCCAGTCAGGTTGAATTCTTCTTCAATGAAGACACGAGGATTCTGATCGTTCCAGTGCGCGATTAAAGGTTGCTTGGACTATACCCCGACGATTATGCGTGCGTTTCAGCATTCGTCGAATAAAATGATCAGATATTTGAAGCTGCCGAAGCTTACTTTCACTTTAAACCAAATATATAGATCGATACCTTGATCTATTTTGCTAATTTTTCAATGCAATTGTAGAAAAATTTTGTTTGTAGCTCGTGCGCAATATTCCAATATCATTTCGCACATTGGACACTGGAATAATTTAATTATAGTGGAGTATTTAGCACTTGGTAACGTAGGGGGTAAGGATATAGTTTGGGAAGCGTTGAGGTTCATTTTTAAATTTTTGATGTATTGGGGTCCAATTGTAAACAATCTGGGAATCAAAATCCTACCAAATGGTATATAATAAACCTTTACCTTAACTCTTTTTGACTTAGAAATTAACGATAGTTCAGATTGCAGGTTATCTGGACCTAAAAACGAATCGTCTAAGTTATTTTTTCGCCATAAAATTACATATTTGTTGTTGATAAATCTTTGCGAAGCAATTTAGATGTAAAAAACCTTGATCTTAGCGTTTATAGTCATATAAAACGATCCTGCATCTGTTGGTACTTTCTTAATGCTTTAAATATTGACAATTGTGTCAATTTTAATTCTATAAATCTTCTCCAACCAAAGCAATAGATTCTTTACACTTCTTTGTGGATAATTATGACCAAAAATTTTCCATGTGCTGAGTTGCAATTGCATCTTATCTTATCCAATCAACTAATAAACTCTCCAAGTCTTTTTTCCCCTACAGAATGTCAACCAAAAGCAATTTTGAGCTTGAGGTCGCGAAAATGGGTACTGCCTTGATTGGAACCTTCTTAATAGTTTCGAAATCGATAATTGTGACTCATATACATTAAGGAATCTTATCCAATGAACGAATAAACTCTCCACGTCTTTTTTCCCCTACAGAATGTCAACCAAAAGCAATTTTGAGCTTGAGGTCGCGAAAATGGGTACTGTCTTGATTGGAACCTTCTTAATAGTTTCGAAATCGATAATTGTGACTCGTGTACTTTTAGGAATCTTATCCGATCAACGAATAAACTCTCCAAGTTATTTTTCCCCTACAGAATCTCAACCAAGAGCAATTTTGAGCTTGAGGTCGCGAAAATGGGTACTGCCTTGATTGGAATCTTCTTAATAGTTTCGAAATCGATAATTGTGACTCATGTACTTTTAGAAATCTTATCCGATCAACGAATAAACTCTCCAAGTTATTTTTCCCCTACAGAATCTCAACCAAGAGCAATTTTGAGCTTGAAGTCTCAAATATGGGTACTGCCTTGATTGGAACCTTCTTAATAGTTTCGAAATCGATAATTGTGACTCATATACATTAAGGAATCTTATCCAATGAACGAATAAACTCTCCAAGTCTTTTTTCCCTACAGAACCTTAACAAAAAGCAATTTTGAGGTTGAGGTCGCAAATATGGGTACTGTATTGATTGGAACCTTCTTAATAGTTTCGAGATCGATAATTGTGACTCATGTACATTAAGGAATCTTATCCAATGAACGAATAAACTCTCCACGTCTTTTTTCCCCTACAGAATGTCAACCAAAAGCAATTTTGAGCTTGAGGTCGCGAAAATGGGTACTGCCTTGATTGGAATTTTCTTAATAGTTTCGAAATCGATAATTGTGACTCGTGTACTTTTAGGAATCTTATCCGATCAACGAATAAACTCTCCAAGTTATTTTTCCCCTACAGAATCTCAACCAAGAGCAATTTTGAGCTTGAAGTCTCAAATATGGGTACTGCCTTGATTGGAACCTTCTTAATAGTTTCGAAATCGATAATTGTGACTCATATACATTAAGGAATCTTATCCAATGAACGAATAAACTCTCCAAGTCTTTTTTCCCTACAGAACCTTAACAAAAAGCAATTTTGAGGTTGAGGTCGCAAATATGGGTACTGTATTGATTGGAACCTTCTTAATAGTTTCGAGATCGATAATTGTGACTCATGTACATTAAGGAATCTTATCCAATGAACGAATAAACTCTCCACGTCTTTTTTCCCCTACAGAATGTCAACCAAAAGCAATTTTGAGCTTGAGGTCGCGAAAATGGGTACTGCCTTGATTGGAATCTTCTTAATAGTTTCGAAATCGATAATTGTGACTCGTGTACTTTTAGGAATCTTATCCGATCAACGAATAAACTCTCCAAGTTATTTTTCTCCTACAGAATCTCAACCAAGAGCAATTTTGAGCTTGAAGTCTCAAATATGGGTACTGCCTTGATTGGAACCTTCTTAATAGTTTCGAAATCGATAATTGTGACTCATATACATTAAGGAATCTTATCCAATGAACGAATAAACTCTCCAAGTCTTTTTTCCCTACAGAACCTTAACAAAAAGCAATTTTGAGGTTGAGGTCGCAAATATGGGTACTGTATTGATTGGAACCTTCTTAATAGTTTCGAGATCGATAATTGTGACTCATGTACATTAAGGAATCTTATCCAATGAACGAATAAACTCTCCACGTCTTTTTTCCCCTACAGAATGTCAACCAAAAGCAATTTTGAGCTTGAGGTCGCGAAAATGGGTACTGCCTTGATTGGAATCTTCTTAATAGTTTCGAAATCGATAATTGTGACTCATGTACTTTTAGGAATCTTATCCGATCAACGAATAAACTCTCCAAGTTATTTTTCCCCTACAGAATCTCAACCAAGAGCAATTTTGAGCTTGAGGTCACAAAAATGGGTACTGTCTTGATTGGAACCTTCTTAATAGTTTCGAAATCGATAATTGTGACTCATATACATTAAGGAATCTTATCCAATGAACGAATAAACTCTCCAAGTCTTTTTTTCCCTACAGAACCTTAACAAAAAGCAATTTTGAGCTTGAGGTCACAAAAATGGGTACTGCCTTGATTGGAATCTTCTTAATAGTTTCGAAATCGATAATTGTGACTCATGTACTTTTAGGAATCTTATCCGATCAACGAATAAACTCTCCAAGTCTTTTTTCCCTACAGAACCTTAACCAAAAGCAATTTCGAGCTTGAAGTTTCAAATATGGGTACTGCCTTGATTGGAACCTTCTTAATAGTTTCGAAACCGATAATTGTGACTCATATACATTAAGGAATCTTATCCAATGAACGAATAAACTCTCCAAGTCTTTTTTTCCCTACAGAACCTTAACAAAAAGCAATTTTGAGGTTGAGGTCGCAAATATGGGTACTGTATTGATTGGAACCTTCTTAATAGTTTCGAGATCGATAATTGTGACTCATGTACATTAAGGAATCTTATCCAATGAACGAATAAACTCTCCACGTCTTTTTTCCCCTACAGAATGTCAACCAAAAGCAATTTTGAGCTTGAGGTCGCGAAAATGGGTACTGCCTTGATTGGAATCTTCTTAATAGTTTCGAAATCGATAATTGTGACTCATGTACTTTTAGGAATCTTATCCGATCAACGAATAAACTCTCCAAGTTATTTTTCCCCTACAGAATCTCAACCAAGAGCAATTTTGAGCTTGAGGTCACAAAAATGGGTACTGTCTTGATTGGAACCTTCTTAATAGTTTCGAAACCGATAATTGTGACTCATATACATTAAGGAATCTTATCCAATGAACGAATAAACTCTCCAAGTCTTTTTTCCCTACAGAACCTTAACCAAAAGCAATTTTGAGCTTGAAGTCTCAAATATGGGTACTGCCTTGATTGGAACCTTCTTAATAGTTTCGAAACCGATAATTGTGACTCATATACATTAAGGAATCTTATCCAATGAACGAATAAACTCTCCAAGTCTTTTTTCCCTACAGAACCTTAACAAAAAGCAATTTTGAGCTTGAGGTCGCGAAAATGGGTACTGCCTTGATTGGAACCTTCTTAATAGTTTCGAAACCGATAATTGTGACTCATATACATTAAGGAATCTTATCCAATGAACGAATAAACTCTCCACGTCTTTTTTCCCCTACAGAATGTCAACCAAAAGCAATTTTGAGCTTGAGGTCGCGAAAATGGGTACTGCCTTGATTGGAATCTTCTTAATACTTTCGAAATCGATAATTGTGACTCATGTACATTCAGGAATATCATCCAATGAACGAATTTGTTTCAGTGCATTCTTTGTGAGCACGATTTGTATTTGAACGAAAGATATTTTTCGTTGAAAGATTTGAAAGACTAAGAAATACATTAATTTTACTGGAAAATGTATTTTGATGTTAAATGTAAAAACTTGACAATGTTTTAGCTTTGTACTATATTATGAAAATTTCGTTTTACAATGTATAAATGACGCGACGCATTTCCGAAAAACTTATGACTGTATCGCTGGATAGAGAGAGCTGGATAATATATCAACGATGAACCAACTTTTCGTAAGAAACCCTTCAAAAGATGACTCATAGGTCATTTCCTTCTCCTCGCGATCGCCCCGCATAATTCATTTAAATTACAGTCCATGTTTAGTCATCGAAGTAATTATTAAAAAATCAATACGTCAATAATTCGCAACATGTGTTCCAGTTAGTCAAGAAACCACTTATCTGCATCAAAGACTTATCAATATTCGGTTTTCAGATACATACAATGTGTTCAATTTGTAAATGACACTTTATAAATACATACAATTGTCAACTGAACCGCATTCCGTTATTTATAATTAAAATCGAGCGAAAATTGCAAGGAAACTGCAAGGAACTGCAAGGAACTATCAAGGAAACTCTTCATTTATCAATGCTTTTCATAGAGAAATCAGAAACATCTGGAATGATCTAGAGGATGACCACATAAAATTCCGACATGTATACAGTAACTAAGATATTGCTAGTGCCTTTTTATTCAATAATGACTAAAAAAACAGTTTTCATTTTATTTATAATAAAAAAAAATCTGCGTAATGATTTCCAACGTTTATTTTCACCATATTTATTCATTTTATTCTAGCAGAAACGCTAAAAGCCTTACAAAGTTGTTAATTTCTAAAGTAAACACCAACTTTCCAGTATTGTTTCACTCTTAATCATTCCAAAAATAAACATAACTGAATATAAAAGGTAGATATTCATTTACATCTCGGACATTCTGTATAAATTATATACACTCACAAGCCGCATTATATTTCTAATATACATAGAATTTGAAATAAATAATATAACTGGCGCAGTTGGTAGGATTAACGATTTGTTATATAGTTTTATGAACGCGTACTGTGTAAATGAAAAAAAAAAGTGGAAACGCTCTATATCTAACGATATAGAACCTTGCGAGGTGAAGATGATGAAGATTATCAGATCTAAAAGAGTCTAAACCAAAAATTGCTCAATCGAAAGTCCGAGCATCTAGGTTCTAGTCGTATAAAGCAATAAGTATGCTTCAAATCTAATCAGAATTAACCCTTATGCATATTTTGGGGTTAGTTTCTCTAAAATACAGCACCTAGAAGTATTAAGTCATAAAGCAACATCATACAAATTGCTGTTGGATGTAAAACCCAAAATAATGAACTTGTGATTTATTATAAGCCATGCAGCGAAAACTAAAATTTGGAAAACAAACCCAGATAAGTTGCCAAGTCATTTGAGACTATAATAGCTAGAAAATAGACCCACAACCTTCCATTTTATAGACAGAAACATGGAATAAGACTTCGGATCTGAAACAACTGGTTCCAAAAGACTATTTCATCAAACAAATATGGACCAAGAATAGTAACTGGTATCCTTGGATCGGAATTAACATCTGAACAACACCGGAGTGACTCTGGACATATACGAGAGTTGCTACTTAAGTTTTAGAAGAGACATTCCGATTGAGGTACCTCCAAAACATGTATACTTGTCGTGGTGGAGAATGATTCGATTTCTGCGTCTCTTGAAGCACCTCGATTGAATGTTTTCAACATTTCTTTGCACCAATTAACAAGAGCTGTTTATTGGAGGGATTTCCAGTACGAACAAATGTTTTTGACAGCTAATTGTTCATGCAATTACAATTCTCCAATATCATTATCGATGTTTTCGACAATATTAGATTTGACATATTTACATCGTTATCTTAAAAGTGAAGTGGCAATCTTTTTGTTAATTTTGACCCAAATGCCAAATGACAACGTTGCCAATTACAGTTATACGTATAAATCAGCCCTAGGGCATTATGTAATTCAAATTACCGAATTATCATATAAATGTCCCAAAGAAAAATGTTATGTGCATCATACATACGCTAACCGTGATTACAAGTGCGGTTTACTTGGTCAATAAGAATCTTAATTATGTGAATAAATATATGGTAGATAGAAAACGGTTCTGTTGCCATTTTAATTAATATTAATTAAATTATAAGTGGGTTGTCGATAAAGATTAATTGGAAATGAGAAAGTGCATGAAACGTTTTGTGTAATTTATTATATTTTTTTCAATGATAACGTCTTTCAACACATCTTTTTTTATAATTGTTTCCACGTACTAAAAACAGATTGTTTTAAATAAACAAATAACAAATTATCCATTCGCAAACTTCTCCTTTTGTTCTTCCCCTAGTTAAACGCGAAAGAAACACGACAAAACGACAGTTTTAAGGATTTTAATAATAACAAACTCTTCACGTAGAGTTAAATATCATCAAGACCCAGATGGTTTCCACATCGCTATGCATCATTCAAGTTTCCATTAGAGAAAACTTACTGATGAAACCGTAGGGGACTCACACTTTAACCACAAATTAACCACAAATAACCTATAAATTATAAAAGAGGAGGAGGATAACGTTCATAATATCAGTAGCTGAACTCAGTATTTTTAGCAAAAACACCATAGGAATTTTGAAACAGTTGGACATAGTTGGCGTAGTTATTAGGATTATAATACTACGATTTATGTTTTGGTATTAACTTGAATAAAGGTTGTGGATATACCTGAAGATGAAAATCTCAATCAACTTCTTGACATGGAAAAGAGTATTTTATCAGCGGGTAACTTGCGAATCATGGTGGTAATGAGGAGGCGACATCACCATAGATGAATTTGATCCCCATTGTGCCCAGGCCTTTCGAAGGACAACTCTTGCATTCCTTCCCTAGATCCTCAAGTTGATTCCTTTGTATCTTGGATATTGGGCATCTTGCAGGATCCCCATCTACTTTACCATGACAAATAACCAACTCGACGATCTTCAATAATCATTTAAAAAGCTGTCTCCGGCTTTTTTATCTACTAGGGTTTAGATATGGAAATTTGGATGACTGAAACTTGTGGCATCACATAGTTGACAGCTTTCGTAGCCGTTTGATACAGTTCTCTTGACCGATGAGACTGATATGTCTTTTGAAACCACCCTTGTACAATTTTATTAACCCCGCTACTGATATTTGGTTGTGTTTATGTAAAAACTAGGTACTAAACGCGTAGATCTTGATGAAAACGTAGAACAGAAAAAGGAAAATGCATCTAATACCAAAGGGAGACGATGAATTTGATTTATTAGAAAATTTTAGGTGTGCGTAATTTGATTTCGTGGAAATATTTCGTTGTGATTTACTATCAAACCAAGATTGAACGGATTATTTTTATTTCGATAATGGTAGTTGACGATATTAGTTTTGGATTAAATTATTGTTAGATACAGAAGGAAAAACGGCCCCCGTTGCGAGGAATATTAAATTTTGGAATGTGTGAACAAAAATGGGGAGACAATTCGAATGAATAGCAAAAATTATTCCAAAGATAAATGAGACAAAGGGAAATAACTACAACAACAAACAAAGAAAAAATTCAACAGACATTTAATACAACAGAAGAAAGAAAGAGAAACGAATAAAAGTGATAAAGGAAACTATGAAAAACGAAGTAAAATAATTATTTAGAAAAAGTAAGAACGGGGAAACAACAGGAAAAGAATGGATAAATATAGAATTGATAAAATATGAATAATAGGAAAATATTGAAATATTTTAATCTCCCTTCGAATATTTATGGTTTTCCACGTATAAAATGATGGGATAATGTACCAAAGAAAGAAAATTAATGCTTCTAAATATTCTTGATTTTTTAAATAAAGATAAAAATTGACGTTTCGACTTTTATTTAAGTCTTTATCGAAATATGATTTTGATTCAAACATTATTTAAAAAAAAAAACAAATTTTCAATCAGAAGACACCGAAAATTAAGAACATTTATAAACATAAACATATTAAAAGGTCCAAAAAAATAAGAAATAAAACGTTATTCACGTAGACTATGTACAGCAAATAGATTAATGTAAACAGAGATAACAAATTTTGCTCAATTTCTAAAAAAAACCGTGTAAATAAATATTATATAGTCATTAATTAATTTAGATAGAAAAAATGTCAACCTCTTAATACAATATATCGAATGTTAATCCGGATATCCTTTCCGGTTTTTGCAGCGAATGCAAAAAGGCCTTTCCTTATACATGTAAGACGTCTTAGGTCATCAGATTACAAGTCTGAGAAGCCTCAATGGTCGGATTAGGGTTGCAGGGTTGGTTGCCCTGCTGGCTTGTGTTAGCACTATCCCTGATGCCCCGCTACCCGCTTTTTCGCCATAATTAGATGGATGACGTCTTATTCTTCGCGCGTATCCGATATCCCATGTTATTACATTTTTTTCCCGTCAGAGAAGTGCCGATAGAAGGGGTTTATCATGGAATAATCTTAAGAATTGTGATGATATTGATTTAACGTTGGTGTTTTAAGAAAAACTATGAATTAACATTAACTATATCAAGAGATAGCTAGCTTCGACTCCTTTTGTGTTTTAGTCCCGATGTCGCTGAGATCTCGAACGCCGTTTCTAGAGATTTAGCTCGCGCGACGTAGTTTAATCTTTTAAGGTTAAGTTCACGAAATTTCCGCGTCCTTATTGTACTAAACGATGTTTTTTAGACAGTTAATGTCAATTTTCACAACTTTATCTACTATTTTCGTTAGTTATTCAATTGACATAAGTTTTTTCAACTACCACAAACACCTTCTAACCGCACGTCGCTGTTTTTTCTTTATCCTATTATCTGGTTAATCAACTTTTGTCGTTTTCCTTCCAATTCTTTGTAATTGACTTATTTTCCAAGCAACAAGTTCGTTCTTATGTAACTCAACACTTTATTTTCCTACATAAACAGACAGAATTCATGACAATTATTCCAAGTGATAAAAATACGTATTTTAACATATGTTTGAAATTCCAAGTATGAAATCGTTGAAAAAGAAAAGATCGTTAAGACAATGAATTACAACCAAAGAGGAAATTAGATACAAGCAAGAGCGGAATGAACTAATGTACATAAAAAAGACAATTTGAGGAAGAACGATGATCAATCAAGCAATAGAATAAAAAAAATTGAAAACACAGAATCGAAGAAATGGTCCAAAGCAGAAAATATCACATTGAGGATAATGGAAAGGTTACGAATGGAAGATGAGAGGAGGGAAGTGAGAATGAGGCAAAAATATCGTAGTAAGAAAAATCTAGGACAAAAAAAAAGGAGAAAGAAAAAGAAATCAGTAAAAATAGGTATGGAGATTGAGATTTTCGACTGAGAAAAGAAAGGGAAAGGAATCGAAAAGACAAACGGAAGTAGCTCAAAGAGAAAAGTGGAATAAAACGAACCAAGAGTCGAAGAATGACTCTGAGAAAGAAAGCATCGAAAAAATAATCAAAAACAGAAAAGTCAGAGCTAGAATCATAAAAAGAAGTGGAGAAAATGAGTAGAAGGGAAAAATACAAGAATTGAAGTGGAATGAAAGGGAGGAGAGAAAATCAAATAAAGACTAGGAGAAAGGAAGAAAATAGAGGAAGGGAACAAATGACCACAAACAATGGATATCAAACGTAGAACGAAAATGAATAAAAAAGAAAGCAGGATTTAAATAAAAATGAAGTCAAAGAATGAAAGGAAAAAATAGAAAGAACAGGGAGAAAGAGCAGTGAAAACGAGAAGTAAAAGAAGAAAGGATTCAAAGATAAAAAGAGAAACAAAAATAGTATCAAATTTCAAATTAGATAAAGGAAATCGGAAAAGGCAATAGGAGGAAATCAAAGGAATCAAAAAGAGGATCAAAACGAAAAATAGTAAAGAAAGAACCAAAAGAAAAAACACGGCGAAGAGTTAAATAGAGAAAGGAAGAAAAAATAATCGAAATAAATGGAGAAACAAAAATATTTTAAGTATAAAGAGAAAATCAAGAACTGAAGCCAAAATAACAGAAATAATAGGAGAAGGGAAAGAAAAAATGTTTAGAAAAAAAATTGTATTTTAAAAGAGAACAATGACATAAAAAGAAAAGATCAAGAGCTGATTAAGGATACGGATAATCAAATAAAGGATAAAAATATTGAGCAAAGAACCCACGTAAAACGAAAAAAAAAAGAGAAAGAAGGATATGAGGGTGAAATAAATGATCAATGACTGAAAATTTTAAAAGAGCAACGAAAGAAACAATGAAAAAAAAGTAGTAAGCATTGTTTTCACATCGTTAAAATTATCTTTTATCATATTTTCAGCAGTTTCAGTTTTCTTACTCTTGGGTGCTCATGTAATATTTTCCCACCCGTAAACTTCTCGAGTTCTCTATTTCAAACTAAGCGTATATCAGTTACAGTTTAAAATCTCGGCATAGAATAGTGACGGTATATCCCGAGGGAAACTTTTATATTCCAGACGTCACATACAAAACGGGAATTGGATATTCGCTTATAGAAAAATAGGAAAATACCAAAATCCGCAGACAATTGTCCTTACTGTAGTATGAAATTGGAAAAGCTCGCTCGGATTCATTAACAAAATTTTCCAAAGGGCACAGTCTCATATATATATATATATATATATATATATATATTCGCTAGGATAATCCCATGACTGGAAGCTTCATCTTTGCGATTCTCCAGCGGCGCGCGACAAAAATTTCAAAAGAAAAAACCGATAACTGATCCTGTCAAAGGAGGGAGCAAAATTTTTTACTCAATCAATCATCCATCCTCTCAGAGCTTTCGTGTTCGTTCAATTTTATTCTCGAAGCTTTTTTGCTCGTTCAACTCTATTCTCGGAGCTTTTTTGCTCGTTCAATTTTATTCTAGGAGCTTTTTTGCTCGTTCAATTTTATTCTCGAACCTTTTTTGCTCGTTCAATTTTATTCTCGGAGCTTTTTTGCTCGTTCAACTCTATTCTCGGAGCTTTTTTGCTCGTTCAATTTTATTCTCGAACCTTTTTTGCTCGTTCAATTTTATTCTCGGAGCTTTTTTGCTCGTTCAATTTTATTCTCGGAGCTTTTTTGCTCGTTCAATTTTATTCTCGAACCTTTTTTGCTCGTTCAATTTTATTCTCGGAGCTTTTTTGCTCATTCAACTCTATTCTCGGAGCTTTTTTGCTCGTTCAATTTTATTCTCGAACCTTTTTTGCTCGTTCAATTTTATTCTCGGAGCTTTTTTGCTCATTCAACTCTATTCTCGAACCTTTTTTGCTCGTTCAATTTTATTCTCGGAGCTTTTTTGCTCATTCAACTCTATTCTCGGAGCTTTTTTGCTCGTTCAATTTTATTCTCGAACCTTTTTTGCTCGTTCAATTTTATTCTCGGAGCTTTTTTGCTCGTTCAATTTTATTCTCGAAGCTTTTTTGCTCGTTCAATTTTATTCTCGAAGCTTTTTTGCTCGTTCAACTCTATTCTCGGAGCTTTTTTGCTCGTTCAATTTTATTCTCGGAGCTTTTTTGCTCGTTCAATTTTATTCTCGGAGCTTTTTTGCTCATTCAACTCTATTCTCGGAGCTTTTTTGCTCGTTCAATTTTATTCAAGTTCTCTGTCGTACTGTGGACCTAATATTAGTTATAGATAATGGAGTGAGTGAATCTGAGGGTCTGTAATTAACCTTTCCCTTACCAGAAGATCCCTTTATCAAGACAAAAGCTTAAACTTATGGAGTTGTGATAAGAACCAACTCTAATACTTCCTAATCTTTCAAATAGGGACGGCTACAACATATCAGATGGGAACCATTCCAAAATGCTTCTGGATTTGGACCAAACGTTGGAATTGAGTATTGCTAGTAAATGTGGTACTTTAATTTTATTTTCGATAAAATATTTTCGGTTTAACACTCGTATTTTATGAAATATTTTTGTTTATAACAATTTAGTTGAATCACCTTTGAGCGTGAACCGCACTGGAATCATTTTTATGTCTGTTATGTATATGAATACAAGGGGTTGTGGGGGTTGTTTTGAATAATGCAGGTTACTTGTTGGAATATTCTCCGAAGTGGGGATTTTATGTATAACTCGCAAGCTTTCTCCTCTGGGAAAGATTAGGCGACTCCATTCTGTGACACAACTGAAAATAAAGGATCTTTCGTTTTGTTTCGAATAGACAAATGAGACGTTTAAATTTGTACGTAGACAATGGGGAAATAAAAATAAAAGTTTTCACAATTTTATTATATGTATATGGCATCCGATAATATTAGTTTTAGGAAACTCGTAAAAACAAACTAATCAATCTTCATCGTATATAATAACTACTACCCCACTTCCTTATTTTTTCACGTTCTTCTGTTTGACATTGTATACATGTTACAGATGTTATTTTTCGGTCCGCGTTCGTACCAAAAATAACGACACTTCAAAGACTTCGAATAGCGCAAGCGTGAAGCGTGCCGAATAGCGTATCGTGAAACGTCCCGCGTTCGTCGTTTGTCTTTTGTTTTTGTAGCCTTGTGATTCATTACGGTTGTAACCCCATGTTTTCATCTAGGACGTCATGGAAAATTAAGGAGTAGAAAGTGTGTTTTCATAAATTAATTAAAATCCGACATTTATATTTACATATCATATATATACGAATATTTTGTATTGTTTTAATAGAGAGGGAAAATATGATGTGTTATTATGGAACAGTTTTTCATTTATAATCCGATCTCTAGCGAGAACATTTTATTTATAATGTTGAAATTAAGTTTCCTGATACACACACACGCTAGATACGATCTAAGTCGATCGAGCTTTTTGTGCCTCGCAATCGTCATTAATTTTCCAACTCCACATGTTGTAAACGATAATCTAAATTAGTTTTGTTAACGTGGCAACGCCGCGTATCCAATCGGTTATATTTCTAACCAATGACGTAGAACAACGCCTCGAGAAAATCAAATATATTGGACAAACAACGCATAATCTACATAAAGTAATAAGCAGCATCATAAAAAGATTCATCTAGTTTTTATCGGAAAAATGTTTTTATTTACAACTGCACTTTTCCAAAATTCCACTTGTAGCTTCCAGAATTATTTTCGCTCGTATTATGGCCATTTTTTTTTCAAAAATAATTGCCAACAAGGACAAGCTTATATCGTGAATCATTTTTTGAGGTTAAAGGTTTCATTTAGTTGGCAAATGGATACTAATAAATCAATTAGGTCGTAGTTAAATGTCCAGAGTATACTACGTATTTGAAGATTAAATATTGAACAGTTTGGTCAGTTGTATCGTCCTGAATACCTCTATAGTCATTTTCATTTGACTGCAGTCGTTTTATTATTATTAAAACTCCTGTATACGTACGCTACTGACAAGTTTTTCAAATGTTGTATCGGCAATTAACATGGTGTGTACGGAAAGTACATTATAGAGCTATTTGATTGTTTTATCGATAAATCAGTAATCTCTAAATGTTACAAGGAGATAGGAGAATACGAGAATCATCTCAAATTTATGATATTTCGGTGTTTGATTCAAATAATATTATAAAGGCGAGCGCGTCTATGTAAAGAAAGCCGTAATTATAACATCCCACTTCTGATTTACCGACGACTTTAACGTTTTAATTTTTGCGGTTTATCATGCAAAAACTACTTAAATATTTCATTAACCAAATTCTTGGAGAACTCCCAACTCTTAATTTAGATGAATTATTCATGGTTTCTAATAAAATTCGAAGACTACACTTTTTTTTTTTTCGTAATTCGTCAGGGATATTTTAATGAAGATACTCGGCTTCAACTTTAGGAATTATTATTCAAAATGTCGACCGTTTGGGGAAATTAATGAGGCTTGCATAGCTATTTTCGTTAGTTTAGACACTGTCATGTTCATAGGATAGAAAATCGCTTCGAGTATCATAAAATATTCCCACGGGATGTTAATTTGTATACTTTCTTTTCTTGGTTACATCTTCTACATCTATAGACACATGAGAAGAATCCAGTTTACCATTGATAGAAAGAACTGTAGCGGTCTACAAAAAGCTAAACAGTGTCGAATTTTGATACAAACATTCAGTAAATTATTGAGAGATGTATGTGACGAAAAAAATCGACTCTAACGATCAAAAATCTCGCAGCTTTATACTGATTCTATTGAGGTATTTCGAAGAATTATAATTAACAGTAAAAACAAGCTTTGGTCACACTGTTTTAAGGTGCAATCTCGTTGCTGCTGCAGGGGTTCTAGCCCGAACTTTTCTCTTAAATTCATCCCATACGGAGCCTGCGATTTTTATTGAAATTCCCGCCCAAACCATCCAGGAGCCTCCTCCAAAAGCCACGTTTTCTTTTTGGCAACACTGTGTGAATATTTTTTTTATAAACTTGTCTCCTTATTTTGCTACGGATCTCCAGTGATCGTCATACCAATTAACGTGTTTTCTGGGGACCTACTTCGTGGGATGAGGTTAAATTGACGCTAGTAGCTGACCTTAATCTTCTTCTGACTATCTCTATGGAAGTTTCCAGTATCTTGGTAACCACAGTAGCTGTACAGCAGATATTCAGCACACTGGACACTTCTCGCTGACTCTGACCTTGTCACAATGTTGGAGGTTACTTTGAAGGCAAAATATTTGTTTAATAGATGCAACAATAATTTGTGAAGACACATAAACTCGGGATTAAAAGTTCCAGTTTTTTTTTTGAATTCAAAACAAACCAATTTAAACAACTGATTCGCGGAATGTTTTGTACCAAGTTCGCGATGTAACTTGTAATGGGAGAGGACGTATTGATGGATTTGAAGGGAGGTTTTACATCAACAAAACGTAGATGGTGAGAAAATGATGTTTAAATTCGATAAACGGTGTATAAACAACGATTTACAAATAGTAGCAGCATCTTCGGTCAACCAAAATAACCAAACTGTCTAAAAGATGTATTTTAGTGTTTAAATTGATTGAAAATTGTCTTATAATAAAATAAAAGCTAAAGTTATAACTTTACTTACCGCTAAATCAAATCAGAACTTTTTACAGTACACAATTATGAAGCTTAGACTTAGATTGGACAGAGAAAAAAATTGTTAGGTGGGAAAATTTAACGACAACCCGCGTATTTTCCAAATATTCAAAATAATCTTTTGGACTTTAGACAAAAATAGACGTTCCATCTATTAAATCGTTTAGGAATGTATTACAAACAAAATCAGACAGTTATTGTGTCTGTTTCACCTGCTATAAAAAATGTTGTTATATCGATGTGGAAAGGAACTAAATCAAGAAGCCGGTTTGTATTGATCTCAATTCACGTGTGACTTAAATTCTTGTTACTTTATATCTTACAAAGTGTATACAAAATATAACTTAAAATGGGCGTCTTGAATATCATTTATACCCGCCGAGGCCGCCTTTTTTTCCGTCATAAAAAAATATTTCTGTAATAAAAAACACGTGTGTGTGGTTTTGATTGGCAGGTTATTAAAAAAGTATAACAGTGATGTAATTTAAATTGTCTCGCAAAGGGTTTCAACTGGGTCAAAACGAGACAGAAGAATTTTCAAATATAAATACATACAGTTGAAAAACTAGATATAGAAAATAAGATACAAAAAGACGAATGAAAAAGGGTAAAAATTAGTTTAGGAAGAAAAGAAAGTAAAAAGTGACGTGTGGAAACATACTCCACCAACCAGTTCTGCGTCAGGAATTATTTTGCTGGAGACGCATTAGCTAATTCACTTTTTCAACTTTACCTGTACAAGAATTATAAAATACAGAAAACTAGAACGACTGCGACGCTTAAAAGGAATGCCTAAATCAAGATCTGCAAAGAAAATGATATGCTAAGGTACAAGGACATCCCAAAATAACAGTTTCGTCTTCCTCTTTTTGATTCGGATCAAATATTGCAATTATTATGAATGGGGAAGATTTTTTTAAACATTATTTCAATTCTAAACCATCCTGTATCTGTATAATGGGACGCCATGTCTTTTACAAAGTCCTCCAGATCGTAGCATAATAAAATCTAAATAGAAACGCAGATATTTTCAACTGCATTATTCACGGATTAAATAATTCATATTAGTGAGTAATATATTCATCATCATATGATATAGGAAGTTTTTGACATTACAAATGACATATGTCAACAGACATATATCAAGTTAACCTAACCTATAATATCAAAATTCACTAATTTAGTTGAGGTATTATGATGAATGCGATACCAATGTGATAACCTAGAAAGTACACGATTAACCGTGGACTTTTTCTGGAAATTACGAAGTTTCTAAATTATCCACATCATCGATATATTTCCATCTTTTATCTTGTTAAAATAAATGATAAACAATATCGATTCATACATCAGAAACTTCAATCTCTGAAGACGATAACTTGGTTATCGAAACGCGCGTCAGACATTTTAATCGTGAGTGTTGGTGTAGTGTAGTAAACAGTGTGTTCAGCGTGAATATCGCCAATATCGAATCAACTTTTTTATTATTATTTGTGAATAGTTTCTTATCTGATACATAAAAGTTCGAGTGAAATTTCACCGCCTACACAAATTGATATTTTCGTTTTCAAGTACGTTGACGATTCCCATACAGCTGCCCACGCATTCGGACATATTGAGTAAATCAGAAACTCATTTGCTACTCATCCAGAAGCCACGCTAATTGATTTTAAACGTGTCTGTTTATTATCAGTGGGCGAGAATCAAGGCAATCATTTCAACCAAGAGTATTTTAATTTCTTTGTTTACGTTATTGATGGAAAATATAGAATCTTCATAGTAGGTATTCCGTAGATTGTTTTCTTGTGAAAGCCTAATAAGTAATTGATCAGAAAAAGTAGATTTGATCAGTTTTTTTTTATTAATTCAAATAACATAATTTTTTAATTGTTTTACTTGAGGTTATTGAACGATATAGTTTTGGTGTTGGTTGTATCCATAGAAGAGCGAGTTATTTTGAGAGAAAGGTATCTACAGGAACTTATTTGAAGGTTATATACTTCTACCCCATAATCTATTTAATAAATTTCAAAACAATACACTTTAGATAAAGTCTTTTTCATATTATAAACCTAACCAAACATGTTCGAATATTGATGTAAAACATATGCATGTTCAAAATATCATAACTACCAAAATAATTGTATAATTGAGCTGAAATTCTAGAGATGTGTTAAGGAAGGTTGAATGTACTTTGATAAAAATCAATATGTTCCTGGGTCACACAGTATTGGAAATACAGGGCACCAAACATTTTCGAATATTGATGTAAAACATATGCATGTTCAAAAAATCATAACTACCAAAATAATTGTATAATTGAGCTGAAATTCTAGAGATGTGTCAAAGAAGGTTGGATGTATTTAAAAAAAAATCAGGATTTTTCTGGGTCACATAGTATTGGAAATACAGGGCATCAAACATGTTCGAATATTGATGTAAAACATATGCATGTTCAAAAAATCATACCTACCAAAATAATTGTATAATTGAGCTGAAATTCTAGAAATGTGTTAAAGAAGGTTGGATGTATTTAAAGAAAAATCAGGATTTTTCTGGGTCACATAGTATTGGAAATACAGGGCACCAAACATTTTCGAATATTGATGTAAAACATATGCATGTTCAAAAAATCATACCTACCAAAATAATTTTATAATTGAGCTGAAATTCTAGAGATGTGTTAAGGAAGGTTGGATATATTTAGAAAAAAATCAGGATTTTGTTGGGTCACACAGTATTGGAAATACAGGGCACTAAACATGTTCGAATATTGATGTAAAACATATGCATGTTCAAAATATCATAACTACCAAAATAATTATATAATTGAGCTGAAATTCTAGAGATGTGTTAAGGAAGGTTGGATATATTTAGAAAAAAATCAGGATTTTGTTGGATCACACAGTATTGGAAATACAGGGCACTAAACATGTTCGAATATTGATGTAAAACATATGCATATTCAAAACATCATAACTACCAAAATAATTATATAATTGAGCTGAAATTCTAGAGATGTGTTAAGGAAGGTTGGATGTATTTAAAGAAAAATCAGGATTTTTCTGGGTCACACAGTATTGGAAATACAGGGCACTAAACATGTTCGAATATTGATGTAAAACATATGCATGTTCAAAAAATCATAACTACCAAAATAATTATAAAATTGAGCTGAAATTCTAGAGATGTGTTAAGGAAGGTTGGATATATTTAGAAAAAAATCAGAATTTGGTTGGGTCACACAGTATTGGAAATACAGGGCACTAAACATGTTCGAATATTGATGTAAAACATATGCATATTCAAAACATCATAACTACCAAAATAATTATATAATTGAGCTGAAATTCTAGAGATGTGTTAAGGAAGGTTGGATGTGTTTAGAAAAAAATCAGGATTTTGTCGGGTCACACAGTATTGGAAATACAGGGCACTAACATGTTCGAATATTGATGTAAAACATATGCATATTCAAAAAATCATAACTACCAAAATAATTATATAATTGAGCTGAAATTCTAGAGATGTGTTAAGGAAGGTTGGATGTATTTAGAAAAAAATCAGGATTTTGTCGGGTCACACAGTATTGGAAATACAGGGCACTAACATGTTCGAATATTGATGTAAAACATATGCATATTCAAAAAATCATAACTACCAAAATAATTATATAATTGAGCTGAAATTCTAGAGATGTGTTAAGGAAGGTTGGATGTATTTAGAAAAAAATCAGGATTTTCCTGGGTCACACAGTATTGGAAATACAAGGTACCAAACATGTTCGAATATTGATGTAAAACATATGCTTGTTCAAAATATCATACCTACCAAAATAATTGTAGGATTAAGCTGAAATTCTAGAGGTGTGTTAAGGAAGGATGGATGTATTTAGAAAAAAATCAGGATTTTTCTGGGTCACACAGTATTGGAAATACAGGGTACCAAACATGTTCGAATATTGATGTAAAACATATGCATATTTAAAATATTATAACTTTCAAAATAATTGTATAATTAAGCTGAAATTCTAGAGATGTGTTAAGGAAGGTTGGATGTACTTTGATAAAAATCAATATGTTCCTGGGTCACACAGTATTGGAAATACAGGGCACCAAACATGTTCGAATATTGATGTAAAACATATGCATGTTCAAAATATCATAACTACCAAAATAATTGTATAATTGAGCTGAAATTCTAGAGATGTGTTAAGGAAGGTTGGATATATTTAGAAAAAAATCAGGATTTTGTTGGGTCATACAGTATTGGAAATACAGGGCACTAAACATGTTCGAATATTGATGTAAAACATATGCATGTTCAAAAAATCATACCTACCAAAATAATTGTATAACTGAGCTGAAATTCTAGAAATGTGTTAAAAAAGGTTGAATGTATTTAAAAAAAAATCAGAATTTTGTTGGATCACACAGTATTGGAAATACAGGGCATCAAACATGTTCGAATATTGATGTAAAACATATGCATGTTCAAAAAATCATAACTACCAAAATAATTGTATAATTAAGTTGAAATTCTAGAGATGTGTTAATGAAGGTTCGATGTATTTAGAAAAAAATCAAGATTTTGTCGGGTCACACAGTATTGGAAATACAGGGTACCAAACATGTTCGAATATTGATGTAAAACATATGCATGTTCAAAAAATCATAACTACCAAAATAACTGTAGTATTGAGCTGAAATTTTAGAGATGTGTTGAGGAAAGTTTCTTGTATTTAAAAAAAAATCAGGATTTTTCTGGGTCACACAGTATTGGAAATACAGGGCACCAAACATGTTCGAATATTGATATAAAACACCTTTATATAAAGTCTTTTTCATATTATAAACTTATCGTCCGCTATTTATTTATTTTATACTAGATAGAACTTTTTTTGAGGTTATAGGTCTAAAAGAAGATTTTTGGTACGCAGGTCAAAAGAAAAACTCGACAGTAGGACTTGGAGAGGTTCTATGATGGTTTGGCCACTGGAAATCTGGTAAAAATTGAAGAGATTTTGCAGTAAGCATTCTTCGAAGCAGTGCAAACAGTATCTGAATGATTTTGATTGAGTTGTGTGATAAATCGCACAGGGAAACTAGAAAGCAGTATTTTACATCAAATTTATAATTTGCGAATCGACGTGCTCCCTCTAATGGCCTTCTAAACTAACTTTAAAATAGAAGAGACTTAAAATCAAGAAAATTTTATTTGTTTCCACGTTATTTGGAACAATAAAACCGTTAAAATTATCCAGTTTCGAGAAACTACGACAAAATAAAATGAGAACTGGATATAAAATTGGAACATTACCGTTGAAAGATCTGAAGAACGTTCGACTAAAAGAATTGTAGCCGGAGTATATTGAATAACAGCTTTCCAAAGTTCCTATTCATCAAAACGTTATCGCGTTTATTTCTACAAAATTTATGCGCATGTTTCATACGGAGAAATGGACGTTATTTCGACTGTATCAAATATAACCAGTGGTGTTACATTTCCAAAAACTTTTTCACCTTTTAGTTGACTTCCTTATAATTCAAATAAAAAGTTTTTTTAAATGAAGAAGACACTCTGAACTGGCAGAATGTGTTTTCAGACTATCTAGTTTAGATTTTGACTTGATCTATTAATAAATCGTCATCAGAACGCGAAACATTTGGGGAGATTCGCCCACACAACTCTCAGTATATCTATCAATGCTCGCTCATCAGAGAAATGACCAATAGAGCCGACGACGGCTGGCCGTAGCGTCTCCGAGACGAGCCACGTCCACAAAACTGTTTCCACAGCTAGACGTCGCAGCGAGCCGCGACCACTGGACGTCCAATCACCTTCACCTCAAGAAGAACCCATCCCAACAACCACATAGTATGTAGTATCTTCGCCAACAAGTTTCATATCATTTTCCCATCAATTTATCTATGTTAAAATGTGTGTGTCGGTCAAATCTATGTCTGTGGGTGGATATGTTGCTTGTATTTTAGTTGTAATCGTGTTTGTAATGTGTATTGTGCAGTCAAACATGTTTTGTTGTATCTTCTGTAGTAATCAATTATGTTTCCATGATATTTTCGGTCCAGTACAACTTACTGTCTTTATTAATCCAGGTGTTTATCTCCTTGAGGTGTCGTTGTCCCATTTCTCCAGGACATCATTCAATTTCTGTCACTTCGTGACTATCTTTGTGTTGATTGTTATGATGTGGTTTCTGAGCGCATCAACATCAAGTTCCTTGCAAAGCTAGACAAGATTGGACGTGGTTTACGAGCTGATTAGTTCCAAAAAACAATAGTTCATGAAATTCTGTCTCAAAATGAAGAAATTGTGTGAGAAAATGGCACCGAAGCCCTTGATTCCAGAACGTAAAATAGTTTCACGATATAGTGAATATTATATATCAATGAATTTTCTATTAGAAAATAATTTCGAATCGAAAAAGACGAAAACAAAGTTGGAAAGTATGGTATTTTTCAATAAAAATCGACCTCAAACGTATAGACTTTCCGTATAATAAATATAACCGTAAATATATTGGTAGGAGACAATTTTCAAGTAATAAAACTACCCTGTCGATAAAATAGCTTTTCTTTCCGTATTTTCCGATGAAAATAACCCCCAAAAAAACATCGATCTTCCCGTATTTTTCGGTGTAAATAACCCGAAAGGACCATCGAGTCGACTATGTTTCCAGCATCATGGCAAATACTTTCCGGAAGTGCACAGTCGACAGTGAATAAGATCGGTCCTATACACATAAATATATATATGTAACAGAAATAAAACTGATGGAATTACTTTTAGGAATGTCTCAATACTATAATTATTCAAATTTTAACAACGTTGTCGTCATATATTTCATCCAAACTTTTCCTTTGCGATACTGAAGGTTTAACAGTCTCATCGGCAAACGGCTAGCTGAAACTAGCATCGACTGCAGTAAATCTTCTTCTTGAAATATGTCAATTAGTCCTACTACTTCTAGATTTGACGTTTGTAGTTGCAGAAGGTACGTCGAGATGGAGTTTGATGCTTTATTTTAGCCCAACAAGAAAAAAAAAGACAGTCGCCACGTGGAAGGAAAGAAATTAGCGCTGACTCAACAATTACACTGTGCGACGTGCGTTTCGATAATCTAGTTATCGTCTTCAGAAACTTTTTTATCTTTGTAAACATTTGAAAAGTTATTTTTTACATGACAATTGAAGTAGTTTGTATAATATTGGAGCAAACATGCAAAATGATCTAACCCAGATACTTCAAACGAATTTCGTACAAATCCCAAACATTTTTATATTAAAAAAATAAAGATTCTTGTTTGACAATCTTGAAAATAATGTTTTTTTTTATTAAATATTATTGGTACCACCTTTTATTTAGGTCAAAACACATTTTTAGAATAATACGACGAAAAGACTTCGATATGATATATTTTATGTAATTTGATAATATATTATAGCGCCACAACCCTTTATCTAGTCCCTATACATCATCTTTCTCTATCCAACCCCTTTATAGTACTATATGGATAAAAGCGTAACATGGCATCGTGGTAGGTATCATTTCATTAAGCGCGTTCAATGCAAATCGAATTTACGAGCCATTTCATCGAAAATTTCGAATTATTATCTTTCTCCCGTCTACAACGTTGTATACAGAGTCATACCACATTAGACAGAAATAGGCCAGGACGTTTTAAAAACGGAAATAACTTCGAATAACTTCCAAAGGAAGACAAATCAAATATACCCCGACCGCCACGACGACCATATACAAGATCATCCCAGCTGCAACTAGGCAACCATTGATACAATCACTGGACTAAGTCCTAGCGTACGATGAAGAAAATATCAACATTGATATTCCGGAAAGCTAGTGAGATTGGATCTGATGCAGCAGCTTCTAAAATCTTCAAATCTTCAAATAGAAATTGATTTAGGTAGGGATGTCTTCCGCAGAAGCTTACCCCGGTCCAATCGTTCAACTCGCAGCAACCTACGTACCAGATGGTGTGCAATCATCATGTTTTTTATCGATTTAGAAGTCCAAGATGTAATTGGTCTTCTAGACATGCTTCTAGTCGTTGAAAATAAGTGTTTTGCTAACCAATTGTAATACTGTACTCGCAGTACTAAATAATCTCGTTATTATACTAATTTCTTGGTTAATTAAGTCACGTGACTATGTTAGAATGTATTCCTCCCAAGTTCAACATCCGAAAAGCGAATTTGGATGGATGGGTGATATTTAAACTTAATCGAGTAGCTTCTACTCGATTCCAGGAAGTTTTTAATATCGATATTGATGGTGGTGATTTGCTGTGGGTCTGGGGATCTAATTTCTGAAGTATCTATCTATCCATTTGTACTTTAACGTAATAATTTTTAAAATAAATGATTATGATATTGGGAAATTTAGGTATTAATAGCTTTCCATGAATTGTTGGATTGCCAAATGGGCCAAAACACAGAAACCAGACACAAGACGCCCAATCGGTAGGCCCCCAAAACGCTGGTACGATAGCTGGACATCGGCGTCACAAGAGGGCAGATGACAGACCTGACAGGACCTCGTCCTACTACAAGAAGAAGAAGAAGAAGAATTGTTGTATAAATAGGGTTGAAAAAACTTCTTAAATAAAGTATATTATTTACCCTTAAATTTTCAAGATATATAATAAAACTTTATAGGATTTTATTTAGTCTAAATCAAATTTATTAATATGGAAATTGATAATTTTGATCTAGCTTTTTAAAAATGTTAATTATTTCAAGTTTGACATAATTAATTTATGTATAGGAGATATGTACTGGCCTATTATGAGCATTGTTATATACGTCAAAGTAAATGCATGAACATTTAACATAATAACTTAGATTTGTTACGAGGGAGACGAATTCGATGCCAAAATTTTTGATGATCTGCCGTCTCGAAATTATTTATACGATTTTGGGGTTGTAGAGACGTTGCTTTTTAAGTGATAAATTGCACTTTCTAATTATCAAGGAAATTTATGTTGCTTTTCGAACTACACGTTTCCTAGAAACTAGCTTAAGAAGATGTTTCTATTTGACAGATTCTTTTCAGATCGAAATTTCGTCGAATAAATCTTTGAATTCGTAAACATTTTTAAGCAAACCTTGTACACGTTTAGGAATAGTTCTTTACTAACAAATTTTTAATTTTATTATTCTTTTGGTTCAGGAACAGCATCGAAACAAATATACAGAATAAAAAAATATTTTTTGTCGTTTACAGAGACGCTCATTTCTGTCTGAACTTCTTGTTAAACTGGATCGATGATAAAATTGGACTTGATTCCACTGACAATCAAAAAGAACCCCATACTATCTAATTAATGAAAATTAAATAATAATTAGAAAAGTTGACAGAAAGTCCGCTGTTCTTTTCACTTGTTCCGCAAAACTTTAATTAACTCTTGACAAAAAAAAAAAAACGAATTGATCTCAATGAAATTGAACACGAGGCTCATCAAGAAAACGAAATCTGCACGGGAAATGTTTGAATTAAAACAAAAAAAAAAATGACAACGACTGAAAAGTGCGGATTAATGTATGAAATCATTTTTATAATCGGTAGGATTTTTTATTTCGGGTTCACCATGTTAAAAAAGACCATTATACACTAGGATATTCACATCTGGCCAATTTGACAGACATTGCCTGTCTTTGCCTTCTCTGGAGTTGGTTCTACCTTTTCGATCCGTGGTTTTGATTGTTTTTTTGTTTAGAGTGTGAAGTTATTCACCCACGATTCATTCTAGTTCGCGCTCTTCAAGTCAATTGTCATCCAGGAACGTTTTGTTGGATTTTCTTCAACATTTCTAGATTCGTTACCTCATTTGGTCGACCATTACGATGCTGGTGTCTTCGCAGGTTTGATAACGAAGCAGCAGTTTCACCCAGAGTAGAATCTAGTTCAGCTTTCTCATTGGTTGGCCTACGCCCATCAATTAAAACAATTGTATCAATTAAAACTTTTGTAAACAATTGAAAACGTTCACTATTGATGGCTGCCAGACAAATACCAAACAACATGGCGTCTCCTGACGCAATTACCGCCATCTTTGTGTCAGACCTGGTAGTTCTGGGTCCGTCTTTCCATTGATATTAAACATACTGTACAATAAATATGAAAGTTATTACAACAAATGTAAACAAATTCCATTTATGGCGCTCCGTACATATGGTGTGAAAATATTTAAAGTCACATTGTATGGAAAAAAAAAGGAAATAAATTAATCGGTCGATTTAATTTTTAATTATTATGATTACGAGCATTATATCACTAACAGTATTAAAATATATAACGTTCAACGATATTTACTTCAGACAAGTTAACGGTTCGAAAATAGCGTTTATAAAGATTTTTTCTCGGAATTGAAAACATCGTAAAGTAGCGTCGAAACGGAGCAGGAGTCAAGTGGCGTGAAACATATTAAGATATTAACTCATCAAGAGTTTACATCTCTTAGGTAAACATGTTCATTGTAAACAGTTTCGAGACATAATTTAGGTTAGGTTACAAATCTTTTATTCGGTAAACAGCAATGACTTTTTGTGTTGAATTAATGAATGGAAAAAAAAAGAAATAAGTAGCTGTCGGGTACACATATTGCACACTGAATTTAAAACAAGTAAAAATGAAACAAATAATTTACTATAGATCCGGAAAATTGTCATGTTTAGCTGTTTCTTGAAAACAAATAAAACATTTCTACCACCCTTAGAATCTTAACATTCTAGCAGTTTTTTCCTTTAAGACGTGTAACGGTGTACTCCTGTATCATCTACGAGGATGATCCCACCTAGAGATGGTAGTAGTTGCTTGAAAAATACCGCCGTCTTAGTTTGGAGACGCCACGTTGTTTAGTATTTGATTGGCAGCCATGAATAGTGAACGTTTTCAGTGAATATTTTTATTTGAGGGCGTAGGCCAACCATTATAAAAGATAAATTAGAGAAAATATAGGATAGCAAAGTTTAGACGAGACTTTACGACCTGCGAAGACCGGCATCGCTGTGATCGACCAAAGTGCGCGATCTGGTAGACATGGTACACATTTCAAAAAGTGTGATACATTTTATATAAACTGAAAATGCATATTTTTTTTATAGCAGTGTTAATCCCATTATTTAACACTTTGTTTATGTTAGTTTTAGAAGCTATTTCACTCCACATGGAAATAAATACCGTTGTATGGGATATAGTGGTACTTTCATAGAAAAATGTGTTTCACAGTATATTGTCGAGCAGAAAACAAAATGAAGGATGGATGATCGTGTAATTTAAGCGAGATATAAATAAACGTCATTCAAAACGGTTATTAATATTCCGAATAGAACGTATACAATAAACCGTTAATAAATTTACTCGTACCCTACCTTGATTTTGATAAACTTCTTCGTGTGGGTTATCAAAATTGACAACCTCCATCATACTATTCCTACACGCCCGTCATTACTGTCAATTATATGTAAAACAATAAGGATATGGTCGATAAATCGAAAACGTCTTTCGTGCAGCTTTAGACGAAACCATTTTTCAAATTAGCTTTACACGTTTGTATCTATATGTCTGTAAACTGTTTCTAGTATCACACATGTTAATTCGACATTTTTCAACTTGTAAATCAACCTTTTTTCGCTTTTTTATATATAATTAAATCCCATTAAATAAAAAAATATCTGAAATTCGAAACCATATTTGTAATACTCTTACATGGACAGTTTCTATAAGTGAACGCTGTTCCGACTAAGGAAGACAGAATGATAACGATTTCTCCATCCTCCGAGGCTTTAGCTCGGTTCTGCGCATTCTCAAGCATGCGCACTATAGATAAAGTATCTCGAACGAGAGAAAAAAATAATATTATTCATATAGGAGTATGATATATAAGTCTAAACCTTATTTATATTTGAATTGAGGTTTTATTGACGTGTGAGGTTAGGTTTCATACAAAGACAACATCTTGGACATTAAATTTTCTTCACCGCGTCTGTATATTTACAAAATGAAAATGAAAGATTTCATACGAGTTTTCATACAATTCTTTTTCGGTAATGCAGTTGTAGTTTCACAAAATGGTGTCGGTTGGCTTGGGGAAAACACAAGAGAGGTTCCTAGGAGATGATCTTCAGCAATTACGTTGGATTTCCATCTGTTATGGCGTTTCAGAGCCAGAAGACAAGTGCCCTGTGTAAGTTTCTGGAATAGGTAGCTTCAAAAATGTCTTGAACCGATCTATCAAATTTATTAATGCCAACAAAATGCTCAGAGCTTTTAATTTTTAATAAATAGCAGTGTTAACATCATAGTTTGCAAGAGCAGATTCTTAGAAAAGTATTTTATTTTATTTTTTATTTGCCAATCGATGGCAATAAATTTCCACCGATTTGTGTGGGTTTGTACGATTTCAGGGTGCTTCTACAGAATTCTATGATTCGCTCTGTCACTTGTCAACAGTCAAATTAAAAACAACCAATCAGATTTCTCAAATTGTTTGAAATTTAACATTTTCAATAAGAGGCATTGTATGGAATACGATAAATTTCATAAAATAAAAAGAATTAAATATATAATACGCGATAATACGTATCACAAACATCAAATAATCCGATTACTGATATAATACATATTCTACCACCCTGTATAATACAATTTGCATTAGACTCGCGTTACTATATGACAAGTTGACAACGGTGATGAAATATATGCAGCTACAGTTGGTAATCCTGGAACATGGAACAACTGGTAATATGTTTGGTTAACATCGAGACACCTACGATATGAAGTTATACTTTATGTTTTCATTGTTTGAACGTTTTGTTTATTTTATTTCAGCGAATCGTAGTAAAGACACATATTTTTGAATAAAATAAATTATACAAAGACATGGAACTAACACACAACAAGATAGGAAACATTTTAAATTCCCTTAAGAATGAAAAAAGTCCTGGATCAGATGGGATCGCCAACGAAGTGCTTTCCAAATAGCAATGACAGGAAAAGCATCCAGGAAATTATCCAGAAATAACACTATTTGACTTAAAGTATTCACAAATATACTTGAGGAAATCAACGACGCAATATTCATGATCAAACCTGCATTTATTTGCGTTGTTGATATGATCAAGGCTATTGACAGAGTGAGATTAAATGATGTCTCAAAAATATTGAAAGAATCGTTGAATAATTAACTAAAAGATGTGAATGGAAACATTGAATCAGATAAGGAGGTTCACAAGTCCTTTTATATTTAATTTGATGATGAATAAAATGATAAAAAGCCTAAAACAGTGGGATTCAAAGTGGGATATACATTCATCCACGTCGTCAGTTATGTTGACGATGCTGTCGTTATTACCGATACTGAAAATAATCTCCAAAGGCTACTAAAACAATTAAACATGTTCATCAACATCGATAAGACCAAATGTCTAATAAAGTCCAAAGATATAAATTGAAAATCGACTCAAAAATTCGTTTTAAATGATAATTTGTTGTTGATTGTACCTCCAGGACAATTATTAATATTTATTGGATTAAATATACGTATATTTCTACTAGATGTTGATGGAATATCTGATACAATTTATTGATTGATTCGTATTTGTAGTGGAAGAAAATATTCTGTTTCTGCAATTTCAATCTTGTTTGTTATTGAGTCATCTATATTAGCTCTAAGGTTATGCAAAATCATCGAACTAAAACTGTCAGCTGTCAACATAGAGTGACATTTGTTTATTCCGGAGCGTTCCGAAAAGTGTTTTGCAGTACGGAACTGTCACTTTCGCTACATGGAACACTCAAAACGCAACTAAACGAATACAGAACGAACGACTTTCAGATGGCGACGTCTAAAAAGGTTTTTGTAGTTTTGATTCCATATATACTGAAGGATATTGTTGATTTTGGACAACAATCAATAATAAATTTATAATAACTTCATTGACAATGTTGAATAATTTTTTATTCCAGTATTTAATCAGTTTCTTGTCTCCGAGGACAAGTCTAATGGCCGCGAGGCCAAAAAAAGCGGTAGCCAGAAATCATAGCGCAATAAAGAGCTATTATGCTGAAAATTTAACGAGCCGAAAACGATCCAAAACAATGGAATAACGTGCCGTGCACTGGAAACTGGGAATATACGCAGAAGCCTGTTTCTGAGACCGGAAATACCTCCCGAGACCCACCAGGATGAGTGACATGAGTTATGAAACGATTACGGGGGCCGCGGAGGGAGAAGCGGACACAGAGAGAAAAGGCACCGGGAATTAGTCCTTTTAACATTAGATATAGTTGGAAATTGGGATTTTACTTCATATCTCGATCGTGAATTTTTAATTATTATAACTGTTTCCTGTTTACTCTAGAATCTACATGGTGGGTATGTTATACAGTATAGAAGCAGCTAGCATCTGATATAGAACAGCTTTGAGTCCCATTTTTATCACATCTCATACAATTTTGAAGGAAAAGAAGCGGTTTAAGTGGTTATAAACTCTGAATATTAAATATGACCATTAATATTGCTCACAATGTTTCGAAAATCATAAACAGAGTTTCTGTTGAATAATATACGTTGTTTACCGTGAAAAAATTACAGCATGTCGTAAATATAAAATCTGGGAGTAAATGATCCTTGGTTAGTGTTCGAGAAACATCTATAAATGCACCCTTCTTTTAAAAATTCCGAATTTGTCTTTTTATGCCGACATAATATCTTTATGGAACATCTTTCTATTTTCCGAACGTAAAAAAATCAATTCCAACTATTATCATCTATAAAACTAATGAAAAAAAAAAAAACAGCAGAAATGTGTCTGATCGACTGGCTATTCCCGACTGATGATGTCATTCTTCTTTTTTAACTTAAACCGTAGGTGATCAGTGGCGTGTTCTAGATTTTCGACAATTATCTGCGTCTATCGAATTCTAAAGGTATTTAAAGAATTTTAACATACAAAAAACCTGCTTTATGACAACCTTTTATCATCTAAACACTGACATGGGACGGAAGAAGCATTCGAACTGAGTTTGAAGGTATTATCCATCTAGACTCCGAACTCGGGGATCCCACGCTTCGAAATATTGGGAATACGATTTAGCTACCAAAGATCTTGGTCTTTCATGCGCTCCCAAATGTAGTGCCCTAGAATCATACTTCGAGAGAATGTGGATACAGGTTTCGTCTTCTATTTCTAGCATCTTCAGGTATCCATTGAAGCGACACACCCCGACAGGACTTGTGTTAGTTTTCGTAGGTTCTTACTTATGCTGAGTCTTTGTTCCTGTACATTATCCATATCTATAGGGGTAGATAAAAGCTCAGTTCATTGTGAAGGGTTTATCTGCCCCTATTTCAGCGAGGTTGTCGGCTAATCCTTTCCGGAATTATTTCTTCATGAGAAATATTTGGTTTTGACAGCATTTCTGAACTTTATTGGTATTTCATCCTAAAGCGTGTCCTAGGTTTGGTCATTCTTAAAGACGGTTTCCAATACCATATTAAGAGGTGAGAGACTTGAAATCACTTCTGGTGCAGCTGTTGGACATGATCTCAAGGCACACGTGCAAACCAATCTTTGTACCTTCAAGAGATTGTCCCTCGTGATGTTTAGACTGGTTTTAGTACCCCAAACAACTCACAATTGCCTTTGGGATCTTTGGGCTATAGATTTTTCCCTGGGAAGTTTGGGTTTTGGTTCTGAATAATTTTTATTGGTTAATTTAGGTAAAAAACGATCAGAACAACACGTGACTAAATCTGGCGAATAGGGAGTTTGTTCAATGGCTGTTGAGGTTAAAAAACAAGCCGGAAATCGGTTTTTTCTATCGTGTTTTTATCCTAAACGACAGATAGTAATTTAAAATTGTTTTTCGTACGTCAATGGTTTATGTTAGTTCTTCCAACAGAGATCATTCGACAAAAGAAACAACACGAGAAAAGATCACATAAAAGAAAAAAGAGCGCAGAGAAATGGGTAAAGTTCGTTCATTTTACGCAGGTATTATGTAAAAGAGCACCAAAACTGTGGAAAAATAAAGAAAAAAATGACAAATGCGGAGTAGCATCCGCGGCGGTTGGTTGGCAGAAAAAAAAATGAATAAAATTGTCGATTTATTATCGCAAGCACAAAACCACACACAGGCAATAATTCATCTATATAAAAAGCTTAGTTCAACTTTGGTTTCTCGGGACATTATAACCGTTAAGGGTCATATATTTTCAACTAATTTCATGAAGGGAAAGTTGGCAAACTTTGAAAATTTAATATTTGTTCTCCAAAGAACCATAGACAAAAGATATCTTAAAACGAAGTCGACTTATTTCCTGTTAACATAGTAAAGTGAAATATTTGTTTAGGGGTTTCTACTCGTTGCAAATAATAAAAAAAAATTGGCCTTATCAACCACGAAACCAAATAAATTACACTTGATTTCGTCAGTTCCGGTTCTTGACTTCCTCCTCTCGAGGGAAGCCAATATGGCGGATGGAAATCGAATTTCTTGATGGCGACCTAATAAAAACACAGAAAACGAACGGCGTCAGGTGTTTTTTTCGGAGAGTGTGTTGATTTTAGCCCTTCTAGTCGAAATGGAATCAACGTTTATCGAGAGTCTATCAAATCTTAACGTCAGTTTTCCACTATATCAATTTTCAGTATTCAGAGTAATAAAAATAAAAGATTCAAAAACTAATTCGTATACAGATGGTGTCTCATCAGCACTAAGTCTCTAATTATATGAAAAGTACCGCAACTAACAACTAAGACGAAATTCTTTATATTGCTTGTCGTATTCCATCTTCAATTCCACTCAACAATTAAGAATCTAGGCAAGTTAGATCTGGAGATATGAGTGTCCAAATAAATATATTAACAAATACGAGGTCTGGCTACTAAATAATGAGGCTATTTACGAAAAAGGGTTCAATATACTTCCCTCCACTCGCCACACACCTTTCCATACGTTTTTTCCATTGATAGAAGCAGTGCTGGAAGTCTTCTTTGGTGATGGTCTGTGTTTTTTGCTTTACCGCTTCCATTGATTCAAATCGGGTCGCAAGAGCTTTTGTTCATGAGTTTTTTTGGCTCAGACTTTTGTAATCAACCGGACGCTCATTCGACGATCCGCCTGTACAATTTGGTTGATTTTGGTCACTGTTTCCGGAGCTGGAACAGTCAAATGACGATTTGGGCGCTGGTCATCTTCGGGGCTCTCTCGGCCTTCACTGAAGCGTTTACACCACTCAAAAACACGCGCACGAGATAGATAATTGTCCTCATAGACCTCTTGCAACAATTTATAGCATTTGGTCGGAGTTTTTTTCAATTCAACGAGAATTTCATCAGTCTACTATGTGTCCAAATAAATATATTAACAAATACGAGGTCTGGCTACTAAATAATGAAGCTATTTACGAAAAAGGGTTCAATATACTTCCCTCCACTCGCAACACACCTTTCCATACGTTTTTTCCATTGATAGAAGCAGTGCTGGAAGTCTTCTTTGGTGATGGTCTGTGTTTTTTGCTTTACCGCTTCCATTGATTCAAATCGGGTCGCAAGAGCTTTTGTTCATGAGTTTTTTTGGCTCAGACTTTTGTAATCAACCGGACGCTCATTCGACGATCCGCCTGTACAATTTGGTTGATTTTGGTCACTGTTTCCGGAGCTGGAACAGTCAAATGACGGTTTGGGCGCTGGTCATCTTCGGGGCTCTCTCGGCCTTCACTGAAGCGTTTACACCACTCAAAAACACGCGCACGAGATAGAGAATTGTCCTCATAGACCTCTTGCAACAATTTATCTCAAGATATATCCAGACATGAAAAAGATCCGAGATCACAACAATAGAAGAAATAATTGTCTAGTTCGTCGATGAAGATATTGAAACGATATAAAATCAAAGTTAAATATTTTCTACTGGTTTATATTGATATCATAACTTGTTTATCTTTTACTAAATGTTTATAACTCATATCAAAATGTCTATTATTTATCTGTGACATTTGTTAAACCGAATATCTCATGCTGAGCGTGCACAACAAAAAAAAACAATCTTAATAAGAACGTAACAAAAAAAGTTATCGATGCGATAACTACCAATGAAAACGATTATTTTATTTTCAGACCAATTAATTTGAATCCAATCATTTCTTGTCATCTTTCGAGCATAATCGCGAAATTTATTAACCTTTAAGCATGACAAACAAGATGATGCCGATAAAACGTCTTAAGACGGCAATTATCTCAAAATCAGTGAATGTTGTCATGAAACTGTGTCTACTTTGTCAATTTACAGCGGCGGATCATCATCAGAAAATAAAACTGTATAAATACACTGTTTATACTAACACAACCAGCAAGCGCATTTCGATAACAAAATTATCGTCTTCAGAGACTTCAGAGTTTCAATATCTTCCAAGGATTTGGTATAGATATCCATCCATGAAATTTGCTTATGGTACTAGAAGATAATGGACAGTTAACTTTTTTACATATTTTAGTATCAAGAATACTTCTAGGTTAGAATTTGTTTTGAGGAAAAAGTCCGGTACGTTCAAGTACATCCGGGCAATTTCCTGGTACATGGTACGATCCATTTTCCACTTAACATCTGGAAAACATTAAGGAAAGGACGTAGCTAGAGATTTTTCCAAAATTAAAATAAAAATCACGGAAAGTTTTCTCCGGCACTTTTAAATTTTGTTTATACAAAAAGATTGAAAGGAATTTTCAATAATCAACAATCCAAACGATAAAATACCGGATTTGGAAACGAGTGTATCTATGAAATTAGCTCTAGTGATTGTGGAGTATGTTGGACAGACTAAAAGGTCTGTTAATGTCCGGTCTAACGAGCACATATCACCAGAATCCAAAAAATAACACGACTGAAATGTAATTTTGATCATATTTGATCAATTATTTATTATTTCGTCACGTAATTAATCTATTTATTCTAGAAACTATTATTTTTAAATATAGTTTGACGAACGTCATTGGTATCCATATAGCGAGCAATTATCTTAAAACACAGCCGTGCTTTCTTCTTTAATAATGCGTGGTAAATGCAAATTTGCATATACAACAAAAAAAAAATAATAAAATCCAGTTAGACTATCCGAACGATGTAAATGAAGTGCACCCTGTATCTGTTCTATCGAAATAATTACTGTATTAATGAAAGGCATTTGCATTTGTAAAAGTACAGCGATAAAATAAGTTATAAAATGGGCGAATGAGAAAGAAGAAGAAACTAACAGATGTAATCAAAGTCTCGATGTTATTAATAACATTTACAAGAACGAAATTTAGAAAATGCCCAGACTTTGTTTTCCAAAATGATTATTCCTTTTATGGCGATTAAGAAAATTGTCTTTGAAAGTCTGATTTGACATTTGACAAGTGAAGGAACAACAAACCTCGAAGGAATTGACAGGGACGATAAAAAGAGAAGAAATAGTGACATCAGAAATCATCTTAGATATGAAAAAAGAAGAAAACTCTTTGAAGGGATTGATGGAAAGAGTTAAATGGAAAGAAATAGATCAGAAACCATTACAGAGGTAAGGAGAGAAGAAAAAAGTTCGAGGATATTAACTGAGATGGTAAAAGAGGGAAAAATGTGGAACTAGAGACTAGTGAGATCAAAAACAAGTGAAGGAAGTATAGATAGAACTGAGATCAGAAACAATGGAAACGTATGAAAAGGAGGAAACCCCCAATGGGCACAAAACCATGAGAAAGAGATAGAATGTATAGTGACGATGAATATTAGAAAATTGAATTGAAAATATCGCAACCAAAACCCAACAGACAAAAAGAATCCCGTGACGGTATTAAGTCTTCTTCTTGTATCCATTTATTTGAGTTTTTCCAGCAAATTCTACTAGAAAATAATTGTCCTAATAGTACATTTGATAACACCCAATACAATTGAACTGTAGTGATTTATGTGTCTTTTCAAAATAGACATTAACAAACTAATGACCGTTTAAGCAATCGCGACTTGCATAATGAACTTATAAAACTACAAGGGCCTAATCTAATTAAATAAATTAGTCCACTTGGCGAATTCAATTAAACTAATTACATTCAATTGCAGACGGAAAGATAAGTCCATTTGCATGGCAGTCTGCTTCGGATTTGAGAGATAAAAAATTTTTTATTATGATGACACGAAAATCGAGTTTGTTACGGTTCTTTATTCAAAATTTCGCACTACAACAACTCACTGAGACCTTTATTAGATCTAGTTATTGGAATGGCTTGTCTTCGCGGTTAAATTCCCAGTGCATATCAAAAATCTTAAGCTAGTTTCGCATATTTACGGAAAATACGCGAAGAAAATTAGTCGGAAAGACTGTAAAAAAGTGGACGGTAACAAAAGACACTTTCCACTAAATATGCCCTTAAATTATTGCGGAATGCGAGAAAAGATGATATCGATTTGATTTTAATTGGCAAGTGATTGTGCATTTTTTTGCATTGTAAAATATTAAGCCCTGAACGTTGAGTAGATAGGAGAAGCACCCTGTATAAAAAAAACAATTTTCATTTCTTTAAGGGTGAAAGAATAATTAATTAACTCAAAAAGTTTGCATTTTTCAAAAAAAGTTTTTAGACAAAAGTATACTAAAATTGGAAATTATCTAGATTTGGTTACACCCCTCCGATTTCGTTAAAATTTTAGTATGTTATAAAGAAAGTTACCCTGAACAAGAATATGTATATATAAGGGGAGGAAATCATCCCTTCAGGTAACTTTTTCCATTTAAAGAATCAAATAATTGTCATTTTTGGAGTCAAAGTGAGACTTGATGTAAAAAAATGTTTTTTATCAAAATTTTACTTGTAAACTTCATTCTTCTGGCCAAATTTTGACGTAGTTAAACTTTGAAAAGCCTTTTCTTTTAAATTTTTTATTCAAATTAGACTTTGAAAAGCCCTTTTAAGACAAAATTTAACGTGAAAAAGTCATTTTTGGACTCAAAGTGAGACTTGATGTAAAAAATTGTTTTTTATCAAAATTTGACTTGTAAACCTCATTCTTCTGGCCAAATTTTGACGTAATTGAACTTTGAAAAGCCTTTTCTTTTAAATTTTTTATTCAAATTTGACTTTGAAAAGCCCTTTTAAGACAAAATTTAACGTGGAAAAGTTATTTTTGGAGTCAAAGTGAGACTTGGTGTAAAAAAGTCTTTTTTTATCAAAATTTGACTTGGAAACCTCATTCTTCTGGCCAAATTTTGACGTAATTAAACTTTGAAAAGCCTTTTCTTTTAAATTTTTTATTCAAATTAGACTTTGAAAAGCCCTTTTAAGACAAAATTTAACGTGGAAAAGTTATTTTTGGAGTCAAAGTGAGACTTGATGTAAAAAAATGTTTTTTATCAAAATTTGACTTGTAAACCTCATTCTTCTGGCCAAATTTTGACGTAATTAAACTTTGAAAAGCCTTTTCTTTTAAATTTTTTATTTAAATTAGACTTTGAAAAGCCCTTTTAAGACAAAATTTAACGTGGAAAAGTTATTTTTGGAGTCAAAGTGAGACTTGGTGTAAAAAAGTCTTTTTTATCAAATTTCGACATGGAAAACTCAATTTTCTGGCCAAATTTCGACATAATTAAACTTTGAAAAGCCTTTTCTTTTAAATTTTTTATTCAAATTAGACTTTGAAAAGCCCTTTTAAGACAAAATTTAACGTGGAAAAGTCATTTTTGGACTCAAAGTGAGACTTGGTGTAAAAAATTGTTTTTTATCAAATTTCGACATGGAAAACTCAATTTTCTGGCCAAATTTTGACGTAATTAAACTTTGAAAAGCCTTTTCTTTTAAATTTTTTATTCAAATTAGACTTTGAAAAGCCCTTTTAAGACAAAATTTAACGTGGAAAAGTCATTTTTGGACTCAAAGTGAGACTTGGTGTAAAAAATTGTTTTTTATCAAATTTCGACATGGAAAACTCAATTTTCTGGCCAAATTTTGACGTAATTAAACTTTGAAAAGCCTTTTCTTTTAAATTTTTTATTCAAATTAGACTTTGAAAAGCCCTTTTAAGACAAAATTTAACGTGAAAAAGTCATTTTTGGACTCAAAGTGAGACTTGATGTAAAAAATTGTTTTTTATCAAAATTTGACTTGTAAACCTCATTCTTCTGGCCAAATTTTGACGTAATTAAACTTTGAAAAGCCTTTTCTTTTAAATTTTTTATTCAAATTAGACTTTGAAAAGCCCTTTTAAGACAAAATTTAACGTGAAAAAGTCATTTTTGGACTCAAAGTGAGACTTGATGTAAAAAATTGTTTTTTATCAAAATTTGACTTGTAAACCTCATTCTTCTGGCCAAATTTTGACGTAATTAAACTTTGAAAAGCCTTTTCTTTTAAATTTTTTATTCAAATTAGACTTTGAAAAGCCCTTTTAAGACAAAATTTAACGTGAAAAAGTTATTTTTGGACTCAAAGTGAGACTTGGTGTAAAAAATTGTTTTTTATCAAATTTCGACATGGAAAACTCAATTTTCTGGCCAAATTTTGACGTAATTAAACTTTGAAAAGCCTTTTCTTTTAAATTTTTTATTCAAATTAGACTTTGAAAAGCCCTTTTAAGACAAAATTTAACGTGAAAAAGTCATTTTTGGACTCAAAGTGAGACTTGATGTAAAAAATTGTTTTTTATCAAAATTTGACTTGTAAACCTCATTCTTCTGGCCAAATTTTGACGTAATTAAACTTTGAAAAGCCTTTTCTTTTAAATTTTTTATTCAAATTAGACTTTGAAAAGCCCTTTTAAGACAAAATTTAACGTGGAAAAGTCATTTTTGGAGTCAAAGTGAGACTTGATGTAAAAAAGTCTTTTTTATCAAAATTCGACTTGGAACACTCATTGTTTTGGCCAAATTTAACTTGGGAAATTTATTTTTTGACTAATTAAACGTTGTTTGTTAAGATAAACCTGGAAAAGGTCTTTCTGATCAAATTTAATAGAGGCAAGTTATTTTTAGAGAAATTGGACATTTTTGTCAAAATTGGTATAAACTTTTTCTTTTAACTAAATTTGATGAGGTGGTCGACAATAAATAAAATAGATATACAAACTGTACGTAGAATTATCGCTTATTTTATTTATTTTCTACCACCTCATCAAGATAAAACCATGGAAGAGTTTTCGATAACAGCAACCCCTGCTTGTGATTGGATTTCATTTTGTACAGAAGTATATAGGTTAGGTTTCATCGATGAATTTAAATATTACAATTATTTGATTCTTTAAACGCAAAAAAGTACCTGAAGGGATTATTTCCGCCCCCTATATATACATATTCTTGTTCAGGGTAACTTTCTTTATAACATACTAGAATTTTAACGAAATCGGAGGGGTGTAACCTAATCTAGATAATTACCCGAAAATTTTACGTAGATTTCAAAAATGTATTAATATAATTTAAAATAACGAAGTTAGAGTCAATCTTTGAAAATATTTTAGTTAAAAAGATCATATCCGAAAACCCAAACGTGGAAATTTTCATGATTTTACTATAAGTATTTTGCTATGTATACAGATAGATTTATCTCATCGTGGGACACCCTGTATAGATAGAAATAGAATTAATAGTTCCGTTCCTCAGTTTCTCGGTAAACTAAATTTTTGTGAGATACATTTTTGAGCAGAAAAACAGTAATTAAATCTTAATTAACTATTCAATTAAATAAATGACTAGATTTGTTATATTTAGAAAAGTAGTAAATTTACATTATTTTCCACCGAGTTTTATGCATTATAAATAAACAATTCATTTCCTTCTAGTGTAAAAACAACTATTGAATTATACAAATAATGTAACTATATATAAAACATTACACTGGAAGCATCAATATTTATACTTTCCTTAAAAATCCTCGTGGTTATTCAAGGTACCGGGTTTCTGAAATTTTTATACCGCCGCGCTCCGTTTGGAATTCAAAGAATACGTGTCGTATTTACAAATCCAACAAAGTCAGTAAATATTATATTTTTAAAAAATTCATGAACACTCGCGAAATGAACGAATATTTAACGTTTTCTACAAGACGTGTCCAATCAGGGAATGGAAATAAAAACCTAGATCTGTGTAAAATAGTCTTTTAGTATGGAATTTAGGTATAAGTCGGTCAGAACACCTGGAAAATTGGATAAACGTGAACGGAATGAGCCAAAAGACACAGATAAATCACTTTAATGTATACACCTTTCTTACTAAGAGTTAACTTTGTAACAGGATTGGATGCACACCTCAAAAAAAGGCTTGGGAAAAAATTTATTTATTTTTCACCTCTTCATTATTAGAAAATCTTCAACCACCGAAACATTTTTTCAAGTCTAGGAAAAGAAAATGATCCGAGAGAACTAAATCTGGCGAATAGGGTGCATCAGGAAGCAATTCAAACTTTAATTAATTAATTTTGGGCATTGCAATAACGAATGCGTGAGCTGGTGCATTATGTTGATTAAACAACACTTTCTTCTTAATCAAATGCGGTAATTTTTGCTTAATTTATTCGTTCAAACATTGCATAGTACTCAACGTTGATAATTTTTTGTTTAGCAAGTCGTACGGTCTCGTCTAAACTACGCTTTCGAATATTTTTCCATTGATAACAAAGAACTAATCGCATCCAGACTAGAATCTAGTTCAGTATTTATATTGTTTGAGCTTAAGCTTTACTTACAAACTTGCGTATTTTTCAAGCAACTACCGCCATCTCTAGGTCATACCAGGTATTTCTCTTTATTGAAACCTATTAGAAGCTTGACTAATCTACATTAAATTTCCAAACTACCCTCGTAGAACGGTTAACCTGATATACGGATATGTTCTAATTTAGAATTTCGTCAAATTTAAATCGAAATTCGAACCTTTTTTACGTATTTTCCCACTTATATCAATTTTACTTCGATAATTTGATAAATCGCGCGGAAAAAATTTCAATTCAACCCCTTTATTTCTATTTTTATTTGTATTCTAATAAAATCAGAAATTCCTTTGCTGTTATAATGAGATTCATTCAAATTGTAACGCTAGAAAGACGATAAATAAATAGAGAAATGGGGAATTTATCCAAAACTGGTAATTGTATGCAATTTTCCTTCTGGAAAGGGTGTGTGTGTGTGTGTGACAATATTATTCATTATTCCTCGTTATTCGACTGCAAGTATGGGAAATCTAAAAGAAAACTAACGTCGTAAAATAATTTGGTAGAAGCTACACACGGAAAACTCGGTCGGTTTACGAGAATTGGGCGGAAAATCGGCACCCAAATATTCTGAAAAGAAAATTGAAACGAAACGTAAAAATATTTAATAAAAGTATTGTTTTATCCATAAAAAAAATTTCTCAATTCAATTTGTAATGAATCAGAAGTCCAAAAAGGTTTAGGAGAAATTTGATTTTTGTATTTGAAGACCGTTAAGATCCTGGACAATCTGTATACTATTAGTGAATAAGATGTTTTGGCAGGCTCATTGGTATGAAAATTTATCTGTATCAATTTAGTAGTTGAAAGCATGTTTACTTACATGTTTACATCTTTAATGTTTACATATTTACCTCTTTAGTCGATTATTTCAGTTTCCACAATTTCCGTTCAGTTTGGTTTACTATCAATTATTTCCGCATCAATCTGGAAATCTACCTATTTCCACTAATTTCACTTCGAATGTACATACACTGTTGAACATATATCAACTCGAATTTCAAAGTTTACAACTCCCGGCGCTATACCAGAGATAACTACGTAAACCATTATTTGAGTACTTTTAGACAGACCTGGACTCAACTAATTACAAAAACGTCTCCAGTATTATATAAAAACTCAAAAGGAATATATAAATTGTCTTAAATATATGAAAAAATAAATTTTGAAAGTCAAAAATAAAAAAAAAATGATTCGGTTTATGATAGCTAGGAACGTTTCAGCACAGGATTCTCATATACAACAAAAACAACCGGCGCTATACCAGAGATAACTACGTAAACCATTATTTGAGTACTTTTAGACAGACCTGGACTCAACTAATTACAAAAACGTCTCCAGTATTACATAAAAACTCAAAAGGAATATATAAATTGTCTTAAATATATGAAAAAATAAATTTTGAAAGTCAAAAATCAAAAAAAATGATTCGGTTTATGATAGCTAGGAACGTTTCAGCACAGGATTCTCATATACAACAAGAACAACCGGCGCTATACCAGAGATAACTACGTAAACCATTATTTGAGTACTTTTAGACAGACCTGGACTCAACTAATTACAAAAACGTCTCCAGTATTATATAAAAACTCAAAAGGAATATATAAATTGTCTTAAATATATGAAAAAATAAATTTTGAAAGTCAAAAATAAAAAAAAAATGATTCGGTTTATGAGAGCTAGGAACGTTTCAGCACAGGATTCTCATATACAACAAAAACAACCGGCGCTATACCAGAGATAACTACGTAAACCATTATTTGAGTACTTTTAGACAGAGCTGGACTCAACTAATTACAAAAACGTCTCCAGTATTACATAAAAACTCAAAAGGAATATATAAATTGTCTTAAATATATGAAAAAATAAATTTTGAAAGTCAAAAATCAAAAAAAATGATTCGGTTTATGATAGCTAGGAACGTTTCAGCACAGGATTCTCATATACAACAAGAACAACCGGCGCTATACCAGAGATAACTACGTAAACCATTATTTGAGTACTTTTAGACAGACCTGGACTCAACTAATTACAAAAACGTCTCCAGTATTATATAAAAACTCAAAAGGAATATATAAATTGTCTTAAATATATGAAAAAATAAATTTTGAAAGTCAAAAATAAAAAAAAAATGATTCGGTTTATGATAGCTAGGAACGTTTCAGCACAGGATTCTCATATACAACAAAAACAACCGGCGCTATACCAGAGATAACTACGTAAACCATTATTTGAGTACTTTTAGACAGAGCTGGACTCAACTAATTACAAAAACGTCTCCAGTATTACATAAAAACTCAAAAGGAATATATAAATTGTCTTAAATATATGAAAAAATAAATTTTGAAAGTCAAAAATCAAAAAAAATGATTCGGTTTATGATAGCTAGGAACGTTTCAGCACAGGATTCTCATATACAACAAGAACAACCGGCGCTATACCAGAGATAACTACGTAAACCATTATTTGAGTACTTTTAGACAGACCTGGACTCAACTAATTACAAAAACGTCTCCAGTATTATATAAAAACTCAAAAGGAATATATAAATTGTCTTAAATATATGAAAAAATAAATTTTGAAAGTCAAAAATAAAAAAAAAATGATTCGGTTTATGATAGCTAGGAACGTTTCAGCACAGGATTCTCATATACAACAAAAACAACCGGCGCTATACCAGAGATAACTACGTAAACCATTATTTGAGTACTTTTAGACAGACCTGGACTCAACTAATTACAAAAACGTCTCCAGTATTACATAAAAACTCAAAAGGAATATATAAATTGTCTTAAATATATGAAAAAATAAATTTTGAAAGTCAAAAATCAAAAAAAATGATTCGGTTTATGATAGCTAGGAACGTTTCAGCACAGGATTCTCATATACAACAAGAACAACCGGCGCTATACCAGAGATAACTACGTAAACCATTATTTGAGTACTTTTAGACAGACCTGGACTCAACTAATTACAAAAACGTCTCCAGTATTATATAAAAACTCAAAAGGAATATATAAATTGTCTTAAATATATGAAAAAATAAATTTTGAAAGTCAAAAATAAAAAAAAAATGATTCGGTTTATGATAGCTAGGAACGTTTCAGCACAGGATTCTCATATACAACAAAAACAACCGGCGCTATACCAGAGATAACTACGTAAACCATTATTTGAGTACTTTTAGACAGAGCTGGACTCAACTAATTACAAAAACGTCTCCAGTATTACATAAAAACTCAAAAGGAATATATAAATTGTCTTAAATATATGAAAAAATAAATTTTGAAAGTCAAAAATCAAAAAAAATGATTCGGTTTATGATAGCTAGGAACGTTTCAGCACAGGATTCTCATATACAACAAGAACAACCGGCGCTATACCAGAGATAACTACGTAAACCATTATTTGAGTACTTTTAGACAGACCTGGACTCAACTAATTACAAAAACGTCTCCAGTATTATATAAAAACTCAAAAGGAATATATAAATTGTCTTAAATATATGAAAAAATAAATTTTGAAAGTCAAAAATAAAAAAAAAATGATTCGGTTTATGATAGCTAGGAACGTTTCAGCACAGGATTCTCATATACAACAAAAACAACCGGCGCTATACCAGAGATAACTACGTAAACCATTATTTGAGTACTTTTAGACAGATCTGGACACGACTAATTATAAAACATGTAAATTAAAATACAATATGAATTGTTAATACGAAAAAACGTCTCCTGTATTATATAAAGACTCAAAAGGAATATATAAATTGTCTTAAATGTATGAAAAAATAAATTTTGAAAGTCATAAATCAAAAAAAATGATTCGGTTCATGATAGCTAGGAACGTTTCAGCACAGGATTCTCATATACAACAAAAACAACCCAAATACGATGAGTAACATCAACAGGGGAATGTAATGAATCGCGTTCACTCGTTAGTGAGGGTGTTTCAAAAAATTGAGAAATATTTGAGGTTTGTTCAGTAAAAAATTTTCGTATCAAGGGGGTACACGAATAGGTTTTGGAAGTTGATACATCGAATGAATTTGTTTTTATGTCTGACTCTCATAGAGGGCGTTAGTTACACGTTTCGTACCAAGTAATATTGAACATAACTTAAACAACATTGTGTACAGTTTTCGGAATATTTTGATTTGAAAATTATCAAGTAATAATCGATGTTGGTATAAAGTATTGATAAAGTTATTAATTATTATTATCGATTAGTAAGAATTATGTGATTTGAAAAGTTTTTGTATCTTAAACGATAAAACGAAGGCATTTAAAAGAATTGAGACTGAAGGTTTTCGTTTGTTGTCAGGTTTCTCGAAAATTCGGTCTAATCAGTACAGGATCTTGTTTTTCAACGTAAATACAAGTAATAATTCACAATTTCCTTGGACGTATCAACTTCCGAAACATATTAATGTACGCCCTTTATTTTTAAAAGAAAATTTAGAAATTAAATCCGTCTCTGCAAATAATTTAGATTATAGCAGAATGCTCCTCCGCAACGCTTTCGCAAGCACGAGCATCCAGCATAGCGACACGTACAAACAGACACATAGACACACACTGTAACTTTGTCATATATGTGTATGTTAAATGGATTATGCAACAGCGACTTTATGCCGAGTTGGTAGTACAGTCGTATGAAAATTATCGCCATAAACCATTTCTGAGTTGAATTATGAATTATAAAACACATCTATTAGTGAAACAAAACCTCCCTCGCGATACTACCGTTATAAAAACACCCCTATCTTTAAAATCCAATGGTCCAAAATCGAAACTGATCTGTTTTTGATCTCGAAACGCCACATGCCGAGAATAACAAATCACCTACTCAACTCCAGTCAGGAATACCTCGAATTAAAACAATCTAACATCATTACATCGTATTGGGTTACGCGAAGGACTAAATGCTATAGATTTTTAATAATTGCTGTGATGGATGGGGTTTTAAAAATTTTAAAAAGCCGTCACGCGTTCTTTCATTAAAAGATCATTTCGGGCCAGTATAGTCAGGTCAAATTAGGTACGTAAATTCTCATCAAACTGAAAATCAGTGAAATTGTTTAAAATATAATTGAAAATAAAATTTGAATGTTCTACATCATTTCAGTGTTTGGAAAAAATTTTATTCAAGGTCAAAGGTCGAAAAAATGAGTTTTTCGCGATTATCATCAAAAAGGAGAGTTTTATTATGAAAATACCTCAGATAAAAATTGTAGATCATAAAATTATCTACAAAAAACGTATTAATACTTTTTTTCCTACGAGCTACCGTTTTTGAGATATAACGATTCAAAAAGTTGTAAAAGTTATCTTTCAGATTTATTGTCGTATTTAATGGCTCATTATATCTCAGAAACGGTGACTCGTGAGAAAAAAAGTATTGATACATTTTTTGTAGATAATTTTATGATCTACAATTTTCATCCAGAGTATTTTTATGATAAAACTCACCGTTTTGCTGATAATCACGAAAAACTAATTTTTTTGACTTTTGACATTGAATAAAAATTTTATTTGCCACTATAATCCAGTCAATTTAGACATTCGAAGTTACTCAAATTCTTATCAAGATGAAAATCAATAAAATTATTTAAAATATAATTGAAGTTTCCCATCATTTCTGTGTATGGAAAAAATTTTATTCAAGGTCAAATGTCATAAAAATGAGTTTTTTGCAATTTTCAGCAAAATGGTACGTTCTATCATGAAAATACCTTAGACAAAAATTGTAGATCATAAAATTATCTATAAAAAACGTATGAATACTTTTGTTCCTACGAGCTACCGTTTTTGAGATATAACGATTCAAAAAGTTGTAAAAGTTTTAATGTTTCAGATTTACTGTCGTATTTAATGGTTATAATGATTGCATCTTCGAGAATTGATAATTTATTTGATGAAATTATGACAGTTCCAACCAGTCAACAGAAATTTTTTACAAATACTCACAACAAGTCTCGGTTCATTTCAATGTCGTAAGAAAAGTTTACTTCTGAAACTTGAATACAACTTTTACAACTTTTTGAATCATTGTATCTCAGAAATAGTGGCTTGTAGAAAAAAAAGTATTAATACGTTTTTTGTAGATAATTTTATGTTCTACATTTTTTGTCTAAGGTATTTTTATGATAAAACTCACAGTTTTGATGAAAATTGAAAAAAGCTCATTTTTTGACATTTGACCTTGAATAAAATTTTTTCTATACACGGAAATGTTGGGAAACATTCAAATTTTTAAACAATTTTACCGATTTTCAGCTTGATGTAATTTCGAATGTCTAAATTGACCGGATTAGTAACCGTGGACAGTCGTTTAATATTTTCCCCATCGTATTTTTTTAAAAAAAAAGAAGGAAGAAAACATACGATGACGGCACTAGTACTAAACCGGCAATTTTTCTCTCTAGGCTGTAATTACGATTAAAATAATGGATGTCGCAGCTTTTTTCGGCTCAAAAACATGCCCGGTTTAATAAGAAACTTCTACCAGGTGCATTCTAAAGTTAACAAAATAACTAGAAATTATGACCAAGATATCGTGATTTATTGTCAATGTTTATGTCAAATTTATTCAGAACAATCAACAATTAAATGACTATATTCATAAATACTCAATACGATCATTCAAAATCAGTTTAGTTTGTTATCAATCATATTTTCACAAGTTTTTTCATTGGCAAAAGGATTTTTACTCAAGAAGAAAAATATCTGCGCGGATAATTATTTCTAAATCTCATTGTAACGAGATTCTTGATGCAAAAAATTCGGGAGTGGGTAGATAAAATAAAAAAAATTTTCTAATACGATCCCTCGTTTTTGAGTTATAGGCTTTATATTTAAATATATTTTCTAAATTATACATTCGAACATTATGAAATTCCAATGGATGTTTAAGTATGTCTTTGTAATGAGTTTGACGGAATAAATTATTCTAAACTACTATCTTAAAGCCAGGGGCGGCTCATGCACAATGGTTAACAATCCGTTACTTCTAAAGGGACAACCTGTACAATGTAAAAATAGCGAAAAAGAATTTATCAATCGATTTTTTAACAAAAAGGTATTCTCTGTTTAACTCGATAAAATTTATGGTTTAGGAGATATTTAGTGTTTTAGATCGTTGTACATGTCAAGAAGAAAATTATCATAAATTGTAATTATTTATTAAAAATACTTACAGGTGGTATTGAAACTCAATCTTGGACAACTAATGAATAAATAAATAAACATTTGTACTACGTATTATCATATTGCTAGCATGAAACTTGAATTATTTTTCATATAGTAGGCTACTGTCAAATAAACTACAACGTGACTTAATTGACTTAATTTATTAATGTCAATTAGCTGTCAATCTTTTAAAAACCTGTCATCAATAATTATCACATCGTACTTAAAGTTTTAATCTAGTAGAATTTACTTTTAGTAAATATGCCAACACGCATTTGGTGACTCGAGTTGTCACAAGGTTATGTACTGAACGCTCCCCGGGCAGAATTACACCCTGTAGATTGTAGAACTTTCATTAGGGTTGATTGTGGCTCACGGGAAACTGGTTTGTCTACACAAAAGCAATCAGGAATAGCTTATTTACCCCTTTCACATCCAAAAAATACATGCCATGGAAGTCGAGGATCCTCATGGTACAATTCCAACAAAATATCTGGAAGTGCAAGATGCTCAAGTTGTAGGTTAATAAATTTTTCTACATTTCAATTTAAGTAACACGATATTTGACAGTACGCAGTTCAATTAAAAATGTTTGATTGCCTTTTAACACCTAGTTTTAATATTTTCAATATTATGATAATTTTTTTCAGAATGTCTCTTTATGGGGAACATATCTCCTGAATTATAAATTTGATGAATCGATTAGGACAGCGTGTCCAATGTTTTATTAATAATAATTCATGTTATTTTCATATTTTTCTCTTCGCCCCTGTATAAATATATTTTTAAAATCCGTAATTGCTCGTGTGAAAGCCTTCAAGATGCAATTTTTCCAGCTGACACCCGATCGGCCCCTCTTATTTAAAAAAATTGTGTAATATCCTGAATGCCTTTAGGCTGACGATTCGTTCTTTCGGTTTTCGTCTGTCTGATTGGTGGTTGCGTGCTTCTTGGATTTAATTTGAATCGCCCACGAGAAAATAACCACTCACACATATATGTACGTACAATACGAGTTTACACAAAACATAAAAAAGAAGATTTTCTGAATGTCATTAAATGACAATGACACGTAACTGAACATGTACAATTTAACTTTGATATTAATTTAATTGAAAAAAAAAATTATATATATACACCGATATGCAGAAATGATTAAGGATTTAAATAATTAAATTAATAGTATCAAGTTTCGAGAATTGCTACTTAAATTTTGTAATATGGCAACACTGATACGATTATGTCAAATCTGACATTGTCATTATGAAGTTTGACATTTATAATAGTGAATGTGTGTTTGAGGCAAACTTGAAAATTAGTTCTAATCGCATACATTTGATATTACTTCAACATTGGTTGTGAAAATGTTTGTATAGTTGATATACTTGATAAATTCAATCGTGGTGTTTCAAAAAATGTCATGACAGACAGCACGAAGCATTTCGTAGCAAATTGTCCCCTTTTTTTCGAAATAACTGCACGTGTCTTTACAGTTTCATTAGAACAACGTAGATAGATCAATTCTGATTAGTACATCAGCATTTATTCGCCAAAAAAGACCTTGTTTGGCATCCAATTATTTTTTCTTATTAACTTAGTAGCAATGTTCGATAATTTCAAATGCTAAAATTCTTTTTCAAAATTGCATTTCTCGTAGTAATTAACGACGTTTCGGGAATCTTGAATGAACGCCATAAAAACGGAATTTTCTCGGGTTTCTTCATGATATAGTGAAAAATAAAAGTTGTTTACCTGAAAATCGAGAGAAGGAAGCAGAGTTCCGGATGCCGTTACCAATCATGAATATTTCAAAATCCGTTTTGTATTGATCTGAAATCTCTTTCACAGCTTCTCAAGTTTCGTATATCAAATTAAGGGAATGAACCGAGAAATTTCCAAACTTTTTGAATAACAAATTCATGTTGAATAACGTTTAAAAGATAATACAATTAATTACAATGAAGCTTTGATCCTTCTAGTTAAATCGTAAATTACAAGACTTATCTCGCTATATCCATCATATAATTAAAGCCGTGCCAAGAGCACACACGTTCGTATATATATACATACACACATCAATTCATATACAACATCCAAACGTGATCTTAACCACCCCTCATACGGGATCCTAACCACTGCTGGACTAACGCTAATGAAGCTGTAAGGGCATTATCATCGAAAGGCCAGTGATGTTAGACCACGCAACAGGAGATTTGTTACGACATAAATCAATAATACAAACTATAATTCATTTATAGGTAAAGTGAAATAAAAGTTTTGTTAAGCTACCGCAAAAACTGTTTGTTTCGAATTCTTTTTATATTTGTGTTTTCTGAGAAATCTAACCTAGTATTTATTTATTTAACTAGATTTTTGGGGATATTAGTGTTAAGCGATTGTCACTACTGAAAGTATGAGATATGTCAACGCTGATGTGAATATGTCAAATCTGTCATTGTCATCATAAAGTTTGACATTTTTAATGGTGATGGTATTCAGAACGAGTTGTTATTCGAGTGCCATTTGAGTTGTTTACAGATACTTAACAGTGGCTCGTAAGAAAAAAAGTATTAATACGTTTTTTGTAGATAATTTTATGATCTACAATTTTCATTCAGAGTATTTTTATGATGAAACTCAGCGTTTTGCTGATAATCGCGAAAAACTCATTTTTTTGACCTTTGACATTGAATAAAAATTTTATTTGCAACTATTCGAAGTTACTTAAATTCTTATCAAGCTGAAAATCAGTAAAATTATTTAAAATACAATTGAACATAGAAAGTTTCCCATCATTTCCGTGTATATAAAAAATTTTATTCAAGGTCAAAGGTCATAAAAATGAGTTTTTTGCAATTTTCAGCAAAATAGTACGTTCTATCATGAAAATACCTTAGACAAAAATTGTAGATCATAAAATTATCTATAAAAAACGTATGAATACTTTTTTTCCTAGGAGCTACCGTTTTTGAGATATAACGATACAAAAAGTTGTAAAAGTTATAATGTTTCAGATTTACTGTCGTATTTAATGGTTATAATGATTGCATCTTCGAGAATTGATAATTTATTTGATGAAATTATGACAGTTCCATCCAGTCAACAGAAATTTTTTACAAATACTCACAACAAGTCTCGGTTCATTTCAATGTCGTAAGAAAAGTTTACTTCTGAAACGACAACTTTTACAACTTTTGAATCATTGTATCTCAGAAACGGTGGCTCGTAAGAAAAAAGTGTTAATATGTTTTTTGTAGATAATTTTATGTTCTACATTCTTTATCTGAAGTATTTTTATCATAAAACTCACAGTTTTGATGAAAATTGCTATATTTGTGTTTTCTGAGAAATCTAATCTAGTATTGATTTATTTAACTAGATTTTTGGGGACATTAGTGTTAAACGATTGTCACTACTGAAGGTCTGAGATATGTCAACGCTGATGTGAACATGTCAAATCTATCATTGTCATCATGAAGTTTGACATTTTTGACGTGGTGTCATTCGAGTGCTATTTGAGTTGTTTACAGATACTTAATTTTCCGAATTCTGAGATTCCAAAATCTCAAAACTATAAAATATATGAACGCAGTAGACGAATACACAATGTTAATGGTGGATAACCAAAAAATGATCCAGTTTTCCTGGTCTATTATCAAACGGGAGTAATAAAGCGAGGGGAGGCTGATAGTTTGTACATTGGACCAAGGGTGGTTATTGTTTCCACGATTTCGATGACGTATTACTAAATTTGGCACATTCATCGCTAAGGAAACCGATTCCTATGATCTTTGAACTGGTTAATTCACTAACGCGAATGTATAATAATGGTTGAAATATAGATATTTGGAGTAGTTCATTAATAAGCATTGTTAGAGCGGCGCCAATTTGAATCAGTCTGAATGGAATAGATTTTTTATTAAGCATATAATCAGAGCTTATGACAGTGTAGAAGATTTTTTTGGAAGTTCTCGTTTCCTATTTCCCATTTCTTTAGTTTGCTTAATCATTTTTGACGATCTATTCTCCATTTTACCATTTGAATTTTTCTTTTTCAACTGTTTTATCTAGATGTTCTATATTCAAGTCTTTTCGTCTTCGAAGATGCTCCCAAAAGTACCTGGCCTGACCTAGAGGTAGAAGTAGTTGCTGTATTAGAAAGTACACAATCTATACGGCATATTTTTCAAATTTGAAATATTTTTTTCTATAGATAGTGAACGTTTTCAATCTAAAAAATTAGATTCTACGCTGGGTGAAACTGTTTCTTTGTTATTAACAATAAAATATTGGGTAGTACCGTTTAAACGAGACCGTACGACCTGAGAAGACCAGCAGCGCAGTGGTCGACCAAACGATCCAAGAAATTTTGAAGAAAATCCTCAAAGCGGTACTGAATGATCGTGGACTGAAAGTGCTAGCATCAGATCGGAACCACGGATGAAACGTGGGTCCATAATTCCACTCTCGAAATAAAAGAGTGATCAAAACAATGGACTGAAAGTGGAGAACCGTTTCCAAGTAAAGCAAACACCGTTCGATCTCCAGGCAAGGTCATGGTGATGGTTTTTTGGGATGCGCGTGAGATAACTTTCATTGAATATCTTCAAAAAGAAAAAACTATCAACGGCGAGTATTTTGTGAACTTATTACAACGATTAAGCGAAGAAATAAAGCTAAGAACAAAGTGTTGTTGTTGTATTCGACAGATTCAAACTCTACACCTAATTCTTCTATTTTCGAAATGCTTCTTCGTGGACCAGAGCTTTTTTATGAAGTTAGCAAGCTCAGATCTAAAATACGCTTCCTTTTTTTGGTAAGAATGTCTGCTTCCTGATCGCTCGGTAGACCTTGGAGGCTTTAGTGTTTGTTCATACTCCTACACTATCTTAGTCGTTCACTAAAAAGTCTTTAAGGCATTCTAGGCCGCATTTCGCTTGATCGAAAACATTAATTGAATAATTTCAATAAAAAATCTTGTTTATATTGCAGTTAAAATGTATATCTCAATAGATATTTCTTATTTGAACATCGGCGTGCATACTTGAAGGTTTTTTTTTTTTCAAGAAAGTGGTCAGGGATAATTAAAAACGAAATAATCTATAACAAACTTGTGAAGAATGGCCTTTTCTACGACGTTAATTTCGATTTATAATACTCATAATTACATAACTCGAATCATAATTTATGTTTACGAGCTTTTTCTAATTAAACCATCTGAAAACGGATTTACTGTAGGTAATAAACTTTATCGGTTTTTAAATGCGAATCGTACTAATATAACTCGCATTCAGACAACAAAGAAAAACAACAAAAAGAAATAAATTTTAGTAAACGAAAATAAAATTTTACATTTGTTGCATATCTTTTGTTGTACGAACTTATCCAATTTTGTTTGCAGAATTTGGTCTATAAAAATTTACCTCGGAGGTTTTGTCGGTAGAAAACCTCGCACTCAAAGAGGAGGTGCTCGGTTGTTTCATTGCAGAGCTGTCGAGAACTCTTTAATTCATCTTTGTTCGATGAAAGAGCCTTCATGACACCTCTAGAAGGTTGTGGTTCTACGAAAGGAATTCCTCGTTGTCTTGTACTCAGTATTCACTTTGTTAGCTCCCATTGAGTTTGAGGATTTAATGTAGCCACTTACTGTTACACAGTTATAAACCTCACATACTATAAAAATTTACCTCGTTAACACTTTGACCTATTGATCTGTCGGGTTCACCAGCCAGCAACGACTTTACAGAGTGAGCTACCTACCTGGAGGTTTTGTCGATAGAAAACCCCGCACTCAAAGAGGAGGTGCTCGGTTGTTTCATTGCAGAGCTGTCGAGAACTCTTTAATTCATCTTTGTTCGATGAAAGAGCCTTCATGACACCTCTAGAAGGTTGTGGTTCTACGAAAGGAATTCCTCGTTGTCTTGTACTCAGTATTCACTTTGTTAGCTCCCATTGAGTTTGAGGATTTAATGTAGCCACATACTGTTACACAGTTATAAACCTCACATACTATAAAAATTTACCTCGTTAACACTTTGACCTATTGATCTGTCGGGTTCACCAGCCAGCAACGACTTTACAGAGTGAGCTACCTACCTGGAGGTTTTGTCGATAGAAAACCTCGCACTCAAAGAGGAGGTGCTCGGCTGTTTCAATGCAGAAACGACGGAAGAGCTGTCGGGAATTCTTTAACTCATCTTTGTTCAATGAAAAAGCCTTTTAAGACTAGTTATTCCACGTTTCTGATTTCTTTTATGATCTTCATGACTTTTCGGGAAACCCCTAGAAGGTTGTGGTTCTACGGAAGGAATTCCTCGTTGCCTTGTACTCAGTATTCACTTTGTTAGCTCCCATTGAGTTTGAGGATTCAATGTAGCCACATACTGTTGCACAGTTATAAACCTCACATACTTAAGAATGAATTTCTACCGGAGAGACACAAAAAAACTATTCACGGAGCGTAATTCCGATTTGGATTAAGAATAAAAGGAAAGTTTCATCTTCTACGACTACCAAGAACGTTGTAGACAGCTCGCTGGTGCGAAAGCTGAAAGGAATCATCAATGGGAGGAATCTGTATAAAATTTTTGTACTACAGAATAAGTGGAGGTTAGGTAATTTAACTTATTGACTTCACCTCGTAAATACATGTTCGTTTCTCATCGGCGTTGTAGAATCTCTGTAATAAGTAGATCTTATCTATAGTAACAATTCAATCTATCTGTGTAGTCAATAATTTTAACAAACCCACTTTTCCCATCACATCACCTCAACAGTTACTTTTAATTACTAGAGAAAAGAAAAAATAGATTTTTATCTGTTCTATTCACGGCACCGCAACGGAATAATTATCGTTCACATAAACGCCCCTTAACTGAGTCACTGAAAACTTGGAATGGAAATTAAAAGGTCGGAATTAATTACAAAAATGAATTATAGTGTGTTTCAAATAATTTTAGTGGTTACATATATCTGAAAGTAATGCCGCGAAAATGAAGCATTGGAAAACTGTGATTAGATCAAAAAAATAATGAATTGAACATGAAAATTTGTTTTTAGGACTGTCCTCAATGACATAATCTGTCCATAAAAGCAGTGGTGCCCTTTTATATGAAGAAATGAAGCATTAAACTAAATATTGCAACTAATATTAAACTTTTTTTTCATTTTCAATTTCCTTTATGATTTTCGTATATCCCACAGATAAAATTAGTATAAAACTGTCAGGTAATAAACATAAATTCTTTTATATATTTCAGTGGGCGGTTGAAAACTAGTTTCAAATAACAAATTTTCCATCCGCGTTTGTAAATCAAACAGAAACGACTTTACAACAAGAAAAAGAAAAAAAAAATGTGACTATAAACTTTCTACATGATAATCAACGCAGCGTCGTTATCGATTTGAAATATAATAAATTGAAGAACCACTATAATAAATCAAACGTTTTGCTTTCGTTCATAATAAAAAGCCTAACGCAAATTAAGGACATAAAAAAACACATACTGCGTTTTAATGTTTAATGTTTTCGATTTTATGAAAACTTTCTTGCGCAATACCTTCGCAAACGAAAATTATTATTCATAAAGCTAGTGTTGGTAGCCTTCACCGATTCATTTCTTAAAAATAAATGCTGTGTCAGATCCTGGAATGTTTCTTGAGGTAATAGGACGTGGATTGAAGGCTGGTTGTAACTGGTTCCAAGCAAGTTCAATGGAATTGATGTCATGGTTCACATGAACACGAGTCATATCAATTTTGTATGGCCGTATCATTATCACATTTCTCAATTTTTTTACCAGTCTAATTTTGCAGATCGTCGAAAGTTTACACGAGGAATTACACATGACAAAAGTTTGTGCGAAGCTGGTACCAAAAAATCTGACTTGTGACCAAAAGCTGTTGCGTCAACGGGTCCGCTCAGACTTCCTTGAAACGTTAGAAAAAGATTTGCTTTGAAAGGGACTCGATTTGAGTCGATGGAAGAGCTCATAAAGGCACTCATCAAAAGAAGACTTCCAGCACTTGCAGCAGAATCTTTTCTCTATAATATTCTCCTGAAGGATGGACCTGTTGACCAGTATTGTAAGCAACAAGAACCTAGTGGTTTGAGTATCATAATCGATAAGTACTTACACGCAATTTCGACAGTAGCAGGTTGACTTTTGATACTTCCTTTTCCGCTCCAAGCATAACACTCGCACTTGAATTTTTCTTTACCGAAAAATTCTTCGACCATTTTTCTAGTAACGTTCGCATCGGCCTCAAAAATCCGCACGCCGTTTTGTGGATCTACGAACCAATTTTCGACGGTTTCTATTTTCTTGGCGCCGTTGCATTTGAAATAGAGACTAAGCGCGTGCGCGGCGCGACATTGCAACGTAGCCGGACGACCTTTTACCACGAACGCGTTCTGGGGTTCCGCTAAAAAAATTGGAAGGTCCGAATTGAGAAGAAGCGATTCGTCTTGCTCGGGCGTGGGTTTCGGCGTGGATTGCTCTTCGAGTAAAGCGCCATCTGTAAACAAACAAAATTATACTGCACAATAACTAAACTATTCTCGAGTTGAATTGTTGAATTTTTTATTTTATTAAATGAAAGTTGTAGCAAAACCGTTGTTCGATTTTGGATTTTTTTAACGAATTTTTCGGAAGCTCGCGCCTGCAGATACATTATAATAGAACAATCGCAAATGCTATTAGTCACGATTGCGAATACTCAAGTTTATGACTAGAGGGCTTCAATTCCACAGAAGCTGGTAACCGTGCAACCAACGATTTAAAGGAGTAGTCAATAGAAAATTATTAACCAAAGGCGTACCAAAAACGATCTGAAATTTACGAGAAATTTGATTGTTATCAGGACAAACTTACATACAGTTTGTTTTAATTTAATTAATAACCTTTAATCTATGAAACGATGGTTAGTAAAATATAATTTAAACACAGTAAATCAACACCCAGTCGCTTGCTTTTTTAATTTTCCTTTTTAAATTATGAAATTCTGAATCTGGTGTTAATTATTCGTGGGTAGTTGCTTCCTAACCTTCCAGAATTTATGTTTCGAATCAAACTACTTCAAAAACATTCAATTGGTATCAGTTGAGGCACGTTCTTAGACTTTTTTCTTTTAGGACGCTTGAAATGGATTAATCTACATCTAATACACTCTTTTTCGTATATCTTGGAGGTTACAGAATTTCCAATAGAACAAATGAAGATGAAGAAAGACACTTCTAAATTTCCTTGCTTTTCTGACAACAATAAGTCTTGGTATTCGGCCAGATTTCCAAGCATTTCGTTGTTACTGATACTACTGAGTTTTAGAAAGAAATGTTGAAGAAAATCTACTAAATCGGTACTGGATGATCATCGACTGAAAGTGCGTAAGCTACTAGACCCAGTAGGCATTTCAAAAAGTGCTGTACATCGCATATTTCAAAGAAATAAAGCGATTTTTGCAACGTTTCATAAGCATGGATGAAACGTGGGTCCATCACTTCACATTGGAAATGAAAGAGTGATCAAAACAATGGACTGAAAAGGGAGAACCGTCTCCAAGAAAGGCAAACGCCGTTCCATATCCAGGCAAGGTCATGGAGATGGTATTTTGGAATGCAGTGGGACAATTCTCATCGACTATCTCGATAAGTAGCGTTTTAGCGTAGAAATAAAAAAAAAACAGTCGCATTTAGCTAAGAAGAAGACGTTTTTTGATCAAGACAATGCACCAGCTCACGCATTCGTTATTGCGATGTCCAAAATAATCGAATTAAAGTTTGGATTACTACACCATGCACCATGTTCACCAGATTTAACCTTCTCGGATTATTTTCCGTGATAAAAAGGTTATAAAACTTATTAAACATCGCTGGGAGAAGTGTATGGAGCTAAAAGGATATTACGTTGAAAAATTAATATTTTTTTTCCGAAATTTTCTTTGTGATCAGGCTCAATAAAAACCGATTAAAAATAAAAAAGAACTAGTCAATCTAATGTCAAGTAATTGAAGAATTCTTAATGTCTATCATTGCGTGAATATTTTTGTTTCCTGTTACGGCTATGGATTGAGATCTGTGAAGAATTACGTACTGCCTTGTGGGATTTATGATCTTCCAGTGACCACGGCCGAGTGCACAGAGTAGACGTACCGATAATAAAGAAAAAAACTCGATTTACTGCGGAAATGATAGTACCCTTATTCTAATTAAAACCAGAACTGTATTTTGCTCACAAGAACGATCTATTTTTCATTTGCTGACAGGTAAAATTGATTATTATCAATCCTAGTCTTTATGTGAAGTAGTTATTACGGGGAATTGATGAATTTTATGTCGTACAAGATCCGAAAAAGTTGAAATACGGCTGAGAAAATATCCACTGAAATTACCCAACAATTAACACCAGATGTAGAATTATTTCAATAGCGACTGTATTCACAATATAAAAATAAAAATATTGAGTTGTAATAATTCAATTTTCTCACCTTAAATCTAACAAACTAGTTTAGAAATTTTACAAATGAAGAATAGACGTTGGAAGACCTAACGAATCTAGTAAAAATCAACTGTGGTCGATGGTAACGTTAAAAATTCTAATTAGATCTTGCTATTAGAATAATTTGATGATGTTAACTTATGTGACAAAAATTTTAACGAAATAATGTTAACAATTCATTTATTCGGCACTTTTTTTGACATAACCTAACATAAAAACTTTTTTTATCCATTAAAACTTGGATTAGAGAAAGGGTTGAAGAAAATACAGTTTGGAAATAACGAAAAATCACGATTTTACTGTAATATAAACGAATATTTTACCAAATTTGACCCCTAGTGATATTTTCACGTTTCCCAACCTAAAAATTAGGTTTTTTCTTTATAGAACCTGAGACTAGAGGAAAGGGCGAAGAAAATATCGTTTGACAAAGTGAAAATTTATTATAAAATCAACCCTATAACGAAAAATCACGATTTTACTGTATTTTGAACGAATATTTTGCCAAATTTGACACCTAGTGATATTTTTACGTTTCCTAACCTAAAAATTTGATTTTTTCTTCATAGAACCTGATACTAGAGGAAAGGGTAAAGAAAATATCGTTTGGAAAAGTGAAAATTGATTATAAAATCATCCCTATAACGAAAAATCACGATTTTACTGTAATATAAACGAATATTTGAACAAATTTGACCCCTAGTGATATTTTCACGTTTTCTAACCTAAAAATTTTATTTTTACCTCCATCGAACTAGTGATTAGAGGAAAGGGTGAAGAAAATATCGTTTGGAAAAGTGAAAATTGATTATAAAATCATCCCTATAACGAAAAATCACGATTTTACTGTAATATAAACGAATATTTGAACAAATTTGACCCCTAGTGATATTTTTACGTTTCCTAACCTAAAAATTAAGTTTTTTCTTCAGAGAACTTAAGACTAGAGGAAAGGACGAACAAAATATCGTTTGAGAAACTGGAAATTGATTATAAAAACATCCCTATAACGAAAAATCACGATTTTACTGTAATATAAACGAATATTTGAACAAATTTGACCCCTAGTGATATTTTCACGTTTTCTAACCTAAAAATTTGATTTTTACCTCCATCGAACTAGTGATTAGAGGAAAGGGTGAAGAAAATATCGTTTGGAAAAGTGAAAATTGATTATAAAATCATCCCTATAACGAAAAATCACGATTTTACTGTATTTTAAACGAATATTTGAACAAATTTGACCCCTAGTGATATTTTCACGTTTTCTAACCTAAAAATTTGATTTTTACCTCCATCGAACTAGTGATTAGAGGAAAGGGTGAAGAAAATATCGTTTGGAAAAGTGAAAATTGATTATAAAATCATCCCTATAACGAAAAATCACGATTTTACTGTAATATAAACGAATATTTGAACAAATTTGACCCCTAGTGATATTTTCACGTTTTCTAACCTAAAAATTTGATTTTTACCTCCATCGAACTAGTGATTAGAGGAAAGGGTGAAGAAAATATCGTTTGGAAAAGTGAAAATTGATTATAAAATCATCCCTATAACGAAAAATCACGATTTTACTGTATTTTAAACGAATATTTGAACAAATTTGACCCCTAGTGATATTTTTACGTTTTCTAACCTAAAAATTTGATTTTTTCTTCATCGAACTAGTGATTAGAGGAAAGGGTGAAGAAAATATCGTTTGGAAAAGTGAAAATTGATTATAAAATCATCCTTTAAACGAAAAATCACGATTTTACTGTATTTTAAACGAATATTTGAACAAATTTGACCCCTAGTGATATTTTCACGTTTTCTAACCTAAAAATTTGATTTTTTCTTCATCGAACTAGTGATTAGAGGAAAGGGTGAAGAAAATATCGTTTGGAAAAGTGAAAATTGATTATAAAATCATCTCTATAATGAAAAATCACGATTTTACTGTATTTTGAACGAATATTTGAACAAATTTGACCCCTAGTGATATTTTCACGTTTTCTAACCTAAAAATTTGATTTTTTCTTCATCGAACTAGTGATTAGAGGAAAGGGTGAAGAAAATATCGTTTGGAAAAGTGAAAATTGATTATAAAATCATCCTTTAAACGAAAAATCACGATTTTACTGTATTTTAAACGAATATTTGAACAAATTTGACCCCTAGTGATATTTTCACGTTTTCTAACCTAAAAATTTGATTTTTTCTTCATCGAACTAGTGATTAGAGGAAAGGGTGAAGAAAATATCGTTTGGAAAAGTGAAAATTGGTTATAAAATCATCTCTATAATGAAAAATCACGATTTTACTGTATTTTGAACGAATATTTGAACAAATTTGACCCCTAGTGATATTTTCACGTTTCCTAACCTAAAAACTAAAACCTAACATAAAAATTTCTTCAACGAAACAGTGATTAGAGGAAAAGGTAAAGGAAATATCGTTAGGAAAAGTAGAAATTGATCATAACATTAATATAAATCAGCCCTTAGCCAAAAATCACGATTTTATTGTAATCTTATTGAATATTTTACCAGATTTGACCCCTAGTGCCGCGGGTAAAAGCTAAATAAAAAGAATAAAATGACATAAGGTACATTCTGTACAACAAATTTAACGTCGAAATCCGGTTTGAAAACTTGTTATTTTCTTACAAGTCAAGTAGATCTCTAGACAAATCTAAAAACAATTACCAATTTCAACTATGTCGCTATAATCTAAAACAAATCATTAATTGAAGTGTCTCGTTCGAATCGAGTCTCTTCAAAAAATACAAACAACTTTTCTTCGAATGTTTAGACATATTTAAAAATGCATTCGCTGTTCGTCGAGTAAACGTTTGTTTCCAATTTCGTAAAACAAAGTTATAATGCAACTAAATTGAATTCGAAATTATCAGTGCCCGATAATACGCAGTTTAACTTCCGGTTTACAACAATGGAATTAGGGCCGTTGTTTGTTTATAATATATCACGAAATATCTGGATTTATCATTTCATCTAATAAATTTACTCATCCTAGTAGCGATAAACGATTTACAACAATACCAACGAAATTTATATCATGCAGTGACATTTTTGATGTTTTCACCGCAATGTGATTTCTACCTTCTGCGTTGTTAATTTCTTTGTTAAATCCACATTATTTTTATTTGTTTGTTCTAGAATTTTCGTCTCTGTATCACCCATTTTCTTCTCTATTCAACTCTATCTTCAACTTTGTCAATGGTATCTTCTGAGTGGATTGAGTAACTCAATAAAGTCATTGACGGTCCCAAGACAAAGGAAACCAGTTCATAGGTCACGGTAGTTTCCCGTCTGAGATAAAACACTCATGGAATAGCAAAGCAACCTCGGAATCGTGGATTATCCAGTGAAAAAGCATGAGTGAGTCTGGGTAGATTAATCGAAGGAAAATCCAAGTTGGAACTGAAGATTAACCTCCATTCGATAGGGTTAATACTTATCCCCATTATGTCCTACGTATTCGCAATTTTTGTAAGAGTTATTGCTTGAAATTTCAAGTTCAGTATTGTACGTCTTTTGGTATATCAGAACCCAGGAAAACTATGAAGAGTTCCAGGAAAAGATAAGGAGACTTCTACATCCATTCCAGCAGGAAAAGCACCAAGAAAATTAAGAAGAAAGAAAGAAAAACACATCCTAAAACGATAATAGAAACAAATCAAGAAACTTTTCAATAGCAGCATCCAAATTTCATTGTAATAAGAATTTGTAACTGGATATTTGGCTAGAAAGTTTCTATACGTAATGTATCATCATCAGTTAAATAAAAATAACCGTTGAAAATTCTGTAATACTGAGTTGTATCGTTCATAGATTAATTTCAGTCATGATTTGTAAATTTATAATAAAACCTTTGACCTATTCTGTTTGTTTAATAGATAATTGTATACAGTTATTTAGTAATTAAATTAAATCTATTCGCGGGCTGATTAACTACATTGTAAATATAAAAGTGCCCTTAGAGAATGATTTGTTTTGACTTTCCTACGTAGCAAAAGCTTTAATCAGCAATGTTCCGAATAACAACAAGAAATTCTAATCCTGTACACTTGAGGCGATTGCGATTTTTTTTTTCTTGAAAAAGTAAATGATGAAGTGAACCGCTTCACTTGACAATTCACCGCAATGTTAGTTGAATGTCGAATAACAAAAAAAAACATAATTGAATATTAAGTAGGATAATTATATAGTTTGAAATACAACTTACCGCAGTTGCAGCGTTATTTTTGATAATGTCGTGTGGTTAGGTTGCGCCTCAAGGTAACTTAACCTAACCTAACCTAATCTGTCTCGTTTCGTCGGTCAATACCGTCGCTAAAAGTTTCAATAAAACTCTAATATTTATATAAAACAAACCAATTACTTCATATTATATAATATATGATAAAAATTCAGTTAAGCTCCGAGTTATAGCTTGCTGGTAACCTATAAATCAACAGTACACTATACAAAGTATACAAAAAGTTTCTAATCAAATTTTCGACAACATAGATGTTCAGTTATAAACTGCAGTACTCGATGAAGACTGTATAAAAGATAAAAAACTTGTTGTGATATTCTGTCGATGCGTCCAGAGCTTCTGACTTTGTGAGCTTGGTCTTTTTGAGCCTCAGTTCATTGACGATGCAGTATTATACAAGAGCTGTTGAAAACTGAGCTGTTTTAAAGTCTTCTAGCTGGAAAATCTATCGTATGCTAGGTGTTCTGCTTAGTAAAATATCAAACAGACTTAAAGAAGTAACCACAAGTATTTGTTGACTTGATGAAGCACGATACACGATCTAAAATACGTGTTACCACTTGCGGAACCTCTGTTTCAAAATATTTTTGCTCCTCCAGTACTGGATAAGTTCCATTATGTGTGTACAACTAGAAATGTCTATCATTGATTTTACAGATCAAAATTTTCGGCTGGAAACAAATATTTGAGATACTTGGTGTTGTGATAGCTGGCAGGACTTGACACTACAATTGATATAAATAAATTTGAAGCACTAATTGAAGCAAATGACAATGTTGCAAAATATACAAACAAATTTCTTTTTCTATTGACTTTTGGAGTCACTAATTGGTGCTCTATTTGTGCTATCGTTGTTTCCAAGCAGATTTGGAAAATAATTTTATGGAAATAGACTCTAAAAGAAGAAAAGAGGAAGTAGATATACGGATAAAGACATTTGGGGACCTGGGAATGGAAGCAAATGTCAAGGAATGCAAAATGATGGTAGTTTAGAGCCCAATTAGGGTTGCCGTTGTTTCCAAGAAGATTTGGATAATAATTTTATGGAAATAGACTCTAAAAAGAAGAAAAGAGGAAGTAGATATACGGTTAAAGACATTTGGGGACCTGGGAATGGAAGCAAATGTCAAGGAATGCAAAATGATGGTAGTTTAGAGCCCAATTAGGGTTGCCGTTGTTTCCAAGCAGATTCGGAAAATAATTTTATGGAAATAGACTCTAAAAGAAGAAAAGAGGAAGTAGATATACGGATAAAGACATTTGGGGACCTGGGAATGGAAGCAAATGTCAAGGAATGCAAAATGATGGTAGTTTAGAGCCCAATTAGGGTTGCCGTTGTTTCCAAGAAGATTTGGATAATAATTTTATGGACAAAAACTCTAAAACTGGTAATAAAGGAATCGAAAGTCGTCACTATTTAATGTTTAATTTGCGGTATCGTGGTTCCAACAAAATTTGGAAAATAATAAATAAAAAAATAAATAAAACATCAGATTTAGAGTTTTATTAATGGGGCCAGTGTAGCCAGAGATTTACGTAACTAAATTAATATTTATTTTCAATCTTTTCCAAATCAATTAGTTGAATAGATTAGCAGCATCAATTGATATGTCAAAGTATTAGATTTTGATTTATAAATTGATTTTGATTTACAGACGTAGCTCCATATGTTGGTGGAGAACGTAAAACTTTTTGTCCATTATTCAAATCTGATACTGTTGAAAAGCAATTTTCATATCGCGTGTAATCAAGTTGTTCTGTCGGAACAAACCTAGTTAATAAACAGATTTATTTCTAGTTTCGACAAAATCTTAATCCATGGAAACATTTCTATTTGGATGCTGCATTCGAAAACGTTTAGTTTCCAATAGTCGATCTAATAATTGGTAGGGGAGATCTGAGTAGATAGGTCACGAACTTGTTTTTCAGACTCGATTTTTAAGGTGTTCGAGATTCCGATTCAATTACGCTGGAGTTGCTAAGAGATGGAAAGGAGATTAGAATCGAATTCGAAATTAAAATACCATTTTTTTTCGGTAGACAGATGAACGGAGGGGTTGAGTAAACATTATTTTTCCACGTCCGTTATAATATTCACGTTTTTTTTGCATTCATTTCAATCCACAAATATCAAAACAGATAATTTGTTTTTCCAGTATATAAAAATAGAAAATGCAAAACCCAAATTGTAGGTATCAATACCTTCTCAAAAATTTGAATCCAAAAAACTACACTGGGGCTCTTCGGCATCTCTATTTGTGGATTCTGGTGGGAGGAAATCCAACACAACTGCGGAGGGTTTCGTAGACGACTCAATAATAAACAAAATAGATTCCGCAGTGAAAATTTTAACGATTTGTAGCAACATTTTTAATGTTTACGATCCTACCAACAATCCAATAAGTATTGAACTCGTTAAATGTTGCCAATTCAAGTACCAATAGTAATTTAACTTCTTCGTTTCTTCAAATTATTAAGGCTGAAAGTGGTATTTTCAATATTAGTATTACAAAATGAAAATTAATGAAAGTTTTGTGAAATTTTTTAAGGCTAAGGACGTAGAAACAATTTTGTATGCAACTTATGAGTAAAGTAACTTTTTTAACTCGTAGGAATTGCCGTTTAATGTTACTTTACTCACTTGTTGTATAAATAACTATAATCGAATTTACTTTTCAGTTAGTTCAATCTAATTGTTTGAAGAAATGAATATATTTGTGTTTTTTAATATTTACACGTTGCCGGATTTGTTTTAAACACTTTTTCTATGATAATTAATGTAATGATCAATTTTGGATGGTACGTAAACTTTTAATTCTTATCTTAATGTCCGATCTGTATGTTTCTTAATAAATTCGATGAAAGAAGTGTTTCATATTAGGTTAAAATGTAAAAATTATACGATCAACGACATTAACGCAAACCCACTACCGTCTCGAATGACCAGAGGTTTTAACTAAAGCTTTCACTAGAGTCATTCCCATGGCGCTTTGTATATATAACAATTAAACCGGGGCTGCATTACAAAAACGCAGCCATTTTACATAAATTTACATGCTTAACAACTGCAGGCATCCAACGTTTTGACAAGATACATGCATAATAACCATTTAGCATTTTAGTTTGGTTTTATTGTAGTTTAAACATGTGTTTTTACTATGTTTTAAGAGCGCGTCGATTGTCTTTAATTTTTTTTTTATTTCTTCTGAAGAACTCGACTAGGCAAAACGATTTCGATGATTTTCGCCATAAAACTACATTTACATCATAGAACTACAGTACAAAGTAATATTGTATCGATATCGATGATTTCGCATTAAAAAACCACGTTTTAAAGCAATATTTTATACGATTTCGATGGTTTCAATCATAGATCTATATTATGAAGTTACACTGTATCGATTCATAAATCGTAGATTAAGAAAATGATCAAGGTTTATACATATATATATATATTGTAGTGTTTAATATTCTGGTTGTAGTTAACGTATATCAAATATTTGATTAAATGGGAAATTACAAGAAGGAAAAGGTAAAACGTGTTTTGAAAATTTTATTGTTCAATTCAGGGCTGTCCTATTTCAAAAACCGATTGTAAATCACGCATTTCCAGCTCAATATTTCAGTTTGAGAAGAAGAATTGGGGATGAAGAAGAATTACACCAAGATAGAAGAAGTTTAAGGAAGCGGAAATGATAAAATATTTAAGACAAACAATAAAAGAGAAGAACTATAAACTGGAAACAATAAACAGCCACAGAAACCTAGAACCGGATTCGTATATACAGACGATATAGTAATCGTAGCAGATACATTTAATAAAATCGAAGAAAAAGTAGACAATAGAAGACCTGAGAATGGAAATGAATATCAAGAAATGGAAAAGGATGGTGGGGAATTAAAAAAGAGAACGCGGGAAACCGCAGGGTGGCCGCTTTTCAATATCTGGGTGTCAAGAAAAGAAAATAGAAGCAAACCAAATATATCATGTTCAAAATAAAACAAAAAAGAAAGAAATAGGTGTTGAACAAAAAGATATAGTCTCGGCAGAGATGAAACAACTGAAGAAAGAAAGGTAAGCTTAAACAGGATTCGATAGGAACAGGTACATTAAGAGAGGAATGCCACAAATCCTGATAAGAAAAGTGCAAAAAGAAGCAAAACGATGAAAGAAAAGAAGGAAACGAAGGCCCGGAAAAACTTGGTTACAAACAAGTAGCACAGGAAGGAAAAATGATGAAAATCAAGAAACCCAATACTCTAATATTCGAAAAAGACTAAAGACTTGTCGAAAAGAAGATAAAGAAGAAAAAATATTTGATAGTGAGTTATGCTTTACCGGCTGAAGGTTTACTCTGCTTATATTTTCAACTGATATTGTGAGGATCAAATATTTCTTTTTAAAAACCCTTGAATCTATTTGCGAACGATGGAATTTTTTATTTTGAATCTTATTCCTCCGCTCTACAGCTCATAGTGGACCTCGGTTTCCTTTACCACATAGCTTCAAACCGACCCATCACTAGATTTTTATTTACTTTAGATCTTTTTCCTGCCTTATTCAACCAAGTTCTTCCTTCATATACTGGACTCGATTCTAACAAATTTTCTTCACCATATGTGTGATTTTGGAAAGTTTATCTGTCTTAAACCCATTCTCAAGGTTTTCCTGTACTTTGACTTTAGCTTCTGTGGCTCTCAAAATCAATTTAACTATTCTCATTGTTTACCAGGTACTAAAGTACAACTTTTCTCTATAAAAGTTGAAAAGTTTTGATGTTTTGTTCAAAAAGAGAACAAATCTGAAACTCAAACTCTTATCAATAGTAGAATTTCCAGTCCTAAATCCACCTTGGTACCAGCCTAATGTTTTTTAGCATAAAATTGTAATCTATCCGTTATAATTAATGAACGTACTTTATAAATGGTACTCGAAAGTGAATTTCTATCTCTACATCAGTTGCAACTTTCTTATTTACAAGAACTACTAAAGGAAATAAAAGTTAGAGTTACGCAAAAGATGTTTTGATCATCACCTCTGGCCTCTTCTTCAACAACCTACTACAAATCACTCGTCAATCTCAAGAATCCAAATAAAGGAGCTATAATGTATCAAAGAGCAAATTTCAAGTCTTATCAAACCTTTTTAGATTCCTCGATAGTTTAGAATCACCTTGGTGTCCAATAAAAGGAAGCATCTACCCTCAAAACTTGTCTATCTACTGTTGGAGAGATCAAAACAGATCAGGGCTTTCATCCAGACATAGCCTCGTTTTATATCGCTACAATTAATATTTTAATCTCGATTATTCGATTATTTCCATAGTTCGTTGATTTAGGCAGCAAAAAATGTGGTTTGAATTTCTATTAATGAACGAAATGACCTGGAAAGTTTTTAGAACCTTTTACCTTAGATACTCGAGCATTCATACCAATTTTTAGCCTTCGATGTTTAATCTTCTCTCAGTATATTTCGTTTAGATTCAAGTAGAACACAAAATAAATTATTAACATTGAATTTTCACCTCCTCATAATTAACAAAAAAAAATAAATAAATAAATAAGTAGGTAGACTGGCTTTCAAAACCTTGCGAATTCATTACTGTTGATCTTATCTCATGACATGTATCTTTGTTGGTTGTTCAAAGTATATCCATTAGTCATAATGCCCGGGAGACACTAATGATATCATTAATATATTTGAAACAATGACTAGGATACTTGATAATAAGTTTAAGCGAATTTTACCAATCAGAGATGTTAGATAAGATTATAAATGATCGTACTCAATAAACCAATTTTTCTATTTTATATCATGTAGGCCAGAGCTACTTTGGTTTTATATAAGAAAAAGTGAAATTCAAATTTGAGCGTTATTTATAAAAAAAATTTAATTTTTACGTATATAGAGTCATCAACCTGTTCAGGTTGCTTCAATTAATGAAGAAATTGAGTTTTAAAACGGTTTTTTAAGGCATCGGGGATCTACAACTGTTTTTCTATTAATAACCTGCTACAAATATCAATTTCTTTAAGAAATACCATTCCCTAGGAAGAAAATATTAAAAAGAGTGAATCCCAAAAAAACTGTTATCCATGAAAACAAATTTTCTGCACAATTCCCGGGATTTGAACTTCTAGTACAATATAAGGTTATAATCAGTCCACTTTCTTCGTTATCTTCATCATTGTAGCTAATTTAATCTCTTGTTAGTACTTCATATGAAGACAAGAAGTCATTTTAGACCAAGTCGTCTTTGTAGTAAATTAAAACTCGTTCTTTAACTGATCTTTTCTCTAGACGCTTAATGATTATTTTTGTTGAAGTACAGTTTGTTCAAATTGTGTTCATTGTTCTTGTTGATAGTACATGGCCCATAAAGAATTTGTTCAAAACATATTCATACTTAAATTAATTACAGTCCAACTCTATTCCTGATGGCTATCAAAATATCACCACTAGTTTACAGAAACCAATAAAAGTTAGAATGTATCCAGATGATTTGATTATATTTAATTAAATCAATTTTACAATTACACATCAATATACTTGAAAAATTAGAGAGGTAGACCAAAAACTTCTCGGTTATGTATCAAAAATGCCATATCTGAGAATGATTTTCGACTCAATTAAATTGGAACGAACACATCAAGGATCTTATCGTCAAATGGACTAAAACTTCTCTTAAATAGAGAGTGGGGATCTGACCAAGAGACTTGTACCTCAATCTACAGACACAACATAAGATCTAGGATCGATTGAGGGTCCATCGCCGTTAAAAAACAGATACTAAAATGTTTAGATACCATAGCTAATTACTGGAGACAATATTACTGAAGACAATATTAACAATGTATGTTAAGAACATACATTAACCAGCCATGACATGAAAATCCAACTAGGAATGAATTACGACGTGGATAGTATCTATAAGTTTTAGTTAAAAACGTCTTCAAGTTGTAACTTTTATTACCAAATCCATCGCTAATATAATTGGAATAAAATCCTGAGTGAAATGTTTTTTTTTTTTTTTTATTTTCGATTCAAATACGAAATATCGCTATCAAAAATTTTCATACTTTCAATTATTTTAGACATATTTATTGCTTGTACATGTCTTTTCCACCGGCCTAAATAATCGTTTATGTTTCGTCGTGAGTTCCAACAAAATCTAATGTTTGTTTTTACATCATTACATCATATTAAATAAGTACTAGGTACTAGCGTTGCTGAGGCGTTTGTTAGCATTTTGACGTCTACCATTTCTATTCAAATTTGTATAACCGTCTTTACCGATAAATTTAAATAAACTGAAGACTGAACGTAATTTTCTCGTGAGAAGTTTTTTTATTGTTTTACCAACTAATGGTAAATAACTATTATTTTCATTCAACCGTATAAATAGTAAATTTATACATTAAGACTCTTAGTTTTGATAATTATACTTCTCTACAAACTTTAGCTGCTCTATCTAGTAGAGTTTTTAGGTTAGGTTAGGTTAGGTTATTAGAAAAGTTATTAAAACTTATTATTTTTCGGTTCATATGAACTTAGATGAATTATATTTCGATGTTGATCATGAATTATGTTCTTGAAACTGTTTATGTTCAAAATAATTGTCTTAAATTACCTTAAAAATACAGTTTATATACTATTATCTAACCTCACTTGTAAATATTTCCAAATAATATACTGATTAATAATAAAATTGAAATTTGACTATTGTATTTGTATAAAAATAACGGACTGCTGTACAACATGTTATGTCATGTCATGTCAAAGATGTTTAATCAGTTTTAGCAACCTAACCTAACTTGGGCTTTGAAATACCAACACTGGGAATGTCAAGATGTGCTGTTGTGATGCGTGAAAATAGGGGATACAAAGAATATTAGCTGTTGCTTGAATATCATTAAATTCCTTGATCATTTTCTTAACCTACGATTTATAAATCGATATAGTGTAACTTCATAATATAGATCTATGATTAAAACCATCGAAATCGCATAAAATATTACTTTATACTGTAGTTCTATAATGTAAATGTAGTTTTATGGTAGATATCATCGAAATCACTTAGAGTGTTGATGTATAATGTAGTTCTATGATCTAAATCATCTAAATTGCTTGGAATGTTGCTTTATAATGTAGATTTATGGTTGAAATTATCGAAATCGTATAAAATATTGCTTTATAACGTAAATTTGTAATGCGAAATCATCGATATCGATACAGTATTACTTTATACTGTAGTTCTATGATGTAAATGTACTTTTATGGTAGAAATCATCGAAATCTCATTTATTGTTACTTTATAATTTAGTTCTATTGTCAAAATTATTGAAATAGTTGGTTTGTTGCTAGGTATCGTGATTCTATGGTATTTTCTGTCGTTTAGATGTTCAAAGAGTACTTGGAAGAGGTGCCAGAGGGAAAGTCGATGCTCAACATCAGCGAATTGAGTCTAAGATTCCTCAAATTCTCCTTGATATACGATTCTCACGTCTATATTTTAGATAAATTAGTCCTATGGTCGAAATCAACTACATCGTATTAAATGTTGTTTTATAATATAGTTCTGTGATCTAAATCGACACAGTGTTACTTTATAATGTAGATCTATGATTGAAATAATCGAAATAGCATTGAATTTTGTTTTATATATTTTATAGTTCTGTGATCGAAATCCATACAATGTTACTCCACACTATATATTTATCGTTGAAATCATCTATAGTATTACTTCATGATATAGTTCTTTGGTCGAAATGATCGGAGTAAATAGCATTGTTTCCCTATAATGTAGTCCTATAATATAAATCATCTGAATAACAAAAAATGTTGCTTCATAATGTAGTTTTGTGGTTGAAATAGATACAGTGTTAATTTATAATGTAGATCTATGGTTAAAATCATCGACATCGCATAAAATATTGCTTTAAAACGTGGTTTTAATATGCGAAATCATCGATATCGATACAATATTACTTTGTACTGTAGTTCTATGATGTAAATGTAGTTTTATGGTGAAAATCATCGAAATCGCTTACATTGTTGCTTTATAATGTAGTCCTATGATGTAAATCATCGAAATCGCTTACATTGTTGCTTTATAATTTAGTACTATGATCTAAATCATCTAAATTGCTTGGAATGTTTCTTTATAATGTAGATCTATGGTTAAAATCATCGTCATCGCATAAAATATTGCTTTAAAACGTGGTTTTTATATGCGAAATCATCGATATCGATACAATATTACTTTATAATGTAATTCTATGATGTAAAAGTAGTTTTATGGTGAAAATCATCGAAATCGCTTACATTGTTGCTTTATAATGTACTCCTATGATGTAAATCATCGAAATCGCTTACATTGTTGCTTTATAATGTAGTATTATGATCTAAATCATCTAAATTGCTTGGAATGTTTCTTTATAATGTAGATCTATGGTTAAAATCATCGACATCGCATAAAATATTGCTTTAAAACGTGGTTTTAATATGCGAAATCATCGATATCGATACAATATTACTTTATAATGTAATTCTATGATGTAAATGTAGTTTTATGGTGAAAATCATCGAAATCGCTTACATTGTTGCTTTATAATGTAGTCCTATGATGTAAATCATCGAAATCGCTTACATTGTTGCTTTATAATTTAGTACTATGATCTAAATCATCTAAATTGCTTGGAATGTTTCTTTATAATGTAGATCTATGGTTAAAATCATCGTCATCGCATAAAATATTGCTTTAAAACGTGGTTTTTATATGCGAAATCATCGATATCGATACAATATTACTTTATAATGTAATTCTATGATGTAAAAGTAGTTTTATGGTGAAAATCATCGAAATCGCTTACATTGTTGCTTTATAATGTAGTCCTATGATGTAAATCATCGAAATCGCTTACATTGTTGCTTTATAATGTAGTATTATGATCTAAATCATCTAAATTGCTTGGAATGTTTCTTTATAATGTAGATCTATGGTTAAAATCATCGACATCGCATAAAATATTGCTTTAAAACGTGGTTTTAATATGCGAAATCATCGATATCGATACAATATTACTTTATAATGTAATTCTATGATGTAAATGTAGTTTTATGGTGAAAATCATCGAAATCGCTTACATTGTTGCTTTATAATGTAGTCCTATGATGTAAATCATCGAAATCGCTTACATTGTTGCTTTATAATTTAGTACTATGATCTAAATCATCTAAATTGCTTGGAATGTTTCTTTATAATGTAGATCTATGGTTAAAATCATCGTCATCGCATAAAATATTGCTTTAAAACGTGGTTTTTATATGCGAAATCATCGATATCGATACAATATTACTTTATAATGTAATTCTATGATGTAAATGTAGTTTTATGGTGAAAATCATCGAAATCGCTTACATTGTTGCTTTATAATGTAGTCCTATGATGTAAATCATCGAAATCGCTTACATTGTTGCTTTATAATTTAGTACTATGATCTAAATCATCTAAATTGCTTGGAATGTTTCTTTATAATGTAGATCTATGGTTAAAATCATCGACATCGCATAAAATATTGCTTTAAAACGTGGTTTTTATATGCGAAATCATCGATATCGATACAATATTACTTTATAATGTAATTCTATGATGTAAAAGTAGTTTTATGGTGAAAATCATCGAAATCGCTTACATTGTTGCTTTATAATGTAGTCCTATGATGTAAATCATCGAAATCGCTTACATTGTTGCTTTATAATGTAGTATTATGATCTAAATCATCTAAATGGCTTGGAATGTTTCTTTATAATGTAGATCTATGGTTAAAATCATCGACATAGCATAAAATATTGCTTTAAAACGTGGTTTTAATATGCGAAATCATCGATATCGATATAATATTACTTTGTACTGTAGTTCTATGATGTAAATGTAGTTTTATGGTGAAAATCATCGAAATCGCTTACATTGTTGCTTTATAATGTACTCCTATGATCTAAATCATCTAAATTGCTTGGAATGTTGCTTTATAATGTAGTTTTGTGGTTGAAATAGATACAGTGTTAATTTATAATGTAGATCTATGGTTAAAATCATCGACATCGCATAAAATATTGCTTTAAAACGTAGTTTAGTAGTTAGAAATCATCGATATCGATACAGTATTACTTTATACTATAGTTCTATGATGTAAATGTAGTTTTATGGTGGAAATCATCGAAATCTCATACATTGTTACTTTATAATGCAGTCGTATGATTAAAATTATTGAAATAATTAATTTGTCGTTCGGTATCGTAGTTCTATGGTATTTTCTGTCGTTTAGATGTTGAAAAAGTACTTGAAAGAGAATCGTAAAAAATGAAAATTTTATTATGCGATAGTATTCGTCCCACGACCGACGACGTGTTCGGCCTTTTCTACATGTAGGTATATACATCTGGTCTCCTGTATTGTTGCAAGGGATTAAACAATAAATCTGGGATATATGGGAGTATCTGGACAGACATGGCTGATGCGACTCCCACTTTATGTCGATATACAATGTCACTCGACGTAGTTAATCTGTAGCGATATGTAACACGAAAGATATCAAGTAGGCAAATTATATCATTCGAAAACAATGAATTCGTTGCACCCACGTATCGGTTGATTTACGTGAATTTTTCATATCATATCCATGGAATATTGATGATATTTCGATATACCGGGTGGACCAACCAAAACTTTTTTCTCTATTTCAAATTTTGGGTGACTAATTCTAAGTCTGTGTACTATGACTTGTTATGGGAGGGCCGCTGATCAATACTTTCCTTTATTTATCTCAATTTTTGACCTCTGGAAATTGATTTTCATTCTGATATAGACTATGGACCGCGCTATTCATTATACGTACATCGCTACATACCTAACCTAACCTAACCTAACCTAACCTAACCTAACCTAACCTAACTTACCTTAGTGTCTTTTGCATGTTTGTTAGCATCCTACGTTTCCTTTAATTCCTTGGTGAGGCAGCACCCACAAAAATTTAACATCTAAGCTGTTGTTTCGTAGTAATATTTTTTAAGGAGCTCAGGACGTTTAAGGATTGTGTTATTATTACAATTTTTCGTAGATTTGACGATTGAATTTCAACCAAAACTTGTAGGGTAGCCTATTCCTGTTTTATATACAAAGCTTACATCAGGTAATTTACGTAAATTTGAAGGGAGGTTTTATAAGAAGCGATAACAACAGCCCCAAGCCTAAAAACACATTTTTTTCCCCAAAACTTCAATTTCAGTAATTCTATCTTTACTTGATCCGAATTTTTTACCAGCGACCATTTTTTTGAGATGAGGGAATAGCCAGTAGGCACTGAGGGCCAGATTTGCACCATACGGTGGATGAGGAAGCGATTCGAAATTTCCAATTTAAACGTTGTTATCGACTTGGTGGAATAGTGGTTTTTTCTTCGACATATTAGGCCGTTTCCTCTATGTAGTATTCGCTATTAATTGTCTTTCCCTTTTGGAAATACTAAAATAATGGAGCCGTAACCTTCCCAGCTAACTGGACGCTTCAGTTGTGGTTCACCAGCTACAGTTTTGATTCCGGAGTGAAGTGTTGGATCCATTGTCACATATCGATACGAAAATTCTGATTCATCACTTGTAAACATGTTCAATAAACCCATTTCGATACAAGCTTTCTCGTGGTCGAATTTTCATGCATTATTGGAGAAACTCAGTACCTTTGCCTCAACTATCTCGCGCAATTTCAATTTACGATTAGATATAACCAATTCGTGAAGTTTTTTGGAGTAACCATCTCAATTGTACGACCAGAACGTTCACCATCATACGACCACGTTTAAATTCAGCTAACCAATATAAAATGGTTCCTTTCGATAGAACAGAGTCTGGATAAGCTGTATTACTGAGCTTGTAAAGTATTTTTTTCATATCAAGATTGTTTTGAAAATAAATAAAGTAGCTTTACTTAAATGGCTGTCACTTTTTGCAGATTAATCGAAATGTCATGTGTTTTTGACAGTTGGTACTTCATAAAAGTCATATGAATTTGTCAATGGCAACGCCATCTGTGCGTCAGTCACACGACTTATTAATTAATGTATTTAGAAGTTGGAATTGATGTAGAGTTTCGATTGAGAGTTCTGATTTTAAAAATACTCAATTCCCACCTACAGAGAAGTGATAATTTATTTAACAAAAAGGTTAATAATACTTTTAAACGGTTATTGTATTTATTTGAAAACGATTCTACGCAATTATATTCGAATATATTGATTAATTCTTTCGGATTTATCAGTTAACTTCCTTGTCATCAACGTAGTGAATTGGCAACGCTGGACGGCGACTAATATATTCACAAACGTTCTTTAAAGCTTACAAGCATATCTAGTAAGCGATCTCCTAATATAAATTAAGGCAATTAAGAGAATCATGTCTAAGGAACCCTTCTCCTAATGATATGTAGACCCAGATGAATCTAACATCTTGATTATGTCGAATAGCGGGGGATTTTCACTAACGTACTTATATATAAACGATTTTACAATCATTTTTTGTTTGTTTCTTTGTTCCAGCTTCGTTTATATACAAAACAAGGTGTTAGATAACCGCGTGAATATTTTAGGATTACGTTTAAATTATTTGCGACACACTATATATATATATATATATATATATATATATATATATATATATATATATAAGGATATTTCTGACAATATACTTATTTAAAAAATTATTTTTTTTCTAAACAAAAGGCTGCAATATTCATTGTTTCAATTTTAATCCATTAATCCCGTCGTGGAAACTTCCATTTCAGCAACTTCCTAAATGCTGCACATAATGAACATCAGCTAGAAAGACATTTAATTTTTTTGTTATTTTTGAATTAAAATTCAAGTCGGATAATATAGTGTTTTTCATGTTGGTACAATCTTTTGTTTAGGCCGTGATTAAATGTACGGTTCCCGGTAGAGTAATAAAAATGTAAATGATTTTCAACACGTTCAAATCAGAACCGGGCTTCACCAAAATATTTCATAGCGATAGACAGAAAATTACTGGGAATCTAGAGATAATTTAGGCTTGTACTCTAGTAGTTGCTTTACATTGAACAAAAAGTACTTACTGGTTGTCTTTTGACAATAAAATTATAATTATAAGATCCAAAAGCTTATGGTAGAACTGTTGCAGCAACTAAATTAGTAGAAACTAACAAAAGACAATTTAGACTAAAACCCCGATGGATAAATTGGAGAGGAATAGGCATCCAGATAATTAGAATCAAGTTATTTGTAATGGGAAACTTTATACCAAGGGAATTGGACTAGATTCTAATTACTGCAAAACTCGGGGCGTTTTCTCTGTATCCTATACCGATCAAAAACAGGTTAAGTAACAACATTTAGACTGGAACAAGTTCTGAATATAATTTTTTTCTTGTTTACGTCTTTGATATCAAAGAGTTCTTCTCCTCGGGCGAGTTCCCTTCCATTCCAATCTCCTACTGGTAGATCTTTATCTGTTTCCTTTCTTACAGTTGTTCGTCCCTGGAAGTTTCCTTTCCAGTATTCACTATGACCACCAGCGTTCTGTTTTCTAATTTTTTTTGTTTTTCAAATCATTCTACTCTCATTAATTGTCATATTTTTCATTTTATCTATCCTTCAACTCGACTATTTATCCTATGTAAGTAGCGTCATCTATAAACAAATTGTGACAATACGCATTGGGACAAAACTAACTTATAATGGCAAAAATGTAATACTAATAGTAGCTACCTAAAAAGATTGGGGTTGTATAAGTCTTCGATTTTGGTTTTGGTTCTATTTTTCTAAAATCCAAGATCTTCAACTTCTGTAGGTTGTAGTTTTCGGGAAAGACGTGCCTTGGTTGCTGATTCCACAAAGGATCCCAATAAATTGACGACGTTTCTTGTATGTTCTAAGCTGTCCAAGTTTCTGGTCAAAGCTGGATCGTCGAACAGCTCTCTCCAGTTCGAATCGATCGTCTTCAAGGTATGTTTGATAGCAAATTCCAAATGTTTGAGCAATATATTAAAAATGTATGAATCTGAGCTTTGTAGGCTGTTAAAAGCTGTTGCTGAATACATAGCTGTTGAGTCTTAAACAGGAAGTTTTGGTGAAGCTGCAAATCTAGGTCTTTGAAGTAATCCGTTGGTGATATAGGCCAGGAGATTCCCAAAAGCTCAAGATATCTCATAATTTGCTGATTAACGACTTTCTCCATGACCTTGGCAATAGATGGGACTAAATTTTTCACAAACATGTAGCGTTTTTCATACTTTCTGAATATTCAGCATCTTTTGATGGGCAAATTTCTTGTCCATTCTATTTTGGTGTGGCGTTGAATTTTATTTTGAACGTTTCACGGAAACTGCGGATTCACACTATGTGTGAGATGTATGGGTATCAGAACGTCTCTTTTTGAAGACCTGTTTCAAAATAAACTAAAACGGAATGTACCAATAAGATCCAGGTGCCAGTAAAAGAAAAAGTGAAATACCAAGACGTGACATATATTTCCAAGCAAGTTATTTGTTCATGGGGGGCATTTGGTAGGCGATGTATTATCTAATTCGATCCATGGACGCTCCAGTAGTCTTTTGAAGTATCAAAAGACTACCAAACCTTGAAACAGACGAATCGAAACTCAATTATCGGTTGGATTGACATTTCTAAGGATACTGCGAAAGAACAAGTTTGAGATTCCCGGGAATCAAACTTTGATTGATAGAACAGTTAAAACTATTCAGATAATCGATTAAAATACTAGGAAAAAACACAGAATCAATTCGATTTTTTTAGGATTAACCCCAGTTCTACAAAGTGGCATCATCTAGGGCTTTGTAGGCTGTTAAAAGCTGTTGCTGAATACATAGCTGTTGTGTCTTAAACAGGAAGTTTCTGTAAAGCTGCAAATCTAGGTCTTTGATGCAATCCGTTGGTGATATAGGCCAGGAGATTCCCAAAGGCTCAAGATATCTCATAATTTGCTGATTAACGACTTTCTCCATGACCTTGGCAATAGATGGGACTAAATTTTTCACAAACATGTAGCGTTTTTCATACTTCCTGAATATTCAGTATCTTTTGATGGTCCATTCTATTTTGGTGTGGCGTTGAATTTTATTTTGAACAGAATCAATTCGGTTTTAACCCCAGTTCTACAAAGTAATATCATCTAAGGCCATTTTCATGATGTTGCCGATTGTTTCTGGGTCTCTACTCGATATCAGTACAGCTACATCATAATCATATGGTTTTTTCTTGGTATGGATCGAACCTACAAGGAGGAGATCTGTTTTATACGACAGGGAAAAGAGTTTGCTTTTGATATTTTCTCTTAAATCTGTTTTTTCATGTACTCTTCAACTAATACCCCTCTTGTGTCGGTAGAATGTTTAACAAGACATCTCGTAGTTGAGCAGACGCCTTCTTCTGGGATAATAATCATCCAAACAATAATAATTATTAAAAATTACCGCAAGTTTGATATCAAATTAATTTCCAATTAAAATATAATAGAAACGTCGATTGAAAATTCGTTTTTTTTTTTTTATAATCTCTAAATTCAGTTCACGACCTCTACTCCATGGCTATGACAAACAAACACACAATTCAACTATATAAATGTAATTGTAGTTGTTATCCTAACAATGCGATTAATAATTTCCATACAAGCGATCTATAGCATGATAGTAATTTGGTTTTAGTAAATTTATTTCCGATTATCTGTTTACATTTAATTTCGGAGGGTGAAGTTTTCCAAATTGAAATCGCTATTTATCGATAGCCATGAATTACGATTGATAATAATCGTATTTCAACTTGATCGCTTTGCAAATTTCAATTCAGCTGATCATTTGGAGTTTTCATTAAACCAAGCATCCTACAAATCAGAATCAAATCCATCGGAAATATCCGGAAAACTTGAAAGATTAGAGGCCAGTGGAATTTAGATGATTCTTAACACTTAACACAACAACAGAACTTCGATCATTCGAATAATACATCGAGTGATGTTTCAATCACATATTTTCGTCTTTGTCCTCGATTAATTAGCAAAATTTTCAAATATTTATACGTCGAATCAACCAAAAACGATGTTTATTTGGAAAGGGTACTGTTTCTCGATAGCTTCCCTATTTTTTCAGTATTTTTTTGGGGAATCTGGACAAATTATTCGAGAAAACTTCTTTCAAGATTTTTATTTGATGAATCCTCATCGTTTATATCAAAAATATCAAAATTGATAAAGATAAAGGTCATTCAACACATCAAAAGTGTCTTTTCCTAGTATTTTAATCGATTATCTGAATAGTTTTAGCTGTTTTATCAATTAAAGTTTGATTCCCAGGAATCTCAAACTTGCTCTTTCGCAGTATCCCTAGAAATGTCAATCCAACCGATAATTGAGTTTCGATTCGTCTGTTTCAAGGTTTGGTCTAGTCCTTAATCCTCTTTCCAAACAACAGCTACAATCTCTTGTACATTGAAGTCTTTTGATACTTCAAAAGACTACCGGGGCGTCCATGGATCGAATTAGATAATACATCGCCTACCAAATGCCCCCCATGAACAAATAACTTGCTTGGAAATATATGTCACGTGTTGGTATTTCACTTTTTCTTTTGCTGGAACCTGGATCTTATTGGTACATTCGGTTTTAGTTTATTTTGAAACAGATCTTCAAAAACAGACTTTCTGATACCCATACATCTCACATATAGAGTGAATCCATTAGAATTTGAATAAAAACCCCAAACGACCACAGTTTCCGTGAAACGTCGACACATTTTGTTGTGCATAAATTCCATAAATATCGCAGCGAATCAAATCTTCTTGAAACAAACCGAAGCACTTTGGTAATCGTTTTTCCATGGCTCGAAATGAACTAACACAGACAAAAACTGTCGGGATTAGATATAATTATAAGGATCGAATATAACTGGAAGCTAGTCACTCATAATTTTTTGATAATTAAAGTAGTTTACGGCATTATCAATGTCTAGTGACGTGATATTCATTAAAAATTAGAATGACTGGTATAAACCGGATGGTATTTTGCAATTCTTTCGATTAGCCACTCGATTCCACCCCTCTATTAACGCACACCCCGAAATCAATTCGGTCCGAACGCCGTCATATCCCAAAAGGCGATAAATCACCTCAAAAAATCAAAGCAAGCTAATATGAAGTATCATCATCAGGAACGCATATAAATCGCAGATACCCACGGTAATTGAAATATCCCTAATGGCGTTTCTCTGTAAACAATCGCCTGTAGTCGACTGGGGGCGATCAGTCACTTAGCGAGCGATGGATCCATTCGTATATCGCGAAAAGCGGTTTGGTACGCATTTGTTTTTCGATTTGGATTGAAAAAGGGTGTCCCCGGAGGTAGAATTTGTCTCCGTTAGAAGTTTATGTTTTTTAAGGATATTAGCGGATGAAGGATGTGTTGTCGTTTCGTTTAAATTATTACAGGTTGGGATAAACAACTTGTTAATTTGATAAAATCGAGCAGCGGGACAAGAAATCCTCTTATCGAGTCTTTTTTTTTCAAACCAATATAGTTTCAATAATGTAATTTGATCAAGATATCGGTGGTGGTTCAGAATAGCTTTCATTATACTTTTTCTCGATTTTTTTAACATATCAGCGTGGAAAATGAGCAATATTATCGAAAGCAACAACATCTCTATGCCATTCGTCATCCTTAAGTTGTTAAATAAATTTTTTAGCCGTTCATCTAAAAAACCATCTGCATTACGACCTGCTTATCATAGTACAAGCTTACCGACACCATCTCCATCGATGAATTAACAAGAATCGAAATTTGAAAGTTTGGTAACCCAAAAAGACATATCTAAAGACAATTTTGACTATAAACCATCGATCTAAGATCAAACCTAGTCCACTTAACAATATGATTTGACTATGCTGATACTAAATGAAGTAATAACGCCTCGGTGGTTCTTTCTAAGGTGTAACTTGTGTTTTAAATCTTTTTAATGACTGTTTATCTAACGAACCGTCTGCACTACGACCTGTTTCTTATAGTACCAGCTTACCGACACCATCTCCATCGATGAATTAACAAGAATCGATATTTGAAAGTTTGGTAACCCAAAAAGACATATCTAAAGACAATTTTGACTATAAACCATCGATCTAAGATCAAACCTAGTCCACTTAACAATATGATTTGACTATGCTGCTCCGAAATGAAGTAATAACGCCTCGGTGGTTCTTTCTAAGGTGTAACTTGTGTTTTAAATCTTTTTAATGACTGTTTATCTAACGAACCGTCTGCACTACGACCTGTTTCTTATAGTACCAGTTTACCGACACCATCTCCATCAATTAATTAACAAGAATCGAAATTTGAAAGTTTGGTGACTCAAAAAGACATATCTAAAGACAATTTTGACTATAAACCATCGATCTAAGATCAAACCTAGTCCACTTAACAATATGATTTGACTATGCTGATACTAAATGAAGTAATAACGCCTCGGTGGTTCTTCCTAAGGTGTAACTTGTGTTTTAAATCTTTTTAATGACTGTTTATCTAACGAACCGTCTGCACTACGACCTGTTTCTTATAGTACCAGCTTACCGACACCATCTCCATCAATTAATTAACAAGAATCGAAATTTGAAAGTTTGGTGACCCAAAAAGACATATCTGAAGACAATTTTGACTATAAACCATCGATCTAAGATCAAACCTAGTCCACTTAACAATATAATTTGACTATGCTGATACTAAATGAAGTAATAACGCCTCGGTGGTTCTTTCTAAGGTGTAACTTGTGTTTTAAATCTTTTTAATGACTGTTTATCTAACGAACCGTCTGCACTACGACCTGTTTCTTATAGTACCAGTTTACCGACACCATCTCCATCAATTAATTAACAAGAATCGAAATTTGAAAGTTTGGTGACCCAAAAAGACATATCTAAAGACAATTTTGACTATAAACCATCGATCTAAGATCAAACCTAGTCCACTTAACAATATAATTTGACTATGCTGATCCGAAATGAAGTAATAACGCCTCGGTGGTTCTTTCTAAGGTGTAACTTGTGTTTTAAATCTTTTTAATGACTGTTTATCTAACGAACCGTCTGCACTACGACCTGTTTCTTATAGTACCAGCTTACCGACACCATCTCCATCAATTAATTAACAAGAATCGATATTTGAAAGTTTGGTAACCCAAAAAGACATATCTAAAGACAATTTTGACTATAAACCATCGATCTAAGATCAAACCTAGTCCACTTAACAATATGATTTGACTATGCTGATCCGAAATGAAGTAATAACGCCTCGGTGGTTCTTTCTAAGGTGTAACTTGTGTTTTAAATCTTTTTAATGACTGTTTATCTAACGAACCGTCTGCACTACGACCTGTTTCTTATAGTACCAGTTTACCGACACCATCTCCATCAATTAATTAACAAGAATCGAAATTTGAAAGTTTGGTGACTCAAAAAGACATATCTAAAGACAATTTTGACTATAAACCATCGATCTAAGATCAAACCTAGTCCACTTAACAATATGATTTGACTATGCTGATCCGAAATGAATAAGGCCCAGACTGAAAACAATTTTGACTGTAAACAATTGATCTGAGGTTTATGTTTTAGTGCAGGATTTGGACTGAACCTGAAGCGAAAATTAAACAACGTGGAAGCTCGTCGGCGATGCCGGTCGAAGACAAGTTTAACTGGACAGTCCATAGACATAGAGTTACCTTCTAAATCGATTATTTCTTTATTATCTGGATAAATTATGAATGTATTGTCTCAAAATGAGAGTTAAAACCGTTTTCTTTCTTTTATTTTTTATACCTACAAGATGTGAATATCACAAATGAGAAATGTGTGCGTATTTAATTAGAAATTTTTCTGGTAATTTGTAGTGTTTGAATAAATATTATGTGGTGTATAAAAACAGTCAGCGTATTCTTCACGAAACTAGCAACAAACCGATAATCATTAATTAATGAATATTTATATTAAAACGGCTATTGAGACGTCCATTAACCTATTTTTCGTCCGGGTGGTGCTTAAATAAATAAATAAAAATTTATCGTAGCTTTCCAAATAAGCAAAATAGATATAATCATTTTATTTATTTTTGTAACAGAAGATTTCTCTCGTGAAATAAATATGGTTATTATATTTTGAAATCTAAACGTTTCAACGACATGATTTATCAATTAGCATAACGAATTTTGGTCATTAATATTGGGAAATATTTTGGTATAATGTCGACCGTCAAATATTATGTTTACAAAAAAATAGATAAGAGACCCGGATGGAAGCTAGATCCAGTATTTACAGGCTGATCCATCAATTCCACTCCTTTTTAAGAAGTCTTGAATGTGGAATGGTTGCAATTTCCAGAGATCTTCGTCTTCTAATTCATACGCATCCAGATGTAGTACTCTGAAGTTCCGAGGTTTCGTCGCATCATCAGCTGCGTCTTCAGGTGTTCTTTGAAGCGACAGTGCCCCGATAGAAAACCTGTAGATTGTTCTCACTTTGATTATAATTTCCCAGAAGAGTCTCAGCCTCTGTAGGTTGTCCTAATAATTGGTTTTGCTCCTATCCAGTGCTTTCCACTGTCCTGGAATCCATTGCCTAGGTCGTTCAATTTTTCTAGATCTCAGGAAGAGGCTGATTATTCCAAATGGAACAGGACATTAGTCATATTAAAAAAAGTTTGTTATTGTCGGTTCCCAGGTAGGAAATTGAAGTCGAAATATCTCCGAATACAAAACACGGAGTTTCATTTAAGTGGAAAGTTTGAAAATGACGCGCTACTGTCACGCAAACTTTCATATGTCAATTTGGAATGTTCGCATCCCTTTTCTGAATATCCCAATCGACAGGGACGGAAGGACGTCGGTTTTCCCCTAGCTCCAATTTTCTAATGTGTTGCTCCTTTTGAAAGTATAAGTGAAAATTCAAGCGGAAAACCGTTTTAGCAGAAAATTTTTGTACTTGGAGACAACGAGTAATTCATATTGACTAATTCAGTAAATTTGGAGTATTGTGGACACTTAATTAATTAACCAAAGAGTTTTTTTCTCACTTTTTATATTTTTTTTCCATGAACCCTTTGCCAAAACGCTCTGATGCAAACATTTCCGCAATTCCTCTCTTTTTGATTTTGATTTTGTTGTTTCTAACGATACGTTTGATTGTATTAACGACTTTTTGGTTATATCCGTTAATTGTGTAGAGAAATACTTTAAAAACATTTTTTTTAACATACTAAGTAAAACAATGAAGCTAAAATACATAATTATATCCGCGATAAAACGATATTTTCGATATTTTCGATATCTATACCCAAATAAATAAAATCGTATAATTTCAATGAAAATTCTCAAGCTTTTCTGCATATTCAGTAATTGTTGATGTATGGAATAAAGCTCGTAACGGAATGGGAAATGGCGCAGTCGACCGTTTATCCTACCAGCTGTTTTAACAAGTTGGGATGGATTCACGCAAATTTACTCCTGTCCGTCTGGATTTCTGTCTGTTCCTTTCATTCTACAAATTTCAAATATATCAAAATATAAGAATTTCCTTAAGTATTGATGTAAAATTTATCGGATTATCGATATGTAAAATATTGGATTTTGTTCAAACAAACTTACACTACAGATCAAAAGTTTTTGCACATCCCGAAGATGCTTTTTTCTCTTCCCTGTCCAATTAGTCTCGCAATAATTCAATCGGGATAAGGTCGGGTAATTGTGATGGCCAAAATACTCTTTGGAGCGTGTTTTACCTCAAACTGCGGCTTCTTAATTTTATTCTGACGTATACAAATTTCATATGAAGACTTCTTGGTCCAAAAAGAAAATAAAAGAGAAATTTTTGACGGGTAGTGTATATTTTGAAATAATAATTCAACTGTATCCTTGTAGACGTATTGAAATTTTAGTCATTCAATTATACAGTACGACGTAATTGTTTTTATTTTTATTTTTCGACAAAAAATTCGTTTTCTGAAATAGAAGCCATTTTGTATAAACAAACTTCCTATTCGCTCCCTGTGTATTAGTAATTATCGCATCATCAATTACCCCAAATCGCAAATTAGTAACGATTCGAATAGTAGACTACTTAAATCAATCTCTACTTTACCGATAGTACCGTGACTCATTCAAAAGCGCACTTGATTTCCTTTCTAACCTCTAATAAACAACTAGTACCCAAACAAGTATTAAACGACCAGTAAATACTTCAATGCAATCAGATAATGGGGAAAAAAAGTAGTAGATAAAACAGCACATATAACCAGCTTCGAGCTTACGTTGTAGTAAGCCAAGTCGGTAACATCGGTAACTGATTTATCGGGAGAGATCGACTGTTATGTACCACGCGAATGCCAGTGGGTCTGGACATCCGACAAGTTTATATTTGCGAATTTAGTACAGCGTTGTCGAGTATTTAATTATTTACATAACGTCGAGGAAATGATTAGAATATGTTTAAATTTTGAACTTGATATGATTATATCTGATAAAATTATTACGTTAGTCAGCTTTGTGGTATTGTGGAATTTGTGTATAGCGAATCTCAATCTATTTTAGGTGCGCGAAAGGTGTGGAAACGAATGTTTTTATGTCACAACATTTTATACGATTGTTATGGTTTGCATATGTTGCACGTCGTCGTACAAGAAAACGTCTCTCTATAAACTTGGAATATTGAAATATGTTTTGTGTTAACCGTAATTTTTTATTGCGTGTCTTAAATTGTTACTACTCATTTTTTTTATATCGTTTACTCAATATATAATTAAAATTCAAATAATTACAACAACTACATATCTAATTATATATAATTAAATTATCGTTTTTTCTTTATTAGAATCAAGTATTGACCTTGAAACATTCGGAAGCTACTTTTAATGATAATAAGTAATAAATTATTAGTTTGACACGCAAACGGCGCCACAAAATTAAATAAGAGTTAAAAGACCGAATATCTAGTAATAATTGATGAATAAATTGAGTAAATTGTAGACAAATATAATTGTTTTAATTGTTACTATAAACAAACAAAAGTTGTAATAAATTTACAGCAATACCTAAGCTAAAACAACGGTGATTCTAATCGGGTATTGGTAAACGATGAAAATCCTCAGGGTTCTATATTGGAACCACTATTGTTTCTGTTATATACGGGATGTCCCACGACGAGTTAAAACTATCTGTATATATGGCAAAATACTTATAGTAAAATCATGAAAATTTCCACGTTGAGGTTTTCGTGTACGATCTTTTTAACTAAAATATTTTCAAAGATGGCCGACTTCCGGTTCTACATTCATCCGACTTATGGTATCTCTCCATGAGGCAATTCTAGTGGAGTTCAAAGGGTTGTTTCTCTTCTGTACATTGTAGTAAATTCTTGTTTGAATTATTTACGAACCGAATGTCAAGGTTCAGGACGTTGTGGAGTAGATGTTGCTCTGAAACACCATGGCGATTGTTTTTGATTCAAAGTCAATCGAACGGATAGATTTGCAATTCCAAAATATCGTAATCATCAGTTTTTCGTAGCTTTTGGCGACTTTTACTTTGTTTGGCACGGCTTTTCCTTTCCGATTCCATTCCATGGAATCTCTTCTAGATATCGGATCATAATAAAAGACAACTGATCGGACAACATTTCCTTGACCTCGTGGAAAAGCTCTGAACGTCGCTTACAACATTGTATTTGGTACTGGTTTTCCAGAATTCGAAGCAACCTCCTTGGACTAATTTTTATCTTATTTAAACGCTTTTATGGTTTCCTCAAAACAAGTTGGACCAATTTTTAGTTGTTTAAAATAATGAGCACCGAAGTTACCATAAACAGCCACCATATTTTTTTTTTTTTGTTTTTGAGGTTAAGTTGGTCGTTCGACAGTAACGCGATCTAGTAGTTACTTTTTGCGTTTTATATAAAACATAATTGATGAGATCATATTATTGATAGAATACAAATTCGGAATTTATATGAAAATTAGAATGAAATTTGCATAGAAATATCCCTGAATATAATAACCGATAGCGTGAATTCGCTAAACTAATTTCCCATTATATGGCGGTAGGAGGAAACAAAAATACAAAAAAAAAACTCCGTACGTATATAGATATGAAAATTAAGTACGATTTTTTTGCGTCCATCGATCAATAATCACCGTTAACGTCTTTGCAATTATCTTTTAAATTTTTCAACACATCAAACGTGAAAAACCTAATCGAGAATATTCTAGATTATCTCCTTCTCAAATCCCCATAGAAACAAATCTAGTTGAATCAGATCTGGCGATCGCGATGGCTATCAATGTTGGAATGACATCGTTTTGAATTAGGTCCAAATAATGAGCCCCAATCAAATTGCTCATCGATGAAACATTGTGCTAAACATTGGGCGTGTTGTTCTCCCTTCCAATAAGGATTTTATGTTCACCAGAAGTGGCAGTTTCGCCGATTAGCATAGTTATCCTATCCAAATTGTCTTTATTAATCTCCTGAGTACATATCATTAGTTTGATTAGAAATAGGATGCTTCATTATCAAAAAAATTGTTCGCAAAAACAATAAAACAAACATACAAATAAATAAATAACCAAATGAAATATAAAATCTAAATAGACGGTATTGGGAAATGATTGTGCATATTTTTTGCATTGTACAGTATTGAGCATGAAGTAGATAACTGTGTAAGAACTTTTGTAGTTTGAAGATTCGTTCAATTTGAGTCAATTCGGATTCGACAACATCAATGGTGGTGTTATTTAGTAACGTATATGATTTAAGGTTGATTAGGTCACTAGGTATGGTTCTTTGATATCAGAATTGCTCCAGAAGAAGTTAGTATCTAGATAACGTCTTTGATGAAGAAAAGAAACAAAATATGGCGTGGTGCTGAGCCTCGAAGCACTCCACGTTCTATAGGCTTCCAAGAAGACATCATTATACCCTTACAAGTTGATTTCTGATGACTCAAATCATGAAAAAGTCCTCCAGTTACCACACTATAATAGGGGGTTGTAATTATAATTGAATTGAATTATGACTTACCTTGATTGCATATGACTCCGACTTGTAGGGAAATCAAAAATATAACGGCAACAGCCGGTAGATGGGGTTGGTGTTTCATAGTAATTGTGGAAAAAGGAAAATTCCCCGAAGGCTGACAGTTAGACTCTAGGGGGCATACCACGTTTCAATAATATACTCAATATCATTCCCGTCGTGAATTTTGTCTTTGAATCTGACCGCCAGCGACGGCGGATGTCACATGTTTTCGTTGAATGCGACAGATCTGTAACAAAAAATATATTAGGGTAAGTTTGGGGTTAATTTTCAAGATTATATCGCTAAACGTCTCGTAGTTTTTTGTGGAATAAAACTGTCAAAAAAATCCTTCGTACTAGTGTTATGTTATATACACATAGTGGAATTATGATTGATGATATTTTTATAAAAATACGTCGTGCATTGTAAGTAGAAACCGAAATAAAATGGTTGAGTTGCTTAAACGTAGCAACCATGTGGTCAAATACGTGTCACAGATGACTGATCTATTCAATTTCAATGTTACGCTAGAACCTTTTTCATTTTTCATGTTGCTAAGGGTAGGTAAAAGGATATATACAGGGTATGGTCGTAAATAATACAAATTTTTACAACAAAAATAATACAAGACACTTCTTCGATTCACAAGACTAGAAAATAATTTTATTTGAACTAAACTTCATCAAAATGCATTTCAGTTTCAAAAACGACCAGATCTATAATAGAATTCGTTGAAATTGTTAAAGAATTTGAAAAAAACGATCAAAAAAACCTACGGTATCAAGAAAATTAGGAAATTTCAAATGGAAACTTTAAAATTGAGGTGGGTTCAAAATTTTCAGATTGAGCTCATTCTAAATATACTCTGGAACATATCTTACGACGATATTTTCAAATTAGAGTTTGTGGGCTATGCATAGGACATAGTTATCGTCATCACTGAAGGAGAAAATAAGAAATAACCAGCTCTAAGCGGATTCTAAGAAGATGGCTAGACCACAAAACAGAAGACAAAGTTTAACAAGATCCAAACGATGATAATGAAAGAATCCATAAAATATTTAGACTCGATAATGAGTTTTGGATAACATACAAGATATTATCAGAGAAACGCGGATCCAGGATAGATAACTTTGAGTTTTCTTAGAAGTATATACAGCTTTTTGCATAAATGTAAATAAATTGTATATGCGTATGTTTTTTTTTGATAAATCGTCTTATTTTGATGAAAAAAAAACGCTTAAAAATGAAGGGTCATTTCACTGCTTGTAAAAATAATAAAAAAACTAATTTTTTATTCAATACAAACATCATTTTGTTATACAGGGTCCTTCACGACGAGCTGAATTGATATGCATATGGGAAAGTACTGTGATTAGTGTTCTAAAAATTTGCTTGCATGGGTTTTTCGAAATGCTCGTTTCAGCTAAAATAATTTCAGTTTTTTTAAACTTCCGGTTATACCGGACTTTGTTATTTTTCACGGAATGTTATAGTTTTTATTAAATTTTTGGAATCTACACGAAATTTTAATATAACTTTATATAAGCCATAGTATGTCTAAAATCCACCATTTTTTAATTATTTCACATTTTCGAAATTTTTTGACACATGCAGCCATCCATTAAAAAAATAATATTTCAAAGTTTAAGCGAGGCAGGTTTGGGATTTTTGGGATTTGGACAAATAACACTTACAGCTTTTAAAATCTGTGAAAACCTTGTCAAAAATTTATATAGCGTGTTCAGAAAATAGTACCGAATTTCGCTATCTAAAAACTTAATTTTTTCAAATGACAACCCTCATTATTTTTACCATTTTCCTTACTATGCTTTAAATTAAGGGGACTTCGTTAGTAAATTCATATAATTCCCTTTAATTTAAAGCGTAGAATCCAATGGTAAAGATAAAAATGGGGGTTGCCGTTTGAAAAAATTGAGTTTCTAGATAGCGAAATTCGGTACCATTTTCTGAACACCCTGTATACATTTTTGTCTGGGATTTCACAAATTTTGAAAGCTGTAAGTGTTATTTATCCAAATCCCAAAAATATTAGACCTGACTCAGTTAAACTTGGAAATATAATTTTTTTAGTTGAGGGCTGCATAATTCCAAAAATTTGAAATAATTAAAAAATGGTGGACTTTAGGCAAACGATGCCTCATATAAAGTTATATTAAAATTTCGCGTAGATTCCAAAAATTTAATAACATTTTGTTTAAAATAACGAAGTTTGGGTCCATGCAAGCAAATTTTCAAAAAACTGGTCCCATATACATATCGATTCAGCTCGTCGTGAAATACCCTTTTTTCAGATAAATAAATTTATTTCAGGGAAAAAAATGTATGAAAATAAAAAAATCATTGAGGATTAAAAGTTAAACATTCTTCACTTTTCCCTTTTTGTACTTTTAATTATGGAAATATAATGCCCTCTCTCGTCAAATTAAAAAAGTTGTAAGTACAAACTTTACAATTTACAAGCGGTTTTTATATTTTAGTAAATCAACGAGGTAGTATTTTGAGATTCAAATGAGTTAGTGGTTAATAGCAAAAGCTGATTGAAGTATTATGGTCAATACAGAAGAACTTCGACATGAAATATTCATCGAGGACTCCGAGGAAGTTTTATGTACGTACATAAAACCTGCCGGAAGTAATTATGGAAGAATTAGCCGTATAATTTTATTTTGAATTATTATTCATTACAAGTGTTTAAAAACAAAGATTTTAATAGTTGATTTTTCAATAAACAAAATTTAATTTCGTTTGGAACAAATCCTCGAACGAAATTTCAGTTGAGAATATGTGTGTTCAAAATGGAAGAAAAAAAATCGAAAAATTGGAAAAAAAAAGATTCCAGCACAAATAATTTGGAAGATATTATAAAAAATAATGGAATACGTGAATTTTTTGTGTAATAATTTTATGTTAAAGATGAAAATGTAATTGCAGATTCAATTTTTGAGCTGGAATTGGTAATTTGAAGGTCGAGTTAATGGAAGAGATATTTTGAAAGAAATATCATGAGATTTTCGAGAAAAAAATTGTAATAGTAGATTCAAATGTGTAAAAAAATTTAAAAAATAGTATTATTGAAAGAATATTTCGAACAAATATTTTTAAAAGATGATTTTGCATGCCAAAATATAGAAAACACTCAAAATTAAGAAAATGAAAACCCCACTGACTAAAACTTTCTCAGAACAATAATTTCGAAGATATTATTGAAAATAAAGGCATTTCGTACAATTTTTGTGTCTTAAATTGAGCTTCCGGATCTATTTTACAACAAAAATAGGAGAATTATACTGTTCAAAATTTCACTAGCAAAAAAGGGGGTAATCCCATGTGATGGGCTCAAAAAAACGATTCTTTTCTCAATAAAGTGCTTTCTTAACATGTCTAGAATACGGTAGTGAAGTAATTTTTGAAAATTCGAAGTCGTTTTAAAGATACACTAGGTAGAAGAAAGAACTGATCGGAGCGCTGAGTTTACAGTTGGAGTCCGGGCCTATTGTGTACCGTCGACGTTATATTTGGCCCCCCTTTTATACATATATATATTAATACAAGTTTAGATAAGTTTGAGCTATTATCTATCGAAAATTTCCAAAATTTTTCTATTTTTCTATTACAAAAAACGCAAAATTTGCAACTTTCATTTCAAATGTCTAAAAACGCTGTAACTCAATTTCTACACAATATTTTTATTTTAAAATTTATATTTATACTGTCGAAATATATGTTAATAAATGATAATAAATTTAAAGCTCCATCTATTTACTGGTCCTGAAAAATCCCTAAAAAACAGGCCGTCACATGGGCGATAAAAATTGTACATATAAAAATGAATTTTATTAAAATATTTCTCAAAAACATGAAAAATTATGTATTAGCATCGGGAAATAGGATTTGTTTCTATTCATATACATAAAAAAATAAAAGAAAAACAATAATTTAAGAGAAAAGTGCGAAAATTTTTAAAAACAAGATTTTTTAAATGGATTTTCAATATCTGTTTATTAAACGATTTTAGTGGAACTCAACCGCTTTTTCAATTGTAAAAAATCGTTGACCTCGCAATTTATTTTGGATCTGTATGAATAACAAGAAATCATTGGGTGCCAAACAAGGACTGTATGGTGGATAAACCTGTTCAAAAACGTTTTTGTTTGAACTGTAGAAGTGTAAACGCTCGCAATTTCGTGGTGGAGAATGATTCGTCTTCTACTATTGATTTTTTCGAAAAACTTTCGTTAGATTTGGCTTGTCTTGGAAGACAGTCGATTGTTGTTTAATTTCCATCCTTGATTAGTCGCCTGCCATGATCCTATAAACGTCTTTCGATTTTTTTCCGTATTTCTTTACAAAAATCGACACGAATTCTTTTTTTTTTTTGGACGATTTCCACGACATAGAAAATCTGTATCCGTAAACTCAAATAGCATTCATATGACAACACGATCTGATTAGTTTATGATGACAACGACATATTTGACATATTTAAGTCAGTGTTGCCATATCTCAAAACTTGAATAGCAATCCGCGTTTGATAATCCACGTCGAAAATCATCGTTCTAAAGTTTTAGCGATTAAATCCATTTTTTGACCAAGATGGATGTTTCAAGAATCTGTAGATAACTTAAATAGCATTCGTATGACAACACAATTAAAAACTTTTGAATGGAGATGTCAAATCACACCAGTAATTTAAATCAACACAAATTTAAACTAATGCAAATTTAACGCCCTGTATCTCGAAAAGTATTAGTTATAGCAATATGAAAATATGACATATTATAAAGTAATTCTGCACTTTTTCGTTGGATAAAACAACAAAATTATAGAACAAACAGTTTGGGAGAAATCACGAAGACAATAAAATTCATGATAAAAATAAGGATAGAGCTTTGATTAAATTTCTAAGCTCTATTATACGTTCAAATTAATATTTTTGGGATCAAGAAAGAAGAATAGATATAATTTTATGAAAAAAAAACAAAAAATAAAAGAGTTGTGTATTCGAAATTGACGATAATTGATTCAGAAATAAATATAAATAGGAACAAATCATATAAAGTCGTATAAATGATAATAATTAATAAATGTCGGGCTTTGAATGCTTTCAAAGACAAGTTTAGTCATTTTTGTGTGATTCTTAGTAGGATTCGTAGCTTGGCAAACAGATGTTATTTCTGTAAGTGATACTTCGCTATAGGTGGTTCGACTTTTGAGGTTATCACTCAACTCGGGATTACGAGTTTCTTTTTTTGATAAAGTCACTCACCCCGAACCCAAATCATCAATCAAAGATGATAAAATCACAATATTAGTGATTAATGTAAATAAATCGACACAGTAATCCCCTAGAAAGATTTATCTTATATTATATATATATATATATTAAAAAAATTAGTTTTTTTTTCCAAGGAAGGATAGTTTTTTGTATTTGCTTTGAGATTTATGAAATGCGTGTGTTTGAAAACAAACAAATGTTTCATTTCAACGAGTTTACGAAATATAGTGAAACAAATTTAACACAATAAAAAATATCTATTATAAACAACTCATTCAATGAAATAATGTTTCTCAAGCAATTAAAAAAGCAATTCATCATCGACCCACTACTATCCCACGCTCTATTAACCCTATCGAAGGCCTTTTCAAAGTTTACAAACATCACATACAAGTCCATTCTATGTTCATAGAACTACAGTTCGTAACATCATTTAATATCGATCTACAGGCGATGAAATCTTGCTGATAGTTCACGAGATTTTTTTTCAGAGTATCCATTCTTCATTAAATCATATGTAAGTGCTTTACAATGGTTAACATCTCAGTATTATAGCGCATTTGCAACCATCAGTTGGTCAACTGGAGCTTCGTGTTGAAAAATTTGCGTTGGCTGCACTGACAGTTCAATTTTAACCAATCAAATCCGAGTGAACTGACATTTGCCACGGGGAAATGTCAGTCAAATGTCGAAGCCTAGTTTCCACGTGTAGTTTCAATATTATATAAATTAAAAAAGAAGAACTAATATCTTTCCAAAGTAGCCTGTTTCGTAGAAGATAATGACGACATCGTTCAAATTATTCAATTAATTTAAAATAATGTAGTTAGTTTTAGAAGTTAATTCATAAAACATAAGCCAATGTAAACAAAGATTGAGGTTAGAGAGTGCATTTCAACCCTGGGTTGATATTTTAAACTGAGCTTTCGTTTTGGTCTCAATTTTACAAACTAGGGAAAAACTAAACTAAAGTTTAAACACTAGTTTAAACCTAGATAACTTTATTCTATAGTTAAACATACATTTTTCTGCCAGTTTTCACAAATATTACCAAAATTTGTCAATATTTGTTTTAGAGATGAAAATAACAAATAATAGTTTCAAAAAATGTGAAAATACTTTTTGTTTTTTTAGCGCTTCGACAATGTAGCTTTAATTTCTTCATCATCATCATCGAGTTCATCTAATTTAAAGTACAATACTTCAATAATTCTAATTAATTAATATTGTAGAAATGTTAATAATTTGAAAAAGTTCATCCGTTTCATGTTGAACTGAAGTTTAAACTACCCCCAGACCAACCGTAACGCCATCTATGAAACGTGAAAAAAACGGTATCTGTATGGTTTCAAACAGTGTCAATATTAAAGAATTTTACAAAAATTTACAATCGTAGTGTTTTATTTTCAATAACTTATCTGTTTTCTTACTGTTTACTTCAACCAATTAGAAATATCCCGTATGTAGTTGAGGTTATGTCTAAAAGTGTGAAGTTTGCACCGGAAAAGACAGTGACAACAAATCTAGTTAGTATCGTGAAGATAGCAACAAATTTTCGTGGAAATTATGGTTATTATGAACGTCAGAGTTGATGTTTTATGTGTTTTTAGTTTTCCATTTAAAGAGTGTTGTGAAATCGGTTATACAAGCGGAAGGAACGTTAAAGTGAACATCCATAGACAAACAGTTGTTTTCGTTCTGTTTGTATAATATATCTAAGCATAATTATTTTTTATTACTTTTTCTTTGTGACTTATTTTATTGAGTACCATTCAATGATGGTACAATTGTGTTTGTTCTTTACTTAGAAGTTAAACCCTCCTTTGTTATAAGGAAAAAATAAACAAAAGACGATCATAAACCTATTGTATTTGCCTACCACACCTCGTATCTTCTATATAAGCGGCTTTCGGTGATTACAACAAAAAAATATATTCGTTATAAAGGTGGTAAGTACGACAGTCACATACGGAGTGCTCAAAATAAAAGACTTTAAGAAACAGAAGAAGAGGTTAGGTTAGGTTAGCGAAAAAAAGCTGAAATTTTCGTCAAAGCTTGTAGTTGATTACTAAGACAGCTTTGTTTGTACCCCAATCTCATTCAAAGTTGATTGATTTGTGAGAAAATTTCGAGTTAGATTACTCTAACTTCTGTCGAGATATTTTGAGTCATAACGATTAAAATAATAGTGAAAAACGTATATTCAAACACATTTCACATCAAATATTCAATAAAAATAATAATTGAAACGAAAAAAATCGTCTTGACAAAAGTTTATTCAAGATAGAACGGTATAACCTCAAATATATTACTTAGTTTAAAAGAAAGAGGGACATGCTGTATAATGTAGCAATTATTAAAGTAAGAATGGTACTGAGACAAGTATTAGCATCAAAACAGGTGAAAGAATAAATACTTAAAACGTGCCTTTATTGTGAGAAATAACACGGACAAAGATTTCATATCAGACAATTAATTTTCTAATATATTCGAATTGAATCCCTTAGAAGCACGTCACTGTTATTAAAAGCAATATCTTTTACATGGTCCAAACAATCGGATCACAAAAACAAAAACGCCCTTACACGATTTACATTACTTAACCTAAGTAAACAGATATGATTTTTTTTTTGAAAGGCAAATAATAATAAACAAGGATCTATCTAAAAGATGTCTCAGGTAACTCGATATAGTAGGAAACTTTCGCAAATAACCGGAGGTTATGTTTTCGAGGAGGGAGAAAGTTTAGACGAAATTGTAGACGCCACATTCCGGAACAGAATTTACGTCTAAAATGATTAATGTAGAATGTAAATTGATGCCGAGGATATTGTTTTTGAATTATTTGAAATAATTGATGCTGTAAAAGTTGGGATAATTATAAAAATTTAATAAAAGATGAATAAAATATTATATTAAGAATATGAATATATCAATTTGTTGTTTGGATTAACAAGCCCGGGTAGCTCAGTCGGTAGAGCATTGGACTTTTAATCCAAGGGTCCAGGGTTCAAGTCCCTGCTCGGGCGGCTATAATTTTTTTTTTGTTTTTTTTTGGAAAAATTGTTATTAATACTCTTTATATGACATCAAAGTGTTTTTCTAATACGCGGATATGCTATTAAATACGAAGAAATTGACACCTCGTTTATGTTATCCATTAACCAGTTTTTTTTTTTCATTTTTTTGTACAAAAGTCACAGCTCTGTTAAATATATTTTACGAGCTATCAATGGGACGTAGAAAAAACATTGAAAGAGGAAATTAACACTTGAAGAACCATTAAAAAGTGTCTTCTTGGCGAAAAAAACAGTCAAGTGCTTGTTTGATTGAAATTTTTTGTTAAATTTTATAAAAAATCAAATCAAATCGACGATTTATTCTTCTCAGTCGATCGTCTTCTAACACGAAAACAGAAATAACAATAAAATACTAAAAAAAAAATCGTTAAAAGACATTAAAAAGCACTTAGCACTCACGACCCACTAAAAGGTTTCATTTGGAGCCTTCTTGGTGGTATTTAATATATCTATATATATATATATATATATATATATATATGGGGCGTTTAAAAACATGTGTTTTGAAAGAATTTTCGGAAACTGTATGGACCATTTATCAGTTCTTACGGCCTAAAGCTTTTATATTTGTTTTCAACATGTGATAATTGACTGTCTCTAGCTAATGGTTGAGGAAATAGGGCGTGCCCTTCAAAAAGTGAATAGGGTAACAATACAATTACTCTTTTTGTCCATAAAATCGATTGCTCAAAGCACCAATCAACTCTCTGACTTATATAACTTGTAAGAGTTTGATCTTGGTACTCGATTTACAAACCTAGGGATGGAACCTATTGTGTTGGCAACCATTTCGTCACTATACGTAAATCTGATGATTAATTTCCAATTTATATATTCTTAATTACCTTTCTTTCAATTCCAAAATAACACGTTCGCTTTTCGAATTATTAATCTAAGATAACGTGTCTCTAAAAGAAGGCATATTAAAAAGGAAATTTTCATTAAAAAATTTTTTAGCTACGCCACTGATGGAGACAATAAATGCCGGTCGTAATGGATGCGGAACAAAGAACATTCTGTATTTTTGTAAATGGTCCTAGACCAGCATGGAATTGACGTTTAAAATTAGGAAAAAAAAGCGATAAAAGAAAGGCAGAAATATTACGAACTGTCCATATTAAAGTAGAAGTTAACGTGTGATACTTTCCAGTCTACGAATCGTTCTAGTGGAGAATGTGCAATAGTGAATTAACTGTGAAACATCCCTTAATTGACTGTATAAATCATGACAATGAAAGATTCACCTGGAAGTCTCCTTGAAGAAGAATTTAGCCCATCGATTTTCCATCAATCGACGCGGTCTCTCCATTATCGTCCTCTTGATCTGGTAAAACGTTCTATATCCTGAATTTTCAAATCTTCTTTCATACTTTCGCTCCTTATTTAATCTCCTAGGGTCCTAGGACTTGCTATTTGTCAGTTTTGGCAACACTGCGAGACCAGGACAATACGACAACGCGCCTACCAATACCGCGCAATCTGCGAAGCAGTATTTGGCCAGTAAACGTACTCCAATGCTCCCGTACTCACCAGATTTGGCACCGTGTGACTTTTTTTGGTTCCGAAGATAAAATCTCCTTTGAAAGGGACCCGATTTGAGTCGATGGAAGAGCTCCTAAAGACCCTCAACAAAGAAGACTTCCAGAACTGTTTTTATCAATGGAAAAAACGTATGGAAAGGTTTGTGGTGAGGGAAAGGGAGTATATTGAAAGGGATACATTCGAATTTAGATTAATTTTTATAATAAAACCCTTTTTACTAGCCAGTCTCGTTATTTAATAGCCTGACCTCGTTTATTTGTTTCAAAAAAGGTTTTCGACTAATTTTAAGTGTTTATCATAATATTTTGATAAATTAGAAACGTCAATTTCTATCTATCTTTTAAAAATTATTAAAAAAATTAATTTTGTAACAGAAAAGACCTAAATTTAGAAACATAAACATATAAAAAAAGTCTAAGAAATTAAAAAAAATTATTTATTTATAAATATGGGGTACCCCAGGTAATAGGTAACTGTCTTTGATAATACGGAGGTACTGATACCCTTTACTAAACTACAGGCTTCAATTGCACGCGCCTATAAGCCCATTTCCATGCCCAATACGCATGTAAAACTATCGATTCGGAAAACTTCTTACTAGATACGATTTACTTGAATTACGTCTTCCCCTCGTATATTTTAATGATAGTCTTGTGATAATGACATATTTATTATGCTGTAACCGCGCATACATGCATAAAAACCGTTTATTAACGTTTATTAAATTTGCATATTAAAATTATTAAAACAGAATTGTAAATTACACATTGTATAATGTTTTTATCGCATATATTAAGTTCGACTATTGTTTATTCAACAAGTCTAGGTGGTTTCGTGAAACGTCGATCGATAAGTTTATGAAAAATGATTATCTCGAACCTATAAAAGAGTTACTGTACCTTACAGGGTGATAATAATACTTCTTTATCAAACAGAAGTTATTATTTACATGTCTTCGTTCCAGTTACGGATTGGTAACGACAACAAATACCTACTTCGATATTTTTTTCTCTAGATTGTCACTCCGCCTTTACTCCGTATCCGAATCGGAGAAATCCGCTTGAGATTTTTTAATTTACGTGATTTCCAAAAGTTGTTTCGTTTTTGAAGTTTTTGATTGACTGGTATATCACGCGAGTGACTGTCTCCGGTTTCTAGTTCATTATTCGAATAGCTACTTACTCGCTGACGGTGCGCGTATCGGCACGCTCTCCTTTCCTTTCACCAATGACGGAGAGCGTGCCGGCGCGCCCGTTTCCTTTTACTTTACAACTCGACACCAAACTATCCGTTACAACCAAAGGACTGTACAATACGCCGTTTGCCATTTTAAAATTGGATAAGTGAAAGTTTTTTTTTTAATTGAATTTAAGGTAAGTTTTCATTGATTTTACTTTTGTTATAGCTATTAACTTTTAAATTCTATCTGTATATAAATAAAATCATGTTGAAAAACAACTAACAACTAAAATTTTTCTTATAAAAAATATTTATTTCCCACATTTCGTTCAGTATATTGTATAAAACTATTTTTTATAAATAACTTCGCAAGTTGTATATAAAAATGCTTGTAAATTGGACCAAACATTTATTTTTGAGACCATTTTCAGAATTATCATCATTTTTACATTATTTGTTTTGTTTTTTTTTTTAGATTTTTCTATTTTCACTTCATACCTTTCTAACTTTAAAAAACAATATCGTTTCTATATTATTCATAGTGTATTTTTGTTAATTTTTTTAAACGACTTTATTTGGGGTTTATTGGAACGGTTCAAAAATTTTCAAAATTTAATTTATATAAATTTCCTTATGTTAATTTTAGTAAATAAGTTTTTGAAAAATTATACATATAATAAACGTTTTATAAAAAAAAAATTAAAAGGTTACATTACATTACATTTTCTGCAAATGTCGTTTTTGATTTTTTTTATTGTTAGTTTAATTTCTCGGTCTTGAAACCAACAACGAATTAGCTACAAGAGTTACAAGGTAATTTAGGCCACCCGCTATACAGGTGAACTGATCCCTTTACCACTGACGGAGAGCGTACCGAGACGCACCCGCTTAATTATCGGAAATAGGATTTTCTAAATCATGTTTTTACTTCAGAACCAAATGTGAAGAGATTATTACTGATTTGATACGTATTTTTAATTGTTTTGATAACAAAATAGCAATATATTTTTTTTTCATTCTTTGTTTCTGATATACTAATACATTTAGCAGCTAGAGCTCTGAAATATTATTATAAATGAAAAAAAAAAATACAATGAGAGATATTCTCCTACACATTTTACATTAATTGATCTCCATATAATTATTATTTTGTGTGGGATATTGTGGTTTAATTGAATATTAATCAAGTTTTAAAGTGTGGGTTAATACAAATTAAATTTACATATAAATAATGAAAATTAATATAAAAACATTATTGTTGTAGTTGATAAGCAGCCGTTCACAAAAAATTAGAGACGATCTCTGAAGATTATAACATCAGGACCGAAACAAATAACGTCAATCGACAATTTGTTTAAAGCTTTATACTTAGAATTCAAACAAAGATCAATATTTTAACTATGAATGGGGCTGTACTGTAAAATTTTGGTCAGCTCTGGATAGCCCGTCAAATGAATTGCTCTCTTCTGTATTGAGCATCTTCAGGGTATGCTTGGGAGCCAATATTCCAAAGATGGACAAAGCTGGGGCTTGTAGAGGATTAGAATCTGTCGAGAAGTCTATAGCTTTTTGGTCTTAGAGAGAACTTCGAGTTTTTTTGAAGTTGTCTTGGTTAAATCGACCACGTGATTGTACCAGAATATATTGCTTCCAATTTCAACACCCAGCAAGCGAATTTGCGCCTATGGTAGTATTTTAGGTCCAAATTTTGAGCTCAAGTACCAACTTTCTTTGTGAAAAATATTAATTTTGGTATTTGCTGCGTTAAACTCAATCAGATTGATTCCAACCAACTTTAGAATGTTGTTGTATAATAAAATGGATGAGAATAAAGAAAAAGGTCGAATTTTGGTTATTAGTTATCAAAAAAATCAACAACAATGCTCGTTCGACATTGCAAATTCCCAATTTTGTCGATAAGATACATCTAAACATTTTGTAACTAAAATTGAATTTTTGCTTAAACCTGACAAAAACCAAATGACATTAACCTATGAATAAGAAGTCTGATATCAGAAAAAAATCAACAAATCACGTACTTTTCCACCATTTCCTCAATTTCCTTTTCCGAACCTCTCATTTTGCCGAAAACATTGTTTGATTAATAGAATTGAATTTGCGATTACAATAAAACGAAAAAGAAAAACTTTTTCCAATTTCCATTTAGATTATTAAAAAAAAATATTCATTTCAGCACTTTGTATTTTATTAATTACGTACACCATTTAACACAAACGTGACTTTTCTTCTCCATTGAAGAATCTCCAACTGGGAAATGGCCTTAATTAACATCTGCAACGAAGGCTTTTCCCTTCGTTCCGCAGTTTTAACGAAATGGAAAAAGGGTTGAATAACAAAAAAGAAACAAATTAAGTTCGGACTTTTCAATTCGAAACTTTCATTCAGTTAATACTTTGGTAAATACAGAGAAAAAATTTCACTTTAACTCAATTTAAACCGAACCAACCAGGTCATTATTTACATAATTATTATTTAGAAATATTCTTCCTTCAAGAAATTTATGTTTATCAATACTTATAATCAATTTTCGAGAGGTTTCACCAATATTATCTCACAAGAATGCGTTTAATAATAACTATGTTTATTTTTATGAGTATTAAATCTTGAAAACAGTATTTAATATGTTTGTCCTACAATAAATTGAATTTTGAATTGTAACGGTTGCAGAAGTGTTTCTGTAATTTACTAAATTTTTTTTCTATTTTCAATTTAGTGCGCCATAATTGATTGTTCGAATAGAAAATCGTTATTTTACACTACGAGACTTGGAAACTGTAATGACGGAGCACAGATGCTGAAAATTTCAAAATCATTACGCAAATTGGTAACTTTGTTAAGAAATAACTAACGAACGTGTTTGCATCACGTTCGAAACGCTGTTATTGGATATATTTTCTCATTGTGATTGATAAAAGAAGTTGTTTACATAAAACGACGTATCATTATTGAGAAAATAGAATCAATTGTCACCAAATATCAATAATCAAGGCCAAATAATACCAGAAATATTTTTTCTTGTAGAGCTTGTATCAGTGAATTTCCTGATGCAATCAGGATCAGATCTAACCATCACATCCAGGCGTTTTTACGTAATGGACGAAGGAACTAAAACCGTGGGATCATTGAGTTTGTTAACAATATCAAAGAGAAAAAAAAGCCTCAAGAATAGATTTACAAGAAGAAGGATGCACAAGATCAAATCAAAAATAGTTGGATGCAGTTTTGAAGGATTTGGAGTCCACATAAACGCAACTTGTGGAGAAGAATCGTGATTCTCCGGAGTCTACTTGAACCACTTTACAAACATAGATGAAAATTAACAATCTTTAGGCTTTGGTTTACAACTTTTTAGAGATGGATCATGGGCAAAGTGAATAAATCGTTTGAAAATGGATTGCCAATTACCTAGAAGAAAAAACAACGTCTCTACATAATTTATTAACCATTATTCTAGCTTGAAATAAGCTCTAATTTTTAAAATGATAATTTACAGACAATATTTGAATATTTGAAACAGAAACCTAAAACTACGACTTGTTTAGATAACTAGTAAGATTTATTGCGAGGAAATTTCGGGCGCCAGAACAGAACGTAATCTCCAAATGGAATATCTCGGAAATAAACTTTCGTAAAACATGTCTGAAGTAAATCAAAAGCTACATCTAGCCCGCAAACAATCACTATCATTCATTTCGAATTTTTTGATAAAAATATGAGAGTGAGTACTGCTAAATCAGACGGGCTTTTAACGGTTATCGAATTGGGTCTTCAGTTCAAAGATCCGAAGTATAAAACACGAAAAAAAGCATTTTATTTATATTTTGACCACATTTCTAACATCATCTATGATAAATACCGGCTGCAGTCAACCTTTATCTTATTTAATAACCTTGATAAAACACATAACATATCTGAAAAGCGGTTAGGTTTTCTTAGTGCCTTTAGCCTACAGGTTCTCCACCAGAGATATTAACTAAAGCCTCCATCTGTGCTTTAAAGGTTTCTACAAGGGTTTCGATTTCGGCAAACACGAAAAACTGCTGTCAAGAAGGTAGTGCGACAGGTTTGTATCCCCTCTATTCAATATTGATTCCGGAATATTTAGAAAAGCACTGGTAGAGCTATCAAAATCAACCAAGAAGCATTGGATACGCCGACGACCCAGTAATTATAACAAATAACAAATTAAGAGCAGCAAGTGAAGAATATGGATTCTTTTTGAATATTATTAGCAAAAGTTAACATCCTCCAGTGCGTCTAACGATAAAAGGTCAAGACATAGATCTGATAGAAATAGTGGAGAAGAAAAGGCATTCGACAAAGTCCCTCATAGATTATTGTTACACAGACTAGAGCATCTTGGAATAAGAGGGAATCTTTTAGTCCTAATTTCATCCTTTCTCCAGCTTAGGCAGTTCCAAGTGAAACCGAATGATCCTTTGTCATACAAGCACGAGATTCTTAGTGGAGGACCTCAAGGGTCTGTTTTTGGTTCTCTTTGTGATTTACAATAGTGATCTTGCTGTGAACATTAAAACAAATATATAATTCTTTGCTGGTGATTCAAAGTCTGCTTTTGAGCTGCAGTTAATCCAAAACGACTTGCACACAGTAGAGGAATGGATAAACACCTGGAAAATGACGCCCAAATAGTCAAGAAAGCCACTTTATATGGTACAAAAAGCTTTTAAGGATCACTAGAGCATTTAGAACGAGTTCAGCGAAGGGCTATGTGCTGTATATTTTCTGTTTTGTTCTATAGTGTAAAAGGTTTGGACTACAACCGAGGCTACCTTTGTCCGAGGTAAATTGGATAGTAAGAGGAGACCAGGAAGAAGACGGCGTTCATAATTGTACAGCCTACGCCAATAGTTTGGAGTGTCATCTCTTGATATGTTTAGAAATGTAATAAACGAAATAAGACCTGTTATTAGCCAACAATCGCAACGAATAAGATAATGAAAGACATCCCCAAGATGTACATATTTTATATTCTATGGTTGCTTTGGAGAACTATATCCAATTACCTGCGGTACATAGTTTCTGGTTAGCTCTAGGAGATGAAATTTGAATCCGCGACATATTTTTGAGATGTGAAAACAACCAAGTGTAGCAAATAACGAGGACTCGATACACCGGGTTTATTCTTTCACTAATCTAATCACTAATCACTAATCTAATCATAGTGGTAGACCCAAATGTATTATAAAAGTATAAAATAATCCTTTTCATCCTTTTTAACCAATTTAAAATGTTTGGAAAGTCGTATACTAGTGTGATTTTATTGTAAGTTAAACAAAATATTTTCTGAACAACTTATTAAGCTTCTACTGAATCTCCGTGGTTTAATCGACGATGTATCACAAAGATTTTTACAAAATTTTCATTTTTTTAGATTATGCGCAATCAAAACATATATTTGTACGTAATAATTGAAGTGATGAACAAAAATACTAATTTTAATAACTAATTTATTATAATCACGTATTATCGTATGAGTAGCCACTACTTCGATGTAATATACTGAAAACAAGTGCCCCGCGGGTTGCCTAATACTTCCAAAAAGCCAAGAATCAGCTGCCAGCAGCTTCTTATGCATGTAAATGGGATTTTCCTGTAAATATACTTGCACTGTTTTCTAGATGGGAAAATATTATACTTGGAAATAGAAAATTGTTACTTTTGTGCCAAATGCATGGAAATTACATTATAAAAATATAACATCAACATAAACATGGATTATTTAAGTAGATACTAGATATTTTCGATGAGGATTTAGTAGAAACTCTTTCCAGAAATATTTAAGGATCCAAAGAATCACAGAAAAGAAATTATAAATAAAAAATAAACATTTTAGTAAGCTTAATTATAATTTTAACTCAAAACAGTTGTTTTGGTACCAAATTGTGGTTTTAAGAAGGTTGAGTATTAGTTTTAACCTCGAAACTACCTTCTAGAATCACTAAAAAGGATACTGGGAGGGAAATAATTGATAAACAGAAGCTTTTCCAGCAAAATACTACAGCCTTATAGGGGAGCCTCAACTTTCTCTGGTCTCCTTGCGGCAACCATTCAATTTGCTGCAGAAATCTTTGGCATTAAAGTTTTTTACTAATCCTGCCCATCTGCCCCGTAGATTTTGCTCAGTATCTTTCCCTCGAAGATCAATACCAACGTTCAAAATATTTAAACAGGTTTCAATAGCAGTTAAAGTTCAAATTTCTTCATACTACGCTCATGGATCAAAATTTTGAACCATCACGTGGAAATATCTTCAAAGAGATAACGTTGGAGGAAGAGATGTTTTGGTCGTACCCAAAAATGCACCAGAATCGGACGAATAACTTTGACAAAAAATTATTATAAGAACAGAACGAATTTTGTATGATTGGTACGTGATTTTGTTTTCTGGAGTAAATTCCAGAAATGCCGAATACGGCAGCGTTTCGCTCAAATTTCATGGTAATTTAATATTTTAATTAAGTTCGAACAAGAAGTTTTACATTTTCAGTGCAAACCAAAAACCAAGCGCCTCCGCTTCATATCTCACGGCAAGACGCGTGAAACAGATGCGGAAACAAAATAAATGATAACGAAAACGGTGAAGACGAAAAGAAGTTCGTTGGGGGTGGATAAAAGGGTGGAAAATCCTAAAAATAAACCGAAAAATTATTATTCTCTTCCTAGTTCTTTGTTTCGAATACAGGATACAGGATAATTTCATTGGTTTTCGTTGAGTAATTTCCCAAATTAATAATACCACGAATCAAAACGATTTTCAAGAATTATTAACCCGAAATAAACCAGAAAAAAGAACGCAATTATATATACCGTAGAAAAAATTCATAATTTATTAATTGGTGCGCTCTAAATTAATTTTAAGAACGCTGAAAAATAGATATAAATATCTGATAAAATCGCTGTGTGCTTGGGTGGCGTGCGCTCGCTCTATCACTTCAGTTTGACGTCCACGCATTCTGGATATAACAGGGGTTCAACAAAAGTCTTCGATGTCTGAAAGGATTATGCTAAACGCAAGTTATGGAATAGTCGAGGCGATTGTTAACACAAAAAACGAAAATTAACGAAATAATTTATTGGAATCGTTGAGTCGCGATGTTCAAATCAAAATTATTATGATCTACAGAATGTCTAATATTAAATTTGTGATCGCAATATCTGGTTTTCACATTAGATTCATCTACGTATATTACTACCCGCTCCCAAAGCAGCTACTGCACTCCAGAGACCTTTTTGAACCGTCCGCGTTATTGCTAGGCTTATCTTGGCAATCTCCATAAGTTTATCAGGTGTTATCTCGAGAATTTCCAGACGTTTTGGCCGTTTCAACATCTTCAATGTCTCTGCTTTCTTTTATGTTTTGAACGATCTCGGTGTTATTACGTATGTAGCTTATTTTGGGTAGGTTTGTTAGTTCTAATAGTTTCTTTGGGAACAATTCAATATTGCTCTGCAAACAACCTCTTCTTCAGCTGCTTGCTCCATCCATGTTCGGGAGAATTCTTATTAGATTTACCTTATATTACTATGACCTACGAGAAACTTTGTTTCAGTTTTGTGTTAATGCAGTTTGTCATTATCCAGTATCCGTTTCGAGTTCTCGTTGACGTTCCCTACAAGCTTCTTGCCGCTCATATTAATGCTAATTCGTCGACGAATGCAGTGGTTGTAGAACTTTTGGTTGGTTCCAGGTTGAGGATATCGTCTTAGAAGACGTTACCCAAAGTTGGACCTGCACTTCTATTTTGACACGAAGTAACTAGATATTAAGTTGAACGGGTATTATTTATAGATGCTTCTTTATCGAAGAATGGTCTATAAGCTTTTTTGGGATTAAAACTGACACTTTGCTGACAACTGACAACTGACAACTGACAACAAATATCAAAACAAGGTCTTGGTAAGGATCTTAATAACAAAAAATAGTTTAAAGATCAAACTAACAAGAAATTAGGGTGACTTTTTCGATTGATGGTATGTTTTCACTTATAAATTCTATAATTTCGTTAATAGTTTCAAATTTGTTTGAATTATATCTTCTCAGTTGAATGTTAATGTTAATGTTTGTTTTATGAAAGATTCTGTTCCATTTTAAATTACGATTTACACGAAAACATCAATTTCTTAACAAATAGCCACGTTTCAAGGTAAGAGTCTGTTTAAAAATAGTTAATCCTACTTAATAATCTACTGATCTTCCTTTGGATGATGATATCTACGTTATGTCTTCAAAATATTCGAGTTTGTTGGTTTTTTGAACCAATCCACATCTTGTGTTTCTATTTTTTTGGTTTCGTATTAACAAGTCTTCCTGGTTACTCCAGATGTTACCAAAATATTGAGGTCTTTTGGTTTTCTATTCACCAGTTTATACGATTTTATTACCCCAATTTGGAGTACATCTAAAGTGAAGCAGTACTTTACATATCTACAGATATTTATGTTGAAATATTCAACATTTTTGGTTTCTAATTTCGTACAAAATACCCCCTAATTGGAGATATTTTTGTATCGAATGTATTTGTCGAATTTGGAACCGTACTAAACGTTACATAACAAAACACTTCTTGCTCTTCAAACTCGTTCTCTTCAATCAGATGGACGAAAGTTTTCCCATTGATGTTTTGCATGAGCTGTCATGAGAATGTTAACATTTTAATCTCTTTACAGAACTCCTTTATCTGGTTGCGCTGCATCAGTTTGTTTTCTACATGTACGTACATTCATTATGACTTTGCTATGCTATTTAACTATTTCGTGTTCGAGTACGTCAGGAACGGATTCTATATATATATATATATATATATACTTCACAACAAAATTATATCGAGTATATCATTCCAAAAGAGTAATTCGAAGAAAAGAAATTATGATTAATTTGATTTTAATCCCTTTTTTCTTGACCCAGCACTGGGATTATCCTTTCAAATTAGTGTACTTATCGTTTTAACACAGTGACATTAAATTTTTACCTACTTTAAGATTTATTTATACAAAATAAAAGCTTCCATTCAATTCAATTCAATTGTCTTTTATATTGCGTGTTTATATATTTATACAATTTGTTTTTATGAAAAAAAAAAAACCTTTATGGGACTTCTCATTCTCAATTATTCATTTATATAAAACATAAATTAAAAATAATATGAGAAAATTGGTATAAATTGTAGTTATTACGATTTTTCAAGTACGGCTCTGATATGTATTTAATAGTCTACAACATGCGCAGAAAAGCGTTACGAATGAACGTTCATGAGCTTTGAAGAAATGAAGATTAGATCTTTGCAAATAATCCATGCAAAACTCTGTTGATTTTCTTTCTTTTTGTTCGAAACGTCACGGTAGGATGATCATCATACCCACCAAGTTCGGTCAAGTGCAAGATCAATATTATTAATTTAAATTATGCAGTTTAAACATACGTTTGATTATTCAGTGGTAATATATTGTTTAGAAAGAAATTTTTTATATTTCCACATCAAATTCCCAATTAAATAAATGTTAATAAACACTAGATTATTGTTTTTATAATATGTAGGCAACCAATATTGCACGTTAAATATATTACAAGCTATAGGCAAATATCAATACATATTTCCAGATTAACAACTGAATTAAATTTAATTAATAATAAAAATCTTTATTTAATAATAATCTTTATTTAATACTAATACATATTTTTTCAATAATTTATAATTTAAATTACATTTGTTCGATTTAATTGAATCTAATTTATATGAGAATCCAGGCAACCAGTTATACATATAACATTTCTGATGTCATACGTCAAGTATCGTTAAAAACATGGCGTTTTTATGGATTAGCTGATGAATTAAATCTTCATTTAACATAATTCATTACGCGGATAGAAAATCTATTTTGACGGAATTTATTCCTCTTACTATAAATACTTCTGGAATTAATTCCGGCAAATATATCAAAATTTTAGCTACATCTCGCGAAACTATTCCTAGACCGAATCGAAACAAACCAATTACAAAATAAATTTATAGAAACATTTGTCACCATCTGCGGTTGTTAAGTTGTCGACGAAGTAATTGATAAAATTCAGAGTTACTGCGCCGCAATTAGAATTTTAATTAACTGAAAGATGACTGAAAATTTTTAGCTGGGACTTTTTTCTACGTGTCACATGTGTGTGGTACGTCGTGTTTCAGTACACGAAATTAAGACAAAAATCCATAAAGAAATGAGAAACCAAAATATGAATTAAAATACTCACTACATTGTCTACAGGGTTGTTAGTAGATTATTGTCCAAACTAAAATGAAATTTGGTAGGAAAAAATGTTGATAATAAATGAGATACGGAACGGCAAAGTTTAAGAGATTTTGAATATACAAACTCAAAGATTAGAGGCAAGAAAATCATAGTTTGTAAAGTACTACGACAAATTTCTTTCTCATAGATTTTAGTAGTGACTATGCAACCGAAGGGTTCTTTTGATCACTGCTGATCTATCAAGGAAAAATCTTTTTCAACGTTTGAGCAGGGCCGGATTAAGATTTATAAAACCCGGGGCTAAAATAATGATGAGGCCAGCTTAAAGAATTCTGAACGTTAGATTTGTGGTAACAACACATTAAAAACTACAGAATGTTTTCCAAATGATGGGGGTTTCTTGGACCTGGGGCTCGGGGCTATGGCCCCCCCAATTCGCTAGCTTAATCCGGCACTGCGTTTGATAGTAAAGGAATACCGACAAGGAATTCTGGAAGGCAATCTTGACTATCTTCTTTTTGTTATTATCCAGGAAACTTTTAAGGTTTCGTAATTGATCAAAATATTTGCTATCGGGCGGGATTGCCAGTCGCCGGAGCGCTCGACTCGCCTGCGCTCGACCACGCTCGGCGCTCGTTCTTTTGCGAAATTTGCGCCGTTTGTTTTGGCCGGACGCTATTCTGTTAACGATATTCCGAATTTCTGAAATATCGTAAATTAAATCTATAAATCTAAATAAGAAATAAATTGGACCGAGGAATTGCGTGCTTTCCAAGATTTTACAATTCCTTTGGTAGGTGATAAAGGATTATAAATTAATACAGATATCGTTGAATTAATGACCGCTTGACGTCGAACACTACTTTTTGTAGTAATTAGTAGGATAAAAGGTGTTGGCAACAAAAAAAATTACAACATGTCTACCGATACACATCTAGACGTTGCACGCAATGAAAAATGGACAGGAAACTGAAAACAAGGAAATAGGAATAATAAATCTCCTGTTTACAACAATCGGGATTTCGAATGTGGTTGCTATTGTTAGTATAATATACGGAGTGGGCTACAAACAACTTTTTCTCAAAATAACTACACAATAATGAGAAAAATCAACTATATATTACAACAAACACATAATATTTATTAAAACCTATCGTCAATTATTTAAACTTATATACAACTTTATGTATACTTTTTTTCTACAAGTTTTCTACAAGTTTCTACAAGTTTCTACAAGGTTTTACAAGTTTTCTACAAGTTTTTACAAGTTTTCTACAAGTTTTTACAAGTTTTTACAAGTTTTCTACAAGTTTTCTACAAGTTTTTACAAGTTTTCTACAAGTTTTTACAAGTTTTCTACAAGTTTTCAGGAAAATTTCCATTTTTCGAGTGTAAGAATCAAACTTTTAAGCAAATTTTGCACCTTCGAGTATAAAACTCTGTCACCATGCCCTGTAGAATAGTTTGATATCCGGAATCCTTGGTATTGCTCCAAAATATCTACACATGCTTCTTTTTGGATTTCTTCCATTGATTCAGGAAAAAAGAGATCATACAAAAGTTTGTTAGTTAAAATTCCTTTTTCTAACTTCGCTTAATACAATTTCGATAACTTGGAACATATATATTTTACAAACCGCTTAATCAGCCCCAATTTAATATGAAGAGGTGGTTTTAACAACGTTTTTCTCGCCAGGAATTAAACTGTGTCGTGATGGCCAACCAGTTGTTGACCAGGGAATTTTGTATAACCTCACTGTTGATCCAAAAACATTTACAGTATTTTAAACTCTCCACAATTTCATCCAAAGTTTTATTCCATTATGCAGCAAGGGTAGTTTTGGATTAATCGATTAATAAGCTTCATTCTGATGGATCGTTTTCTGTTTTAAAGCATTTCGTGTCCCCATCTAACATCATCAACATCAACGTATCCCATCAAGATAATCTAATGAAGAAGTTCTGCATCACTGGTATTCATCGAAGTCAAGATATTTTCTTATTATTTTTCATTTTAACCGAACGAAATAATAATTTTGTGGACGATTCTTTTAAATAGAAACGAATTTTGGGTTAAAACGAAAATGTTCTCTTCAACGTATTCATTAATTTCATCTGATTTGATTAATGAGAAACTTTTATCAACATGTTTACACCCACTGAATCTCAGTATCTAAAATTGAGGTTGAAGTTCGTTCCGTAGATCCATTAAATCATCATATCAAATATAAAAATCGCAGAAATTCATCGTCAGGTTACTTTTTTTGTGTCGCTAACGTTTTAGAAGAGGTGAAAATTTCTCTTTATTAAATTAGTTGGGGCGATAAGCCCCCCTGGTTGCACAAAAAGCCACTTATCTCTCCTTTCTGGGAGAATAGCTTCCAAAGTCGTTATGTGAAGTCTCTAATTGTACATTTTCACTTGTTATACATTCGTCTACAGAACGCAGACAACTCCGGGTCCAACTTGATAACTACCTGAACTCAGTGGCGTATTACCGAAAAAAGAAAAAAAGTCCAAAGCTGCTCACTTTTGAAAGCTTTTAAAATAACTACAAAAAGATCTACCGCAAGTTTACAGATACAGATTATGATGCGAATTTATCAAATTATTGATTTCATATAATTTTTTAAACAATTACACATAAATTCGACGTTTATAAATGGTTGGAAATTAATATATAATAATAAAATGTCGGTGTGTACCCCTATTGAAGTTCCGCCACTGGCTGGGTTGCTACCCTCGGCGTTCCCAACGTTCATCATGTCATCCGAAATAGGGAGAACCCCCGGGGGTTCGAAAACCAGCATTTTAGACACACTTACTTGAGCATTTTTTTTTTCGAAGACAGTTTGAAAAATTACTATTTTGTTTCTTTTGATAAGACATTATTTTCGTTTCATATTTGGCAGGTAAAAATTTCTGGTTTCTAAAACAATGTCTTCTATGTTTAGCTACCTGGTTCTAACGAATTTCATTTATAAATGTTGTTTCTTTTTGAAAATTTAAATTTTGTATAGAAGGAATCGAAGGAATTCAAAATCTAACGTTAATTCTATAATTTACAAGACGCGACATAGCCTCATATATAGGGTGTTCAATTAATAAAGATAACGTACCAAAAAATAGATAAAGATCGAATCTCGTGTTTTTTTCTTGAAATTATATAATAAAAATAAAAAATAGAATACAGAACGATATATTTTGTACTCAATTATGTTTTAGTTGGACTTGATAACTTTGACACTTTAGTGAGAATATGTCAGCGGTATTTGTCATAAAATATGTACTTTTAGAAGGACTATTAACACTTGTAAGTTGTAAAAAATATCAAAAAAAATCATAAAATATTAAATTCTGTGTTTGGAGAAGGTTTACAAGTTGTACGATTTATTTAAACTTTAAAATTTACCAAAAGTAAACGAAATGCGATTCGCCATTTTTGATTCGTGAAAAAGAGACCTCAAAATGGCGTCTTTCTACAGTATAAGAGTTTTATATAAATTTTTACGATATTTGACAAAAATTCTGGATTCTTGACAACGAACTAGAAAGAAGGGTCGGTATATTTTAGCCTCGTAGATATTCTATTACGAAACCATTTAATGACTGTGCACAAACCGAAAAATGGTTGTTCCCTATTATTAAAATAATTATCAACCCACGGGTTCTTCTTTTTTTCGAGAAGTGAAGATCGAAGAACCTGTTTTTTTTTTTTAGAAGTAGAATTCTATTCTAAGAGATAGTTTATAGGCGTCAGTTGAAACGGCTGATTGTTGGGCTTGATTATTTTTAATGAGATAATTTTACGACAACTAGGGTAATAAATTTTCAAAATAAAAAGGTTTCAGTTGAATAATATTTAAAAAATTCCTAAATAAATAATTATCTAACTGTAATTTAGGTAAAAGGAAGCGAAAAATTATATTTTTGTTGATTCTGAAACTTAAAAACGACGTATTCATATAAAAAATATTATAGTCCATTCGTTTTACGTGCCGAACAGATTAAAAGACTGAAAGCAATAGCAATAAGCGTGACCCAGTCAAATATAAACCAGAATTTTTAAATAAACGCGCGAAAAAAATAGTTTCGTAAAAATGTACGCACTAGATGTTGGACAGATCGGTTACGAAGCGTTTGGAGACAAAAATCCAGGAGAATTTTACTTAAAAGAAATCATAAAAGGTTTCAGTTGAATAATATTTAAAAAATTCCTAAATAAATAATTATCTAACTGTAATTTAGGTAAAAGGAAGCGAAAAATCTTTTTTTTGTTGATTCTGAAACTTAAAAACGACGTATTCATATAAAAAATATTATAGTCCATTCGTTTTACGTGCCGAACAGATTAAAAGACTGAAAGCAATAGCAATAAGCGTGACCCACTCAAATATAAACTAGAATTTTTAAATAAACGCGCGAAAAAAATAGTCTCGTAAAAATGCATGCACTGGATGTTGGACAGATCGGTTACGAAGCGTTTGGAGACAAAAATCCAGGAGAATTTTACGTAAAAGAAATCCAAGAAGGTTTCAGTTAAATTTTATTTAAAAAATTCCTAAATAAATAATTATCTAACTGTTTTTTAGGTAAAAGGAAGCGAAAAATTATTTTTTTGTTGATTCTGAAACTTAAAAACGACGTATTCATTTGAAAAATATTATAGTCCATTCATTTTACGTGCCGAACAGATTAAAAGACTGAAAGCAATAGCAATAAGCGTGACCCAGTCAAATATAAACCAGAATTTTTAAATAAACGCGCGAAAAAAATAGTTTCGTAAAAATGCATGCACTAGATGTTGAACAGATCGGTTACGAAGCGTTTGGAGACAAAAATCCAGGAGAATTTTACGTAAAAGAAATCCAAGAAGGTTTCAGTTAAATTTTATTTAAAAAATTCCTAAATAAATAATTATCTAACTGTTTTTTAGGTAAAAGGAAGCGAAAAATTATTTTTTTGTTGATTCTGAAACTTAAAAACGACGTATTCATATAAAAAATATTATAGTCCATTCGTTTTACGTGCCGAACAGATTAAAAGACTGAAAGCAATAGCAATAAGCGTGACCCACTCAAATATAAACTAGAATTTTTAAATAAACGCGCGAAAAAAATAGTCTCGTAAAAATGCATGCACTAGATGTTGGACAGATCAGTTACGAAGCGTTTGGAGACAAAAATCCAGGAGAATTTTACTTAAAAGAAATCATAAAAGGTTTCAGTTAAATTTTATTTAAAAAATTCCTAAATAAATAATTATCTAACTGTTTTTTAGGTAAAAAGAAGCGAAAAATTATATTTTTGTTGATTCTGAAACTTAAAAACGACGTATTCATATAAAAAATATTATAGTCCATTCGTTTTACGTGCCGAACAGATTAAAAGACTGAAAGCATTAGCAATAAGCGCGACCCACTCAAATATAAACTAGAATTTTTAAATAAACGCGCGAAAAAAATAGTCTCGTAAAAATGCATGCACTGGATGTTGAACAGATCAGTTACGAAGCGTTTGGAGACAAAAATCCAGGAGAATTTTACGTAAAAGAAATCCAAGAAGGTTTCAGTTAAATTTTATTTAAAAAATTCCTAAATAAATAATTATCTAACTGTTTTTTAGGTAAAAGGAAGCGAAAAATTATTTTTTTGTTGATTCTGAAACTTAAAAACGACGTATTCTTATGAAAAGTATTATAGTCCATTCGTTTTACGTGCGGAACAGATGAAAAGACTGAAAGCAATAGCAATAAGCGCGACCCACTCAAATATAAACTAGAATTTTTAAATAAACACGCGAAAAAAATAGTCTCGTAAAAATGCATGCACTGGATGTTGGACAGATCGAATACGAAGCGTTTGGAGACGAAAATCCAGGAGAATTTTACGTAAAAGAAAACCAAAAACGGTTTCAGTTGAATTTTATTTAAAAAATTCCTAAATAAGTAATTATCTAACTGTTTTTTAGGTAAAAGGAAGCGAAAAATTATTTTTTTTTGATTCTGAAACTTAAAAACGACGTATTCAGTTGAAAAATATTATAGTCCATTCATTTTACGTGCCTAACAGATTAGAAGACTGAAAGCAATAGCAATAAGCGTGACCCAGTCAAATATAAACCAGAATTTTTAAATAAACGCGCGAAAAAAATAGTTTCGTAAAAATGTACGCACTAGATGTTGGACAGATCATTTACGAAGCGTTTGGAGACAAAAATCCAGGAGAATTTTACGTAAAAGAAAACCAAAAACGGTTTCAGTTGAATAATATTTAAGAAATTCCTAAATAAATAATTATTTAACTGTAATTTAAGTAAAAGAAAGCGAAAAATCTTTTTTTTGTTGATTCTGAAACTTAAAAACGACGTATTCATTTGAAAAATATTATAGTCCATTCGTTTAACGTGCCGAACAGATTACCAGACTGAAAGCAATAGTAATAAGCGTGACCCACTCAAATATAAACTAGAATTGTTCTTATTTGAACCGTCAACGTATAATTGAATAATAACGGAGTAGAAGATTAGGTTAATTAATAAACTCAGTCATAAAATGTTTGAGCTATTGAGAACGTTAACACACCTACTACTTCACAGGTTTTTGTAACTAGGTTTCGAGTAAATGGGTTACGATGTAGTCTTAAATATTTAATTACGAATCCTACTACTAGTTTACAGAATAAGATAAAGTTTACTAATGGATTGAGTTATTATTCATTCAGCTAACCAAACATTAACCATAATTTTTTATAAGACAATTCACATCATTATATGAAAATTAACTTTGTCTTCACGGGTTTTGTATTCAAGACGGATGTAGTATAGTCATCAAACTATTGAATAACGTTGAGAACTCTAAAGTATTTATTGAATACCAAGTGTGAATATGCAAAATACCTGAAACCTCGACACATCTTCCAACTTATCATGAGTTTTCTCAACTTAATATCCATCAAGAAAACTTTTGTTTCATAAGAAAATTTGCTTTAATTCATCTTCTTGTCATTCTTGTGAGAAAACAAAAGTAGGTATTGTATTAGAATCTACATCAATAGCAATATTTCCTTTATGATCATTTTCTGGAAACCACGAAACATAAATAATGACAGATGTTGTTAATTACAAAAAAAAAAACGGCCCATTGTCGACTGATTTCAATCGGAAAACCTCCCAATCCCCCACTTTACATTGGCGTAACATTTTAGGTGTCAATCTTTATATAAAATAAAAATATCACACTTTTCATTAAAACTTTAATGTATTTTTAATCAATATTTATATATTTATGATTATTTTCATGAAAATAACTTTAACGATTCTTTCTTGCTAGGAAATATAGTTTTAATTGAAATTTGGCGCAGTCAATGGGATAATTATTATCCCAACAAAAAACAAATTCCCTCTACTTGTATATACAATTGAAAAAAATCGACTTTCTTTAAGCACGTTTATGTGTTGATCCCTTTCAAGGATGTATATGTCCTTGTCATGACTCCCTAAGACGCGAAACAATAGCCCGATCTTAATTTATCACTCCGCGGGATCGGTTCCTTGCTTACAATCGAAGTCACCTAAGATTGAACTCAGATACTTGTCATCGGTCTTCTTCTTCTTCCTCCTCCTCCTAACTCCCCTTCCCCAATTCTCCTTGTCTATTCTATTTGAAAGAAAAGCTGCTGCCGCAAAGCGCGTCTCGGTGATTTCGGGAGCTTTTCACGGGAATATTTCAGGTACTTAGATACTGAATGATTCATGAAACGACAGGACTTTTATGTCCTCGAGAATCAATAGTTACTTTTATGGTCCAGAGAAGTTACATTTAGTAGAAAATAATGTTGAATCGAATGGTAAAATCCGCTTAATTTTTGTTTGTTATACTGTGTACTGTGTTGCAATATTCATATTTCGAGAATTCGCAAATTGCTAATTCCAATCCCCTGATGTGGATCGTGTTATGCACAATTCTGGTGACAGTATTTGGTGTTAATCAAGTCTCGGAAACGATTCACAAACATCTAAGTCTGTTGGAACACAAAACACAAAACGTAAAACGTTAACTGCCCGGTTGGATCACGTAATTTCAATTGCGCAGAATCGTCACCATCCCAGAACGGTTTTTGATGGATTAGAACAAACCTATTGATACTAGAGGTACTTAGATGTTTAAATATATGAGTAGATAACGATAAAAACGATATATTCGTCGCATCTAGTACGGAAACAGATAATTAATGCTGAGATAAACTTTTCTCGACGTTTATTAAGACCTCCGCATGTTTTCTCATTAGTATTTTTTTCTTTTGGTATCTATCTTTCGCATCTCGGATTCTTATGAAAAATAAAAAGTATTGCCGTCGTCCCACACGCGTCGTATTTAACATTACCGAGTTAGTTCAACTTCTGTTTATACAAAAAAGGTGTCTACCATAGACGTTTCCGATTTTTTAAACATCTACCAAATTAAATCTTGAATCAGAAGACTTTCCTTCCGATCGAGAAGGTAATGGCCTCAGGTTAACAAACGATTTCTTCAATTCAATTCGAAATCCTTTCACTAAAACGGCTGTAGAATTTGGAAAACTCACTTTCTTTCAGCATTCAGAGGTTCTGAAGCCACGTAATGCAACTACAGATGAAAAATCTTCTGATAATAAAGATGTAGATTATTCTGTAGATGATGAAGATGTAGAATCTGTAGAAGAAGATGTAGAATCTTCTGTAGATGATGAAGATGTAGAATATTCTGTAGACGAAGATGTAGAATCTGTAGAAGAAGATGTAGAATCTTCTGTAGATGATGAAGATGTAGAATATTCTGTAGATGAAGATGTATAATCCTCCTTGGTGCAGATTGTTCTAATTACGAAAAGTTTTCTCTGGCAAGTACCATCTGATTTTCTGTTAAATTTATGTTTAAGGACGACGACGAAGATGAAGAAGTAGGATTTTTCTATGGCAATTAGGAACTCTTTGTCAATTAACCTCATACTGTAGCTACAGATAACATTCTGTGGATGGATGAAAAAGTGAAAATATCCACATAACAATCACTTCCTTTTGTTTTATAGTTTCGTTTGTGTTTTATGGTTATGCCACTGTTTAAATTTAAAAAAGAAAATAAGATGAAATATCCCCTTCGGGTTCGGCTTTAAATTATTATATTAAACCACAATGATTGAGTAATTTAAACGGAGTGGATGAAATAAATGAGAAATAAATTGGTTTTGGTCGTAATCTGGTAATGTATCGTTTCTGTTTACGTGTACATGAAAAAGAAAAACAAATAAAAGCGGAACCTCGAGGTAATATGAATATATCATCTTTAATGTTATTCGTAACTTTTTCTTATTTGAAATTATTGGAAAGGTTGCTGCGATGTTTTTTTTTCCCGTTTGAAATTTATGTAGAATCGAAGCCACTAGATGGAAACAGTCCAATGAAGTTAAATTTTTACAAAAAACTTGTCCGTACTTTCTAATTTATTGTATACTGATACAAAGTAAGAATAGATCAGAAATAGCTTTCTCATTCTATGATTTTTTTTAAATCTAGTATTAATACATACGAGGTGTGACTATAAAGTAACTAGACTAGTGATACTACAGAAAAACTAGCAGCCGTCAGCTGTTTATCCTGAAGCCTGCTCCATTACGATGTCCATCGTTTCTGTAGAGTACCAAAACACTTTGGGGATGCGATTTAAACTGACACAAACACACAAAAGGTAAAAACGTGCGACGTGTCAAATTTTCTCTTATAATGTTATTCCTATTTTATTATACCTTGTTTTGGTATTATTATTTTTCTTATAAATCACGTTTTTGTACTTTGTAATATTGTTTTGACCATAAACTTTGATTTAATTACGTTGATAAATCTTCCAGCTGCTTCAAACTTCTCGTTTATTTCTTCAGCTAGTATTTCATCTTGTGTTAATGTCATACCAAGATAATTCAAACTTTTATCCTACCTAATATTGAAATAAAATATTTTATTATGAAAAGTTTCGTTATTTAATAACCACACCTCGTATATGTTGAAAGTTCATACGTGTTTATATGGTTACGGTGATTTGGCTTTGATTGATTTAAAACTTAATTAATTTAAAACAAAATATAATTGACAGATTTTGTTATGACAATAAATTCTAATTAAACTCAATGACCACAGAACGTTTTCGAATATATATAAATTAATCAATTTCAATGTTTTATTGATGCTTATCATTAGCGTGGATTATAATACAATAAAAATATGAGCTAAAAATTTATTTCAGAATATATTCATATGGAAAAATATTCAAATCATATGAATGAACGTGGTATTTCCATATACTTGTGTAATGGAAGACCCAGTATATATTTTCCGGTTTTATCAAGTCGCCTTGTATCAATTCTTGACAGATTTGCTGAATGCTACGCACTGAAACGTTGCTTATGTTTTAGCCTGTCATTTTAGTATCCAAACGATGTTTTTTTTTTAAAAAAAAAGTAAAAATCTCTTCATGGCAAAATTGACATTCATTCGAACCTACCATGGAAACATCTTTCTAGATCACCATAATATCCTCAACGAAATAATTAGATAATTACTTAAAAGGTGGTGCTAGAAAAAACACAAACACCAGATAAATTCTCATACCTCCAGGTATAAATCAATATAATGTTTTAAGGATTCTTAGAAAGCTTTTGAATGAGTCGCAGAAGATTTTTTAATTTCTACACGCATTTCATAAAGTAATTTTCGATTTTTGAGTCCCGTTGGAATATCTTGTACATCATTCGATGAAATAAGCGAATAAACAAATAAAATATACAGGGTGTTTTAAAAAAAAAGGTGTTATAGGTGGAAAATTGGAATTTTCAAAATGTTTTATCAATTTCTACACTCATTTCATCTAGTAATTTTTGATTTTTGAGTCCCGTTGGAATATCTTGTACATCATTCGATGAAATAAGCGAATAAACAAATAAAATATACAGGGTGTTTTAAAAAAAAAGGTGTTATAGGTGGAAAATTGGAATTTTCAAAATGTTTTATCAATTTCTACACTCATTTCATCTAGTAATTTTTGATTTTTGAGTCCCGTTGGAATATCTTGTACATCATTCGATGAAATAAGCGAATAAACAAATAAAATATACAGGGTGTTTTAAAAAAAAAGGTGTTATAGGTGGAAAATTGGAATTTTCAAAATGTTTTATCAATTTCTACACTCATTTCATCAAGTAATTTTTGATTTTTGAGTCCCGTTGGAATATCTTGTACATCATTCGATGAAATAAGCGAATAAACAAATAAAATATACAGGGTGTTTTAAAAAAAAAAGGTGTTATAGGTGGAAAATTGGAATTTTCAAAATGTTTTATCAATTTCTACACTCATTTCATCTAGTAATTTTTGATTTTTGAGTCCCGTTGGAATATCTTGTACATCATTCGATGAAATAAGCGAATAAACAAATAAAATATACAGGGTGTTTTTAAAAAAAAAGGTGTTATAGGTGGAAAATTGGAATTTTCAAAATGTTTTATCAATTTCTACACTCATTTCATCTAGTAATTTTTGATTTTTGAGTCCCGTTGGAATATCTTGTACATCATTCGATGAAATAAGCGAATAAACAAATAAAATATACAAGGTGTTTAAAAAAAAGGTGTTATAGGTGGAAAATTGAAATTTTTAAAATGTTTTAACAATTTCTACACTCATTTCATCAAATAACTTTTGATTTTTGAGTCCCGTTGGAATATCTTGTACATCATTCGATGAAATAAGCAAATACACAAATAAAATATACAGGATGTTTTAAAAAAAAGGTGTTAAAGGTGGAAAATTGAAATTTTTAAAAGGTTTTAACAATTTCTACACTCATTTCATTGAGTAACTCTTGATTTTTGAGTCCCGTTGGAATATCTTGTATATCATTCGATGAAATAAGTGAATAAACAAATGAAATATACAGGGTGTTTTAAAAAAAGGTGTTATAGGTGGAAAATTTAAATTTTTAAAATGTTTTAACAATTTCTACACCAATTTCATCAAGTAACTTTTGATTTTTGAGTCCCGTTGGAATATCTTGTACATCATTCGATGAAATAAGCGAATAAACAAATAAAATATACAAGGTGTTTAAAAAAAAGGTGTTATAGGTGGAAAATTGAAATTTTTAAAATGTTTTAACAATTTCTACACTCATTTCATCAAATAACTTTTGATTTTTGAGTCCCGTTGGAATATCTTGTACATCATTCGATGAAATAAGCAAATACACAAATAAAATATACAGGATGTTTTAAAAAAAAGGTGTTAAAGGTGGAAAATTGAAATTTTTAAAAGGTTTTAACAATTTCTACACTCATTTCATTGAGTAACTCTTGATTTTTGAGTCCCGTTGGAATATCTTGTATATCATTCGATGAAATAAGTGAATAAACAAATGAAATATACAGGGTGTTTTAAAAAAAGGTGTTATAGGTGGAAAATTGAAATTTTTAAAATGTTTTAACAATTTCTACACTAATTTCATCAAGTAACTTTTGATTTTTGAGTCCCGTTGGAATATCTTGTACATCATTCGATGAAATAAGCGAATAAACAAATAAAATATACAAGGTGTTTAAAAAAAAGGTGTTATAGGTGGAAAATTGAAATTTTTAAAATGTTTTAACAATTTCTACACTCATTTCATTGAGTAACTCTTGATTTTTGAGTCCCGTTGGAATATCTTGTATATCATTCGATGAAATAAGCGAATAAACAAATAAAATATACAGGGTATTTTAAAAAAAGGTGTTATAGGTGAAAAATTGAAATTCTTAAAATGTTTTAACAATTTCTATACTCATTTCATCGAGTAACTTTTGATTTTTGAGTCCCGTTGGAATATCTTGTACATCATTCGATGGAATAAGCGAATAAACAAATAAAATATACAGGGTGTTTTAAAAAAAAAGGTGTTATAGGTGTAAAATTGGAATTTTCAAAATGTTTTATCAATTTCTACACTCATTTCATCTAGTAATTTTTGATTTTTGAGTCCCGTTGGAATATCTTGTACATCATTCGATGAAATAAGCGAATAAACAAATAAAATATACAGGGTGTTTTAAAAAAAAAAGTGTTATAGGTGGAAAATTGGAATTTTCAAAATGTTTTAACAATTTCTATACTCATTTCATCGAGTAACTTTTGATTTTTGAGTCCCGTTGGAATATCTTGTACATTATTCGATGAAATAAGCGAATAAACAAATAAAATATACAGGGTGTTTTACAAAGGTTTCTAGGATAGATAGAAAATTGATATTTTCAAACATATCACAATAATTCAATTTCTTTCTATATGAAATTAGATGTGTATGATTGAGTTGAAGTTTTAGCGAAGAAAATATAATAATATAGTTTGAAACTTCTATATCGGCAACAAATTCCTCGCGTTTTATTACCCTCAGCACCATTAAAGATAATCTAAAAGAAGATGGGATCGTATATGTATACATTAACCGAACCAAAACAACAGACATCTGAAAGTTATCCATCACGCGTTTGGAAAGCGGAATGAAAAAAAAAAAACAAAACGGTTAGTCTAATAGCTAGGCGTGAGTTCGGTAATTTCGTGGTCTGGATTCGAACATCAAAGATTTTAAACGTATGTGGTCGATTTGCAACTATATTAAACAAAGATATATATCATTCCGTCATAAATATAGAATTTTCATATTAATATCTTTGATTATTATACAACAACAACAAAAATTAATATTTTTTAGGTTAAGTCAGATTAGGTTATGTTATAATTTCTTCTCTTTTTGTTTTTTTTTTTGATGCGAAAATGGGGTAAACCGTATTATAATCGAAAGGTGGCTGCCGTGCGAAGATTCCTGTTGATTTTGATTTTGAACTTTTGTTGCTGTTGAACGGCGATTGATGTAAAAAGATTATGCATCCCTGGGTTGACCTGAAACGTTTCTGAAGACCGTGCATCGATAGCGACTTGGCTGAGGATCAGTTTTTAAGAGTTTACTGGTCAAAAAAGTGTGTTTATCTCACGTGCATCGCAAAATCAACAAAATAAAAAAAATTATTGGAAATATCAATTGTTTACGATCGAAAATAAGGTGGGCCCCACTATCAAACATTCACCATATCTTTTTTGGAATTTATGAGTCAAGGAAATGATCATTTTTACAAGTAATTCTCGTGGAATACGTAGATAATTGTCTTTTTGTTTTTTTTTTTTAAATTTTCTACGCAAATCGATTCCGATACGTCAAAGTTTTATTCAATGTTCACAGAAAATTATTCATATAATGCAAGCCGTTCTGATGAATATACTACGAATATATGAATATTAAGTACACGGAGGCATCAACACAGGAAGTTGAAGTATCTCGAGGTTCAAAATATAAATACGTTTGGATTGGTCACATTCACGTTGGAAAGATTAATGAGAATTGAATTTATTTTTGGGGGAATGAAAAACTTCGTAGTTGATGATGAAACGATTTTGAAAAATTATGTTTATTTAAAAATGCTAAAGAATGTTTGTGAAAAACTAAGTAATCGTACGTCCTCTCAATTATCTTGTACAGAAAATGGCTTTTTCTAATTTAATTTTCACAAAAAAATTACTCTCATTGTTTATATTTCAGAAAAAAATATTTTTTTGATCAAATTTTAAGCAAAACTATAATTTTCAAACCTCATTTGGACAAAATTTAATTTTTATTAAGTCGAGAAATGGATTTTTCTGATTAAGTTTGGTGAAAATTATATTTTCCAAAAGAAATTTTTGCCGAAAGACATTTAATTATGAAAAAATCGATAATCACTGTCTAATTTCGTGGAGAAATAATTTTTTTGGTTAAATTTTTCAGTTTAAGATGTTGAAAATGTCTTTTTTAACTCTAATTATAACATAAAATGTGTTTTTTTGCTTTTGATTTAGTAAAACATTAGTTTTCTTGAATAAATTTGTACAAAAAAAACTATTTTCGGGATCTAATTTTCAAGAAATGATGTTAGATGTCTAATTTTACTTATGAATAACTTTTTTAGTTGAATTCTTCACGAAAATAACTTTTCTATATTCAATGTGAACAAAAAATAGGTTTTTTCATTCAAAATCTGATCAAAATGAGTTTTATTGATGAAATTTTGTTAAATAAAACCTTTTCTTGACTATTTTTGTTCTAAATCATGTTTTTTAATAATTTTACATGATTTAAACTTATTAAAAAAGACTTTTCCACTATTACTTTGGACAAAAATGGTTCTTCTGATTTATATTTGAGAAAAAAATGGCCTTTTAAATTGAATTTTGATAGAAATTAGATTTTTTTGATTAAATTAGCACGAAAAATGTCTTCTCCAATTTGAATTTTGCCAAAAAATGCTTTTTCCAAAATAACTTTATGCAAAAAACCATTTTTCCCATCTAATTTTGAAAAAATTACTTCTAGGTGTCTAATTTTAATCATGAATAACTTTTTTTAGTTGAATTCATCACGAAAATAACTTTTCTTAATTCAATGTGAACAAAAAATAGTTTTTTTCATTCAAAATCTGATCAAAATGAATTTTATTGATAAAATTTTGTTGAATAAAACCTTTTTTTGACTATTTTTGTTCCGAATCATGTTTTTTAATAATTTTACATGATTTAAACTTATTAAAAAAGACTTTTCCACTATTACTTTGGACAAAAATGGTTCTTCTGATTTATATTTGAGAAAAAAATTGCTTTTTAAATTGAATTTTGATGGAAATTAGATTTTTATAAATAAATTAGCACGAAAAATGACTTCTCCAATTTGAATTTTGTCAAAAAATACTTTTTCCAAAATAACTTTATGCAAAAAACCATTTTTCCCATCTAATTTTGAAAAAATTACTTCTAGGTGTCTAATTTTAATCATGAATAACTTTTTTTAGTTGAATTCATCACGAAAATAACTTTTCTTAATTCAATGTGAACAAAAAATAGTTTTTTTCATTCAAAATCTGATCAAAATGAATTTTATTGATAAAATTTTGTTGAATAAAACCTTTTTTTGACTATTTTTGTTCCGAATCATGTTTTTTAATAATTTTACATGATTTAAACTTATTAAAAAAGACTTTTCCACTATTACTTTGGACAAAAATGGTTCTTCTGATTTATATTTGAGAAAAAAATGGCCTTTTAAATTGAATTTTGATGGAAATTAGATTTTTATAAATAAATTAGCACGAAAAATGACTTCTCCAATTTGATTTTTGTCAAAAAATACTTTTTCCAAAATAACTTTATGCAAAAAACCATTTTTCCCATCTAATTTTGAAAAAATTACTTCTAGGTGTCTAATTTTAATCATGAATAACTTTTTTTAGTTGAATTCATCACGAAAATAACTTTTCTTAATTCAATGTGAACAAAAAATAGTTTTTTTCATTCAAAATCTTATCAAAATGAATTTTATTGATAAAATTTTGTTGAATAAAACCTTTTTTTGACTATTTTTGTTCCGAATCATGTTTTTTAATAATTTTACATGATTTAAACTTATTAAAAAAGACTTTTCCACTATTACTTTGGACAAAAATGGTTCTTCTGATTTATATTTGAGAAAAAAATTGCTTTTTAAATTGAATTTTGATGGAAATTAGATTTTTATAAATAAATTAGCACGAAAAATGACTTCTCCAATTTGAATTTTGTCAAAAAATACTTTTTCCAAAATAACTTTATGCAAAAAACCATTTTTCCCATCTAATTTTGAAAAAATTACTTCTAGGTGTCTAATTTTAATCGTGAATAACTTTTTTTAGTTGAATTCATCACGAAAATAACTTTTCTTAATTCAATGTGAACAAAAAATAGTTTTTTTCATTCAAAATCTTATCAAAATGAATTTTATTGATAAAATTTTGTTGAATAAAACCTTTTTTTGACTATTTTTGTTCCGAATCATGTTTTTTAATAATTTTACATGATTTAAACTTATTAAAAAAGACTTTTCCACTATTACTTTGGACAAAAATGGTTCTTCTGATTTATATTTGAGAAAAAAATTGCTTTTTAAATTGAATTTTGATGGAAATTAGATTTTTATAAATAAATTAGCACGAAAAATGACTTCTCCAATTTGAATTTTGTCAAAAAATACTTTTTCCAAAATAACTTTATGCAAAAAACCATTTTTCCCATCTAATTTTGAAAAAATTATTTCTAGGTGTCTAATTTTAATCGTGAATAACTTTTTTTAGTTGAATTTATCACGAAAATAACTTTTCTTAATTCAATGTGAACAAAAAATAGTTTTTTTCATTAAAAATCTGATCAAAATGAATTTTATTGATAAAATTTTGTTGAATAAAACCTTTTCTTGACTATTTTTGTTCCGAATCTTGTTTTTTAATAATTTTACATGATTTAAACTTATTAAAAAAGACTTTTCCACTATTACTTTGGACAAAAATGGTTCTTCTGATTTATATTTGAGAAAAAATTGCTTTTTAAATTGAATTTTGATGGAAATTAGATTTTTATAAATAAATTAGCACGAAAAATGACTTCTCCAATTTGATTTTTGTCAAAAAATACTTTTTCCAAAATAACTTTATGCAAAAAACCATTTTTCCCATCTAATTTTGAAAAAATTACTTCTAGGTGTCTAATTTTAATCATGAATAACTTTTTTTAGTTGAATTCATCACGAAAATAACTTTTCTTAATTCAATGTGAACAGAAAATAGTTTTTTTCATTCAAAATCTGATCAAAATGAATTTTATTGATAAAATTTTGTTGAATAAAACCTTTTTTTGACTATTTTTAATCCGAATCATGTTTTTTAATAATTTTACATGTTTTAAACTTATTAAAAAAGACTTTTTCATTATTACTTTGAACAAAAATGGTTCTTCTGATTTATATTTGAAAAAAAAATGGCCTTTTAAATTGAATTTTGATAGAAATTAGATTTTTTTGATTAAATTAGTACGAAAAATGTCTTCTCCAATTTGAATTTTGCCAAAAAATGCTTTTTCCAAAATAACTTTAGGCAAAAAATCATTTTTTAAATCCATGTTTGAAAAAGCAAATGTGTTTGATTAAATTCTTCAAGAAAATGAATATTCAAAGTTTGATTTAAACAAAAAATTGAATTTTTTGTTCAAAATTTTGTCAAAACTGGTTCGCCAACTTTTAATTTTGGTAAAACTTTTCGACTGGATTTTATAATGGAGAAAAAAATACTTTTTTGACTCGAATTTCAACAAAAAAATAAATTTTTTGCATTTAATATGGTAACTAATTAGTTTTTCTTTTTCTTTATATAATTTGAAAGACATAACTTCAATTCGTTAAATTACATTTCTAGATTTACTTTGAACAAAAATTGCAGTTTCAATCATATCAAAATCAAATTTCCACGTAAATTACTTTTCTTAGTCTAATTTTATTCAAAAAAAAGTTTTTCGTGGTTTCCTCAGGTCCAAAGAATCGGTACTGGTTTAAAGTTTTCCAAAAATAACTTTTCCAAATTAAATATTGTGTAGAAATGGCTTTACTACATTGAACTAAGAGCCTCCTGTTCAAATAAATTGTCCAATTTGGACAAAAAGGGCTTTTCCTAGTATAATTTCCGTCAAATTCCCACGTTTTCAAATTCTATTTGGACAAAATATGCATTTTCCAATTCAATTTCGTGTAAATTGGACATAAATCACAACTACAAATTCAAAATTAAACAAAAACGAGTGTACCAGTCCCAATTTTAAAAAAAAATCTTTTTTTTTCTAACATAATATCATCGAACAAAGGCTTTACTATTGTTCCAATGTGAAAATGAAGATAAAAGGTATTTTATAAATTTGATATATAGGTGGAAAAATGGATAATTTTCTGGTTCTTCAGGTAAAACTGATTGTACAAATTCCATAACCAAAATGATAATTCAACACCACCCAACCTAGCAATTACTCCCCATTAAAGCACTCAGTATTCCCAATACGTCCTATCGAATATCTCTAATTTTGATTTTATCATATTTTACCTTAAATCAGTACCCATAAGCTATAATTTGACGATAGGGCATATTCCAGACTAGCCTGATGTTTGTGAAGGACGAAGAGGTGTAGGAAGGGTAGCAACCCCTATTTGTGTTGATTATTACAGGCAAGTCTGCACTGTAATTTACTTTATAGGTAATAAAAGGGTCATTCATTTACCTAAGTTTGCAAATTTAATCAAGAAGTGTCGTGTCTGGCACTAATACCAAAAAAAATATTAACAATAACAATCGTATCTTCAATATTATTTTTTGTTTTGTTTTTAATCTTTTATCTTCTTTATTTTGATGATATTTCATTTTAAATATATTGAATTTACGAGGCGTATGAACAAAGTACAAAATATTTCGCTTTTACAGGTCCCAGTACTCAAATCAGGATTCTCGGTAAACGCACACGGTTTTTTATTGTCCTTATATTCAGTTGCGAAGTTTTTTGAGACTATTTTGGCACAAACCCTTAGAATATTCACTACACTATACACTTCACTACACTACACTACACAATTTAAATTTTTTTAGACCTTTTGATATGTTTCTAAATATTCTTGATTTAATCTCTGTTTAAAAATTAGTTTTTTTGATGATTTTTGATGATGATGATGATAAAAATTGACGTTTAAATAAAAGTAGAAACGTCAGTTTTTATCTTTTTGTTTTAAATCATTGAAATAAACTAATTTTGGAACAGCAGAGACCTAAAATCAAGAATATTTAGAATCTACACAATTTATTAACTCATAAAAATTTTTTTCAAAAAATTTCCATTTAATTTAATTATATTATATATCATACAAAGCCGATCTATTTACCTCGACCCTAAATACTATTTTAAGGGCCATTAAATGACAACCGTGTAAAACTATTAGTGTAAAATATTTTAATCATATGGATGTATGTTCTCCCTATTTAAAAGACCCTAAAATATTTACCAAAAGGGATACCAAAAATAGTTTATAGTCCAGTCAGAATAATATTATTGTCTGGAATTATAAACTGAACAACACCGATATGTCAATGTCAATGTCAAATTTGACATTGCTATCATAAAATTTTGACGTGCTCTTCAAAATCGGACGTTGCGTTGAAAAATTCTCATTTTATCATCAAAATCATTAAGGACAAAAATGTAGCTAATAAAAAAACAAAAGGATACGTTTTTTGAAGACCTCTGTAAATTCAATAATAACTGAGTATTTTGGAGGAACCCCGAAATTGAGAACCTCTAACCTCAAATAACTTGAAATCGATGATATTTTTGGAAAAAACTCTTTACAAGCCAATAGAAAAACCTTTAAATTTCGCACTATCAGAAGTTTTTTGAAAATTATACCCTCGCCATTACCCCCCTAATTGAAATTAATCACAATCCACTTGCAATCAATTTTATCCATATATTTTTGATATGATCCGATTTTAAATACTTGTTTTAGAAAAAAAAAACCTTTTCATTTTATGAGAAAATGTTTAAAATATTAATTGTAGGGTTTTTCTTGCCAAAAATTTTGAGCTTTTCGAAATCTATGTATCATAAAAATCGAATATATAAATTCAAAGCAACCCCTCTGAGTTGTACCCTTTTCAAAACCGGGGTATGAAAAAAGTTTTTATTAATATGACGTTAAAGTACTTGAAATCCTCTACAAAATGTTTTTTTTTTGAAAAAGTTTCTAATTTTAAAATTGAGCGAATTATTGACAGAAAACCATTTTTTTTTTCAAAATTTTGGAGCATGAATTTTGAAGCATTGGAAAAAGAGAAACGTAGAGAAAAAATTCAACCGCAATTTTGAAATTTTTTGTCGTTGTAGGTGGGTTTCATAAGGGTTGAAATATTTAGATTTCTCAAAAATACTGACAATTCAAGATAAATACAATTTTTGATAATTTTTAATTACGAAAGAATAGTTGAGATTATTTTTTTAACTTTTCATATGCTTAAGGGATGATTTGTAGGGGTTGCATGTATTTGATTGATCATAAACGTGTTTGAAAATGTCAACAGCTTTACGAATAATACATTTGAACTTTATTTTACCCGAAACATGCATAAAATCCGAGCTTTCGAGTTAGTTTGCAATAAGGGGTAGTTTACACCCGACAAAATATAAAAATCCGGATTCGGCACAAGGATTATTTCGTAGAAGAGGGTAAGTAGAGCTTGAATTCAAATTTTCATGAAAATCGAGATAATAAAAAGGGTTTAAAAAAAAAACTTTCATAATCACTATTACTACCCTAAGAAGATGGTCTTTGGAGGGGTTGCATGAGTCCGAATTTGTTTGACAATATCGACAGATCTACGAATAATTCATTAAAACTGTATTTTACATAAATACATGATAAGATCGATTTTTTTACGATGAGGGGGTGAGTTTTAAGAGTTTAAATCTAAATTTTTATAAAAATTGACGTTAATTAACAAAATTCCACGTTTTTTACGTGAACTAAAACCTGGCCTAATATTACGAATAGTATAACATCCCCTTCATAACAAAATTCTCAATCCCCCAATTAAATAAAAATATAAATAACCCTACAAACATCTTATTTATTTAATAGTCTATTATTCTCATATTATGTGTATATTTATTTTGTTCCATATAAGAAAAGAATGATTATAGGTTTTTATTTTCTAATAGAAATTCTAATAACATGTGAGATCCATTGTGGTTGTCTTCTTAATTATTTATTACGTCAGAGTCTATGAGGGTGGTCTCCATTTACAAATAATTACATTAAATTGTACGGTAGATTCTATCCTGCAACTTATTATGCATGGGGTATTAAAAAGTTGTCTTTATTAATTTATTTTTGTCAAGTTTTATACTTTATTGTTCATTTACATACAGGGTGATTCGTTTGTAATCAAACCAACGATAAATATTTTAGATTTTAGATCGAGAATGTTTTCAAAAAATCGTAAATCATATTTTAAAACTACAGGACGTGTAGAATTGTATAATATGATCCAAAAACTTTTTCTACCATTTCTTCATTTTGAGAAATTTAACCTATTTTGAAATGTCGGTATCTTCGGAATTATACGGTCAAAAAAGTAATGTGACTAATGAAATTTGAAGGGAATTTAATGCTCATTCCGAAAATGGAATAAAAAAATCCTTACGACGCTTTGTTTTTGAGATATAGACCAAAACCGAAAGACATCAGAAAAAAAAAAAGGTTTTTTTGTCAAAGAAACTCGGATTAAGCTTCACTTAGCATCCCCTAACCAACGTTTCTAATCAATAACTTCGCAATTTTTTGTACAGGATCACCGTTTTATTCTTGTTGAGCTCCATTTTTTGAGAAGTCGGATTTTGTTGATGTTTTGATTTTTCTTTATAACTTGCAAACTCTTCGTTCTACAGCGTTGTGGTTGTGCTTGAATTGAAGCTAAATAACTGCTCTACAACTTCATTTTGCATGACCTCGTGGGATTAGTAGTTTAGCCAATATTTCGTGCAAAAGACATAAATTTTCAAATTTCTGAAAAAAATTGGCAAATTTTGAAGAGCTGTATCTCGGGACCTATTAGACCTACAAAGCTGCGGTCAGTCTTGATCGATAACGAATCTTATCTACTTTAAAAATGTATATTGTATATTTTTCGTTAAGACGCATAGTTTGGGAGTTATAAGCCAAAAACTGAAACAAGTCCGAAAAAATCGTGGTTTTTCGGCCACCCCCACAAAATTGGCAAATTTTAAAGAGCTGTATCTCGGGACCTATTAGACCTACAAAGCTCCGGTCAGTCTTGATCGATAACGAATCTTATCTACTTTAAAAATGTATAAAATATATTTTTCGTTAAGACGCATAGTTTGGGAGTTATAAGCCAAAAACTAAAACAAGTCCGAAAAAATCGTGGTTTTTCGGCCACCCCCACAAAATTGGCAAATTTTGAAGAGCTGTATCTCGGGACCTATTAGACCTACAAAGCTGCAGTCAGTCTTGATCGATAACGAATCTTATCTACTTTAAAAATGTATAAAATATATTTTTCGTTAAGACGCATAGTTTGGGAGTTATAAGCCAAAAACTGAAACAAGTCCGAAAAAATCGTGGTTTTTCGGCCACCCCCACAAAATTGGCAAATTTTAAAGAGCTGTATCTCGGGACCTATTAGACCTACAAAGCTCCGGTCAGTCTTGATCGATAACGAATCTTATCTACTTTAAAAATGTATAAAATATATTTTTCGTTAAGACGCATAGTTTGGGAGTTATAAGCCAAAAACTAAAACAAGTCCGAAAAAATCGTGGTTTTTCGGCCACCCCCACAAAATTGGCAAATTTTGAAGAGCTGTATCTCGGGACCTATTAGACCTACAAAGCTGCGGTCAGTCTTGATCGATAACGAATCTTATCTACTTTAAAAATGTATAAAATATATTTTTCGTTAAGACGCATAGTTTGGGAGTTATAAGCCAAAAACTGAAACAAGTCCGAAAAAATCGTGGTTTTTCGGCCACCCCCACAAAATTGGCAAATTTTAAAGAGCTGTATCTCGGGACCTATTAGACCTACAAAGCTCCGGTCAGTCTTGATCGATAACGAATCTTATCTACTTTAAAAATGTATAAAATATATTTTTCGTTAAGACGCATAGTTTGGGAGTTATAAGCCAAAAACTAAAACAAGTCCGAAAAAATCGTGGTTTTTCGGCCACCCCCACAAAATTGGCAAATTTTGAAGAGCTGTATCTCGGGACCTATTAGACCTACAAAGCTCCGGTCAGTCTTGATCGATAACGAATCTTATCTACTTTAAAAATGTATATTGTATATTTTTCGTTAAGACGCATAGTTTGGGAGTTATAAGCCAAAAACTGAAACAAGTCCGAAAAAATCATGGTTTTTCGGCCACTCACACAAAATTGGCAAATTTTGAAGAGCTTTATCTCGGGACCTATTAGACCTACATAGCTCCGGTCAGTCTTGATCGATAACGAATCTTATCTACTTTAAAAATGTATATAATATATTTTTCGTTAAGACGCGTAGTTTGGGAGTTATAAGCCAAAAACTGAAACAAGTCCGAAAAAATCGTGGTTTTTCGGCCACCCCCACAAAATTGGCAAATTTTGAAGAGCTGTATCTCGGGACCTATTAGACCTACAAAGCTGCAGTCAGTCTTGATCGATAACGAATCTTATCTACTTTAAAAATGTATAAAATATATTTTTCGTTAAGACGCATAGTTTGGGAGTTATAAGCCAAAAACTGAAACAAGTCCGAAAAAATCGTGGTTTTTCGGCCACCCCCACAAAATTGGCAAATTTTAAAGAGCTGTATCTCGGGACCTATTAGACCTACAAAGCTCCGGTCAGTCTTGATCGATAACGAATCTTATCTACTTTAAAAATGTATAAAATATATTTTTCGTTAAGACGCATAGTTTGGGAGTTATAAGCCAAAAACTAAAACAAGTCCGAAAAAATCGTGGTTTTTCGGCCACCCCCACAAAATTGGCAAATTTTGAAGAGCTGTATCTCGGGACCTATTAGACCTACAAAGCTGCGGTCAGTCTTGATCGATAACGAATCTTATCTACTTTAAAAATGTATAAAATATATTTTTCGTTAAGACGCATAGTTTGGGAGTTATAAGCCAAAAACTGAAACAAGTCCGAAAAAATCGTGGTTTTTCGGCCACCCCCACAAAATTGGCAAATTTTGAAGAGCTGTATCTCGGGACCTATTAGACCTACAAAGCTCCGGTCAGTCTTGATCGATAACGAATCTTATCTACTTTAAAAATGTATATTGTATATTTTTCGTTAAGACGCATAGTTTGGGAGTTATAAGCCAAAAACTGAAACAAGTCCGAAAAAATCATGGTTTTTCGGCCACTCACACAAAATTGGCAAATTTTGAAGAGCTTTATCTCGGGACCTATTAGACCTACATAGCTCCGGTCAGTCTTGATCGATAACGAATCTTATCTACTTTAAAAATGTATATAATATATTTTTCGTTAAGACGCGTAGTTTGGGAGTTATAAGCCAAAAACTGAAACAAGTCCGAAAAAATCGTGGTTTTTCGGCCACCCCCACAAAATTGGCAAATTTTGAAGAGCTTTATCTCGGGACCTATTAGACCTACATAGCTCCGGTCAGTCTTGATCGATAACGAATCTTATCTACTTTAAAAATGTATAGAATATATTTTTCGTTAAGACGCATAGTTTGGGAGTTATAAGCCAAAAACTGAAACAAGTCCGAAAAAATCATGGTTTTTCGGCCACCCCCACAAAATTGGCAAATTTTGAAGAGCTTTATCTCGGGACTTATTAGACCTACAAAGCTCCGGTTAGTCTTGATCGATAACGAATCTTATCTACTTTAAAAATGTATATAGTATATTTTTTGCTAAGATGCATAGTTTGGGAGTTATAAGCCAAAAACTGAAACAAGTCCGAAAAAATCATGGTTTTTCGGCCACCCCCACAAAATTGGCAAATTTTGAAGAGCTGTATCTCGGGACCTATTAGACCTACAAAGCTCCGGTTAGTCTTGATCGATAACGAATCTTATCTACTTTAAAAATGTATATAGTATATTTTTCGTTAAGACGCATAGTTTGGGAGTTATAAGCCAAAAACTGAAACAAGTCCGAAAAAATCGTGGTTTTTCGGCCACCCCCACAAAATTGGCAAATTTTGAAGAGCTTTATCTCGGGACCTATTAGACCTACATAGCTCCGGTCAGTCTTGATCGATAACGAATCTTATCTACTTTAAAAATGTATATAATATATTTTTCGTTAAGACGCGTAGTTTGGGAGTTATAACCCAAAAACTGAAACAAGTCCGAAAAAATCGTGGTTTTTCGGCCACCCCCACAAAATTGGCAAATTTTGAAGAGCTTTATCTCGGGACCTATTAGACCTACATAGCTCCGGTCAGTCTTGATCGATAACGAATCTTATCTACTTTAAAAATGTATATAATATATTTTTCGTTAAGACGCGTAGTTTGGGAGTTATAAGCCAAAAACTGAAACAAGTCCGAAAAAATCATGGTTTTTCGGCCACCCCCACAAAATTGGCAAATTTTGAAGAGCTTTATCTCGGGACCTATTAGACCTACATAGCTCCGGTCAGTCTTGATCGATAACGAATCTTATCTACTTTAAAAATGTATATAATATATTTTTCTTTAAGATGCATAGTTTGGGAGTTATAAGCCAAAAACTGAAACAAGTCCGAAAAAATCATGGTTTTTCGGCCACCCCCACAAAATTGGCAAATTTTGAAGAGCTTTATCTCGGGACTTATTAGACCTACAAAGCTCCGGTTAGTCTTGATCGATAACGAATCTTATCTACTTTAAAAATGTATATTGTATATTTTTCGTTAAGACGCATAGTTTGGGAGTTATAAGCCAAAAACTGAAACAAGTCCGAAAAAATCGTGGTTTTTCGGCCACCCCCACAAAATTGGCAAATTTTAAAGAGCTGTATCTCGGGACCTATTAGACCTACAAAGCTCCGGTCAGTCTTGATCGATAACGAATCTTATCTACTTTAAAAATTTATAAAATATATTTTTCGTTAAGACGCATAGTTTGGGAGTTATAAGCCAAAAACTGAAACAAGTCCGAAAAAATCGTGGTTTTTCGGCCACCCCCACAAAATTGGCAAATTTTGAAGAGCTTTATCTCGGGACTTATTAGACCTACAAAGCTCCGGTTAGTCTTGATCGATAACGAATCTTATCTACTTTAAAAATGTATATAGTATATTTTTCGTTAAGACGCATAGTTTGGGAGTTATAAGCCAAAAACTAAAACAAGTCCGAAAAAATCGTGGTTTTTCGGCCACCCCCACAAAATTGGAAAATTTTGAAGAGCTTTATCTCGGGACCTATTAGACCTACATAGCTCCGGTCAGTCTTGATCGATAACGAATCTTATCTACTTTAAAAATGTATATAATATATTTTTCGTTAAGACGCGTAGTTTGGGAGTTATAACCCAAAAACTGAAACAAGTCCGAAAAAATCGTGGTTTTTCGGCCACCCCCACAAAATTGGCAAATTTTGAAGAGCTTTATCTCGGGACCTATTAGACCTACATAGCTCCGGTCAGTCTTGATCGATAACGAATCTTATCTACTTTAAAAATGTATATAATATATTTTTCGTTAAGACGCGTAGTTTGGGAGTTATAAGCCAAAAACTGAAACAAGTCCGAAAAAATCGTGGTTTTTCGGCCACCCCCACAAAATTGGCAAATTTTGAAGAGCTTTATCTCGGGACTTATTAGACCTACAAAGCTCCGGTCAGTCTTGATCGATAACGAATCTTATCTACTTTAAAAATGTATAAAATATATTTTTCGTTAAGACGCATAGTTTGGGAGTTATAAGCCAAAAACTAAAACAAGTCCGAAAAAATCGTGGTTTTTCGGCCACCCCCACAAAATTGGCAAATTTTGAAGAGCTGTATCTCGGGACCTATTAGACCTACAAAGCTCCGGTCAGTCTTGATCGATAACGAATCTTATCTACTTTAAAAATGTATATTGTATATTTTTCGTTAAGACGCATAGTTTGGGAGTTATAAGCCAAAAACTGAAACAAGTCCGAAAAAATCATGGTTTTTCGGCCACTCACACAAAATTGGCAAATTTTGAAGAGCTTTATCTCGGGACCTATTAGACCTACATAGCTCCGGTCAGTCTTGATCGATAACGAATCTTATCTACTTTAAAAATGTATATAATATATTTTTCGTTAAGACGCGTAGTTTGGGAGTTATAAGCCAAAAACTGAAACAAGTCCGAAAAAATCGTGGTTTTTCGGCCACCCCCACAAAATTGGCAAATTTTGAAGAGCTGTATCTCGGGACCTATTAGACCTACAAAGCTGCAGTCAGTCTTGATCGATAACGAATCTTATCTACTTTAAAAATGTATAAAATATATTTTTCGTTAAGACGCATAGTTTGGGAGTTATAAGCCAAAAACTGAAACAAGTCCGAAAAAATCGTGGTTTTTCGGCCACCCCCACAAAATTGGCAAATTTTAAAGAGCTGTATCTCGGGACCTATTAGACCTACAAAGCTCCGGTCAGTCTTGATCGATAACGAATCTTATCTACTTTAAAAATGTATAAAATATATTTTTCGTTAAGACGCATAGTTTGGGAGTTATAAGCCAAAAACTAAAACAAGTCCGAAAAAATCGTGGTTTTTCGGCCACCCCCACAAAATTGGCAAATTTTGAAGAGCTGTATCTCGGGACCTATTAGACCTACAAAGCTGCGGTCAGTCTTGATCGATAACGAATCTTATCTACTTTAAAAATGTATAAAATATATTTTTCGTTAAGACGCATAGTTTGGGAGTTATAAGCCAAAAACTGAAACAAGTCCGAAAAAATCGTGGTTTTTCGGCCACCCCCACAAAATTGGCAAATTTTGAAGAGCTGTATCTCGGGACCTATTAGACCTACAAAGCTCCGGTCAGTCTTGATCGATAACGAATCTTATCTACTTTAAAAATGTATATTGTATATTTTTCGTTAAGACGCATAGTTTGGGAGTTATAAGCCAAAAACTGAAACAAGTCCGAAAAAATCATGGTTTTTCGGCCACTCACACAAAATTGGCAAATTTTGAAGAGCTTTATCTCGGGACCTATTAGACCTACATAGCTCCGGTCAGTCTTGATCGATAACGAATCTTATCTACTTTAAAAATGTATATAATATATTTTTCGTTAAGACGCGTAGTTTGGGAGTTATAAGCCAAAAACTGAAACAAGTCCGAAAAAATCGTGGTTTTTCGGCCACCCCCACAAAATTGGCAAATTTTGAAGAGCTTTATCTCGGGACCTATTAGACCTACATAGCTCCGGTCAGTCTTGATCGATAACGAATCTTATCTACTTTAAAAATGTATAGAATATATTTTTCGTTAAGACGCATAGTTTGGGAGTTATAAGCCAAAAACTGAAACAAGTCCGAAAAAATCATGGTTTTTCGGCCACCCCCACAAAATTGGCAAATTTTGAAGAGCTTTATCTCGGGACTTATTAGACCTACAAAGCTCCGGTTAGTCTTGATCGATAACGAATCTTATCTACTTTAAAAATGTATATAGTATATTTTTTGCTAAGATGCATAGTTTGGGAGTTATAAGCCAAAAACTGAAACAAGTCCGAAAAAATCATGGTTTTTCGGCCACCCCCACAAAATTGGCAAATTTTGAAGAGCTGTATCTCGGGACCTATTAGACCTACAAAGCTCCGGTTAGTCTTGATCGATAACGAATCTTATCTACTTTAAAAATGTATATAGTATATTTTTCGTTAAGACGCATAGTTTGGGAGTTATAAGCCAAAAACTGAAACAAGTCCGAAAAAATCGTGGTTTTTCGGCCACCCCCACAAAATTGGCAAATTTTGAAGAGCTTTATCTCGGGACCTATTAGACCTACATAGCTCCGGTCAGTCTTGATCGATAACGAATCTTATCTACTTTAAAAATGTATATAATATATTTTTCGTTAAGACGCGTAGTTTGGGAGTTATAACCCAAAAACTGAAACAAGTCCGAAAAAATCGTGGTTTTTCGGCCACCCCCACAAAATTGGCAAATTTTGAAGAGCTTTATCTCGGGACCTATTAGACCTACATAGCTCCGGTCAGTCTTGATCGATAACGAATCTTATCTACTTTAAAAATGTATATAATATATTTTTCGTTAAGACGCGTAGTTTGGGAGTTATAAGCCAAAAACTGAAACAAGTCCGAAAAAATCATGGTTTTTCGGCCACCCCCACAAAATTGGCAAATTTTGAAGAGCTTTATCTCGGGACCTATTAGACCTACATAGCTCCGGTCAGTCTTGATCGATAACGAATCTTATCTACTTTAAAAATGTATATAATATATTTTTCTTTAAGATGCATAGTTTGGGAGTTATAAGCCAAAAACTGAAACAAGTCCGAAAAAATCATGGTTTTTCGGCCACCCCCACAAAATTGGCAAATTTTGAAGAGCTTTATCTCGGGACTTATTAGACCTACAAAGCTCCGGTTAGTCTTGATCGATAACGAATCTTATCTACTTTAAAAATGTATATTGTATATTTTTCGTTAAGACGCATAGTTTGGGAGTTATAAGCCAAAAACTGAAACAAGTCCGAAAAAATCGTGGTTTTTCGGCCACCCCCACAAAATTGGCAAATTTTAAAGAGCTGTATCTCGGGACCTATTAGACCTACAAAGCTCCGGTCAGTCTTGATCGATAACGAATCTTATCTACTTTAAAAATTTATAAAATATATTTTTCGTTAAGACGCATAGTTTGGGAGTTATAAGCCAAAAACTGAAACAAGTCCGAAAAAATCGTGGTTTTTCGGCCACCCCCACAAAATTGGCAAATTTTGAAGAGCTTTATCTCGGGACTTATTAGACCTACAAAGCTCCGGTTAGTCTTGATCGATAACGAATCTTATCTACTTTAAAAATGTATATAGTATATTTTTCGTTAAGACGCATAGTTTGGGAGTTATAAGCCAAAAACTAAAACAAGTCCGAAAAAATCGTGGTTTTTCGGCCACCCCCACAAAATTGGAAAATTTTGAAGAGCTTTATCTCGGGACCTATTAGACCTACATAGCTCCGGTCAGTCTTGATCGATAACGAATCTTATCTACTTTAAAAATGTATATAATATATTTTTCGTTAAGACGCGTAGTTTGGGAGTTATAACCCAAAAACTGAAACAAGTCCGAAAAAATCGTGGTTTTTCGGCCACCCCCACAAAATTGGCAAATTTTGAAGAGCTTTATCTCGGGACCTATTAGACCTACATAGCTCCGGTCAGTCTTGATCGATAACGAATCTTATCTACTTTAAAAATGTATATAATATATTTTTCGTTAAGACGCGTAGTTTGGGAGTTATAAGCCAAAAACTGAAACAAGTCCGAAAAAATCGTGGTTTTTCGGCCACCCCCACAAAATTGGCAAATTTTGAAGAGCTTTATCTCGGGACTTATTAGACCTACAAAGCTCCGGTTAGTCTTGATCGATAACGAATCTTATCTACTTTAAAAATGTATATAGTATATTTTTCGTTAAGACGCATAGTTTGGGAGTTATAAGCCAAAAACTAAAACAAGTCCGAAAAAATCGTGGTTTTTCGGCCACCCCCACAAAATTGGAAAATTTTGAAGAGCTTTATCTCGGGACCTATTAGACCTACATAGCTCCGGTCAGTCTTGATCGATAACGAATCTTATCTACTTTAAAAATGTATATAATATATTTTTCGTTAAGACGCGTAGTTTGGGAGTTATAACCCAAAAACTGAAACAAGTCCGAAAAAATCGTGGTTTTTCGGCCACCCCCACAAAATTGGCAAATTTTGAAGAGCTTTATCTCGGGACCTATTAGACCTACATAGCTCCGGTCAGTCTTGATCGATAACGAATCTTATCTACTTTAAAAATGTATATAATATATTTTTCGTTAAGACGCGTAGTTTGGGAGTTATAAGCCAAAAACTGAAACAAGTCCGAAAAAATCATGGTTTTTCGGCCACCCCCACAAAATTGGCAAATTTTGAAGAGCTTTATCTCGGGACCTATTAGACCTACATAGCTCCGGTCAGTCTTGATCGATAACGAATCTTATCTACTTTAAAAATGTATATAATATATTTTTCTTTAAGATGCATAGTTTGGGAGTTATAAGCCAAAAACTGAAACAAGTCCGAAAAAATCATGGTTTTTCGGCCACCCCCACAAAATTGGCAAATTTTGAAGAGCTTTATCTCGGGACTTATTAGACCTACAAAGCTCCGGTTAGTCTTGATCGATAACGAATCTTATCTACTTTAAAAATGTATATTGTATATTTTTCGTTAAGACGCATAGTTTGGGAGTTATAAGCCAAAAACTGAAACAAGTCCGAAAAAATCGTGGTTTTTCGGCCACCCCCACAAAATTGGCAAATTTTAAAGAGCTGTATCTCGGGACCTATTAGACCTACAAAGCTCCGGTCAGTCTTGATCGATAACGAATCTTATCTACTTTAAAAATTTATAAAATATATTTTTCGTTAAGACGCATAGTTTGGGAGTTATAAGCCAAAAACTGAAACAAGTCCGAAAAAATCGTGGTTTTTCGGCCACCCCCACAAAATTGGCAAATTTTGAAGAGCTTTATCTCGGGACTTATTAGACCTACAAAGCTCCGGTTAGTCTTGATCGATAACGAATCTTATCTACTTTAAAAATGTATATAGTATATTTTTCGTTAAGACGCATAGTTTGGGAGTTATAAGCCAAAAACTAAAACAAGTCCGAAAAAATCGTGGTTTTTCGGCCACCCCCACAAAATTGGAAAATTTTGAAGAGCTTTATCTCGGGACCTATTAGACCTACATAGCTCCGGTCAGTCTTGATCGATAACGAATCTTATCTACTTTAAAAATGTATATAATATATTTTTCTTTAAGATGCATAGTTTGGGAGTTATAAGCCAAAAACTGAAACAAGTCCGAAAAAATCATGGTTTTTCGGCCACCCCCACAAAATTGGCAAATTTTGAAGAGCTTTATCTCGGGACTTATTAGACCTACAAAGCTCCGGTTAGTCTTGATCGATAACGAATCTTATCTACTTTAAAAATGTATAGAATATATTTTTCGTTAAGACGCATAGTTTGGGAGTTATAAGCCAAAAACTAAAACAAGTCCGAAAAAATCGTGGTTTTTCGGCCACCCCTCCTCGAGTACAGGCTAGATTTATTCGAAAACTTGGATTTAGCTACCTTATACATCCCCAAACAATCCCCCAATCTTTAACTTTCTAATTTTGTCCAGGCAAAAGTACATGACTAAAAGATTTCAAACCAAAGATTTTTCGTCCCTAATTTCATTATTTATCATTCTCTTAAACAGATATTTTATAGTACATCAATTCCAATGTTTTTCCTTACAATTTCAAAGCTTTCCCTGAAACCTATATATCCCCGCAGGATTTAGAGGATTAACTGATTTCTAATATAGTTTCTATTTCTTTTAATCGACTCGATGAATCATGCGAAGCTAAAAATAATCATAAGTAGGTTATTATTTTTTAATTTGATAAATATTTATTTTCGCTTCTTTTCCAATACCTCACTACTTGAGATTTTAATTTTAGCTTGTGCTTCAAGAGATCGTGATTCACAATATACATCACACCAACTGCCCACTTAACCTGGCACTTAAATTATCTACAAAACGTTAATATCTAACCGTCTGGCACTCTAAACTTCCTATAGACCGTAATTCCTTCATATAAAATTCGAGACACGTCTTTTCTATCAATTTTAATAAGCCATAAATTTGAAATCTGAAATTATGTTCAATTGAAAATTATCCGCTAATGTTTTCTATTACAAACTTGTAGCTTCTATTACGGATTCTCGATGATACTTTTCATAAGAATCACTTGTAGTAGTACACTGTCAAAATTACTCGACTAGCTTTAATAAAATAATTACTTGAATATATTTGAATAAATCTTCTGGTTGAGGTCGGAAATTTTACAAACAACCCTCGTATATCAAAAAATTACGTACCAAAATGCATATGAAGCCAATAATTGTACAAGGAAAAAATAGAAAGTACAATTCTGAAGATTAACAGGTTTCCAATGGAAAAATAGGATACAGTTGGTAAGTCTAATGTCCTAGAATCCTTTATCCTCATCGTCCTGTTCTAACCGTAACTATTGGTGAAGGATTTCATCACCAAATAAACGTTGCAACTTAAAATCGCAACGCTGTCAGATCTTACCACTTAAAAACGGTGTTGCCAGCTCTGAATCTTCTAGTTTCGTAGTATTTCCAAATATACGGACTTGCCCTCGTATTGATACATGGAATATAGTAAATAAGTCGAGAATTTAATAAAAAGTTTCAACATAAAAACTGGTAAAATTATAACACAATTTGGGATGAAAAAAATGTAATTGCTAGTTATAATTTATGAGGTTTTTATCAAGATGTTTGACGGCTATAAAAATTGTCAAATCATTGAATTAAAATTTTTAATAAAACCCTCTATAATTTCAGCCTGGACTGTCATTTCTTCATCCAGTTTTCACTCGATCTATCTGTTATCTATTTGTAATTACTTCCGTTTCAAATTTTTCTGCTAGTCTCTACCAAAATTTTTTCAAAGCACGTTTACTGGGTTCTATACATGGGAATAAAATTTCCATGGTATGATTATCACCAACAGTTTCAGAAATTCCAATTTGTAGAGTTTCTGGAACGGAAAACTAAAACATACGTACGACGCTGCCGCATTTCAATTTAATAGAAAAGGGTCCAGAATCCCATTTGTGGAAATAGTAAAAGGTCCTTGTCGCTCTAATTACCCCGCCCGGTTTTAAGTGGGTCAGCGAAATATGGAAAGATCGAACCCTCGAGCTTTTACCTTCTTCTTTAAAGATTCACCATATGGCCCTTAAGTCGAGGACCCTTTTTGTACTGAACGGAACTGAAAGAATGAATCCCTTGTTTTTATGCAATATCTTCTGGAAAAATAATAGTTTGACCGACTAATAGATTTGAAACTTCACGATTCATATCGTCCCAATAAATATTATATTGTATCAAAGTGGATTTTCTTCAACATTTCCGGAGTAATCACCTCATTTGGTCGACCACTGATTTGTTGGTCTCCGTAAGATCGTACGGTCTCGTCTAAACTTTGCATTCCAATATTTTTCCGTCGATAACGATGAAGCAGTAGAATATAGTCCAACTTCTGCTGTCAAACAAATATTGAACAACGTGGTGTCTTCGAACTTGAAACATTTGCTGTGCGTTTTGTGTATTTTCCAAGCAACTAACGCCATCTCTAGGTTAGAGGCCGAGGATCATCCTCGTACGTGCACGGATTGCGTTAATACTGTTTCTGATGATGAAATTTTATAAAACAAAAAGATACAAAAACAAAAATTTATATGTTAATATTAATTTTAGGTACATAATTTATTTGGATTTAGAAATTGAGGTAGAAAAAAACCCGCTCTGTAATTTCGGTAGTTGTACTATCAAATCTTCGGCTTTCAATATTCCTCCTATGGACCGGCACTTATTTTAATTTCTATAATTTATCGCCTTATAGCGTCGCCTCTATTAGTCAAAAAGGCCGAATTAATAGAATGGTTTTTTTTCTTCAGCATTTATTGACTTATAATAAAATGCTAATTAGTGATTGCAACATATTATAATGTTATTTAGTTATAATGAACGTCTCTATTGAGATGAACATTTTTATCATGAGTCATTCTCCAATATTAACTTCTACAGAGTGTTTTTAATATAATCACTCGATTAATAATCTTATTAAAACAATTTTCTAACAAAATTTTCGAATAATCCGATATATCTGCTTACTAAAATAAATTAATTAAATATATTCTCGTAGGTTAATCCCTAAAGTTCAATTTTTTCTTCTTCTCTTTTGTGACAGAGCCCCCAAAGCGAGTCTCACTCAATAAACAAAGTAATAAGTCACTAAAGTTAGTTACAAAGCTTGAATTGTGGCAACTCTGTAATATAAAGAATCAACCATTTGACAAGGACCTAATGGTAGATCCCTAACTAATAGATTTTGGAATTGTGATATTAAACTTAATAATTTATGTAAATTTGTAAATCAGAAGACTACTTCTTATATATCTTGATTGCGAATGTGTCGACGAATGGACTATAACTAAAAATTTGTCTAATGTGTTTGTTTTAGCATTAAACGGCACGTCGATTCAATGAAAACCGTGGAACGTAAAAAAGCGACGTTTATTTTCAATCCCGGCTTAAAGTTTAGTTTAAACGTGTCCATTGAATGAGACGGATGATCATTGTCTTTTTTTTTATATCTAGTGTCCATTAAAAGACCGGTTCAGTTGCATGTGGAAATTGCGACAATGAAGTTAGTAGTCGTAACGTTTAAAGAAAGGATATACAAATATTTCAACTACAGACAACGTTGTCGTATTGAGTTAAGGTCGATTCATAAACTTAACTTTCCGCTTAACGTTGCGGGTGACGTTTGACGTTTGACATTCGTAGTAAATTCTAAACTTGACGTTGCTGCCGTGTGTACTACTTTTTATTATCGTGACATTTATGTGTTTTTATTGGAAATAATAATAATAGAGAGAAATAACCCCAAAATCTAACGTCATACGTCAATGTCACGTGACAAACGCAAATGGAATTGTGTTTCTGTTGGATAGACAGGCAGTAAATAACCAAAATATTGTGATATGAAGCAAATTTTAGTTAATTATGAACATAAAAATGTACTTATAGAGTCCGGGATCAAAAACAATTTAATACGTTATCGAAATCTGTTGAAACAATTTTGAACTGTGCAGTTGATTATCACGAAGATATAACGGTATAATTAGTTAAACCACGTCGATTATTTATTCTAGACTTACATAAAAATAAGTAATAGATTCAAGGTTCAAGTAATGGGATTAATGGGATCATAATCAAACTGTATTGTTTTACATTTTACACTCTGAAGAATGATTTGCCTTATAATGACTAAAGAAACATGCATGCGTGAGCTACGCGCTGATTTTGAATCAAAAACGTATTCGAATAGGCATTTCCTAGGCTCAAAATAGTACGAAAAAAGTAAGTAATTTATTATGAAACCAAATACAAAAACTTCCTAAATATCTGAAGGCTTTATCATAGTTTGTGGACAAACAGCATGTTTTCGAGAACCATAAAACCAAATAAATCATAGCTCGCTGAAGCGGGGACAGACAGGCCCTTCATGGGACCAGAATCCTTCTGTAGTATCAGCTACAGAACAATGAAAAAAACACCGAAATAGTGGACGAAATCTCTGGCAATTGAAACCATACAACTTTCTAGATTTTTTAAGATACCGTGGGATCGATGGATCAGCTGTAATCGTTGGGTTCTCCAGTGTCTCGGAGACCCCAAATTCATACAAGCATATAAATCCTCTTTCCAAACAAATTATTTCACGTCCACGAATATCTTAATTGAAACAAAATTAGATTTTTTTGTTTTCTCGTCAAAAAAATTACATTCGAAGTCGTCCCATTCATCAAAATTAAATTTAGGCAGTCCAATTGTAGACTAAATAATTGAAACCTCAATTGTTTAATTGGTAATTTATTTAATTAAAAAGAACAATGGAGAGACGGTTTTAATTTTTGTCGTTGTCGAAAGTTTCGAGAATTTTTTCGAATTTTTCCCATGGAAATGAAATTATAAATTAACACATTTATGACTTTGCGTGCGAAAAAGAATTATTTCTACGTGGATTTTATTTCTGCAAGGATCAAAAATGTGTTTTAAGGATCATCACTTGATGTTTGAAGTTGAGGACCTGGTGGAATGTCCTTATTCGTATCCTTCCGTGGATTTATCCGTGGCCGGATGCTTATTTGTTGTTGTTTATGGGTTTTGCCACCATATTACTGGTAAAAATTTGGAATATAAACTTTAATATATAGAAAACTAGAAGAATATACAACAGAATCATTTTTTGTTTATATAAAACTTTTTATTCGCTCATTTCCGTCGATTCGAACAAAGTTTCTACCTCTAACAATAATGAATAATAAAAGTTTTTAAGGGAAATCTCGTTTGGAGGAACTATCTCTTGTTGAATAATATTCTCGTTAAAATTTTCATTAGCAGCTCCCTGAGTATGATAATTAAAAATTTTCATCTTTCATGATGTCGAAAGTGGCTTCTTTTAAGTAAAGTTTTAAATACTTTTTTTAGCCACTTCCTCGGTAGAACGAAATAAGAAAAAAAGAAAAAACTTTAGTTTTTTTATATATGGAGTAAGTTTACAAAGTGAATATCACATTTTTATTTTGTATACAGATACAAGGAACAATATAATGAATGTTTCGGAGCAGGTCAAAAGCTTTATGCAAAACATTAATACAAGATGGAAATTTGGGAAAAAGAAACGTGGATTCTCAAAGAAAAAAGCATGATAAAGAAATAACATTTGAATTCAGAAGCTATTAACAAAAATCAAAGAAGATACTGAAGATATTTATGAACTTTATTGAACAAGAAAGGCAGATCAAGGATGACATGAATAAAACAGGGAATAAGAAGACTTAGGATAGGAATCAACTCCCACAGGACAGTACAATCGTCTCCAAAAACTCCTAACTAAGACTTAGACATCAACAATTGGTTTATCCAAGGGATATCTTGATTGCACCATGAAAAAATCAAATCTCATGGTACCAAAATAGAAAGAAAACATTATTTCTAACCGCCATGTAGAACAAAAACGATTCTACTGTTAACACTCTATTAACTAATACCATAACACCAACATTCATAGTTAAAGTGTATGATGCACGTTTCGATAAAGGAGTTATCGTCTTCAGAAATCGAATTATGAAAGATTAAACAGTAGGAAAGAGGAAAGGAATGAAGTAGCAAAGGATGGAATATTCTGATGCTCGGAAAGTTGTGGAGAAGATGAAATAAAAGTAAAAAGATGAATAAATTGAAAACCAAACAGAATTGCTTTACAATTTTCAAATATTACCTTTCTTTAAACTATTTCTTCTTATATGAAAAAGCGTATTCCAAAATTAATGTAACTGTATAGTTCACAAAACTATGATAGAATATATATAATTTTCATCACAACACAACCGACGAAATAAATATAACACAATCCACTGCGATATCTAATTTATTAATATATTTAATTATTTATATGAAAATGTTTATTTCATAGTATTAACGCGATGTTTTTTCCAAACGGCGTTCGGCTTAACCTCCTCGTTCGGTAGTTTCAAACGGACTGAAATCGCGTCTAAGTTCTTTGGCTTCCACAGTCTTCTTGGTAGAGCGTGATGGCGCAATGCATTTTAAACAGACGTGCTTATACCATAGAAAAAAAGAAGCGCGCGCTAAATTTTTCATTAATGAATTATTTCTATTGTTTTCTAGAATTAATGTATGATAAATAAATAATTACGTTTCAATACAATTATTTCCGATACAATTTTGGTCTTTATCAATAAATTTGACATTGATAACCCTTGTACAGAAATATTTTACTCTCTATGTGAATGTAGAAAAAACAATCAATTATTCAGAAGGCTTCTTGGATTTAATTAATATTAAATTAGTACCAAGAAGAAACACAAATTATGTTCTGTAGCAGTAGGTATTTGTCGTTGAGTAAAATGTTTTTCTTATCTTGATAATTGTCTCTTTTTTGACCAATACTTCGTCGTTGGGGATTCTTTCAGTCCAAGGAATCTTCAGGATGCGTCTATAGAGTCACATCTCAAGGTTTTTGGTCATTTGAGCTTCCAAGGTCTGAATTTCCACTTTCTACAGAAGTACCGACCACAAATAACATTCCATCAATCCTATTCTGACGTGAAAGTTTAGATTTCTGTTTAAAAATTGTCAACAACTTTCTTTTATGACCAACGCGTCTTAGTACTTCGTCGTTGGGGATTCTGTCAGTCCAGGGAATCTTCAGGATGCGTCTATAGAGTCACATCTCAAGGTTTTTGGTCATTTGAGCTTCCAAGGTCTGAGTTGCCACTTTCTACAGCAGCACCGACCACAAATAACATTCCATCAATCCTATTCTGACGTGAAAGTTTAGATTTCTGTTTAAAAATTGTCAACAACTTTCTTTTATGACCAACGCGTCTTAGTACTTCGTCGTTGGGGTTTCTGTCAGTCCAAGGAATCTTCAGGATGCGTCTATAGAGTCACATCTCAAGGTTTTTGGTCATTTGTGCTTCCAAGGTCTGAGTTTCCACTTTCTACAGCAGTACCGACCACAAATAACATTCCATCAATCCTATTCTGACGTGAAAGTTTAGATTTTTGTTTAATAATTGTCTACAACTTTCTTTTAGGACCAACGCGTGTTTGTACTTCGTCGTTGGTGATTCTTTCAGTCCAAGGAATCTTCAGGATGCGTCTATAGAGTCACATCTCAAGGTTTTTGGTCATTTGAGCTTCCAAGGTCTGAGTTGCCACTTTCTACAGCAGCACCGACCACAAATAACATTCCATGAATCCTATTCTGACGTGAAAGTTTAGATTTCTGTTTAAAAATTGTCAACAACTTTCTTTTATGACCAATGCGTCTTAGTACTTCGTCGTTGGGGATTCTTTCAATCCAGGGAATCTTCAGGATGCGTCTATAGAGTCACATCTCAAGGTTTTTGGTCATTTGAGCTTCCAAGGTCTGAGTTGCCACTTTCTACAGCAGCACCGACCACAAATAACATTCCATCAATCCTATTCTGACGTGAAAGTTTAGATTTTTATTTAGAAATTGTCAACAACTTTCTTTTATGACCAACGCGTCTTAGTACTTCGTCGTTGGGGATTCTGTCAGTCCAAGGAATCTTCAGGATGCGTCTATAGAGTCACATCTCAAGGTTTTTGGTCATTTGAGCTTCCAAGGTCTGAGTTTCCACTTTCTACAGCAGCACCGACCACAAATAACATTCCATCAATCCTATTCTGACGTGAAAGTTTAGATTTTTATTTAGAAATTGTCAACAACTTTCTTTTATGACCAACGCGTCTTAGTACTTCGTCGTTGGGGATTCTGTCAGTCCAAGGAATCTTCAGGATGCGTCTATAGAGTCACATCTCAAGGTTTTTGGTCATTTGAGCTTCCAAGGTCTGAGTTGCCACTTTCTACAGCAGCACCGACCACAAATAACATTCCATCAATCCTATTCTGACGTGAAAGTTTAGATTTTTATTTAGAAATTGTCAACAACTTTCTTTTATGACCAACGCGTCTTAGTACTTCGTCGTTGGGGATTCTGTCAGTCCAAGGAATCTTCAGGATGCGTCTATAGAGTCACATCTCAAGGTTTTTGGTCATTTGAGCTTCCAAGGTCTGAGTTGCCACTTTCTACAGCAGCACCGACCACAAATAACATTCCATCAATCCTATTCTGACGTGAAAGTTTAGATTTTTATTTAGAAATTGTCAACAACTTTCTTTTATGACCAACGCGTCTTAGTACTTCGTCGTTGGGGATTCTGTCAGTCCAAGGAATCTTCAGGATGCGTCTATAGAGTCACATCTCAAGGTTTTTGGTCATTTGAGCTTCCAAGGTCTGAGTTTCCACTTTCTACAGCAGTACCGACCACAAATAACATTCCATCAATCCTATTCTGACGTGAAAGTTTAGATTTTTGTTTAATAATTGTCTACAACTTTCTTTTAGGACCAACGCGTGTTTGTACTTCGTCGTTGGTGATTCTTTCAGTCCAAGGAATCTTCAGGATGCGTCTATAGAGTCACATCTCAAGGTTTTTGGTCATTTGAGCTTCCAAGGTCTGAGTTGCCACTTTCTACAGCAGCACCGACCACAAATAACATTCCATGAATCCTATTCTGACGTGAAAGTTTAGATTTCTGTTTAAAAATTGTCAACAACTTTCTTTTATGACCAATGCGTCTTAGTACTTCGTCGTTGGGGATTCTTTCAATCCAGGGAATCTTCAGGATGCGTCTATAGAGTCACATCTCAAGGTTTTTGGTCATTTGAGCTTCCAAGGTCTGAGTTGCCACTTTCTACAGCAGCACCGACCACAAATAACATTCCATCAATCCTATTCTGACGTGAAAGTTTAGATTTTTATTTAGAAATTGTCAACAACTTTCTTTTATGACCAACGCGTCTTAGTACTTCGTCGTTGGGGATTCTGTCAGTCCAAGGAATCTTCAGGATGCGTCTATAGAGTCACATCTCAAGGTTTTTGGTCATTTGAGCTTCCAAGGTCTGAGTTTCCACTTTCTACAGCAGCACCGACCACAAATAACATTCCATCAATCCTATTCTGACGTGAAAGTTTAGATTTTTATTTAGAAATTGTCAACAACTTTCTTTTATGACCAACGCGTCTTAGTACTTCGTCGTTGGGGATTCTGTCAGTCCAAGGAATCTTCAGGATGCGTCTATAGAGTCACATCTCAAGGTTTTTGGTCATTTGAGCTTCCAAGGTCTGAGTTTCCACTTTCTACAGCAGCACCGACCACAAATAACATTCCATCAATCCTATTCTGACGTGAAAGTTTAGATTTTTATTTAGAAATTGTCAACAACTTTCTTTTATGACCAACGCGTCTTAGTACTTCGTCGTTGGGGATTCTGTCAGTCCAAGGAATCTTCAGGATGCGTCTATAGAGTCACATCTCAAGGTTTTTGGTCATTTGAGCTTCCAAGGTCTGAGTTTCCACTTTCTACAGCAGCACCGACCACAAATAACATTCCATCAATCCTATTCTGACGTGAAAGTTTAGATTTTTATTTAGAAATTGTCAACAACTTTCTTTTATGACCAACGCGTCTTAGTACTTCGTCGTTGGGGATTCTGTCAGTCCAAGGAATCTTCAGGATGCGTCTATAGAGTCACATCTCAAGGTTTTTGGTCATTTGAGCTTCCAAGGTCTGAGTTGCCACTTTCTACAGCAGCACCGACCACAAATAACATTCCATCAATCCTATTCTGACGTGAAAGTTTAGATTTTTATTTAGAAATTGTCAACAACTTTCTTTTATGACCAACGCGTCTTAGTACTTCGTCGTTGGGGATTCTGTCAGTCCAAGGAATCTTCAGGATGCGTCTATAGAGTCACATCTCAAGGTTTTTGGTCATTTGAGCTTCCAAGGTCTGAGTTGCCACTTTCTACAGCAGCACCGACCACAAATAACATTCCATCAATCCTATTCTGACGTGAAAGTTTAGATTTTTATTTAGAAATTGTCAACAACTTTCTTTTATGACCAACGCGTCTTAGTACTTCGTCGTTGGGGATTCTGTCAGTCCAAGGAATCTTCAGGATGCGTCTATAGAGTCACATCTCAAGGTTTTTGGTCATTTGAGCTTCCAAGGTCTGAGTTTCCACTTTCTACAGCAGTACCGACCACAAATAACATTCCATCAATCCTATTCTGACGTGAAAGTTTAGATTTTTGTTTAATAATTGTCTACAACTTTCTTTTAGGACCAACGCGTGTTTGTACTTCGTCGTTGGTGATTCTTTCAGTCCAAGGAATCTTCAGGATGCGTCTATAGAGTCACATCTCAAGGTTTTTGGTCATTTGAGCTTCCAAGGTCTGAGTTGCCACTTTCTACAGCAGCACCGACCACAAATAACATTCCATGAATCCTATTCTGACGTGAAAGTTTAGATTTCTGTTTAAAAATTGTCAACAACTTTCTTTTATGACCAATGCGTCTTAGTACTTCGTCGTTGGGGATTCTTTCAATCCAGGGAATCTTCAGGATGCGTCTATAGAGTCACATCTCAAGGTTTTTGGTCATTTGAGCTTCCAAGGTCTGAGTTGCCACTTTCTACAGCAGCACCGACCACAAATAACATTCCATCAATCCTATTCTGACGTGAAAGTTTAGATTTTTATTTAGAAATTGTCAACAACTTTCTTTTATGACCAACGCGTCTTAGTACTTCGTCGTTGGGGATTCTGTCAGTCCAAGGAATCTTCAGGATGCGTCTATAGAGTCACATCTCAAGGTTTTTGGTCATTTGAGCTTCCAAGGTCTGAGTTTCCACTTTCTACAGCAGTACCGACCACAAATAACATTCCATCAATCCTATTCTGACGTGAAAGTTTAGATTTCTGTTTAATAATTGTCTACAACTTTCTTTTAGAACCAACGCGTGTTTGTACTTCGTCGTTGGGGATTCTTTCAATCCAGGGAATCTTCAGGATGCGTCTATAGAGTCACATCTCAAGGTTTTTGGTCATTTGAGCTTCCAAGGTCTGAGTTTCCACTTTCTACAGCAGTACCGACCACAAATAACATTCCATCAATCCTATTCTGACGTGAAAGTTTAGATTTTTGTTTAGAAATTGTCAACAACTTTCTTTTAGGACCAACGCGTCTTAGTACTTCGTCGTTGGGGATTCTGTCAGTCCAAGGAATTTTCAGAATGCGTCTATAGAGTCACATCTCAAGGTTTTTGGTCATTTGTGCTTCCAAGGTCTGAGTTTCCACTTTCTACAGCATTACCGACCACAAATAACATTCCATCAATCCTATTCTGACGTGAAAGTTTAGATTTTTGTTTAATAATTGTCAACAACTTTCTTTTAGGACCAACGCGTGTTTGTACTTCGTCGTTGGGGATTCTTTCAATCCAGGGAATCTTCAGGATGCGTCTATAGAGTCACATCTCAAGGTTTTTGGTCATTTGAGCTTCCAAGGTCTGAGTTTCCACTTTCTACAGCAGTACCGACCACAAATAACATTCCATCAATCCTATTCTGACGTGAAAGTTTAGATTTCTGTTTAATAATTGTCTACAACTTTCTTTTAGGACCAACGCGTGTTTGTACTTCGTCGTTGGGGATTCTTTCAATCCAGGGAATCTTCAGGATGCGTCTATAGAGTCACATCTCAAGGTTTTTGGTTATTTGTGCTTCCAAGGTCTGAGTTTCCACTTTCTACAGCAGTACCGACCACAAATAACATTCCATGAATCCTATTCTGACGTGAAAGTTTAGATTTCTGTTTAATAATTGTCTACAACTTTCTTTTAGGACCAACGCGTGTTTGTACTTCGTCGTTGGGGATTCTTTCAATCCAGGGAATCTTCAGGATGCGTCTATAGAGTCACATCTCAAGGTTTTTGGTCATTTGAGCTTCCAAGGTCTGAGTTTCCACTTTCTACAGCAGTACCGACCACAAATAACATTCCATGAATCCTATTCTGACGTGAAAGTTTAGATTTCTGTTTAATAATTGTCTACAACTTTCTTTTAGGACCAACGCGTGTTTGTACTTCGTCGTTGGGGATTCTTTCAATCCAGGGAATCTTCAGGATGCGTCTATAGAGTCACATCTCAAGGTTTTTGGTCATTTGAGCTTCCAAGGTCTGAGTTTCCACTTTCTACAGCAGTACCGACCACAAATAACATTCCATGAATCCTATTCTGACGTGAAAGTTTAGATTTCTGTTTAATAATTGTCTACAACTTTCTTTTAGGACCAACGCGTGTTTGTACTTCGTCGTTGGGGATTCTTTCAATCCAGGGAATCTTCAGGATGCGTCTATAGAGTCACATCTCAAGGTTTTTGGTCATTTGAGCTTCCAAGGTCTGAGTTTCCACTTTCTACAGCAGTACCGACCACAAATAACATTCCATCAATCCTATTCTGACGTGAAAGTTTAGATTTCTGTTTAATAATTGTCTACAACTTTCTTTTAGGACCAACGCGTGTTTGTACTTCGTCGTTGGGGATTCTTTCAATCCAGGGAATCTTCAGGATGCGTCTATAGAGTCACATCTCAAGGTTTTTGGTCATTTGAGCTTCCAAGGTCTGAGTTTCCACTTTCTACAGCAGTACCGACCACAAATAAAATTCCATGAATCCTATTCTGACGTGAAAGTTTAGATTTCTGTTTAATAATTGTCTACAACTTTCTTTTAGGACCAACGCGTCTTAGTACTTCGTCGTTGGGGATTCTTTCAATCCAGGGAATCTTCAGGATGCGTCTATAGAGTCACATCTCAAGGTTTTTGGTCATTTGTGCTTCCAAGGTCTGAGTTTCCACTTTCTACAGCAGTACCGACCACAAATAACATTCCATGAATCCTATTCATCAGTTTGTGAATATTGTGTAGTATTTGACAAATGCTTTTCGAGCATCAATCAAATTTTTAGTAGATAAATACTCGGAATTTGTGAATAAAAATATATAAACGTGAATGTTGTGGGATTGTGGTGATGAAACACCAAAGCTTACTCTTTTCAACATGTACAGCTTTTCATTAGCTATGTTTCGATTATCTTCATAATCGAGAATTGTGGTTTCCATCATTTTTAAAAGTACTAATTTTAATATGCAAAAGGTACAAACAACGACGGTTTTAACAGTTTTCGTCCCTTGGTGATTTTAAGGATAAAACTTATTATATTGAACAGAAAATGTCCTCCAAGTTATTTTTCTATGCATTTTGATTTGTTTAGGAGATGATATCATCGTTGGAGTGACAGTTTTGAGCAGTCAAACACAAGCTAATTGACGCAGCTTGTTCAAATTTTTACACAAACAACGCTTTCCAGCTGATACTTTGATTTTGATATATGTTTATGATTCTTGATTTAAAATTTTTGAAATAAATTTATAGATAAAGAAAAGCACAACTTATTTCGAAGGTGTAGGACTACCACCCCCCAACAAATGCCTTCTTTGGGGTTATTTTACGTATTTCAAATTAAAAACAATTTAGAAATGGCTGAAAAACCCAAACTTTCCAAAGAAAGTAATGATGATATTTAATTTCGAAGTGGAAAATGTCTTTTTTTGGATCCCCTTATGTTTATATTTTCATATATTCAATACAACATCAAGAAAACAAACTTTTTTCATATTTTTAGTATAATTTTTCATTAAGGGTTTATTATTATAGTCCTTGGAAATAAATTACCATACAGGGATCTTAATAAAATTTTTCCAATAACTATTTTTAATGTATAAAGTTACAAACAACTTTTGCAACACGTAACCAAATACGCGTACACACCTAAATAATATTTATTTGAAAATTATAATTAATTTGCATGTTATCTCCGTTTATAATTCCATACTTTTGCCAGGCATTCAATGAAACTCAATATTAGAAAATTTATTAACACCTTCTTGTATCATTAGAAATCTACGGAGATACTGAAACGGGTTTTTACAAATTCAAAAAGCTGAAATAAAAACAAATGTAGATTGTAGATATACGTATATCTATTAATTTTATAGTTTACTGTAAATGAGGTAAGTTTTTGTTTCAATTTTCTTGATTGGTATCTATGATATAACCGAGATGTTAATAAAAAAAAATCACTGGATTTAAATTGGTTAGGTTAGGTGATTATTTAAAAAACAAGGTTGTTATATCAAGTACAACTCTGTACAATAAGACATTTTCAATGTTCCACGGTATGATTAAAACTTTTTATTGTACAGAGTTGTACTTGATATAACAAGCGAAGATAATTTCAGTCAAATTAAATACAAAGATGAATTTGTTGCAACAAAAACTAAAAATTCTTTGACATAAAAAGTTCTTATGTGATTTTCATTTATTATTCTGAATCAATAGAATCACTTCCATCTTCCTGTGTTTGAATCAATTGTAGGTCTACTTAAAACTGGTACGTGTTGCAACTTTTTTTACGCGATTCATTGCATTTCTTCAAATCTCATCGCTAATGTTTGAACAACGGAGCGGGTTATTAGTTCTTGTCTTCCTTCTCGGTTGGGGCCATATTAATTCGATCGGATTTGAAATACAGATAACCTTAAAACAATGTAACCATTCTTCTTGACCATTTCGTCTACAGTATATTCTTTAGTTTCTAGAACGTCTTCCAAAATAATTCGTTATCTAGCACGAGGGTTTGTAGTACTGGTACCAATTTCTCTTTGGACCAAGTCAATTTCCTGGTAGCTATCTCAATCGTAATGTAATTTGAGTTTACCTTTGGAATTTGGTGCTTTCAAATCAGAAGATTTGACGACATTTCCTACTTTTTGAGCAGCCGTTGCCGTGTCTTTTATGTAATACATTCTATGTATCTTGAAACCACGGTTGCCACATACTTTTTTGTTAAAAAAACTTTCATTTATGAATAATTTGACCATATTAAAAGTACCTACCTGATAATTATAGAAAAAACATTTTGAATTGTGCATAAAACCCTTATTTTCTCAGAAATATTTAGTAGTTTGATCCGGGAATTCCAAGGGATTAACTTTTTTTTTCGCGTTGTTTATCTATACTATTGAAAGATTCACTGATTCTGAAAAATAAATATAATAATGCAGACTAGTATGTTGGACATTTTTTGGTAAAGACGATAAGTCATTCAACCAAATCGTAATGTAATATGAGTTTACCTTTGGAATTTGGTGCTTTCAAATCAGAAGATTTGACGAATTTTTCCTTTTATTATTAGTCTAGCAGTATTTGACATCGTTTTATGGATAAAATCTCTTTTGGACATCCCACGACTACACTTTTGAGCAACCATTGCCGTGTCTTTTATGTAATACATTCTATGTATCTTGAAACCACGGTTGCCACATACTTTTTTGTTAAAAAAACTTTCATTTATGAATAATTTGACCATATTAAAAGTACCTACCTTATAATTATAGAAAAAATATTTTGAATTATGCATAAAACCCTTATTTTGTCAGATTAACTTTTTGTTTCGCGTTGTTTATCTATACTTTCAAAAGATTTACTGATTCTGAAAAATAAATATAATAATGCAGACTAGTATGTTGGACATTTTTTGGTAAAGACGATAAGTCATTCAACCAAATCGTAATGTAATATGAGTTTACCTTTGGAATTTGGTGCTTTCAAATCAGAAGATTTGACGAATTTTTCCTTTTATTATTAGTCTAGCAGTATTTGACATCGTTTTATGGATAAAATCTCTTTTGGACATCCCACGACTACACTTTTGAGCAACCATTGCCGTGTCTTTTATGTAATACATTCTATGTATCTTGAAACCACGGTTGCCACATACTTTTTTGTTAAAAAAACTTTCATTTATGAATAATTTGACCATATTAAAAGTACCTACCTTATAATTATAGAAAAAATATTTTGAATTATGCATAAAACCCTTATTTTGTCAGATTAACTTTTTGTTTCGCGTTGTTTATCTATACTTTCAAAAGATTTACTGATTCTAAAAAATAAATATAATAATGCAGACTAGTATGTTGGACATTTTTTGGTAAAGACGATAAGTCATTCAACCAAATCTTAATGTAATATGAGTTTACCTTTGGAATTTGGTGCTTTCAAATCAGAAGATTTGACGAATTTTTCCTTTTATTATTAGTCTAACAGTATTTGACATCGTTTTTTGGATAAAATCTCTTTTGGACATCCCACGACTACACTTTTGAGCAACCATTGCCGTGTCTTTTATGTAATACATTCTATGTATCTTGAAACCACGGTTGCCACATACTTTTTTGTTAAAAAAACTTCCATTTATGAATAATTTGACCATATTAAAAGTACCTACCTTATAATTATAGAAAAAATATTTTGAATTATGCATAAAACCCTTATTTTGTCAGATTAACTTTTTGTTTCGCGTTGTTTATCTATACTTTCAAAAGATTTACTGATTCTAAAAAATAAATATAATAATGCAGACTAGTATGTTGGACATTTTTTGGTAAAGACGATAAGTCATTCAACCAAATCTTAATGTAATATGAGTTTACCTTTGGAATTTGGTGCTTTCAAATCAGAAGATTTGACGAATTTTTCCTTTTATTATTAGTCTAACAGTATTTGACATCGTTTTTTGGATAAAATCTCTTTTGGACATCCCACGACTACACTTTTGAGCAACCATTGCCGTGTCTTTTATGTAATACATTCTATGTATCTTGAAACCACGGTTGCCACATACTTTTTTGTTAAAAAAACTTTCATTTATGAATAATTTGACCATATTAAAAGTACCTACCTTATAATTATAAAAAAAATATTTTGAATTATGCATAAAACCCTTATTTTGTCAGATTAACTTTTTGTTTCGCGTTGTTTATCTATACTTTCAAAAGATTTACTGATTCTAAAAAATAAATATAATAATGCAGACTAGTATGTTGGACATTTTTTGGTAAAGACGATAAGTCATTCAACCAAATCTTAATGTAATATGAGTTTACCTTTGGAATTTGGTGCTTTCAAATCAGAAGATTTGACGAATTTTTCCTTTTATTATTAGTCTAACAGTATTTGACATCGTTTTTTGGATAAAATCTCTTTTGGACATCCCACGACTACACTTTTGAGCAGCCGTTGCCGTGTCTTTTATGTAATACATTCTATGTATCTTGAAACCACGGTTGCCACATACTTTTTTGTTAAAAAAACTTTCATTTATGAATAATTTGACCATATTAAAAGTACCTACCTTATAATTATAGAAAAAATATTTTGAATTATGCATAAAACCCTTATTTTGTCAGATTAACTTTTTGTTTCGCGTTGTTTATCTATACTTTCAAAAGATTTACTGATTCTAAAAAATAAATATAATAATGCAGACTTTTATGTTGGATATTTTTTGGTAAAGATGATAAGATTGTCTGCATTATATTAAAATGGAAAAAAGTTCGAAAATTGATAAAACAACTTCGATACAGAACAGTTTTAGTATAAATAGAATTGCCGGGATTTACTTTACTTTTCAATTTACTTCAAATTACGTGTATTTATTAGATTCAAGTTCAGTAATGATTGAAATATTATTAAAAATAATTTATCAACTTGAATCAATAACGTTTCCTATTATTAAAATAATAACATACGAATCAATCGTAATAAATACAAATAGATCGCATTGCGGTCGCCAGATGTCGCTTCCTACATAATTTATTCATAAAGACAAACAGCGCTTTCAGGGATTTCCACGATTACCATCGCCATTTTCATGGAAAATTGGTGTGTACACGAAAATCCTATCATTGCATTCGTTGTCATATTGGGAACTCAATTACTATATATATATATATATATACATTTTGCGATGTGTTTATAGAGGATTTTCTTCTCCAACTCGTCAGCAATACTTCAAATGTACATTATAGAAAACATAAAATTTATTTTTATATATAGTATACATAAATTTAAATATAATATCGATAAATAATAGATAGTTTGTTTGATTGTATTTAGTTTTCGATGATACCCTGTATAAATTAATAGTAATAAGACCCACATGAACCGTTTCGCTCCCGGTAGTTATCGATCCTACAATTCCCAAACAATTCCGACATCATATCTTGAATGTTCCTTTCATTTATAACATGTATAGGGATGTCATTTTGATATGACCTACATCAGTTTCTATACACTAAACGTATGCACCCCGAAACTATTATTATCTTTTAGAATAAACACAGAAGCACCGTAATAAGTCATTCTGGGACATCGGAACTGTCTCTGAAAAGAGTTATTTAAGTTAAGAAATGAATCATTGTACTATATTTAAAAAAAAAATCACGATATAGTCCTGATCTGGCCCCATTCGATTATTTTTTTTCTCTCAAAACTAAAAACCAAGTTAAGAGCTGAAATATTCAACATCGACAGACGGTGTACAAAAATTTTGACTCTAAATACGCATCAAATTCTTATAGTGGTATAAAAAAAAAGAATATTTTGAAAAATAATCACGTTAATAACTCACAGATCGCTCTACTTCACATAAATATTTATGCAATGCCCTCGTATATTACAGATACATTAAAACGATTTTAAGAATATGACTTGAATTGTTTGTTTAACACTTATATAAATAAATAATTATTTAATTTGTTTTAAATGCGAAACATCACAGGGAAAACGTTTCATCCAGATACCACTCGCCGAATAAATCAATTACCAACTTTATAAAATCAAATTTTTACTGTTGGTGATTAAAACCGCTTATTTATTTATATATTTATTCAATTGATATCGTCCAGTTACCGTGGCATCCAAAAAATAAATAGACATACATAGTAATGTTATAAAATATGTTATACTTCTTCTCTTCTCTATTGGCCTTTTGTCTATCGACATACAGCCAGGATCTGCATTTTAAAGAATAAACTACGAGGTACTACTTAGATATAAAGGGAATTCCAAATACAAATTTACAAAAAATCGTCGTTGTTGTGTTGCTTTCTAGTACTTATACGTATTCAAATTGTATTTCTAACGTTTGTTATTGCCCTGATTTTAAGCTGTAATTTCCACTTAGATAAAATGGCATCCAGTTGGTAGAACGTCACGTCATTTTTGTGAATTATATGTCATCCTGCTAAAAATTCAACTCTCCAGTAATAAGCTAACATTAATTTTGGATTTTGTAGCTTATACACCCAGTATATCGATATTTTTATCTAAAAAATTTTGTTAAATATGTCGATGTTAACTATATGAATTAAATACGAATAATTACAATTCTTAAAATGCCGACTTTTGGAATATTATTCATAACGATTATTTGACAGTTGACCTCCACCGTTTCTACTCAAGTTACTAACCTAGAAAACCGATATATAAACATATGATATTGATTAACTTAATAATACATCGAACTAGAGAACTATTTTTGGCAATGGGATCAATTATAGTCGATGATATGAAGAATAAAAACAGGTATGGTTGATTGTGTTTATGTACATGGAAATATTGTCTTTGCATCTATTATATTATTCATTTTTCGTACAAAACTTTTCGTATATCATTTACATCACAACTACTTTCGACAAACTATTAGGAAATTGTTTGAATGATTGATGCCTTATTATTTTTTTGCATCAAAGACTTCTGTTTCCTGATTCTGCAATCATTATATATAACTATTAATGACTAAATATTATCTAATAGCTATTATCGTACCTTCTATTTTGTCTCATTAAAAAACAAATTACTTTAACCACCATATAAGGGTACCCCAGCAAAAAATATGAAACCTAACACCGTGTCATTTTCGAATTGGAAATTCATCTAAGATTACACACACACACACACATACAAAAGATGGTGAATACAATAGTCCTAAAGGACTTTAATATATGTAACTCGATACATCCTGCGTATACGAGTGGAATTAGAAATATAAAATAATTAAATTTTAAATTTAAAATGTACGTTGTTTATAAGGGGCTCAATTAAAGACAAGATCTTTTATTTTACTCACTGTATGATATATAAACTGTCATTCTCTTTGTTATAAAGGGCAGTAATTATTTATTTGACCTTTAGATTCGACATTTAGACATGAAAAATAAATAATAATATATTCAAAAGAAGTATAAATAAATATTATTATCAATTAATAAACAAAACACGTCTTGAATATTAAAATTTCATTTATAATGGGGTTCGTTATAATAAACGTGTTTTGGTGATACATGGGACAGACATCTCAATATTTGTAAAATAGATTTAGAACACATCATGATCAAATAACAAAAATACAAGGAAAATGCGGTTTTTATTGATAATTTTTCGATGAAAAATACGTTTTACTATTTGTTTATATCACTATCATCACACTCTAGTGAATACAGATCTTGAACTTCTGTAGATTGTATGTACTGCTCTAGCTGGGATTTGTTGGACAGCTCGAAAAGCATCTGCCGTTGTAGTATAGGTAAAAACAGAATTAGGTCAAAGATCTTTCTTCTACGATCCAAGCTGTTCAAGTTTTTGGTCAACTATGCTTGGAAGCCGAGCTCTGAATGAACGATCACGAGCTTCAAGAGAGCTCCAAGTTTTTGTGAAGGTGCTCTACCTAATTGGGTCACGTGACTATGACAGGACTTATTGATCCCGACCGAATACCGAGCTGCAAAGCCAAATTTCTTCGTAAAAACGGCAACCTCGCATACAACACCTTGGGGAATCCCCTTTTATAATTCCTTTGATAAAAGAATTGTCTTTGGCTGGAAATTTTTAAATATTTGTTTTGTTTTGTAGACAAACATACAAGAAAATGTTGATTGTAATATCATAAAATGAATGATTTGATTGTTGATTCTTAATGTTTGATTCAACTTTTTAATTAACCCCTGTAGAACTTTCTTAAAGGAGCAGAACACCTTTATTGGTAATACAATACGTTTAAGCGGGTGGCCCTTTCATACAAAACAATTAAGTAAAAGTTTATTCTACATACAGGCATGGGAAAGTACACAAAATAATGGGGGCGGTTTTATAAAAAGTTAATGGTGATTGGTATTTTGATATGTTTTTTTTTGTTATTATTTGACTATTAAAGCAATATTACTTCTTTTTTATTGCAGGATTCAAATCAAGAACATCCTCTTCATATTTCTTTTTCTCTGGAAAACATTAGATTGCAATGTTTTGTTGAAAATAAAAACCGAAAACAACGATACAAAGAATGCGTCGAAATCGTTTGTTGAGGTTGTAGGAATAAATTTAGAAAACTGGGGATTTGTTTACATCCCATTGTTCGAAAGTACTTTGGATTTGTTGCGTACTTGCTATTTAATGGACTTTAAGTAACTCGATATAAAAGGATCAATTGCATCCTCATTTTTGTGTACTTAATATCAAGAAGTAATATTTAGTTAGATTCTTTATTGAAAAATAAGTCGCTAAATTTATAATTTCAGTCTTGAAGGAAATTATAGGTATATAAAAAAGACGAGACATTTAATAACGGAAGGAAATGAAAAGGAAATAACAGCCAACAAACGAAGAAAATGTAAGAATATTGGAAAAAAAGAAGAGGAGAATCCTGGGACACATTAAAATTCATGATTTACTAAATAAAGAACCATATAAAAGAAGAAGACATAGTAAAGTACGTAAAAGCAAAGAAACTAAAGTGTTTTCCGCATATACAAAGAAAAAGCGATTCAAAAAATGGATACCAACAGAAAATGGACCAAACATAGTAAGACTTGAAAGTTCTGGAAGCTGCGAATTGGAAGGAAATAGTGAGATGCAGAAAAAAGTGTTTAAAGTACACGTATAACAGTGATAAGTGAAAATTAAATTCATACTAATACATTATGTAAAACAGATCTGATACTCCTTTCAATTTTGATAGTTATTTAGACAAAAACTAACCTCAAATTTTATTTATTATCAAGCTAAAGGAAAGTGGTCGATGGGTAATTGCTTTTGGAGTCTGACGGTCAGAAAAGAGAATCCAAGTGTGGATAAAGAAACATTTTTCTCATTTTTTCCTAGAATTGCAACTTGTACACAATAGAAATGGTACTAAACCGTTAAACAATCAGCTTAACTTCGTATTCTTTTGATCATAATCCAAGCACTGAAATTGCCTATGACAACTCAGCAGATATTTTTCGATATGGTTGCCATTTCACATCCAGATTTGACATAGGATGGCGTGGAGGTCGACTTAATAATTTTTCCTGGAGATCAGCTTGCCAGGTTAAAGTTCAAGATCTATTGGATGTGTGTGATGTTGCTCCGACCTGCTGGAACCATATTTTTTTGTTTTGCAGTCGAATTAATATGTTGGTGTTTGTGTTTTAGAGCTTAATATGAAAACAACATGTTGATAAACGTTTATAAGCTCTCAGTCATCTGGTTTACCTCTGACAGCACCCTGAGCGTTCAATTATTACATTAATTGAAGCCTCTTAGGCTCGTTACGAACAGATCATGTCTACGTTTTCCTTTATAGACCGTTCTAGAAGATCTTGGTCGCTTGGATTTTTGTTTATAAAGTTTTGTGCGATCTCTTCAGTCTTCTAGATCCATTTTCCAATCAGTTAAATATCTGGTGGACGATTTAAGTTACGTTTTTTACGCTCTACAGTCTCAAGAGACAAGCTACGTATTTATATACCTCAAATGCCCCTCAAATTTAGAAGTTGTGAACTTTTGTATGTTGCAGTTGCTCTGATGAGACGTAATAACTTCGAAACTAGTCAGTGGCTACAAAGGTATTAGTGAGGAAAACAAGTTTAATAATAATTTGAAAAGTTATACAACTACTTTTGGGACGTACTGTATATATGGTATGGTTGGGTTAGGTATGCCACAAAATTTCTTATCTAACAAGAGACAGAAAAGATGGGGGCTAGAAGAGGAATTACAGGGACAGAGAGATAATGCAAGAATGTGTTTGAGGGTGAAATCAGTGTCGTTTTAAGGGTTTGTCGAGCATATTTGGAATACTCATACCTCCCCTATTGTTACTTACGATTTTTATTACAACATTCTTTAAGACGTCTCTAATTTTTCTTAACAAAAAAAAGAGAAATAACAAAAGAAATAGCAGGAAATGTTTGTTTCCGTGAGCATTGTATAAAAGAGACCCTTTTTGATATATTAATATTCATAAAAGGAAAATCCCCCATACGAGGATTTTTATTCATCATTCATCCCTTCCCTACCTTTTTTCTTAATGAATATACCCCAAAAAAGAAACGACTCCCCTATCAATCAGTGATTAATACTGACTCGTCTAAAAGAGGTTCCTACTTTACCGGTGCGGTGTATATTAGATGTTTGTTGTGAGTTACGGCTCGAAGGACCAAAAAATACCGTTTTAAACACTTGTACTAGTGAGCGGATTTTTTTATTTCGCTAGATCTCGTTACACCTTGCAGAAAATAATATTAATTTACATCGAGAAACTCGATATATCTCGAAACAATCGTGTAATATACACCGAGTTTCAAGAAAACGAGTTTTTTTCCTATTCTTTTCGTTTATAAGATTAAATTCTGTTGTCTGCAATTGCTAATTGGTATTAAAAAAAAATAGAAAAGTCTGTGAGTTTAAAAAACTGTATGAAAATAGATTTAGACTCCTGTTGTACCGGTATTCGTCTGGACACGTGTTATGCGCGCTCTTTCTATGATTTACGATGATTCACGTTATAGTCTTGGCGCTCTAAATCAGTGGCGTGATTTAAATAGAAAAATTCTTTGGATTCAGTCAACCGTATGTTGGGTTAGTTTTTCTAGTTATTTAGGACGCATTCTTTTAAATTTCAGCCTACTAGTGTTCAATTCGAATTCTAAATACAAATATTATCGTCATTCATCATTATGTCGATCAATCTATTCACTTTTTCCCCATTTTTTTCTGTTTTTTCATTATGTTTTCCCATCCACAATTTCTAGGATTCTGTTGTTTTCTTCAAATTGGTACCCCAGGTATATCTTGGTACCATAGTCTATTTGGTTTTTCCATCGCGGCGCAAGAAATTAAAGATATACAGCGCTTTCTAGTGATCAAACGTTTCTGATTCATCCAAATCTTCTAATACCAACACTTGTTTTAACGCATTTGGGCAATCATCTCCCAAAGAGAGAAAATTTGAAATAAGGGTGGGAAAAAATATTGAAATCTTCTCAAGATGTGGGCCTAATGACTACCAACTAGTTAGTAAACGTTTGACAAGCTCTTGTCGATGTATTTGGACTTCCCTGGGGAGACAAGGCGGGACCAGGAAATCCGAGACAGTTGGCAACCGTGGCCGGCTTCGCTTTGGTAAAATTCACTTCGGTTTACGTTACTTGTAATTTCCTGTACTATTTCTAGGTTATGCTGATTCTTGGCTCTCTTCAGATGGGCGATAATTTATACTTTTAAACGTTTCAAAGTTGCAACGAATTTAAATAACGTTGGTTTCAGTTTTCTGAAGAAGTCTGTTTGGTTTTTCCATCGCGGCGCATGAAATTAAAGATATACAGCTGATTGATCCAAATCTTGATGTATCTGGACTTCCCTGGGGAGACAAGGCGGGACAAGGAAATCCGAGACAGTTGGCAACCGTGGCCGGCTCCGCTTTGGTAAAATTCACTTCGGTTTACGTTACTTGTAATTTCCTGTACTATTTCTAGGTTATGCTGATTCTTGGCTCTCTTCAGATGGGCGATAATTTATACTTTTAAACGTTTCAAAGTTGCAACGAATTTAAATAACGTTGGTTTCAGTTTTCTGAAGAAGTCTGTTTGGTTTTTCCATCGCGGCGCATGAAATTAAAGATATATAGCGGTTTCTAGTGATCAAACGTTTCTGTTTCATCCAAATCTTGATGTATCTGGGCTTCCCTGGGGAGACAAGGCGGGACAAGGAAATCCGAGACAGTTGGCAACCGTGGCCGGCTTCGCTTTGGTAAAATTCACTTCGGTTTACGTTACTTGTAATTTCCTGTACTATTTCTAGGTTATGTTGATTCTTGGTCGTCTTCAGATGGACGATAATTTATACTTTGAAACGTTTCAAAGTTGCAACGAATTTAAATAACGTTGGTTTCAGTTTTCTGAAGAAGTCTGTTTGGTTTTTCCATCGCGGCGCATGAAATTAAAGATATATAGCGGTTTCTAGTGATCAAACGTTTCTGTTTCATCCAAATCTTGATGTATCTGGACTTCCCTGGGGAGACAAGGCGGGACAAGGAAATCCGAGACAGTTGGCAACCGTGGCCGGCTTCGCTTTGGTAAAATTCACTTCGGTTTACGTTACTTGTAATTTCCTGTACTATTTCTAGGTTATGTTGATTCTTGGTCGTCTTCAGATGGACGATAATTTATACTTTGAAACGTTTCAAAGTTGCAACGAATTTAAATAACGTTGGTTTCAGTTTTCTGAAGAAGTCTGTTTGGTTTTTCCATCGCGGCGCATGAAATTAAAGATATATAGCGGTTTCTAGTGATCAAACGTTTCTGTTTGATCCAAATCTTGATGTATCTGGACTTCCCTGGGGAGACAAGGCGGGACAAGGAAATCCGAGACAGTTGGCAACCGTGGCCGGCTCCGCTTTGGTAAAATTCACTTCGGTTTACGTTACTTGTAATTTCCTGTACTATTTCTAGGTTATGCTGATTCTTGGCTCTCTTCAGATGGGCGATAATTTATACTTTTAAACGTTTCAAAGTTGCAACGAATTTAAATAACGTTGGTTTCAGTTTTCTGAAGAAGTCTGTTTGGTTTTTCCATCGCGGCGCATGAAATTAAAGATATATAGCGGTTTCTAGTGATCAAACGTTTCTGTTTCATCCAAATCTTGATGTATCTGGACTTCCCTGGGGAGACAAGGCGGGACAAGGAAATCCGAGACAGTTGGCAACCGTGGCCGGCTCCGCTTTGGTAAAATTCACTTCGGTTTACGTTACTTGTAATTTCCTGTACTATTTCTAGGTTATGTTGATTCTTGGTCGTCTTCAGATGGACGATAATTTATACTTTGAAACGTTTTAAAGTTGCAACGAATTCAATAACGTTGGTTTCAGTTTTCTGAAGAAGTCTGTTTGGTTTTTCCATCGCGGCGCAAGAAATTAAAGATATACAGCTGATTGATCCAAATCTTGTTGTATCTGGGCTTCCCTGGGGAGACAAGGCGAGACCAGGAAGACAGTTGGCAACCGTGGCCGGCTCCGCTTTGATAAAATTCACTTCGGTTTACGTTAATTGTAATTTCTAGGTTATGAACATTCCCGAGCCCGGTAATTTGAACTGTAACGGCTTGTTTGTTCCTGAAACACATTTTTCTGTTCAACCATAACTGTTTAGAACAACCGAATCAGTTTATCACATTCTTTTGTAATCATTCACCTTAGTATCGTGTTCTCTACATAAAAATATGATACTCGGTAATTTAAAACAGACGAAAAATTATACTTGACCTTTTTTTTTCCTATCTCGTTTAATATAATACTTGAAATACTTTTATGTGATACTAAGATGGATACCGGGAATTAAATATATAACAGATGGAAGTAATTCAAATATTATATCTTGCGGCATTCTTAAAAGCAATTGGAAATATATTTCTTTTTATGTTTAATGGATTAAAAGAGAGATGTAAGCTTTGACATATACCTCAACCAGAATACCGCATAGTCGAAGTTTTCTCGTAAAAAGGTAACGCCTAACTTTGAAAGGTACCGCGTTTCAAGGAAAGTTCAGAAGCTTACTTTGTAACTTTAGTTTTGGCTTCCGAATCTCCTGAAATTCTTTATCTATGCCCTCTCTATAGTTTCTTCTGAGTCTCCCTTTTTTTCTCTTCCTTTTTGGTGTCTATTTTAGGACCTGTTTAGATATTCTGTTCTACGACATGCTTTGGACATGAGCGTACCAAATTGGTTGTTTAGTTTTGATTAATTTTGAATGAATCACACTTCGAATTGCTTCCTCATTCACCGTATAGTCCAGATCTGGTCCGATGATCTTAGAAAAAGACTCGCCAGTAAGAAATTCAACTGAAGTGAAGAAGCAATTGCTGAAACCGAAGCCTATTTTGATACTATAGACAAATCTTTCTAGAAGCACGGCATCGGAAAGTTATACAAGCGTTGGATCATTTATTTTTGGAAAAAAATGTGTTTTTCTTAGTTATGCACTTTTATTATTTTGTATATTTATTATTTTCGTCACAATATACTACATTTTGAAGTGGTAGCTACTAAAAATTCCATAATTTGTTATAATCGCGCGTATATTTAATAATCCTCAATGAATACATTTTTATCTATAATACTATGAGAATGTAGATTCGATACTTGAAAATTTCATCTTTTATATCAATAAAACCGGCATTTTTTGGTGATCTAGAACGTAGCAATGAACATAAAAGCCTTTGTGCAAATTTGAAAATGTTCTCGGAAATCGTTACTTTTAACTTCAAAGTCTAAAAGAGCGGCTTGGCATCAATTCAAGAGTTAATACCCATAGTAGAATCCAACAAGGGCGTAGCACGAAAAAAACATTTAATATTCGATAAAATAACGACGTCAAATAATTTTTTATCTCAAAAACAATCATATAAATTTACTAATTGTGTTTAATTTTCAATATAAACTTCTTATTTGCTACAAAAATGTTGCGTACACTGTCATAATCATAGAATTAATATTAAAGATAGATAGAACGTTATTTACTATTAAATTGTACTATTGGAAGAGAGAGAAATAACCTCAGTTCACCACCATCTATCTCTCTCGACTCGTTTCTGATTCCTTTACCGTTTCCACCACTCCAAACTATGACGCCATGGCGATCCAATCAGATTAGAGTAGAGAGAGATAGATAGTAGTGTAATTATCTACTTTCTCTTATTATTGACGGTTAAACAAGTTCCCATACTTTGATTTCTCAATGTTTACAATTGATTCTATGGTTATAAATACTCTTCATTAATTATATTATATTCATCGATTCATTTGAGAAATAGGAAAGATATATTTCGAATAAATATTTGGAAAACAATTTTTATTCTAATTCGCTTTTGGAATTTGATTTATTTTAGTCTACATTCGTTGTATGATTATAGCCATTTTGTAAAAGGCGTCGCTTCCATTTTGTTGTCACTGGTGAATCCATTCACCAGGATTTATAAACAGCACTAGATACTTTTCAAACTAGAAACTCCACTGTCTTCTTCGTTTCCATGTTCTAAATTTGCTGAAGGAGAAACTGAAACCATGTTTTTATCTTTCATTTTCTTTCATTGTCTCTGGCATTGGAATTTGAAAGTGTTACTTCTAGATCAAACCCCTAACCTAACCTAATATAACCTAACCTAACATAACCTAATCTAAACAAATGTATTTTTATTTTATTTGTGTCTCTATTCAGTTATTTGCATGTTTGTTTTTTAGTTTTGTTACAAGTTTTTACCCACGAATTGTAAACAATTTTCTCTCTCGTGTGTTTTTTTAGATTTTGGAACAACTGCACCACTGTCTTTCTCAAAACTAGATCCACCGTTTTCCCAGATTTTCCTCTGTTTAAAATATTTGTTCCTCCATACTCCCCGATGCATTTTCTCCTTTCCTAAGTAAGACTTTAAAGTATAAGTCAAGTAGAGACGTGAGACAATCGGATTTAAATCCACTTAACGGCTTAAAATTTCGGCGGTTGCGGAATAGCCGCTAAAGCGGGAAAATGTGTATCGAGTATTCAGTGGGGATGTGTTAATTTTTCGAAGCGAAGGTGTAAATTTATGTACATTGATTATTTGAATTAAATTACAGAGAATTTGGTGAGTTCGATCTATTTGTGCAATTGATCCTCAACTCTCAATTAGCTTTTAAAGTCCAAACATCACCTGGCTCTTTCTTAAAAAGCCAATGGAGGGTTAAAGGACGCAAGGTGTGCAAAAGAGCATCAGCTTTTTGTCGAAACTGCCGGTTTCTTTCTACTACACATTCGTGTGATGTTATTGAAAGGAGTTTCCTACATTTTATCAACAGTTTTTAACAAAAGAAAACGAGTGCAATTTGACAAAGTATGTTTTAAATAGGGGTGTATACTATTTACACTAAAGGGGAAATTTGAAACTATTATATAAGACTTATTCGATACCGCGAGGGCTGCTACTTAAGTTTTGAGATGTGGCAACAGCGTGTGAATATGTTGATCAATTCGCTTCGACTTTTGTCATGCGGCTGTTAATTCTACAGACACTTGTTTTCGAACAGAATCGATTAAAAGGTTTTTCATTTGAACAGGTTTGGTAAAATATCTTTATAAGCAGATTTGGAAGATTTGTCAAACTTTCTGATATATTTCAAATGGTAAAACGATTCATTGTCTGTTATTTTCTTTTAACTAATATTCTTCTTGGACATTGTGAATGTTTCTGAGTTAATTATTAACCCCTAAAGTTTAATAATAATATTTGAATGATTATTTGGTTATTTTTAATACATAAATTCTAAAGTTCGTATGAAAAATTACCTGACGTGATTTTTTTCACTGAATTATGACGATACGGTCTAAAATAATCTTGTGTAAATATCCACCGAGGATGTATATGTAAAAAAAACATAAAATTATGTACCTGTTTCACACCAAATTTGCTTAGATAGTCGTTTAACGCGTAAATTTGCTTTCTCAAGATGTAACGGAAGCTTTATGTTCAGTTTCAGTCAACTACATGGTGTCAGTTTACGTAGATTCTTTCTAATGGTAATCTAAGTATAAAACGTGTGATTAAATTTGACCTGGAACAAGTTTGTCTATGACTTGAGGAATTTTCATCAAATCTCGTCGCTTATTATAACGAAAAACTACAATTTTCAATACTTTCAATAGTTATAAACATTTACATTGCTATTAGAATTATTTTCGAGCAAAAACTTTCGATAATACTCACAAAAATTGATTACAAATCTTTATTAGAGTATTTCAGAGAAGCCAAGAACCGTAAATAATCATCATCATCACTAATCTTCATTACATCTTTGCAAGATACAATTATTATGATGTGTATATTAGTACACGCTACGCCACTGACTAAAATGAAATTTCGCAAACAACCCCGTATATATAATTGACCAAGCAAGCTAAAATCATAAAGAAAATGTCATATTGACATTACATAGTTCGTTCAAGATTTCACTCACAAAATTACAGTCACAAATTCCGATTAAATCCATTGAGTATGTGTACAAATTTTTCGGCGTTATCTGGATTGAAACGGGGTCTAACGAGTATCGATTTGAGCAGAAGATTCGTGTCGACTTTGAAAATATGTAGACCGTGCAAGAGAAGAATAAATGACGCGAATAAAAAAAAATGTAAACCAAGATATGTCCCTCCAAATGAAGTACCTTATCTACCGAGGAAAGAAATAAACAGAGCCATAGCAGCGGCTAGAAGATTCAGACCGTTGGGTACTTTCAAAGTCGATCACTACTGATTACAGACAAGTCGAAATACCTTATTCCAAATGTGCATCAAATAAATATTCATTTAAAAAAGTTATGTGTTGTTCATCGAGATCCCTTAAGGGGTTTTGAAACCTTTCTCAATGATTTAATTTGATAATTTTTGACATTTCTTGGCTTGTACGTAAGTAATTACTCAAGAAGGATTCTACCCCAGCATGGTTTTCGAATCGTAGTCTGTCAAAGGCCTTTTTTAATGCACCAAATGAATAATTTCGCGTTGCGTGTGTGAATTTCTAGTTAAAATTCAGAAATCTTGGCATCTAACCGACTGAATTTTTACTGCTAGCTACGCTGGTGCCAAATTCTTTAAACATATCGCGTACAGTACTAAGTTGGGCTTTTCGGAAAGCGATCACCACCCAAATTCCACTTTTAGAGTCTGGTAACCAAAGAGCTACGTCGGCTTTATCGATTTTGTTCAATATTCTGGCTTCATATCATTTTTTTAGATCATTTTTAATCAATAAACCTAACCTAACCTTCTCAGAATCGTATGGAAAATCTACTTCGATTTTGACGACTTTAAACAGAATTTTCTGCTTCAAACTCTACTCTATTTTGTCTTGAGATGAACTAACGTAGAGTTTCGAAGATATTTCGGGTTATATAATCGCCAAATTCCTAGTCAAAAAGGTCCAAATAGTGTGTATTTGATTAGATGATGAGGTTATGTTAGGTTAGAATCGCCAAATTCCTAGGTTATGTTAGGTTAGATTATTTGTTTGTGTTTGTATGGAGTTGCCTCGTAGATATTTGCGTTAGAATTTGACACAAAGCGAAGATTATATCTGGGAAAGAACCGAAATTTCCAGTAGACCGATTAATTTCACAAAATTGTTTCCGTGGAATTCTTCGAAGGTGTAATTGAAATGTAGCTCAAAGATACGCCAAATCTCTTTATTGTCATCAATTGAAATTCGATCCGGAGAATTAAACTATGTTAGAAAATGTCTCGAAATTTAATTACTACCAATAGAAATCTTATGGTATAAAATACCGAACGGAAGACTTATATTTGATTTTAGTGAGTTTTCCTTTCGATTTTCGTTGCATTCAGCGTTTTAATTGAATTTATCCTCATTGTGTTGGTTGTGATCAAACTGAATCGCCTTTGAACGGAAGGCAAAATCTTTTAAGAGAACTTTCGAATAAGCAAAATCAGTATTAGTCTATTCATAGATTTATTTTAATTTCTCATCGAAATCATCCACTTCTGGCAATAGAATGAATTTTTTTCGTCGCTTTTTAAACATAAATTTGATTCATGATAATTAGTTTTTGTCAGTCAAACAATGAAGTCCAAAGAATCGATTTCTGTTGGTTGTTATATAAAGAGGGACTTTTCCAACGATTTGTTTTTTGTAATCCCACTTGTATATCCTGTTTTTTAACTTCATCTATAACTATACGTTGGTTAAAACTTATATTTGAATGTAAATTTCGACCCACGCGACGTCTAACCCCCTCATGTGTACGAGGACTTAGAATCAAACATTCTCATTCGTTGAGATGTCAAATCTTCATCTAAAAGTGTAGAAATGACCTTTTCAAAATATGGAAAACAGACCTTTTCATATATATTATAGTCCTAGAGTCTAAATAACAAGTTCCAGCCTTGTTTTTCTCATAAAATCGATCAGGTTCGATACTGAAATCGTTTCGATTATCAATTTTGCGAGTAGAAGGATTTCCATCCAACGAATGAAGCTTGTTCTATCATTTAGTTTACTTTTTAGTTGTTTCCTATCTTTTGAATCGTCGTTCCGTATAATTGTGGTCGAAGAAAACGATACAAAATTCGTTGGAATCGACGTTACCGTTATTGGATAATTTTTCGATCGTTTTTACTCCATTTTGTTCAATGTAATCTATTGTAAACGTTGTGTGAGTTTAATGAAACCAATATCTGTTTATATTAATTATCTTTCGTTATTAAAAGTACTATGGATCATTATTTTTTGATACTAATAAATCACCGTTTGTTTTCGACGGTTGTTTCTAACGTTATTTGTCACGTATCGCCTCATCATCATTGAGATAGCATCTCCTGGCATAATTCCGGTTTCCTAAATGATGTTGCTGAAAATCAGGAAGCTACTCCATTACGAATGATAGATGCCATCCATCTATTATGCGATGGCTTTCGCTTTTTGGTTAGACGAACCCCATCGCCATCAGTCGTCCTGGCCTTGGATATATTTTCTACTAATCGCCCTAAAGAGGAGGAACGCTTTTAAGGGTAGTTTATAATTGGTTATTTTTCTTGATTTCCCGTTATGTTCAGAACAATCAATCGTTGACAGCTGTCAAAAATCACGTGTATTTGTTATACAAGTACGAAAATTATTATTGGAAATGTGTGAGACGTTTTACACTTATCCAAAAGAGTAATTGTAAATCCATATTTATCAAAAATGAGTGTTCGAAATGCGATATGGGTGCGAGGAATTATTTGTTTCCAAAACACGCAACAAGTTAGGTTAGAATACATTTAGAAAAGTGATGTGGACAATTTTTACATGCCAGAAATGTAAAAATTTTTCTGTTGTAACCGAAAACCAAGATTCAAATTATGATCACACACGTCCAATACGTCTTTCTTGATTTTTTCCTGGTCATCCAATGTCCAAGGAGTCAGACAATCACATGATCCAGATTCGACTCCTATTTACTCATATTTTAAATCCAAAGATTGTTAATAAAATATTTTTGCATCTAAATTAATTTCTTTCATAAGAAATAAGAAATTAAATAAAATGTTTAAATATATAAACTTTCTTTTGGGATACCTCGTATTTGTAGTGTTTTTATATAAATATTAAAACTTGGCATCGCTGTACATCTGTCATATGTTACTAACAACACTTTTCCACAGAATTACGAGTATAATTATTAGACATATGTCAATTGTACATAAAAAAAGAAGAAGTACTAGTTCTATGTTACTTAATAGACGTTATTTTAAAAATTCGTCAATAAATCGTTGAATGCGTCAGATATCTAGCAGTGAAAACTCGAATTTCCCGCTATTTCTCCCAATTACTATACTACGAAGCCACTAATAAAGCAAATAATTGTTTTAATCACGTGTCAAAGTAAATATAAAGCAGCGGGAGCAAATTACAATGGCGAATGCAGACGTCGAGATGAAGAGTAATTTTGGGGACAGTAACAATTATAAATCAGTAGCGTATCGAAATGGACTAAACATTTTAGTAGTTTTATCAATTTCCGCATCAATATAATTCATACATGTTTATCAAAAAATATATTTCTACGTCTCCGTTGCTAAAATCCGAATTTTCTACATCGGAACGATCATAAATTATCAACCGAACATAACGAATTCTTTGTTTACGTCGAAATTTTCAGAAGATTACAGGAATATCATCAAAAGGCGACACAAAGTTGTAATTATGTCATATTTTAGGGCGTGTTGTGGAGTTTGTCCCCAAACGGAAAGCTATCTCCTCATTACTACGATGTTTTCGATGAAATTTCACAGAGGCGGACTCGCAGATCAATAATACTCAAAAGTTGAGCGAGCAGAGATGTGTGTATAAATGTCGAAAAGTTTCTCGTCGTCAATAATACTTTAATATAGCCTCCAAGTAGTTTTTTTCTCGGGAAATAGCTTCCTTGTAACATACACACTTTGAAAATGACATGGCACTACGAGCAGACAATTTTCCATCGCTCTATTTAATAGTTTTAAGACAGAGGGTTGTTTGTTGTAGTTTAGCACTTATTAATATTAGTAAGGAAATAAACTCCCGGACAAAATTACCGCGCCGTCCATATTTTTCTCTATATTCTTTATATTTTGATAACTTACTGTACGTCAAGTAGGCCGTAGACCTTATTTGACTTTTGACAGTTCGTTTGACAGTATCAAACTTCATTATCGACTGAAACTGTGTGAAAGTTTCTGTTAGAAGCGAGCTGTTTTTATTACTTGCATGTTTGGAGGTTTATAATTTGTCAGTGCAGGATATTCAATGCGGTTTGTTGGGGAAAGAAATTGATGATCGTTTCTTAAGACAACGTGCTCTTAGAAACAGGAAAGTCACCAGGAATTTTTTATGTTTCCTAACCTCAAACTATTACTTGTAAGTTTTGATATAATACGGACAATTTAAGGAATCGAACAACACGCAAGCGCTACAATAACTTGTCATATCTAACGATTTCTGTCAATCACAAAACGAAAAGTTTTGGAACGTGATGTGTCTCTAAGCAAAACAGTGTAGCCGTTGTCTTCGTTTGTATGGGGATCTGTTTTTTGTTTTCCGCTAAAAATCAAAATGGAGAAATGGATTTTTGTGAAACTTCACGCGAAATTTGATAAAACTGCAACTGAAACTTATAATTTATTGAAACAAGCGTGTGGCAATGAATGTTTGTCGTGTCTGCGTGTTTTTGAGTGACCGTTCGGATAACTTTTCCGCGACAAAACCCAATGAAAATATTGATAAAGTTCTGCGAAAATTTTGTGCAAAACTGGGGTCTTATTTCTAGCCAAGTCCACTGGTCCACCCAACTTATTCACCCGATCTTGCATCGCGTAACTTCTACTTCTTTACTAAGATGAAATCTGTATTGAAAGGATCAAAGAAAAAGGCTTCTTGTACAGGATTAGTGGAGGGATGATAATAAATAATAATCACACCTTATAACATTTAAATATTGAGTTTTTTTGTAAAGTTTCTACATAAAAAGTCCAGTCCTTGAAATGTCGGATTGAAATACCGCAATTAAGCTTGTATAGAATAGAGAAAGAAAAGAAGGGGGAGGAAAAGCGCCTATGAGACAGGATTTCCCGCGACTCGAGTGATTTTTCGCTATAGTAGCATTCTTTGAAGGCTTTTCCCGCGCTGGACGAAACTCCAGAAGGAAATAGGGCGGAGGAAGGGGATGATTCTCCTCAAGGGAATATAACAATTATGTTTGCGTCGTTAGATATAAGAATCCCGCGTATAAAATATACAGTATGATCGATTTTTAACTTGTTACAAGAAACATTGCAAAAACAATTGAATAATGTCTATTATTCTGATCTACATTGCATAAACCACCCCATAAATCGAAATCTGGAATGGATAATACGAGGTTTGATCAAAAAATTTATTTTCTTCAATGTACTGCACTTGATTAGTACTTATCGAAACTTTTTAGTTATTTTTATATGTTTGCAGCAGGTTTTTGTTTGAATTAATAGTCCTGAAATGAGTTCTGATCACTTTATGGTCTCCCAATTGATGAAAATAATCCTGATACTACGTTTTGAGAGGTATATGATTTTAAAATGGCGAAGTGACATACTATAAATGAATTTTTAAAGTTTCTTGGACTTAACGTAAACGAATTATAATATTCAGAACAAAGAATGATGTATAAGGATGATAAATCTTTAGTTAGAGCTGGAAAAACCAAAAAACGGGTCGAATAAACAACCCTTTTTCCACAAATAAAGAATATAATCAACAATTTATAATAGAATCTATATTTTGACCCTCCCACGTAGTTTTAATTATCAAAATAAATATTTGTGAATGAGAAATAATCGAAAATTTTTGTTTGTACATTTGTTCTATTAATCGAATTAAGGAAAACTATTTTTTGTAACTTATTACTATATTTGATATGAGAAAGTTTAAATCTAGACATTTTCGCTGGTAGCGGATGAAAATTAATTTAATCGAACCCAAATTTGAAAAAAAGAAATATTCAGAAATTGATATCGTTTGCCATATTATTGTGTATTGGTACGCCAATGTGTGGAAACTAATCTTTCCGCAACACAAAGCAGCCTCTTCGTGGGGATCTTTTTTCCGATTCTTTCATTGAATAGAGGGGTAACTTCTTGCTTCTCAGCTTATTGTGATGTGGTAAAGATTAGCCAAGGACTAATATTAGAGACTTTTGTCGACGTAAGAGTGAAAAAGAACAGACATCGCCGATATTTTCGATTGCAATAGCAATGGATCGAAACCAGAAGTCAAAATAAAACAAATTTACCTTAAACATGATCAAAATCATCGAAATAATTCAGTAAAACTAATAAATTAATCAATAGGTCATGGAAAAATTGCTACAATCAAGATTCAACTGAAGGTAAACTCTTCAGTCTCTGAAGACGATAACTTGGTTATCGAAACGCGCGTCAAATAGTGTAATTGTAAGTACTGGTTTAAACAGTGTATTCCTAACTATTTTGATAATTAAAATTCTACCGTGGTTCGTTCCAAACTAAGTTTGAGAACATGATGAGGCTTCTTGATCTGATATAAACCATGCACGAGCTTTCTCCATTCGAAACCATCGCCTTCCGCACACAGTTTTCTTCTTAATATTTTCGACGAAGCATCAGTTCAAGAAAGAACTTGAACTTCATTTATCATACAGTCCAGATTTGACACCAAATGATTATTTTCTGTTTCCGAAGTTGGGCAGATACCAAAACATAATTAGAACTCATGCATATAGTTGAATCATATACAATCTAATTTTTTTTAGATACATCTCCTTCGAACGGGGATGAATTTGGTGAAATAAAATTAATCTATTCACAGATTCATTTCCATTCGCTTCTAACTAAAGTCATCCTGGATTTATTAATTCATCCCAGATTATCTGTCTAAGTTTAATTTGGAGTATGAGACGCACATGTTTGAGAATAATTAAAATGGGTTAAATAGCTTTGTTAATTAAAAAATAATGAGCGTCATCAGAGGGCAAAGCAAGCACTTGAAATCAGATCAGAATCTAGCCTATTGTAAAAATTTAATTTTGTATTATCTTTATAATTTTGCTTTCTCTAATATACTGTTTACATTGCTTTTAAAAGTTGTGCTTTCTTACATCTTCTTCAGTTGTTTTAATTCCATTTGCATCCAGATCTTAATCTCGACCAAAGCGATCGTTAATCAGTGCCGAAAAAACCAAACACGAAATCTTGAAGCTAAATCTGCTCATCATCATATTACAACAAGCCCAAAGTCAGCGAGAAGTTACCAGTGCCCTCAAGATGAGTCAGTCTGCGATTTGTAGGATTTACCATCGTTACCAAGAGACATCGAATAAAAAGCTGCACCTCCGACAGAACGATCGATTTAGATAGTGTCCTCACTGGTGTTTAAGTCCAACAAGAGCTCAGAGAAACGCGAGGAATCGCTGTGAGTGGCGAAACAGTCAGAAGAAGACTTAAAGCATCTAACTTTGAGTCTAAAAGCTAGTTACTGACCCCAAATTAACTCCGGATTACCGAGCAGGTCTTATCTTTATAACTTTGCTTTCCAAAAGTCCAACAAGAGCTCAGAGAAACGCGAGGAATCGCTGTGAGTGGCGAAACAGTCAGGAGAAGACTTAAAGCATCTAACCTTGAGTCTAAAAGCTAGTTACTGACCCCAAATTAACTCCGGATTACCAAACAGGTCTTATCTTTATAACTTTGCTTACAAAAAGTCCAACAAGAGCTCAGAGAAACGCGAGGAATCGCTGTGAGTGGCGATACAGTCAGAAGAAGACTTAAAGCATCTAACCGTGAGTCTAAAAGCTAGTTACTGACCCCAAATTAACTCCGGATTACCGAACAGGTCTTATCTTTATAACTTTGCTTTCCAAAAGTCCAACAAGAGCTCAGAGAAACGCGAGGAATCGCTGTGAGTGGCGAAACAGTCAGGAGAAGGCTTAAAGCATCTAACCGTGAGTCTAAAAGCTAGTTACTGACCCCAAATTAACTCCGGATTACCGAACAGGTCTTATCTTTATAACTTTGCTTTCCAAAAGTCCAACAAGAGCTCAGAGAAACGCGAGGGATCGCTGTGAGTGGCGAAACAGTCAGAAGAAGACTTAAAGCATCTAACTTTGAGTCTAAAAGCTAGTTACTGACCCCAAATTAACTCCGGATTACCGAACAGGTCTTATCTTTATAACTTTGCTTTCCAAAAGTCCAACAAGAGCTCAGAGAAACGCGAGGAATCGCTGTGAGTGGCGAAACAGTCAGAAGAAGACTTAAAGCATCTAACCGTGAGTCTAAAAGCTAGTTACTGATCCCAAATTAACTCCGGATTACCGAACAGGTCTTATCTTTATAACTTTGCTTACCAAAAGTCCAACAAGAGCTCAGAGAAACGCGAGGAATCGCTGTGAGTGGCGAAACAGTCAGAAGAAGACTTAAAGCATCTAACCTTCGACTAAAGCGACATCTCGCAATCGTTACTCAAACCTAAACTAGGGATAAAGCTGCACAACAAGCTCAGAGTTAGCGAGAAGTTGCCAGTGCGCTCAAGATGAGTCAGTTTGCGATGTGTAGGGTTTACCGTCGTTTCCAAGAAACATCGATCATCCGAGAGAGATGATCGATTTAGATAGGGTCCTCACTGGTGTTCAAATCCAACAAGAGCTTAGAGAAACGCGTGAAACAGTCAGAAGAAGACTAATCTTGATCCTAAAAGCTAGTTACTGGTTCTAAATTAACCCCAGCCTAACAAACAGGTCTCTGATTTGCCACAGAACACTTTAATTGGACTGATAAACAATGGGGATCCGTTCTTTTGTTAGTCTATAGCATTCGTTTAAAAGAAAACAGGATTATCCAGCTCGTGGACCTGACTTAAATCCTATGGAATATACATTTCAAGTAAATTATTATTTCAACTTGACTTTTAGAATTATTTTCGTTATTTTCTTTACCAAAGCTAAGTAAGAAGTCATTGATGAAAGGCTTTGAGATGCTGAAAAACGGAAAAACGTTGCAAGGCGAGTCGATTTTTTTGCTCAAGATTGTATATTTAAATATCTCCATGATATCATTTTATTATCAACTTTCTCTAAGCTCTTCTATTCAATTTATCTCAAACTACTTGGTTTTAATCTTTTTAATTAATTCTTCGCTATCCCTTCGAGCTAATCCAGTTCTGTATTGTAAATTCAGTAAAATCCGTCACAGAAATAGTTAATTTGAAGCATAAAAGGAAGAATTAGTACAGTCCGACGACTTTGCAACTTGATTTCCAAAGGGAATTAGCTTTTCAATTATACTTTGAAGAACTTTATAAATACCAGTACCAGCGACGATCTCCTTAGAAATCAAGAATCAAACGATTATCTATGTTTATGTAAGATTATTTCGAAAATTCAAACTTGAAACATTTTGTTTGAAATATTTCTTTACTTACTTTCGACAAATTATAAAAATTGAATTCCTTTTAATAACAGTACTGAATCTACAAGGTTTCTATATTAATTATCTAGTGATAGATCCATCTCGGTTGTCAATTGTTTTGACTTGTATCTAGATAAGTCATCTAGTGTATCTAGTGAGCATTGACATGATGTATTACCAGACACGTCTACCTTCTGTAACTACATCGAATCGGCAATCAGCATGTCCACTTCTGCCGCTGCACCCACTCATTCAATCAAATATTACATAACTATGTTTGCTAATGGACATCTGAATCTAGTTAAATTGGACAGCGCGACGAGTAGGCTTTAATACGCTTTCTAATAATTATATGTCACTTGAATGAAAAACAAAAATACGATGCCGATGCATTTGTTATACAAGTGTTGCTACTAAATTTTAAGATATGGCAACACTGATGTCGATATGTCAAATCTGACATTGACATCTTGAAGTTTGACATTTTTAATGGTGAACGTATACAGTGTTGTCGTACGAATGCTATTTGAATTGTTTATTGATACTTGAAATATTCAAAAATTTTCTAGCGATGATTTTCGACGTGGTCGCATTTCGTTACAGGACGAATGATGATATACCGTGTGATTGCATAAATATTTGGTTGTCAAAAATCAAACAACAATCGACTGTATGGGTTTTTCAAGACGAGCCAAACCAAACAAAAGCTTTTGCTTTAAATTGTACTTAATGCACTCCAACAGATCTGGATGTGGAATTCACAGATTATAATAAAACTGGATTTACCACAAATTGAGATGAAACTGAAGGTTTTCAAGTTCCAATATAGAAAATTTTGTAATTTTCCATTTGTACCAAGGGGAGAAAGACGATTTATCAACACAACAGAATTTTTATAAATAATTTTTATACATATCAATGAGAGCAAGATATTTTGATTAAGAATCAATGTACTGATTCCGTATTTTTAGTTATTTTGTGATGAAAATAAGCCTGGAGATATTAATTATAAGGTTAATATCTTAAAAACAGGACTTCTATGGAATATATATCTTGATCGTATTCGTAATCTAGTCAAATGTCTGTTCGAAATGATATATCATCTTCTCTATTCCACTAATGGACGTTTCCAGATTTAAAAAGTATTTTCTCAAAGCAAACACATCTTATAAATCACCTCGATGTCTCTCGTAAATATCGTACAAGTTTTGAGTAGCAATTCTCATTTAAAATATTTAGAACGAAAGTATTAGTTTCCGGATGAAGTGTATAAGTTTCTGGAAAATCTAATTTTCGTGAATTTTCCCGAAATTTCGGCCTATGATAGTTTTCGATATATTTTTAAAACTTGAATTTGTTTATTACAATTCTGTAATTTCGAAAATAAATCGATATATCGAATGGTTTCGGAAATATTTTATTTTATATACAAGCATGTCAAATTTCTTTTTAAATTTTTCGATTTTTCAATATAACAGTTAAATATACACCTTTTTGGTAAAAAAAATCCGAAAATCATATTAAATTCTGGATCAAATGGATAGTTTTCAGAAAAATTCCAATTTTCATGAATTTTCGCCAAAATTCCGCATATAATAATTTTTTTTCGATATTTTTTCGAACTCCTCGTATCAAAAAACAAAAATTTGACGAAATCTGAATCAAATTTTTCTTATGCTTTCAAATCAAATCTTTGAAACCTGAATTTCTTTCATAACTTCTAACTTTGCGTTATATAACTCGATTTTCTTGTATTACAACGTTGCCATTCAACAAATGTAGGTGCTATGAATTTAAATAGTATTATTTTTCAAAAAACAATATACTTCATTTATTTTTAACCCTGTATATTTCTAACGAATATCAAATTAAAGGAATCCAATATGAAAATTCACTTTGTCACACGATTTATTAATCGATTCATGTCAAAAATAAATCGATATCTCGAATGATTTCGGAAATATTTAAATTTTTATACAAGCATGTCAAATTTCTTTTTAAATTTTTCGATTTCATGATAGCTGAAAATACACCTTTTTAAAGAAAATATGGAAAAAAACCATAAAATACCATGTATTTTGGAGTGAAAAATCCAAAAATCATATTACTTTCCAAAGAAAACGAATGGTTTTCCAGAAAATCAAACTGAATCAGATTTTTTCTTGTAATGTTATATAAGTCGCTATATATGATAGCAAAAGGGCTGTATGCAAAAAACCGAAGAATATTAAGTATTTATGACCGACAAATTTTGAAAACTATTTTTAACTGTTTTTAAATATTTTTAGCTATTTTTAGCTTTTTCTAGAAACTTAAGCTATTTTCAGGAATTTTGAGCTCTTTTTAGCTATTTTTAAAACTATTTTTAGCTATGTTTAGCATTTTTCCAGCTATTTAAGCTATTTTGAGCTCTTTTTAGCTATTTTTAAATATTTTTAGCTATTTTCCTGCTATTTAAGCTATTTGCAGGTATTTTGAGCTGTTTTTAGCTATTTTGAAAACTATTTTTAACTATTTTCAAATATTTTTAGCTATTTTCTAGATATTTAAACTATTTTCAGGTATGTTGAGCTGTTTTTAGCTATTTTGAAAACTATTTTTAACTGTTTTTAAATATTTTTAGCTTTTTTCTAGAAACTTAAGCTATTTTCTGGAATTTTGAGCTCTTTTTAGCTATTTTAAAAACTATTTTTAACTATTTTTAGCTATGTTTAGCAATTTTCTAGCTATTTAACTATTTTCAGGTATTTTGAACTGTTTTTAGCTATTTTGAAAACTATTTTTAACTGTTTTTAAATATTTTTAGCTATTTTTAGCTTTTTTCTAGAAACTTACGCTATTTTCAGGAATTTTGAGCTCTTTTTAAGTCGCTATAGATGTTAACAAAAGGGCTATTGTATTTTTTTATGATAGTTTTGATGTTTTTCTTCCAATTTTCTTGTATTACAACGTTGCAATTCGACAACTGTAGGTGTATGATTTGATATAATGTTAATTTTCAAAACTAAATTTATACCATTTTCAACCCTGTATATTCCCAACAAATATCAAACTAAAGGAATTCAATACTTTGACAAACGATTTATTGATCGATTCATGTCAAAAATAAATCGATATCTCAAATGGTTTCCGAAATATGGAATTTTATATACAAGCATATCAAATTTCTTTTTAAATTTTTGGATTTTTTGACATAACAGTTGAAAATACATCTTTATAGCTAAAGTATGCAAAAAACCGAAGAATATTAAGTATTTATGACCGACAAATCATGCTAGTTTCCGGTTAAATGTATAGTTTTCCGGAAAATCCAATTTTCCTGACAAACTTTCTTCTTTGAAGTTGATATTGAACGTTAAGTTCAAATGATCCACTGAATCAAACTTTAAAAAAGCTTCGGAGGTAAATCTGGAATCGTGTATAAAGAAAATAGAGTGTCAGTTATAAATAATACCATTTTTTAATGGTTAATTTAATAATTCTGTGTTTCTGGAGAATCAGTTTGATCTGATCGTTGCTCAAACACTCTCAAGAGTTCATTCTATCTTGAGACCAGAACAAAATGAGCCGCATCCTTATTTTGAGGACCTTAATGACATAAAAAATAAAATATAACAAACGCTACGAGCAGGGCCGGATTAAGCTATGGGCTTGGGGGGGCTATAGCCCCGGGCCCCAGGTCCAAGAGGGCCCCATCATTTGGAAATCATTTTTTGATGTGTTGATACATATTTTGTGAATTTTTCCGGGTTTTCGAATTCCTTAAGGGGGCCCCGTCATTATTTTAGCCCCGGGCCTTATAAATCTTAATCCGGCCCTGGCTACGAGAGTTGAAATCTGGAAATGGAATATTTCCAATAAATATTTTGTCGTCCGCCTCTGTAGTACTTGGTTATATTTCGTTAAATGTAAAACGTTTCAAAAGCCTACTCGAAACGTGTAAATAAGCGGCTAAAAGATTAAATGTAGTTAAAAGTAGGTTGGTAAATGGGCATAGGGCGTTATTGGGTTCGCAGCGGGTAGGTACCAAACTAATAACAACATGTGTTGAATATTACACACATTTTTTTAATAAGAAATCACACGGTGAGTTGGAATGTATGTTTATAAAAAAAGGTCAGCGATCTAGTTATACACAACTATCAACAATCGACCAGGTGCGTCAAAAATAAATCGAATGATGAATCGATTGTGGAATATCCATCCGTCTCTCAGTTTATCTAATCGATTTTCATATGATAAAGTGTAGATTGGTAGCTTTGATACACACTAAAACTTTTTTGTTGTTGATTGGAGTCGTTATTTATGACATAACCTCAATTATGAGGAAATCAAAATGTGAACGATCCTGCTACAACTTATCAAGAAAAACCTGAAAATTTCCTAGCTTACATCGACGATCTTTAGGGCCACTCTTCAGTGTTTTGCAGCAGTTGTTCCCGGTCTTCCGCCTGGTCAATACATTCCAAAATTTGTCCAAAGTAAACACCAAAAAAAAATCAATCCAATTTTAGCCCTGCAGAGGCATCAGAGACGCATGGAATGAATCCTTCAAGTCTTGGGTTTGTTATGAAGATCTCAAAAATTTCTCTAGAACATTGTTGAGTTTAGAGGAAACTATTGATAAGAGCAATTGGTTGGAGCAGTTTCCATATGTCCAGTTCTTCCGGAAGTGCTTCGAGAGGAAATAACTTTTGTTGGATTCGAAGCAATCGACACCGAGTTTTTTTTTGAGCGATTGTCAAATTATGCAACGTGATCTAAACGTTTCGACAACCAAATGCTGACAGAATCGATGTTTTATGACACGACAGCCGATTTTGGACGACGTTCATCGAAGTTCATCACGGAAACGCGGTGGTTCGAGATGGTGCTTCATCACCAAAAGTAGAAGCGACTTGATCCGCGTCGAAAGTCATAGAACATCATCAATTTTAGTCATTTAATTTCATTTTTTGACCAAGATGTATCTGTAAACCATTGGGTGCAATGCCATATATCAAAACTCGTACTTATTTACGTATTTGGAACATTATGTACGAGGTTTTGTTATTATTTTATTAGTTTCCGACATGTTTTTGATGTCGTCCGTCAAAATTTCTCGTTATTAAAAAGTTTCTCATTATTATTAAAAAAAAAAACTACTAATGACTCAACAGCAACGATTCACCGGCCTCCTTCGACCGATAGATCGCGTGTCAATCTCAATTTAATAACTAACACTTGCATTTATTATTCCATTATTGTAGATGGTATCGTAAAATCGGAATCCATAGTGTAATAAACCGTAACACGTAAACCGCAAGTGATATAACATGCACTCCTCGATTTAATTCTACAACTTTATACAGTCCAAGACGTGTTAATTGATTTTTCTATTATTTCTATTAATTATACAAAAAAAAACAAACGTAAATCATTTATAAAAATACTCATCAAACTTAAGAAAATTATCAACTCAACAAATTGTCGAAATTGAGCTTCCGGGAATAATTTGCATCATAACTAATGCTGTAATCTGTGCTGTAATTTTTTGATCGACTAGTATCAAGTTTTTTACTCCTGGCAGTATATTTGTATGATAAAAAGATATGGAGACGTCTTCAATATGCAAGAACAGTGACACCAAGACAACTTGCAATAACGCATGCAGACTTGTCAAAATATATCGCAAATTCTATTTACACCCTGTATATATTTTAACATTTTTTTTAACAACATTTCAATGTTTTAACTTAAAAAATGACGTAGGTATGAAATTTCAACAGAATACATGATTTTTTTTAATTTTCCATAGACCTGATGATCCAATTAATACGTTCAACCACTTATTTTGTCGATATTTTCAATTTTTGTAAATGTTTTAATTAGTACCTTCCGATAATTTTAGTATTGAAGCGCTTTCACAATTTACCAATCTGATAAAAACCCAAAGATCTAGAATAAAATAATAAATTCAGTATTTTTAGCTATTTCTGAAACAGTTTTTAACTATTTTTAGCTATTTTTAAAACTATTTATAATTATTTTTTAGCTATTTTGGCTATTTTTAAAACTATTTTTAAATATTTCTAGCTATTTAAGCTATTTTGGGGTATTTTGAGCTCTTTTTAGTTATTTTTAAAACTATTTTTAAATATTTCTAGCTATTTTTAGCTATTTTCTAGCTATTTAAGCTATTTTTAGGTATTTTGAGCTCTTTTTAGCTATTTTTAAAACTATTTTTAGTTATTTTCAAATATTTTTAGCTATTTTCCAGCTACTTAAGCTATTTTTAGGTATTTTGAGCTCTTTTTAGCTATTTTTAAAACTATATTTAACTATTTTTAGCTATTTTTAGCTAATTTCCAGATATTTAAGCTATTTTCATGTATTTTGAGCTCTTTTCAGCTATTTTTAAAACTATTTTCAAATATTTCTAGCTATTTCCAGCTATTTTCTAGCTATTTTCAGCTGTTTTCTAGCTATTTAAGCTATTTTGGGGTATTTTGAGCTCTTTTTAGTTATTTTTAAAACTATATTTAACTATTTTTAGCTAATTTCCAGATATTTAAGCTATTTTCATGTATTTTGAGCTCTTTTCAGCTATTTTTAAAACTATTTTCAAATATTTCTAGCTATTTCCAGCTATTTTCTAGCTATTTTCAGCTGTTTTCTAGCTATTTAAGCTATTTTGGGGTATTTTGAGCTCTTTTTAGTTATTTTTAAAACTATTTTTGAATATTTCTAGCTATTTTCAGCTATTTTCTAGCTATTTAAGCTATTTTCAGGTATTTTGAGCTCTTTTTTGCTATTTTTAGTTATTTTTAAATATTTTTAGCTATTTTCCAGCTACTTAAGCTATTTTTTTAGGTATTTTGAGCTCTTTTCAGCTATTTTTAGTTATTTTTTAAATATTTTTTGCTATTTTCCAGCTACTTAAGCTATTTTTAGGTATTTTGAGCTCTTTTTAGCTATTTTCAAAACTATCTTTAACTATTTTTAGCTATTTTTAGCTAATTTCCAGATATTTAATCTATTTTCATGTACTTTGAACTCTTTTCAGCTGTTTTGAAAACTATTTTCAACTATTTTTAAATTTTTTAAATATTTTTAGCTATTTTCAGCAATTTTCAGCAATTTTCCAGATATTTAAGCTATTTTCAGGTATTTTGAGCTCTTTTTAGCTATTTTTAAATATTTTTAGCTATTTTTAGCTATGTTTAGCAATTTTCTAGCTATTTAACTATTTTCAGGTATTTTGAACTGTTTTTAGCTATTTTTAAGTATTTTTGAATATTTTTAGCTGTTTTCTTGATATTTCAGCTATTTTTAGGTATTTTGAGCTATTTTAACTATTTTTGAAAACTGTTTTTAACTATTTTTAGCTATTTTCTAGTTATTTCAGCTATTTTCAGGTATTTTAAGCTATTTTAACTATTTTTTAAACTGTTTCAATTATTTTTAGCTATTTTCAGCTATTTTCAGCTATTTTTATCAATAGCTAAAAAGAACCATGGTCGAGAAATTACATATAGTAGATGTTTTACACTGTACCGATACGTTAAAGTGTTTTAAAAATCAATTATACCATTGTTGATACGAAAACCACTAGTTATCGATTATCGACTGTTCGTTACGTGCTTTACCGGCCTTATATTTTCAATTTCGACAATCCTTGGAATCGTATAAACACTCGATATAATAAATCTCTTTAAAACAGATTCGATTGTGGTTTTTTTTTAACGAGATAACTTGTACTCATTATTTCTAGAGGAATTTTCAACGAGTCGAGACGACAACGATGTTGTTTTGCGTCTATGTTTGAAAACGCGCCGCTTAATCTACCGATAAAGCGAAAATTTTTGAAGTATGTCGCGGTACTTTCGATATACGTAATTGCTTCAAATGACCTTGGGAATTACCTCGATCGGTAATATTCAAAAAATTTATATATAAATCAAATCACAGCAAAATGAGGAAGAATTAGTTAACAATATAGAAAAAGATATTAAAGAAAAAACAAAAAATAAAGATCACATCAACACTCATACGTATTAAGACGTCCAGATCAATAGACTAACTCTTAACAAAAAGTTAAGACTTCACAGAATCTTCCATAGAACTGAGAGGAGTTGTATCCACGTGAATTATCATTATTTTTTGAAACTGATACCCGCAGAATAGTAGATTGAGGCTTTGGATTCAACATCAATACTCCTAAATATAAATTGAATCTATAACCGTATTTTTTTCATCGTACTATTAACTTTAAAATGAATTTATATAGTATTTAGACGCTATGTATTATATAGCGTAACTATATTTAGATTTTTTTTTTGTTTATAATACGGAAGTTGAAAAAGAGGATATCAGCTGCTCTCTACATCCCGAATTTTGTGTGAAACAATGTTTGTTCCTTTTAAGGCGTTATAAATTTCAACTGTATCTAAAACTTGACTATCTTTAATGGATTCCTTTGTCATATTATCTGTAAATAAATATCCGTATCTTTTTTACGTTTATGTGTCTCAAAAAGGACCAATTATACCGACTAGCCAGTGTAGGAGATTGTTTCTAGTCAGTTTTTTTTTCATTTATTGATGCAAATTTTGAAATTGGACAACACGTAGTCGAGCAATGACATTTTTATTTCATCTTATTACTATTTGGACAATAATCTTCAATGCAGACCCATTACATTTGAGATTTCGAAGAAAAGGACTTGTGGCGCCGAAGAGAAAGTGGTTTTTTTTATTTCTATAACTATAAAGACAATTGTTAACTCTGTAGAATGTTGTCTGTCCCATCAAGGCTCTCCAGAATTGGATGAATCTCCGTACCTCAAAGAACCACTTGATTAAATCATTGCATTTGAATGTTAATTCCTCTTCTACTCAGATCTTACCAGAGTTTTTGCTTCCCTATAATTAATTGCGTTATTTTCTCCGTTACAAAGATTTTATACAGTCTGCAGACATCTAATAAGTCATTCCTCTATTTTCCTCATTTTCTTATAGTTCGCTTTTATATTTAAAACGAAAGCTTGACCCATGGCACTCGAATACATCGAACCTGTCTTTGGATATTGATCTTCAACTTCTGTAGGTTGTAGTGTCCAAGAAAGATGTGCCTTGGTAGTTGTTTCCAAAGGTTTGGATTAGTCCAAATAAGAAATTTCCATAAATTGATGTTCTGGACGGCTACAAGCAAACTCGACGTTCATGCGCCACATCTACCGATCCAGTAGGTCTTTCAAATACTGCTCTGGATGTTGGATTATGCTGGAACGACTCAAACATTGCTAAAACGCAAGCACAAGGCCTATGATACTCGAATAGATCGAGCCTGCCTTTGGATATTGATCTTCAACTTCTGTAGGTTGTAGTGTTCAAAAAAGACGTGCCTTGGTAGTTGTTTCCAAAGGTTTGCATTAGTCCAAATAAGGAATTTCCATAAATTGATGTTCTGGAAGTCTGCAAGCAAAGTCGAGGTTCATGCGCCACGTCTACAGATCCAGTAGGTCTTGCAAATGCTGCTCTAGATGTTGGATTACGCTGTAACGACTCAAACATTGCTAAAACTCAAGCACAACGCCTATGATACTCGAATACATCGAACCTGCCTTTGGATATTGATCTTGAACTTCTGTAGGTTGTAGTGTCCAAGAATGACGTGCCTTGGTAGTTGTTTCCAAAGGTTTGCATTAGTCCAAATAAGGAATTTCCATAAATTGATGTTCTGGAAGTCTGCAAGCAAAGTCGAGGTTCATGCGCCACGTCTACCGATCCAGTAGGTCTTTCAAATACTGCTCTGGATGTTGGATTATGCTGGAACGACTCAAACATTGCTAAAACGCAAGCACAAGGCCTATGATACTCGAATAGATCGAGCCTGCCTTTGGATATTGATCTTCAACTTCTGTAGGTTGTAGTGTTCAAAAAAGACGTGCCTTGGTAGTTGTTTCCAAAGGTTTGCATTAGTCCAAATAAGGAATTTCCATAAATTGATGTTCTGGACGTCTGCAAGCAAACTCGACGTTCATGCGCCACGTCTACCGATCCAGTAGGTCTTTCAAATGCTGCTCTAGATGTTGGATTACGCTGTAACGACTCAAACATTGCCGGTAATTTCATTGTTCCCGAGTCCTCTATGTAAAGGGATCCAGAACAGCTCATTCGTAACGTCTTTGGAGACCGAAGTCTAGGTAAATGCTGAAGACTATAACGAAGCACGCGTCGATGTAATTACGAGTGTTGATGAAGTGGTTATGAATATGATCAAGAAATTGCAAGTGGTCAACCAATAATATTGAAAGAAATATCATGCAATTTCGGAATTGCATAATTTGACTCATTAGCAGTTCAAGGATTGCTTTTGGTGGCAACTTTTGCGTATAGTAAACTTGATTGAATATAATTTATAGTCCTAAAATTCAATAAAATAAAAATCGACGCCGCTGTTTGATTATTAGTGACAAAACACACATATATATATAGACTCATCTATCTGATGAGACCTAAAAGCATTTTTAAGTAACTTTTCGAGATATTTCTGAGTCAAGTGTTACATTCGGAACATGTGGTGAGTCGAGATAGTATAAAGACAGATCTAAAAGTGATCGAAACACCATAAATCAGCCACTTTTCGACCTGGGGTGGGATGCGTCCCGAGAAATTTCGGGTAATTAACGTTTTTTTTGTGTCAACCGACTTCTTCTCCCTGTCACATGTCTCGAGAATGTGTTATGGAACGAAAAAAAAAATTTACCAAGTATAACTTGCAAAGCACTACGTATATATGAATAATTTCATTTGAAATCATAGGAACAAAAGTCGAAATTAGTAACTATATAATTAAGGGGCTGAAGCGACTAAAATGCTTGTTATAAGTGAAGCGAAACCGTCTACGAATTTGTTGAATAGAAAAGAGTGAACGACTACCACCCTAGTTAACGTCAAATCAAAAAGTATCCTCTGATTTTCGATAGTTGCGGTTCACTGAATCGTTTAATTTTAACGATTGAAATAGTTGAAAAGAAAATCAGAAATTATCGTACGATACTTAGAATTAGTTATAATTACTGAAACATATATTTTGTTACAGTACGTCTAAATGATAAATATAGTTTACAAAAAACTAAAAAATTTGCTTCCAAAACACACCAAACTAAAAAAAAATAATTTTTAATTCGATTTGCTTCGAAAGCGTTTGTTAAACTACATTTATTCTCCGCTTAAGTACATACATCTCGTCGAAACTTATTTCGACTCGTAACGGAGTAGTTGGTTAGGTTATCGAAGTGCTTAATTTCCAGCACGGAGATCGGAAGTTTGCGTCTTATGTCGAACGAAGTTTTTATTCTATAAGTCACTCGCTTTATGTCAAAATTTCCAGATAACAGAGCCGCGCCATGGCTATTTCACACACTGTATAGAATTTGGGGACACAAGTATGAGAATCCACCCCACAACTCTATACATACAATTTTTGTAAGGTTAGGTTATGCTAGGTTAGGTTATGTTGGTTGAGGTTAGGTTAGGTTGGGTGAGGTTAGGTTAGGTTAGGTTAGGTTGGGTTAGGTTGTGTCAGAGGTTGAAATAAAGATAAACAAAAATAATTTTCTTCTTCTATTAATGAAACGAATGGGTCTCCAGCTGACCTCAATTCTTTGGGTATCAGAAACAAATCTTTCTTTGTGATTGACCGATCGATAAACTAGCCACCATTATGGTTTCTGGAGCGACGTGCTTTTAGAGGAATCAAGACCTCAGAAGCTTCAAATCTGACGTCTTCCGATACATTTGCAATCATCCCAAGCACCCAGAGTCCATTCAATTGATAATGCCTGGACCTCCAATCAGGTCTCGCTCTTCTTGAGTAGTAATCAACGACAGTCAAATGCCTTTGCAAGCAAACTCTTCATATTGAATATACTGTTTACACCAACACTAACAATTATACTGTCTGACGCGCGTTTCTATAACCAAGTTATCGTCTTCAGAGACTGACAGAGTTTACCTATTCAGTAGAAATATTGCCGACGGTTCCAGAAATTCCAACTTAACCAGTTACGATGTCTATGTATAGAGTTTCGTCGTGAGGTGGTTTACCACACTTTTACCAAATGGGGCTCTGTTTTTATACCCTGAATAACTAACGTAACACACGATCAAAAACGAGGATGATCTGGTATAAAAAAGACATTTTCTCTAAGCGGATCCTACATGAAGTTTGGAATTCGCGGTATAAGATTACGAAGACGACATTTTTAATGGCGATAAAAGACATAACCATCTTTAAATTGTTTGTACAACCGATCAATTGAATTGATATTTTCTCGTTATTCGACCACTTGGTACAGAATGGCAAACATCCCCATACTCCCATCCAGAAACTTAATACATAATAATCCAGATATTGTCGAAGTTTTTAAGCCCCATTTCCGCAATTAAATCCTCCTGAGGATCTCCTTCGAGGTATTACAGATATTATGGAGGTTTATTAAGTTTGTTTAAGTTGGCTGGGGACGGTGCTCACCAGGATCTTTGGAATCGAGAGAGAGAGAGAGAGATTGTGTGGATGTGGAGCGGATTATTGGTGGTGAATAATAACCGGTATAATTGAAAAGTGCTTAGAGGGCTGTTTTATTGCTTGCTTTGCATAATTGTTTACTATTCATATTGTGGAAAGCGAATCTTTGCATATATTTTTTTCTATATTATATATTTTGCTACCTTTTATACGAACTATTGAATCATCATTATGATTTACATCTATAATTTTCCGAACTTTTCGATTATTTCAGTCAATCAATAATCAATTTCTCGGCTTTGTTATGAAAATTAGTTGTGGTTGTGTCATTTTATTTAATTTTTAACGGAAATTAGGAAGTGCAGTGTCATTTTTTGACAGAATATTATTCTATGTTCATCATATTTTGACATTTCATATTCAGGCATAGATTTTCTTTATGATATTCATAAAGTTCAAAAGTTTCCACAACTTTTAAAGCTTTTTCTCAAAAATAAAAGCTCTGTAAGTTGATATTCCATAGTTTTGATATTCAGTCCTGCAATTTCTTTATGATATTTCTTTTTATTTCGGATTTTTGAAACTTTTTTCCATAGAAAAAGCCTGTTTTCGATTAAATTCAAACTATTTTCACGGTTATATCAACTTTTTCACAGCAAAACATTATTCTATACTAATTTTTCAAAGTTTCCACAACTTTTAAAGCTTTTTCTCAAAAATAAAAGCTCTGTAAGTTGATATTCCATAGTTTTGATATTCAGTCCTGCAATTTCTTTATGATATTTCTTTTTATTTCGGTTTTTTGAAACTTTTTTCCATAGAAAAAGCCTATTTTCGATTAAATTCAAACTATTTTCACGGTTATATCAACTTTTTCACAACAAAACATTATTCTATACTAATTTTTCAAAGTTTCCACAACTTTTAAAGCTTTTTCTTAAAAATAAAAGCTCTGTAAGTTGATATTCCATAGTTTTGATATTCAGTCCTGCAATTTCTTTATGATTTTTCTTTTTATTTCGGTTTTTTGAAATTTTTTTCCATAGAAAAAGCCTGTTTTTAATTAAATTTAACTGTTTCCACGGTTATATCAACTTTTTCACAGCAAAACATTATTCTATACTAATGTTTCAAAGTTTTCACAACTTTTAAGGCTTTTTCTCAAAAATAAAAGCTCTGTAAGTTGATATTCCATAGTTTTGATATTCAGTCCTGCAATTTCTTTATGATATTTCTTTTTATTTCGGTTTTTTGAAACTTTTTTCCATAGAAAAAGCCTATTTTCGATTAAATTCAAACTATTTTCACGGTTATATCAACTTTTTCACAGCAAAACATTATTCTATACTAATTTTTCAAAGTTTCCACAACTTTTAAAGCTTTTTCTCAAAAATAAAAGCTCTGTAAGTTGATATTCCATAGTTTTGATATTCAGTCCTGCAATTTCTTTATGATTTTTCTTTTTATTTCGGTTTTTTGAAATTTTTTTCCATAGAAAAAGCCTGTTTTTAATTAAATTTAACTGTTTCCACGGTTATATCAACTTTTTCACAGCAAAACATTATTCTATACTAATTTTTCAAAGTTTCCACAACTTTTAAAGCTTTTTCTCAAAAATAAAAGCTCTGTAAGTTGATATTCCATAGTTTTGATATTCAGTCCTGCAATTTCTTTATGATATTTCTTTTTATTTCGGTTTTTTGAAACTTTTTTCCATAGAAAAAGCCTATTTTCGATTAAATTCAAACTATTTTCACGGTTATATCAACTTTTTCACAGCAAAACATTATTCTATACTAATTTTTCAAAGTTTCCACAACTTTTAAAGCTTTTTCTTAAAAATAAAAGCTCTGTAAGTTGATATTCCATAGTTTTGATATTCAGTCCTGCAATTTCTTTATGATTTTTCTTTTTATTTCGGTTTTTTGAAATTTTTTTCCATAGAAAAAGCCTGTTTTTAATTAAATTTAACTGTTTCCACGGTTATATCAACTTTTTCACAGCAAAACATTATTCTATACTAATGTTTCAAAGTTTTCACAACTTTTAAGGCTTTTTCTCAAAAATAAAAGCTCTGTAAGTTGATATTCCATAGTTTTGATATTCAGTCCTGCAATTTCTTTATGATATTTCTTTTTATTTCGGTTTTTTGAAACTTTTTTCCATAGAAAAAGCCTATTTTCGATTAAATTCAAACTATTTTCACGGTTATATCAACTTTTTCACAGCAAAACATTATTCTATACTAATTTTTCAAAGTTTCCACAACTTTTAAAGCTTTTTCTCAAAAATAAAAGCTCTGTAAGTTGATATTCCATAGTTTTGATATTCAGTCCTGCAATTTCTTTATGATATTTCTTTTTATTTCGGTTTTTTGAAACTTTTTTCCATAGAAAAAGCCTGTTTTCGATTAAATTCAAACTATTTTCACGGTTATATCAACTTTTTCACAGCAAAACATTATTCTATACTAATTTTTCAAAGTTTCCACAACTTTTAAAGCTTTTTCTCAAAAATAAAAGCTCTGTAAGTTGATATTCCATAGTTTTGATATTCAGTCCTGCAATTTCTTTATGATTTTTCTTTTTATTTCGGTTTTTTGAAATTTTTTTCCATAGAAAAAGCCTGTTTTTAATTAAATTTAACTGTTTCCACGGTTATATCAACTTTTTCACAGCAAAACATTATTCTATACTAATTTTTCAAAGTTTCCACAACTTTTAAAGCTTTTTCTCAAAAATAAAAGCTCTGTAAGTTGATATTCCATAGTTTTGATATTCAGTCCTGCAATTTCTTTATGATATTTCTTTTTATTTCGGTTTTTTGAAACTTTTTTCCATAGAAAAAGCCTGTTTTCGATTAAATTCAAACTATTTTCACGGTTATATCAACTTTTTCACAGCAAAACATTATTCTATACTAATTTTTCAAAGTTTCCACAACTTTTAAAGCTTTTTCTCAAAAATAAAAGCTCTGTAAGTTGATATTCCATAGTTTTGATATTCAGTCCTGCAATTTCTTCATGATTTTTCTTTTTATTTCGGTTTTTTGAAATTTTTTTCCATAGAAAAAGCCTGTTTTTAATTAAATTTAACTGTTTCCACGGTTATATCAACTTTTTCACAGCAAAACATTATTCTATACTAATTTTTCAAAGTTTCCACAACTTTTAAAGCTTTTTCTCAAAAATAAAAGCTCTGTAAGTTGATATTCCATAGTTTTGATATTCAGTCCTGCAATTTCTTTATGATATTTCTTTTTATTTCGGTTTTTTGAAATTTTTTTCCATAGAAAAAGCCTGTTTTTAATTAAATTTAACTGTTTCCACGGTTATATCAACTTTTTCACAGCAAAACATTATTCTATACTAATGTTTCAAAGTTTTCACAACTTTTAAGGCTTTTTCTCAAAAATAAAAGCTCTGTAAGTTGATATTCCATAGTTTTGATATTCAGTCCTGCAATTTCTTTATGATTTTTCTTTTTATTTCGGTTTTTTGAAATTTTTTTCCATAGAAAAAGCCTGTTTTTAATTAAATTTAACTGTTTCCACGGTTATATCAACTTTTTCACAGCAAAACATTATTCTATACTAATGTTTCAAAGTTTTCACAACTTTTAAGGCTTTTTCTCAAAAATAAAAGCTCTGTAAGTTGATATTCCATAGTTTTGATATTCAGTCCTGCAATTTCTTTATGATATTTCTTTTTATTTCGGTTTTTTGAAACTTTTTTCCATAGAAAAAGCCTATTTTCGATTAAATTCAAACTATTTTCACGGTTATATCAACTTTTTCACAGCAAAACATTATTCTATACTAATTTTTCAAAGTTTCCACAACTTTTAAAGCTTTTTCTCAAAAATAAAAGCTCTGTAAGTTGATATTCCATAGTTTTGATATTCAGTCCTGCAATTTCTTTATGATTTTTCTTTTTATTTCGGTTTTTTGAAATTTTTTTCCATAGAAAAAGCCTGTTTTTAATTAAATTTAACTGTTTCCACGGTTATATCAACTTTTTCACAGCAAAACATTATTCTATACTAATTTTTCAAAGTTTCCACAACTTTTAAAGCTTTTTCTCAAAAATAAAAGCTCTGTAAGTTGATATTCCATAGTTTTGATATTCAGTCCTGCAATTTCTTTATGATATTTCTTTTTATTTCGGTTTTTTGAAACTTTTTTCCATAGAAAAAGCCTATTTTCGATTAAATTCAAACTATTTTCACGGTTATATCAACTTTTTCACAGCAAAACATTATTCTATACTAATTTTTCAAAGTTTCCACAACTTTTAAAGCTTTTTCTTAAAAATAAAAGCTCTGTAAGTTGATATTCCATAGTTTTGATATTCAGTCCTGCAATTTCTTTATGATTTTTCTTTTTATTTCGGTTTTTTGAAATTTTTTTCCATAGAAAAAGCCTGTTTTTAATTAAATTTAACTGTTTCCACGGTTATATCAACTTTTTCACAGCAAAACATTATTCTATACTAATGTTTCAAAGTTTTCACAACTTTTAAGGCTTTTTCTCAAAAATAAAAGCTCTGTAAGTTGATATTCCATAGTTTTGATATTCAGTCCTGCAATTTCTTTATGATATTTCTTTTTATTTCGGTTTTTTGAAACTTTTTTCCATAGAAAAAGCCTATTTTCGATTAAATTCAAACTATTTTCACGGTTATATCAACTTTTTCACAGCAAAACATTATTCTATACTAATTTTTCAAAGTTTCCACAACTTTTAAAGCTTTTTCTCAAAAATAAAAGCTCTGTAAGTTGATATTCCATAGTTTTGATATTCAGTCCTGCAATTTCTTTATGATATTTCTTTTTATTTCGGTTTTTTGAAACTTTTTTCCATAGAAAAAGCCTGTTTTCGATTAAATTCAAACTATTTTCACGGTTATATCAACTTTTTCACAGCAAAACATTATTCTATACTAATTTTTCAAAGTTTCCACAACTTTTAAAGCTTTTTCTCAAAAATAAAAGCTCTGTAAGTTGATATTCCATAGTTTTGATATTCAGTCCTGCAATTTCTTTATGATTTTTCTTTTTATTTCGGTTTTTTGAAATTTTTTTCCATAGAAAAAGCCTGTTTTTAATTAAATTTAACTGTTTCCACGGTTATATCAACTTTTTCACAGCAAAACATTATTCTATACTAATTTTTCAAAGTTTCCACAACTTTTAAAGCTTTTTCTCAAAAATAAAAGCTCTGTAAGTTGATATTCCATAGTTTTGATATTCAGTCCTGCAATTTCTTTATGATATTTCTTTTTATTTCGGTTTTTTGAAACTTTTTTCCATAGAAAAAGCCTGTTTTCGATTAAATTCAAACTATTTTCACGGTTATATCAACTTTTTCACAGCAAAACATTATTCTATACTAATTTTTCAAAGTTTCCACAACTTTTAAAGCTTTTTCTCAAAAATAAAAGCTCTGTAAGTTGATATTCCATAGTTTTGATATTCAGTCCTGCAATTTCTTCATGATTTTTCTTTTTATTTCGGTTTTTTGAAATTTTTTTCCATAGAAAAAGCCTGTTTTTAATTAAATTTAACTGTTTCCACGGTTATATCAACTTTTTCACAGCAAAACATTATTCTATACTAATTTTTCAAAGTTTCCACAACTTTTAAAGCTTTTTCTCAAAAATAAAAGCTCTGTAAGTTGATATTCCATAGTTTTGATATTCAGTCCTGCAATTTCTTTATGATATTTCTTTTTATTTCGGTTTTTTGAAATTTTTTTCCATAGAAAAAGCCTGTTTTTAATTAAATTTAACTGTTTCCACGGTTATATCAACTTTTTCACAGCAAAACATTATTCTATACTAATGTTTCAAAGTTTTCACAACTTTTAAGGCTTTTTCTCAAAAATAAAAGCTCTGTAAGTTGATATTCCATAGTTTTGATATTCAGTCCTGCAATTTCTTTATGATATTTCTTTTTATTTCGGTTTTTTGAAACTTTTTTCCATAGAAAAAGCCTGTTTTCGATTAAATTCAAACTATTTTCACGGTTATATCAACTTTTTCACAGCAAAACATTATTCTATATTAATTTTTCAAAGTTTCCACAACTTTTAAGGCTTTTTCTCAAAAATAAAAGCTCTCTAAGTGGATATTCCATAGTTTTGATATTTAGTCCTGCAATTTCTTCATGATATTCCTTTTTATTTCGGTTTTTTGAAAATTTTTTCCATAGAAAAAGCCTGTTATCGATTAAATTTAACTGTTTTCACGGTTATATCAACTTTTTCACAGCAAAACATTATTCTATACTAATTTTTCAAAGTTTCCACAACTTTTAAAGCTTTTTCTTAAAAATAAAAGCTCTGTAAGTTGATATTCCATAGTTTTGATATTCAGTCCTGCAATTTCTTTATGATTTTTCTTTTTATTTCGGTTTTTTGAAACTTTTTTCCATAGAAAAAGCCTATTTTCGATTAAATTCAAACTATTTTCACGGTTATATCAACTTTTTCACAGCAAAACATTATTCTATACTAATTTTTCAAAGTTTCCACAACTTTTAAAGCTTTTTCTCAAAAATAAAAGCTCTGTAAGTTGATATTCCATAGTTTTGATATTCAGTCCTGCAATTTCTTCATGATTTTTCTTTTTATTTCGGTTTTTTGAAATTTTTTTCCATAGAAAAAGCCTGTTTTTAATTAAATTTAACTGTTTCCACGGTTATATCAACTTTTTCACAGCAAAACATTATTCTATACTAATTTTTCAAAGTTTCCACAACTTTTAAAGCTTTTTCTCAAAAATAAAAGCTCTGTAAGTTGATATTCCATAGTTTTGATATTCAGTCCTGCAATTTCTTTATGATATTTCTTTTTATTTCGGTTTTTTGAAATTTTTTTCCATAGAAAAAGCCTGTTTTTAATTAAATTTAACTGTTTCCACGGTTATATCAACTTTTTCACAGCAAAACATTATTCTATACTAATGTTTCAAAGTTTTCACAACTTTTAAGGCTTTTTCTCAAAAATAAAAGCTCTGTAAGTTGATATTCCATAGTTTTGATATTCAGTCCTGCAATTTCTTTATGATATTTCTTTTTATTTCGGTTTTTTGAAACTTTTTTCCATAGAAAAAGCCTGTTTTCGATTAAATTCAAACTATTTTCACGGTTATATCAACTTTTTCACAGCAAAACATTATTCTATATTAATTTTTCAAAGTTTCCACAACTTTTAAGGCTTTTTCTCAAAAATAAAAGCTCTCTAAGTGGATATTCCATAGTTTTGATATTTAGTCCTGCAATTTCTTCATGATATTCCTTTTTATTTCGGTTTTTTGAAAATTTTTTCCATAGAAAAAGCCTGTTATCGATTAAATTTAACTGTTTTCACGGTTATATCAAATTTTTTGCAGCAAAACATTAATCTATATTAATTATATTTCGAATTTTTCAAAGTTTCCTGAACTTCTAGAGCTTTTTCTCAAAAATAAAAGCTCTGTAAGTTGATATTCCTCAATTTTCATATTCAGACTTACAGTGAAGTCCCCATCCAAATTCAATTGCTTTTACAGACAGATCTGCATTTATTTCACCAGTATTCAATTTTATTTTTATCAGATTTCGGATTATTCTCAGTTTTTTTGAAATTTTCCTCATGAAACGTAGTTGATGATGTTCGTTCTCAAATTTTGTTTTGATACGATTAATCCTTTCAAATCCTTTTCATAATTTAACAAAACTTCCTGATTTTGTGGCTAATGCATTCCGTTAAAAAAACATCTACTCCGATTAGCATTTTAGCTACGAGTAAACAGTAATTACAAATAAAAATAATCATAGTTCAACATCTTCCTACTTTCCCATAACCGCCCAAAGTAAAAGATAAATGTTTGTGGTCGTGTCGAACACGACAACAAACTACTCCTCACAGCTTTTAAGATAATTCCCCGAGGACGAAATACCAACTACAAAATGAAGAATTATGGAAATCAGCGTTATGAATCTGTCTTGCTGATTTACGAGCGCGAGTTCGCCGACAGCGGCATCGGCCCGATGCCGCGCCGCCGCCCGAACGACCGCGTCCCGCGAACACGGAGTCGAATCTCTTAATTAAGCGATGTTCAACTTTAATGGCCTGATACGCTCCATTTCTTGAGTTTTGCTGTGTTAGCTCGAAGAATCGTTTTATTTTATAAACGGTAGTTTCAATAGAATTTTTTATACAGAATTAAATTTCGTCGTACCTGGGCAAAGACGTTGTCTATGGTGACGATGAACTTTGAACACCATTCGTGCTGCATTTTAACAGGAAACGAATCACAAATCACATCAAATTGTTACTGAAGATGGAAATTTTTGATGGAAAACTAGTCACTGTAGTGAATTTAACTTTGTGGTGTTTGCCAATAACATTGAGTTACAAATCTTTCTAGTTTTGAAGACTGTGTTTTATTTAGAAGAGGAAATGAAACGTTTGAGAAACAGGAATGAGCAAGGTCCAATTTTGAATTGAAAATCTTCTATATTTCGCAATAATCCACTTAAAGGTATTATATTTTCAGTCTAAAGATCTGTACCAATTTTCAAAATTAACCTAGAACAAAAATTTCTATTCTATATCTATTTTTACAGAAATTAAAATGACTGTTTGGCTTTCGTTAACATAGATCCACCAAGGTCCGAAGCTATGAACTAATATAGGGAATCCAGTTCAATTCCACTGGACATATCCAAGACTTTTGATAAGTTTTGACATGCCAATCTTCTAAATAAATTAACATCGTACGGTTTACCGTTCTTGATAATCGATTGCCTCAGTAGCTTCCTCAAAAACCGATCCATCTGGATCACTAACGATGGTCAAACCTCAGAGAAGTTTGAGGTCAACGCTGGTGTTCCCCATGGATGCACCTAGTTACCTATTATCTTTTTCTATCGATACAGATCATGAAAACATTCTAGATTTGGGTTGAAGCAAATTGATGCAACCCAGAATGCTGTTTTTATAAAGCAGGCTGGTAGCTCAGGATTTGGTACTATCTGGACATGAAATTACAACCCAAACGGACCCTTGAATCAATATAGAAGAGAGCAATTCGACTAATGGACGTAATGGACCTTCCATATGTGACAAAGGATGGTTCTATTCGACTCCAAAGCGTGAAAAAGTCGACTAATATGTTTAATTATTCATCCAGTACATCAAAAAGCTGCTTTTGTATTGTCTAAATCTGGATCTTAACGACTTTTTCTGTCAACTGACCTCAAGAGGAAACTAGCTGGACAGAAATTTTGCACCGACTAAGAGGTTATGGATGGACAAACCTCAGAGAAGCTTGAGTTCAATGCTGGTGATCTCTAGGGATCGATACCGATCATGAAAACATTTTGAATTGGGGTTGAATCAAATTGATGCAGCTCAGACTGCTATTTTTACAAAGAAGTATTGCAGCTCAGGATTTGGTCCTACCAGGACATGAAATTACAACCCAAACAAGAAAATAGCGTCGAAATTAGTCTGCAATTACTAACACAGCAATCTAATCTGCATATTTTGGAGAACTCACGTTGTTGTTTGTAGAAATATATCAGCTGTGTATATCGGGCCCAGTGCACTTCCCTGTGGAACACCTGTGGACTCAATTGAATGTAAAGTTTAGAATTTAAGGATTAGAATAAAATTTTTCCTTACTTTGTGAAGTAATACAATAAACAATGATGATTTGATAATGATTTTCCACTTTAAAACAAAATTGAGGAATGAAATTGAACGTGTTATACAAGAGATGTTAGAAAATTGAAGAAAAAATCTGATTCTCGTTTCAATGTCCATAGTTGTCATTAGGCATTAATTACATCGTCGATATGTCCATCAAGGCATTCTAAATGAATCCTTAAGTTTGATTCTTGTATACGGAGACTGATAATTAAGAAAATCCCACGAATTATAGTCTATGTCTCATCGGGCATCCAACATACCCCCATGTTCTAATCAAACAACTTGTCATATCGTTTAATTTAAGTCAAAAGAAGTTAGAACATCCGCCGTTGAAGATGTTGGACTCACCAACGACGTTTCCAAAGATAAATCGATTTGAACCTCCAGCTCAAAATCAAATAGTAACTTTTTCCGAAGGATTTTTGAACACTTTATCTAAAATATTGATATTTTGTTTCGACCTCAGTTCCTAAGAGTTTGTGATCTAGATGTCAACTGTAATCTTAGTTTCGATTATAATAGATTCTTTCAAAGCTGGAGCATTCGAATTTTCAATACCATTGTGGAATGTTCTAATTTTTTATATATGTTTTGCCCTACTCAAAAGCTACTAATTAATATATTTGATATCCATTTAAACGGATTTTTTTTTTATTAGACTAGTTTTTATGACTATTTACTATGTTTTTACAAAATGAGGACATAAAGCACAAAAAACTACCTTTTGAGATACCTGCTTTAACTGATTCGAGCTTACAACTTTCACTTTGAATATTAATTGAATGATTTCAGGTTTTTACGTACAAAATATTTCTCAAAAAAGTGTTATTTGTATACTATAGTTTGTGAAAATTGATCATGCATCGTTTTTACTTCGTCGACAATAATTCAAAATTGTGAAAAGTTAATTTTATCGCAGTTTTTTCTTCAAAATTGAATTTGATTTTGTAAAAGGGAAATCGAAAGGAGTTTTAATGAAAAATCCTGTATACAACTTTCCGATTGGGGATAGAAACAAGAATTTACATGAAAAACCCCCAGGAATGAATGTCAGTGAGGATGTATCTGAAGTGTTAACTGATTGAAATTCTCTTGAGGATGATTGATTTAAATGTTTGATGGTCGGTATTGATGAAACCTTTTGAACTCTTAGTCCAGGAGCTGGAATTAGATATGGATTTTCGGAATTCAAAGCCTTAAAAATGATAGTCCGACTTCTTTGAAACAACGTACAAATGTACAGCACCAAAAGTCTGAGATGTAATTTTTTCTTTTCTGATCACATCACACAGCGTTTGCAGTTTGTAGGGAAAAGGCGAGGTTTGATTTGATAAACATCATTCGCACTTTACTCCAAAAACATCAACAGCTTAAACGAGGGAAAATAAGCCTCAAAAAGGGTCCTCCTCCTCTTTCCATTAACCTCCAAAGGATAAAGTGACACTATTTATATTTGATTCAGCAGTTGCTTGCCTATCCCGTGCAATCTTTTCGGCATAAACCAGTCTCGTATCCAAAGAGGATACCACCAACCAATATAATTTCGGATAATTGTAAATTGGAGCTGATTAATACAGCGCACAATCGACTCAAAACGACAACGAATTCCATATATGACAAATAATTACGAATCTTTACAAAGAATCTTTCTAGTTTTGAAGATTTAGAAGAGGAAATGAAACGTTAGAGGACCAGGAATGAGCGAGGTCCAATTTTGAATTGAAAATCTTCTATATTTCACAATAATCCACTTAAAGGTATTATATTTTCAGTCTGAAGAATTCAACTCATCGATATAAACAAATCTATATTGTATCAGTTTTAAAAATTAACCTAGAACACAAATTTCTATTCTATATCTATTTTTACAGAAATTAAAATGACTGTTTGGCTTTCGTTAACATAGATCCACCAAGGTCCGAAGCTATGAACTAATATAGGGAATCCAGATCAATTCCACTGGACATTTCCAAGACTTTTGATAAGTTTTGACATGCCAATCTTCTAAATAAATTAACATCGTACGGTTTACCGTTCTTGATAATCGATTGCCTCAGTAGCTTCCTCAAAAACCGATCCATCTGGATCATTAACGATGGTCAAACCTTAGAGAAGTTTGAGATCAACGCTTGTTTTCCCCATGGATGCACCTAGTTACCTATTATCTTTTTCTATCGATACAGATCATGAAAACATTCTAGATTTGGGTTGAAGCAAATTGATGCAACCCAGAATGCTGTTTTTACAAAGCAGGCTGGTAGCTCAGGATTTGGTACTATCTGGACATGAAATTACAACCAAAACGGACCCTTGAATCAATATAGAAGAGAGCAATTCGACTAATGGACGTAATGGACCTTCCATATGTGACAAAGGATGGTTCTATTCGACTCCAAAGCGTGAAAAAGTCGACTAATATGTTTAATTATTCATCCAGTACATCAAAAAGAGTAACTGCTTTTGTATTGTCTAAATCTGGATCTTAACGACTTTTTCTGTCAACTGACCTCAAGAGGAAACTAGCTGGACAGAAATTTTGCACCGACTAAGAGGTTATGGATGGACAAACCTCAGAGAAGCTTGAGTTCAATGCTGGTGATCTCTAGGGATCGATACCGATCATGAAAACATTTTGAATTGGGGTTGAAGCAAATTGATGCAACCCATAATATTGTTTTTACAAAACGGGCTGGTAGCTCAGTATTTGGTCCTATCAGGACATGAAATTACAACCCAAACGGACGCAATGTGACAAAGGATGGTTCTATTATTTTAACTGGAGCCCAATCGATAGTCTACACGTGATGAATCGACTCCAAAGCGTGAAAAAGTCGACTGATATGTAACTGCTTTTGTATTATCCAGATCTGGTTCTTAGTAACTTTTTTTGTTAATAGACCTCAAGAGGATGCTAGCTGGAAAGAAATTTTGCACCGACGAAGTGGTGAAAATGATGTAGTTGTTTTATTGCCCTCAAAAGCAACTTTCAACTTTAAAAAAACAAACGAACCATTTATGAGATACAAAAAACGAATCGCCTTATAATATTTGTTCAATCAGAAAAACTAATAACTGTTCAAGTAAGTTTTTTTCGTTAGTCAGTTTGCCCACGGACTATTCAAATTACCAACGTGGAAATTTACACATCTGCTCTTTTTGGTTGGTTAGTTCAGTTGAAATCGTTGTTAAACGTACCATTTACTTCCTTGAAACAACACCTCTATTCCACCTAGTCTACTTCTACTTGTTCAATATGGAATAAACGATCTCTCTAGTGTTTTCTTTCTTCTTTTATACACCGAACCGGTATTTTCGCCATTTAATGTGAATAGAAAGTACATTTCTACAGATAAACAAACAGTTCGTATATTTTTTCAATTTAAAAACCCACAGGATATTTTTATAATAGAAATAGAGTCGTTTTTCGATTGAAAAAAAATTAACAGTCACTCTATATTCTTAGCTTTTGTCCACTACATTATCTAGTCATTAAAGTGTTAATATTTATCATTTTTTAGCTGCGAATTCGATGTTTATGATTGTAGTTTAGTCCTAGTGCTTCGAATTAATCGCCATTCTTCGTAGTCTAGGCAAAAGTCACCGTATCATTGTCGTTGAATTGAAAATACGCATCCACCAGGAGCTTTAGCGATAGACAACGTTCAGAACGGTCTCGACGACTCACCTAGACCCGAAAAATTAAGATCAGGTGTCATAGATTGCTACTTCATTCATCCACGTCTTCCAATCCATCTTCTTTCAAACTGATTATCCAGAAACCTTCGAAAATAAAAACAATAAACTAGTGGTGTACCATCTTGTTGGTGAACCACATATTGCGATCGTGGTTTTTTGGTTTTGGATACTAAAATGCCAAATTTAGGTATCGAATCATCATTAAACGAAGCTCTTCTACATATAAATCAAATTTTCATCATTTTTTTATCAAAACTCTGTATGGAAATCATAATTTTTGAATTGTATACTTCGTCGGTTGTGTTAATTCGAATATATCTATAATTATTATACTACAATTCAACATTTTGAATGAATTTCCCAAAGGAAAAATGATAATACCTATAATTTACTTCATTCCCTCGCAATAATTTATTTTAGAAGTCGAATAAAACAAAATCAACAAGTTCGTCGTCGAGCGAGTCGTTTAATTGCCGCCTGTAGGCTCTTGTTGTTTTCACCCGAGAAAATTTTGCTAATCACCAATTAAACCGGAGTAGGAGCTTTCCTTTCCTGAATTCGAAATTCAATTTACTTACATACCTCCTGAAATATCTGACTGGAATAATTTGCTAAAGTTATGGATACCCAATCAAGCCTGAGTAATCTTAAAAGTGTCCTATTACCTGTACAAGAGGGAAATTTTGATTGGGGTGAAGGTCGAGATCTAGAATTTCCATTACAGCGTGGTTTACAATGCGAAATACAGGTGTAAACCGGTTCATCAGGTGTAGAAAACTTATTGAACGAAGACTGTACAGGAAATGAACCATCAATTCGTTGTTTGAACTGCCCAAAAACGTTTTGTTTCATTCTTCTCCAACGATTAGTTTCGGACACTTCCGGCAAACAAATTCAGGTGTATCGCGTTCAGAATTGGACGTTCCATGTTGGTCTAACATGTCTAGTCCAGAAAACACAAATATGTTCAACCATAATCAGTCGAAAAGGTCTGATCTTCTTGGATATAACTTTTAAAAGACTTACAAGTTAGTATGACCTGCAGATTCATTGATATTGAATAATCATCTCAGATTTAGCAACCAGCAAAAACTCGATGGTAAAATCCGCATGCTACAAGTGGATATCAACCCTTAATCAAATACAAATAGTATAAGTATAATTGGATGCGAACCCTGAAGAAGCAATTAACAATAAACTACATAGAAAATATATACAAAAGAATATAGAAGAAAGAACTAAACAAGTGCGTGCACTCCACTAATTTATTGGGAAATTAGTGAAAAGTGTTAAGCCTTCTCGGACTAGTTTGATATAAGTCCGAAATGGCGACGTAATATTTTTAATTTCGAAAGAACAGAAACTTGAATGTAGACTATGAATTATAAAGAACGATTTTAATTATAAGATATAAAACGTTATACTGCACCTACAGCACTGCCTCTAACACCATCACTTAACCTCTAATTTCGCGTGTCCGAAGCATTCGATCAATTGAATGTTAAGTATAGGAATTAATCTATCAATTTGTCTGGGTATTAGCGATTCGAAAGGCTCTAAATAGCATAAACTGTACAAGTGGATGACTGTTATTTACAACAATATATCATCATATTTAATTATTCGATACATAAATTTATTTTGAAGAGAGGTGTGAATTTACGTATCGATAATGGTAGAGAATGTTTATAATGATAGGAAAGGTTGAGGTTATGTTTTAGTTGAACTTTTAAGTTAACGATCGTAAAGAAAATTCTTAATAAGTCGTGAGACAACGATTTTTATGTTAATATCGCATTAAAAATAGTCAAAAATATATAAATTCTAAAAACATTTTTTTTATTTTCATAAAGAACTTACCTTGTAAAAAGATTGGGACCAATAACAGCTGGAGTTTGGCCCAATGGGGTTTTTTTCAATTAGGATGAACTGATTCGCAAATTTTCGTCAGTCGATCGATGCTGTTCACAGGTGCTCACAGATTTCCGGTTTGGGAAACTTTAATCACAACTTTGCAACATTGCAACTCAACCAAATCGAGCTGCAATTCTGATTTGACTGATCCAAAATTCACATCAAATGACATGATGAAAATTTCCAAGTTCTGTTCGATAGCTTTGGATCTTGGTTTTCATCATTCTTCATCAGTTGTTTGGAAAATAGACTTAATTGCATTTTGAACACTGTCGCGGGCTGGACTAGTCTGATCTGAAGGCCGTATTTGGCCCACGGGTCATACTTTATCCGTTTAGATGTTCTCGTAGTTATAAAGCCGTTTCTTCTTTCTTTGTTCACCACCATTTTTATTCCTATATCCCTGTAGAGGTCGCTATAAGTCAAATTTGGATTTTACATTGCAATATAAACATAGTTGATTTCGGTTAAGGTATACATTATTTTATGAAGATTTACGTTTTTTTTTTCAATTTAAAGCTGACAATTGTATTCTAATTTAATCAAAATGTTATTTTCTTCTTTGTAAGACAAAAAGTTCGTGAAAACTTTCATGACAATTGCATTAATATTTTTCGTAAGGAATGAATCAACTGACGATGTTATTTTTGCAAAAATTTTAACATTAACGATCAGAAAAAAAAATAGCTTGTATCTCGTTTTACATATTTCCCTAATAGACTGTCGTTTGTATCTAAATTTCGAAAAACATCAACAGTTTTCGGTCCGCTAGTGTCTTCTTCAATTTTATTAACTATAAAAGAAACAATATGGTCCTAAAATAGCTGCGGCACCATGTTGCAGATTTACTGAGGACAGTTAAAACTTTATTATCTCACTTTTCAAAATAATAGACTTAACTTGTCAACGCGATTATACTTATTTATGACGCGGCTCTTAAATAAATCGCTGGTATTTGTTTCAGCTGCTTTTCATTTTACCTCGTACTGGAATTCGTTTTCCCTTTCCGTTATTTTTTGTTGTTTCTCGTTTACGCGGGTTGCGTACAAAACAATAATCGACAGAAAATGCTCAATTCTCGTTTAAACTATTTATAAAACAAGATAACTTTCGAAAATTCAATGAATAAGTTGAAATAACTCAATAAATCGTGGGACTGACACACAGATGGCACTGCCATCGTCAAATACATATGACGTTTATGAAGTACCAACTGTCAAAAGATAAGTCAACTGTCAAGTTTCATGACATTTCGATTAGTCGAAAAAAAGTGACAGCCATTTAAGTGTTGTTAGTTTGCTCGATCAAAAACAACGTGTTGATGATTCAGAGCGGTGTATACACGTAATAAATCAGATTTTTTGCATCAATATGTGATAATGGATCCATCACTTCACTCCGAAATCAAAACGATCATCATCCGAATGGACTGCAAACGGTGGACCACTTCTAAAGACACAACAGTCAGCTGGGAAAGTTATGGATTCAATATCTTGGGTTTCGCGTAGAATATTGGAGAAAAAAACAATAGCGAATACTACATAGAGTTGTGGGATTGTTCGAATGCAAAAAACGATCTCATATGTCGAAGAAAAAACCACTTTTACTTCAAGACAATGTACCGATTCAAAAATCGATGGCGACGATGATTAAATTGAATTAATCGATTCTTCATACACCATATAATCCAGATATGATCCCCAGTGACTACTGGTTATTCGTTGATCTAAAAATGATGAAAAATTCAGCTTAAATGAAGAAGTAATTGCTGAAATTGAAGCCTATTTCGATGAAAAAGATAAATCCTTGTACAAGTACGGTATTGAGAAGTTAGAGAAGCGTTGGAATGATTGTATTGCTATTGAAGATTACATTGAGCGAAAATTAGAACTCGTAATAACAAGAAAATTGTGGTATCAAGCATAAACAAGCTAAAAACGATTTTACGGAAACGGAAACAAATACAAAAGTTCTGATCCGGTTTTGTAAGTTTGGGATCTGACTTAAGCCACTTAATCCAAATCGTAAAGTGACTTCTGGATTTCGAAATAATTTGATTTCGTGAAAAATTATAACAATTAGTTAATTCAATCAAATTTTATGAAAAAAATATGGCGATCAAACCTTTTAGCAACATCTAGTGATGAAAACTATTGAAAAACATGACTGTTCGATATTAATTTTGGTTTTCAGTATTATTTCGAATCCAAAAGCGTGAAATGTATTTAATGAATTTTTCCAATTAGTCCCAACTAACTTTAGAAAGATCCAAGACATTTTACAAGTACGAAAGTCGTTTAAATTATCCAGAAAAAAGACATCCCGTCATTATCTCTAACCATTTTCAGATGTTTTCAATTCTAACACACTCACAAACTCACGCACATATGTACGTTACATCTCTAGTTATATTGTCACCCCCTTACCCGTCCAAACATCTTGTGTCACTGTATGTTTTGAATTAAAACGAAAAATGGTCGATGCAATCCAAAGTGGCACCTCCAAAGGAAACGCGCAGTCACGGAGCTTTTTCAATTTATATACTCTGATAGAATTAGTACGAGTAAATAAATATATTACGTAAAAATAGTTAGTACTTATAACTCGTGTAATATACTATACTTTTTCTACGACCTCCTATTCGTAAGTGAGGAATATCAGTCATTTATTCGGTTAGTTTTCTATTTCGTTCTGTTAACTATGACTAGTTATTATAAACTAACTCGCTCTGCTAAACATGCTCGATTTATATAGTAAAAACTACATTTCTAAACATCTAAACAAACAAATAAATAATAAGAAATTCCTATAAATTAGTTCAAAACGAAGAATTTTAACAAATTGTCTGGTATTATTAAAAAAAGTGACATGATGAAATGATTTCATTAAAACACATTTTATATGAAAGTGATTGTTCGTAGTTTCTATGACTCTGAAGATCTATTGGGATCCACTGTGAATCCATTTCTACTGGTCTAAGATTCACGACATGTTTTCATTTCTGAAAATTATCTCCTTTCAGGCCAGTCCACTTAAGTTAAGAACACACGTTTACTCCTCCGGTTATTAGAGTCAAAAGCAATTGGAATGGGATGTCGACGCAGAAAATAGATCATTCTAGATATGACCGTGCTTCACCTGTGAAACATTGGCGAGGAATAATTTTTAATATCGAAGGGTCACCTATAGAAAATTCAATATACGTATATTATTTGTTGTTATAGATTTTTTTATTAATTGAATTGAATGACCAAAGAGATTTCCTCCAAATCATTCAAGATGTCTTTGTAATTGATCTTGAACTGGAACTGCAACCTTTGGGGGGCATTCAGGCAATATTTCAAATCTTTATTTTCCGATTCTTGGCCTTTTTACAATAGTTAAATCTTCTCTGGAGAGGCAGTAATGTGGTAACTGTTATTTTTTGGGATTTAACAGATGGTAGCACTGATGTGGATATGTCAAATCTGACATTGACATCTTGAAGTTTGACATTTGTAATACTGTAATCTTTGAGCGTTTTTCGGTACGTTCGATTCTATAATTTCATTAATATTCTTTTTATTATTATAATGAAATCGTGACATTTTGAAATATCAAATATTTGAGCCTCAAAATTAAAATAAACTATTGATTATTTGTCTTCAATTAAATTGATTTCTATTTGAGCAAAAAATTTTCATCCTAATCATAGTAGCACGTCACTGGATCGGTTTAAAGCGGCCGACATTTTGAGAAAACGAAACAAAAATCTCGTGATTCATGCTTTCCTTAGGAAGTATTAAAACAAAGTATTGCGGTTTTAAATTAATTTGACACGCATGTCTGTTTAACGAAATTATAGGATAATTTTGGATAGTTTGTTAAATTCCTTCAAAAGAAAATTAGAACACCACCAACTATTCTATATTTTTTGGAATGAAAAACTGAAAATCGAATCTAAAAATACTGAATTCTGGAGTCTATTCTTCACTACCTTTCTTACCCGGTCTAGTCTCAGGTTTTCGCTTCATATTTTTTCGTTTAAGAACCCATCGGAAGTAATTGTTATAATCTTGTCTTTATTCTTCTCAGAAACTGTGATCCTTGGTCAGATCAATCACCTATCAGCTGATTGCGGATCATAACAAATCTTAACAACCCATCACTTCATAATTGCATTACCAGATTGCATTCCAATGGATCAATTGCTTGGAATAGTGACCAAAAAGAAAGATGAAATAAATCATCAAATCAGTGATGCTAGGTTAGTTTAGGTTAATAAAATTATCAAATATGTGAAGCTGTACGAAGAAATTTTGATTGGCAGAGTTACATAGTTGAAGGACCCATCTGCTGAAGGAAATTCTGACTATCGGTAATTACCGAGTTCCTTCGAATTTAATCCCATCGAATGAGAAGTTCGATCTGTACAATCGAAAGCGTTTTGCTTCGAAATCTGATCAGCAATCAGCTATAAAATAATTCATAATATTTAATTAGTTTCCGACGCTTGTCTGCCGTCATCAATATCGACTTGGCGGATCTAGTGATCCGTGAACAAATTTGCATATGTCAAAACAAGAGACAAATATAACGGTGACATTTTGAATACTTCCGGGAAATGAAACTTTTGTCGTTGGCGAGAATGTTATCGAAAAGGGGTTTGATAGGTAGTTTATGAAGTAGAAACGTGCGGTTTAAGGGTTGATTATCCATTAATACGAAATGTCAAGACATTAAATTTGATTTAAGAAAGTACTAGAATGTCTTATTATTCATCAATACACTTCACAAGATTGTATTCAAAAAAAGCGAGTGGGTAAAGAAAAATATATTTCACGATACTAAAATCTAACCTTATCAATAATAATTCATTGTACTCTAACCAAATCGATTTGGAAACCTCCAAAGAAGCATTTTAATGTACTTAATCTTCACAGTTGATCTACTGGTAATCAGCTGATTGATCTGTCATATTATCATCCTACATCTACACGTTGTAGTCAAATCAATTCAAAATTCATTTTATCTCCATAGTTCGAACATGTTCTAAGTTAACTTAGATCATGTACACAATTGTCAAAGTTTCTAGATACGTGATTGTGTATAGATTTAGCAGAACTGGTACATCCTACATCTTCTTCAAGCAGTTTTCGGCGTTAATTTCCAAAATGCAATTCGTTTTGTTTCCACCAGGTCTATTTAACTCACAAATCGATAATTTCTATCGTGAAGATTCATTCTCGACCACTAAGTAATCAGAGATCCGCTAGGCTAAATCTGAGAGTGGATCCAAGTCATCGGAGGGTGAATATACTTCACGCAATGAACCAGAGCTGTTTACCGAAGCAAAATTAAATGATTTGGTTAGATTTAAACCTATTAAATCTGAGGTTCTTTGGCTGAAAACTGAAAATAGAGAACGAGATTTTGTAGACTTTTATTTATTCCTCTTGAAGAAGTTTAGAAGGTGTTCTTCTACATAATGACAATAAATACGTCGATTGTGTTCACTGGAAATAAAAAATATGGCTTATACAACGAAATTTTGGACCAAATATGGAAAACATTTTGTATGAACTATGGATTGACCCTAAGATTTTGCTAGCACTCTTGCACATAAATCTCGGATTGATAAAGCAATCTCTGATCGCTTAAAGTATCTCCTAATGGGAACCAACGTCATAGTTGAGTGATTCCAAGTGTCCTTTAAACATTTGAAGACAAAATTTTAGTACAATAGTACAATTCGTCATTATGAAAATTTTGAAAGCAGCACGACAGTGTGTTGGGAACCATTAGGATCTGTTAAATGATACAAAATGTCCCTTATGTTACTGTACATTAACGTATAATCTTCGATTAGTTAACTTTTGTCTTATATTAATGTGATTGTGAAGAATCATAAATTTACTTATCTTAATTCGATTTGTTATTGTATTTATGGCGAACTGACCTCTTCTAATTGGAATCAACGTCATAGTTAAGTGATTCCAAGTGTCCTTTAAACACTTGAAGACAAAATTTTAGTACAATAATACAATTCGTCATTATGAAAATTTTGAAAGCAGCACGACAGTGTGTTGGGAACCATTAGGATCTGTTAAATGATACAAAATGTCCTTTATGTTACTGTACATTAACGTATAGTCTTCGATTAGTTAATTTTTGTCTTATATTAATGTTATTGTGAAGAATCATAAATTTTTCGATCTAAATTCAATTTATTATTGTATTTATAGCGAACTGACCTCTTCTAATGGGAGCCAACGTCATAGTTAAGTGATTAAAAGTGTCCTTCAAACACTTGAAGACAAAATTTTAGTACAAAAGTACAATTCGTCATTATGAAAATTTTAAATGCAGCACGACAGTGTGTTGGGAACCATTAGGATCTGTTAAATGATACAAAATGTCCCTTATGTTACCCTACATTAACGTATCGTCTTCGATTAGTTAATTTTTGTCTTATATTAATGTGATTGTGAAGAATCATAAATTTTTCTACCTAAATTCAATTTATTATTGTATTTATAGCAAACTGGCCTCTTCTAATGAGAATCAACGTCATAGCTAAGTGATTCAAAGTGTCCTTTAAACACTTGAAGACAAAATTTTAGTACAATAGTACAATTCGTCATTATGAAAATTTTGAATGCAGCACGACAGTGTGTTGGAAACCATTAGGATCTGTTAAATGATACAAAATGTCCCTTATGTTACTGTACATTAACGTATAGTCTTCGATTAGTTAATTTTTGTCTTATATTAATGTTATTGTGAAGAATCATAAATTTTTCGATCTAAATTCAATTTATTATTGTATTTATAGCGAACTGACCTCTTCTAATGGGAGCCAACGTCATAGTTAAGTGATTAAAAGTGTCCTTCAAACACTTGAAGACATAATTTTAGTACAATAGTACAATTCGTCATTATGAAAATTTTGAATGCAGCACGACAGTGTGTTGGGAACCATTAGTATCTGTTAAATGATACAAAATGTCCCTTATGTTACTGTACATTAACGTATAGTCTTCGATTAGTTAATTTTTGTCTTATATTAATGTTATTGTGAAGAATCATAAATTTTTCGATCTAAATTCAATTTATTATTGCATTTATAGCGAACTGACCTCTTCAAATGGGAGCCAACGTCATAGTTAAGTGATTCAAAGTGTCCTTTAGACACTTGAAGCTCCGTTAATCAGTTTCTTGCATGATAAATAGTTTTTTTAAAAGTAGTTTTAGTGTTTTAAAACAAAGTAAATGGTCAACCCATCATTTGTTATAATAGTAGCTTATTTTATGTTTTCATTCATTCTTTACATATAATTCTGTTCGTAATAGTAGTCACTACCACAAGAAAACTGCATTGTGGTCCAGTTTTAATGAAAATTTGTCAAAAGTAAGATGATGGTGCGATAAGAACCGATGACAAAGAGATCGAGATAATGCATGTTCCCTCTATTTGTCTGCCGTTCTAGAGAGTTGGATTAACGCCAAATGCGGCCAACACACCAGCAGTGGAACTGACGGTTTTAGAAAGGCATCACAGTTTATCAACAATAACTTTTCTTTATAGAAGATATTGAGTATTTAGAAAAAATGTTTTAGAGAGCTTGTATAAATTATAACAAAGATATGATATTTATCACCAAATACCTTATATATTATTTTTAAGTTCAACATTGGATTCTACAGGGTATTTCAAAGATATAGCGAAAAAAAAAACACTTTCAAATGAGATTAGTACGGTTTGAAGTATGAAAATGAAAAATCCCGCATTATCTGGTTCAAAAAAGTCTAATGTCCATTAATTAAGTCATAGATTTACACTGAATTTTCTATTTCTATTTAGTACAACCGATAATTTCTTCGTCAGAAGTTATTGAGGCAAAACATTAAAGAATCTGCTTTCAGTCGAACAGTTAACGTTTCAACCGGAATAGATGTTTCATCCACCGTAATATCCCGATTTACTATCCAATAATATCTTTTTGTATGTCAAAAACACACTGCGTCGTAAACAAATTCAACACCATAAGAACCCTATCGAGACTACTACCAAAACTACCCCCATGGAAATGTCGACCATGTTTCTCTATTTGGGGTGTACTTACTAAGTTTTTTTAGAATTCTTCAATGGGAAATAATCATCGCTCGAGGCCCCTATCATTTTCTATGTCTCCCTAACTTTTTCATTCAACTATAATTGCAGTACATCATATATTTCCACTCTTCCAAACGACATGTTTAAATAGAATTGAGCCAATTTATGAAGTGACAATTATTTGTAAGCCTTTTAAGCACCAGCGTCGCGATGCCGAGCGTCCGAAGACCCATATACGCTCGACAGGCGACTAGATTCAAGCCACGTGGCCCTCGTATAGGGATAATCACGAAATCTATTTCTAAATATTTCGTTTGACAAATGATTTTTGTCTTCCTTCCTCAAGATTGAGAAAAAAATAACCGCAGTTTTGATTTGGACGAGAAATAACCCAGAGGATGGCATATAAAAGGAACAGGCTACGTTCAGGACAGTATTTAGCTTTCACTTTTTACCCTTAATGAACTGACATTGAAAATTGCAAGTGAGAATTTTAAAAAGACTAGATGAAAACAAAAAATTCAATTGGTACCATCGAAAACGAAACATTTGAGAAAATATTTTGAAAAAAATCAAACGTTTACTTTATCTTTTGTTCCAAATCTGAACGATCACCCTGTAGAAATGTTTACATCCGCTGGTCACGTGTCGTATAAGGGATTGACTTTTCTACAACCCACTCGGGCGTTTCGAGTCCAACTCATCTAGGAAATTGTGATTAAAACAGAAAGAATAGATTATGCTGAATTTAAAACGGTTGATCTGATGGTGAAATTGTGGGAAATTTTAGAACTAACATCCCTTAGGGATATTAAAATGCCCTACAACTCTTAATCCATTGAGTTCGAGTAAATATATTTTTGATATTCATTCCCGAGCTGCATAATCTTTCATCGCGAGTTGTCTAATCCTCAAGACAACCACGATCACGAGTTTCAAGTTCTACAACCATTAAATGAAGCTTTTTTTGAAGCCTTAAACTTTACTTTGTTTTGCTAAAAATGAGAAGGACGTCGTTGTATTTTCAACGTTAATTACAAACACTTACATTCAGAAACGATCCCTCTGATCGCCCTCTATTGTTTAAATAACAGTTGAATTTTAATAAACAGTACTGCCAACATAATCCCAATTTCCATGTAATGATCCTTAAACACATGTTGCCAACCACGAGACTGGAGTATCCGGTTTAGAGAAAGAGTAAAGAGAGGGGTTTAATAATGACCTTCTAGTATACGAAATCGTTTTCGAGTATGAAAATTCCCCGAAGGCGTGCTTAGTGCTCTTACACGGTGTACTTAAGCCGTTGTTCGATATTATAATCGTTTAAATCGAGCTGGGATGTTAAGGGAGGCTGCAGAATTGAAAATTATACACTCAAAAAAAATCATTTTTCATAAAATTATCGCTTAATAATGCTGGATCAGTTCCATGATGTCCCACATTTCGTAAGTTCAGTTGATTTCTAGAAATAATCGTAAAATATGATAATTTTGACATCTGTAGTAGTCATTACTTCGTCAGAAATATTTTCAAATACAACTTGATCATAGAATAGCATCCGACAAACAGAAAAACTGATTTTCGATTATGGTAAACAATTTTTTAACATAATTTTGTCGAATGACCTTATACAGTCCAAAGAACTCAAGAGCTGAATCCTAATGACCTTATAAAGTCCCATTGATACAAAAACTAAAACCTAATGACCTTATACAGTCCAAAGGACTCAAGAGCTGAATCCTAATGACCTTATAAAGTCCCATTGATACAAAAACTAAAACCTGATGACCTTATACAGTCCAAAGGACTCAAGAGTTGAATCCTAATAACCTTTACAGTCCTATTGACATAAAAACTAAAACCTAATGACCTTATACAGTCCAAAGGACTCAAGAGTTGAGTCCTAATAACCTTTACAGTCCTATTGACATAAAAACTAAAACCTAATGACCTTATTCAGTCCAAAGGACTCAAGAGTTGAATCCTAATGACCTTATATAGTCCCATAGACACAAAAACTAAATTCTAATGACCTTATACAGTCCAAAGGACTCAAGAGCTGAATTCTAATGACCTTATAAAGTCCCATTGATACAAAAACTAAAACCTAATGACCTTATACAGTCCAAAGGACTCAAGAGTTGAATCCTAATAACCTTTACAGTCCTATTGACATAAAAACTAAAACCTAATGACCTTATACAGTCCAAAGGACTCAAGAGTTGAATCCTAATGACCTTATAAAGTCCCATTGATACAAAAACTAAAACCTAATGACCTTATACAGTCCAAAGGACTCAAGAGTTGAATCCTAATAACCTTTACAGTCCTATTGACATAAAAACTAAAACCTAATGACCTTATACAGTCCAAAGGACTCAAGAGTTGAATCCTAATAACCTTTACAGTCCCATTGATACAAAAACTAAAACCTAATGACCTTATACAGTCCAAAGGACTCAACAGTTGAATCCTAATGACCTTATAAAGTCCCATTGATACAAAAACTAAAACCTAATGACCTTATACAGTCCAAAGGACTCAAGAGTTGAATCCTAATGACCTTATAAAGTCCCATTGATACAAAAACTAAAACCTAATGACCTTATACAGTCCAAAGGACTCAAGAGTTGAATCCTAATGACCTTATAAAGTCCCATTGATACAAAAACTAAAACCTAATGACCTTATACAGTCCAAAGGACTCAACAGTTGAATCCTAATAACCTTTACAGTCCCATTGATACAAAAACTAAATCCTAATGACCTTATACAGTCCAAAGGACTCAAGAGTTGAATCCTAATGACCTTATAAAGTCCCATTGATACAAAAACTAAAACCTAATGACCTTATACAGTCCAAAGGACTCAAGAGTTGAATCCTAATAACCTTTACAGTCCCATTGATACAAAAACTAAAACCTAATGACCTTATACAGTCCAAAGGACTCAAGAGTTGAATCCTAATAACCTTTACAGTCCTATTGACATAAAAACTAAAAACTAATGACCTTATACAGTCCAAAGGACTCAAGAGTTGAATCCTAATAACCTTTACAGTCCTATTGACATAAAAACTAAAACCTAATGACCTTATACAGTCCAAAGGACTCAAGAGTTGAATCCTAATAACCTTTACAGTCCTATTGACATAAAAACTAAAACCTAATGACCTTATACAGTCCAAAGGACTCAATAGTTGATTCCTAATGACCCTGTACAGTCCTGTTGGAACAAAATCTTTTGTCTTATGATCCAGAATAGTCTTATTAACCACAACAACCTTATGCAGTTCAAATTAGTTAAAATTTAGGTCTAATGATTTAAGAAAGTTCTATTTGAACATAGAATGAAGTCTAATTTATATTTAGGAATATTTGTTTATAGGAAATACATATTTCAGTACATTTGAATGGGCTGTTAGATCAAAATCTTCATCTTCAAGTTGAGTGTCTATATTTTCAACAACTTTATCCCCTGGATCACTCTAGCTTTGTCTTCTGAATCATATATATTAATTTTCGTAATTCTAAGTAACCCCATGAATATTTATACAACAATTTGAACAAAAATATTGTATCTGTCTCAGAAATCGTGCTGAATATTATAAATTGTTGGTAAATCTGTCGATCTGAACGAAATTCCATTATCAAAATACAAATTCTTGACCTCTCCTACTTTGTGTGTCATATTTTTTCAAAGTTCATCGCTGTAGTGATTCAGTACCGCAATGATTAATCTGACCAAAAGAAAACAAACAGAATTCTCATCCTATTTATCCTATCTAAATCTAGTGGTTTTATCAGATCGAAATAAATGAACGCTGGAAAGAGATTGAACCGTTATTTTAACAACAGTATATTTTAATTCACAACGAAATTAGATGAATAATTTTAATGCTCAGTTTTGTGATTAAGTATTGACATTATATATGATTTATAACGTTAATTGTTTTAGTTTCTTTTTTCATCTCTAGTTAATGTAGCAATTCAACGGTAGATTTCATTTTTGAAAAAAAAAATTCATTGCAATCTGACAATTTGATCTAGACAGCTGTGAATTGTCATTTGTCCGCGTGATGTCACTGGGAATACTTTGAATTATACCAGTCACCATCCAAATGAAGTTATTCTGGTAGGGGTAAAATGGTAGTGACTATACAAACATACCCAATGGTATAAAAATCGAAGCGTCTTCTCCAATTATGTTAATCTAATTTAGTCATAATTTTTTTCGACAGCTTACTTAACCAGCACACATTCTACAAGGTTTGCTATTCAAGTATTAAGATATACAAATAAAAACGAATATTTATAATAGTAGTACTCGGTACATCAAATATTGAAGATTGATAATTGGTTATTGTATAATGTGCTGCCTACATTTAGGGGCATCACTCTTTCAATCCTAAATATATGTTGCTAAAGCTAAAAGTTTTTATGTTTTTTTATTAACTAAATATGTGTAAATAATCCAAATAAAGTCTTAAGTAAATAAAAAATGATTGTAATTTAATTAAACCAAGAAGTTTAAGTTTTCTTTTCAGAACGCACGTTATAGTTAAATGTCATTTACAAGGAATGTTGACAGTGCGATTTTTGACGTTTACAGACATGGGCGTAGAAAAAAGTTTTCATGTTTTTTTTTATTGACTAAATTTGTGTAAACAGCCCAAATAAAGTCTTAAGTAAATAAAAAATTGATTTTAATTTAATTAAATCAAGAAGTTTAAGTTTTCTTCTCAAATAGCACGTTATTGTTAAATGTCATTTACAAGGAATGTTGACAGTACGATTTTTGACGTTTACAGACATGGGCGTAGATAAAAAATATTAATAGCGGTTATAATAATATTAGAAACGAACTTTGGACTATTTGTCTTTCGAGATTAATTTAAAACTGTTTTCAAAAATTAATTCATATTTATACGAAAGTGGTCACGTTCTATAATTGCCTTCATTGTTTCGAAATGAATGGATGAGATTAAATAATGGACGCCGTTTTTCATTTTCTCCAAATTTTCGTATAATTTCAAATCTGCTATATTACGATTTGTTCACGTTTTTCAAACAAAAAAAAATCTGTCGGAGAGGATCCGATTCAACGATGAGTATTAATACTAAACCAAGCTTTAGTGTCATAATGGAAATTTAGTTTGGGTAGTCACTAAATACAAATAAGCGAAGGCCCATATTTCACGTCATTCACGATAATTTATTTTTCCATTCTTCGAGTAAAGTCCAAATAATTTTTTCAAGTGAAGCATATTCTTCAATAGTGTTTTTTGCCAAACTAAATGCATATTAACCCAAAAGTTGCTCCAATCAAAACAACTATCAAACTAATAGTATGACAGCTGTCAAATTCACACAATTGCATTTTGAAGGTTATAGCTAACCGTTAATTATATAGATTTAATACTGGTAGCGTCATCTATGGGTCAGTTCGTCTAATAAATGTCTGAGCTTTCTTAAAATTGATAAGAGTTTTGAAAAAGTATTTTGTGGACTTCTTGGATGTTTTCGTTGGCGTTCCCTACATGCACTTTCCTCGTGGATCATTTCGCCTCAACGCTTAATTTCTTTTTTAATTCCTCATGTAAAGTCCAAATCATGTTTTTTGCCAAACGAAATATTTTATATTGACCCAATAAATTTCTTTTTAAACGTTTTTTCCAAGTATCAAAAGCTGCTCCAATTAAAACGCTATAACTAACAAACTAATAGTGTGACAGCTGTCAAATTAACACATTTGCATTTTGAAGGTTATGGCTAACTGATGATTATATGGATTTAATACTGGTAGCGTCATCTATGGGTCAGTTCGTCTAATAAAAATTATGTTACATGAAAATACAAAATGGCTGACTTTTTATTTTAAGAATATTTTCAATTTCGGGGTGAGTTTTACTGACATCGACATACGAAGAATTGTAGTTTTATAAAAAAAATATCAACAAGTAACTTATAGTTATGAAGTTTATGACAAATTTGGGCAATTTTATGGAAATCTGAAAAAATATATTTGAATTGTGATATTAAGTGTAAGTGTTTTCACGTCAATCAGTTCTCCAGACATACCTTTGGCTATTTTGAAAAAAGTTAAACTTAAGGTGGATTATGAGGTACAAGGATGATAAAATATGAAAAAATTAGTAGATTACAATCAATCAGTCCACATTTATTTGAAAATAAAGTGCATATCCTCCTTAAAAATCATTTATCGACGTTTATATCACAATTCAATATACAAAATAGTGAAAAATCTGAAATTTTCATTCAGTTTGACGTCTGGTAAGTATTTGACAAGGGATTCGATTGAGTGATGGCTGTAGGTTAGTTCCACTTGGAAAATGTGAGGTTATGTCGCTTATTATTAATCAAATTCTATTCTTGTGCGGCTTATTATCTTTCGTTGGTTATTATTCCGTTGATGGGGATTTGAAATTGATTTATAATTAGTTGTCGACATGAGAGAATTGTTTTTCAAAATCAATATATATTCACTTAATTAAAATTATTTGTTTTCAAAAGTACTTATGGGGGTTTTGGATATACTATACTTGGATATATACGTTTTTTTCTCATTAAATTCCATTCTTCGTGCTACCCCGTACACATCTGTAAATTGCGTCTTAATAAAATTTAATTTCGTTCAGTGTCGGACTTATAGATGACAATTTAGTCATCATTTTTCCGATATGCCAATAAAATTTTACAAAAATCGTAAATTTGTTTTGTAGTATCGAATTCTATCGACTTTTATTGCGATCGAAAATCGAAAACATTTCCCATAAAGGACGATAAATAGCGAAATTACATGCGATGTACATTTATACAGGGCTGGCTCTAGATATAACGTTTTCCAAATAAAACTAATTTTATATTCATTACCAGGTGAAAAGATACAGAGCGAGTTTTATGGTGATAGCCGTAGAAATCAACAAGAAAAGTGTAATATCTTTAATAATTTATATCCTAACCGAAATCCCTAACATCTACTGTCAGTAAATTAGTAAAAAAGTTTAACGAAACTGGTTCAGAAAAACTGCATTAACTGAAAACAAATATTTGGATGTTTGTGTCCTGTTAGAAGGATAAATATCCAGGGATCTTGAGAAAGAGAGTTGTCAGATGACGTGAAAAGTTTGCAGAACTAATGATGGAAAAAATTACAATCAAAACGATCCAAATTTCATTATCAATGTTATGTTTTGCCACTTTTTGTATTAATGGAAACTTAAATCGGCATTTTAGATACTTGTCACGTACCAATCCTCGTTGGATGCGTAAATCCCATACCCAATATCCCGAAAAACTGAATGTATTCGCTGGAATAATAGGCTACAAAATAATCGGTCCCTTTTTCATTGAGGTTAACTAAAATAAACAAACTTCATTATTTTTCCGAAACAAATAGAGATCTGACAACAATGTAGTATCACAAAAAACCGTTTTCACACATAAAACTTGCTCTGTATGTTTTCCTTTTCAAGAATTTTCAAATTATCTGTAGCACTGATTTCTACTGGTCCTCAAGATATAGTTCATCATCGATTCATGAGATATGGCAACACTAACGTGGATTAACATCTCCAGAGTATGAAATTTTTAATAGTGAACTTGTTGTTATACGAATGCTATTTAAGTTGTGGATTGAACCAACGGCAGTGGACTTTTGGTGATGAAACACCATCTCGAACCACCGCGTTGCGCTGGTTTTCCGAATTCAATTGCGGTCGCACCAGCAATAATCGAAAAAATCGGGGAATTACGAAGCAGAAGATGAATCATTCTGATTAGCTCAAACAAAAACATTTTCTAACAGTCAAAACTCTTGCTTCGAATCTTTTAATTAACGTATTTATTTGAATTCGTTTATTTATTGTTAAAGCCGGTACTGTATCCATCGGAATAGCATACGATATCCAACAGTTAACCTGAAACGTAAATGTTATGATTCTAAAGTAGCTTTTAAACCATATTTCAATTTCAAAACGGCTTGTAACCTCCTCTGAAGATGGTGATGTTTCTTGTTTCTGCTCGGATTTAATTGTATTCTCGTAAGTTCGCAACACCCACTGCTGCGGGTGGTAACTTCGTGGTTAATATATTTATAACGCGGATACAGGGTGTCGGTTTACTTCTAGAATAATTTTCAAACCGAAAAACTAAAAATACACAACAAAATTTCATCATAAAGCTTAAGCTACAAAAGCAAGCAGTAGTTTATTAAAAATTATTTCTTATTGAAGTTCCAATTTGGAAATTTATATTCCTAATTACGAGAATTGTCCCAGAAGTACCTGGTCTGACCTGGAGATGGCGGTAGTTGCTTGCTACGTATTTATTTGGCAGCCATCATTATTATACTTTTATTTGAAAGGCTTAAGCTCAACCGACATGAAATCTGAACTAAATTCTACTCTGGAAGATTTTGTTCTTTCGCTATCAATAATAAAATATTGTGTAGCATAGTTTAGACGAGACCGTACGACCAACATCGTAGTGGTCGATGTAGCAACTCTACAAATGTTGAAGAAAATCCAATGGATGATCGTCGACTGAAAGTGCGTGAGCTAGTAGACATTGTAGGCATTTCAAAAAGTGCAGTACATCTCAATTAACTTAAAATGAAGACATGAGACAGCTGTGCGCAAGATGGGCGCCGCGTTTGTACACAATGAAACAAAAACAGCGACGTGAAGATGTTTCCATCGAGTGCTTCTCGAATTTCATCCTAACCGTAGATTAAACGTGTCCTTTATTCGCCAGATTTAGCCCTTTCGGATTATTTTCCCAGACTTGAAGAAGTGACTCGTTGGTCAAAGTTTTTCCAGCAATGAGTTGATGTAGGCAGTTAATTGACGATTTATAATATAAAAAGGGAAAAGTTTATGAAACTAAAAGGAAATTACATTGAAAAATAAATATATTTCCATCCAAAAAACTATGCGCTACACGTTAGTCATGCGTGATGTGCATCGTTTTGTAATTTCAATCAATACACACCGATTTTCATTCGAGTTTCTCGAACATAATTTCAATTTTCCACATAAAATCTCCACGGGAAAAAAGAAGACGACTGGAAAGTGACACCCACGTGTATGTACTAAGATTTTTTACGTCAACCGTTCAATATGTGTTCGTGTCAATTTCAAGACATTCCACATAATATAAAAAGGGAGAGCTATAGAAAACGTCTATAGAATAAAACGGGACGGATAGAAGATTTGGTCATATTAGCGAGAACTGTATTTGACAGCTTGGAGTGGTGAATCTCTGAGTACGTTCTTAATCTGTATAGGATTTAAGTTGCGTTTTTTTTTTGAGGTTATTAAATACAAATTGCATCAGTTATAAGGAAGATTTTGTTAATTTCTCCTAAAGGGGATACAAGAAACTAAATTTCAAGTTATCTTTCAGCATTAAGTAAAAATAATCAATGTATGCTTGAAAGATATTAAGGAAACTGTCCTAATAAGTCTTATAGAAGTCCTAGCGATTTAATAAAATTTACTAGTTTTTTAAATAAGCACTTTAACATGAGGTGGCTTTCCACTAGCTTTCCTCGAGTTCAAACACAAAAAAGTGACAAAATTTTTGACGTTGCTGGATCTTTATACGGACGAATTTACACCAGAATACACCAGAGGCTAAACAACTGGGTGAATCAAAGCTAAAGAAGATGAAGATTGTTTGAAACGCATGCGACATAATCTTCAGGCAAAATATTGAACATCTACACCTGCTTATGCCTTTATACATAACAGGAAAAAAGTCAATTTCATAAAAAGTGACATTTTATTACCTGTCAACAGAAATAAAACGTCAATCTTGTTTCCGTCACGGAAATAGTTATTTATGCAACTAGTGAGTAAAGTAATACGTTTTTTCACGAGTAGGACGATTTTACCAGTTCGTACGAGTGAAAAAATAGTTATTTTACTCACGAGATTCATACAAAATTCTTTCTACGTTCGTAGACTTGGTACTTGGTGCTTGGTACTTGAATTGGCAACATTTAACGGATTGCGGAATCCATTTTGTTTATTATTGAGTCGTCTACGAAACCCTCCGCAGATGTGTTGGATTTCCACCTACCGGAATCCACTAATAGAGACGTCGAAGAGCCTCGAAATGTTTGTCCAATGGATTCAAATAAGGGAATTCTTTAAAAGGTATTGATACCTACAATTTGGGTTTTACATTTTCCATTTCTATACCGCGAAAAGAATTGATCGGTTTTGACATTTGCGGATGGTTGTTTTTTTATATTTTTTATAAACGTATCATCAGATATTTCACCAATAACGATGAATCGACGTTGAACATGAGTTTTTGTATTAAGTAATGTGATAATTCCTTCACTTTTTAATCCCACCTCGTATTTCGCAGCTGTGGACTAAAACGCCTACAAAGTACAACGAAAAATCGGCGGATTAACAGAAAAATATTGACGATTCAAATTTACATCATTAAAATGATGCTGATATTTGCAATAATACTTTTGGTAACTTTCTGCGGACGAAACGGTCGCGTTGAGTTTCAACAAAAATTTACGGCGTTGCCACATTTTCCAATAATTACATTAACAAGCCGAAAGGTTCGAGCAATCCATCTTTAAAATCATAAAATGAAACATTCTTGATAAAAATCGCTTCAAATACAATAAATAAAAACCAGGTTTGAAAATTGTATTGATATTTCCAGCCCTATTCTCGTATATTTTATCATTTTCTTTGAAAGTTTAATTTTCGAAAACTGGAAAATCACTAGAATACTTTTCAATTAAGTAACGACGTTCATTGACCGAACTGATTTACTAATATAGGAAAACGGACTTTTGTACAAATTCAAACAAACTCTCTCGACTGTGAATTCAGAGAAATTTCCTTGGTATATATCCTGAATGGTCGTTCAGGAAACTCAATAATTGACGTTCATCAAGCAAATGGTCGAAGTTCTGAAGGAAAACTCAAGTGGAAATTTGTGGTGATTCAAATATAATAAAACAATTTTAAGTATCAAACTTAAAGTAAAGTCTTCGGCCATCCAAATTCCATTTTTTTAATATTAAAATCAAATAAATTGATAGATTAGAAGACTGCAGGTTTGTAAACAAATTTTTATTCAACTACATACAGTTTTCTGATGTGTAATTGTTATAGGATCGATATTTTTTCACCAAACTCTTAATTTAGTACAATATTTTGGACTTATTATAAATATTAGTGCCACAATAGATAATCATCTTTATATCAATCGAAATACAAAATTATTAGGAACCAATCATAAGCTGTTGAAGATATTTTGATGGATATACTAATACACCTTTGTAAATTGATACCTTGGTGGTAAAAATTGCGTGACATTTAACAAATCTACATCTACATCTTCTCCAATTAATTCTACATTGTTGTTTGGCCCGTCTCCAGTTCAGTCCTCTTTTGCTAGTTCTTCATTCCTTTTTCTTCTAGGTCTGCATCTTTTCTTCTTTTGTTCGTTTCGGTTTTCTATATGACCTCAACTGTTCTGTCCTTCATTTTCAATAAGTGTCCAAACCATCTCAGCTTTTGTTTTTTTTTTTACTGCACTCACTATGTATAGTTGGTTCCTTGGTTAGCACCCAGATCAGCATTGGTAATAGTAGATTTTCGTTTTTGCAGGTTTTGTTATCTTTTGTGTGGATATTGTCTTGTTAAACCTACTGGCTACCTCTTCGTCAATTCTTCCAACTGGTCTGAAGATTATCCCTAGATATTTCAGCGACTTTTTCTCGAATTCTTGTAATTGCATAGTTAAATCAACTGCTGTAACATAAATCCCATTCCCTGTTATTGTTTCTAATATTGCTTTGATCTATTGGTTCTAAATAATGTAAATATATGGTTTTAGTTAGTTTTTTTTTAATAGTTTCTTCAAGATTTTCATTTTCATATTCAGTGAGTTGTATTCGATGGATTGTACGTAAATTAAACAGCGCTGAATTTCGTGTTTGTCTTCAATTCAATTGATGTCTGTTCCTGGAATACCTGTACAACAGTTTGTTTAGTTAGACTTTTAACCACATCACCCCATCCAGGTGTTCCATATGTCAGGATTCAATGAAAAAAGAGTTTTTAGACTTTTTATATTTAGAATTTTGCCAAAGAACTTGATTTTATATACCATTCGACGCGGTATTTGAAGTATCTAAATTTTCCACGTGCTTAAACAGGTATCTTCATAAAAAACCACAGTATCCAGGGTGAATAAGCTAGGCCAGTGTAATCTAAATGATATCGGTACTAAAACTGTGTCCTGTGGAACGCCACAAATTATTTTTTATTGCTGACAGCGTTCTCTAATGTATCCAGTAGTTTACGGTATCAAATGCTCTCGACAGATCTATAAATATGCACAGGGAGGGTTTTTCCTGTTTTATCGCACGATGGATTTTTGATGTTGGGTTAGCAATCGCATCCTGTTGGTATTGTTTATCAAAAACCGTTTTAAATATTTGTAAAAAATAGTTGTTTATTCGATTCATTAGTTTTTTATAAACAAAACCAGTATTGAAATGAGATTACAACTTGTTTTATTTTTTAAATAGCCCTTTAAAATGTTACAATCGTGTGAAAAGTAACAGCTGTCGGGAAACAACAAGTCTACTTAAAACCTTGCAATTTGTGCTTTTCAAATTACAAGTTCCGTTTGAATTTTCTCGTTTTGTTTGCTTTGGAAACGACTTTCATTTGAATCATTCAAAACTTCCGTGTAAGGAAGGGAAGAATAGATTTCCTTTGAGGTCATTCAGAGCGATCATAAAACAATTTTCGATATTTTTATGAATTTTCCTAGTAAATTTGTTTTACAAAAGACATCACTTATTTTAACCCATGAACTTTTATATAATTTCAAATTTATCGAGGCGATTTAATGATCAAATCGTGAAATACAAAGCGTATTCCCAAATTCTCGCTATTTTTTAAGCATTTTTGATATAGTTTCACAAGTTGAAGTTTGTCGATGAATTTCACTTCGATTAAAAACTGTTACTGTTGATTAGAAGCTTTTTATTTTCGTTAAAACTCGTTTTTAAAAAATCTTGTATACTTTTTAGTATAAAAACAAATTAATAATCGATAATGGCAACACCCTTGTATCGGGAAGACCACAAAAATGTACTTGTATCAAAGAACTCCACTTCAAAATAATCCTCTTTCAATGTACCCAGATGTATTGTCGAAAAGCACCCTGGGCATTTTCATATTCAAATTAAAATACCAGCACGAGACCCTAGGGTGATTCAAAACCACGTTGCCAAACTTTGTATAACGACGACAATATCAAGAATAATATTTTCATCTAGAAAAACCATAATAAAAGCATTAGAATAAGATTCTGTTATTTAGAAATGACTTGACAACATTGTTGAAGGGATATTTACGTCATGAGTGGTATAACATAATAGTTAAAGGGCGAGAACAGCTTTCTGGTTCTTAATCATTCAATGGGTTGTGTTAATACCGGATTTACACATCTGGAGGCTCACATACGATTTTTTTTTCGTCGAACTTATTTGAATATGAACGTTTTCGAAAATATACACTAATAAAACTTATTAGTTCAGTGTGAAATTTATGGTGACAGTTTTTGCTGTAGAAGGATCGTCCGTTAAAATTTTATATCTTCGTTATAGTAAATAGCGAGTTTCCTGGAACGTCCTTCAGTTTATAGACACACAAAGACGCTACAAAAATATTGTCTTGAAGATGTTTCCATCGAGTATTTGGAGATGTTTCACGAAACAATGGAATGGAAAGGGAAAACCAGCTCGAAAGAAGTCACAAACCATTCCATCTGTAGGCAAGGTCTAATGGTCGGTTTTTGAAAATATACGTGGATTAATTTTCATCGAATACTCAAATCTATCAATTATATATATTAATCCAACGTATTGCAACGTTTGAACGACGAAATCCAGCAAAAACCGACCATATCAAACATCCTTTATTGCAATGGCAAAAATTATTGATTTAAAGATTGAATTGTTACAATATTTGCCATATTTAGCCCCCTAGGATTATTTTCTGATCTCTTATTTTGAGAAACATGACGAATCATGTTTAATGAGTTTACGCTGAAAATTTTCGAACTTTTGGGATCATCCTTGTATGTATGTACAATCAAATAATTATAAAATTCGAAAGTAGCGTATTTTTCGCTTCGTATGGAATTTATAATTGAAATATCCGCTACGACCGCGCCATGTAACATATTTGACCTTTTCCCTCTAGACGGTTTTCCACTTTCAGCCTCTTTGAGTCTTAGCGTGATTTTGTTTGAGCTGTCAACCACCGGCTACACATCTATTCTCCGAATGACACTTTAATTTAACACTATGTCACTTATATTGCTGCAAATAGAAAGAAAACTTACAGCAAGCCCGTATTATCCGGCTTCGTAACAAGACTAAGAAAAAAATGTCTCGTACAACTCGTCGGCGTTTTTGCTCCAATAAAATGGTTTATTGGAATCAGAGGCGGTCCTCGAATGTATAGTTTACCGAAAAAAATTTCATGTCTATTGTATTTTTTCATAAAAACTCCTGTTTCGCCGGTTTTTCGAATTCAATCGTGGTCGTTCAAAATCGGCTGTTGTACCAGAAAACATCGATCAGTTCGACTCGGAAAAATCGACGAAACCAATCGCAAAAGACGAAACCACGAGTCCAAACATCGAATCGATGGATCGTCCTCTTTACAGTCCTTATTCGGCACCCATTGATTTCTTATTATTCTCGAAAAAATAAATTGCGAGTTTTTCCACACCTAAAGAAGCTGTTGGTGTGTTTTTTGGATAATTTTGTCTGGTAAATAACCTAGTTGATATTAAATCAATTATTCGATGTTTATTTAATTGAAATTTTATCAAAAACAACTGAATTGAAATCAAACCTAGTATTGATTTACTATTTTTAAATCAGATCCGAAGCTTTGTCGTGTCTGGAATATTCTTAGTTGAATTCGTTCTCATGGTATGTTTTACGATATCGGTTATAAATTACTAATGGTGTGTAAACGCCTTGACGGATTTCACAAAAGCAAACAGTGGATCTATATCGCGAGGCGATACAAATTATTACTTTCGAATCTGAATAATTCATCCGATGTCTGATGTTTTTTATTGTTTTTTATATTTCACTTTTCAATTTCACGACACGAACGACGACGATCGATTGATTATTATTACGATAAGACAGTAAAATCGAATGAATTTTCCATCTCTTTTTAACATAAACATTTTCTATCTCTTTTTAACTTAAACTTTAGAAAAGAAAGTTGGACTAAAAAGTCGGCAATCCCCAACTACAAATAAACACAAAAATTTTTAAAAAAATCGATGCCGGGACAGCCAAAATATAAAACAAAGTACGATACATATTCACGGGTATGCCTATGCGCAAGCGCGCGCGATCTTCCTCGCACAATGTGACGTCACGTTGGAATCAAAATCTGGAGTATGCTGCATACCAGTTAAAATGTTTTTTTTATTCCAAAAGTAATATTAAATGGAAGACAAGGAGACGATTGCGAGGAAAGGTTGTAACCAGCGAATAGTTTCGACGTTATTACGTCTCATAAGAGCAGTTTAACAATCCTTGTTGGGGGGACTCGAAATGAAGACAACGTCAAAGATCGTCGCTATTTGGTGAAGGTGAATAGTAGGAATCAAAATAACAACAGTTAGACCAGCTGCATAAAGCCGCTAAACACCAAAAAATATCAGAAGCACACGAAACCCCCAGCAAAGACGCTCAACTCCAACAACAACGTCGTAAACTACATTCTGGTTGTTGTCATACTGATCATGGTTTAGTTACTAGTTTATTCCAGATGTATTTTGGGTTGAATCATCAACTTTTCAAATCTTCTCCTGGCAGTCTCGTTCAAGATTTCTTGCATCTTCTCTTGTTCCAGCTCTTGGTGATAGTACTGCTCCCTACTTGCTGATGTACTTCGTAGATTGAAGCTTTTAGATGTTTATAACATGATTAGGATGAGTCTTCACTTCCAAATTGGATAGTTAATTCCACCCAATCGTCTTCTACTTCTCCTATTGTTCACCAGATAGGTTTTTGAACTTCAATCGTTGATTTCCAAGTACTTAGCATCGATTTCCTTTCCGACGATGTTTGATACTGATTTTCTACGTTGTATACAGTCGTTGATTATCCCCAGGACCCCCGGAGTCTTCTTTTTACCAAAATTCGAATTTTATATGTCTTTTTCTTCACTATTTTTCCTATATCTTCAATAATTGATGGTGACCAATAAGAAAATATCATTTTCTCTATTTGTTTTGATTCAAGGACTTCGTTTTTTCGATCTTCGTGTACGTGTTGGTAGAAAAAAATATTTTGGCAGTTTCCTAGAAGAATATTCTGATAATGAATGCCATTATTCACTTTTTTTTACTATTTTCAATATCATCATCATCATCTTCAACAAGCCTTTCAATCCCATGGATTATGACTATCGCTTTTGGTGCTTTAAATCCTTTTTTTGAGGTGGATTACTCCTCGTTTTCTAATTTTTCTTTTCTTTATAGTTTGTCGTTTGTTTTGGCTGCTTCTGTTATTATTTTCCATTCCTTTCGGTTCCGGCATTTTGTTCTCAAGTTTTCAATATATTTTTCCAAAAGCTAAGCATTCCAAAGTATTCTGGATATTTTTTTAATAATCATCGAGGACTGCCAAACATAAGAAAAATATTTTAGGGCTTTTTTAACTAAAAATCTGTATTAGACGTTTCTGAGGAAAATGAAAAATCACCAAAATCCAAAATTTTATGAATTAAAACCTCGCGTTCCAAAAAAATTTATTAATACAATCAAATTTTATTTTAGTTTTTATACATAGTCAAATCTTTATGGCAGTGTATATATCCTTTACCTTCATTGACAAACCACCGCATTTTCTTCTTCTTTTTCAATTCGCTAGCCCATTTGGCCCAAGTAGTTTTCGGATGTGATCTCAAAGACATCTTCAAAACATCTTCTTTCAACAATAGATTATGAGTCTTGTAAGCGTTGTACATACCGGTACAATAACTTGGATGAAGCTTAAACAACAAAATTTTACTATAAACATTGTACTGAAGAGATGCAGAAACGTTAAAACCGTACCAGACATTATGCATTTTCTTTCCCGTTGCAAACCATACGAAATCGATAAAATTAATAATGAAACTGACGAATTTTTGTCTTTTATATTCTCTAATTTGCTTTTGAACAAAAAACGTATTCATAAAAGAAATAATAACTTTCCGGATTGGTATTTTACCTGTTCTCTTTACCTTTAAAAACATTGATGCGAAAGTTTCCCATTTCCACTCAACGTTGTGTGGAAAATGACCTGTTTAAAAATTGACGTTTCCAGGTCAAGAAGGAGACCACACAAACACACACACACACACACACACAAAAACAGATCTGGATTTTACTTGAAAATGAAAAATTCGAAAAAATAATTTTTTACTAGTAAAAAATATATAGAAAGAAATCTATCAAATTGTAGGACAGCCGGGAAGATGTAACCTCACTTTTTGTACCATCGCCTGTTGGTCAAGGCATCATCAAGCGTTTTCACTTGAGCAATGTGATTATGAGTGGCCTCTCCAAGACTCAAGTGTATGAATGGTGTTTTGCTTTCAGAAAATGATTTTGGAAAACTGAAGCAGAACTGTACGCGTTAGGGCATCAGCATCGGTAGTATTGAGCAAGATGGATGCCATATGATATGAGAGGAGTAATTTCGATTGATTTGTTTACTAAACAACAACCTCCATACAGATCAAAACGACTAAATATACCAAGCCGACTCGCGATTGAAACTTTAAACGCATTGGAGGAGAAAACACTGAAAAACCCTCCTTATAGTCACGATTTATCCCCATGTGACTATCATTTATTTAGTTCATTTAGAGCTGGACAGTTCTGTAGCTTAATAATAAAATTTTTTATGACAAAATCCCGATTTACATTTGAACAACCATCGTATGTAGATTGAATCCCGGAAATCCGAGTATTTGTAACTGCAATATTCGATTTCGAAATATTATCGTCATTCAGGTCCTGTGTAGTTCGTTTTCCAGCCGAATTAAACCCTTAAATAATTAAAAACCCTCTTTTTGGGGAGCATACAACGAAAAAGATCTGTATCTTTATTACACTCGCTGGTCCCGACTGAAAGGAATTTCCCTCGTGTTATTGAATTTAAAATTGATTCACGAAAAATTCATGAGACTGGAGGCGAAGCAAAAAAATTTAAAGAAAAATCGTTTATTCAATTTTTATTGTACTTTGATTCGATTGTTTATATAAACTGTTAATATAACCGTCTAATTTCTTTTTTAGTTTGTTATACGACACAATTTAGTTTCAAATCGTCGAAATAGAACGTGATAAGTTGTACAATACGAGGGGTATACGAGATATACTCACGATCCACTTTCTCTTGGTACCAGAAGATCTAAAGATGGCGGTGGCTGCTTAAAACATACCAGTTTGAAGACGCCACGTTGTTTAATATTTGTTTGGCAGCTATGAATAGTGAACGTGTAAAATACTAGATGCTACTCTGAGTGGGAATACTCCAGTAAAATATTAAGTAGTAGAACGTATCTACGACCTGCAAGGACCAGCATCTCAGTGGCAGACGACTCCAGGTCTCGTTTTTTTGGAATTTTCATACATCCGTTATTGCAATGGCGAAAAATTGTTGAATTACATTTTGTATTGCTATTTTATGCACCCTATTCGCTAGATTCAGTCCCCTTGGATTATTTTCCGTTACCAGACTGCAACCAAAAGTGCTGCAGCTTGTTAAATCCGTCCGGAAAATTCTTTTTCTTGAATTCTACAAAGGAGGCTTCCGTCGGGACAATGACCTTCTAATTCGACTCAAACTTTTTCAAGTTTAGAAACAAAAAGAAGTAATATAGGTCCAAATCTGGAGAAAACGATGGATGGGGCAGCGGTTTGTGGTCCAATTTGATCATAACTCGATTCAATGATTTATTTTCAAATCGTTTCGCTTTTCTGTGGGTAGTTTATGTAGATTAAATCTTGTGAAACCCAGAAAACAATCATCGTCACCTTCGTCGTTTTGTTTGGAGCATAATCGTGAGGTTCTTTGGAAAATGTACAACTAGTAGATTTTTCTAGCGTGGTAGGGTAGAATCTGGGACATTTTTGTTGTGAACATGAAGAAATAAAGTTCAAAAATGAATCGGTACATGAATTTAGGAAAAAAATGTTTATATTTTGAACGAAAACAAAAAATCTAACGCAGTCAAAACTTTGGAATCGAGTTTATAGTTTATAATACCGAGTAATTTCCAATCCAGTCTGGAAACATTAACAAGCTAACAATTCGAGATCATGACAAGGCATTGGAGCGACCATTTTCAATTAAAATTAGTTCTACGACTATTCACAACCAGCACCCATCTCGTTATTATCACAACATACTCGTATTTTACAAAATTTACTGTTTCAGTTGTTAACTTTTAATATGAAACGCGTTAAAATCAACAGGAATGGTTCCAGGGCGAAACTTTATAATCATTTTTTAAAACAAAATCAATTCTCGTTTATTTTAAGTGGATACGATAAAGTATTTGATAAAAACAAAACAAGCAATAAACACCTCATGGTAAAACGACAGTGGCGTGAGTATGGAATGAGTCAAATTTTTCACTAACCTAAATTCTAAAACATTCTAGAAATTCTAGAAATGTAGTAGCTTTTAAAATGCCACCGTATTAGTCTTCTTTATCAACCTGCAAGGACCAGCATCACAGTTATGGACCAAATGAGGTGACGAATCCAGAAATGTTGAAGAAAATCCAACAAAACGTTCCTGGATGATCGTCGACTGGAAGTGCTCGATCTAGCAGACTTAGTTGGCATTTCAAAAACTGCGGTACATCGCAAATTAACCAAAAATTTTGACATAAGAAAGCTGTGCGCAAGATGGACGTCGCTTTGGTTCACAATGAAACAATTACAGATGAATCCATCGAGTGTTTGGTGATGAAAACCGACTCCAAAGAAGACAAAGACTGTCCCATCTGCAGGCAAAATCAAGGCGTCGGTTATTTGGGATGTAATTTTCGTTGACTATCTTGAAAACTTTATTGCGACGTTTGAGCGAAGAAATCAATCAAAAACGACCGCATTTGGCTTAGAAGAAAGTGTTCACACATCAGTTATTGTAGTGCCCAAAATTTACTTTGTAGAATCTCCAAAAACAATCTTTCAGTTACACAGCTCCCAATAAACTAAGTAATTTGAGACACGTAACAATCTAAGCCCATCCTTAGCATTTGACTATCGTTTTAACGGATAAGAATGTGACTAGATAAAATTTTCCACTAATATTAAAACGAATTTCACATTTTAAACCATTTGTAAGCTAAGCATCGCCGTCTAACGGTGGAAATTGGAGAAAATATACTCGGTAATCGCGATAAGAGCGATAGGGAGCTCGCGTCCGGCTCCATTAAATTTGATTGCAACCGTCAATAAAAAGAAGAAAAAAAAAACACGGAGAAGCAATCGATTTTATCGCGGAAAATGATGGTTACTTCAAACTGAATACGTTAAATTCCACATAATTATTAGTGTAAACTGTAACTTTTTATCTTATTCAAATCTAAAAATTAATCAGCTACATAATCGATAGATGAAAACATTCGAATCGCATCGCCAGGACCGACTCTAGCAGGTTTTTCAATCTAGTAAACAGATTTATGTAGTGTATAGTGTAGTGCAAAGTGTAGTGGTAGATTCTAATCGATTCTACTTCCTCGGGAGGCGGAAATTGTTGAAATATTCTTTGTTTATGAATGTTATTAATCAGCTTGAAGTTGAAGATCGATAGATCGAACATAAAAGTGATTAAATGTGTGTGTAGCTTTTATATTTAGTATAATTTTTTAAATAATTATTATTAGAATTAAAAGAAATAACAACAGGGGGGAAAATTAAGCAGATAATAATATTAACAGACAGGATATAACAGAAAAGAATGGAGGATAGTCTGGAGAAGCGATACTACATCGTGGATAGGTTCCAAACATCTTTTACACTAGCAAAAGTAGAAATTCTCGGTTTATATCCATTTCTAGCATCTAAAAGATGTTAAATTTGCTAATACTCCATTAATTATCAAAATATGTTGGCTACCAATCACCTAAATTATTAAATTACTTTATTACCATAATTTAAATTTAATAAAAAGACATTGAACGTTATATTACACGCTATCCTGATTATCCTGGTAAGAATAATAATAAAAACGATGATACCAATAGCTGAAGGTGAAATTGAAGGAAAGAGAAGGATCGGAAGGAAGAAAACAGGACTACACGATATACAATCCTTAATAGACACTATTACTACATATGCGTTGAAAAAAGAAGAAGTATTAGCTTTATATCTATAGAAACCGATTAGAAACTTTCAATTAGATACCTTGCATCATTACTTTACCATAGAACACCCCATGGGTTCACTAAATCTTAGAGTCAGTTGAATATTTCCTTTGGCGAAAATTCAATTTTGTATACATTAAAAATTGTAGCGTGAAGTTGCAGCGTGTCCCCACAATAGTAGAAATTGATGGATTGAAGTGCAACAGCTTCAAATCTTTGTTTAGAATTCATAAAAAAAAAAGGTTTCAGTACACTTCTTTGTACTAAGACTCTAAGGAAAGGAACTTTGATGTATATAGCTTAGTTTTGCTAACTTGAAATTTACTTGAAATGGAATTTGATGCTTGGGTGTCCTTAATTAGCTCAAATCGTTCGTTTTAGCATAATGAAACATTTTAGGAAGGATTTTGGTACTTCTCACATCTTCACGTACTCCATTTCCGATTCAGTCGAATGTTTTCTTCATCAACTCTTTCGGATAATCTTAAAAAACGCATACAACGCCTCAATCATACTCACAAGATATTAAATGATCTAAATTTGAAACACATTTTCCAACCTACAACTTTTTGTTTAGTCCCCATGAAATTGTAACCGAAATATACCGAAATATGGTGATAACTTCGTCAAAGATATGTCGTAGAAAACTTTTTTACCAAACCTCCCTTTTATTACCAGTTTATAACCCCCCATTCTTTCCAAAACCATTTTTTATTATCTTTGGATTTATGTACATGAGACCTAAATTATTTAATCCGCTTTGATTGCACCATATAACTTTTCATCATTTAGTACAACTTTTAACGCAAAGAAATCGAGTCTATTTGCGAAAAATAGCTTCGGAATTAGACGTACAGTTTTCCGGTAAATCGAATTTTCATTAACATTCCTCAATTTTTGCGTATTAATAAGTTTTCTTTCAAGTTAATATTATATAACTTGTACTAGTATCATCATTCCTTTTTAACAAAAACATCATAAAACGTGTCTACCAGTTCTGAGACTTGTGTGGTACCACACGTACCAGAAATTCTTGAAAACGGGCTCTGTTACCGACGCGCCGTGTTCTAGACTACAGGGGGCCATTGGGACCTTCTCAAATACAGCGTTTTTGCAAGAGGAGTACGCACGATTCCCGATCTACGAATTCCAATTGAAGAAAAATTTGTAACATTTGGCGAACAGCCTGTTGTCTAGCTAATACCTCTGCACGTTAGCTTCGAAGTGATTTTCTAAATATTTCGAGGAAGTTCTAACTTGTTTTTCATCTGTGAATAGTTCGTCGACGTTGTTGGTAACTTTGTATAGTCGCGAGTAATAAAACAACGATTACAAATATCCATATAACTCCGTCATAAGCTGCTTTCCCCCCCAAAGAACGAGGAACACTTTGAATAATAAATTTCAATAAAAAAGAGATTCCTCCAGAAGGGATGACTCATCATCGATCTGTGTCGCATTTTTAGTTCGAAATACTAAAAGGAATTTTACGACGTTTTAACAATCGTCTTTAGATCCTTCGTAATTTGCTTGAAAATGAAGTTATATCAGTTGTAGATGAATTTTTTTAATTGTATTCTGTAATTAGCTGCTTTCCATCTACATCAAAACTCAGATTTTTCTCACTTGTGACTTGTAGCGTCTGAGTTTGTACTTGCAATCTTTTCTTCAACATTATTATCAATTTTGTCTGTTTGTATTGCAAATTTAAGTGTCGTAATAAACTACCGACTCTACATTGTTTGTTTATAACTTTTTTGAATAATTTTCCATTAATTTCCACCCCCTCAATATATTTCACTGCTTACCTTTTAACAGATAAATGGAATGTTCATTTTAATGAAAAACTCCAATCATTCATGAGTAGATTTTTCTTTTGACCTACACTATTCTATGAAATAATTTCCACCCTATATATATTCGTCTGAAAAAAAACTTCTTAGAAGCTGTTATCGTCCGAAACAAATCGCTAAGGGGTGTCGATACAATCGACCAGCCAATTTTCAATTCTGTTTTCAATAAGAAAGTTTCGTAGAGTTTTCAGCTCGACTCGCAGTTTCGCCAATTTCTTGCAAGAACGCCGGAATGGCAGCGAATTTATCTTCTGACAGACCTTTCAATTGAAACCATTCTAGTCGTTTTTAAAGTTTCCTTTAAGAGTGTTTTTATTAGTACTTTCATTTTTATTTTCGATGTTTAGAAAAAGTCTAGATCGTTATCTAACGTATCAATCGACATTTTCGTCATAAAAACACTTTCAAAAATTGAAGGAAAGTGGATTTTTCTTTAAATCGTGTTCTTTACATGATTTACCTATTCATTAGGCAACTCTTCATACATCCGACCCCTTTCAAACTATCAGTTTTTATAGGACTAACGTTTAAAAGTGTATTTGAAAGAATCCAAAATATCTTCCTCAACTCAACTCACAAAAATCGTACCTCTAGAGATGACGATTTAAATTCAGTGTCTTTCAGACTAATTTTTCACGAAATTTTCTTTGATTTTCAACTGTTGTTTCGATCGGTAGCGTCCAACTTAACACAACTTATTCATAAATCTTTTCTTGCACTTTGACTATTTGAAAACCTTTTTCTAAATAAGGATATCAGGATTCGTTGTCGTTTTACATCATCCTCGTAGTGTATTTATGTAAATAGAACTGGAGAAAATTCGGGGAAGCAAAAACAAAGGAGAGTTCTCCATCTATACCCACAATTGCGATTGCATAGCGGTCTGTAATTATAGGCAAATAAATTCGTTTGCAACAATAATACGGGTAAGGGTAAAGGGAAAGGGTTCGTCGGTGTCAGTACCTCTTGACGTCCCAACACTACTGAAACCTTAGGCCTGTCAATGAGGCTTCTCCAAATTCAAGCCCAATAGAAATGATCTCGATTTAAAGGTTTGCCGATTGTTTCCAGTTGAATTATTCTCAAATACTTAGGGTTAATTCCTGTTTCTTCAAAGTATCTCCATCATTTTGACATTTTTCATTAGATCGAATGCTTCCCTCATACCAACACCATTTATTAACCCTGGGGAATAATCGGCTCTCGCCGAACTCTCTGGTGGATGACTTTGAGAAACAGCTTCAAAAGATCTCAACCATTCTGATGGCTATCTTCTAGAATTCTATTGAACATCTTCAAGGTATGCTTTCTAATGTCTGATCATCACGTATTCTTCGTTTGAATCCACCTGTAAGCTCCGGTATTCCAACCATTCTGTTGGACATCTTCAGTGGTATCGTTTTGATATCAAGCAGCTTGAGGAATACATACCGCCATCGCTTCTTGCTTTGCCAGCTTTCAGTTGCTTTACCACTGCTTAGATTTCTTGTTGTGGGTCTTTCCGCTAAAGTCAAAATGTTTCTTTGGTCTTCAAATGTCATCGAAGTATGTTTTCCATTGTTTGATCTCGTCTTCTTCGTTTGAATCCACCTGTAAGCTCCGGTATTCCAACCATTCTGTTGGACAACTTGAAGCAGTTTGACGAATACATACTGCCAGTACTTTATCATCGCTTTTTGCTTTGCCATCTTTCAGTTGCTTTACCACTGCTTGGATTTCTTGTTGTAGGTCTTTCCGCTAAAGTCAAAATGTTTCTTTGGTCTTCAAATATCATCGAAGTATGTTTTCCATTGTTTGATCTCGTCTTCTTCGTTTGAATCCACCTGTAAGCTCCGGTATTCCAACCATTCTGTTGGACAACTTGAAGCAGTTTGACGAATACATACTGCCAGTACTTTATCATCGCTTTTTGCTTTGCCATCTTTCAGTTGCTTTACCACTGCTTGGATTTCTTGTTGTAGGTCTTTCCGCTAAAGTCAAAATGTTTCTTTGGTCTTCAAATATCATCGAAGTATGTTTTCCATTGTTTGATCTCGTCTTCTTCGTTTGAATCCACCTGTAAGCTCCGGTATTCCAACCATTCTGTTGGACAACTTGAAGCAGTTTGACGAATACATACTGCCAGTACTTTATCATCGCTTTTTGCTTTGCCATCTTTCAGTTGCTTTACCACTGCTTGGATTTCTTGTTGTAGGTCTTTCCGCTAAAGTCAAAATGTTTCTTTGGTCTTCAAATATCATCGAAGTATGTTTTCCATTGTTTGATCTCGTTTTCTTCGTTTGAATCCACCTGTAAGCTTTTCGATTGTTGTTGCTTCAATCTTCTCACACCTTATTATTGCTTTCTCTTCCTTTTTGCTATTTGTATTGTTCTATATCTTTCGGGATATTGTTCAGCTTTTCTCCTTTCTCCCATCATCATGAAAATCTCTTCTTCTTGTTTGAATTCCCTGTAGTTTTCTTTGGTGCAAAATATCGCATAAAAGTCTGTTGAAATTTTATTTTTTTATCATTTTAGAGACGTTTTTTGTTTATCAATCGGTCGGGGTTAGCTTACTAGTTAACGCCTGGCCTATTATGGGGTAGTAAAACACTTGTTTTCGCCGCTTTAGTTTGAGTTGCCTGAAAGGGTGACACAAACCGGAAGTATCGGTGTTTGGATTTACATTAACATGAGAGATGTTGATTTTACTTCTTAAGTAACTGAATTTTGATTATATTTACAAAAACGTTGTCGATATCTCTCATAGCGATCAATTTAATAGTATATCTGATGATAACTTCAACTGTCAACTCGTTATTTATGTTATCGTCGATGTAACCTTCCGCAACTACGGTTCCAGTTACCATTCTCATTATTTAAAAATAAATAGTTCGATAATTACAGTATGTAATTGTTAGATATGTGAATTTTTGTTTAATCGATGTAACCCCCATTTGCTTTAATTTCGATTTAATAATCGTCGTCTATTTGGTTCAATTCGTTTTTCAGGATATTCCAAAAATGTAAAGTGGAAATACGAGACTTCTTTTTACCCTATTCTATTTGCGCCAACTACAATCCAATCGGGCTAAGATCGGGCGATTGTGATGGCCGAATCATTACTTTGAGTACATTTTACGTTCCCAATACTCTTGGTGCAGCTACGAAGAATGTTTGGGATCGTTGTCGACATCTGTTCTTTCTTATATCTGCGAACAAACACTCTCTTCTTAGATCCAAAAGCCCTCAAACATTGAGTCAATGTTTACTAAGGTTTTCGTAAAGTTTACTTGTCATTTTCGTGACAAAAATAATGACAATTAAAGCCGCGTTGTCAGATCTCTATATGAAAGTCAGTCTTGTTCGATATTTTCGATTATTGTCTCGTCCAAAAATCTAGAAGGAACCCTTAAAACAACTTTCCTACCCTCCGTTTATATCCGAATCCACATATATTCACACACACCGATGTGACTCATCAACATATACATCATAGAATGTCGTCTACAGTTAACGTATATATCAGTTGGACGTCTATAGCAGAAATTCTGCAGGAATTGTGAGTATTTGCAACGTCGCACATTGGGAAAATCACCGACATAAAAATTATTAGAATTTCGTTGGAAAAATATGATTACGAAAAGCAAAATACATAATAAACTACAGATTTAATTGAACAAACATCATAATTATGCTCTATACATGATAGCCCTTGAATTTGACGTGATATTTCAACGAATCCAACATTCTTGTGAGGATTGTCATCAAACTGGAAAGTTTCATAGTATCATCCAACTTTTCAACGTTACTAAACCAACTATAAAGCCGTGAAATACACCAAAAATAAGTTCTGTATCCATTAGTTGTTTTGTGGATCTCAGTATTACCAGATATCACTAAACCAGTTCTGGTGAGTTGTTATGGCGAGAAATGTCCCAGAAGTATTTGGCCCAACAAAGAAAAAACAACGCTAAAACGTTGCATCTTGTCCATGTCCACATTTCCAATGAATATGCGACGTACAGCACTTTTTGAACTGTCTACTATGTCTGCTAGCTCGCGAACATTCGATCTACGATCATCCACGAACGTTTTGTTGGATCATCTTCAACATTTCTTGATTCGTCACCTCATTTGGTCCACCACTGCGCTGCTGGTCGTACGGCCTCACAAATACAAAGGGAAATTTCAATAAAAATGTGAGTGAACGCATGGTCAAAGTATAATGTTTAACCCAACTGCAGGCATGAAGATACCCGTGGTTGTGGCCAATAGCCTACCAGAACTTCAATCTCTTATGGACGTCCAAGACCAAACTATTGGTATTCTAAAAAATACAAAGAAACCCTATTCTAAGACTCAATTGAGAGATCATTGAACTGAGACACCTGGGTACGCTCGTCAACCAGCAATGCGACTCAAAACTCGAAATCAGATCGAGAATTGAGCAAGCGCGGTAAATTCTAAACCTCAGCCTGGAACTCCGGACCAAAATGCTTCGCTGTTACATCTTTCCTGTTCTTCTATATGCGACAACAGATAAAAAATTGATACGATTAAGGAGAGAAAGCTGCAGTACTGGACGGAACATAGGACAAACATAGAGGTCCTATAGAAAACGGGTAAATTCGCACGACAATCAAGAAGAGAAATTTTCGGAAATTGTTCTGAAGTGTTAGTTAATTTATACAAGCCTCATATACAATATTTGTTTCACCTAATAGCGATTTCATTAACTACATTCTTGTCTTCAATTTCCTATTACCTGCGTTTAAATTTTCCCGAATACCCAAAAGTTTTCAGACGAAAACACATTTCGAACAAGACGACGATGTGTCTCGCAAAATATTACTTCAACTTCCAACGATTGCGGTTCAGGATAATCGTTCTTCTTAGCGAAGATTTATGGATGAAATTTTGGACTTTTCCCATCACGTACAATCTCGATTAGTTATTCAAGAAATTTCGATCCCAAATGATAAGTTTACGAAAGTTCCTCTAATTTCTTTAATAAAAAGAAAATAGAAAGTAATTTTGAAGAAATTAGATGAAATTTGGAATAAATAAATTCAAACCAACATCTTGTATATTCTAGATTTTACTGGATGAGAAAATTTGATGGATTTATGGTGCATTTTCGCACATTTATCTGCGTGAAAAACCCGAATATAATATTTAAAAGTTGAAACGTATTACACCTGAAAACGCGTAGCCCTCCCCAACATTAGATATTCTGGAGGGATTTTCCAATGACCTAGAAAAATGTGAAAAACAGCAGGAGTGCTTAGACCAGAAAAGGCAATTTTTTGAGCTGAGATTAAAGAACGGCTAAATAATTTTCTTCTAAATTAACATTGGAAAGACCTAGAGTGTTTGTGCTGTAATATACCAATGAACTTGAGGGTACTGCATACAGCCAAACGCTTCATTCTTTGTAGGGGATGAATTTATAACGACGAAATTAAATGTATTTCGTCTGATTTGATCATCGACAATATACTTTACTTTTTTTTCAATCATTCTTTCTTTGTTTTTCGACACACCTTTATTGAGCGAAAGCAGAGCTGTCCAAGGCAATCCCATCTAGATCAAGACCTACTCGACAGGTAGACGTGGCTCTTGAACACTGAGTACACCTTCAGAAGCTAAGAACTTCTTTGGAGAAGGGCAAGCCTGTGGAAACAGCTACCAAGAAACGTCTGCAGAAGTTGAATATCAATATCCGCTGGTATCTCCACAAAGCAGACACCATTCGAACTACTCTAATAGAATTCATCCTCTGGTGGACGTTTGAGGATGGTTCAAGGTTAGATCGTTCATCTACGTGGAATATTGTGGTCACCATCGCCACCAGAATCCATCGCAAAAATAGTTCGATTCGAGCGGACAGTCTTGTTGTATGTCTGATGGAATTATGAAGATTTAATGTACTTCAGATGGTTGATCATTCCGATTTAGTTAACCAAAAGTGGTATTTCTAACAACAAAACAATCCTCAACCATTTCGTGGTATTGAACTTCTTTGGTGTTGAAGATGGAGCGCGACAAATGCTTGTAACTAAGCTCCAGCAATGATTTCATCGAGTCTTTCTTTTTGTATGATTATTTAATAAAGAAAATGAATATTGGAAAACGAAATTACGTTTCTACAGTATACCAAAGTGTATTTTCTCACTTACCAAATAAGAACCAGGTCCAGGAAATTTATCTTTGGGTTCCTTCCATCTGGGCGACTTTGGTACTAAGAAACCTTTGTTTGACGACCGTATCCCAGTTTCGTAAGATGCTGGAGCTGAAATAATTCATAGAAAAACGAACTATCGTAGTTTTATAACGTTATTATACTTACAGGCATTATTAGAAATATTTTTATCGATGATATTTTTTTTCGGACATTTCGAATTGAAAGATACTTTTGATACGTTGTAGGATTTTTTGTTTTTTACTTTATTAAATGATTCCATATCGTTGTAACGCCCAGGCGCGCCTTCTAACTAAAATTAAAGTAATAATTAAACTCCCCGATTAGATACCCTTTTATTGAAAGAATAAATAAAATCGAATTAGTATCTAGAACAAACGAAAACAAATGTAAGTACTTTCAATTATCGAAGAATTTCCATCAATTATTTCTTAATTTGCCCCGTTACGGTCGTATCGTCAACGTGAGTTGTTGTCGTCGGTTGCTTGGCTTACGGCGTTAAATAGAAGAAGGCCATTTATCTTAATCAGCAGGATATTGGACAAAATTCTGTCGTTCATCGGCAGGAAGCTACGTTCCTGCCTGGTAGGATATTACTGAGTTTTCCCGTCGTTATTCGAAAAAGAAAACCAAGTTGGAAAAGTTTAAGGGGTGATACTTTTAATCAGTTTCGTAACAAAATTGAAATTGATTAATTTTAAAACGGAATTATTAGTATTACATATCGGGGACATATTTTTTAGCCCATCCACTTCGAAAAGAGTCTCTAGTCTACCTGTCTATCTAGCGTTTCTCCAATCTCTTCAGTTTTTCTGTTCTTTTTAGTCCTTCTAGTATTTCCAGACCGTCTAGTACCTTTAGTCTCTTCGATTTCTTTAGTTTGATGCTTTATTTGATCATTCTAGTATCACTATTCCGTCTGGTCTCTAAAGTTTCTTTGCTCTTTCTAGTATCTCAGTCTCTACAGTTTCTCAAATCTCTCTATTCTAGTTTTTCTATTCTTTTTAGTCTTTCTAGTATTTCCAGACCGTCTAGTATCTTTAGCCTCTTCGATTTCTTTAGTTTGATGCTTTATTTGATCATTCTAGTATCACTATTCGGTCTGGTCTCTAAAGTTTCTTTGCTCTTTCTAGTATCTCAGTCTCTACAGTTTCTCAAATCTCTCTATTCTAGTTTTTCTATTCTTTTTAGTCTTTCTAGTATTTCCAGACCGTCTAGTATCTTTAGTCTCTTCGATTTCTTTAGTTTGATGCTTCATTTGGTCATTCTAGTATCACTATTCGGTCTGGTCTCTAAAGTTTCTTTGCTCTTTCTAGTATCTCAGTCTCTACAGTTTCTCAAATCTCTCTATTCTAGTTTTTCTATTCTTTTTAGTCTTTCTAGTATTTCCAGACCGTCTAGTATCTTTAGTCTCTTCGATTTCTTTAGTTTGATGCTTTATTTGATCATTCTAGTATCACTATTCCGTCTGGTCTCTAAAGTTTCTTTGCTCTTTCTAGTATCTCAGTCTCTACAGTTTCTCAAATCTCTCTATTCTAGTTTTTCTATTCTTTTTAGTCTTTCTAGTATTTCCAGACCGTCTAGTATCTTTAGTCTCTTCGATTTCTTTAGTTTGATGCTTTATTTGATCATTCTAGTATCACTATTCGGTCTGGTCTCTAAAGTTTCTTTGCTCTTTCTAGTATCACAGTCTCTACAGTTTCTCAAATCTCTCTATTCTAGTTTTTCTATTCTTTTTAGTCTTTCTAGTATTTCCAGACCGTCTAGTATCTTTAGTCTCTTCGATTTCTTTAGTTTGATGCTTCATTTGATCATTCTAGTATCACTATTCCGTCTGGTCTCTAAAGTTTCTTTGCTCTTTCTAGTATCTCAGTCTCTACAGTTTCTCAAATCTCTCTATTCTAGTTTTTCTATTCTTTTTAGTCTTTCTAGTATTTCCAGACCGTCTAGTATCTTTAGTCTCTTCGATTTCTTTAGTTTGATGCTTTATTTGATCATTCTAGTATCACTATTCCGTCTGGTCTCTAAAGTTTCTTTGCTCTTTCTAGTATCTCAGTCTCTACAGTTTCTCAAATCTCTCTATTCTAGTTTTTCTATTCTTTTTAGTCTTTCTAGTATTTCCAGACCGTCTAGTATCTTTAGTCTCTTCGATTTCTTTAGTTTGATGCTTTATTTGATCATTCTAGTATCACTATTCCGTCTGGTCTCTAAAGTTTCTTTGCTCTTTCTAGTATCTCAGTCTCTACAGTTTCTCAAATCTCTCTATTCTAGTTTTTCTATTCTTTTTAGTCTTTCTAGTATTTCCAGACCGTCTAGTATCTTTAGTCTCTTCGATTTCTTTAGTTTGATGCTTTATTTGATCATTCTAGTATCACTATTCCGTCTGGTCTCTAAAGTTTCTTTGCTCTTTCTAGTATCTCAGTCTCTACAGTTTCTCAAATCTCTCTATTCTAGTTTTTCTATTCTTTTTAGTCTTTCTAGTATTTCCAGACCGTCTAGTACCTTTGGTCTCTTCGATTTCTTTAGTTTGATGCTTCATTTGGTCATTCTAGTATCACTATTCCGTCTGGTCTCTAAAGTTTCTTTGCTCTTTCTAGTATCTCAGTCTCTACAGTTTCTCAAATCTCTCTATTCTAGTTTTTCTATTCTTTTTAGTCTTTCTAGTATTTCCAGACCGTCTAGTACCTTTGGTCTCTTCGATTTCTTTAGTTTGATGCTTCATTTGGTCATTCTAGTATCACTATTCGGTCTGGTCTCTAAAGTTTCTTTGCTCTTTCTAGTATCTCAGTCTCTACAGTTTCTCAAATCTCTCTATTCTAGTTTTTCTATTCTTTTTAGTCTTTCTAGTATTTCCAGACCGTCCAGTATCTTTAGTCTCTTCGATTTCTTTAGTTTGATGCTTTATTTGATCATTCTAGTATCACTATTCGGTCTGGTCTCTAAAGTTTCTTTGCTCTTTCTAGTATCACAGTCTCTACAGTTTCTCAAATCTCTCTATTCTAGTTTTTCTATTCTTTTTAGTCTTTCTAGTATTTCCAGACCGTCTAGTACCTTTGGTCTCTTCGATTTCTTTAGTTTGATGCTTCATTTGATCATTCTAGTATCACTATTCCGTCTGGTCTCTAAAGTTTCTTTGCTCTTTCTAGTATCTCAGTCTCTACAGTTTCTCAAATCTCTCTATTCTAGTTTTTCTATTCTTTTTAGTCTTTCTAGTATTTCCAGACCGTCTAGTATCTTTAGTCTCTTCGATTTCTTTAGTTTGATGCTTTATTTGATCATTCTAGTATCACTATTCCGTCTGGTCTCTAAAGTTTCTTTGCTCTTTCTAGTATCTCAGTCTCTACAGTTTCTCAAATCTCTCTATTCTAGTTTTTCTATTCTTTTTAGTCTTTCTAGTATTTCCAGACCGTCTAGTATCTTTAGACTCTTCGATTTCTTTAGTTTGATGCTTTATTTGATCATTCTAGTATCACTATTCGGTCTGGTCTCTAAAGTTTCTTTGCTCTTTCTAGTATCTCAGTCTCTACAGTTTCTCAAATCTCTCTATTCTAGTTTTTCTGTTCAATAGTATGAACGATCTTAATATACCGCAAATTTCCGTCATTACGAAATGATGATAGAGAAAATTAAATAAACGATTGAGAAAAATCGTTAAGAAGAAATCAAAGTAAAAGTTTATTCCGTAAATCCAAATTTGGAAACCTAAAATAACGAAAAAAATCCAACGTTGCTTGTTAAGTAGTTTTTAATCTGAAAAACGGTTAAGTAGAATTCCATTCAGTTGTGTTTTTTACCGTGGGAAAAACGGGACTTGAACCTCCCTCGAAAGCCCTCGGGACTTAAGCAAACACCTCTATTTACCTTTTCTCTGGTTGCAGACTTACACATGTAAGGGGCTGGTAGTGTGACTACTTAATAGGGGAGAGCGACGCAACTCAAATATCTAATAATGATATTTGAGAAGAAAATGACGAACCAGAATCGTTAATATAAGCAGATAAGAACCCAAACGTTCTAAACGCCGAAGCAATTTAGAAAAATCATGATATTGGGAGATTGAGAATAAGATATTTTGAGAAAGCCGTAGGGAACTTGGTAATTAAATTTTTTACGATATCATAGGTATTAGAAAGCTTGAAAGTTGAGTTTCGTACAAATAAATACAAGGAAATACGAGAAAAAACAAGAAAATACAAGAAAAATACAAGAAAATACAAGAAAATACAAGAAAATACAAGAAAATACAAGAAAATACAAGAAAATACAAGAGAATACAAGAAAACACGAGAGAATACAAGAAAATACAAGAAAATACAAGAAAATGCAAGGAAATACAAGGAAATACAAATAAATACAAGGAAATACGAGAAAATACGAGAAAATACGAGAAAAATACAAGAAAATATAAGAAAATACAGGAAAATACAAGAAAATACGAGAAAATACAAGAAAATACAAGAAAATACAAGAAAATACAAGAAAATACAAGAAAATACAAGAAAATACAAGAAAATACAAGAAAATTCGAGAATAACAAGAAAATTCGAGAAAATTCGAGAAAATACAAGAAAATACAAGAAAATTCGAGAAATTACGAGAAAATACGAGAAAATACAAGAAAATACAAGAAAACACGAGAAAATACAAGAAAATACAAAAAAAATAAAAGAAAATACAAGAAGATACAAGAAAATTCGAGAAAATACAAGAAAATACAAGAAAATACAAGAAAATACAAGAAAATACAAGAAAATACAAGAAAATACAAGAAAATACAAGAAAATACAAGAAAATACAAGAAAATACAAGAAAATACAAGAAAATACAAGAAAATACAAGAAAATACAAGAAAATACAAGAAAATACAAGAAAATACAAGAAAATACAAGAAAATACAAGAAAATACAAGAAAATACAAGAAAATACAAGAAAATACAAGAAAAACCTAACCTAACATAACCTAGAATAAACATTTCGCTTATATCCATATATTCTAATCACGAAACAAGGTTAATTCTCGAATTCCCATTATTGGAAATTACGAAGATTTAAATTAGAAACCGAAAGTCGTCTCCACTTTTCCATAAATCGATTTCACCTAAGTTTTCCAGATTTTTTTCATTATAATTCACTATAAATTCTAATCGCACATTAAGAAGAATTGGGCCTCAACAAATTGCTTTCGAACTCACAGTTTTCTCTAGATCTGGCGCCCAGTTTCTTATTCATGTCCTTGAGGATGTTCAGTGGACAATCGAAACTGAAGTCTCTTCTGAAGGTGAAGACTATAAAAAACGATATTCTCAATTTTTTCAACTTTACATCGTCCCGGAACTATGTTGAACGAAAAGTTATATTGAGAAATTCCCACTTTCCCCTACGCAAGTACGTGTCTTGTCCAAACAATCGTGTTTATTAAATATGACCGCTTGTCATTTCCATAACGTATACACTTGTGAGATCGCGGAGTTCCTCAAAATCGGGCGCCCTATTACCCCCTCGAACTAGTCACCGCGGGCACGTGTTCGAATAATAAAGTCGATGTGTAGTCGATGCTCATAAACACGTCGTTGTTAATGACAGTTCACGTAATTACTATAGTAATATATGGAAAAAAAAACAATAATCTACAAGGAAAACTGAAGATTTTATATAAAAAACCGTCGGTGACTTGGCAAATTTACCTCTCAGACGCACCAAAGGCGTAAATAATAAACAAGGAGCTAAGTGACAGTGTTTTGGCATAGTAAACAGGCTTGTTAATTGAAAGTTATTGTGTCGCCCTTGATTGTTCTGCGACAAGGCTTTTTGATCGGGATACATTTATACCCTGTTAGTTTCCATCTCGCTCGATAAACACCCCTTAAAACAGCGGCGGTACAAGTTAAAATATTAAATAAGAACATCGAGAATTCGACACATCAGTAAAGAACTCCAAGTCTACTATAATTTATGTTTCGACTCCAAATAATAAAATTTCTTTATTCTAAATAGATAACTGGAGATTTATCTTGCTCTAAAAATACCCAACAAAGCTAATAAAACAAAAGTTTTCAAAGACAGTTTCCAAAGCCAAATGACAGTGTGTTTGTCCAATAAGACAGTTTTCAAAGCCAAATGATTGAATATTCGTCAAAAAAGACCGTTTCCAAAGCCAAATGACAGTGTGTTTGTGAAATAAGACAATTTCCGAAGTCAAATGACAGTGAGTTTGTGAAATAAGACAGTTTCCAAAGCCAAATGACAGTGTGTTTGTCCAATAAGACAGTTTCCAAAGCCAAATGACTGTACATTCGTAAAAAAAGACAGTTTCCGAAGTCAAATGACAGTGTGTTTGTGAAATAAGACAGTTTCATAAGCCAAATGACAGTGTGTTTGTCCAATAAGACAGTTTCCAAAGCCAAATGACTGTACATTCGTCAAAAAAGACAGTTTCCGAGGTCAAATGACAGTGTCTTTGTGAAATAGGACAGTTTCCAAAGCCAAATGACAGTGTGTTTGTCCAATAAGACAGTTTTCAAAGCCAAATGACTCAATATTCGTCAAAAAAGACAGTTTCCGAAGTCAAATGACAGTGTGTTTGTGAAATAAGACAGTTTCCAAAGCCAAATGACAGTGTGTTTGTGAAATAAGACAGTTTCCAAAGCCAAATGACTGAATATTTGTCCAATAAGACAATTTCCAAAGCCAAATGACTGAATATTTGTTCAATTAGACAATTTCCAAAGCCAAATGACTGTATATTTGAATAAAAAAACAGTTTCAAAAGCCAAATGACTGAATATTCGTTCAATTAGACAGTTTCCGAAGTCAAATGACAGTGTGTTTGTGAAATAGGACAGTTTCCAAAGCCAAATGACTGTACATTCGTAAAAAAAGACAGTTTCCGAAGTCAAATGACAGTGTGTTTGTGAAATAAGACAGTTTCATAAGCCAAATGACAGTGTGTTTGTCCAATAAGACAGTTTCCAAAGCCAAATGACTGTACATTCGTCAAAAAAGACAGTTTCCGAGGTCAAATGACAGTGTCTTTGTGAAATAGGACAGTTTCCAAAGCCAAATGACAGTGTGTTTGTCCAATAAGACAGTTTTCAAAGCCAAATGACTCAATATTCGTCAAAAAAGACAGTTTCCGAAGTCAAATGACAGTGTGTTTGTGAAATAAGACAGTTTCCAAAGCCAAATGACAGTGTGTTTGTGAAATAAGACAGTTTCCAAAGCCAAATGACTGAATATTTGTCCAATAAGACAATTTCCAAAGCCAAATGACTGAATATTTGTTCAATTAGACAATTTCCAAAGCCAAATGACTGTATATTTGAATAAAAAAACAGTTTCAAAAGCCAAATGACTGAATATTCGTTCAATTAGACAGTTTCCGAAGTCAAATGACAGTGTGTTTGTGAAATAGGACAGTTTCCAAAGCCAAATGACTGAATATTTGTTCAATAAGACAGTTTCCAAGCCAAATGACTGTATATTTGAATAAAAAAACAGTTTCAAAAGCCAAATGACTGAATATTCGTTCAATTAGACAGTTTCCAAAGCCAAATGACTGTATATTTTAATAAAAAAACAATTTCCAAAGCCAAATGTCTGAATATTTGTCCAATAAGATAATTTCCAAAGCTAAATGACTGAATATTCGTCATACGTTTCGCCTGGATTCGTACAAGTGAGAAATAGAAGGAGACGCCGTGAAACAATTTGGACGGTAGAAGGACGTAGGAATGTTGGTTTTCCATAAAACATGCTACTAAGTATAACGAAGAGAATTAAGTTGATTGCATGCTGTTAGGACATTAAAAAGAGTACAACATAAATTCTGCAACATGGATCAGTCAAAATTTGAAGGATTATTGGTTTATAAATGAATTTTGAGTATGAAGTGAATGAAATTGTACCTGTATTATTAAGTTTCCAAAATAGATCTATCATATTTCTCTATCCCCATCCCTCCCGTTTATGGTTTCCAATTTTCTAGGAAACCTTTCTAATTTTCCGTTTCCACATGGATATATATGTGTGTGTGTGTGTGTTGAGAGCTGAAGGACTCGCCATATAAAGGCACTACAAACGCGGCGCTTTCCATTGTGACTTATTTGAAGAGTAATTATTCGCGAAAATACCGTTAGAAAATTTACCAATATTTACCGTTCTGCATTGTTTGGGAAATCTCGCTATTTTAGATTTAAAAGTACTTGTAGTATATAATTTACAAGCTGGTACACATTGGATAGTATAAAGTTGAGGGGAAGGGGTATTCAGAACATCCTTGGATATTTCTATCGTGACTCTACGAGCAGATTTACCGAAGGGGGGTTTCTGATCGGCATATTGAAGGTTTTTTTCCAACTTTTCTCTTATTATCCCTTTTATATCGTAATCAGCCGGACCTGAAAGTATTCAACAATTCAATACGCCCAATTTATAATTGATATATTACTCACTTGGAGTTGGCGCTTCCTTTTTCTTAGGAAACCTCGAACTTCCAACTCCAAACGGTATTCCTAACTTGGATACGTTATATTTAGATGGTTTATAAAAGTAAGCAGACGCTGCTGGAGAATCGTTAGTTTTATATTTAAATCTTTTGGTACCACTGAAAAAAGCTGTACGTTCCAATGGAGGACATCGCTTACAAGATTCATATTTGGTAATATCGTAGTCACCAGGACCTGGATAATTCTAAAAAATACGTTAATGATAAGTTTGGGCGCCCGGTCACGATGAAACGGACTCAGCAAATCCACCAATGGTTCCCGAACCCATTCTTGGTGTAACCCTCGACGATCTGCTAGCAAAACAGACTCTGCGGATATGGATAAAGACATCTGGCACTCGCGCTTTCACATGGAGCACCTAAGGTAAGCTTCACAGCTCGCTTAGTGACGTTAAAAGGTCCTCGGCCACCCATCCCGCGATTGACTATTAAATAATAAGATGGCGTTGGTGTTTGAACGTATACCCAATTAAATATCTAGTTTTAAGTGCCCATAATTCATTTACAACCGACTGTGATGTTATTCGTATAATTAAACACGTTATATATGAAATTCCATCTCGGTATCAAACATGAGTCTTCGGTTCGGATGACGTAATAATTAAGATAAATTATGTGACGTATTTCTGAAATGCCCGAAATAAACGGCCCGATAATTGTCAGCGAAAGTGAGAGAGGAAAATCCAAATTACTCCGAAATATTCGAGTCGGATAGATAGACAAGGAATTTCATACTCATTCGAATCTTAAATTAGATCAACGAGAGATTTGTTTAATATAAATGTTGGGGAATGTAGGTTAATGATGAAGAAAAAAATTTTTGACATTCAAATTTGGATTTCGTAAGAAAAAATGTGAAGTTATTAATCGAAGCAACATTTTAATTATATTAAATCCACTCAAACAACACCCGTGCAACGACAAGTAAAATTTCAAAGCTGTGATGTTTCGTATTCTATCCCTCTAATAATTTATTATATTCTGTAACTACCCTTTTTATGTTCAACTATCAAACGTCAACTTAGACACTAGAATTCTACCTCAAACGCTCACCCTGTTGCTACAAGTCAACGAGAAATGGTCAGTCGGCTGCTTGCTGTTTCCAGAATTTACCATCTTCACCCAGAGACTAAACACGTAACATCGCTAAGAAATACGACCAAAAAAGCTTCAAAGAAACGCGAGGAGCTGATCTTGAGTCAAAAAGACACCAAATTAACCCCAATCCACCGAGCACTTCGTCTCCGGTTTACCAGAGGACACGTTAATTGGACTGACCTACAATATGGCTCCGTTCTATGTTGAAACGAAAGAAAAATGTGCCTACATGGTAGTGATAGAAGAGGACGAGTCTACAGGAGACCTGGAGGAAAGTTAGCGCATTGCTGCATAATAGAAAACGTGACTTTTGGAGGAGGTTTGGGCGAAAGTTGGTTTTTATTGAAACTGGCGCGAAGCGGAGGGACCAATACGAAGAAAAAAACAAGGCAATGCCCGTCCGCATACTGCAGGTATCGTACGGCAGTATTTACAGGAAATTGTCGCTATAGATTGACCAGCGCGTGGTCCGGACTTAAATCCTATCGAGCATTTATAAATTCAACACTAAAGTTCGGGTTAGGAATCATGCGCCAACCACGGATATTAAAACAGCGAAAAAAACACTAAATATTTATAGATTAATATCAAATAAATTATTATAAATGCGTTAACTGTTAATTATAATTTTTTTTAATTGTTTAACATTCCTTTTATTTAAATATTTCTTGTTTATTAAAAAAAAATGATTCAATAAAATCATGTGAAGCTAAAACTAACGCTTTTGAAATGCTAAAATCAAAAAAAAACTGTAGAAACTGCAGATTTTTTGAGTGTGCTACTTGAGTAATTGAATAATTAAAAAATGCAACAATGATTTGTCAAGTTTCCCCGTAGTATTCGAACTCATTATAATTTGTCGTATTGTTTTAATACCCCTGTAAACATAAAACTATTTTTTTTAATTTACTCATAAATAAATCAAACGAAAACAAATGAAACGACTCACATTCTTTCTAGATATCATGTCTTGTTTATCTAGAAACCTTGGTATATAAGTGAATAGTCGCGCCATCTCGCGGAATTCATCGTTTTCTTTATCCCTAGGGCAGGTAGGTATCTTCACGTTGTATTCGGCCGGGCCGGGTATATTAGAGTCGATATTATAGAATTCTCTACGCGTTTTACCTACCGACCAATCGATGCCTCTGTATAAACTGTCATATCGTGATTTCTGTAAATAATTAACATTTTTTTCTTGTTATGTAAATATATGTTAGCTTGTAGATTATGGAGAGATTATACAGAAATTTTTAAATTAATTTAGTTGTTTTTACGACTGGATCAAAGTATATCGATGAAAATATAAAGATTTGAGATATTTTGAAGAGTTAAAAATTAAACATAGACTAATAACTTTTAAAATAATTAAAGTAATTTAGAAAACGAGGTTTTTTAAATATTTTAAACGATAAAGCAATAGATAAATCAAATGTTATCTGTATCGCTATTCTTCAAATGATTTAAAATATAATTAGACATTGAAAAATAGCAATGATTTCATTAGATATCATATCAATCGATAAAAAATATTTTTAACAATTAAACCGATACAGTATTTAGAAACAAATCACTCGTAAGATTAACCGAAATAATTAAGTACAGATACAAATATATTGAATTGAATGGTTTAAAATTAATAAACGCGTTATCATCTACTCGATGATAACTAATTCCGTTAAGACGAAACAAATAATCTCGGTTCATCTAGATCTAGATTTTCTTCACCTTAACGACCGAATAACGGGCTGGACCTAACGTGGTGTCGTGATCAGTAGGTGGTATGGGCGTGACGTCTCCGTAAGGACCCACATCATAACCGTTCTCGTTTATTTTCGTTGGTATTGAAGGTCCCGTACCAACTAACGTGTACGGTACCCTACATGCATATAATTTTCTTAGTACCTGTTTGTCTGGAAAACGAACATAGTTATGAATGGGAATTTCAAGAAAAAATCATTAAATCTGCTAAAAAAAACACTCGATACATTAGATAATACGACTTTAATGGACATTTCCATTCTGTTTTTTATCGATCTCATCGATATTATGATGAAATACCTATCAATTCCTCTTCAGTATCCAGTTTTATATACTATAGACTTTCTGAAGGCTATTTCATAACAATATTATGACCTTGAACTTATTTTCAAGCTTATTCCATCAAGGTGGGATCAAAGTCAGGATTTCATAACAATATAATGACCTTGAACCTATTCTTAAGCTTATACCATCAAATTGGGATGAAAATCAGGGTTCCTTGCTGACTATTTCGTAACAATATTATGACCTTGAACCTTTGTGAAGCTTATTCCATCAAGGTAAGATCAAAATTCGAATTTCATAACAATGTAATGAGCCTAAACCTTTTCTTAAGCGTATTCCATCAAGTTAGGATGAAAATCAGGGTTCGTTGGTGACTATTTCGTAACAATATTATGACCTTGAACCTTTGTGAAGTTTGTTCCATCAAGATGAGATCAAAATCAGGATTTCATAACAATGTAATGACCCTGAACCTTTTCTTACACTCATTCCATCAAGTTGGGATGAAAATCAGGGTTCCTTGGTGGCTATTTCGTAACAATATTATGACCTTGAACCTTTGTGAAGCTAATTCCATCAAGGTAAGATCAAAATTCGGATTTCATAACAATGTAATGAGCCTAAACCTTTTCTTAACCTTAATCCATTAAATTGGGATCAAAATCAGGGTTCTTTACTGGCTATTTCGTAACAATATTATGACCTTGAACCTTTTTAAAGCTTATTCCATCAAGATGAGATCAAAATCAGGTTTTCACAGCAATATAATGACCCTGAACCTTTTCTTACACTCATTCCATCAAGTTGGGATGAAAATCAGGGTTCCTTGGTGGCTATTTCGTAACAATATTATGACCTTGAACCTTTGTGAAGCTAATTCCATCAAGGTAAGATCAAAATTCGGATTTCATAACAATGTAATGAGCCTAAACCTTTTCTTAACCTTAATCCATTAAATTGGGATCAAAATCAGGGTTCTTTACTGGCTATTTCGTAACAATATTATGACCTTGAACCTTTGTGAAGCTTATTCCATCAAGGTAAGATCAAAATTCGGATTTCATAACAATGTAATGAGCCTAAACCTTTTCTTAACCTTAATCCATTAAATTGGGATCAAAATCAGGGTTCTTTACTGGCTATTTCGTAACAATATTATGACCTTGAACCTTTGTGAAGCTAATTCCATCAAGGTAAGATCAAAATTCGGATTTCATAACAATGTAATGAGCCTAAACCTTTTCTTAACCTTAATCCATTAAATTGGGATCAAAATCAGGGTTCTTTACTGGCTATTTCGTAACAATATTATGACCTTGAACCTTTGTGAAGCTAATTCCATCAAGGTAAGATCAAAATTCGGATTTCATAACAATGTAATGAGCCTAAACCTTTTCTTAACCTTAATCCATTAAATTGGGATCAAAATCAGGGTTCTTTACTGGCTATTTCGTAACAATATTATGACCTTGAACCTTTGTGAAGCTAATTCCATCAAGATGAGATCAAAATTCGGATTTCATAACAATGTAATGAGCCTAAACCTTTTCTTAACCTTAATCCATTAAATTGGGATCAAAATCAGGGTTCTTTACTGGCTATTTCGTAACAATATTATGACCTTGAACCTTTGTGAAGCTTATTCCATCAAGGTAAGATCAAAATTCGGATTTCATAACAATGTAATGAGCCTAAACCTTTTCTTAACCTCAATCCATTAAATTGGGATCAAAATCAGGGTTCTTTACTGGCTATTTCGTAACAATATTATGACCTTGAACCTTTGTGAAGCTTATTCCATCAAGGTAAGATCAAAATTCGGATTTCATAACAATGTAATGAGCCTAAACCTTTTCTTAACCTCAATCCATTAAATTGGGATCAAAATCAGGGTTCTTTACTGGCTATTTCGTAACAATATTATGACCTTGAACCTTTGTGAAGCTTATTCCATCAAGATGAGATCAAAATCAGGATTTCATAGCAATATATTGACCTTGAACCTTTTCATTCTGTTTTCTGATTACTTTTTAGCGTCCGTCGCTTCCAAGTTTGATATAACAACAGTGGAAGCCCTAATCCTGCACGTTGTTTTGCTTCATATTGTTTTATTTCCTCAGTTTTTAACCTAGAAAGTTTCCGTCTTCGATATTACAATCATATCCTATTCCTTCAAGGCTTAAAATAATTATCGTATGATCAAATTATTCGAATGATACGTTAGTTAAAGGTAAAATAATTTGTACCGGCAATCCGATCGGCTTGAGTATAACATTTTACGGGTTTAACTTCGTGGGCGGCTGGACCAGGTGATTCGGTTCCGTATTGGCTCGTCCTGGGGGCGGTATAACTTGGAGAACAAGCTAACTAAAAAGCGGGGGATTTCATGAAATTATTAACAAAGATAAAAACGTAACTTACTAGAGTATTTTTTACTTCTGGTAATCGATAATAAGTATCGCAAAAAGATTTATTGAAAAACGATGATTTCAATTCTGCAGAACTCAAGAAAGGTACTTGATTTTCTGGAAAAGAAAAACATTATATAATATTTATATTATGTTGAAAATTATTGTTCTTACTTAATTGCGATTTGCATATCACTGTATAAGTTGTTGGACCTACTAAACTTGAAGTTTGAGGTTTAATTGGAACACCGAATCTATTCGTTTTATTGTACATTTTTTAATTAATTAAAAATTATAAAAAAAAACTTTTTGACAAATGACATCTGTCAATTTTTGATCAAATAATAATAATTGATCTGTCGCTTTAACTAATTTTGTATGTGTTATCACAAAAAGACTTTAACGAACTGATACGTCTTTATATATTAAATAAACCGGCAACCCTGTATTTTTAAACACCTCAATCTTTAAGTAATTAACTCTAAACCATAAAATGTTCCCCTGCAGTTCTTAAGTCATTTAATATACGAGGTGCGGCTATTAAATAACGAGACTGGAAGTTCCAGTGCTGGAAGTTTTTTTCTTTCACTTCCTTCGCTTTTTCTTTAACAGTTTCAACAGACTGTTCATTTCAATCCAGATTTGATTCGTCACACTTTTTTATCTGTTCAAATAAATCATTTACTATCGAATTTGAAGTGTCAATGCTTGTTCAAAAGTGGGTATTTTAGAAACCAGTTTTGCATGTTGAAAGTTTCAATTGATCAATTTTTTTAAAGCTTTTGTCAACCACTAGCCGCGTTGCCGTATATAAGTAGTATAAGTTACTTAATAAATCTCACCTAGCCACGCCACTGCTTATCCCAGACTGTCTCTGGCGGGAATATTTTGTGTACATACAGTTTGGGCCAATAGAAATGCATTTATGTTTACGAATCGATGTTTTCATTGGTAAACAGTGAAGATGATGAGTCCACGTGGACTGACGGTTTTACCGAATGTTATACGGGGAGCAAATATTATTTTTCATTACTTAATTTGGTATGTGTCGCGCGTATTTATGAAATATTGATTGTTCTTTGCAATTGATATTGGAAACTGTTATATTTTTGGGGCCCTGTGTCCTACTGCAATCGTTCTTCTTCTTTCTTCGCCTTTAACGTGAAAACTGTGATAGTCTTTTATATTTTCATTAAAAATTCATTGATTTATCACAAAACTATGTTTTGGTTTTCAATTGTTCAACGATAAGTAATTTTCTTATTTTAATCACTCCCTTTTGTCTTATTTGCTTATTTCTCTCTCTGTACACTCATTTTCTGCTTTCAAACCGGGCCAATCAAAAGACGTATACGAAAAAAAAAAGAGTTTCTTGTATCACAAACAATAATTTATTGAATAATGTACAATTTGTATTACTGGGTGATTCCGTTCTAACTGTGATTTTTTGTATTCAAAATTTCAAGATTTTAAAATTTAACTTTTCTAACTTTTTTATGCATATTATTCATCTATTTTACTGTAAAAATAAAACTCTAAGAGGAATTTACTACAACTTCAAAGTATCACGAGCAAGACACAAATGTCGGATTTTGAGTTCCACGGTACTGACTCATTTATCCACGGTACTGACATGGTAACTTAAGATATTAAACAACAAGTGCATCAATTTTCCTCAGTTTGATCATAAACATTAGAATTTATAAGGTAATTAGTTTAAATCATTTGTTACGACAAAAAAATTAATAATTTATCGGTAAATTCTAGGAATGGACATGACACGGTACTGACATTCAAGTGATGTAGTATAAGTTTTCTTTAAGTGGCAAGTTATATTGTATAAAAATAATGTTTAAATATCTTAAGAATTATTCAATTAACACAAAATTTTTATTAATTGATTATTAATTAATGACTAGTACAAAAAAACAATACAGGACATTGAATATCACAGTTAGAACGGAATCACCCTACTACTGATTTATTGTTTCATTAGTTGTTTTATCGTCTTCTTCGATCGGTTTACTTTTGACTGGTACACGTGGAGAAAGATTCAACATACTAGCCCATTGTCCTTCGCAGAGTTCATCGAAGGTCATGTCTTCTAAACGGAATCCTCCTAAATTCCCAGGACCTCTGCAAGTTGGCTGCGCATCCCATAATTTATCCTTGTTGTTACTTATCCAACTGGAATATAGAAAAACAATAAAAAAAAGGATGTTTCTCATGGAAATACTTGAAGATTATGAAAAATTCGATTATTATTACTTACAGTGATAAATACAAGATATTACAGTCGCAATGCCATGGGTTTTTGGCCAATTTAATGGCGGTTAATTCAGATAAGTAATCTAAACATTTTGACGGTAAAAAATGAAATTTATTACTATCCAGATGCCTAAAAAAACAAATCACCATGGAAATTTCATGTAAGAAAACAAAATTTTATATTAGTAAGAAAAGAAAAACGTGTGGAAAAAAGTGAAAAATAACAAAGAAATCTGAGTCAGACTTTTACTAGTACAATTTGGTCAAATATTTGATATTCTGATGTTAATTATGTTGACAATTCACTTTTTAAAGAGGAATTTAGTGAAAAATTGACTTTTTCATCAAAATTTGCTATAAAACTTTGTTTTATGATGTTAGAAATTATGTAGAATTACGTAAGTTACACTCGACACCATCAAAAATAATTAATAAACAATTGTTTTTATAAAAACTAACAGTGAAACTTTAGGAGTAATTTCTACGGCTACACTTCTGGCAAACCATTTCGAATTGACTGTTTTTCGTTGGTCTAAAGAAAAAGTGGCAACACGTCCAATAATTCCGAAAAAACAGGCAACCATTTGCTTCAAAATGCTTTGAACGCGAACGAATTTTATTGGAATTAGTTTGTCTTGAAAGATCCGTACGCGTAGATCTATGATTCATCGCCTGTCACGAACTTTTGGACGTCTTTTGAAGCAACTCGTAAATATATGCCTCAAACTAATACGGCGATGTTGCCATATCAGTTAACGCACAGCATCGATGTCTTTTCGCTAAATTCATCGTGTGGCGAAGTTTAATCCACGACGAAAGTCATCAAAAATCATCGCACGAATGCTTCAAGTATCTATGAAAAAAAGCACTCGAATGACAACACGTTTTGAGTACGTTCACCATTTAAAATGTCAAAATTTATTATCGCAATGTCAGATTTGACATATTCAAATCAGTGTTACCATATGTCAAAACGTTATTTAACCAGAACTAACAACGTACATAAATTATTCTTATTAAACTTTTTTTAATGAAGATACTTACAGCTTTTGTAAACTTGTTGTGTACATAAAAATTTTAGAATTAATATTTTTCAAAATATTATTATTTATCAACAAAGAGGTTAAGCTAATCAGTCCGTTAAACGTTTTTTCTTTCAATTCCTCCAAGTTGTTAGAAAATAAAAATAACTTTTCCATATTTCTATTTTCGACAAACGCATTCTCCGGCAAATCGTTGATGTAATTTTGCCCCAAATGTAATTCTAGAATGTTGCTTAATCTTATGAAATCTTTTTGACCGATCTAAAATAAATAAAAAGTTAGTTGTGATTATTCTTGTATGTCAAATTCGTTTAAACCATGGAATTTAGAGCTGAGGAGATGCAGTTTTCGAAGAGATTGCAGTCGGTTTATGGTGAAGCCAAGATCCGGACCGGATTTTTAATCAATCGCCCCGACTACTCTATTATTTTGTGGCGCTGTTTTCAAAAAATTGAATGATAGATAATGGAAAAAACTAGTAATTCATAGTTTGTTGCAAAACCGCTTTGTCAATAAACAAAATGGACGCATAGAAACTTTATAATAAAAATTTAACCCTTTGAAAGGTTTTTTTTATAATTAAACGTTATATGGAGTTGAAAACATTGAAGAAAAGTATATTTAAGTAACTTACTTGTGTAATTTTATTGTTTGTTAATTGTAATATCTTCAAATTTTGTAATTTATCCAATAAATTAGGGGAGAGATACGAAATCTGGTTTTTTCGTAAATTCAATTCATGTAGATTCACCAAATTATCAAAAACACCTAAGAGTCATAAATAAATGACATTAATTTCAATATATTTACGTTAGATGTTGTTAAATTGTATATAATTAAAAATATTATGATATCTAGATGATTTTTTCGACATTCCTGAAGATATTTACTATACGATAACGAATAAAACTGTTTACTACAATGTTTTCAGGACTCGAGATTTGTGTGCACGAGGATTACTACTTAAATTTCGAGATATGGCAACACTGATACGAATATGACAAATTTGACATTGTTTTAATAAAGTTTGACAATTTGACATTTGACATACGACTGTTATTTGAGTTGTTTACAGATACTTTAATTGAATTGAATTAAATCAAAGATTTTGACGTGGATTAAACAGAACGTCTCGGGCCACCGTTTTTCGCCGATTTTTCATTTCCAATTAAATCGTGTTCGCATTTCGCTCCAGGACGATTTTCGTAAATTTGCAAAATCGTCGTGTGACAAACCGTGAGATTGATGATACAACAGCATTTCTTAGCAAAAAGTGTTTGAAAAATTCATTCTCGCACATCAGTTCAAGCAATTTTGAACAGTCAAAACATCGAGTTGAAGGGTCAATATCAATTAATCAAAAATACATTACGAGGTCGACGTTTTTTTTATACCTGAAGAATCGGTTGATGAGTTCAAATCGCGAATTTAGAAGGATTGAAAAAAATGATTCAAACGCATGCAAATACAAATAAAAATATTTATTTTTATTTGTTTATCTCAAAACTTAAGTAACAACCCCCGTATCAAGATTCAACTAGTGTAATTGAGCTGAAATGAGACGAATAAAAATGTTTTTAAAACGAAAAAGAAAAAAAATTTACTTTATGATCTAAAATTATCTAAATCTAGGTATAAAAATGGAAAATAATACAAATAAATACACTAAAAAAGAGTTTCGGTATTTTATTCCAAATTATCTAGTCTACTATACCTGTTGGTAGAAGAGTGATGTTATTTTCAGCCAAATAAAGCCTTCTCAATGACCCCAAATCAACAAAAGCAAATTTAGGAACAGTTTCCAAAAGATTATTACTTAAATCCAGATCTTCCAAAGCTTCTAATTTATTAAAAACATTCTCCGGAATAGTCTTCAATTGATTTCTGGACAAATGTAGTAACATCAAATTAGGACATCCTCTAAATAAGTTAGAAGGAAGGTTCTTCAATACATTTTCAGATGCATCGAACGTTTGTAAATTCATTTGATGCACCAGTAAATCCGGATACAATTCTTCTAATTGGTTTTTATGTAAACGACTAAAATATGGATTTTATTTATTCAATGGTAATTTCAAAAGTACCTTACAACTCACAGATACTTCAAACTGTTCAATGTTGCGAATATATTAGTAGGCAAATGGTCTATCTTGTTGTCGAATAAATCTAATTCACTTAAATACGTCATATACCTAAATACATTCCTATGTAATGACGTCAACTGGTTTATACCCAAATCCCTGAAAAAAAAAAAAGAAAATTCGCTTCGTGCATGACTTTTAATACATTTTCATCTATATTTAAAATCGTAGAGCACTTCCTGATTATGCCTGTGCTTCAAATGAATAGCAATGACGATGTAGAATCATCCATTATGCTGGATGTCTGCGCATATTTCTCAGGCTCAACCAATTCACTCATGTTGCATCTCAATTGAAAGGGGTCCGTTAACTGATTGTTCTTAGATGAAAACCAACATCTTAACCTAATTAGAACTCCAGATGTGCAGAAAAATGTCAGAAATCTGTTCTCAGGCTCAACCAATTCACTCATGCTGCATCTCAAATGAAAGAGTTTCGTTAACTGATTGTTCTTAGATGAAAACCAACATCTTAACCTAATTAGAACTCCAGATGTGCAGAAAAATGTCAGGAAACTCTTCTCAGGCTCAACCAATTCACTCATGCTGCATCTCAATTGAAAGAGTTTCGTTAACTGATTGTTCTTAGATGAAAACCAACATCTTAACCTAATTAGAACTCCAGATGTGCAGAAAAATGTCAGAAATCTGTTCTCAGGCTCAACCAATTCACTCATGCTGCATCTCAAATGAAAGAGTTTCGTTAACTGATTGTTCTTAGATGAAAACCAACATCTTAACCTAATTAGAACTCCAGATGTGCAGAAAAATGTCAGAAATCTGTTCTCAGGCTCAACCAATTCACTCATGTTGCATCTCAAATGAAAGAGTTTCGTTAACTGATTGTTCTTAGATGAAAACCAACATCTTAACCTAATTAGAACTCCAGATGTGCAGAAAAATGTCAGAAATCTGTTCTCAGGCTCAACCAATTCACTCATGCTGCATCTCAATTGAAAGAGTTTCGTTAACTGATTGTTCTTAGATGAAAACCAACATCTTAACCTAATTAGAACTCCAGATGTGCAGAAAAATGTCAGAAATCTGTTCTCAGGCTCAACCAATTCACTCATGCTGCATCTCAATTGAAAGAGTTTCGTTAACTGATTGTTCTTAGATGAAAACCAACATCTTAACCTAATTAGAACTCCAGATGTGCAGAAAAATGTCAGAAATCTGTTCTCAGGCTCAACCAATTCACTCATGCTGCATCTCAATTGAAAGAGTTTCGTTAACTGATTGTTCTTAGATGAAAACCAACATCTTAACCTAATTAGAACTCCAGATGTGCAGAAAAATGTCAGAAATCTGTTCTCAGGCTCAACCAATTCACTCATGCTGCATGTCAAATGAAAGAGTTTCGTTAACTGATTGTTCTTAGATGAAAACCAACATCTTAACCTAATTAGAACTCCAGATGTGCAGAAAAATGTCAGGAAACTCTTCTCAGGCTCAACCAATTCATTCATGTTGCATGTCAAAGGGATCCGAACCTCAATTAGACCTCGAGAACCCTATAAAAACTTCGGAACTGAACAGGAAATGAGTATTTTGAATATATTATGAGTTGTGAGTATGATTTTTAGAAGCCTTCACATTCTGGACCTTATTGGAGTTACCTGATGAGGAAAAGTTTTGAAAAATGAGTGCTAGATCAGATTGAGGCTCTATTGACTACAATGGAAGGAATCCTTAATCGGGGAAGTATTATATAGACGGCGTCAGCTTTGGTGGTAAGGCAATACAGCAAAAATGAGCATCAAGATACAACTGGAGGTTGAGGGGGATAAAATACGTTGATTTTATCTAAAACATACTGTAGAACCATGAACCATAAGATATCTACTGGTTATTTTTTGCTTAAGAAACAATTTACTCACAAAGTTATAACATCCTCGGGTAGAACTTGCTCAGATGGTATAGCAGATAACTTTTTCTGCCAACAAGACACGGATTTCAGTTCCGGTGTACATTTACAGGGTCCTTCTCCGCATTCTATCCACCTTTCGTTTGCTGTTGAAATTTTCCACACTAAAACTCCATAGTGATAATAATGAAAATAAAAGGACGATTGAAAATAATACCGGGTTGTTCTAAAGACCTAATTCTCCTTTCTAATTTTGATAGGTGATCGTCGCGACCATCGTTTTCCAAACTATCGGAAAATTCTCTTAAATTCATTTCGCTTCGAGACAAAGCTTGACAAGCGTTTATTTCACAGAATTCCCCTTCGGCTTTTATGCGAAAAAACGTACAAAACAAGATGAAAATTAGAGACATTCTCGCAAGAACTTCTCTACAGAACTAAAGTTAAACCAATTGTTTCATTGAATAATAATTCTGTTTATTGTAGCGTGAAAAATTAACTTCCTACAATCGTAATTCATCATTTTATATACCGTGTTATATGTATTCAAGGTGGAAATTGAAATAACCTGTTAAATTGTTCTTGAAAGGGGACTGAAAGAGAGCCGAGGGTTGAAAAATTTGGTAACCTCGACATTTGGGGTAATAGAGAAAACTTTTTAACAAATTAATTTGCTTGTAGTATGTACCTCGACTTGGAGATGTCGATTTATGTTTGGGAATTCATTTTGGACGCTCAATTTGTTTTAATTTTTTGTTTTAATTCTGAATCCATCATTTGGGGCGTAAAATATTGGGTTCTAGAGAGATTCATAATTGTAGATAAATCTACTTTGTTTTAATTGGAAATTACGCCACTGATGAAGTACAACGACACCGAAACTTGCATTATAACTTGTGAATAATAATTTCGAATATTTTTTTAAAAATTATTCGTAGAAATCAATTGAATGTCATGTGATTTATCACAAACATCAATAACATCCTTATCAATAATCCGAATAGATAAAATAAAATATCCAGAAATACAAATGAAAATATATTTTCGATAACAGAGAAATTAGATAAAGTTGATTAATTGATGCAAATAGTCGATTTATTACTTTAGTACAATGACAACTTGAATCAAAAAAGATGCGGATAAGTGTGTTTATTTTGAGTTTATTTTTATTAAGGCCTTCGCAGGCCAGTAACAACGGTAAGTTGGTTCAAATCCATTCAATTATCAACCGTATAATATCAGATTTTGATAGTCCTAGCTACCATTTTTATTAACCTAGATTAAAATCGAAAGATAAATATTTTGAAAAGGGGAATCCCTAGGAGGTGCTTTTATTTTCAAAATTCCAATAAAAAACATGTTTAAAAATCGTACTGAAGGTAAAAACAAATCAAAATTCAGTTCTATCACACTAATTTTATCTTTGAAAGGTACTTGAATCGTCTAATCGTATCTAAATTACAGCTTAGAGAAATAATTAAATCATTTTATTTTCGTTTTCTTCTTTTAAGATTTAAAAAATAATTTCGTAATCTATTGAATGTAAAAGAAAACTAAATACAGCTTTATACGAGGTCTGGCTATTAAAAAACGTTTTTTCCATTGATCGAAAGCAATCCTAAAAATCTTGTTTGGTGAGGGTCTTCAGGAAACTCAAATCGAGTCCATTTCGAAGCAGATCTTTTTCTAAACTTTCAAGGAAATCTGAGCAGACCCGTTGACGCAAGAGGAGTCAGATTTTTTGCCACCAACTTCGCTCAGACTTTTGTAACCAACCGGACGTTCATTCGACGATCTGCAAGCACAATTTGGTTGATTTTGGTCACTGTTTCCGATGTCGAAACAGTTAGAGGGCGATCTGAGGCCTATGGAGATGTTTTCCATTGATTGAAGCAGTGCTGGAAGTCTTCTTTGGTGAGGACCTTTAGGAGGTTTGTCGTTTTTTGCTTTACCGCTTCCATCGTCTCAAATCGGGCCCCTTTCAAAGAAAATCTTTTTCTAACCTTCCTAATCTTTCAAGGAAATTGGAGCAGACCCGCTGACGCGAGAGTTTTTGGTCAGGAGTCAGACTTTTGGGCACTTTTGTCATGTGTAATTCCACGGGCAGAATTTTTCTAATCGTTTCTTTATCGGTGATTACAGCCTCGGCAATCATCCAATCATTCGACGATCTGCACGCACAATTTGGTTGATTTTGGTCACTGTTTCCGATGTCGAAACAGTTAGAGGGCGATCTGAGGCCTATGGAGATGTTTTCCATTGATTGAAGCAGTGCTGGAAGTCTTCTTTGGTGAGGACCTTTAGGAGGTTTGTCGTTTTTTGCTTTACCGCTTCCATCGCCTCAAATCGGGCCCCTTTCAAAGAAAATCTTTTTCTAACCTTCCTAATCTTTCAAGGAAATCGGAGCAGATCCGCTGACGCGAGAGTTTTTGGTCAGGAGTCAGACTTTTGGGCACTTTTGTCATGTGTAATTCCACGGGCAGAATTTTTCTAATCGTTTCTTTATCGGTGATTACAGCCTCGGCAATCATCCAATCATTCGACGATCTGCACGCACAATTTGGTTGATTTTGGTCACTGTTTCCGATGTCGAAACAGTTAGAGGGCGATCTGAGGCCTATGGAGATGTTTTCCATTGATTGAAGCAGTGCTGGAAGTCTTCTTTGGTGAGGACCTTTAGGAGGTTTGTCGTTTTTTGCTTTACCGCTTCCATCGCCTCAAATCGGGCCCCTTTCAAAGAAAATCTTTTTCTAACCTTCCTAATCTTTCAAGGAAATCTGAGCAGACCCGCTGACGCGAGAGTTTTTGGTCAGGAGTCAGACTTTTGGGCACTTTTGTCATGTGTAATTCCACGGGCAGAATTTTTCTAATCGTTTCTTTATCGGTGATTACAGCCTCGGCAATCATCCAATCATTCGACGATCTGCACGCACAATTTGGTTGATTTTGGTCACTGTTTCCGGAGTTGAAACAGTCACAGAGCGACCAGGACGCTGATCATCTTCAGTGCTCCACTAAAGCGTTTACACCACTGAAAAACACCTACGCGATATAGAGAATTGTCCCCATAGGTCTTTTGCAACAATTTACAACAAGAAATTTGAGATTGATACTTTGCTCCTGAGAAAAACGTGTTGGTCTTGAACCTAATTTATTATAGAAATCATAATCTTTGCTGGCGGATTAAATTTAGAATCGATCCCGAAGCTTTTAATCCTCTATGTGCCATAACTAACGAAATCGATTCGAAGAATTTTGAAAATGCCTTTGAAAGTGTCTTTCTTCTTCTGTACATCGGGATTTTAGTCGTTTTCTTCTTCGATATTATTAAAATTTTGACAAAAAAGGTTTTTCTACTGGACCGAGATTGTTTATGGCCTATTGTTATTAATTAAATCGAATCTTTCATTAATTCCATTGAAAAGCCACTTAACTCAACCCCTTTCTATTATTAAAGAGTCCAATGAATTTTTCATAAGCGTTTACAAAATCTTTTTAGGTAAATGTGAAATAACAGACATAACTGACGATGAATGGGAAGTGTTTCTTCAACCATCAGAAAAAGTTTACGATGATGTTAATAATAAAGTTATATACCAAAGTCCTTATACGAATAAACTAAGTAAGCATATTATTTATTAATCTACGTATATATCTTATAAATCACTCAATTTTCTTAAAACTTTCTTTAAATAAATCTAGAAAAAAGCTTTATAATCGAAGTCCCAACGAAGAAACTAGACTAGAATCATCCAGAAGTTGGTGGAAGGCTCTAAGCTTGGGTAAACTTCTTGGAAAACCAGATAAAACAAAAAAATTTGGTAGATATTCCAAACAAAATTACAAACGGTGCTTCAATTCAGAGTTACAGCTCAAGCTGCGATTCTGGTTTGACTGATTCACCATTAAACTTCATGGTGACAATGTCCAAGTCATGTTCGATAACTTTGATCGAAATCTTCATGAAGACATTTCAAATTTGATCCCAAAATTGATTGATGATTGAAGTTTAAGGTTCAATCTATCAGAAGATCTGTGAAGATCGGAAGCCAGACTATATCTTTCAAATGTCCACACTGATCTTATCCTTGTTTACTTTCATGAAGGAGATTATTTCGTCTTTTAGATCCCAAACTCGTTCGAAAACCTTTCCTGCACTGAACTACGTTACTTTAGTGCAGTAAAGTACATCAGAAGATTCAACAATGACTCAAGAAATTGTCTATGAGTGTCTACGAATGTTATTAACAAGCTTATTAACAACATCGAGCACATGCTTTATGTCTTTAGCAGATTTAGATAGAGCCTCTACTAACTTATGAAACTTAGTCTTTTTACTCGAGATCGCTAGGTCGTTGACTGTCCTTACAGCAAACTAGTACGTTAGTTAATGTAAGATGCTTCCCACAGATGGAGTTAATGTCTATATTTACCCGTTTGAGGGATAGATAATTCATCTGTGTCTACCTCGTCGTGAAACGCCACCTTGCGTGTTTTTGTAGGGTTTATTCAAAACCGCGGGCCGTATTTGGCCCGTGGGCCGTACTTTACCCATAAGCGAATTTTCGGACGAATCACTCATCCTTAAGGCGACGTTTGATAATTTCTATTCTTGTTGTGCCATATAAAACGTTTTATAGACAATATTTTTTCCATACATTCACGAAAATGTTTTGAGTTTCTAATGTAACTTTTTCAGCTGATTTGGAATGTATTTGTACAAGCGATAGTTGTAAAAAGGAATATGATTATATTAAAATCGAAAATAATGAAGCGGAATCAAAATTCATTATTTCCACATCCGATCATATGACTGATTTGGACGCCGATACTGAAAAAACTCAACAATCTTTCATAAGGGTGGTATATAGTTGTACAATGAAATGTAATACGGATCAAACAAGTACATTGGTGAGTTAAAACTACAAACAAACATTCTACCTTAGATCTACCTTACAGTTCTTCGAGGATGGTTTCAAAAGTATCTGGTCTCGCCTAAAGATGGCGATAGTTGCTGTATTAGAAACTACACAATCTATAGAGGTTCCAAGCTCGAAGACGCTGTAATATCCGGCGATTGAGCCGAGCCGCTCGGTGCGAACATTCGTTGAATTTTCAATTAGGTTCTGACAATAACTTTTTTTTTATTTTCGACATGGAAAACGCATTTTTTCAACGGAAAGATACCTGGAAAAACATATTTAGACGAATTAGGATTTTTTTTGACAACATCGGACTTGGAGAAACTATTTTAAAAAAAATTTAATCATTTATTGACCAAATTCGACTTGTGATTAATATTTTTCTTGATGTAGACTTGGAAAAACTATTTTCTGAATAATATTCGACTTTAGAGTCATTTTTTCTTAAGCATTTTGACTCTGAAAAGCCATTTCTGTTAAAATTCGACTTTGGACTCATTTTTTCTTAAATATTTTGTCTTAGAAAAGTCTTTTAGCGCAAATTCGACTTTCGAGTAAATTTTTTGAAAGATTTGGTGTTGGAAAAGTCATTTCAGTCCACATTCTACTTTGGGAATCTCTTTTTTTGGCAAATTTTGACCCGGAAAAGCCGTTTTTGTCGATATTCGACTCTGGAGTCATTTTCTTGGAAGATTTCGTTTTTGGAGTTATAAATTTTTACTTAGAAAAGCCATTTTTATCCAAATTCGAGTCTTTTTTGCGAGTTTTGATTTGGAAAAATCATTTTTTGTCAAATTGTATCTTCAGAAAGATTTGTTGTCAAAATCAGGCTCAGAAAAAGCATTTTCAGAAAGTTTTTTGGTAAATGTAGAATTGGTAAAACTATTTTCTGACTAATTTTCGGCTTTGTAAAACATTTTAGTAAAAATTGGGCCATTTCGGACCAAATTCGACTTTTTAACTATTTTCTTTGGCAAATTTTGAAGTCTTAAATGGAGTTTCGAGTCTTCTTTGGCAAATTTTGACTTGGAAAAAATCTTTTAGACTAAATTCGACCTTGGATTCATTTTTTTGGTAAATTTCGAAGTCTAAAATGGAGTTTCGAGTCTTCTTTGGCAAATTTTAACTTGGAAAAAATCTTTTAGTCTAAACTCGACTTTGGAGTCATTTTTTTGGCAAATTTTGAAGTTTAAAATGGAATTTCGAGTCTTTTTTGACAAATTTTAACTTGGAAAAAATCTTTTAGTCTAAATTCGACCTTGGATTCATTTTTTTGGCAAATTTTGAAGTTTAAAATGGAATTTCGAGTCTTTTTTGACAAATTTTGACTTGGAAAAAATCTTTTAGACTAAATTCGACCTTGGATTCATTTTTTTGGCAAATTTCGAAGTCTAAAATAGATTTTCGAGTCTTCTTTGGCAAATTTTAACTTGGAAAAAATCTTTTAGTCTAAATTCGACCTTGGATTCATTTTTTTGGCAAATTTCGAAGTCTAAAATAGATTTTCGAGTCTTCTTTGGCAAATTTTAACTTGGAAAAAATCTTTTAGTCTAAACTCGACTTTGGAGTCATTTTTTTTGGAAATTTTGAAGTTTAAAATGGAATTTCGAGTCTTTTTTGACAAATTTTAACTTGGAAAAAATCTTTTAGTCTAAATTCGACCTTGGATTCATTTTTTTGGCAAATTTCGAAGTCTAAAATAGATTTTCGAGTCTTCTTTGGCAAATTTTAACTTGGAAAAAATCTTTTAGTCTAAACTCGACTTTGGAGTCATTTTTTTTGGAAATTTTGAAGTTTAAAATGGAATTTCGAGTCTTTTTTGACAAATTTTAACTTGGAAAAAATCTTTTAGTCTAAATTCGACCTTGGATTCATTTTTTTGGCAAATTTTGAAGTTTAAAATGGAATTTCGAGTCTCTTTTGACAAATTTTGACTTGGAAAAAATCTTTTAGACTAAATTCGACCTTGGATTCATTTTTTTGGCAAATTTTGAAGTCTAAAATGGACTATCGAGTCTTCTTTGGCAAATTTTGACTTGGAAAAAATCTTTTAGACTTAATTCGACCTTGGATTCATTTTTTTGGGAAATTTTGAAGTCTAAATTGGAGTTCCGAGTCTTTTTTGACAAATTTTGACTTGGAAAAATCTTTTAGTCTAAATTCGACCTTGGATTCATTTTTTTGGCAAATTTCGAAGTCTAAAATAGATTTTCGAGTCTTCTTTGGCAAATTTTAACTTGGAAAAAATCTTTTAGTCTAAACTCGACTTTGGAGTCATTTTTTTGGCAAATTTTGAAGTTTAAAATGGAATTTCGAGTCTTTTTTGACAAATTTTAACTTGGAAAAAATCTTTTAGTCTAAATTCGACTTTGGAGTCATTTTTTTGGCAAATTTTGAATTCTGAAATGGAGTTTCAAGTCTTCTTTGGCAGATTTTGATTTGGAAAAATTTATTTTGGTTATGAGGATAGTTCAAACAAATAAAATTTGCTCTGTGAAAAGAAAAACTTCATTTAATACGCCGGTATTTGTAGCTGTTGATTCGCGGTACGTTATTGGAACCCAGTTGATATAATAAAAAAGAACTGTTTACTTCTTGGTACTACAAGAACTTTATTATTGAAAAATAATTGATAAATGATCTTCTTTTGAACTTCCCATCTCCATGGACTGTAAACAGGTCAGGTAAATCAATTTATATTTGCCATTACGACGTTAAGGATTTGAACCAAGTCTTCTACTCATCGATTCAAAGCTTGGCTTCTTCCTACTCCCTTCAGAACTTTTTTTACAACAGAAACAGTTCCTCGGAATCTTCTAGACATCTTCTAGATATTCGTATTATCAATCAGTACTTGCTCAGCACAAAAATGAAAGGAGTTGAGTTGAATTATTGATATTACATATATAGTTTACTTCAATATGAAAAATTTCATTTTTAGCCAATCTATATCGATATTTACGACAAAAATAATCATGAACCCGAGTTCGAAGAAGAAAATTATAATTATAAAGTCGCCTCTCCGATAATGCCCGTTACGGATTTCACTTTGTACGGCGATTCTATAAAAGCTGAAGATTTGGATTTTTCAAATACCGAAATGACCTTCACGATAGAACCCAACGATTTTGATATAACCACCACGGTCGATTATAATAATACCAAAAAGTATATAGCAAATATTAGAGCGAACAAAGCATTAACAATTAGCTCATCTAGAATCTACACGCTCACAGCTACGGTAAGTAAACAATCAATACTATGTTTTGGCATAATTAACGATATTGTGGAAACTACAACAAAAACAATTCAAACCTTTCAATAAGCTCCGGGACCCAATGGAGAAGAAAGAAATGAAATAGCAGACAAATTCGCTAATGCACCGTTGATAGGATCTAAATCTTTATGCGGAATCAGCTGCAGGATAAATACCATGAAAGGTAGATAAAAAAATAGTTGAAACAGATGAAGATAGTCCTGGACTATCAACAGTCATGTCGAGGTAGAGCTGCCTAAATAATCACACAAAGACAAGACTTCTATAGCATTAAACCTGGATGATGATGAAGATCTTTTGGAGTTGGAGCCATCCGGAACTGTTCAAAAGGAATGGGATTGAAACTACCATTACCAATACCGCAGCAAGATGTTTTGGCGTAATTAACGATATTGTGGAAACTACAACAAAAACAATTCAAACCCTTCAATAAGCTCCGGGACCCAATGGAGAAGAAAGAAATGAAATAGCAGACAAATTCGCTAATAAACCATTGGTAGGATCTAAATCTTTAATCGGAATCAGCTGCAGGATAAATACCATGAAAGGTAGATAAAAAAATAGTTGAAACAGATGAAGATAGTCCTGGACTATCAACAGTCATGTCGAGGTAGAGCTGCCTAAATAATCACACAAAGACAAGACTTCTATAGCATTAAACCCGGATGATGATGAAGATCTTTTGGAGTTGGAGCCATCCGGAACTGTTCAAAAGGAATGGGATTGAAACTACCATTACCAATACCGCAGCAAGATGTTTTGGCGTAATTAACGATATTGTGGAAACTACAACAAAAACAATTCAAACCTTTCAATAAGCTCCGGGACCCAATGGAGAAGAAAGAAATGAAATAGCAGACAAATTCGCTAATAAACCATTGGTAGGATCTAAATCTTTAATCGGAATCAGCTGCAGGATAAATACTATGAAAAGTATATAAAAAAATAGTTGAAACAGACAAAGATAGTCCTGGACTATCAACAGTCATGTCGAGGTAGAGCTGCCTAAATAATCACACAAAGACAAGACTTCTATAGCATTAAACCCGGATGATGATGAAGATCTTTTGGAGTTGGAGCCATCCGGAACTGTTCAAAAGGAATGGGATTGAAACTACCATTACCAATACCGCAGCAAGAAAAGGAGACACATCCTACAACAAAAAATCATCATTTTGGAAGATTTGATATCTTTTCAGTCGATTATTTTTCAATTTAAATTTTTAGGATGGTGGTACTGACCCTGGTCCCCTCAATAAAACCGTCAAAATAACAATCGACGTTGACGAAACGTTGAGTTTAGATTTCCCTTACTTTGTATATCCAGACGATAATCTAGCTGCTTACAAATTCGACTACGATTCTAACGAGAACAAATTGATACCTCTAACCGGAAATATAACATTACATACGACCAGATCGGAAATCACTGACATTCATTTAATAGGAGGTGAGTTAAATCTGTTTTTAAGCAACCTAGGCAAGACCTTGCTTAACGCTTAGGATACGTCCCATCAAATTAGCACCAACGCTTGATTTTGAACTGGATCATGGGATAGAAATGTTCCATCAACATTATGGGGGATAGTTTGAACCATCTTAGACTAGCTTCGGCCTGAATGGTGTTAAAAATTCTTCTAGGTCTTTCCATTATGATGGATTCACTTAATTGCGTTCAATATTTTCCCATTTCCTCCATGAGGTTGTTCCCAGAAGTTGCATTAACTTTCCAGTTCAATTCAATGCTTCGCTAATTCGAGAAAAACGTTTTTTGTTTTCCAATATCAACAAAGTCTGGTTTGGAAGTGTTTATTCGTTGAAATTTTCAGAAATGGAAGATTCTTTTGAAGTGAAATTTGATGCAGCGTCAAAAACTTTCGAAGTCTCTTCACCAGCAACAATTGAAAATCCGGTATCGCCGTCTACGGCGTTGATTTTGAGTTTAAAAACCGATACGGAAGCGTCTACACCGATCATCATTCAATTTTCCAACGTTCCGACAGGTGGGGTTACGTTTAAAGACCACAGCTACACTGGATCTTACGACGATGTTAATAACGTTGTAAATATGAATGAAAATATAGAATTGATCATGAAAACAACCAAAAAACCAACGTTTAATATCACTGGAGGTGAGTAAAACTATATAAACATACCAATAAATTTAACCCTTACATTATTTGTAGATTTATCAGACAACTTTGGGGTAGATTTTGACGAGGATACCAAAGTATGTACGATAAAAGTTGAAAATAAATTAACGCCCGAACAAATATCATCGAAAACGTATTTAACACTAATTATTCAAGCAACTGTAGATACAGATACAGACAAAACTGTTATAGTAATTCAGTTACCAGTACATAAGCTCCAATTTACTAATATATTATATACAGCTACTTATAATGATGATGATACTGTTGATGTCGATAATGAAAATCCTATTGGGTTTACAACGGACGTTACTGACGTGAAAATAACAGTTGACGAACGTAAGTAAATATTTTTATTAAATATTCGTTAGATTGACAGTTGAAAGTTTTTGCTGGGGGTTGAATTTTATTTATTAGAGGTGAAAACTACCCCTATTCGATAAAATTCATAAAAAATAGTTTCGAGTGTATAAATAAATACTTTAAATTAACGTTGATAGACAATTTATGATGTATTAAAAAGTTTTACTCTGTACTCGGGGCTGTTTTTCATTTTTTTAAGGGTGAAAACCATCCCTTTTTTAAAAAAATTTAAATTTTGGATGTGTGACTTATTGAAATCATCTTTAAATTTATTTAAAAATCGTTTTAATATTTTAACTCTTTTTGTTTCTGTATCATCTGCGTCTTCTATATCGTCTTCTTGGTCTAAAATTGGGACTGTGTTATAGCAGTTGTCTTCATTGCAGGCTAAACTCCAAAAGGATATTATCTTCCTGGTGCAGGCTGGTCCGAAGTGTTTATTGGTTTTTTCCCCATAACTCGCTTAGGTTTTAAGCAATCGAGTCACTCAAAAAAGTATCTTGTAGGTTTTTTAGACAGCTACAAGCTCGTTTGAATTAAATTTCTTTCATCTTAAAAAGATTTATGCCAAAAAGGGACAAAAAAAGTACTTTGCGTAAACGCAACGTAAAATGGCCACTTTCAGCTCAATTTTTCTCAAAAATAAGTAGTTTAAACGGTTCAAACACTCAGAGTATATTATTAGGACATTAATAAAGCGATTTGTGGGGTGGTAACGATTTTTTTCAAATGGGGTGAAGGAGAGGGTGAGATTATCACTATTTTTTACAACTAAAAAATAGGAATCGACATTATTTTCTTCATAACTCGCTTAGTTTTAATGCTAGGAACTTTTTAAAAAAACAAAAATGGAGTTTTTTTAAAGGACTTTAAGAAAGTTTCTATAAGTTTTCTGCGAAAAATGCATTGGTTTTCGGTTATTAGACGTAGAAACTTTTTATTTTGGCATTTGAAAATACCAATCGCTTTTCAACGAACAATAATTCCTTTTGTATTGAATCTGCGTAAATCGTAAATACACAATTTTTTTTATTTTTTTATAAGCTACAATTTTGGTTTCTACAGATTTTTCGATTAAATGCATATTTTTCCATTTATTCGCGAAAAACAAACTAAAAACGTGGTTTTTTTGACTGAAAACCGAAATTTTCATGTCGGTAATAATAAGTCGATAAGTATTAACATTCAGAAAAAACTTTATAGATAAAAAGTTGTTTAAAATTAGTTAATTAATCGATTTCCGCACTTATTTTCAATGAAAATTAGTGTGAAATAGAGGTTAGAAAGCGTATATGTTTTCCCACATCATATAAACAACTCCAGCTTTCACCCTGTATATTTCTAACAAATATAAAATTGGGATGATCGAATATGAACACTCAATTAAACTCACGTTTTTTCAATTGATTTAAGTGAAAATTAAATCGATATCTCGAATGACTTCGAAAATATATAATTATTTACACAAGCATGTCGTAATTTTTTTTTTTAACATAATAGTTGAAAATATCAATAATATTAATAAAAAATAGCTTTCTAATGTTTTAGTTGGTATTTTCAAATGGGGTTTCTTAACACAAATTATTATATTAAACAATAACCCTGAGTAACAGTCTTTTCAGTCGGTTTCTACATCTCTAGAAGGGGTTTTCCTCCCGTTCTAACTAATACTTTTATATTTTTCCAGAATACTCGCAATATTTCGAAATAACTGATAAATTCGCTATAGAAGTCCGGGCTCCACTACCAGCCGATATTTTATCTTCACAAACCGAATTAGCATTAGCCCTAACAGCTGAAGATGTTTACGGTAACCAACCGCAAGCTGTTGTTAAAATGATTCTACCCCTCCAAGACACAATGGAAGCTCCAAAGTTTTCCAAACCTTACTACACCGTTAATTACAAAGAAAATGCGACTGTTATTGATTTTACTGATCCTTTATCCTTTGATAATGTCGATGATCCATCTACAGTCACGATAACCCTGAGCGGTAAGTATTCAAAGATATCGCGTGGTACAATACTGCGTCATCTTTTTTGGGGAGGGTCTAGCGTGGTTGGAAAGTTGCACTCGTGGAGTTTTACCAACCACGAGTCGCTTCGACGCTGCATCGTTCAGAATATGGATTAAGATTGGTTCCAGGTTTAAACCACCACCAAGATGTCGACCAAAAACATCTAGAACTACAAATTTTAAACTCGTCGAGGTTTACAGCGAGTTGGATCTTGAACTGCATCTTTTTGAGCTCCAGTTAATACAGTTAACATTTGCTGAAGGAATGCTTAGTCGATTTTTCACTTTTGACAACATCCTTGTTTCAGATGAGGCTCATTTTCATTTAAATGGGTTCGTAAATCGATAAAATTGTTATAAAAAAATTAAACATCATAAACCACTCTCCACTAGTCCGAAATTAAAGGTATTGGCAGCAATCTCATGCAAAGGAATAATTCCCTTTCTTTTTTGAAGATTCACGAGGACGAAACTCGCTTTGTTGGGAAAAATTTACGAGATTAAAAATAACGAATTCGAGAATTTGGTTCCATCTAGAATGTCACACATCAAATGACTCTATGGTGGCTGTGTAGCCCCCACGCAGCCCTGACTTGACGCTTCTTGATTTTTTTTATCGAACATGAAGAATCCAAGAGATATCAATCAGATAAAGGAAAGTTTCCGCCAGGAAATGGCAGCAATCACCCCAGATTTATTGACCCGAGTTTTTGCAAATCTGCGTTTAGAGCCGTGCCGTTTTTACTTAATAAATGCAAGTTTTAAAAAAATCTTGTGTGATTCCTAAGTTATATCCTTTTCCCAACTTCAAGTCTCCATAAATATCCTTTTAAATATGACCATCAAAAGTGAGGTTATGTGCTGTTTAAAGTGAATTACATTTTTTGTATTTCATTTCAGAGTATAAAAAAAATTTCAATGTGATATTCGAAAATAAAAAATGGTTAATTGAGGTTACGAAACCATTGGATTCAAATACTATCGATGATAATTCAGAATTAATAATAACTATGGAAGCTGAGGTGAAGGGTATTACTGCCAAAGGTGTTGGGGTGTTGGTTGTGTTATTAGAAAAAAGTGTCGGACCGAAATTTTCGGAGTTGTCGTATCTAGCAAAATATGAGAAAGATCAAACTGGTAGTATAGATTTCCAGAAACCGCTTACGTTCGAAAATGTTGAAGATCCAAGCGAAATTACCATTACGTTAGACAGTAAGTTATAGAAGACATTTGATACCAATTTTTTTTTGGAAAAGCCTCAACCTCAACTCAACTAACGTGTAAACACTAACCGCTTTTAACTAACACAGTAATTTGAGCTGATTGATGAGCTGGAATAATTTTCTTTGCATCTTTATATGTTTTAATAGTTTTATTAATTTGCGTGGAAGTTGCTTCATTATTTCCCCAACTATGAGGTGAAATCTTAGTAATTTCTGCAGAAACTTATTTTAGAGAAGTAGATCTAACAATAGAATCCAATTGCTCTGGTTCAATCCAGTATTTCATCACTTTCGTCGGTTTGAAAGAAAACTATTTGCTTATTATTTCGTGCCAAGTTTCAATTTTCTTTTCTTATTGGTGGTTTATGTAGATTGAGTATTTTCAATCGTTTGGTTACTTTCTAGAGTGAATTATCCTTACTAGTAACGTAGGTTAATTCAGTCAGAAATTCATGGATCCGCTCATTTTTAGCATAATTCAAAGTTGTTTTATCAGCTGGTGTTTTAGTTTGCTGCATTTTGTTCAAATTTTCATTTTCTCTGTAATAAGATCCCCGATTTTTTTTTTGAGTATTTACTTTGAAGCTTTGTACAACGCTACGACTAAAAGATGGTTTAATAAAGTCGAAAAAGCTCTGGATTTTGATATATTTTGATCCAGAACTTTCTTTTACAAATGGAGATAAAGCTACAATACACAACGATAACAACTGTAAGGATTACAGGATATTTGTTGCAGCTTACGACGAAGATTTTGAAGTTTTGTACAACGCTACGACTGAAAAATGGTTTATTAAAGTTAAGAAAGCTCTGGATTCCGATATATTCGATACTGCATCTGAATTAGTTATAAAAATGACAGCTAGAAGAGAGCAGGATAACTCTAAAACTGGTGCAGCTGTGCTGGTTATTGAGCTAGTTGATCCTGACAATGAAGAAGAGCCGAAATTTTCTGATCTATCTTACGTAGTTAAATACAAAAAAGGACAAACTGAAGATATCGATTTTGATCCAGAACTTTCTTTTACAAATGTAGATAATGATGAAGTCGAAATTGATTTGGACTGTAAGTAAAAGTCTGTACTGTAACAAACTCAACCAAACACTTACACTCATACCAAAACTACAATACACAACTGTAAGGATTACAGGATATTTGTTGCAGCTTACGACGAAGATTTTGAAGTTTTGTACAACGCTACGACTGAAAAATGGTTTATTAAAGTTAAAAAAGCTCTGGATTCTGATATATTCGATAAAACATCTGAATTAGTTATAAAAATGACAGCTAGAGAACAGGATAACTCTAAAACTGGTGCAGCTGTGTTGATTATTGAGCTAGTTGATACTGACAATGAAGAAGAGCCAAAATTTTCTGATCTATCTTACGTAGTTAAATACAAAAAAGGCCAAACTGAAGATATCGATTTTGATCCAGAACTTTCTTTTACAAATGTAGATAATGATGAAGTCGAAATTGATTTGGACTGTAAGTAAAAGTCTGTACTGTAACAAACTCAACCAAACACGTACACACATACCAAAGCCACAATAACAACTGTAAGGATAACAGGATATTTGTTGCAGCTTACGACGAAGATTTTGAAGTTTTGTACAACGCTACGACTGAAAAATGGTTTATTAAAGTTAAGAAAGCTCTGGATTCCGATATATTCGATACTGCATCTGAATTAGTTATAAAAATGACAGCTAGAAGAGAGCAGGATAACTCTAAAACTGGTGCAGCTGTGTTAATTATTGAGCTAGTTGATCCTGACAATGAAGAAGAGCCGAAATTTTCTGATCTATCTTACGTAGTTAAATACAAAAAAGGCCAAACTGAAGATATCGATTTTGATCCAGAACTTTCTTTTACAAATGTAGATAATGATGAAGTCGAAATTGATTTGGACTGTAAGTAAAAGTCTGTACTGTAACAAACTCAACCAAACACTTACACTCATACCAAAACTACAATACACAACTGTAAGGATAACAGGATATTTGTTGCAGCTTACGACGAAGATTTTGAAGTTTTGTACAACGCTACGACTGAAAAATGGTTTATAAAAGTTAAGAAAGCTCTGGATTCCGATATATTCGATACTGCATCTGAATTAGTTATAAAAATGACAGCTAGAAGAGAGCAGGATAACTCTAAAACTGGTGCAGCTGTGTTGATTATTGAGCTAGTTGATACTGACAATGAAGAAGAGCCAAAATTTTCTGATCTATCTTACGTAGTTAAATACAAAAAAGGACAAACTGAAGATATCGATTTTGATCCAGAACTTTCTTTTACAAATGTAGATAATGATGAAGTCGAAATTGATTTGGACTGTAAGTAAAAGTCTGTACTGTAACAAACTCAACCAAACACTTACACTCATACCAAAACTACAATACACAACTGTAAGGATAACAGGATATTTGTTGCAGCTTACGACGAAGATTTTGAAGTTTTGTACAACGCTACGACTGAAAAATGGTTTATTAAAGTTAAAAAAGCTCTGGATTCTGATATATTCGATAAAACATCTGAATTAGTTATAAAAATGACAGCTAGAGAACAGGATAACTCTAAAACTGGTGCAGCTGTGTTGATTATTGAGCTAGTTGATACTGACAATGAAGAAGAGCCGAAATTTTCTGATCTATCTTACGTAGTTAAATACAAAAAAGGACAAACTGAAGATATCGATTTTGATCCAGAACTTTCTTTTACAAATGTAGATAATGATGAAGTCGAAATTGATTTGGACTGTAAGTAAAAGTCTGTACTGTAACAAACTCAACCAAACACTTACACTCATACCAAAACTACAATACACAACTGTAAGGATTACAGGATATTTGTTGCAGCTTACGACGAAGATTTTGAAGTTTTGTACAACGCTACGACTGAAAAATGGTTTATTAAAGTTAAAAAAGCTCTGGATTCTGATATATTCGATAAAACATCTGAATTAGTTATAAAAATGACAGCTAGAGAACAGGATAAGTCTAAAACTGGTGCAGCTGTGTTGATTATTGAGCTAGTTGATACTGACAATGAAGAAGAGCCGAAATTTTCTGATCTATCTTACGTAGTTAAATACAAAAAAGGACAAACTGAAGATATCGATTTTGATCCAGAACTTTCTTTTACAAATGTAGATAATGATGAAGTCGAAATTGATTTGGACTGTAAGTAAAAGTCTGTACTGTAACAAACTCAACCAAACACTTACACTCATACCAAAACTACAATACACAACTGTAAGGATTACAGGATATTTGTTGCAGCTTACGACGAAGATTTTGAAGTTTTGTACAACGCTACGACTGAAAAATGGTTTATTAAAGTTAAAAAAGCTCTGGATTCTGATATATTCGATAAAACATCTGAATTAGTTATAAAAATGACAGCTAGAGAACAGGATAACTCTAAAACTGGTGCAGCTGTGTTGATTATTGAGCTAGTTGATCCTGACAATGAAGAAGAGCCGAAATTTTCTGATCTATCTTACGTAGTTAAATACAAAAAAGGCCAAACTGAAGATATCGATTTTGATCCAGAACTTTCTTTTACAAATGTAGATAATGATGAAGTCGAAATTGATTTGGACTGTAAGTAAAAGTCTGTACTGTAACAAACTCAACCAAACACTTACACTCATACCAAAACTACAATACACAACTGTAAGGATAACAGGATATTTGTTGCAGCTTACGACGAAGATTTTGAAGTTTTGTACAACGCTACGACTGAAAAATGGTTTATAAAAGTTAAAAAAGCTCTGGATTCCGATATATTCGATACTGCATCTGAATTAGTTATAAAAATGACAGCTAGAAGAGTGCAGGATAACTCTAAAACTGGTGCAGCTGTGCTGGTTATTGAGCTAGTTGATACTGACAATGAAGAAGAGCCGAAATTTTCTGATCTATCTTACGTAGTTAAATACAAAAAAGGACAAACCGAAGATGTCGATTTTACAAATGACGTAACTTTCAAAACTGCCGAAGATAATAAAAACATAAAAATAGTTTTGGATTGTAAGTAAATATACAAGATCTGGACGAAGAAACAACTATTACCTAGTAATTATAAAACTTTTTATAGCCTATTCTGAAAACTTCGAAGTATATTACGACCAGACATCAAATAAATGGAAAATCCGCGTGAAAACTAAATTAGAAGATGAAATATTCACATCTAATAACGAACTTATCTTTATTATGACAGCCACTAATACCGTTAATAAAAAAAGTGGACAAACAGTTCTTATAATGGAACTAATCGATGAAACTAATGAAAACGGAATTGAATTTTCTGAATCTTATTACGTGGCTCAATATAAACAAAATCAAACAGGTTACGTAGACTTTGATAAGCCGATATCTTTTAAAGATGAAGATATGACAAAAATTTCTATAAATCTAGACAGTAAGTACGAAAGATTGTCCATATTATTATATAGTGTGTTTACATAAGTCCACAATGCACTTTGGGCAAATTCACAAATTGTTTTGAACATTTCCTCCAAATAATGTCAAAAAAATCCATTTCCAGACCTTGAGGGAACTGGGAATTCGTTTCTTAAAGATAACAAATCGTCTATGTAGGCTCAACAGGTTTTTTCTGTGATGGCAACTTTTGTAACCTCTCTTGGAGATGAATCTTCCAGGAAAAAATCGTGGCTATAACCATTGAAGTCCAGGAATGAAGAAGACGTTCAACATCTGTACATAACGTTCTGAATTCATTATAACAAACATATAGAAGGTTTCTGATGTTTGTATTTTGGATTAGCTGCCTTCCAGTAGCAGCATTTTTTCCAAGTAACGTTTCCATTGAAATTATAATGTTAGTAAACCTTGGAAAGCGCTCAATCTCTTCCTCAGGCTTCAAGCAACTATAAAAAATGTTTATCTACGCACGATCATACCAACGGTGACCTTGGAGACCTTTCGACCAATTTAACAACCATTCAATCACCTTGTAGTTATTAAATACTAACAAATATCAATTTTTTAGCTTATTCAGAATACTTTGAAGTAACTTACACTTCGAACAAATGGTGTTTGCATGTTGTAAAGCCTCTAGATGTTAAAATTTTTAACGATAACCAAGAACTCATATTGATAATGGAGGCCGAGCAAAAAGAAACTCATAAAACTGGACGATCTGTTCTCGTTATCGAATTAATAGATAATTCGATAGAATCCAAAACACCCCAATTCGAAGAAGCTTATTATACAGCAGTATATCCAAGTGACGGTAAAGGAACCGTACCTTTCGATAAAGATATTATTTTTGATAACGTAGATGATGTTAATAAAGTTTCAATTTCGATTCAAGGTAAGCAATAAATATTTTCGTAACCCACCGACTGAATACCGATTTTCTTTTAGATTACAAAGACAATTTCCAAATTATCTACGATAATACTTCGAATAAATGGTTTATAGACGTAATTATATCGTTGGATGATGATATTCTTCGTTCCAACACTTATCTAACCTCCACCTTAGTAGCTAATATTGATGATGATGATGACCACACACCTGTCAGTGCAATTGTTTTGAAATTACCTGAACACGATAGCGAATCGGCACCCACATTTTCCAGATCCTATTTCAAAGCTCAGTATGATATAGATGGCGTTGAAGCGAAAGTTACTTTAGAAGATGATATCGAATTTAGTAACGACGTTGATAATAATAACATTGAGATTGTTGCTGACGGTAAATAATAATTTGTTTCTTTTGATTAAGTCTAATTACAAAAAATTTCGAGTCTTTATATTCTATCGTCAAGGAAAGTTGGCAGTCCTTTATGCATCTCAGACAGATGAAACTTCCTTGTACCAAATCCGATACGAGACTTTTTCAAGATCATCAACTTTCTACCTCCGACAGAAGCCGCCGCTTAACATATTCTACCTTCAAATCAGACCAAAGGATTTTTTGATCTGGGGATGGAGGAGGAAAATTCTTGGCCTTCTCTCTACCGTAAACACAAAAGATTTAGCTCTAGTTGGAATTCTTAACAGTGTTTCCTGAAAATGTAGAACGATGTATGCAGCTGCCGAAAAATGTCCATATGCCTCAACTGTCACTCGAATTCAGCATCCTTCGGGGATGATGATGTGACTTATGTTGCTGTAGAAGCAGGAGCTTGGTGAGGATAGTCCCGTTGAAGATGATCCCGATGAAGAGGACCTTGATATATAACTGCGCCTTCTGAGCTTCTCAAATGAAGGAATTCCTTCAATAGTGCAAAGCAATAAGGTCTTGGTGCAAAACGTCTGAAAACACGATTTCATCGATGCCAAATATATCGAATTTTGAATTGGAATATCGGTTTTCAGCGAGTGTAAATGCCAAATATCGAATTTTGAATTGGAATATCGGTTTTCAGCGAGTGTAAATGCCAAATATCGAATTTTGAATTGGAATATCGGTTTTCAGAGAGTGTAAATGCCAAATATCGAATTTTGAATAGGAATATCCGTTTTCAGCGAGTGTAAATGCCAAATATCGAATTTTGAATAGGAATATCCGTTTTCAGCGAGTGTAAATGCCAAATATCGAATTTTGAATAGGAATATCCGTTTTCAGCGAGTGTAAATGCCAAATATCGAATTTTGAATAGGAATATCCGTTTTCAGCGAGTGTAAATGCCAAATATCGAATTTTGAATAGGAATATCGGTTTTCAGCGAGTGTAAATGCCAAATATCGAATTTTGAATAGGAATATCGGTTTTCAGCGAGTGTAAATGCCAAATATCGAATTTTGAATAGGAATATCGGTTTTCAGCGAGTGTAAATGCCAAATATCGAATTTTGAATTGGAATATCGGTTTTCAGAGAGTGTAAATGCCAAATATCGAATTTTGAATTGGAATATCGGTTTTCAGCGAGTGTAAATGCCAAATATCGAATTTTGAATAGGAATATCCGTTTTCAGCGAGTGTAAATGCCAAATATCGAATTTTGAATAGGAATATCGGTTTTCAGCGAGTGTAAATGCCAAATATCGAATTTTGAATAGGAATATCGGTTTTCAGCGAGTGTAAATGCCAAATATCGAATTTTGAATAGGAATATCGGTTTTCAGCGAGTGTAAATGCCAAATATCGAATTTTGAATTGGAATATCGGTTTTCAGAGAGTGTAAATGCCAAATATCGAATTATGAATTGGAATATCGGTTTTCAGAGAGTGTAAATGCCAAATATCGAATTTTGAATAGGAATATCCGTTTTCAGCGAGTGTAAATGCCAAATATCGAATTTTGAATAGGAATATCGGTTTTCAGCGAGTGTAAATGCCAAATATCGAATTTTGAATTGGAATATCGGTTTTCAGAGAGTGTAAATGCCAAATATCGAATTTTGAATAGGAATATCGGTTTTCAGCGAGTGTAAATGCCAAATATCGAATTTTGAATTGGAATATCGGTTTTCAGAGAGTGTAAATGCCAAATATCGAATTATGAATTGGAATATCGGTTTTCAGAGAGTGTAAATGCCAAATATCGAATTTTGAATAGGAATATCCGTTTTCAGCGAGTGTAAATGCCAAATATCGAATTTTGAATAGGAATATCGGTTTTCAGCGAGTGTAAATGCCAAATATCGAATTTTGAATTGGAATATCGGTTTTCAGAGAGTGTAAATGCCAAATATCGAATTTTGAATAGGAATATCGGTTTTCAGCGAGTGTAAATGCCAAATATCGAATTTTGAATAGGAATATCGGTTTTCAGCGAGTGTAAATGCCAAATATCGAATTTTGAATTGGAATATCGGTTTTCAGAGAGTGTAAATGCCAAATATCGAATTTTGAATTGGAATATCGGTTTTCAGAGAGTGTAAATGCCAAATATCGAATTTTGAATAGGAATATCGGTTTTCAGAGAGTGTGAATGCCAAATATCGAATTTTGAATTGGAATATCGGTTTTCAGAGAGTGTAAATGCCAAATATCGAATTTTGAATAGGAATATCCGTTTTCAGCAAGTGTAAATGCCAAATATCGAATTTTGAATAGGAATATCCGTTTTCAGAGAGTGTAAATGCCAAATATCGAATTTTGAATAGGAATATCCGTTTTCAGCAAGTGTAAATGCCAAATATCGAATTTTGAATAGGAATATCCGTTTTCAGCGAGTGTAAATGCCAAATATCGAATTTTGAATAGGAATATCCGTTTTCAGAGAGTGTAAATGCCAAATATCGAATTTTGAATAGGAATATCCGTTTTCAGCGAGTGTAAATGCCAAATATCGAATTTTGAATAGGAATATCGGTTTTCAGCGAGTGTAAATGCCAAATATCGAATTTTGAATAGGAATATCCGTTTTCAGAGAGTGTAAATGCCAAATATCGAATTTTGAATAGGAATATCCGTTTTCAGCGAGTGTAAATGCCAAATATCGAATTTTGAATAGGAATATCCGTTTTCAGCGAGTGTAAATGCCAAATATCGAATTTTGAATTGGAATATCGGTTTTCAGAGAGTGTAAATGCCAAATATCGAATTTTGAATAGGAATATCCGTTTTCAGCGAGTGTAAATGCCAAATATCGAATTTTGAATAGGAATATCCGTTTTCAGCGAGTGTAAATGCCAAATATCGAATTTTGAATAGGAATATCCGTTTTCAGCGAGTGTAAATGCCAAATATCGAATTTTGAATAGGAATATCGGTTTTCAGAGAGTGTAAATGCCAAATATCGAATTTTGAATAGGAATATCGGTTTTCAGCGAGTGTAAATGCCAAATATCGAATTTTGAATTGGAATATCGGTTTTCAGAGAGTGTAAATGCCAAATATCGAATTTTGAATTGGAATATCGGTTTTCAGCGAGTGTAAATGCCAAATATCGAATTTTGAATAGGAATATCCGTTTTCAGCGAGTGTAAATGCCAAATATCGAATTTTGAATAGGAATATCGGTTTTCAGCGAGTGTAAATGCCAAATATCGAATTTTGAATAGGAATATCGGTTTTCAGCGAGTGTAAATGCCAAATATCGAATTTTGAATAGGAATATCGGTTTTCAGCGAGTGTAAATGCCAAATATCGAATTTTGAATTGGAATATCGGTTTTCAGAGAGTGTAAATGCCAAATATCGAATTATGAATTGGAATATCGGTTTTCAGAGAGTGTAAATGCCAAATATCGAATTTTGAATAGGAATATCCGTTTTCAGCGAGTGTAAATGCCAAATATCGAATTTTGAATAGGAATATCGGTTTTCAGCGAGTGTAAATGCCAAATATCGAATTTTGAATTGGAATATCGGTTTTCAGAGAGTGTAAATGCCAAATATCGAATTTTGAATAGGAATATCGGTTTTCAGCGAGTGTAAATGCCAAATATCGAATTTTGAATAGGAATATCGGTTTTCAGCGAGTGTAAATGCCAAATATCGAATTTTGAATTGGAATATCGGTTTTCAGAGAGTGTAAATGCCAAATATCGAATTTTGAATTGGAATATCGGTTTTCAGAGAGTGTAAATGCCAAATATCGAATTTTGAATTGGAATATCGGTTTTCAGAGAGTGTAAATGCCAAATATCGAATTTTGAATTGGAATATCGGTTTTCAGAGAGTGTAAATGCCAAATATCGAATTTTGAATAGGAATATCCGTTTTCAGCAAGTGTAAATGCCAAATATCGAATTTTGAATAGGAATATCCGTTTTCAGAGAGTGTAAATGCCAAATATCGAATTTTGAATAGGAATATCCGTTTTCAGCAAGTGTAAATGCCAAATATCGAATTTTGAATAGGAATATCCGTTTTCAGCGAGTGTAAATGCCAAATATCGAATTTTGAATAGGAATATCCGTTTTCAGAGAGTGTAAATGCCAAATATCGAATTTTGAATAGGAATATCCGTTTTCAGCGAGTGTAAATGCCAAATATCGAATTTTGAATAGGAATATCCGTTTTCAGCGAGTGTAAATGCCAAATATCGAATTTTGAATTGGAATATCGGTTTTCAGAGAGTGTAAATGCCAAATATCGAATTTTGAATAGGAATATCCGTTTTCAGCGAGTGTAAATGCCAAATATCGAATTTTGAATAGGAATATCCGTTTTCAGCGAGTGTAAATGCCAAATATCGAATTTTGAATAGGAATATCCGTTTTCAGCGAGTGTAAATGCCAAATATCGAATTTTGAATAGGAATATCCGTTTTCAGCGAGTGTAAATGCCAAATATCGAATTTTGAATTGGAATATCGGTTTTCAGCGAGTGTAAATGCCAAATATCGAATTTTGAATAGGAATATCGGTTTTCAGCGAGTGTAAATGCCAAATATCGAATTTTGAATAGGAATATCCGTTTTCAGCAAGTGTAAATGCCAAATATCGAATTTTGAATAGGAATATCGGTTTTCAGCGAGTGTAAATGCCAAATATCGAATTTTGAATAGGAATATCCGTTTTCAGAGAGTGTAAATGCCAAATATCGAATTTTGAATAGGAATATCCGTTTTCAGCGAGTGTAAATGCCAAATATCGAATTTTGAATTGGAATATCGGTTTTCAGCGAGTGTAAATGCCAAATATCGAATTTTGAATAGGAATATCGGTTTTCAGCGAGTGTAAATGCCAAATATCGAATTTTGAATAGGAATATCCGTTTTCAGCAAGTGTAAATGCCAAATATCGAATTTTGAATAGGAATATCGGTTTTCAGCGAGTGTAAATGCCAAATATCGAATTTTGAATAGGAATATCGGTTTTCAGCGAGTGTAAATGCCAAATATCGAATTTTGAATAGGAATATCCGTTTTCAGAGAGTGTAAATGCCAAATATCGAATTTTGAATAGGAATATCCGTTTTCAGCGAGTGTAAATGCCAAATATCGAATTTTGAATAGGAATATCGGTTTTCAGCGAGTGTAAATGCCAAATATCGAATTTTGAATAGGAATATCGGTTTTCAGCGAGTGTAAATGCCAAATATCGAATTTTGAATAGGAATATCGGTTTTCAGCGAGTGTAAATGCCAAATATCGAATTTTGAATAGGAATATCGGTTTTCAGCGAGTGTAAATGCCAAATATCGAATTTTGAATAGGAATATCGGTTTTCAGCGAGTGTAAATGCCAAATATCGAATTTTGAATAGGAATATCGGTTTTCAGCGAGTGTAAATGCCAAATATATCGAATTTTGAATAGGAATATCCGTTTTCAGCGAGTGTAAATGCCAAATATCGAATTTTGAATTGGAATATCGGTTTTCAGCGAGTGTAAATGCCAAATATCGAATTTTGAATAGGAATATCGGTTTTCAGCGAGTGTAAATGCCAAATATCGAATTTTGAATAGGAATATCCGTTTTCAGCGAGTGTAAATGCCAAATATCGAATTTTGAATAGGAATATCGGTTTTCAGCGAGTGTAAATGCCAAATATCGAATTTTGAATAGGAATATCCGTTTTCAGAGAGTGTAAATGCCAAATATCGAATTTTGAATAGGAATATCCGTTTTCAGCGAGTGTAAATGCCAAATATCGAATTTTGAATAGGAATATCGGTTTTCAGCGAGTGTAAATGCCAAATATCGAATTTTGAATAGGAATATCCGTTTTCAGAGAGTGTAAATGCCAAATATCGAATTTTGAATAGGAATATCTGTTTTCAGCGAGTGTAAATGCCAAATATCGAATTTTGAATAGGAATATCGGTTTTCAGCGAGTGTAAATGCCAAATATCGAATTTTGAATAGGAATATCCGTTTTCAGCGAGTGTAAATGCCAAATATCGAATTTTGAATAGGAATATCGGTTTTCAGCGAGTGTAAATGCCAAATATCGAATTTTGAATAGGAATATCGGTTTTCAGCAAAAGCGAATACCAAATATCGAATTTTGAATAGGAATATCCATATTCAATTCGGAGCAGTCTTCTGGATAAGTGAAGTCGATGAAACGCTTCGAAAGTAACATTTGCATTTTAGATATTTGCCCAGCATTCCAGACTTTGCCGAAATGCCTAGACTGTATCCAAAAATGCACTTTGATCACAGTAATATATTAAAAAATCCGCAGTATTCATAGAATATTTTTTTTACAGATTATTCAGAGTTTCTAACCTTCGAATACGATACAAAAACAAAATTATGGCAAGTCAAAGCGCTAAGTATTTTGGATACTGCAACGTTGAATAAATCAGAACTGGTTGTAGCAATCACAGCTACTGATAGTGATACTAAATTACAAGGACGTTCCGTTATTGATCTCAAATTACCTAAAGTTAATACTGATGATGCTCCTAGATTTTCCAAAACGTACTACAAAGCTAATTATGACATGTCTACGGATACTGCAACCGTTAATCTTGAAGATCCAATCGATATACTGAATAGAATTGATATGTCGACTATAAATATTACTACCGACGGTAAGTTAACGTGAATAAAGGCTATTTTATATCCGAGTGTGACCTTTTCGCTTGCTGTCGCATTGGGGATACTCAGCGTTCACAGTATCTTTCCTGTAGCAGCGGCCACTAAATGGTTCAGGATTTAACAAGGGTTTATCCGACCTTACCGTCTGTCTACAATTTCTTTCCTCTATCCAGTCTAGTTTCCTAAATATCGTTAAATTGGAAAAGTTCGGCTCCTATTAAGGCCTCATACACCACCAGAAATGAAACCTGTAGATTTTTCTTCGGCGATTTCTCTATAGAAAGAGAATTAGATTCTGTTCGTCAACTAATTGGAAACTTTCCATTTTAGATAATCTCCTTTCAGCTCCGCAAACTTTTCCTAACGATTTTCAATATAACCATCTTTGATCACCAAGTTTGAGAACAGGAAATAATCCGAGAGGGCTAAATATGGCGCATGAGGCGGCAATTCAAACTTTGATTCGGATGTATGAACTTTCCTGCAAATGGAACGGTCTTTGTCTTATTTGGAGCTGGTTTTAGTCCATACTGCTTTGCTTTGTGGATTTTCTTCAACATTTCTAGAGTCGTCACAACGGTCAATATTGATGGCTGCCAAACAAATACTAAACAACGTGGCGTCTTCAAACTTTGTGTACTTTCTAAGCAACTACCGCCATCTTTAGGTCAGACCAGGTACTTCTAGGACCATCTTCGTCGGTGTCTTAACCAACTTGGTCTTTTTGAGTTTTGCGTGTAATTGTATCAAAGTAGTGCCTATAATAGACCCCCCAGTCTCCAGTTTCTTTTCTTATTTTTCCTAGATTGATTCATCAATGATAAAATTTCTTTTTTAGAATACCGCGATTACTTTCAAATAACGTACGAAGAAAAATGGGAGATCAATGTCATAAAAAATCTAGATCAGTCCATACTGAACGAAAAAGTAGACATTATCATGGAATTAATTGCTACTGATAAAGAAGTAACTGGTGAAATCGGTGAAGCAACTCTTTTGATAACTCTACCAGCAGTGAACAATGACGAAGTTCCCAAATTCTCGAGCATCTTCTACGAGTCTCAGTGCAATTCCTCCACAAAAATATTAGAGACATCGCCGATTGTTATAACAAATAAACCGGATCCATCGGATATAACAGTTGCCATACAAGAAGACGGTAAGTTTTAACTATTACATCGAACGATACAATTAACGGATTATTTGTAGAGTACAAGTCGAATTTCGAAATCGAATATAACTCGGAAACTAATTCTTGGCAAGTTAAAGTCAAATCTCTACCGGAAAATGAAATAGGAAACGATTTGGTACTTACTTTAACAGCTACGGAAACTAATAATAATAATATAGGACAAGCTGCGTTAGTTTTAAATTTTCCTCCATTAAACCCGCCCGAATTCAATTCTATTCAATATTACGGGGAATATAAAATTGTGGAAAAATCGCTTACTGTAGACGAAGTTAAAATCGTCAATAAACAAGATCAAAAGAATAAAATTCATTTGGTATTAACTGATTCGGATCGAGGTAAGCGTTAAGTTTACTAAAACTTCTAGAATAACTTCAAAATATATTTTTCTGCAGATCTTTCCAGTACATTCGAATTTTCCTATAACGACGATGAGGATAGTTGGGAAATAACATTAAACGGGACGCTAGACGATGGATATATTAATGGCAAGACTCAATTAGTATTAACTTTGACTGCTGAAGAAGATGGAAACGATTTAACTGGTTCCGCGACGGTCATTATCAGTCTACCAACTGAAGATAAAGACGGAAACGATCTGACGTTTTCAGAATTACATTACGAAGGAAACTATATCGTCAACGACGAACCCGAAGTTCAACTGAATAGAGATATTCATCTTGATTCCAAACAGGATTTGACTAATGTAGTGTTCATGTTTAACAGTAAGTTTGCCATTTTCTGGTGTCTGCCTTTGGATATTGATCTTCAATATTACGTATTTTCCTCAAGTCTTGCATCGTCAATAAACAAAAATAGTCTATGTTCAATTTGATCGAAGGGTTGATTGAAGTTTGAAACGCTCAACATCAACCAGTTCTAGATCCTCTGGGTATAATCTAATGGAGAGCCTACACTATCAAACGGCTCGTTCGAACGATTCAGTTCGACGTTCGACGCTTGATAGTGTAGAACCCGCTTAAGAAGCCAGTTCGCAATAAAACTTGGAAACGGCGGTCAATTTTGTATAACTGTTATTGACAATTCGTTAGATTGCTAAACTGCTTCTTTTCGGGGGAATTTTCAAAATGTTTGCTGTTTACAGTTTTTCCATTTTCTAGTAACTGAAAAGTTGAACGCGAATGATTATTTAACCATCGAAAAGATGTCTACTTATGGTGATTACGTCGTGACGGTAACCAAGTCCTTACCTGCGGATATTTTACAAAACCAGAGAAGCCTGGCGGTTACTTTACATGCTACTCTTGGTAAAAACGAGGCATCTACGACTCTGGTTATAAATCTACCCATACCTGGTGAAGAGGACACAATTGATTTCTCCAAACTTTTATATAATGGCGATTATTCCGAAATAGACGGATTAGCTGTTGAAGAAATTAGTATTATAACTAACGAAAATAGTAAAAATATACAAGTTGATATTTCTAAAGGTGAGTTTGATGTATAATTCTAAAAATTCTATAAATTAAGGTTATTTTTTTCCAGATTCTCCATATTACGTTTACTTCAAAGTCACTCAATCTAATAAAATTGTAAAATTAACAGCTGATAATATACCGAGCGATATAATAAAAGAAATTTCCGTTATATCTTTAACTTTAACAGCACAATCGTCGGGTACATCTAAAACTGGAGAAGCTGTTGTAAATATTAACATACGCAGTACGTATATTTCGTTTATATTTTGATATATTGAGAAAATTGATCGCTCTATTAACCGTTTTACGAGTTCTGGTGTTACTTTAGTCTCGATACCGCTGGAATACCCGGGAATTAACTTGCAGATCAAGCTGGAAGACGTCACTGACTTTGACTGACTTTGACCAGATATTAGAGCTGACAGTTGACAATTGACAGCTGACATTACCATTATTACTAATTTTCTAACCTGTAATTATTTCTAATACTTCTTGAAATTGAAGATTGAGCTTTCCACGTATCTAGAATTTGGAAATTCACTACTCAGGTCCAACGAAGAGGTCAGATCCTTTTGGTAGGAATATGTCGATTTTTGAGGAGGTTTAACAGGTTTTAGTGTATACTTTCAACAAAACTGATGGCTTCTGCGCCGATATATTCGAATTGTGTTTTAGGTTATCAGGGTTCTGCTCAGTTTGATTCGCCCCTTTTTAACGGAAAATATGAGGTAAAAGAAAACATTGTTACATTGACTGTCGAACCGATTACCTTGACCACAGATATAGAAGACGATCTCATTTCTATTGCAGTTGATAACGGTAAGATATTTTCATATAAACTAAAAGTTTATAACCTCAAATTTGAAAATTGTTTGTTTTTGTTTATGGAAAACATCCGCGTTCAATTTATTGAGCGTGCCTCGTATATATTTGCCGTCAATGTACGAATTGCATTTATAAACTTGAGTTAATTATTTTACTTCTCCGTTCTAATCAATTTAGAGAAAAAAGGGGGCAAAATCCACATATTTACATTTTAATACTCAAATTCGTCAATAAAATATTTTCAAAATTTCTGAATGCTACTTGTACGAATTTTTACAACGAGTTTATGTCCCAATTTTAATCATTTTGAGCATAATTGACTTGCAACTAATCGTAGACTTTTAGAAAATAAAAATTTTGCACATAAAGTATTTATTTTAATGCATACGGCAGTCAACGTGTTGAACGAACTCATTTTAACACGTTCCTAGTCGAAAGGAAAAAAAAACTCAGAATTTTCAAATAAATCCAAATAAATACGTGATTCAGTTATTTCTAAATTATAATGTACGAGGGGAATTCGAAAAGATACGTTTTCTTTTAGCTATGGTTGATTATTTCGATGTCTCCTATACTAGTTCTGAAGTATCTCTGCAATTAAAAAAAGAATTTCCTGAAGAATTTTTGAGTAATTCCACTATACCCGTGCTACTTACAGGGTCTATCAAAAAAACTGATGTCAAAACTCAGACTGTAGTTAATTTAAGAATTATAACTGGTAAGTAGTTTTTTTTTATTTAAACTGTTTCGGATACGATTTTACGATTATTTTTCAAGATACACAACCTGATAATAACAATATATTACGATTCGACGACGTTTTATTCACGGCGCAATATTCGTTGGAAAACGGTGAAGGTAAATTTGAACAAGATGGAGACATCGGTTTAACTACAAATCTACAAGCCGACGAAATCGACGTTGAAATAAGTGAAGGTAAATTATTTTATATACGGAATATTTTAAAAGAAATTTTCGACGAAATATATTAAAAAATCTTATTTTACTAATATTCGTTAGATATAATACAGGGTGAGTCAAAATTTCGGGGTTATTAGGACCAGATACGAGATAACACGAAGATTTAATTTAATTATGATAAAAAGGGCGTAAAACCCCCGTGGAAGGTTGCAAAAATGGTTTTCTGGACGTAAAAACATTTATTAATCGCAATTACAAACTTTTAAGCAAATGGAAACATAGATTATTTCTCAAAAAAGTCTTCTGAAATAATCTCTTCGTTATTTTTGACGATGCAATGTTGCGCAAACGCTGTAGAGACAGGAAATCGTGTGGAATGTCCTCTATTTGTTGATCTATGAAAGGAAAAGCAGCGTTCAACCCATCGGTGTATGATAATTCAGGAGTTATCTAGTCCATATTGTCCTTGAACAAAATTTCTTTCGAAATTTCAGACAAATCTGCCGATAGCTTCTCACCACTAATATTTAACTGCCTTAATCCATCGATTCAACCATCCATCAACCATCCAATTCTTATAAAATTCTAGTCTTTAGACGTCTGCTCGTCGCTCCACTGCACCACCTCCACTAAAACTTTTGTTAACATATTCTTCCATTTCTTTACATTTTCGTCTCAGCCCTTAAATCAGCAGCCACCTTTTTAATCGATTCACCATTCTCCAATCGTTTAATAACGTTGAATATTTTGCTCCAAGACAAACCACAATCCTCCATTTTCCACTCAAACAAAGATATCAATGAAAATGGCAAAAAAAGTCTAGAAATGTCTTATCTTTTGCCTCCCACGACACGACAGCTCGACCTAGTGGAAGTATTAGCACAAATTCCATCTGCAATGGAGCTCCACCATAAGGATCAAGAAAATCCCATCGATGGTAACGTCAATAAGAGATTCCAGATATTCGCGATGATATCCTTCAAGGATTCAAATGAATTTTGTTAAATCATCTTTCGAATTTCCAAAATAAAACCTACCTGTAAAAGATTGCAATAAAACAGATCAGAAATCGTCGTTTTTTTTGTTAATTTCTTTTTAATTTTTTGTAGATTCTATTTTTGGAGAAAACTTCGGTATTTCCTACGCAAATCAAAAAGTTATTGTACATCTTGAAAAAGATATATCTACCGATGATTTTTATACCAACAATATAATTTCCCTCACAATGATAGCTACAACTTTAAATAACACCATAAGTACTTCGTCGGTTCTGAATATTCGTCTAAACAGTAAGTACAATAGAGTCAATTGCATCAATTCCTAATTTACTTAACGAAAATCCAACTTTAAAAACAGACATAGACCTTCAGATAAACCCCATGTTATCAAAACTTGGTGTCCTTTGTGAAGCAGATCAGGCGGTTTGACTTGAATCCTTCGAAGTCATTAGACAAGCTTGCTCAAGTGTTTAAACCGAGCTCTTGCGAATGCTTGGCACTCACAGCTGACGTGGTCTGCGGTTTCAATCTCCTCCATGTACCAACGGTATTCCGGATCGTCTTTGCTGCCCATGGTGTGGAGATTAAAAGTTTATTTCCCACCTCTTTAGTTGAAGCAGTTGTTTGGTTTTCAGATAAACAAGGTCCATCTGCATTTGGCTTTACTTGTCTCATACCAGGTCTCTCCATCCATCTCCGCCGAGCCCATCTTACGAATAGACAGTTAAGAGACGCGATAGCAACAATTTTAGATGGGTTCTGGACCCATCGGTGACTTCGTCGATCTTAGTATGGCGAGTGAGTCCGTCTTTGTTGCCCGAGTGACCGGAAGCTGGTGGATCTTGCAGCTATTACTAACCAGATTTTGCGCTCCGGCACTAGCTTAAAACCCAACAAAGATTCGCTTATTTTGGAGTATACTCCGAAGAAGCTTGCTCCGGCCAAGTCATTCCTCCTGGAGCTGTTTGTGTACCAGGTGCTTCCATTGAAAATCTTCATGTTTATGATTAATTTTACTTATATAGCTTCTATTTCCATTTTATTTTGAGTACAAAAACAATATTTCATAATTAAAGCATACAATTAAAACGTTCTTCAAGGAATTGTAGCTAGATGCTTCGACAGGCGTCAACAACGAAGCAAATTGATCATTTTTATATAGAATTCGAGATTTCGTAGTGGGATTGTGACAAAATTAAACTCCAAAGTGTACTAACTTTAATATATTTCCTACCTTTCGAATGGGAATGGTTAATTAAGAATAGCGGCGTTATAAATTTCATTGATTCTTTTTAAAAATATTGAAATCACGATTTCAAAAAACCTATAATCAAATTGACGTTCGATAAAAATTCTAAAAACTGATTCATTCCCAAACGATGAATATATAAGTATCGGAAAGCTCGGAAATATATTAGAGTGAGTACACACAGATAGAAGACGTGCGTGGACTGGGTAGAAAAATATTTTAATGGTTGAAGAACCTTCGAGATTGTGATTAATTCCAAAGGATGATTCCAGCCTTTATTACAACCATGCAGGCACTAGAAGAAGAAGAAGAAGAAGAACACATTGGTGTTTAGTTTTGCCACAATCCCACTACGAAAACGCTAATAATCTAGCTGATAAATACTTCGTTCCAATTCATGTATAAATTTAAAAATGTTAGAGACGGTTATAATTTATTTGAGTGATCCATGCAAAGAAAAGATTTTTTATTGAGAAAAATATATAAATGAATTGTTATATTCTAGATAACGGAGCTAGTGATAATGGGTATATATCTTTCGATAAACCTGTATACAATGGTAACTATATAGTCGAAAATGATTTGGCAACTATTAACTATGATGATATAACAGTCGATACTGATGAAGAAGACGATAATGTTATTGCTTCGATTGAAGAACGTTAGTACAAGATGCTTAATTACAACAAATAATCTAACAAAAATAATATTTTTAGCTTATGATGCTTATTTCAAGGTGACTTATGCCGACAAAACGATAAAACCTGTACTTAAAATAAATCAAGCAAGTTCTGTACTTAGAGACTCCACCAATATCGCTGTTGTTTTTTGTGTTAAAATCAAAGATACTAATTTAGTAGCTAAGACAGTAACTAATTTCCAAGTTATAGGTGAGTACTCACGACAAAAAGTTAAAATTGTTTTTAATCCAATTTGATATAAGAGTGGAAAGGAGGCTGGAAGATTATTTGATGGGTTTGAACGAGCCTCATCGTTCCAAAAAACCCACAAGAATATTCAAATGGCAAATGGAGAGGAATCGCTCATTATCTATTAAAGAGAGCCACTCTTTATTAGACCAGAAGACCTCCTAGACAGAACTAGAAGGACTCACTCATGGAAGTTGTTCAGGATACCAAAAGAAGTTAGAATATGTTTTTATTGAGAATGTAGGGCAACATTTAATATTCAAGAACTGTTCTGAAAGTAGTAGGACTGGTTTTTTTTCTGAGCGAACTTAGAGGGCTATCGAGAACGCAAAAAAAAACGGTTGCTCCTTTTGACGAAAGACTTCGTCATGGGGAATCGTAGAGCGTTTACTAGAGCGAAGATTTGCGATTGAATGTTGTGTCAAACATAGAGACTGATTAAGAACGTCCAAGGTGATGCTACTATAGCTAAATCTGGTGGTTTTGAGCGGCACAAATAGTTCCGAGAAGGTAGGGAAAGAGTAGTTTGTCGTGAGATCTTCTAGAATCTTTTGGGCTCCTCCAGACGCGAAAGAGAAACATCACGACTCGGTAGAAGGGGTCCAACAGGCTGGATCTGAAGAGCATTCCTGTCCAGACGATCCTGGAGGAAATCGAAAACTGGAACACTCATTGAAAGCGATCAAATTTGTTGTAAAGTTTGGAAAAATGAGCAATAAGACTCAGGACATGATTAAGAATGTCCACGGTGATGCTACTATAGCTAAATCGGGTTTTTTTGAGTGGTACAAACTGTTCGGAGAAGGTAGGGAAAGAATAGGTTGTCGAGGTGTCGTGAGTGTTGTCAGAGGAGCAAAAAAATAACCGGAAAGCGATTTTCTAGAATCTTTTTGGCTCCTCCAGACGTTTTTCTCCTTAGAAGGGGTCCAACAGGCTGGATCTGAAGAGCATTCCTGTCCAGACGTTCCTGGAGGAAATCGAAAATTGGAACACTCATTGAAAGCGATCAAATTTGTTGTAAAGTTTGGAAAAATGAGCAATAAGACTCAGGACATGATTAAGAATGTCCACGGTGATGTTACTATAGCTAAATCGTGTTTTTTTGAGTGGTACAAACTGTTCGGAGAAGGTAGGGAAAGAATAGGTTGTCGAGGTGTCGTGAGTGTTGTCAAAGGAGCAAAAAAATAACCGAAAAGCGATTTTCTAGAATCTTTTTGGCTCCTCCAGACGTTTTTCTCCTTAGAAGGGGTCCAACAGGCTGGATCTGAAGAGCATTCCTGTCCAGACGATCCTGGAGGAAATCGAAAACTGGAACACTCATTGAAAGCGATCAAATTTGTTGTAAAGTTTGGAAAAATGAGCAATAAGACTCAGGACATGATTAAGAATGTCCACGGTGATGCTACTATAGCTAAATCGTGTTTTTTTGAGTGGTACAAACTGTTCGGAGAAGGTAGGGAAAGAATAGGTCGTCGAGGTGTCGTGAGTGTTGTCAGAGGAGCAAAAAAATAACCGGAAAGCGATTTTCTAGAATCTTTTTGGCTCCCCCAGACGTTTTTTTCCTTAGAAGGGGTCCAACAGGCTGGATCTGAAGAGCATTCCTGTCCAGACGATCCTGGAGGAAATCGAAAACTGGAACACTCATTGAAAGCGATCAAATTTGTTGTAAAGTTTGGAAAAATGAGCAATAAGATTCAGGACATGATTAAGAATGTCCACGGTGATGCTACTATAGCTAAATCGTGTTTTTTTGAGTGGTACAAACTGTTCGGAGAAGGTAGGGAAAGAATAGGTCGTCGAGGTGTCGTGAGTGTTGTCAAAGGAGCAAAAAAATAACCGGAAAGCGATTTTCTAGAATCTTTTTGGCTCCTCCAGACGTTTTTTTCCTTAGAAGGGGTCCAACAGGCTGGATCTGAAGAGCATTCCTGTCCAGACGATCCTGGAGGAAATCGAAAACTGGAACACTCATTGAAAGCGATCAAATTTGTTGTAAAGTTTGGAAAAATGAGCAATAAGATTCAGGACATGATTAAGAATGTCCACGGTGATGCTACTATAGCTAAATCGTGTTTTTTTGAGTGGTACAAACTGTTCGGAGAAGGTAGGGAAAGAATAGGTTGTCGAGGTGTCGTGAGTGTTGTCAGAGGAGCAAAAAAATAACCGGAAAGCGATTTTCTAGAATCTTTTTGGCTCCTCTAGATGTTTTTTTCCTTAGAACAAAATCGACGCGAAAGAGAAACATTACGGCTCGGTAGAAGGGGTCCAACAGGCTGGATCTGAAGAGCATTGCGGTCCAGACGATCCTGGAGGAAATCGAAAACTGGAACACTCATTGAAAGCGATCAAATTTGTTGTAAAGTTTGGTAAAATGAGCAATGAAACTCACGATATGATTAAGAACGTCCAAGGTGATGCTACTGTATCTAAATCGGGTTTTTTTGAGTGGTACAAACTGTTCCGAGAAGGTAGGAAAAGATTGGATACCCTTCGACCATCAAAACCAACGAAAATGCGTCGAAATGACAATTTTTTGAATATTGATCGTAGGATGAGTATCGGAAAGATTAGTGATAACTTGAGCATTCTTCGAACTCAAATTTTTGAGTTCGTGTCAAAAAAATTAGCTATTAGGAAAGAGGACACGAAGCTGGTGCCGTGAGTGTTGTCAAAAACGATCTGCCGGGATCTTCTTGTTTCTGGCAAACTTTTTTCTCTTCCTGAGAATATAGAGGCGGTCCAATAGGCTGGATCTGAAGAGCACGTTCCTGGAGGCATTCGAAAACTGAAACACTCATTTATTTTGTGTTTAGAACAAGTTATATTTTGATATTGATTGATTGATTGATGATCAAGACACTTTTAATTTTAGATAAAGACGATGGAGAAGCAAATGACGGTTCAATATATTTCCCAAAACCGGTGTACAATGGGGTCTATAATGCGAATAGCGACACATTTACAGAAGATGATATCATAATAATAACTCAACATCCTGATACAGATATGGAAGTGAAAATGTCGAACGGTATTTTGGTTTTTTTTCTTTAATTTCTTTCTATATATTCTACAAGAGATAGTAGACAAAATAATGAATTTTATATTTCAGAATACCAATACGAAAAATATTTCTCGGTTGAGTTAAAAAATAACCAAGTAAATATTAGTTTGAAGGAAAAATTACCGAAAGACGTGGTGGATCAGTTGGGTTATATAGCTTTGACTATAAAAGTTACGTTAAAAAGCAATCAAAAGATATTCGCCGAAACCGTTTTGAATGTAGAAGTCCGAGGTAAGTCAATAAATAAATTTGGAGGAGAATTCGTTGAATCACCCTCCAATTAATACAATATCTTCGTGGTATAGTATTGGAAACGTAATTAGGCGGTTGACCAAGGGCTTGAAATTACCGATGACCTTTGTGAAACAGCTGAGGCGCTTTCGTGTGAACCTTTTGACAACTTAGGATCTGATCCTAACCAGCTAAGACTATGCTGGTGCTTTTGGAGCCAATTGGAGGCTCTTGACCTCAAGGTGGAGGTAATCTTGGGATCCGGAGTCGTTAACCCTTGAGCTGACGTTGCGGAGATTGAACCTGGTTTTGTCAGAGCTTCAGCATAGAAACTGATGCTTCTTTGGAGGTAGTAGTGGATTCCGTGGGTCAACTCCCTCGGGGTCTTTAGAATTTCGCAGACTTCTTCGCGACATCTGATGATGCTTTACAATAATTCATCTTTTTAAGGGCGGCTGCTGGTTCCCTTCACCAGCGTCAAGGTCCAACGGCTTCTCGAGGGGTTTTGAAGATCTTATTTTAATTGATATAAATTTTTTTAGGAAAATCACGCGACAGCGTTGGATCGAATGATCAGAAATATATAATCGCCGTATCTGTATTATCGGTGGTGCTATTTTTAGTGATAATTGGAGTGATTGCAGCATATTTTTTCATATTTAGGTGAGGAGCTACTTTTTTCGATAATCTTTATTAAGGATACACAAAAATTGACGATTCTACTTTTCTTTATCGACTAATTTTGAAACATAAACATATCAAAAGGTCTAAGAAATTGTTGTTACGTTTATAGGAAATCCAAATACGAAAAAATGAGTGAAGATGAATATATAAGCAGCAAAGTTAAATTTGACAAAAGTACGTTGAAGAGAGGATCTACTGATAGGTAAAAAACCGAAATTACACATTCTATGTTTAATTATTATTATGTTTTAGATCTAGGTCTTCGGCACTAGAAGAAAGACGTCCCACGGGATACGTTTTTGAGGGTAATGAACCCAGAGAATCCACCACTGAGGGTCCGGATATGGAAAGAAAAAAATCCGTCGCTTTCGACGAACGAGTCGAAAAAATGCAAATAGGCGAAGTAAACGATGACGATATTGACAAAATTCCTAAACAAATAACAGAACTGTGAATATTATGAAAACTTAACGATGTTTTTTATCAAATTTTTATATATTTATTCTAGTTTTTTAAGAGACAAAGTGTAATATAGAACGTTTAAATAAAATATGTTTTTTCTTTATTAAAAACATTCAAAACAGAACAACTGCTGGAAAGATCTCAATTAATTTTCGTCAATCTTGTATTTAATCGCTTCACCTCAATGGGAAATCTAAAAAATCAAAAGAATAATAAGAATTTTCTTTATTATTTTTTATTATCAATGTTGGTAACTACAAAATTCTTTTTCTACGGAAGTCATTCGTCAAAATTATTTTTAACTTTGTTTAAACAACATTGAATCATGAAAAATCAGTTCTAAACAAATTTGCCAGATGTTACTTTCAAATATACGAGGAGCAAATAATAAAATCTCGTCAATTAGATTAATGGAACCGCCAGACTTTGCATGGTGTAATATTTTTCTTATTTCCTACGAAGATGGTTCCAGAAGTACTTGGCCCAACGAAGAAAACATAAAAATTGCTTAAAAATATAAATTTTCCACCTTTTATCTCCATACCCGGCGACATCCAATAAGTTCGATACTCTTTTTATAATAAGAAACGTCAAACTCATCAAAATAACCATCAGATATATACTTTTGGCAACCTTCTAAATAAATTAACATCGTACAGTTTGTCCTCGCTCATCGTCTGGCTTCTCGAAGACCAGATCGCTATCGATGGACACATCTCCGAAAGGTTTGGACACATCTGGAGTGGATTTGAAGTAATCTGATTGAGTTTAGTACGGCATTGACCCAGGCTGCGGTTTTTTCAAAGAAGGCTGGCACTGAAGCTCAGGATTTGATCCTAAAATATCACCACCACCGCAAATTTGCTAGTTGGGTAATGAGGTTGAACGCAATATGTCCTGGAATAGTCACGCGATCCAATTAGCTAAAGCAGCTTCGCAAAAACCTAGAAGCCTTCCAAAGACCGAAAAGCTATTAACTCCGCAGCAGATGGTGATCCTTAACAAGGCCCAGATTCGTCCATCTTTGTAGCATTGTTTGCCTCCAAGCGTACCATGAGGATACGGATACAGAGTTGACTAGAAACTTGGATAGTTTAGAGCATAGAAGAAAATTCTTCGATCTAACTCAGTTTTACCGAACTACTTTCACCAGCGAGCAAGATTGAAAACAGAAAATAATCCGAGGAAGCTAAATCTGGCGAAAAAGGTGCTTGGGGTACCAATTCAAACTTTAATTCGTTAATTTTGACCATTGCAATAACGGACGTGTGAGCTGGTGGTTGAAATGTGGTTGTTTCTAAGATAGTCAATGACGCCAAGTCCTTGCCTGCTTTGGAGACCGGCTCCACGGTCCATAATTAGTTTCCTCTGTAGAGCCCGATTTGGAACGACTTCAAATGGAGTTGCTTAACATCTAGAAAGACTAATAGTCAAAGGAAAAGTAAAACTGAATATAAAAATGACATATTTGTTAAACCAGATGACAAAAGAGTGATTTTAACTTGATTATTGCTTGATTCAAATGGAACTCGCAGATATAGAAACTGAATAATGAAGATGAAGGGTTTATATGACAGAAGCGGCTACGAATTATATAGAACCGTCGAAAATTATGATAATACATTAATAAACAACTCATTTGACCAGTTGAATACTTTACATAACTCAGGAATCACGTTGTTTCGGTAGTATTATTCATTTGGGGTACGTAAATATGTTCTGCGCGCTCTTTTCATAACCTAAATCATAACGAATGAATAGCTTTTCGTACTAATCCTTTAGAACGATTCAAACTGAAAAACAACGTGCTGGAATAGAGGCTAAACTACTCGTACCCCAGGTGAAATTACTGCGGTAACTATTTTACGTTATTTGGTATCCAAAAGGTTCAATTTTTTCACCAAGATATGCATTTCCAATATAATCCCACCTAGAACAGTATCGGAAAGACTTATTGGACAAGCAAACGCGGTCCATGGACACACCGAGTTGTTTCAGTAGTATTATTCATTTGGGGTACGTAAATATGTTCTGCGCGCTCTTTTCATAACCTAAATCATAACGAATGAATAGTTTTTCCGTACTAATCCTTTAGAACGATTCAAACTGAATAACAACGTGCTGGAATAGAGGCTAAACTACTCATACCCCAGGTGAAATTACTGCGGTAACTATTTTACGTTATTTGGTATCCAAAAGGTTTAATTTTTTTACCAAGATATGCATTTCCAATGTAATCCCACCTAGAACAGTATCTGGAAGACTTATTGGACAAGCAAACGCGGTCCATGGACACACCGACTTCGTCTGCAGACGTCTTTGGAGATGTATCAGCTTCCAAGGCACGCAGAAGTCCAAAGTAATAATAAAACGGTTATAAATGTAGTTGACATCGAAATTTATTCTCCGATCCCGGTATATTCATCTTAAAAACCAATAAAAAGTAATTGGGCGCTCTATTTTCCAGCTAATACTCCATAAAATCGGAGATAAGATAAACGAAAGATAAACTCCATATCCCAGAGATTAACAACCAGCATTCAGTCGAGAAAAAAAAAGCGCTCGTACAACTAACTAGTGTATTATTGTCCTTTTCAATTGCACCAATTGATTTAAATTACCTTTGATTGGTCAGTCATGTGCTAGATACCATATAGATCAACATGGAACAGAAAATTAATACGGTGAAAAATTATTTCAAGAAAAAAAATATCGACGACGTAGAGGAAAGGGCTAAAGGCGGCGTACCGCAAATCGGATTCAGAATTTCGTTTTGTGAACACGACAAGGAATTGAAAGTGAAAGTTATCGGTGCTAGATTGTTACCAACGGACTATGGTAATATTAAACCCAGAGGGTACTTAGTTAAGGTAAGAGTTATTAATCTTCAGAATAGTCTAAAAATAAAGAAATTTGATATGTATGAAGGTAAACTTTGAACACTTTTTATACACACCCTGTATAAAATGAAAAATGTTTCAACATAGTTTCAAATACATTCGACCTTTCTTAAAGCAACCAAACAAAAACCATTTTCATATCTTTAAGGGTATAATCGTAAAAAAATAATTTATAAGGGTCTGCAACGGTCAAATTTTTTACGAAAAAATTAATAACTCGAAAATTATGCATTTTTCGAAAAACGTTTTTAGACAAAATTATATTGAAATTTTACGTAGACTACAAAAATGTATTAATATACATGGTATTCTATTTAAAAAAATAAAGAAATTTGATATGTATGAAGGTAAACTTTGGATACTTTTTATACGCACCCTGTATAAAATAAAAAATGTTTCAACATAGTTTCAAATACATTTAACCTTGCTAAAAGTAACCAAATAAAAACCATTTTAATATCTTTAAGGGTATAATCGTAAAAAAATAATTTATAAGGGTCTGCAACGGTCAAATTTTTTACGAAAAAATTAATAACTCGAAAATTATGCATTTTTCGAAAAACGTTTTTAGACAAAATTATATTGAAATTTTACGTAGACTTCAAAAATGTATTAATATACATGGTATTCTATTTAAAAAAATAAAGAAATTTGATATGTATGAAGGTAAACTTTGGATACTTTTTATACGCACCCTGTATAAAATAAAAAATGTTTCAACATAGTTTCAAATACATTTAACCTTGCTAAAAGTAACCAAATAAAAACCATTTTAATATCTTTAAGGGTATAATCGTAAAAAAATAATTTATAAGGGTCTGCAACGGTCAAATTTTTTACGAAAAAATTAATAACTCGAAAATTATGCATTTTTCGAAAAACGTTTTTAGACAAAATTATATTGAAATTTTACGTAGATTTCGAAAATGTATTAATATACATGGTATTCTATTTAAAAAAATAAAGAAATTTGATATGTATGAAGGTAAACTTTGAACACTTTTTATACACACCCTGTATAAAATGAAAAATGTTTCAACATAGTTTCAAATACATTCGACCTTTCTTAAAGCAACCAAACAAAAACCATTTTCATATCTTTAAGGGTATAATCGTAAAAAAATAATTTATAAGTTTCTACAAACTGTCAAATTTTTTACAAAAAAATTAATAACTCGAAAATTATGCACTTTTCGAAAAAAGTTTTTAGACAAAATTATATTGAAATTTTACGTAGATTTCAAAAATGTATTAATATATAGAGTGTTCTATTTAAAATAACAAAGTTACAGTCGACTTCCGGTATAATCGGAAGTCAGCCATCTTTGAAAATATTTTAGTTAAAAAGATCGTATCCGAAAACCCAAACGTAGAAATTTTCATGATTTTCCTATAAGTATATCGCCATATACAGTTTGTTTTAACTCGTCGTGGGACACCCTGTATAATTTTATTATTAATAGATAAAGAAAAATGCGTAATCGATATTTTATATACTGTCTAAGATAAGATATTAAGTCTTATGATATAATGCAAACTCCACAAGAAATTACATCAAATATAATAAACAATAAAAAAGTAAAACGTACGTGATAGGGGATGGTGAGGGAAATAATTTTTGAAAATATTGATATAACGAAATATTTTCACATGATTTTGACCCATTTTCAATTAATTCGATTCTGCTCTCTTTATATACCAAATATCATATTTTAAACAAAGTTAAACGATACACAGTTGCCATATCTATTAATAAATATGATTGATAGCGATAATTTTTGAAACAAAAAAAAATAATAGTAGAACGAAATGCGTTGGAAAAGGAGAGAAATATGATAAAAATGAAAGGAAAAATAATTTACGGGCGTTATAGCGTCAGGAGGGGAAAGGGGGTGAGTTTTTGAGGGTAAAAAACGGTTTATATTGATTTCTGGCAAAACTACAAGTCCTATGGAAAAAAAACAAATAGCAAAGTTGTAGATTATACGAAGATCTACAACTTTTATATCAACACTTCCTTCACATAACCTCAAAATTTATGTAGAAAATTGAAAAAATCAAGTTTTTCGTTTTTAATTTTTATCTTTTACAAAAAACATTTTTTTTTCACGAAATTTTGTAAAAAGTTACCTTTTCATGTCCCATATACACTGTAATTTATTTGATTCGAAATATTTATTTTTTTACGTTATTTCAATATAATATCGAAAAAACACCCTAATTTTCGAATGAAAATTCTCCCGTTAAAATATCACATTTTTTCAAAAAATCAACGAGATTTTTATTCGTCGAAATCTCTACTTTTTGATGGTGTGAAAAAATATCACCATCGCCATGGTAAACTTTCTCAGAAAAGGTAAAAAATAAAACAAAAAAATTCGCAGCCGAATTTTTTTTTAAACATTATGTACAATAGATATTTATCAAAATTTTTTTGCTACTTCTGAGATAGTTTACCACGGTGAGTGGTTTCACAAAATTTCGTGGAAAAAAAATGTTTTTTGTAAAAGATAAAAATTAAAAACGAAAAACTTTTTCGCTCTGTTTTGTATAAAATAATTTTTTTATCATCCCTCGTAATCTACACTATCCATAATCCAATTTATGCACTTAATTATGTACATTGTTGGACTTAATCATTAATTATTGTATTGCGGATGTACCAAATTAATATTGTACGTGTTTAACAAAGTTAAACAGATGCTTCACATGCGGTGCGTTAATCCAATACATCACGTAAACGAATTTTTTCCAAAAATAAATCATAAAGTACCCCAAATCACTAATTTCAATGCCCCCTGAACAGTTCCCATCATTTTCACTGCGTTTTAATTAATTGTTTCAAACGTTCTCCATTTTACGAAACAAATAATTCAATATGATATTTGGTTTTTAGATAACCGTATATCCAAGTAAACAAAAATTCGAAACAAAGACTGTGAAAGATTCGTGGCCCACTATTAACGAGGAATTTTCATGTACAATATTTCCAGTAAAGAAAATCGATGACTATTTCAAAGGACATTTCGTTTCTTTTACAATTTACGCTATTTTAGGAAAAGAAGAAGAGGAGCAAAGACAGAACGAGAAACCAAAAAGTATATTAAAAAGGTGAATTATATTTATATATTTTTCAATATCCCCTGTATATTCTTACAACTCCTATTCAAATCACGCCAACCATTTTTTTAGATATTTTTCATTTAGTGATGGGGAGGAATTTATTTCTTTACGTAATGGTAATTTTAGAAGGTCTGGATCTCAAAGAAGAAGTAGCTACAACAGTAGTATGAGTAACAGAAGGACTGTAGGTAAGTTCCTATTCAATATTAATGTCAACGTAAGATTCAATTATTTTAGTTGATACAAAACCCTCTTCTTGTACCACACAGCTGACTGATTGTCAGCGACTGCTACGTAATTCTGTTGGTAACCACATTTAATACCAATCACCGCGCTCTGGTGATCACGTTCAGTACTATAATATAAATCTGTACACACTAAATAAATCATCCTGATTTTAAAAATTTTTTGATAGAAAAACATATAAAAAAATCTAAGAAGTAAAAAATTAGAGATATTTTCACTTATTCACTTCTATTGGCTCTGTATTATTTAATATTATATCAAACTTTCTTAACCTACATTACCGCCATCTTCTAGTTAATAGCAGAACTAAATAAATAATTTTATATTCATAGTGAATTATTATTTGTAGGAGCAGTTACTTACAATTTAGATAGAAAATTATTTACTCAAAAACTTAAAACTGATATGATAAGTACGCCGGATATTTGGAGAAATGTGACGGAAATTACCAGCGGTATTCAAACTCAACCGGTAAATATGAAAATTGTTTTTAATGTAGCCATATTTACATCATAATTTTCATATTATAATAGAGAATTTTAAACCACTTCTAACAATTTTCTTATCAACGGCAATTTGTTGTAAGTCGAGTGGGCGATTCTAGAATAATGCAACGTGATCCTATCTACATATTTACATAATACTCTGCATCCTTATATCATTACACGTTTTACCATAAACAACCATTTAATGATTACGAATTATTGTGGGGAATAGGTCAAATTTAGAATAAAAGAAATTATTCAAGGTCAAAACTCTAATGACGTTAACAAAGCAAGAAAGTCCGAATTTAGTGACCTTTGATTTGATAATTATGCAAACGGGAAATTCTATGAGATGAAATAAACTTATTTTTCATAAATATGGTGAATTTATGTTGTTTATAAATGAAGTTTAATTGATACATTGACCCGTACAAAATTATCTCATAAATTATTATTTATATTACCCAAAAAATGTCGGTCAATTTATACGAGACACGCTTAAAAGATGTCAGTTTTCGCAAAATATGTGCATTTTACTTATTTATGTGAATAATTTGGTATAAAATATACATAAATTGAAATTATTTAAATTTAAAAAAAAGTGGTTCCGCCCGGGATCGAACCGGGGACCTTCTGCGTGTAAAGCAGACGTGATAACCGCTACACTACGGAACCGTTGATATAAATTTCTCATAAAGTAAATAAAAATTTTCGTAAATTCCAAGATTTCAATTCGTCTCTAAATATCTTAAAATTATAATTTAACACTAAACAGATTGACCCCTTTTACTATTTATTGTTTTTCGAGGTTCTAAAAGAAGTATTCAATTTTCCAGTTAAGACGCATACATTTTAAGAAATAAGAAAATTATTTATTTTTCAGCGAGACGGAACTAAAGGCAGTATAGAATTAACCCTCCAATATGGCGTTAGTGAAGATGGTCGAAATGATGTAGTTGAAGTAACAGTTACCAAATTTAGATGCAGTTTACAAACAATGCAATTACATGAAACAATTGGAGGTATAATTTTCATATTGCTAGTTAAATTATGGAGACAAATTCTCATGATAATATTTTACGTAAAGTTGCTTGTTTTAATTGCAATATAATCGTATTAAACTTACTCGACTTATATTTAATTACGATGGATGTGCATAATTTTTTTTTAGATAGGAGAATATGTAGCTATAGTAAAAGCGGTAGATATAGTAGTAGTTCGTACATTATTTATTTTTATTTATTTATCCAATAATGCGCACGCGCGTAATGGCAATTACATCAGGAAACATATAACGTCATTATGGTAGGGATCCAGCATAGCCAACATAAAATTTAATAGACATCTGATCTAATAAGAACGTTCTTTTGAACGATAATAAACAAATAAGTAATTAGGAGTGTTCGTTTGATATCAGGAAGAATAGTAAAGAGATATTACAGATTATATTTAGTCCGCTATAATTTTATTACTATATAAATTATGTATTATTATAATTTAAAAAATGTTTTAGCATCTTCTGTTATCAAATACAGTTTATCACGAAATTTATGTTCGGTTTTATCAATTTTGAATGTATTAGAGACTAAATCAAGGTCGTGAACGGTCCACAGTAAATTCCAGTGGCGTAGCATTTAGGTTAAATAAATATTTATCATGCATACTTAAGTGTTTTGTTTTTTTGTTTGTCGTAGGGCAACTCTACATCAAAATCACGGCATTCGAATACGAAGATCTTATACAAAAAATGAAAAGTGATAAATTCGAACCGACGATTAGTTTGAAATTAGAACCGAGCACGTCGACATTGAGAGCTACGGTCAATAAATATAATTTGAAGCAAGTGAAAATTTTGATAAGGTTGATGTCGAGAAATATAGTGGGAAAAAAAACCGTACTGGGTAAAATAGAAATCGATAGGAATAGTAGTTTTTGGAAAGAAATCGTCGCTTCACCATCGGTTGCTATCACAAAAATGGTTCATTTTGAATAGGATTTTTTATATTTATAGATAGTTTTGATTATAAAAAAAATTTACACAAACGTCCTCATTAGAAGTAAATTTTTTCATGCAAAGAACTAACGAATTGCGATTAAACGATAGTTTTCCCTACTTCCCCGTATCGACATCAAAATGTACGTATTTATTTTGCTTTTCCCCACTTTCTCCCACAATTTACCCCAAAATAAATGTAAATATAACAGAAATAATTTGAAAGCACTCTAAGAATGGATTTTTTAACTAAAAAATTACTTTTTATAATGAAAAAATGTTTTAAAAGTCAAAAGAACGAAGCTATACTGCTTTGCCCCACTTTTTTCTCAAAATAGGAGGCAATTTACTCCTATTAAGGAGCTAAAAATAATTTAAAAGTGCCATAAAAATGATTTTTCACATTAAAAATTAATATCTAACCTATCAACATAAAAAAAATTGATCAAAAATCATAAAAACCGAGCTATTCTAATTTGCCCCACTTCCCCCTCGAATATAAGACATTCAACTCAAACCTTTTTTACGTTAAGACAACGATGACGTCACTAGATAAAAGATTGCAGCGTTGTCATGCTGTATTATTTTCCTTAAGTTGAATGTAAAAAGCTCTATGCTTCACAGATACGATTGTTATTGAACAACAAAACATCAAATCACAAAAATCTAAACATTATATAGATCTAGTAACAATAATAATTACGGTTTTTTATAAATTGAGAAAAAAAAATAAATACAAAACCATCACATCACAAATATTGATTTGGCAACATCGTGAAGTGTCACCAACTTTCTTGACTCAATTTCCCTGTCTCTAGTTTCTCATTTGTCATATCGTTCTTCTGCTTTACCCCACCCCCTTAATTTATGAGGCTATTTACGAATTTTGCAACAATTTTCTTTGTTTTTTTTTCCATATATCAAATAATTACTCTAAATTACTTTCCACCCCCCAAAACCCTCTGACAGTATCCTAACCAAGAAAACGCGGGATATCAAGAAAACATGACTGAGGCCAGACCATAGATCAATCCGTAAATTTGTGCTGCGGAAATAGCGTACCTAAATAGAGGAGACAGAAAGACTAATCTCACAACACATGCAAACTTCAATTCTCTACGATACATATACAATTCAAAATATCTTATTTTACATGAGAACAACGTGGTTTTAATTTAAATATAACTAAGAATCGAAACTAAAAATTTCGAATGTGTTGAAATAATAATTTATCTAAATCAGGCAGATGATATCAGGACATTCTGTATTTCTCTCGAGGCTAACGGTTTGTGATTATAAGATAAATTTATATCTGTTATATTAGATTGTGAGAAATTATTTATTTTGTAATGTTGATTAGATAAATAAAGAATTTTAAAAAATGTTAAGTCGTGTTGAGTGTTTTGTTTATACCAACGGAATAAAACAGGATACTAATGCTATTACATTATTATAAAAATCGGAATTTTGCATAATTTTACGTAAGAATTCCTTGAAATATATCACGCCGATCGAATTAAAATATTTTAGATAATTTCCTACAAATTATTTAATTAAATTCTCAGAATTATACAATATGTAAATATAATTTAATTTCTACCTCATTAATACATGTAAATACATACGAAATACACACATTTTAGCTTGGTTTATGCATTGCAAAAGTAACAAATTAAATTCCTATTTGGAAGACACTGAATTAATACTTGTAGTTCATGCAAAAAATTAACAGTAAATTTCAATTACACCAAGAGTTTGCCAACTTTTAACTTCGTAGTTTAATTCCACAATTTTGTGAGGTTATGTGTACAGAATACGTCAGATTAGTCTGTATCGGTGGTATTATTTTGTCTATTCGAGTTATTGCGCCGATTCCGGCCGTGGTATTTTATTTTTAAAACTCATATCAAAAAAATAGTAAAAAGCAATGTCTGAATGTCAGTAATGTCCTTTAGACGGTGGAACATTGATACACAGTCAGGAGCTATCGACATTTGTATGTTAATTTTAACTTAGTTTCAATTTTGGCTGCATAAACCAAGCTTTTATTGAATTTAAATCTAGTCAAGACTACAAAATTTCTTATATACCCCGTATAATTTAAGGATAATACCTTAAAGATCTTTATTATGATGGGATATTATATCTTTTTTAGTAAAATGTCTGTATTATTCTGTATACCTGATTTTTGTTGGTATGGGTAAGTTAGCGCGTGCTGTTACCATCGAAGAATCAAGTTCCACGTACTTTTATTTTTCATCGGTAGTCCGCTTGTAGTAGACCAGCTGACGTTTAGTACGAAGTCTGGCTGTGATGCATGAATAGATGCAACACTGTGAGCAGTCGTCTCCACAATTTTCGCGCGATGTATTAGAGATTCGTATTTCGTCTTTTTTTTCAAATTTTTATCTGTTTTTAGGTGATAAATTTCATCATTTGTTTTATTTACGTTTAGATAATGTATCAAAACGAGATTTTTATTTTAGTAAATTGCAAAGTTTAATTTTATTTGTGGCTTTCGGTAAAACTGTGGAAATATGAGTGACTTTTATTTGGTGTGGATTCTGCTCGTTATAAATTTGGGATTCGCTTTGAATTCTGTAAGTCTTTGATTCAGATGTATGTATAAATATAAAAACAATCAAACATAAAAAAGCGGGAAACACAATTTTTTGTCTATTTTTTTATCGTACTAAACATACCTTAATAATTTATTTCACTTAGAAAATCCTTTATCTATTCTTAAAATAATGATAAAGATTCTAATTATGTATAATTTAACGTAAAATTTTTATAAAATAATAAGATTTTTTTATCATAATTATGAAGTTGTGAATCTACTAAGTTGGTTAATGACCCCTACCCTACACTTTATTGTTTGTTCATAGACAAATTAATATTTTGTTTGTTCTTTAAGAAATACAAATATAGATTTGGGAAAAAGATATTCTATAGTGAAAAACTACAAATAAACAGGATGAATTTGTGATTTTTATACTTTGTAAATAAAAACCGAAATATTTTTGCAGTATTGCCAGTTATATCATGATCGAATAATGACATACAAAAGTTATTTTACTTTTTTTATAATCTTTTGAAACAGGATATATTCATTGGATAAATTAAATAAATATTATAATACAATTGTAATTTTCTTTATAAATTTTTATTTGGTGAAAATAGTACTATTAAATATCAAATAGTAGCAATTTGGCATCGGTGTATAACCTAGCTTCAAAACTGTCTGCAATAAAAATATTGGAAAAAAATTAGATCCCATTGATTCCTATTTGTGTAAGTTAAATTTATGCCAATGGTAACAGTTTTTTAGATATTAGATAACCGTGTTTTGTACGTAAAGAAAGGAATAAAATTTCAGACCGAAACAGTGGCGTACTATTTTTTTTATTTAATTTGATGGTTTGACGTAAACAATGAATTTTAAACAAATTTAATATTAAATATTAATAATTGAAACTATAATCAAACATAATTTGCAATTTTTCATTTATTCCTTTACTATAATAAATAAAATTGACATATACACACGTAGTGAATTGAATTTCATCACTTGGAATCAAATCGGGGCTCTTTTTTGACCTACTACACTAAAATTGTCAAAAATTCCTGGAAATTGGTTAATAACAAACAAAATTCGTGTACACCATCGAATAATCTAATTGTTAAAATATTATTTATAAGCAGTTTCAAGAATCGGTATCAGGTTTCGTTACGAATTTTCTCGCACGGCATCTATCGACTAAAAAATGGTGTTTTAATTAAAAGCAGGAAACTGACGGACGGTTTTTTAGTATCAAAAGATAAGCCTCTACAAAAACACAATATTCAAATATTGACCCACGTAAAATCGAATGTTCACTCTTCTTGGTAGCTTATTTGTTGGGTCAATTAAAACCGTTGCTTGTATGTAATCAATTCAGCAATCGGAAATGTCTTTCTCGAAACTACACAGCCGAAAACGAGTCTCGATAACAACCTTATAATGTGAGTTCATTCAAGTTCAAGGTACAAGAAATTATGTTCGTGAATGAAATTGTATATAGCTCAGAGAAAGATGAGGATGCTTCAATGCCATCGAAGATATCATTTTCTTCTACTGAAACATCCATTATCTGGAAGATTTCAATTATTTTTTGTTTATTTATGTATACGGGGTTCGTTTCATAATACATAATTCACATAAACAAAAAATATCGTTTGTTTTATGGCGTATGGATAATCTAAATAATTTCGAGGCTTTAGACTGGATGAATAAGAAAAAAACCGAAACTCAATGTTAAACACACGTATAAGTAGATACGAGGGTTGCTGTTTAAGTTTTCAGTAATGGCAACACTGATATGAATATGTCAAATCTGACGTTGTCATCTTGAAGTTTGACATTTGTAATACAGACCGTGTTGTCATGTCATGAAATTAAACAACAATCAACAGTCTCAAAACTTTAGTAGCAACCCTCGTATTAACGATTTTTAATGAGATTGGAATCAATTGAAAAATTTCCTTTCGTGTATCTAATAACCTACCAGCGTGAGTCCAATTACAAAATTCAAAAGTTGATTTCCAACTGTCAAGATTACCGTGACTTGTACAACGAGTATCACGATCAATCAGAAGGCAAGGAAGTCATCGTTATTTCATATAATGCAGATATTATAAACGTAGAAATAATATAGTACGTACCACGTACAAGAATTCGTATTTAATGAGACTTTTCACCATGACTTAGACATATACTATGAACATGTGTTTAAAAATGTTCTTTACAACTGATAACAAAGTTTTTTTTATGTTTGTCCTATATACAATGCACGATATTTCAATTTGAATCCATACTAGTATGGTAAAAATTTTATTTAAAAAAAATACGGTACTAAAAAAAGTCATTCTTGTTTTTACCTTTTATAAACAAAATAAAACTACTCATAACTATCATTTACATACCCATATACAACTTAATATGTTTTTTATTCAAATAAATCTAGTGACCTATATGGAAATCTAAGTCACGACTTGAACAACCTCATATTCGTAATCAGAATACAAATTTCTAATAAAAAAGTCATCGTTCTTTAATATAATGCAGATATTATAGACGTAAAAACAATGTAGTTCGTACCACGTCCAAGAATACCACATTATAGACGTTTAATACGCACTTACAATATAAACACGTACTTAACAATGCTCTATACAACTAATCTGAAAGTTTCAATATGTTTGTCCTATATACACGAATCCATTTAACGAATTTTGACAACCCAAAACCTTTTTGGTTTATTATCTTGACAAAAATCCTAAGACGAATAAATCAGACATACATAACCTCAATATAACGACGTTGCACTGTATATGCTTTTAGTAGTTTCCACTAAGCTGTAGACATCAATTTTATATTAAATAATAATTTTTTCTGATATTCTTCCAAATTGTTTATTCAATTTCCATAATTTATAAATAATATGGAAAATTATGTACTTCATTAAAATAAATAAATGTCAATTAGATTACTAATAATACTAACACGTGTATCTAACTTAAAAAAATTATGACCGAGCGAGTGCCTCGTTATAATGATGTAACCCACCCATTCTTCAACGATTTGTTCCATTTATTATAGAGAATAAAATATTGTAATTGATTTCAACGTCAACTTAGACAGATAAGACTTGATAGGACAATAGACAATAATAATAATTGAAACTAATCTGTCGATAATGTATTATTTCACAGTAGTCTAATAATAAATACTGTGAGAATCTATATACAGTGTGTCATATTTGAATAAATAGGACATACTGTTTACAAAACTACAATAATAAGTTATTAGCAAGTAATGGTGTACCCTGTATACACTTATCTACGTATGAAATCGATTTAATCAAAACATATGAATCATTTAAATAAACTCGCGTTACTTTATGAACACACTATATACTAGTTTCATATTATAGAGTGTAGTGTTTGTTTATCTATTGGAAATGACGTCATTCTAACACTTGTGAATCTGTTTTTTTTTATAAACACAAAAAATCTTCACCTGTCGACATCTAGTCAAGGCGAATTTAAAAAAAAAAACGGGTGATTCATTGGGAATAATTAGTTATTTTTATTGGAATTAAACAAATCCAAACCGCGAAAAAAGGTTAAAGGACGCTGGTTCAACGTACGTATTTATTTTTGGCAGACGTTACACGAGTTATAAACTTCAAATTGCTAATAGAATAACTGTCAGAAATGAATAATTGTGGTTTGAACTTTTAAAATTAACAATTATTGTCAGAATTAATATAATTGTTGCCAACTGCAATAACAAATAAATATTAAAATGCTTATTTGAAATTGTATATATCGATAACTTCATCTTCCATCTTGTTATTCCACATCCATAATTTCAATAGATTATTAAAATGCATAGAGAAAACTGTCAACACACTTTAGTCTATGTACTCTCCATAATTCATATCGTAAACAATAATGGGGCTATTTTTACTAAATATGAATTATAGATATTCAAGAATTTCTAAATCACTTTTTTTTAAATTTCCTATTAATATTTTGTTTAGTTTTATCCCAATTTCGTAAATAACATTGATCTATTCTCTTATAGATGGCGCTACCAAAAATTAAAAATGATTCATTTATTTCTCTTAACAAAATACTTTTAATAACAAGAGTTGTTAAAATATTTAAGGGATAGAATTTTTACGATCAAAATACCTCTATTCCAATAATAACAACTATTTCCTTATCTTCATTGTTGTGAACTAATTTATACGTTACAAAATAAGAAACAATCGTTTATGAACTATTTAACGAGAATATTCTTTTTTACACTTGACTTTATTCAACTCATTCTATCTATTTGTTTGTAATTAATTTCGCAATCGATATTTTACTAATTTTACGTTAATATTTTGGTTTGAAAATTTTGTATTGTGAATTTGTTTTTAACTTCTGTCGGTTTATTCAGTCTTCCGTCCGTCTCATTCGAATGACCACTCTTAATTATGGCGGATACAAAATATCAAAGCTCAGTTACATTTTTCTAACATATACAAGAAAATTCATCATAATTTAATGCGTTCGGTTGATGAGAAGAAGAAAGCCTGATATTACATCATAAAATAACTTTTTTTAAATGCTCTTATAAAGGTCCCAACCTTTAAAAAAAGAGCAAGATATGAGTTATGGCGGACAAGATTGTATAACGTCAAAAGTACAAACGATAAAAAAATGTAGGCACTTTTAATAAAGAGGGATTTTTTAGAAACTTTTTCATATATATTTGTTAAGGGTTACATCCAATTGGACGGAGACAGATATACGTATCTTAATGTGATTTATCTAAATTAGTTACAAATACAACAGTAGATGGTAGTACTGTACAAAATTATTAGGTATATATTAGGAATACTTATTTTCTATGAATTTTTATAATTATAATGTCTCTAATTGAAAACTTTAACTAAACATTACGCTTGCCTATTCAATGTTATTACATTGTTACGTGAACAAGAGGCTTCATTAGTTGATATGGGTGGGTACCTACTAAATAATTCACGAGTAACATTAAATCAATTCGTTATTGAAAAACCGAGCGGTTGGAGCTAGAAAATTAGTCTAATTTTCTTTTCAACTCGAGTTGACTCAACACGGACCTCAACATACTCCTAAATTGGGATTCAAATTGACGTCTGTGAGAACATCATTATAATTTCACATGCAAATCAAGTTGGCGACGAAAAAGAAACAAAGAAATTAGAGTTGTTAAAACGTCGATTTCCTGTGATGATAGAAATCATTCGATTGATTAGTTTAGTATTCAGTTCATGACCTGAATTTATCGAATCGATTACGAAATCGATTAATATGAATAAATTACATAGTGCGTATTAAAATAGTTACTTTTATTAGTACATTATTAGAAGTGTCAAACTGAAGACATTTCTTCGAATATTAATTATTGAAGATATGAAAACGTCAAGTTGTAAAACGTTGCGACGGTAGGGATTCGAGTGAAATTTCGAATTTACGACGTATGAAACGTCATATTTTCAGTTAATGCATCTCAAAAATAACTTACATTTCGTTGAATAGTCGTCATACATAATATTTCTAAGAGCGTCATTAAACTTTGTTGGCACAGTACAGCACTTTGCACTTGTGCTATCGCTTGAAAATGGCTACGTTTTGAACTTTGCCAGTTTCTCATTTTTTTCGATTTCAATAGAACATTGAGGAACTAAACTTTATAGGTTTTAATAATACAAAAATGTAATTTCTACACTCAGAAAATGGTATTTGTAAAACTATCTATCCAAAAAAAATATATATACTTTATAAAAGTTTTGTTTTATAGTACGTATCGTTACTTAAAAAATCGGGGAATTTATACGAGGTGTGAATAAAAATACGATGACTAAATTTGTTTTTATAGAACATCAAGGTCATTGTTTTCTTGACTTTGGTACTGAAACGTTTGAGAAACAAAGTAATAAGAAAGAAAATAATAAAATGGACAAACAGCTTCTTTTTGTTTGTCTATACCCGCCTTATTTACCAGATTTAGTACCATGTGACTACTCAATAATAAAGTATGTGCTAAAAGCAAACGTTTCTACACGATTTTAAAATGCACAGACATAGTTGACTCAATTTTGAACATTACTTTTGAGGAGATTAATTTTATTTTACTGTTTTAATTTGTTTTCAAGAAAATGATTCTACGGATTTTTCGATCATTCTCGTATAACAATTTGCTTCTTGTAGGGCATTGAATTGTTTATAAAGAATTTTTTAATACATTATTGTAGCAATAGGAGTAGGACATTCCAAAAAGAGGACTAGAAACTAAGAAAAAAAACAACTCAATTCGTTCTACTTTATAAATTTCGTAGTTAAAAACTTTTTTCATCGTACGTAGAAAGTCAGAACTCAAAAAAAGAAAAATGTAGATTGCTTTGGGATTGATTGGAAAATACCTACGTTGTTTTGAATTCATGCTAATCAACACACACATTTGGCAACGTCGAGAGGAATGGTCTCGCCGTTCGAACACCAAAAACAAATCAGTAGTTACCATAGCGACAACGAACTGTAGAAAACTAGCATATATATATCGTTTTAAAAAAGATCTATAGAGAATAAAAATAAAGTTTTTATTCTTTTTCGGTTCAGAAGTCAATTTTAGAATTAAGTAAATGTCATATTCGTATTCAGCACAGATAACAAATCAACATTTTAGTGAATTGCCGTTTCGTCAAAAGTGATTTATGACCATTTTATATAAAATTATAATCCATACATTTCTTCAAAAATTCTTAAAGTAAACATACCAGACAGATATCTAATTTCACGGTAAATCTTCAATTTAATACCAGCTTATTTTTGAAAATGCTTAATTCACGTACCACTAAAGCTGTTTTAAATCTTTACATAAAGAAGATTTCATAGTAGGTATTTCAATATGCTTTGAAAATGTTTCGACGACCACCTGCTATACTAACGTGCCGTGACGTTAAAAATATAACAAAGAAAAAACAGGTGGGTCGTTAGAATTCAGTTGAAAAGTGATTATGACGACAAGATAAGGTTGAGTTACAAAAAAAATGATGAATTTCTGATAAAAGACCTTGAACTTTACTAATAAATCCAGAAGATACAGATTCAAACTAGGTTGAGTTGTTAAGACTGTTGTTAACTAGAATTGTGTCCATTGCTTTTTAACTTTATTTCGCCGGTCTTGCGCAAACCGAATACATGATGACGTGGCGGACGCTGTCGAAAATTGCCGATAACCGACTAACTTAATCTGATTTTAACCGAATAGACAAGTAGTAAGAGGTTTTCTATAGACGCTGTACGTTATTTTACTATGACTAAAACGTAGGAGCCATCTCTCAAAATTTGTTCTATTGAAAATATAAATCTATTCATTAATTTGCATATTATTCTCGGTATGAGTATTTAACAAGATATGAATTAGGTTATTTTGGTTTTACTAAACTTCTAACTTAGTTTAGGAAGTTGAAAAAAAGCGACTTCTCCCCCGCGAACGACAATTTTGAAAGTGCGCGTGCGTTCCGTTATTAAACTGAATCAGAGCTAATATACGATTTTGCACGACTATGCACGATTCTATATTTCCTTTTTACAATTCTAAAAGAACTGGAAAGTGTTTTCGATTATTTTGTTTTAGACGAATCGAAATTAAGGAATCGATTATTAATTCTTAGAGTAAAAAGTGAATCAGAGAGAATTGCTAGATTGTCATATAAAACTTATGAATTTTTATAATGTCGAGCATAATCATAACCTCAAAGATTAAAAAGAATAACCTAAAATTAAATACAAGATAAATTTTGATGAAATTTCGTCATGTCAGACGATTTATTAACTTAACAGCTCAATCCGAATTGTCAATTAGTAAGCTTTAACGTTATACATCAAATTTATCTCGAAATTCGATCTGTAGGTATAATATTTATTAAAACTACGTCCTATGTCAAAATAAATTACAACCTACTTGAATTTCACTGCAATTAGTTATTTTTATACAAATAACCGTTATATTTTAATACTAAAATTGCTGTATAATACGCTTGAAAATACTCATTAGATGTTTCTCAACAGATGGCCGTTCTCGGTCGATAGTTTTTTAATGGTTTTTTAAGAAAGTAATTAAATTAAACACTTGGAGATATTTTAATCGATTGTAAATCCCACATTACCATCTAACCTGTACACTTTACAAATATCGATATTTATTTCACCGTTTAACGTAAATATTCCACCAAAAATAAAATGAAAACAAAATTTAATGTAGCATGTACATCAATGATCGAATATCTATAATTTTTATTACACAACGTTGAAACCCTAGTCTAAATGAAACTAATTAAGAACTTAATTACGTTTACACGTATATTTCAAGTTTCAAAATCGTAGTTTGCCGTAATGTTTCCATAAACTTTATGGCAGATTCTTGACCCCGTCTGCTATATAATTTAACCGATGTCCGAAACGAATAGCCCACTTTTTATTGTCTGCGTTTGTTGTAAAAATATCTTCTATGTCATTCAACTACCTCATAAAATAATTTAATTAATTTATGACACGATTTATGACCCATTATATCATTAAAGTTCATTTTTCTATCCTTTCACTATATAAACGTATTGGAAAGACACTGTTTTCGTTTTTATATCTCTAGAGGCACATACTTAGTCTATTAAATCATTAAAGAATAAATAGTTTTTTTTTAATATAATTTTATTTACGAGGGAGATTAAATTAAACTAATTTTTTACAGTTTACACCGTCAATACACATCGAAACTTGAAATGACAGAATGTTATTGTTGAGGTTATGTTGATGATTAGTGACCGCCAGATATAATCAGTGTTACCAATGCCATAAAAGTAAATAGAGATTGTCGTATTACGTAATTAGGTCCTTTTATCGATTGTATTTCAATCTTATATTCTAATCCTTATTATTTTAATTTTTTATCGACACCTTTAGCAGCCCACACACTTACCTTCTTTTTAATTACAAATCATTTACGGTCATTCTAAAAATAATCTTTAATGGACATATACGTGGGACTTAAAATCCGTGGGTTCCACTATGGATTTCGATTTTATGAATGAAACTTCATCCAAAGATATTCCACCAAAAGTGGAATATTGGTTAAATAGGATCTTCTTACGCAATTTTTTTCGTCTCGAGAACAATAATTTCATCCCCTACGTAATTTCCTGATGTAAATACGTAAACAGGAATGTGATTTAACAAAAATTCTTCTTTATAGACTGAACTAAATGATGACTTTCTAGTCGCACTAACTGTATTCTTTAAATACATTTTAACGCCGCGTATCTCATAAATTAATAGCTGTTAGGTTTTATCTAAAATCTAGCGTCGCTTTAAGACATTCTAACTCGACACTGATTTATGGAAAATGGTAAAAAATTGGTTTTTTACGCAATCTTATACCCTTTGATGTTTTTTTAACTTACAGATAGACGTAATTGACTTTTTTAAATTAATTACAGACACACATCGTAGCGTTCGCATAGACACTGATTAGTCCAGTCAAAAATCCTCATCGATTTTATGTGTTCGAAAAATGTGCTTGAAAATGTGTTTATTGAATTGGTTACGTATTTTTGATCATATGAACATTTATGGTGGCGCCATCTATCGCGCTAACTAGAAATCATATAGCATTACAAAATTATGTAAACAGAGGAGAGGTGTACATAAAATATAATAAAATAAACACATTTATAAGATAATAATAATAATAAAAAGATTAAATATTGTATAGACATTTAAAATAACATTAATAAAAGTAATAGTAAAGTAACAATATGGTGTCGCCATCTTGTGTCGAATGCAGAAGCTAAAAATTACGATACGAACGAATCAGTCTGGATTTTAGACATTCCGCGTTTCACAAATCCGGATTTACGATGGTTAACTGTAAAAATTTTCCATGAAAAAGATTCCAAGATATGGATTTGTCATATTTTCATTTTAATCATATAACTTTAAAAAATACAGTTTTTTAGTGGTTTATGTGATTAAATTTGACCCAATAACTATTCAAATGATAGAAATTTTTGTTTTAATAATTGAAATTTTGTGCACACGTGTTGGGCTCACATTTAATGACATTTAGAATATGCCTATTTTTAAAATTAACTTGTCTGGGGTGAGAAACATCTCTACAAGATCTGTTGTTAATGTCGAGTAAGTCTATAGACGTCTTTTGTATATAGTCTAGGAAATATATTAAAAAAATAATAATAATAGAAACTTTTACTAATTTTTGGAAATTTGACAACACGAACATTATAATTTCAATACAAAAAATTTTTATATAAAAATATTTTCAAAAATCACGCCAGAAACTGTCACATTACAGACCTATAAGCGCGGTATATTAAAGTTAACGCACGAGGGATGACCGAAATTATTTTCAAACAATATTTATTTTCAAATTTTCGTTATCCCTTTCAAACTACACTCCAAACTGTTAGTTGGTAAAAATGTTAGCAGCCAACTTTATGTATGTCATATGTCAGTTGTCTAAGTTGTCACTGAAAATGATATGTAATGTGGCAGGCATATTTTTCTTTATATATTAATAAAATATTTAAACTTCAAGAAAGTAATCATTATTTCAATGCAAGAAGACTCTTCCAAGTAATAATCAAACACAAACACTCCTCTATCTGCTACAAATCGCCATTTTTTACGTAAATTTTCTTAATAAGATACACTATTTTATACGGACAATCACTTCTTGAATTCTCTCGCGAAAAACATCCTGTATATCATGTTATTTTGAAAAAATTACAACAAATATTTTTATTTAAATGATCCTTGATTGATTTCTCAATGTAAAACTACTTTTACTACAAATAATTTAATCAATTAATGAACTAAATAAGAAATACATCTGTAAATATTATACAACGCCCATAATTTCATATGTTTACTGACACATTCCGACGTACTGAGTCCCTCAGGTTACGGTGGCATTCGTAATAAAAATTAATCCAATTCGACACTTTCCACTAAATAATTTACCTCAACTTCCTTTATCCCAGAAGCACAATCGTTCATAAAAAACCTATATATTGATGTGTTCAACAAAAGTATTTCATTTGATCAGCTGATTTTGCCATATATGTTATTAGTTGTTAAACGAACATTAACTAGACAATACAAAATCACTACATTATTTTTCGTCTGAATTGCTTTTACACGTTGTCTTGTACACATTTTTTCATTAAAAAAATCTTTGTTTTCTAATATATTTTTTTAAATTATAGATAAAAAGTTATAAATATATTAGTACTGGGAAAGTTCAACTACGCCATCTCTATGAGATGAAATGAACCTGCGTGCCACCATATTGAATAAGACTAACCGTATGTCTTAGCTTGATTCAGTTAATGTCTAGTATTAATATATAAACATCCACAGTGTAATTTTCTTTCACTACGTAGTAAATGAATTTCCAATTATATCTATCATTATTTAAGAATAATGGAATCTAAATAACAATTTTTGATTAGCTACTAAAAAAAATACGCTTAATATAAGTGGGAAATGAAATAGTAAAATCACGTCGATATAATTGAACTGGATTGAAGCAAAGACATGCGTTTGGTCATAGCTTGATTTAACATTTTTTAAAAATCTTTCTTGGTACTGATATAACGTATGTGATACTAACTATATAATTATTTTAAACTCATTTGTTTTATTATTCAAAGTATTTGACGTTAATTTTCATTCCAATTTCACCGACACTTAACACAAAAAAATATAATTGCTTTTAAATTATCGTGTGTGAGATAGTCGTCACTCAATGTCAGCAATTTCGTAATTAATTATTTAACATATGTCTATTAAAAGTATCAAAAATTGTTTTGAATATTTAAATATTTATGAATATTTCAAGAGACATAAAGTTATTTTATTATAATGTATTATGAGGATGATGAAAAAAAAAAAATGAAAACCGTTTACAAAATTAGATATTTATTCGTATTTATACAAGGTGTGATAAAAAAATACGTTGATTGAATTTTTATATAATTACTTGCGCTGTGTCTATTTCGATTGCCTAAGAAGGTCACGAAATGTTGAAATCTGTTTATAGTAATGATGTAGTTAGTTCGAACTTGGATTATACGAGGGATGAACGATTTGAAATTATAAATCAGTCAGTTAAGGACGAGGAATAATCTAGACGGTCTTCAATCACAAAAATAGATGAAATTGTACAAGAAATGGTTAAATATCTTCATATAATCATTATAAAGAAATCAAAAAATGAACCAATGAATTCCTTTTCATTATAACAACGTGTTATGACATAAATTGGCAGTTTCTTGACTTTTTGTTTCTTTAAATACAGTAGTAGTAGTCGTGAAAACCTCTGTATACTTTTATTTATTTATTTTATACAAGTATGAAGTATTTTTAATCCTTGCAACGCCTATTTAATGTTATAATTGTATAATATATGTATATTACAGAAACCTACACTAGAAAACATGTTTTCTCTTCAAAGAAACATGGATTCCATGTACAAAAATATGACTATGGAATATTCAGATTGGACCTTTTGGAGTAGATGTAACAAATGTGTTCAAAGAAGAATGAAAGAATGTCTGCGAGAAGGTTGCGAAGGACACAGAATATACCAAGAAAAACCTTGCGACCAAAAACGATGTAAACGAAAATCCAGACAAAAAAATAGTTTCAAAATTGTACATTTGAATAAGGTGGGATTTACTTCTTATTAAATCTGTTTTTTTTTCGTTTTTAAGGGCTTATATCTTGTTTCAGAACAGCAACTATCTGATGAAACAAGGTCCTTCGGATATTTGGAGTAGATGGAGCGAATGGACGTCTTGTAATAGGAGTTGTAGGACTTCAAGGAATAGGAAATGTAAAAAACCGAGTAGATGTGGAAAGAAAATCCAAACAGAAAACGCCTATTGTTATCACAACAAAACTAAATGTGAAATTTACGTACTTAATTTGATAGATAGAAATAAAACTAGAGGTATGTAAATTGTATCGGTTGTAAATTTTATTGACAAACCTCGTATACATCGATTTATAATACATTTCATCAAAGGTCTTAATCTAGGTGTCTTATTATGTATACATTGACGTTTAGATTCGAGAAAGTATCACTACGACAGCAGTACCAACCGTCACAACAACACTGTCAGCCAAACTCGTAAAAATAAAAGAACCAAAAGATGCGGGATACCCAATAGAAAATCCACAATGTTGCGTATAATAGGCGGAGTCGAAGCCAGAAGGTATAAATGGCCTTGGCATGTTGCCGTTTTGAACCAGTATGGAGTAAGTAACATTCAGTATTTAACCAAATTTGGAAATTATGAAAAAATTTTTTAATCCGCCTCGAATCCGCTTTGTATTTGGGGAGTGTAGAAAAAAATATGTAATCCGCCATTTTGTTGACGACTACATTAGATGTACACCCTTTTCTCATAGATTACTTGTCGAACCCTTTGATTTCATACTCATATTGATAGAATTATGAAAAATATTAGCTTCATATTTTATTTTCATAATCTACTTTTCAAGCCCTCCATATTTAATGTTGATATTAATTTGGTTGCGAAAAAAATATGTCATCACCCATCTTTTCGGCAGCCATATTGGTTTACATAACTTTCGTGGTATACTAGTAATTGCATGCTGTAGGCACAGATAATTATTACATTATTAAATGCTTTTTGAAATAAATATGTTCCTTATATTAATATATAAATAAAAATATCTTTTAGTTAAAAAAAAATTCAACTTATGAAACATGTGTACATATAATAAAATCTTATATCAAATTTGGCAACTCTGTAACTCGACAGTTAATTATAGGTTGAGATAGTATATACGCATTCCAAATTGTAATAATAAATATCGTTATTTAATCATAATTAGTGACAGTAATACTATAATTTAAAAAAAAATATAAATAACTATGTATTTTAGTTATTATGAATGCATTTATTATTAATAAATATATATTATCAATAAATCGCCACAGTGGTTAAACGTCACATCACCATTTTTAAATGTTCGGATTCGTTCACATTCGAATCACTAGATATGAATAGATCTTTGGTTACCTGGTTTTAAATTTGAAAAAAAATGTTGTTTGGGTGAATATTGGTGAAAATAATTCTTTTATTAAACAAATGGAAAATATTTGTACATAATATAGAAAAACTTTACTACTCGCGCTAAAAATCTATTTACGTGTATCATAGACTATAACCTAAATCTGACAGCGCACGGCAACAGCTGATCGGTTGATACAGATACGAAGTACACATCCTAATAATTAATTTAACAGTATGGTTAATATTTCGAAATAGACTCTTTTGAAGGCTAGTGGGTTATTGAATACACATCGATATTTAATATTTTTAATTTTGATGCTTTTAGTTCATTAGCATATATAATGTAATTTTGGTATCATTTTATAAGGAAACGTCCATAAACCACGTAGCTCGGCCAAGAAGGGGGAGGCGATAAGTTCAAGTACTACGCCAAACCACGTGACGAGAGGGGAAACAAAGTTTTTTTCAGATTAAATTTTATTTGGTACACAAATGCTAAAATTTCAGTAAGAATCATGAAAACATTGTTTAAAAAATAAAGAACTGTTGATGTCTTATTAAATATATAATAGAAATCGTAAAATATTATGAAACAACCACATAGGATTGGGCAGGGTGGGAGGGGCCATCGAAAAGGTTACGTTCAAAGAGGGAGGACTTTAATATGACACGTGATTTATAAACACTCCCTAATAGTTACTCGTTTAATTACCTTAAATATTTTAATTTTCAATATAACGATGTACGACGTTGTCAAGCTTAACTTAATATCAAAGATAATCAGACGAAATGTTTTTTTTTTGGAAAATTCATAGAATATACATTTTTATGATTATAGAATTACTGTCATGACGGTAAAATGACGTTTTCAGGAAGCGTTTTGCGGCGGTACCCTAATTGCACCACGATGGGTACTAACAGCGAATCACTGTATTAGAAAATTCCTGAAAGTGAGACTAAACTCGCACGATTTACGATCAACCGATGGTAGCGATCTTGAAATGACGGTCTACAAGATGTTTCCACATCCTAAGTTCAGTTATAAAACAGTAGATAACGATATCGCTTTGTTGATGTTACCTAGAGCCGTTAAGACGCCTATAGCTTGCCTACCCGATAGAAAACCGAAAATCAGGCAGATTTGCTCGGTAATGGGATGGGGAAAAGTTAATCCGGATCACGTTTTCGGAGTACCTGTTCTTAATGAAGCGAAGGTGAAATAATTCATAAGTTTTTATTGAATTTTAAGAATTTTTTTTGCAGCTACCGATTGTTCGTCAAAAAACCTGTCGTAAATCATATAAACAGTTCATGATAAGCGACAATATGCTTTGCGCTGGTTGGTATTCGGGCAGAGCTGATACTTGCGCCGGAGACAGTGGTGGGGGTCTGATGTGTCCGACTAGAAAAAATAAAAAAACGTCCTACAGTATCCACGGGATCACCAGCTTTGGAGACGGTTGCGGAAGGCGACAAAAATATGGAATTTACACTACGGTGTATAATTATATCGGCTGGATTAAGTATATAATCGATCACTATTCTTAATAATATAAAATTTCTAATAATTTTTTTATTATCTCCGTATTTTTTCAATCACCCTGTATATTAAAGTAGTATACGGGATTGATATTTATTCTGACGTCATACTAAACACGATATTAATCAAAACCGGTAGTGGCTACTGTTACTTTGTTGTATGCGTAAATATAACTATTTAAATGTTTTGTCGTTATATATATATTTTTTTAATATTAGCCGATTTACAAATAAAAAAAAAACTATAAAAAACTAATTCAAACAATGTTAACCAAAGGTTATGCTTGTCTCCCAGCGGCCATATTGGTATTACAAACGTCAAAATATTTTGAAAACTACTGGATTGTAGGATTGATGAATGATAAATGACAGCTATCAGAAGAAGTCGACATAAATCCTTATGAATAGAATTAAATTAATGTTACAACTTTTTACTTCTTAAACCTTTTTTAATATCTGTTTGTTTATAACTAATCATGAATTTAGGTTTGTTCTAATTTAAAATTAGTTTTTGAAAAAACTATTTCAGTTTTTATCTATGGAGTTAATATTAAAGATAGAGAGAGCGAGGTATGACAGTTCTAGAACTGTTGATAGAGAGAGAAATAACTTTGTATCTATCTCTCTATTCTCTATTTTGATTGGATCGCAATGACGTCGAAGTTTCAAGTAGTGGGAACAGCAAAGTAAGAGAATAACAAATTTTAATTCTTTTCGCAAGTAGAGGGTGAAAGGGAGCGGTAAACTTTTCTTTCTCTTCCAATACAGTTCCACTTACATATCGCTCTCTCTATCTTTAATATTAACTATGATTTTAATCACAATAGAATTTGACATTGACAATTGACATTATGTAATTATAATTAAAAGACAAATGTAAGTATACGTTTTTACCGTTAATTTGTGTTATCATGTTTATTATTACTGACGTCAGAATAAAGGAGTGTATAATTAAGTGACCGCACTGTATTTTGATTAAATGTAGTTTTTTTTATTTAATTTATATACAATCTTGATTACTTCGACGATATTACAGTGTAAATTAAATATAATGTAAGTTTTAATTTCTTTTCTATGAAAAATACTTTTGAAACATAATAAGGAATATTTCGACTTATAAAGCATCACGTTAAGAATGTTTTGTTCGATTTTATGAGTTTATTGTGTAGTATAATGAAGAAACTATAGAAATTTACTCCCGATTTTCTTTTTTCTTCTGATTTAGGGGTTAGGTTAGGTTAGTCTCATCGAAAATATTATTCCAACTAAAAATCTTTCTGTTTAGAATGTTTCAATTTAATTTAATTAGTTGCTTGTAAACTAAATTGACCTAATTCGCTTTATAGAATTAGAACTGGGTAAATTTCTGTTTAATTGTTTTTAATCAATATAATCTAGTCATTATCAGCTACTAAACTAAACTGAAGGTGTAATTGACTGCCATATAGATTTAGGGGCGTAACGTAGGTTAAGGGCGTTAATTAGGATTTAATAATAAGATAATTTTGTATATACCAATTATTTAGTTTATATAATAAACTTGTAATACTTCACTGTTTCTTTTTTTCATTTCTTTACCCAAAACCACTCGACTTTATGAATACAAAACGGGGAATTGCAAATGAAAACAGGTCGAAAATTTAAATGGTAAGATGATTAAAAGAATTAATAAAAATACTGCAATTTAGTTTTACTTCGATACCCCTTTCGCATATGGAGTGTAGAGGATGAATATCTCTTATAGGAGAGGAGGTGAAAAAGTGTCCACCTGTAAAAGGCAAATACATAAACAGTGAATACACGTAATTTATTTATTGAAAGTTGCACCAATTCTAGAAAGAAACAGCACTGGGCTAAGGGAGTAGATAAATATAACGGTGGAAGAAGAAATTTAATGGAACACTATAACGTAATTTTTTTGTATTTCATTTTAATATGAAAAAGGAATTTTATTTAAATTGAAGTTTCCTATTACTTCGTCCTAGGTTATATCCTGCTGGTAAATCCACCACTGGTGAAGGATTAAGGACTAAGGATGGTAATTTTACTGGTGTTTAAAATATAAAAACAAGATTTTCCTTTTATTTTGTTAAATTTTTTATTTAAAAATCAAACGAACACTTATATATTACAAACTATCATTTATTTTTCGACAATTACAATAATTATAACAACGCTAATGTTTTTATATCATCTAGATAGATACAAGCTCTATTTACAAGGATATTTATTGCGCCACATCAAAAATCAATATAACAAAATTACATAAATAATTTTTTTTAAATTTCATATTGTGTCGTGAGTATATTCCTCAAAAATTTATTTGGAAAGTGGCTGGAAAATAGATCAAAAAAATTTCACACATTCCGATTGAATAAAAATACATTTGAACTATTAAAACATAATAAACCACTTTTAAGGTCGAATTTAAATAATTATTGAACATATTTTATAAATAAAACTAAAGATTTTGTCAATTTCATGGATATCTAAAGGTACATTTGAACTACTGGCATCTCATTTACACTGTATATTTGGGAAACTATCGATATTAAGTACATTTGAACTATTAAAACAATCTATAAGGTCAAATTGAAATAACGAATAAACAAATTTTATAAATTTAATTGATATTTAAAGATACATTTGAATTAATTTATCTCATCGGTATAATTTATTGTAAACGAAATAAAACTTAAGATTTTGTCAATTTCATGGATGTTTAAAGATACATTTGAACTACTAGCATCTCATTTTTAGTGTATACACAGAAAATATGAAACTGTATCGACCTAAATATAAATTTGATCTACTGTACATCATTTTATCGAAAGTTAGATTTGAACTATTCATTTTATCACCATCATACATGCAGAATGATTCAAATTATACAGATATACAATATCCGAATGTACATTTGAACTATTAAAACATAATGAACCAGCTGCAACATATTTTATAAATTTAATAGATATATTTGAACTAATTTATGCCATCTGCATTATTTATGTGTAAACGAAATAAAACTAGACAAAATATGAAACTTTATGGATTGAAAGATAAATTTGAACTATTGTACATTATCTCATCGAAAGTCATATTTCAATTATTCATTGAAACTATACAGATATATGGTGGTACATTTATACTACTGGCATCATATGTGTTGTTGAGGATCGAACTGTACGAATTTTATCAATTGAATTGATCTGAAGGTACATTTGAACTCCTGAATATGTGAAGAAATGAAAAATAAATAATTTCTAGAGCGGAATAACAGAAGGAAGAAAATAAAATTCACCATTATTGCAATAATTTTCTATCTTGAAAATATAAAATCACAGCCATATTTTGAGAAATCTACCCGATGATCGGAAATTTAGTTATACAATTTTTTAAATGTAATTTATTAGACGTTAAAAAAATTTTTGTGAACTTGTAACTGTTGTTCTTCGCAAATTCAATATTATTTACAATTTAAAATTCCATTTTTGTCGTAAACCAAATTAATAGAATCACATTTCGAACAGTAGCTCACCTAAAAACGATTCCGCACCAAACGAACTAACATTACCGCTCGATAAACTGGTCCAGCTTTCCGAATCGCTATCCTCATTATCATCCCCATCGTCGTTGTCGTCATCATTGTTATCGTCGTTGTTATCATTATTATCGCCGTCTAAAGAAAAAAAAATAGTTAAAAATATAGTTAATTTGAGCTACAGTTATTTTTCACCATCATTATCGGAATCGTTATCGTCACTTCCTTCAAGATCGTCTTCTTCTTCATCGTCTTCTTCCTGAAAAGACAAAAAAACAAATAAACAACCGTATCAAAAAAATAGCAAATATATAGGGTGACTCATTTATTAATATCAAACTCAGTACCTGTTCGTCTTCGTAATCTCGTCTTCTTCCTACGTCATACACTCGAACAACTGATTCTTGTACGGAATTGTACATCCCTTGATTTTCTACTATCGATATCTGTGTATCAAAACGACTACACGCCAAATCGTAAATGCTTTTTTTAACATCAAACGTGGCTGGAAAAAATATTTAGAAGAGCTGAATTAGTGTTATATGAACAGTTATCCGAAGGTACATTTGAACTACTGGCATTTTATTTTCATCATATGTGAATAGTTATGAAATAGTATCGAACTTGGAATGGAACTAGGCTGAATAGGATAAAGGAAGTAGCTTCAAGAAGAAAAACAACATTGAAATGAAAAAATGGATAAGATAAACGACAATAACTATGAAAAATAAAGAAGAATATAAATGAAGATAATCATAACTATAACAGATACAATTTTAAATAGCCGGAATATTTCAGGTTTCGATCGAAGACATCTTGTTTGAGCCGCAATAAAATTTGAATTCGATTCAATTTAATAAACACCCTAAAGACACCATTAAACAGAATTATATTGAATTGAGATTTAAATCAATTAAAAAATAATAGTATTCACAGGGTCACTATAGTGTTATATCAATTATCTGAAGGTACATATGAACTATTGGCATTTTATTTTCATCATTGTTTAAACCCCAATAAAATTTATATTCGATTCATTTTAGTAGACAGACTAAAGATGCTATTAAAAATAGTAATATTGAAAGAGGATCTCAGACGAAATTGAAGAGAAAAATAATATTGGAAGAGCTAAATTAGTGAAATATCATCTGAACAGTTATCGTACGGTACATTTGACCTATTGGCAAAGCTATGATGAACAGGATGTGATAAGAAGAAAGAAAAACAGATGAAATGACATTGAGAAATAGAAAAAAATAAAACTAAAGATTATCAAGAACAAAATATGACAAATCAGCGAATCTTAGAACAAAAACGAAAAAAAAATTGAACAACTTACTTATACTAGAATAATCGATGGCATCTACAGTCTTGAAGCTAGTATCGAACGTCGAGTCTCCATCATCCATTTCCTGTTCCAAAGATATTGCGTATATCGCTGTATTCAATGGAGAAAACGTTATGGAACACTGGTTCAAAATTGGTACTGTTTTTAAAAGGTGGAATGTTCTTATATCCCATACTTCAGTATTTGACACTATCTAAATAAAAAAACCCACATAAAAATACATTGAATAATAAATATGAAAATAAAACAAATTTTGGGGATTTTAGAATGATTTGATAGAAAATAACAAACAATCCAAAGTCTGTACCAACAATGGAACAAATGAATACAACTAATTGCCCTGTAATCTTCTATGGTGCAAAAATATAATGAAAAAGTTTTATTAATGACTCAAAAATGGTATCTTGCAACACTTACCTCTAAACCGTTCGGATGGAAGACTCCGCTTTGTGTTTGATTCAATTTATCCAATTTATGGATCGCTTTTCCTGACGCTACGTCAAATAGAACACCATCGGACAACACCAACTCATCGTTATAACTAAAAGTAGCTTTATTTTTCGTATATTGATTTGTTATTCTCGGCGTTAATCTGGCTATTGACTGGCCTGTATTTATATCGTAAATCTGAAATATTATAATAGAGATTTTACCAATGGAACGGATATCTAAAGATACATTTGAACTACTGTACACTGTCAACATGCATAAAGTGGTTCAGATGAACTCCTACGATCAACAGGAAACTTTACAGGGATTGAAAGTTGAAGTTACATTTGAACTACTGTATATTATCTGCAGTTTTGATTCATAAAGTGTTGCTGGTGAAATTCTAGGGTTCACAAGAGACTTGCCGGGAATTTGACAAATTTGTATCGTTATATTTCATATTGAAACTATTGGAAATGAGCTAGAAATGCACTAAATTAAATGTGGTTTATGAGGAAAAACGTTTGGGAATATTAGGACTTCATCAAACGTGTATAAATGAGTAAATTATCCCAATAGGATTGATATTTGAAGGTACATTTCACCTACTGTATATTATTTGCATTTTTTATTCATAAAATGGTCGAGATGTACCCCTAGGGTCTACAGGAGACTAAATTGAATGTGTTCTATGAAGAAAAATGTTTGGGAATGTTTTGCTTTCATCTAATGTATAGAAAAAGTCTATATAATTGTTTAAAGGTAGTTTGGTAGTTCAAATGTACCACCGGCATTTCATTTATCATTTAATAGATATCTAAAGATACATTTGAGTATATGCGAAGAAAAATAAGAATTAGAATAATAGAGAGTGAATGAAATAAAAGAAGAAAATGGTAAAGGAAACAACTGGGAAGTTTGCTAAAAGAAAAAATGCAATAATTTCAGCAAATAAATATCAGTAACAATGAAAAACAGAGCTGGAAAGAACCTTTAATAAATTGTTCTTACTGTCGCTATTTCTCCTTTAGTTCCTATAACTTTTTCTTGAGTAACTTTACCGAATTCAACGTGTTCTTCTTCGTCGAAGGGCATCCTGAAATAGAAATTATTTATTATGAAAACCGAAGTAAATTCGAAGTGATATCGACTAACTTCATTTGGAAACCCTTCAAATTCCACAAAGCCGAAACGGGTTTACCCCAAGTTGAACTTGTTAATAAAAAGTCGCCCGTCCTGTTCGGTTCCAAGTGTACTATATAATTGTCATGGGCGGTAAACATACTAACTTCTGTCCCTTTATGTAAATTGAAAAGGTGGATTTCTCCATTGTAGTCTCCAACTGCCAGCATTTTATCCCCCGGCTGAAAAAAATAGATCCTTCAATACATTTACTCTAAAATAAAATAGTTTTCTACTATATTATAGAAAACAGTGAAAAGTTTCGTATCGCTATTGTTTTTTAAAATGTATAAGTACCTTGAGGTCCAATTGAACTACTGGTATCTCTTTTCCATCATATATATACAAGTGAAACAATATATTATACCATATTGATAATTACCTGAAGATATATTTGAACTACTATGTATATGGCTTATCTAATATGTTCAAATAATGAAATCGTACAAATTTCAACAATTGTATTTATATATTGGGTTAGATTAGAAAAAATTGAACTGGGCTCATTTTATTAATTGTATAGATACCTGAAGGTACACTTGAGCTACTAGTGTGTCGTTTTCATTATATGTATAAAAGTGAAATCATAAATTGCACCATATTGATAGATATCTTAGGATACATTTGAACTACTACGACGGATGCTCATCTAATTTATATGTTAAGGTAGATTTGAGCAACTTTTTCTCATATTTGTAGAAGAAAATGATTTGTATTGATTTAATGAATAAGATAGATACCTGAAGGTACATTTTAACAACAAGTATTAATTTTTCAGAATTAAAAAATTGAAAACTAAACATTTTGAACGGAGAAGCGTCTACAAATATAAGAAACTATTAAGAAAACATTTTTTTTTATAACGAATAAATGATTTACCAAAAATTTCACGCAAGTGAAGAAACCTTCATCTGTGGAAGATCTGATCGTTTGTACTGGACAAAATCTTGAATGAACGAATTTTCTATCCATAGTTTTCGATTGATATCCGATTTGTTTCCTGGCACTTCTCATAACGTAATTGTTCGCAGTTGTTATTCTAGGTTTCGGATCAGGACATTTATGAGGACTAAAATAAAAATTGAACAGAATCAAAATTGTTTTCCACTTTCAACTACTACTTACATAAATAAATTGAATTGCGGACATGTAGCCATGGGATTTTTACATAAAGCATGTTGGTTGGTTAGATACTCCGTTATAATGGAATCTAAAGTAACCCTGGGTTGTTCGGAAGAAGGGGATATGTCATCATGGATAGCAGTTTGTCCTAACCAAACGTGGGGTTCCCCGGAGATTTGTTTTTGTAACCGGGAGTTGTGTGACGGGGTAGTAGGTAGAATTTGATGTTTTCTAAAATAAAAAAAAAATTGAACGACTTTTTTTTAACAATATGGTATATACTAACTTGATAATTTTGATTGCCGTAGATGAACTTGGAGTACCATTAACTGAAGTAGAAGTTTCAGACGGCGGTAGAGATTTAGGCGACGAAAACGATAACCTAACCTAAAAATTAAAACAAACAGATCATTTAAATGGTGATAAGTGAGAATATATATTTACCCCTCTGGAAGGTGTAAAAGTTGAAGAATATCTAAACCTAGTAGGATGTTGATTACCAACTGATGTAATAGCGTGACTTAAATTTGCTTCTTTAACTAACGCACTAGCGGTCTCAGTAAAATTTTTCTGAACCAAATGATGATGAATTAATTGTAGAAGTTGCCTATCGTTGAATTGTATTTTTGTTTGTGCCACTACGCTTGCCTTAAAAAAATATTTGTTTCAATTTACTGAATCGATGACAAAATTATTATTTTTTTAAAATTACCCGATGAATATTTGCCAAAGAAGCTTCTAAATTTGTATCGGTGTGTTTTCCTTTACCGGATAGGAGTTCCAGAAGTTCCAAAGCGTATTTTTGGAACAAAACATGTTCTTGACGTTTTTCTTGTAGTATAGGGTCTCTCATAAGATCTTAAAAAATATACAGTACATAATCACAATTAAATTAACAATTTTTACCAATAAAGTTGATTTTATTTCTAAATAATGTAGCATTTGATACAAATAAAGCTCAACAAAATTAATTTTTTCATTAGCATTAATAAATTAGTCTCAAGTTGTTAATATTAAATGATACAGGGTGCAATGACATTTCGTTAAAGATTTTTATATACAAGTGACCTTATCTTTCAAAATACCCTGTATAATCGCAACAACTCATATTTATAGAATGACCTATTAGAAAAAACCAGAACTTTGGAATGTTGTAACCTTATCAAATATACAGAATATTAATTATTAATTGAATAAATACTGAAGGTACATTTGAACTACTGCTATCTATATTAGTTGAAGAACTCCTCTTAGTGTTAGTAAACTATGAAATATTAGGTTGATCAAATTGTAAATTATTTATTGATTTACGAAAATCCTTTGACAAAATTGATGTTCTACACATTGATATATCAAATACCTTCGATTATCTCTATAAATACAATAAATACTCACTTTGTAATTGCCCGCTGGTAAACAATGGTAACTTCGACACGATCTGTCTGACTGTTTCAGACCTAGCTAGACCGGCTAAAGCTTTACAAGCCAAAGTTCTTATACAATCAGCATCCGTTATGGGAGTCTTCACTTGCATAAGTTGCAAAAGTACCATAATACCGCTATTAGATCGAACGCAATCCCATACTTTCTGTATCAGATCCTCTGAACTTTTATATTTCAATTTTTTATTCGGCGAATTGGTGGAATTGGTCGAAAATCTACCGACCGAACCTCCAACCTGTAAAATCGCGTTTTTAATAATCCGAATAAAATGGAATAAGCGAAACTCACCCTACTAATTGGGGCGCACACACAATTACCGATTACTCTTAATGCAGCTTTTTGCACATCGGCATCAGCTACAATTTCACCTTCGGCTGCTCCCAGGATTATGTTGATACCTGATGGACAAATAAAAAAATGTCTATTGTATTTATAAATGACAAAATGAAAAATTAAACGTACCAACGGTCAAAGTTTCTTCTGGCAAATCGACTCTATCGCAAAATAACAATTGTACTTTGGGCATAACGCAAGAAATAGCCAGTACATCCAGCGCACTTCGAACAGTTTCAGCTCTACCGCTGTAATTCCATTCATAAGCGAACGCTATTATTTTCAGTAGCAGCGTTATACCTCCTAGTTTGAGGAGATGATCTATAGGCGCCCAATGACTGCGATAAGGCATATTCTGAAACAACATATCGATTTGTTGTTGTATTTCCTCGGGTCCCGACGATTTGCAAGCCTTGTAAGCCGGTTGAACCGGTAATAATGGCGCTGGTCTTTCGTTTGGTCTCAACTGGGATCTTCTAATAGATTCCACCTTTAAATATAAATGGGTTTCTAGATATCGTCGATACGCCACGCAAACGTGTCTTATTATTTGTCTATAAGCCCCTTCTTGTTCTTCGTTCATTTGTCCTGTATCGGAATCCGGTAATAAAATAGGCAACGTTGCAATCTAAAAACACATTAACACCATTACAAAAATATTCGCAATTATAAGGGTCCTTTCTAACTAGTGAACTATGGAAGACTCAAGACTTCAGGATGGGTCCAGCAACCAATGTCTTATGGAAAGTTTAAAAAACTAGTGAATCATGGATAGCTGAAAGATCTAGTGACCTACCAAAGACTCAAAGAACCGTTAAGAGAGGCACAAAGAACCACTAACTCATGTAAAGCTCTGGGAACCAATCACCTATAGAAAGTTCAAAGAACTTGTGACCTCTGAAAGGCTTAGAAAACCACTGACTTATGGATAACTTCAAGAAACAATGACTTACGGAAGGCTTAAAGATCTAGTCACTTTTGGAAGGCCCAAAATACCAGTGAACTATGGAAAGCTTCAAGAACCAATAATTTATGAAATAAACAGTGAACTATGGAAGACTCGAAAAAGCAGTAGCTTAGAAGACTCAAAGAGTCGGTGACCTGTGAAAGACTCACTGGTTTATGGAAAGCTCCAAGAACCACTGAATTATGGAAAACTCAAAGAAACAGTGTCCTATGGATGATTCAAAGAGCCGGTGACTTATGAAAGGCACCAAGAACCGGTGTAGGGGTAGTAGATATGGTGATTAGAGAATACTTACGACGTTATGAAGTTTTCTAAGACCGTCTTGAGCATCAAATTCTTCTAGGATCACTTTAAATTGAAAAGTTAAGCTGAAGAACATAATCGATTGGCATCTACCGGAATCGTGGGCACATTCCAATAACCATAAGGCGTATCTGGAAATTTTAACAATTTATTGAGTGGAATATTATAAAAAAAAATTGGATAACTTACTTTACAAGACCGCTAACTATGTATTTTGACGAAAGACAAACTCTTTCCATCGCTTCTTCACAGAATCCTAAATAATAGAAGCACATGGATACTCCGGTTGCGGCTATAGAAGGTCTAGGGATTTCTAAAAGTACCTCTAAACCTTTACACTGTATAAATTCGATGGAAAATTTCTTGTGGCACAACAAAGCCGCGAGGTATTTCAGAGCTTCGAAGGCTAATCTGGCTTCTTTGGTAACTCTAACGTTAACGTAACACAAAATCAATTCCAAGGCATCGTGTTCAAATACGTGACTGAGATATTCTTGATGGTCACCCATAGCTGTCAAATATCTGTTAAAAAAAATGGAGTAAACAATAGGAACTATCAAAAATGTTGTTAGAACTACCTTATTATTAGAATCTGTCTGGTAGCTATGGTCGGTGGGAAAATTTGAACTGTACCTATCACGAAACTTTCCAATTCGGCCCAAGAAGAGTTACTGGTTTCGGAAAATAAAGTGTTGGATTTCTGCGGGCTGCCGAGGTATACCGAATCCGGTAATGGGGTTTCAGGTGGGTCTAAACGTTGTCGTTTCTTAACCGGGGTGGATTCGGATTCTGTTAACTGTTAAATGAAAAAAAATCAAAATATAAATATTTTTAAAAAAATGTGTATTTACCTCTAAAATATCGTTTCTTAATGACGTTTGGACTTCGACATGTTTTTTTCTTTTCCTTTCGTTCTCTTGTTCCTATAATTTTAATTCATTGTTATTAAGTGTATAATATCGTAATGAAAACCTACCGTTGAATCTAAATATGTCGAAGGACTTTCTCCATGTGAGTTTTCTGAACAAAAAATACCATTTTCTTTACCTTAAACAAACAATACTATCATACCACTAATATGACTTAAAACAGTAAAATTTTCTAAAAAAATTAAGCCTATCTCACATGTGTATCAAAATCAGATTTAAATCTACTGTTTTTGGTAACATTTGTGCTGAAAAGACTTAAGCTGCTCAATTTACATTAGATTTAAGAAGTCCTACCCCTCATTGAGAGTATTGGCAACCTTGTAGACAAAAATCTGTTCTCTTTAATGATATGTGAGTTCAAGAACCAAGCGTTTAGTAAAGTTTTAGTTTATGTGACCTCAAATATTATAGATTTTTAAGATCATAGCAATTTTCCTTAGCTAATTCCCTTTAAAATCAAATTTATTTGGAGGTTATGTCACTTAGATCCTTTTTACTTGGAGGAATGAGTCTTTACTATGTAGTTGTGGGTTAGTTGGGACGTTTTTCAACATTTTTTCTTAATAAAACTCAATATTCTTATTATTTAACAACTATATGTTTATTTAATTCTTGTTTTTTGCACCACGCAACGCAAAACTGAGCAGGAACTCTTAAGCCTTGTTTTACCTGTTAAATTTAATATTTGAGAGGTGTGCAGGTGGAAAAAACAAAAAAATTAAATACATACATTTCAGATAAAAACAAGAAATTCAAAAATATGATCAATTATTCATTTATAGAAAGGTTTTTTCATATTTTGGGGTTTTAGAGTTATCTAAATTTCAGATAAATTTAGTTTCTATATTCAAAAAGGACTTCAAACTTATCTAAGGAACTTACAAGGATACTTTGAGGTATCGGATAATCTATAAGAAGAAATAGAAGTGGAGTGCAGCAACATGTTGGAATTTAATGCTTAAATTTAGTATGTCAAAAAATATAAAGTTATGAACCCTGATTCCTGTATAATCCTTGTTTTATATTGAGCTCTTGTATGCTACGTATTCCCAAATTACCTCAAAGCCCACATAACACGGTTAATTTCCATCTGTTTAATCTTTTCACTGCTAATATTGTTTTATCGATAATTTCTTAAAATCCCTTAGAATACATTTATGGACATAGCAGTCAAATGTTAAAAATCCTGCACCCCACTTTAGGGGTGTTTCCCAACATTTTCATGTCCTATCCAAGACCTTCTAAAATTATTATGACTCCCTATGTGAGATATACTTACTTTTTAATATTAAAAAATTGTTTTATTCAATTGAGAATTTGAAATGGTAGGTTTTAAGAAAAATTCAGACAATTTTAATAAAAATTTTTTTGTACAAAAATTTAATATTTTAAAATTAGTGAGATCCTTGCCGCACAGAAATTTTATGTTCCAATTTGGTCAGCTCCAGTCTCGAATCTCCATATTCTTTTATATCCAGACGATTTTTTTACCAGTAAATCATTTACAGCACTAAATATGAAATTGGAAACGGTAACAATAATTTTGGATAAATTTTGGTATTTGATATCTGTTTCCTCACAAAACCACACCATCACTCCTTTTATATTAAACAAAATTTTAGCTGACACATAATTTTGTATTTCTGCGACTTCTTCTTGAAACTGCATATTAGTTATATCAGACAAATCAACTAATTTTAGTTGCAACAATCCGCGAGCTTCTTTTTTTGCATCGGATCACAAATTTCTAACAAGTCTCATCAGCTTGAAGGTTTTTTATTCAAATATAAACAAATGCGTTGTTTAGCGAGATTTTAAAGCATCTGGGGATCCACTTAGAGCCTACCGTCTACTGCAGGGAAATTAACTTGATTATGCTAACAATTCAATTGATATTTTCAATTTTTGGACCAAAATCTAGCATTTCAATTAAATGTCCCAAAGCAAAAGGATTAAACTCGTGTCAAGTCCTCCCCAAACCTATTAAAATGGGATAAATAACACTGGAAAACCTTCATTGTGCTGAGTATAAGAAGGTGTAGCAGTTATAAGGTTAATATTGTTTTTTAATTTTTATAAAATTAGCTATAACTATACCTATATAAATAACCTATAAAATTGTTATTATACAAGTAAATATACAATTTACAATCAAATAAAAACCATTTTTTAACAATGATTAAAAAAAACTGAGTATAACAAATTTTGATAAAACTTACTTCTTCTTGTATTAAATGGTGGTGGAGATTTGATAATTCCCTCTGCCCGATACGGTGGTGATCTAATTGAAGTCAAATGGGCAAATGGCCTTGTGATATTGGTGGTATTAACAAATTCAGAACTGTTCTTCAACCTCCTAAGCCGTTGTAATAACAATGGTACTAATCTGCCATTTTGTTCCCTAAATCTCGCTGCTATCTCAGGTATCTCCATTGCAGCTCCTAAAAGTCCAGTGGCATAACTCTGAAGGGGTTCTATAGAATTTGTAACCCATTTCATCAAACGTAAAATTAAAGCGTCAGATTCAGGCTAAAAAATTATATGGTTAGATAAATAATGAATTGTATATAAGTGTATTTACCTGAAAAACTACAGTTGTATCTAGACCAGGCATTATATCGAGCATTAATCTACAAGCTGCAATATTTAGTTGATCTATATCTTTACCAGTTATACCACTTCTCGAATAGAATGTATCTCTAAGGTAATCATTAATAAGCTAGAAACAAGTTGTATGTGAAGAAATGTTACTAAAAAATTAAATTATACATACCTTGCTAGTGAAATTATCTTTCTTGAAAATAGCTTTTAAAATTTGACCTAAAATACACTGTGGATCTGTTCGTGAAGGATGACGTTCATCGAAAGGATCAGGATCCATTTTTAAATAATTTTCAGTTTCTACTTCCACGATTTCTGCTAATCTAAAACAAAAAGAAATCAATAAATATTAAATTAATCGATGTATATAACACAAATATATCGTATATTTTGATATTTTTTTCACCTGGTAAGAGTTGGTACTGGATCATAATTTGGTTGATTTTGTTCATCCTCCCATTTTCTTATAATTGAAGAAAGTTCACTTATAACAGATGTGTTATTAGTATTTGATGCCATATTTTAATTATTTTTCTAGTAACAAAAGCATGAGGTAGTTTAGCATAACCTAACTTTATAAGGAGATTCTGTTTTTAAATAATTATAATTAAAACATTAACAATAAAAATGACTGACAAGATAATAGGATACGTGAAGATAATCCAGAAAACTTTTTAACTTTATTGAATAAACTAAATTAATGAAAAAATATAAAAAAATTACAATTGCACTTCTTCATATACATATATAAATTTTTAGCAAGATGAAAGTAAATTCTAAATGGCTGCCAACACTATTTTCCCAAACTGTAAAACTGGATTAGGGGTATAATGAGTTATAAGAAATAATTACGATATTAGACAATACCAATTTTTTTTAATACAAACATTAAAACGTCGTTAACACTGCCAAACTACAACAGCGAACTATTTATTTTGAGGAACTACTTTTTGTTAGGTAGGAAAATTTTCGGAAATTTTTAACGGTTGCCTAAATTGATTTTCACTCTTAATGTTGGCAAGATTTGACAAACATTTTCATGTTAAGTCAATAAAACGCCGCTGTGAATATATTATTTTCTAATAGTGTATATTTTTGATCAATTTATTAACAACAAATACGAAAATGAGCGGAGACGGTAATCAATCGGAGCAATTTGACACGTTATTTTTATCAATCGCACAGCATCATCCACAAGGACCGACACAGGTAAAACTTTTTCCAAAACCTAACCTCTAAATATAATAAAATATCGTAGCTTCTAGATACATTTGTTAGCTTCTTGAGTAGAAAAACTGACTTTTTCACTGGAGCACAAGAAGGAGAATGGGAAAAGGTAAGTTATATCGCTAAAGTAAAAAACCGTGTTTAATTGGAATATATTTAGTTGGTTATGAACACGTTCAAAAAGTACGAAAAATCGAGTCGCGAACAATACGAAGAAAAACTAAAAGAGAAACGCGAACAAGAAGCTAGGAAAAAAGCAGCTGCTGCTAAAAAAGCGGAATCCGAAGCGGTCAAACCAGCTCAAATTACAGAAATAACTGATGAAGAAGCAGAAAGACTTCAAGCGGAAATAGACGCTAATAAAAATACTCCTAGTTGTCCTTCTGATGAATCAGAAACTACTTCGACTCCTAAGAAGATTGAAAATGACGAAGATGCTTCTGAAAATGGCAAATTAATGCCTAATAAAGGAAATGGCTGTGATCTAGAGAACTATTCATGGACACAGAATTTAGGAGATGTCGAGGTAAGTACATTAACTAATCTATTTTTATAAAAAAAAATTAACTTTGTTGAGTTTGTTATCAATTTGTCTATGTTTTTGTGTATTTTTCATTATTTCTTAACACAATTATGCTTTTTAAATTATCTGCATTGGCATATACAGTGTGTGTATAAAATAAAACAACATTTATAAGAATAATTTTTAATTTTACACAAATTTACTAAATACATCTCTGAGTCATACAAGTTATTGACATTACAGAAATAGAATAAATATAAATAATTTTACAATATAGTTTTATATCACAGTAAACATATTACCTACACATTTTTTAAATTGTTAAACTAATTTTGCCAAATATAAAGAACACAAGTTTATCTTGGTTTATCTTGAAGTTGTTTTGATTATAAATCAGTTTAAGAAGATTATTAAAAGCAAAACTGTGCTTGGGAAGCAATACCTCTTGAAAAATAATTCACTTGTCTTGGAAACTTTGAACCAAATGTATATTGTGAGAGAACATGTTGGAAAAGCAACAATATTTGTCTCTTGGCTGTTAAAGAACGTTCTGAAGTGCTCTTAGATGCTCTTAAACTGCTCTGAGTATCTTGTAAGAATCTTCTAGAGCCTCAAATTGAATGTAAAGTAAAGTAAAGAAGTAATGGACTGAAATACTGTATTTTATGAAAAATAAAGTTTACCATGAAGTTGTTTTGATTGAAAATCAGTTTAAGGAGCAATACTGTGCTTATGAAGCAATATCTTGAGTAAATCTAGAAAAACAATTGTTAATTAATATTGAAACATTGTTAGTCTACTTAGAGATGCTGTGAAAGATTTCAAACAAAGATATATTGTGCGAGGAAGGGTTAGAAATGCAAAATTTATCATCCAGATACATTCAGAATCAACCCAATTGCTATAATGTACAGAGAAGAATAGGAGAGGCTAGGTAGTTTATTCTTTTTCCCATATAGCCTTTACCTGTATGATTAAATAGTTAATGAAGATTTTGGAGTTCCCTTAACAGATTCATGAGAATCTTATAGAGCAAGAAATTATATAATATGAATGATGAATAAACTTGTTTTCTGTTCTTCTACATTTGGCTAATACATTTTAATCTTCTAACGAGAAATAAAATCTAATATAGGATAGTATAGTATTCTTATATTGTGTACATAACATCATATTAGAAAAGAATAAGAAAAAAATTGATTTCATTCGAAGAATTATTTTTGATAAGTACCCAACTAAAGTTATGTTAAATATTTGTTCTAAATGAACTGGTTAATTCAAAAAGTAGCAGAAATCTTGTCATCGAAAGCATATGAAACCCAATGATATTTAATTTATAACGACGCAAAACATACTATAAAATTTTGGAAACTATTAAAGAGTTCCAGTGCCTGGGGTTACCTTTAGAAATTCTAAAATTAATTGATTTATACCGATAACAAATTGTTTGTAATCAGATATGTAAAATGAAACTTGAAAATACGTTAGATATTCTTCTATGTTTTTAATTTTTCTATGGTGATATATATTTCATATGTTACTTTAAAAAAAGAAGATGAAACCTAACCAAGAATTAAAAATGCGCGGTACGAATAGAAAGAATATTTTGTTTATAAAGAACGGATTATAATTTGTATTATTTCTCGTGAATGAAATCACAAAGTGAAGTAATTATTTGTGAAAGAATCTCAAACGATCATTGGTAAAATATCAACAACAGAAATCGAGTGAATCTTGAAAAAAATGTTTATTTCAGAGGTGAAGTAGATAAAAACCAATTAGTTTGCTTAAAAAACACAATCTATTCGCATTGAAAGAGATTGTGGATCAACTATGCCATATTAATGTTATATATTATTGTCTCTATACTCATAATATTTAATTTATTACTTTTCTGTGGTTATCTGTTGAAAAAAATTGGCAGAATTAATTTTTAATATAATTCGTTGATTTTTCCTTCCTCTTTCTTGTTAAAAATAAAATTTTTTGAAACCTCTATATTCTTCATTCAGGTTCACATCATCAAAATTAAATTTATATTTGTTGTTGACGGATCTAAAAGTGCTATCAGATCCCAAACTTGTAAGTTTATTTCTAGAAAATTGCTACTTTTCCATTTTAAACTATTAAAAATGATATTTCCAGGTTTTTATTTAATTAACTGTTATAGAAAGTAAAAGGCAGTGTCAATAAGATACATTTTAAAAAGCGAAAAAAAAAATGTAACTAATTTCCTTTTTTTACTCCTTAATGGTTTGATATGGTTAAATTTCTTCTCAGGCCTTACAGTTTCATGAACTGATACTTTAGAAAAGAGAAAGGGGCAAAACATCTGAAAGAATTAACTTTAAAACGATCTTGCAAGATTATGTATAATTTTGGATGTTTTTAATGTCTCCAAAAGAATCAAGAAGCATTTTTTATACTTCAAAAATGGTTTTAAATTCTTGTACAAGAATCGAATCGAATTCTCCACTAGTTAACGTTGGTTCCAATAGATATTTTGCCATTTTCTTTTTACTGTGGGGAAAATAGGAGAAGTACCAGTCCATATGTAACTATATAGTCCAAGAACTTCTTGTACTCATTCATCTTAGGCATTCAGTACCTTTGGTTCTGGGCCCTCACTGAAACAAAAAAAAAATTACTATTCAAGTTACATCTAACATCATGTATCTGCTGAAACAATATACTATGTTGCCAAATTTAACTTTATTTCATAGATAATTTGAAATAAATATTTGCATATACTGTATTTTTTGTAAACAGTGAAAGGGGGTGTTGGTTGACAGATTTTAATGTGATTTGATTATCAAAAATTTATTTAATTTTTTCAAAAAGACGAAAAAAAGGTTGCATAAAGTTTTGGTATAACTATTATACGAGGAGAGCTAAGAAAGTGCTTAGACGTTTGTTGTAGTGTTAATGTGAATGTTTTAACCAATAAAGTAAATAAATTTTTTGATATACGAGACTAACTTTAACGAGTTTTCAATTAAAATAGAACAATTGGAGTTTTGGAGTTGATTGCTATATATATACGAGGTCGGTATGATGAACGATTGACTTTATATGTTAATAACTCACATTCTAACAACAGTATAGCCGCCATGATTCCGATCGTGAACACTACTGACATTGTCAATACCAGAATAGTTAATTGGTGTTTTCTACAGAAACTCCTCTGAGGCGGCCTGTGTCGCGTATTCATATTAACTACAGTGAAATGCGTACTGCTGGCGATTGACACGCTGTCAGGTTCTTTCTTATCGACGTTAATAGATGGCGGTAGGTGGTCGACACCGTCGACCGATTGTGTCTGAAGGTAGTAACGTATATTCTGGTCACGTGTCGAAGTCAAAGGAGGTTCATTTTCAACATCAGGTGGTTGTTCGAGCTGGTGGATTTGCGCCAAATTGGCGGCGGTCAATAGGAGTGAACCGGACCTGACGCTCTGAAAAAAAAATTGGTCGATATGAAAGATTTTTTAATATAAAACAAATCGGTAACTTGATTTTTTGTTTGGTGATTATTTTTCGCTGTTTTTAGGTTAGATAGAAGGTTTTAATAGAAAAAAAAGTGGTTTTTCCTATATTTTAGCCTTGAATACATCGTAAAATGTAAATAAATAAACTCTAATTCAATTAAAAATATATAAGACGTTTACAAATATGGAAAAATAACAAATTCAGTTGATTTATAATTAAATTCTTTCGAGTTTTATAAGGTTTGATATACTTACTTGCGTACTGTTGTTGCTAGAAGTGGAACCTTGACTACTTTGCGAGCTACGAGCTAGTGTGGGTCTTGGTATATGCCAACTCTTGTCGAGATCTGCTGCTTGGATCTAAAATTTAAAAAAAAAAAGTTGATTTTGTAAATAAATGTGTGGTAAAAGCTTTTACGAAACTATTAGCAAGTTTTTATAACGACCATGATATATAATTGATGTGTAATACTAGTTAGATTACGAAATACAAAATATATAAATACAGGGTGCGGCATCAGAACGAGGAAATCCAGTTATTTAGTTGTCAAATGAGATATGAGAAAAAAATTCTCAATATAAAAATTAAAAAGACAAAATTATATGTATTTTTAAATGGAACACCTTGTATAGTTTTATATTTATGGCATCGTCTCGTTATTTGCGCCCTTTTTGAGGTTATGCAATATTATATAGGGTTTGTTCAAAAATATACATTCCCATTTAGTTGCGACACCCTATAGCTTTGTAAATTTTTATATACAAAAAAATTTATTGAGGCTCAGTAAAATTTTGTACTTTAATGTCAGTGACGTAACGAGAAACTTCGTTTTTGTATACAGGATGTATGGAAATTTAGGTAGATAAAGGTTTTTTCTGATTTTCTGAATGAAACACCCTGTAGAATTGTTGATACTTTATGCAAAAACAAAATTATCAACGCCCATTAAAATTTTGTCCATTAATGTCATTGACGTAACGAGAAACTTCGTTTTTGTATACAGGATGTATGGAAATTTAGGTAGATAAAGGTTTTTTCGGATTTCTTGAATGAAACACCCTGTAGGATTGTTAATACTTTATGCAAAAACAAAATTATCAACGCCCATTAAAATTTTGTCCATTAATGTCATTGACGTAACGAGAAACTTCGTTTTTGTATACAGGATGTATGGAAATTTAGATACATGAAGATTTTTTCGGATTTCTTGAATTAAACACCCTGTAGGATTGTTGATACTTTATGCAAAAACAAAATTATCAACGCCCATTAAAATTTTGTCCATTAATGTCATTGACGTAACGAGAAACTTCGTTTTTGTATACAGGATGTATGGAAATTTAGATACATGAAGATTTTTTCGGATTTCTTGAATGAAACACCCTGTAGAATTGTAGATACTTTATGCGAAAACAAAATTATCAACGCCCATTAAAATTTTGTCCATTAATGTCATTGACGTAACGAGAAACTTCGTTTTTGTATACAGGATGTATGGAAATTTAGATACATGAAGATTTTTTCGGATTTCTTGAATGAAACACCCTGTAGAATTGTAGATACTTTATGCAAAAACAAAATTATCAACGCCCATTAAAATTTTGTCCATTAATGTCATTGACGTAACGAGAAACTTCGTTTTTGTATACAGGATGTATGGAAATTTAGATACATGAAGATTTTTTCGGATTTCTTGAATGAAACACCCTGTAGAATTGTAGATACTTTATGCGAAAACAAAATTATCAACGCCCATTAAAATTTTGTCCATTAATGTCATTGACGTAACGAGAAACTTCGTTTTTGTATACAGGATGTATGGAAATTTAGGTAGATAAAGGTTTTTTCGGATTTCTTGAATGAAACACCCTGTAGAATTGTAGATACTTTATGCGAAAACAAAATTATCAACGCCCATTAAAATTTTGTCCATTAATGTCATTGACGTAACGAGAAACTTCGTTTTTGTATACAGGATGTATGGAAATTTAGATACATGAAGATTTTTTCGGATTTCTTGAATGAAACACCCTGTAGGATTGTTGATACTTTATGCAAAAACAAAATTATCAACGCCCATTAAAATTTTGTCCATTAATGTCATTGACGTAACGAGAAACTTCGTTTTTGTATACAGGATGTATGGAAATTTAGATACATGAAGATTTTTTCTGATTTCTTGAATGAAACACCCTGTAGGATTGTTGATACTTTATGCAAAAACAAAATTATCAACGCCCATTAAAATTTTGTCCTTTAATGTCATTGACGTAGCGAGAAACTTCGTTTTTGTATACAGGATGTATGGGAATTTAGATACATGAAGATTTTTTCGGATTTCTTGAATGAAACACCCTGTAGAATTGTAGATACTTTATGCAAAATGGTTTTCAAACGTTCTTGGGACATAATCGACAAGATATACGTGAATTATTACGCAAATCAATCATCAAAAGATTTGTTAGAGAATTTGAGCCTAACAGGATCCTAGTACATCACAATATTGCAGTAATTGCACATTTAAAATACAATTTTCCAAGAAATTAGATCGAAAATGGCGTATCAACATGGTGTCCATCGAATTCTCCAGGTTTATACAGCTTAGATTTTTTTCTACGGGCTTATATAACTGATATAATGTATAGAATATGTTTTATAACTATGCAACGACGTAAACGTTTAGTCCTTTTGAACATTTAAGTTTAGATTTAATTCTTTTTGTAATAATTTCCATTTTACGTTAATATTGAGGTTCACTGGATAATCTATTATGATTAGTAGGTATATTATATGAAAAAAAAAAACAATCAATCTGATTAATTCACCCACCCCGTATCGATACAGTTTTTTATTGTTAGATGTCTACAATGCTACGCGAGAAAATGAAATTTTTTAAGCTACCCTGTATAATACTGCCACGCGGAGTGTCTAGAAATATGAAAATATACAGTGTGTTTTATTATGAAAAAATAAAGTTGCAACGTATAGATATTTGTCAAAAAAAAAAAATTGAAACGACCTTGCAAATTTGCAAATATTGGTTTTTACAATTTGCCGGATCTTTCAGAATCTATTTTCGTAACAGTCAACAGCGTGGAATTTTTATTAGCAACTCGTTAGAATGTGGGTGTAGATTATGCTATAAATAGGATCGTTCCTTATAACAAGAGTTCGTTAAACTGTTTTATTTTAATGCGTTTGGAATTTCCGAATATACGAATGCCGAAAATTCAAAATTCCGTCCTGGATATTTTTCCCTCGACGATAAACAACGTTCTGGTCGGAGTACTGAAGTTGATGATGACCAAATCAAAGTCATAATTGAAGAGGATCGTCATATAAACACTTAAAATGTTTCGGGCTGATTAAGAAGTTTGATATTTACCTTAAACGAAATGAAACCCTCCCTTTCTTGAAAAGAATCATCATTGGGGATGAAAATTGGGTCTTGGACAGTAACATATTTCGAAAAAGATCACGGAGCAACCACTACAAACCACATCGAGCTACATCCAATGAACCAAACGATCAATTCTGATGTTTACTATCAAAAGTTACACCTGGTTCAATATTTTGCTGATTAGGACCAGAAATTTCAATCATGAAGCTGAAAGAATGACGGTGAAAGGTCGTAGATTCCACAAGCTCCATCCATCTTCAAGAAGCTTTGAGCTTCAGTGCAGCGACAAGTTTCTGGTTCGAGGGGTACAGACTAAGCCTAAGAAGTATCTACAGTTTTGCCAATGAGGACTCGTGTATACAAAAGATCGAAGGACTAAATTTGGCAGGCGCAGGTTTCATAAAAGAGAGCCACTGGTTGTTGGTGATGATCGATGACGATTCAGATGATTTAAGATTAGAAATTTGTCCAGAAGATCGCCGAGATAGAGATAAATTGATTCTAAAACACGTGGAAGAAGATACAAAGATTATTTCCATGAGACGGTGCGTCATGAGCTCGTGTCTCACTCAAAGAATTGAAGCTTCGTGGCTACCGATGCGTGATTACTTCCGCAGGAGTAATTTAAGACATACCCCGACCAATGACAACGTTTGCGCGCGAAAAATGATAAATTCCAAGACTTGTTAGATGAAATAGTAGACCTAGTAGTCTCCCGAGTTATTTCAAGCAATTTCCCTACAAATTGTACGCGATTTTTTTCGTTTCAATACCTTTTTTTGTCCAATTAGAACTTTTCCATAACTCCCTTTACATTTCCGCCGATACGAGCCGAAAGTTGATGTCCCCGAGGCGAAGCCGAGGACACCAAAACGCGCAGGACCGAAAATTCAACTTTCGTAATATATTATTTCCTACGACCGGTTATTATTATCTTTTCTTTGCCTGAAGTGACGAAGGAAAAACTTGCTGTCGATATTTCAACCTCATTCGTTTCGATAACCACATAATCGTCTTCAGAAACCAAATATCGAGTTTCGTAAAGTCCGTTCTGTATAAAATAGTGAAAGTATTTCGTTTCTTTTATTTTCTTTTGATTTAATGATACGAAATCTCATTACAAAATAATATTAATATTTATGTAACTGCAGATCGTTGTCTTACAAATAGCAAAACCGTTTTCGTATTGAATAAAATGAAATAAAATCACCTGCAATTCATTTAAAACGCCTTCTTTCTTTTCTTTCGTTTGGAATCGTTGGAATTAAAAGACAAATCCGTGGGAAGAAAGAATTATTTGAGGTTTGTTGTTGTACCACATACACTGCTGGCCAAAAGTTTGAAACCACCTTAATTAAACAAGGAAAAAATATCAAACAAGAGTTAAATATTGTTGATCTCGCCCAAGCATTTGATAGGGTACAACAACTCGAAGAACTGAACAACGATGAAAAATATAATTAAACTGTTAAATCATCCAATAAAATCATTTTTGACAATCATTATATTTGAAAATATTAACATTCCATGCTAAAAAAAGCTATAGTTAGCTAAATTGATGTTTATCAAAGAATTCCCCCTTCAAGTCGGGTTGTCACTGCGCGAAAAAGTTTCTGGGTTAGTGACAACCCGGTTTTACATTCCATAACTTTTTCCAAAAGTCTCGATATACGGGCAATCAATTTGTTGATAGTGTTTTTTCCACAAGTTCAATGGGATTGAGATCCTGGCTCTGAGGAGGCCAAATATCCCCTGTATATTTTGGGATAATGCCTTGTGAGCAAATGAGTCCATCTCCAATTAATGGTAAGCCCGAAGGAACGGCATTTAATGGCTAGAAAAGCAACCCCGGACCTTAATTGAGCTACCACCATGTTGATAATTTTTTCTTGGACGCTGGGCTAAACATAAATTCCTCGTTTTGAACCAAACACCTCCAAACTTGAACTAATCGGTTCGGAGAATTTCTTTAAATTCTTCTTCAATTCAATCTCGATGGCAAGGGCATCCGTTTTATTTTGTTTTATGGCCTTAGTAAAGGTTTTCGGACGGCGTTTCCCTTGAACCAAATAAATGTATAATTTGATTATTCATTATGTTGTTTTATTGGGGTCTTAAACTTTTGGCAGACAGTGTAGGTATCCGAAAGCTCGGAATATATATTAATTAGTACACTTTGGTGTACGCAATCCCACAATAAAAACGTTCACACACTAGTAAAACATGAATTGCAGCAATTCTTAACATTCTCTAGGTATAAGTTGTATTTTTTATTGATCCAGAAGAAGGTTGTGGGACTATTGGGTCACTTCCTGGTGGTTTTTTTTTTAATTTACAATGTTTCAAGCGCGAAAAAAACAACAACAAAAACAGTCCTTATTAACAAAATACTTTTACTAATAGAAATCCAATTTAATTTTGACGTTTAATTGAAATTTACTTTGAAATTCATCTGTTTCGTGAATTTTTTTTTAATATGATCGGTTCAAGTGAAAATCGTGACTGAAAAATAATGAAATTTTTACGTAAGTTTAAGTGTAATAACCCCAACGAAATATTATGAAAATTCGAATAATAAAATATGAATTTTGATAATATTCATAATTAATTTCACGCACTATATACGAGGATCGTTACTTAACTTGACAATGCCATCATAAAGTTTTGACGTTTTTAATGGTGGACGTACTCTAACCCAACAAATTCCAAGTAACCTTCTACAATTGAAATTATCTTTTCCGATATATTAGGAAAAACCAATATAACTGCATCTTTCTACCTTTTTCGTTATTTTATACACAGATTTTGAACGCCTAGATATCAGCGGAACTACGCAGTTTCCAGAGATTCGACTCGCGCGATTTAGTTTATTGTTTTTTTTTGATTTATACATACTTAGGTGTATTTGAAAGGGTTATGAACGTCTTGAAGATTATTTTGATCCATATAAATTGTTCAGTAATGTAGATTAGAAACAAATAATTATGAACAGATCGCGGAAACTTAATTTGTTAAAAATATTGTAGCGAAAAATAATAATTAATGTTATTAAATGCGAAAGAAGAAATTTATGAATCAACTAACCGATTAATTTATTTATAACGTAACAGGCTCTGCCTAGATTTTAACCGACCTTGACACGTTTTAGTAGAAACACCGTTGTACGCTAAAAATAGACGAAAGTTGATTTATTTAAATCCGTAATCTTAATATTTTCATTTTTTCAAAGTAATTGATCTGAAACTTCCCAAACTTCGTTATTTTGAACGAAATGTTATGGTTTTTATTAAATTTTTAGAATCTACGCTAAATTTCAACATAACTTTATATAAGGAGTCGTATGCCTAAAATCCACCATTTTTTAATTATTTCAAATTTTCAAAATTTTTGGAATTATGCAGCCCTCCACTAAAAAAATTATATTTCCAAGTTTAACTGAGTCAGGTTTAATATTTTTGGGATTTGGATAAATAACACTTACAGCTTTCAAAATCTGTGAAATCCCGGGCAAAAATTTATACAGGGTGTTCAGAAAATGGTACCGAATTTCGTTATCTAAAAACTTGATTTTTTCAAATGGCAACCCCCATTTTTTTCTTTACCATTGGATTCTACGCTTTAAATTAAAGGGACTTTTATATTTCTAATTAACGGTTTTTGTAGAAACTTGAAAAAACTGGTTTTTAATTGTCGTTGGTCTGGAGTGACCAAAAAAACTTAACGTATCAACAAACAAACAACAACTTGACGTCTAAGCGTTGCAAAAGTGTTAAAATTGATTATTTCAATTTGCCGATAATATACGGGGAATGTGATATGCTTATTAATCGAGCCTGCGATACTTTCCGTTTGCGATATACGTATAGACCACTACCCACCCCCGATACACTCATTCATAACTGTAAAACCGTTGTGAAGGACCCAGAGAACGACTAATGTTGTGAAAGCAAGACTTGTTGACGACATGGATCATCTCGTTGAGGTTCCTTCGGTTTTCCTTCTTCCAATTTCGCAATTACTTCGCCCGAACCCTAAAAACCGGCCAGAACTTTATTAGTCATGGACGTTTGTACGTCCGGCATTGAATTCTTGGCACCATTTGGGCATCTGTACACTTTACGCAGTTAGGAATGAATGTCCACAACAGAGGAACGTTTTTTGATGAATCATACTGCGTAATTCGCAACTCACGTGGAAGTTTCCTTTTGAAACGTCGTTGCAAAAGTGTTAAAATTGATTATTTCAATTTGCCGATAATATACGGGGAATGTGATATGCTTATTAATCGAGCCTGCGATACTTTCCGTTTGCGATATACGTATAGACCACTACCCACCCCCGATACACTCATTCATAATTGTAAAACCGTCGTGAAGGACCCAGAGAATGAATAATTTTCGACAGTCATTAATATTACGTTGAATTAATCGGATTTGATTGGATAAATAGTCGAAAGTCCTAATTTCTCTATAAAATACTATAATGAAACCATGGTTAATGTAAAAGAAGTGGTAAAGCAAAAAATTTGATTCTATATAATGAACTAATTGGACCCAAAAGGTCCTTTATCAAGGCAAAGAGGATCTAAGGGAAAGCTAGTGGTAGGATCACCAAAAACTCTTCAATGGAGTACCACGGCGTTTAAGCCCAAAAGTTTAACGTAAACACGTAGAAATACAACGTTTTGTGCATCAACAAATCATGCAAAGAAAAAGTTTTTTTTGAATTGACTTGGTACTAGTCCCAATTTCTTGAACGTGGTCTCAGTTTGACTTCCCTCCCAAGTTTTTCTTCAATTCAGGGTCTTTCCTTCGGTTTTCCTTCTTCCAATTTCGCAATTACTTCGCCCGAACCCTAAAAACCGGCCAGAACTTTATTAGTCATGGACGTTTGTACGTCCGGCATTGAATTCTTGGCACCATTTGGGCATCTGTACACTTTACGCAGTTAGGAATGAATGTCCACAACAGAGGAACGTTTTTTGATGAATCATACTGCGTAATTCGCAACTCACGTGGAAGTTTCCTTTTGAAACGTCTAACAGCGTTCCTCGGGTATTTTATTTTATAGACAATCCTCGTATAAACCGTAAAAATTTCGATTTTTTCTAAATCGATTAATTCTGAATATACGGAGTGTCAAAATAAATAATTTCAGCTTTATATCGACGATTTAATCAAAAGTAATCGTGTAAATATTGAAAATATAGATTTTCCAGTTTCCTTTTTTGTAAATTTTATTTTTAAAACCGCTTTTTCACACTACAACTATTAATTATATTACAGACTATCTCTTTGTACGATTATTTTATGATACACCCTGTATATTTCAGTTGGTATTGTTCTAAGTGGTATTACGTGTTATAAATTCGTGAAAGCTCGACGACCTTCTTAAACAGTACAAATATTTCATTGAATCGTATACAGATCGTCAAATTATTATATAAATTCATCGAATACCCGATTAAATGATTAGACAAAAATTTTTGTCCAACATTATTAACAGAAATTGGAAATATAAGATACATTCGAGAAATAGAGGGTGTTAAATATCAAAAATCAAAGTGACGCTCATCGTTTTTTTCGAAAATCGCCATATAATTCCTCCAAGAACATCAAAAAGTCAATAAGGAGTAATCCTGTGCAATAAAACAGACTTTTATTAACCTCATTGTATATACATAAAGGCGCAAAACAAAATGTAACGGAAATTCGACCAGGAGTCGTCTCTCGGCCACCGTATTTGTCTGATTTAGCTCCTCGCGAACTGGTCGCGAGAATTATTGAATTTTATGCGGTTTAAAAATTTGAAAGTTCGTGTCTATCGTTCGTTGCGAATGAAGGTTAATTTAGAATAAACCACGATCGACTTTTATTTGTTTAAATAATTATTGTTGATATATAATTACACGTAAATAGTTTGCGGAATGTTTCAATCATTAAAATTACTTGTCTAAGCCTTGGGCGGTCGTAATGCTTTTTCAATTTGCGGATAATATTAGTCGAAAACGTTTTATTATGAAATAATAACTATTAATAAATAATCTTGACATTTATATATCTTCCAAATGGCGGAAACTTCGATAATCTGTTATAAAATGGAGATCGTGTCGATTTGATTACAAGAATTATCCTGAGGAATTTTCTAATCGGTTTTTATCGTTGACGATTCTTTTAGACGCTTTTTTTTTTTGAGATTTGAATGATTTGTTTTGAAAATTTACGAGCCCTACGAGGGCTGTTACTTAAGTTATGGGTTATGGCTTTATCGTTTTCAAAAATATTCTCCGTTAAGATCGAAATTTTGCGCGCGTTCGAACCGATTGGGTAACAAACGGTGGATGACCCGTCAATTCGACGTTTCGACCGTTCAAAATTATTTGAACTGATGTGTGGTAAATGGTTTCCGTGGTTTTTCTGGCTAGCAAAAGCTGGTGTCTAGTTTTTCCGAAAAAACGTTTGCTTCGTAATGCGCAATAGCTTCGGAAGATCAAGACCAAGAAAGATTAAGAATATTCTAGAGGGAAAATAATGGATAAATCGATTAGCATAGAAAAGATCGTTCGATTCATGAATGCCCAGAGGTTGAGATGGTTTGGGCATATTCAAAGAATGGAGGATAAGCCTGGGAAAAGAGACAGATCCTGTATCAGATCTAGTTCACCAAAACTTAAAAAACAAAGGATGTAAGAGAATCGGCAAAGACCAAGGTTAACACCAAGCTGTAGTGCCAATTGTTGATGGTGATTATTGTTCTAGATGCTTCTTTGGAACTTAAATTCTGTTAGTGTTTCAAAAATTGTACTCAATGTCGTCTTTGATGAGTTTACTAGATTGTTTTTTGTTGATATTTCCTTCCGAATGCTTATTTGCAGCGAGAATGGCTATATTATGCAATTTTCCTGTTGCTGATTCTTTTGGTTGCTTCTATGGAGCTTGAAAATCGAAATTAGTCGTGTTTCAAAATCTATTTTTATCATTCTAGACGTTTGTTTAGAACTTGAATGATGATAATTTTCCAAAAATCATGGAAAGTTCATTCAATTTTGTCTCTAATGAGTTTTTTATCCAATTTTCCTGTTGCTGATTCTTCTGGTTGCTTCTATGGAGCTTGAAAATCGAAACTAGTCGTGTTTCAAAATCCATTTTCATCATTCTACACGTTTGTTTAGAACTTGAATGATGAATAATTTTCCAAAAATCATGGAAAGTTCATTCAATTTTGTCTCTAATGAGTTTTTTATGCAATTTCCTGTTGCTGATTCTTCTGGTTACTTCTATGGAGCTTGAAAATCGAAACTAGTCGTGTTTCAAAATCTATTTTTATCATTCTAGACGTTTGTTTAGAACTTGAATGATGATAATTTTCCAAAAATCATGAAAAGTTCATTCAATTTTGTCTCTAATGAGTTTTTTATCCAATTTTCCTGTTGCTGATTCTTCTGGTTGCTTCTATGGAGCTTGAAAATCGAAACTAGTCGTGTTTCAAAATCTATTTTTATCATTCTAGACGTTTATTTAGAACTTGAATGATGATAATTTTCCAAAAATCATGGAAAGTTCATTCAATTTTGTCTCTAATGAGTTTTTTATCCAATTTTCCCGTTGCTGATTCTTCTAGAGCTTGAAAATCGAAATTATTTGAAAATTACCGTTTTTCTGTTTTATCTAATCTTTTAAAGAGTTTCAAAATATTCATCGTCGCTTATTTTTCTGTATATTTTTGACTTTTGAATTATAATTTGTTCCTTTAGAAAGTAACTTACATATTTCTTAGAAATTTTGAGTTTTCTGTTCAATTTTCCCTAGTTACTTCTTACAAAATGTTTAACCGCAAACGATTTTTCCAAATGTTGATTTTGTTCATGATTTTCGGTCCCCGAATCCTCGATTTTACTACACCGGATTTTCCATTGATATCTTATAAAAATTTACGTAATCTTCTAAATTATTCCCCAGGCTGTTTGTCTCGTGTTTTCATTTATATAAAAACGTTGATATGGAGATCAAGTGCAACACAAAAAACTTATTAGTTATGTATTCAGATATTTTAATATGTCCTAGATACAAATCTATAATCAAAATCTAATCGATAATCATCGAAGGATGTCTTTAATCAAATTAGAGCGACTAGATTCGTTATACCGACGTGAACTGTACTAATTGATGTAATAAACCGCAAATTCAATCGTCGATACAAAATAAATTGTTTATTTATATGGTATTGCAAAAATTTCAAACAATTAGTAATAAGATTGCGTAAAATTCAACAAATATCAATTATTATTTTATTTTCTATAGTTTCATAATGGTATTTATCGCCGATGGGGGAAATTAAGTGAAAAAACTACGGCGAAATTAATTAGTTACCACTTGAGTAAATATACAAAGTGTTTATGAAAAACTCTTCGTTTATAAAATAACGAAATTGATATAATTTTAATTATACACTACACCCTGTAGATATACATTCGAGTAGGTAATTATAAATTACGAAAATCCGGTTTTTGTACTACGAGTAGAAAAAAATTCGAGAGAAGTGACATCTGAGAAGGTCGTCGGAAAAAAAATGAAAAAGAAATGCAAGGTTACCGTTTCGAAATTTTCGTAATATTTTCGTCATTATTTTGTTTTGCTGCACGTATGAGTGTAATAAAAACGTTTACCTCGCAATTTATTTCGAATCTGCGCGATTGAGAAAAATTTTTTTTGATATTTCGACTGTTCCGAAACGTTTTCGTGACGAAGAACGGTTTCTCGGTGTATCATTTAGAATTCAACGCTCTATTTTGCTCTATTGGTGACGAAATGTCCGAAGAAACGGCCTCTGGTTATTTTCCAATCGAATTTCTGAGAAATTACAATGTTTTTCTACGGTAGCACGACGTCCATCATGTGAAACTTGCCTTCAAAATGGAATATAATCTTCTACTTTTCAAAAACTCCTCGGCTCTGTTTATTTCCAAATCCTTCTCCACCTCATCCGACCATTTCGTTTTTAGTTTCACTTTCCCACGGTTCCATATACGTTCCAGCTATTTCAAAATCTTGATTTTGATCTTGAATCTTTTGGTTTGCTTGTACTAAAATGTATTTTTGTGTCTATTTTGACCTGACTATCATTTCAGCTACTACATTTTTGATACTTTGCTAAAAAAATTGTACAGAACTTTCAATACACCCACCGTATAGTTCAACGAACGAAATAATTAAATTTTTCCCTACTACTGACTTTTAATTTACTAATTTTAGTAATTTTTTTTTTATTTTATAATTAATTTTAATAACGACTAATCGCATAACTATTCAAAAGCCGTAGAAAAAATATTGTAACCTACTCGCGTTTGATTATATAATGTAAATTCATGGGATTTTACAAAAAAAAAACTGGAATTAATGAAACAATTAGAAATAGGTTAAAAAATTCATGCCTAACGTATTTTTTTTTCGCATTTTATTATTGTTAATAAAGCACGTAAAATGAAAAAAAAAATTGCACAATCGCCCTTCAGAAAAAGATTAAAATTTCATTTTTAAAATAATCAATTTCCAAAAATTAAAAAACTATCCACAAACAAAAAAAAAATATTTAAACTTACGCTATCAGGGATAAAGTTTTTATTTTCCATTTTTCACATGAAACTATGAGGAAGACAATGAAAAAAAAATAAATTAAAAGAAGAAGAAAACCCTGAAATAATCATCCACTGCACACCACTCTCTTCACGCTCAATCTTATTTAATATCTCGCTTGAATTTGAAGCGGACTTGCGGCGACCGCAACTTGTTAGTCACTGTCTGATTGCAGCATCTCGAAAACATTTTCTTTGCTAACTCTCCCCAAGTTCGCCAAAGATCGCCAGTCGTCGGCCAGACTAGCGAGAAGTAAGTTTATAGCCACGTTGCCAAACCTTTATATCCATTTTTATTTCAATATTAAACATCACGTGTCATCACATGAAGTCATTTTGATATATGACACATATTCATACTTGACAAGAAATATTTGAAAAAGTACTAGTTCCAATTTTAATTTCAAGTTATATAATGAAAATTTTCGATCTTTTCGTTTGTATTTGGAATGAGAACCCAGGTGCGCGCTTCCAATTGTCTCTGAATATTCATTATCATACATTTCTGAAGACTACAGCTGTACTGATTTGTTTAAAGTGGTGAAAAATATTTGCTTTCGTAACACGCAAACAGTTGTCAGTTTATTTATTTCGAATTACAGTGGAAACTCGATTAACCGGACCAATTGTTTTCATTAGGGATTCGGATAATCGAAAGTCTGGATAATAAAGTATGGATTATAGAAAGTCCGGATTATAGAAAGTACGGATTATAGAAAGTCTGGATAATAGAAAGTCCGAATATTAGAAACTACGGGTAATAGAAAGTCCGGATAATAATGTACAGATTATTAAAAGTCCAGATAATAGAAAGTACGGATTATAGAAAGTCCGGATAATAGAAAGTACGGATAATCGAAAGTCCCAATAATAGAAAGTACGGATTATAGAAACTCCATATAATAGAAAGTACGGATAATAGAAAGTACGGTTAATCGAAAGTCCCAATAATAGAAAGTACGGATAATCGGAAGTCCGGATAATAGAAAGTACGGATAATCGAAAATCCGGATAATAGAAAGTACGGATAATAGAAAGTACGGATTATAGAAAGTACGGATAATAGAAAGTCCGAATATTAGAAACTACGGATAATAGAAAGTCCGGATAATAAGGTACAGATTATAAAAAGTCCGAATATTAGAAATGACGGATAATAGAAAGTCCGGATAATAAGGTACAGATTATAAAAAGTCCAGATAATAGAAAGTACGGATTATAGAAAGTCCGAATATTAGAAACTACGGATAATAGAAAATCCGAATATTAGAAACTACGGATAATAGAAAGTCCGAATATTAGAAACTACGGATAAAAGAAAGTCCGAATATTAGAAACTACGGATAATAGAAAGTCCGAATATTAGAAACTACGGATAAAAGAAAGTCCGAATATTAGAAACTACGGATAATAGAAAGTCCGAATATTAGAAACTACGGATAATAGAAAGTCCGAATATTAGAAACTACGGATAATAGAAAGTCCGAATATTAGAAACGACGGATAATAGAAAGTCCGGATAATAAGGTACAGATTATAAAAAGTCCAGATAATAGAAAGTACGGATTATAGAAAGTCCGAATATTAAAAACTACGGATAATAGAAAATCCGAATATTAGAAACTACGGATAATAGAAAGTCCGAATATTAGAAACTACGGATAATAGAAAGTCCGAATATTAGAAACTACGGATTATAGAAAGTCCGAATATTAGAAACTACGGATAATAGAAAGTACGGATAATCGAAAGTCCGGTTAATCGAAAGTCCGGTTAATCGAATGTATGATGAAAAGCGGATTTTGTGAAATGAAATAAGTTTAATAATAGTGATACGTATTAATTAAAAATAATACTTATTTTAATTTGGTTTGAAATATTTTGTAATTGGCATTTGACGTAATCTACTTTTTCTCTTAATTGCTACTATATCACGAATTCAGCTGTAGTTATCTCGCAGCATCATTATCTGTTTATTTTTTAAACCACTTGAGAGTTGTTTCCAAAGCTCGAATTGCTTTATCATGAGATTTTCCTACATCATTTTCCACGTCTAAATTTTCTTCTGTCCATTTATCTACGATAGTCCGGATAATCGCGAAAACCGTATAACCGAGGACCGGATAATCGACTTTCTACTGTACTACAATTTTATAATAGTTTTCGTTTCTCTTTATAAAGTGGATTTATAAAAAAATTCGGCAACGTCGCTGGATACCGACGACAATAAATATTTGCGACGGATCTACCGGGTACAATTTTTATCAACAAAATGCCGATTGTATAATAATTATCTAGTATTTAAATAATCATTATTCGATACAGAGCGAATTTCAAATATGAAGCATCTCATATACGAGGGTGATATGAAAAGTTTTCATATTTGTATATTCTACATTTAAGTATAAACATTTAGTTCGACGATGCCGTTTCAAAAAATTAATTGCTGTTTTCAAAACAAACGTTTACGTCCTTATCTGATGGAAATCTTTCTCTCGCAAGCGGAATTTTGCGCGATTTTCTCAAAATTTTGTTTCTAAGCTCTTGTCTACAATTTTTTTTGTGGCTTTAAGAAATATTCGTAAAGAAATGGATAATTATTTTGGTCCTATGTGTCGAAGAGTTTTCCAAAATTTTAAGAATGCTATTATTCAAAATAAACTTTGATTATAACATATTTTTATGGCTATTTCCAAAAATTTATGGTCCACCCTGTATTTATCGAGATTTAATAAACTCGATTTGACATTTTTAAAACCGAAACTATTTTTTCGGATTGATTATTTAAATGCGATGAAAGTCTGTCAAAATCTTGATTAGAAAAGAACTCGCGTGATTTTTAGATGAAAAAAAGTACCGTTTAGTTGCTTACAAAAAAAAAAAAATTAGACTAACAAAGAAATTGTTAACTGTAAATATAAAATTGGACCATCCGTTGCAACCCAATATTCAAAATAATAATCATTATCCGAGATGAAATCTATGGACTTATCGACGTTTATGAATCTCGATCGTTAAGCCTCTATTATAATTAATAAATGGTTTGTATTATTTGGACGTTATTTACATTCATTTATTTTTATGGTAAACACCATCCAATATACGTGGTGCGACAAGCTTTATATAAAGTTTCAACTCGCTAATTCGATCCAGTTTATTATTAGATTTCGGTTTTGATTACGCTGATCCTTATCAGCAAAAAACTGAACCGGCTGCGATTGAAGATAATCGTCATTTGTTCAGATCAGGACTATATGGAGGATGTGGCATCACTTCCCGGCCAAGCACCTACAGTTTCCCACGAGTTGTCAAAGATGGGTGGGTACCATGGTAAACCTTTCCGATTTGACCATTCTGGTAGCTTTTTTTTGATTGCTTCATCCAGTTTCGTTAATTTTTGATTGTAAACATCAAAATAGATCGTTGGGCTCCTTTGAAACAGATCAAAAAACCCACGACGTTTGTAATCCCACCAAACTAACAACATGACATTTTTTTGTTGTTTTACAGCTTTCGATGTGGTTTGTACTGTTTGCTCCATGATCTTTTTCGAAATATGTTTCTGTCCAAGACCCAATTTTCATCCCCAGTGATGATTCTTTTCAAGAAAGGGTGGGTTTTATTTCGTTTAAGGTAAATATCGAGCTGGTTAACCAGCCCGAGACATTTTAAGTGTTTATATGACGATCCCCTTCAATTATGACTTTGATTTGGTCATCATCAACTTCTCCAGAACGGAATTTATGGTGAGCCGCAGCAACTTTATTTTCTTCACAGAAACTAATTGCCTTAATAACAATGACGCACTCTAAAGTCAATGTGACCAGTATCACGTGACAAACTGCAAAGTACAGCACTAAAATAAGTTATTAAACAAAAAATAAAACCAGACTCAGATTGTGACTGATCCAAGAACAGCAGGGATCACTTTCGGGACTTCTTTTTTTCGTAAAAGCGTTTCGCCAATTTTAGAAGCACCACGTATGAACGCGGACCACGATTTTCATCTACCTACTTCACGTTCAGAATTAGTTCGCGGCTCGATACTGTACAATGCGAAAAAATGCACAATCATTTGCCAAGTGGAATCAAATCTATCAACAAACAAACGTATTCCAGATTTTGTTGTCCACGCGTACATTTTTCCAAATCTTAAACATTTAATTTCCAACGGCGATATCGAGATATTCGAAGAAATAATAATATTTTAAAAGAATATGTCGTGATTTGCGAAACTGTTTGTTTTTCAAAAATTGCTCTTTACTTTATGATTACCACCCGTGGCTGTATTTCGTTGCGTTGTTTATATTTTAAGGTTGGTAAACCTGACCCGGATTTCATTCAGCTATGATCGAAAGTAGATTAATACCCAGTGGCGTCTTAAATATAAAAGACTAGACGTGACTAATACCCGTTGCAATGCCGTATTACAAAAAAAAAATATTAAAACAAGTTTTTTTGCAAAGGTAATAGCAAAATTTCGATTCCTATGGTGATTTCACGGGGCTATATACGAGGTGTGACTATTAAATAACGATATTCATTTTGAATTTTGACGCAAGGTCCGAAATTCCATCCCATTCGGCTTTTTATTGTTCAAATATGAAGATTTTAGGCACCAAGTTTTGCACACACTTTTCGCCCAAACGTCATTCATTTTCAACATCTTCTCGATCATTTCGAAAACGTTTGAACCATTCAAAAACACGTCTCCATACAAACGGCTACACCGATTTGTCTACGGGCGCAGTTAACAACACATTCCATCAAGTTTTGTATCAGATATTTCCTCTAGTACCTCGGAGATTATTAATTATGGATGTCTTTGAGCACTAACATCGCATTTACCATTTCGGATCGCGAAATGGAAAACATTTCTTACAGATTCCCTTTCCATTTGGATGATTGTACCGAAAACTGTTTTCTTCTATACCGATTCGCCTTTTTTTTAGACCCAAAAAAGGTCCTTTTACCTCGACTTTAAAGGCTACGTATTAAATAGGCGAATAATTTAAATATTCGAAACAAAATAACAAATGATCGATCGGTACTTTCGTTATTTAAAACCTCATCAATCAATCTATCGTATAAGTTGTACCACATATCGCCGACAAGTACCATTTGATCGATATCGAGTAAAACATTACAAGTACTAATTGTAACATTTGATATATTTATTTCCGGTTTGTTTAGATATCCTTCCTATTAGCGATTCAGAGGCGGTACTCGAAACGGTCGTACCCTCAAGTTTTATCATTAGTAACTAAGAAACTATGACTAACTTTCGTCATTTTCTTTGTTTTTCTTTCTCTCTTCATCTATAAGGTAAAAAAAACTGATTGTCGTGAATTGTCTTCCACTTTCCTTATCTCCCTCCCCGTTTCTCTTTCCTTAGGTACTTTTAGAACCGTCCCCGTATATGAACGCTGAGTTTTCTTTCCCATTTTTTTAATAATCTGTTGAACTATAAGTTAAATACCCGTTTTAGTATTTGTTTCTATAATAAATAAGGATAATCAAATATGCAGAAGGAAATTTCAAAATATGCGCATTGATATGCAAGTCATTGAGTCAAAATATGCACAAAATTTTTGAAAATGTCGATTTATTATATAAAATAAACTGTTTTTAGTTAAGAAAACCGTAAAATATGAAAACATCTCTCCACAAAATCCAAATTAATGGATTCAGTAATTTTTCTATCTAAAATATTAGTTACTTGGCTAAAAAATTGAAATCCAAAATATTTTCTTAGGTCTTCTCTCTGTCTATTCTGTTGTCAGCTTCATTTGATTTTTTTGTTAGATTTTATTGCCAAATTTCTTTCTTAGAAAGCCAGAAAAGATTTTTTTTCTAGAATCTAGTTATTTTTTTCACTATTATAACCTGGTTTTAAAATTTTAGTGATACAAAATGAAAAAGATTATGTTGGGTTTGAGAAGAACAAAACTATACTATACAGGGTGTCCCACAACGAGTTAAGACGTTTGGGTTTTTGGATACGATCTTTTTAACTGAAATATGTTCAAAAATTTGTTATTTTCAATAGAACATCCTGTATATTCATACAGTTTTGAAATTTACGTAAGTTTAGTGTACTTTTGTCTAAAAACTTTTTTCGAAAAATGCGTACTTTTTGAATTATTAATATTTTTGTGAAAAATTTGATCGTTGCAGAACCTTATAAATTATTTTTTTACGACTACACCCTTAAAGATACGAAAATGGTTTTTATTCGGTTGCTTTTAGCAAGTTCAGATGTATTTGAATCTATATTGAAAAATTTTTCATTTTATACAGGGTGCGTATAAAAAGTGTTCAAATTATAACTTAACATAAATATCAAATTTCTTTATTTTTTTAAATAGAACACCCTGTATATTAATACATTTTTGAAATCTACGTAAGTTTAGTGTACTTTTGTCTAAAAACTTTTTTCGAAAAATGCGTACTTTTTGAATTATTAATATTTTTGTGAAAAATTTGATCGTTGCAGAACCTTATAAATTATTTTTTTACGACTACACCCTTAAAGATACGAAAATGGTTTTTATTCGGTTGCTTTTAGCAAGTTCAGATGTATTTGAATCTATATTGAAAAATTTTTCATTTTATACAGGGTGCGTATAAAAAGTGTTCAAATTATAACTTAACATAAATATCAAATTTCTTTATTTTTTTAAATAGAACACCCTGTATATTAATACATTTTTGAAATCTACGTAAGTTTAGTGTACTTTTGTCTAAAAACTTTTTTCGAAAAATGCGTACTTTTTGAATTATTAATATTTTTGTGAAAAATTTGATCGTTGCAGAACCTTATAAAATATTTTTTTACGACTACACCCTTAAAGATATGAAAATGGATTTTATTCGGTTGCTTTTAGCAAGTTCAGATGTATTTGAATCTATATTGAAAAATTTTTCATTTTATACAGGGTGCGTATAAAAAGTGTTCAAAGTATAACTTAACATAAATATCAAATTTCTTTATTTTTTTAAATAGAACACCCTGTATATTAATACATTTTTGAAATCTACGTAAGTTTAGTGTACTTTTGTCTAAAAACTTTTTTCGAAAAATGCGTACTTTTTGAATTATTAATATTTTTGTGAAAAATTTGATCGTTGCAGAACCTTATAAATTATTTTTTTACGACTACACCCTTAAAGATACGAAAATGGTTTTTATTCGGTTGCTTTTAGCAAGTTCAGATGTATTTGAATCTATATTGAAAAATTTTTCATTTTATACAGGGTGCGTATAAAAAGTGTTCAAAGTATAACTTAACATAAATATCAAATTTCTTTATTTTTTTAAATAGAACACCCTGTATATTAATACATTTTTGAAATCTACGTAAGTTTAGTGTACTTTTGTCTAAAAACTTTTTTCGAAAAATGCGTACTTTTTGAATTATTAATATTTTTGTGAAAAATTTGATCGTTGCAGAACCTTATAAAATATTTTTTTACGACTACACCCTTAAAGATATGAAAATGGATTTTATTCGGTTGCTTTTAGCAAGTTCAGATGTATTTGAATCTATATTGAAAAATTTTTTATTTTATACAGGGTGTATATAAAAAGTGTTCAAATTTTAACTACATAAATATCAAATTCCTTTACTTTTTTAAATAGAACACCATGTGTATTAATACATTTTTGAAATATACGTAAAATTTTAATATACTTTTTGTCTAAAAACTTTTTTCGAAAAATGCATACTTTTCGAGTTATTAATTTTTTGGCAAAAACTTGTGTTTCTCTCTCTCTCTCTATCTCCTTCCCCGCTCCTTTCCATTCTCTTTCTCTCCTTCTTGTTTCTCCTTCCCCGCTCCTTTCCATTCTCTTTCTCTCCTTCTTGTTTCTCTTTTCGGGTTTCCTTTCTTGCTTGGTGGAAATTATGCAAATCGGCCGCCTAGTTTAGCCGATTTACCTACATCCGACTTTTTTATAGGGTGTATTTAAAAGACGAAATGTTTGAAACAAAAAAAAAACTCGAAACGATACAAGGAAAATGTTGTAACACCACTGCTATAATTAAAAACGTGTACACGTAAAATATAGTTGCGTGAAATTGAGAAAAATCGCGTAGAGGTTACGCATAACTTTTTCCTAGGAAGTAAACAACCCACGCATCGAATATACTGTTAATTACATATCAGGTACGAGCTGATTAAACCATTATTTGAAACAAAAGGATTAAAATTTGAGCCGGTAACTTTTCGCGGTCGGTTACTTTGAAATTTCGAGGTTATGTAAAGTGGACACACTTTTTTGTTATTTTCCCATTGAGGATTCGAAAGTTTTAGAACGAAATTTGGTTGGTTTATCTCTAAACGCATTTTTTTCGCTGAACTTTCCGATTGAAGTACCAAATTTTCATTTTCAACACAGATAATCCGGTTCCACAACTCTATCCATTTAAAACCGCATTGCCAGTACAGATTCTTGAATCAAATTGGCAAGTTTTATATAAAAAAAAGTCGATCGAGCTTTTGGAGCGTCCGCATGGTTTTAATTGTAGTTTCCTCAAACTCTGTACCATCTTTTTCCAGTATTTAGAGCTAATCCTAAACCTTTTAGAAACTCTAGAATGTGGGATGGTTCCAATTTCCAGAGAACTTCGTCTTTTATTTCATACGCACCCAGGTGCTGTCTCAGCATCTCTAGGTTGTCCCAATAATTGGTTTTTCTCCTATCTACCTTCTTTTCCGGTGCTTTCCGGTGTTCCGGAATCTAGTTTAATGGATAATTCCTCTTCAGATTGAACTGGACACATTTGGATCTGACCTATTCCAGTTTCGTCTGCTATTTTCGATCTGTTCATTTCTTGTATGGTGGTTTGATCCCATTTGCTTTTGCAGTTTATTATCGAGGTGAAGTTTTTCTCAAAGCTAAACTTGAGGCATGTACCAGGGTTGGTCATTATTTAGGAACTATGTGGAGATGCGGGAGATTTAGAATCGCTTCTGGTGCAGCAAAATTTCAGATCTCTTAACATATATAAAAGGTCTAAGAGATAAAAGATAAGAAAGTTTTTACATTTGATTTTAATTCTAATAAAAATTAGATTGTAATTACAATTCTTTAATGTCTTATAAAGAAACTTGCGTAAGGAAAATTGTTGTATCTTTGTTTTTGTATATATTTCGATTATGATTAATTAATATCATTATATACGGTATGAGATGTGCAACACGAACATTTTTTTAGTATCTTCTGCTTGTTTTTATTAAATATATAAATTACATACTCAGGAATCGGCCTTCGGAATAATGAGATGATAACTGAATTATGCAATAGCGGAAAATCGAAGGTAACACCATAAAATATATCATCATAATTAGTTATTATTAGAATTATTATATATTTTTAAGATTAGATCATCTATATTAGTTTAAATACACGAAGCGAATCATATCTACAACATAAAACTGCCATCAGTCCGGTCGAATTAGACCGAAAAATAAGATTGGAGCTATATAAAGTCCCGCCAAGCTAAAAATCGGTAAAATTGTTTAAAATATGATTAAAAATAAAATTTTAAAGTTTCCCGTTATTTCCTTGTATGGAAAAAATGTTATTCAAGGTCAAAGGTCATAAAAATGAGCAAAACCGTAAGTTTTATCAAAAAAAAATACTTCGACTTCGACCCTCGTATTTAAAATATTGAGTTTAACCTCGCCTATCGCTTGTTCGATTTCTATTAATCACAAATATTTGTTGTTTTGTCGCCGACTACAAAAACGTGCAACAAAAAATTAAGTATCTCGCTATAATGACGATGTTTTTTGTAACCCACATTAATACAACCAGTATTTTGGCTTAACTTGTTTATTATGTATGAGAGATAGAGTGAATCATCAGTTTTAAACGGCTAATGGAGCGGATAGATTTGTTTAAGATGTATACTCATATCGTATTTCGAATTTAACCCAACCAAACCTAATTTAACCCAACCAAACTTAATTTAATCCAACCAAACCCAATCTAACTCAATTTAACCCAACCTAACCTAATTTAACCCAACCAAACCTAATTTAACCCAACCAAACCTAATTCAACCCAACCAAACCTAATTTAATCCAACCAAACCTAATTTAACCCAACCAAACCCAATCTAACTCAATTTAACCCAACCTAACCTAATCTAACTCAATTTAAACCAACCTAACCTAATTTAACCCAACCAAACCTAATTTAATCCAACCAAAACCAATCTAACTCAATTTAACCCAACCTAACCTAATTTAACCCAACCAAACCCAATCTAACTCAATTTAAACCAACCTAACCTAATCTAACTCAACCAAACCTAATTTAATCCAACCAAACCTAATTTAATCCAACCAAACCTAATTTAACCCAACCAAACCCAATCTAACTCAATTTAACCCAACCTAACCTAATCTAACTCAATTTAAACCAACCTAACCTAATTTAACCCAACCAAATCTAATTTAATCCAACCAAAACCAATCTAAATCAATTTAACCCAACATAACCTAATTTAACCCAACCAAACCCAATCTAACTCAATTTAACCCAACCTAACCTCTAACTCAATTTAAACCAACCTAACCTAATCTAACTCAATTTAAACCAACCTAACCTAATTTAACCCAACCAAACCTAATTTAATCCAACCAAACCTAATTCAACCCAACCAAACCTAATTTAACCGAACCAAACCCAATCTAACTCAATTTAACCCAACTTAACCTAATCTAACTCAATTTAAACCAACCTAACCTAATTTAACCCAACCAAATCTAATTTAATCCAACCAAACCTAATTTAACCCAACCAAACCCAATCTAACTCAATTTAAGCCAACCTAACCTAATCTAACTCAATTTAAACCAACCTAACCTAATTTAACCCAACCAAACCTAATTTAACCCAACCAAACCCAATCTAACTCAATTTAACCCAACCTAACCTAATCTAACTCAATTTAAACCAACCTAACCTAATTTAACCCAACCAAATCTAATTTAATCCAACCAAAACCAATCTAACTCAATTTAACCCAACCTAACCTAATCTAACTCAATTTAAACCAACCTAACCTAATTTAACCCAACCAAATCTAATTTAATCCAACCAAAACCAATCTAACTCAATTTAACCCAACCTAACCTAATCTAACTCAATTTAAACCAACCTAACCTAATTTAACCCAACCAAACCTAATTTAATCCAACCAAACCTAATTCAACCCAACCAAACCCAATCTAACTCAATTTAAGCCAACCTAACCTAATCTAACTCAATTTAAACCAACCTAACCTAATTTAACCCAACCAAACCTAATTTAACCCAACCAAACCCAATCTAACTCAATTTAACCCAACCTAACCTAATCTAACTCAATTTAAACCAACCTAACCTAATTTAATCCAACCAAACCTAATTTAACCCAACCAAACCCAATCTAACTCAATTTAACCCAACCTAACCTAATCTAACTCAATTTAAACCAACCTAACCTAATTTAACCCAACCAAATCTAATTTAATCCAACCAAAACCAATCTAACTCAATTTAACCCAACCTAACCTAATCTAACTCAATTTAAACCAACCTAACCTAATTTAACCCAACCAAACCTAATTTAATCCAACCAAACCTAATTCAACCCAACCAAACCTAATTTAACCCAATCTAACTCAATTTAACCCAACTTAACCTAATCTAACTCAATTTAAACCAACCTAACCTAATTTAACCCAACCAAACCTAATTTAATCCAACCAAAACCAATCTAACTCAATTTAACCCAACCTAACCTAATTTAACCCAACCAAACCCAATCTAACTCAATTTAAGCCAACCTAACCTAATCTAACTCAATTTAAACCAACCTAACCTAATTTAACCCAACCAAACCTAATTTTTTTTACCCTGAGGATGGTTTTCGGTTTTTTCCTTATGATAAAAATTATCCAAAAAGTCGTATTTTTCCCATCTCTAGGATTCACTTGATCAGATCAAATAAAGGACGACCTGAAATGCGCGCGTCCACAATTTATTAAAAACTCGTCTCGAACTAGTACCGAACAAGTTCAATTTGTTATTGGAACGTAAAACTTGTTACTTGATACTGTTGGATTTCAAATTCCGTATCGCGCGTCAAATAGTCACAGTCTGCTGGAACGTACCTAATATATCAATCGTACAGGTACGCCAACTTCTAAACGGGTGTCGCGTTTACTTAATGCCGATCAAAAGCTCGCTCGAATTTTCTAACGTTTTTGTATATCTTTCAACATAATCTGAATGATTTTTTTCGTGATTATGTCACGATGCATGACAATTATTACGAAAAAAATATACAGGGAGACGTCAATTTTGTTACCAAACTTATAAAATGTTTTGAATGGAATTGATTTCAGAATAATAAAGAGCCGAACGTATTTGAAACTTTTGTTTTAATCGTGGCTTCATTAAATTTTGTGTGCAATGTATTTATAAAATAAGCGTACCTAACCTTACTTTCTAAACAAAAACAAAAATTTGATTGACACTAATAAGGAAAGAAACGTGATTCCAATTCAATTCAACCGGCCGTTTGATACGGTATCGGTAAAACGTTACGATTTATTAGAATATTTTGCAATTTCAGTCTTGCACCTGTCAAAGCGTATCCCCTTTTGAATAAATCATTCGAGATACACAGATAAATAATTGCGATATTCAAATAATCCCTCACCAATATCGGTTTCAAAATTACCGTCGTCGGAATACCCTCTTTTAGCCGAAGGAGGATATGTTTGTCCTTTACAGATGCCACCATCTTATAACTATAGTAAACACGAGGATATCACGTGTTCTAAAAGTAGCATCGTATGACCCGAGTACGACCTTGAAATGTAATATGTACTTATCATAAGTACAGTAACGATCGAAAGTTTTTACCCGCGCAATAATCGATTGATTAAATTTCAAAATGATACGGATTAACAACAAATTTTTCCTTGCGAAAGCCTTTTAGTAAACATCGTCCCATGGAAACCGTATTTTTAGGTATTCAGGTAAAGATAACAAGAAGATAGGGAAACAAGAAGAAGAAGAAGATAGAAAACAGTAACGGGAATATAGGAAATTGGTCAGGAATGGAATAGAAGCTGTGGAAAACAAAATAACGATGAAAGGCGTCCGCCATACCATCGTCGAAGATAATAATGGAAGTCGGAGATTCAGAAGAAAGGCAAACGAATGACTACCCCATGGAAAGAGGAAGAGAGAAAAACCAACGAAGGAGAAGACGAAAAAAGCACTGCGAAACCGAGAAGAACACCCGGTGAACTATAGAGGAAAAACCCCAAGAAAACAGAAACCATACAACCAGGAACCAGGAGGTACCTAGGCACTAGCTGCTAATATTAATCACGTCGAGGATCGTCTGAACTATTGAGGCTTTACCAGAGGCGGCGAAAACACTCCCACACACATTACGACGTCCAAGCAACCAAAGATGTATAATCAACGGACTCTTAACAAAAATAAAACTCGGTGAACTGTAGAGGATGCCCGAAAAACCCCAAGAAAACAGAAACCATACAACCAGGAACCAGGAGGTACCTTGGCATCGCCTGAACTATTGAGGCTTTACCAGAGGCGGCGAAAACACACAAAAATAAAAAAAAAAACCTCCAATAGATCTGCGACGTAAACGAGGATGAGGACCTGGGGCTGGTGGAATAACCTTCTTGGCATTCAACCGTGTATTTATCCGGAGGTGGATGCTTAGAGAGACGGGTTTTCTCCGCGGGAACGCGCGTGTATGACCAGTTAAAACTTGCAATTATTTCTTTGGTGTTTATGATTGTAGTTTAGTCACCGTACCGTGGACCACAACACGATTGATTTATTTTTCTGGAGTTTTTGCGCAAAATTTGAATAAACCAATTGATGAAAAACATGAAAAACATTCCTTCGAAATCCAAGAACCAGGTATCAGTTAACCAAATTTTCAGTGTAGACCAAAATACGAGGTTTCTTTCGAAAATTCTTTGTGGGAAACATCTTGTGCGACTGGAAATAATTTTTGGGCGAAAACTGTTTTCTGAAAAATATCCCTAGAGACGTTATAAATAAAAATGACTCAATAAAAATATAAGATCCATAATATAAATATAATAAGCGACAATTATAGTACTGGTATTCAATGTTATTTTTTTTTTGGGGGGGTATTTAAACGAACCGGACCCAAGATTTTTCCGAAACCTCTAATTATCGAATAACTTACCGATGATTTAATGAAGTAATATTGTTTGGAGTAATATCCGCAAATTATCGTTTTTTTTTTGATAGCCCATAAATAATTAATATTATTAATATATACCAGGTAAGTTCGAAATGTGTTAATGACAACTGCTCGCCATAAAACTGCTTTTATCAGTTTTTTACTGTTTGTTACTGATTTTTTGTCATAGTCGTACAGACACCGACGATGGTGAACGTTCTGGCCGTCCAATTGAACAAAAAAGTCCACGAATTGGTTATACCTAATCGTAAATTGATCGTGCCGATGATTCGTCATTCATCTGAGTGGACTACAGCCGGTGAACCACGTCCAAAAGCACAACAGTCATCTGCAAAGGTTATAACTTCAATATTTTGGGATGTTCATTGAATATTGGTGATCAACTATGTCCAAAAGGGAGAGATAATCAATAGCGAATACTACATAGAGTTGTCGGATCGTTTGAGTTCAAAAATCAAGACAAAAAGAAGAACTAAATACTATCGATACCATCTTATAGTCCAGATCTAGCCCCCAGTGACACCAGTTTCAATTTTTGCCGTCGAAATACTTTGAATCGTTTCATTTCTTGTCCAGAGTCTTTTTGGTATCGACGAGATATTTTATTCTATTCCGAAAATAAAAGTGGATTAGGTCTGGAGATCCGGGTGGCGTAATAAATAAATTTCCACGTCTTATCCACCTGTATTTAGAATAATGTACGGGGGGTTGTAAAAACTTGTGGTATGTGTTTTAGAATAAATGACAATTCGTTTCTTACAAAGTCCAAATATATTTAGAATCCCGCCCCGCACATTAACAGACTGAAGACCCTGATGTGGATGTCCAGGATGCAATGGGGATTCGTTTTGGACTAGTAGTTCGTGTCGTGTATCATATTCGATAGTTCGATTATTGCTAAAAGATATTTTTTGATATATTTGTTTCTTCAGGTTAGTTCCATGGAATTTTTATTATTTTTATTAAGGTAAAACACGATTCGAAGCTATCCTTGAATAAATATACCATTAGTAATAAAACCTACTTCGAATAAATAGATCTTTATTTTAGCGGAGAAAGCGTTACGTCTTTTATTTGTTTACCCTCCGGTTTCGTAATAATCCTTTCGATAAATCGGTAAATATTGAGGTCAAGTTCAAAACGAAGAATATTCATAGAATTATTTATCATTCGAAGTAGCTTCTGAAGAAAAAAAAAATGTCAAGTATTTACACGGTCGATTAATTACAAGGAGTTCCACTTAAAATGACACGCGCTACCAAATTACGCGTATAAACATTAAAACGATTAAAAATGTTATCATCGCACCTTACTAAATTGACAAGTGAACTGTCAGCAATACCGAACATCTAAACTCGATCAAATAATCTCATAAATGTCGATTCAATAGTTCAAAAATGATTTAAATTACAAAATACACCGTCTTATTCGCCAGATTTAGCACCGTGTGGTTCTTCAACTTTAACTTCAGCTTTAAACGGCTTCGATTCGTAGTGAATTGATAGCTGATTGTCGTTTGGTGTTGAACCAATTACAAAATCAATGAATTATTGAACTTTTATTTGATGGTGGTCCAATATACCAAACCTTCTTTGTGGTATGCCCCGTATATCAATGAAGAATCGTCATTAGATTTATTATGCCAATTTGATAGTTCAAATATCGTTTTTTCACGAAATTGTACGAACAGAAGTGTAAATCTTAACCTCAATGAAAATTTACGACTAAACTAAATACGAGGGGGTACCCAAAAATAAACTTCAAAATACCCTCCATTACAATACATTTGTCCCAGCGACGGTGCTTCCACTGTTCGAACTCATCTTTAGAGATCGCCGTCCTTTCATGTCCCTTTTTATGCGTGGAAACAAGAAAAAGTCGCACGGAGCCAGGTCAGGCGTTATTTTTAACCAAAAACTGGCTAAATGTGATGGCAGAGTGTCATGGAGCTCAGACAGTTGATCAATTTGTCTGTCGACGGTCTGTGGTCACAAGTTCTCGAATTATTTCAACATTTTCATCGATTCGGGCAGTTGATGGACGTCCAGAGCGAGGTTTGTCATCAATCGCCATTTTTAAATCGAGAAAACCACTCGTACACTCGAGTTTTCCCCATAGCATCATCTTTGTAAGCAGTTTTCAACATTGAAACAGTTTCAGCAGCGTTTTTACCGAGTAGAAAACAAAATTTCACGTCAACGGCCCGCGCGGCATGACAGGAGTCGTAAATTCTGTTTCAATTTCTTAGTTTGAACTTACTTGAAGCACAAGATTGGAAGATTGTTTTGTTCAGAAGACACCGTCGTCCACGAAACTCCTTTGAGGTTCCCAGTTTATCACAAGACGTTGGCGTGACTTTTAAATATATATTCACCGCATAGATGTCATTACACACGATTCAGCTGTCAATTGTCAAAGTTTAACTTCCAATCTTACTTAAATGTCAATTAGACACGCGTTGATTCAACAATTAACGCCATCTTCGAAATAGTTGGCAGCACTACAAAGTCTCGTTAGTGACGTCAAAAAATCGTGACGAATATTGAATTGAATGGTTTTATTTTTTAATACGTCGTTTTCCGAGTACGTAAACATAATTAATCGTTTTTTGTTTTGTAAACAATTAAAAGTAAATCATACTTAAAGTTACCTTTAAATCGAGAAAGGTTATTCGACATTTTTTGATTAACCGAAGTGTTAATACTGAAAAAACATTTCAGAAATAAAATTTCAAACAGTTAAAATTTAATAACCCGTCGCAGACAAACGGGAAGAAGAGGTCAAGGTTGCGAGCTGGTTTATTATGTTCAAAGTTACAGAATCGGTAACCTAACCTAAAAAAGTTTGACCAACACATTTTATTAGAACGTCCACTGCAGCTTTTCGTGGGAATTCGGTAGAGATTTGAAGGGGGAATCGATGATTAGCACCAACAGATCTAGAAGTGAATCGTTGAATATCTTTTTGATGCCATGAAGACGATCTTCAAGAGCAACTCGTTCCTTTCATCACAGAAAACATGTTGGATATTGGTTGTTAAGTTGAAAGTTAAAAATAATAGTGGAAAATTGGGATCAAATTATATTTGGGAAGAAGATAATATCAGAAATGGAACTGAAAACTTATTAATTGTTGTAATAAATTTGATTTGAATGTTTTTGAATTAATACAAGGTTGCTGCAACTTAAATTCCTCTTTTCAAAACGCTTTGAACGATGGTTGCTATTCAAGTTTTGAGATATGGCAACACTAAAGTGAATATGTCAAATTTGACGTTGCCAAGATCTTTCAAGACGAGCCAAATGAAGTAGTTCGAAGCAAATGGTCCCAATTGTAAATGGTGCACCAGAAGAATAATTTTCCGGCTTGAAAGTGCGAGTTCAGGTCAAAAATCAACGTTTTAGATCTGAAGAAGAGGTTGATGCGTCCAAATGACATATTTTGGATGGGATGGGAAAAATGCTTCGACCAAGCAACGTACAACAAGGATTGTGCATCTGGAAGAGAAAAATCTACTGTATGGAAAGTTTTAAAAGAACCAGGGCTAGATCCATACAAATTGGACAGTGTTCAAGCGTTAGAACCTAGAGATTATGAGGTACGTTTGGAATTTTCAAACTGGTATTTACAAAAGTGTCGTGAAAATCGAAATTTTCCAAAACATGTGTTGTATACCGACGAGGCTGGATATACTAGGGAAGGAATTTCCAATTCTAGAAATAGTCACGTTTGGGATGAAGAAAATCCGCACTTTGTTCGCGAAAGGGGTGAATATGGTTGGAGATTGCTCAATCGGACCAAATAATTAGAGAAAAATGGATTGGTCGGAGTAGACCCGATTATTGGCCTCCAAGATCACCCGACTTAAATCCTATCGATTTTTTATATGTGGATATATGGAGTCCTTAGTGTAAGAAGGCAAATTTCTAGCAACTCCCTTCAATTTAGCCCCATAAAAGGCTAACCCTGACCTCGCGCCACTGGTTAAATTTTTCCAAAATTTGTTCATGTCAAAATATTACTATATTAAGGAGTAAACACCCTATATCTCAGCAATTAGGCCCCGTAAGGGTTTTACATATCAAAATGAATCATTTATTGAGATCTCTCTGTGGTAGAACGTTGTGGATCGATTATAGAAACACCCTGTATATATACAAATGTTATTTCTGACGATAATACTTTTCAACTGCGTGATACGGCTATGGATTACGAATGCTTCATCATTTAATTACTCTCTCATTTATAAAAATAGACTATAAGTAGTGTATAATATTGTGTTACAACGTGAACAAAAAATAAATAAGTTTGCTACTGGCTAAATGTGTCAATTAAAATAATCAAAATCACGCGAAGGTTAACTGGGTACTTAACCACGTTTCCGATTAAATTCGTCGGCAAATTTTATTTGAAAAACCTTTAAATAAATGGTTCAGTTCAAAGGAAGTTAATTCAGCGCACATTTTTATTTCAACGGTCATTAAATCCGCGAGTATTTAATTTTCTTTTGCGAAATATTTCACTTTTTCATTTCATTTCATTTCATTTTTTTTTTTTCAGTAATAACATCTCGCTTTAAATGCGGTTTATACTCAATTACTTATTAGATGAGAATTCGCTAATTCACATTCTATTTTAATCTATTTCATTTTTTTACGAATTAGCGGCAGCTAAACTAATTCATCCGATTATGTCATTGACGGTTTCAAAACAAACGATTTTAATTTAATATACCATAAAAGTTATGACTTTACCGTATATATTTATGGTAACCGCTAATTAAAACTTTTAGAACTATTTACGTACTTTTTCGAAATGGGAAAAAGGTTAAACTAGTCGTATACGATATCAATTTTCGTATTATCAAGCGAAGGTCTAATCGGTATCTTACAAGGACCTAACCAGAAGCTTTGGCGATAGAAAAACGTTCAGGGCGACCTAGGAATACCAAAACTGAAGAAGATAAACGTATTGTATTTATTGGTGACCCCGATTAAGATTCCCGCTCAGACGAATGCATCTAGGGATATGCATTGAGGAGATTTGGAAGAAACTGGTCTTTATGGAAGATTGGTATCAAAATAAACCCAAGAGATTGCAAGAAACTGACCTTTATGAAAGATTGGTGGTTGAAACGTCTAAATAAAACCAAGAGATTGGAAGAAACTGACCTTTATGGAAGATTGGTGGTTGAGACGTCAAAATAAAACCAAGAGATTGCAAGAAACTGACCTTTATGAAAGATTGGTGGTTGAGACGTCCAAATAAAACCAAGAGATTGCAAGAAACTGACCTTTATGGAAGATTGGTGGTTGAGACGTCAAAATAAAACCAAGAGATTGGAAGAAACTGACCTTTATGAAAGATGGGTGGTTGAAACGTCAAAATAAAACCAAGAGATTGGAAGAAACTGACCTTTATGGAAGATTGGTGGTTGAGACGTCCAAATAAAACCAAGAGATTGCAAGAAACTGACCTTTATGAAAGATTGGTGGTTGAGACGTCCAAATAAAACCAAGAGATTGCAAGAAACTGACCTTTATGAAAGATGGGTGGTTGAAACGTCAAAATAAAACCAAGAGATTGGAAGAAACTGACCTTTATGGAAGATTGGTGGTTGAAACGTCAAAATAAAACCAAGAGATTGGAAGAAACTGACCTTTATGGAAGATTGGTGGTTGAGACGTCAAAATAAAACCAAGAGATTGGAAGAAACTGACCTTTATGGAAGATTGGTGGTTGAGACGTCAAAATAAAACCAAGAGATTGGAAGAAACTGACCTTTATGAAAGATGGGTGGTTGAAACGTCAAAATAAAACCAAGAGATTGGAAGAAACTGACCTTTATGGAAGATTGGTGGTTGAGACGTCCAAATAAAACCAAGAGATTGCAAGAAACTGACCTTTATGAAAGATGGGTGGTTGAAACGTCAAAATAAAACCAACAGATTGGAAGAAACTGACCTTTATGAAAGATGGGTGGTTGAAACGTCAAAATAAAACCAAGAGATTGGAAGAAACTGACCTTTATGGAAGATTGGTGGTTGAGACGTCAAAATAAAACCAAGAGATTGGAAGAAACTGACCTTTATGGAAGATTGGTGGTTGAGACGTCCAAATAAAACCAAGAGATTGGAAGAAACTGACCTTTATGGAAGATTGGTGGTTGAGACGTCAAAATAAAACCAAGAGATTGGAAGAAACTGACCTTTATGAAAGATGGGTGGTTGAAACGTCAAAATAAAACCAAGAGATTGGAAGAAACTGACCTTTATGGAAGATTGGTGGTTGAGACGTCCAAATAAAACCAAGAGATTGCAAGAAACTGACCTTTATGAAAGATTGGTGGTTGAAACGTCAAAATAAAACCAAGAGATTGGAAGAAACTGACCTTTATGGAAGATTGGTGGTTGAAACGTCAAAATAAAACCAAGAGATTGGAAGAAACTGACCTTTATGGAAGATTGGTGGTTGAGACGTCCAAATAAAACCAAGAGATTGCAAGAAACTGACCTTTATGAAAGATGGGTGGTTGAAACGTCAAAATAAAACCAAGAGATTGGAAGAAACTGACCTTTATGGAAGATTGGTGGTTGAGACGTCAAAATAAAACCAAGAGATTGGAAGAAACTGACCTTTATGGAAGATTGGTGGTTGAGACGTCAAAATAAAACCAAGAGATTGGAAGAAACTGACCTTTATGAAAGATGGGTGGTTGAAACGTCAAAATAAAACCAAGAGATTGGAAGAAACTGACCTTTATGGAAGATTGGTGGTTGAGACGTCCAAATAAAACCAAGAGATTGCAAGAAACTGACCTTTATGGAAGATTGGTGTCAAAATGAAACCAAGAGATTGCAAGAAACTGACCTTTATGGAAGATTGGCGTCAAAATGAAACCAAGAGATTGGAAGAAACTGACCTTTATGGAAGATTGGTGGTTGAGACGTCCAAATAAAACCAAGAGATTGCAAGAAACTGACCTTTATGAAAGATTGGTGGTTAAGACGTCCAAATAAAACCAAGAGATTGCAAGAAACTGACCTTTATGGAAGATTGGCGTCAAAATGAAACCAAGAGATTGGAAGAAACTGACCTTTATGGAAGATTGGCGTCAAAATGAAACCAAGAGATTGGAAGAAACTGACCTTTATGAAAGATGGGTGGTTGAAACGTCAAAATAAAACCAAGAGATTGGAAGAAACTGACCTTTATGGAAGATTGGTGGTTGAGACGTCCAAATAAAACCAAGAGATTGCAAGAAACTGACCTTTATGGAAGATTGGTGTCAAAATGAAACCAAGAGATTGCAAGAAACTGACCTTTATGGAAGATTGGCGTCAAAATGAAACCAAGAGATTGGAAGAAACTGACCTTTATGGAAGATTGGTGGTTGAGACGTCCAAATAAAACCAAGAGATTGCAAGAAACTGACCTTTATGAAAGATTGGTGGTTAAGACGTCCAAATAAAACCAAGAGATTGCAAGAAACTGACCTTTATGGAAGATTGGCGTCAAAATGAAACCAAGAGATTGGAAGAAACTGACCTTTATGGAAGATTGGCGTCAAAATGAAACCAAGAGATTGGAAGAAACTGACCTTTATGGAAGATTGGCGTCAAAATAAAACCAAGAGATTGCAGCGGGCTAAAAAACGGACGCATGAAGAGTGGGATGGGTCAAAGAACGGATCTGTGTGTAATCCCTATTGTGGAACGCGGCGGAGGCTTGACGATGCTTTAGGGATGATTTGGAGGAAGAGCAACTGGAGACCTTGTAGAAATTGTAGGGATTCCGAAAAATGAATGCCATAAAAAATATTAGGTATGCCCTCGATGGGCAGAAAATTTATCTTCCAGCATAACAACGATTCCAAGCATTCCTCGAAGCAGTGCAAAGAGTATTTTAAAAAAATGGAACGGAAAAATGTACTGGAAATAATGATATCAACTCGATTAAGTTATTGTAGGACAAATTGGACAGAAAAGTCAAAAGTCAAACAATAAAATCAAATGGGGGCTACATCGATGTACTAAAAATGTAAATAAGTAAATGTAGAATAAACCTGGATACACCTCTTCACTACTGAAACGAAAATATAGTCAAGATAGTGGATTGCAATGGGGGGAACCTGCTTAGAAAAAGATCGTGGGATTGTATTCGTTAATTATCTTCAAAAATATACGATTGCGACCGAATTTGAAGAAACGGCCTTCCGGACAACAGATCTGGTCTCCAGACAATTTTTCGAATTTCCTAACCTTGAAATTTCACTAGCAATATCAAGTTAATGAGGTTAGTTCGTCGCTGGAACAAAGTCCATAGATTATGTTGAAAAATGGAAATGATTTTTGGAAAAAAATCTTGTTTCTTCTGTTTGAAATCGACTATGTTAAATTTAGTCGCATATTTACTAGAAAAACGTCAAGATAATTCAATGTATTCCATCTTGTTAGTTTTTTTGTGTATTCTTAACAAACAAAAAGAAACTAACGTCTAGCAAATCATTTATATATATAATATTCGAGATGCAATAAACAGTACTACTTATAATTGATCACCTCAGCAAACAAATGCAATTAAAAAAAAAATTATCACCATCGTTTGAAGATCGCAAATTGAAATATTCTGTTACATCACCCTATCGAATTGTATAATGCAGACGCAATATTTATTTATATTTGCTAACAAACTTTGTGTACTTAGTACGTGTTTGTTCAAATTATCTAAATAGTTACATAATTTTTTTTCTGGTCGTTAAACTGATAATTCTATACATATTAACGACAAATTTCATTTTTGAAAGAAAATACACACTCAAAATTACGATGTCTGACGCGTGTTTCGATAACCAAGTTATCGTCTTCAGAGACTGAAGTTTACCTGTGTGTGAGCGTCATAAAACATGTGATCAATACAAAAACAACCCCAAAAAACTTGAACCGGTACAAACTCGAATAAAAAAGATCCGTAAATGATTAAGTATGTGGCAACCCTGGATTTGCATATTTGGTAAACGTTTTACTAGAGCGCGAAACACAGAGAAGCCAAATAGTCGAGGAAAGTCCAGAAAAGATGCTTTCCAGTTTTTTAAGTCACAAATAACAACATAAAAGAACAAATTCATCTTTGTATTTAATTTTACTTAAATTATATTCGCTAGTTATATTAAGTACAACTCTGTACAATTCTTAATGATGGATATACAAAGTGAGAATATTTGTGATAACATACAAAGGTATAGTTTGTTCAATATCAATTACAGATTATAAAAACTTTCAAAAAGATGCACTTAATTGTAGTTCTACTTGGAAAATAGAAAAAAATCATTATTATACCTCGTTAACTTGCCACAACTGAATATTAAATTATAAAACGTAAATAGACGAGTAAAATGTAACTGTATGTGAAGGCGTTTGGTTTAAACAGGATACCAGACGTGAACTGAGCCCTTTTTGTACCCCATTCGTTTATTAGAACTTCGGTAGTTTTTTATCTGACGCAAATAATCTTGTCGCCATAAAACTATCCTTGACGATTCATTTATTCAGTTTTTTGTGTTTAAAACCACATGCTGACAAAACTTGACGCAATGTTCCTAAACTGGTATAATTGTATTCTGGATAATCTGCTACCCATGGTCATATTTCTATTTATTTAAAGAAATTTACGAATTAAATAAATCGCAACTAGCCACTCCACTGTTTATCACAGATTTTGTGGCTGGAATATTTCGAAGAAATTGTGTACATACGCCTTCCGACAGCTTCGGCCAATAGAAATTCATTTTTATTCACGATTCGATGTATTTATTGGTAAATAGCGAAGATGATCAGTCCACGTGGACTGACTGTTTGTTTTATACGGGGAGTAAACATTATTTTCAATTTCTTAATTTAGTATGAGCACCGTATTTATGAAATATTGATTGTTACTCTCAATAAGGGCGCTAAATAGCGATAAGTTCAATCAAGATTGATTTCTGCTTAGTCAGTTCGATTTAGGGAAACATTTTTTGGAAAAAAAACATTCAAAATATGTAGAAAAATGAATTTTATGCTAAAATATTTCATATAACATTCACTATTACACTATAAACAATAAATTGATTATTAAAAATGCGAAAAAATTTGCTTTGTAGTTCACTATCTCAATTTACATTCACTTTTTGATTAATATAAGATTGAATCTACATCTAGATATGGAAAACCGTCTATTAAATTAATGGTACAGTAGAGAAAATCTAGTTTCTGGTTTTGAATTATATTTAAAATGTTAAATAATAAAAGATTTATCTAGATTTTAAACATATTTGCTCGAAACCTGAACACTGGTACATCCTTTTCGCTCAATTACACTAAAAAGTGAGGTTAAGTTCTGTACGCTTCGTTAGAGACCAGTCCGACACCCGCTTTTATGATACTAACTTTTATTATTAAAAAATTGCGATTCATTTTAACTAACCTCGTACATTAGCTCATTTCCATACGACGTACAACGACCAAATGCTGTAAATCGTGATTATTCGACAACATCGACAAGTCTGGCAACATCGTCAAATTTTAGTTTAGTATGAAATGAAAAAAAAAAATCGAGGTGCAGTTTTTACTGGTTTCTAATCAATTCCAGTTGCGGATATCTCATTTCGAAATATGCAAAATAATATTATCAAAATAACATTCATCCCAACGTCCTCGAGTGCTTCCTTATGCGTTTTTGAATGTTAGTTTGACATATGATCAAACCGAAAAGTCACCTTGCAACTATACATAAACACTTTTTCCTCGCGTAAAATAAATGCGTAATGAAATAAGTTATTTATTCGACCAGTGAGTAAATTAATATTTTTTTCACGTTTAGAACGGTCTGCGACAATTCCTACGAACGAAAAAAAGTTATTTTACTCGCGAGTTTCGTACGAAATTTTTTCTACGTCCGTAGAGTTGAAAGGACGACTATAGTAGGATCGGGAACATTTGCAACGTTGCTTGAAGTCGCAGAAACAGAATTTATTTTTCAAATATGCGAATATTTACTGACGTATACGTCGTTATTTACCATTAGGGTGCCTTTTCAGTTTTTTCCTGTTTCCTAACCTTAAATTCTCACTTGCAGTAGGAAGATTTTCATTAGACGTGGACGTTGCTGCGCACCTAAAAGCCAAAACGTCGTTTGGCGTTTGAAAATTCACACACTAGATGGCAAAAAAACACACAACAAGCGATTCGGATGTTCACATTCGATTGACCGCCCATCGTATTTGCCAGATCTGACCGCTGGCGACTTTTTCCTGTTTCCTAACCTTAAATTTTCGCTTACAGTAGAAAATCTTTCGTTGTTCCTTTGATTTAACGTTTAAAAATCGATTTTATTCGCATGGCATTTTTTAAATAAGTTTTCATAATATTATTTTTCACACCTTGTACATGTACGAGCTCTATATGGTCCAGCACTCGTATTACTTCACATTATGTGAACGAATGCCGTAAATATGATATATGAACAATTTCAAGAACACAATGAAAATACTTGTTTTATAACCTCTTTTGTAAAATTGTAAACCATTAAGAAAGAAGAAAAATAAACGGAATGTAAGGTCGAGATGTGGCGAAACCACATGCCTTTCAGTTATATACAGAACTAGTACATTGATAAATACAATTTTTGTATGTACGTTTTCATTTATTTTAACAGTTTTTATCCACAAAACATGACACATCAAATTATCTACTGATTCTGCTTTATTTATATATTACCACATTCTAGAATCTTCGATTTCCTGGAAATCCCTATTATATCGTAACCAAACAAAAAGTCGGTCACACAGAACAATGTTATACATAACGGCATACAGTCGGACTCATCGGTAACATAGATTGGTCCAAATTAAAAATTATTGATACAGAAGATAGTAGATTTCGTACTCAGCAGCTTCCCCGAGGTCTGCTTCTGTATATAAAGCATTTATTTTAACAGTTTTTATCCACAAAACATGACACATCAAATTATCTAATGATTCTGCTTTATTTATATATTACCATCACATTCTAGAATCGTCGATTTCCTGGAAATCCCTATTATATCGTAACCAAGCAAAAAGTCGGTCACACAGAACAATGTTATACATAACGGCATACAGTCGGACTCATCGGTAACATAGATTGGTCCAAGTTAAAAATTATTGATACAGAAGATAGTAGATTTCGTACTCAGCAGCTTCCCCGAGGTCTGCTTCTGTATATAAAGCATTTATTTTAACAGTTTTTATCCACAAAACATGACACATCAAATTATCTACTGATTCTGCTTTATTTATATGTTACCATCACATTCTAGAATCGTCGATTTCCTGGAAATCCCTATTATATCGTAACCAAACAAAAAGTCGGTCACACAGAACAATGTTACACATAACGGCAAACAGTCGGACTCATCGGTAACATAGATTGGTCCAAGTTAAAAATTATTGATACAGAAGATAGTAGATTTCGTACTCAGCAGCTTCCCCGAGGTCTGCTTCTGTATATAAAGCATTTATTTTAACAGTTTTTATCCACAAAACATGACACATCAAATTATCTAATGATTCTGCTTTATTTATATATTACCATCACATTCTAGAATCGTCGATTTCCTGGAAATCCCTATTATATCGTAACCAAACAAAAAGTCGGTCACACAAAACAATGTTATACATAACGGCATACAGTCGGACTCATCGGTAACATAGATTGGTCCAAGTTAAAAATTATTGATACAGAAGATAGTAGATTTCGTACTCAGCAGCTTTCCCGAGGTCTGCTTCTGTATATAAAGCATTTATTTTAACAGTTTTTATCCACAAAACATGACACATCAAATTATCTAATGATTCTGCTTTATTTATATATTACCATCACATTCTAGAATCGTCGATTTCCTGGAAATCCCTATTATATCGTAACCAAACAAAAAGTCGGTCACACAGAACAATGTTACACATAACGGCAAACAGTCGGACTCATCGGTAACATAGATTGGTCCAAGTTAAAAATTATTGATACAGAAGATAGTAGATTTCGTACTCAGCAGCTTTCCCGAGGTCTGCTTCTGTATATAAAGCATTTATTTTAACAGTTTTTATCCACAAAACATGACACATCAAATTATCTAATGATTCTGCTTTATTTATATATTACCATCACATTCTAGAATCGTCGATTTCCTGGAAATCCCTATTATATCGTAACCAAACAAAAAGTCGGTCACACAGAACAATGTTACACATAACGGCAAACAGTCGGACTCATCGGTAACATAGATTGGTCCAAGTTAAAAATTATTGATACAGAAGATAGTAGATTTCGTACTCAGCAGCTTCCCCGAGGTCTGCTTCTGTATATAAAGCATTTATTTTAACAGTTTTTATCCACAAAACATGACACATCAAATTATCTAATGATTCTGCTTTATTTATATATTACCATCACATTCTAGAATCGTCGATTTCCTGGAAATCCCTATTATATCGTAACCAAACAAAAAGTCGGTCACACAGAACAATGTTATACATAACGGCATACAGTCGGACTCATCGGTAACATAGATTGGTCCAAGTTAAAAATTATTGATACAGAAGATAGTAGATTTCGTACTCAGCAGCTTTCCCGAGGTTTGTTTCTGTATATAAAGCATTTATTTCAACAGTTTTTATCCACAAAACATGACACATCAAATTATCTACTGATTCTGCTTTATTTATATGTTACCATCACATTCTAGAATCGTCGATTTCCTGGAAATCCCTATTATATCGTAACCAAACAAAAAGTCGGTCACACAGAACAATGTTATACATAACGGCATACAGTCGGACTCATCGGTAACATAGATTGGTCCAAGTTAAAAATTATTGATACAGAAGATAGTAGATTTCGTACTCAGCAGCTTCCCCGAGGTCTGCTTCTGTATATAAAGCATTTATTTTAACAGTTTTTATCCACAAAACATGACACATCAAATTATCTAATGATTCTGCTTTATTTATATATTACCATCACATTCTAGAATCGTCGATTTCCTGGAAATCCCTATTATATCGTAACCAAACAAAAAGTCGGTCACACAGAACAATGTTACACATAACGGCAAACAGTCGGACTCATCGGTAACATAGATTGGTCCAAGTTAAAAATTATTGATACAGAAGATAGTAGATTTCGTACTCAGCAGCTTCCCCGAGGTCTGCTTCTGTATATAAAGCATTTATTTTAACAGTTTTTATCCACAAAACATGACACATCAAATTATCTAATGATTCTGCTTTATTTATATATTACCATCACATTCTAGAATCGTCGATTTCCTGGAAATCCCTATTATATCGTAACCAAACAAAAAGTCGGTCACACAGAACAATGTTATACATAACGGCATACAGTCGAGTAGATTTCGTACTCAGCAGCTTCCCCGAGATCTGTTTCTGTATATTAAACACTAAACTAACCCAAAAGGATTTTGACTTCTTGTTAAGAATCCTCGACGTGATTATGGAGTTTTACTCGATGTCTCTTGGTTGCTTTCTTGATGGTTTGGTCAACGATGTATTTATGGAACAAAATATCGAGAATTCACCAAGAGGCATCTACAATGTTGTTCGAGTGTTTGTTTTTGGATGTAGCACCATTGGTTGGATACCATAGAATCCTTGGTCAGGCTCGTACAATTTAACAAGCTTGTGAAGATGTTATATTCAAGTATGAAAATTCTTTTCTTCTTTGGGTGGCCTCTTCTAAGCTTGGCGATAGCTCCAGCAAAGTCATTTCTGTCTCTGGCCCTTTTTATCAGCCTCTAAACCGATCCACTCGCGAATATTCTTCAGCCATGAAGCCAAGTACAAGTTTTCCCTTAATTTTCCCTTCGATCACAAGTTGCAAAAGTCATTTCTATATGTGTGTCCCAGATACGAAGATTTTCGAGTTTTTATCAATTCCATAAGTTTCCTGTTGGTGCCTATCAATATAAATAATGCAAATTTATTTATTGTTGTACTTGATAATATGAAATATTATTCCGATAGCTCCCTTGACAAGATTTAAATATAAAAGAAAAAAAAAACGTTTTGTAAGTTTTTCCTGCTTTTACCGATCGTTGTTTGATAAAAGGAAAAGGTCGAATCTAACATGTAAACTCGTATTTTAAATAAAAATTCCAATAGAAGAGATTTATTTCCATCCAGATCCGGATCGAGAGGGAGAAAATATAAAAAATTGTCACACGACTTTTGAGTAATGGTATAAATCTTATGTTCAATATTAAAAACCATTTTTTACAAGATTTCTCAATATATATGATTATGGTTATTGCTTTGTTCAATGGAAAATATCTAAAAGTTGCAAAAACATAAGTGAAAGACGAAGGAATTTCTGTTTGCCTTTAGGAAAGCCCAAAACTCTCGATATTGCACCGGAGATAATCTCCATTACGTATTTGAAGGAAAAAAAAAACAGTGAATGTTTGGTGTGCCCTATCAAACAAGTTAAGAATTATCCGATTGGCACTCAGAACAAAAATCAGTTTCTGATTAAGTCTAAACACCCTGGCAGTATTCTTGTTGGAACGACTGAACGCCGACTGACACGTCTCGCACGTCTTGTACCATGTCCGCGATCACAATTTAACGAAAAATCCGTTGTATTCCAACAAGTGACAAGTCGAATTTTCAAGATGTTGTCCTAACCATGTACAGCGCCGTCTTACTAACGTATTTCGAAATAATTTTTGACACAAAATTTAGGAGTTGAAAAGTTGTATTCCAAAATTTCTCCATGCGAATCTTCCATTGACCGAAACAGTGTTTTTCCGTCAGTTCCTTCGATATTGTTCCAGATTTTACCTAAAGTAGATGTCGCACGGTGCAAAATCAGGCGAATATTGTGGATTATTTAACTTTATTTGACTAAAAACCTCTTAAAGGACAGTGTTGATTGCAGTTTTTCAATTTTTCTCTATCGTACACATTTTCCGAATATACCTCGTATTTTATATACATATGAATGAGATCAATATAAATTTTACGAGGTAGAATCATTAATGTTGTTGTCGTACTCGGGCAATTCCAGTTGTAAATATTCGATTTGCGTCATTGTTGACACCAACAACGACTATTAGTATTTCTTTTGTTTTTCAATTCTCGATTCTTCTTCTTTCGATTTATTTTACGATTTTTCAAACCATTAATATAAATATATGGAGACAGATCTAAACGTAGAAACACATTTTTATAATCAAGGTTCAAGACATTTACGACATTTAGATAATTCCAATTTCTATTTAACGAATTCGATGGATTCGACAACTTTATTTCCACATCATTTACTTGTCTATATGCTGTTCTGTTTCGGTAGATTCGATCTGGCGTCAAGTGGGGTCGGGAGTTTCTCTAATATTTGTATTTTCCTTGACTGAAAAAAAAAATATTAACAACCTTCACACATAAACAAGGCGGACCGGTAGTCCGTGCTAATTTATGAACAACTACAATCGTTAGCAAAAAAAAACGCGATTCAAACGACACCGCTACAATAGCGAGTCCGCGATTGATAAAAGTACTGAAGCGGTCAACCCAATTGAAACAAGACCAGAGTCAGCGGGCTGAACACGAATCAGAGTTTGGGCAATCAGAAGAAGACCATAAATTAACCCTAGACAACTGATGAGCCAGATGTACCAGAGAACACGTTAATTAAAATCGAAACGAACCGATTTTTGCTTCTAGAATTTTTTTTGAGATACTGTATCTCAAGATTGGGGATTAATTCACCGACAAACGAAACCAACAATGAACGTGACGAGATGGTAAAGTAAAAAATTTTCAATCGACCGTAGTATTACCAGATGGTGAGCAATCTTAGGCAATACATACTTAAACGTATAATTTTTTTCACATGCGGAAGGTCGATTCAGTGAACCATTAACTAAAGATTTACATAAAATGTAAAAATAAATGATAGATGTCGCAACTTGTGAGTGTAGGTGCCCGTCAACTTTTAACAGAAAAGAAATAGGTTGAGGTTAGGTTAACGTGAACATATATTTAAAAAAATATATATATAAACAACAGTTGAAATTGAATTAGGTTTTGTAGCAATGAATATTTATTATAAAGGGGTTTTCCAATAAGAGGTGTTATTTTGATTAATTCAAAGAAAAATGCCATTTTTTGAGATAAATCATCGGATGTTTATTTCATTACAACATCAGCCAAATGGCCGCCACGACTGCGCTTACAGGACCACATCCTTTTCATGAAATTTTCCGTAATCAAATTGCAAAGCGGCTGCCCTATGTCCTCGACAGCCTCACGAATTCCATCTTTGAGGTCTTGAATCGATGCTGGACTGGACTGGCGTAGACCTTATCTTTCTTTGTTGGCCCCAAAGGAAAAAGTCGCAAAGTGTTAAATCACAAGATCTCGGTGGCCAATTGTGATGACCTCTTCGAGAGATAACATGGTCCGATTTCGTTGCTTGTGTGGCACGTAGCGCCGTCTTGTTGAAAGTAAACGTTGTCCAAATCAATACCATCCAATTCCGGCCATAAAAAATCATTAATCATCTCTCGATAGCGCAATCCATTCACCGTAATTGTTGCTCCAGCCTCATTTTCGAAAAAGTAAGGTCCAATGACACCGCCGGACCAAAAACCGCACCAAACAGTCACGCGTTGAGGATGGAGAGGATTTTCAACAATAACTGTCGGGTTTTCCGAGCCCCAGATTCGACAATTTTGTTTATTGACGTAACCACCAAGGTGGAAATGGGCCTCATCAGTTAAGATGATTTTCATGCATTTCAAGGACCCAATTAGCAAAGACACGACGTTGTTGATGATCGGCCGGCTTGATTTCTTGTGTTATCTGAACTTTAGGGCCTTAAGACCCAAGTCTTTACGCAAAATACGGTGTAATGACGTTTGTGGAATGGCTAATTCCAAAAAACGACGAGGAACGGACAAACCTGGGTTTTCTTTGGGCTACAGCAGCAATATTCTCAGTTGTTCTTGAGCGACGTGCACGGGTTTTATTCTTCACATCACTAACTTGTCCCAATAGCTCAAATTTTCCCACCAATTTCTCTATTGCGGTGCTTCACGTCGACCCGAAAATGTTTTAGTTTTACGAACCGTCTCTGCCAAACTTTCACCATTTTTATAGTGAATTTTAATAATTTAAATGCGTCGTTGAAGCGTGTATCGTTCCATTTTCATTAATGGCGTAGTTTCTACTTGTCAAATGTCAAAAAATGACAGCTTAAAAAGTGACATTTACCGAAATAGCGGGCTGTTCAAAATAACACCTCTTATTGGAAAACCCTTTACTGGAGTATAGAAAAATCAATATTACAATTGTTTTTTTTTCTTATATAAACGCTCTCGTACTTTTTTTCAATGTCAAATTTGACATTTCCATTATAAACTTTGACGGTATGATGGAAGTTTCTATGACCGATCAACTTGCTTCGATTTTTGATGATGAAGCGCCATCTCCAATCACCTTGTTTCGTGGTATCGCTTCGCTACAGGATGAATTTCGCGAAGATTCTCCAAAATCGGTTGTTGTGCAGGAAAATCGTTCGCGCGCGAAGCACTTGGAAGCAATCGGTCGCCCGTTTTTTCGGAATAACCGCACATGTCTTCACTGTTCCATTAGAGCGACCTAGAACGTTCAATTCCGATTTATACACCGGCATTTATTCGCCAAAATCATTCTTTACGACGATGCGAGCTCTCACACATCAATTTAAACAATTTTGAACAGTCAAAACATCGAATCGATGGAGGTCAACGTTTGTCTACACCTGAAGAAGCATCAATCTCAAATGTCTTGTAATAGACAATTTCTATCGTGAATCTTCTGTCCATTTCCGTTAAACTTCATCTCCAGCTGTAGTAGCTGTGTACCCGTCGTAATACTACATTAAATTAATACCGATAGATGGTGTGCGGCTGTTTACCCGTCGTATTATCGAGAATTTAGATTATTTTAGACGTTCCACCAAATTTTATTTATTAATGATATTTATTAGTACTTTTGGAAAGAATAGAAATCTAATTATAACAAATAATTTTGTAAATCGTGACTCATTATTGAATGTATACGTACCGGCGTACTACTTTCATTTCTTCACATTAATATGTAGTAATAAAATTAAACGCGACCTTGATCTTAGTTTATTTATATATATATATACGTACAGTAGTTGAAAGTCCAACCTGCATTTTCGAAGTTAATGAATCAGCTGTTCGAATTTAACTCAAGTAACACCCGAAAATCAATTTCTTGGTATACCAAACCTCGAAAATACCAAAAATATTCATTCTCTTGAATATAATTCAATTATTTATTGTAGTTAGAAGATTAGAAACGATTTTTGGCCTTCTGTTTATTGAAATTTGTAGATTCACTTTTTGTCGTTGTATCTATAACAACAAAAACTTTTTTTACTCCGTTTTGGGCATTAGGAAAACCGCTCAAAGTGCTAGAACTGCTAATTTCCTTAATTAATTTAACGAAAAGATCTTCCCGTGCTCAATGACTTCCCATAACTCTTCTCGGACGCAAATTTTGTTGTTATTTTAGATCAGGACCATTTACCGGCTAAGGTGACGAAGCCTCAATATTGTTTTGTGGAAACCATAGTTTCCCTCATAAATTTGATCCACCGATTGTAAACTCCAACAAACTTCAAGCCCATTTACTTCAAATTCACCAGATTTCAAAATATTTTGATTTTGGTGGTCTGTAGTCGCGTATTTGCTTTTTCACCTGTGAAGACCAAAAGTCCAGATCATGATATACATAATTAAGTTCAAACACAACTCTGTATAGCTTTCCTAGCACTTGCATAGTTTTTAAATCGTCTACACGCTGTACTGTTGATTCCACAAACCAGCACCAACAGCCGATTGGAAGGAATTTTTTTTCGTCCAGATCCAACCTATAGTAGTGGATTTAAGTCCTGGATGATTTTACCAGTCTTCTGATAGACCAGCCATCTTCCAATTTGGCGGTAACGTCAGCGAATTATGTACCAACGGTCGTGGTTAAAAAATGGTATCGTTGGGCAAACAATGAAAAATTCATTTGAGATGTTATAAACCCGACGTGAGGATTTTCGCTTGAATGCACTTTTTCAAGGTGCCATCGCATTAAATTATATGCAATAAATTGAGTTTGTGTGTGTGTGTATATCTCGTTAAAAAAGGTCAGGGATCTTAATTGATATATACTGTCATTTAACATGGTCAAAACTAAAATTAATTATCATATTATGTAAAATAATCAATTATTTATGTATTTCAAGAAATATAGAAAACTATTCGATACGTGTGTCATCAATTTCCTCATTTATATCATTTCGAATTAATAATAAAAATTGTTTACATCTTTTTTAAACACTTACTTAACTTATTTCATAAATTTTTTACAAGATCGTGGCTGGGATCATCAATAAAGACGTATCCCATACGCTAATTACCTTTTTTCAAAAAAATAATCCCATTTTCTTCATATATTATTTATTACATTACTTTATGAACAACCCTCGTATATTCGTAATTTGAAATTTCAACTTTATTGTATATTTTTTAAGCTAACCTCGTATCCCAAAAAAATAAACGCTCAAACTACAGTTTTGTCGTCAAATTTGGGAGAGACCGATTTGAACAGTTGTCGATACTCATCAGCACAGTGCAAAACTTGTTTCGATTACAATATTTGTTTAAATATTTAAAAAAAAAAAAGATTATTAATTTCGTGGCAACAAACTGTTTATGAAACTAGTTTAATTTGCTTGAAATGTGTTTAGTATATAATTTGAATAAATCTATTTTTAAAATATTTTGTAAAATAAAATCGGAGGTCAATCCTAAGTTGTTCTAATGTTATGATATTGCTGAGGATTTCCTTATTAGTTAAAAAATAATAATTGAGACGCTTCTCCGCATTCCACGAGATAATCATTAAATATACAGGGTGTCTGTAAAATTTGTCTTAAAAACGGAAACCAGAACCAATGGAAGCTAAATTAGAAGATTAATGGAAATGATACTACGTCTATAATGGGAAAAGTCCGTGTTACAAAGGAAATGGAAGGAGATGATACAAAAAATGTAAAAAATCTTAGAGGAAAGGAATATAAAGATAAAGTCGAAAAGTCGACGAAATTAATGGAAATTGTCTCGTTGATAAGAGTAGGATAATAATGGAAAAAGGTCCGTATTGGAAAGAAACTAATGGAAAATGAAAGATGATACAAAAAATGTAAAAAATCTTAGAGGAAAGGAATATAAAGATAAATTCGAGGAGTCGACGAAATTAATGGAAAATGTCTCGTTGATAAGAGTAGGATAATAATGGAAAAAGGTCCGTATTGGAAAGAAACTAATGGAAAATGGAAGATGATACAAAAAATGTAAAAAATCTTAGAGGGAAGGAATATAAAGATAAAGTCGAGGAGTCGACGAAATTAATGGAAATTGTCTGTTTGATAAGAGTAGGTTAGTAATGGAAAAAGGTCCGTATTGGAAAGAAACTAATGGAAAATGAAAGATGATACAAAAAATGTAAAAAATCTTAGAGGGAAGGAATATAAAGATAAAGTCGAAGAGTCGACGAAATAAATGGAAAATGTCTCGTTGATAAGAGTAGGATAATAATGGAAAAAGGTCCGTATTGGAAAGAAACTAATGGAAAATGGAAGATGATACAAAAAATGTAAAAAATCTTAGAGGGAAGGAATATAAAGATAAAGTCGAGGAGTCGACGAAATTAATGGAAATTGTCTGTTTGATAAGAGTAGGTTAGTAATGGAAAAAGGTCCGTATTGGAAAGAAACTAATGGAAAATGAAAGATGATACAAAAAATGTAAAAAATCTTAGAGGGAAGGAATATAAAGATAAAGTCGAAGAGTCGACGAAATTAATGGAAATTGTCTGTTTGATAAGAGTAGGTTAGTAATGGAAAAAGGTCCGTATTGGAAAGAAACTAATGGAAAATGAAAGATGATACAAAAAATGTAAAAAATCTTAGAGGGAAGGAATATAAAGATAAAGTCGAAGAGTCGACGAAATAAATGGAAAATGTCTCGTTGATAAGAGTAGGATAATAATGGAAAAAGGTCCGTATTGGAAAGAAACTAATGGAAAATGGAAGATGATACAAAAAATGTAAAAAATCTTAGAGGGAAGGAATATAAAGATAAAGTCGAGGAGTCGACGAAATTAATGGAAATTGTCTGTTTGATAAGAGTAGGTTAGTAATGGAAAAAGGTCCGTATTGGAAAGAAACTAATGGAAAATGAAAGATGATACAAAAAATGTAAAAAATCTTAGAGGGAAGGAATATAAAGATAAAGTCGAAGAGTCGACGAAATTAATGGAAATTGTCTGTTTGATAAGAGTAGGTTAGTAATGGAAAAAGGTCCGTATTGGAAAGAAACTAATGGAAAATGGAAGATGATACAAAAAATGTAAAAAATCTTAGAGGGAAGGAATATAAAGATAAAGTCGAGGAGTCGACGAAATAAATGGAAAATGTCTCGTTGATAAGAGTAGGTTAGTAATGGAAAAAGGTCCGTATTGGAAAGAAACTAATGGAAAATGAAAGATGATACAAAAAATGTAAAAAATCTTAGAGGGAAGGAATATAAAGATAAATTCGAGGAGTCGACGAAATTAATGGAAATTGTCTCGTTGATAAGAGTAGGATAATAATGGAAAAAGGTCCGTATTGGAAAGAAACTAATGGAAAATGGAAGATGATACAAAAAATGTAAAAAATCTTAGAGGGAAGGAATATAAAGATAAAGTCGAGGAGTCGACGAAATAAATGGAAAATGTCTCGTTGATAAGAGTAGGTTAGTAATGGAAAAAGGTCCGTATTGGAAAGAAACTAATGGAAAATGAAAGATGATACAAAAAATGTAAAAAATCTTAGAGGGAAGGAATATAAAGATAAATTCGAAGAGTCGACGAAATTAATGGAAATTGTCTCGTTGATAAGAGTAGGATAATAATGGAAAAAGGTCCGTATTGGAAAGAAACTAATGGAAAATGGAAGATGATACAAAAAATGTAAAAAATCTTAGAGGAAAGGAATATAAAGATAAATTCGAAGAGTCGACGAAATTAATGGAAAATGTCTCGTTGATAAGAGTAGGATAATAATGGAAAAAGGTCCGTATTGGAAAGAAACTAATGGAAAATGGAAGATGATACAAAAAATGTAAAAAATCTTAGAGGGAAGGAAATTAAGGAAAAAGTTATAGAAGGTGGGGAGAATGTCGTAAACATAATTAAAAAATCCTGGTTTTGGATACTATGATAATATTGAAAAAAGTATAGTTTGTGAAAAAAAAACTGTACCGGCAAAAGTCTATAACCCAAAAATTAATAAAGTAAAAAGTTGATAAAAATACAGACGAAATTAATGGAAAAAATTTGTAAGGCGACGTCTGCAATGGAAAATTTTCGTTGGGCGAGGAAAATAATGGAAAATGTCTTCTCAAATGGAAATTGACAATAATATAAAGGATCTAGGAGGAGAGGAAAACAATGAAAATGTCGTAAACATAATAAAAGGATACGGTGATAATAATGGAAAAAATATAATTCAGGAAAAGAAAACCGCGGTGGGGAAAGTCTATAAGACGAGAAAAATGGGAGAACCAGTCTAGAAAGCTAAGAAAATAAAAAAATGTAGAAAACGAAAAAAATAATGAAAAAAAATCCTTTTCTCCATTAAGAACAATTAAGTTTTAGTTATTTTTCCAACGGAAGCTTTAAAAATTTGAACAAAATAGAAATCACAATGATTTTTGTTTGGACGCGTTCATATGAAAAGCGTTGTCGTTTTTACTATGTCAAAATCACGATTCAAAGATTTTTTCCGAAAAGTTTATGTCGAAACTTATTTTTCGATCGGATCTTTGCACGTTAGTGAAATTTGTACGTATAAAATTGATTCTTCAATATCTAGATCCGTTTTATACGGAAAAATTTATTGCCAAGAATAAATTTATTCAAATAATTTATATCATGTCAATAGAAAATGGAATTCTTGTCGTTTAAACAGTAAATGAATGGGTGCGATTATATTCGTATTCAAAATAGAAAAAAAAATAATCACAAGTAATAATACGATATACACAGTGTTTCAAAAAGTGTACTAATAGAAAAATCTTTTATATATTCAAAAAAGAAGAGTTTGAATATCGAAATTCGTCTATCAGATATAATTATGTGGTGAAATTTAAAAAAATAAGATTTTTCTTTTTGAAAATCATAACATAACAAAATATTTTGATAAAGTCTTGAGGAAAAGTCGAAACGTCAAATTTTATATAAAATTATTTAAAAAAAAAACTAATTTTAAAACGGAATAGACCTAAAATCGATAACGTTTAGATGTAGCCAAATTATTAAGTAGAACCGTGATTTAAATGCGTTTAAAATTCATGGAGAAACGTCATTTTTCCACTAACCTCTAACCGATTGGCTTCCATGGATAAAACTGTCCGCTATAACCGAAAAACAATCACACCCGCTTCAACATTTAACGTTAACTGAACGAAAAAAATGTCGAAACCACCCGCATTCAATGTAAAACAATAGAAGGATTTACAAAAAGAAAAATTGGTCAATCGAAATAATAAAAGAAATAGAGTCGAGGTCGATTGTGATTATGTGACATCTTTTCAAAATTGCTCTTTATTCCTTTATCGCATTGATGTTCCATGGGAAAAATGGCAGCAATTGCATAAATTTTTTTTAAAATATCGTCGACTCGTTTATATTGGCATTGGGATCATTTTTTTCATTGTGTACAATCTAACAATATCATTTGATAATCATTTTTCGGTGATTTTATACTTTGGATGTCCCCTCGTTTTTTGGCTCTAGAAAATCATTTTTTTAACGCGGATTTACGAAAAAAATTATGGGAATAAAAAAATTAAAACTTTTATTGGTTTCAAGACTTTAAATGTTCATGAAAATGCACTCAATCACGTATAATTGTTGATAACTTTTTTCCAAATAATAAAACGAAGTTTTTTCCATAATTTACACAAAAAAAACGAACAAATTGAGACAAAAATATACGAAACTGTTTAATTTTGTTGATTCATAAAAATGAAAAGTGATTGTCAACTTTTTTTATGTATAAAACATAAATTTACATAAATATTCACGTATAATTGTTGATAACTTTTTTACAAATAATAAAATTAAGTTTTTTTCATAGATTACACAAAAAAAAACGAACAAATTGAGACAAAAATATACGAAAATGTTTAATTTTGTTGATTCACAAAAATGAAAAGTGATTGTCAACTTTTTTTATGTATAAAACATAAATTTACATAAATATTCACGTATAATTGTTGATAACTTTTTTACAAATAATAAAATTAAGTTTTTTTCATAGATTACACAAAAAAAAGCGAACAAATTGAGACAAAAATATACGAAAATGTTTAATTTTGTTGATTCATATAAATGAAAAGTGATTGTCAACTTTTTTCATGTATAAAACATAAATTTACATAAATATTCACGTATAATTGTTGATAACTTTTTTACAAATAATAAAATTAAGTTTTTTTCATAGATTACACAAAAAAAAGCGAACAAATTGAGACAAAAATATACGAAAATGTTTAATTTTGTTGATTCACAAAAATGAAAAGTGATTGTCAACTTTTTTTATATATAAAACATAAATTTACATAAATATTCACGTATAATTGTTGATAACTTTTTTACAAATAATAAAATTAAGTTTTTTTCATAGATTACACAAAAAAAAGCGAACAAATTGAGACAAAAATATACGAAAATGTTTAATTTTGTTGATTCATAAAAATGAAAAGTGATTGTCAACTTTTTTTATGTATAAAACATAAATTTACATAAATATTCACGTATAATTGTTGATAACTTTTTTACAAATAATAAAATTAAGTTTTTTTCATAGATTACACAAAAAAAAGCGAACAAATTGAGACAAAAATATACGAAAATGTTTAATTTTGTTGATTCACAAAAATGAAAAGTGATTGTCAACTTTTTTTATGTATAAAACATAAATTTACATAGATATCTCTTCGATTCAGATCTGCAGAATAATTATTCCGAAAATAAAAACAAAGTGCATTGTTCAAGATAATGTACAAGGTTTTTTTTTCAAAAATTGAAGGTTAATAGTCTTAAAATTACATACATGTAAAATAATCGTCTTGTTGTAATTATCCAAGAACTGTATGGAGTTCTAATTATATTGCTGTTAACAGAGACGGGTTATTTTTCCTAAAAAATATAAATTATACACATACTTTTAGTTCAAGCATTAAATACCTCTTTGTTTTAAATAATATTCTACCCGGTGGCCCAGTAATTTTAAATTAAATTACTTCTTGATGTACAAGCTTAACAACGGCTTCAAAAGTGTTATCCAGACTCGAAAAGAACAAGACACCGATGATGGTGCACGTTCTGGTCGTCCAATTGAGGTAATTACTCCAAAAAACATCAAGAAAATCCACAAATTTTGTTATATTTGATTGCGCTGAGGCACAATCGATCAAAAACAAAAATTTGGCGATGTTTACACGCAATAAATCAAATTTTTTGCCTCGATATGTGACTATAGATGGATTAGGGATCAAAATGATCATCATCTGATTGGACTTCAACCGGTGAACCACTTCCGGATCGTTCCAAGACCCAACAGTCATCTGGAAATGTTGTGGCTTCAATATTTTGGGATATTCGTGGAATATTGGTCATCAACTATGTCCAAAAGGGAGAGATAATCAATAGCGAATACTACATAGAGTTGTTGGATCGTTCGAATACAAAAATCAATGAAAAACCTCCTCATATGTCAAAGAAAATAAAACTAACACATAAAGACAATTCACTCATAAGCAACGATGGTTAAATTGAACAAATTGCTTCCTCGTCCACCGTATAGCATAGATCTGAACCCAAGTGTTCATTAGTTACTCGTTAATCCCAAAAAATTTGCTTTAAATGAAGAAGCAATTGGCGAAACTGAAGCCTATTTTGATACTATAGACAAATGCTCTGCCCCTCTTAATATGATTTGAAACGCCGCTGGTTTTTCTAAAAAGAATTACATCGAACAAAGGTACTATCCATCAATCGGTTTAGTATGCGGATGCGTCTTTTTTTTTTCTTTCTCTTTCTATTAATTATACTTTTGCAAGTTTGTTTAAAACTACTACTACTGAGAAATGGCACGTATCGTGTTATTGGATTTAACCATACACACCTCAATTTACACGCCGGTCAATAATTCCATTTCACAATAGACTAGACGTTATGAAATTCGTTGTATTAAATTCCGGACGTAATCTAATACTTTTTCGTACGTTCTATAATTAAAATAACAAACTTTTATTGACGAAAAAGATAATAAAAATACTTTTTAAACGACGCCATCGTTCTGTATTTATACTGTATTATATATACATGCCGAAAGTTGCGTTTTGAGTGTTCCATGTAGTGAAAATGACAGTTCCGTACTGCAAAACGCTCTAGGAACGTTCTGGAGTGACTTTAGTCGCTTCAATTTTGACAGTTGACAAGTTCACTTCTATGATTTCGCATAACCTTGAATGGGGAGAGTACGATTTTCGTGGCGCCGCGTTTGGTTGAATTAGAGCAAAATAAATCGAAAATGAAGGATGAAATTTTTCGATATCTCGCTTCGTTTTCGAGATATCGATTCTTAAATACTTTTTAAACTACGCAATCGCTCTGTATTTATACTGTATTATATTTGTATACCAAAAGTTGCGTTTTGAGTGTTCCATGTAGTGAAAATGATAGTTCCGTACTGCAAAACGCTCTAGGAACGTTCTGGAGTGACTTTAGCCGCTTCAATTTTGACAGTTGACAATTTCACTTCGATGATTTTGCATAACCTTAAATGGGGAGAGTACGATTCCTATGGCGCTGCGTTTGGTTGAATTAGACCAAAATAAATCGAAAATGAAGAATGAAATTTTTCGATATCTCGCTTCGTTTTCGAGATATCGATACTTAAATACTTTTCAAACGACGCCATCGTTCTGTATTTATACTGTATTATATTTACATACCGAAAGTTGCGTTTTGAGTGTTCCATGTAGTGAAAATGACAGTTCCGTACTGCAAAACGCTCTAGGAACGTTCTGGAGTGACTTTAGTCGCTTCAATTTTGACAGTTGACAATTTCACTTCTATGATTTCGCATAACCTTGAATGGGGAGAGTACGATTTTCGTGGCGCCGCGTTTGGTTGAATTAGACCAAAATAAATCGAAAATGAAGGATGAAATTTTTCGATCTCGCTTTGTTTTCGAGATATCGATACTTAAATACTTTTTAAACGACGCCATCGTTCTGTATTTATACTCACGCCTCACGCGAGGAAAATTTTTTTTAAACAATTTTGGATGTAAAAAATTCACGATTTTTGATTTTTTTACACTCAAAGTGCACCACGGGAAGGTTAGGTTAGGTTAGGTTCCAACTTTAAGTATCGATATCTCGAAAACGAAGCGAGATATCGAAAAATTTTATTCTTCATTTTCGACTTATTTTGAGTCGATTTAAAAATAGCATAGTCAAATTTTTATCAATTTAACGTCTAGGGCTCCCTCTAGACGCCCAGTCTCGTTATTTAATAACCAGACCTCGTATATTAAACTTCATAACATTATTTTTCAATCTTCTTGTTTATAATAAAACATTTTTTTTTCTGATATACAGGTTAACGTATCCGAAATATCAATTTCTTAGACCCACGACTTTTACATCCTGCCTATATATACCTTCATTAATTGATGATGTCATCAACAGAAGAGTATTGATCGATCGATCGTAAAATTATACATCAATTTAGTTGTAAACTACTTCATTTCAACGCCTTTTGAATTTATAAACGTCGTCATACTTTTTTCAATAAATTAAATCCTCAATATAATATATATCACATTCTAACCTAAGTTTTATTACTAAATACAGATATAATTCCTATTAGAATAGTATATTACACTGTTGAATTCACCAAAATTATTCCGAACGAAATTCAGTTATATTATTTCCTTTATTTTTAATAGGATTTATTTAATTATAGATATTTTTTCTACATTCATAAATTGATTTTTCAATTATGATTGACAGTATTGACGTATTAATTAAAAAACTTTTAAAATAAATCGATTTAATGTATATTGGCAACATAGCATGTTAAATTCGTTGATTTTCTCAAGGTCAATAAAGTCAATACGTCCATTAGTAGTGACGTCACACTTCCATTTTGAAATAAACCGCGTTGTTGCATTCCTAGAGATTTTTTACGATTACATTGTTTCAAAATTATGTTTAAGTTGAAAAAAATTGTTCAAATTATGTTTCCAATTAAACTAGGAGGATTTACCTTATTATTATTATTATATTCGATATTGAATAAAACGAAATTGAGTCGAGTTGAGGTTATGTTATTACAAACAATCCAATTTATTTGTAAATAGATATTCGCTTATAATAAATACTGTTAAAAAAAATAAAAAACATAATTTTTTTGAGAAAATATCTTTTTAAGGCTTATAAATGAAAATTAAAATAATTATTTCTATAGAAATATATATTTGTTCATTTTGTAACCAAAATGTGCAGTATCTTATTAATTATACACAATATACGAGGGTGATTCAAATATAAACCAAAATTTTTAAATAAACGCGCCAAAAATTGTGAAATTTGTCAGAAAGCTCCCGGAGAAGTGACAAAAGTGTGTAGAGTATGACGGAGACTATTTAGAAAAAAATTTCAGCCCCGTCTGTTGATAATAATTTTTGAATGAAATTTTTTCGTTGTTGTTGTAGTTGCGGGTACCTTTGAAGGTGAATTTCCGAGCTAAACAAAAGGACGTGGTGGTGAATATGACGAAAAAACATCTGAAATGCGGTCTGAAAGGTCAACCACCGATCATAGACGACGATTTTCCTCACGAAATAAAATTGGAAGAATCCGCTTGGGTTATAGAAGACGGAAAAGATCTTTTGTTCACATTCGAAAAAGTGAGTGCACGTTTTATTTATAAACGGTTATTATATTGATTTTTTGTTAGGTTAACAAAATGAATTGGTGGGATAAAGTGGTGAAATCCGATCCGGAAATAAGTACCAAAAAAATCAATCCGGAACCGTCGAAATTGAGCGATTTGGACGGAGAAACGAGAGGTATGGTAGAAAAAATGATGTACGATCAACGACAAAAAGAAATGGGTTTACCTACTAGTGACGAACAGAAAAAACAGGACGTGCTTAAAAAATTTATGGAACAACATCCCGAAATGGATTTCTCCAAATGCAAATTTAACTAAAATGTTTCTCATACTTTTTATTTTATTTTTACTTTTTTTTTATTCGGGACGGATTAAACACTTCTCGATAACCTTAATTACAGCATTCGTATAACAATTTTTTCTTTAATTAACCTTCGGTTTGTAAAAACAGTAGAGGCCTCCGGCAATTTATTGTTACTACAGTACCGTCAATATTGTCGCCAAATTCGGATTATCCCCCGTATATACCGACCGGTATTAGTTGATCCACCCTGAAAATATATATACTTACAATTATTTGGGATAATTTCGTTCACATTGTAAACTTTTTTTCAGTTTTTGATTTTACTTTATTCACTCTCACTTTTCATATTGATAATTTTCTTAATTTTTCTGAATAAAGCTGCAAAATTATTTGTTATTTTCTTTTCCCAAACTATATTTTATTGTACAGCCATCTAGCGGACAATTTCCAAATTCAACGTCAGCAGGTAAATAAAATTTCATTAGTTCGACTACGAATCAATAGATGGCGTAATGTGTGTGGACACATCGATATGGTTTGAAAGTACTAATAAATTCATCTGTTTGGAGGATCTAAATCGGATTGTACAAAATGATAAAAACACCTAAACCAGAAATATGGTAGTTCCGCTATTGACCACTAGATGCCGCAAAAAATCCGCCATTCCATAAATTAATACTAAAAAGTTTTCTATATAAACTGATTCGAAACTCATCCGTCAATTTTCAAAAATTTATCAAGATTTAGGTTTTCTTTTCGCAATGTCTTATTTCCAATTAAACAAAATTTAGTTCGAATACTATCATACTACATAGCGGATAATGTCTAAATAACACGTAAATATACTTGTTTGATTATAGATCACTAGGAAACGAAAAATATATAAAAGACGATAATCGAATGAGAGACAACTTCTCCTTTGATTGTTTTCTTTTACATTCTAATTTAATAATAATATATTCATCAATTATAATTTTTTTAATAGATTCTCCTGCCATCTATCGTATAGTTTCAAAATTAAATATGTATGTGAAGATAGTAAACTTTTTGTTCGGCTATTGACCACTAGATAGCAAACGGTAAAACCGAAAATCAATAATAATCACAAATTAACAGAAAAGTTTTTCAGAATAAACAAGAGAAAACTTCTTAATGAGTTGTTTCTTCGATATGGTAACATTTTTAATAAACTCTCCAGCTATCCAGTGATCAGCTACAAAGCTATGTAGATTTAACGAGTTTTTAAATTGGGCTATTGTTCGCTAGATGGCAAACTATGTCAAAATTCAAATTTATACTTTTTTCACCTATATAAGACATTTATTCGAACGTACCTATCACGTGAATTGTCTCTTTGTATATCTATGACTAAATATCGATGGTACTAATCGATTTAAACTGATTAGTTTTAGTAAATTCTTCAGGAAATATATTCCTAGTTGCACAATTTATAGAGATGACAAATCTTTTAGTTTGGCTATTACTCGTTAGATGGCAATCGGTAAAAAATTAATAATACTTTTTATATCTGCATAGAAAATTCATTTGGAGTAAACTAGATGTATTTTTCACAATAATTTGTTTTTCTCACCTTTGAATGAGTATTATTTCCATGAGTTTAAAGTGTTCATTCTTATTAAATTCTACTGTCATCTAGTGAGTAGTTTTATAGTTATGAAGATTTATAGAGACGAAAAATCTTTTAATTTCGTTATTAACCGCTAGACAGCATCCTGTAGGAAATTAAAAATACGTCTTATATCTATATTTACAAATGAGAAAATTAGTTTGGCTATTAACGTTAGATGGCGTTCTCTGTAAAACTACAAATACTCCTTGTAATAGAGTGGAAGTGTGTATTGGGTCAATTCGAGATCAATTTTCCTGTATTTTGAATTCCACGCTTTTATTTTCAACTTAACACATGCCATAAACAAAAACGAATGCTAATGTGAACAATTGTACTCAATAGTTGAAGGAATAATAATTTTCTCTTATATTATCTTTATTATCAAGTAGGAATTTCTGGAACTGTTGGTGATAATCACATCGAATTCACTATTAATGCTACCATTACACCAACACTGTTTGTCGAGCGTTTTGATGTCCAAGTTATCATCTTCAAAGAATGTATGCCCTGAAGATGATAACTTGGTGATTGAAACGTGCATCAGGAAATGGGTTTGGACAATGTTAAAATAAGCACAAAAAGTAACCAGTACACGTATTTTTATTATAAAATAATTACATCCATTTTTAGATAAAAACAAAAAATTAACAAATTGCGGATTTAAATTAAAAAAAATTGAACATTATAGCTATAAGTAGTATAATTAACGACATCGCAAGTCCTACATACATCAGTTTATTTACAGGATTAGTAATTTTCGGCAAATCTTCAATAAAATCACAATTTAAGGCACTTTTGTAATATTTGTTAACTTCCAATGAATCTAAAACACAACAGACTTTTTATAATATAGAACTCTATAAAAATAATCTTATTTCAGAGTAATTTATACTCAATATTCACCTGCTTGCCCTTCGACATCAGTTATATCCAATTCCCCATCAATTTTAATATCTAAAAGTTCCTCCAAAGACATTTTAGCTTCTTGGGGACCTTCTCCTGGAAATAGATAGTCTGAAAGAGCTACTTCACTATTCGGCAGTGAAATAAGAACTCGCCTTGGAGGTTCATGAACACTGTTTATATCCTCAGAATTTTCCTCCTCCGTTAAAGAGTCCCAGTGCATTTCTAACCTTGCAGCTAAACTCCTTAAAATATCTTCCCTGACAGCATCTGCTGCTTCGTTAATTGTTAATTTCGGTTGTAACCAAAGTTTACAGGCCACTTTTCCAACTAACTGTATATTACCGCAAGTATCTGTTATATTTTCGTACAAAACAGTTTGCCCACACTAAAAAACAAAAACCTCAAATTGATAAATATATAGGTTCATAATTGAAGATTATGTTACACTATAACCACCCAGAGCTGTTTTCTCCCTTCAAATTCCAAAGCACTCCAATATATGTAGAGGTTACAATGAGATTACACCTTCACCCCTTTATTATCTTATCCAAAAGTTGTTTTATGTATGCTTGTAATGACAAGACATGCTGGAATTGGCCCAGAACCATTCTTGGTGTGCCAAAAGTATTGTACCAGACATGGTCATCTAAGAAGCCATTTTTACACTATTGGCATCATGGATGATCCTTAGTTTTGCTGGTACATGGAAGGACTAATAGTAGACCAAATCATCTGTGAGTACCCAGTACAGTTGAAAAATTTGGGCAAGTCCCATAACTTGCTGATGACATCAAAAAATTCAAGATATCTGCCTTTGGTTCCAAGGTATAATTCCTCTTTACTATTCACTATTCTACTAAGACTTATGAACCAATGGAGTTTCTCTGTTTTCTTCTTCTTCCTACATCTTGGAATGCTTCTTTTTCAGTAAACCTCTTCATTTAAGTTGAATCCTTTGTAACCAGGAGCCCAAAATAAAGACAATCTGTTATCTTTGCCCATTTCACATAGTTTTCTTTGGAATTCCCATGTCAACTTTAATTTGATGGCAAGGGAGGCTTAGTATTTTGATAATTTCTGAACTATTATAATGAATCACTTTGACAAATGTATTGGTATTTTTAATAGAGAAAATCTGTGAAAATGAATATACATTTACCTTAGTTTGTAAAATAGACACTTTTAATGGTTTTAAAGTTTCAGCATCATCTTGTACACCTCTCTTTGTTCTAGAATGTCGTATTTTCTTAGTACCTATCGATTCTAAAGTATCACTTTTGTCTTTGAATTCCCCATCAAATAAATATACCGCTGACTGTAATGTACCATTAATTTCGTCCATAATGACCTGTAATCATAAAAATTTGCCCTCTATTATTAAATTTAATAAAAAATTTACCTTGATATGTTTTTCTAACGGCCAATCACATTCGTCTTTAAGTAGATATCTAAGTTTATTCAATTTGAGATCGCATTGTACTTGAATCCACTTTTTTTTCTGAGTTTTGATGTCAATAGGTGAAACATTATGATTGTGAACATCATAAGTCTTCCCGTAATATTTTTGAGTCTTTGATGAAAGGTGTATTATCAATTTTTCACTTTTGGGACTTCCAAAAATATATTTGTTGTTATTTAAATCATTGTGGACAATTTGTAGAAGTGACTTAATTTTTTGATTCAACGGATTTAAACAATCGTCTGGGCTTATTACAAATAATCCTAAGACATGTAGACCCCCAGACAGCATCCTGGTAGCTTGTCTAGCATGATCAGCCAACCAATTCCCATTAACATCAGTCAAACTTCCTAGTTCTATAGGTGGTTTGCCAAGTTTTTTATCCTCTTCCGATTGACAAGGTGGGGTTTTTGCAAAATGAATTACATAATCTTGTCCCAAACACGACTAAAAATACGATAAATAAAAAAACATGAGCATATGTTACGAATTAAAGGTTATGGTTGAATTTACCTGTCCTAAAATTAATCCTACAGCATATGCATTTTGTTGAGATACACCAGTCAGATATAATAGTAGGTTTTCGTCAACTATAATCGTCTTTACCATTATTATTTATATTAAATTACAAAAAAATACTTTATGTTAACCTACAAAATTGAAAGGTGTGAATTTGACATTTGACAAGGCAATAAGATTAAGGGTGCAATTTCATGTTGATTCTCTAGAACGTCAAATGAGATCACGTGGTGCAATTTTGACTGGGACCTTGTTTAGCTTTCAATTAAATAAAAGTATTTATCAATAACGATATATATTCATCCATCACAATAATTCATCCATTCAAGCTAAAAATTTAATCAAGCAATTATTGAATGAATTATATATTGACAAAAGTAGTATATTTTTTCAGCGTTTTGAAGCTTGCCGTTGCATTGATTCGAGTCGAGTTTATACTGCATTTGTAGCTCTAAGCCAGCGTCGAGCGACAACATGAAATTACACCTTAACATTATTGGCTATAGATGAAGAAATACATAGATGATTACTATCATAGATAAATTAGAGAATTATATTTTAATTAATTTTATTTTCGATTGTTTAAAGATTCTTAACTAGTTTATAACATACATAAAATACTTTATTTAAATAGACAGTATATAACAATTTATAATAATAATAATTAAACTATTAATATTTTTTTGGTAATAAATTCCGAAGCGTTCTCGTAATTTTCGATAAAATTTTTTTACAATATTTTAACACGATCAATAAAAATTGTTTAATAAATTACTGAAGATATCTACGACACTGTTATTGGTGGTACTGATAAAATGCAACTATAAAAACTAATTACGAATGTGAGCAAATCACTTATAAAATAATTTTTATCATAATGGCACCGACTATTGAAAAATTATGCGGTAATTTCAAATTGGGAGAAGCTCCCTTTTGGGATGAATCTTCTCAAGTACTTTATTTTGTTGATATCAATGGTTATACTATTAATAAATATGATCCAAAAACCAAAAAACATACAAGCGCTTATGTAGGTAAGTAAAAAAATATTGTTTTTATAATTAAGTTGTTAGAAAAATTAATTAGTCCAATATTTCAATTCAAATAACTTCTATTCATTATATTAGAAGTATTAGAATGAAAGTTTTGATTATATTTACATCTTCACTTTTTATTTTAATTAATGTTTTTTCATGTATATATATTATCCAAATAAAGTTTCTATCTTTTAATTACCAATTTAATTACATTTTTCTTTATACATATCTATAGTGGTTATCATTTAAATTAATTTGTTTTTATGGAAAATATCCTTGACCTCCATCTTGCAATAGGTAATATCATGTTTTTGATACTGAATTCGTTGAAGTATTTAAAAAAGTTGAAATATTGTACTTGGATATTTCATAATGTTGGCCAAATATGTATAATCTAACAAACAAAACATGAAATTAGTCAGCTCTATCTTTTTACAGAGTTATTAGAAAAAATACCTGTTAGAAATTATATTCTTTAGCTATCTTTTCAGTTAGTTATTGATGTGACGTTTCATGAGGTTTAGGTTATGTTTGGCCTCATTAACTGGTGTACCATGATATAGACAGATTTATTATTTTAGTTTTTATCGCGTTTACTAGTTTTCTTTTTACAGTTTATTAATTTTTGTTGCAGGTAAAAATGTATCAATCATAATTCCAGTAAAAGGAAAAAAAGATCAATTCGTTATAACTCTCGAACGAGAATTGATGCTAGTTACATGGGACGGCGTCAGCCCGAAACCATCTAAAATGGTAAAATTGTTGGAAGTCGATCAGAATACCAAAAACGTTTTTAACGATGGAAAATGTGATCCTTCGGGAAAACTATGGATAGGTATGATAAAACTTATCACCAAATAAAAATATTATTTCATATAGTATTAAAAATATGGTACATAACCTAAAAAAAATTTTATATAATAGTTTATGTATCAACCTAAGTAGTCGACGAGTTGCGTATTATATTTTAACTACGACCTCTACGTGACTTTATGATTTCCCACACCAAGGTCAACAACTAGCAGTGGCAAACCAAAGGATAACTTCCATTTAGGAAAAAATGGAAAGGAAAAAATTTGGACTTGTGTATAATCGATTATTAACTATAAAATTAATACGAGAAATATGATTTCAGTATCGTTAAATGAAAATAATGATTTAGGTACCATGGGGGGTCCTCCGGTGGTTATAGCAGACATTCCCTTGGGCAAAGGTACTTTATACAGTATCCAAAACAAAAAATCCACCCCACATTTAACCGGAATCGGTATAGCCAACGGATTGGCGTTTAATACCGAACTTAAAAAAATGTATTACATCGATTCCCGTACCGGTACAGTTGACCAGTACGATTGGGATACGAACAAAGGATCGATTTGTAAGTTTATTCGTATTAAATTAATATCAAGTTAAATAGGTAATTTCAGCGAACGGTACACCGATATTTACTGCTAAAAAGAACGGTTTGGACGGTATGGTTTTCGACGGAATGACCATAGATACCGATGGTAATCTATACGTAGCTGTTTGGGGCTCGAGAGTTATCAAAATCGATCCAAAAAAACCTGAAACTCTATTAGATACTTTCCATATGCCGGCAAAAATAGTAAGTTAGAAATTATTCGACTTGGAGTATTTTTATTTATTTTTCCAATTCAGATTTCATCCGTTTGCTTTGGCGGGGCTAATTTGGATGAATTGTACGTAACCAGTGGACAGGTAGGTATAACACCTGGTCCAGATGACGGAGCTACTTTTAAGATTACAGGTATCAACGCTAAAGGTTTCGCCGAAGTACCAGTCGATTTGGAAAAAATGTAAACTTCGTTTTTTCAATAAAATAATTATTATAAACTCAATTTTTTTTATTTAAATTCCTTTGGACCGATTGGAAATGGAAAATAAGCAATAAACTAACTTTATTCACTCGTTTTTTCTTTACCCTGTATATATAATTGAATTATTATCAAATATATTTTATTTTCAATTTGTTTCAAGTGATTATTCTATTTTTATCTTCTCATTTATTGAATTAATTATATATTTTTACTATCTAACCTCAATTTGCATCGACCATTTAAGCTACAGTTTATCCCACCTCCGTAAAATTCACTATAACTGCGCCGACTCGCCCAAAATAAATAAAGATATAGAGGGAACTATCGATATTTATCAATAATTCGTGTAGTAACTATCGATTAATATCGAGAATTCATGAAAATATCGTAAATTTTGTTTTTTGTCATATTTAATCCATTGACAGATAAATAAATAATCTATATGTCAAATTAACAGTGAAAAACAAAAATAACTATGTTGCAGGTTTAATCTTCTTCTTTTATTATGTAGTGTTATTGAGTTATTTCTATTTCTTCTATTTGTATCTTCTCATTTATTATTTTATACGCACATCTTCATTACTTAACCTAACTTTAATCATTTAACTACAGTCTATCCCGCCTCTGTAAAAATCGCTACAATCGTACAACTGCGCACACTCGCCCACAATAAACGGAGAACTATCGATAATTATCAATAATTAGTGCCCAAAATTATTATGGATATTTTTTTTATTTGTTTTTAATGATTAGACATTTTAACAGCCCATTTTCACCCAGACTGGCGAGGTATGTGAAGTCTGCGTTTTTTCTCACTACCGTTAATTTGTAACCACTCGAATACTTAACCTTGAAATAATACACGAAGATTTTCAAACATTTTTGATTACTCTCACTACTAAATCTCTTTAGAAATACAAATCTAATAAAAGATCAAAATTTAAGTACCTATATTTTTATTAATTCAGTTTCAAAGAGAAAATACTGGAATTTCAAGAAAAACTGCATAAATTCATAACTCCTGTACAAAAATAGATTTCGTATACAATTTACATTCAATTTATACCAATAGATTCAAAACATCATTTATCACAACGTAGGTATCTGAAAGTTAAATTTAAATTTGAAATTTAAAGATTGGATAGTCTGTCTGAGTTAACTGAACAGAATTCATTACAATTCATTTGAAGTACAAATATAAATATTCTAGGTTATGTTAACGAGGTATACCTATTGAATAACGATTATTTGCTTTATAGTGTATAATTTTGTTTTTCGGTACATTTTTAAAATAAAACAATCAAAATTTTGACTCGACATTACTCTAGAAATATTAGCAGTTTAGAAAAATTCATTTGGGAATAATTGATCGAGATTATATATTAAGTAATTGTGAAGGTCACGAACAAATTACATTTTTAAATACATATTGTTTTAATAACCACACAAATCACACTGATTCACCACAAAATCAATATTTTTCGGTTGTATATAAATTAAATAAATAAAGTGTTGTAATGAATTCATTTGTGGCTAATGAACCAGGTTCGAGGCCGTTTACCTTTCTCGAACTCAACGAAAATATTTCTTAATTAAATTGCGGTTTTTTAATAACAAACATTCTAGTTAGATTCGTGAATTGTTAGAAATGAGTTGTGAGAATTTTCCGTATCCGTACGTCCCTTACTGTATTGTTTATTATCACTTCTTCATTCAGAATTATTATTTTACGTCTCCCTCCATTACCCTCTCCTCGCGAGAGTCGTTCTCGTCGAACCGCGTCAAACAAAAACAAAAATCACCATTTAACTCTTGAGACTTTTTATTTTATTTCCTTTTCTCAACTACTCTTTTACCTTTTCTATATAAATTATGTATTATTCAACAGTTTTTATGCGATGGAATAGAATAGATAAATTGGTTATTTCTTTACAGGAACGTACTCGATATAATGTGTAAATTGATTTCTTACACAATTTGGCATTGGTTATTCTAATAACTACAGAGGGCTTTAGTATTTATGAAGTGGAAATAAAGTCGATCGTAAATTACTTTTCTGTTATTGTTTCTGTTAAAACAATAGTGAAAACTTATTATGCAATAATTATTGATTTAAACGTCATTTAATGTCATTATCGTCTCAATATCTTAAAACATATCACTTATTTGAATATATAAATTAGAATCTTAATTATTAACACTGCAACGTGACGTGTACATTTCGTGTTCTATCCTTTAATCAACGTCTCTTCTTCTTTTTTATATAAATCTGTGATGTAGAGGCGGGACTCAATAGTTACTTAATAACATCTTGTTGATATATTACACATTTGTATTTAAAATCTATTTTCGTAACTTATATATATACTTCAATATGTAACGTTATTTTCAGTGAGATTTTCGAAAAAAATATTAAACGACAAAGGTCATTTTGAAATCACGTCACAACTAACCGCCATGTTGTTTTTAGGGGACAAATATTGCGTTATTTACAATAAAATTATGATTATATTGGTGTTTTATGTTCTTTTTTTTTTGGTCGATTGTATTAATTTCAATCAAAACAATCAATTCTCCAAGCAAAAATTAAATACAATCTTTTTGTCTCAAATCACGTTACTCGAAACGACCTATAGGTTAGGTTTTCCAAGAAAATTATTAAAATATAAAATTGAATACCCGACAAGAATTTGGAATCAGTTTAAAAACTATTAGTTTATCAATTCTCGACTTTTACGATGTGAAATGATTTAATTTGTAATGTGCAGTTACGGCCCTGAGTACATTTGCTACAGAGATTGCTCTCCGCTTTGATAAAAAGGCCTAAATGTGGCCCTGAATGAAAGTGTAGTGCCCAAAACTAAGTATACATTTTGGTCACAACGTGCACGTCAACAAATACCGATCTATAACTGACCCACCTGTTTGTGTTCTTGAACTTGAAATTTCTGTCTGCTGTTCGGCTGAAAGTGTATTTTCTTCAGTTATCGGTGGAAATTTTTAAGTGAGTCTTTAATTTGTATATACTCTCGTTTCGTTGTAATTTGTGCATTATAATATTGTTGATGACATGAATTTTTGGTTTTTAATAAAAATAAACAAGGTAATATATATTATTTTATGCTAATTTTTTGGAAAATTTAAACTCTTTCAATGTGATGAAATTTTTTCTTTTGAAACGACGTAATAAGAAAAAATAAAATTTCTATTTGTAAAAATTAAAATTATCAAAAATTAGTAATTTGAATAATGTTATTTAATTTTAAAAATATATTATGGAAATAGTATCAAATTTTGAGAGCTAATACAATTACAAAAAAAATATAGGTATCGAAAGCCATTAGAATAGTTGACATCGAAATTTTAAAAAATTCGGGTTAATATAAAAAAATTATATTCCAATTAGTTTTTTAAAAATTTATTCTCTGATATTGATTGAAATCAATTGAGTAATGAAAGATTGATAAAAATTAAAAACTTAAACACGTTACATCTTTAATTTCCAATTTCATTATTATTTTTACTTTGTGAAACATTTAGATAGTAAATTATGGAGCTGACAAAATTTTTTAGTTACCACCAATTTTTTGTAGTTAAATAAACTATTATAGTCCTAGGTATTTTTATTTGTTAATTGATAAGAAATATAACAAAACGATATTAAATATGTATGAAAGGGTGTAAATAAATTTGAGAAATGTATCTTTAAGATTGGAATGATTACCTTTTCACTGCTTTTTTATATTTCACAAGTGCACTTAAAATGAAACATCAGTATAATCTCCTCAGTAAATAGGTCAGAAAACGACATTTTTTAAAAAGAGCACTATGCTTTAATATAAAATTAAAAGTAAACACAACAATTAACACAATACCACTATAATAAACAAAAGCGCACTGGAATTAATAACAAAAAAGACGAAAATATAACCTCGAAATGACAAACTTTTTCCTGTTTTGTATTCCGTAACAGAAATTTTTTGGCAAGTTGTAAAGATGTCAATACGTTGACGTCATGTATCGGCGCCATGTTTGTTTACAACATTGATAGATAGATTAATTGGTTCTTGAAGTTATAATTGTAAAAATGAAAAATAATTAGTCTATATTTAAAAAATAAATATGTGCTATTACAAATTATCTCCGTCATTGTAAAAATAGTAGAGAAGAAATTTTAAAAACTCATAATTATTAGTAGGTAAAAGACTCTCCGTATATAAAGTTTATCTATGGTTCACGCCACCAATGCAAATGTCAATTCATGACATTATTTCTACCCATTAAATAATGTTTTATCCCATTTCATTTAATGTTTATTTTTTTGTCTTCCTGTTTGTTTCTTTTTTGCTGTTCTTGTTTTTTATATTCTTCTAACCATTTTGTTTTTTCTCGTTCTTGTAAAATACCCAAATCGTATTAGCTGTTACACATGACTCAATAAGTCGTGTGACTAAGGCACACATTTTTTTGCCAAAAAACCGATCTCATTCATCAATGTAATATCCTTCAAGAGCAATAAAACCATTTCAACGCTTCTCTAATTTCTCCATGTTGTGCTTGGCGAAAGATCAGCGAATACGAGCTTTATATTTTGATTTCTAGGTTAGTTGTTATTGATTTACATAGAGTTATATCAATTAAAAACTCAAGAAGTTTGAAATCTTGCGATTGAATTATTAAAATAAAATATATCGAAAGTCATTCTTGTTTCTAGACCGATTTATTAAATTACATTTTTATAGTATTATTAGATTAGTTTCATTGTTAATTATCAAAAAATTTATGAAGAGACTGAAGTTTGCCCTGAAGATGATATCTTGGTAATCGAAACGCGTGTCAGACTGTGTAATTGAGAGTGTTGGTTATCAAATACTGAAGTTTGCCCTGAAGATGATATCTTGGTGATCGAAACGCGCGTCAGATTGTTATTCAGAGTTTTGTCGTAGTTGTAGTTATCATATTTTACTTCAAACTTTCATAAAATTATCACTATTCACTGATTTATTTTCAAAATTAAGGTAGAAAAATAAAGAAAACGATGTACTTTAATATAAAATAATTTTAAATCTACAATAAACTGTAAAATAAATTAATCCACAATTTTATTATATTTGTATTTTCCTCTCCAGTGTTTAGGTAGAGGGCAAGTACCGGGACAAGGTACTTGACCAGGTATTTCACAAATGCAATGTTTATCGTATCCTTTTCCAAAGTTAGCAGGATTGTCTTCCTTTTCTTTAACCATACTTTCGGCTGCCAAAACATCCCTTAATAATTACATTAAATAATAATCACACACTCAATATATACGATATTAACAAAAAACACTTACTTAGGTTTTCCTACAATATTAATAAGATGTTCGTAAATATCTTCTTTAGTACGATCGAATGTATCTATTAACATCTGTTCTCCAGTATCTAAAAATAATTATTTAACAATAATTTCAATATATACATCCTTACTTGCCATAAAAACATCTTATAAAAGGTGTTGGGGTCATATTTTTCAACGTAGTGATCTGCACGTCACGATTCTTGTATTGAATTTGTGGCAAATACCAAAAAACAAACTCCCTGCAATAAAATCATATATCCTAGCCTACATCTATTAATTACAATTCCTATTAATTGATAAACTAATTGAATTTGGAATCAAATTAATATTTTTACAACTTACTTGGTTCCATTATGTTCTTTACCATGTGTATTGTAATTTACAGTGACTATTTTTATCTTATCTTTTAAAACCAACCTTCCTGCTTCTAAATATTTAATTGTTCTCCTGATAGGAGCTCTACCTATCATAAAAGGCATCTTATTTCCGTAATAAATAATTAGTAAATAATTTAGGTTATTATTATATCGACTTACTTCTTCTTTTTATGATTGATGCGCTAGTAGGTTAACCTCTTATAAAGTAAGCTAGTCAGCCACTAAATTTAGTGAAACTTAAATTAATAAAATTAAATCTATTCACATTATATTTTTACTTCTTAGACCTTTTTATGTTATCCGTAATGATTTGTCTTAATTTTAAGTCTCTTTTCTATAAAAATCAGTTTATAATAACATGTAAAAATTGACGTTTCGACTTACTTCCGTCTTTAACAATAGATGACTCGACATTAAAAATTTGCGTAATTATATTTCAATAGATTACCTACATTTTATAAATAATATTTGGTATTTAATAAATGAATTAATACAAAAAAAAAACTATTTGAATTATTGTTTTGAATTCTATGTATATGATTTTAAGAATGAATAAACTCTAGACGTGAGATATATGAAATAGACAATAACGAAATAATCGATCTAGTATACAGGGTATTCCATAACTCATTGCTTCGTGCATTATTCATAATATATAATAAAGATATAAATAAAAACGAAATAATTTGATTTAATTACATTAAGAAGTTTATTTATGAGGGTGGAGATAATAGAAAATTATCTTGTATATTAAAACCCGTGAATATGTATAAGATAATATAGTGTAGTCTCTGTAGGTTAGTAGTTTATATAGATTAAACACGTTTTCGCATTTTTGTCTGTTATTTAACACCTTTTCTGTCACAATTACCAGTCAGCGGTTTTATAAAACTTGCTATATATGTAATATATATATTTATACTTACGTTTTCTCTTTTTTCAGCTGTTAAATACAATAAGTATTTAATGAAAACAAATTCAAAAAGTGTAATTAATCGTTATTAAACCAAAAAAAGTGTGATTAATAAGGAAGTAGATATAATAAAGGTCGGTTAATATTAGAAATTATTTACTTTTCAATTAGCTTCATTCATCTCAGCCATCGATATGAAATAAGAACATTATTTTAAATGGTAATATGAGATTCTAAACTTAGAATTAATAATGAATTATAATGATATTAGTAAATAATTCATTTTGGTTATATCTTTTCAATACAATTCTTCTTTTCTATCGATTGCCTTTTACCTTCATAGCTAGGGGTTTCCAGCTACTTTTTTACTCGCATATTGATAGCTGGATCTTTATTTTTCTTCATTACCACATCCGAAAGATTACAACGTGAATAGATTTAGTATTTTCTGTTTTTTTATGTAATATACATATTTTTGTAGTTAGGAGATGAGTTTCTTTCATTTCTTCTTCTTTTTTAAATTTCAATCTCACTTTATAGATCACAAATCTAATAGATCTTATTTTTTTATTTAACTATTTACATTTCTCGACAATTATTAACTTTTCGGGTTTATTTTGAATGTTTTGTTACAGAATTTTAATATGCCATTATTCAACTGGCCATCGATGTTTTTATTCGGACTAACTCTGTACGTATTGTACAAATATTTGACGAGAAATCACAATTATTGGAAAAGTCGAGGAGTGCCGTTTGAAGAACCGTATTTTTTAGTGGGGAACTTTTGGGAAGTATTTTCTGGAAAAATGCAAATAGGAAAACATCTCGGTTATCTTTATAGCAAATATAACAGTCCCTATTTTGGAATATACATTTTAGGAAAACCTTATTTAGTTGTAAGAAGTCCAGAGATAATAAAGAAAATCACGATAAGAGATTTCAAAAACTTTGACGATAGGACGTTTGCTTGTGACAAAAATGCCGATGAATTAGCGGCAAATAGTTTGTTTATAATGAGGAATCCCGATTGGAAATATATAAGAGCGAGACTAACACCGATTTTCACCTCTGGAAAATTGAAATTAATGTTAAATATTGTGAAACTATCCGCTAGAGGGATGCAAGAATACTTAAAACAATTTGACCGGAAGAACGTAGACGTTAAGGAAATCTCCTCCAAATTTATGACAGATGTCGTCGCTTCCTGTTTCTTCGGTTACGACGCAAAAGCGTTCAAAGATAACAATTCCGAATTCTACAAATTTACACAAAATATGTTCGCTTCTAAGTTATCATTTTTGAATTTGTTTTCGTATTTCTTCGCTCCTATCTTAGTTTCTTTGTTAAAATTGCAATTTTTAGAATACGGATTGCTCAGAAGAATATTTTTAGATACTTTGAAATATCGAGAAAAAAATAACGTCAAACGAAATGATTTTGTCGATTTGTTACTGCAGCTAAGAGACAATCGCAAAGAAGAAGATTTAAATGTTGATTTTGGTAGGTTAGGTTATGAAAATAAAAACAACGTTCGAATAATAATATTTATATTTACAGGTGTTAACAGAATGATAGCCCAATCAATGACTTTTTTCGTCGCTGGTTTCGAAACTACAAGCAACGCTGTAGCTTTCGCTCTTTACGAACTTTGTCTTAGAATTGACTGTCAAGATAAACTGAGAGAAGAAATATTCTTACACATTAAAAACGAAGGGGATGTCACTTTCGAAAATATTCAAAAAATGAAGTATCTCGATATGGTTCTTTCGGGTAAGTTCGGATTTATTATATGCTCGTATTTCGATATATATTTCTTTCGGGTAGATTCGGGTTAATGTATTATACTTATCTGGTAGCCAACTTCGTGTATATACTGATTTGTGTATAAGTAAGGTTAAGAATTAAATTATTGTCAAATTTATATACAAGTCATTAAGTATGTTTATATTTATACTATAATTCAAGTTTGAGTCGACAATATTCTCCATTTATATTAATTTTCGTGTTATTTACGCATATCACAGTATTTTATATAAAAATATTTTTTTTAGAAACTCTACGTCGATATCCTTTCGGTCCGTTCTTAAACCGGAACTGTCGAGAAGATTATTTAATCGAAGAGACTGGTTTGTTGATAGAGAAAGGAACTCCAGTTTTGATTCCATTAGACGGCTTACATTATGATCCTGAATACTTTCCAAATCCGGAAAGATTTGATCCGGATAGATTCATTGATGGAAACAAACACAATTATACTCAGTCGTGTGTTTATATGCCGTTTGGAATGGGTCCAAGGAACTGTATAGGTGAGTTTTATGAAGCAAGTGTGGTAGTTTGATGTTTTAAAAACAAATTTTGAAAGTTGGAAAACCATTGCGAGTCTATTTTCGAATAAAAAAGGAAATTTTTATCAAAATACATCGTTTAACACCATTTCACAAAGTTGTATCTGTATAAAGGGCTTTATAAGTGAGCTTATGTACAAAGTGTGGTGTTTTAAAAACAAATTTTGGGAAGTTAGAAAGGTAATTCAAAAATTGGGACATAAAAAGGGAGATTTTGTGAAAATAAGTCATTTTACACCATTCCTCGATGCTCTCTATATAAAATAAATAAAAATTTGATGATAATCAGTCTTATTGTTCAGTTTATGCACACAATTGCATAAAATAATTTCTGAATTAGTGGTAATATCTCGAAATACAAAAAAAAACAATAATATGGAGTAATTACAAATAGAAAATATTTATTTTATAGATGGAGCATTCTGGATAGATTGTAATGAAATATTTTCCAATAAATCTTCAGTTTTCATCCCAAATTATGTGTCATGATGGTACCCAATCATTTATGATAATAATAACATCGAAATTGTGATCTGTAGCATTGGTTGACACTATTTTTGTGATCCAAAGCATTGATAGACACTATATTCGATATCCATAGTATTGGTTGATACTTTTTGTGACCTATAGCATTGGTAGACACTATTTTTGTAATTCATAGTATTGGTTGACATTATTTTTGTGAGCCTTAGCATAGGTAGACCTTTTATTTCAGTTTGTAAGGTCAATTATTGAGTGATTTTTCTACTTCTTGGGCCCTTTTTTGTTGCTAAATTTTAATAAAGACCTAAATAGATCAAAACGTTTAATTTTGCACTTTTTGGAAAACCAATTTTCAATCAGAAGAAAATCAAAATCAAAACGATTTAGCAATAAAAAAGATATTGAGTTTTTTGTGTGGAATATTATTTTAAAAACTAAAACATCAAAATCTAAGGGGGTTCATTGCATTTTAGGTGACAGGTTCGGTTTAATATGTGCTAAAATAGGACTAGTTTACTTCCTACAACAATTCAAAGTAGAAAAATGCGAAGACACTCCAGTGCCTTTGGTGTTAAATCCAAGAACTCCGTTCATGGTACCTTTGAATGGGCTCAAAATGACTGTTACACAAATACAGAAATAAATTATTTATTTTGCAAAAATTTGTAGTGTGCCCAAACGCGGGTAAATAGTAGATGCTGCGTTAATATTTTTAGAAATAGAAACTTTTTGATGCCACATAGAAATTTATTCGACTTTGTTATTTACAACACCTTGTAAATCGATATGTTGATATAACACTACAAAAATTGATGATTGAATTAAAACGAGTACGAGGTTACTTCTAAACAACGTTGCCAGACTTTGAAAACGTTATGGAGATTGAGGAAATGTAAAACAATGAGGTTATGTTGATTGGTGACGGTGAGCGGTATTGTTGGTATCAAATTTGAAAATGAATAAGTTATTGACGATGTATTAACTATCAAATAAAGAACTAAACCAATTAAATTGTTTTATTTTGACAAATATCCATGTAGAAATCTTTGTTATCTTGTTTCTAACCTTGATTATACAAGTATACGAAGACAAGGGGCGTTAATGATCAAATTTTACGACTTAATTGAACATAGATTTATTTAATGATTAAATAACAAACAAATCTACTGTTTTTTTTTATTTTTCAAGTCAAAATGTGAAATAACAATATATATTCCGACATATATAAGAAAAAATATTTTTTTATACAATTAAATTAAGGCAATTCTTATACAACAGGTGAAGAATGTGTAAAAGAATTCAATTCTTCTTCTTTTACGTCCGTCACTTCCTGCCTAAAAAAACACGAAACCTGCTAAATCAAATTCCAACTGGACCGTGTGACACTAGCTTTACAAATTTACCTTTTTTTCGCCCTGTATATGAAAAATATGACTACAGCATTTATAGCAAATAGACATACGACTAAAGTGGCTGGTAAAACTAGTTCTGAAGCCATATTGTCTTCTACTTTACTAGGAAATATTCTTATTATTTCTTTTGATTCCTTCCAATATGGAGTAGTTGATTCTAAAAATAAACATTTTATTTTTTCGCCTACATTGTTGTAACTGTAGCTTAAATCAAAACAAAAGACATTATCATATTTCGGAAAAAAAAATTTTGTACAAGCTGTTTTCTCAGTGTAGTTACACTTCAAAGATATTACGTTTTAAATATGCAAATTTGGATAAAAAAACGACTTGATATAAGATAAAAAGCAACAGGATATTGAATGCACACATGAAAAAACATGTTCTAATATTAGCAAAATATCACAATCAAACTTTTCAAATACTTAAAACTTCGTTACCTCAATTTCGAATTGCCCCGTATATGTTCTAAATTTTTATTTGCTTGTTGTAAATATACCCGTTGTATAACTATCAATAAAATTTTCCATTTATTTGGAAAACCTAATATTTAACAATGATAATACATTCTAATTTTGATATAAACAGATCCACGTGTGTTTTGTCCTAACCTAACTTTTATTTTCGCTCTAAAAATCTGTACTGATAAACCAACATTAAAACAATGGATTTGCGTAACCCTGAAGAGCACTTTCATTTCCATTACTAACAATGTTTTGACAGATTGTGAAACAAAGAAAACACGAGGGTATGTACGAACAAAACAATGAAAATACTTACCTAGTTTACGCTATTTCTTCATTTGTTTTTATTTCTAAAAATCCAGCGGACACTTTGGTTAATGAGAAAAATAATGACACGGTAAACGTTTAGTTAGTTAGTTCTCAGCGCACTGTTTCTAAACTTTTGTTACTAATTTTCGTTTGGCGACCAAATGGATACTGGAGCTCACTTTATTTATCTAGGCGTGGAGTAATTGCACGGGAGAGTTTAATTTAATCTCGATGATGAACTTATACGATTTTTTTACAATTTGTTGATGTTGATTTCATATAGTTTGTTTATTTTTTCAGCGTATATGAAACCTAGGTTTAAAAACGAAAATTTCATATTTTTTCGGTTAATAAAAAATCCAAAAACCATAAATTTCTCAATTTGTTATCGAAAAATTTATTTCACATTTTTTTTCGAAAAGTATTTACCAAAACTTACAATTTGAAAGAAAAAACCTTATTTGGAAATGAGGACCTCCCTAATATTTGTTCAAAAAATTGTAATTTTCAAGGTTAGGTTGAGATTTTTAATCAAATTTTGTTTTTATGTACTTTCCGATACAAAAAACACATTCTTAGCAAAAAATACAGTTTTTTAAGGCAAAATGGAAAATTTATGATTTTTGGATTTTTTAATGATCCAAAAGAGTTGAAATTTTCGTTTTAAAATTAAAGTCCCAGTTTTATCTCAAATGAACCAAAATAATAGACAAAATGAAAAAAAAATTATCACCAAAAATACGGTGAACCCCAACATTTAACAATTGTTGAAATTGAATCGCCATAAAAGCTCACTAACAATCAATATAAATAAGACTAAAATTGTGTAAAAAACATTATTGGACCCGTATACAAATCGTATACAAAATGAATATATCAAATATAAATTTTCTAAAAAAATTGCAATCTTTAAACCTTCAGTGCAATTGTCCACACCCTTTAACGTTCAACCATCTGGAAACGATCAGATCCTCAAAAGTAAATAACATCGAATTCAATTTTCTGCACAGACGATGGATTTATCAAGGGTGGATAAAGAAAAGGGAGGTTTAGAGAGATAAAGTAAGAAAAGTACAATTTAAAAGAGTAGGTAAAAACATCGAATACGTTATTAAATGGCGTCTTATTTTTATTATAAAGTTAACAGCCGAATAAAAAACACTGTCTGGCTTTTATACGTTAAAATAAAATAAGAACTGTATTAATTTCGGTTACATTTCTTCTTCTTTTTCCGAGTTGCTACGTCATATATCGTTAATAACGAATTTAGATAATAAAAGAAGAAAATTTTGACATTAACTATGTTAGTCGGACGTTCAAAGGTCAGATAAATTACTGCTGATTATATTGTGACGCATAACACATAGGCGTACGAAAAATTTTTCCGATGGGTTTCTAAATTCTAAAATATTCGATTTTGTCGATAATTTTAATTAAAATACTCACTTTGACAATGCGAAAGTGGCAGTGTAGTGTTCCATAACGCCCCCTGGCAACCGACGGTTTTGATTCTAGTACGCGTATCCGGAAACGTGTATCCTAAACAGCAACTAAATACCATTAAATTAATATTTCTGTAATAAAAAAAGAAAATTATATCCGATTTATACGAGAGGAGTTGAAAATTACCTATAAATTAAGTAGGCGTCTTGGGGAATTTCAATATCGGGACATCCAATAGCAGTATAATGTATAAAAACACCTCTACGAGGGTTAAACGTTTGTGTAGATTTCAGTACTATTTCAATTGACTCGGTTCCTGAAATTATTTCTGAAGGGGGATGTTCCTGTCGACACGTCGAATATATAACTTGTTCTGTATCTTTTATTTCTAGAACATCCGCACAGTTAGGCCGATCAACTGCAACGACATTATATTTGTACATCAAATTTCGCGGAAATTTCTACGGCGTTTACCTATTAAAGCTATATCGAGAATAGTTATTTTAATACGTTGTTTATCCTGCCCTACGATTTTCCATTTACATTCCGGTCCCGAATAGAATCTAGGATAACCGGGATTATGAATGTATCCATCCGAAAGTCCTTTTCCATACAAATCCGAGAGCTGGATGATATCGTTGCAATAATTATGAATTCTGTCTTCTATAACCATGTACAGGAAACGATATTTTATAATAAATAATAATTATTTTACTGCAAGAAGCTGACAAACAAACTACTCCTCCAGAAGGGACTTATTGTTGTGAAAAGAAGAGCGAGAACGAATTGGCACAGGAATCATGCCCCAAGAAACAAAAATACATATAATCGACTAAACAACACCCCCAACAAATCGATAATCCGTCCACACCTGACCGACCGATACACGAACCCGGCCGAGGTGTTTGGAATCGCGGAAAGGTAGAAGGTTTTTGGTTTTTTCCAAAGTCAGGTATATTGGGTAAGCTAGGAAGAAAAAGTAGATCTAGCACCCTCTTAACGATACTCCAGACCAGATTATCCGAAACGAACTAAACAGAAATCGACGCGATAAACATAAGGGGACAACTCCAAAGGAAAAAATTGTGACAAAACTGCTCCAAAAACGGATTACGACGCTAACCTGGATATTTAACGCGATGTTAAGACTGCAGGGTTATTGTATATCGTAGAAAAATATACAAAGGGAGAGCCCTAGAAGAGCACGTGTAAAATAAATCCGAAATATTAAAAATTCCGCACGATACGTCAACCATGTTGTGAATGTTTGCCCCACGTGTTGTATTCGGATTAACGGACCTTCTTAATACCTTCCTTTGTTGTGAATAGGGACAAAAGAAATCGTTGTGTATTCACAAATTCGGAAAATTACACGGTCATGGAGATAAAAATGAATTTTTTGTTCAGTTTTCTTTAATACGAGTGGTGATAGATAGAAACGAAAAAAACCCGAACACCTAAAATTGAAATTAGCCAGATGTATTATAGATACGATGATTTATTGATGTTTTGATATTGTTTTGTATCCCATCAAGGCACGCGGAGGTAAATCTAAACTATTTCGTACGAATGAAACATACATCTGACCCATAATCGAAAATAAAACAAACGCTTACTTCATCCCCAATCACCTACTCAAAAAATATTTTGCTTGCGACCTAGAATTGAAAATACAAGTGCTGATTCAGCACCAGCAACACTGTTCATATCGATAAAGACATAACCTCAATTCCGAGCAGTATAAATGCCCCATAAATGATTTTTATCATTAAAAACCTTGCTAGAAACACCCTTCTCGCCCCTAGACCACTAGTAGACGGTACTTTTTCTCAAAACCTAAAAAGAATCTTCCCTACCCCCCTTTCCCTTCCTTTTGGTGAATCTTGAATTCTATTCGTAGGTTTTGATGAAATTGTTCATCAGATAAATGGCCTAAGACAGGGAATAAAATATTCTATCTTATTTTTTAATAAAATGTCCCTATCTCCCCCAATAAAAATAATCACCACTCTTCCTCCTGAAATTGTCCCCATCTCCCCCAATAAAAATAATCACAATTCTGTCCTCTGAACGTGTCCCTATCTCCCCTAATAATAAGAGTCACAACTCTGTCCCCTGAAATTGTCCCTATCTCCCCCAATAAAAATAATCACAACTCTATCCCCTGAACGTGTCCCTATCTTCCCTAATAAAAAGAATCACAAGTGCCCTAAAATTGTCCCTATCCACCCCAATAAAAATAATCACCGCTCTTTCTCCTGGAATTGTCCCTATCTCCCCCAATAAAAATAATCACCACTTTCTCTCCTGAAATTGTCCCCATCTCCCCCAATAAAAATAATCACAACTCTGTCCCCTGAACGTGTCCCCATTTCCCCTAATAAAAATAATCACCACTCTTTCTCCTGAAATTGTCCCTATCTCCCCCAATAAAAATAATCACAACTCTATCCCCTGAACGTGTCCCTATCTTCCCTAATAAAAAGAATCACAAGTGCCCTAAAATTGTCCCTATCCACCCCAATAAAAATAATCACCGCTCTTTCTCCTGGAATTGTCCCTATCTCCCCCAATAAAAATAATCACCACTTTCTCTCCTGAAATTGTCCCCATCTCCCCCAATAAAAATAATCACAACTCTGTCCCCTGAACGTGTCCCCATTTCCCCTAATAAAAATAATCACCACTCTTTCTCCTGAAATTGTCCCTATCTCCCCCAATAAAAATAATCACAATTCTGTCCTCTGAACGTGTCCCTATCTCCCCTAATAATAAGAGTCACAACTCTGTCCCCTGAAATTGTACCTATCTCCCCCAATAAAAATAATCACAACTCTGTCCCCTGAAATTGTCCCTATCTCCCCTAATAAAAAGAATCACAAGTGCCCTAAAATTGTCCCTATCCACCCCAATAAAAATAATCACCGCTCTTTCTCCTGGAATTGTTCCTATCTCCCCCAATAAAAATAATCACCACTTTCTCTCCTGAAATTGTCCCTATCTCCTATCTCCCCCAATAAAAATAATCACAACTCTGTCCCCTGAACGTGTCCCCATTTCCCCTAATAAAAAGAATCACAACTCTGTCCCCTGAACGTGTCCCTATCTCCCCTAATAAAAAGAATCACAAGTGCCCTAAAATTGTCCCTATCTACCCTAATAAAAATAATCACCACTCTTTCTCCTGAAATTGTCCCTATCTCCCCCAATAAAAATAATCACCACTCTTTCTACTGAAATTGTCCCTATCTCCCCCAATAAAAATAATCACAACTCTGTCCCCTGAACGTGTCCCCATTTCCCCTAATAAAAAGAATCAGAACTCTGTCTCCTGAATATGTCCCTATCTCCCCTAATAAAAATAGTAACAACGAGCTTCCCTCTCTATTTATCCAATATAAAGTGAAAACATAAAAAAGCGAAGTTGTCAGATTTAATATGACTAAGATCAATTTAAAATTATGATTTTTTGTTCCATAGGGCATTATGACGAGAAAGCGATAAGAAATTGACAACATGTTCATTTATTATATTGTTATTTTCCGCCATGTTTATGACGTCATCTGTCAAATTTTCAGATAAATCTGACAGATAGATTAGTTTCAATAATCACATAAAGAAAACTGTTTTTGTTGTTGGATAAATTACGGACAGAAAAAGCTTTAAACATTATTTTTTCACGTGGAAAAACAATTAAAAAAAATCATTAGTAATGTAAAAATTGTCCTGAAAGTGAAAATATCCTAAGGAATTAATTACGTGACTCGACAACAGTGCCGATTAAACACAATTGAAGCTATATTTAAGATAATTTTGAAGAGCCGGCAACACGTTGTTTGTGTTCTCAAGCTGGACAACAACCGTTAATTAAGTCATTTATAAAAAATAATTGTTTTCAAAATAATCACCAAATTTATCGTTAATTAAAAAAAAATAACAAAAACAAACTCATATGTGATAATTTCGTGATAGGAAACATTTTTTTTAAATATACATAAACGAAATGTGTCAGTAAAAACTATATAGTTGTAATTAAAAACTTCTTGAATTGTAAATACCAATTGATGAGAGATGTGAAGTTGCTCGTAACACATGGCATAATTCAATTATATATACAAAATCGTGTAATTTAACGTATTTCAATATGTTTTATATATTCACGTGTAGTATTTTTGTAGATACTTACGCGTGATACAAGCATATTCGATCGTTATATTTCCTCTACCAAATATTTCCGAACCTGGACAGTCTTCGGAAAAAATAAAACTGCAATGATTTAAACCTGAACATCTAAAATGAAAAAGCATCTCTTAGCAACAAATAAAAAGAGAGAGATGCATTTGACATAGAACGTGTAAAACAAAGATGTATAACGATATTGTGGCAACAGTGACAGACAATAAAGAATATTTTATCAGAGGCGTACTTATTTTTGATTTAATAAATTATATATTTGAAAATTAATGATTAACCATAAATAAATATACGTGTATTTCGAAAAAATATCTTTAATAGTATGTCATAATTTCAATAGTTGAAGATATTTTCATTCCTAATGACATAATCTGTTCTTGTAAACGAAAAAACTGATTTAAAATTAATTATTTTTGAACTAAACATTTTTTCCAGCGAGTTCCGCCCCTGTACATAGATTCTAAAGCCCAATTGGCTATAAAAGAATGGAATAGTAGTAAATTTATTCCATTTTCGTGGAATTAAATTCCAAAATCGAAATAGTTATGCCGAATATCGATCTAGAAACCTTCACTTTTACGTTTTTTTCCAAGCCTCTATACATAAAACCAAATGTAAAGTGAAGATAAAAAAGTTATTTCTAGTAATAGATTTAATCGATACGGCATTGAGACCATCAAAGAAATTATATACCGCGTAATTAATACCACTTAAGAAAATATGAAAAATGCTATTTTGGTCTTTCGAAAAGATCTATCGAATACAAAGTGAAATTGTACACTCAAAAAAGTTTCGTCTTGAATAAACAAAGAAATTAGTCATTTTTTCATTATGTCAGAGTTGAAATAAATATTCAGTAATTTGATATTAAGTTATATTTAATAAGACAAAAATTTCATTGGACCTCCGTTTTTTTTTTTCGAAAAAGCTACGTTTACTCCCCACCACTATTCAAAGTTATAACTAAATATCTCCGAAAATATCGATTTCAGAGAAAAAATTTTTAAACAAAAAATGAAGCTCTTAAAAAGCTTGACAAAAAAGACAATTTACATTTTTTACATAAACCTATTATTTTGGCTGTTACGACCCAAGATATCTCGGCATATGGCTCGTGATGAGATATTTTGGGTCATAACAGCCAAAACAATTTATTTACGTAGAAAATGTATATTATCTTTTTTGTAGAGCTTTTCATGAGTTTAATTTTTTATTTGAAACAATTTTCTCTAAAATCAATATTTTCGGAAATATTTAGTTATAACTAAAACTATTACAATAAACGATTTTTCTTGGTGTATATTAAAACATATCCATTACTCAATTTACTATATGTCGATATCGATTGTCCCATTCGCAACCAAATATTTATTAATGATACATTGCACAAAGTTGGGGGTGTTAGGGCTTGGGGTGATTTTAGCAAAAGGGCGCTTTTGTATCAGTGACAAACTGGCACGCGAAGTCGTTATTTAGATATCGACGCTGATTAAAATAATATTTAAATTAAAACAAGTTATATCAAAGCATTTTCAAAAATATATATTGAAATAAAAAATTTATAACAAAAATTAATTAAACATCTAAGTTACTTTTCGAATACACTGTATAATGATTGACGTATAATAGGCAAAATCAATCGACCATATGTTAGGGTATGACGTGTCTTATTCACAATATGTAAGTCACCCGATTCTAAGGGTAGATAAAAATGATAACTGACCCATGAAACTGCATTTTATTTTGATGCATTTCAGACCGTTATATTCAGATTATAATGGCTATAGTAAAAGATTTGTATCGATTATTTAATTAATTAAAAATAAATTTACCTTGCATTAAGTACGTCCCTGGGATGGACTGGAGGGAAAGTAGGCGGGTTAATAACACTAACGAATGTATTGTTTCTCGAGGAAACTTCGAAAATACCATTTGATTGAATCCCGACGAAATCGACTTTCAGAATAGCGATCACGTCTGTCAGATGGCGACACGTCAGCATCAACTTGCAGGTGTCGCAACCTTGAGTTTCAACTATTTCTGCAAATATAATAATCGAATAGTATCGATACTATAGTGAAATACCGCATTGGAAAACTATCGAATTTCCATAGAGGATTGAATATTATTTAAATAAGAATAATATAATGAATTTAATTATTGAAGTAGTTGAATATTTTTATATTTGTATGGACGGGATCGATTAAAATGAATTTCTTTCGCAATAACTCAGTTAAGAATGGTTGTCATCGTATATCCATATCCAGTGTTGCCAGCTCTACGTCTTTCTACGTAAATTTACGTTTTTTACGATTTTTTCTCTAAGCCTATGGATTTTAGTCTCAGAATATATTTCAAAAGACAGTGGATAGTTTGAAATTAATTTTATGAGACTTACCACTACACAAACCTACGTTGGAATAAATTCAATATTTTATCAAACATTTGTATAAATGTAGTTTAGTTGAGAATAATAAAAATTAGTAATAACTGAAAAATTTATTTGTTCTTTAATGATAAATGACTACAAAAGCCTATAAATACTCCTAATACACCATCTCCTCTAGGAATTATCTTATCTAATCCACGCCTTTTTCAAAACTCGAATTGGCAACACTGTCCTAATCCCTGCCCAATTCGTGTACGACGTTTAACGAAATCGCTTTTGTACGAAAAAGTTCGGCAGTAGCCATCTTGTATCGATCACGTGGAATAATCTACCCGAAATCATGTAATATCAAGAATTTATGATCGATAATTTTATGACGATGTGGTATTTTGTAGTTTGATTTTTGGATGAACATTATTCCTAACCCAAAATTTACTGCAGGATAATGAATATTGAAAAATTACTTACCCTAACTCTCAGAGATTAATATTATGTGACAAGTGACAACAAACAGTACTTTTGAAAGTTTTTATGCATTTCAATGGTTTTAATTTGAATATAACACATTTGGCAACAATGGAAACGTCAAGTTGTAACAGTTGAGGCTCGCGCAAGCCAAAGCAAAGCGTAATATAATTCATATATAGAGGAGCTGATACGTTCTGACTTTATTTGCTATGGTTTATAGAAACATTAACTGTAAAATTGATATTTTTTTTAAGATTCATCAAACCAGGACTAGGAGGTTATGTTTTTGACGTAACTTCAATTCTTAATTGTCTAATTTACAGATTTGTACGAATTTTTTTTTATTTTAATGTTTTTTTTTTGTGTTTCTTGTATTTAAAGACACTTTCAATACTATATTATAGCTCATACGCATAAAATTTTCCATATATTTATATCTTAAAGTCTTAAACTTACCTACATATCCGTAGTTGGTATCCCATAAGTAACTGAAAACTAGGATCCATAAAAAGATGATCATGTCCTTTCCAGTGATCGTTATTTTTGATTCGATTATTCAGAAACATAATTATGTTTCTAACTCAAAAAAAAACCATCTAAAATACCATTAGATGATACTGATTTATACGTAAAAATTTGTATTTCGATTTTTGTATTGATTTACAATATATCAAGCATCTTTGCATGTAGGCGACTACGCGAAATAACATTAAATTTTTCAATACCTTCGATTTTGTTTATCTGCCGGATAGATTTGTCTGGAGTTTGATTTTTAGTTTACATTATTTTGTATATCGTATAAATAGTATTTAATCTGAAAATAAATACAAACGATATTAGTTATTTTTAGTTATTTATATAAGCATTTCACTATTTTTTTAAATATTCTTTCATCTTTCATAATACCAGATAAATATTATATTGAATTACCTTAAGCTGTACAAACAAACAAATAACAGAATAAGAAAAAGAAATTATCACTAGTTGAGGTTATAAATAAGATTTAACAATATAATTACTCCATGAAGAATTGAGAAGAAGAATGATGGCGGAAGTTACAGGGCTGTACTGTGATAAAAAACAAGCGAGTTTGAAAAATAATAAATTCCAATTAACTAGATTATTTAGTTTCATACTATTATTCTCAATGAATTATTATATTATATATAAAAACAAATTTAATATTAACAAATATGTTACAATTGGCTAGAAATTGAACTAAATTTTGCACTTGTTTTTCAATGTATCTTTACTACAATATATAATAACTATAAATCATGTACCAATTTTCAAAATTTACAAAGACTTAAACTAATTGCGACCATTATCGTTCAACTTGAATCACCCCAAAATAATTGTGAAGAAAGATAGATGTTAACTGATGTCCTCGTCCGACAAACTCTATAATACCTTTTGAATTTATTTGTAGGATTATTATTATACTGCTTCCGGTAAAATCAATACCGATAATATACAGAGTTTGTTCAAAACTGATTGAAACGAATTTATATATAAAAACTTCATATTAGAATACCACCATATAGTCATCTAGAATGCTTTGTTTGTTTTGGGTCTCTACCTTGATAATAACTAGCCATCTTTGATGACATTCGAAAACAATATAATGATAATATAATTTGTTTCATAATAAATATGAAATTTTATTAACAATAGTCTACAATAATTAATATAAAATTGTATTAACAATACTAAACAATAATGGAATTTGATTTAGAAACATTAAAATTCGTAGTCGCTAAAATTCTTATTACTAAAAAACGAATCACGAAAATATGCCTTAACTGTCATTTTCAAACTATAAGTAAACAATTGTAATAATAATTCATATTTTTTGAAAAAGTGATTTCATTTATTCAGTATCAGTTATTTTCACAGTATCGTAGTCGGTTTTTCAAATTAAATATAAGTAGTAGACTGTTCAAAACATTTTATTTTCGTTTATTGTGTGAAGCTATATATTTATTTTTCATATCTCAAATTTAACTTCATTTACGTAAGTTTTTCAATTACTATTATTTATTTATGTTAATGTTGAATTTATTTCTATATTTCCATTCAATATTCATGTTATTTCTTAAGTATTTGATGTAAATTTTAAAAGATATTGTCAAGGTCATTCTGTAGAACAGAAGAATACAGCATTTTCAATAGTAAATAATGTCCAATGAAATTGGCGCCCAGTTTTTTATCATAACACTTTGTATAAACTTTTCAAATGAAACTTAGCTAGTGATTAATATATAGTTTTCAACAAAAAGTGTATATTTTCATTACTACAGTTTATGAGTATTTCTGAGTCTATAATATTATTTTTTACATTTATTTTTGATTTAGAAGATGTGATAAAAAGTTATAAAATTGTAACGTTAACAAGTTAAAAAATAATTTTACATCATTTTATATTAAAAATTCATAACCTCTAATATCGATAACCATAGATGTTAACTAACCAAATTATTTATTTACCTGTCTCCTTAGGTGCTAATATTTACACTGAGGGTGATGTTTCGTTAAGCACAAAACATCGTGATGTAAGAAAACACGTCGTAATCGTTCGTCACGTCACAACGACCACCTTCTCTAGACACACGAAAATTAGTTTTAAATCGTACAACGAAAAACACGAACGATCATACTACATTTTCCCGCCACGTTGCCAAATCTACTCCTAATTTACCAGATTAGAGTCGTTTGTTCCGTTAAACAACTATATATTTACGTGTTATTTTTGTCGTACATTATTGTCGATTCGACAACGTCGCTTTCCACCCCCTCTTTAATCCACCCTTCTTTCGGGTCAGGATTGTATAGAGGGTGCTTTCGGGATATTCCACAAATTTTCTGCGTTTCCCACTGCCCCATTGTGCCATATACACAAAATCGCGAATCGAATATATACCGAGGGGAATTAAAATTTATTTTTATTTAGATTCAATCGAGGTTTCATAAGAAGAATTGTTTTATTTATATATTTGGAACTATACTACAATTAAAAATTTATTGATTTCTTCATGTGCTTAAGGATTTTTTGTTGAATTTTCACTATCAGGATCCTCGGGAATGCTAATCTGGAATTGTAAAAGCACCACCAAATATGTAACCATCGTCGCTATTAACTGAAAATTAAGTTTCTATTTAACATTCCACCAAAATAGAACTAGTAACGAGTCCCAAATATTCCCACAAAAAATGAAACGATTTCGATTTAACATCTGACATTTTTGCGATTCTAATAATTGAAAAAGTGTATAATAATCTCATATAAATAGTGCAGGAGTATTGGATGGACGCTTTTTAGCTACAATCAATGTTTGGTATTTTCTATCGACAATAGAATACGCCAAACGTCGCTTGAAAATCCGAGTTTTGATCTTTGACCTTGGGTAACTTTCTCAGCAAAAAAATTCAAATTTTGATCTTGGGAAGCTATTTCAGCATAAAAATTCAAATTTTGACCTTGGGGAGCTATGTCAGTATAAAAATTCAAATTTTGACCTTGGGTAACTGTTTGAGCATAAAAATCCAAATTTTGAATTTGACCTTGAGTAGCTTTCTCAGCAAAAAAATTCAAATTTTGATCTTGGGGAGCTATTTCAGCATAAAAATTCAAATTTTGACCTTGGGGAGCTATGTCAGTATAAAAATTCAAATTTTGAATTTGACCTTGGGCAACTTTCTCAGCAAAAAAATTCAAATTTTGACCTTGGGTAACTGTTTGAGCATAAAAATCCAAATTTTGACCTTTGGGAGCTATTTCAGTATAAAAATTCAAATTTTGAAATTGTCCTTGGGCAACTTTCTCAGCAAAAAAATTCAAATTTTGATCTTGGGGAGCTATTTCAGCATAAAAATTCAAATTTGACCTTGGGGAGCTATTTCAGTATAAAAATTCAAATTTTGAATTTGACCTGGGCAACTTTCTCAGCAAAAAAATTCAAATTTTGACCTTGGGTAACTGTTTGAGCATAAAAATCCAAATTTTGAATTTGACCTTGAGTAGCTTTCTCAGCAAAAAAATTCAAATTTTGATCTTGGGGAGCTATTTCAGCATAAAAACTCAAATTTTGACCTTGGGGAGCTATGTCAGTATAAAAATTCAAATTTTGAATTTTACCTTGGGCAACTTTCTCAGCAAAAAAATTCAAATTTTGATCTTGGGGAGCTATTACAGCATAAAAATTCAAATTTTGACCTTGGGGAGCTATTTCAGTATAAAAATTCAAATTTTGAATTTGACCTTGGGCAACTTTCTCAGCAAAAAAATTCAAATTTTGATCTTGGGGAGCTATTACAGCAAAAAAATTCAAATTTTGACCTTGGGGAGCTATTTCAGTATAAAAATTCAAATTTTGAAATTGTCCTTGGGCAACTTTCTCAGCAAAAAAATTCAAATTTTGACCTTGGGTAACTGTTTGAGCATAAAAATCCAAATTTTGAATTTGACCTTGAGTAGCTTTCTCAGCAAAAAAATTCAAATTTTGATCTTGGGGAGCTATTTCAGCATAAAAACTCAAATTTTGACCTTGGGGAGCTATGTCAGTATAAAAATTCAAATTTTGAATTTGACCTTGGGCAACTTTCTCAGCAAAAAAATTCAAATTTTGATCTTGGGGAGCTATTACAGCAAAAAAATTCAAATTTTGACCTTGGGGAGCTATTTCAGTATAAAAATTCAAATGTTGAAATTGTCCTTGGGCAACTTTCTCAGCAAAAAAATTCAAATTTTGACCTTGGGTAACTGTTTGAGCATAAAAATCCAAATTTTGACCTTGGGGAGCTATTTCAGTATAAAAATTCAAATTTTGAAATTGTCCTTGGGCAACTTTCTCAGCAAAAAAATTCAAATTTTGACCTTGGGTAACTGTTTGAGCATAAAAATCCAAATTTTGACCTTGGGGAGCTATTACAGCATAAAAATTCAAATTTTGTCCTTGGGGAGCTATTTCAGTATAAAAATTCAAATTTTGAATTTGACCTTGAGTAGCTTTCTCAGCAAAAAAATTCAAATTTTGATCTTGGGGAGCTATTTCAGCATAAAAATTCAAATTTTGACCTTGGGGAGCTATGTCAGTATAAAAATTCAAATTTTGAATTTGACCTTGGGCAACTTTCTCAGCAAAAAAATTCAAATTTTGACCTTGGGTAACTGTTTGAGCATAAAAATCCAAATTTTGAATTTGACCTTGAGTAGCTTTCTCAGCAAAAAAATTCAAATTTTGATCTTGGGGAGCTATTTCAGCATAAAAATTCAAATTTTGAAATTGTCCTTGGGCAACTTTCTCAGCAAAAAAATTCAAATTTTGACCTTGGGTAACTGTTTGAGCATAAAAATCCAAATTTTGACCTTGGGGAGCTATTTCAGTATAAAAATTCAAATTTTGAAATTGTCCTTGGGCAACTTTCTCAGCAAAAAAATTCAAATTTTGACCTTGGGTAACTGTTTGAGCATAAAAATCCAAATTTTGACCTTGGGGAGCTATTTCAGTAAAAAAATTCAAATTTTGAATTTGACCTTGGGCAACTTTCTCAGCAAAAAAATTCAAATTTTGATCTTGGGGCGCTATTTCAGCATAAAAATTCAAATTTTGATCTTGGGTAACTGTTTGAGCATAAAAATCCAAATTTTGACCTTGGGGAGCTATATCAGCAGCAAAAAGCTAAATTTTGACCCTTAACTTTGGGGTAACTTTTTCATCGTATAAGGAATCGATGGGAATTTGAAATGCTAAGCCCAAAATTACCACGAAAATTCGGCTCCGTTGGAATTTTTGGTTTTTTCCACCATTTCGTGTTCTAATTTGACCAGACAAAAACTTTTAATATTGATCATACAATTACCCGCTTACGTAATAAATAAGAAATATAAAATAAAACAAAAAAGGCAACGAAAACCTGAAAAGAACCGTTTTTTTTTTATACTACAGCTTCCCTTTTCTTCTTCTTTTTTCAACCCTATCCCTGGCCGAGAAACAACTCCTATACCAGGGCCAATTCCAATGAATTCCACCCTGTATGCAATTTTTATGGTTATTTCAAGGTGTATCAGTATCGAATTATGAAATTCAAACCATTTAACAATGAGACCACGAAAATCCGTTCTTAGTGTTATTAATATGCCCCGGAAACCATAGAATATTTTCAGTGTACCTCAATCTTGAGGGGTAGAATTTACTGCAGTTCGCTCATCTACGAGGGTGAGAAATAATTGGCTGTCAAACGGCGGATGGCGCGTCAATTCGATATTTTGACTGTCCAAAAACGTTTTTGTTTGTACCGATGTGCGAGAGCTCGCGTTTTCGTGGTGTTGCCATATCTCAAAACTTTTGCAACGACCCTCGTACCTGACCGTTGATGCTGTCGACTATAGTTAGGAAATATATTTGATGTTTAATGAATCGAAAGGGTCGGCGATTTTACAGAAACTCGAATTTAAAATAATATACGTCTTAACTTTTCTTATGAACCTCGTATATCGATTTCTATAACAAAATTAACATTTTTGTCATTACGAATAGATAACACTCAGTATATTTATGGTGTAAAATTTGTATTTTTCTCAACTTACCGATTTAAATAAATTTCTGTTGACTTCAAAAAATCCACCAAGGCTCATATCGGTCGGATTCATTTCTGTCGCTCTTAAAAACATGTTGATCTGAAAATTAACGTTATTACTAAAATATTGTTACGAAAAAGTCCGCGAAATTGTTCCTTATACCGGCCCTGTCTAGCTACTACGCAATTTTAAAGGTTTGGCGAATTCGCGCGGCGCTTTCGGGGGATTTCTTTTAGTAGCAGGCGGTTTATTTACGGTATTTCTTCTGAATAATTTATAAAAAAGTCTATTTATTTATTTCTTTCGCTTCTTTTTGTTCTAGAATTTTATTTAGATATATAAATGATTTGTGTAAACGTAATTTATCTGTAGCATGTAGCAATTTGAAGCTAAAATATTTTTTATTTATTGTTTCTAAGCCAATAATGCAGTATTTAAATTTGCCGCCATTTATGCAATAAAGTGTCGACAACCCTAAGACAAAAAAAAACAAATTGACAGCTGACAGTTGAGGTTTAATAAAAATTTATAGTCATCAAATGAGTGCTGATTTTTCGAGCACTAAACCACATACGATTCTCAAAACCCACACATGATTTTGGGCCATAATTAAAGAATACTTTTTTGGAAAAAACGTTGATCAAGCATTGACTTATTGGTGCTCGATATCGCGACTTGATTAGACATTTCTATTTGCCGAAAGTGGATGATATTGATATAGCCAATATGTGGTTTCGACAAGACCGTACAGCCCATGAAACACTTCAAGTACTGAGACATTTCCAGGTCGCGAACTTTCTCATTTAGGTGATCCGAATTGGCCCCCTAGATGGTGTGATTTAACACCATTAGATTAATTTTTATGGGGTTAGTTAAATTCATACGTCTACATCGACAAGCACACAACCACGCGTGGATTAAAGAAGAAGAATCAACGTTGCGTCAACCACATTTATGCAGGTCATGGTGTCAAGTTCAAAATGGTGTCAAATCTCCGAATTATTCAATGCAGCTGCGATTTTCCTGAAAATTTAGAATTAACCCCATCTTATCCTAAGATCTACATGGTTGTAAGATGTGGAAATTGTTTTTAAGGGGTGAAAACCGCCCTTTATAGAAAAATATTAATATTATAGTTTTTCCTACTTTTTTTCGATTCAAACGTTTTTCGTTTATGAAGTATAAGTATCTTAACATATTGTATAATAGAAAATTTATGTATTTTGAAGTATCAACCCTTAAAAATCGTCAAAAACTACCCTTCTGATGAAAATAACATAGAAAACAATTTTTTAACGATTTAAAACGTTGCAATGTCATTTTTATTGTGAAAAATTCAAAGTATTTTAATAAAATTTCATTGGGAATTAATTTTGATTAATCAACCCTTAAAAACTACCCTTTTGCGGAGAAAAAAATAAAAATAAATCTAATGACTGCCAGCTTTTAGATATTGCATTCTTTTTGGTATTTCTTGTCTCTAATTGAAGTAATTTTTAATTGTCTATACCCTGTCAACCCTTAAGAACTACCCCTCTGAAAAAAAAATGGAAAAAAAATTGTTTAATGACTGTTAATGTTTTGATTTTGAAATCTTTCGGTATTCGAGTGCGTTTTCCAAACACGAAGTGATTTTTCATTCTCTACACCCCTTAAGAACCACCCCGTTACCAAGATTATTAGTATATCATCTCAAATGTACCTTGTAATCAATAGAAAAAATCCGTGCGCCAAAATTTTAAACTTTTTCATAACCTATAATTCACAAAAAAATCTCAAAGTCTTATTTTTTATGTAACTCCGTTAATTTTGAAGATATCACATCCTACAAAAAACCATTTTGAAGGTAATTTTCAGGGCTACAAGTCTATGTATGTTAGAAGGGCTTGAGAACTTTCACATTTTATTAATAAAGGGTCAAAGGGCTACGGATAAGTAATCCTCGCACTATAGTGACAGATTAATTTGGTTATAACTCCGTCAATTTTTATGCTACAAAAAAAATAAAAAAAGCGAAATAATCGTCATAAAAAATGCTTTAATTTGACTGTTTAATCGTTTTTGTATCTTTTATGGTTATGGAGAAAAAATGAGTAGAAAAAATTTTTTTTTAAAAATTTAAAAAAAATTATTATTTCATGCTCATTTTTTTCAAAATTGTGCATTTCTGATCAGCCAAACTTTCAGATATCGTAAATAACATCCAAATAAAGTATTTGGTACAAGGAATAAGTTTAATTTTGATTTTCAATGAAATGGCATTAGTTTTAGTACAATTTTTTTTTTAGCTTCAACTATTTTACATCGTATCTCATTGAAATTCCAGTCAAAACGGTTTTTATCAATAGTCATTCGAAAGGTCTTTTTAAGCTCTTTAAAAAGTATTATATGACTTTTTTTTGAAAAATGTACCATTTTCCCGTTATTTGAGGTTAAATGTTCAATTGCGTAAAACAAAAAGCTATTCAAGTATCAATAACTTGTTTTAGGTAAAACATTAAGATCTTGAAATTAGTTTAATTTATTTGTTTTTTTATAAGCTTCATTTTTGTTCATAACAATTTTTTCGATAAAATGCATCGTTACAGAGTTATACGTAAAAAACTATCGAAAAAAGCGGTTTTTTTTGACGTATTTTTCAATAGCGAATAACTCAAAAACCATCGATCTGGCGAAAAAACTTTATACGACATTTTTTACTTTAAATTTGTCGATCTTTCGATTTCGTTGGTTATTTTGAAAATAAAATGGGAAAGAACTTGGCTTACCTCTTGTTGAGTATCATCACTCATCCAATTCAGTTCCACAAGCAATAATTTCTTTTGAAACTGTACTTTCACCTGAAAATAGTTCCATTCAAACGTTACCACTTACAAAAAGTGTTTCAATCATTTCGCTTACACAATTAGAGGCGTAGTGCGCTTCGTCGCTGATCAACAACAACATCAAACCGGCGAAAAATCCCGTCACCGCTAAACCGATGTCCTTAACGCCCAATCCGGCCTGAATTTGCGACATGAGTCCGTACATCGTTAACGTAATTATCAAAAATAAATAGAGACACAAAAAAGTTAGAGTAAATCCGAAAGCGTTGCCCGTATCTCTGATAATTCTACTCAACAACATCCACAGCGATCTAAATTCCGCTATTTTATTAGCGGGACTCGCATTCCTAAGGATTTGCTTAAAATCCTCGGCCACTGTCAAGGCGATGTTGGCCAGTAAATCGCAGAGCATGTACCAAATACCCCCAATCAGGTACGTAACTACGTTTATGTAGCAATAAGGGATCACCTGGAAAAATATTCGGTTTATACTACAGGTAAAAGTTTATTTCGGCTCAATGGGTCGTCTAATTGAACACGATATCGATTCGATATCAAAATTTGATTGTAGTACTGATGAAATTATAGAATTAAACGCACCAAACCAAAGGGTTTCAATTAGATAGTAATCCGAATACCAAAATCGACAGATTATACTCGAAATTGGACAAAATCGTCTGTCGAAGCGATTGGTTTAAACACCCCTGATCATCACTGATAATTCGATTTGTTTTCGAATGATATCCAAGCAGTTCAAACTGAGGATTTGGACACCAAGCAATCATCCATCTTTCTGCTGCTGAGAACAACAAATAACGGAAGATGGGATTTCTTTGGAGAAGCGGAACTAGTCAAAATACAGTGGCTGGGTTCCGTACAGATCTTAGAGCACCAAAAGAAACGATGGACGTAGAACAAAGAAAAAAAGAAAGACCAAGAAAAAGATGGTGCACAGAGAGAGGAATTCAGGACTGGAAAATGAAGGCAATAGATATTTACACATTTTACTGTTGTTCATTCAAGTATAAAAAAAGTCAAAATGTGTAAAATGACTTTGGAAAGATGACCAACTGTCGTTGAAAAGACTACGACAGATCAAACGAAAGCCATTCAAAAAAGAGTAGTCCAGAGATAGACTGAAGTTTCTTGGTTTCTTTGCTCAATGGAATAAACCATATCAAACGAAAATATAAAAGAACAGATAGAGCTGGATGATTCCTTATCGTTAATATCGAAGAGCTTCCCCAAGAAGCAGTTTTAAAACCAAGGAATGGCCAAATGGGGTTTGGACGATGAAAAAATCTTCTAGCTTTTGGTAGATCGTTGTTAATCAAAGAGGAATAAGTTTCTTTTTGAATTACGAGGAAAAGAATCGTTTGATCAACTAGAGGATGACGAGGATCAGAAATATATCATCGATCAACAGCAAAAACTGGTTATAAGTACGACCAGGCACTTCATCTTCGTTAAAACGACTTAAATGTGTTTCAAATACAAATTTGATGATTTTTCTTTAAACGACATGCTTTATAATATAAAAATTAACGAAAAAACTGCATCTGCAGATGAATTGGTCACCAAAGAGTTAGAAGTTAGAACCCAGATCAAGTTTGGACTGTAGATAAACTTATATTGCGATATAGCAAAAAACTAGTGGTTCTAAAGTCAAAAAGGATCGTGTAGCTTCCCAAGAAGCAGTTTTAAAACCAAGGAATGGTCAAATGGGGTTTGGACGATTGAATAATCTTCTAACTTTTGGTAGATCGTTGTTAATCAAAGAGGAATAAGTTTCTTTTTGAATTACGAGGAAAAGAATCGTTTGATCAACTAGAGGATGACGAGGATCAGAAATATATCATCGATCAACAGCAAAAACTGGTTATAAGTACGACCAGGCACTTCATCTTCGTTAAAACGACTTAAATGTGTTTCAAATACAAATTTGATGATTTTTCTTTAAACGACATGCTTTATAATATAAAAATTAACGAAAAAACTGCATCTGCAGATGAATTGGTCACCAAAGAGTTAGAAGTTAGAACCCAGATCAAGTTTGGACTGTAGATAAACTTATATTGCGATATAGCAAAAAACTAGTGGTTCTAAAGTCAAAAAGGATCGTGTAGCTTCCCAAGAAGCAGTTTTAAAACCAAGGAATGGTCAAATGGGGTTTGGACGATTGAATAATCTTCTAACTTTTGGTAGATCGTTGCTAGTCAAAGAGAAATAAGTTTCTTTTGGTGGAGATGGTAAGTACAGTAAATATTTTGGTTACCTGCAAAATTTTAAAATGTGCCATAGTAACGTGTGTTACTACCATAGTAACGCAAGCAAAAACAGGTAAAGCTATGGTAATAACGAAAGGTTTGTTTCCCAAAAATTGCGCGAATCTTTTCTTTGTCATTTTATAATAAATTCTTTCGAAAGCCATAAGATTCGTCAGAACTCTCGCTAATTTTTTAGATTCGCTCCATGCTATTGGACTTGTTATTATTGGAATCTAAAAAATATGAGAATTTATTGAGTTGTGAGATATACAAATGAATTTTTAATTGTATATGACTTTGAAGACATCAAACGTTTCTTCAGGTGTAGAAAAATCCATGTCGAAAATCATAGAATAACATCGTGCGAAATAGTTCTGCGAAATGTCAAATTTTATGATTTCCAATGTTAGATTTGACATATTTCGATACTTAATCATCGATTTCCATCACTCGAGAGATTTTCAAACGTAGTGGAGATCTTAGAATCAGACAAATCTTCTACCACCATTCTTTTCAGTTTGATCACTTTGTAATTTATAAAATGGAGTTTTATAAGTGACATGAATGACATTTGACTTGTAGCTATGGATGACAGGTTGTGCGAACTTAAAAGTCACGTCAAAAATCATAGAATAATATCGTGTGAAATAGTTCTGCGAAATGTCAAATTTTATGATTTCCAATGTTAGATTTGACATATTTCGATACTTAATCATCGATTTCCATCACTCGAGAGATTTTCAAACGTAGTGGAGATCTTAGAATCAGACAAATCTTCTACTACCATTCTTTTCAGTTTGATCACTTTGTAATTTATAAAATGGAGTTTTATAAGTGACATGAATGACATTTGACTTGTAGCTATGGATGACAGGTTGTGCGAACTTAAAAGTCACGTCAAAAATCATAGAATAATATCGTGCGAAATGTCAAATTTTATGATTTCCAATGTTAGATTTGACATATTTCGATACTTAATCATCGATTTCCATCACTCGAGAGATTTTCAAACGTAGTGGAGATCTTAGAATCAGACAAATCTTCTACTACCATTCTTTTCAGTTTGATCACTTTGTAACTTATAAAATGGAGTTTTATAAGTGACATGAATGACATTTGACTTGTAGCTATGGATGACAGGTTGTGCGAACTTAAAAGTCACGTCAAAAATCATAGAATAATATCGTGCGAAATGTCAAATTTTATGATTTCCAATGTTAGATTTGACATATTTCGATACTTAATCATCGATTTCCATCACTCGAGAGATTTTCAAACGTAGTGGAGATCTTAGAATCAGACAAATCTTCTACTACCATTCTTTTCAGTTTGATCACTTTGTAACTTATAAAATGGAGTTTTATAAGTGACATGAATGACATTTGACTTGTAGCTATGGATGACAGGTTGTGCGAACTTAAAAGTCACGTCAAAAATCATAGAATAATATCGTGCGAAATAGTTCTGCGAAATGTCAAATTTTATGATTTCCAATGTTAGATTTGACATATTTCGATACTTAATCATCGATTTCCATCACTCGAGAGATTTTCAAACGTAGTGGAGATCTTAGAATCAGACAAATCTTCTACTACCATTCTTTTCAGTTTGATCACTTTGTAATTTATAAAATGGAGTTTTATAAGTGACATGAATGACATTTGACTTGTAGCTATGGATGACAGGTTGTGCGAACTTAAAAGTCACGTCAAAAATCATAGAATAATATCGTGCGAAATGTCAAATTTTATGATTTCCAATGTTAGATTTGACATATTTCGATACTTAATCATCGATTTCCATCACTCGAGAGATTTTCAAACGTAGTGGAGATCTTAGAATCAGACAAATCTTCTACTACCATTCTTTTCAGTTTGATCACTTTGTAATTTATAAAATGGAGTTTTATAAGTGACATGAATGACATTTGACTTGTAGCTATGGATGACAGGTTGTGCGAACTTAAAAGTCACGTCAAAAATCATAGAATAACATCGTACGAAATAGTTCTGCGAAATGTCAAATTTTATGATTTCCAATGTTAGATTTGACATATTTCGATACTTAATCATCGATTTCCATCACTCGAGAGATTTTCAAACGTAGTGGAGATCTTAGAATCAGACAAATCTTCTACCACCATTCTTTTCAGTTTGATCACTTTGTAATTTATAAAATGGAGTTTTATAAGTGACATGAATGACATTTGACTTGTAACTAGGGATGACAGGTTGTGTCAACTTAATATACAAACCGTTCTTACCAAATACAACGTAAATAAATAATCAATTACAGCTTCTTCGAATTTTCCTTCTGCAGACCTAACCATTTCCAGTTTATCCCATTGGATATACCCTACGTATCCTAATATTATAAAAAATATACAAACAGAATAAATAATTGATCCAATAGTTACCTAAAAAAATTTATATAATCTTTTTGTTTTTATATAAAATCTAGTTATATCTGGTTATTACTTGAAACACCAACTCGTCGTCTGTTATTGGAAAAATCCCAACGAATTTCATAAAATTCAATAAGGGTTTCAAACTTTTATATAATACACTATTATATTTATCTTTGGTATGAAAATTTCGAAGAATATCGCGTCCAGGTCCTGGACCTTGTGGTACGAAAGGTGCAATTTTCGTCACCGGATTCGGATTCTTTTCAGGTTTTTGATAGAAAGGAGCCGCACCTCCTAAATACACACTTCTTTTTCTTCCAGACATGACGTCTTCTAGTGTAAGAACGTTCTGACCAAACATTTCTAGAATATTTAAAAATATGTTTATGTCTTAACATAATTTGGAGCAGCGGATACGAAAAAACCTCCAAAAAACTGAAGCTTCGTCTGTACAAACCTATATAAATACCAATAGTGAGGTACGGAGCCGAAACGTTGACTCTTGACAAAGTAGAAGAAGAGAAGTTCGAGGAATAAAAAATACGAAATTTATTTGGGGCAAAATAAAAAGAATTATGGACGTTGAATGAAGAGGAACCAGAAAAAGGAAGACCAAAGAAAAGGAGGTGTTGGAAGACTCAAAAACGAAAGCAAAAAATAGAAAGGAATCACTTCCAAACTATAGGGATGAAACACCTGCGTTCAGCACCTATAAATATGTATTATACCATAGACTGCGCCAATTATACACTTCGATTCGTTTTTTGAAGAAAAACAGAACGAAAATATAAAAGAACAGATAGAGCTGGATGATTCCTTATCGTTAATATCGAAGAGCTTCCCCAAGAAGCAGTTTTAAAACCAAGGAATGGCCAAATGGGGTTTGGACGATGAAAAAATCTTCTAGCTTTTGGTAGATCGTTGTTAATCAAAGAGGAATAAGTTTCTTTTTGAATTACGAGGAAAAGAATCGTTTGATCAACTAGAGGATGACGAGGATCAGAAATATATCATCGATCAACAGCAGAAACTGGTTATAAGTACGACCAGGCACTTCATCTTCGTTAAAACGACTTAAATGTGTTTCAAATACAAATTTGATGATTTTTCTTTAAACGACATGCTTTATAATATAAAAATTAACGAAAAAACTGCGTCCGCAGATGAATTGGTCACCAAAAAGTTAGAGGTTAGACCCCAGATCAAGTTTGGAATGTAGATAAACTTATATTGGGATATAGCTAAAAACTGGTGGTTCTAAAGTCGAAAAGGATCGTGTAGCTTCCCAAGAAGCAGTTTTAAAACCAAGGAATGGTCAAATGGGGTTTGGACGATGAAAAAAATCTTCTAGCTTTTGGTAGATTGTTGCTAATCAAAGAGGAATAAGTTTCTTTTTGAATTACGAGGAAAGGAATCGTTTGGTCAACTAGGAGATGACGAGGATCAGAAATATATCATCGATCAACAGCAAAAACTGGTTATAAGTACGACCAGGCCCTTCATCTTCGTTAAAACGACTTAAATGTGTTTCAAATACAAATTTGATGATTTTTATTTAAACGACAGGCTTTATAATATAAAAATTAACGAAAAAACTGCGTCTGCAGATGAATTGGTCACCAAAAAGTTAGAGGTTAGACCCCAGATCAAGTTTGGACTGTAGATAAACTTATATTGGGATATAGCAAGAAACTGGTGGTTCTAAAGTCGAAAAGGACCGTGTCGCGTTGTTTTTTTTTTTGGAAAGCTTCAATATCACGTGGATTCGCACCCCTACTACTAATTCGTGCCGAATAAATTGTTTCAACGGCAAATAAAAAGGCCTAAATGACTGTTACAAAAAAATCTTTCTTTTTGTAATACACTATTACTTTAATTAATTTTTTTCAAAAATTTACCTTGTATAAATGATTAATCCCGTAAAAAAAAGTCTCAAATTAAACCAAACAAAAGTACCTACACTCTCTCATCCTAAATACTAAATTTTCCGAAAGGAAAACTGAAACTAAGTAGACGACCTACGCTAAGGTCGATTGTGATGTAAATATTTGTATTTCGTTAGAAGAAGAAAAAACCGGTCAAGTTTCTAGAAAATTAGTAGCTTTTATGTTTGGTAATTAGAATATGTAATTGATGTCACGTTTAATAATTTTTTGATTAATTGTTCCCGTCATAATGCTTTCGTTTTATATCCAAGGACGAAGATGTATTATTCAATAAGACAATAAATAGATTTATAAACGTCTTTCACGTGAATTTAACAAAGTATAACGTCATATTTTGTACATTTATATTTAAATACTTATAAATCACACTTATTCTACGCCACTGGTAATCTCAGCAAATGACGTAATACCAAGATACAATAAATTTGGACAGACAGACAAACTCAATCTGTTTATATAATAACATTTTAATAGAAAATTTTAATTTAACCCTATATTTATATTTGATAAACTCGTCTAAAAAGAATAATTTATAACGTCTTGTTACTTTCTATTGATTAAATTCATTATTTCAATATATAATTATTTCTGTAATGTTATAATTTATCGTGTCGTCCTCTATCAGTCAGTAGCATAACATTATTATTGAAATAGTGTGGGTAAAATAGGAAACAGTCGGAGATATTGTAGTAGATGACTCTGAAAACAACAACTAGCCTTTTAGTTTTCACTTTTGTGTCGTGGTAACCGAAGTATCTTACTAACATAACCTTGTAGTTGCCAGTTAGCATGTTATTTTCCGTATATTTACAACAAACAGTGTTAAAATGAAAAAATTAACCTGTGTAGTGCCGGGTTGTGATTCGGGAGACTCCCCTACGGATAACATACAGTTTCATCAGATACCTAAAGAATCCGATGTACGAAAAAAGTGGTTAAAAGCTATAAACCGAACTGAAGCAGAAATTAATAAAAAGTCTCGAGTGTGTTCTAAACATTTCAAGAGTCAAGATTATGCTATTACTAAAATAAATTACACAATGGGGGGAAAAGCCGCTCCATCGGGATCAAAGAACACCTGTACGAGAATAAATAGGTAAGGCAATAGCTTTTTTTGTAACCACCCTGTATGTTTTAGGCGAATTCAAGGCGCTAAAATCTGAGGTGGTGCCAAATCTGCAGCTACCACAAAAATCTACGTTCAAAATAAAAATCAGCAAAAAGGATAATGCCAAACAAATCAAAGTGGAAGAGGTGAAAGTCAAGGAGGAAAAAATTGAAAAACCAGAGAAACCCGAAAAGGTAGGAAGCTATGTTTACAAACTTATATTAAAAACCCTGCAAACCGAAATAAATTAAATTAAATACCCTCCTACTATTTGTAGTGTTTATTTTCTAAAATAGTGACCTGTGTTTCTGTACCTGATACTGTTTTAAAGGACTTCACTCCCAATTTTTCGCTATAATTTTGTTTGTGTTCGAAACTGTAAACAACAGTAGACCAATCATATCATGATCGGTTATTTCACCAACGTTTTCACATAAAGAACTGGCCTACTATAGTGAATAATTTTGAACGGCGTTGTCTTTTAATCGGGTGAAGCGGGACAAGCCGCCATTTTGGTTATTATTCTGACTTATTTATAATACACGGTAGATTAGATTTTGTTAATATTCCATTAAATTTTTCACATTTGGAACGTAAATAAATATTTTATTTTCGCATAATTTCGCTTTATTTTTGGATTTAATAAGTTGAATTTGAATTTGCCGCTAGGGATGCTCCTCCTATTTGAAAACATCGTTGCCGATGTTCGAATTAGTATGAAATTTTTTATACGCTATGGTACAAAATTTATTAAATTTATGATATTAAAAAAATTTTAAAGTTCTAAATTCAAACTACTTTCTACTTTTAACGTTATTTCAATTAATTGAAAAAAAAATTCTTCCTATTCCAAACTTATAATATATGGGTAACTCAATATTAATATTTATATTATAATATCTAATTAATTGTTTCTCAAATATTTGATGTGGAATTATTATTATTCTAATTAATCTTCAGTAAATATCATTTAGGTAAAGTATAAATATTCATTGGTACGTAATTGTTCTTTATGATCAAGAAATTCGTAGTCGCATCGGCAACAATGTTTTATACTATCGTGTTTTGTCAAAACTAATCAAGATGGAGGATGGGCCGGTATTAAGAAAAATAACAATTTATTGACATTTCTTTCAAAAAAATTTGCCGCTTTTTTTAAAAAAGTATGTTAATCATTCTAAAAAATATATAAATCGATCTGTTGAAAGTTGTGAATAGTGATATCATTGTGTTGGATGAGACGTTTTATTAGATCTGTCAAGAAAGTTATTTTACCGCCATTGCCTATCGTACCTATCATTAAGTGAATCTTACTATAAATCGTTTAAATTTTAAAAGTGATTACTTCGTTGAAAACGCACGCGTATAAATATTTACCCACTCGCCCCACCTGTAATTAAAATTTACATAGTGCCTTATTTCAACCCCCTTAACCATGTTTAAATTTCTAACCTCGGTATTATTTCTATAAGTGAAAAACTGGTAATATTATTGATAATCAATTGAAATAATAAACCTATTGATGAAATTTGAGGTTAAGTTTATTTGTTTTTTTTTATTTTCTTGATAAATTTCTTATTAAACAGTGACGGTACGTAGGGATTAGATATAAGTTAATAGGGGACGTACTTTTATTACAATTTCTTTCCCAAATGAATCGTTTTTTATAAATACTCAATATTTAGTTAACAAATCGTTAATTATTTCGTAGTTAACGAGTTTAATTGTGTTGTGATAATAATGTATTACATATGAGATGTTCCTGAAAAGAATCGCGATTTAAATGTTTTGTAGATAAAGATGCCGAAGAGACCAGCTCCTCCTGATAGCCCTCCTCCGCGATCCAGGACACAATCTAGGAGGGCAGCCAGTAAAGAAGCTCTGAAACAAATGCAGCTGTTGTTGGATGATGAAAATGATACTGTGGAAATTCCTGATGATGTAAGTAGATAATGAGACTTATATTTAACACAAATAATGAATTTAATACATTTTTTAATAGTAAAATGAGAAAAATGATAAAAGATATTTTATTTTTTTGTGAATAAACTGTTTAATTTATAAAAAAGTTTCTATACGTATTTCCTTTCTTTTGTTGTTTTATCAATAAATAACTTGTCGCACATTATATTTTATAAATGTTATATAATTAACGTACATTTTTTCTTGCTTTCATATCATGGATTTTCCAGTATTTTCTTGATGTAGGTATAATATGTTAAATGTAGTATTTAGCAGCAATTTTTTTTTATAAATTCACTTAAAAGCATGGAAACTGAATGAATAAAACATTTTTATAATAACAATATTTGGTTTGTTATAAACTTTGAATTCAAGTATTACTAATAATTTTGATTTGATACGTTTTATCACTAACTTTTTTTTTCAATATCGATGTATTCAAAATATTTGTGTGATTAAAAATGTTTTTTGAGAATCTGAATGTGTCAAGTGCTAATTTAACACAGCTTTAGTTATTTTAATAATTTTTTGGTGCAATTCAATGCTTTTTTGCTTATTTAGTTATTTAAGTTGAGAGGAAAACAAAAAATGAGGATTTTTCACAAAACAATGTTTTTATTTTGTTTTACTAGTTTTCGACCCCAGATGGGTTAACTAAGTGATGAAAATCCAAAAGTAAACTTTGAAATTACAATTAGTTGTTATATTTCAGTGGACTTTTCACTTTTTACACCCTTTTATATGTTTTTTGTGATAAATTTTGTTTTCCTCGTTTTATTTACCGTTTTCCTACTAATAAAAAACATATTTTTGAATACAGGTAATACCAATAGACACATCTCCGCACGTCCCACCACCTCCGAAGAAAAAGTACAAATTGAGTCATAGAAAATCATCAGACGGCAATACCATCAAACCAGCCGGTAAGGATCATCACAATTTAATCACCTTGTAAATATTATTCTATAAATCTATATTTCTTACAGTTGACAGAGAAGCAGTAGTTTTGAAAACAATTACGAATCGAGACGCAGAGAATACACTCGAATTGGATTGCTGGATTGAACCACTCGAAGAGATTCAAATCAACCGCAGTAAAAAACTCCAAGAAGAAGAAAAAGAAATCCAAGCGAAATTAGATTCTCTCATATCACAATGTGACGCCAAAGTTATCCACAAAGGGGAACTGAGTACCATCGTAGAAGTAGCTGAACAAGTCCAAAGTGCTATACAAGGTATTATTTCTTTTCATTTTATTGAGATTTTACTAAATATTTAACCATTTCAGGCGCCCAAGCTCCTCCAACTAGCTTAATAATAAATAATAATCTAGGAGGACAACAAAGTTATCAACTTGTAATGGATCCAAGGATGGGTCTAGTTGTTGGAGCCGTAAATCCGACTACAACATCACAACTACCACCTGCTCCGAAAGTATATCAAGGAAAAGTACAGGTAAGATGAATTATTAAAAAAAAAACGTCGAAAATATTGTGTTTATGATTATTTCAGGTGGCGCAGAATCTTCAACAAACCCCAACGACTTCTTCGACTCTAACTACACCTCGAGTTGCAACTAGAGCTCGCGGTAGAGGATCCATGAATAAAATAACACCTCCACCACCGGTGGTTACTCCAACAAGAAAAGCTGCCGGTAACCAGAACGTTTCCGTAACTCTGCAAACGCGACAAGCAAATCAAACCAGAACACAAGCTACAACTCCGACTAGAGCTCAAACTCAGGTACAAACTACAACGCCTACGAGACTGCAGACTCAAGCGACGCCTCAAACGCGATCGCAAGCCGCGACGCCTCAAACTAGAACAAAAGTACCTACGGTAATTAAGAAGCAAATCACAGTTGTGCAAACAAATACCCCCAATACTCGAGGAAGAGGGGTGAGTCAGATTCAAAGTGTTTATTCGAGTGTTTTATTTTTTAAATTTCAGCCTAGTCCTAATACGTTCACGACCCAAGTTCGACCATCGGAATCGAACGTCGAAGGCGGTCTGACGACCGGTTCTGCACAAGGTAGCAAGAAAGTAGTCGTCGATCTAACTTCCGACGATGGTAAATCCGCACCGGACAGTAGAGAAATTTCTTTCAATAAACTACAAGGCAAAACGTATCCGTCTTTGGTCGTTGTAGCCAGACCACACTTGAGGGTACAAGATTTATCCTTGGACAGACCGAAATTGGACGCCAAAGTCAAATCGGTGCTTATGCACGCCCCTACCAAATTCACCGAATGGTAAGCATGATTTTTTTCCAGTGATTAGTGGGGAGTGATCGGTTCGGGACAAGGGGAAAGTGCAGTTTGATAGTGAAGTGTTTAGTGATCCGATCAAGTCAATACTTATATAGTCGCGTTATTTACAACGACAAAGTGGTGTTTCAATCCTTACTAGAACTATCTAAACGATTCCCCCCCAGACTAAATATTAATTTCTAGTAAGGATATTTCTGAAAAATGTCACTTGATGGTTTGTTTTGATGACATAATCAAATAGTAGGAATGTACAACACAGATAAACTAAATGATATTGAAAAAATCCTTGTAGAGGAACTTTTTTTATGGAATAATTTTGTTATGTCTTGTGAGAATATAATTCCTATATATAGAAAAATATCTAAAATGAACTGTCATTTTATTTTCTTCTTTGTGCAGTATTTCTTAATTCACATTTAATTTTCCCTGGTGTCTTTAAGGGGGTATTTTGGTCTAGAAGATTAAATTTTAGGCATTTTTGAAATGATGCACCTCGGTTGATATGATTCCAGCCCTTGTAGTGATCTGGAACAAAAAAATTTTAAAAATTCCTAATCTGTGAAGATTTTTCTATCGCATAATAACAATTTTATTTGTTTCATATTCTCAAGGGTTTAAGCTTTGAAAATATGCAAAAAAACGATTTTTTCAAATTTCTAGATTAGAATACCCCCTTGATCCATTATTTTCAACTGTTTCTTTTATATTAACTATTTCCGGTTGCACAAAACTGAATTTATTAAGTGATACATCTTCAATTAATCCCTCTCTTCCTGTTTCTCTTTTACCCATATCTTCTGTCTATACATTTCAATGGCTTCTGCCCTTAATTATTTTTGATTTGTTAGTCTATCCAATCTTGATGCATTTTTATCATTTCGCAAGTAAGGCTTGTTGGAGTTGAGTTACTGCACAGAATATTTTTCTATACTGGGTGTTTTTTTTTTTTCATTTCATGCCATCTTATACCTCGATTTTCCCCTGTCATATTTATTTTCTCTATCCAGCTCTCCCTTTCTTCATACATCTTTTTTCTTTATAGTGCGCTCAGGAGTTTCATAGTGTCTAACACTTTAAAAGATTGTTGATAAAGGTTTTGTCCTATGCACAACAGAATCTGCATTATTTGCCAAGTCCAATGGGGCAACAGTGTCCTCACAGGATTCTTTTTAGTATTCTTAGGTTGTTCTTGCCTAGGTCGACACCATCAGCTGATACTTTCTTGAGAATCGTTAGTATTTACAGCAATAACTCAGAAAGTAGGATTGCTCTAACTCCCAGATATCTTCGTCTTCTATTTCATACGCTTCCAGGTGCAATGCTCTGGAGTTTAGTAGTGTTTTACAGTAGGAGAGAATGTGCAATAGAACCTGCATTCTCTGCTAAGTCCTTTGGGACAGACAGTGTCCCAACAGAATTTCTATTAGTATTTGTAGGTTGTATTTAAACAATTAATACGTTATAATGTCCCAGGAGTGTCTTTGCCTTCTTAGACTATATTGGAACCTTTAGTTATTTTCATTTCCCTCATATTTCTCGTCCTTCCAGTCTAAAAGCTGTATCTTCTTCTAAATTTGATTCCAATCAATATTTTTACCAAAAATTTTATATATTGGTGATATATAGATAGCTATATATAGGAAACTTGTAAAATTTCTGTTGTTTTCAGGTTGATTCAGCAAGGTTTGATCAGATCGGAACAGAAATGTTCAGTGCACACCAATACCCAATTAAAATTAGGAATGTACAGCGACGTTACGAAATTTCCATATTCCGGTGGTTACGTTTGGATATCGGAATGTTGTCCTCAAAAATTCGTTTCAGTGTTCAGCGGATCGCTTTTCGAAGGCTCTCCCCATCCTCCGATGGTTATTTTGAAACTATTATACCATTGGGCTTGTCAAACTAACATTCAAAATGTTACGCAATGGGTAATAATGATTAATTTAAATTTTATTTTTCGTAATTTATTAGTTTTTTATAATTTCCAGGTGAAAGTAGATAATTTATACGTTAAAGGTATGTTTACGTGGCTACGGTCTACTTGTACGGTTGCTCTACAAACTCATATCAGACAAATAGGCGGTCCGGGCGTTAAAGTAGAAGTGGGCGTTATATCTTTGGGAACCACTTCCCAAGACGGTAACCAAAGACAAGTCAAAGTTGAAGTTTTAGGGGTTCTGGAATCCGAATCGAAACTGATCCGACTCAGAGCCGTAGAACCACAAATAGAAGGCGATAGAAACTATAAGAAGAGATTCTCGAAGATATTGGAACCTCTGATTCAATGGGTACATCCTCAGAGTATTTTAGTAGCCGATTTGACGGTTGACAAACAAACTTTGATCAGTATGGGTTTTTCTAACGTAGTACACTATTCATCTACCCAATATGGAAATAATAAACAGATTATGGATTATTTACGAAGGATAGTACCAAGGATGTTCCAAAATACTTTGTCGTTATTATCCAGACAGATAATTCAACAGTTTCTCGATGAATTGGTGTGGAGGGAATGGTTCGGAACGTCGTCTCTCCAAGCATTCGATAATATAGTATCTCATTTAGCGGAACAAACCAAATACGAAAGCGGTTCATCGTTAATAGTCCGTTTAAATAAGGTAGCACAAAATCCGTTCAAAAGTTGGAACATGAATCTCTGTAATCCGTCTAAAACAGTTGAAAACGCCAAAAAGTCTAGAAACGCCCGAAAACCGGATCCGCCAAAGGTAAATAACATTTTTTTATTAAAAAAAAAATTGTAGTGACAATTTTTTTTGCAGTCAACTCAACAAGCTCCTATGGAAGTGAACCGACCGCCGAAAAGTACCTCACCTGACGTACCAGAACAAATGGTACCTTTAGAAAACTATTATTACGGTACAATCGATACCTATTCCAAAACCCCAAAGATAACCTTAAATATGAAATGCCCTTTCTGCAAATCGGTATTCGATAACAACATACAACTCATGAGTCATTTATTCAAACACGCCCATAACGTCTCCATGGACGCCCAACTGTGCAGATACTGTCTAACCAGCGTCGCGACGGCGAACGATCTATTAAAGCACATAGGTAAAACTATCCAAACCGATAAACTAGTCGAATCCCTTCCTGTATCGTATTGTTTTGTTTGTTTCAGCTACATCACATCCCGCCGAAACCAAATTCGACAACGGTTTCTGTTGTCTCATATGCGAGACTCAATATATGAATCCGTTCGTATTGGGAAAACATATGTCGAAAGAACATTGTCCCAGCGAATTACCGTATCAGTGCGGCACTTGCGGTTATAGGTGTTCGAATCACAAACAGGCCATCGATCATTTTTACAGGACTCACGATAACGGTCCTACCATACAATGTCCCTTCTGTCTAAAATCCACTACCGTATTCACTTCCAGCAGAAATATCGTACAGAATATGAACTATTTCATTCAGCACTTACAGGTGATTTTTTTTTGTTTTTGCGAAATTAGGACTTACTTTGTTAAAGTCCAATGTTTGTAAAGTCTCGTATAATTTCATTTATTCTAGAAAATTTTTGAAAAAAATTGCTCAAAATAAGGACTTACGTTCCTAAAACGTCAGTTTAGGACTGAGGTTCATAAAATAAAGACTTACTATTCCAAATTTTAATTTCAAGCTTCTTAAAAGTCATGTGATTTTATTGATTCTAGAAAATGTTGAAACTCCTGGAAATATGTTTTCAAATAAGGACTTACGTTAATGAAAAGTCAGTTTAGGACTTGTGATTGTGAAATAAAGACGTACTATTTCAAATTTTAAGTTCAAGTCTTTTAAAAGTCTTATATTAATAATAAAAATTACGAAAATCTTGGAAATATGACTTCAAATAAGGACTTACATTGATAAAATGGCAGTTTAGGACTGATGTTTGTGGGAAATAAAGACTTATTTTAAATTTTAAGTTCAAGTCTTTTAAAAGTCTTATATTAATAATAAAAATTACGAAAATCTTGAAAATATGACTTCAAATAAGGACTTACATTGATAAAATGGCAGTTTAGGACTGATGTTTGTGGGAAATAAAGACTTATTTTAAATTTTAAGTTCAAGTCTTTTAAAAGTCTTATATTAATAATAAAAATTACGAAAATCTTGAAAATATGACTTCAAATAAGGACTTACATTGATAAAATGGCAGTTTAGGACTGATGTTTGTGGGAAATAAAGACTTATTTTAAATTTTAAGTTCAAGTCTTTTAAAAGTCTTATATTAATAATAAAAATTACGAAAATCTTGAAAATATGACTTCAAATAAGGACTTACATTGATAAAATGGCAGTTTAGGACTGATGTTTGTGGGAAATAAAGACTTATTATAAATTTTAAGTTCAAGTCTTTTAAAAGTCTTATATTAATAATAAAAATTACGAAAATCTTGGAAATATGACTTATAATAAGGACTTACATTGATAAAATGGCAATTTAGGACTGATTTTTGTGGGAAATAAAGACTTATTTTAAATTTTAAGTTCAAGTCTTTTAAAAGTCTTATATATTTTAATTCATTCCATAAAATGACGAAACTTTTGAAAAGATATTCCAAAATTAAGTTTTGCGTTGATAAAATGTCGTTTTAGGACTAATCTTTGTGAAATAAAGACTTACTGTTTCAAATTTGAAGTTCAAAAATTTTAAAAGTCTCATAATTTCATTAATACTAACAGCGTTTTGAAGTATTGTTGGAAATAAGTACTTACGATACTAAACCGTCAGTTTAGGATTGAGATTTGTAAAATAAATTCCAAATTAGAACTTTATTATCTTTAAAACTTGTAATTTGGCCGATTTTTTATCAATTATCTTCATTGTAAATAGTTAATATTTTATAAAAGAACTTATTTTTGTGTTGCAAGTCTCATTTTAATATTATTAATACTAAAATAATGCGAAAATTTTGAAAATATTGCTTAAAATAAAAATTGCGTTGCTATAATATCAATTTAAAACTCATTTGTATGAAATAAATCTTTTATATTTTGAAATAGAACTTAATTTTTTCTTTAGAATGTGTAAATTTGATTGTTTTAAACATCACTAGATAGTATTCCCTAAAATAAAGCCTCAAGTTCATGCAATATCTATTTAGAACTGATATTTGTAATATAAAACTTAATATTTTGTATTAGAACTTATATATTTTTATTAATACTAAAAGATACCGAAAATTCTAGTTAAAATAAAGACTTATCGTTTGAAAATATGTATTTAGGACTGGTGTATGTAAATAAGACTTTATTTTTTAAATTAGAGTTTGAATATTTGAAAAGTATTAATTACAGTGACTGAAACTCTCAAAAATAGGACTGGAACTTGAGTTTCTAAAATATTTCTTTAGAATTGATGCTTTATTTGGACGGTCTTATATAATTTTATGGATATTCAAAATCTCCACTACTCCTGGAAATGCTTAAAAATAGGACTTGTTAGTTTAAGACTGATGCTCGTAAAACAAATACTCAGTGCTCTAAATTAGAACAAATATTTCAACAAAAACGATGAAATGGTTAAAAATAATGTGTAAAATTAGGACTTGTGTTTGTGAAATGTAGTTTAAGAACTAAACCTTAATATAGAACTTCATTATAAAAAATGATAGTTTATGAAACTTATTATTCTAATGAATATGAACGTTTGATAGCAAATTGACCTTTATATATAAGACTGTCCGTTTTAAATTAGGACTTATACTATTTAGAACTACCTTAAACCATATCGAAAGATAATGTTAGTACTAAATATTTTTTTTTCGCAGAAACACCAACGCAAACAGTTCGCACGACGTTGCGGCAAATGTAACTTATGGTTCGTCCAAAAAGACGTCATCAAAGAACACCAGAATAAGATGCACATTTCCCAAAGGGGTAAAACGGGCTTAGTACCTTGGAACGCCCCTCGGAACGGCGTTATGGTACCCAAATCCAAAATGGATAAATACCCCGTAGACGCCGAGGTTATCAATTTCGCAGCTTTAACTTTCGATCTAGGCAAAGGACTTTTGTGCAAGGAATGCAACACCCCCATGGATACGCCCAAACACTTTCCGTAAGTTGAAAAATGATCAGTCACAATTGAATATTCGAAAATAGGACTGAGCATTAAATTATTTCGAAATTGGGACTTTGGTTTGCGCAAATATTTTGAAATAGGAATTTTTTTAATCGCGCAAGTATTAAAATAAGACTTTGGATGGTACAATATTTTAAAATAGGACTTTGGGTTACTAAATGTTTTGAAATGAGACTTTGAATAGTAGAAATGCTTGAAATAGGACTTTTAATTTCCCAAATACTCTAATAAGGACTTGAGATGGTGCAAATATTTTAAAATAGGACTTCGAATTGCACAGAGATTGAAATAAGACATGTGTTTGCACAAATATTTAAAAGAGATCTTTGTATGGTGTGAATATTTTAAAATGGGATTTTGAACTGTTGATTATTTTGGAAATAGGACTTAGATTTGCACGATTGTTATAAAAAGGACTTCGAGTTGTACAAGTATGTTGGAATAAGACTTTGAATTATCCAAATATTCTAAAAAATGCTTTCTACGGTGTAAATATTTTAAAATGGGACTTTGAGTTGTAAAATATTTCGAAATAGGACGCTGAATTGTGTAAATATTTTGATATAGGACTTTAGCTTGTGCCATACGTTGAAATAAGACTTTAAATTTCTATAATATCGTGGAAGAGTTTTTGTTTGGCGTACAAATTTCAAAATAGAACTTTAAGCTGTAGAATAATTTCAAATAGAACTTCGGATTGTGCAGATAAGTTGAAATAGGACGTTCAATTATGCAAGTATTTTGATTAAGGACCTTATCTTGTGTAATGATTGAAATAAGGCTTTGAATTTGTGAAATCTTGCAGAAGAGTCTTTGTATAGTGTACAAATTTCAAAATAAAACTTTGAGCTGAACAATAATTTGAAATAGGACTTCGAATTGTGCAGATGCGTTGAAATAGGACGTTCAATTGTGCAAATATTTTTAATAAAGACTTGTAATCATTTATATTGAGTTGTATCGATTTTAGGTCGTTTGAGAGCTGTCAAAATCCCAACTGTCAGTATTCTACTTGTTGTACCAACGCAATGCAAGAACACAACGCGAAATGTAGCAAAACGAACAATCCGATTGCAGAAGAAATTCTTCCTTTTGAAATGTTTTGCATATGCGGTTTTAGTAGTTTGGACGGTGAGTCTTTTCGCATAATTTTATTTTATTATTTTTTTATTATTATAATTTACGATTCTAGGTAATCAAATGGCGAGACATCTCGCGATCTGCGAAAGGAAATCATCATATCCGTCTAAAAGTGAAGCGCAATCGGCGATTGTAACGCACAGTATGTTGGACGTGCTCGGTTTGGTAAGGAAACCGGAGGAATCGCCAAAACCGGAATCGTCGAAATCTGAATACTCGAAACCCAGACCGAGAACAGAAAAGAAAAAGAAACAGATGCAAGAATTGAACGCCCTTGACGACGCCTCTAATATACCGGAAGCGAATAAAGATAACGATATTGTCATGATGGAAGAAATCGAAGATAACGATTTGGATAAAAATAGGAACGACGAAGTCGACGCCATCGCCTTCGACGAAAGTGAAAATAAACAAGAAGAAGAAGAAGAAGAAACACAACATCTAGAAGATAAGGAAAATCCCATTAAGACTATAGATTGCTTGGAAATCGAAGAAAATCAAGACGTCGAAATGCCTCTAGATCAAGACAAAGATGTCGAAGTACAGGAAAATGACAACGAAAGTATCAAGAATTCCGAAGAAACAAACGACATTGAAACAACAACAGAAGAACCTATTGAAACTATTGCAGACGATACCGATGAAAAATCTGATAACAAAATTGACGATATCGATGAAAACGTAGAAGAAAATACTCAAAATGAAGAAAAAACTGACAATTCCAACGAAAACGTCAAAGAAAACCAAGAGGAAAATATCAAAGATACCCAAGAGAAAAACGTCGAAGAAAATCAAGAGGAAAATGTCGAAGAAGAAAACCAAGAGGAAAATATACAAACCGAAGAAAATATAGATAAAATAGAAGATAACGAAATCGATAAGGAACAAATTGAGGATTCTAATGAAAAATTAGAAGAGGAAGAAGAAGAAGATAAAATCGATAAAGATGAAAATGATTCCCAAACCGCCATAGAAGATGCTTCAGATAGTCTTCAAAATAAATATAAAGAAGATGAAACAAAAGATAAACAAGATACCGAAGATAATGAAGATTCTGAATGTAAAGAAGACAATAAAAATGAAGAAGATGAAGAAGAAGAAGAAATCGACGATAGAACAGAAGAAATAAATAAAGAAACTGAACGTAGGAAAGATGAAGAGAACCGAGAAACTGAACAAAGAGAAGATGAAGAAATCAAAGAAACTGAACAACGAGATATTGAAGAAACTGAACAAGGAGAAACGGAAGAAACTGAACCAGAAGAAACGGAAGACACTGAACGAGGAGAAATGGAAGATATTGAACAAGGGGAAGTGGAAGAAATAGAAGAAAGTGAACAAGAAGTGGAAGATAACAAAGAAACTGAACAAGGAGAGGTAGAAGAAATCAAAGAAACTGTACAAGAAGTGGAAGAAAATAGAGAAACTGAACAAGTAATCAAAGAAACCGAAGCAACAGACAATGAAAACGAAGAATTTGTAAATAAAGAAAATATTGGCCATAAAGAAGATGAAGATAACGAAGAAATTGGACGCGAGGAAAGTCCGGAGATCTTGGACGAGCACGAAAATCTTGAAGATAACCTAGAAACGAGAGAAGGTGACGAATGTGAGACTAGTCAACGCGAAGAATACGAAGACAGTCAACAAATTAGAGAAAAAGACGAAGTGTACGATGAAGAAGATGAGGAAAAAATCGAAGATCCGCACGAAAAACTTCTAGATGATATTTCGTTAGATAAACCGGTAGATTTTCCAAATGACGAAACGTTGTCGGATCTTCAGAATCACGTATTGGAAAAAACTCCCGACAAAGCACCAACGATCACTTCCGATGATATACAGAGTCTTTTATCGGACGTTGTCGGCGAAAGCGAAGCTATGGATACGGAAAGTGGCAATAAACAACAATTAGATGATGTAGCGGAAGAAATGATGGATATAACGGAAGATAGTGGGGACATACCGACACCGATGGATACGGACTAGTTGAATTTTGAGAGAGAAAAAAAAACAATCGGATGTTTTGGTGTGTAGATCCGGAGGGAAACTCGACGACTCAGAAAACTTGTGTTTGATTAAGGCGGTTATTAGTTCCTAGATGAATATGAATCGATACTCAGAAATTTGATTTTGTTTTTCCAAATAAATCGTTTTTTAAATTGATACCTACTCAGAAATAGTGTGTATATTCAGAACGAGCCACATTTCTGAGCAATATTTGTTACGGGAAAAGTAATTTTTTTAAACTTACATTTTTTGAACTAAATTTGAGTATTAAACGAAAATGAATGTTTCTGATATCGTTCGAGTTATAAAATCTACCGGCTTCTCCATATGAAGCATCTAATAAAGTTCGTTTCCGAGTAACATTGGGAGGCAATTATCTAGGTTTCTAAAACCTTGTACCGAATCCCTTTTTAAGGATTCTTATGGGTAGACTGATGTTTAAAGAAAGCGTTTGATTGCCACTAGTATAGATCGGGAATCCGGCAACAACATAACCTTAAATTAACGCTTTTCTGCATCCCCCCCCCCCGGTATTTTCTATTTTATTTTTCCCTAATTTCTTGTAATCAATCATATTCTGACTAAATAACCTTTTTACTATCCCTACACCAATGGTACCAACGTAGATCCCCGTCGAGTCGCCCTTGGATCCTTGGTGGTCCGCTTGGACCTCTTTGGGAATCCCGAACCCTATTATAATAATTACGATTAGATTGTTTGGTCCTTGGAGCAGGATATTATATTTGAAAGGCTCCAACTACTAGATAATATAATTTTGAGTTTATTTTTATTATCGAAATGAGGCTACTAAACATGGCAGGAATCAGGACACCAAGACAGGATACTTTTATTGCTTTTTGAAAATCTCATTTCCCAGGAAAATGTCAATGGAAACCCAAGGAGTTCTCCACGAGTCGTAAGTACTTTTCCGGTACTCCAAAAGGCAGGAATAAAAAAAATTCGCGGACGATTTCGTTCTAATTCCTTCTGGTCTAAGAGTGTTGACTAGTTTTTATTATGTCGTCATTAAATTGAGTTTTTTCACCAACTCAAATTTAAGAATTACATAATCTTAGCTAGTATTGAATCTCTTGACGTCTTTGTTAAATTGTGGGGTTGCCAGTTCCCGATCTCTTTGTAAGTAACCGTTTTTCCTTGTATATATTAGCTTATAAGATTTCTTCTTTTTTTGTATAAAAAGTGCTGTTCTATAGATGTAATCGTCCGCAAAGACTCGAAGAGGTTAGATTAAATAGAGTTTATTGGATATTTAAATAAATAAAAAAAACTAATATGATTATTATTTTATAAAACTTTGTCCGAAATAAAAATGAAGCGGCAACAGTGTTTTTTTTCTAACACTAATGGATCTAGTAACTTCTTCATTATTACTTTGAACGAAGTGTCGAACTACTTGTTTATATTTTTTTTTTATAGGTGAAATATAATTTTTCAGTGTATTTCAAAATCGTGTTGCACTATTTGTACGTTTAATAAACTTGTTTTTTTTTTAGTTATTTGCGATTTTATTTCGAAAATAAAATATTTTAAATTACGGCCCTGTGTTTTATTTCATTATTTACAGGTTATTTCAACTTAGAAAGATTTAGTTCGGCTATTGTGCGATAGATGGTAGTAACTACACAACTATCTCGCGTATGTTGACAAGAGGTAAATATAAGTAAGCTAAGCGACTAACACGACATCTGACGGTTGCGTAAAATCATACAAGGACAATAATGGTTTTGTAGGCAACAATGAAAAATGCTCTGGTAATACGGAAATCCATCATGTATGTACCATGAAGATACATTTCGTACTTCCGGAAGATTATTATTGACCCATGATTGGCATTTTTTAAATACCATTTTGAATGGGACATCTATATCCATCATCCTGAGCATTGGTTCAGTATAGGTGACAGGGAAAAGAAGAGATACTGTCAAATTTAATAAAAAAATAAAATTCTACTCAAAAAGCTTATATTTATCAACAAATACATACATCTACAATTCCAATTACATTCAGTCTTTTTTTTTAAATTCACAAGTTTTAATGACATATGGCATATTTTGGGACACAGAAAGTGACTAGTCAATTATTCAACAAAAATAAATCAAAAAAAAATATATATATATATATAAACATTGCTTGGTTAGTAGAAACAGAATTTGACTTTAGTACTTAAACTTTTTTTTTAATCTTATTGCTAAAAATTATAAACATAAATGCATTATAAGGAGTCAAAAGACACACGATGCTCCAATTATTTACACCAGGTTCAAAATTAATATTTCTCTTTTCTGCGTGTAACAAATGGTAACTGTAACTTTCAAATTTTGCACTATAATTGTTCTTTGACCAGATGAAGATTGGGAGGGAAAAAGTTCTTTCATAATATGAATATTGGGAAAGAGTTCTTTATCAGATGAAAGGTTTTCTACAATTCCGATAGACTAGAACAGTTTATCGAAAACCAAATAGAAGATATACCTTCCTAAAAACCAGCTTATTATTTGGAGAGTCAATTTAGGTTAGGTAGTTATTAATAAGGGTTGTATAACAGCAGATAGTGATACAAAGGAGATTCTGATGGTATTTGGTCATTACATTGGTGAGGATTTGATGTTTCGGTAAAGTAATTCTAGACCGAAATTTGTCCAAATTGTCCTAAATTATCTTAATGAGGTTGGAATTGAAATTATGGATTGATCAATGAAAAGTATTGATTGTAATCAGTATGTAAAAAGTTGGGACATTATATATGAACGTTTTCAACATTTCGAAATGACTTGATGAAGATTTTTATAATAAATTTCAACACAATTATATTGTAATTCAAAATAGAGAAGGGAATATCAATTTTTTTGAATTAATTTTGTTCATTTAGATCAATATTAGGGAAAAAAATATATTTTTCAAAATTTAGTGCTGGCAAGTCAATTTTTCTGGAAAGTATGTTTTTAAAATGAATGTTTCTAGAAAAATTTTAGCTTAAAATTATCTACAGGGATCGCAGAGAGGTTATTATAATAATAAAAAAAATAAGCCTAAAAAATTTTATAGCCCTAACGTTTTATAAATAAAACCCTAAATCCGAATACCTGATTACCACCGTAAAAAATAATTTCCACAACTTTATATTATGTAAACTAAATATTGATTGTGTAAGTGTTGGAGAGATTAATATATAAACGAGTTTTTTGTCTCATTCCTCCTTGTTTTTTTGCTTTTCTTTTTCTTGTTCTTTTCGGATTTGTTCTTTCAGTTGGGCCACTTTTAGATTTGTCATTAATTGGGTCGATTGATACAACCAGCTCCCCTAAAATATAGAAAAGGTTTTTTTTCGTATTTTGATGTATAGATATTTATTAAAAAAGAACGGTAAATCTTTTTCTAGTTTTATTGCATAATATGAAAAAAATGGGTATTCTGTCATAATAGTATCTGGAACATACACATTTTTCTTTGTTATTTTGAAAATATGAGTACGAAGATCAAACAAGTAGCTTTCGTGAAAGAAAATTGATTTTTAAACAAGATCCAAAAGTTTATTTCTTCATATCTACAACTTTTTATGCCCCTTAGAGGGTTAAAGTACTGGAATTTTAGTTTTCATTTTTCTTTTACCTTTTTTCCACTCATTTCCAGCCATTTCTGCTACATTCTTATATCATATTGTTTCCGCTCTATTTCTTTCTCCTGTTCTACTAATTCTAGGCAAGTTTTCTTCATATCTACAACTTTTTATGCCCCTTAGAGGGTTAAAGTACTGGGATTTTAGTTTCCACTCTTTTCCTTCTCCACTTCCTTTTTTGTTATTTCTTCCTTTCTCCTCCTATTATCCTAAATCCTTCGAGTTTCTTTTTTAATTTAAATCAAAAAAGTATCAATTTAGAAACTGTTCCAAAAGTGTTTTTAAGTCCATCGGTATACGTACCACCGTCTCATTTCATAATTTTCTTTTTATATCCTAAATTGGGAATTCTATTAAAAGCAATCTAAGTCATGTGTATTTCGATTATTTGTTTTTTTAAGCAATTCAAATACTCTAATAATGAAAATGTTCAAGATAAGAAACTAGTTTAACCCATTAACATACTAAACTTTCAATTATTATAATCATAAATTTGAAAAACCAACTATTGATCCAAATACCGAGTGATATGTATTGAAATGCTTCCATCGAACCATCTAAGCTGAGAATATTCAAGTCACTAGTCAAGTAAAAAAAATAAATTGCATTTTATTCATAAAAATAGTTTCCTTCGTGGTTCAACATATTTCATGTCTTTTTCCATATAAATCTTCCATTAGGTGATGTCTATTAAGTCTCCCAATTTCATTTTGTGGTTTTCCGTTAAGATTTTCTGGATTTATTTAGGTTTTCTGGTATAACCACCACTTCCGGAGATCCTGATTATATAAAATCTTGGTCCTTGTAAGAAGGATACTTTTTCCGGTTATAACACAATATTTATCACATGGAATTATTTTTTTTTAGATTATAAATGGTATATTAAAGGAAAATTTTGATTTGTACTGAATTTTTTCCACCAGATCAAGGATTTATTGAAGAAAATTTATACAAATTAATATAGAAAATTAGAAATTTATGAAAAATTACTTACCACCATCAATATGCAGTTGATAAGTATTGGTATCGAGAAAACTACTGATATAAACAATCCATTACTGTCAAAGTACTGCTGCCTTGAGAAAATCTTCCAATTAGTCGATGCCAATTCGTTTATACTTTCAGAAAAATATACTAATAACACTAAAACATCAATTCAAACAAATACAATAAATTTTTTCTATGAATCAAATAACATTTGAACTAATAACAAAGTTAATATACAGATACTAGTTATAAAGTATACACTAGCACTAAAATCAACACTGGCAAAAAAACTGAACATGAAATTGTAATTTTCTTAGTAATATCTTAAAGCTAATCAGTATTAGCTTGAAAATGATATAAAATATTGTAATATTCCTTGCTAGTGCTATTTAGGGGTAACTAACCCTTATAAAAGGTTATCTACCTAAGTCACCACTATCAGTTAGCCATTAAACATTAACCGATACACATTTCTGTTAACAACAAATTACTATTTTAGCTAAAAAGAAGTGATAAAGCCGCTCAAGTTGCATATAAATCAAAATATCATTATCAAACATATGTAGAAAAAATATGTTAATAAAAAGAACTTAAGTTATAAGAGAAATTAAGTACATAGAGTACTTGGGTTGATTTAAAGGCTGATAAAGGCTAAATCAAGATTATTATCATGATTTTTTTATAATCAAACCATCCAAAATCATCATAATAAATTTCGAAAATGTCTATTTTCCATCGTTCTGCTATCATTTATGATAACCATTGTTTTTCCCATAAAACAGAGGTTGTATGTATATACAGGGTGTCATATACATTATACACCACCAAAAGGACCTATTTTGTTATGCCATTGAGGACATTCAGCGTTCATAATTGGTCTTTTGAGAAAATTCGGGACGTGGAGTAGCTCTAACCTCTATGTTTGCATATTCGCATCCTATTAATCTCATTCGTTTGAGAAAATTTGAGATGTGGAATAGCTCTAACCTCCATTCTATTTTATACACCTTTAGGTGAATAGAAATTTCATCCTCAATGTTAGCATGTTGTATCCTCTGCTAGGTCTTCAGGTGTCCATTGAAGAGACAATTCTTGATATTATTGTCTTTCCTAGTATAGAATTTTGAATGGTGTTGTGGGTTGTGGACTCAAAATAAAACTGTATAAAAGTTTTTTGTTTTAAATGTCAATATTTCAATCCTTTATTTGATCTTTATCAAGTTTTACTACTTATTTATCTTCCTTAACGTTTAAATTATCATGTACTACATATTTGTAGCCTTGATGAAGATAAAATAAAGGATCGAAACTTTTAGACAGTCTTATTTTGAGTCCTCAACTCACAACACCATTTGAAAACTAATATTATGAATTATCTGTAAAAATTATCATTACTTGTCTCAACCCCTGTGCTAATTTGATAATATGAACAAATCTGAAATAGATTTTTAAAATTTAAATAAAGAAACAAACCAAAATATGACAATACAAGTGGAAAGTGAAAATAAATTTGTGTTACAGGGATTATTAATGAAGATACAGAAAATCATGTGTTTATTTCACCAAATATTATTAGTTCATATGTTAATAATTAATGATGGATAAATTGCAGAAACTTACATAAACAGAAAAATAATAAAGCTTGGAAATTTCCATAGTTTCGTGTGAGAAGGGCCATCATGAATATAGAAATGTGGAAAGTAAAAAGTGCTATCAGCCATGGGTCCCTCCATTCGATCTATAATACGTCAACTTCATCAAACCAATAGAAAAAGTGAAAATCTGTATTTTCATCATTGATAACTCAATTAAAACAGTACCACGTTTAAGATAAGTGTTGATGCATATTAGAAAAAAGGTCAGATCTGGTATAAAAGGATTAGATTTGGATTTTTACTATAAAATATCTATATTTACACATATATTTTTATGAAAAAGTAATACTTTGTTATTAAAATTAAAGTCAATAATCATATTAATTAGTATTTCAAGTTATTATCAGTATAAGGGTTATCGACAGATGGTAAATATAAAATCCATTTAACAATAACATTTTTGACCTACCAGACTTGTTTTTACTAAAATTTTAATCCTAGAGCTTCTTTAAAGTAGACTGTTTTATTCTATTTTTAACATATAAATATCGAAAAACACTAGTAAGTAAAATGGATTAAATTAGACTGCATTCGATAATTATAGTGTTCATATATCATATATATTTCGTCCAGTGCAAAATATTATCATACTCTAAAATATCACTTAATTTGCGTAAATAAATTAGACGAATATTACATATTTCAAATAACTGTTCATTCTCAGTAACAAAAATTTCAAAATAAACATCCAACGATACAAATTCAATAATATTACCGACAATTAACATATAATTAAAATTCCGGTTAATAAATATTTATTATATTGTGAGTATCAAGTTTTTTTTGTAGCGACCGCTTAGAAACTAAGCACTTGATTTAAATAATGAATGATTATAGAAGTTAAACGTTTAAAATTTTTACTTACATTCCACAAAAACGACAAAAAATTATTTATTTGGTTAACTTCAACAAACTCCCTATCGAACATGATTTAAAAAGATAAAAATATATGTTGTTATTCTAGAATATTGTCACTATATACATCCACATATCAATTGCATACAATTATAAATATTATACTTAAACTCAATTAACCATCATAGATAAATTGTGTCATTTGTTTGTCAATAATGTCTCCTGTCAATTTGTCGGTTATGGAATAAAACTCGAAGTAAATTTTTTACATTGTATATTGAAACCCATACACTTTCACTGTACATTTGTGGTACAAACTTACAAAAAAAAATTAAATAATAACTTTCACATGTATTTCATTAGAATATTACAATCACATACATCTATGATTACAGCTTATGTAGTCTGTCAATCATAGAACATATGAATTTTCTTCGTTTTATTAACTTGCAGCTTATGTTTTAGTAGATTTTTGAATCTTCTTTTTTATAAAGAGCGTTTGATCTAATCATTGTTTTGCTTTGGAGTTATCCCATGACACATGAAACAAATATTTTGGAAAAGGGAAAGAAGAGAATAAAATGTAATTTTATATTGAAAACACTGAAATTGATTGTTAGTGAATAGACTGAATATTAAATGCATACGTTAATTTAACAATGTTTCTCGTAGTATATGATTCATCGTTAGAGATTGTCTTTTATCGTCCTTGTTGTATTTTTAATTACATTTTTCACTTATTACTAATTGTAAATGTTGATTTATAAAAATACCTCAAGATTCTTTAGATAAAAAATAAAATGTTGAAATAGTTTGAAATAAGTCAACCAAATGTATTTTTTACCGATGTTTCCCAACAGTTTATAATAAATAATTGCGTTATTATTTACTATTTGAATAATAAAGATTATTTTGAGTAAAAAAATGAGTTTAATAATATTGCATGGTGAATAAGAACAAATGATTTGCCAACAAAATAATTGAAGCAGTGGTAGAGCTTTTATGAATAAGTATAAGGGAAATATAGGATACAAAACATTGAATAAAGTTTAGAATAGCAACAAATATATAACAAATTTGATGTAAAATTATTGATGGAATAAGAATGATAATAAGTATCATAAGTACATACATACATTTCATAAAATGTACTTTATAATCTTGATATGATACTCGAAATTATCTAATATAGGTTAAAATTACTTTCCATACATGTTTTTTACAAAAACAGTGGCGTTCGTCATACTTGAAAAATAATGTATACAAAAAAAACCAACAAAACGCAAACAGCATTTAGATACGTTGATAGAAAATTTTAATCCACGTCAACGAACCACTTGTTTTTATAGACAGGACACTTTCAGGGTCAAGGTCATTTTTTATTTTCGGTTTAGAGCCCTAGATGGGCCTGCCGACATAAATAGGAATTAAGATATACGGACATTTTAGATAGTACCAATAGTAATTTGGTTTTTAAAATAATTATTTATATTTCCTCCAAGAATCCATTAATACGATGCATTAATTCTATATCTTTATAAATGTTTTTACAAGATGGCTGCTGCATGTCAACAATACTCACTCGAGATCTTGATAATATTTTGGATGTAATGTTATAATAAACAATACTTTATTTAGAAATTTCAATGTATTTGTGTCAATATGTACCTTAAATATATAGTACTTTTATACTTATCACAAGTAAAAATGTTTAAAAAAATGAGTTAGGGTCGTAAATAACTTTTAAATTTCGCGCTACAAATACATTTTCCAGTGTTTCCTGACAGACGTCAAATTATTAGTCATCCCTAGATGGTTAAAACCATAGACATAGTGATACTAGACCACGCATTCGATGAAATTCAAGGTTCAAAGCTAGAACTTGATACGGTATAATTATATCTATCAGATGTTAGCAGGTTTCTTTCTAAAATTTATACAACTTTCCAATATAGGAAGTATATTAAATGCGCAATGTAGTATTACCATGTCTATAGCTAGAACAATAATATTGTTGTGAACCATCGATATATAAGTGATCTGTGTTTGTGTCACTGCTTTGTTTAGAAAATGGCGTCATCTATATATTATGAGACTTGATTCGAATAATTTAATAAACTGATAGTTGTAACTTTGTTTTTGGGTTATATTCAATTTTATTTTCGTATGAAACAAAATCATACATATTTAAAAGAAACTTTAAGCAGTTATTTATAATATTTGCAAATAAATACATGACTTTTTTATGTAATTCTATACGATAAATGGCATTCTGGCAGATAATGTACTTTGTTATCATCTTTATTAATGCACTTTGTTTTGTAAATAAGAGATATAATAATAATAAGGTGGTATTCATATATACACTATGAATTTCTTTGTGGTGATTCTTTTTAGATGATATAAATATCAATGTTCACGAAGTGTTATTTTATTCGTTGTTTGAAATAAGAAAATAACGTAAATCTTATATTTAGAAATTTAAAAAAAGTGCGCCACTGTTAATATCAATATTATATCTATAATATGAAACTAAATTATGAACTTTGATTCTTACATATAACTTGGATAAGAACAGATAAAACCTTTTTAAATTGAATACAATCCGAATAGAATACTCTGTATGTCCTCTCCCTGCAGACAAGTTTTTCAATAATATTAACCAACAGTGAATTGGGAATATTTCAATAAGTAAAAATACAAAGGTAAGTATTGTTATAATTTTTTAAGAGTTCTGTGAAATATTTATTATTATTTTTATCATCAATGTAATTGAAATATGTATCCCTCTATTTTTAATAATTTTTTCTAGTTATTAATAAAATAAATATAACAAGAACTATTTCAATAACAATTATTTTTATTTCTACAAATATTTCGAAAATTTCAATTCTTTTTTTAAATGAAATGTATCAATAAGTGAGATGCTTTTATCAATATGTTGTATTCGTTGTAATCTCAATAGATTAAATTAAAATATTTGTATGGGGTCAGACCTAAGCCACCTTTTTATTGATAATAGAATTAGAAAGATAAGTTCCATAAACAGTAGAACGAATAATCCAATATTTACAATTAGAAAAAAAGCGAGGTCAATGTCATTGAAGTTGTTTCATATTATTATACGGTATATTGATATATCTGTATATTAAAGCGATTTAAATATATAACTTACAAGTTATTTTGCATTTTGCATTGAATTTTCATTAAAAATTATCACGTAAACTACCCCATTAACAATAAGTATTTCCTATTTGGCATAATCAAAACTAACCTTAATTTTTATTTAATTGTTGCATAAACATCAAATTTGTCAAAATTCTATTCTTATTCCTACTTGCCTTTAAACACCAACTTCCATACAACAAATTAACACAAATATATATATCTGTATTAAGCAAAACCACTTAATACACTTAATTCAACGTATCATAAACACAAGAAATAAATAATTGAACATTTTTATTAGGTTATATTTTATTTTGTACACATACAGAATAGAACAAAAACCCTCAACGGTTACAGCGACCTCATCACAGTTGTAGGAAGAACTAATAAAAATGTTTGACCTTGAATTGAAGGGACATAAAACTGTGTTGTTAAGAAAGCTAGTAGGTGGCGACACCTTTATCCAGTGATGCCAGCTTTGTATATTTTACTATGAATTCAAAGAAAATAAGATTTTCTTTTTAAATATAAAATAAAAAAATTATGTAACAGGAAAATTTTGTAATGATAATGATAATTTGTGAATGGTAAACCCATACTTTAGAACAACTATAATAAATATACGGGGAACAGTTTGAAAGTATTATTATATATTATTTTTTTAGATGAGTAGTCCTTTCAGTCTCAATAAGAGTCCTTTGGATGAAGAAACGCGACAAATAGCGTTAAATGAACTTCGGGAAACACCCGAAAATGTGGCAAATGGGTTGGCAGAGCTGCGAGAACTTTTGGCCAATGACAGCTCGATTTATTTTAAAGATACCGACGAATATTTAACTATATTTCTAAGACCTTGTAAATGGTATGCCAAAAGTGCTTACGAACTGGTGAGTCTTCATTTCAACCGTGTCATTGTTTTAATATGAACGTTTGTAATGAATCATATCTTATTATTTATGTTATGAAACATCGAGATAAAGATTTACGTGACTTAGATTGTTTGTGTGTATTGAAGGTGGGAGATATCAGTTATAAAATAACAGTTTTCCGAATCGTATTTTTCGGTATTTAAAGACTCAGAGACCTTAACATGACACCTCTAAGATAAAAGATATTTTAGGTTAGGTTACTTTGAAAACAAGAAACTAAAAAAATGAAAACTATTTTCTTTTGTTTTTCAAATTAAAAGTGTTTTATTTTATTAATAAATTGATTACCTTCAAAAATTCTTATCTAGTCAGGTCACAAAAAAAGATATTTTTTATGTTTGTTTCTTCAAGTGTTAAAAATCTTCATGGAATTTTTCCAACTTTATGTTTAGATAAAATTATAACCAAATAATTTCGGTTCAACCTTATAAAATCTTTTCATTTACTTTTAACTAAGAAGAAGCAGAAATTTAAAAATTTACGTCTACTATAAAAAACAATATATCAGTCTGAGACGTACGAAATAGACAGTGTTGCCAAATATCCTACAGAACATTCCTTGTGACCTAATTATCGTTTTTGTGATTTGAAAACTACCTCCTAGTAAGAAATTACATTTGGCAACATTGTTTTTATACGACAAATAAGTTCTAGACTTATTAGGGTTGTTCACAATATCGACATGAATAAAATTTTGAAAAAATCTCAAAAGTATTTTGTTATTATCATAAATTTTATGATTTCATACTGTTTGAAATTAAAAATTGTTTTTTTTTCCATTTCTACAATATTAACAAGCTAAACTTATTGTAAATAAACTTGTCAGAGATAAATATGTTATTACATAATTATACCACTTGGAATTGTTTACTTTGTTCCCAAATTCGTTCTCGATTACTCAATTTATAAAATGATTCTTATTTAATAAAAATTATTAATAATTAAACAATATAACTGCCTCATTTATTCGATAACATATTATTATTTACACGGTTTTTATAAGATTGTAAAATAAATCATTTACCCTGGTGATTAAATCTGGTGAATATATCAGATTCGGTAGTATTTTTACTTTACAATAATTGCAATCGGTTTTATAAAAGAATTAACGCGTTTCAGGAACAAAAACTTTAACAAATGACTTTTGATAGGCATTTATTAGCGCGGTCAAGAAACAAAACTTTGACAGATGACGTTTAAAAGTCGTTCCTATCGGTTTTATGTGAAACCATAGAGTTTACAATACACTTCTTCTTTTTTTGTTTTAGATGAAAAGAATAACAGATTTTAAAGAAAAAAACAAAGGTACTCTAAATAATCTGATGCCCGAAGATGAAAAAGAAGCCATTACTGAGCACAACGTTGTTAATATATTAACAAACTTGGATCATAAAGGAAGAAGAGTACTTTTAGTACACGCTGGAGGTATGTCTTATATATGACATTTTCATGAGAAAAATATAGAACAAAATGGTTTATTTTTTTTGGCCACAATAATTAAGACGATTTAATTGAGAAGACAAAAACTTAACTTCACTTAATTATGAAAAAACACGAATTAAAACACTACCTCTAAATACGAAAATTTTCCACAGTTTAGATTTTCATCCACAACATAAATATTAACATTTGAAAACGCATAAGTACGTTCGGCAAAGTGTTTTTTGATTGCTATGAAAAACAAATATGTGTAATAATATTTGTTCTGATGGGAAAACATAGACATAGTTAAAAATGAAAAACAATATTTGTTACTATCCAAATCTAATTGTAAATTAATATCTTTAAAGGTCGATATTGTTCTTTTTTAATTGAAATACATATATGGAATGTATTTTAGAAACTTGGGATCCTTCAAAAGTGACATCCGACCAAATTTTCCGTATATTTTATTTGATCCACGAGGTGGCAGTACTAGAACTGCAAACCCAAGTTAGAGGTGTGGTAGTTATTATGGATTATAACGGAATGGGTATGAAACAAGTTCGTGGTCTAGGACCCTCCTTCGCTCTTCTTCTACTCAGTTTCATACAGGACGCCATGCCTTTGAGACTCAAAGAAGTCCACATGGTCAGAGAACCTTTCGTGTTCAATATGGTGTGGACCTTATTCAAACCTTTGCTGAGGGCTAAACTTAACAAAAGGGTAAGATTTTGTTTCATATTTCCTTATTAGAAACACTAACACAATTTATCATTTTTATTTTTTATAATATTAAAAAAACATTTATAACATCTACATCTTCCTGTAACCGCTAACTTCAAGTATATAGAAGGGATGGGAAAAAGATTTCATTAACAAATCATATATCCTTTGAAAAAATAATTAGATTGTAAAAAAAATGTAAATTTGTCATGAATAATCAAAATATGGGGCACGTGTATAACACAGCGGAGATTATGGAAATATAATTCCATATAAATAGGCACATACGTATAAGCGAACTGGCAAACCTGCCCGCTATATACATATTACTTCAGGCCGCTGCTATCTAGAGATGGGCAACTAAATATATTTGACAACACGGTTTTTTCTTTAGTCTTAGTATTGAATTTACTTATACTACAATTGTTACTATAAAAGATTAATGTGTTTTTTGATTATATAATATGAACTTTACCTTGCTCGAAACATTTTCTTTACCCCGGTAACACTTGAATTGCTTACTCAAACTATTTTGTTTATATTTCACTAATACTCGTTCGGAGTTGTTCACAAATAAATAAATCATTCAATAATTGTATTCACAACAAATAACACAGATCACAGTTGTTATTTCTTTTAAAATAAATATGTACATTACATTTTCGTGCCGCGCTATTTCCCTTTTGGTTAGTTCTCTTCTTCTTTTTGAAATTAATAACTGACTTGTAGTTTATCATAGAAAAATAAAAAAAATAGAAGGTTCTCAATAATATTTGATATTGATGGTTAATATTGTGTGTTCCATGGCAGTAACAGTCAGCTACCATTTTGTGACCCACAACTTACTGCAAAAATATTCAATAAACTATGAATCTATTCTCCTTTATCTTAGAAACGAACAAAGTTAGAAAAAATTTACTTCGTTTTTCAGATTTTCTTCCACGGTAAAAAGATGTCTTCTCTGCATAAATATTTAGCTCCTTCCCACCTTCCCAAGAATTACGACGGGTTGTTACCGGAAATAAACTACACCGGAAAAGATTGGTTTCCAGTTTTGAAAGAACACGAAGAACATATAAAATTGATGAACTCTTTTGGGAAACGAGACAAATGAAAATACAAAAAAACTATTCTTTTGAAATAGAATTAAATCGTAAAATTCGTATTCCATACCACACATTCCAAAAAAAATTAATTTTTAATAGCCGGAACTACCAGTATGACAGATGACTTGCTATAATTGAGTCATCAACAATTCATTTTTAGGGTTAAGTTTGTTATGATTAATCACGAAATTAAATTTGTAACTACTTTTACCAGTTGTATTTCTATCTACAAAAAAAAAACAATATTTTGTGCAATTTTTTCCAGACCTTGTATATAGCTTTTTTATAAAGTGTGTTAATAAAATTAAAGCAGTATTTATTTTTTTTTTCAATTTAATTCCCTCACAAAGAACTACTAAGACTTAAAATTAGATTAACATCAATTTATGTTGAAAATTAATATATTTTGTAATTAAAACTTCACCTTCTTATACAGTAATTAATTAGTTTTACAACAGTCACACTAATTATTAAAAACAAAACAAAAAATGATTTCTGACCAGGTATGTATAACACTGGTCGATAAGTGTCATTATAAACAGATGGCGCTATACTTACAGATTTATTCGTTTTAAATGGAGCAGTATACGATCGGTTTTTGTTTTTTTTTTTTGAAACGAATGCGTGAATTTCAGTACAATAACACCTATTGTCAATAAGACATAGGTCAAAGGTGTTAAATATTCATCAGAGTAGGCTTTAAACATGGGTGGCTTGGCATTGAAGTATTCAATAAATGATTATTTGAATCAGATTTTACAGGTTATATTAAAAAAATGTTATTGAGAAAATAAACATCCTTCTTCATTTAAGCTAAATATTTTGATTCCGAGAAAATACAATTAAGAGATTACACATTCTTAATACTATAATACAAACGATTATTATTTTTTATGCAATAAATAATCTGTAACCGGTTCTGTTGACGTATATAAATGAGCAGATGAGGCAATGGAAAACTGTATTATGTTTATAAGTATTGGTTAATCGATTAATCAGTGATAGTGAAGAAATATATTCATAACTGTAAGTAAGGTATATTATTTTGAAAAAAGGTACGTAAAATAACTATTCTAAAATTTATAATAACATTCTATTTATTTTATTGTTTTACGTATAAAGAAATTTTAATTATTTTTAAGTTTGTAATATTTCTTTTACTCATTTTTCTATCGAAAAACTATTTTGATCTTTCACAACTACGGAGGGTAGGGGAAAAGTGTTGATCAAAATGCGTTACCCTCTTGCCACACAATCGGTATCGGTTGAAATGCGTTACCCACATTAGCATCAGAGTAAATTTTCGAGGAAGCTCTAGATATGATTAGAGAGGAAATACGAAGTAAAATCGTTATCTCATAATAATTCTTAGAGGTTATATTTTTAACTCTGCATACTTCAATTCATCTACAATATTTACATTTATATTTTGTCTAAAACTGCGCCATTATAAAAGGCTTTTGAATTGTTATTTTAAGTATAATTCCCCCATAATCGATGGAACATGACAGGCTTTCATCAAAACGTAGCGGTAATTAAAAAAAAACAGAGTTTAGTTAGTTAGTTTTATCCATACTTGTGAAATAATTAATTAAACTGCACGTGTTCTTGAACCCGCCATTTTGCCGATTATAACCAGTGGTAATTTAGACTTCTAATTTCGTTGGATTATCGCTAATATTTTGTAGTTTAATGCGCTTTCGTTTAACAAGACAATTTATTCCTATTAACATGATTAAATAAATTATTTGATCGATATTATATTTAAAATATCATTTTTATTTCCCTTGATGCAGTTGATCCCTGTAAAAGAAACATAAATGCTCTTAGTTATCGATCAACCTCTTTAGTGTGATGTGTGTTTAGTTAAGGTTAGGTTATAAGTGTATCTAAAATGAGTGTTAAATTCATCAATATTAAGTGAGTAGTGTTTATTAGTATAGTTTTCAAATCTTTTACTATTTTCCTATAATAATTTGCTGATAGATTCATAAAATTACCACATTACAGTACTTTATAATTTCCTAACGAAATGGCGGGGAAGTTAGCAAGAATGACTCGTAAAAAATGATTTTGCTACTATATAATTGTTTCTGGTTTGTTTATCAAATCTTTAAATGACGTCTTTTGTCCTATTTACATTGCATTTAGATCGAATGACCATTTTAGTTAATTTTGCAAGATTTCCTCATGCATAAACACATTATTTCATTGTTTAACTTTAAAATTTGTTAATTTGAATCGACCGTGTAATTGATAGAAACAAAGAAATTGTTTGTCTTTTAAATTTTTGATAACAATTGTAATTGTTAACCTTTTATTCAATAGCGCGTGTGGGTTTCGAACGGTCGTGTTAGTCCTGGGAGTTATAATCGTTAATCATCTTTGATACATCACGAATTGCATTAATTTATTATTTTTTATTTGTTTTTAATCACAATGAAAGAAAGTGTTTTCATAATATCTAACACCAAATGTTATTGACTTGAATTATTATCAATAGTGATAGGTATGTATTCTTTGTTTTATTATAAATCTATTAGAAAACAAAATAATTCTCGCTTTATAAAGTAGAAACGGCGGAAGTCTTCCATCACGTGATTAATACGTCAGTACCAATATTCATATAAATCAAATCAAAATTTCTGACAACTCAGTAATAATAATCGTAATGACTAATATTCCAAAGGTCGGCCTTTTCCTAAGTTGTACTTGACATTTAACTTCTTAATTCAACGAAACATACTGTTCTAACAGATATAATGTATACATAAGTATATAGAGATCGAAAAGGTCCGCCATTGTTATTTTCCATCTCAAAATATTCAAATTTATAACACCTAACCTCAAATTGCGGAGACGTCAAATTCAACGTCACGTGATGGAAATTCTCATCTTTACACATTTTTTTAAATAAATTTTAGTTAAAAAACTAATATCAATTGATTATAAGCATTTAACAATGAACATTTAACGATATTTTTGCAGTGTATACAATTAATTTTTTTAATTTATGTTTAACGATAAATTATGGATATTAATATATTTTCCATCGTTTAAATACAAGTAGTTATAATATACTTCTAATTAATAGTTAAAAATATAATTACTGTATAATTACACTCAATTATATGTAATTTTTATTTATGCTGAACTTGACAACACTGTGTTAGCATTTGCAACTTCAATTCTTTTAGTAAAGTTCCGTGTTTTATTAAAACTAAACGTTTCATTAAGTTGCTTAATTACTTATTCATCACTCTTATCAAGATTCAAATATAATTGATAATATTTTCTATTGAATTAATTACGAACTGACACAAAACAGATTCTAATTGTTGTCTCTATTGAATATAATATTCTGTGCTAGTTTTTTATAGTGTTTTGTGCTAATTCGTTCAATTTCACTTAACAACGTTGCCAAGTTATTTAGATAAATTTATATTGAATAAATTTTTTTGTCGTATTTTGAACAAATATGAATAAGTTCAGTCACTTGTTTGAATGTTATCAGTACCGGATTTGGCTTCACACTATCTCATAATTGCGACTGATTCATAAAAAAAACTTTTTATTATCTTACTCTACCATAGTATTCGTTGTATTTGTTCATTTTATTATTCTAGACGTCCTTTTTGTGAGTTGATATGTCGATAAAAATCGAAAAAAGTTTAGATAACGTGCCTTACATCCAATTGGGCTCGCATCAATTACGATTAGATTTAGAAGATTTAACGCCGGAAGAAAAGCAAAGAGCTGAGCAAGAATTGAGAGAAACGCCGGAAAATGTGAAATATGCATTAGAAAAACTCAAGGAATTGTTAGGAGGTAAATTTATTATGAGTGAAAATTCATTTTATGTGTATTTTTCACTAATTCCGAAGGCGTAGTTGTTTATATTCAGAATATCAGCTTTTTTTGATGTTTATAATATTGAATATTTTTCTCGGTGCTGCCAGAATTAATCCAATAATATACAAGTTTCTCTTATCAAATTCGGATAAAAACTTAATTCTGGCAACATTGTCGCGTAAAACATCGTTCCCATATCTTTCTTCTCTGTCTATATATTTATCTCAATCGTTAAAAAACAGATTCGGCGTGCCTATTTAAGATTTTTCAGCTGCGATGCTGAGTAGTGTTTTTTTATCATACAATTATCTAAATAATTATATAACAATTCAAAATTATTGAAATAGTTGGTGTATTGAGAATTTTGCAACAATTTTTTTCAAATTTAAATACAAACAATTGAATTCAGTGTACAAATTTTAAACCAGGCAACACTGCCATAGATGTCGTCGTTCTCTCTCCGCTGGTATCGTCGACGTACAGGTCCGGCTTAGCTTATATGATGCAATGGTTTTTCCTCAAAAAATTATCGGAATATAAGCTTATTGTATAATTTTTCTACAAAATCCTTTAAATTCAAATAAAAACTTTCGTACGTATAAATTATATATAAAATTTTTCACATTTAATGAAATACTACAACTCTGACAACCTCGTTCAGCCTCCATTTCTTGATTTCCGGTATTATAGTCAACGTACAGGCCCGGCATTAGCTTTTTCTCCAAATAAAATTCTTGGAATAATCGTTACATATACAATTTCCTAATTTAGATAAATATATATTGAAATCCTGTATCAATATGTTTATATAAAAAAAATTCTTCACAATCAAGTATATACTATAAGGCTGGCAACACTGTTGAATGTAACCTCGTTCTCCCTCTATTAAATTCAATTGGTTTAGTTCAGATCCGGCACGGCAACCATAATCTCTCCTCTTCTAATGCGAGTTTTGTTTTTTTCTTTCAAAAGTATTGGTATATTGGCTGGATATAAATTTTTTCAACAAAACCCTGTAAATGAATTGAAAATCTCCACATCCGCATTAAAGAAAATATTATTTCGAATTTAGGGAAGTGCTATAATTCTGGCAACACTGTTGCATCTAACCGCGCTCTCCTTTTTTATATCGTTTTGTTGTCTCGACGTACAGATCCGGTCTGGCTACCTTCGCATGTGATATTGTGTTTTCTAAAATTATTGGAGTATTTATATTCTAGATGAACCAGATTTTTACGTACCAATCGACGACGACAAATTCCTTACAAAATTTCTGAGGCCGTGTCGATTTATTCCCGAAAGTGCTTTCAGAATCATGAGAAAATACTACGGGTTCAAAATAAAGTATCCTAAATTTAGTTGCAACATCACTCCAGCTGGTATCAGACATGTTTTCGACAAAGAAATTTTTAAAATGCTACCAACAAGAACGTCTAACGGCTGCAGAATCATGATCGTCAGCTTAGGTAAGTTTATTCTTATAAAATATATAGTGTCAACCATATTCGGGTCGTTTTAAGAAAAATGGGACCCTAAACAAGTGAAATTGGAAGATCTGTTTAAAGCTGTAATGGTAGCTATGGAAATCGCCATGTTAGAACCGAAAACTCAATGTGGTGGTGTCGAAATTATTCTGGATACTAAAGGGTTAGCGTTAATTCACATTTATCAGATCACCCCTACGCTAGCAAAAATTATTTTAGAATGGATACAGGTAATAAACAACTTGGTTTTTTTACCTTAATCTACATACTATTTTCAACGTTTGGCAACGCTGTTTAAATACGTTCTCCAATTCGTACATGTACCGATATGCTTATGAACTTCAAAAATATTTTTTAACGAAAATTATTAATGCTATTATTCGTCAAAGTATTATTTTTGTAAAAAAATAATTTAATTTAGAATTAAATTGAAATTTCTATTTTGATTTTACTTAAAAACGTAGGCATGCGCAAACTAGCATTATGATTTAATGTTAAAGAGAGAGCGATATGTAAATGAAATGAAATTATACTATTGGAAGAAAGAGAAAGACCATCGGTTCAATACCCCTAATGAAACTTTGACGTCATGGCGATCCAATAAGAGTAGAGAAATACAGAGAGTTGCATACCGGTGTTCTATCTCTCTCTACCAACAGTAAGGCCCTCTTGTCAAAGCCTCATACCTCTCTCTCTATTTTCAATATTAATTCTGTGGAAATTTCAAATGATGATCGGTTACACGCTTTAGACGAGGTTGCCACGTTTCTCAGTTTCAATTCGAACATAACTTTTAAATTTCTTATACATGCAACAGAGTGAACGTTTTTTTTTTCTGATTTTTCCATATGTCCGGTCAATTGTTTGATGTGGCAACAGCGATTGTTATATGAAAATTTTAGCTGACTACAGTTCATCACATATGAAATAGATACGCGGACTGACGTCATACGTTTGATGTGATTTTGGTCAAAACGTGTTTACTATTACTTTAAATTTTTGTTTTTGATATCATAAACAAAGAAAAAATATTAAATTATTTACTTTAGAACAAAAACTAAAAGATATTTTCAAGTACGTAAAATAAAAAAAGTTTAGGGATAAATTTAAGATTGTTGTGGCAACGTAGCATTAAGCTCCGTCTCATTAGATCCACGCTCGTTCGGGTTTGAATGTTTAATTACCAGGATTGGCTTAAGGTTCCTTTGAACTAGAACTTTAAATTAATAATTTTTTTTTAATTTATATAAATTGTTTAATATTACAGGAATGTTGTGCTGTAAGGCTGAAAGGAATTCATGTTATAAATCAACCGTTAATATTCAACATGGGTTATAAGATATTTAAACCATTCTTAGGGGAGAGATTAAAAAAAGCGGTAACTTATATTTATTTTATTAGGTATTAACTTCTTCCAGAATACTTTCGAAAGTTTAGGGATTTTTATAACCCAATTTAACCCAAATACTCATGTTGTCGTATATCTTCACACGTATACACTGTATTATTACTGAATTATAAGGGTTGGTTTTAGTTGTTTTTCCATGGACATAATGCTGAAAATTTATTAAAACGAATTTCCCCGGAAAGTTTACCCCCAAAATACGGTGGTACTGCTGATATTCCAGAATATCCAGGATCTTTATTTTCTGACATGCTTTTCTATTACGAAAAAAATTTTGAAGGTAAGTTTTTTCAAAGTATAATTATCTTAAACCAATTTTCGTGTTTAAATGGGATTAAATTTGGATTTAACAGTGGCTATTGCTTTATTTAACATAACTTCATCTTTGTAACTGATTGAATTTAGATAAACCATTAAATTGATGAGTTTGTTGCAGTAAAATCACTTTTTTTCCATTACATATTTAGCTACAATTTTTCGGGAAAGTTGATGTAGTTTTAAAAAAAAATATTTGAGAATTTCATTAATGACTTACATGATCAGCTTTCTATTAATATTAAATATAAACTTGAATTGAACCTTTATCAATATAATAAATAAAATTGCACTTTTCTAAATCTTGCGATACGGACCTGACTACGCATATACATAATATGCGCAAATAGCCACTGTCACGAATATTAAATCTATGGAAGAGAGTGCAACGTTGCCAATTTTAAATTGGATACGTGGGTCGTGAAGTACAGTTTTGTCAGGTTATGCCACACATTATCTACAAAATATTTTTGTATATTACAAAAATTTTGTATCCAAATAGAGTAAATGATCTAATGTAAAATACTGTTCACATTGTGGGTGTTTATTGAATTATTTTCGTTTCGTTCAATTCAGTTAATATAGTGTTATTTTAACAATTTTTCACCCCATTTCACCCTTAATTATTGCGTTGAAATACAGAAAAAATAAAATTTCTTTAGTTAGAATAACTTGTCAATTTAGAAAAAAAAATTTAAATAATTATAAAGCTTTTTCACCCACGATGTGGTTAAAAATAAATAATACGAATCACAAATATTTTTGATAAACTTCATTTTCATGACAATTAACCTGCTACAAAAAACTACTCTCATTGGATCTAGTTTGGCAACATTCGTTTCTTAAACAAATTATGACCGTTGCTATTTAACGTCTTCGGCGACTATGCACGATTCTGTATTTCGTGGACTCTAGAAGAATAGATAAGATTCATTTCTATTCTTTTAAATGAATCGATTATTAATTTCGAAAAGAAAGAATCTTTTTCAATAATTGAATTTCGCGAATCGGAATCGATTTCCATTGTTTATAGACATATCCTAAAAACGTGATAGATATCGAAATATGAGCATACTAAATTTACAACAATAAAATGTGTATAAATAAATGAAATTCACTATTGTTTATATTGGAATCGAATTTTTCCTATAGGATCGATTTTTTGGCAAACATCGATACCATATTTTACCTACATATAAAATGAATAAAATTTATTTTCATGGAAATAAATGTTACTTTGACTATTTCATAAATATGAATATTTAATTTGTATAAATCAACGAATAAACATATTACTAAACATAATAACAACAATTTGTTTGTCTGAAACAATATGTTTTGAATAATAAATCTCCGGTTTTAAGTTACCAAGTAACCTACAAATTTCAATGTCACACATTTTAGTTAGTCGCGCTGTTGTCAGATTTGATTTCAAAACGTATTGAATTAATTTTATTTTATTTTTAATGATTAGGAAATGAATACAAAGTGTTTTCAATTTAAAATTTAACTTCTTTTGTTCTAGAAAATATTCTTATAAAATAACGTATTTATGCTTATAAAATGTTCAATTTTATTGTACACAATTTCTATTTTTTGAAAAGTATTAGAGAAAGTTTATTGTTCGTTTTTTTAAACAATTAGCAATAACATTTTTTTTATCTGACTAGAAACGTGAACTTCAAACAATTGATTTGAAAATAGATGTGTCAATAACATCATACAATACCAACAATTAATAATAATATGTGACTAATGAGGTGATAAATTTATATCCAAGTGCGTGGTTCGAACAAAAAAAATGATTATTAATTGAAATTTTTCTATAACGCGGAAACTATTTTGTATTTTTTTTTTTAGAATATAATACTTATGGATATAAGGAAGATACAAAAACAGTACAAAAATTTAATGATACTAAAGAGGAAATAAGTGTAACATGCCATTAACGTGAGGAACTAAAACAAATCTTAAGTTCACTATGTATTTTAAAATTCATAGATCGATTTTGTGGAATATATGTTTTTATTTTTTAATAAAAATTCTCATTTACTAAATAGTTTTTTTATTTCTAACCTACCATTGGTAGAATCCAAAAAAAATAACTCGATGGTCAGGAAAATAAATAAGAATTAATCTTGTATTTGGCAACACTGTACAATTTTCGTCAACCATCGATAACAATAACCACAGACTAACTACTTCATAGACGGTACACGCAGAGAACTCAAGATCAATTTTTTAATTCCGTTTAAAGCACACAAACATAAATAGAAATGACGCAAAAATAATTATATGTTGGAAGTTTATTCATATAAATAAATTGTTTAGTTATAATTTTTTCTATGAAAAATTCACAATTTATTATACTTACTGCAAATATCAGAAATATCGTTAATAACAGCAGTAATAACCACAGACTACATACTTCTTAGACAGTACACGCTGAGTGCTTAAGATAATTGATTAGTTCATGGCATGAACTACCGTTAAGTGACATTTTTGAATTTGGAGCTATTAATAATATTGCAATTCGTCAGTTTTTTTTGTGATAGATTGAAATCATTTTTTGAAATTTATTATTGTTATGTAGCATCTAAATATAAATTATCTATGGTTGTTAAGTCTATGCATCTATTTTGACAATACTAAAAAATGGCTGACATACCAATACAAAATATTATTTGTCTCAAATAAAAGTTGTCAAGAATAAACTGATTTAAGCTTTATTCGTTATATAAACAATTACAACTGCCATTTGGAAGGCATAATAATTCTGGTAATACCTTACAATTTTCGTAAAACATTAATATAATTAATAAAACTAGCTGAATAACCCTAGAAGCTGACGCCTTCATAAATCCAAAAAAGAATGACAATGGAAATATCATTGTGTTACCAAACTATCAGTGTGATTGTATATATGGAGATCTAGTGGAACATAAAATGAAAATTCCACATTTTTTAACACAATTCATTCCATATTCACATTTCATCGAATGAATGTGTGTGTTTATATATGGGTACAAAAATAATGAATCACAACTTTTCAAATAAGTGAAATGAAGGTGAAGTTAGAAACTTTGTTTTTTAATAGTTAATACTATTTAAATTTATCAGAAACGAAGAATAAATCTGGCAACATTTTACAACTTTCGTAAAAAACTAATGACATTTACGAATTGAGCAATCTAACAAATTGTCAAAATACCCGTCATGGGGTAAACAAATGATTTTACCGTAAGTTTATGTGAAATTATTTGTTCTATTTTATATCTTATTATTTTCGCTTTTATTGCAAAATCATTTCTTGAAGAGTTTCTACTGAAAGGAGTTTGAAATTTCCTTATGGAAAAATAGCTTTTTATTCTTTTTTTCATAATACAGTGTCTTGTTTAGTGTAGGCAAGCGGTAAATAAAGTATATTGGAAATTTGTGGAAAATGAGTAGGATTGGTGTCCTAAATTTTGTAATTTGCTTAAAGACGTACACTAAACAACTGCAAAAATACTCAGTTTCTGCTATATTAGTTATTACAGATCGAATAAGTAATTTTGAAAAAAAAAACGAGTACATACGAAAAAATTAATTGTTTACTTCAGGACCGCCATTTTGACGTAGATCAGCTGTTTCGTTAGATGGCCTAATTCTAACGTATCTGTTTAACTTTAAAAACATCCATTAAAATAGGCTGAATAACCTACAAGCTGAGGCAATTCTAATTTCAAAAAAGAATGACAATGTAATTGACAATATTGTCATGTTTATCATCAGTGTTGTTGCGTAGTTGGAATAATTTAGGTTATTGAAAAATAATAATGCGTGAAATTATAATTTCACACTTTATAAAACAATCAATTTCATAAAATGAATTAATGCGGAAAATTAATAAGTTATATAAAGGTAATTTTTGTTTCTTAATAATTATTATTGAACTTATGAAAATTACTAGTAAACGTGTGTTTTCACCTATTTTTTTATATTGTTTACAGATATTTTATTCATGTGAACAAAAAAATGACAATTAATTATAATTGATCGGTACTACAAACTTGTTTCAGATTTGAAGGTATGGTTGACTAGGTAATAAAACGCTAATTAATTATCAAATTTTAATGCCAATTTTATATATTTATATAAACAATACTATAATAAAATTTTATTTTACTGTACAAACAATAACAATAGGAGTGATGTAAGCTATCACACAGAATTCTTGGGCAGTAATACTTGAAGAAAAAATGTGTGTAAACCTAATAAATTTCTGATTATTTAATGGAAATTTTACTAAAAACAAAAGCTAACACCACTTCTTTTAATTACCTATAAAAAATTGTATAAAACCTTTCAAAATTCTCTTATAAACACAACAAAAATGTTGAGCACCTAATTATTTCCTCGATTAAAGATTTTCATAGGTTATTGAGCTAAATAGAACCAATAAAATAGTTTTAACGATGAAATATTCAATTAACAATAAATGCAACTTATTCTACAAGTAAAAGGGAAAGGAAAGTTGGAAAATTTCTTGTACTGTATTAGTGGTGTGCTGTAGGTTCTTTCCTCGAAGAAAAATACATAAAACCGGGTTTTTGTCAAGAAAAAAGGGTGCAAAAAGTTAGTATCCTCCAAAATTTTTTACTTTATCAGACTCTAATCACAATCGGACATATTTGAATACCCCAAACATCTGACGTTTACCATGATCTCAAAGTGCGGTTAGGCAGAGATGTTGCACTTCTTTTATTATCCTGCAAGCTCCGCGGCGATAGAAAGATCCTTTACTACCTACAGCTAGGTTCACAATAAGAAAAGAAACCGTTTAACAAATGATAGAATTGGTAAAAACCGTTTCTTTCCAATAACTGGAAGCTTTTATGAAACAATAAAGAAGCAGCACCAAATGAAGATAGAAGTTGTAGGACAACACCAGGATCTGATTCTGGTGCTTGTACTACTGAAAATGTGAGATGATCAGATAAAAAACTGAAGAAATAGATACCAATTTCTAAAATTTTTAGTACCAAAAGCGAAATCGAAAAGTTAATTTCGCTTGTTAAGAGGGCAATGAACATATCTAATACTAATTATTAACCAGGAAAGTCATGAAAAGCTAATAAGAACCGAGCTGAACCGACGCAAGGACTCGGATAATAGAAGAACAAAAAAATTTGTTCAAAAATTGATATAATAAACAGTTTGGAGTATCAGGAACATTTTCCAGTAGGATTTAACTTTCCCTGGGCAAGGGAAAAACTTTTTTTTATCAGGATAAATAGTGTGTTCATTAATTTAAAATTGTATAACATTGAAACAAATATTTAGATCTAACCATATCAAAAACTGGCAACATTTTTACAAAAAAATTTATAACGAATAATCGACAGTAGGTGTTATAGCAAGATGGATGGCTTCTCTTCTTCTATTTCGATTTACAATTCGCCCTTTTTGTTATAACCATATGAATTGATCGCTGAAAGTACAATTAATAATTTTTTTTCTTGATATTAACGATTAAACTGAAGTACTTACCTGTGTATTCTTGATCGCACATAACCAACAGTTCGTACCATTGGTTACCGTTTATTCTTGGTAAATCTAAAGTACCCCCGTAACATTCAGGCAAGCATTTAGGGCTTATGTATTGCTGTAACGATTTGCGATCCGTACCGTGGAAGATGATACGGCTTCTCAATTTTTCCCTAAGGAAAGGTTTGAAAAATGCGAAAACTATTTTGAAAATATAAGGTTGATTCACGATGTGGATATTTTTTAACCTTAAAGGCATGCTGTCCTGTAAAAGAACGTTTAATTAGCATATTTACAAAAAAAACTATTTTTGTTATTGAACTATTGACACAGGAGGCTAGGCCGGATCTGTACGTTTACGAAACCAGACGAAATCGGGAAAGAAAAAGAGAAAGAACGAAATCATCTGCAACAGTGTTGCCAGAACTGAAGTTTTTTTCTTAGATATGAAGAATAGTAAAAAGTATTGAATGTTTTTATTCGAATTTGAAACACATTAAACAGTAATTTTTGTTACAATTACTTGTATAAAACAAAAGGTACTATTGAGATGAAAAAAATTATTTCATTAGCATATTTAAATGGAAGAAAAAATCAATTTATTCTTGATTTTGAACGAGTTTAATAAGAAAAGGCTGGCGCCAAAAAAGACGCAAAGGCACCGCCGGATCTGTACGTTTACGATACCAAACGAAATCGAGAATGGAAGAGAGAAAGAGCGAGGTCATTTGTGACAGTGTTGCCGGAAGTAAAGTTTTTTCTTAGATATGAATAATTTTAAATTAAAAGTAACAATTGAAGAATGTTTTTATTGTATAAAAAAAATATTAAACGCAGTTTTCGCCACGTTATTATCGTAAACATTTTTTTATTTTTATAAAAAAATCTAGTTTTTGAACTGCGTTTTGAATAATGTGAAAGATTTTAGTAAATCAATTAAAAATGGTCGGTAAAAAAGTCTGGCAACACTGAATTATAACGAGAGAAGAGAAATAACGAGGTCATCTGCCACAGTGTTGCCAGATTGAAGTTTTTTAAGCGCATTTGAAGCACTTTTAGCAAATATTTGTATAATACAAAATATTAAACTCAGCTTTCGTCACGTCAATATCGTAAATATGAATATTTCGTTACTTTTATTGAAAAAACTTCCATCACAATCTTTTAATCGACGAAATCCGAATGTTTTGAATGATTTAAAAGATAATCGTGAATCTGTTAAAAGAACAAGTTTGGCAACACTGAATTACAGCGAGAGAAGAGAAAGAACGAGGTCATTTGCCACAGTGTTGCCAGATTGAAGTATTTTATGCGAATTTGAAGCACTTTTAGCAAATATTTGTATAATACAAAATATTAAACTCAGCTTTCGCCACGTTAATATCGTCAATATGGATATTTCGTTACTTTTATTGAAAAACTTCCATCACAGTCTTCTAATCGACGAAATCCTAATGTTTTGAATGATTTAAATGATAATCGTGAATCGGTTAAAAAAACAAGTTTGGCAACACTGAATTACAACGAGATTCGTAAGATTGTGCATAAATTCATTGATCAGTTATTTGTTCGTAATAAATAATAAAATTTCGATATTTATTCATAATGTGTTACAGTGTGACCGTCTTTCGAAGAGATGTGACTAAAATTAGTTAAACGGAATGTGATTAGAATATCTAATGGGTAATAACTGAAACAAAATGAAGCAATTACTTGATAATTGTCATAAAAAAATAATGTAATAATACTTAATTCAAGGAGATTTAATAAATAAAGACGCGTAATGTTATGTGTACAATCCGGTGCATTGCGTGTAAATATTTGAGGTTATGTATTCGAAAAGAGTCAAGATCGAAATAAAAATTCCGTTTAATGATAAAAAACACAAAATATACACTAAGCGATACAAAAAACGGTGAAAAATATGAATATAAAACAATTAATATGAATAAATAAGCTAAGCAACGTTTTGACGTTATTTACAACCTGTTCTTATATCACTTTCGACTGTAAAAAATTCCATTACTTTACGTAATATACTGGTTCATACTGTGTCGCCGAATTATGTAATTATACCATATAGAAATTAGCATATTTTGACTTCATATAATTAATTAAAACGATTTTGTCTTACCTGAAGCCAATCGACGATTCTTTTGGCGAATCCGGGTGTGAATTTAGTCGTTTGTGATAAAGTCAAACCGAGCATATCGAAAATAACAATGGCGCCGCATACTTGTGTTTCCGGTTCCAACATGGCCGCTTCGAGGAACAACACACAACCTTTGTATACTTCGTCTAATGTCACTTCATCCGTTTTCCATTTTTCTATTTGGAAACGATGATAAATTTAACGAAAACATCCAGAAAATAAAAAAAAATTATATGCAGTTTTTTTTAAACTGTTATTTTCACGTTCCCATCTCTATACTTGTCATTATTTCGATACGTATGTTTGTTTTAATACTTATTTAATTAAATATTGTTTAAATTAGAAAAACAACTTTGTTTATTACTTTATTTAATTGAATGCCAATATTTTATCATAGTCGATCGGGGAATGAAAACATTACAAATTAATTACGATGTAAAACAACTAAACATAAATTGATTATTACGTTAAACAAAAAAAAATTAATAAAAAAATAGGGTGCGTCATACAGTCATTGGACACTCGCATTTAGAATCCTACAAAAAGAATAAATTGTTTATTTATATAAATTTGAATATTTTATCATAGATGGCATTACGTCCCTGTTATATTTATTCAACTATCTTTCTCGCTAGACAACCAAAGCGTGACGTCATATCCGTCGATTTGTTACTGCATTTAAAAAGTGTTTAATTCGTTTACTATTGTAAATGTTACTTTGTTTTGTGCGGCAAGGTATTTTTTTTTGGAAAATTTTTAAAGAAAATACGAATCACTAAACGTATACAGGGTGTTCCGCAAAAAATTCGGTAGTGAATAGATGACGTGGAAATAATGTTGTGACATAAAAAAATTTGTCATACGACTCTTCGTTTGAAGTCAGGGGCGGCTCGTGCCCAATGGTCCAGATTCAGGAGATATGTAGATTTGTTTAGGTGCTTTTGGGACCATTTTCGTATAATTAACAAAAAATTGTGCGATAACTATGAAAATAATGAACGATAACATTAATTTTTCATTATAGGTAATACAAAAGTTAAATTTTGAAAATGAAAATTTTCTCAAGTGTTCAATAACTGCACGGTTTACCCCAATTTTACTTACTTCCTAATTCTATAATTAAAATTCTTCTACCGAATTGATCTCTATTCGGTTGTACTGTTAAAATATTTTGTTCGAAAATATTCTTCTCTTTACTGGGCATCAAACCGTCGTAAACATCGGCGTGCGTTACTTTAAATTTATAATATCTTTTAATCTGTAAACAAAAAAAGTTCGCGCGTCACAATTTAGAATCGATTCCAAAAATGTTTTTGTACTAAAATTCCGATTTATTTTTGACCTACCCTCGTATCTTCATCCTAACTTGTTCGTATGTACTTACAGTTCAATTGAATCAGCTGGAACTAGTTCAAAATCCACCAAAGCAAAATTAATTTAAAGCAGTGGAAAATTTTTTAATTTTGTTTTATATTAAAAAAAATGAGTTCATAAAAATATTTTTTTTACGGAAATATAATGACTAATAGCGATGGCAATCACCATTGGTCGACATAGTTATGGAAGTAATTAAAAAAATATGTTTTAATAGTAAACATTCATTATAATAATTATAATTTAATGGGATTTTTTTATTTCAAAATATGTATAACGTGGTTAAATAAACATAGAACAAGAATAATTGTTTTACCAGAAGTTGATGGCAGTTCTACCACACACTTTGCAGTTATATCAAAGTTTTTATACTAATTCCGCTTTTTCTTTAATAATTACGTTTGTAACCATGATAATCACTTTTAACTGCCATATTGAGTTCAATTGTCTATGTTGCCACGTTTAATTCTACTTCAGACATGATCGAAATTAAAAACTTCAAATTACTCTTTGAATTATCAAGTTTATCAAATTTATTCATTAGTATTTTTGTGTTTGAATTCATACAATCATTATTTCAAAAAGTTTTCATACTAATTTTGCTATTTATTTGATAATTACGACTGTAACAATGATAATTACTTTTAGACGATTGCTGTTTAGGTTATAACTGCCATATTGGACTTAACTATATGCTACGTTGCCACGTTTAATTCTACTTCGAAGATGATGGAAATTAAAAATTTTAAATTAAATTCTTTTTTGAACTGTAAAGTATATCAAATTTATTCAAAAGTGGTTTTTTTGGAAGTATACACTGAAAAAAAGTCGTCAATTATAATTTCAAAAAGTTTTCATAATAATTTTGCTTTTTTTTGATAATTACGTTTCCAACAATGATAATCACTTTTAGAGAATACCGTTTAGGTTACAACTGCCATAATGGATTTAACTAAATGCTACGTTGCCACGTTAAATTCTACTTCGGAGACGATGGAAATTAAAAATTTCAAATTAAATTCTTTTTTGAACTGTAAAGTTTATCAAATTTATTCGTAAGTGTTTTTTTTTTGAAAGTATACACTGAAAAAAGGTCGGCAATTATAATTTCAAAAAGTTTTCATAATAATTTTGCTTTTTCTTTGATAATTACGTTTCCAACAATGATAATCACTTTTAGAGAATACTGTTAAGGTTATAACTGCCATATGCTACGTTGCCACGTTTAATTCTACTTAAATTAAATAAAAACATGCTCACCAAATCACGGGCGCTTTCAGGATAGAATTTACATGGTCTCAAAAATCTCACTAACCAAAGGTCGTTATCTAATGGTACTTTAAGGTCTTTTTCCTCTGTAACAAATTTCAAAAATTGAATATATACTTCTAATAATATATTTTTCATTTTAGTTACCTTTTAAAAGATCTCGTAGTGCTGCTATAGCTTCCCTTTTAGTGTCCGGATTTTCATTCAGTTCTTTCCTAGCGATTTCTTGTACTTCCGGTCTTAATTCGTCTATTTCGAATTGCAGCACGTAATCCCCCAATTTTACCGTGGGGAGCTTTTCCATAACGGAAAGCAGACTTGGAGCAACTGTAACGACGAAAAATATTCAAATCAAAAGAATACCGATCGGAAAAATTAGGATATTTGGCAACAATGGCGGTGGTATGTTAACAGCTGCACTGAGTCGTCATATTTGTTGTTAAGATCATTATATTTTTACAGAAATAAAATATTAAAATATTTGTTATTGTGTGCTTACTTCGAACGTTTTAAAAAAAATAGATAAAAAAACTATGACTCAATTACCTTGAAATTCAACTTAACTTTCAAATAGAATTATCTTCAATGTTTTAAATTAAAATGTTAATTTTTTTTAGTTGATAATTCCATTACTAACCAAAATATTGATTTCAATGGTTATCTAATTGTTTATTATGATTATTAAGTGTAAAAATATAAAATTATTTCTCACACAAACATTTCGAAAACCATCTAAATTATTTAAAAGAGATTAAAAAACAAAAAGCAATTCATTTCAAACGGTTATATACATAAAATGATCAATACCTAAAATAAAAATATGAAAAAATTCCAATCCAATCCTGTATATATAATAACCTTAAACAAAATATGAAAAAGATCGAATCCTAACCTAATTCTTTAAAATAATCCTTAACGTATAACTTATAATTCTTCCGAGGAATGTTTTAATATAAATAAATATATCACCTTTGGACATTATGGAAAATCAAGTTATTAATATTTATCAAACAGTTTCTTCACAGTTTTTTATCAATTCGTTGGCCGAAGAATGAATTCAGAACAAGTTCTACTTTCTATGTCTGTATACTAGCGGTACACTGAACAATATTCAGATTATATAAAACTAGCACAACTCACGTTATTGACTGAAAGGCGCGAATACACAAAAATGTGTGAACCTATTGGAGAAAAGTAACATATAAATACAGATGGAAACGGATGCGACGTTGCCACGTCAACTTAAAAACCGTAGAAATTCGATGCTCACTAATTCAATGGGAAAGCTTTTTTTTGAAACGATTAAGTTGTAATCAATTTTGTATTAGTTTACGATTAATAATAAATAATTGCCAAGATACAGAAGAGTAGAAATCGTTTAATTTGTAAAAAAATTGCATAATACAAAGCTTAAGATATACAAGAATCTTTTATATATATAGGGAATTTAAACTGAGGAAGTTAGGCATTAATAATTTTGAGATACGCATATTTGTTTTTAAAAAGCGCAAATAACGAAAAAACTAAAAAACAAAACGCAGAAGAAAATTTTATCAAATCGGGATGTCAGTTGTAGTTATTTGTCGACACGTAATTTGATAAGGAGATTTAAGACTCGTGTGAGATTGATGATAACGAGGAAATGTCCAAAATTACGCATAAAACTTCTCCGATATTATGTACAATATCTTTAAAAATGAAGGAAGTACGATATAGTGTATCAATTTTAGATATGGCAACGCTGTAAGAACTTTTAATGCATTCCTTGGACAAATAATTGTCGAAAAATTAATAAGTGGGAATTTTGTATTTAGTAACTAAATTAAATTGTAAAAGATACCTCAAGGTTTTTGTGACAGAAATTTTTATGTAAAAATTTTTAATAACCGATCATTCGGTTTGCAGGTCGTTGAAAATAATTTATCGTCGAAACAACATAGTTAGTTTAATTGTACGTTATTTTTCTCATATTATAATAATTGTAACTAATCATATCGGTCATTTTTTAGACGTTTTTCTTTTGTAAATGAAAAATATTTTCATCTCGATGATAATACACGTATAAGACGAGTCCATTTCGTGTGCGGCAGGGGTGTACTTTCATGTATCTTCCACGTTTACCGCCAAATGGACGAGTCCATTAATTGGAGGCAACTGCTTTAGTTTAGTCCGCCGAAATCAAAATAATATATAGGGTGATTCATTATAAAAAACATAATTTCAATATCATTCAATTTTCGAGATCTAATTTTCAATAAAAAATAAAATGGTGTACCTAGTGAGGTGTATATTTTATTTAGACCCTAATCCCTTAAACCATCGTGTTATTAGTGCCCTTTCAGAAGTTTAATATATTAAATACTAGTGTAAAATATCAGCTGTGGAGCAGAAAAGTGAAACAAATTAGCAGAACAAAATATGAAAGTTATGTTTGTTGTATTAACGTCCCCGTGTATATTTATGGCTTTCCTCAGGTTTAGAAACACTACCCTATATATTAAAATTGTGAAAATATTGATTATATATAATTTTCAAACAACTTCCGTACTTAAATTATTTTATTTAACAAAGTAGTTATACACCCAGTGTATATCCTTCATTATGACATACATCACCCTGTATAGAGCAAATATTGTCGTCACACTTTGTGGTTATAAAATATATATCCTGCCTAAAATTATTTCTCATCGTAATCCTGTCCTTATTATATTTTTTTTTGTTGCTCGAGCCCTCATTTGATTATTTTTTTTAATCTACCAGTTTTTTTTTCATTCCTTGAATGATTTCGTATGTGTTAAAAACAGGAGATTGGCTAATGAATACTAGTTTAAGCACATGTCGTTTTTTTTTATAATCAAGGTAATATTAGCATTTTAAATTGAATTTTTATTTATGAACAAACCTAACAAATAAATCGCAAGATAAAATTTATTTCATTAAAACTAACATTGAAAATTAAACAAGAGAAAAGAGAATTATAATCTGACAACAATGTAAATAATATTGGCCATTTTGCAACTCGAAATAGATATAAATCATGCCAGCCGTTACATACTTTAAATTCACTTTGTATACTTATGTATATTGCGTTACAAAATATGTTAAAACAGTTTAATGCACTTGAAAATTTTCAATGAAACTTCATAATAATATTTCAAGTTTAATATTTTCGTTTCCTTTTGGTTTATTTATCAATATAACGTGTTAGTTAACATAACCTTGACCTTTAGTCAAATGGGTGTTTAATCGAACTCTAATTTTTCCAAATGACAAAAATAATAATTATCGACTGAAAATTAGTGCCAATTACTGTTGGAAAATTATGATGTCATTGTATATAGATTAACATTACTACATTACAGGTGAAATGTGAATTAAATACTAAATTAAATTTTGCCTAAAAAAGTCTGACGTAAACAAATAAAAAACGAATTCTGGGTAATAGTCTTAACGCTGATTCTTTCCTAACACGTGACTAGAATCACGATATTATATAAGACGTACTGTGTTGTTACTATCTTTTTCTAATCACAAATAAAAATAAAATGCATACAACAGTGTATAAGAAAGAGTCGTGGCGCTTTGTAGCAATTGGGAAGATTTTAAAAATAACATCAGAAATTATTAGAATAGTATAGATAGTAAATTAAAAAAGAAAATACTTCGTAAGTAGTTGAGATTTTAAGTACAGTATATCTCTCAGCTACAAAGTCTAGTAAATTATTAAATTTTTCAACCCAGCACATACAGAATTGAAAAATAGATACACTATTAGTTTGATGTTGATATATTTTGTGGTTATGTGGATTTTTCTTAAGCGAATCGTATAAACTTATAATAAACATTTTTTAGAGATTTTAATCTACTGTACTTTCGGATAAAACATAATAATAATTTTAAAAATCCCGACGTTAGGAATATTAGTCATAACGTTAATATCTACTGTCATTTTGATTCGATTCAAATGTAAATTGATGACGTATCGATCACGTGACGGCGTTTTTGGTATACAACAAATCTATTCAAATATAAATAAACATTTGAAAATGAAAATGTATAAACCCACTTCATCTAATTAGACAAAACTCACGTAGAATGTACTCAATATTGCATATTGTAGAAAATGACGAATCCTTTTTCATTTATTCACATGACCTTGACCTTCTTTTCAACTTTGCTAGTGCAATCTACTTCAAACGTGATTTGTATCAAAACATATTATTATTTTTATTAGACGGTCATTGGCTCGGTAATGTTAAGATGGATATGTCCATGATAAATATCCATAATCATATTTCTTATTTTGAATTTAGTCGCCCTTTGCAAATTTATTAAAATTAAAAGGCAACTGATAGATTGGTATAATAGGAGGCAACACTGTTTTAAGTAATCACTACATCCAACGACATTTTCAAGGATAATATTTCCGGTCTTATTTTTCTTCATATTCCCACTACTGATAATCATCAATTTAGATAAAACATTTGACAATAATGTAAAATAATTCTAATCATAAATTCTTTCAATTATATGTGATAGAAAATGGATTCAATTTAATTGAAAATAACATGTAAGTGAGAATTCCGGATTGCAATAATGCCAATCGAATATATTTGACGTAACTGTCAGAATGACGTAAGTCATTAGTATAATAATCTACTTTTAATGTATTTTTACAAAACATAATAAAAAAACACTTCTTATACTTAGTTACGTATATATATTTTTATAATTAAGGCTATTCTGTTAGCATTGACAACACTGTTTGTTCACCAACATCCAGCTCGACTCGGTCAATTCTACGCCGAAATAATTTGACATAAAGCGCATTTTTAAGTTCGTAATAAAAGGAGATAGATAAAATAAGATTTAAGCAAGACGTAAACCTGTATCACGAAAAATAATTACAGGAAATTAGTTGTAGTTTTGATTGTCCAAGGTTATCGTTTACGTACTTCGTTATGAGAAAAAATATTATTTATAATATATGCAGTATGATTCATTAAATATGTTCAATGAATTTAGGTAGTTTTATGTTTTTTGATTGTAGAATAGAGGGCGCTATTGAATCAAATAGGTTGAACCCTAAGTTTTTATTAATTTAAAAAACGATTTATAGAGAAAAATGAAACTTTTGTAGTTAGTGACAAACAATATAATTTTTAATGATATTATACCGAGAGGCTGATACATAATTAGTTTTTTTTACGGAATGATGATGCAGAATAAAGAACAAGGTTCAATGTCGTTAATGACTCCCAATCGATTACTAAAAAACCTGTAGTTTCGAAACGAGGACAAGCTGAGATGAAAGATCAATTTTTAATTTTCAATTATTATATTTTTACGCAATATTAACATATACTTAGCTTAGTAAAAGTATTACAGAAACTTTAAATCGTGCATCTAGGTTAAAAAAATTAATTTCAAGTTTATTAATTCACAGCTAGAGGGCGTAGTTGAATATTCGGATCAGTTGCCTTATAACTTTAGAAATAACAGGTAGGGGTGACTGGGAAAGTTGATGCAATGCAAAGTTAATGACTTTGATACAACTGTCAGTATAAATGTTCAACTGTCAATTTTATTCATATAACTTACATTTTACAATCGATTCAATTGTGTGTAAGTTAGGAATCTATTAAGTCTTAATTAAAATCGGATAATCGATTATCTTACTTCTTCACATTTAGAAAATTTAGTGGAATTCATCTTTGAAAAAGTGATATCTAGGATGTAAATTATTAGACGGTTCTAAAACCGAGCCTGTTAATTTTCTTCATATTGTGATGGAACGAATACGATCGGGTTTACTTGATGTTATTTTATGATAACTGACATGCTCCTCCTTTCATGGCTAGACGACTACTGACGAATCATGATTCAAATCGCGTAGACGATACGGATGCACCAACTTAACGCATGCGTATTCATAAATTTATAAAACGAACAATTTAATTGACTATTTAATGATTTAATTAAAGAAAAATTTTTTTTACTGAAGTAGGTGACAAACATAATTTGATTAATAGTATAAATGATTAATTGATATAATGAAACCTATTTAAAAAAAACATCATGTCATTTCTTATTATAAATTTGTTAACAAATGGATAACTTACGAGATTCTGGTATATCCCTTGAGCCCAATTCAATGGGCATGATATACTCAATTTTCTTTTTTTCTTTTTCAGATCGAAACATTTCGAAAAATATATTAATTTTTAACCTTAAAAACACTGTCACAATGAGAAGCTATTATCTGTTGAATAACGTGTACAACAGTACAAATCCATTTCGATACCCTTTTAAATACTATTGTATGCAAATCATTTCAATCGACGTTCAAAAAGGATTCCGTATGTTAAATTCATTGTCAAAATAATTGTAGTCAAAATTAATGAAGACACAATATTATTATTAACAAATTAACTTCAGATTTATTGTATTAACCTTGATTAAGGTTAAAGATTTAACTAAAACGTTTAAATGTTACATCCTGAAGCGTACGAAAGTAATGGATCTTTTCTCAAAGTCTACGCCATTGGTTGTAATTTTCGTTTTAGAATAATTTTTTGATTACCCAATACTTTCCATGTAAAAAATTATTCCGATAAATAATCTTCTGACATTATGATCCGGTTAACTCGATTTCCGATAACTGTCATTCGGAAACCGAAGTAGCCGAAGTTGTAAATACAAACAAATTTTTTGGAAATATCAAGTTATATTTTCTTTAAAAAAGAATACTAATCATTATAACATTGGAATCTATTATACATATAATTGAATTAAGACATAAAAACACCCATAAACGGTTAAATAAAGCATGAAACTGAGTGATTAGTATTTGTAATCAGTTGATCTACTTGATTTAGATCGTTATTTCCGGAAAGAAGAACGAAATATGGCCGATCAGAAGCACCGCCCTAAAAACGCGCGTATTTTACAATATTGTACAGGGTCGTATTGAGGTAAAGATAAAGTTTAAGAGAATATTTTTAAACTCATGAAAAATTGATTTCTCTGGAAAATAATAAACGGAGATTTTTTGAAATAGTGAGAAAATATATAGATGGAGACGAATTTTAAAATACTTCCCAGGTTATAAATTTTTTATCGTTCTCCTTTCAAGAATTTGATTAAACTTTTTATTCCTAAGGTGTTGTAGGTTAAAGTTTTCGTAAAACAAGGAATAATGACCCTATATAATTATTAATTTTATTAAATTTGTTAAAAAAGGTTAGATATAATACCCAATTATAACTAAACATATAACCTTGCAGAGAATTTATATCAACAATTAATATGAATAATGAAAATAATTTATGCAAAATAAAACTCACGTTCAGGGGCCATCGGTACATAAATAATTTCAGCCATATTTACAACTATGATCGTTTAACTTCGAAATAGTAATATCATACTAAAACTGATATTATTATAAATATTTTATAACATTAAAATCGTCCACTTGAACGATTCGTTTATCAGACAGATTTCTGTTATCACGAAAACGAGAAATGAATTTTAAAATTATACAGTGTGTTTTCCAGCACAAAAATATTCTTGTAATGTTTGTATTTAATCTAATATCAGTATGAGAAGTTGGTAAATTCAACTTATGTAACCTCTGTAATCAATTAACTAAAAAATAAATATCATATCGTAATTATTTAGATACAAATGTTTCGGGTATAGTACAGTGTAGTTATTGGTTTGCATATGAAATTTTTTCTTTATCCCAAAGTTGTTTCACAAGCACTAAATATTGTCTCACCCTCGTATACTGCTTAAATTATTTTTTAGTAATAAAATCGTGTATTCAAAATTAAATTTAAAACCGATTGAGTTTTGGAAACTACAGAAAAAATATTTTCATATAAAAAACTGTTTTATTGTACCAACTGTGGACATACTGTATAAATCTATTCATAAATTTATCGAATTTACTACTTCTTAGTTAACCTCAACGACGAAATAATTTTTTTTTATTCTTATAGTTCTTTTAATATTTTTATTACAACAAAGAATTTTTTTTGGTATTTGAATTTATTCAGAAATAAAAAAGATAAAAACTTACGTTCAGGTAGGAGTTTCTTATAACCAATTTCAGCAGACATGTTTATTTAAGCAGATGTGATCACTATATGTTTTCGAAGCAAAACCACAAATAACGAACGATAAAAATTTCAAGAATATTTAATATTTTTTTTTTCATTAAGGAGGGAACTTTGCATTTAAATACGTCAACGTTATTGATCAACTTAATGGATGTTAACAATAATTAAAATAACACTATTTTTGTCGATATTCAGTTTATTATATATATACCTAACTGGTTTTCGGTTTGTTATTTTTGTTATTCACGTTTTTCATATCAATACGTGTACCATGTCTACATTGAGTTCGATCGAAATATTACTTTCTCTGCTGAACACTGCAAAGGTAATGGTGTTCGATTCCAAGTATTTCGCAATCATTTTTGTGAAAAAAAAATTGCTTTTATCAATTATGAAAACTAAAGAGAAAGTCATCGCGGTTTATGTTGACTGTATAACGTTTTTAAACCGAAATCTGTTATTGAATAATAATTATTCGTCATTTTAATACAATTACCACAAACTTTATCTGATTTGATATAATTTGTTTCATATAAACAAGAAATGTAATTGTTATATATCTTTAACTTAAGACCTAAGAAATGTATATTATGCAAACATTTTTACATGTATGTATGTTGGGTTGCCTATACAAAATAATCGAAACTGTAGCGGGTATTTAACTGGGAATGGCCTTCGTCATATCTCTTCTATCGTCGCGAAACAAAGTTTTTCTGTCACTGGAGGAAAGCTCGCGATATTTAACAACATTTTTTTACAGTTTTTTTTTATTTTGACTCAATTTTACACTCACAAACTAAATATATTTCACTGTAACAAACTATTATAATAACTGATGCCCTTACAGACTGATTGTTATTCATATACATAAAGAAAACATCTCTGAATAATATACTAAGTGTATGTGTAGCATACTCGAAGTTGATTGGCTGTTTTAAAAAATCAAATGAGCGACTATTCATTTCAAATAAAATGTTAACGTTTTTTTTTAGCAACTTTTAAGTATAAATACAAGTGAAATAAAAATCAATAAATTTTAATCTCAATATGACTAGTTTGGTAGACGCGAGAGCCTTTTTAAACGGCACTTTATATACATTAAACGTCTAAAATAAAAGTCTACCTTTCAAAATAAGAGTGGGAACTTCGTTATGAATAAAAAAGCCTGTGAATCCGGTTCTGCCTAACTGATTTTTATAAATTTAATGTTTTTTGAAAGAGATTTTGTCAACCAATACAAAATATATAAAATTTAAGTAAAGTAATTATCAACTTGGTTGCTAGAGGGCGTTGTTTCATATATTTTAGATATTGTGATTTCTTTTACCGAATTTAACTTAAATTAGCGAAAATCTCATGTAGATATATCTTAAAAAATGTGTAAGCGACGATAATTTTTCTTCAAATATCTATTAGACTGGTTCACCAAAACGGAAATTCACATTTACATCGTATACTAATGTAATAATAATTGTGTATCGAACCAAAAATTATTTCCTTAATGCGGTCCTGTTACCAGCCGTTTATAAGTCTGATCACGTGCAATATGCGTGAATATATTCTTACTATATTTCTTGGATAAATAGAGTATACCTAGTTGCCCACCCGGTATAAAATTTTAATAATGCATAGTAGCATCAACATTATTTTCATAGTTTTAATAAAATAATGAATTCAATAGGTAATCATACATTTTATATTAACGTAATCCAATTTGACACAATTTTCGTTTAGTGTGTTGCCTACCAACTAAATACAAATATTTCTATTAAACATGTTAGACATTATTACGTTTTTGTAGATATAGACAAAATCTTTTATCAAAAATTTAAACAGAATTCATAAAATACAGTAAAAAGCATCATCAAATGAAACGAAACTTTGAAAAAACTATATGTATTTACCAAGTACGAAATCTAATATGGTTGCCCATAATGACAGGATTATATTTAACGTTTTATTAGATAATAAAAAATACATGTCTGTTATTTAATTATACGTTATTAGTGCTAAAACGAAGAATCGGTAGTGTTGGAGTAACGATGGGAGAGTATTTCTGAAAGGTAAAACTAGAAAGCCATGAACTATGTGTATTCGTTGTTTTACCGTTCATCGTGGCGCTGCGGCTGGCCTGGTGTACGTAAGATAATTATTAAACTCTTTGTAGCAAGTACCACTTTGCATATAGTTAGACAGGTGAGGATAAATTCTTATCTTGCATTTTATTTTTAATGTATTATTTAATTGATTTGTTTGAGATAAAAATTAGACGAGATATTTTTATTTTTTTGAGAGGGATCTAGTTGTTGACCCGAATTTAGCTTTTATTTGACAAACACTTCGCGAGTTTAGTAATTGTAAAAAAACAATGAAAATTTTTAATATATGTTAATTTTAGTAGATTTATACTAGATTGATAAGGTTTTTATTGAGATTATAGAATTTAAACGTTATTAATAATTTTTTTTATACAAAAACAAATGAGACTTAAGAATTATTTAGTTTTGTAATTAATTCGAGGTCACGACGTGACGTTAAGCCCCTTTTGAAAATGATACTTGGCTGTAATTTTGCTCTTATCTATCAATATAATTGATTTTTGAATTAAGAAATATTTTTTTCTATATTTTCTGATATAATAAACTTACTAATAATATTAATTTTTCACTTATTAGGCTGTAAAGTTAATTTTCTTTTTTTCTTATGATTCATGTCTCCTTTTACGACGCCTTGTATCTCAGAAACGCTTCATTTATTGTTTTTTCCTTATAACCACATTTTTCAATATTAATTTGGGCTTAATATTCCCATGAATTTGGTTTAGACATTTTTTAAATAGATTTTTATTTTTCGAAATCAATGGCAAAAAATTATATCATCCCGGAACCTCTTTTATAATAGGTCATTTCGGGATGACGTCACAACCGGCTGTCATATTATTGTCTTACGTGAGAAATTTTGTGTTTATTCACATTAAAATTATTATTACTATTGGTTTTATTTCTATTGTTTCGGTAAAAGATATTCATGTCACTCAAATAAGTGGCTTCAAATAATCTATTCTTTATATACAAATAAAATAAAATCTTCACCACGACAATATGGCCGACGTTTAAAATCACGTTACTCGAAATGATCTATTGCTACACCTCGTATTCATTCTTCTATATTAGGGTATATTGAATTTTCTAAATTATGATATAATAGAAATAATCAACTGGAGAAATATGTTAATTGGAATCTGAATACCTTTAACGAAAATATGGATGTTTTTGTTTTATAATACACATTGTGTATCCCAATCTATTATATATTTAAATACATCAGTAACTTAACATAACCTTATTAACGGCCATTTTGACAAGCGGCAAAAAAGCCTGTATCTTCTCGTACAATAAAGAATTTTTTTCTGGGAGCATAAGAAAGCGATTTTTTATAATAGAAAGAAATAATATTATAAAAATAATTGTTCTTCTAGGTTATAGGTTTAAAAATGTGGATATAAACTAATCCAACATAAGATTTATGTCTTTTGAAAACGAGTTAAAACTAATGTTTTTTTTTGTTGGGTATTTCAAGTTGATTCTTGTGTTTTTAACTGACACTGTTCTTTGAAAGATCGCAGGTTTTTTTGTTGCTATTTGTGATTGAATATACTTCATTTCATTTGTTTTTATAGTTCCCAGAATAACATAATCATATAAATTAGCACAGGGCCGTACTTAAACGCTGTAAGATTTGGAAATTTATTAAAATAGAATTATAATTTTGAATTTTTGTCGTTATGAGGTTTTTCTTTACATATTTTATAACAAAATAATCAGTAATTACTTGAACTTATAACGAATAATAAACAATTGACAAAAAAAATTGATTGATATTTTAGAATTAATCAAGAACCAAGGACACGCTTTAGAAATCGTGTTTTTTTCCATTTATATATTTTTTTTATCACACTTTCCAAAGTTCAACGATTAAAAGATATTTCAATATTTATTTAACATCATAATTATGGTTTTATTATCTTTAAATATCGATATCAGACAATTTCAAAGAAGTTGTATAAGTATGTTATACTGATGAGGCCAAAAAACTAGAAACTGTTATTCAATCTTGGAATGTTTACGTAATATTCCAAGTACGAGGTCCCAGAAGTACCTGACCCAATAAAATAGCCATTAACTACCAACATTGTTGGAAAATCTTTCATTAACAGGCCATTTCTTCAAGTCTGGGTACAAAAAATAATCCGAGGTGGCTAAATCTGGCGAGTAGGGTGCATGGGGTAGCAATTCAAACTTTAATTCTTCAAGTTTAGCCATTGTAGTAACGTTTGTGTCAGCTGGTGCACTGTTTTGATGAAACCACACTTTCTTCTTAGCCAATTGCGTCCGTTTGTGCTTGATATCTTCGCTCAAACGTTGCAATAAGTTCGTTTTTCTACTTTCACGTGAAAACAAAACTCTATTCAGTGGAAAAACTTGATTTTTATTGATGTAATCTGTTTTATAGCGATTCTTGGTCCTTCTACTATAGCCGCCATATTGAATTGAACAATTCGATTTAATTTATCACTAACTAGTGATTGATAATACGACAAAATGATAAATAAATCCCCTGACCAATTCACTGGGCCACGAAATTTCAAAGTATAAATAAGCCGACAGATTACACTGAGAAAAAACAACAAAAAACAAATTTTCAGTGTAAAATACCAATATCCAGCTGTCTTTTATACTTAAAAATTCTCCTAAATCATATACGAAATTATTATTACATTTTTTTTCTTAGTGTAACGATTTGAGCTTGTTTTCTCAGTGTATTCTGTTATGCAATTTCAAAACTCATTCAAACAACACGTTTTTCAAGCGTAGGTCTAAGTAGAAGTTTTAACTTCGTCCTATTTACCAAAAACGAGTTTGGTATTAATAAAATGGTTTTTTAATATTAGCAAAAAAATATTTTCCCTTGTAGCGTAAAATATTTTCAAATATTAAAATGTTATAAAATGTCATAACCTATATCAGCGTTTCATAGATGTCAGTATATCATGAATTATAAACCTACGGTCATAATAAACCCCAGTTCAAGGTTATAAAATTCCAACTTAATAATTTTTAAAAACCTTTGCACATTTTAATCAATTTGATTGATGATAAATTGTTGATTTTAATCGTTTTTAAATGGTGATCACCTTCGTGTGTTAATTGTTTTTTTTTTATTTGAGTTAAAAGTATGAATCATAAAATAACCGAACTGCTGATATTTAGGAACAAAATGTCGGATGTGGACATCCTCCCCGACTTGGATTTGGGAGAACCCCCCCAAGAGCTCTTGGATTGGGCAAAAGAGAATATAAACGAAGATCCTGACACTAGAGATCAAATATTAGAAAATTTCAGAGATCTGATTTTCGGTAAGATTCGTTTCAACTTTTTCATATCGCCTCGTATACGAAAAATTAGTTTGTTACAAAACTTCTCATTATTATTTTTGATATTTCGATATATTCACTAGACCCTGTATATATCTCGTAAACAAGTAGGCGGTTCATCAACACATCGTAACACTTTTCGGTGTAACATCCATATTGTTGAAAATAATGTTTCCTACTTTATCTTCCTAACAACTTTCTGGTTATTTCCGGTTTTTAAACTTGTTATTTCAATTTTACAGTTTCCCTATTTGTGTCGTTGATATTTCTAAATAATAAACAATGCGTTTTATGAATCAGTAAAATCATAAGAGTGGAACAATGTTATTTATTATAAATCCGTTGTTTCATAGAGAAAGGAGAATGTACACCACATAGGACGGACGATAGTTTTTTATTACGTTTTTTGAGGGCACGGAATTTCGTTATAGAGAGAGCACACAGACTGGTGAGTTCGTTTTTTTCGGTGTTGCCGCCTTTTGTACATAACCTCAAAAATGCCGTTAATTTGAACCAATTTAAAGTGAATTCGCATTGAGTAGAATATAATTTTTTTAAAAAATCTTTCATCTGCGATATATTAAAATTTTATATAAACAAAATCGTCTCAAAATGTTGACCTTTTGTTTTAGTTAGTTAATTATTACGAGTTCAAAGAAAATAACCCAGAATTCTATGAGGGTGTAAATTTAAGACATTTAATAAAAATAGGGGAAGAATCTATAATTATCGTACCGCCCTATAGGGAACAAACCGGAAGAAGAATTTTACTTTACAGAATAGGTGAGGTTGACTTGGATGCAGGGTTACGAGGGCTGATCTCTTTGTACCACTCATGAATGATTCAACAATTAAAAATTTATCATTAGGGGCTAAACCCGAATATTGAAATTTACGGCTTATACTGTAGACATGTCAACTTGTCAATTTCTGATGCAACTATACATAATATAGTCCAGGGAAATTATGAAAACCACACGATTCTGTTTGTTGCAAACTAAAGAAGAAGAGTTGTAGTTTGATATACAGGATATCGACAAAATTTTCAAAATATTTTTTTTTTCAATATTTATTCAATTTAACTACAACTAATCAGATCCTGACAGAACACCATAAGTAAATTTTTGTTGAGAAGCGATTTATTAAGTTCCTTAATCCAATCAGTCACTGTACTATAATTTTTTTTTAAATTAATTAAAGATTCCAGAAAAATGATTGTAGGTCTATATACTTTCAATTACAGTCAAAAAATATGAGGTAAACATTTCGACCTCCTTCCCGGACTAATTAATTTATTAGTTCATAAATACATTAAGGACAGAACAAAAGAATCAGCCCTCGTATACAACATCATAAAGTATTCGTGGATTCATGGTCTATTTCAATTTTTAAAGACCTTTATCTCCACTAATACTTTAATATTCCATTTTTTTTATTTTATTATTATAATTAGGTAACTGGAATCCGGATAAAATCAGTTTGGTAGATTTATTTCAAGCCACCATGATAGTCCTCGAACTGGCTATATTAGAAGCAAGAGCACAAATATTGGGTGGAATAGCTTTTTTTGATTTAGGGGGATTGACAATGCAACAAGCTTGGTATATGACGCCTTCCATTGCCCATAAAATTGTGCAAATCATGGTGGTAAGTGATTATTGATTACCCATAATAAATGCCATTTTACTTCATACATTAAAGTGTTATAAAATAATTAATTCTGGTTTGTACTCACCCTGTAACAATACAATCACATTCACTTAATTTTATATTCATAATTGAGATTATTTTTAATAAAAGAACAATACATTATTAACTAAAACCGAATTTTTTTGGTAGTAATTTAACGATAACAATCTTTGATCAAATTTCCACCCATACTTAAAGAAAACAAAGAACTTGAAGTTAAAAAACGCCGATTCTTCTTTTTTTCAAGGTCTTATACTTCTTCGCTAACGTAACCACTGTTAACTTTTTCAACAGAATTTTATTTTGCATTCATAATTATCGTGAATATATACAAATAAAATAAAATTTATAAGATATAAAACTTTCTCGAATAATTAAGTAATAAAAAAAACGTCGGGTGCATTAATATAGGAAGCGATATCCAGACGAGAAATTAGAACAATCGATAGTCAATGTTAATGAATGTTTGTGGCTACGGATGGGTAATTAGGAGCGGTGTTGCCGGCTGATATATTTTTCCGCGTTATTTGTTAAAGTGATAATTATTATGTATTGATTTAGACAATATGAAAATCAACAAAAAAAGTATAAAGTAGACCCTATAAACTTGATTTTTTAAAATTATTAATACATTTACGTCGTTTATAGTACGCGTATCGACTTTTATTTATTATTTCGGGTTTCAAGTTCAAGTATTTTTGATAAAACCGACAACATTGTATATTTTATTCAATAGAGAAATGTTCAATTATTTATTATCACTAGGAATTCAAGTAAAAGTGGTACATTAGAGAACACCTTAATGCTTTTAACTTGGCTATATATAATACAAATGCAATAGGAAAGTCAGTAAAAAATTTTCTAGATCGTAAATCATGTCTTCGGGAAACAGATACACTTGCATAGTTGCCACATTTAATATTTTTATTGATATAGACGTACCGAGGGAGAATTTTCTATTGTATAGTATTCTAAATATCAAAAACATTTGGCAACTGTGTATTGTAAAACTTTCGAGCTGGATAAAACGAGTATTAGGAAAAACTGTGGGTAAAATGAATTTTCAGGAAAGTTAACTTATTAAAAAAGAAGAAAGTTTTGTTTAAATAAATAAATTGTTTTCGATTTTTTTTAATAAATTCTCTATAACGTTATTTTTAGACTTCTTTTCCTATGAAACTTCACGCTATACACATCGTTCACCAATCTTGGATATTCGATATAATTTACAATATTTTCAAGCCGTTTTTAGACGATCGTATGAAAGAAAGAATTTTTTTTCATGGAGATGATATGGAAAGTCTTCATCAACATATCGACCCTAAACATTTACCTGAAAGGTAACTTTTCATTTTCGTAGAATATCCATTAATTCGATTCTTATTACTACCCTACCTCGCCCTGCATCTTGTCCCTTCCGGAACCCACTAAATTCAAACCAAAATCAAAGTACATCAATATTATAAATATATAATAAAAATAGCTATTCAAAAAACCTAATTTATATTTTTCTCAAATTCAGTGAGAAAACATCCCAATTGGCATCACTGTTGAACACTGTCATCACAGAGATATTATAGATTGAGTAGACATGCGTAGAGGTGGAGTGTGTCGCGAGTGAAAAGAATCACTTATATATTTCTATCTCTTTCTTTCAGACAGTAATACATAAATCATTCTCTTTCTAAATATTGAACACTCCCATTTGCAAGCGTACCTATACATGCCTACTCTGTTCGTAATATTTATCTATGCTCATATGCTCAAGATATATTTTTCTAACGTCTTATTCTTTTTACTTTTATTTCATTATTGTACTTCATTGGCATCGTAAAACATTTACGTTTCTTTAATTTTTTTATTCTTATCTATTACATCACCAATAGTTCTAGAAAGTCGTACTTACATGAGACTCATTTGATTTGTTCAGGTACGGGGGTATTCACCCCGATTACAATTATAGCGATTGGATAGAAAATTTCCAAAAAAGTGAAAAGATCAGATGGGAGTTGGAAACTTTGGGATACAAAGACATCGAGGAAGAAGAAGAAAAAACCGATTTAGAAGTAGGCAACAACTTAAAAAACGAAATCAATTAATTTTTATTAAAGATATTCATTATTTTTAAATACATTATTTAAATTTAGTTCCAACAATCCAACAATAATAATCTGAAGATGACCTGAGGTGTTTGAATTGAAGTTTTTGTAAAATGTAATCAAATATAAGCTTTTTTTGAACACGTGTTTTTTTATAATACTTGTCTACATACACCCTATATCAAATTTTCTTATCTTTATAACATTAAATTCAATAAGGGACATTCTCATCTTCAAATTAATTTGAGATAGTTTGAAATTGATATGAAATCTCAATCAAAATGTTTTGGCTACACTGTACTTGAAAAAATATTCATTATACCAGTGGCGTAGCGTGTGTCAACTGGAAATTCACACCCTACTTATTAGTGCAACGTAATTCACATTGTAAAACATATGTTGATACTGACGTCATCAATATTTTTACACTGGTTGACATGATAAAATTTTTCATATTAACTTTTACGGAACATGTACAAAAGACATTTGTTTTTTCATTATGGTGAAAATAAATTGCAACACAATAAATTTCCGTATAAAGTAACTTTACATGAATGAATCACCACACAATATCTGTCTATCTGCGTTCTCTAACCTCAATTTGCACACGGGCGAAATTAATAACTTTTAAATGAACAAAAATCGACAGAAAAAATTGCTACACATAAAGTATCGTGGAACAAATCACAAATCAATTTTTATGAAGGACACTTGCCCATTATGTTTTATTTCAAATTGATTATGTTACTTGTGAAACCCTTTCGAACTACGCCACTGCCTTATACATATGCCGTCGAAACTATTAAGTAAGTATTGTTAAATATTTAAGAAAATATTGAGTAAGTATTATTGAATATTTATTAAGAATAAATCGAATCTTTATATAAAGATATTTCATAATAAGCCTAACCTCTAAAAAAACATAATATAAATAGAAATTTCGAAAAATTATTATGCCAGCATCAGCACTTGCATGCTAAAATTTGAATTTAATTTTATCGAAAACTTATCATTTTGCATTCGAAAATAAAAAAAACACTTTTTCATTTTGCTATGGTTGTCATGAACAATAAATTTCCCTCCATTTTCAAAGTATTAAACTGTTATATTTACGTACATATTTATGTCTTGCAAGTTAAGATCCTAGTTATGAAGTCACTTTTCGTCAAAGGTTTTTTGTTAGAAATATCAATTAATAATAAAATATCAATTAATAATAAAATATCGAACTAATAAACTCGTCATTATTTAAAACATTGTCTCATATTGACTGGGTTGATATATTTCATTATGACCTATAGGCAACCAATTATACTTACATACGTAATGGAGTCTTCGTAATTTGAAGGTAATTTAAGAAGTTTAGTAGACATTTTAGTTTTTTTAAAATTCACGTGTTATTGGTAGCATTCCAATATTTTTCATTGTCAGTTGGAAATTATCTATTAAAAAACAGTAGAAATTCCTTTCTAAGCTATTAAAACTATATGAAATTTATATTATTCAATAGTAACTACGCCATATGCAACCAGTTAAGCTATACAGCTCAATTATTATATTTTATTTAATACGTAGTTGCCATAAAAAACTCTCCATTTTTTCAATTCCATTTCTAAGGAAAGTTATGAAAAAGTTCAGTTCAGTTGTTTGTGTTATGAATTTGATTTCCAAAGTATCAAAAACTTTATAATTCCTCTAAATATTTGAAGTTTACAACTGCATCATATGCAACCAGTTAATCTCTGCACACCACAGAATATAATATTATTAGTAAGGGATATTAGGCAATGATTCTATGTTTGAAATATTCTAATTTAGGTAGGTATATAACATTTTTAATACAGTTTGAATATTTATATACAGGAAACGGTATTGAAATGACATAATTGATCTTAAAGAACCACATACGATAACAATGCAGTTAGTTCTGCGCATCTTTTGTGCCCATAAAGCATACGCAGTATAGATAAAGTGTCGGCACCGTAACGTAGAGACGTTTTTTCCCTTAAGAACTGTCCATATAGAAGTATTACATATATTATGATTGATATACATACATCATATGCAACCAGTTATACTCTACATATAATTACAACTTAATTCGTGAATAGTTTAGAAAACATTTTAATCTTACACACATTTAATACAATATGATTCAATTGAAAATGAATGTTCACTCGTTCACTCTCTTTATTACATTTTTTTAAATTTTTGAATTGTTCCTCTAATATTTTTTACCACTTATGTAACCAGTTACACTCTTCGTTCATTTTATACAATTTTGCGGTGAAATATCTATATTAGAATAACTCCTTCTGCAACCAATTACACTCCACATAGCGCGTTACTTCATGTTATTCAAATTCATGTTATTTATCAGAATAGATAATTTTTAATCCATATTTCTTTATTCAATTTTTAGATATCTCGAAATTGTTCTATTAATATGTTTTACACCTTATGCAACCAGTTATACTTCACGTAACGCTATACTCCATTCTATTTAAACAAATTCGTGGCTTAAAAAGATCTTGTAAACATTCTTAGATTCAATGGAAAACTTTTTACTCGAAAAAATAATTCTTCGATCGTTTATAGTAGTAATTTTTTTTTTATAATTTTCAAGATTGTTTCTTTCAACATATTGTTTAACTTATGCAACCAGTTATAGTGTATATAGCGCGATACTTTATCTCATTTAAATAAACTATTAGTATAGATCAGTGTTTATTATATTTAATAAATAAATATTTAATAAAATAAAGGTCGTCTCATTTATCACGTTAAGATTTTATTTACTTTAAAATTGAAATGATTTTAAATGAGACACTCTGTAGTAATATGCTTTAGGATGTCATCTCAGTATCTCTTTGTTATTTTTAATACTATAAACACAGCATTAACAAGGATAAACAATAATTGATTCGCACGAAACAAAAACAAATGACAAATCGTGATTTTTTTTCATTATTATTATTTGAACCTTATTGAAATTCTACTCATATTTCAGAGAAATGTTATAATACCAATCGGTATTTATTGGAAGCATTCAAAGCAGAAGTTCTATAAATACTTATGAATTAGTTGTGTTGTTGTTTCAACTATGTTTTGGGTTAAAGTGCTCCAAAGATTAGATTAAAATACGTTTAATGGTAGCATGGAATGTTTAGTTTTTGCGTTAGTTTAAAATATTTTACTTGTTGAAACATTAATACGTTCACCTTGGTACCGTTGAAAAGGTTTTTACGTTAAGTTCTGTGTTGATAGGGTTTTAATATTGAAAACGTTTCATACAGAGGTAAGAATTTGAATTAAATATTTATCATAAAAAATAAATAATAAACTAGTATTTATCTCGTTATTCTGCGTAACCATGACAACATTTGGCGAGACAAAAAATATTAATTTAAATTTTTCTTTGTCTATTTGGTCTTAACGTTAACGATTAGGTTAAGTGGTGAATATATAAAAATAAGTGAAAGGGTGAAGGTAATGTGAAATAAAAGATGCTAAAACTAATAAACACCAAAGAAAAAAAAGCAAAAAATCATAAAAAAGATCCATAGCAGTGTAAGACATAGAAAGAAACTAGGGAAAATATACAAGGTTATCAAAAAGTACATATTTTTATAAAAATGAGAAGGGTGTTGTGATAATTACTGAAAATAATGAATTAATAGTATATAATTGATTGAAAATAAGTTGAAAAAGACTATATACCGTGTGGTAATTTGTTTACTGAAATTACAGAAGCTCAAACAAACTTATTAATATAAAATCACTCTGCATGGAAGTTGGTTCCGCCATTTTGAAACTTAATACACCATTTCCGGATGGAAAAACGTATCACAATTTCTAATAACAACCTCCAAACACTTAAAAAAAAAGATATGAATGTATAGAAAATTGAAAACGTGTTCGATTCACTTACTGAGAGAAAAAAATAGATTTTCTTTCTTATTTAGTGGATTTTTCGCAGTTGAATGACTCCCTGAGCTCCTGAATCACCAGATTTAGTACCGTGCGACTATTGGTTTTTAAAAATGTGCGAGAAAGGAAAGTTTTGAAACCACTAGTCACATCAGAAACATCATTTTTACGAGAAATAGTTTTATGTATATAATTTTATTAGAAATAAACTAAAAACCGTGGACAAATAATTTATTATGGTCATTTGATTCACTATTCTGCAATTAACTAATAAAAAAATATATTTTCTTCACCCTAATAACATCAGAAATCTTTTTGGTTCGATTTTTGGCAGCTAAATGACTTCCTGAGCTCCTAATTCACCAGATTTAGTACCATGTGACATCTGGTTTTAAAAAATGTGCTAAAGAGGAAAGTTTTGATATTACTTCTGACATTGAGACATCAAAAACAATAATTTTTTACGAGAAATAGTTTTTAGACAATTTTAGATATTTAAATGCACGATTCTCAATTTTTATTGGCCTAATTTTGTCATAAATAAACTAAACACAGCGAAAAATGAATAATTATAACATCAGGAATATTTTTGGTTAGATTTTTCGCACTTAAATGACTTTCAGACAATCACATGTGCATAAACTTGACTAATTGACTGGTCTAATTTGACCGGACTAATTTTGATCTGTGTTATTTTTTCAAAAACCCCGTATTATATGAAATAAAACACGAAAGTAATCAAAGAGTATTAGCTCAATTATAATGATTTCACGGTTGGTACAAAATTATTGCAATTTACCTACTAGCCAATTTTACATAGATAATCAAGTACCTGGATTCGTCCTTGTTGGTTAGGATAATGTTTAATAGTCTATTCAATGTTATTCGAAAACATTAACAACAATAGAAAACATATGTATTTGCTGACTAAAGATAAAAATGCAAATATATAGTTAATTATAAGGAACTAAATAAAAAGCATGACAATAAAATTCCATTTCGTAGATATGAGTCATCAACTCATAAATCATCAGAAACAAAAGCTTGAAATTGTAACTAAAATATCTAAACAAAATAAAACCACCTCATACTTTCTTAAACTGAGAATTATTTTGTAGCTTGAGATAATATTTACTTCGAATATGAATATGTTTACATATCCACGTGTTTAAAAAAAGTGATTACAGAGTCGTATTCAACACATACTCGTTCAAAATTTTTGTTTTAATAAAAAATAACCTCAAATAATTATATATTATCAATATATTTATATTAACAAGAGTGAACCGCTTGATATAAATTTATAATTAACTGAATCGGTTAACCTAACCTACAAAAATTGTTCGAAATAACCTTTGCATATTATCTATCGGTTCTATATAAATGAAGGTGAATATAAACATTATTTTATGGAGAATCGAATGAAACTTTTAGTTCGTGACTTAAAAATTCGTTGATATATTTTATATTAAAAAAATTTGAGAGCTGTAGGGGTAAGTACTACCCTGTGTCTAATCGATTTATTTATCATATATATTTTTTTATAGTTTTGATCTAATTTCAATTTATTCATAAATTGTTTTTGTGGTATCTTCTTTGATTGAATAATCTAAATTTTGGTAAACGTTTGATCATAAAAAATCAATGTTTTCAATAATTTTTTCTTTTGATTTTGTTATTATTATCAGCGCTTTTAAGATATAAATGAGAAGTGAGTTTGAGAAACAAAATTCAACTTTTTTTTGGTTAATTAAAAATTCAAAAACCTCAAATTCATAGATTTGTTTTGTAAAAAATTTTTTAGGTTAGATTAGGCTAGGTTAGAATCTTCTTCAAGCTTTCTTGGAAGAAATTCATAATGATTTAATAACAATTTAATTTAATTAGTAAAAATTGCATTATGATATTCAAATATTTCTTTTTCATTTTTATATGTACTTTCCGAAAAAATTACGACATTCTAAAGATCATTTTCGTCTTTAATTCGCTGAAAAAAGAAACAAAATGTCTACTTTCTTCATAGTAAATCAATTCTTTAAAACACTACTTATTATATTCTATAACCATAAAAATTTTATTACAATCATCTACGAATTAGAAACTTGGCAACATCGTATTACAATTCCTATCTAATTTGTAACTTAATTTTGAGATTTTCATAAAACTATTTTGACGAGACGTGGGTAAATATTGAATATGCAATAATTCATATTCAGAAATAACGATTTGTTCATGAAAAAAATCATTTCAAGGCAACTGTAAATTACACCAAAATTACAATACAAATTCACTTATGCAAATACCATTTTGTATAAAACCGGACTCAACACACTTCTTGGAAGGTCTTCGACTTTGTCAAGGTCCTCAAGTTTATTCATCTCTATTTATATTAACTACCCAGAATCTTACTGACTACAATCTATAGTTCCATAAGAAAATGGTCTTAACCTAAATTGTACTACGTACCTAATAAAGGACGAGATATATGACTCATTGTTTGTGTTTGTTAAAACAAAACCTACTTTAAAAGTTATATACAATTAAATTATTGTTTTTATTCATAAAACCGTTTTTCTAATCTATTTTACAACCATAAAAAATCGACCTTCGCGCTAATTTATCTTAGACGACGTTAAGGAAAAACAAGCAAATGTCAAGGTCAAATTAAAGTCATTTATATTTATAAGTTTGAATTTACCTTCTTCTATCCATTAAATAGATCGTGATCGGTTTATATTAATCAATATTATTATTATTCTACAAAAATCAGCTGCTATTTTTTTTTGTCTTGTCTGTAACTTCTATTTGTGAAATTTTACAACAGCATATCTGTGGACGCGTGGATGCCTTACAGTAATGAACTCGCCAAATATTAACGAAATGAATAAAGAAATAAAAAAAGCTGTGCTAGATTTATCGGAACCATCCGATGAATTATTGGAATGGGCTGAAGAAAACATAAATGAGAACCGAGACAAAAAAGATCTCCTCATAAGCGAATTAAAAGATATGATTTACGGTAAATTACTTTTAACAAGTTTAATATTCTCTTTAAAATATAATGTTTATAGAAAAAGGGGAGTGTACGCCTTCGAGAACTGATGACGAGTTCCTTTTGAGGTTTCTCAGGGCTCGACATTTTATTTTAAACAAAGCGCATAGATTGGTAAGTGATATGCAACCCGCAAAGCACTAAACAATTAGGAATTTATTAGTCACTGTATGTATATTTGTATATAGAACCGAAACTTCAATTTCAGTATGCCAATTATCACAATTTTATCGAAGATGTGCCAGAATATTTTACAAATGTCAATTTACACACTTTATCGAAAATAAAGAAAACAAATATATTTAATTGCCCTTTAAATAGAGATCAACATGGAAGAAGAATGCTCATATTTAAAATAGGTAACTATATGTTGAATATTTCGATCATTTACTTTTATCATTATATTTAATTTGAATACTCGAACTTGCAACGCCACCTATTCATGATTGAATGAATCAAATTTTATCATGGAATCCATTTTGCGATCTCGAAAGCAATTTTTTTTGTTTCGATCAATATTGTAATCTCAGACCAATCCCTTTTTGTATTTTACGTTTCTTCCTTATAATTAATAAATGTATTCGATAAGTTATCTTATAACAAACGCTAATTACACACCTAACAAATTTACGGTTATATGATTCAGAGATAAAGATACAGAAGATATTACTTATAAAAAAATGAATATGTGAAATAGAGAAAGTATAAAAAGTGCAATACATCAATTTCAAAAAGTTTTTGTATACTAGGTGTCCCATTAATAGTTCGGTACTTGAAAAAAATAAATTGTTAGAGTTGCGGTACTGTTTTGACGCTGTGAAAAATTCACTGGTATCTTGTTACTCGCTTTCCAGGCGAATGGGTACCTTCCGAATTTTCTCCAGAACAGATCATGCAGTTCGTAATATTTATAATCCAAATCGGAATAATGGAACCACAAACACAAATAAAAGGTGTCGTGGTTATATTTGATCTTAGCGGATTATCCTTGGACATGGTATGGTATATGACTCCCACTCTTGCCAAGCATTTAGTTAATATCACAGTTGTAAGTACTAATTATACAAATATATCATTAATTGTTTGAAATAATTGTTCACTTAATCAATTTTGAATAGTTCTAAATGCAAAGGAAGTAGAATAGTTTTTTTTTAAAGCTGATAATTTAACGAAAATAACCAGCGTAAAATCTGAAAATTGTTAGTAATCTGGCAACACTGGAAATGCTAAAATATCAAATATAGTTTGATAAATTTCCGCATCGTAATGTCGCTGCATGTCATTATTTCTAATTGGTAACGTTTACCAGCAAGTAATAAAAATTGTTAGATTTATAGATATCTATTAAAAAAAATTTTACGGAAATATATAATAATATTATGGAATTTTACGAAGATAATTTTATTTCATCTCGTTTAAATTATATTAAATAACAAAATTGTTAAAACAGCGTCACCTATACAACAGAAGCTAAAACATGTACGTTTAATATAGAAGAAATCGTTAATTTATTTCAGACTTCCATGCCCACTCGTATAGAAGCCGCGCACATGCTTTACAGTTCTTGGATATTCGACACCGCTTTTAGTATGATTAAAGTATTAATACCGAATGATGTTAAAGAGAGGATACATTTTCACAATGATTTAGATACTTTATACACTCATATTGATCAAAAACTTCTTCCAAAATCACTTGGTAAGAATTCAAACACAACTTTGAATCTTCTTATACCTCTCGTAAAAGTATTGTTGTTAGTTATATAACTTTTTCCAGGGGGCGCTCAAAAAGATTTTTCGTTAAATATGTGGTATGATTGTCTGATGGAATCAGATGACGGGAAAATTAAGGCTGAATTAGAAAATTTAGGGTATCAAGTACAGGAGTTTTTGGATTCTAGAGAAAATTAATGTAAAACTAAATAAACATATTAAAATTTTGTTGTTACATAATTTTATGACCTTCTCATTTTAGATTTCGATACAATACAAATGAAATGGTGTATTATAAGAATTTAAAGTTGATTTTATCAATTTTCGATATTAATTGATAGAGATTTATCAGAGAATTATTAAAAGTCAATAGTGTTTCAAATGAAAATCGCCCATAAGGTCCTATTTCGTATAATACGATGAGTTATTATTCTCATTCAGCATGTCCGTAATAGGACGTATGTGATTTATTATTTCAATTCAAAAGAAGGAATTTACAGTTCAACGACAATTCCGCACGTTTCCACTGAGTAATTAAGTGTCGATGGTTTTTTATTGACTTTCGACAGATGGCGCGCGGAATTCTTTGTCGATGTTACATAGAGGTGAGTTTTAACATACAGCATATAATATGTAAAATAGAGAAACAAAAAATAAACAAGGGATCAAATAAATCAACAAATCGTTGATTCCTGCAGATATATAATGTTCTAATTCAATTAAATTTCGCCGAATTGTTTATAAAATAATAGTTTCTAGTATTAATAGAATAATAGAATAGAATCTTTCATCTAGCGACTTACAACCAGAGTTAGTTTTTGATGACTAATACAACTCTATTGAATGTTAAATTATAAAAACAATTATAATATGTGAAATGATATAATAAATTTCTTTCGCGTTCAATTATTATGCTCTTCTTAAAACTCTCAAGCTGTTCCAAGTTTTAGCGTCCTTGCAACTGAGATGGTTGTCATTTAGAAACGCAACGTTGCCGTTAATACTTTTATTTCAGTAGAACTATTAATCGAACAAGATACTAAAAAGTAGTAATTTTTAAAATTTTCCATTCTCTAGTTTAGGATATTTAATATAAATTTTGTAGAATTTTCGATAAATATTTCATATAACATGTATAAAGAAACAACAGATATACAAGGGATCAAATAAAATGACTAACCGTCGATTCCTGTTATATAATAGTGAATAATTTATAATGTTGTATTTTAATAAAATGTCGCAAAATTGTTTATAAAATGATAGTTTATCGAATTTTATACAAAAAACTTAGTACAGTTATACGAGGAAGTAAAAAACTAAAGCTATTGGGTAGAATTACGATTTCTTAGTAAAAAATTCTTTCTTTGAATTGTAGGTTATTTTTGAAGCGACTTTACGTGCCAGAGAAAGTTGTCATTTAGAAATGCAACGTTGCTATTAGTATTTTAATTTCAGTGAAACTGTCAACAGACCAAAAAACATTTATCTCTTTATCAGTTTTAATTTTCTTCTAACCCTATTGCTGTTTATTAGCAATATTGACGAAATTTTGAATACTTGTCGATAAAATGATATATTTTTATATTTTATATACAAAACTGATAAAAACGTACCAGAAGAAACAAAAAATAGCAATTTTTAACTTTTGATAATTTATATTTCAATCTATACCAATGAATCATTGTTAAGTTGTAGGAAAAAATTTATTTCTGTCCTGTCTTTTGTTGACATTACATTCCCAAGTTCACTCATAACTGTCATGTCGAAAGATGTAAACAATAATTTTTGCAGACTTGTAATAATTAAAGTCTAGGTCATGAATCATTTGTTGTCGTTCCGTTCGTATTAGCAAATATGGAAAACGAAAATAAAGAGCAGAAATACGAGAGTTTCAAAGAATTTGAAAAACTAGCTAGAGGTAAGTAAGAATAGGAAATAAATTTAATTAACCAGAAGATTAGGATTAAGTTGAAAGCACGTTTACATAATTGAAAATATAATTCATCTCGATGCATTAGATACAAATTTTACATTCTTTGTAAATGATTTAGAGAAAAATATCAATCGGTTGGACAAAAGTTATTTGAGAAGATTTTTCGTTGGACGACAGTATGATACCGTGGCAGCTTTAAAAGCAGTAAGTTTTATTGAATAATTTTGATTTTTTTCTTTCATAATAAATGTTTAAGCTTCAAAATTACGAAAGTTTTGTAAAAAGACGTAAAGAACGATGGCTGACGATGAAAAAAACAAGAATAGAACTGTTAATACAATATCAAATTGTTGAAATATTATTAAGTCCTGGTATTCAAGGACAATACATTGTTTGGATACGATTAGAAAATTGGGACCCTGGAACAGTTGAAGCTGACGAAATTTTAGAGGTATTTATTCCAATTTTTATACATTTTGAAAAAGTAATAACAAAAAATACATATCTACACTACATTTCCACTTTACCTGTTTTTCCAACCTTTTAAATTCCAATAAATTCCACATTTATTTAATACCTTCACGCATACTTTCTGTATTTTCCAAATACACTTCAAATCACAATCATTTTATTATTTTTAACAATCAAAAGTGATTTTACGTGTAGTAAAACACTTTAATGTAGAACTTGTGCTTGTTTTACAACAACACTTTTTCCCAGTGTATATTTTTTTACAGTTTTCAGGTCTACTCTGCGAGCTTCTTTACGCAGAAGCAGACGAAATTCATTCCATCGACATTATCGTCGATTTACATAATTTTTCCCTGAAACACTTATACGGATTATCCCCAAAGTTTGCTAAACGAATGGTGTTTTTTATGGCAGTAAGATATTTCCGATATACAATTAATTTGATCGATATATAATTAATTCGAATGATGTTATTTTAGGAATGTCTGCCAATGATTATGTCACACATCTATGTAGTTAGACAACCGAAAATATTCTATCTGGTATATTCTTTATTTAAGCCGTTTTTGGATGAGAATATTAGAAAAACTATCAAGATATGTGGTCATAATTATCAACTGTTGACTGGAACTATTGGAAAACATAATTTACCTATAGAGTTTGATGGTACGGTGAATTATTCAAAACTTACCAGATGGTTGAATATTTTTCACAACAACCGTACGCAAAAAGGTATATAGCAGGGTTTTTATTTATATCCATTGAATAAAAAATGTGTAAGTGAAATAATCGCTCGTGTATCAGGGAAAATTACATTCTAAAAGGTGGCAATCATGTAATATTCGGTGTTGAAAGATTAGTTGTCAAAATCAGCTGATTCTCTCCGAATTTATTGTGTTTATAATATTTTAATTACATCCTATTAGTTATTAATTATTATTCTAATATAAATAATTTATTATTATTCTATTTATAATTATCAATTGAATATAATCATAGCGTATAATATTTTATAGGAATAATTAGAAAAAAAATACGAAGTGGCAACGATGTAAAACATCTGTCATCCATATTTATGATTCTTTTATATACTTTTTACATTTAATTTTACAGGTCTAAAGTTGGCTGGATACGAATTCGTCTGATTTGTTCTTAAGAAAAGAAAGGGTTTTTGTAAAAATTTTTATTGAGTGAAAATTTTGTACTATTTGGAAATAAATGTCTACTGTATTAATTATGTGTTTATTTTTCACTTCAAAAATTTAAAATGTTATTTAATATGCGAAAAATGTTGAATAAACAGTCAATGAAGTGCAGTAGGTGATCAAGGTGAGTGGAGGATAGGTTAGCTGATAACCAAACAGGAAACCGTTACGTCACTTGTTGAAAACCATCGAATAATAAACAATGTTTACGTTTGGTTTGTGCCATTTGTAGTTAACTCTTGCTTTCTATCCGGATTTTTGATGGATTGGGTTTATGAATTTATTGAATTTTTTTATTAATATACATGGTTTCAAATTAAATCGACAAAAACCGTGATATTTCTGTAATTGTTATGACGTCACGCGTAGATCAATCGGGCAACCTACCACCTATTAACCTTGAGCGCGGATTTATTATCTGACCGATGTTGTCGTGCTATGAAAAAGCAGTGGCGTAGTTATTTTTCAAACACCCAGTGAACCAGGACGTAAATTATTTACTTTCATATCAGGTGTATCGTATTTATTGATAAAAATAGTTGTATGCCTAATAAAATAATGTCAAAAATCATATAGTTGTTTTATAGGTATTTTCTTATCATTTAAATTTATTTCCTCACAGGAACATTCATATAATTAGACATTATTATCAGAACAACTGTACCAAAAATGATTATTTTTATTATATCGTTAAATCGTATCGCGTATTTAGATTTTGAAATTAGATAAATATATTTTTGTTAATGGTACATTCGGAATATTAGTAGTGTTTGGTGCAAGCTACTGATTCGATATTTTAGCTAAATTTATTGTTTTAAATATGTCGACTTCTATGGAAAACAAATCTATAGAAATTCGTCGTATTAATGATGATAATGGACAATATATTTTTGAATTCAGGAAATTATTACAAGGTTAAGCTTAACTCGAGCAAAAAAAAATAAATTTTATTGGTTTTTTTTAATAAATTATATCTAACATAACGTTTAGAAGCATCTTTTTATGGTACATATTTCATGTCAACTTATGAAACTTATTTTCCAGGAGATAATTTATTGAAACATCTAAAATGCGACGATGCTTATTTGTATCGATTTTTAGCTGCAGTTGATTACGATATTACAAATGCTTTCCAACGGGTACGTATTTAAAATTAAACGTTTCTATTTCTAGGACTTTAAATCACAATTTTTAAATCGTACACATATGTATTATCGACATTTTTTGACCCACACTATAACATCGTAATTGACAAAAAGTTCATTTGTTATAGATCAAAAATTTTTACGAATTATTGTCAGAAAATCCTAAATGGTTTTCAATGGGAGGTTTAATCGATAAAAGACGGTTAATACAAAAAGACATAAGCATCATATTAAATAAACATGATAAAGAAGGAAGGCCCATTTATTTACTGAAATTAGGTAATAACAATTATAGTATTTTATTAATAAGTATTCTAGGTACCTCTAGCATGTATTTTTAAAATCTCTTTTAACACTAATACTATGAAAAACTTTTGTTCAAAAATTCGTAATATTTAATCAAGGTTAACTAACCTTATCTTCTGGGTAATTTATTCAAATAAAATAAATCAAATAGAAAAGAAAAAGAAGAAAATGTACTTCATACAATCGCCATAGATAAATAAATAATATAGAGTGAAAATGTATTATTGCTGTAAGATGCAATTTTGATTTTATCTTTCGCGACAAATTATATAATCAATAAATATCAAGAACAGTTTTTTTAGAAATGTGTAATACTCAATTATTCTTATCAATAAGAATTTCCAATATAATTTTTTTTTTCTCATTGCATTCATAGATAAAATCAACCCTTTCACTATGGACTTTGTCAAGGACTTGGTAATTTTGCAAGATCTTTGTTGTGAAGGAATATTTATTAATAATATGGATATATCGATGAAAGGACTTTGTATAATAGTAGATGTTGCCAACATTCCTCTTAATGTTATAAAGTGGGCAACGCCGCACATTATTAAAACTTCTATTAAAAGAATTTATTCTATGCCAATAAAAGACTTTCGGTATCACATTGTTAATACCACGACTTTCCTCAATATAATAATGCAATTAGTATGGCCGTTTTTGCCACAGCATATCAAAGAACAGGTAAAGTCTAAAATTAAGATAATATAACGTTATTTGAATATTCTTACTATTTTCAGATAAAATTCCATTTATTTGATTACAAATCATTACATCAACATATAGATAAGGATTCCCTCCCCAAAGAATACGGTGGTACTCAAAAAATTAACACTACTGAACTTCGACGTACCTTATTAGATTGTGAAAATAAAATAGCTCATAATTTTCAAGTTAACAGAAGGTTATTTTTAGACGCCATTACAAACTAGAATTATGTATATTTTAATAAATTTTAAAATTGTTACATTTCGTTTTGATATCCAGTTATAACTGCTATTTACTTATGTCGTGATTTATCAACATCACAAATACTATTTGAAGCATGACATATGACATATCAAGGTCTATATTGCCAAATAAACTAAATGATTCATACCTAATAATAAAACAATAAAAGTTGTAATTAGTGAAACAAAAATCGTTTTAAAATGTTTTCGAGTGGTCCTAATTACCCGAAATTAAAAACGAACCTACGATTAGCGATATCGAGATTAAAACTACTCCAAAAAAAGAAAACAGAATTAACTGAAAAATCCAGAAAAGAAATTGCAGATTATATCGCAGCGGGGAAAGTTGAGAGAGCAAAAATAAGGGTAGAATATATAATTAGGTAAAGTACAACAAATTATATATAATAGAAAAGTTATACTATAAATAATTAAATCTCGTAATAGAAAATAGGTGACCACACCTAATTAATTAGTTTATTTTTATAGGGAAGATTATCTTGTAGAAGCATTAGAAATTGTAGAAATGTACTGTGATTTATTATTGGCAAGATTCGGGCTTATTTCAAATATGAAAGAACTAGATGAAGGTATTGCAGAAGCTGTTTCAAGTTTAATTTGGGTATCTCCGCGACTTATGTCCGATATACAAGTAATAATATTGAAATTATACTTTCAATTTTATTTATAACTTATTATTTCCAGGAATTAAAAGTTATATCAGATCTTTTGAGTTCTAAATACGGACCTTCTTACGCTGAAGCTTGCAGAATCGAATCCGTAGAAACTATAAGTGCTAAATTGAAGCATAAATTGTCGATTCAAGCTCCTGCAAAGCTACTTGTTGAAAAATACATGATTGAAATTGCTAATTGTTATAATGTTGATTACGATCCTGATCCTCAAATAATGGCAATGGAAAAAGGTAACATTATATTTAGTTATTTGATATATAATTCAAAATTTCTTGTTTGTAGGGCACGATGCTCTATTGATAGATCTTTCTTCTAATAATTTGGGTGGAGGTGGTAGCGGTGGTTTACCACAGCCTCCTGGGTTCTTAGGGTATCCTCAACCTCCACCATTACCGTATATGGCTGATCCCATGCCTGCACCTTTTACATATCCGGTAAGTATACTAAATTTGAAGAATACTAAAGAAACATTTTTGAAAATCCATTTAATACATTATCCTCATAAAGATAATTAAATGATTTCCAAGTACAGGTCTATCAATCCAGAAATGAAAATTGTTACTCTTTGAGTCATTTATGTGTATTCACTCATTTACATATAAAATTGCAGAGGAAGTAAACACAGGAAACTTCCTACTTTTGACAAACAATGAAATTTGTAAAAAAAATGTATGATTTTGTTGTGCTACAGGCTCCAAAAGAAAAGGAACTGAATATAGATCCATCAGCCCCACCAAATCTACCATTTTCTTATAACATTCCACCTAACGGTGATAAAGAAGTTAATACAGATATAGGTGTAAGTATATTTAAGATTTTTTATTTGTCTTGCCCTTGTATAGGTGGAAGTTTGTTTTTATAGTGTTATTGTGTACTAGGTTTGTTTTTTTTTAATTATTTTTAGGAACAATTGCCTTCTTATAGACATCTTTATCCCAATTTCGCAACTCCCAAGGTAATTGTTAAACTTTCTTTAATGCATGGTTACTTTGATTACTAGTTATAATTTCATTACAGATTTTTACTTATTGTGATTTATTTGAGTCATTATTAACACGTTCACTGCCATGCTAGTACTTATATTTAGATGAAAATCATTTACTACTGGAAGTTAACGTGTTAAATACAAAGTAGTTCAGAATTAAATACATCAATATGAACAAAATTAATAATGATACTTCTTGTGAGTCTCTTCAGTCATACAAGAATCAAAAAAGTTATAAACAGGATGGAAACAGAAGGAAAGCACTCTACTGATTCCATAAGGTGCTAAATAACTACAAAAGTTCCTTCGACTCAGCTGGATGTAAACACTATTTGGATAAAAAGCTGAAAAAAGTTACATTTCAATGGATATTTCAGAGGAATGCAACCTCATGGAAGTCCCTAATTAGGTCTAGCACAAATTGATGGATATAGAATCTATGAAGAGGAGTTTTAGTTCTAAAATTCCCGGTTATTGGGAGTAAACATAAAAAATAGTTTGGACAATCTGCTGAGTTTTATGTTGCTGTTAATCTTAATCAAAGTGTGGGAAAATCGTTTGCGGAGGGCTTTTAACCTTCTTGAAATTTGCAAAGATAATGGAATGATTAGAACTATGGGACTAGTAGATGATCCATAGATGTTGAATAATTTGGAAGCAGAATAATAAGATGTACAAAATATCTTTTAGGTATGGGTACAAAGTGGTTGTAAAGCCAAAAAAATATACAATTGGATGTAGTTAATTACGATTGATTCAGAATATTAAAATCAATTTACAAATGAGTAAAAAATGTCTGGTTTTTACTTCCTGTGAAGTTTCAATGGATTATTATCATATATTTCGATTTTTTTCTCTACTTTATTTGTTTTCATGTACTTTTATTAGTATCGGAGTAGTAAATAGTATGATTAGCATCGATGATTCAAAAATCTCAATTAGTGGCAATCTTTTGAAGCTATTCGTGTCCTTAATTTCGATTTTTATTATATTTCTACAGCATGCTTATGACAATTAGTTTTTTTTTTCATTTTTCAAATTTTCTAGAGCGGTGAAACTGATTCTTCGACATCAAAAGATGGGAAAAAAAATGAGGTAAATAGTTGTATTCAAATTATAATAGAAAATCTGTTTATAACAGGCATGTTTAACCCATTAGCTGCCGAAATTATTTTTTATTTCCATATTTACTATATTAGTTGAAATTGAGAGTATTAACAATAAAAATAATTATTAAAAAAAATATATTAGCCGCTACTACATACAGATGGTTCTTGCTAAAGATTACACGCACAACAGGGTCTGTTGCATTGAGCAACATAGTAGTGCATACCATCAAAATGAACATCTGATAGAAATGTCCTGGAGGTTGATGTTCATGAAGGTGGATTTTTAGTATCATTTCAATTTCCACAGATACTCGTAACTGTCTACCTGTCAGATTATATACCCCCTTTGTTTTTATCTGCAGAGACTTCATTGGGGCTCAATAAATATTTTGTCTACTCCAGAGTCTTCATTGACGTCGTATGTTACTTTCGTGGGCTGATTTGTTGAAACCGTATGGTATCACAGTAGATTTTATCAAAGTAATAGGTGAATACATTTCATTAAAAAAAAGAAATTGGAATTAAATTCATAATTCTAATCACCTCCTTTTGAATATACAAATTACTTTAAAAACATAGTAGTAGTGATTTATTGACTTTCGATGCCTATTATTTATCCAACACTATACATTTTAGGAAAATGATAATGAATCAAGCCTAGATGTCAATATAGAGGTAGGATATGTGATAAAAGTGTTTGTAATATCATTAGATAACAGCTTAAACTATGATTAGTTGTATGTACCACATCCTGAAGCCTTTCTACCTTGTCAGGTGTAAGGCATGTGGAATTGAGTCCTTACATGAGTTCTGTTTTTAACGGCAGTTTCCATTGTTTCCTATCCTGTGTTTTTTATTTCCTGTTACGTTTTTCCTCGTTGCTATTTTTATTACTCCAGCTCAGTTGATTGTCTTTCTTCGATTTTTGAATTTAAATTTTCCCTCATTTTGTCATACCTTATTTTATTCTTTATTCTTCTTAAGAAACTCATTTTTGTACTTTATATGTTGCTAAAAACAAAATACAATGATGTTTTTAAGAACAATAGAGAATTCAGAGCAAAAATGATCCAGAAGAAAATATAGAAGCTTAGAAATGGTGCATACAACTATCCAGCACGCATTTAATACCTTCATTCAGATATTTTCACCTAATGATAATTTTTTTTTTTAAATTCAATGTGTGAATTTTAACCAAATCGTTATTTACATTTCAAACACAATTTCCATCATCAAAATCAGCTATTTAACATTGGGTTTAATGATATTATGAAATATATCACCACTTGAAAAATTCTCATAACGGGTTGTTGTTTTCAGAATAATGACAGTGTGCCAAAACCAGCTCCAAGATTAAAAATGAATGATAAAGTTTATGATTTACCGGAATTGCCTTCAGTACCGAATATCGAAAATGATTCATCTTCATCAAGAGATGATGATATCGATTTTGATGATTTAACAAAAAGATTTAACGAGCTCAAGAAAAAATATTAGAAAGAATGTTGAGTATGTGATGGGAGGGGGCTTTCCGCACTTTTTGTTGAAACTAGAAACAACTTTTATTATCTTGTAATTAAGTAATATAGAACAGGTATTATAAATATTTGCTGTAGGTTAAAAAATGAAAATTCAATACTAATTTTTGTTATGCCTTGTGAGATATATAAATATATTATTGCTATGTATTTTTAAATATATAAAAATGTAAAAAAACCGGAAAATAAATTTTAAAAACGTGGTTATTGTTTTATTTTTTAGTACCGGTTCAACTTATATACACACTTTTTAAAAAAATACACAACAGATCACCAACTTTTACACATTTTTAACTAAATTTTCATTTTTTTATGAAAATACTGCACAGTTCGAAGATTGTAGACATTCTGTAAACGTAATTTTTATATAAATAAAGTCTAATAATTTGTTAATAAATAATCATTTATATTTCAGCCATTTTGTTCAGTCAGTTGATGTTTGACAATCACTCAAGTAGTTGTGAGGGAAGATATGATGTATCATCATCAGTCACTGTGAAATTTAAACATAAGTGTTGAGAAAATTCAAAAAATTTTGATAACCATTAGAAAAAGTTGAGGAAATAGTACTGTTGTCATAGAATTGAAATTAGAGAAATGATTACATCAAAAGAATTCGGTACAAATATAGAATAAGAAGTAACTGCTGAATGAATATGAGTATCCGAAGTGTTCGTGATATTATCGTTCGTATATCGAGGGAAATTATATTACAAACTTTGGCAATCGTGAGGTAGCGGTGTTGTAAGATTTATTGTTGAGATAAAGATATACCCAAAAATAAAAAAGAATATATGTATATTTCAATTTTTGATATATTACAATCTTTAAAACTTAAAAATATTTTTTTTATTTTTTTTTTGGAAAGTATGATCTTGGATCAGATAGATCACTTATCAGTTAATTGCTATATACACATCTATCGTAGATTCCAAACGTCGAATCTGGAAATATTTTTTTACTCTGTTTCTACTATATTTCATATATTTTTGCACCTTTATTTAGTTATTTAATGGATACCAGGTGTTAAATAATTGATATTAGTTATTAGATATTTACTCGTTGTCAAATTTTATGGTAACCACTGAAGAAAAAACACAACGTGGCAACGATGTAAAACATCTGTCATTTTATTAGCTAATTATGCAATGAGAAAAAGGTGAGATTTCAATAAAACCAACAATTATTCTAATTAATAAATATTTTATTTAGTTACTATATTTACAATTCATGGAAGTTGATTTTTATAAACTATAACCGAAAATACTAATCAGTTTTTGTTTTTTTTTTAAACCTATTCTAACCCAATAAACTACTAGTAATAAGTCGAAATAAATAATTTTACAAGATAAAACAATTCAGTGAAACTAAGCACAGAGAGATACAAGCCAAATAAAATTTGAAAAAAAAATTATTTACATCTTTAAATATTGTTTACATCATTTCACAGGGAAAGTTATCCGAAATCGAAAAAACATCGTCAAATTCCGCCAAATCTTCTGTTTTATAAAATAAAAATCACAGTTCTTAATCCGGGAAAAAATATTTACCCTCAAAAATTTGTTAAGCTACACAAAAATGCTTTTGGTACTATAATTTGTCATTCAAAAAAAGCGTTAGTGAGATATGGGGCGTTAAAGTTCACAAAACGAAGGAAAATTGATTCGAAGCTCAACAAATCGAAAAATATTTTAGTAAACGATCTAAAATTTTAACGATTCTTACAGAAATTCTTCTTAATTTGGCAAATAATTCATACAACTTTCCAGAATAAAGAATTTCAACGATATGAACGAAATGAGAAGGTAAATCAGTATTTGGAAGAATCCAAGTTATTAAATAAACAATCTGCTCGGATTTTGTGCTCAAATTGACATATTTTGTGGTAAATTTGATAGGAATACTCTAAATTTACGCCCCAAAATATAATAGAGTCATCCAAAGAAGCGTTAGTGAGGTGTGGGGCGTTAAAGTTTACATATCGAACAATTTATTCGAAGCTCTACAATTCAAGAAATATTATAGTAAAAAGTCTCAAATTTTTTCAGGATTGAAGATTTCAAAATATACGAAAAGACAAAATCTTTTTGGACGAATCAAAACTGCCCAAAAATCAATTTTATACCCAATTAATGAATTAAATTGATATATAATTGATTCATTCATCAAAACAGAGCCAAAAAACATCCAATATAGTACCAAAAACAATCCCGATTCCAGTTTTTTGCCAAAAAAAAAAGAAAAAACATCAACAATAAGTACGACGCCCGTAGCCGAATCCACAAAACACCGTCAACTAATGCGTCATAGCGTGATTAATACTTTGAGTCATTATCGGGTACGACACCATCGGTTGAGAAGCGGCATTAGACATCGCTATAGCTTGCGAGGTGCTCCTGTGAATTTCCGACGCCAAATTTTGTTGAGCAATCAATTGTTGATTAGTACTGGCTAAAGCTAATTGCTGAGGTACGTTCGTCACGGTTAACTGTTGAGGTTGGGTGCTCAACTGTTGATTGGTACTGGCCAAAGCCAATTGTTGAGCTTGAGACGTCAACTGTTGGTTGGTACTCGCCAACGCCAACTAAAAAACGTATCAAATTAATAAATAAAACGATACACCGTTATAAACGAAAGTACCTGTTGAGCTTGCGACGTCAATTGCTGATTAGTACCGGCCGCCAAGGCGAGTTGTTGCGCTTGCGTCGTCAATTGTGGACCCGCCGCAGTAGCCAACGCCATCTGTTGATTGGCCATGTGTTGAGCTTGCGACGTCAATTGAGGTTGGGCGGCCTGTTGAGCGGCGGCGAGGTTCGTTGCGAGATTCTGTTGGGCTATCGCCAATTGGGCCTGGGAACTATTGGCGATCGCTAATTGGGTCGTAGGATTTGTCGTCACTACAAAAATAAATATGGAAAAATGAAAAAAAAAAAAAAATTAAACATACACCGATGACTTACCTAATATTTGTTGGCTGTTGGCTAAAATCTGCGCTGGGGCCATGCTAACGGCGGGACAACCGGTAATAGATACCGGGTTACAAGTGGATACCGTTGCCAGAGATACCGGTACGGTGGCTACGCTGGCTATCACTGTCCTATTAACTTGTTGGGGCGTTTGGGAATTCGTTATGCTAACGGCCGGTACGTTTACCGTACCGTTACGTTTGTCGTTGACGCGCAACGCGGCGTTTTGTTCTAATAAAAATTCATTGGTGGCTGTCAGATTCGATACCTACGGAAACGTTAAATAATTTACGCCGTAAAATATCGAAGTACGGTCCTGTTGTTTGTTTACGTTACCGAACTAACCTATCGAATATGACTTATGACGTAGAAATGTAAACAAACCGCAGGGTCGGACTCGTTTTGAAAATAATTTATTTCAAAAAAAAAAAGAGAAAGTATTTACGCACTTGTTTTTTGAGTCGAGCGTTTTCTTTCAGTAACATTGCATTTTCTTCCACCAACATTAAAGTTCTGCAATAGAAATTTGAGAAAAATTTAGAATTCGGATGGCATGCATTAAATAAATGGTGCCCGATATGGCATCTAAAACTACTAGAACTTAACTAATGACTGATTTAATACATCTGTTGAATAAATGGCACTTAATATGGCGTCTATTGAATAAATGGCATCTAAAACCACTAGATCTCATCTAATGACCGATTTATGACACTCAATATGGCATCTATTGAATAAATGGCACCTAATATGGCGTCTGTTGAATAAATGGCACTTAATATGGCATCTATAACCTAAATGGTGTCCAATATGGCATCTAAAACCACTAGATCTCAACTAATGACCGATTTATGACACCCAATATGGCATCTGTTGAATAAATGGCACCTAATATGGCGTCTATAACCTAAATGGTGCCCAATATGGCATCTAAAACCACTAGATCTCAACTAATGACCGATTTATGACACTCAATATGGCATCTAAAACTACTAGATCTCAACTAATGACCGATTTAAGACACTCAATATGGCATCTATTGAATAAATGGCATCTAAAACCACTAGATCTCATCTAATGACCGATTTATGACACTCAATATGGCATCTATTGAATAAATGGCACCTAATATGGAGTCTGTTGAATAAATGGCACTTAATATGGCATCTATAACCTAAATGGTGTCCAATATGGCATCTAAAACCACTAGATCTCAACTAATAACCGATTTATGACACCCAATATGGCATCTGTTGAATAAATGGCACCTAATATGGCGTCTATAACCTAAATGGTGCCCAATACGACATCAAAAACCACTAGATCTCAACTAATGACCGATTTATGACACTCAATATGGCATCTAAAACTACTAGATCTCAACTAATGACCGATTTAAGACACTCAATATGGCATCTATTGAATAAATGGCAACTAATATGGCGTCTATAACCTAAATGGTGCCCAATATGGCATCTAAAACCACTAGATCTCAACTAATGACCGATATATGACACTCAATATGGCATCTATTGAATAAATGGCACCTAATATGGCGTCTATAACCTAAATGGTGCCCAATATGGAATCTAAAACCACTAGATCTCAACTAATGACCGATTTATGACACTCAATATGGCATCTATTGAATAAATGGCACCTAATATGGCATCTATAACCTAAATGGTGTCCAATATGGCATCTAAAACCACTAGATCTCAACTAATAACCGATTTATGACACCCAATATGGCATCTGTTGAATAAATGGCACCTAATATGGCGTCTATAACCTAAATGGTGCCCAATATGGCATCTAAAACCACTAGATCTCAACTAATGACCGATTTATGACACTCAATATGGCATCTATTGAATAAATGGCACCTAATATGGCGTCTATAACCTAAATGGTGCCCAATACGGCATCAAAAACCACTAGATCTCAACTAATGACCGATTTATGACACTCAATATGGCATCTAAAACTACTAGATCTCAACTAATGACCGATTTAAGACACTCAATATGGCATCTATTGAATAAATGGCAACTAATATGGCGTCTATAACCTAAATGGTGCCCAATATGGCATCTAAAACCACTAGGTCTCAACTAATGACCGATTTATGACACTCAATATGGCATCTATTGAATAAATGGCAACTAATATGGCGTCTATAACCTAAATGGTGTCCAATATGGCATCTAAAACCACTAGATCTCAACTAATGACCGATTTATGACACTCAATATGGCATCTATTGAATAAATGGCAACTAATATGGCGTCTATAACCTAAATGGTGCCCAATATGGCATCTAAAACCACTAGATCTCAACTAATGACCGATTTATGACACTCAATAAGGCATCTACTGAATAAATGGCACCTAATATGGCGTCTATAACCTAAATGGTGCCCAATGTGGCATCTAAAACCACTAGATCTCAACTAATGACCGATTTATGACACTCAATATGGCATCTATTGAATAAATGGCACCTAATATGGCGTCTGTTGAATAAATGGCACTTAATATGGCATCTATAACCTAAATGGTGTCCAATATGGCATCTAAAACCACTAGATCTCAACTAATGACCGATTTACGGCACTTGATAGTGCCCATACCGGTACCTATAATAAAAATGACGATCTAAATGATGTGCTAAAGTAAAAGATTGAGAAAAAGGAAACAAGTGAGAGGGGGGTGGGATAAAATGTTTATATTACCTGGCATTAGCTCGGGCCAACATATGCGGCGGGGGATTACCGGCGAAATAACCCTGAGGGGGAACGCCAGCGAAATATCCTTTGAAATAAGGACCGAGTCGAGATTCCAAAAAATCGCAAGATATCATTTCTTGTTCGGACATCGCGGCGTACCGTCGTTTTATCAACGGAAGTCCGTCGTCTTTATATTCGTCGTAACTTACGCCGTTTCTCCTAAGAATACCTTCGAAAACAAAACGAATCGATACACTTACGTACTATATAGTGACGTCATAACTTACCTCTGACAGATTCCAATGGCACCAACTGCGGTTCGGCGATATTACCGTTATCGTTGTCGTATAGCAAAGAACGTTGTTTCTGGTGTTCGCCGTTGACAATTTCGGCTTCTTCTTGTTCTTTGGTGATGTGGCGGTATTTGCAATTGGATCTACGGCATTGGCCGCGTCTGAATTGATCGCAGACGGGCGGCGGATCCGGGAGCAGATTCTTTAACGTAACTTCGGAAAGGATTTGCGGCGTCATCTGTCCGGTACGTTTGTAATGATCGGCCTCGTTCGGAGAACAATGGATAAATCTACGATTAAATTTGCTATTTAATAACGAATTTTTATGAAATATCGACGTTCTCACTTGCAAAACGGTCTGGGGCAGACGTTGTTTTGGAAATCGTGACAGAAATTCAAGGGTTTTATTTCGTTTTCGTGTTTATATTTACAGTTGTTTCTGTTGCACGTTCCACGTAAAAAATCTCGACAGATATTGTCTTTTTCGTTCGATTTATTCGATTGTACGGCGTCTTCGGAACTTTCGGACATTTCGATTTGATTATTCCAATAATTTTATTTACCTAAAACTAAAAGAAAACAACAAAAACTAAAAAATCCGTTGGACGGGCCATATTTTCATAACGGACGAAGATAGCGGCGTGAAAAAAATATCCAAGACATCTTTTCGTAAAGTTCTTAGACGAATTGGGTTCGTTCTCGAAAATTCAGACTCGAAAGTTTCATTTTCACGTCCTTAATTGAACAGTCTTCTAATTATTCGATCACTCATAAAATTTCGTCCGGAACCGTCGCAGAACCACAGAACTGATTCAACGAGCCGCGCCATTTTCAATTACGGTTGACGTCATAAAAAACTCAAAATGGCGTACATTTCTATTGACATACCGCGCGCGCCCGGATCTGCGATCTATTAAATCGTGAATATACCTCGTATAAAACGATGATATTGAAATTATTCTGATGAAATGTTTAGTTTTTTACAACGATAACCGCTTAAATCCAAAAATTCATCGATATCAGTAAGTTTCGGCAAAAAAAAGGCACTCAAAACATGTTATGTTAATTTTTTTTTAAACGTTCGTTATACAAAAAAAAAATAACAGTCTGCCAATCTCTCGGGATAAAATGTAAAGCTTGTAACCCCGCTGGAGGTTCTCGGTTTTGGGGTCAACAAACTTATGTTCTTTCCAAACGTTTTCGTTAATTTTAGGAAGTGACTACTAATACAACGTAAGGACGTAAAGAGATCGTTTAAACCCGTCTACGTCAATATTCAATAATTCCTGGTGGCTAGTCCAAGCTAAATACGGGGGTGAAATATCTCCAAAAGCTCCTGTCGTAGACAAGCGACGTGGGGTCATGACTTTGGATGTCCCCAATATCTATCTGTCGTTCAGGATCGCATGGAATCGATTAGGAGTGTCCCGAAACACATTATCTTTCCAGCAGACCGCGTTTGTTTGAATTCCTTACGTGGAGGTGAACCTCACCGACGGAATTGTTGTCCAACAACTTGGCGTTGTCGAAAAACCACAGTCGAAACGTTGAAAACCCCCAAAAGATCCAACAAACACACACCTGAAGCTCGGGAAGCTTCGGGAATGCGTTCACTGACAGTGATCCTCCGATATTTGAACAATTCGCTATTGATCTTTTGGACAATAACATCCGAAATACGGCCCTGCAGTATTTGCGAACTCTTCTCCATAGAACTCGGTCAAGTGTCGATGGATTGAGCCTAGCACTTTCCCTAGAAGCTGTAGCTCATCATTTTTGGTATTCTAGATCTTCAAAATTATATAAAGTTCGTTCGATTATCCGGCAACCGTCATTTTTTCAATTTTCTGCACCATTTTCGTATTAATACATTTTTTTTTATACACCTCGCGGAGGAACGGTTTTAACGGACAAAAAACGAATCGCAGAGCGTAATCCGTACCCATGTTTCAGGACTTACGAGGCTACACGTCAAATTCCACCTGAAAGTGTTCCTAGTGCACTTATTTTATGTACAACCCTCGTATTTAGATAAATTTGCTTCGAATTACGTATCGTCGGATCAGTAGCCACTTCCGTTCATTAAAAATATCACTGGTATTAATGACGATTTTCCAAATTATTGAATAGAATTTTACATTATAAAACATAATATTTACGATATTTTAAATTGATTGATCAAATGAAAACGATAAATTTCACTTCGGGAAAATCGTAGAAAGAATTGGGAAAGTATAAAAGGGTGGAATGTAGAAATCCCAGCTCAGTTAGCTGTTAGAGAGCGCGAAGAGATGTTGTTTTATTTTGTAATTTTTGGAATTTTAAGTTTTTCTTATGTAATCGGTGTAAATGACATGTCGGAAGAAACTTGCGAAACTCTACCTTCCGAAATTCATTTAACGAAAGGTATATCGAACTTCATTTCGAGTTTTAACTGTATATATGGTTTACAAAGTTCAAATGCCGCTTAATATTTGAACGAAATTTTGTTTTAGAGGAATACGACGAATTGGGAAGACTTCAAAGGACATGTAACGGCGAAATAGCAGTCAACAAATGTGAAGGATCGTGTAAAAGTCAAGTACAACCATCAGTTATAACGCCAACCGGATTTCTGAAGGTAAACTAAGCTTCCCAAATTGTTTTTTACGAAAATCAACTTTCAAAATTTAATAAATGGAATTTGTATAAATCTCGTCAATTTGTGTGAAGTTATTTTACAGAATTAGTCCAAGTTAAAGTCTGGTCACGAGCTATAACGCCTATGTGTAAGAGAGAAATCATTGTGTCCTTTTCTATTTTATTCTTTCAAGAAACTAATGACGCTTGCGCGCCGCGTAGCACTCTCCTGTCATGTGCTCCCGCGATTGTAAACAAAACAAACTTCACGAAACTTCTATAAGTGATTGTCCATAAACCACTTGATCATAGGAAATCCTCTTTCCCACCCCACTACTACGTTTGCTATTAAATAATTATTTAAAAAAATCATTTCCTTTAATAAAAGTTTTGTTTTCACCTCCTCCTCTCGCCACGTGATTCAGTATAGTATTTGAACTTATACCCCTCCCTCTTGGCCAATCTACGTGTTCTATGGGCGTTCCCTAATTTGAATATATGTCCCAATGGTGTTCGATCATTTGAACAGATGATTGTTTCCCGCGCTTGTTTTATTGGAGCTGTCATTAATTTTTTTGCTCGAGGGCGTATCAATCGCGTGAACGACCGCTCGTGTCTAGACTTTTCTATATAGGGAGTTTAGTCGAAGTTGTATCACACGAAAGCCGTTATTTTCCACGACGATATAATAATATTTAATCTGATTTTTTTAGGAATGCTATTGCTGCAGAGAAAGTTATCTTAGAGAAAGAATAGTTACTTTATCTCATTGTTACGATCCCGATGGTGTAAGATTGACGTCTGAAGGTAACAACGCTCTGGACGTCAAACTTAGAGAACCTTCCGAATGCAAGTGTTTCAAATGCGGCGATTTTAGTCGATAAATTTTTTTGTGCGTATTTTTTTTTTTAGGAGAATATTTATTGAATTTGATCTTTTTTATTAACGCAAGCTTGTATGAAAATAAAAAGTATTTTCAAAAATAAAATCTAAAACATTTGTGTCGTTTTTTCTTTATGAAATTATGGAAAAATATACGAATATACGTTTTTTTTTGGTGATACACCCTATATATTTCTTCGTAATTAGATTCTTCTTTTTATCTTCGTTCTTACAATACGTAGTTTCATCTATTTACGAGGGCGGTCCCAAAAGTACCAGGCCCAATAAATAAAACATAAAAATTTTGGAAAAAAATATTTTTTTTACTAAAATACGTACTTAAAACACACTTTCGAGTGCGCAAAACTTCACTTTACGCACTAGTGAATAAAGAAAAAAAATATTAAGGTCTCATTCCACTTTTTTTTCAATTATTTAACAAAAATATTGTATGCAAATCGTGTGTAAAGGTCTTTTTTCGACTCGTGTGATTACATGAGTCATTTTTTCAAGTCTGGGAACAGGAAATAATCCGAGGTGGTTAAATCTGGCGAATAAGGCGCTTGAGGTAGCAATTCAAACTTTAATTCGTTAATTTTGGGCGTCTCAATAACTGCTACCCAATATTTTAGTGTTGATAACGAAGGAATAGTCTCAACCAGAGTAGAATCAAGTTGTATACTCACTAGAGATGGCGGTATTTTCCAAGTAAATACCGCCATCTCTACATCAGGCCAATTACTTTTGGAACCATCCTCGTATATAAAGTATTTATATCGACATCACTCTGTATATGCGTGACTATTTATTTTACGTAGTACGTCGACGGATATTTCCAACTGATTATAAATTATCGAGAAAAATCTGTATACGGGGTGGAATAAAAACGATTTTATAAATTTTTTAGTGTTTCCTCTTAAATTTTATATTTTTCGCGTTTATGAGCATCCCCTATATTTAAATTCGTCACTTTTCGAAATTTTTTTAGTAAAATTACGGCGGAAATGATCTAAATAACGCGTCTTGGATTCAAGTCCCCTAGTTCATCGTTGTGGTAACATACTTGTCATTATTTCACCATCTTTCATAATACAAATTATCTTTGGTGAATTTTCCTTGAAAATATTTCAATTGGATTTAGATCTGGTGAATTACCAGGTCAATTAAGTGCTTTTAATTTATTTTCCCATATAAAATTCTGTTTTAATTATTTTAAAATTTATTTTATTAATAAAATAATCTTATGGTGCAATATTTCGATGAATTTATAATGCTTTCAATAAAAACTAATCTTCCGATGCCTTTTTTTTTGTTTATAAGGTTTTTTAACAACCTGTTTACCTTCAATTATTCTAACAAAACTTTATGGATATCCCTGTAGAAATAAATGTGTTTTATCACGGAAAAGCACCTTTTTCCAGTCATCAACTGTTCGTGATTGGTATTTTTGGTCCATCCTAAGACTTTTACATCATTTTCTGAGTTAGAAATTGTTTTTTTTGTCTTCCGGTCAACTTCGAAACGCCTTTCTGTACATTTGAGGTACTCACTCCAAAATCTAATAAAACTCTTGGACTTGGTTTTCTTCGATTTAGTCTGGACTTCCTAAGAACCTTTTTCCATCATTTTATGAGTTAGAAATTATTTTTTCTTTGATTTTATTATCCTCCAAAAGTCTTTCCGTACAATTGAGGCACTCACTTCTATTCCATAATCTAGCAAATTCCTTTAAAGGTTCCTGGTTGTCTTTGTCGTGCCAAGCTAAGCATTTCCTGAGTTATAAATGATTTTTATGTCTTCAAATCAACATTTGTACTGTTGAAGCCCTTACTTCATCACTCTAATCTAGTAAATCCCTCCAAAGGTCATTTTTGGATTTAACTTACATAGTTGAGCCTTACCAAGAGTTTTCTTATCATTTTCTTGGTTAGAAATTGTTTTTTCTTTGATTTTCTTGTCTTCGGGTCAACTTCCAAAAGCCTCTCCATACAGTTGAGGTGCTTATTCCATCACGACTACAATCCTGCAAATCCCTTTAAAGGTCTGTGTTTGTTTTTTTTAGAAAACGACCGTGAAATTTTGTATTGAGTTGAAAATAAATTTGCCACAATTCTCAACATATATTTCAATAAGTTTGGGCTTCATGACTGAAGTTATTTTTCTTTATGTGTATTAGATAATAATTTTTTTTGTGAATTAAATTTTTAGAAAGAAAAATCAGCTGATTTGATCACTTTATTTCATCATAGGCGATTGTATTCCTCAAAAACTTTTACCTAATACCACTCCTTCTATATATCCTTCGATTCTGGATTCCTTTTCCTAGAAATCCTCAAGTTATAGCCCAAAAATTCAATTTCTTCAACAATTTTGATCTGAAACTATTAAAACATGGTCCAATCTGCCTATTTTTGACTTTCCTAAATAAATCTTTGACTTTTCTAAAGATTTTAGTCATCTACCTCTCTATCCAGCACCCAACAATGACATCTAAACAATAAAGTTTAATGTATGGTATAAATAGATGAAGATATTTTTTGATTGCTATATGGGGCTTCTTTTCCTAAAAATCCTCAATTTACTGACCAAAAATTCTAAACATTTCAGTCCATATTTGGTCTGAAATTATTACAACATAGATCAGCTTGCCCATTTTTGACTTTCCCATCTAAAAGTGTCACTTCTTTCAATATTCCAGCTTCCTTTTTCATCTTCGAGAAGATATCCTTCGATTACTATATTTCATACATTATGGGGCTTCTTTTCCTCAAAATCTTCAAGCGATAGCCCAAAAATTCAATTACCTCAACCTTTTTGAAGCTATTTTATACTTGATTTTGATTTTTATAGTTCTATAAGTACTATATATTGAATTTTTCAAAATTTAATAAATAAACTGTAAATTTTTGTTTTATTTTAAAATATAAAAAAAAATCCCATCCGATCAATACCAATTCATGTTCACTATATTTATATGGCCAGAAACTAATTTTATTGCAAATTGAACTATTTATTTACTTATATTTAATATCATTTATCGCTTACCTGTTAAAAAAAATAATTTAATCGATGGGTAAGTTGAACCTTTTATGTAATTCAGTTACAGTAACATGTTCGGCATCGGCCAAATAACCTAAAATCATTTGGGCTAGATCCTTCATTTCATTATATTCATGGAGGGCGTCCATTTGAGGATGAAGATCAGTTGTAATACCATTATCTTCAAATTCTTTAATAGCTTTATCTAACTCGGCGTTTTCTTTCAAAAGTCTTTCGTATCTAGATTTCAATTCTAAATTTGAAGAATTCTCTTTGGAATCGATCTTTTTTAATGATTTAAACTTTTTTGACGGTCTTGAGAGACGTTTAGATTTGTCCATTTACTAAATCAAAACATGGATAAAGATCTATAACATCAACAATTAAGATTTAAAACAATTCAAATTTTGTAATAAATGAGTGTATATTTAAAAAAAAAACTGTTAACCAAAAAAGGGAAAACAACATACTACCCCCTGTCAGATTGAACATCAGCCATGCCATTATACCACCCCCATGGTGTTAAGCAGGGGGTAACAACAAAAAACATATATTTCACATATAAACGGATGAAATGAAACCTAGAAGGTTATTGCCATTAAACCAGTGGTGTATCTATAGATAATATTGATATTACAGAAATTATATAATATTAAATAACATTCAAACTTAAGAAATTAGTAAAAAACTAGATTTTTCACCATATGAACACAACTGCTAACGACGAATAATAATATTCATATAACGATGAATTTATTAGAATATAAGTAGTTAAAATGAACTAAAAATATGTAATTAAAAATGTATTTACAAGATTTTTTATAAAAATCATAATAGAAAGTAAAAAAATCCAAATAATTGATGTTATAAGTGAACCTACACCACTGGAGGATCAGAAAAACAAGACTAGTTAGTCCGGATAAAAGGGTGTTTTATAAAAAGGCAAACGACTTATAAAAAAGCAACAGTGTGATTATATACTTTCAAAGGGTTGTGGGATGTTTGTAAAGATATTTTCGATATGTAAGCAAAATAAGTGATAATAAAACTATTATTAATTCAATTTATTTCAGTGTTGAATAAGACATGGAACCTATTTCTGTTACTTATTATACTAGAAAATATGTGTATAGATCCCAGATTGAAAACAGCAACAGTAGAAGCTGCTAGTACGACTGATGAATGTCAAGTAACGCCTGTCATACACGTTTTACAGTATCCCGGATGCGTACCAAAACCTATACCTAGTTTTGCTTGTATAGGGAGATGTGCATCGTATTTACAAGTAAGTGATGTTAATATAGAAAAGAATTTAAAAGTACCTTTTCTAAATTCATTAATTAACACATTTATCTGGGTCAAATTATCAAATATTAAACATTTATTTGAAGACGAATATTAATAATTATTTATAACTAAATTTGATATGATATTAAGAAACTTTTAGTTTATGTTTATTTATTATAATCCAAAATCTACGGGAAATACAAAATAAAATCTGTTAATAAAGTTGTTAACACATTTTTCAAGTTGATGCTTTTATCAAATTAATATTTGAGAGGTGGGGACAAGGAGAAGATACATCGTATATAGATTGTTTTTAATTTTTATAAGTATTTCTAGGTATCCGGTAGCAAAATTTGGCAAATGGAAAGATCATGCATGTGCTGCCAAGAATCAGGGGAAAGAGAAGCTTCAGTTTCATTGTTTTGTCCGAAAGCGAAGCCAGGAGAACGTAAATTTATAAAGGTTTGTTGGAGAATTTTAAATTTAAAAAAACTCACCTTCAAATCCTGTGTTAATTGATATTTTTTTGTTGGACAAATGTCTTTATAATAGTCAAATATTCAATATAAACTCCAGAGACAACTAACTACCTACGATTAAACACCAAACTTTTGTCTGTCAAAATGTAATGATCAGTAACAATTATTTTGATACATTGAAAAATCGACCTTAATTAACTTGTCAATTTGATCTAAAATTCAGTAACACAAATAAAATGTCAAAATAATACATGTGACAGCTGAGATACAGTTAACTACAATTTTGAGAAATTTTTGTGATTATAATTGAGCTACTGAGCAGAAGATGACGCACACCAATTTTTTAAATAAATAAAATGTTTATAATCTCATTTATTTTATATGGCAAAATGTAGACGTTTATGTTTATAGGTAACCACAAAAGCTCCATTGGACTGTATGTGTAGACCGTGTACTGGAGTCGAAGAGAGTGCTGTTATACCACAAGAAATGGCGGGGTATTCTGATGAAACTCCTTTATCAGGACATTTTCTTAAATCACATCAATTGTGAAAAATCTTGACTATTACATTTAATATTGAATAAACCGCAAAATGTATATATAGTTTCATTAAAAAATACAAAAACCATCGATTGTTTAATTATATTTACGATAACTTTACACTTAATATTTTTATTTCTTGGCTTTTTGATCATTAAGACGTTGATATATATTAAATAAAAAAGAAGAACTTTGACACATAAAAATTGACACCAAAACATTTTTTTGCCAACATTGCCAACAAATCCTAATTTTAGGGCAAATATAAGTGAAAGTCTAAATAGAACTGTTAAATAAATGTAATGACCACTTCTAGGGTTATACGCGGCACTAGAGCCAAAGTATTTCTATACATATGTGCTATTTTAATTATAGTTGGTATAGTGGCATGTTATAATAACACTCTTTCTCAGTTAGACGATGTTAAAAAAGCGAATGATATTTGCCACCAACAGGAAGAAAACTTATCTACTCAGTTGCAAGGTATCTATATTCATTTCAGACAAGTAAAAATTCAAGGAAACTAAAATAATTTATATTTTTATATTGTTTAAATTCAATTACCACTGTATTGTTCGAGTTTATTTATTTATAGTTATATCAGATTACAAACAGAGATTGGAAAAAAGTTTAAAATCTGAACAATCAGATCATCATCAAATTAAATTAAATCTTGAAAATCAGCTTAAAGAAGAAAGGAGCAAATATGAAAACGAAGCTAATGATATGAAATTAAAGTTGGGATCTGTACAACAACATTTAAATTTATTACAGGTAAAATCTATCGATTCTAGTAGATGCTATATAAGAATAAATGTATGCAAAAAATTGTTGTTTAATTTATACAATTTAAAAAATAGAATTAGCGCAAAATTGTTATTTTAATAACTTACCTTGTTTCACTAATAGACACAATATGATGATTATAAAGAAGAAATGGATAAAAGTCAGAAGCAGCAACAAGAAGAAATTGGCAATTTGGAAGCTAGGATAAGCGAATTGTTGGAAGAACAGAAAAAACTTAGATCTTCTAGAGAAAATCTAAAAGTAAATATACAAAAACACGAATTTGTTATAGTTATTTTTGTTTTTATTCATGTTCAGTTACAGTTTGATCAACTTGTGAATGAAAAAGATAAATTAGAAAAGCAAATTCAAAATAAACATAACAACGAGGAATTAAAGAGTGAAAATGCTGTACTCAAGCAAGAACTTGAACAATTGAAAGTGAGTTTTTATAATTTCTTATTCATTTAAGTCGATTTACCGTAAAAAACCTGTAATTTTTATCATATTTATACAACTTCTTTCTAAACAGAATATGTATGTATGGATTTGTTAATCCCACTGCTATTAAAAAGTCCAGAACGTGGGATGGCTCTAACTGCCAGAGATCTTCGTCTTCTATTTCATATGCTTCCAGGTGTAGTGCTCTGGAGTTTTGTAGTGTCTCACACATTACCAGAATCTGCAGACTTCAGATGTTCATTGAGGCAACAGTGTCCCTATAGGACTCCTCTTAGTATTCATAGGTTGCTCTTACAATGATACATTCATCAGATCTTTTCTGGATATAATCTCCCAGTAGTTTCTCTAACTGTCTCATCACCTGCTTCCAATGCTTTTTTTTTTGTTCCGTAGCTGATACCCCAAAAGGGTTATGGACCTATGAAGGGTTTGTCTGCCCTTGTTTTATCGATTTTGTCAGCTATTTTGTTCATTGCAAGGTAACTTACTTTTAAAGCTTAGTATTGAGGTGATTTTTTCTTGGTATATCATCCTGAGGTATGTCCCCGGTTTGGTTATTTTTTAAGGACAGTTTTTCCTCAGTGATTCAGTCTCTGAATATTCCGAGAGATATTTTTATTAGTGTGCAAATAGCTTAAAAAGTATTTTTTCAGGAAAAATGTAATAATCAAGATACCATTCCAGAACCTAAAATATCAGAAACAGGACCAAAACCACAATCTGATAAAGAAAGTAAATTAGCTGAGGAAGCAGAAAATAAACTATCAGATACTAATGTATTACATCCTCCTCCAAATGATTCAAATATCCCTCTAAATCAACCGTTGAATATGAAACAGGAACTTCCTGTTCTTCCAGAGCCTATAAACGATAATGGCAAAATAATATCTTCTAGTACTTCTTCAAATAACAAAATTTTGAAACCTTCTCAAGCGAGTTTGAATTTAGTTAGACCAATATTTTTACCTACTGTCACCCCTGAAACAGTAAAAGAGCATAAACTACCCAAAGGAGTGGTAGCTGTTCCAGAAAAGAAAGAAGAGGAAATTATAAATGCCAGATATCAAAATGCAAAAGACAGTGCTAACGAATTAGCGCACAGAGAAAAAATAGGTAAGACACAATTTTGACTAATCGGATTGTATTATATCATTTTTATTTTGTTTTTAGTAAAAGAAGAATTGGAAAAGGAAAACGTAGCGCATGAAGTATTTGATGCGCCGTTACATCAAGACGGTTTACAATTCGACAATAACGACCAATTCAAACAAGCAGAAAAACCTAATTTTGATAAAAAACATATCGATACATTAGGAAGAGATAAAAAGAACTACGATCAAGATCAAGCTGAATATAAAGATTTGCAGAATGATGTTCAATTAGAAGAAAATGATGACGGTGAGTAATTTTCTTCACAATCATCTTGTAACTAATAATAAATCGTTGAACAACAGGAGAAAAATAAAATAAGAGAAGAAGGAACGAGTAGGAAAAACAGATTTGAATATAAAGGAGCTCATGCTCTATATATTTTTTAAAACATAACCAAACAGAAATCTGTTGTATTTTATTCGTTCTGTTCCCCAAATAAAAGAAAATATGAATTTATATGAAAAGTGTCATAAAAAATTTGCTCAAAACAAAAGGATAAGATTGATTTAAAGTGTAGATAGGTAGAGGACGTTTTATTGAATTTGTCGAATGGAGTTGGAGGTCAATAACAAATTGATTTCTTTAATAACTCTAACGCCAGAATAAATGAATCAGAAGTGACTACTGTGCCACAATACGTTAATAAAGGTACTGAACGCACTTATAATTTGTGTTCGAGTGTATCTACAACTATATTTGTGCGCATGTGCATAACTTCTTGTATGCGTAGAAGAGCTCATGCGCACGACTTGACAGTTGACAGGTTCTAGTTCTATGTAAGATGTTTCTTCTATTACGAACGATTTGTTTGATTAATTGATTTACTTTGATAGAGTCAGAATTATGAAAAAATATTTTCTTTATTTAAAATATTTTCAGACGATGGAGATGGTTACGATGACCATTTAGAAAGACAAAAAGAACCGGCTGTTAGGAATTAGAAATGAATTCGTGTTTATAGTTAGAAAATCGCGTACAAAATATACAAGGTTGTCTAAAAAAAACTTTTTCTATACTCCGTACGTGGTTTTTTCACTTTGTGTCATATAAAAGTGAAACGATCATACTTTCGATTATATCTTAGCATCTATTGCCCCATTTTTATACATATTAAAATAATTTTTGTAAATATTGTATATGACCATTATGTGGGTAAGGAAAAAATATTTTTTTTTCTTCTTAATTGGGGTATCTGTAAGTTTAGTTTCCGTACGATATTAAAATTGACATCGAAAAAAAAATCTACATTAGTACTTAGTCGTGTCTGAAAGGTACTGTTCTAAATAACAAAAAACTTAATACAGGGTGACTTGAAAGTTGTAATTCAATTTCGGTTATAATTTATTTTTCTGATAGTACCATAATTAAATGTTTCTATTATATAAAACAATTTGTAGTCTTCTATTTCCGTCCATTGATAAATGTATATTCAATTGGTTCTTCTAAATTCATCATTTTCTACAAAAATGACCACCAGGTACCCGAATGTAACTTATTTACCCCTAATTATTAGAATATTCTTATATTCCCTTTATTATCATCCTTTTTCATTGTCTTTATCCCTATATTTCTCACATTTTTTAAAAAAATGTATCTGCTATTATTACTATATCATCTGCATACACCGATCCATCTATTTTCACCGTTTCTAGGTTCCTGCATCAATTTATTGTCTTCTGTTATTTTCTTGTTGGTCTTCTTACATCCTTAAATACATTCTTCGATTTTGATTTGTATTAATTGAATATTTCCTATTTATGTCACTATAGAGCCTCTATGTCATTCAACCAATCCGAATAATGATAACCCGGTTTCAATTTTATAAATTTCCAAGCATCTCTGTATATTTATAATTAACAATCACTCTGTATTAATTCAATGATAAGTTATTCTGTATATAAAAGCTGAAACAATAGTGTACAGTGTGATTTAAAAAAAAAAAGTACTAGTTAGATACATTCCCATATCGATTAATCTCAAATCTCTTTTCGAATATCTCTTCGCTAATATTTTTAATAAAAATTGATTCATATAATGTACATAATTTTGTTCGAATAATAATTTTAATATTTCGCTGTAGAAACAGTATTATTATTAATTTTTTTGTTAATAAATGTGTTATATGAAATACCGTTTACTGTACATCACAATTTTAATAATTAACAGTTTATTCAAACATTTTTGAATAAATTTTCAAGTTACATCTCTATATATGATCATTTGAACTATTAAAAGGGCCAGACAGTATATTGTACAAGACTATATCTCCTCTCGAAGGGGTTTTGTGTCTCAATTTCCTAGTAATACTTCAAATCAAACAATTTTCAATATATTATTAACTGGTGTTTTGTATTAAATAATTTAGTTGATAGATTTTTTATTGTTTTTATATTTTTATGTGTATATTATCATGTAAAATAAATTATGAATCTATAAACGTAAATAGTTGTTTTATTTAATTTCTTCTTACTAAAAATCGAATAAAAACTACATCCCAATAGTTTTTCCACTTTGGATCCAAAATTTTTGACCCAAAGGTATAATTCTACTAAATATTATTGGGATCTATTGCGTCCTCTTATCTTGCTGATCTCAACTACCAGAAATCTTCCGTATAGTGCTCTGAAGTACCGAAGTGTCTCAGAAAACGTGGATAGATGTTTAATCCCCTGCTCAACAGAATCTGCATTCTCCAGTAAGTCCATTGGATCTTGGTTCTTGCCTAGATAGATACATTCAGCAGATTCTTTCTTGATACTAAGTGTTTACAGCATTAATCCCATTTTTTCTTATGAATTTCGGGTTCTAATTGTCTTCTATTTCATAAACTTTCAGGTGTAGTATTCTGGAGTTCCGTGTTTTATCCTTTGAGAGAATGTGGATAGAAGTTTCGTCCTCTGCTCAACAGAATCTGCACGGACAGTGTTCCAACAGGACTCCTGTTAGTATTCGCAGGTTGTTTCTTCTTGTCTAGGTTGATATATTCAGTAGATCCTTTATTAGGGATCCTCAATGCTAACTACATGCCCTGACAAGACTCCTATTAGTATATTTGTCTATCCAACTCGTGTAGATTTTTCCAGTAACTACTTTGATACCACAGAAGAATTCAGGTCTACTTTAACGAGTCTATCAGCTATTTTGTTTACCTCTACCCTAAGGTGTCCTGGAATCCATTGCAGAGTAACTTTATTTTGTCCCAGACTAGTTTAGATTTTATAATATTGGAGCTTAGGGCTCTGTTGGTTGCTTGGCTATCGTACAAGATGATTCTGCAATAAACCGGATTAATATCAAAAGAGTTAACTAACAATTTTGTTTTATCTTCTACAATATTATATCCGGATCAATAAATCAATACACAAAAAATTTATTTTTTGCTTATTCAAAGATTTTTTTATATTATTTTAGAGATTACACAGTAAGAACGTTGTGGTAGTACTCTGAAATGTAAACAATTCACAAATCAAACAATAACTGAGCGTTATCAATATATTTAGTAGTAAAATTAATATATTTTCCTTATCTAAGGAAAGATAAAACTGGCTGTACGTATTTGTTAGCATACCTACATTTTAATCTTACCTGAAGTATTAAAAACCATAAATGCGGAGATTAAAATGAGTGTAAGTGTACAGATTACACAATATTTTTGTTGAATAAATCAAAAATATTTGTTGCAGGCACAGAAATACGGAGTAGAGTTTTTAAAAAGTTATCCCGGTATATTGAAAATTACCGAACAGGTAACATATTTTTTTATTAGAAAGTTTTAAATTTGTTATTACAGAAATCACCATGAAAATCGAATTCACTATTATTTTTTCAAATTAAGAATTTATTAGCTTCATAACGTTTTATTTATGTTGAAAATTAGACGTAGTAACCTCAAATTTATCGATCTTTCAAAAATTTCTAAACGAAACAGTTTTATTGTAATTTTTCTAAAAATAAGTGATGATTTTAAAGCAAATCAAAAAATTTATAATATTTGGATACAAATCACCATAAAATAAATATATTTTTTTGATTTATTACCTTTTATATGGTTAAAGGTCAAAGGCGGACGTAATAACCTCAAAATCGAAAATATGTAAACAAAATAAAATTAACTGTTTATTTGAAATCATGAGATTATCACAACACCATCATGAAAATTTTGAAAACGTTTTTTATGTTAAAATCCACTAGATAATTTTTTTTATTAAAATTTTTGGTAAATTCCATAAACTGAACTTGCCGCTCCTAATATTCATAAACTTGACGTTGCCGCACTTAATCTAAAAATTTTGTTATTCTTGTCCACTGCTTTTTGTTATCGTAATATTTTTTGTTTGTAATCCGGTATTTATTAATGATATTATAGGAAATAACTAAGAGAAAACAAGCAAACGAGAAGATAAGTAACCCAAACATCATGCTCTAACGTCATACGTCAAAATCACGTGACAAACAAAAACTAATATGATTGGCCCTTTTTCTATTACTACGAACGGCCGACGGGAAAATATAAAATTCGTTTTTATTAAAGTCAGCAACGGCAACTATGAATGGTTTTATGCATTTCAATGTTTTAAATTTTGTAACAACAAACGGAAAGTCAAGTTTATGAATCGGCCTTTAAGGCCATAAACGAATTTTATCTTTTCCCGTGGACCGTTCGTAGCAATAGAAAAGAGAGAATTACATTCGTTTGCGTGTGTCACGTGATTTTGACATGTGACGTTAGAGCGTCATTTCTCTGTCGGTTGTTTGTATATGGTAGTCTTTTGTTTTTTATAAATACCGAATTCCAAACAAAAAAATTTAACGAAAACTGAAACCAGTACAGACGCCAGAAAGAATCACAATTTTTAGGTTAAGGGCAACAATGACTAGGGAGTAGAATTTGCAACGAACGTCATCCGCAAGTTTATGAATCCGCCTTTATGACGTCTATTCTGAGGTCATTTGGCCAATGGGATCACGTTTTGGTAATAGTGCTAAAATTTCTTTCGGTTGGACACATCTAGTTTTACAGAAATTAAATGCAAAAAACGCGAGCTATAATTATTGTTCCGGTTTTATATTTTCATCTTAGGTTAATAATCGTGCTGCGGATTTTTATTTTGAATAAAATAAAACTAAGTTCAACTCAGAGATTGGGAGGGGGGAGAATAACTTCTGAGTCGGCATTTAAATTTCGAGTAGCCTCCATTTTGATCTCTGCATAAGTTACAGCGTTGTCAAGTGTCTGTCTGTCATGAAATTATATTTGGAGCTTGCGTGCCAAAAAAGGATCGGTGTCTTAAAGTAATGCTAAAATAGATGATACAATATTTCATGTTTATAATTTTATGTTAGAACGGTGATTACAACTCAACTTTTGGTCACAGATTACTCCGGTTTTGTGAAAATGGAAAAAAAACATTAAAGGTTTTATCTTCACCATTTAGTAGACGTCTAAAGCCTATAAATTACCGTATTTTCAAATTTGCCGCCGAAGCAAATATCAAAATGGCAGCTTACGGTCCGGATAAACGCCATTTTTATTTATTTTAACGATTTTACATACATTTGTCTTATCAAATCTTCTTTTTTAATAGACACAAAAAAAATATCCTTAATAATTATTCAGGTACTGAATATAGCAGTTCTGATAGGAGTTTCGGTATGCGGATTCCAAACAACAATTATACTGCTCGGTATAAACTTATTTTACGCTATATGCACAACTACATTCTTCTTAATAGTAAGATATAGATCTGTATTCAAAAACTCTACTTTCCCGTGGGATTGGATCGAATGTGCTAATTGTATTGCCGTCGCGATAATGTACGCTTTAGGATCGTCGATTGCCCTTTCGGAGATGTCAAAGGAATTCATAGTTACCGCAGTGAGTATATATGTTTTATTAGTTTATTAGGTTAAAACGATCTTGCACGACAATTGAACTATCTAATGAACTGTCAAAATCAGTTGACGCCCATTTAAACATGGCCGCCGTGGGATAAACAAACGCTTAAGCTGATGCCCATTTAAACATGGCCGCAGGGGGATAAAAAAATGCTTCTGTAGTTTCACTTTCAATCAATTTCCATAAGGAATTAGAAGTTTATGAAATCGTAGAACTTCTTGATCATTCATGCACCTTGGTTTTAACCATCTAAAGTGTACCAGCATGCACCAGCGGCGATTCGGATCATCCCTGATGCCTATAGGTTAGTGACGAGTCGAATTTCACGACTAAGAGCGGCAAAAGGTCCTTTTATGTATGTCCTTCGGCTTATCTCACGCCAGTGTATTCTTTGACATTATTTTTCCATACAAACTACAAATTGATTATCGAAGCGTTGTTCAAGATCCATTTCCATGACAGTATCTTGCCATACAAGTTCAAATTTCTTTCGACACATGAAGTTATTACGAGGGTCATTTTTTTTTAGATAATTGGTTACATAGCTGCTATGGTATACGCCTTAGAAACTGTAGATGCTTTTAAACTGGCTGCTACACCACGAGCTCGGTACGTTTGGACCACACCAAATATGCCAGAATAAGAAACGCCATATTGTATTTCTATTGTTATTTATTTGTTGGACAATAAAGTTAACTTTTTTGATAATTTTGAGTTTATATAAAAGAAAATGGCGACAATCGTATAAAATAAGAAAAATCACTTTGTATCAGTACTAATAATAAAGCACTTTTCTGTTATTCAAGGGTATTTGATCAGATGATTAAGATATTGATCACTAAAAGTCTCAAAAATTTCTCATTTTTCAAAAACATAATTATTTTAATAAAAAAAATTCACCAAATACAAACATTTTCGATTGAAAACAAACGGTGTAACAATCAGCTACTAATGACGTCACTAAATAGTAAACACCTGATTAAAACCATCCAATTCACTTTCTTTTGGTTAGCTGTGTAACAGTCCACAAGTAGTATTAGTCCGTTAAGGCACTATGTACCAGACGACGTCAAATAAAGACTACAAAGGCCGTCAACTGTTCACAAGCTTACTATGTATTGACGTCACAGCACCGCCATATTGGTAACAAGTGTTCTAGCGAAAAGTTAAAAATTCAACGTGTAAATTTGGAGATCATTCAAAGAACTTTTTCAAAATTTGTCAAATATCCTATCGACAGTTTTAGTTAAATCAGTGTAGCCACAAACCTAACTTAAGTAAGAGCTGAAAAAAAAGGTTATAGGAAAAAAAGAATTTATACAATTGACTTAATATTTAATGTACTGGAGCAATACAAATTATAAACACGATTTATACTAATCCAACTTATAAAAAGGCATTTATAGTAGAACATTTATAATAACATTTTTTTTGCCACACGGTACTGTGCCGAAAATCTACAACTAAAAATATGAACGTATTTAAGAAAAAAAATGGTTATGAACAAACCTACATAAAATAAACTCGACAAACCTTTCGATTTAATCATCTTTCACTTCTCCGGATTCATTTAAAGCTTCCTCTTTAACTTCCTCTACAGCTGAATTTTCTGTATCTTTATCCGCCCATTTACCTCCCATTTCTCTATCGATCAATTTATTGGTATCGGTGCTGATATAATCATCCCTATCTTCCCCTTCGGAAAGCGGTCCTTCGTGTCGAACTGGAGCATCCCCGTCCGAATATTTATTAATCTTCTCTTTATCCGGCGGCGGGGAGGATTTATCTCGTTTCGCCGGCGGCGGGGAAGTATCCGAGCCGCTACCGCTGTACGACCTGCTACGATCACGATCGCGCGACCTACTCCTCGAGTATCTTAAAAAAAAAAAAAAATTAAATATATTAAATACAATTATAAATAAAACTAACCTTCTATCTCTATCCCTATAATCTCTATATCCACCTCTCTGTCCGTATCTACCTCTCTGTTGTCGTCTATTACCCCTATTCTGATAAGAATAAGGTCGTCCTCTACCCCGATAATCTCGATCCAGATACCTGGAATCCCTATTATTATAATAATTGCCACCTCTACCTCTTTGACCGTTATGCCTTGGTGTCTGGAACCTCGGTTTGTAATAAGTTCCTCTATCGTTGAGGTGTCTACCTCTGAAACCTCCACGTCTATTATACCGTCTCCTATCGCCGGAATAGCTGCGCGACCTGCTGCGGCTACGCGAATAATACGAACCGCTGCGAGATCTCGATCTGCTATAATAACTTCTCGATCTCGAGCGGTAGCTGCGCGAACGCGATCTCGAACCGCTCGACGATCTACTGTATTTACTGCGACTTCTGCTGCGTCGTTTTGGCGATCGGCTATCGCTACGCGGCCTACCCGGCGGTTCAGGCGGTCTGCGACCTAAGGGAAAATAAAAATCGAATTAATATTTCAAGTTCAACATGCGGACGTCGAAAACTTTGTCACTTTAACCGATCAATTTTAGTAAAATCAATTCTTGAACGGAAGTGAGTATTAGAGTTATCGGAAATACAGTTATAGGAGTGGGGATACTATTTTAATAGTCACGTTCTTAGGATGAGATGTAATTCAATGTTCGTCGCGGTCATAGCCAGAAGAGTAATTATTTTTTCTTATAAGAAACGGTCTTCCTTCTAAATTATGAAATTGACTTGTAACCTACCCTTATAAATTCGATCGGTTTAAGGATTTTAATAGAAAGTATTTTGTTTTATGATAGAAGGTAAAATGAGGATGGAATGTGGTTGTTTGGTTTCCGAAAAAGTAAACAAAGTTTCGGACGCCACTCGGTGATATTTTATATAATTTTAACAATTTTCTTGTATACGTTTAACAACCATACTTAGTGATAATTCGAGTTCCTATTAGATCCAGTGTTAACATATATTCAAAATATTTCCTTTCTTCTAATTTAATTAAACGACCACTTGTATCCATTTCCTTTATCTGTCGTTTTTTATGTACTAAAGCCAAGCTACTTCAAAAATTTGTTATATAAAACAATATTAACAAATAGATAAGAAGATTTATATTTTTTCGAGGCGGTAACCTTACTTTGTTCTTCATAATTTCTCCGGAAACTTCACAAATAATATCTCTCCTATGTTCAACTTCTCGAACGGATCGTTTATGATAAATTTAACATTTTTCGTCCACATCTTCTTCGAATTCAATTTACTTTCTTCTTTTTAATAATTTTTATTATAGTTCGTCGGTTTACCAAATTGTTAAGAACATACTTTATCACTAATATTGGTCTCTGAAAAGTTGCTACAAGAAATTAAGTAGTCAGTGAGATTTTCGTTTTCAAATGGCAATTGTTAATGAATATATTCAATTATAAAAACACTTTTCATTATTTAATCATAGATGTAATCATAGGACGCCAGTTTAATTCTCAAGAAGTTTCTAACTGACATCTTTTGGATTGTCTTATGTCTCGACAGTTTCTCTACCTGATCCTTCAGCCATCCGTTTATAGTTATTGGATAATTTTTTATCTCATAAGCCATAGAAAGGCCCTTTGGTCATTTTTGGCATGACTGTCTTCTTCTTCGTTGCCTGGCATACTTCAGTATGGAAAAAAGTTCTTTTACACCATGCCAACTCAAATTTTCAAACGCAGAGTTTCTATGGGAAAAACTTCTCCAATTTGCATTTGAATTCATCCCTTATCTATACTAATTCCTCATAGGAGACAACGTGGAAAAAAACAAAATTTAAAAATCTGTTTCTTTTGAAATGTCTCGAACTTATTGATCCACCCTCGTACAAAAAATAATGTTGACTAAGATGCTCAAAATGTAATCCCACTTTGTTGGCAATAACACAGTCTTACATATGAACATAACAGTCACGTTTTTAAGATGAGATGTAATCCAATGTTCGTCGCGAGACATAGCCAGAAGAGTAATTGTTTTTCTCTCAAAAAACTATCAGCACGGTGATTTCCTACACATTCCTTCAAATTATACCAAGATACAAATTTCCTTTCAGAAAATCTCATTGACTGCAGATGCAAGTGTAATAAAATATTTCAAACCGAAATACAAAAATTAAAAAACGACTCACTGTTTGACGGTTCTGCCTTTGGAGGCGTCATAAGTCTAAAGTTTCCAAATTTATCGAGCACCACCTGCCCTTGCGGTATTTTGGGCAATGGCGGTGCCGGGGTAAGTTTCAATTTTTTAGGCGATTCCGGTTTTTTGGGAGGCGGTTCTTTGAGCGCCATCGCTTTACGAACGCTTACAGCTTTTTCTGCGGGAGGTAGAGGCGGCAACGAAGATAATTTTTTCTGTGGAGGAGAATCCTCCGCAGCGGAACCTAAAAGTGGAAATTTCTCGTTAACAATACAGAATAAGCATTTTTTTGTAGTACTTACTACTTTTGCCTCGTTTTTCTCTTTCTCTTTCTAGTTGCCAATCGGGTGGGGCCGGCGGCGGTTGTCTTTCGGGTTTCTTTTTGAGTCTCGAATTACCGGACGTGCCTGGGCCTATTTGCATTTTCCACTTTTGCGCTCCAGCTGAAGCCGCCGCCTCGGCCACCGCCTGACGCGCCTTCTGCTCCCTCGTAGGAGACGGCGAATCTATGATGCGCTTCTCGGGACTTTCGCTACGCTCCTTACCGCTGGAATCGAAAATAAAATTGAATATATTTCAATCTCAAAGAAATTTTTAAATAAGAAGCAAAGCTTATACATGCCTGGAACAATTTGACAATACTCCTACTACATACGAGTATTTCTAAATTTTGAAAATCTATTTCAAAACAAAAATTGTAAAAAGAAAATAATTTCATACTTCTTTTGCTTACTAGCCATTGATAAATGGGAATAAAAACTTGTGTAAATAGACAAAACTTTTTTTTCTGTGATTCAAAAGGAATTACAAAATTTAGTATCGAAATATTTGATTTCCCATCATTTTATCATAGATTTAATGGTAAATGTTGAAATGATACTTCTACGATTATTGTTGGTGTTCTCTACTTAATCTTAAACAGAGTCCGGGTCTCAAAATTAGATTTCAGTTTGGAGTAGTCCTTACTTAGCTTAATGCTTCAAAAAAGCACCAGGCGTTTGGTTGTTTTTTTCATTTTGTGGTGGAACCTGCATCTTCTATTTTAAAACAGGTTGCAATGAGTGTAAAGTCCTGTAATTTGAGTTCTGGTTCATAAAGCGTTCTATAACTTGGACAAACAGTAGTTGCCTGGTCTCTGTATCCACCAGTTTTTGTTCATGCTTAGAAAAGGATTGTCTCAAGAAGACTAAGTCTCGGTAATTGCTTTTACTGACCCTTTTGTTGGTAAAAATGTCAGCTTCTTCCATTCAGTTGTGTCTGATGAGGTCTATAGTCAAATTGGACAAGCAGCATTTGTTTACTGTTGTCTCGGTCTTTGTATCAACCAAATTTGGACTCCTTGCGCATCCAGGTTTTCATATATGCTTCAAGAAAACTTATCTACAATACCACCCGAAGACTTTGGGTCTATAATAACTTTTGATGACTCTTCTTTGGTAAAAATGGCAACTTCTTCCTTATATTTGTCAACCATGAGATCTAGAGTACACTAGAGTAAGTAGCATTTGCCTATTGTTGTCCCGGTTATCCAATTTTTGATATATGCTTTAAAAATGCTTGTCCGCAATGTCACAAGAAGACCCTAGGTCTGTAATAACTTTGGCTGCTTGTTCTTTGGTAAAAATGTCAGCTTCCTCCTCAAAGATGTGACCCATAAGATCCATGATTGGCGGTCATTGATTAACATTTCGAATGGGATGCCTGTATCCATTTTGTTTTGTTTTCGATTGAAAACTAACCTAAAAATCAATTTTTATATCTCAAAAACATAATATAGTTGAAAAAAATGTGAAGGTGAAAATTTAAGTAGTTGGAATTCATCTTTGCTGAAAAATTTTGTACCAATATAAGCATTTTGAGGGGTTTATAGTATTATGGAAAGAAAAGTCTTTATATTGTTTTCCAAGCTTTCCGAAGTATTTATATTCCATTTTTAATGATATTGTAATTGTAAGAAAATTTGTTTTTGATCAAAAATTTGATTATACATCAATTTAAAACAATTTCATAAGAAATTTAGAGTTTTCGACATTTTTTAATGCTTTTGAGGTACTAAAGGTTAGTTTTCAATCTTCATCTACTCACCAAATGAAATTAAAGTTTTTTTTTTCGATAAATTTTTTGCTAAAATTAACATACAATTCAAAAATACATACTTATGTCTCATATGGTAATTTGAATTGAATTTCAATTGACTACTACACACGAAATTTATGGAAACAAAATCATGAAAATCCCACCACCTTGTTTTTTTTTCTTATCTACATTTATCTTCCTGTTATCCAATTAAAAATAAACCACAAATTGTATACATGGTTACCAGATCTCTAATTTTAGGTTTTTGACCAATGCGGTTTTTATTTGTAAGGAAATATCGATATACGAGGGTCGATTAAAATGTAAAAAAGTTCATGTTAGGAAACATCATATATTGATTAAAATTGTACGTTATTTAACTCGAATTGAAGTTATAGTTTAGTATTTGAGTTGATTTTTCAAAAAAAAATATATATAAGGGAAAAAACATGCTATAAACCAAAACACTACTACTGCCTCAATTTATACAAAAAACGTACCGTTTATTTTCCTTTTCTAGGGCATAATAAGCATTTAATTTTGATTCTAATTCTTCTAAATCTGGTAAACTATCTATAAATCTGAAACAAAAATCACACAAAAAAACAATACAATTTTTTTTTCCTTTTCGGCTATGAGGCAATTTTGAAAATAACACAAAGATCCACCATATTGTTCAAAGCTTGGTTAATCTTAGCGAGAATGTTAGTAAAGTAAGCATAGTGTCTTTTCCTCAAAGTTGATGCGATATAATTTTTATCTTTCACACAAAATCTTAAATTTCAAATTTTTTACTTCTTGTAAATATTAGCAAATATTTCGAAATGTCACCTGTTATTTAAAACAGATTTTCTAAAAATAGAAACCTAAAATAGAAAAAAAATCAGCACGAGATTTTTTTCTCAAATACCCCGAAGAAAATATTGATTAGTTGACAATTATTGGTCTGTAATTTCAAAATTCGACACCCTGGACCGATTAGGATTACGCCACATAAATTAAAGAAAAATATGTCAATGTAATTTTCACTTCTGTATCAAAACGACTCAAATCATCATTCAATTTGAACCACTATATCGATATAAGAACAGGTGAGCTCAATTTTAATTTAATTAGATCATTTGCTATCAGATAATCCTCAAGATCCCATAGACTGCACTTACCAATAACACAAGAGGTACTACGACAGATGAATAAGGATCAAGAACTCCTAATCTTTATAAAAATAAGAAAGTTCAGGCATATAAATAGATCGGACTGGGAGTAGTGACAGATAAATTGTAGAAAACGCAGAACTGACCCTCAGTTATTTTCTACTTCACATTAATGCACGATTGAAGATATCGTGAACTTTCATTACCTCCGAATATAAAAATTTCTTATATCAAAAAAACTTCATTTTTCCATAGAATTAGCGACTCACAAGCAATAGAAACAGCACCAAACAAAATAGAAACCACTGAAAGCAAGAAACAATAAACGAAACTGGTTAAAAGGAATGTTGGATGACTACTAGTCACAATAACTAGAGACAATTTAAAAAGAATAACCGAAATCTTGTCAAGGCATTAATGGACATCTGGATATATGTGTAGATTACATTATGTAAAAGACAATCTCTACCCACAATCAGTTACAAATAATGAAAAAAAAAACACTAGAAAATGAGGTAGAAAGGTGTGAAAATAGTAACTGCAACATCCTAAAGGGGTTGGAAACAGTCCAAGATACTCCTGGAAAACTATAACTAGAGATGACACTTGGTTCAGCAGAGAAAGCAACATACAGATTGTGTTACATAGAGCACGATAATCAACTACAGAATAATAAAGAAAACACTGAAGGAGATCCTTAGGGGTTGAAAACGTAACTGGAACAATCTAAAGGGGTTGAAACAGACAAAGACACTCCTAGGAAGCTTTAACCAGAGAAGATCATTGGTTAAACAGAGATCGCAACATGTAGAGGACATGATAATCAGCTACAGAATAATTTAGAAAACACTGGAAAAGCGGGTAATTAGGGGGGAAACCAGTAACTGGAACAATCTAAAGGGTGTTGAAACAGACAAAGGCACTCCTAGGAAGTTTTAACCAGAGAAGATGCTTGGCTAAGCGGAGTGTGCAACAGGGAAATTCTGTTATGTAAAGGATACGATATTCATCCATAAATATCTACAGAATAATAGAGAAAACAATGGAAAAGGGGGTAGATGGGATAAAGCCAGTAACTGGAATAATCTAAAGGGGTTGAAATAGGCCAAGATACTCCTGGGAAACTATAACTAGGGAACGTCTTTTGAATGTGTCAACTTAGACAATCTATAAATACTAATAGGTGTCTTGTCGGGGCATAGCCCCCTTAATAGACACCTGAATAAGCTGCAGAACCTTTTACGTAGAGGACTCAATCTCTATGCACTACACCTGGGAGGGTATGGAATAAAGACAAAGATTTTTGGTAGTTAGAGCGATTCTAATAAACCATCTGTGAACATTGAGCATCCTCAGTGCCAAAATTAGAATAGGAGGCACAATACTAGTCATATATACTAGTCATTTGTACAAAAGCAAAGACAAAATCAATGTGAAGAAAAAAATTAGCGGACAATATTTAATCAATTTATCAATTGTTACCGCAAAATTTACATTTTTTTTATAAATCAATAAAATTATTATAGTTATTATTAACTCACTTTTTGCTGTAACCGGACTTCTGTAAAAAGTATTCCTCCTCGTCTGACGGTATAGTATGCCTTTTATTCTTCTTCTCCTTATTTAATTCCTTCTTAAGGGCGTCTCTCCATTTCTTCGCCTCGTCCAATTCGCTAAGATCGAAACTCTGTTTCCTCTTCTTCTTTTCCTTCTTCAATTTTTTCTTGCTCTCCTTTTTCGCTTTCTTATCTTTCTTTTTCTTCTTCTTTTTTTCGTCGGTTTTGCCTTTCTTCCATTTGGCGCTCTCCTCCAAGAATTTTCTAACTTTATCTTCGTAATCAGAATCGCCCTTGGTTTCGGCCAAAAACGTGCGCACTTGAAAATAAATTCACTATAAACATGCTGAATTTGTAAAACAAACGCAATTTTTTTCTTTTACCTTTAGATTCGTAATCGTTCTCAACTGGTTTAGCTTGCTCGGATTTTTCGAAACTAAATTCGAAAGTGGTATTAACGGCGGGTTTATTGAAATTATAACCGGCATTCGGGGTTTCATGGCTCTGATCCATCAGAGCCATCCTTTTACTCAAAGGACTCAAAGAATTCTCCCGTTCTTTACGCCTGTGCGATCTCGAACGATGTTTCTTCTTTTTCTTGCAATCCGAATCGCCAGAACTCGAACTAGAATCGCTACTGCTACTCGATGAACTAGAAGAAGATTCTCCGCTACCAGACGAACTAGAACTGGAACTAGAACTCGACCTTTTTCTATTCTTACGTTTCTTGCTTTTCTTCTTCTTCTTTTTCTCTTTTTTCTCGTCTTCGTCGTTTTTCAAAAGCTGTTTCAGGGCATCGTTAACATCGGTATTTTTCGAGGAAACGTTCAAAGCCGGCAACAAAAGTTCGGCCGGTTCAATAAGATTTTTCGGTTGAGTTTTACTTTTCAAAAATTCCAAAGAATTCTGAGCTTCTTCGTGATACGGAATGATACCCAAACAACTCTGATAAGCTTTTCTAGCTTCCTCTATTTTATTTTCTTCCTCATAACTTCTTCCTAAAGCCACCAAAGTCTCTCCCATATATTTTCTAGCGTTAGCGTGACTTTGATTCAATTTCAACGCCGTTTCGAAATCTTCTATAGCTTTTTGGAAATTACCACTGTTTGCGTAAAGAGCGCCTCTAGCTACGAGACCTTCGACGTTCTTCGGATCGATATTAAGCGCTTTATTAAGACATTGAAACGCTTCAACGTGATTTCCAGCTTTGAAATGATCTATACCGTCAGCTACATTCCGGTACGCCCATTTACTCGCTTGTACTTGTCTCAATTCACCGGCGTATTCGTTATCGGGGAATTTGTACCTGAAAATGAAATTATTTTAATCATAAATATCGATAACAATTATTTAATATGACTCACTTTAATCCTGATAGGAAACTCAGATGCTTGTCAGTACCCATGATCTCGGATAGATATTGAATGTTATTTGGGTTATTGAACCCGATGCTCTTCTCTAATACACTGTCGTATGATTCATTCTTGTAATCCGACGCTTTTCTGTAAGCCAAAAAATGATGTTTCGATTAGAAACCACCTAGTGTCCTTTAACAAATTTTAACCGTTTTCATTTCGAGTACCTTCTGCTGTTCACCATTCAAGATTCAATTTTATTTTTATATATATACGTATTATATAAAAAATAGACTTGCTCCTTCAAAAAAACATTGTTACCATTGATCAATTTAAAATTAAATCTAAATAAAATAAAAAATATCGATTTAAAAGAAAACCGAGAAACTAGAGATTGACAATTGGAAGAGTGTGAGTGGAAATGGAAATCTTCCATCATTATATCCATTCCTACATTGTTTTTTTACCATATTCTTCGTGTGATATTTATCATAAACGAGTATCGTTATATTTTAATCGCCCAAAATATTATATAAACTGGATGGGAATCATTTTTGCTAGAAGAAATAACCCTGAAAATATCATACATACCATGAATCGAAGATAATTGTGAGTATCCAATTTGGTACAGCTCCTGTTTAAACATATTTTAAAGAATATCGTTTTTGTCAAACATACAAATCTCCTCAAAGGTACATAAACAAAAGTTTTTTTTATAATCGTCTGCGTTATAAATTCCTCTATATATATTATTTAATTTTTGTGTCTGGGGGAGGAGCATTTTTCAGCTTGTACTGCGAAAAATACATCACATGAACTGGATTGTACATACAAAAGTCAAAATAAAAAAAAATAAACTATACAATATAGATAGATAGATATATATATATATACACATCCAAGTGATAAAAATCTTAGCCTCACCTTGTTCGTAATCTTTCAAAAGGTGCAAATTTTTCTAGATGCATAACGCCACAGTGCTAAACAGAATTTTTACTACAATTTTTATATTTATTTTTGTTCTTTAGCTGTATCTGTAATTTTTGTATGGCAAGACAAAAGGTCTAAAAAGAGAAAAATAGTTTAGTGCAACGTCTTCGAAAATCAGCAACACTAGAACAAAGCAGAGCACTGCCTCTACACCACGTTAATGTTCCTTCTCACCTATTTCACCTTTACCGATAAAAAAATTAATTATATTGAACTATTCTTATTATTTTTTTTAAACATCAATTTTATAACTCCTGTAACTAATTTTCAAATTGGAAGTAATTCGAAACGAAATCAACTACACCTCAGAGTTATTTGATCTCCAAAACCAAAAATTTTATACAATTCCTTGATTGATTTGATAAACGATTTAAATCTAATGAAATAACTACTAAATTTTTTTTTTTAATATCTTTTATGAAAAATTTCCAATATCTATAGGTTGTTATGAATAAAATGAAAACTATTCATATATATAAAGTTGGGAAACCTGACAGGTCATCTAAAAATTCTAGAATTGGTAAAAGCAAAAAGCAGTTGCACACCAATTGACCAAATGTATAATTAATAGATACAGACATCTTATTCGAAGTGGTAATCAGTAACCATCAATTATAGGTTAATAATGATCTCAAAGTACATAGCTATGGTATACAAATCATTTGAAGCTAGCGCACACAACTGGATTGGGTATTTTTGGACCGAAATGAAAGCTCCCAAGAAATTTATTCACTATTTTTCAAAGATTCAATGGCAATAAACATATATTTTTGGTTATAAATCTCTTTAGAAAGAACATCTACATTCTGACTGATAATCGATAAGATTTGAAGGCTATTCAAAAACAAACTTTAATATAATTTAAAAAAGAAAAATTATTACCAAACAGCAGAGAAAAAGTAACATATAGCAAGTAACAATAAATGTAATAATTGTTATATAGGACAAACAACAGGATATTTAGAAAACATACTAGAATGGCATATCAATCGACATTAACACAAAAATTCTGAAAATAGTAGTTGTTTTTCAAAATGGTTTATATAAAAAGTTGTTAATAATTCGGTGCAAACAGTTTCAAGACTCAATTAGTCATATACTGAAGAAAAATATTCAAATTTTACAAGATTGATCCTTCCAATTTGAAAAACTATATATTTAAACTGAAATAAAACATATTTGAACCTTACAAATTTGGTGTACCGTACAAAATACACTATAAAAAATAACAGTACCTATAATCAACAAGCAGAAGTGAAATGAACACAGATATCCTGAAATAAAATAATCCGGTGCATTGATTATATAAAAAACAATGGAAAAATACGAACCAAAGAGATATCTACTTACTTGTATACAATAGGGAAATCGTCATTACTAATAAGCCCTAAAGCAGGTTGATGTTCCGGATCTGTAGGTTTCCTTGTAACTCCCTTCATACCACAAACAACTTTATCAGTGTCAGCTATAATTTCAAGCACTTCGCAACAAACATAGTCATTCATCATATAGCTGCGTGCTACTCCTTTTTTATCAACCGCAGGAATGACATTAGCAACAGGACAAAAAGCCTGTAAACAATTAGTAATTAAATTCTTTCGTTTCGTTTTAGTAAAAATGGTACAATCAACCTTTATGTTTATATCTGCAGCGTACAAGATGGCGGAGGTTCCAGCGGTACACAAAACTTTCAACATCATCCCTGATTGTTGCTTGCTCACAATGGCACCCAAAATCAAATCACCCACTTTGACGTTCTGTAATTTAGAATAATGGAGTTGGTTTTTCTTTGCGAGTTTCCTGAATTAGACTTACCTGCATGAAAAATTGTACCCTTTTCTGTTTATCCACACTAGTGTAAGTCTCAAACGGTGGCATAATGGCGTACATATCTTCAGTCACTGTTTTAGTGGGTTTCAATTGTGTTGCATCCAAACTGTATATTAAGTTTCCCTTTTTGACTAGAAACTGTTGAAGTTTCAGTCTTTTACCTCTATCCTGAAATGAAAGGTTCTTCTGTCTTTGGGCGTAGACATTGTAATTCAAGTCCTTTATATTTCTTCTCGTCAAATCATTTTCTCCAAATTCGCCTTCCCATAATTTTTGCAATTGTTGTCCATGGAAATTGATCGCTTTTGAAATCAACTGCGTATTTACAGTTTCCATTTTACTACAAAACAAGTACGATATTCATTGATTCGTTACTTTGTAGTAATTACAAAAGTCTTTTATTTAATAAAAATTCTGTTTTTATACACATTGTACTTAGATCAATACGAATGTAATAACAAGCTATACGAATATAAAAAAATGATATCGATAAAACTTATTGTCATGAAGGTAATACAAATGGCGTCCATAAGATAATTAATTATTATGACTCTTTATATTACGACTGGCATATTTTTTATTAATAACAAATATATTCTTATAATTAAACATTTTTTTATAAAAAGAAACTTCGAATACTTACCTTTGAAGTATTTTTCACGAGTAACTAATTGATACATACACTGACGTCCATTTTGATCGCCTCAAGGCAGTATGATTTATAGCTTACAAAATATTTTGAATTGACTATTTATAAGCACAACTGTTAAACAAACATTAAAAATATACTTTATAATTGAAAATATTCACAAATTCTCAGATAATAGAGCTCAAATTTAGCTATCTCACAATATCGTAAATCACTATCCAAGTTACCATCGGAAATGATTTATGAGGAAATTGAAAAGCACGGAAATAGGGGTCGCTGTAAATTGTAGATTAAATATAGGAATGTGTTCCAAAATAATATTTGTAAAATGAATAGTTGTAATACAAATATTTTTTATAAAGTTACTATTCTATTTATATTGAAGACTTTTTATCTATTTGAAGCACAGTTAATGTTAAGGTACATTTCTAATGCAATTCGCAGGCAAAATACAAATCAGCACGGTTTTTAGCCTTGAATATATTGAATCTTATTTATCTAGGAACGCCAACGTTTTGTTTATTATTATATCTATACAGGGTACGATACCGAGCATTCCTAAATTTAAAAATATCTCCCTTGACAACAAAATTGGGGACACTTATGACGTCATTATTTTCGTTGATGCCAATCCGAAGATGTGCACATCACAAAAACATGTGATCAGTAAAACGAATTCATATTGCCGCTTTTTATAGATGTCACTAATATAATCAAATTTAAAGGTTATTTAAATCCAACTTGTTATCTTGTATCTAAAAGTGAAAATGGAGCTCGATCCCCAAACTTTTTTTAGTAAATTAAACAAGAGCATACACGATTCGACATATAACGAATCCTTTAGAATTTTAGACTCTTTCAATAGAATTTTAAACGAAGAACAAACTGATCGAGAATTTATTGGTACATACGTTGATACGATTATTAAATTTTACTTATTTAGAATATCTTTTATGTTTCAGATTCATATTTACCTCATATATTTCATACAGAAAATTCTCTATTAAAGTTTGTAAATAGTGCTAGAAAAAATAAATGCTTGAAAAAATCTTGTGAAAAAGCTTTAGAGATTATATATACGATTTTAAATAATTGTTACAGTAGAATTCCTGAAAAGGATATACTTTTAGTATATAGCGTAGCTTCTGAAATATTTCATTCAACAACCGATTCAAGTATTAAATGTAAATTTTTCGATATAGTTCAGAAAAGTTTAGAATTGAATGACGGATGTGTTAGTACAAGTGCTACTATTGTTTATAAAAATATTGTTAATAAAATTATGATGAGCATCAGACAAACATCTGCAGATTCAGGTACTAATTTTTTTCTTTATTTAAAAATATTGCTATTCAATATGATTTTGTTGTATAGTCAAAGCGAAAGAAATGGAATTGTTGGGTTACATATCAAAAAAATTCCCTTTCATATTAGATAAACCTCAAGATATTAAATCACGTTTTTGGTACTGTTTTGATATGTATTGCGCATCAATCCAAAGAAAACTTTCTCAAAAAGTTCTTGAAGGTTTTTATAATGGATATGGGTACTACATAGAAAGTTTTCCTATGAATTTGAATTTTGGTGATGATAAAATGAAAATAGACAGTTTTTATAAGAATTTGAAACATCTGGTTATATTAAATGAACAGGAAAGGATCAAAATTGGAAATAAAGGTAATGATATTTTACTTTTATGTATAGCATATTAATAAATATATTTTAGCTGCTATTAAATTTTTTTCGAATTATTCTTGGATGTTCAAGGATCATTTGTTAAAAGAATATAAATACTGGCATGAGAAACTTTTAGTTTGGTTTACATTTAATTCAGAATGTCAAAAAATTGGTTCTGCTGCTCTAAGATCTTTTTGTCAAACGTTATCTAAAGGTTTAGAAGAAAGCTATAATTCTGATTGTAAAAATATAATTCAGGTACATAATCACTATTTTTCGATTTAAATTATTTTTCAAACATAATCTTTTATTTCAGTATTTTGTAAGTTATAGTAAAAAATCTTTGCTTACTAAAAATACTTCCAATTTAATAAAACGACATTCGATATTTTGCTTAAGAGAACTTTCCCAATCGGCTTATAAACATTTGGAACAACACGAATTAACAGATTTATTTCTGTTCATAATGCAAACGTTCGAACGCACTTTTATACAAGATTATAAAGAAGATAGTGATGAAAAAGAATATTTACCGGATTATTTGCAAACTGTGGCGAATTTTGTGAGATTTAAACAATTGAGTACTACGGAATTGTTTTGTTTACAAAAAGGTGTTATTACAATGATAAAATCATTCCATTTGTTACCGGTACTACATCATTATTTGATCATAGATTCTCTACTACTTACACTGTTCTATCTGAAGGATACGAAGTACTTTGATAATTTCGTTGAAAACGTCGTTTATCAAGGTAATTTGTTTTTTTTTTAAATCTTCGATTACTCGAGCTTGGTTTATGCAGCGGGTTTCATAATCTCACTCTAACTAAAGGTCCCTTTAGATTGAAGGGCCCTTTAAGTTAGTTATTAAAGTGTCTATATGTAACAGTCTCTCTACAAGAGGTTGAAAATATTATGTGTTGTTAAAAAAAAACAAAATGAAAGAGAATTCGTTGTCACCCATTCCAAGATGTCTTCCGAAGTGTCCTTCCTCGAACGGTTTTCTTGAATATTGTTTGATCGTTAACGAGATACAATGCTACTAATCTGAAGTGGAGCATCGGGTATGGTGTTTGTACGTTTAATGCGAAAAAGTCTTTTGGGCTTATAAAAATTTACTGACCTCACGTATTCTGTGCTCATAACCTCACAAAATTGAGGAATTAAACTATGAAGTTGAACGTTGGCGAACTTTTATTTTAATTTTGGTTTAAATTTACTGTTAATTTTCCGCGGGAACTACAAGTATCATTTCAGTGTGTTTCAATTAGTAATTTGATTGATAATTTTATGAAAATTTTTAATTTTGATTGCATAAACCAAGTTCCATTTACTTGTTTCTGTGATGGGAAAAAGTTTGACATTTTGACTTTGTTGACAGGTGACAAAATGTCACTTTTCATGGAATTACTTTTTCTATGGTAATTTTCTTGCCCGAAAGTGCATTATACACGGAAAAAGTACGTTTTTCCCTTTTATAATAAATATTTATTCACTTTAGGCGTGATATATTCTTGTTCCCACCAACACATATCCGTCGAGGCGTTTTTAGAAGAATCCCCTCAAAGTATCGTGACCGTAAACAATTATTTACCCCTTTGGAAGGGGTTGTTAAATTTGCGTTCGCACACGCAGTACGATAAGTACCGATTCTATTTGGATTCGAGGAAATACGTACTGGAAAGAATAGTTAATGAATTGATAAAAACTCTGATGATTTTGATAAATAAATTGAACGTATCGCTAAAAGAAGAAGACGACGATTTCACCGACGTGGAAAAAGCTTTTAAAACGGAAAAAATTAACGATTACGTCATATTTTTGAACACGGTCGATTTTTATTCGATTATATTCGATAACGTGGATCCGAGGTTACTAAAACGGTGCATTTGTAAGATGATCGATCACGTGATGACGAAATCCACGCAATTTCCTTTAATCAGCGGTTTTTATAAACTGATCTCCTATTTTTTGAAAGTTTCCAAACAAATATCCTTGTTCGATATCGATGATAACGACGTAAAATCGTGCAAGGAATCTGTGGCGTCATTTTTGTCGATCCTTTTCGACAAAATGGCCGAATTTAAGGACGATTTGTTAATTTCTTGTTTGCGAATCGTGCTCGAAGCCCCCGTGTCCGTAATAGAAGATATGTTGCCGGCTTGTATCGCCCCTTTCATCAATATTTTCGAAATCGGAAGAAGTTATCTACCTCTGGCGGAAATGGGGATAGATACGTTGGAATATTGGCAGGATAATATACGGGACGACGTCCTGGAACCGATTTTGGGCGAGATCATTCCGAGCTTGGATAGTTTTTTGAGAAGCAAGTTTCTCAAAGGCTACAATTCCGAATCGGTGCGAAAGAGACGGAAGACCGTTCAGGTTTTGAAAAAGAGGAAAATTGTCGAGGAAACCGAACCCGAATTGATAAGATTGCAAAGGAAAATACTCGGTTTTATTGGTAGACAGAGTTTGAGGAACTGTCGGGATTTTATCTTCTCGGATTCGACGTTTATACAAAATCAGATCAGCGGACAAAATGTGCATTTGAAAATTACTCTGCCTTATGAAGATCTGCAATTGGAGATGCATTTGGATACATTTTTACCAAGGATTGTGGAACTGGCTCTATACAGCAGCGATAGGAAAACCAGGATAACTTCTTGCGAGCTGTTGCAGGCGTGTGTGATGGTGTTTTTAGGTAGAGGTAAGTTTTTCTTTTGAAAAATTCGATAATCAAGTTTTCGTTGTGTTTACGTCGATTTTTACGTCTTAATTTACAGTTTTTCTGATCTCACTTCCATTTTCCTTGGATCTTGGTCGTTGGTTTTTGAGCAAATTCTCAATGCCGACAATTTTTACTCAAAATTGTCAAGTCAACTCTCCATAGCAATGATATACTACCCAAATAGTTTTTACGAGCTTCTCGAGGGTATTTTTTTGGAATTTTATGTCTCAGTTTCCATTATTTCTGATCTCACGTTTATTTTTCTTGGATTTTGGTCTCTATTTGCTCGTGGTTTTGAGCAAATTCTCAATTCTGACGCTTTTTCACTCAATATAGTATAAAAAACTCTTAGAGTAGTGTCAGAATGTCTCAAATCAACTTTTTTTTTTTTTGGTTATCACAAAGTCCTCGATGATATTTTTATGTTTTAATGTCTGAACTCTGAACTTTTGCCTCATAACCTCTAATTTTATGTATATAACACGCTTTGTAAAATATCGATGATTTTTTTTTTATTACAACGTTGCCATTCCTCAAATGCAGATACTATGAATTCATATAGTGTTATATTTACAAAAAAAAATTTATTCCAAGTCCCTCCCTGTATATTCCTTACAAATATGAATCTAACATGGAATGTCACTTAGATACACGTTTTCTCAATCGATTCGTGTCAAAAATTAATCGATATCTCGAATGGTTTCGACAATATCGAATTATTTATACAAGCATGTCAAATTTTTTGTTGAATTTCTGGATTTTTTGATATATTAGTTGAAAATACCTTTTTATAACAAAAGTAATGTGAAAAACCACGGAATATGTATTTTTTTCTCGAAAAATCATGTTAATTTCAAGATCAAATGTATATAGTTTTTCGGGAAATCCAATTTTCGTGAATTTTCCTCAATTTACCGTCTATAATAATTTTTTTCCGAACAACTGATGTCCTTTTCGAACTTTTCGTATCAAAAAACCCATTTCTACACATATTTAGCAAAATTCGAACAGAACTTACTTTGTATGATGAAAAAAAGGCTGTTGTATTTTTTCCCTCCCTGTATAATTCTTCAAAATATAGAATTTGAAAAATCTAACATGAAATGTCACTTAGATACACGTTTTCTCAATCGATTCGTGTCAAAAATTAATCGATATCTCGAATGGTTTCGACAATATCGAATTATTTATACAAGCATGTCAAATTTTTTGTTGAATTTCTGGATTTTTTGACATATTAGTTGAAAATACCTTTTTATAACAAAAGTAATGTGAAAAACCACGGAATATGTATTTTTTTTCTCGAAAAATCATGTTAATTTCAAGATCAAATGTATATAGTTTTTCGGGAAATCCAATTTTCGTGAATTTTCCTCAATTTACCGTCTATAATAATTTTTTTCCGAACAACTGATGTCCTTTTCGAACTTTTCGTATCAAAAAACCCATTTCTACACATATTTAGCAAAATCCGAATAGAACTTACTTTGTATGATGAAAAAAAGGCTGTTGTATTTTTTCCCTCCCTGTATAATTCTTAAAAATATAGAATTTAAAAAATCTAACATGAAATGTCGCTTAGATACACGTTTTCTCAATCGATTCGTGTCAAAAATTAATCGATATCTCGAATGGTTTCGACAATATCGAATTATTTATACAAGCATGTCAAATTTTTTGTTGAATTTCTGGATTTTTTGACATATTAGTTGAAAATACCTTTTTATAACAAAAGTAATGTGAAAAACCACGGAATATGTATTTTTTTTCTCGAAAAATCATGTTAATTTCAAGATCAAATGTATATAGTTTTTCGGGAAATCCAATTTTCGTGAATTTTCCTCAATTTACCGTCTATAATAATTTTTTTCCGAACAACTGATGTCCTTTTCGAACTTTTCGTATCAAAAAACCCATTTCTACACATATTTAGCAAAATCCGAATAGAACTTACTTTGTATGATGAAAAAAAGGCTGTTGTATTTTTTCCCTCCCTGTATAATTCTTAAAAATATAGAATTTAAAAAATCTAACATGAAATGTCGCTTAGATACACGTTTTCTCAATCGATTCGTGTCAAAAATTAATCGATATCTCGAATGGTTTCGATATTATCGAATTATTTATACAAGCTTGTCAAATTTTTTGTTGAATTTCTGGATTTTTTGACATATTAGTTGAAAATACCTTTTTATAACAAAAGTAATGTGAAAAACCACGGAATATGTATTTTTTTTCTCGAAAAATCATGTTAATTTCAAGATCAAATGTATATAGTTTTTCGGGAAATCCAATTTTCGTGAATTTTCCTCAATTTACCGTCTATAATAATTTTTTTCCGAACAACTGATGTCCTTTTCGAACTTTTCGTATCAAAAAACCCATTTCTACACATATTTAGCAAAATTCGAACAGAACTTACTTTGTATGATGAAAAAAAGGCTGTTGTATTTTTTCCCTCCCTGTATAATTCTTCAAAATATAGAATTTGAAAAATCTAACATGAAATGTCACTTAGATACACGTTTTCTCAATCGATTCGTGTCAAAAATTAATCGATATCTCGAATGGTTTCGACAATATCGAATTATTTATACAAGCATGTCAAATTTTTTGTTGAATTTCTGGATTTTTTGACATATTAGTTGAAAATACACTTTTGTAACAAAAGTAATGTGAAAAACCACGCAATATATATTTTTTTTCTCGAAAAATCATGTTAATTTCAAGATCAAATGTATATAGTTTTTCGGGAAATTCAATTTTCCGTATCAGAATGTCCCATATCAACTTCTTTATGAGTATTACAAACTTCTTAGTGGTATTTTTAGAATTTCCTTGCTATATCCCGAATTTTTTCCTAATAATTTCCTTACCTAATCAAACTATTCGTTTCAAAAGTCCCTACATATGAAATCTTATACATCATTTTGACATCCCTCGTAATTTATTTAAAAAATATTTTAGCCAAACCAATGAGCTCAGCCGGATTAGAAGATTTGAATGTCGTACTAAAAACGTTACTCAAACCGTTAATTATATTGAGCTGCGATATAGATCAAGTTGTAAGACAAATTTTTGAGCCTCTATTTTTTCAATTAATCCACTGGTACACGTCCCCAATCCAATCTCGAAGTCTGCACACCAGCATCGTCATCGAAACCATGATGGTAATAGACAGATTAATAATAATAATAATAATACTTCAACAACATAACCTCAAATATTTTCCAGGAAACCATAACCCATCCTACTAATTCAAATTTGAAAGATTTCTCCGGCAGATGCGTCAATGAATTCGTGAAATGGACTCTAAAACACGAAAATCTCGATCCTCAAATCAACATCAAAGTTTTAGTCAAACAAATGAGGTTTTTTAGTAACCACCCGGATCCTGCTAAAAAATTAGGGGCTGCTTTGATATTTAACAATATATATAGAGAATTGAGGGAAATTGAGAAATTAGTTAGTATATTCTGGTTGGAAATACTTCATATATTTATACAGAGTTTAGATTCTGTTTGGGGTTTCGAAGAAACTTCGGTTGTTGTACAAACTAAACGAGCTCTGGTACATCTACAAAGAGTTATTATAGAAAAACCTTCGATTTTTAGAAAGTTTGATAAGGAACGAAGGATCCCTAACGATTTAGAACAAGGATTGTTAATAAACCTCGCTAATTGGTTATTAAAACAAACAGCGAGTAGTAGTTTACATTGCAGATGTGTCAGTATGGAGATTTTTATAAATATAGCCCCCTTATCTACTGGAAATAATCAAAATTTAAGACGTTTTATTGAAGAAAATATCGATTATACTGTATATAGTTTATACGATACACAATTAATTGAATTTAATTCCCTTAAAGGGGAATCCTATATCGACTGCGCCAGTTTATTTAAATATTTACGCCATTTTATATGCGCTTTGGATGGATATAAATTTATCGTTGCTAATAATTTAGAAAAAATAGATTTCGAACAAAGTATTTTTAAAGAGATACAATTTTTTTTACAAATTTTATTACCTGCTGATTTAATTACAACTTTAAATCTAATAGAAACGAAAACTTGGAATTTTTCTAATATGGAAAAAAATTTATTTATTTCCATGAAGGAAATTTGTGTTTCAACTTTACTAAAATTGATAAACGCATTATTACACAACGAAATTTTATTTAAAAGTTCTAGTAACATTTGGACGAACGAAATTTGGTATTTTATTACAAATATCATACTTCAACCCCAAGGATTAAACAACAGGACAACTACAGATATACTAACAGTTATCCTTAATACGATACCTAATAAATTCCCTAATGAATTAGGGTTGAAAAAATGTATTGAAGATATTATAAAAAATTACCAATTTACCCCTATAAAATTAGATAGAAATGTGCCTTTGAAACAGAGGAATTTACTTAAAGGGGTGGTTTTAATCAACAACACGTCCATTGGGAAAACAATGGCGCTTAAAAAGCATATTACTAAACTACTTTTTATATTTCTGGAAAATTTATTAAAAGAAGAACAAGATGGAACTATTTTTATCAATAATTTACAAGATACTACTTATAATTACATACAGGGTGTGTTGAAATTTGTTATGGACGATGAAATTGTGTTCAATAGGATAATAGAAGTTTCGCATTCGATATTGAAGGTTCAAAGTATCGAAATGAGTTGTAAGATTAGTTTCGGTGTATATTTTTTAACAACATTTAGAGAAAGCGTTATTCCAATTGTTGTTAATAATTTCGAAAAGTTTTTAGTACTTTCCCTTAAGCAAAATAACATAAATATCACCATGGAACTTATAATTTACATTTTAAGTTATGTTATCGAAGAGAAAGAATATAAAAAGTCGTATAATGATATAATTAATAATTTGTTGATGTTTTGGAACAATTTCGTTGATTATTTCAGTGGAAATGTAAAAATTGGGATGGAATTTTTGAAAAAATTCGTTCAAATATCGGATACTACAACTCCTGATATTCAAAATTGGTTAATAGTTTGTGTGATAAATGGTACAGGTAGTGACAATTTGGACATGTTCGATTTAATGGCGAAAATGATGGATTTTGATCTAAATGAAAATCAGAGGTAATTAAATGTAATATTTGAAAAAAATAATATAGGGTGGTTCAATATTGTTGTGTAAAATGTTATTTAAAAGGTTAGATGGCCATTAAAATTGAAATTACATTTTAATTTGGTCATTGAATTTTTTTTATAAAAAAATAATCTATAGAATCAGTGGTGCTAATTTTAAGTAGAAATATTAAATATATTGTTATTTGTTTCGATAGAATTATATGGGCGAGAATTTTCACTAAATTCAAACTAAAACACCCCAACTTAAATGAACGTGTAGAGATTTTTTATAAATTTAGTCACCATTATCCAGTATATTTATTCAATTCTTTGGATTTTTGTTTATGCACCCTAAAATCACTAGAAAACAATTAATTTTGAAAAAACAACGAAAATACAATAACAAATAATCTCTAACTAATATTGGACATTTGAACTACTTGTTTTGACAGTTGACATGTCTACCAATATCAAAAAACTAAATTTTCCTTCGTGGTTATGTTTTTAACTGATACCAAAGATTAATTTTTGAGGTTATTTAAAAAAAAATTAATGCAAAAAATACAATTTTTAACCAGAAAAAAGAATTTTTTCAAATACTTTTCTTTCCCCTTAATTCCGGAACTTTTAGAACAAACTTTCCATGTATTGAATTGCTGATATAAACGTATGATTGGGTACTAAAGACTAATAATAAATTTGAGACTTATCAAACTTTAACGATTAATGAACCACCCCCTACACTTCACAAAATTAAAAAAATTTCGAATTGTTGCTTTAAGAGTATAATTTTTGTTACGTTTACTAAAAAATATCATAACGGGCGGAGCAAAAAATGAGTACCTGACACCAATAACAAATTTGAATCTTTAACGGTTAATGAACCACCCTGTATATTTCCCTAACTGTATTATTATTCAAATTTTTATCGACATTTACTTTCAGCAACGCATTAAAAACATCTCTGATGGTCCTTAATGAAAAAATATATTCACAATCTAAGGATCACCAAATAATTGAGAATAGTTTCAACAAACTAGTGACTTTCTTACCTGTAGTAAAATCGGGTGTAATTTTCGAATACCTAACGGAAATATATATAACCAAAGCCAAAAACGTTGAAATATACAATTTGGTAGAAAAATTTACTAAACGTTTAGATAGCAGATTACAAAGTCTGTTTTTGGAAAGAACATACAAGAAAATTTCATCTTCTATCGAGCACAAGTACGAAATGGCTAAAGAAATTTTATCCCCTATGTTCGAAAATTGCGAACTTGAAGTTTTCGAACAATTTTTCGTTAATAACATCGAAAATATACTGAAAACTTTCCGTGAAAACGACCTATTAAATTGTACGATCAATTTTATTCTTGTGGAAATTTTATTTTTGAGAATACCAATTGGAACACCAGAGAGAATAAACTGTGCTATTTCTACTGCTTCCAAACAACCAAAATTGCTTCGTGTTTTATTGGAATTCGCTCTCAACGCGTTCCAGGTTAGTATTTTTTATTATTTACCTTTAGTATTTGAACTATTCCTATGTTCCTACTTTATGTGAATATAATGTATTTGTTTATAATAATTTAGTTAATAATAACTTCTACTATTATTTTCATAAAATCTTCACGAAAAATAACTGAAAACAGGATTTCAAGAAAGATTTTGGAAAAGTTACGGTGTCAGGTGGCTAAAGCTAAAGCTACAAGTATAAACTGATAGTAGCACAAACTTTTGATAAAATGTAATAAGAGGAACCCGAAAGTGATACAACTTTTGTAGAAATTGTATTAATAATGTTTAGATTCTATCATATCAGAAATAGTCTTGAAAATATAATGATAATAACTTTTATTTTTATATTAATGATGCCACAGGTAATTATTATATGAATGAAGAGCCCCTAGAGAAGTTAAGATTCGTTTAATCAATATCATGAATGTTTATTAACGCAGTTGATAAAACTCAGTTTTACTACCAATTTTCCCTATAATCAATTAAAAGTCTTATTTGTTTTCGATTTTCAGGTACCCAATAAAGATGAAATTACCAGAAAATATAAATGTCACGCTTATAACGCTTTAACTTCAATCATATGCAATTCGGTTAAAGAAAATGCTTATTATGAAAAACTCTTTGTTAGACGATCTAAATCTGATAATTTTGATATATTATGGCACGGTATAGTTAATACTGAAATCCAGTATGATTTTCCGAAAGATTTCGATTCGATACCGGTTCAAAAAAAGATTTTAGTCAACATTAGAGATGAACTTAGACGCAGCAGAAGCGAAACAGGTTAGTGTTAGACGAAATAATAACTTTAATATTTTAACTTTTAAAATAAAAATATTATCAAACCTTTCTATATCTTCAATTCTGAGTATTAGAAATTTTCTATTAGAGATAATTTATTTCCAGTATCATATTTTTGTTATTAATGTTCGTCTTTGGTACGCTTTTAACTTTTTTTAATTTGTCCCTTTTTTGTTATGTAAAAAAGATTATCCAGTATATTTATTCAATTCTTTGGAATCTTGTTTAAGCACCTCCAAATTACGTGGTAATAATAAATTTTGAAAAAAAAAGACAACGATAATACAATAATAAATATTGGACATTTGAACTACTTGTTTTGACAGTTGACAATGCCATCTTGACATGTCTACCAATATCAAAAAACTAAAATTTCCATCCTGGTGTTTTTTTCTATACGTAATAAAAATTATCGAGTATATGCACTCAATATTTTGGAATTTTTTTTATACACCTCAAAATTACCACGAAATAATGTATCGAAGAAGTGAAAATACGATAATAATTAATAACCTATAATTAACATTAAACATTTGAACTATTTTTTTTGACAATCTACCAATACGAAAAAACTAAATTTTCCTTTAAGATTATAGTTGATTTATGAACCAGATAGTTTTTAATAAAATTTCACTGTCTAATTATATATAAGGTAAATTATTATTTTCGTCAGGTACGACGATAAAAAGTTTAAAATACATCGAGTCCCAAAGGCTTTTCAACAGTTCTTTAAGCGAAGACGTTACAAAATTTGATTTCACTAATAGTTTTATACGCGATGAAGCAAAATTAGGGGAGAGTGGAGCATTAAAAAGCGAAATATTTTTGGATACAACTGAAATTAATAGACACGAATGTATGAGTACGATTTGTAGCTTAATTCGACACATGCGTGCAAAAGGTATTTTTCAATTACCAACACAGGACGATGACGATGTAAAACTCCCTTCCTGGATGGAAGGTAACTTGAAAATAATTTATTTATTTATTTGTTTTAAAATTTTTTTCTTTCCTTAGGAATTAGATTGCAGCTTTTAAATAATAACACACATAAAAATGTAAAAATTTTTCTAGTGAAAATTATCGATAATTCCTTGGAAATATTTTCCTTTTACGCAAAATGGTTCTTGGAACCTCTTATACAATTCGTGGTGGAAAATTCCGCCGGTTGTACCATAAACTATTTCGTTTCCGACGTGGTAAATATAAAAAAAAATCAAATCGAATCCTATCTAAACAGATATTTTTAGCTCGTTATTATATCACAGTGGGCGTCGGAAATACCGAATCTTTCTGATAACGAATCTCGATTAGCTTCGAATCTGTTGGATTTTTTCGTTAAAAATTTGGAAAAGGATCGCCAGGACGTTTTCAAATACAACCTGGAACTACTCAAATTGATAGTAGAATCCTGGAAACAGTACCTCGCGGTACCAACCGATACAATACGAGAAATGTTCGACTCGGAACGACGTTCCGAGATTGCAGTTTACGTTTCTTCCGTTTTTTTGGTAAACGGCTTACGACCTTGGTCGATAGGGCGAGAACGCGAATTTTTAGGTAAATATCGACGGGAATTTTTTGGAAACGGTACCGATTCTTCTTCTTTCGCAGATTTAATGTTGAGGAAACTCAATTGCAATACTCGACACATTTATAGAGCTTGCGCTGAAACATTGGGTTCTCTTTTGAGCGTTTTAGACTCTCCGGAATACGTGGAAAAAGTCGATGGGGTTTTGGGTAAGATGGCGGATATGGAAAAGTACGTCGTCTGTCTTGAAGGTAAGTTCAGGGATTAATGAAAAAAATAGATAAATCCATTTGTGACAATCGATTATCTGTGAATCGATTTGTGATAAATCGTCGCTAGCAACTTATAGTAACAATAAATCGATTCTAAATATATCGATCAAATCTTATTAAATACATTTTATATCATTCGAATCTCACTGAATCGATTATATTTGAATGACATCTGCATTAATATGAATAAATCGATTCTTTATGTATAAAATCCTAATATATAGATTCTATATGAAGCAAATTTTATTAAATCGATTATATTTGAATGGCATGTACACTAAAATTAATAAATCGATTCTAAATATGACGAATCCTAGTAAATCGATTCTAAATATATCGATCAAATCTTATTAAATACATTTTATATCATTCGAATCTTACTAAATCGATTATATTTGAATGACATCTGCATTAATATGAATAGATCGATTCTTTATGTATAAAATCCTAATATATCGATTCTATATGAAGCAAATCTTATTAAATCGATTATATTTGAATGACATCTACGTTAATACGAATAAATCGAATTCTAAACTTTGATAATCGATTCTATTTGAATCAAATCTAACTAAATCGATTATATTTGAATGACATCTACGTTAATATGAATGAATCGAATTATAAACTTTGATAATCGATTCTATTTGAACCAAATCTCATTAAATCGATTATATTTGAATCAAATCTACGTTAATACGAATAAATCAAATTCTAAACTTTGAAAATCGATTCTATTTGAATCAAATCTACGTTAATACGAATAAATCGAATTCTAAACTTTGAAAATCGATTCTATTTGAATCAAATCTACGTTAATACGAATAAATCGAATTCTAAACTTTGAAAATCGATTCTATTTGAATCAAATCTCATTAAATCGATTATATTTGAATCAAATCTACGTTAATACGAATAAATCGAATTATAAACTTTGGAAATCGATTCTATTTGAATCAAATCTCATTAAATCGATTATATTTGAATCAAATCTACGTTAATACGAATAAATCGAATTCTAAACTTTGAAAATCGATTCTATTTGAATCAAATCTACGTTAATACGAATAAATCGAATTCTAAACTTTGAAAATCGATTCTATTTGAATCAAATCTCATTAAATCTATTATATTTGAATCAAATCTACGTTAATACGAATAAATCGAATTCTAAACTTTGAAAATCGATTATATTTGAATCAAATCTCACTAAATCGATTATATTTGAATCAAATCTACGTTAATATGAATAAATCGATTCTTTATCTATCGAATCCTAATATATCGATTCTATATGAAGCAAATCTTATTAAATCGATTATATTTGAATGACATCTACGTTAATATGAATGAATCGATTCCATATCTATCGAATCTTTGTAAATCGATTTGATAAATGTGGCAAAAAGTGATGAAGAACAACGGACGTTATTGGCAACAAGGGTTCGTTCCAATGTTGGATAGGACGCTGGTAAAAAAATCCACTTTCCGTGGAAGCAAAACAACCGTCGAATGACTTGCGCACTACGACCACACGGTGCGTCCAATCGTAATCGTATTTTTTTTCAGGTATAGCTATAAAATACCCAACAATAGTCAACACGTTCCACGCGGCTCGTCTGATAAGTTCGTACAATCAAGTATTGCCGATCCAAAAGATCATCCACTTAAAAATACTCTACAGACGGCTAGACACTTCCTTAGATATCCTGGAGGAAATGAGCGATTTCAAAATAGTCAATTGGCACGAACACATCGAGGATTCAAATTTGGACATACAAATTTTAACTCTGGAAATAATCAAAAAGTGTTTGAAGGTGTTCGCGACTTATCCGGACTTCGAGAAAGTCCCCGAGGCCCTGTCCAGGAATATCCACCACCCCAACTCCATTTTCAGGTAGTTTTCTCTCGATTCGATACGTTTATTTCAATTGAATCGTTTCAGGGGTTGTATGTACGACGCGGCCATTGGAATTTACAATTTGAAAAAGGATACTACGGGCGCTTGTAGAGAAATTCTAATTTCGGGTTTGATCGATTCGAATTTGGACAATCGAGAAAAGATAATCGATTTCTGGATGGATCCTTCCGTCCTACCGCCAACGGTCACCGATAGATTTTCTTTTTTGTTATCGAAAATGTACAAATCTGATATAGAAGATGAACTGTTGGGTCTTTGTACGTACTTTCTGATCGGGCTTTTGGATAGAAGCGAAAAATACGAAACGGAAATTTTCGAACACCCTTTAGAAGATTGCGATTTCGAGGAATACAAATTGCTGACCGATTGGAAGTTGCAGCATCCCTCGGTGGTACCGATGTTCGCCGAAACTTTGGATATCGGCGCTTTCGACAAGTAAATTACTTAACAATGTTTCAGTTGATTCGAATACAGGGCGTGCGATTTGTTTTTTTTTTTTTTAGTGAATCGTTTGGCTCGGTCGATAGGGACGTTTTCGCTCTGCGTCGCACTCAAACGAATTTCGAATTCGCCCCCACGCAGTCGTTTCGAGAACAGCAGATTTCGAAGTATACGACGTCGGAAAGTAGTTTGGGCGTCGATGTCGAACCGCGATTCAAAGATCCGAATTCTTTTGGTTTCTATAAGGTTCAAAAGAGGAGGTTTTTGAAAGATAAAAGCGAAATATCGAGGTTGATGGCCCACCACGAGACGAACAAGCGAATCAAGGAAGAAAAAGCGAGAAAAGAAATCGATTTGGAAAGAGAAAAGAAGATTACTATTTATAGGAGTTACCGGAAAGGGGATTTCCCCGATATACAGATACCTCTGTCCGCGTTGTTGAAACCTTTACAGATATTGGCGTCGGTAAATAATTTTTTTATTTATTATTATCCGTTTTCGATATTGTTCGCCATTTTTTTTGTTTCCAGCACGACCAAGAAATTTCCAAAATTCTGTTTTTGGAGATATTCAAAGGGGTCGCTTCAAAAATCGAGAACAACCGATTTTTCTTAACGACCGTTTTGGACGGTATAAAAATTATCTTTAATACTTCCGGACAATTTAATAGACACCTTTTTACCGCCCTATTGGATATATTGTTGAAAAACAAAGAAAAAATGTCGGTGGATCCTAAATTGTTGTCGTACGTAGCACTGGAAAGCGGTTTGGCGTCAACCGGAGCCCTGTTGATCGAAGAATACATAATTCACGACGTCGACGACATCGATGGACCTACCGCAAGCAAAAGAACTTTCAAAGAAGATAATAAAGATACGCTTTATTGGATTAAGTTGGCGGAGTAAGTGCACGTTGTAATCATAATTTGTTTTTTTCAAAATTAGTATCATTTTCTTGCCCAAATCCGCTCCTCCATTCCAAACAGGAAATTTATCTATTTATCTGTACGTACTAGTGAGAAAAAAACATGTTTTTGGATGAGTTATGGTAAAAGTTGCTATTAATATTAGTGGAAAATGTACTGTCCTATAAACAGGAGTAGAAATGGCATTTTCAAACTAATATCGTTGATTTTTTACTGTCCTACATGTATAAAATGGAATAGTTTCATCGTTAAGAGAACAGCGATGCCTTCCAACTGTCCTACATACATAAAAAGAAGTAATGGCCTCACTTTATACTGTCCTACATACATAAAAAGCAATTTAGGTCTCCTTATTCACTGTTCTACGAACATAAAAGTCAAAAATATCATGCCAAAGCTAACAGGAATAATTTTATACTGTTCTACGTACATAAAAAGAAGTAATAGCATTCCTTTGTACTGTCCTAAAAACTTAAAAAGCAGAGAAAACATTCTAACGCTAACAACGATGGTTTTTTACTGTCCTACATACATAAAAAGCAGTACAGTTATCTCTTTGTACTGTCCTACAGATGTGAAATGGTGTAATATCATATTTGAGACAATAGCAAAGGCTTTCTACTGTCCTACAATCATAAAAAAAAGTAATGGACTTACTTTATACTGTCCTACAAACTTATAAAAGCAGAGAAAACATTCTAAAACTAACAAGAATCGATTTTTTACTGTCCTACATGTATAAAATGGAATAGTTTCATCGTTAAGAGAACAGCGATGCCTTCCAACTGTCCTACATACATAAAAAGAAGTAATGGCCTCACTTTATACTGTCCTACATACATAAAAAGCAATTTAGGTCTCCTTATTCACTGTTCTACGAACATAAAAGTCAAAAATATCATGCCAAAGCTAACAGGAATAATTTTATACTGTTCTACGTACATAAAAAGAAGTAATAGCATTCCTTTGTACTGTCCTAAAAACTTAAAAAGCAGAGAAAACATTCTAACGCTAACAACGATGGTTTTTTACTGTCCTACATACATAAAAAGCAGTACAGTTATCTCTTTGTACTGTCCTACAGATGTGAAATGATGTAATATCATATTTGAGACAATAGCAAAGGCTTTCTACTGTCCTACAATCATAAAAAAAAGTAATGGACTTACTTTATACTGTCCTACAAACTTATAAAAGCAGAGAAAACATTCTAAAACTAACAAGAATCGATTTTTTACTGTCCTACATGTATAAAATGGAATAGTTTCATCGTTAAGAGAACAGCGATGCCTTTCAACTGTCCTACATACATAAAAAGAAGTAATGGCCTCACTTTATACTGTCCTACATACATAAAAAGCAATTTAGGTCTCCTTATTCACTGTTCTACGAACATAAAAGTCAAAAATATCATACCAAAGCTAACAGGAATAATTTTATATTATTCTACGTACATAAAAAGAAGTACAGTTATCTCTTTGTACTGTCCTAAAAACTTAAAAAGCAGAAAAAATATTCTAAAACTAACAACGATGGTTTTTTATTGTTCTACCTACATAAAAAGCAGTACAGTAATCTCTTTGTACTGTTCTACATATATAAAATGATGTAGTATCATCTTTAAGACAATAGCGAAGGCTTTCAACTGTCCTACATTTATAAAAAGCAGTAAAATAGTCTCTTTGTACTGTCCTACAGATGTGAAATGATGTAGTATCATATTTGAGACAATAGCAAAGGCTTTCTACTGTCCTACATACATAAAAAGATGTCATGGCGTTACTTTGTTATGTCCTACAAACATGGAAAGTAGGAATAGCTTTCCAAAACTAACAGACATGGTTTTTGGACTGTCCTACATACATAAAATGAAGTAATGACGTGAATTTGTACTGTTCTACGAATAGAAGAAGTAGAAATAATATTCCAAAGCTGACAGTGATAATTTTATACTGTTCTACACACATTGAAATCATAACAAACAAAATCGATGTCAAAAGTAATTAGGGTTATAACCTCTAAATAACTATAGAATTTTTTGTTTTGGTGGTAGTCGTGTCAGTTGACAGGCGTGACAACTTGATAAATAAAAATAAAAATAGAGACACAAAAAATAAAAAAAAAAGAATCACAAGTATGTCAAATTTGGTGGAATAACAACAGTTACAAAGTTCATAACCTCTAAATAACGATAGCACTTATTTTTTAATTGACAGTTGACGGTTGACAAGTATGTCAAACTTAACACTCCATAAATGACCAGAAATAATAAATTTTGAGAAAAAAATAATAAAAAATCCATAACGAATATAAGAAAAATTCATCAAATTTCGTGGAACGTTGAATTAATAGATTCTACACTAAAAAAAATGTTAATTGTACGAACATAATAAAAGAAATCAATATTAAAATAATAGGATTCATAACCTCCAAATAGAATTTGTTGACAGTTGTCATTTGACACTAATTACAGTGTACCAACCTATAAAAATTTGAATTTAGTTCCACAAACTATTTTTTTTTATAGGTTATATAAAGAATTGGAAGACTGGGACGTGGTGAAAGCGATTTTTTTAGAAAAAATGGACCGCAAGGAATCATTTCGAAAAGCCGTAACTTTCGAATCGAAATGTTTATACAGGGAAGCCTCGAATTTATATAAACAATTGATACACGAAGAAGAATCGCGAAATAAAAAAGATTTTTACTACGATTCGTATTTCAAATGTTTCGCCAATTTGGGGGAATGGGGAGAAATCCCGAAAGCGATTAAATCGGTCGTGGATAACGAGAATACGTGGGACGGTTTGTGGAACGACGAATGGGCCAAACAGAAACTTCTGCCGTGGTACATAACCTCTCGAGTCAAAAACGAATTGTTCCGACGAAGTTCCGAGGTGGAATTTTTGGACGAATTGAACGGTTGCTTGAAGGATTCGAAAAAATTGGATTATCTGAACGGTCGCTTCTCCGAGGAACTGTGCGCTCTGTGGTTGAGCGAAGGAGACATACCGACCGCCGATCGGTACTCGAACACGTACTCCAAGTACTTCTTGGCCAACTGGCAAATATTGAATCCGATGTTTCAGTCGCAACGGTACCGAAATTTACTCGGATTACGAAACGTCGCGGAAATATCGGATTTCATCGATTTTTTCAATAATTTCACCGACGATATCGACGTTAAATTGAAAAGTTTTGTCGGAAAATGGTCGAGTAGATCGAACGCACCGCGACCGCCTTCGGTGCTTCTGGCCGAAACTAAACTCCTATACAGGAAACAGTTCGTTGATATTCTGAAAGATAAATTGGAGAAAATCGAGGGGTTGGACGTCGAGGAAAACGTCCGTTTGTTGGATAAAACGAAAATTTCCATGGATATCGATTTGATTAATTACGCGGCGGACGCGGGCAATTTTTCTATGGCCAAAAAATACATGGGGCCTTATTTGAATCGAGATCATCCCAAATTGAACGAAGCCAAAGGGAGTATTTACGTTTTGAAGGGGAATATGGCGAACGACGTCGCGGATAAAATAAATTTTTTCCTCAAGGGCGTCAATACTTTTCGTAAGTGTGTTTATTCGATTTTTTTCCGCCCCGTTTTCCTCCACGCCTCTCTGGGTACATTCTGTCGATAATTCTTTCACTTTCTCTCGGTTCCTCGTTTGTTTTTCTTTTTCCCTCTTATGTATTTCCCTCTAGTTTCTTCCGCGTTTTTCCCATTTACGACTTAATCTCGACCAATTTCTATTGATTTTCACTTTTTATTCTGTGTTTGTTTCCATTTTTTTCAATTTCAGAACATCTCCTACAAACCGCAACCGAAGGAACCGTAAAATTGTCTTCGAGCGGTAAAATTTTCGACGCCCTCGTTACTACAACCGAAATTTTGACCGCGAGCAACGAACTTTTCCAAAATTTCCAAAAACAGTTATCGATTACGTTAAACGGCCGAATCGATTCGGTATCCGACATCGAAAACTACGGTTGGAGCATTTTCAAAAAAACCGTGGAAAATTGTACGGACGAAACGATGGATTGCGAAGAATCCACCACCGATGCGTACGACGCAGCGGTTTCCAAGGCTTATACCAAATTGGCCCAATACGTAATCGATAAAAATTGTAGCGAACGAAACGTCGATTTAATTTTGTTCGTACTACGCGCCATGAGGATGAATTCCGTCGAAGCGAGACGGATGTTTCCTTGTTTATTGATGCTGGACGATCTGGGAGGCGAATACAGGAACGTTTTTACGGTAGAGGTGAGATTTCGAAATCCCGACCGTCATTTTACGCCGTATTTTTCATTCTTCTTCTTTTTTTTTTTGTTTGTTCTTAGGCCGAAAAGGTGCCCGTTTGGATGTTCTTAGATTGGATACCGCAATTATTAGCCAACGTCGATTCCGTAAAATTATTCGCCATATCGGACGTAATAAGAAAAATCGCCGAAACTTATCCGCAAGCTATTATGTATCCTTACAGGATAAGTAAGGATAATTACAAATTTACCGATAATGAAGTTCGAGTCGAAGCTGCGTCGTTAATAGAGAGGTTCGTAAACGTACGGCAACACCGTAATCTTCGTTTATTCGCATACTACGACGACATTTTCCCGAAAACGTTTCTTTCTATATAGAAATCGTCAAATTTTTCTTCGGATTTGGTGAAAATTACGTTTGGCAACATCGTTTCTCTATATTTGAGGCGCGTAAACGCATTTGACAACGTTGCAATTTCCCGAATGTAAAAAAAACGCTCACTTTGGCAACATCGCTTTGTTTATATCATAATTCGCGAATGTTTCTGTTTGGATATCGGATAATTTTCTATATTTGCGAAAAATTGAACTCGACAACATTGTTATCTATGTATTAGTTCGATTCCTCGATTCTAAAAACGGAAAATCACGTTTGGCAACATTGTGATTTTTCTGCTATTCGTTTTCCAAAAAATTTGAGAAACAAAATACGTTCGGCAACGTTGCAATCTTCTAAATATGGGAAAATATTGAGATTTTCCGTTTCCTTTCTTAATTATTGGAAAAATATGTCGGATACCTTCAGATTTGGCGAAAATTACGTTTGGCAACATTGTGATTTTTCTGCTGTTCGTTTTCCAAAAAATTTGAGAAACAAAATACGTTCGGCAACGTTGCAATCTTCTAAATAAGGGAAAATATTGAGATTTTCCGTTTCCTTTCTTAATTATTGGAAAAATATGTCGGATTCCTTCAGATTTGGCGAAAATTACGTTTGGCAACATTGTGATCTTTCTGCTGTTCGTTTTCCAAAAAGTTTGAGGAACAAAATACGTTCGGCAACGTTGCAATCTTCTAAATAAGGGAAAATATTGAGATTTTCCGTTTCCTTTCTTAATTATTGGAAAAATATGTCGGATTCCTTCAGATTTGGCGAAAATTACGTTTGGCAACATTGTGATCTTTCTGCTGTTCGTTTTCCAAAAAGTTTGAGGAACAAAATACGTTCGGCAACGTTGCAATCTTCTAAATAAGGGAAAATATTGAGATTTTCCGTTTCCTTTCTTAATTATTGGAAAAATATGTCGGATTCCTTCAGATTTGGCGAAAATTACGTTTGGCAACATTGTGATCTTTCTGCTGTTCGTTTTCCAAAAAGTTTGAGGAACAAAATACGTTCGGCAACGTTGCAATCTTCATATTTTTTAATTACTCTACATCTGACGAAAAGAGAATACGTTCGACAACGCCGCACTTTTTTTTCCCCACATCTGAGAAAAAATACTACATGTGACAACGTCGCATTTAAATCTCGTTAAGCTCTATCTCGACAATTGTTCCATTTTCTATGTTAATTCTTCACTGGCAACATCGCAATTTTTCCGTTTACCATATTCGGAAAGAAAAATTGCCCTTTTGAGAAACTAGATTTTCGATATTATTCTGCATGTCAATTTCGAAAAAATTTTTCTGCATATACATCCCCTCTACATTTCTACATATTTCAAGAAAATGACGTTTGGCAACATTGTGATCTTTCTATTCCCTCATTTCCCTATATTTGAGGAAAAATATTACATTTGGCAACGTCGCAATTCTCGTATAATCAGCGGCAGCGAACTGATAGTAAAAAAATTGGTATATTTGAACAGGTCAGGCTCCGGATAATTTTGTTATGAATTAAATTTCTGTTTTTTTTTCGCGGTTCTCAGATTGGACGAATTGTTATTGAAGGACGAAAACGTCAACAAATTCCTCAAGGCGTTATCCTACGTCAGCGTACCTGCCAATATCCTCATATATCATTTGCGCAAAATCGAAAATTCCACAGACGCCGATAGTGTTCGAAAATATGTAAAGGCCGTTATGGACGATATTTTCGTACCGGACTGCGGTAGCGAAAACGCGAAAAATATGCAAGGAAATATTTTCAAGGACATCAAAAAGTTTCGAGAAAACTTCGAGAATATGTCTGGTAAGTTTCCATCGATAAAAAATCGAACATTTCCCCAATTTACCCACATTTAGGGAAACGTACATTTGACAACACCGCTATTTTCTTTATCTAGATCCCTCTAGTTGCCTGATTATCTAAAAAACTCCTTGGCAACGCCGAAATTTACACGTACCTGAGGAAGAGAATCTACGTTTGGCAACATTGTAATTTCTATGTGCCGATTATTTAATTTTTCTTTATAACAGGAGGAAAAATTACTCTTGACAACATTGTTTATATTTATGTATTTCTCAGTTATGGAACTTGGTGTATATTCCACGTTTGGCAACACGGTAATTAATTTTCGTATGTCAAAATTGTGGAAATTTTATCATTTCTTCGGTTTAATTGAAAACCCGCGTTTGGCAACACTGTATCAGCACATTATCCCTTCATTTCTCTAAATCTAGGTAAATCGTACGTTTGGCAACATCGCATACTGGGACATTTTTAATTGCAGGTATGGAATCGTCTACTCTCAAAGCGTTTTGTTCGAAATTCGTTAAAAATTTGAGATCTCTGTTGAATGTCGCGAATAGCAAACTTTTGAAAGATTTTTGTCCGTGGTTGGCGAATTTTTCCGCAAATAAACTTAATATGGAATTGGAAATACCCGGGCAATATGACGGACGACGGATGCCATTGCCGCAGTACCACGTAAAAATAGCGGGATTTCATCCGGAAGTGAGTATCATTTTATTTTTATTCAAACTGTTCAATATCGTAGAATCTCGAAAGTTAAACTGTTATTTTTTAACTACCAGATGTGCAATTGTGAATTCCCATCTCTACAACAAAAAATAAAAGTAAGATTTCAAAGGGAACTGACGCTGTTATAAAGTAACTGGCAGATTTGCAACTAGAAGTTCCCATCTCTATACGACACAACGATGAAATAATTGATTGTGATTTTTAGTTGGAAGTAGAGATGGCGTCGTTAACGATTTTTTTTTCAATTCTACGAGAATATTAAAGAACGAATTGTTTTATAATTTTATGATTTTGAGAATATTTCGAAAGTTAAACTGTTATATTTGAACTACCAGATGTGCAATTGTGAATTCCTATCTCTACAACAAAAAATAAAAGTAAGATTTCAAAGGGAACTGACGCTGTTATAAAGTAACTGGCAGATTTGCAACTAGAAGTTCCCATCTCTATACGACACAACGATGAAATAATTGATTGTGATTTTTAGTTGGAAGTAGAGATGGCGTCGTTAACGATTTTTTTTTCAATTCTACGAGAATATTAAAGAACGAATTGTTTTATAATTTTATGATTTTGAGAATATTTCGAAAGTTAAACTGTTATATTTGAACTACCAGATGTGCAATTGTGAATTCCCATCTCTACAACAAAAAATAAATGTAAGATTTCAAAGGGAACTGACGCTGTTGTAAAGGAACTGGTAGATTTGCAACTAGAAGTTCCCATCTCTATACGACACAACGATGAAATAATTGATTGTGATTTTTAGTTGGAAGTAGAGATGGCGTCGTTAACGATTTTTTTTTCAATTCTACGAGAATATTAAAGAACGAATTGTTTTATAATTTTATGATTTTGAGAATATTTCGAAAGTTAAACTATTATATTTGAACTACCAGATGTGCAATTGTGAATTCCCATCTCTACAACAAAAAATAAATGTAAGATTTCAAAGGGAACTGACGCTGTTGTAAAGGAACTGGTAGATTTGTAACTAGAAGTTCCCATCTCTATACGACACAACGATGAAATAATTGATTGTGATTTTTAGTTGGAAGTAGAGATGGCGTCGTTAACGATTTTTTTTTCAATTCTACGAGAATATTAAAGAACGAATTGTTTTATAATTTTATGATTTTGAGAATATTTCGAAAGTTAAACTGTTATATTTGAACTACCAGATGTGCAATTGTGAATTCCCATCTCTACAACAAAAAATAAATGTAAGATTTCAAAGGGAACTGACGCTGTTGTAAAGGAACTGGTAGATTTGCAACTAGAAGTTCCCATCTCTACTAATTGTAATAATGTTTCACAGATTTCAGTACAATGACAAAATTATTTATTTTGATTTCTAGTTGGAAATACAAACGGCTGTTTAACATTTTTTTATCAATTTAAATCTAAACTTTTCGAACTGACACACGTGCAAATGTGAATTTCCATCTCTACAAAATGAAACTAATTATTCACGGATTCTAGTGTAGTGACGAAATAATTAAAATTAATCTAAATCTATAACAATAACTAGGGACAAACTGTATCAAAACATATTTTTTCTATGATAAACAGTTATTTTCGAACTGGCACATCTGCGAGTGTAAATTCCCATCTCTACCACAGAGACTATCAGACTTACGACGGGAAAATAAAACTGTTATAATATAACTGAGCAGATTTGCAATTAGAAGTTCCCACCTCTACTGCGGGAAGTAAATATTTTTACAGATTTCGGTGGAACGATAAAAAAATTGTGATTCGTGAACATAGAGATGCGTTAGTTATTAGAGAATCTCGAAGTGGAACCGTTACTTTGGAACGGGAAGTTGTCTATGGTAATGATTTATTTCCAGGTGAAAATTATGGAATCTTTGAGGAAACCAATAAAAATCACAATGCTCGGCATGAATACCAAAGAATATCCGTTCCTGATTAAATTCGGCGAAGATATAAGACAAGATCAAAGAATCGAGCAGATGTTTTGTCTAATGAACGACATTTTGCGGAACGACGCCATTTGTTCCAACAGCGGTTTAGATATTCTAACTTACCAGGTACGAGATTATTTAACATAAAAAAAATTGATTTTTAATAATATGAATTGTTTGTTTTAGGTTATACCGTTGACGCCGAATTTGGGTATCATACAGTGGATAAACGACGCCGTTCCGTTACAAACTTTCCTAGATAAATCATTCAAAACGAAAAGGGGGCAAAAAGATATCCATGAGTCGATAAGAGAGGAGTACATTTCATTTTTGAACGTGAAAAAAATGAAAGAAATAGATTTTTTCCGGATGCATGGAGACGCCGCGGAAAATATCAAAAAGGAAAAAATCGTTACGAAATATATGGGTTTCGTTAAGAAAATACCGTGGGATGCTCTTAGGTGCCAACATTCTTCATTTTGAGATATCTGATATCTCGTAGTCTTCGTATTTTTTACGGAAAAAAAATTCAAAATTTTCAATTTTAGATGATACATGCTTTAATATTTTGTCTTATATTTCCCGAACTATTAGCGATAAAGTTTTTCACAAAATTTGTATAGATTCAGAAATGATTTGTCTATGAACAAGCAAAATTTCACCATTTTGTTTCCAATATTTTCAAAGTTACATAACCTCAAAGTTGGTCTTCATTTTCGAGTTTTGATTTCAGGTATCTTCACTTTAACTCTCTATATCTCGGAAATACTTGTTTTTTGGAAATTGATGTTTTTTCCTCTCATGTATTGAACATTTTTGAATAATTTTTCCAAATATGAACCAAAAATTTCCATTAGTTCAAGATATATCATTTTATAATTAAAAGTATGTTTTTTCGAACATGCATCAATACTTTGTTTTATATTTCCCGAACCATTATTGTCAAGATTTTTTACAGAATTTCGATAGATTCAGAAATAATTTGTCTATGAACAAGCAGAATTTCATCATTTTGTTTCCAATATTTTCAAAGTTACATAACCTCAAAGTTGGTCTTCAATTTCGAGTTTTGATTTCAGGTTTCTTCACTTTAACTCTCTATATCTCGGAAATAGTTGTTTTTTGGAAATTGATGTTTTTTCCTCTCATATATTGAACTTTTTTGAATATTTTCTCCAAATATGAACCAAAAATTTCCATTATTTCAAGATATATCATTTTATAATTAAAAGTATGTTTTTTCGAACATGCATCAATACTTTGTTTTATATTTCCCGAACCATTATTGTCAAGATTTTTTACAGAATTTCGATAGATTCAGAAATAATTTGTCTATGAACAAGCAGAATTTCATCATTTTGTTTCCAATATTTTCAAAGTTACATAACCTCAAAGTTGGTCTTCAATTTCGAGTTTTGATTTCAGGTTTCTTCACTTTAACTCTCTATATCTCGGAAATAGTTGTTTTTTGGAAATTGATGTTTTTTCCTCTCATATATTGAACTTTTTTGAATATTTTCTCCAAATATGAACCAAAAATTTCCATTATTTCGAGATATATCATTTTATAAGTGATAGTATTTTTTTTTCGAACATGCCTCAATACTTTGTTTTATATTTCCCGAACCATTATTGTCAAGATTTTTTACAGAATTTCGATAGATTCAGAAATAATTTGTCTATGAACAAGCAGAATTTCATCATTTTGTTTCCAATATTTTCAAAGTTACATAACCTCAAAGTTGGTCTTCAATTTCGAGTTTTGATTTCAGGTTTCTTCACTTTAACTCTCTATATCTCGGAAATAGTTGTTTTTTGGAAATTGATGTTTTTTCCTCTCATATATTGAACTTTTTTGAATATTTTCTCCAAATATGAACCAAAAATTTCCATTATTTCGAGATATATCATTTTATAAGTGATAGTATTTTTTTTTCGAACATGCCTCAATACTTTGTTTTATATTTCCCGAACCATTATTGTTAAGATTTCTTACAGAATTTCCATAGATTCAGAAATAATTTGTCTATGAACAAGCACAATTTCACCATTTTATTTCCAATATTTTCAAAGTTACATAACCTCAAAGTTGGTCTTCATTTTCGAGTTTTGATTTCAGGTATCTTCACTTTAACTCTCTATATCTCGGAAATACTTATTTTTTGGAAATTGTTGTTTTTTCCTCTCATATATTGAACTTTTTTTAATATTTTCTCCAAATATGAACCAAAAATTTCCATTATTTCGAGATATATCATTTTATAAATGAAAGTATTTTTTTTTCGAATATGCATCAATACTTTGTTTTATATTTCCCGAACCATTATTGTCAAGATTTTTTACAGAATTTCGATAGATTCAGAAATAATTTGTCTATGAACAAGCAGAATTTCATCATTTTGTTTCCAATATTTTCAAAGTTACATAACCTCAAAGTTGGTCTTCAATTTCGAGTTTTGATTTCAGGTTTCTTCACTTTAACTCTCTATATCTCGGAAATAGTTGTTTTTTGGAAATTGATGTTTTTTCCTCTCATATATTGAACTTTTTTGAATATTTTCTCCAAATATGAACCAAAAATTTCCATTATTTCGAGATATATCATTTTATAAGTGAAAGTATTTTTTTTTCGAACATGCCTCAATACTTTGTTTTATATTTCCCGAACTATTATTGTCAAGATTATTTACAGAATTTCCATAGATTCAGAAATAATTTGTCTATGAACAAGCACAATTTCACCATTTTATTTTCAATATTTTCAAAGTTACATAACCTCAAAGTTGGTCTTCAATTTCCAGTTTTGATTTCAGGTATTTTCACTTTAACTCTCTATATCTCGGAAATACTTATTTTTTGGAAATTGTTGTTTTTTCCTCTCATATATTGAACTTTTTTGAATATTTTCTCCAAATATGAACCAAAAATTTCCATTATTTCGAGATATATCATTTTATAAATGAAAGTATTTTTTTTTCGAATATGCCTCAATACTTTGTTTTATATTTCCCGAACTATTATTGTCAAGATTTTTTACAGAATTTCCATAGATTCAGAAATAATTTGTCTATGAACAAGCACAATTTCACCATTTTATTTTCAATATTTTCAAAGTTACATAACCTCAAAGTTGGTCTTCAATTTCCAGTTTTGATTTCAGGTTTCTTCACTTTAACTCTCTATATCTCGGAAATAAATGTTTTTAGTGCGTTTCTTGATTCTTTTCCTCGTATATCAATCTTTTTTGAGAACTTCCATCAAATATAGAGTGAATATTTCCATTATTACCACAAATCCTACGCTCTATATCTCAAAATTACCTTCTTTAAAGAAACTCCCTCATTATTTTGTGTACACGTCTCGTATTTTTAAAAGCAGATCAATTTGGTTCAGATCAGGTCGCAAGGTGGGCTAAATAATCAGTAGAATTTTTTTTTTCACAAACCGAACAAACTAACATCATTTTTTTTGTCTACAGAACTTCATTCTGGTGTTTAAGTACCAGCACGGAAAACTACATCGCGCTGCGCAACAATTTCATAAAAACCTACGCAGTAACGTGCGCCACCCATTGGATACTCGGCATAGGAGACCGTCACCTCAACAACATTCTAATCTGCACAAGAAACGGCAAAGTTTTAGGCATAGACTTCGGTCACGCTTTCGGTACCGCCACCCAAATATTACCAGTACCCGAACTGGTACCGTTTCGACTTACCCCGCATTTGATCGGCCTCATGGCACCCCTGAAAGAAAGAGGTTCCTTCAGAGAATACATGATAAGTTGTTTGAGATGTTTGAGAGCCAGTAGCTCGCCGATATCCGCCACTATGACCGTATTCATACGGGAACCTTCCATAGATTGGTTGGAGCACGCCGATCGAACCGAATCTAAAAAAAACGACACCTGGTACCCGATGGTGAAAATAAATCAGGCGGCGCGCAAACTCGGAGGAGCGAATCCGGCGGATATTATGTTGGAGGAATTGAAAGCCGGCACGAGATTGGAAAATTACACCGAGGCTTACATTCGGCACGTTAAAGGCGACCCCGACGATAATTTAAGAGCGAGATTGAGCGGTCGAATGGATCTGAGTCCGGAGGATCAGGTGGATTGTTTGATAGACCACGCTACGGATTATAATTTGTTGGGGAGAATGTATTTTGGATGGAGACCGTGGGTTTAAATACGGCCTATTAACCTGTTACTGTACCGTACGTTATAAACTAAACTACTGGATTCAAATCTGGATATTAAAATGGCTGTTTCATCATATATTGTCGGGGAAAACAATGTATCGACAACTGATTGTGTTATAATACATTGCGGAGGCGGTCACTTGTATTGAATCTGTTATATAAAGTGGATTTTATACGGTATACCATAGATAAAACCATTGGATCGAATCTGGATTATAAAGAGGCTTTTCTATGGTATGTTACCGAAGAAAATTCAATCTGGATGTTAAACTAGTTGTTTTAAGGAGGATTTTGATTCGAATCTGGATTATACGGTGGCTTTTCTACGGTATATTATGGATAAAACCATTGGATTTCAATCTGGATCTTAAAATGGTTGTTTTAAGGAGGATTTTGATTCGAATCTGGATTATACGGTGGCTTTTCTACGGTATATTACCGAAGAAACTATTTGATTTCAATCTGGATCTTAAAATGGTTGTTTTAAGGAGGATTTTGATTCGAATCTGGATTATACGGTGGCTTTTCTACGGTATATTATGGATAAAACCATTGGATTTCAATCTGGATCTTAAAATGGTTGTTTTAAGGATTTTGATTCGAATCTGGATTATACGGTGGCTTTTCTACGGTATATTACCGAAGAAACTATTGGATTTCAATCTGGATCTTAAAATGGTTGTTTTAAGGAGGATTTTGATTCGAATCTGGATTATACGGTGGCTTTTCTACGGTATATTATGGATAAAACCATTGGATTTCAATCTGGATCTTAAAATGTTTGTTTTAAGGAGGATTTTTATTCTAATCTGGATTATACGGTGGCTTTTCTACGGTATATTACCGAAGAAACTATTTGATTTCAATCTGGATCTTGAAATGGTTGTTTTAAGGAGGATTTTGATTCGAATCTGGATTATACGGTGGCTTTTCTACGGTATATTATGGATAAAACCATTGGATTTCAATCTGGATCTTAAAATGGTTGTTTTAAGGATTTTGATTCGAATCTGGATTATACGGTGGCTTTTCTACGGTATATTACCGAAGAAACTATTGGATTTCAATCTGGATCTTAAAATGGTTGTTTTAAGGAGGATTTTGATTCGAATCTGGATTATACGGTGGCTTTTCTACGGTATATTATGGATAAAACCATTGGATTTCAATCTGGATCTTAAAATGGTTGTTTTAAGGAGGATTTTTATTCTAATCTGGATTATACGGTGGCTTTTCTACGGTATATTACCGAAGAAACTATTGGATTTCAATCTGGATCTTAAAATGGTTGTTTTAAGGAGGATTTTGATTCGAATCTGGATTATACGGTGGCTTTTCTACGGTATATTATGGATAAAACCATTGGATTTCAATCTGGATCTTAAAATGGTTGTTTTAAGGAGGATTTTTATTCTAATCTGGATTATACGGTGGCTTTTCTACGGTATATTACCGAAGAAACTATTGGATTTCAATCTGGATCTTAAAATGGTTGTTTTAAGGAGGATTTTGATTCGAATCTGGATTATACGGTGGCTTTTCTACGGTATATTATGGATAAAACCATTGGATTTCAATCTGGATCTTAAAATGTTTGTTTTAAGGAGGATTTTTATTCTAATCTGGATTATACGGTGGCTTTTCTACGGTATATTACCGAAGAAACTATTTGATTTCAATCTGGATCTTGAAATGGTTGTTTTAAGGAGGATTTTGATTAAAATCTGGATTATACGGTGGCTTTTCTACGGTATATTACCGAAGAAACTATTGGATTTCAATCTGGATCTTGAAATAGTTGTTTTAAGGAGGATTTTGATTAAAATCTGGATTATACGGTGGCTTTTCTACGGTATATTATGAATAAAACCATTGGATTTCAATCTGGATCTTAAAATGGTTGTTTTAAGGAGTATTTTTATTCGAATCTGGATTATACGGTGGCTTTTCTACGGTATATTACCGAAGAAACTATTTGATTTCAATCTGGATCTTGAAATAGTTGTTTTAAGGAGGATTTTGATTAAAATCTGGATTATACGGTGGCTTTTCTACGGTATATTATGAATAAAACCATTGGATTTCAATCTGGATCTTAAAATGGTTGTTTTAAGGAGTATTTTTATTCGAATCTGGATTATACGGTGGCTTTTCTACGGTATATTATGGATAAAACCATTGGATTTCAATCTGGATCTTAAAATGGATGTTTGGTGTCACCTGGATAATAAAGTAACTCCTCCAAGATATTTTATGGAAGAAACCATTTGGATTTAGATCTGTATCTTAAACTAGCTTATTTATGGAGCCACTTGGATGGAATCTGAATTACAATGTGGCTTCTCTACGATATACTATGGAAGAAACCCCTGGATTCAGATCTGGATCTTGTGGTGGGCTGTTTTTTACAGCCACTTGGATTGAATCTTGACTATAAAGTGGCTTCTCTACGGTATATTATGAATAAAACCAATGGACTTGAATCTGGTGTTTTGATTGGTTGTTTCATGTTACATAGTAATAGTACCGGTTATCCCATGATATTTAACGAATGGTACCCTTTGATTTAAATTCAAATTATTTTGTGTTTTATAATAAATGTTTTGGAATTTTTCGATCGTTTCATTGAATTTATTTGATTAAAATTGATTTTTGGAAAAAAAATTGTAACCAAAAGATTTTTTTTAAATTGTTGGTAGTTTTTATTCGACATTTTCAATGGTACATAATTAAATGAAAGCGGAATGGTTTAGAGAAGAAAAAATCGTTGGAAAATGTGGAAATATAAAAAAAAAATAAGAAAAACGAAAAAAAAATGACTTTAACCGGTTGAAACTAGTATTGGATCCCAAATTGGTCACAATAGTCTGACTATTTAATTCATACACCTCGTATATACACCGTATAATGAATAATTGCGCGATGTATATTCACTTTATGGTTATAAAAAAGGCTTACGACTCTGTTGCTTTCGAAAAAATACGGTAGAACACGAAAATAACAAATTGATGCAATAAAATTTAAACGGGGGGGGGAGGGGGGTAATGTATCTGTTTAAACGACTATATTTCGTTCGAAAATAGTTCTATTCGCTTTCCCGGCGTGGGATTTTTTTGGAAATTCGCGAAATTTCGCCACCCGCGCTCCCCGGGCGTGGAAAATTCGATCGGCGGAACGGTCTAAAGGAGACGCGCAGCTTTTGCTCATCAGTCCGATTTGTGTTGTGAAACAAACAAGGTGAGTATTTGTGTTTATAAAAAAATCATACTGTATAATACGATTTTTATATCATTCGATTTCCTAAACGAGAAATTTCCCAAAAAAAAATCAATTATCAATAAAATTTCAAAATTATTAAAATAATTTCAATATTTAGATTAATTTTCAATGAAAATCGATAATTTAAATACAAAATAATTCAATTTCATCCAAATCGCTTTGTGATATTTGAGGTTATGTACCAGGAAAATATAGTTTCCAAATATTTTCGAGGTTATGTAATAAATGGACTGAATTTTCCCACTCTTTTTCTTCATTTACTTCACTTTTCAATGCAATAACACCGAACGGGTCATTTAAAAATGATAATTGAATCCCAAATATTTTTTTCCATTCACGGGGTGTGATCCAAAAGTACGGTGAATAAACTTTTATAACAGCCATTACTTACCATATAATTCAACTCTTATCTTCATAAATTGAAACAAACTAAGAAATTTTGAACCTATTTACTACCATATTCACTTTAATGCGGGTCTATAGTAAAACAAGGTTCATTTAATGTTCAAAAAATGTGTTAAATTTAAAATCTGTCAAATTACTAACTCTAAATACGGTTTACAAGGGGTATAAGCGGTTGAAAAGTGAAATGAATCCACAAGAAACAGTCAGAAAATCATTTAACCCCAAAAACAGATACTAATACACTAAAAATTAGCTGATTTTTAATCAAATAGCCGAATATTCAAAAAATTAAAGGGGAGCTTGAAATCTCGTACCAAGATACATAAAAATGGACCAATTTTTCCTTTTCTTCATCACGTTACTAAGTCTAAGTCAATCCTCACCCCCTTTACTCACCAGATTTAGTACCAAGCTACTTCTGGTTCTTCCAGATAATAAGAAATGGGCTAAAATGCAATTTCTGACATTAAGACAAAGCCGATAGAAAAAATATTCCAAAAATGAGTCATTAACATTTTTAATCAATAATACTTCAAAGGAAATTTTGTTTTTTAATGAAATTATTTGAATTATTTTTTTATCGTACCTCGTATTTAAGTTCGGAATTCACAAACATCTTTTACATGAAAATAGTTTTCGTTGAACTATTGATTGGAATTGTGTAAATCAGTGCCTCGAATCTAAATTTACTACATTTTTAAAACACACGTTCCGGATATTTTCGTAACTATGCCGAAAAACATTTCCAATAATTTTATGCGTCTCATTAATATATATTATTGTTTGAAGTATAACGCTTTCCAGTCTTCTAGTGTTTACACGTTCGTTTTATTCTCGGAAAATGTATTAGTCAGATTTTCTTCCAAGAAAAACAGCTTCACACACATATGACATAAATATTATTAATAAATGTGGGCGAATTTTGAAAAAAAAATGTGAAAAATTAATCGAAATTAATAGAAGTCTAATCACCAATCTAACATTAACTAACTGTATCCGAATTATCGTACTAATATCGTTTTTTAATTTATCACCAATGAACACAAAAAACTTCATTATGATTAAAAATTGGTTTCTATTTCAAACTTTTTCTTTTTTATGCACTATTTAAATCCAAAAATGTTTCCATTGATAAATACGTTGAATGAAATGGAAGTAATTCAAATAAAATTAATTAGAACACGGTTTGAGTTTAAAAGTAATTCAATTGTGATGCGGTGATGATGCCAGAAAGGAAAGTTCATCGTACTTAAATCTTCTAATATTAGAAAAGTTTATAAATATTCACGGGGTTTTTATCAACTGACAGTATTTTTACCTTTTATATTAAAAATAAACTTCATGACGTGTACTTCGTCTTCCATAGACAAATTTGACGTAACAATAGAGTATATGGCACAAACTATCAATTTTAAATTATGGCTGAATTTCTTATTCGAATAAAACTAATTCGCTTTGAAATGAAAGTTAATGCGTAAATTGAACAACAAATCATCTTTGGTGTTACATTTTTTCGTTACTTTCATATCTAAATATAAAATCCAATAAATTTGAATTATAAAAATATAAAATTTTTATATTGAACAGATTTTTGGCTCGTGATGTAATAATGTTATATTAAATTGTACACAAAAAACACATAATTCAGTTTAAATAAAACAACCAGATAAAAATACTGTAAAAGTTATAATGTAATAGATAAATTATACTGATTATGTTCAATACATATGGTTAATTTGGCATTTATTTCGAAGATGTACCTCGGGTATCATGGCGCGAAGTTTAAATCTCTCATTTGTAGAATGCTTCTTCTTCTCTTTTAACTTCGGCGAGCTATCATGAAGTTAACCCAATATATCTAAATATGTTGTTTGGTCTTAGACACGTCAAATGTTGATTTATCTAATAGATATATACATTTTTTTACCGTGTGTACAGGATTGATTATATTTGATGTTTAATTGACCTTTATAGTATTATTAAATCAATAATCAAAACATATGCTTTGAAAAAATATCTGAAATTTTTGTAAATATCGTATATTCTAAAAAATAATATACCAGTTGAATTTATTCGAAAAAAAATATTTCATTTTTCGTGGTAGACATAATATTTGAAGAAATCAGTTTTGAAAGAGACTGTATCGTTAAAATAGAATTGATGATGTGTTAAATAGAAAATTTCATATTTCGACTACATAAATTACTAAGCAAACAATCCTTGACTTTTTTGACAATTCAACATTTAAACCAATATTTTCGGTAAAATTTCATAAATTGATAACTGGATTTCATCCAAAATAAATCTAGCGTGCATTCCTAAATATTTTTTTAACTACATTTACATTTTACAATTTATTTATAAAGTGCTTTGAAAAAGTTGTTTTGAAATATCATACACACCAAAAAATACAGAGGGTTATAATTAAAACAACTAGTTATACTTGAATAATTTGTTTTCGATTTATCCACGACTTAAGTGTCTTTTTTGATCAATTTTTAAATACCTATTAGATTTAATAATCTTAAAACAACTACTCAGAATTATTGTGCAGGGCTCTTTTCATTATTTATAATTTACTTAATTTTTTCTGTGTCGTTTTTGTTTTATTTCAGTAATATCAATTATTGTTCCTAGTACTTACCCATAATAGAAAACTGCAGTAATAAGTCGTAACCTAACTGTAAAACTCTATATGCTGTTTATACACTAGTACAATATTTAAGTGGAACCAATTTTATATATGAATTTATGTAGTAGAAATAATAACTAAGAAATAGAAATTGCTTTTCGTTTATTGGGTACAATAGACCAGAAAAATCTAAACTATTTACTTTCCACCATGTTTGTTTATTGCAAACGCCATTATTATAAAATAAATTCCTAGCTTCATGGGGTGCGTTCCACTTGAAGGCTGCAATGCTCACGATCGTTGAAATTCCTGTTCCCTGAGGGCGTTAGTCGAACGCAAATTTTAACGCTATAGGTTTACAATATGGAAATGATATAGGATTTTTTAACTTTATTATAGCTTAAAAGGAATAATAGGAAAAATACATAATGTAGTAACTTTATTTCACAGGAATCGTCACAATGCCTCAGCCGAACGAAGGAACTAGTTTGCTCACTACCTACATGATTCTTATTCTCCTTCTTATAGCATTATGGGTCCTGTATTCCGGTCTCTTATAGAAAATATGTTAAACGTAAGTGAAAACGAAAAAAAAAAATTCTTTTATACGAATTAAAAAATTTGTTTGATCTACAATTAACTGCAGATAACCATTAATCATTTTTATTTTTAAATATTTAAAACGCTCTCTTTATATATAGATTATTTATTTCGGTATATTCCAACAGGTGAATAGTGGATAGATAATATTAAAAGGTTCACTGTTTATAATGGAAATAAATTCGATAAAAGCTGACAGAGTTGACAGCTTCCATCACGGATTACTTGATGAATAAGATCGTTCCAAATTTTGCGTGACCCGCTTTTTTTTGTTCTAAAAATAACTTACTATTTTTAATTAGTTGTTTATATTTCACGAGTGATTGATGTGATTATAGGTCAGTACGTATTTTGAAAAAAAAAACAACTAGAAACACAAATGATACGAAACAGTAGAACTACTGCAAACGTAATACCATAGATAAACTAAAAACAGGAATGAAATAAATTGTTTTGTGGTTTTCCCATATTTTAATTCATTTATCTATGGGGTCGTTATAGATATAATTAATGTATCTATGATTAATATATTTATAGAAGAAATATCTTCTTTTTTTTCTATTGTTCTGTTTAAGGTTAGGAATTTATTGACGTTATTGATTTTTTGTGTATTATCAGTTGGAAGTTATTTTTAACGTTTTTCTTTCGTTAGTAATCATCATCAAGTGAGTTATAAACTGTGGTAGCTTGTCGGAATAAATTATATTAATTAATTATATAGGAAACGAATTAATTTTAGTTTTTTCAACGTATTTTTCGAGAAAAATTTTATTACTATCTACCTACAGGCTAGTGTTTCGTTGGCACGTTTTCAAAAACCAGTTATTTTAGAATACGAATAATTTCTAACGTGTTTTTCAAGTGAAATCACTAATTTTATACTCTCATAGATCAAACTGAGTCAGTAGTTCTAGTTAATTTGGTACCCCAACTAAAGTAAACATTCCGACAAATTTTTAAACCACCCGAATTTATTTCTATTAAAAATATCGAAAAAAATGATAAATTGCGATGTTTAAGTTCATTTACACGTTTTTATTTTCAAATTTATCATCAAATAATGAAAGTATCCCTTATTTTCGAGTTTCGTCCTTTGTTTGGATATTTTCGGTTGATATAGTGTTAAAAGTGTATAGAATTTGAAAAAAAGTTGTTGCAAAGTAGATTATCGTTTAAAGTAGACTCTTATCATTATAAATAAATGTTGCGAGATCAAGTTATTTAAAAAAATGATGTTGTGGACTTACTTTAAACTTTCTAATTTCACGAATTGAAGAGAAATAATCTCAATTTTATATACTCCTTATTAAAATTCAGTTTTCTTTAGTAATTCAGACACTTTTACACTAATTTCCCGCCTCAAATCAACGCGCTGTATTTTTTCGACTATTTTGTGACATTTTCAACTTGTTTTAGTTAAACATTTTAATATCTAATAATAATTTTCATGTTTGATATATATTTTTTTGTCAATTTTCAGATACTCTCAACACAATTTAATATTCCACAAATTTAGTTCGACGCATCTTGTCTCACATCATCACTTTCAATATGTAGGAAAATAACACCCCAAAGGATGTCGTCGGTTTTGTCGGTATTTCCATCCCTTGCTAATTAACGCGAGGCAATTTATTTATATTTTTATAATTGTTAAAAATTCTATTTTAGACTAGATCATATTTTTATGGTTAAGTGTAAATAAAATTTGTTGGTTTTTATGTGTTTTTTTTTGTAGTTACACTGAAACAACATTTTTGCACGATTCGAAACAGTGAAATGAAACAAATATGTTTATATACAAAAAATGTTTATTTACACTAAAAAAAAAAGATTTTTAAGTATGTACACTATCAAAAATAGCAACGGCAATCAATAAGTTTCTTCGTGTAAAATGTAAAGCTATTAGAGGTGAACTTTTTGTAGAAAAAGTTCGTAAAACATAATTCGTACCATTTTTTACGTCAGGATTATGGGAAACGTTCACTTCTTCCGAGCTAGTTTCTTCTATCAACTTGGTGAAATCCCAAATTTTTAAAGTACAGTCCAAACCACCTACCGAATAAAAATTCTCTTAAGAAAACCTCCAAAGCATATCATAAATCATGATAGTGGTGTACTGAGCTCCCAAGTTATCTAATTGAAATTATAAGAAACTAAAGGGGGCCAAAAAACCATTTTTTAGAACTGTTTCGGATACTTATAAGGAAAGGAACAGTATCAGAAGATGAATAAAATATTTTTATGAGGATGTGCGATTGTTGAAGTTATTTCATTTATTTGAGGACAAAATGTATAAGGGAAGCCCTAATAGGGGGCACAATAATCTATCTACTAAAGCTTTTATTAACGATGCAACTATGATATCGGAACATGGTGTAATCACCAAAAAAACACATGGAAAAGGTATTTTTCCGTAATTACAACTTTATTTAAACAAAATCGAGCAATTGGTTTAAATCTAAGGGTTCAAATGATTCATTTTACGCTCATACAGGGTATATCACAATGAGCTGTGTCCACTTTTACATCGGAAACACCTGCAGTGAATCTGGATTTTTTTATTATATATTTTTGCAAGGAAAACGATCTGAAAAGTAAAATTATTTCTTGAACATACCGGATACTAAAAGATTTCCACATCTGCTGAACGCCAAAGAATGAATGGTCTTTTCGTGGCCCGCCAGCTCTGCTACCAAATGCCCGTGGGCCAAATCCCATATGAGCACTTTGTTATCTGCCCCGCCCGATGACAAATATCTTCCGCAAATGCTGAAAGCCAAAGAATAAATCGGCGACTTATGACCCGTCATAATCCGCACGTGGTTCCCGTTGGTGCAATCCCACAAACAAACCCTTCGATCGCTGGATCCCGTGGCCACGTAATTCGCGTTCGGATGAAACTGGATACACTGTTAAAAATCGTGTAAAAAGATAAACAAATACACTGTTAAAAGTGTAAACGCAGCAATAGAAAAATAAATAAGTACACTGTCAAAAATCGATAATTAAATGCTTTGTTAAATGGAAATCTATTAGAATTTTGAATGAATGCACTATTAAAAAGAGGTGGAAACATGTATAAATACATCATTAAAAATGGAGGAAAAGATAAGGAAAGAGATAAACGAAGCAATAAAAAAAGAATGTAGTACACTGTCAAAAATCAATAATAAATACTATGGTTACATAAAAATGATTGCATAGAGCAAAAATAGAACAGAAAAATGGATATATACACTGTAAAAAATCGATAGAAAGATAAATAACTACACTGCTAAAAAGTTAAACAGAAAAATAAATAAATCGAGAAAAAGATGCAAAAGTATATATGAATAAGTACACTGTTAGAAATCGAGAAAAAAATTAAATGAATACACTGCTAAAAAGTTGAAAAGAAAATGAATAAAGATTAGTAAAAAACGTGGAAACTGAGATAAATAAATACACCGTTAAAAATGGAGAAAAAGTTGAAAAAAATTGATAAACAGATCAATAATTACACTGTAAAAATCGAGAAAAAGGCAAAGAAAGACAAATACACTGTAAAAATGGAGAAAAAGTTGAAAAAAATTGATAAACAGATGAATAATTACACTGTAAAAATGGAGAGACAGGTAAAGAACGACAAATACACTGTAAAAATGGAGAAAAAGTTGAAAAAAATTGATAAACAGATGAATAATTACACTGTAAAAATGGAGAGACAGGTAAAGAACGACAAATACACTGTAAAAATGGAGACAAAGATAAAAAGAGACAAATAATTACACTGTAAAAACCAAGACAAAGATAAAGAAAGACAAATATACTGTTAGAGATCGAGAGAGAGAGAGATGGGGTATTATATATACAGTGTTAAAAAGACGAATAGAAGTGAAAGGGAATTGTGCGAACTTACGTCGACGTCTGAAAAATGTCCGGCAAACACCCTCAACGGTTGATAATGGTCGGTGGCCCAAAGTCTTGCGGTTTTATCGTACGATGCCGAAGCGAAATAATAACCGAGCGGTGAAAATTTAACGTCCCATACGGGAAACATGTGTCCTTTGTATACGACCAAACAACTCCATATTTGCAAGCTCCACAATCTTATTGTCGAATCTTCCGAACAACTCAGCAAAAGGGTTCGATCCGGCGAAAAGGATACCGAATAAACGGGGCCGCTGTGTCCGCATAAGGTGCGCGACGTTTCGCCCGAACGTTCGTCCATCATACGTACCTGAAAGAATCCGCCGGTGGGGGGGAACGGAGGCGATTAATAATTTATTTATTTATTTTTCTTTAATTTTAATACAGTTTTATTTTCGAACAAATTTCATATGGGCGATTCATTATTTGACCGTATAAGCCAATTTTTATTTCGGGAAAACTATTTTTGATCAAATTCATATTGGAAAAGTTGTTTTTTGATAAATTTTAACCTCAAAAAATCCATTTTTACCAAACAAATCTTGTGAACACGATTTTTTGACAAAATTTAACCGAGAAAATCACTAATTTTTCTGATAAAGCCATTTTTGACCGAATTAATAGCGGAAAAACAAGTTTTTTTCCAATTCAAACCAAAACGGATCACTTTTTGAACAAATTAATTAGAGACATGTTATTTTTTGACCAAACTAAGTTTACAAAATCGATTTGTGGTTGAATCGCATTCGAATGAGCCATTTTTTTTAATAAACTGATATTAGAAAGCCATTTTGGACAATTCAAACCAATAAAATCCAATGTTGGCCAATTATAATCAATAATATCCAACTTTTGACTGATTTACATCAAGAAAATCCAATTTTTGACTAATTTACACCACTAAAATCCAATTTTGGCCAATTCTAATCAATAATATCCAACTTTTGACTGATTTACATCAAGAAAATCTAATTTTTGACTAATTCACACCACTAAAATCCAATTTTGGCCAATTCTAATCAATAATATCCAACTTTTGACTGATTTACATCAAGAAAATCTAATTTTTGACTAATTTACACCACTAAAATCCAATTTTGGCCAATTCTAATCAATAATATCCAACTTTTGACTGATTTACATCAAGAAAATCCAATTTTTGACTAATTTACACCACTAAAATCCAATTTTGGCCAATTCTAATCAATAATATCCAACTTTTGACTGATTTACATCAAGAAAATCCAATTTTTGACTAATTTACACCACTAAAATCCAATTTTGGCCAATTCTAATCAATAATATCCAACTTTTGACTGATTTACATCAAGAAAATCCAATTTTTGACTAATTTACACCACTAAAATCCAATTTTGGCCAATTCTAATCAATAATATCCAACTTTTGACTGATTTACATCAAGAAAATCCAATTTTTGACTAATTTACACCACTAAAATCCAATTTTGGCCAATTCTAATCAATAGTATCCAACTTTTGACTGATTTACATCAAGAAAATCCAATTTTTGACTCATTTACACCATTACAATCCAATTTTGGCCAATTCTAATCAATAATATCCAACTTTTGACTGATTTACATCAAGAAAATCCAATTTTTGACTAATTTACACCACTAAAATCCAATTTTGGCCAATTCTAATCAATAATATCCAACTTTTGACTGATTTACATCAAGAAAATCCAATTTTTGACTAATTTACACCACTAAAATCCAATTTTGGCCAATTCTAATCAATAGTATCCAACTTTTGACTGATTTACATCAAGAAAATCCAATTTTTGACTAATTTACACCACTAAAATCCAATTTTGGCCAATTCTAATCAATAATATCCAACTTTTGACTGATTTACATCAAGAAAATCCAATTTTTGACTAATTTACACCATTACAATCCAATTTTGGCCAATTCTAACCAATAAAATCCAACTTATGGCTAAATTACATCAATAAAATCCAATTTTTGACCGATTTACACAAATATAATCTAATTTTCACCAATTCTAACCAATAAAAGCCAATTTTTGACTAATTCACACCAATAAAATCCAGCTTTCAGCTAATTTACATCAATAAAATCCAATTTTGACTAATTCTAACCAATAAAATCCAGCTTTTAGCTAATTTACGTCAATCAAAACCAATTTTGACCAATTCTCACTTATTAAATCCAATTCGGCCACTCATAACTAATAAAATCCATATTTGGCCAATTCTAACCAATTAAATCCAATTTGGGCCAATGCTGACCAATAAAATCCAACTTTTGACTGATTTCAATCAAGAAAAATCCAATTTTTCACCAAATTAATATCAGAAAATTATTTTTTCACCAAACTAAAGTTACATAACCAATTTGTGTCCCAATTACACTTGGATGAGCCATTTTTTGACTAAATTAATTTTATGAAAATCCCTTTGTGGCCAAATTAATATCAGAAAAACTATTTTAACCAATTTAATGTAATAAAGATCCACTTTTTCACCAGATTGAACTCAGAAAAATAATTTTTTGGGCATATTCATATTACTTATGCCGTTGGAACCAATTCAAACTAATAAAATCCACATTTTGATATAATTGAAATCGAAAAAATCACTTTTTGAACAAATTTATATTAGACAAGTGATTTTTTTAGAAAATTAATATGAAAAAAGCCAATTTTCAGTTACATTTCACTCATAATACCAAAGAGCTAATTTGTGATGAAATAAAACTTAGAAAATACAACTTTGACAAACTTAAATAAAATAAAAATAATTTTTTGGCCAAACTGACAATTTTTTGAATGAGTTAAACTTTTATAATCCAATTTTGAACTTAGAAAAACGAAATTTGACAAAATTAAATTAAGAAAAACCAACTAAGTTTACTTAGAACTGCTGAAAGGCAGCTTTCATCAATTTTCGAACAAACTTCACCAGAAAAAAAAATTTTTATCGAATATAATTGAAATTTAACATTTTTTATCAAATTCAAATTGTAAAAAATCAATTTTTGATTAGATTAAACTTGAAAAACCATATTTTTACTCAAGGCCAGAAATGCTTCCATAAAAACAAAAGTGAAACATATTCAAAAAGAGATAACTTACCAAAACATCTTCAGCTTCAATATTAACTTCTTCTAGCTGCTCTGTACTTTTCATAGCCTTCAATTTCTGCGGTACAAGTGTCCAAACTTTCACTATGGAATCATTGAAACCTACAGCAACCATACTGGAATCCTCAGTAATTTCTGCACAGCAAACTCTAACAAATATACAAGAAAAAACCAATCAAACAACAAATAACTAAAAAAATTATAAATAACCTCATTACAAGATTCAGAATGTGGATACTGCAGAAGAAAAAAAATCCTTAGAAAAGCTGGAACAGAACAATACCTATTTGATATATAAAAAAAACAAAAAATTAAGCAATAGAGGCTCAATTGACTTTGCAGCTAAAAAAAATTATTTAACCACCTAACAATGGCTATATAAAGACATACTCACGAGTAATTAGCATTAAGTAGAGTATAGCAACAACAAGATGGTAAAGAATCTCCACCTAAAGTAACCCTCTTTGAAATCTCTCTGTTTGCTTTAAATTTTTCAGCTCGATCATTATCTTTCCTACAATGTCAATATATTTTAGTGGAAGTGAATTTTATTACTTCTGAGTTAAATACCATTCTGGAGCAGGTATTCTATCAGGTGGTGGAGCATTGGGATCTGATTTCGTCTTTTTCGAAAACATAGGATCTTTTTTAGCCTTTTTCTTTTTAGGTTTATCAGGATTATCCTGATCGGCACCTTCTTCCTCCTCCTCTAAAGGAGCAGCGATCGTAATTGGATCAGGACCTTTTGGTATCCCATAATATACCTTCGTTTTATTGTCTAAATAAAAAAAGTTAAAATAAAAGATAAAATTTAATTTTGTTTTTTTGGTAAAAACTCACGTTTGGATATTTCACCCCCCATAGATCCAGCAGTAGCATCAATTTGCGCTTTATTCCTTGCTACACCTTCATACATATCAAAGTAGAGGTGATCTTGGATAATATTTAACAATATAGTTGATTTTTTTTCATTTAAATGTCTTTTTAATAATGATAATGTATCTCGGGATATTCTAATGACGAATTGATTTGATTTGAAAGTTTCAACTATTTCGCTCCCATTCATATGCTCCTTTTTCATTATCATTGCTAATTTTTTTAAATCTTCTTGGTAATAATAATCTTGTTCGGGACCGAATTTTTTCATCAATTCTATAGCTTTCGACGGGTGGTTATTATACACTAATTCTATATAAAAAAATGAATTTAAAATATACTAATTATAATAAACAACTTTACCTAAATACATGTGGACCAAAACTGGAAACAATATAGATCCCAATTCATGTTTGTATATATCTAAAGAATTCTCAACGAATTTCTTAAGATCGGAATAAGCTGTCTCGTAAGCTTCTGGGTCTCCGTCACTTTTATAACCTGTTAAAACATTATTAACGTCCGTATCTTCCTTCAATTCTTCATTATATTCGGTAAGATTAGCTTCTTTTCGAAGAAGTTCCTCCGTACCCTAAACAAAATTCGTTATAATAAAAAAACTAATTATCATTGTTGGTCTCACCTTTAAGTTATATTTTTTTAGTACTTGGAGGACAGCAGATAATTGATTTTTGTCCATTTTAAAAAATTATTGTAACAACATAAGCAGCTTGTTTATTTTCACATGAATGAAGTTGGCAGCAAACAATGTCAACGTAAATGACAGTTGTCAAATTAATGTTTTTAATTGTTGACAGATGTCATTATACTAAATTACAAAAATTTCTGTATTCTATTTGATAAAAAGTACAAAATACTCCACAAAGCAGATCCAAGCCAATAAAATCGATTCAGTTTAATCAGAATTAATACAATCTGAACAGAGAGAGTGGTTGTTATCTCTCTAATAGCACTTGAATATGATCTCATAACTCGCTCTTTCTTTCTCTATTAGCACATGAATATGATCTCATACCTCGCTCTCTCTCTCTATCTTCAATATCTGCAATATATTTTATGCATTAGAGGTAGGACTAACCACGTAACTGTCGAAATTGATGTTACCTCACTGTAAACACTGTACGATTTGGAAAACTGAAAAAACCGTTATTAAAAAATGTCGAAATGTAAATGATGCAGCTGAAATTAAAGCAAAATTGTCATTAGAAAAGCTGGAATAGTACCTTAGCTATTCAATATATTGAAAAGCAAATAATAATTTATAGGAGGAGAAAGGTACAAAATGCTCCACAAAACGAATCTAAGTCAATAAATTGATTAAACGAATTGGCAAGCACATTTAACAAAGATCTGCTATTTAAGAAGAATCGATTGAATCAGAACAGAGAGCTATTAGCAAATGAACTAACTCACTCTATCTTTAATATCATTCTATGGTAGCATTATATTTTAGAGATGGGAGTAACAACCTAACTGGTAACGGTTATCGAACTGCCGATGTTACATCATCCTGTATGTTTAGGATACAAATGTTTGAATATCTTAGAAGGATAAGGGGTTTGATTGGATGTTTTGTTTTTTTTTATGGGAAAAATACATTATTGGAATATAATGAAACAAAAATTAGTATTAAGACATTTTATTTTGATTTTGAAATGAAATTGCAATCAAAAATAAGTTCATATATTACAGGTATATAAAATATATGAGTAGATCACACAATGTTTGGCATAAATTTGAGATTTTACACCTTGGGTCTGATTTTTTCGTACATCACAACCTGCCCTTTATTTTTCATAATAAATTTTTTAACAAAATTGAATTGGTCTAGAGCGAAATCATAAAATTCGTTTTCCATTTGCCAAACGGTGCTAGTTTTGATTTTTTCCAGAGTTTCTTCCGACGGTAGATCTTTTTGAACAGTTTGCCTCAAATGAGATCTATTGCTATGCTGGAAATGGTCAGTAGCACCCTTAAAAAACCTCGGAAGAGATAATTCAAGTAGTTGTATGAATTCTTTAAGTTGTTCCGTTAGTCCTACTAGAAAATAATTGTTGATTAGATTCTTTTTGGCCTCATTCAAAGCCCATTTGTTCCCAGGTTTCCTGAAATTTAAAACCTAACACGTTTCCAATAAAATATAATTCATTTACTCACCAGCAATTGGCGGCGTGTCCACAAAAAAACGGGATTTGCAACCACATATTGTTAGGATCACATTCGGGTAGTTGTTTATTTACACACTCCTCAAAAGTCTAAAAATTACATTGATATTAAACCGTTAGAAATTTGAAAAATCAATTTTATCACCATGGTGTTTCCATGTTTTTTCCTTATTAAATATGGCCTATAATTATCCCCATATCTTACAAAATAATAATATGAAATAAACCTATCTAATGGTTTACGAATTAGATTTATAAATAAAGGTTTAGATGCACCAAATCTAAAAATTTTAAATATTTATAATACTAAATAAATATATCAACAATACTTACTTGGAAAAATCAAAAAATGCGAAATGTCCATGATACAATGCAGGTTTTATACTCCTCCAATTAGTTACATTGTGAATAAATTTGATTTGATTTTCTAACGTTACGGTATGACTATTAGCACTAATATTCACATGCAAAACATGAAATTTATTTTTTTTACACAAATCGTAAGCTACACCTACGAAACTTGTAGAACCGGTCTTAGGTACGCGATTATATAAAATAACCAAATCTTTATCTTCTATAATATTTTTTTCGGTACGTAATATAACCTCATTTCGATTTTGATTCGATTCTACGAAAAATAATCAAATATTTAATAAAATTTGAATGGATCGTAATCATACGATTCCTTACCTAACTGTTCTAATTTATCTTGTAATTTTGTAAGCTGAAATTGATATAATACAGCTAGAGATCCAAATAAGAGTACAATAATCAAAACATAACCTAATTTTAAAGGTATGGACATAATTTATTAACAACGAGATATCGGAGATCTATTTTTAGCGTACAATATTCCACAAGTGTTCATTATAGTTTACGTTGTTTTTTTATTCGATCAAAATGTAAATTATTTACATAAAATCCATTCAAACCTTCTATACTATTAGGAATTCACGATACACCCGTCTTTCAGGTGGTTGGGTAATAAGGAGGCGCTACTCAACATATTTTTATTAAAATAAATAATTTAATAATATTTCTATATATTTTTATTAGATAAAGACACAAATTATTTACGAATTTACTATAAAATTCATTTAGAAACTCAAACTATAACTATAAATGATAATTTAGTTAAAAGGTTTTATATTCCCGACTCGTCGATTATTAATAATTTCCATTGAAATGTCATTTATAAAAGGTTGGAGTTTTTACTAGTAGATGACGCTAATGTAAAAATTAGTTTCTACATTACTAAGTTTTAAAAGGTAGCGCAAATTATCGAATCAATACCATCTTCGTTATTTTAATGAATTCGTAGAACCTTTATTATTTTAAAAGTTTCAATACTATTACTTTCGATCTGAACGAGATTTATGACAAATAATTGCGACCAAGAATTAAGACAAACAACGAGATAACATTTTTTTCGTTATCGATATTAGTAATTATATTTTATCAATAATCCTTTACGGGAGATAATTCGTCTGATAACTATATAGTACATGAATTAGTTATAAAATATATTACGCAAAATTGTAGTCTAAAAATATTGGTGAACAATAAGATTGTGGAAAAGTTTTATTCTAAGCAACCATTATGGCTAATAAGCCTAGGTTGGTTGTGGTGAGTATTTGTAATGAAAATTAAAGACACAAAAAGCTTTTATTATTAAATATTTCAAATATACAGTATTTGGTAATTACTCGCATTATGACGTTTTTTAAATTGTTAGCTTTTACCCTTTTTTTTCTTCCTTAAATTAGTCTACTTTTTTAATAAAATAATTAAATTTTATATATATATTTTTTCAATAATCAGATACGAAAATGATTAATTTAACACGATTTGTATTAGTAAAATACATTAAATTTCACCTGTGTGCTAAAATATTTACACACTTGTTTGGTATAAAAGATTCAATTATTAATCAATAGTGGCTTGAAGGCCAATGGATGATAGACCTCTCACAAAAAAGAAGATGACAATATCAAAACATATTAAGAGCTTTATTAGAATTACAGAATTGAAAAAAATTATAATGAAACTAATGAAATTCATTAGTCGTAGTTTTCCAATTACTTTTCTGTACACATATTTAAAAAAAGGTAATTTAAAATCTGGCGCCTTTACCACTTTCTACTGTCGTTACGTAATATACTATTTTCTTTATTACATTGACTCTAAAATCTTCCACTTGGGATGTTTTGAACTAATTTAATAAATATAAACATATTTTGAATGTTTTTAATGTAATAAGCATAGTAGGGGTCTAATCCACATTTTTTGCGTTGAAAATATTCAACTATGATAAAATCTTTATTCAATCAGTAACCTTATCTTTGTAATTTGAAGATTTGATATGATAAGATATATTATCCAAAACAAAAGGCGTTCTTATATGAAAACAAAAATATGTGATTATTATATTTACTAGGTAAAATAAGACTTGGAATATTTTTTATTTTCAATCTCTTTTTTTTGAAAAAAATACAATATTTTTAAACTCATTTTATGAATAAATATTTATCATATGTGTACAAGGAACTTCGAGAATACGTATCTTAGATTATTCCATTAACATATTACAAAATATTATTTAAAAAAAAAAGGCATAAACTTGAAACATTGGATCATAGGAAACTAGCGGGCAAATTATTCAAACTAATCAAGTATTTGCATGTTTTAGGGTGATTATATATGGGTAAAACCTGTAGGTAATGGGGAATTCGACATACCCATTGGTTGTAAAATAGTAGGTGTAGAATCTAATAGAGTTAGAGTCCTAGACGATGATGGCAAAGAAAGTTATGTCTCCATTCAACAAGTCATCAAAACTATGCATATATCTTCTATTGATGGAGTGGAGGATATGATAAATTTGGGGGATTTACAGGAATATGCTATTTTGAGAAATTTACATAAACGATATAGAGAAAAATTGATTTATGTAAGTGAGAGATGCAAAGGTATCGCCATGTCTGTTAAAAAATCAAAAATTTTTATATTTCATCCAATTAAAAGGCACTTTATATGAGATAATCGAATTCTTCAATAAATTCTGCGCATTTTTCATCCCACAATATCAAATCTAACTGTTCAAATAAGAGATAGGGGAGAGTGGAAATTTTTATTATGAGAAAAATATTGTAAGTCCGGTTCTGTTCAGCCGTTTTTCATAACCTCGATGTTGTTCGAAAGAACTTTCGTCCAGTAACACAAAATATATAAATTTGAGCAATTTTATTCGTAATATGAATGCTAGAGGGCGTCGCTTCATATATTATACATATTGTGATTTTTCTTCAGCGAAAATAGTTAAAAATAGATCGAATAATAAATGACATTGACAGAATGAATGACTGATAAGTTTGATTATTATCAGGAGTACCAAAATAACCGTAGATACAACAGATTCCCCCAGATTAAACCATAGATTTTCATTGGGTATAGTCTATGAGGTTGGTCGAATGAGTAATAAGCTTCATTCACCCAATTTCTGATCAGTATCACACTCAGTTAATTCGTATTAAATAATATCTTCTTCTTTCTTTCTGTAGCAGCTTCAATTGGAAGAAAAAGTTAACGAGTTCGTTCTTTTACACAAAAATGTTTCGATAAATTATTAAATTTTAGTTTTGGATCTGATGTACTTGGCGCCATCTCTTTAGGGTTGAAAATAAACGGAAAATTCATTTATTTTTTAGACTTATACAGGATCGATGTTAATAGCGATAAATCCTTATGAAATTTTACCGATATATACAAATTCAGTTATCAGTACTTACAAAGGTAAAAGAATGGAGGAAATGCCTCCACATATTTTCGCAGTCGGAGATAACAGCTACAACAACATGATAACAACCAAAACAGATCAATGTATTGTCATAAGGTAGGTAACCTGAAGTTTTCCCTACTGATTTTACCACCTCAAAGTTTTCCTCTTAAGTTCATCCTAGCAGAAAGTTCGACATCATGTAAATAACACCGTACAGTACCGGTATCCGGTATGTGGACGAGTATTATGAAGAATCTCCATCATACATCCACTAAATGCTTTCTTTCGATATGAAAACGGAGCTTCATCGATCGTAATTATTTGGTAAATCGTAGACTAGCTGCTGGGGTTAATTTGGAACCAGTAGGAGACGTCTTAAGTCTTCTTCTAACTGTTCAGCATCTCATTTCCATTATTTGAGTTTCAATGGGTTCTCGTTGGACTTAAACACCATTCTTTTGGTGAAAGAATGGGGTTATGATGTCTTGAGGTGGTAGCTTTAACGAAACCTCCCTTTATATAACTTTTTAATTGTTTTTGTTTTTATTATAATTTGATTGTTTTAGCGGGGAAAGTGGTGCGGGTAAAACGGAAAGTACTAAATTGATTTTACAGTATTTAGCATCGACTAGCGCTCAACATACGTGGATAGAGCAACAAATTTTGGAAGCTAATCCGATTTTGGAAGCGTTCGGTAACGCTAAGACAGTTAGGAACGATAATTCGTCTCGTTTCGGAAAATATATCGATATTAAATTCAACAAAACGGGCGCTATACAGGGAGCTACTATCGAACAATACCTTCTGGAGAAAAGTAGAATAATATCCCAGAACGAAGGCGAAAGGAATTATCATATATTTTATAGTATGTTAGCTGGAATGAGCAAGGAGAAGAAGAAAGCTCTCGATTTAGGTAGGGAAATTTATAAATTACGTAAGGAATTTACGGGAAACTGTGCGGTATATTTATAGGGAATCCTGAATCCTACGAATACTTGAAACACGGCAGGACTTTCACTTGTGATGGTAGAAACGAACAAGCTGAATGGTCGGATATCATTAACGCTTTCAAGGTGCTCAATTTTACCGATAAAGAGGTAATTGAAAGTTTTATCACATCCATTTTGATATAGATTCGATTTAGAGAAATTTTCAGCACTTTAGGTTGAATTTTTTCGTAAAAAACAACTGGAAATGACAAATAGAGCGGCAATTCCAATTTTGTAGTACTCCATTATCATCTCTAATTGCTTCTGATGCGATCTCATAGTTCTCCCAGTGCTTTTCTAAATATTTCATCGGAGAAAATGTTGAAAAGGAAAGGCGACTGTCGCACAACTCTCTTGACACCAATTTCTCCGATGAAAATTATCTTTTCCATCAATTTCTCCGATAAAAATTATCTTTTCCATCAATAAAAAGCTTCTGATGCAATCTCATAGTTCTCCCAGTGCTTTTCTAAATATTTCATCGAAGAAAATGTTGAATAAGAAAGGCGACTGTCGCACAACTCTCTTGACACCAATTTCTCCGATGAAAATTATCTTTTCCATCAATTTCTCCGATGAAAATTATCTTTTCCATCAATAAAAAGCTTCTGATGCAATCTCATAGTTCTCCCAGTGCTTTTCTAAATATTTCATCGAAGAAAATGTTGAATAAGAAAGGCGACTGTCGCACAACTCTCTTGACACCAATTTCTCCGATGAAAATTATCTTTTCCATCAATTTCTCCGATGAAAATTATCTTTTCCATCAATTTCTCCGATAAAAATTATCTTTTCCATCAATAAAAAGCTTCTGATGCAATCTCATAGTTCTCCCAGTGCTTTTCTAAATATTTCATCGAAGAAAATGTTGAATAAGAAAGGCGACTGTCGCACAACTCTCTTGACACCAATTTCTCCGATGAAAATTATCTTTTCCATCAATTTCTCCGATGAAAATTATCTTTTCCATCAATTTCTCCGATGAAAATTATCTTTTCTATCAATAAAAAGCTTCTGATGCAATCTCATAGTTCTCCCAGTGCTTTTCTAAATATTTCATCGAAGAAAATGTTGAATAAGAAAGGCGACTGTCGCACAACTCTCTTGACACCAATTTCTCCGATGAAAATTATCTTTTCCATCAATTTCTCCGATAAAAATTATCTTTTCCATCAATTTCTCCGATGAAAATTATCTTTTCCATCAATAAAAAGCTTCTGATGCAATCTCATAGTTCTCCCAGTGCTTTTCTAAATATTTCATCGAAGAAAATGTTGAATAAGAAAGGCGACTGTCGCACAACTCTCTTGACACCAATTTCTCCGATGAAAATTATCTTTTCCATCAATTTCTCCGATGAAAATTATCTTTTCCATCAATTTCTCCGATGAAAATTATCTTTTCCATCAATAAAAATGTTTCTAAGAAGGTATAAAGTTTCTATTTGTTGTTAAACGTTGTTCGAACGTGATTCCCGGTCCCATTTTACATTTACTGCGGTTCGAAGATACGTAAAAGTTTCTATCGGATCTACATCTTGATCTCGATCCGATCAAGAATAATCCGTATCCTTCATTTGCAGCGTATATTTCTTGCACAATAGTTTGTAGTTCTTCATTATCATCTCTAATGTTGATTGCTTCTGATGCCATCTGACCTCGATGCATTTTTCGTGTTTTACCTTATCGAAAGCCTTGGAGGAATCGATAAAGCTCAAGTGTACGAGAATCTGTAGGTTTGTTTCACATTTTGCGTATAATTTTGGTAAAAACTTTGGTTATGTGGTTTATCAAGCTTATTAATTTCAATATTTCATCCTGTATGTTGTCGGGACCCGGTTTTTCGTCAAGTTTTAAAGACCACTACCTCAGATCCTAGAATTGAAGTCCCAGGCTATTTGGTTTGTTTTTAATTGTCGATTCACTAACCTTCTTATACTTGAACACACTGTATATACTACCTCTACACTGAGGATAAACTTTTTTCACATTGTTCGATTATGTTATTATGAATTTCTTGGTATTTTATTTGATTTTTTGGTATAATACAAGAAAAAATCGTAATCTAAATATAATTCAATGTTTTCCGTGGTATATAGCCAGGAGAGTGGTTGTTTTTTCCCGAAAAACGGATTTTTCTTTTGTTATTTATAGGTTGACGATATTTTTAATCTATTGTCTGTTATTCTACATTTGGGAAATTTGAAATTTAAATCTGGAACACTAGCACATTCGGAAAGTTCTGAATTGGCAGATGCAAGTGCTGGAGAAACAATTTCCGTACTTTTAGGTACGTATTAACATTCAAAATAACCATTTTTATACATGAAATAATCATTTCGAAGCTCCACTTTTGAAAAAAACTTATTTCAATCACTCGGTTTTTTGTTTTACTTTGTATTATTTTATTATTAATACCATAACCTAATTTCGCGGTAATTCTCACTAACAACTAATATATTCTCAAAAAACTAAATATTTTGAATATTAATTATTATACTTATAATATTATATCGTTAAAAACATGATTATTATAATTACCAAGAAAATGTTTTTTTAAAAATAAAATGATTTCAAATATTCATAACATTGTGTGCATATCTGCCAGAACAACTAAATTTATTGATGAGGTATAATTTTATTACAACCTTTTATTATAAACAAACTTATTTTATGGTTATTTATTAATCCCCAATAAAATTAAACTTTTTTAAATTTTTAATATGCATAACAAACATTAAATAAATTTATATTTAACGTCAAAATGTGATTTCAAATATCAAATTAATTCTGTTTACTTTACCTTAATCTCTATATTACTTCTATAGTTTGGCAACGCTGTTTAAATGTAACCTCGTTGACCCGTTCCATGGACGTGCATCAATTTTTTTATTGTATATTCGCGAAAAACTTTAATAGAGGTGGGAAACAAAACAATATAAATCAATTTTGTTGTTTTATAAACAATAGAAGTGAAATTTTAATATAGTTAAAGGTGATTTTCTAAGATAAAAACAACCACACATCCACAAGGTGCACTTGACGATAAAATCGTGGTAAAAATTGTAGTGTACATACTAGTTGTTAAAACAAATGCATTTCCAATCTTTAACCACATCATTCAGATTAATTTTGATCTCACGTGGCTGGGAAATTAGACCTGATGCTTTTATATACAAACTTTTATATGTCCCGCTTCACTTTCTTTTAGTGGTGTGCTTCTGGTGCACGATGTTAAAAAGGGTTATTTTCGTCATTTTTAGACAGATTTTTAAGCACTACTTTTTGTTTTAACCACACAAACACGTTTAGGAAATAACGGAAATCACAAAAATAAAAAAGAATCTTCTCAAAAACATATAATAAAACTAAACAGCATTACAGATTATAATGTTACCCACCTCTATAGAATACATTTTGAGCGCCATCTAGTGACACGTGATTTTCGATGTCAAAAGAAAAGTAGATTGTTATCTAAGGTTAATTCTACTTAATAACGACTAATTTTTATCAAAAATTAATTGATTAAGGTTTATTGTTAATAAAAAGTATAAAATTTTTCTTAAATAACCAACAATTGTTTCAATGTTTAGTAAAATTTGAATCCAGTACAAATGCGCGGGAACATTTTTGTTTTGATTATCAACAGATGTACAGAGTTCAATTTGATATAAATACAGTGTTATTTTTAAAAAAAAAACTTTCAAACTTTTTGATTAATATCAAATAATGTATACAGGATGTCCTAATTTATATCGTTAAGTTTATTAAATGGAAAATAAAATAAATTATTGGATTTGTTTATAGTTTATCAACTGACGTCATGACTATATAGCAAAATGGCGTTATACTCGTAAATGAAAAACGTACATTATAGATTTTTAAAGAGTTTAGCACTTTGAAATTGAATCGAGACACGTTACAAAATACAAAAATTATACGATGCGTCTCGAAAATATGAGTGTAGTATGTGTTTTTAGGTGTAAATAAATATGATTTGAACGAAGCTTTGACCAAGAGATCAATCTACGCCCAAGGCGAACAAATTACCGCAAACCTGACCAAAGAGCAGGCTTCGGATTCGCGTCACGCATTCGTAAAAGGAATTTACGGTCAATTATTTGTCTTCATAGTAGATAAAATCAACAGCGTGATATCTCTGAATAAAAAGATAAGTAAAGCGAGCATAGGCGTGCTGGATATATTCGGTTTCGAGAATTTTAATATAAACAGCTTCGAACAAACGTGTATTAATTACGCCAACGAGAATCTTCAACAGTTTTTCGTCAGACATATATTCAAATTAGAGCAGGAGTATTATAACAAAGAAGGGATAAGTTGGGCGAACATAACCTTTAATGATAACCAGACCATTTTGGATCTTATCGGTATGAAACCGTTGAATATTTTCTCGTTGATGGATGAAGAATCCAAGTTTCCGAAAGGGACCGATTTTTCGTTTTTGACCAAGTTGCACAAACAACATGGAAATCATTCTAATTATTCCAAACCGAAAAGTGAAATGACGCCAGCATTTGGTATCAAACATTTTGCTGGGGAGGTGTTCTACGACGTCGAGGGTGAGTATTTATTTATACACAAGTTTTTCAATAGGATAGTTTCCTTCGAAAGTGATAACCATTTTTATGCAACAATATCCCTTTGGTCTAAATATAGGATTTGATTTCAACGATGATTCCTTCGTATGTTTAATATTTCTTCCATTATAGCATATTTTCAGGTATAAAAGTCACCAATAGTACCTGAGAGCTAGATCTGGCGAATGTGGTGGCGCGATATTGGTGAAATATGATGTTTCTTCTTCTTTATAGCGTTCCCATGCTCAAATATTGATGTAAAACGTATAAAAACATCCATGAGACGGTTTTATAGCATTTTTTCAGGTATAAAAGTCACCAATAGTACCTGAGAGCTAGATCTGGCAAATATGGTGGCGCGATATTGGTGAAATATGATGTTTCTTCTTCTTTATAGCGTTTCCATGCTCAAAAATTGATGTAAAACGTATAAAGACATCCATGAGACGGTTTTATAACATTTTTTCAGGTCTAAAAGTCACCAATAGCACGTGAGAGCTAGATCTGGCGAATATGGTGGCACGGTAATGGTGAAATATGATGCTTTGTGATGTCTTAATTCAACTATGAGGTTTTCCAACACGATTTTCTGATGTAACTGCGTTATTTAGACATTCTGAACGATTACCGTGGTTATACGGCTACGTTTCATCTCCTCATATTAATGAATGATGGTTGATTTTTCTGTAAAACCATCGCAGAATATTTGTTCCAAATGGAATAATTATAAACTGTCATTTTGTTAAGATAATTCGCTTTTGATTTGGAGTTATTAATTGCTAAGAGTCCGCTTGTCTGTTTACATTCGTCTTATTTAGCAGATTTAGCACCGTGTGACTTCTGGCTCTTCCTGAAAACGACAGATGAAAGACATTTTTAAAGCTGAATGCCCAACTTGTTTATCACACCTCTTATTCTATTTTTGTGTATTTCGAAAAATTAATTTGTTTTTTTTTTCTGTAGTTTTTGTGTTGTTTTACATACATCTGTACATTTCCGTTGGTTTTATTTATTTTGAAAAAATTAATTATTTAAAGCGGGTTCAATTTTCGTTATAGGATTTTTGGAAAAGAATAGAGACTCTTTCAGTCACGATTTACTTAAACTCATGTTAAAATCTCAAAACCCGATGTTTAAAAATTTATTTAAAAAAGAATTAGACACGAACTTGAAGAAAACACTGTCGTCACAATTTCGAACGTCTTTGGATCAATTAATGAAAACCTTAGAAACTTGCCATCCGTTTTTCGTGAGATGCATCAAACCGAATCACAACAAAAAACCGCAGGTAACTGTTTACAAAGAGATGTGCGGACATTTTCGATTGAACAGTTCATTTTTTTGACAGGAATTTGATAAACTGTTGTGTACAAGACAGCTTCGCTATTCGGGAATGATGGAAACTGCCAAAATCCGCCAAGCAGGTTACCCCATTAGATACAATTACATAGAATTCGTCGATAGGTTTCGATATCTCGGTAAAAATATAAAACCTTCTTACAAGGGCGATTGCAAAAATTCATCGGCTAGTATTTTGAAAAACGTTTTCAAGGATAACGTACAATATCAGCTGGGAAACACAAAGGTTTTTTTGAAACAACACGAAAATGAGTATCTGGAACAACAAAGGAACATAGTTTTGGATAAAGCAATTACGGTCAGTATACAATATGTTCTTATACTTACTCAGATGTTATGATCCGTATTATACCCAACTTTCTTTATTTCTTTGTTAATCTTTCCGTTTAAATCCTTTCTAATCTCTTGGTAACCTTATTTCAACTTTCTTCTTTTCTTAAATTACCATAAGTCCTTCTAACTTTTCAGATGTTGAAGATTCAGGTTATACCCTATTTTAATTTTTTTCGTATTAATATTTTCATTCAAATCCTTTCTAATATCTTTTTTTATCTAATTGTAATACTTACAAGGGTTATTTGAAAAGAATAGAACGTATTCTTGTTGATAATATTACATACACTAACATCATGTTTCCAATACGTGCCTGGATTTTGTACAATACAAAATACTGTTATTTGACAATTGTTTTTAGTTCTATAATCCTCTAAACTAAAATATTGATAATTTGATAACGATTTGAATACGTATAATTAAAGTAACATTGTCATTAGCTTTTTTATAAACACTATAACCACTCGGCTTAAAAATCGTTATTTTATTTGTAATTACAATAAGCACTTATCACTAATTATAATGAAAAATACTTCATGACAAAATTAATGACACAATTTTTCAATTCAAATTACTGTAATTTTGAAACTAATGTAGATGAGTTATTTAGTAGTGACGGTATACTTCCAATCGACATGAATTATTAAACTTTTATTTAACACAAAATCACAAATCCAGTTTCGAAAAATGTAAATAGGTATCAAAATCGAAATCATTGTACGTAAAATACAACTGATAAAAATGAAAAAATATTATCTCAATTATTGTTTAGAAAATAAAAGAAAAAAAATTAGGTTATGATGTTATGTTTTCACAGAATGATTTCAATAATTTACATGCAAAATATACTATAACTAATCTGACAGGTCGTTTCCGTTTCCTTGACCGCAACGCGCCTAATTTGAACTGCTTGTTTCATGCTTGTTTTCATGATAATAACAATTTTTTAATAATTTTAATTTCAAATTACTGTCATTTTAAAACAACTAATGGTAGAATGGTGCAGTATGGACAATTTTTCTTTATAATTAGTATATTTAGTGACAAAAATATGTTAATAAATTATTTTGGAGTTATAATATACCCCGATTAACTTGATAAAGTATTTGACGCTATTAAATTAATAGTAAAGTTACACTGAGAAAAATATCTCAATTATCATTTGAGAAAAATTATAAAAACGAAATAAAAGAAAAAAGTTAGATTATGACGTGGTGTTTTCATAGAAATAAGGTTAGTTTTTTGTAACTGCGCATGATTCTAAACTTGACAGCTAGTTTCCGTTGTTTCAACACGCCGAATCCGAATTGTTTCTTGACAATTGGTGACGTCAAGGTGAATACCGTTGTGAACAGAACCGTATTCAGGCGGCGAAACGATAATTCTATAGTAATAACAAATTTTTTCAGTTGTTACAAAAAGTTTTGAAAGGATGGGTGTACAGACGGCGTTATCTGAAGATGCGGCAAGCAGCCATAACGATCCAGAAACATTTCAGAGCCAGAGGATACAGAAAGAGGTTCTTGGTGATGCGAAACGGTTATAAGAGAATGCAAGCTTGCATAGTATCCAGACAATTGACTTTCGCTTTCTTCAGAATCAAAAAGAACATCACCATCATCCAAGCGAGATGCAGGGGGTATTTGGTCAGAAGAAAGAGCAAGTTCGGACAGGTATTCAATATAGTTAAGCAGAGGAGGATCGACGAAAAGATGTTACAACAGCAAGGGGTTAAGAATTATAGGTGAGAAGATGAAAAATGACCGTTAAAAAATGAAAATTATTGTCGTTGGATTTTACAGGGTGGAAGCTGAGGCTAAAATGAAACAGGAATTGGCGGAATTGAATATCAAATACGAAGCTAAACTGAAAGCTCAAGAAGAAGAACTGAAGAAAGCCGAAAAAATTGTCGATGATAACTTTGCTTCTATATTTAACGGAATAGACGACATGATAAGTAATAATAAGGAAAATGAGTTACCGAATACTCCAACCAAGGTAATCAAAATGACTGTACTATAATAATTTTTTTTATTCCCAACAGGTGGCGTATGGGTTGACACGAATTCGATGCTATACTCAACGATAAACAATCAATGGTTTTTTAATTGTTTTCCAACAGGTGGCGCGACGAATTTTTATTTTTTTTTGTATTAACAGGAACCGGATTTGAACTTGGATTTTTTTTTGTTACCAAAAAATATGAAAAATTGTTTTCTCGACTACCGGAAACACATTATGTTAAGTGAAAATATAGGGCGTTCCAATAATATGGTGCTATGATAATAGTCCAGGAAAATTAGGTCTAAAAATGAATTTTTTTTGAAAATATTTTTCTTTTCAATAAATAAAAACAGAATTAGTTTAATATTATATGAAAAATTAAGAGGAAATGTTTCTACACAAGTCGATGTTTTAAAAATTTTAAAAATTCAAAATGGCGGCCGCCTAAACTGATTTTTCTTACACATTTTTATATCGCCGTTAATTTCATAAATATTAACAATTTCGAAATGCGTTTCGCTGCGATTTATAGAGAAAAAGTTGTAGTTTGATGGAGGGTATAAAAAAAAATTTCAAAATATCAAAATTTTCTAATATTACTTCGTTATTACCGAGCGGATTTTGATAAATTTTTCATAAAAATATGTAGTTTCCGAAGATCTATTTCTCTATAATAGAAAATTTGATTTTTTTACCGCAAAACCTCATCAAAATTTCAGAAATTCGACACAATAAAACAGGACCGGCTTCACATATTAGTTGTTGCGTAATATTCGAAGTATCGCTCTGTATATTAAATTGACGTTTCAGAAATACCGTAAAACACCTCTAACTATAGAAATCCAAGCTAACGATAAATTGGAAGATTTGAGCGAGTACAGTTTCCGGAAATACGCCGCCACGTACTTTTCCAGTACGGCGAATTACCAATTTTCCAAGAAACCCTTAAAAGAATCCCTGCATTATCTACCGACTCCCGATGACACGATCGCGGCTCAGGCAATATGGTTGACCATACTCAGATTTATGGGGGATTATCCGGAACCTAAATTCGATAATTCCGTTAAAGGTACGAGTATATTTGGAATCTTCCCCGTATATTCGTCGCTTTTTTTACGTTAAATCGCTGATATTCCACTATGATATTCGACTTGAAATCTATATTAGCCAATTAGATCGATTGGATCGATGATTTGTTTGTTCACATCCCCCTTATTCACCAGATTTGACACCAAGCGATAAAAATCAAAACGAAACATATTAAATACGTTTCTTATATTGAAAACATCATGAAAGTGCATAAAGAACCCTCCAAGAAATGCTTCCAGTTATTTAATTACTTACAATGTACTTTTTGATTAAACCTCGTAATATTAATTAATCAAATTACACTGAAACCAAATAATAATCATTTTTCTGGGTGTAGCATTATAAATAATATGTTTTTATTGCACTAAATCGTGCTTAAAAAAAATTATACACTGTTCTGAAGAGATTCAACGATATAAAAACCGTTTAATGAATTATAGATAGGGCATTGAAGGTGTCGATCTCGTTCTTTGGAGGAGATAACTCAATAATCGTCATTTTATATAAACAGAAAATTAGTTGTTTTGATGATGATTCTTTAGTTAATATCGAAAGGTATAGTCAGTTGACCGGTTTCGGTATTATTGGACCTCTTCAGAACTGTGTAAATACCTCTAGTCTGAACAATAACCAGTGCTTGGAAGTAAACACACCCCAACATACTTACTGCGACGCCATCTTTATTTCCAATTACCAATCAGATATTTCGAGCTGTATTTTTCGATGGCACGAAATAGAATTTAGTAGATATAGGAGGTGCATCTGGTGTATATCTGATTTTCTTTAAAATTAATAATTTGAAAAATATCACCTAAATTTTTTGTGATTATTACACGGTTCTGAAGGGATCCAACAAGGTCAAAACCGGTTAAGTCAATAAATATGTCGATATTGAAAAAATGGTCGATGGCGTTCTACAGAGGAAATTCAATTCAATATTCGTTGTGGCGTATAGACACCAAAGTAGTTATTTGGCTTTGTAGGGAAGATCTGAATTGTTCTGAAGAGATACAACAAGATAAAAATCGGTCAAAAATGATGAAATAGACAAAAAAGTTGATTAAGCTGTTCGAGAAGTTAAATCAATATTCGTTGTGGCGTATAGACACAAAGGAAGTTGTTTTTCCTTTGTAGGAACGATCTGGTTATGGTAAACTGTTCTGAAGAGATACAACAGGATAAAAACCGGTCAACAATGACAAAATAGACAAAAAAGTTGTTTTTCCCTTGTGGGAACGATCTGGTTACGTTAAACTGTTCTGAAGAGATACAACAAGATAAAAACCGGTCAACAATGACGATATAGACAAAAAAGTTGTTTTTCCCTTGTGGGAACGATCTGGTTACGTTAAACTGTTCTGAAGAGATACAACAAGATAAAAATCGGTCAACAATGACGATATAGACAAAAAAGTTGTTTTTCCCTTGTGGGAACGATCTGGTTACGTTAAACTGTTCTGAAGAGATACAACAAGATAAAAATCGGTCAACAATGACGATATAGACAAAAAAGTTGTTTTTCCCTTGTGGGAACGATCTAGTTACGTTAAACTGTTCTGAAGAGATACAACAAGATAAAAATCGGTCAACAATGACGATATAGACAAAAAAGTTGTTTTTCCCTTGTGGGAACGATCTGGTTACGTTAAACTGTTCTGAAGAGATACAACAAGATAAAAACCGGTCAACAATGACAAAATAGACAAAAAAGTTGTTTTTCCCTTGTGGGAACGATCTGGTTACGTTAAACTGTTCTGAAGAGATACAACAAGATAAAAACCGGTCAACAATGACGATATAGACAAAAAAGTTGTTTTTCCCTTGTGGGAACGATCTAGTTACGTTAAACTGTTCTGAAGAGATACAACAAGATAAAAATCGGTCAACAATGACGATATAGACAAAAAAGTTGTTTTTCCCTTGTGGGAACGATCTGGTTACGTTAAACTGTTCTGAAGAGATACAACAAGATAAAAATCGGTCAACAATGACGATATAGACAAAAAAGTTGTTTTTCCCTTGTGGGAACGATCTGGTTACGTTAAACTGTTCTGAAGAGATACAACAAGATAAAAATCGGTCAACAATGACGATATAGACAAAAAAGTTGTTTTTCCCTTGTGGGAACGATCTGGTTACGTTAAACTGTTCTGAAGAGATACAACAAGATAAAAATCGGTCAACAATGACGATATAGACAAAAAAGTTGTTTTTCCCTTGTGGGAACGATCTGGTTACGTTAAACTGTTCTGAAGAGATACAACAAGATAAAAATCGGTCAACAATGACGATATAGACAAAAAAGTTGTTTTTCCCTTGTGGGAACGATCTGGTTACGTTAAACTGTTCTGAAGAGATACAACAAGATAAAAATCGGTCAACAATGACGATATAGACAAAAAAGTTGTTTTTCCCTTGTGGGAACGATCTGGTTACGTTAAACTGTTCTGAAGAGATACAACAAGATAAAAATCGGTCAACAATGACGATATAGACAAAAAAGTTGTTTTTCCCTTGTGGGAACGATCTGGTTACGTAAAACTGTTCTGAAGAGATACAACAAGATAAAAATCGGTCAACAATGACGATATAGACAAAAAAGTTGTTTTTCCCTTGTGGGAACGATCTGGTTACGTTAAACTGTTCTGAAGAGATACAACAAGATAAAAACCGGTCAACAATGACGATATCGACAAAAAAGTTGTTTTTCCCTTGTGGGAACGATCTGGTTACGTTAAACTGTTCTGAAGAGATACAACAAGATAAAAACCGGTCAACAATGACGATATAGACAAAAAAGTTGTTTCTCCCTTGTGGGAACGATCTGGCTACGTTGAAATATTAAAAATGTGTAATTAAATAATAAGTGAATGTATTTCTATAAATGACATTGACAACTATGACGTTAGTTGACATTTGACAATATAGAAACTTATGTACTGTCAAATGAATCGTAAACAATTTTTTTATTATTATAAAATGATAAAATTAAACAAAAAATATTGTAACGGCTGTAGAGGATTTTAATCTAGTTGCTGGTCAGTGTTTTAGAGTAAAAAATGGTGTTTTAATGAAAAATAGAAGAACGGATTTAACCAAATATTTATTTTAGGTAAAGAATCGATAATGACCGTGGTTTCGGAAACGTTAAGTAGAAGTTTCACGAACAGAAAAGAGTACCAGGTACTTACGATGGTTGTTGGTGTATTTTTTGGTGTTTAACGATGTTTTTGTTTTACTTTTTTTTCAGGAAATATTGAAAGAGGAACGTATACACTCCTCGCTTAAGAAATCGGAACGGCAGAAATTACTTCATTTGACTTTGAAAAAGAAAACTAAACTTCTGGAAGACGTCAGAAGGGGTTTGGTGGAGGACAGTTTCGCAACGGAAAGATACGAAGAATGGTTACATCGACGGCGGACGAATAATTTGGAAAAATTACATTTTATAATTGGTCACGGAATATTGCGGCCGGAACTTAGGTAACTACGTATCATTTAAAACACTTTTCAATAGTTATAGCGCCATCTCTTGACTCATACTCGAAACACAAAAATTATTATTTTCGCTTTAAATTTCATCTTGAAATATTTTTGTTTTGTTTTTATTTTAATTTTTTGTGCTATTACATACTTAAAACAAATTTGAGTTGATTTTTTGTTTTTTTTTTTCAGTGGTTTTCTTCGTTTTTTGCTTTTTTTGTGCTATTATTACATCCCTAAAACAATTTCAAGATGATTTTTTGTTTTTTTCAGTTGTTTTTTCCTGCTATTAGAAACTTGCAACAATTAAATCATTTTTTTGTTTTAGTTTCAGTGGATTTTCTTGATTATCTCGTTTTTTTGCAATTTTTTGTGTTATTACATCCCTAAAACAATTTCAAGTTTATTTTTTGTTTTTTTCTATTATTAGAAATTTGAAACTATTTTTTGTGATTTTTTTGTTTTAGTTCCAGTGGTTTTTTCGTTTTCGATTTTTGCTATTACATATTTAAAACAATTTCAAGCAGATTTTTTTTGTTTTGTTGTAGTTTCAGTGGTTTTTTCTTGTTTTTTTTTTTGTTTTATTACAATCCTAAAACCATTCCAAGTTGATTTCTTATGTTTTTTTCCAGTTTTTTTATGTTTCTTTCTGCGATTAGAGTAGTGATTTGTTGTTTTAGTTTCAGAAAATTTTTTTTGTTTTTTTGTTTGTTATTACACCCCTACAACAACCAAGTTTGTTTTTTTTTCGGTTGTTTTTCTAGTTTAGCCTGCTATTACAGATTTGAAACAATTAAATGATTTTTTTTGAGTTTTAGTGGATTTCTGTTTTGGTTTTTTGCTATTTAACATATTTAAAACAATTTAAAGTTAATTTTTTTACATTGCTTCAGTTGTTTTTTGTTTTGTTTTGCTATTACATGCTTAAAACAATTTTAAGTTAGGATTTTGTTTCTGTTTCAGCTCCTTTCTCTTTATTAAAACAATTTTGTTGATTTTTTGTTTGTTTCTTTAGTTTTTTTTTGTTTTTTGTGCTATTACGTACCTAAAACAATTTTAAGTTGATTTTTTGTTTGTTTCTTTAGTTTTTTTGTTTATTTCTTTAGTTTTTCTTTTGTTTTTTGTGCTATTACGTACTTAAAACAATTTTAAGTTGATTTTTTGTTTGTTTCTTTAGTTTTTTTGTTTATTTCTTTAGTTTTTCTTTTGTTTTTTGTGCTATTACGTACTTAAAACAATTTTAAGTTGATTTTTTGTTTGTTTCTTTAGTTTTTTTGTGCTATCACTTATTTAAAACAATTTTTGTTTTATATTTTGTTTTGTTTTAGCTATTTTTCTGTTACTTGAAACAATTCTAAGTTCATTTTTTGTTTGTTTCTTTAGTTTTTTTGTTTATTTCTTTAGTTTTTCTTTTGTTTTTTGTGCTATTACGTACTTAAAACGATTTTAAGTTGATTTTTTGTTTGTTTGTTTAGTTTTTTTGTGTTATTACGTATTTAAAACAATTTTTATTTTATATTTTGTTTGGTTTTAGGTATTTTTCTGTTACTTAAATCAATTCCAAGTTCATTTTTTGTTTGTTTCTTTAGTTTTTCTTTTGTTTTTTGTGCTATTACGTATTTAAAACAATTTTTATTTTATATTTTGTTTGGTTTTAGGTATTTTTCTTTTACTTAAATCAATTCTAAGTTCATTTTTTGTTTGTTTCTTTAGTTTTTTTTTTGTTTTTTTCGTGCTATTACGTACTTAAAACAATTTTAAGTTGATTTTTATTTGTTTCTTTAGTTTTTTTTTGTTTTTTTTGTGCTATTACGTACTTAAAACGATTTTGAGTTGATTTTTTGTTTGTTTGTTTAGTTTTTTTGAGCTATTACGTACTTAAAACGATTTTAAGTTTATTTTTTGTTTGTTTCTTTAGTTTTTTGTGCCATTACGCACTTGAGGCAGTCTAAAGTTGTTTTCTTTTTGTTTGTTTTTTGTACATTCTGATCATCTGTTCACTGTGCTTTTTAATAAGATTTCCCCGCATTTTCCTTCGCGTATTTCGTTTCTTCGTTGTTTGTTTTTATTTTTGGCATTTTTCAAACGTTTTTTTTTTTTTCTAGAGACGAAATATTCGCCATGATATGCAAACAATTAACAAACAATTACATAAAATCCTCGTACGCCAGAGGTTGGATTCTTCTTTCTTTATGCGTCGGTTGTTTCGCCCCCTCCGACCGATTCACAAATTACTTAAGGGCTTTCATAAGATCCGGTCCGCCGGGTTACGCGCCCTATTGCGAAGGCAGATTAAACAGAACCTTCCAAAACGGCACCAGAACCCAACCGCCCAGTTGGTTGGAATTAATAGCCACCAAAAATAAGGATCACATCAATTTAGAAGTCAAACTAATGGACGGTACTACTCATATCGTCGAAGTAAGTTAAAACAGAAGAAGAATAAGAAGAAGTATCGGTAATAAATGATTAATTTCAGGCCGATTCCGCTACGATTTCCGAAGAAATATTATCGCAAATCGCTACGAGTTTAACGCTAAAGGACACGTTCGGATTTTCGATATTCGTAGCTTTGGACGATAAGGTTATGTCCTTGGGTAGCGAAAACGATCATATAATGGACGCCATATCGCAATGCGAACAATACGCCAAAGAACAGGTGAATAATCGATCCCCTTATCGTATCCATATCCGTTTAATTTCCATTTAAACAGGGCCAACACGAAAGCACCACCCCCTGGCGATTGTTTTTACGTAAAGAAATCTTCGCGCCTTGGCACGACCCCTCCGCCGATTCCGTCGCTTCGAATCTGATCTATCATCAAATAATCAGAGGCGTGAAACACGGCGAGTACCGTTGTTCTAAAGAAGGAGACGTCGCGGTACTAATAGCCATACAATATTACGTGGACAACGGCGCCCAATTCAATCCGAAGCTACTTCATAGCAGAATAGGGGATTACATGCCGACGTATTTGGTCAAAAGAAGCCAAAACGATCTTTCCAATTGGGAAAATAAGATAATGTCTGCGTTTATCAACTTGGCTTGCGTCAAACAGAAATTGCCGTCGATAAAAGCCAAAGAAACTATGGTGAAGTACGCCCAGATGACGTGGCCTATATTGTTTTCGAAATTCTACGAAGCCGTACAAGTTTCCGGTAAGGCGCGAGCGATATTCGGGGGGAGATTCAGATCCGGTATTTTTTTTTTTTTTTTTTTTTTTTTTTCGCAGGTCCTCGACTACCCAAAAGCAAAATGATAATAGCCGTTAACAGTACGGGGATATTCATGATCGACGACGAGGAACAGATCCATATGGAATTGACTTTCGCCGATATATCGTTCGTTACTTACGAAAAGAGTAACCAGATGACGTTGAGGTTCAATACTGTGGCCAAAGAAGAATACGGTTTCCATACGATGGACGCGCAGAGTATATGCGGATTGTTGCAATATATTTTGGACGGTTTGAAGAAGAGGTCGGTGTATTGTGTGGCTACTAGCGATTATTCGCATCCGGCAGGTGAGTACCGTCGCGATAATCGATCATTTTTATCATTTCGCGGAAGGTTGGAATCTAATTCGTCTTTTATTTGCTTCGGACGTTTCTTAGTGATCGATTAAATCGATAATAACGGGAAATTGCGACGTACAAAAGGTGCGTTAAGGTTTTTAATGGTCTTTTTGGAAATATTTTGACGACATCGACGTGGATTTTTCGATTTTTTTCAGATCAATTGTCTATTCTGTTGAAAAACAATACAAATCACTAAATCTAATATTTATTGCTCCTAATTCGAATCACTGCATTTGGAAATTTACTATTTACTGCCACTAATTCGAATGACTGCTTTAGACTTCTTAACATCGAATTTTTGGTCGACCCTAACTGACACTACTTTCTTTGCAATATATTCTATAGAACTTATGCTTTTGCCGCCCCTTATTAAAAGTACTGCCTTTGAATTATAAAATTTTACAAGATTTACTCTAGTATTCAAGTTTTTTGGCCCCTAACTGAAAGTACTGCCGTTGTATTTCCAAATTTTGCAATAACTACATTGAAACTTGAGGTTTTATCGCCCCTAACTCAGAATATTGTCTTTATATTCTCAAATATTGCAATAATTACCGTAAGATTGAAGTTTTTAACCCCTGACTAAAAGTACTACCCTTGGTTTTCCAAATATTGCGATAACTACATTGTAACTTGAGGTTTTATCGCCCCTAACTCAGAATATTGTCTTTATATTCTCAAATATTGCAATAATTACCGTAAGATTGAAGTTTTTAACCCCTGACTAAAAGTACTGCCGTTGTATTTCCAAATTTTGCAATAACTACATTGAAACTTGAGGTTTTATCGCCCCTAACTCAGAATATTGTCTTTATATTCTCAAATATTGCAATAATTACCGTAAGATTGAAGTTTTTAACCCCTGACTAAAAGTACTGCCGTTGTATTTCCAAATTTTGCGATAACTACATTGTAACTTGAGGTTTTATCGCCCCTAACTCAGAATATTGTCTTTATATTCTCAAATATTGCAATAATTACCGTAAGATTGAAGTTTTTAACCCCTGACTAAAAGTACTGCCGTTGTATTTCCAAATTTTGCAATAACTACATTGAAACTTGAGGTTTTATCGCCCCTAACTCAGAATATTGTCTTTATATTCTCAAATATTGCAATAATTACCGTAAGATTGAAGTTTTTAACCCCTGACTAAAAGTACTACCCTTGGATTTCCAAATATTGCGATAACTACATTGTAACTTGAGGTTTTATCGCCCCTAACTCAGAATATTGTCTTTATATTCTCAAATATTGCAATAATTACCGTAAGATTGAAGTTTTTAACCCCTGACTAAAAGTACTACCCTTGGATTTCCAAATATTGCGATAACTACATTGTAACTTGAGGTTTTATCGCCCCTAACTCAGAATATTGTCTTTATATTCTCAAATATTGCAATAATTACCGTAAGATTGAAGTTTTTAACCCCTGACTAAAAGTACTGCCGTTGTATTTCCAAATTTTGCGATAACTACATTGAAACTTGAGGTTTTATCGCCCCTAACTCAGAATATTGTCTTTATATTCTCAAATATTGCAATAATTACCGTAAGATTGAAGTTTTTAACCCCTGACTAAAAGTACTACCCTTGGATTTCCAAATTTTGCGATAACTACATTGTAACTTGAGGTTTTATCGCCCCTAACTCAGAATATTGTCTTTATATTCTCAAATATTGCAATAATTACCGTAAGATTGAAGTTTTTAACCCCTGACTAAAAGTACTGCCGTTGTATTTCCAAATTTTGCAATAACTACATTGAAACTTGAGGTTTTATCGCCCCTAACTCAGAATATTGTCTTTATATTCTCAAATATTGCAATAATTACCGTAAGATTGAAGTTTTTAACCCCTGACTAAAAGTACTACCCTTGGATTTCCAAATATTGCGATAACTACATTGTAACTTGAGGTTTTATCGCCCCTAACTCAGAATATTGTCTTTATATTCTCAAATATTGCAATAATTACCGTAAGATTGAAGTTTTTAACCCCTGACTAAAAGTACTGCCGTTGTATTTCCAAATTTTGCAATAACTACATTGAAACTTGAGGTTTTATCGCCCCTAACTCAGAATACTGTCTTTATATTCTCAAATATTGCAATAATTACCGTAAGATTGAAGTTTTTAACCCCTAACTAAAAGTACTACCCTTGGATTTCCAAATATTGCGATAACTACATTGTAACTTGAGGTTTTATCGCCCCTAACTCAGAATATTGTCTTTATATTCTCAAATATTGCAATAATTACCGTAAGATTGAAGTTTTTAACCCCTGACTAAAAGTACTGCCGTTGTATTTCCAAATTTTGCAATAACTACATTGAAACTTGAGGTTTTATCGCCCCTAACTCAGAATACTGTCTTTATATTCTCAAATATTGCAATAATTACCGTAAGGTTGAAGTTTTTAACCCCTAACTAAAAGTACTACCCTTGGATTTCCAAATATTGCGATAACTACATTGTAACTTGAGGTTTTATCGCCCCTAACTCAGAATATTGTCTTTATATTCTCAAATATTGCAATAATTACCGTAAGATTGAAGTTTTTAACCCCTGACTAAAAGTACTGCCGTTGTATTTCCAAATTTTGCAATAACTACATTGAAACTTGAGGTTTTATCGCCCCTAACTCAGAATACTGTCTTTTATATTCTCAAATATTGCAATAATTACCGTAAGATTGAAGTTTTTAACCCCTAACTAAAAGTACTACCCTTGGATTTCCAAATATTGCGATAACTACATTGAAACTTGAGGTTTTATCGCCCCTAACTCAGAATATTGTCTTTATATTCTCAAATATTGCAATAATTACCGTAAGATTGAAGTTTTTAACCCCTGACTAAAAGTACTACCCTTGGTTTTCCAAATATTGCGATAACTACATTGTAACTTGAGGTTTTATCGCCCCTAACTCAGAATATTGTCTTTATATTCTCAAATATTGCAATAATTACCGTAAGATTGAAGTTTTTAACCCCTAACTAAAAGTACTACCCTTGGATTTCCAAATATTGCGATAACTACATTGAAACTTGAGGTTTTATCGCCCCTAACTCAGAATACTGTCTTTATATTCTCAAATATTGCAATAATTACCGTAAGATTGAAGTTTTTAACCCCTGACTAAAAGTACTACCCTTGGTTTTCCAAATATTGCGATAACTACATTGTAACTTGAGGTTTTATCGCCCCTAACTCAGAATATTGTCTTTGTATTCTCAAATATTGCAATAATTACCGTAAGATTGAAGTTTTTAACCCCTGACTAAAAGTACTACCCTTGGATTTCCAAATATTGCGATAACTACATTGAAACTTGAGGTTTTATCGCCCCTAACTCAGAATATTGTCTTTATATTCTCAAATATTGCAATAATTACCGTAAGATTGAAGTTTTTAACCCCTGACTAAAAGTACTACCCTTGGTTTTCCAAATATTGCGATAACTACATTGTAACTTGAGGTTTTATCGCCCCTAACTCAGAATATTGTCTTTATATTCTCAAATATTGCAATAATTACCGTAAGATTGAAGTTTTTAACCCCTAACTAAAAGTACTACCCTTGGATTTCCAAATATTGCGATAACTACATTGAAACTTGAGGTTTTATCGCCCCTAACTCAGAATACTGTCTTTATATTCTCAAATATTGCAATAATTACCGTAAGATTGAAGTTTTTAACCCCTAACTAAAAGTACTACCCTTGGATTTCCAAATATTGCGATAACTATATTGTAACTTGAGGTTTTGTCGCCCCTAATTCAGAATACTGCATTTGAATTCTTAAATATTGTAATTATTACCTTTAAATTCAAGTTTTTGTCGCCCCTAACCAGCAGTAGCTTCTTTAGATATCTTTATTAGGTAATTTTTATATTTTTCAACGATACTATCTTCCGAATGTAGTAATTATTTACTGAGAACTTCATTTTTTACCGCACCTAATCCGATATATTGCCATCGCACTCTCAATTACCACAATTTTCATCCTAATATGACAGTACTTGCTTTGAATCCAATTAGGGGGTTATTCTTATCGTTTCGGACAGTACTGTCTTGAATATTGCTACATTTGCCAAATAAATCTGGTTTTTGCGGCCCCTAACTCAAAGTACTGCCTTTGTATTTGTAATATTTCACTTACAATTCCAGTTTTTGTCACCGCCAACTTAAGGTACTACCTTTGGATACTCAAATACTACAATATTTGCCTTGAAATTTCGTTATTTGTCGCCACTAACTGGCAGTACTTACTTTTTCTCATACATTTCTTCCGAACCCGTCTCGGTACCACATTTTTGTAGTAGACGAAGTACCGGTTAACACAGTGTCGTTTTTTCTCAGGAGCAGAATCATTTTTGGTGTTACGTAAAGGTGACCTCATCGTATTGAATAACGGTCTAAACGGAGAAAAACTCTTGACATCCACTTGGGGTTACGGCGAATCTAACGGAAAAACCGGCGATTTTCCAACGGAAAACGTTTACATATTACCAACATTACAACTACCTCCTTCCGATATATTGACGTGTTTCAAAAAAGACGGAATAATCCTCGAAAAGAAAACGGAATCGTCGATAAGTACTACGCAAAGGATAAAGATGTACACTTTATCGCAATACGCCCAAGAACACTTTAGACCCGGTAAAACGACGTCTTCGAACAGATCCGCCATATTAACAGCCGCCAGGAGGATGTCCAAAGAGGAATTGTGGAAATACTCCAACGAACCCATCTACCAACCGTTGCTCAAGACCTTATTGACCAACGAAGAAACCAGTAAAGAAGCATGCAACATCTTCACCGCCATTCTAAAGTATATGGGGGATTTACCGGCTCCAAAAGTTAAATATAGCACCGAATATTCCGACCAGATATTCCAAGGTGAGTCCTATCAGAAAAAAATTGTCCTCGCGTCGGTTCAACTCACTTCATATCGGTTTTAGGTCCTCTCAAAAACGATTTACTACAAGACGAAGTGTACTGTCAAATTATGAAACAATTGACGTACAACAGACTATCGTTGAGCGAAGAGAGGGGATGGGAATTGATGTATCTCATCACGGGTTTATATTTACCGAGCGAAAAACTCTACGGGGAATTACAGAAGTTTTTGAAATCCAGAACGCATCCTTTCGTCGAGCATTGCTTAAAGAGATTAGCCAAAACTCAAAAGGTATCAAAAGGATTTTAATATCGAAACATAATTACGCTACACTACACCAACACTCACAATTGCACCGTTCGAAGCGCGTTTTTATAACCCAAGTTATCGTCTTCGGAACGGGTAATTGTAGTGTAAACATGTTCAATATATTTTTATTTTTATTTTCCAGTTGGGACCGAGAAAATTCCCCCCGAATACCATCGAAGTCGAAGCGGTACAACACAAAAGCATGGAAATATTCCACAAGATATATTTCCCGGACGATACCGACGAAGCTTTCGTAGTGGATTCGATGACTAGAGCTTTGGATCTTTGTAAATCGATCGGGAATAGATTGGAACTGAAATCCACCGACGGTTTCAGTTTATTCGTCGCAATAGCCGATAGAGTTTTCTCCATACCGCAAGATCAATTCTTCTACGATTTCTTGAGCGAATTAATCGATTGGTTCCGACAGACTAAACCGAGTTGGGGAAGTGAGTAATCGATTTAATCGATTATTTTCTTTCGATGCGACGGTTTTGTAATTTCTAGGTGCGATTCAAGTGCAAGCGCAATACCAAGTATTCTTCATGAAAAAATTGTGGGTTGGGACTGTACCGGAAAAGGATTATTACGCCGATCAGATCTTCCATTACCATCAAGAAGTGCCGAAATATCTTAAAGGATATCACAAATGTAATAAACAGGATGCTGTCAAATTGGCAGCGCTTATTTTGAGGGCGCGTTTCGAGGATAATAATTCCGAAGTTAGACGAATACCTCTGTGTGTGATAATAAAGTGAATAACGATTTGTTTATGTTTGTAGGCTACTTCTACTCTTCAGCACAACATCAAAGACCTCATACCGGCGGATATAGTGAAGGCTGCCAGTACGTCTGATTGGAGAAAAAATATATTGAACGAATACAAGTTATCGAAATTAACGGCGGAACAAGCTAAAACTGAATTTTTGAAAATAACATACAAATGGCCCACTTTCGGATCGGCTTTCTTCGAAGTTAAACAAACCTCGGATCCTTCTTACCCCGATGTTATTATCATCGCTATAAATAGAAAAGGAGTTAATATTATACATCCTCTAACCAAAGTGAGTCACTAGTTTTTTTATTTTATATCTATAATCATTACCATAATCATAAATCTTTACTACATCAGGGCAATACTATATCTCACATCGAAATATCTCTGTTGCACAGAAATAACAACCCAGCGAGTCTTTTAATTTCTCATATATTATCATCCAATTGAAATCACCCCCTAATGTAACTTATTAAGTCGAAAAAATATGAAAATGTTCATTATTCTTAGTTATATGAAAAAAAAATCACACTATATTAAAAATTGTTTAATTATAATTTTTAAGGATATTTTGGCGACTCACGAGTATTCCGAATTGAGTAATTGGTCGTCTGGTAACGCTTATTTCCATATGACGGTAGGTAATATCATGAGAAGAACGAAAATTTTATGTGAAACTTCCCAAGGGTACAAAATGGATGATTTAATAACCTCATATACTAACTTTATTCGCAATAATGGACAGATTTAGATAAATTTAAGTGATAAATCTTTATTATTTATATACTTTTAATGGTGCTTATTATTTGTATATGGTCATAAGTTTACTTGGTATTGATAAAATTTATTTCACAAAAATATTTTGTTTTATTTAACTTATTAATAAAAATTATTATGCAGATAAATTTAAAACTGGGCCTACTCTTCAGAAGAACTAGTACCTAAGTACCTTTTACTATGTACCACAACCAGTCACCAATAAACTACCAATTATTTACTTTTATCCCATTTTTTAAAATTAAATTCATTTATGAAGCTCTAAACAAAAAGAGAATAATAAATTTATCTTGAATCTTCTAAGAAATCTACTAAATACTTCATTTATAATTAACATACATTATTACGAAAGTAGTTCTTATATAAAAATAGAAAAAGAAGAATTTTCTAACCTGAAATAAGAATCTCGTTTTTATAACTACGCTTATATTTTTTACGAAAAGTTTTATACCATATAATTATCATTGAATATACGTTAATAAATTTACATTAAAATAATAAATCTCCTATTCTTCAGTCAATTTGCGTACTAAAATCAAAGCAGTGAAGTGAAGAAAATTAGAATATTCAGTTTTTATTACAATGAGTACAGTATTAATCTTAACAGTATTATTCGTACAAGCTTACTGTGATACAAACTTTACTACAATCAACCTACCTGATGAACACATTCCTTATTATTTTCGAAACTTTCCCAAAATGGCAGGTAAATGTTTAAATGATGATAAATGTCCGTATAAATCGTATTTAAATGAAGATGTATGTTGGGGATACGAATACGACTGTGAATGGGAGAAACAATACTCGAAACCTAATTGTCCAGGAGATCATAAAGGGTGGGTGAAAACTAAAGCAGCCCAAGAAAGTACTTTTTATACACAAGCAGACTTCGGATATATTAAACAACAGTTGAGGGAATTAAAAGTAGTTTGTGAGCCACTTTTTCCTCACGACAGTTCATTGGAATGTTCGGAACATTTACGATTCTGTAGAGGAAGAAACATAATGATAAATTTTACTAAATTAATGAATAGAGATGAACCTATTCGGTACAAAATGGATGTATTAGGTGAAGGTGATATCGGAGGTTATTGTGACTTGAAAAAGGAGTGGTTGACGGAACAATGTGATCATATCAGCCCTTTGCAAAGCTGGGGACCTGAATTGAGATATTTCAAGAGATTAGATCATAGACCAATTGTTGAAGGACACTGTGATATAGTTATTGAAAAACCCACTTTCCTCATGAAAATAGATGCTAGTAAGTTTATAAAAAAACTCTACTATAAGTTATTTATGTTTTTCTTTAAATTTTTCAGCTGTTAATATGTATCACCATTTTTGTGATTTCTTAAATTTATATGCTTCTTTACACTTGAACGCCACACAAGAAGATGCTTTTTCAACAGACACACATGTTTTAATTTGGGAAACGTATAATTACAGATCAGCTTTCCAAGCAACTTGGGAAGCATTCACTGATAATGATTTGTGGGATTTAAAAACGTTTCGAGGGGATGTAGTTTGTTTTAAAAATGTTGTTTTCCCTCTTCTACCGAGGATGATTTTTGGGCTTTATTACAATACACCTGTAATCTACGGCTGTGAAAAAAGTGGATTATTTGATGCGTTTTCAAAACATATTTTACACAGGTAACAGATTTTCTTGTATATTTTTTCACTTTTCGAGTAGTTTTATATTCTAGATTGAAAATTTCTGAATATAAAAGAAAGAACAAGAAAGTTCGCATCACTTTTTTAAGTAGAACAACTAAATATAGAAGGATATTGAATGAAATAGAATTAATAAATGCTCTTGGAAAAAACGATAATTTGGAGATACAGAGGGTTGTTTATGGCAAGGATATGCCTTTCAAAAAACAGTTAGAACTCACCAGAAACTCTGATATTTTTATTGGAATTCACGGAGCTGGATTGACTCATTTGTTATTTTTACCAGAATGGGCTGCAATTTTTGAAATGTAAGTAAATATACTTTTTTATCATGAACAATATATTATATATACTAATTAACCAAAAAGAGCGAGGAATACCACTGAAATAGGGGCAGTCAGAAGAGGATCTATTAATTAAGACACTTTCCCCAAGGTCCTACAGCGACTAACTGAAATAAAGATGGTTACAAGAGGCTTTATTGATAAAGGACGATCCTCCAAGATCAGAAGAAGCTTTATTAAAAAGATCCTGCAGGAATTCAATCAACCAGAGGGAAACCACAGAAAACTGAAATAGGAACAGTTAGAAGGGGCTTTATGGTTAAAGGACGATCCTGCAAGATCAGAAGCTTTATCAATGGAAAAAGATCCTGCAGGGATTCAATCGACCAGAGAGAACAAGGGAAACCACAGAAAACTAAAATAGGAGCAGTTAGAAGGGGCTTTATGGTTAAAGGACAATCCTCCAAGATCGGAGGAAGCTTTATCAATGAAAAAAGATCCTGCAGGGATTCAATCGACCAGAGAGAACGAGGGAAACAACAGAAAACTGAAATAGGAGCGGTTAGAAGAAGCTTTATTAAAGAAGGAAATTTCTCCAAGATCAGAAGAAGCTTTATCAATGGAAACAGATCCTGCAGAGACTAATTAACTAAAAAGATCGAGGGAAACTATAAAAAACTGAAACCAAAAAATAAAAACTTCTATCATTTATCATCTCCAATTCAACTTTCTTTTTTCTCTACTCCCCAATTCTCTAGAATTACTTGACTACAACTTGTTACTGATTGATTTCTCTCTCCTTTTTTTTATTAATATACAACTGTCATTCTTCTTTTTATTGTCACTGTCAAATGCTTAATCTACAAACTACTGTCATTCGCAACAAATGATTTATATACAACAGTCATTCTTCTTTTTATTGTCACTGTCATTGGCAATAAATTTAATGTCAGTGTCAAACTTAACCTTATTTTGTAACTGTCAAACTTAAATTGATACATTTTTGTATTTACTTTATCCATAGATACAATTGTGAAGATAACAATTGTTATTTTGACTTGGCTAGATTGAAAGGAATCAAATATATAACATGGGAGGACATAAATAAATTGACCATAATCGACGATGTGAGTAATTGCCTACGTAACTAGAAAGAAAAAATTTCATATAAAAATTATTTTAGGGATCATATTCGGGAGGGGCACACGCTAAATTCGTCAATTACAAATTTGATCCTGAAGAATTTGTTAAACTGGTAAACAGGGCAGTAGAGTACGTTAACAACCATCCAAAATTTCAGGAATATATCAAATATATAGATATAGTAAAACATCATGAAGAACTTTAACTAAAATAGGCTTTAATATCTTGTTTTAACTAATATGTTTATCAACGCTGTTATTAATAATTTGAGACATTCTGCATTAATTTGTTTCCGGTTGGTTAAAAATGAAATTAATGAAGAATAATATCTTTTTAGAAAAATTTTACAAACTCGCACTAAACTCGAGTATGGTTGCAGGTAATTAATTTTTTTCATGTCAAGTTTATCACATTTGCATTGAATAAAATTTAAATAACCAAAATGAAAGCGAAATCATTTCTCATAAATAATAATATGACTATTACTTTTCAAAATTGTTGTCACAATTAGATTTGTGAAAATTTCTTGTCATTTACGCAAAAAAATCTGACAACCTCGTACTAAATTCTAATATGATTACATAACAGTTTTTCTTATAAGTTTCCAATTTGTGACATTTGCATGGAACAAAATATAAATATCCGAAGTGTAAGTGAAATCATTACTCGTGCAGTGATTTCAGTACTTTTATTTTCTAAAGGTTGGCAGCCGCGTGATAGCGGCCGTGTTGTAAGATTTAGATTTGTCAAAATCAAGCGATTTCGTAAAAATTTTTGTTTTGTTGTTTTTTATTCTCATTTTATAATTATTTATTATTAAATTATCATTCTTCTTTTTTAATTAATAATTTTTTCTTCTATTTAAGATTATTACTTGAATATTTTATATTTTCAATTTAATTAACTTCCAAATTTTATGCTATGACCGGAAAAAATTTCAATGTGGCAACAATGTAAAATATTTGTCATATGTCTTTGCAACTTTATTCTAAAAGCAGTAGTTCATTTAACCTCTCAAGAAATGTTTTGAATAGAAGTTGGGTTTAATTATATTTGATTTCAATTAAAATTTCTTAAATAAGGTGCTATTTTTTTCACTTTATTGAAATAGTAGTTATTTTACTCGTATAATGCAAGTTTAGTTCGATTAACACGAAATAAATTACAAAGTGTTGAGTGTAACAAAATAATATACTTGTGCTTTTATTTATGCTAAAATATTTGCCATATTTTCAAGAAACCTGGAACTGTGCAATTACAGTAAGTAATCAGAAAAAAAGACCCATTTTTGTTAATCTTCAAATTTGACTTTCTAGCATTATAGTTACTTAACTATTAACATTTATTTTTGCATACGATATTTATAATACTTTTAGTGCGATTTTTAGTATTGGTAATGCAGTATTTAAAGAAAATTCAGTATTAATAAGTGAAAAGTTTTACACAATGTCATTTATATAAATAAATAAAGATAATGGTTGAGACTTTCCACATTTTTAGTAACGATTATGATCGGTACATTTAAATTGTGTTATTTATATGATTTACAATCAAAACTCGTATTATAATATATATTTTTAGAATTTATTCGACATGTTTTGGTTCCAGTTTTCTTGGTAAAACTAAATGCCATATTAAGAAACTTATTTTGTAATAATACGATTGATATAAGGAAAATTTTAGGGTAAATAATATTGAAATGTTTAACAAAAACATAATTTATTCAATCCTTTTTTTAGAAACATTGTTTTTTACATATTTTTTTACAATTAATTTATATTTGTTAACAAAAATACAAAAAAATAAATATTATAACAACATATGTTTATTAATTATACTTATACCATAAAAATACTAACAATTAATTATTATTGGGTTAAAATATAAAATAGAATTTTTTATTTTCAACAAGTTTTCAGTAACATTTTGCGTCCAAGATTTCAACTTAGACAACTCATATCTTTTATTGTTATTTGCTATTATTTCGACGAAATAGATCGAAGTGAATATAAAGGATGTCTCATAAATAATATAAGTTCACTTTGTTATTAAATAAATATTCAAAATGAAAACCCATCGTATAGTTTCAACATAACGTCCAGCGTTCCATTCTTTAGGTTTATACAGAAAAAAATTTCTCATGCAGCAATATACCACAACTTTCATAGTTATCTACTAAAAAGCGGCGTCTAGTATCTTTAGAAAGTCTGGTAATACTGCGTTAGTTTCCTACTTCTTCCCTTGTAACGTTACTTATTACATACCTCCTGTATTATCTGACATTTTACAATTACAGACAATTTTGACCCCTATGTTGTGCCTGTTAAAGGCCCCAGTCCTTCTAACAATGTTCTTTGTTAAGTAAAACGGCAGGAAAATAGAATTTTTTAAATAAATTTAAGTGAGATTAGGATTTAAAAATGAAAAACTCGTCAATATTTACAAATACAACGCGTATTCCAGTGAGTCATCCTACAAAGATGGCCGAACTGTCAATGATGTCATTCCGAAATAATGCATTGTCATTATATTTTATCTGTGATTGGCAACTGTTATTTTTACAAGCTTTTCTTTCTTCTTTTTTATTTCAATTTATACTGTTATTTTACCTACATTTAAAATGGCCTTTTATATTCGTAGGTTTAAATTTTTTTAGAGTATTTACATTTTTGATTATAGTTAATCGATAAATTATCAGATTTCAATGAATTTTTTTTAAAAAACTTTCATTTCTACGGAGGATACATGAAAAAATTAGGGGAAATTAAAAATTTTATATAATTAATTGTTATGATAAACCCATTATTTTTAATAAAATTGTTTATAACTTGTTTGCAAAGCATTAACGTAGGCTATTCACATATTTTTGTTGATTTATAGAAAAAAATCGTATAAAAATGTTTATTTATTTATTTTTTATTTAAAACAAATTATATTGCTTTAATGATTTGTCAATAATGTGTGAAAAAATGTCAATTTTTAGTGTTTTATTATTTTAGGCATGAAAAATCTATTTTCTTGTGTATATATATCTTAATTTTTTTATTTTTTGGTAAAAAAAAGTTATTAACAATTATATGTTGAATAGAAGCTTGTACAAGTTTTCATTTTTACAAAGTTCGAAAAAATTCATTGACATCAGATGTTTTTTGGATTTTAGTTATCAAAATGCCGTTGAATGAATTTAATTTAGGTGAAATTATTGTATTAATATTCAAATTAAGAAGAAAAAAGTTCAATACTGTGTATTTTATAAAAAATTCTTATACCGAAGAAAATCTTTCAATTCTGGCAACTCTGGAAGAGCCATGAACTTTTTTTTAGGTGGTTTATAAATGTTGAAATTTGTATGTCAACGATTTAATTGTTAAAATTTAAGTCTTAATCCTCTAGATTGCATTAAAGCTACAATCGAACAATTCACAGCCATATACGCGACAACAATGGTTAACGCGGTATATTGTTCGACGTCCGAAGTTATAATCGTCATATTTATAACGCCCGTTAAAACATTGGCGACTAGAAAAAATACTAGACCGTTATTATTGACAGCTTGGTAAATATAAGGAACGAAAATGGTGTTTTTATGAATGAACATTACTTTTTGAATACCCTGTAAGCAATAAAACAACCCGGTCATGAAAATACCCAAAAATAAGATCCACAAGACGTAGGCGGCGTTCGCGATTCGTCGAGATATACCGAAAATTTGTTGAAAACAAACAGAAAAAAACAAACAGATCAAACTGGCGATTAGGAATTTTTTCAACAATTTAAAAAAATTTTGATTCTTATTTTTCATATCTAAGATAAAACCGAAATAAACCGAATATAAATATAGTATTATAAATCCGAAAGAAGAAACTATACCCTCTTTATTAGCTTTAAAAAAATTATCCCTTTCGAAATCGTCGAAAACAAACTTTTCCAATCCCCCCGATAATAATATCTGATCGAGCAACAGCAACAACGTACCGTTAATATAAAGATTTTCGATACTGAACATATTCAATAAAAGCGACGTGACAAGCTTCGTCACGCCTAAAGTTATAAAAAAATTCCAGTGGCGTCCGTATTCGGAAACTGGGACGTGGTAGTGAAACAATTCCGTTAAAACGAATCGAGCGCTACCTATTAGAAACAACGGTAACGAACCTCTAACGGATTTCGTTACGGGGTTATTCAATCCGCGAGATTCCGGCGACACTATACCGTTCGAGAAAACGTATAAACCTACCCCGGTATCCATTAAACTGTAACCTAAAGTATCCATTTTGGTGAATCTCGATGGGAATATTCGAAAATCTACGGCCAAAATAGCTATCACAGATAAAATGTTTATGGTCGATCTAGTGTTCGTTATAAAATTAGTATCGAACGAAATTTTTTTAATCGGCGAATTATTTTTTTTCCAAATATAAAAGAGGAATAAAACGCTCGATGAAACTAGTGTAAATAATACAAAATTTGGATGATCTGATAGCAAAGTCATACCTAATATTAATGGAAATATAACGAAAGTCGATTCTAATATAAATAGATTAAATTTTTCAGTCTGTAGATAAGTTTCTAAGAAAACCATAAAGAAAACGTAGAAAAATGATGGTAATATCACGATGAAAGTATCGAAACCTGTTCTGTTCAATTCCGGAATGGAATTACTTGTAATTATTCCCTCATCCTTGATATCCGCTATCATCTTTTTGATTCTAAAAGGGAGAAAAATAAACAATTACGTCAAATTAAATGTTACAACGAACGTTGTCTGAAGCTGACATTTCAATTAGTCAGAAAAAAGTGACAGGCAATATCGATAGTGAACGTTCTGAAAAAAGTCCACAAATAGGTTATATCTAATCATAAATTGAAATTACTAAAGTCATAAAAGTATCAGAAGGCACTGTGTATCAAAAACAACGTATTGATGATTTAGAATAGTGTTTGGCCACGTTTACACTTAATAAATGAAATTTTTGCCTCGAAATATGACAATGGATCTATTACTTCACTCCGGAATCAAAACGATGGACTGAAGGCAGTGAACCAATTCCAAAGGCACAACAGTCAGCTGGGAAGGTTATGGGCTCAGTATTTCGGGGTACGCATGGACTATTGTTCGTCGAAAGGGAGAGACAATCAATAGTGAATGCTACATTGGATCGTTTGAATGCAAAAATCAAGAAAAACGGCCTCTTATGTCGAAAAAAAAGTCACTGTTTCACCAAGACAATACACCGATTCACAAGTCAATGGCAACGATGGTTAAATTGCTTCTTCATCCACTGTATGGCCCAGATCTTGCCCCCAGCTACTCGCCGATAAGAAATTCAGCTCAAATGAAGAAGCAATTTCTGAAACTGAAGCCTATTTTGAGACAACAAGCACGACATCGAGAAGTTAGAGGCGTTGGCATTATTATATTTATTAATAAAATCGATTTTTGGCAAAAAAATGTGTTTTTCTGACGAAGGTAATTATATTTTTGAGAGGTTAAAAAGGTTGGAGCACCGCTTGACTAATTGTATAGACTCAAAAAGGGATTTATTTCTTTGTTAGACAGAAACATTTTCAGACAACCCTCGTATATATTTTCTGATAGTTAACTTTTTCGGAATAACCTAGTAGAAATTATTTAGACTAGTTACTTATTATAATTTATATAAAATTAGTCACAACATTGCTTTTAAGTTTAAAAATATTTAATTCAAAAATTTTTGCTTTGGTATTTAGGAAAACGATGTTTTACCAAATTTGTGGTATGAATTTTCAATTAAAGATGAATCCATTAATACGCCCAATGTTGTTTTTAAATTTATCTAAAGGAGTCGTGCAGGCCACATAGACTTGGACTTGGAAAAACGATTTTCTAAAGATCATTTTGTGGACTAAATCAACTTAGATGCTTTGTTTGGTAAAAAAATAATTAACTCAAAATACATGGGTACAATTAATTCTCTTTCAACGACTTTCAACTCATAATTAACCACTTTTAGTTGTTTATTAATTATGCTGCTGTAAATATTAAATAGTTACCCACAAACCATAGTTTAAATAATTTTGAATCACTTACTTTTCATAAAAATATGCAGGAAGTCGCATTTTGTTAATATTACACTTTTCTATTATCAACATATAGTACCAACAAATCTATTTACATGTATTATCTTGGAGATTTTATCAGTCTAAATTAGAAAAAAGTTCAGATTTTTCTTACAGGGTGAATATAGTATCATAACGAACAACAGTATTTACATAAATGGTATGTAGACAAAACCAAATAATTTTTTTGTATACTGTCAACATTTTTTGACTAAAAGTGTCACATTTTCTAACGATATTTATTATAAACATATAAATAAACAACGAAATTTTATATTTATAAATTATTTTTTGCCACTGAGATTTTTTTTAATTTGAATGTTAGTACCCTTTTCCAAATACTTGTTTATATATTTTCAAAACTAATTTTATATATTGTGAAATAATAATTACTCACAATTCTCATTCTGTTAGTAAATGTTGTTAATATTATTTTATTATTATATACAAAGTGAATTAATTAATTTTTATTATATTATTTTAGTTAAAATATTACCTGTATTATTTAATCACCCTATAGATACTTCAACTGTTTTAAGTAGAAAATAGAATATGTTTACTTTATATTATTCATTACACTTATCAGTTTTAAGATAAGACGTGTTGGATACTGATAAACAGTTATGGATATTTTTTCAAAGCGAATAAATGAATGTATAAACAAAAAAAGACAAAAATCTGGTCGATTAAAAAGTAATAATATTAAAATTTATACCCCTACTCTTCATTTAATTATTTATGAAATGACTACCTTTGAACCTATTTGAGTATACGATTTTAGATGTTTTAAATTTACAAATATCCATTTTTTACTTACATGTGTATATTGCTTTCAGATGTTCTTCATTATAAAACAATAATTTCACTATATTAACATTATAACGTTTTGTTATTAATACAAATTTAAATTATAATGGACGATTTGTTTTGACTTAATTCAATGGCTTTGACAAAAGACAGTTATCAAAGTCAGGCAATTTTTCGTGACTATTATTATAATTACTTGACGTTTTCAAATTTTTATTAGTTAATTACGCATAATTGAAAAAGGAAAACTAACTTTTGATTTTTTAAGGAAATTTCAAGAAAATACAGTCATTTCTCATATTTATTAGTGTGATTTTCTACAGGTTTATGTTTAACGTAGTGCTTTTTAATAAATTTAGAAATTTTTCCAGCCCACGAGGGGTATTTACAAACAACTTTACTTTCATCGACATTCACTTCAGATTCTTCTTCATTTTCCTTGAAATTTTCTCTCAAATTCGATTCGGAATTATATTTAGCATCATTAAATTTAACATCTAATTTAATAAATGGATCCCATGACGAGAGAGGTACTAGATATTCTTCGGTTTCGAGCATTCTCTTGTCACCGACTAAAGTAACTAGGTTAACTAGGGAGGGACTTTCACCTAAGTGAGAACCGTCTCCGGGAATGGCAATGTCGTGCATATCCCATCTACTTCTTCTTCCTTTTATAGTTAAATCACTACATTTAACACGCACTACGGTTATTTCGGAATCGGTTTTTTTTAAAAATGAGTTGTTCAAATAATCTCCCTCGTTAATAAAACCATTATCATCGAATTGTGAATAACTCGGAATGTTTTCGATGGCGCTACTTGGATAAGAATACGCATATCGGTAATGGAATCCGTTTCCGTTAATACTATATTGGCCTAATATCTTTTTTGAGTCTATGATATCTTCAATTTGTTTAAAATTTTCTCCAGTAAATGAAATATCATCTGGATTGAGCATGACCACTTTGAATTTTTAAACCTGAAACTCATGTATCAAAATCGACAAGACATTTTATTGACAAAAGGGTACTAAGAATTTAATTATACCCTGTTTTTAAACTAGGACTGATTTGAATTTTAAGTTGGTAAGTCTGTAGATTCCTGATTGATATATTTATATTTTTGATATATAATTGACAATTATATAAATTGTAACCCAATAGTGTGATTTTGTTTTTTCTTGAAAACTATATTTCGAAATATATTGATACTAGTAGTAATGACGTCATGTATTGACGCTTTATTTTTAAACATAGTGCGTTGAACCATAATTAGACACTTTATTGAAAAACTTCTTTTCGTAATAAAAAGCGTAGAAGTCTAAAACCTAGTGAAATAAATGATTTTGAATTTTCCAATTGTAAAATTACTTTTTGATACAAATATGTAGGTAGCATATTTATAACATCGCTAAAAATCGACCCACTGAACTGACGTTTTATTGTGTTAATCAGCTGTTTGACATTTGTTAGTTGAGATAGGGGTCGAGGTTATTAAAAATTGTTTAGGGTATAATTGATGATGTTTTAAGCGTATATTTATATATTTTTGATTTGAAAATGGAACATTTTGAAGACGAAATTAGTAGTGTAGAAGAAGAAACTACATCTTTGTTCAATAATGGTTCATTTTCTGAAAAAAGATCAGATGAATTTAATAACGATTTGGATGAGGATGTAGAAGATACCCGGTCAGAATTAAAATTCGACAGAGGTAATAATACGAACAATATTTAAAACTGTGTTCAAATATCGTTTTTAGAATTGGAAACTGAGGAAGAAACAGATAAAAGATTATTAATAGAAACTGCTTTGAGTAATGCACTCAGTACTGTAAAAACTTGGCAGAATTTCGCTATATCACCGTACGGATTAGTAGCGGGTATCTTATTTTTATAAATATTCGTATAAAATCTCCGAATAACGTTTTTTTTAGATGATTTGAGGTGCAAAGTTTGGCCTTTGTTATTAGAGGTAGATCCTACTCCAAACGAAGTAATACCTTCTTTAGAAGAATTATCTAGTCATAGTGAATATCAGCAGGTAGTTTTAGATGTTAATAGATCTTTGAAAAGATTTCCACCAGGTATTTTTTTTTATTTAAAGTTTATAATAAAAAGTTTTTATATTTGTTTTGTTTCAGGCATTCCGTATAAACAAAGATTAGCTTTACAAGATCAACTGACTGTTTTAATACTGCGTGTTATTATTAAATACCCACATTTACGTTATTATCAGGTAAGTACTAGAATTTAAATCATTTTTTTGTAGTTTATGGTGTTTAGAATTGAAGAAAAAATCCAGTTTTGATTCTTTTACAGGTTTAAATTTAATATTTTGTTTATAGGGTTATCATGATGTTGCTATAACTTTTTTATTAGTCGTTGGAGAAGTAGTGGCGTTTAGAATAATGGAAAAATTGAGTACAACTCATTTGAGGGAATGTATGGAACCTACAATGGAAAAAACATCTTACAGATTGAATTATATCTATGCTCTTTTATCTAAAGTCGATATAGATCTATGTAATTTCTTAGATAGGTAAGTAACAATTATTTTTCTAATGATTCTAATGAAATTTCACATACATAATACACATGGAATGCCAAAGTTATTGACCAGATTCTGCTTGGCTCAAATGTCTACATTCAAAGATATTGAAGTTCAAATTTCACTGATGGGTCCCAATTTCGGGGGAGTTTGATTTAGAAAAGGGACTGACTTGGCACTAACTTGATCTAACTTAACAAAAATCCGACTTAATCAAATCAAAACAGGATTATCCTAGATTTGAAGGGCTGACCATGCCTTTCCATATCTTTATGACATAACCTAACCATTGGAAGGGCTAACTATGACTCTCCAGAGGTCTTTATGTCACAACCTAGCCATTGGAAGCTAACTATGCCTCACCAGGTCTTTTTGATATAACTTAGCCATTGGAAGATATGACCATGGCCCTCCAGGTCTTTATGACATCAACCTAGCTCAAATTGGAATGGATGCAGATTAAAAAAGCCTACAACAGCTCTCTGGGTTTTCCCTAGATCAACTTAGCTTGGATCAGATGGAGCTCAAAGACTTCAATTGAATTCCACATATGTTCGCTATTTGTGGTAGAAAAAGAAGCCACAGGCCTAGGACAACATGTTTAAAAGAGGTGGAGGGTGACTTAAGAAGAGTAAGCGTGTGGCAGATACAAGGTGTAAGTATGGACTATGGGGTCTGTTCCATCCCAACAAGAGGATCTAGACAGCATGTTTGTGGTGTAAACCCATTGGGGGTGTTGAGCCATTCTTATTATTATATGTTTGCTATTTATATGTACTGAGGATTGTATATTAACTTTCTGTAGTTACAAAATTTGTTGTAGATATAAATTAATTTTCCTGTTTTTCATAGCGCCTCAGTTGGCACCATGTTTGCCTTGCCTTGGTACCTGACTTGGTTCGGCCACTCTCTAAACCAATACAAAGATGTGGTTAGACTGTACGACTTTTTCTTAGCTTCTCCTCAAGACATGTCCCTGTACGTAGCCACTTCTTTGGTAATATCTCGAAGACAAGAAGTGTTTACAGAAGGTTGCGATATGGCTAGTGTTCATTGTCTACTTTCGCAGATACCTGACAATTTGAATTTTGAAATTATTTTGGAAAAGGCTTCTGAGTATTACAGGAAATTTCCTCCGGAAAAATTGGAGCAGATAGTGAAGAAACGGGTGCAAAAAGAGTATGTACAATTTGGATTTATGTTAATAATCAGATCGATTATGTCTTTTTTTAAAAATATATTTAATTTTCGCTTTTACGTTTTTTTGCTTAGCTATTTATTTTTGAGAAAAGATAAGCATAAAAATCTGTAGTATAAGCTAAATATTTTTATTTCTTATTTTGTTTTTTTTTCGTAGCTTTTATCTCCAAATGTTTTTTTTAATAAATAACTTGCACTTCTTTTAGTTATATTTTACTTTGTCCTTTTCTTGCTTGCTCCTGAATGTTTTTACTTGGTGGATGTTTAATATACAAGGTGACTTATATACTTATAGATACTAATTTATCTATTACATATATTTCGCTCTGTATAACAGGGTTTAAAGTAAAGATACATGATTAGGGGTTTGTTTTAAAATTCCAAACTTCTGTTTTAATATACAGGGGCGTATTATAACGATTATCTAAAAAATTATTGTAAAATGATATATACAGAGGGTATTATTAATTTTCGTATTCATAAGAATGTGAAAAAAAATCTTTTGATTTACAAATTCATGTGTCTTCTACTAAACCCTAATCAGAATTTAAAAAAAATTGATTAAACAGTAATATCTGCTTTTTATATATAGCACCTCTGGCTTTGTTATAGTGACAACCTGTATGCACACAACTATCGCTTTTAAAAATATTCATTACCCTTATTTAGTATTTCGAGCATGGCTTGTTTTTTTCGTAAGTTTGATACCAATAAAAAAAATTTACCCCCATAAAAAAACCATCGGTTGGACGTTTTTTTAGGTTAGATCAACGTAAAAGAGACGAACAAATTATGAGAAGAAGATTGAATAGAAACAAGAGTTTGTGGCACAAGATGAACCGAAATTTCCCTGCTTGGTTGGTGTTTAAGGGAAAATACGGTTTGTTATTCGCTGCTGCTACGGTTCTTATTGGATATATATATTATTTGAAGTTTTCCGAAGGACGACATCCATTCAAGAGGTGAGTAGTCATTTATTATTATTGTAAATTCTGTTTTTTCCAATCATGTTGTCAGATTTTCCAAAAAATATTGGTATACAAATCATAAATTGACTTTCTAAGGATAATTTTTGTCTTTATTCTTATATTTATGAAGGGAATTGAGCAAATACTCAAAATTGAGACAAATGAATTTTTATTACATTTTTTTTTCAGTTAGTTTTAAGGAAAAGTATCATTTTTTATAATAAAAGAAAGTTATTGTCAAGTTGAACCATAATTTTGAAATAAGAAGCTTTTTTATGTAAATTTTTGAAAAACTTATTTTATAATAATAAAAATACAAAAATTCTATTGAAATGTTCTCGTTTATATTATTTCCGATAATCTCCATAATGTAGTTAAACTCGGCAACGTAGCATATCATTAAATTTATTTATAACCTAAAGGGTATATATTTAATGTCAAATTTTTATTCAAATTTATTATTTTTACATAATTTTGCTATTAATGATGGTAAATGATCAATATCTTCAATTTTATGTAATTATTCGTAGTAACTAACCTCTAAATTTTTAACGAAATCCTATGACGCTTTTGACACATTTTTTAATTATTCACTATTCACAATTCACTTTGATTAAATTTTTAACAAATATATCACCATGAATAATTTTTTTTCAAATTCGAAATTGTTTGTCGTTGATGTTAATGTATCACTATGGCATAAAACTGTAAGGAACATTTGAACTACCGTTTTCCAATATGGCGGCTACGTTGTCATTTGATGCAAAAGTTCATTGGTAGGATCATAGAATAAGAAATAAAGGAAGGAGCAATAATAGACTTTGACATAGTTGTCACATATGGCGGACGATGATATCCGCTTTACCATAGGCGTGCAATAAAAAATTATTCTGAAGTAAATAATATTAAAAAAAAATGTATAGAATTCTGAATTAAAAATTATTGTTTTATAAATATAATGAATCTAATACGATTTTATCTAAATTAAATTGTTATAAAAATGGAAAATTTGATCTACCGTTTTCCAAGATGTCGTTTTAATTTGACGAAAAAGATTGTTGGTAGGATCATTGAATAAAGAATAAAGGAAGGAGCAATAGACTTTGAGATGATTATTGCTTATGGCTGACGGTAATTTTTGTTTTACCATAGGCGTGCCATAAAAAATTAATCTGAGATAAATAATATAAAAAAATTAACAGAATTCGAAATTTCCTCTTTATCATAGGTTATTGATATGATAATTGTATTAATAATCAAGGAAGGAGCAATAAACGGAAGTTTGGTGCATATGGCGGGCGGTAATATCCGCTTTACCATAGGTGTCCTATATAAAAATTTATTGCCGTATTTGGAAATTTATTCATGCGCCATTTTGGCACAAAACTGTAGGGAATATTTGAACTACCGCTCTCTAATATGGCGTCTACGTTCCCATTTGATGAAAAGTGTTATCGGTAGAATAAGTTACGGTGTTGTCACGTTTCAATAAGTTGTTATTTCAAAAATTAAATATTTTCGAAGTAAATTTTTTAATGAAATTTTCGTTTTTCAGCATATTCAACACATGACATTTGCTTGTTCCCGGTACCATAAGTTCTCTAACGCATAAAAGATTTTATACAATTTTTTAATTTATTTTTTTAAGGGGTATATAAATTAGGTTTAAAAAAAGCGATAAACAAAGCCTTTATTATTATTATTTAATGGCTTAAGTGTTTATTACGAAACAAAAATGATTAAAATTATAAATAATTTTAAGTTGTTTTTTATTATTTAATTTATTGTTTGTTATATAGGTGTCGTGTTATGTTTTTTCTCAAAAAATATGTACTCAAATGTATTAAAATCGCATTTAAATGTCATTTTGATAGAACCGAAGTTGAACATGTGATTTGTGCAATTAATTTAATAATTAATAAAAATAGTTTTCAAAAAAACCGTAGTTTCATTATTACCAATCCCATTTCTCCCTTTTTACCCACTTTTTTTAATATGAAGAACAATTATAAAAAAATTAAAACAAACGTTGCTTTCAAATTCTTTTATTCATAAACAAATTAATTAAAAAAAATGTTATATGGAAGATTTATAAATAATAAATATCTAAAAAAGAATTAACAAACCTATACGAAAAAAAAAACAACCTTCATAATAAATAAATAAATTCAAAAGTCGTCAGTAATTGTGTTAAATATCATACAAAAGCTGATGCACCTTATATCGTTATATACAACGTCACATCCGTTACAGTAGGTTGTCTACACAAATTGTATATGTTAAAAAAGAAGAAATATTAGTATGGCTGCTTCACGTCAAAATGAGGTTATTACTGTAATAATTTTATAATAAAACATTCCTTAAAATTTAGTGTTCAATTAAATGTTGCGTGAAAATAGTTTTCATAGAAAATTTGTTGAAAAGAAAAATACGAAAATGCCACGAAGTATTTGGAAAAAAAGTTTGGTATTTAAATATCCCGTTGATAAACAAAATACGAGAGTGGTATAAAGTATTTTGAAAACTACGAGCTTGGTATTGAAATACTATTAGATAATAAACGTACGAGGGCGGTACTAAACGTTATTAAATTGACAAACTTGATATTAGAACATTATATCAAAAAGAAAAATACGAGGGTGTTACAAAAAATTTTGAAAAAAACGAGTTACCGGAATATTGTTTTAAAAAGGAAACTACGAGGGTGTAACGAAGAATTCGGGGAAAAAGTTTGGTAGTAGATTATTTTTTTGTTGAACTAATTACGAGGGTGCTACATAGTATGTTGAAAAGAAAAAAAATAAGAAAAATTAGGGTACTAAAAAAACAATACAAGGGTGCTTACGAGGGTACTTTGAAAAATTACAAATAGGAATGCTGATTATTGTTTTGACAATAAAAATACGAGGGTACTTCAAAACATTACGAAAAGGGCGAGCTATGTAAGGGAATATTCTTTCACAAAAAATACGAGGGTGATACAGAGAATTACGGAAAAGAGAAGCTGGAATTGAATATTCTTAATAAAAATACGAGGGTACTTTGAGGAATTACAAAAAGAGCGAGCTATGAGAAGGAATATTCTTCCCAAAAAAATACGAGGGCAATAGAAATAATTAGGGAAAATAGAAGCTGGGATTGAGTAAAAAATACGAGGGTACTTTGAGAAATTACGAAAAGGAATTTTTTATCGAAAAGAAAATTACGAGGGCGTTACAACGAATAACGTTAAGGTCAAATTGTACTGAATATTCTTTTGAGAATAGAAATACGAGGGTACTTTCAAATATTACGAAAAAGGCGAGTTTTGTGAAAAATACGAGGGGGGCGAGTTGAATATTCTTCCGGTAATAGAAATACGAGGGTGACACAAAGATTTGCGGAAAAGAAAAGTTGGAATTGAATATTCTTCTGGTAATAGAAATACGAGGGTACTTTGAAAAATGTTACTAAAGGGAAAAATAATTGAATTTCAGGGAATATGGTGGAAAAATCGAAAATTGGACCCCCGTAGTTAAAAAAAAATATCAAAAAAATCGTCACTAATATATTTTAAATAAAAATTAATTTAACAAAATTTCAATTCAACATTTTATAATGCCAAAATTGCTTTTTTCTTTTTTTATTGGCGAATTTTTTCATAACGTTTCTGATGTAATCCTGCGTCGATTTGTCGTGCAAAATTTGCAAATGTTCGATTTTCGGAGATTGTTGAACGAAAACTTTTTGTTTTTGAAGAGTCTGCCAATGGCGACATCCCTCCAAGGACCGCCTGTTGACGGTACCGTCCCCATCTCCGTATATCAGCGTTGGATATCCGGTCAAATCGGTACCGGGTTTATAATACAACCTGAAATAAATTCAAACGAAGACTCGATACCCCTCGAAAGACGGATTCGAAACACTCACCGTTCTACGGTTTGCACATCCGTACCGTACAAACAATGGACCTCTACTCCAGGTGGTTTGAAATCGAGTTGATACTTTTCGGTGTCTTTCCTCATTTCCCAACCGTCCATAAAATCGATTCCCCTAGGAAGAAGAAACTGTCTAATTGTTTGAAAATAACATTAAACGATGTTTGTACGAAGACAACTTACTGGAAAAATTCTTCTAAATCGTTGATGGTGTAATTTTTTTTACTGGTTTGTACAAGAACTTCGTCTGGTTTCCAAAAAAGTTTCGACGGTAATAACCAAGCTAGACTTGGTGACGTTATTTGTTCTTCCCTCATGACGCTTTCTCGAAGGGCGAAAGATCCTAAATTGTCACCTTTAATAACACATTTTATTAAAAAAATTGACAGTTTCATGTATTATGTAAAAAAAAATTTTTTTATACTATCGTGGTTCCCTCGTATTTAACTATGGGAAATTGAAGAAAAAGAAATCCTATTTTAATAAATTATTTTCAAATCGTTGTTTTTATAATGAATTTATCAAAACAAAAATCTCATTTGACTTTAAAAGTTAACATAACCGCACTTTCTTCAATATAATTATTCATTACTTTTTTGAGTAGCACCAAACTTAGTTTAAACATTTTTTTTGTCAATATGTACTAAAAAACGAGCCTTTTGAAAAGAAAATCGTTTAAAAATGTCTAATTATCAATTTTATACGAATGAAATTCTCGTTAGTTTTATACTACCCAAGTCCCCTCGTCTTTTAGGTTCTATAAAAGCGAGAAACATCCGATTTCAATCATTTTTCTTTTCAAATATCGTCTTTTTATCAAAATATACACGAAAAAAGTATGGAAAATATCTATTTCAACGATTTTATATGATTTTATAACTTTAAAAGTTAACATAACCGCACTTTCTTCAATATAATCATTCATTACTTTTTTGAGTAGCACCAAACTTAGTTTAAACATTTTTTTTGTCAATATGTACTAAAAAACGAGCCTTTTCAAAAGAAAATCGTTTAAAAATGTCTAATTATCAATTTTATACGAATGAAATTCTCGTTAGTTTTATACTACCCAAGTCCCCTCGTCTTTTAGGTTCTATAAAAGCGAGAAACATCCGATTTCAATCATTTTTCTTTTCAAAAATCGTCTTTTTATCAAAATATACACGAAAAAAGTATGGAAAATATCTATTTCAACGATTTTATATGATTTTATAACTTTAAAAGTTAACATAACCGCACTTTCTTCAATATAATTGTTCACAACTTTTTCGACAAACATCAAACGTAGTTTATATATATTTTTTGTAAATTTAGATAAAAAAAACAAACATTTTGACAAAAAAATCATACAAAAATGTCTAATTATTAATATTTACGAATGAAAATGTTTCTAGAATCAACTTTTTCTTTTAAAATAATATTCTAGGATACACAAATTTGACAAGTCGGCCATTTTGCTAGAGTTGTAATACAAAATATTTATTTTCTATTTGTTAACGTGCGTATTGGAGAGAATTGAATATTATGTGATTTTGAACAGTGAGTTGAAACTAACTTATAGTATACATAATATTGTACTTTAGCACTTGAGATTCCTATTAGTTTTTTGGTGGAATTACCTTATATTCCATATTTTTTTAAAAGATTTGTTAAAAGCCTTCTGTAAATCAATGAATAAAACGCCTATACCTATATCAGGTAGGAGAAACATTTAATATAAGCGAATAAATTAGTCGAAAATTGTTGATAGGAATATTATTAACAAAATATTAAACATTAAATCGGTCAGTCTCTAAGGAAATTAATCAAAATTACATAAACACTACTGTTTAATTGGATTATGATAAAATGCCCACTAGAAAATTGATTTATCAAAATTTTTAATTTAAAATAAATTGAAATGAAAAAAAACTTTTATGTTATCATAAAATCAGCGTTTATCAGTAGCTAGTAAACGATATAAACCTGGTAGATAAAACTTTATTGTGTATAAAAATTAATATTTGAATTTTACGATGTTCCCCCTTCGTTTTTTAGTCCTAGAAAATTGATAAATTATTCGATCTCGATGAGTTTTTTTAATAATGAGCAGCGAAAAAGTTATGAACGAAAAAAAGTTGGGTTATGTTGACATTTAAAGTCGTAAAATCATATGAAATGTTCAAATGAGTTATTTTCCATGATTTTTATGATAAATTCCCTATGAAAACACAGTTTTCCGAAAAAATCATTAAAATCTGATCGATGTTCGATTTTCTAGTGTCAAAAAACGAGGGGATCAGGATATTATCAAATTACTTACAATTTAATTTATAAAAAAGGATTCAACAAACTTTTTGTACGATTTATTGCACTTCAAATATTCGTTTTTTTGTGTAGATTAATAAAAAAAATATATGAACTCTATTTAATACTTTGCGAAAAAGTTATGATCGATTTTATTCAAAAAAGTTGGGTATGTTACCATTTGAAGTCGTAAAATCATATGAAATGTTCAAATGAGTTATTTTCCATGATTTTTATGATGAATTCACAATGAAAACACAGTTTTTCGAAGAAAATCATAAAAATCTGATCAAGTTTCGATTTTCTAGAGTCAAAAAGCGCAGGGATCAGGATACTAGCAAATTATTTACAGTTTAATTTTAAAAGAAAGTAATCAACAAACGTTTTGTACGATTTATTTCACTCGAAATATTCGTTTTTTTGTGTGGATTTATTAAAAAATATATATATGAACTCCATTTAATGCTTAATAAAAAAATTATGAACGATTTTATTAAAAAAAGTGGGGTTATGTTAACATTTAAAGTCGTAAAGTTATAGAATTTTCAATAATTTTCATGTTTTTTATGATAAATTCACCATAAAAACAATGGTTATCAAAATTGGATCATTTTTCGATTTTCTAGAGCCAAAAAACGAAGACTAAACTGTAAAACTGTAAAATTACTTACAAATTTCAAAAAAAATTATTTAAACAAACACTTTTGATTGAATTTTTTTATGAATATTAACAAAAAAACATATATGAACTCCATTTAAAGCTTTACGAAAAAGTTATGAACGATTTCATTTTATAAAAGTGGGTTAACATTCAAAGTCATAAAACTACATAAAATGTTCAAATAAGATTTTTCATTACAAATTCACCATAAAAACTATTTAAAAAAATGATAATTTTCGATTTTCTAGACCCAAAAAATAAAAATACCATAATACAATGGAACCACAATGAATATTATAAATTACAAAATAAAATCAACTTACCGATAGCGTAAACTTTAATGGCCTTCATAGAACCACCCCAAACCCCCGCTAACGAAATCAACCCTGCGATATACTTATTTTTCCAAGCTTGAGTTTGCATATTTAAAAATCTCAAAGCCATAGGTCCCCCCATAGAATGCACCAACAAAACTACAGCACTATTGTTATTTTCACTATAAGTATCTTCTACTAAAACCTTAAGTTGTACAAAGAAATCACCATTTTCATCTAGAAACCCGTAACTTGAATAAATAAACTTGTGTAATATGAAAAAAAATTCTTACTTGGTGCTTTCCTGAAATCGTACGGTGCTCCTTTTATACTGTGATTCCTCACGTATCCCATACTCACTAAAGTATTCGAGACGTCTTTAAAATAAGCCCCGGTTGACGTATGACTTGGATCTAACCATTCAACAGATTCAGTACCACCCCAACCCGGTACTCGTATTTCAACCCCGTCGTTATTTCTAGTAATTCTAGTTGTATTGTCATATATAAGTTTTACATTATCTATCCAACAATCTATGACTAGAGGCATTAAAAGTTCTAAATTTAACCATATGTTGAAAAAATCAGCGGTGGATAAGTCACAAAAATAATGTATCTAAAAAATATATCGTTTCTAATTTTTTTTATCAATTTAATAATTAAATTACCTTACCCTTTGTGTTTTATTTAATCTGGCTTCTAATTGGCTACCCCCGTCACCTGGTATTAGTATAACAGGATTTAAATTAGTTTTGATTTGTTCGAACAATAGTAAAAGAAAAAATAAAGTGAGGTTATACTGGAATTTCATATTCTCAGTACAAAGAATAACACAATACTGATGATTTATAACATTTTTTCATTGTAGGTACTTTTATGTATCGATAATTGCCGCAACAAACATGATAAAACTATTTATATAAATAAAATACGTAATATTTGTCGCTACCCATCGGATGATTATTTAGAGTACAATAACACTTAAAAATTTTTGACGTCTTTTGTGTGGATGTAAATATAAACACGTGTCTTCAGTGTCAGTTTAAAAAATCATATGTATATGTACCAATTTTGATATTTACAATAAATATTTTTGATTTCACAATATATAAAACACGATGAAAAATGTCGTTTTAATTATTTTGTAATTATTATTGAAAATTTTTATAAATTCGAGGAGTTAAAATGGAGACTGTTTAATGCTAGAAACTCGTACTTCTAAATATAGATGGCGACTTTAATGTCGCAATTCTTTTTTTGGTATTTAGTTGACAGCCGTTCTTAGTTGTCCACCCGGTATGTATGCAATATGATCATAAACATCTAATTACATAAAAAATCGTACGTTAAGATTGAATTTAATATATTTACAAAAAATGAAAACTTTTAAAACATTTATGGACTTAAAATGGAAACTGTATTGTATTCAAGAAGTTCGAATTTCACGTTATAGATGGCAGCTAATATTTCTAATTTGGTTTCACGTAAAGTTCGAACCACGAAATATAGATGGCAGTCATAGTATAAAATGGTAATTTTATAACATAAATTTTTCAAATTTCGAATTCTAATTATTAAATGTTTAAGGTAATTTATTATTTGCTTTAAAGCCTTTGTACGAATAATATATTTTAATGTTAAAATTTATGTAACATATCATTATATTGAATATAATCCATTCCCGTCTTGTTACTAATAAAAAATTAGGTTATGTACATGTTATTTATTCATATTATTATATTCTGATTGTTCTTTGGATTAGTGTCGATTGAGGATTTATACATATTATCATTATTTCGAACGGTATATTGTAAGAACTCGTTTCGATTTCTCGGAGTTTATTATCTTTCTTAGAATACTGATAGTTAGTAAGTAACAGCAAACCAGTGCTATTAGTTGTGATTTCTGATTCATATATTTTATAAATCTAATTATGAATTCAGATTTAATAATTGGATATGGTTAATCTGTTCTACGATTTACATTAGTTACTTTCTTAATGTTCTTAATGGCTGCCATTCATATTTGCTACTGTTTTATAAATCTTGGTCATCCATTTTCTTGTCATTGTTGGACGATATTAATTATACATCTCTTATACCGAGCGGATCGGTTTCTAATAAAGAAATATTCATATACAAATAAGCGATATTTGATAAATTTTGAAAATTTGGCAACGTTGTTTATATTTGATCACAATTATTAAATTAATGAGATCTAAATGTAAGAATTCCGCCTTCTTTTAACTCATTATAAAACTATGCGCGAATGAAAAATGATAATAGACAAAATTTTTTGCATCAACTGACTTTATCTAGATCAGTATGACATTGATAAGTTATCTAGTGTGTGGCCGAAATATATCAACCGCCTACTTGCCTTCGAATTAGATTCAATGCGATTTTGCTTAATTCGATGACATTTATTCTCTCAATTTTTTTCGTAGTTGACAGCTCCGATGATGTGGTTGTTTGTTATCGAAACGAGACTCGAATGAGAATCAGGTGCACGCGTACGTATTCGATATTAATCAGATACGTGGATGTTAGAATGTGATCATTTATACTATTCTTCCTGTTGGTGAAGCTACATGTCTTTAACTATATTTTATCTACTTAAAAACGACAAAATATAAATACGTAGACAAATAGTTGTTTGAATCGTGGTCTCAACCTTTCGTAGAATTCCACCTGAGAACAACTTGGAATAAAAACAGAAAAGAAGAATCGGTAGTAGCTATTCGACCAAAAAGTTGTTAAATTTATTCCGTACTTAATACAAATTGAAACTATTTAGTAGATGAATGTAATTAACAGAATATAATTGAAAATAAATACCACTAATAATAAATAAAGTTACTTACTTTATTTATGATAAGATACAAAAATTAAATGATAAAATTACAATAACTGTCAGTAGTATAATAAATGTATAGTGCGATAAAATAGAAAATGATAATTTCATATTAGCCAATATTTAGTTTTAAGACAAATTTAACTATATATTTCAACAATAAATAAATAAAAATATATATGTGGGTATTTTAAATCTATTTGTAATGTTTATATTTAATTTTGTCGGTTTGCTGGTAGACTAGTCACTATCTATAAAAAAAAAGAAGAAAGGACTCCCGAAGAGTGGTCATGACCGAGTACTGCTACAGTTCAAACTAATTATGCTTTGAATTATGGTGACTTCGGTCACGATATTCTTATTAAAGAAATCTATTTGCACATTATTAACTATTGCTTTTGTTTTTATGGATTCGAGATGGAAGATCAACGGGTACCGTATCGTCGAAACAAATTTCGTAAAAATGAAATACGCTATGAAATTAATACGTTTTAAATATTTAATAAACGACGTAATGGTGTTTTATTATTACGATTATCTCGTTATTTATTTTATTTTATACATTCACAAATAGTAAATAATATTTATGAACTATGAAAATATGTGTAATTGTTAAAAACATAACCGAAATTGGTTTGTTATGTTGTTCGAGGTTATTTGATTCAGGGACAAGTATGTATGGTTGTTTTTATGGCGATTTCTAGACCACCTGCAACGATCACATATTTACGTGTAGGTGTAGACACCACAACAAGAAAAAAATATCAAATCGAGTCAGCCGTGAAATCGGATATTGATAAAATGCTTTTTTTTATTTACATATAAAAAAATTCCTTTTATTTAATCTAGTTTGTATTTAATATGAAAATAATTATATTTGTAATTGTATTAATGTACGATTAACATACATTGACATTGTTACGAGGTTCGTTCGAAAAGTTTTAATCTCGACATGATAATATTAGATCGTTCTAACTGAATTTTGAATCGGCGATCTCAATTTAGGGATTGTACCCTCTAGAATTAAGTAAACGTTTGTGAAAAACGAGATTTTTTGGAAAAACAATTAGTTATGCTATTTTAAATAGTGAAAATTATAGTTTTTTCGACTAAACAGAGTTGTTTAATGGTAATAGTTCATTAGATGATTTCTATAACTTCATTTTTTGATACGAGAGCTATTCAAAAAGTAAGAAAAGTTGAGGAATCAAAAAATGGGTTCGAAATTAACTTTTCTATATAGTTATAGTCAAAATTGTGTGTTATTCATAATTGTACACACATTTTTAGCTGATTTATATGAATTATAAGGAAAATATCTACTCGAAATACTCGTGGAAGGTTGATATGGAATGCTGTGAAGATTTTCTGAAGATAACAAGAAAGCTCGATTTAAATGGGCCTTAAAAAATCAAAATTTGATTACTAAATTTTATCAAATGTCAAACGTCAAACGTTAAATGTCAAAAGTCAAACGTCAAACGTCAAACGTCAAACGTCAAACGTCAAACGTCAAACGTCAAACGTCAAAAGTCAAAAGTCAAAAGTCAAAAGTCAAAAGTCAAAAGTCAAAAGTCAAAAGTCAAAAGTCAAAAGTCAAAAGTCAAAAGTCAAAAGTCAAAAGTCAAATGTCAAATGTCAAATGTCAAATGTCAAATGTCAAATGTCAAATGTCAAATGTCAAATGTCAAATGTCAAATGTCAAATGTCAAATGTCAAATGTCAAATGTCAAATGTCAAATGTCAAATGTCAAATGTCAAATGTCAAATGTCAAATGTCAAATGTCAAATGTCAAATGTCAAATGTCAAATGTCAAAAGTCAAACGTCAAACGTCAAACGTCAAACGTCAAACGTCAAACGTCAAACGTCAAAAGTCAAAAGTCAAAAGTCAAAAGTCAAAAGTCAAAAGTCAAAAGTCAAATGTCAAATGTCAAATGTCAAATGTCAAACGTCAAACGTCAAACGTCAAACGTCAAACGTCAAACGTCAAACGTCAAACGTCAAACGTCAAACGTCAAACGTCAAATGTCAAATGTCAAATGTCAAATGAATCAATCTGATGATGGTCCTAGAAGTGACCTAGAAATGGCGGTAGTTGCTTGAAAAATACCATTGTAGACTTCTCTGGGTACTTCTGGGACCATCAGACATCTTTTAGTGAAGTTCGTGTACAAATTATTGTAAATTGACACTTGTAAGTTCTAAAAAAGGACCTAACGGTCGAAAGTCTTGCATAAATCTCAAGTTTTTATAGTCTAGTCGACTTGACACATTGCAAACAGCCCTCGTAGTGGGTTTATTTCGATTCACTTTTTTGACACGCCAAATTCCTTCTTCCATACACCGAATATATACAATGCGTTTTTTAATCCAGTTCAACGATCTAGTTTGACGAAATTTCATATAATAAGCGATTCGATTGTTCGGAAATATTTGTCAGAATATACAAACAATTTACGGACAGGTATTTTTACGACACCTAACACTCGAAATTCTTTTGAATGTGGTGTTAAAATCCGTCACGCTGTCTTTAATTTTCATTCAATCTTTTTAAATACCTTAGCAACGATTCTTGGAAGTCGTTCAGTGGAAATTTCTTTTTCGTTTGGTAGAATTTCGATTTAGACAATTTTTTTCTTCATAAAACGTTTTTATCGTCAATTGCGACTGAATTTTCAATAAAATACGAAACGAGAATCACGGCGCGGCCATTTTCTCGAATCTCATAAATTCTCTTCATGGAACGCACTTTGTTTTGTGTCAAAATACGTCAAATTATAGTTTGTTTCAGTCAATCCGGGTCATATTTTTACATGTTACAAATATAACGGTTGCCAACACCCAACTTTTGTTATTTATTCGTCATACATTGTGAGATCCTAATGATAATTATGAAATAATCTTTGATGGGTACCACTAATAGTAGTAATTTACCACACCTTAGTACCATCAATGCTACCTGCACGGTTGAAGGCGTCCGATTTCTTATTTTACGCTCCTTGAAGATGTCCAATATATACGAAAACCGTGCACGTACAACAAATATGACTAATATGATAAATAAACCCTTCAAATGTTTATTACAAAACAGAGGCGTACTTATTGATAAACTACGAACGATAATTTCGAATTACAAGATGAAAATTTCAAGTTATGCATATTCTGAATTAACGGAAGCTATTTAAAAAACAAGATGGACGAGATTGAAGTAAGACAAATGACAGATGTTTGTATTGAAGAAAAATCGATTGAAATCGATCGAATGCCGACTAATATCGGAGTGTTTTCGATGTTTTACTCTGTATAAACATAACGGCAACGTTTCGAAATAATTTTCAGTTATACAGTATGTCTTAAAAGTGTTATAAACACGATTTTTCGAATTTTGGTTGTTGTACAATAATATACAGTAATTTGAGTGACAGATCGATTTTTTTAATCAATTCTTCTTTTTTACGTAGCAAATTATGAATAAATTGAACGATAATACATAGTCTTTGATTAATTTTCTTCCCGAAAATTTGCAGTTCGATCGCGAGGCTTGTTTACATCGATTTGCAATTTCCACCATCGTATTTTTACTTTTACAAACTCTATAGGTTTGGTTCTACTCCAGTTTTCATAATTTTCGACTTTATTTGTGATTTTTTTCAACTTTCGTAGTTGATTTTTCGAATTTATTCTTCAAAAATTGGTTAGACTGTATTAAAACGAATCTCTAGTTGTTTTTATATAATCCACAATCGTTTTTGACTCAAAAATCCAACCACAGGAGTCAATTAATAATAAAATACGTTTATCTCAACGTTTTCTATGGCAAAACCTCCTGGTGAAACCACCACGTTGCAATCCAAGATGCGTCGAGGTATTTTTAAAACTTCCAAGTCTGAATTTTCGAGAAAGAAAACAATTCGTTCACGAATTCCACAAAAAGATGACTCGATGAGTCCAAAGAAATAATTTGGAAATACCGGATTACGAAATGGGGAAAAACTTTTGACCGGTAGTGTATATTAAACGTAGGATACGTACGTTCAATAGGGGGTTAAATTCACGTTGTTTCCATTATAAAGTACTTGAAAGTATTTAAAAAAGTTGTGAGTCATTTTGAAAATACCCCATCATCATCAATGCGAGGTAGAGCAATCCCTAAATTGGTTAATTTCAACCCTCATATCAATTACAATGTCCACGACCGCTTCCCAAATTGCGTTTCATTATCCAACAACTTTTTAATTAAGCTGAAATGATGAGGCACATACGTCACACCGAGAGATAAAATTTTTATTTTTATTTTCTATCGTAATTTCTATTAGTGCGGAAGATTGTTTACAGAAAAATATAAATCGATAGAAATGGTTTGAAATAACGAATAAAACTGAAATAAAAGATCAAAGATGTTTAAATTATGTTATAAACTAATTTTTGATTATATTCAGTGCCTTTTTTACGAATTTCTATAACTGCGAACTTGTTTTTTTTAGATATAATAGCTTCGGACCGTTTTGATCGTTATAAGTCTATTATAAAATAACACCCTGTGTTACTAATGTAATTTACGACACTGATTATACTGCTATAGTAAAAGAAGAAGATTTTGGTTATGTTGAACAGCACAATTAACCCGTGTGATTGTCTAAAATGAGTTAATTCAATTAATCGATTATTTTGAATATAATTTTCAAACAAACCGCCGTACTAATGGGTTTTTAATCTTCAGAGGCACATGCCACACACACCATAACAGATGACGTTCGAGATGTTTATCTACAGGGTGTTCGGCATCGATGGATTTGACGCTTCGTCGCTCTTGACAATTTTGACGCGTGTTGTTTAACCTGGAATATTTTTCGAAATTTCTATGTGATAAACTCGATTAATCCGTTCAAATTTTTCGTTATTTATATATTTAAACATAAAATTCCTTACGAAAATTGGAACGATTGTATATTTTTTTTGTATTCTCGGAATAAGAAGTAGATCAGTGCCGTACGTCCGAAGGCTATATTTAAATGACCTCTGCGAGTTGCGTCTTTGACCTTTTCGACCATTTGCAGTTCAACACGGAATCAAATCACGCGCCCCGTGCCCTCGGGGACTCCGACTATCGACACGAACGCCCCTGCAGGGTCTAGGTGAACGATTTAACCTGCTTTACCATGACTTTTGCGAAAGGAAGTCGAAAATTTTATGGGAAACGTGCGCCAATTATTAATCTATTTCTTTTTTCTCATGATAATGTTTTTCGTTTATTAATTATTTCGACAACTACAAAGTTCAATGTGATCCGTCAAAACGGAATTGAAAATCTGCTTTAGATCTATGGAAATGATTTGACGTTCTTTTCAGATCTATGGAAATGATTTGACGTTCTTTTCAGATCTATGGAAATGATTTGACGTTCTTTTCAGATCAATAATTAGATTGCGATCGCTGTTTTATTTTGACAGTTTCAAGCTTTTCCTAGGACTTAAATCAACACTAGTAGCTAGTATTCTGATCGGAAATATCCAAAACGAATCACACCGTTAAAACTGTTGTACAATAAGACCCTGTATAGTTTAAAAGAAGCGGTAAGTATCGAATTCCGCAGGTTGCAGGATCCGTCTGAGATGCGGGTCCAGGTGATGAGTTTTTTAGCGGCTAGTCGTCGATAGTAGCAGGTACTACCCTCATGAAAAACAAAATATTTAGTCGATTATCTACAAACGGTTAATATGTCTTACAGGTGGATTTCACGATAACAGTTTTCTAGAAAAAATTTGTAATCAGATCCGGTATTTTTATCAAAAGGAACGATAAATTAAGATACCAAACACGATCTGACATAAGTATCAGACAAACCGAAACGATTCACACTTCTGGTTGTCGTATACAAGAAATATGTTGGGTAAATACTTTAGGGGTGGAGTGTCACGAGGTTTTGAAAAAAGGGAGTCGACCAGTTATCAAATTTTCATTCTGAAGACCATGGGCTATGGCCTAGGCTCCTTTTTATGGATTGCAACGACACTGATTATTACTTTTAGAAACCTTTTACTGGAAATTATCCTGAGACGAGTCCAGGAGATCATTTACAACAAAGTCTTCGTCAAATGGTTCGAGTCTTTGGAAAGAGAAACTTGAATGCATTAAAGACCAAATATGTGGTCACGAGAAGCGAATTGGATGGCTTCAACCCAAGCAGGGAATGTAGTTTTGATTGAAGTACAAGATTTCGATTACCTGGAAGCGACAGTGTCAAATGAAGGAGCTGAAACCTGGGAAATCAAGAAGGAGATTGTTGGATGGAAGGAGCCAAAAAGGAAAAGAACGTCTACCAAAAAAAAAGGTTAGAGACATGTAGAGAAGGAATAGGATTAATGGGAATAGAGAATTGGAGCGAAGCAGCCATGGAGGAAAGCTGCACAGCGACCCCAAGTAATGGGTCTATAAGACTGTTGTTTTAGGTCTTCTGTGTTTATTTTTGCCTAATTTGCGTCTCAATGTCTATTCACCAGTTTTGAATTTTTGAATTTCTATTTAAACGATCCTACAAACTTAATTTAATGAGATAATTGAGTTAAATAAACCCCAGATTTGTATATTTCTCGATGTATCCTTATTAGTAAGAGGCCCAGTTAAAGTTTCATAAAAAAGAAGTATGAATAGTTCTTATTGATAAACTACGAACGATAATTTCGAATTCCAAGATGAAAATTTCAAGTTATGCATATTTTGAATGTCATTGAAATTGTTCAATTTAGAAATGTCACCACTAGAATTAACGGAAGTTATTTGAAATACAAGATGGACGAGATTGAAGTAAGACAAATGACAGATGTCTGTTTTGAAGAAAAATCGATTGAAATCTATCGAATACCGACTAATATCGAATTGTTTTCGATGTCCCACTCTGTATAAACATAGCGGCAACGTTTTAAAATAATTTTCAGTTATACAGTATGTCTTAAAAGTGTTATAAACACGATTTTTCGAATTTAGGTTGTTGTACAATAATATACAGTTGAAGAAAAGAAATTTGAGTGACAGATCGATTTTTTAATCAACTCTTCTTTTTTACGTAGCAAATTATGAATAAATTGAACGATAGTACATAGTCTTTGATCAATTTTCTTTCCGAAAATTTGCAGTTCGATCGCGAGGCTTGTTTACATCGATTTGCAGTTTCCACCATCGTATTTTTACATTTACAAACTCTATAGGTTTGGTTCTACTTCAGCTTTCATAATTTTCGACTTAATTTGTGATTTTTTTCAATTTTCGCAGTTGATTTTTCGGATTTATTTTTCAAAAATTGGTTAGACTGTATTAAAACGAATCTCCAGGTGTTTTTATATAATCCACAATCGTTTTTGACTCAAAAATCCAACCACAGGAATCAATTAATAATAAAATACGTTTATCTGTGTTATAGGTCTTCTTTTTTTTTATTTTTGCCTAATTTGCGTCTCAATGTCTATTCACCAGTTTTGAATTTTTGAATTTCTATGTAAACGATCCCACCAACATAATTTAATGAGATAATTGAGTGAAATAAACCCCAAATTTGTATATTTCTCGATGTATCCTTATTAGTAAGAGGCCAAGTTAAAGTTTCATAAAAAAGAAGTACGAATAGTTCTTCTTTCAAGTTTAAACTTGACTTTTTAAATATGTCAAGTTAGTCAGACGTTTCCATAGACACAATCCGCATATAGTTTATCTATGATTCACATTTGATTAAATATTCCATTTAAACGATCCTACAAACTTAATTTATTGAGATAATTGTGTTAAATAAACCCCAGATTTGTATATTTCTCGATGTATCCTTATTAGTAAGAGGCCAAGTTAAAGTTTCATAAAAAAGAAGTATGAATAGTTCTTCTTTCAAGTCTAAACTTGACTTTTTAAATATGTCAAGTTAGTCAGACGTTTCCATAGACACAATCCGCGTATAGTTTATCTATGATTCACATTTGATTAAATATTCCATTTAAACGATCCTACAAACTTAATTTATTGAGATAATTGTGTTAAATAAACCCCAGATTTGTATATTTCTCGATGTATCCTCAATTGTAAGAGGCCAAGTTAAAGTTTCATAAAAAAGAAGTATGAATAGTTCTTCTTTCAAGGTCAAACTTGACTTTTTAAAGATGTCAAGTTAGTTAGACGTTTCCATAGAAACAATCCGCGTATAGTTTATCTATGATTCACATTTGATTAAATATTCCATTTAAACGATCCTACAAACTTAATTTATTGAGATAATTGTGTTAAATAAACCCCAGATTTGTATATTTCTCGATGTATCCTCAATTGTAAGAGGTCAAGTTAAAGTTTCATAAAAAAGAAGTATGAATAGTTCTTCTTTCAAGTTTAAACTTGACTTTTTAAATATGTCAAGTTAGTCAGACGTTTCCATAGAGACAATCCGCGTATAGTTTATCTATGATTCACATTTGATTAAATATTCCATTTAAACGATCCTACAAACTTAATTTATTGAGATAATTGTGTTAAATAAACCCCAGATTTGTATATTTCTCGATGTATCCTTATTAGTAAGAGGCCAAGTTGATGTTTCATAAAAAAGAAGTATGAATAGTTCTTCTTTCAAGTCTAAACTTGACTTTTTAAATATGTCAAGTTAGTCAGACGTTTCCATAGAGACAATCCACGTATAGTTTATCTATGATTCACATTTGATTAAATATTCCATTTAAACGATCCTACAAACTTAATTTATTGAGATAATTGTGTTAAATAAACCCCAGATTTGTATATTTCTCGATGTATCCTCAATTGTAAGAGGCCAAGTTAAAGTTTCATAAAAAAGAAGTATGAATAGTTCTTCTTTCAAGGTCAAACTTGACTTTTTAAAGATGTCAAGTTAGTTAGACGTTTCCATAGAAACAATCCGCGTATAGTTTATCTATGATTCACATTTGATTAAATATTCCATTTAAACGATCCTACAAACTTAATTTATTGAGATAATTGTGTTAAATAAACCCCAGATTTGTATATTTCTCGATGTATCCTCAATTGTAAGAGGTCAAGTTAAAGTTTCATAAAAAAGAAGTATGAATAGTTCTTCTTTCAAGTTTAAACTTGACTTTTTAAATATGTCAAGTTAGTCAGACGTTTCCATAGAGACAATCCGCGTATAGTTTATCTATGATTCACATTTGATTAAATATTCCATTTAAACGATCCTACAAACTTAATTTATTGAGATAATTGTGTTAAATAAACCCCAGATTTGTATATTTCTCGATGTATCCTTATTAGTAAGAGGCCAAGTTGATGTTTCATAAAAAAGAAGTATGAATAGTTCTTCTTTCAAGTCTAAACTTGACTTTTTAAATATGTCAAGTTAGTCAGACGTTTCCATAGAGACAATCCACGTATAGTTTATCTATGATTCACATTTGATTAAATATTCCATTTAAACGATCCTACAAACTTAATTTATTGAGATAATTGTGTTAAATAAACCCCAGATTTGTATATTTCTCGATGTATCCTCAATTGTAAGAGGTCAAGTTAAAGTTTCATAAAAAAGAAGTATGAATAGTTCTTCTTTCAAGTTTAAACTTGACTTTTTAAATATGTCAAGTTAGTCAGACGTTTCCATAGAGACAATCCGCGTATAGTTTATCTATGATTCACATTTGATTAAATATTCCATTTAAACGATCCTACAAACTTAATTTATTGAGATAATTGTGTTAAATAAACCCCAGATTTGTATATTTCTCGATGTATCCTTATTAGTAAGAGGCCAAGTTGATGTTTCATAAAAAAGAAGTATGAATAGTTCTTCTTTCAAGTCTAAACTTGACTTTTTAAATATGTCAAGTTAGTCAGACGTTTCCATAGAGACAATCCACGTATAGTTTATCTATGATTCACATTTGATTAAATATTCCATTTAAACGATCCTACAAACTTAATTTATTGAGATAATTGTGTTAAATAAACCCCAGATTTGTATATTTCTCGATGTATCCTCAATTGTAAGAGGCCAAGTTAAAGTTTCATAAAAAAGAAGTATGAATAGTTCTTCTTTCAAGGTCAAACTTGACTTTTTAAAGATGTCAAGTTAGTTAGACGTTTCCATAGAAACAATCCGCGTATAGTTTATCTATGATTCACATTTGATTAAATATTCCATTTAAACGATCCTACAAACTTAATTTATTGAGATAATTGTGTTAAATAAACCCCAGATTTGTATATTTCTCGATGTATCCTCAATTGTAAGAGGTCAAGTTAAAGTTTCATAAAAAAGAAGTATGAATAGTTCTTCTTTCAAGTTTAAACTTGACTTTTTAAATATGTCAAGTTAGTCAGACGTTTCCATAGAGACAATCCGCGTATAGTTTATCTATGATTCACATTTGATTAAATATTCCATTTAAACGATCCTACAAACTTAATTTATTGAGATAATTGTGTTAAATAAACCCCAGATTTGTATATTTCTCGATGTATCCTCAATTGTAAGAGGTCAAGTTAAAGTTTCATAAAAAAGAAGTATGAATAGTTCTTCTTTCAAGTCTAAACTTGACTTTTTAATTATGTCAAGTTAGTCAGACGTTTCCATAGAGACAATCCGCGTATAGTTTATCTATGATTCACATTTGATTAAATATTCCATTTAAACGATCCTACAAACTTAATTTATTGAGATAATTGTGTTAAATAAACCCCAGATTTGTATATTTCTCGATGTATCCTCAATTGTAAGAGGCCAAGTTGAAGTTTCATAAAAAAGAAGTATGAATAGTTCTTCTTTCAAGTTTAAACTTGACTTTTTAAATATGTCAAGTTAGTCAGACGTTTCCATAGAGACAATCCGCGTATAGTTTATCTATGATTCACATTTGATTAAGTATCTATTTAAACGTAAACAAACATCATTGGAAATCGTGTTACTGATCCTACTTACCAACTAACTGTAGCTTACGCATCGTTGCAAAATTAATCGAATCAAAAATTATTTTTTTTCAATTATAAATATATATATCGTTTACGTACATATTAAATGTCGATGTATAACGTTGTGTGGTCAGGTACCGTTAGAAAAATATCAAATAAAAGAAGAAGAAGATTTCACTTCGTAAATTAATTGTAAGCGCCTTCTATTTCGGAATTCTTTCGATATTATTCCCATGTGTGCAAAGAATATTTCGAGCAGCAAGTGTTTTACAAGTGAATGGCGTTGGTCGACAACAAAAGGCCGTGTATTTAACAACACAATAGTCGGCCTTGTAACCCGAAACGGGGGATTACAATAAAGCTCTTTTTTCCGATTTTATTCTTTCCAAAAAAATTTCTATTGCACCTGAGGTCGTCGTCTAAGAATATACGATAACCAATCCTCCACAAAAATAATTAAAAAATTCAACTCGGAAATAATAATCGTCAAAATAAAATTTTAGGTACGCGTCTGATAAAAATTATGACACGATTCTATTAAGACTTTTATTAGGTTACACCCTGTATACTTCGAGATATTCCGAGTGGTACTACTAACAAATAAAAGACGAAGGAATGATATTTATTAAATAAACTGGATTTTCCTTCCTAAAAATGGTACTAGGAGTTTCGGTAAGCTTTGCTAGGGTCTACCGTCGTAAAGCGGTAATCCTTGACATTGAAAGAGCATTCGACACAATACCTCTTTTGAAATTACCAGGCGCGTACTCGTTAGACGTGGCGCCGAATTCTGTTTTATAAGATCGACCCCATGGAGAGGCTGCTGGTTCGGTATTTGAAGGACAATATTTCGTCGCAAAACTGCAAATCCACGTTCCAAGTTCCTGGTTCTTGGTAAGACACAAGCTTACGCTGATTATTTAGCTATACTTTGTCCTGAAAAGGAGGATTGTCTCGCGGAGCCCCGTGACGAAGCTGGTGGACAGGTGGTGGCGGCCCGAAGGGCTAAGGATCAACTCAAAGAAAACCGAGCTCCTTCTTTCCACCGGGAAGTGCAACTATGGATACAAAACTGTTCTAGTACGTGGAAAACAAAATAAAAATGGCGACCTGAGTCCTCTGGACACGCAGAAGTGCCTTCAATTGTACACGTGGTCTTCCAACCGAGATTCTTAACTGGATTTATAACTAAAAGGCCAAATTTGCAAAAAAAGAAGAAGTGGAAGGAGGTAGAAGAAAATGGAGGACACCGAAGATTTAAAAATACAATCAGTGAAGAGGAATTGTAAAATCAATTGAGGATCTACGAGAAAATAAAAATAATTTCGAGGATTTTGAATATATTATTATTAGATGTAATTTACAGATATTTCGATGCAATTTGAAGTGAATTATTTGGTTATATTGTCATAGCAAACAACTCGAAACATACGCGGAAGGAAGCAGGTGAAACAACCACAACATATACCGTACTAGTCTAAATTAATGTTTAATTCACAACAGGACCGTAATTGAAATTATTTCAATGACTATAAGTGGCAAATTTTAACGGCGCGTTACAAATAATAATCCCATAACGTCAAATCGGGATTATAACGAGGTTGTTTCAGTATTTCCTAACGAAATTTATTCTAAATTGGCGCGCCTTCGACGCCAAATCGTGTACAGTACTGCGTACCTTTTCCAAAATGAGTTTTCTGGTTAAAACTAGTGAACGGCTGGACCGATTTGTACAATTTTGGTGTTGAATTGTTTGTGGAAATCTACCGGTTCGGTTAGTTTTTGATAAGCCGTCTCTGCGCGTTATTAAATACGCCCAAATACACAGGATGTTGAGTGGACAGGTGGATTTGAAAATTCGCCTTCATTAATAAAATTAACACACAAAAGTCCATCCGTACAATGAATACAAACATTTATATTCAAAAGATTTGATTGGGTATGTTACAATGGACCTTTGACCCTTCGATGGGAAACAATAGGTTGACGTTATTTCGAAAAGAATAACGTTTTTTTTGAAGATAATAACATGGTAGTGAAATCGTTTAATACAATACAATTTCATGGATTTTGTCTTTAGATAAACGGTTTGTACTACTTGAAAATGTGTACCAGGCATAGAATTAATCCACTGGCCTAGTAGTTTATGGAAAATATCATCATTCCTCTTGGACTTTGGAGCAAAATAAGCAAATCTTCTGGCAGTACATGTTGAGGATGTCTCTGATCTAAATTTGACTATCCATCATTGTTTAACAATCATTTGACGACGTCCAGTACAAGTTTTGTCTTTGTCCATTACCAAGTATTTTTTTATTGAAGAACCTGAGGCGTTAAAAAAATCCCATGTACGATTTCTATTCTTTGAAATGTCCACGAGCGATTTTCAACCGTTTCAATAAAAAATTCCCACCAAACGATAATTATAGTTTTATTTTTTGTTGTATTAGACACAAATAATGTATGTCGGGCGTACCGTTTGCACTAGATAACCAACAAATAATCCAAACGGACTAGAAGTTATTTCAAAAAATAAAACAAATCCTCGATATTATAAAAGAAAACCTCAAACGAATTCCGTTTTCGTCAAATTTAGTATTATAACCGGACTGGCTTCACGGCCCGTGTCGAGGACGAGTTCGTTATATATTTAGCACCGTATGTACATTGTTAATTGTGAATATTATTTCGAAAATGTGTTTAATCGATTTAAAATGAAATGGTAAAACTCCACTGTAAGCAAAAGAATCGATCCAAAAGTCTCTAGCAGAAAATCTGTATCATCCATTTTGTTGTTTAGTCTAGAAGTCTTAGTTCTAGTCTTTATAATGAGTGATCTATGTTGTTATTGAGTTATATTTTTGACCAAATCAAAAAAATGATATTTGTGTTAAATGGATACATTTCGAAGCTGCGATTACGCACAAAATGGAAGTCTAACCAAGGCTCGTTCACTATCGATACGTTAGTATGTTTGAAAGTCGCTTTATTTTGGCCACGATGGTGTCGTAGGAGTAGCAGGCGTTAAGCAAATTGGAGACTGAAACTAATTTGATTATAGATTTTAGCGAAATTCGATCTTTTGCAGCAAGACCAAGACCAAGACCAAGACCAAGACCAAGACCAAGACCAAGACCAAGACCAAGACCAAGACCAAGACCAAGACCAAGACCAAGACCAAGACCAAGACCAAGACCAAGACCAAGACCAAGACCAAGACCAAGACCAAGACCAAGACCAAGACCAAGACCAAGACCAAGACCAAGACCAAGACCAAGACCAAGACCAAGACCAAGACCAAGACCAAGACCAAGACCAAGACCAAGACCAAGACCAAGACCAAGACCAAAACCAAAACCAAGACCAAGACCAAGACCAGACTATGAAGCTGCAACACCAAGACCAAGACTACAAATGAGGCTGCAAGACCAAGACCAGACTATGAAAGGCCAAGAACAAGACCAAGACCAAGATCAAGACCAAGACCAAGACCAAGACCACATATGAAGCTGCAACACCAAGACCAGACTAAGAAAGACCAAGACCAAAATCAAGACCAAGACTTGGTCTTGGTCCCTCTTCAAAGATTCAAGAAATGTTCTAGAGCCAAAAAATGACATTCTTGGCATATTTTTAGTCATAAAATTCGTGTAAAATTGTAAAATTACATAATTATTGTTGAAATAGGCCTTAAAAATAAATATGTAGCTAAGTACATCACAAAATGTATTGTTTATCATCAATAAATTGTTTCTTTGAAATAATTGGAAGAGAATAATTATTATTTGAACTCCATTTGTGCAGTTGATTCTCCCCTTATCCAAAAGTGAAGCGTACTAAACACACACAGCTTATTAACTAGAAATATTTGACAGATCAGGTTAAACAAACATTCATTATACCAAAACGACGCGGTGTGGGCCGGCTAGTACGAATATGAAGGAGGAAAAGAAGAAGAGCCAGTTATATGTGCACGAATGAAATCTTTTGTGCTTTTTTTGTATCTAAATATATATCCGCGTGAGGTCATAAGTCATAAACTGGGTCACGAAATGGTTAACAATGTGATAGAATCAAATCATCGAAATCTGATTGTCTAACGAATAGAAAATACAAGGAATAGTCACGTGAATAGTGAATTTTTTTCATAAAACGAATTTTATATAACACATTCGACATTTTAGATATTTTCTGGGCCATTAACATAATTGACAGCAAATTATACCCCAACAGATTGTCGCTTGTCGATACGTTTTCTATGAAAGTCATTCTATGCGTTATAAAACTCCAAAATAACTGTTTTTAAAATCATCAGTGTATAATTTTGTTAAAATTTATTCGTCACGGGTACATTCGAATGGTGCTGGTCAGTTTTGAAGCAGTACCTTAATCAAATGTATGCAAAGTCAGACAAACCACGGAGGAGATCCAGGAAGCGACGAATCGTATCTAGGTGACCCGCGACGAGATTCCAGCTCTAGGAAGTTGCTCTTCGTGAAAAATGGGACGCTACGGCTGTAGAGTACGTCCAAAAGTTGATTTATTCGATACCTACCAGACCTAGAACCTTTTGCTGTAGTAGAATGACATAATTCGTAAGAAAACCTGTATAAACATGTGCATCCAACGCCTTAACTCATCGAAAGGACGTCGAATCCTCAGATTAACCACGGAGGAGATCCAGGAAGCAACGAATCGTATCTGGGTGACCCGCGACGAGATTCCAGCTCTAGGAAGTTGCTCTTCGTGAAGAATGGGACGCTACGGCTGTAGAGTACGTCCAAAAGTTGATTTCTTCGATACCTACCAGACCTAGAACCTTTTGCTGTAGTAGAATGACATAATTCGTAAGAAAACCTGTATAAACATGTGCATCCAACGCCTTAACTCATCGAAAGGACGTCGAATCCTCAGATTAACCACGGAGGAGATCCAGGAAGCAACGAATCGTATCTGGGTGACCCGCGACGAGATACCAACTCTAGGAAGTTGCTCTTCGTGAAGAATGGGACGCTACGGCTGTAGAGTACGTCCAAAAGTTGATTTCTTCGATACCTACCAGACCTAGAACCTTTTGCTGTAGTAGAATGACATAATTCGTAAGAAAACCTGTATAAACATGTGCATCCAACGCCTTAACTCATCGAAAGGACGTCGAATCCTCAGATTAACCACGGAGGAGATCCAGGAAGCAACGAATCGTATCTGGGTGACCCGCGACGAGATTCCAGCTCTAGGAAGTTGCTCTTCGTGAAGAATGGGACGCTACGGCTGTAGAGTACGTCCAAAAGTTGATTTCTTCGATACCTACCAGACCTAGAAACTTTTGCCGTAGTAGAATGACATAATTCGTAAGAAAACCTGTATAAACATGCGCATCCAAAGCTTCAACTCTCATTAACTAGATGTGAAGACGTCGAATCATCAGATTAACCACGGAGGAGATCCAGGAAGCAACGAATCGTATCTGGGTGACCCGCGACGAGATTCCAGCTCTAGGAAGTTGCTCTTCGTGAAGAATGGGACGCTACGGCTGTAGATTGAGCTAGAGCAGATGATCCAAGGTAGCAAAAACTGGTGAAATAATGGTAAGTTATTAGTGCGCCGGCTTTAGGCGTGTGAAGACGAAGGCGTTGAGTAAACAACGACAATTCCCACCTTTTATCTTAACGAAGACAGATCGTGTGAATTTCGTTCACGTTCTACGAGCTCACATAAATAATTTGAGTCGATTTTTAATAAATTATCATTTAAGTATCATTTTATGCGCATTCATCTCGCCATAATTGTCTAATAATTCAGAACGAACGCTCGACAAGTTCGTGGTAAGGGAGACGACGACGTTGATGTCTTCATCTTCATCTTCATCGCCGTCGTTCTTTCTTCCTGCAGGTTTTTAATGGGCCAATTATCGAACAGAAATCTTATTCCATTCAATGGAAATCGACACCCGATATACTGGGTGTTTTATTATATCAATACTCGATACAAATTAGTACCCGAACAACAAGCAACAAAATTAAAAAAAAAAAATATATAATATACGAGAGTCGTTTGGAAAATTTCCCGCTAAAATCTAAGGCTTGGAAAGTGGGAAAAATCACTTGGGGATAAATCTGGCGCATACGGTTGACGGTTTATTAATTCACGAGCGCAATCGCTCAAGTATCAGAAGATGTGGTGTCCTGATGTCATTTTATACAAATTGTAACATTCTGATCCATGTAACCGTTTTCTCTATCCTTACTAAGGTAGTTGCGTGAAAAATTATTGAAAAAATCGCGGTAAAATCGGTCGAGATGCAAGTTTGCGTGCGATATGACAACGCAGCATTTTCCGAAGCAACTGTGCACAAATGTAGCTCCGAAGATATCGAACGTCCGATGTATAAGCCCGATCTAGCACCGTCCGACTATTTTTTCGTTCGCAAAGCCGAAAGACCGTCTTCTGGTTGTCTTCTTCTTTCATGTACCTTGGTCTGACGTTGGCGGGCGCCATTGCAAAAGCTGTATGGCTATTTACCGAAGAACCAACACTTTCTATGTTTGTCCAATGTTGAATTATTAAGAGTCGCGGCTGTTGTTTCCTTCAAATTCCACGAAATACGGAGCGTTATTTTATGGAGTCACATTTCGAATTTTTCCTTTTGGTTAATCGTCCTGAACTTTAAAGTCCACGACACTGAAATGGTTTTAAAAAGTCTAGACTTTGTCTATGGACAGAACTTGACACTTTTGGTAGAAAAATAAATAAATAAATATTTTCGATTGTTTTCTAGGGGTTTGAAGTTTCTTTGGGAATAATTTACTTCAAAATTAATCGAGAGATTTCAAAACAATTGAAGAAATCTTTTTTGTTTTCAATAATCTAACCTAAATCTCGTGTAGGTTATTTCGAAAATACATATGAGACCGTCAATTTGAATCCTTCCTTCCGAAAATAAAAAAAAAATTAGCATTATGACCCGAGTTTGGAGCCATGGGAAACGTCGGTCCATTGATGTGGGTCGCTGTGGGAATATTGACAAAATATCGAGTTCACAGATGGTAAACAGGTGTATATATTTTTTTTTTGGATGGGTTATGGGTAAAGACCAACATCCACTTTCATATTCATTTATATAATACACTTGCAACCTTTTCTTTTATACAAAAATATTCTCACAAGTTTTTTCTATGAAATTCAGTTTACTATAACCTTTAAATATTGACGTTTCTACCTACTTCGGTCTTTATTAAAATACGACTTCATATTTTCGATTTGAAAAATCTCCAAAATCATCTCTACATACTTATTACATCACTCAATAAATCGTGTGATTGACACGCAGATGGCGCTGTCATTGTCAAATCGATATGACGTTTATCAAGTACCAACTGTCAAAAGTCTATGTGTCAAATGTCATAACATTTCGATAAGTCATAAAAAAGTGACAGCCATTTGAGTGAAGTTGTTTTGTCTTAAATTTTCTTTCAAATATTCTCTTTTGGTCTATAATGAAAATAAAAAAAATTGATTCCGGAAAATTTTGTTTTAAATACTTCAAGTTCACCCCTTTACCAAATTTCGTATATTTTCCATATTTAAAACAAGTTATGACGCGTAAACTATTAAAAAATGTTGTCTTCGACATTCGAATGAAACTATAATAGAATTTTACAAGAATTAATTCGACATTACACTTTTTCTAGCATGTAAACCTTTAAGAAAAGTCACTAATGTTCAAATCTAGTGGACTTTTTGGTTCTCTAACAACAATTCGTGCGAATTCGCGCAGCGCTTTTCCCACAACGTCTTTAACAAACGGAACTCGTTTGATATTTATTTGTATTTAAGTGTTTTAGCAGCAGACGTTTTATTTACAGTATTTCTTCTATTTATTTACTTCTTTTTTGTTTCTTTTTGTTCGAGAATTATGTAGAATTTTATTTAGATATTGTATTGACATCTCCAGGTCGAAGTCGGAAGCTTTTCCGAAAAATCTCGTTCAGAATCTGTTCCGGAGCTGCTCAGTGCGCTCTTTCTATACGTTTTTCTCTATAGAAAAAGGAAATTTATTCGCAAAATTCTTGTTTTGTGATAGTTTTCATTAAAAAAAAAAAAATGTTCAACGTAAAAAATAAATTTGGACGAATTATATTGGAAACTAATCGTTTTACCCGGCTCTAAGGACCATAATGTGGCGTTTTAGTTTTTCCATGTCTTTTATAATCGTCCACCTTTTTGGTTTGTATTATAAAACGAATTTAATGGAAAAATTTTGTTCATGGAACGATGACGGCCACGTGTAGCGCTAATACGCTTGCGCGTGCCAGGTGTCGTTTGCGGCACGTGTGGTCACACTCTGCCGATTAAAAAATACCCTCAGTCCACTTTTTTAGCGACATATGCCGCGCGGTCACGCTTAGTAACAATCAATTTTGCATTTTTCTAATGTTTTTATCATGTTGGTAAACTTGTTTTTAACGACTTTTCATGGTCTAGTTGATGGTGCAGCAACAGTTGGTAGGTTTTGTATGTTATGGACTCTTCAGGTGGAACAAGTGAAGATCCAGAGAAGGTATAAGCTCGACGCACCTGCCTTTTTATTAACCTAGGGTAGAAGCAGATTTTAAAGAAAATTCTATTACCAAACAGATCTTTTTTCTATTGGTACTCTTTTTAATGAAAAATCAATATAAATATGTTAATTAAACAAATTGAAGTGAAAATATTGATGTTTTTTCCCTTTGGGGTAGATTTATAAGATATTTTTATTTGTTTCAAAAAGAATATATACAATATACACAACATCTTTGTCAATAATCTTTCGATTCGACCCCTCTGTAACTATCTGTTTTCAAATAAAAGGTTTAAAACCTCGTTTGTTTAAAGTTATAAAGTAGGGAGTTCGAATAAGACGAAAAACAATGAATTTGACGTTATTTCCAAAGTGTTTTTTCCAATTTTTTATGTATAGGTGTTTTCCATACTTCAGAATATACGTTTCGTTTTAAATTTTGCACAAAAACAGTTACCACAACGTCTTTTGCATAATGAGCTGTTGCCATATCTAGCCAAGACACAAAATGTCCTCTATGATGTTTTTTTCTAAATAAATTGCATTAATGTAGATCTAAAACACTTTTTTTTTATATATTTTAGTGGTAACACAATTTTCAGAAGGACAAATGAATGCTAAACAACGACCACGACAACCATTTTTAGTTTTAGTTTAGTTCCTTTTGTTTTTGTAGGTTTTCTGCCTGATCTTTTAATCGAAATACACGTCAACAGATGTCGTTAATTGTTTTTCTGGCTATTACCATTCTTACAATGTGATTAACCGTTTTATTCACAAAAAAAATCATTTTTCTCCTACTTTAAAGTACGAAATTAATAACTTTTAGTTCACATAAATCGATTACGTGTAAAATAATCAAGTTTCGATATAAATTCGTTATTTATTCGAAGGAAAGAATTAAAACTTTCGAAAATTCGAAATGTTTGTGTTGATAACGTATCTGTTTAATTTCACGTATTGTTTATTAATTTTTTGTAATTGTACGCGTGCTGCGCGGATACGTTTTAGTATTTCCGGTGTCATCGGCGCATGTCGGCCATATTGCCAACGTAATAAAACGACAGGTCGTCACTGAAGTGTGTATTCAAATTATTTTATAAACAGGTGCGTGAAAAAGTAAATTATCTAACAATATAAGGCCGTTGGTATGGAATTTAAGAAGAATAGAACATCTCGTAATACTTTAATACAGCGAAAGAAAATCGAGTACAAACTAATTTTCAGTTGCAATTAAACACATGTTTCTCGGGAATTCGCTCCCTATAAAAAAAAAAACGAACGAAGGGCCCATAAAGTTCATTAAAAAACACTGAACGCTATTTATGATATATCATTTAATTAGGGGCAACATAAGCGTGTCAGACTTCTTCTTTTTTATATAAAACGTCAAAAGATGTAAATTATATTAGTACCAAAACACATTCTTTCAGATATAATCAAATATATGAATAAATTTAGCTTTAGCCTTAAACCTTAAGGTTTTTTTCTATTTTTTGATGTCCAAACCTACTAAGAACATGTTTTAATTCACGTATGGCATTTGCACAATCCGGACTCCACCACGGAAGAGTTTTACATCCCAAATCCTCCAAGAAGGTTTCTTATTTGGCTCGACAGTAAATTTAGCTCCAAGTTTTTTATGTAAATTAAGTTTTTTTATGTTTTATGAAAGTCCAAACCTATTAAAAACATGTTTTGATTCACGTATGGCATTTGCACAATCCGGACTCCACCACGGAAGAGTTTTACATCCCAAATCCTCCAAGAAGGTTTCTTATTTGGCTTGACAATAAATTTAACTCCAAGTCTTTTATGAAAATTAAGTTTTTTTATGTTTATAAAAGTCCAAACCTTTTAAGAACATGTTTTGATTCACGTATGGCATTTGCACAATCCGGACTCCACCTTGGAACAATTTTACATCCCAAATCCTCCAAGAAGGTTTCTTATTTGGCTCAACAGTAAATTTAGCTCCAAGTTTTTTATGTAAATTAAGTTTTTTTATGTTTTATGAAAGTCCAAACCTATTAAGAACATGTTTTGATTCACGTATGGCATTTGCACAATCCGGACTCCACCACGGAAGAGTTTTACATCCCAAATCCTCCAAGAAGGTTTCTTATTTGGCTTGACAATAAATTTAACTCCAAGTCTTTTATGAAAATTAAGTTTTTTTATGTTTATAAAAGTCCAAACCTTTTAAGAACATGTTTTGATTCACGTATGGCATTTGCACAATCCGGACTCCACCTTGGAACAATTTTACATCCCAAATCCTCCAAGAAGGTTTCTTATTTGGCTCGACAGTAAATTTAGCTCCAAGTTTTTTATGTAAATTAAGTTTTTTTATGTTTATGAAAGTCCAAACCTATTAAAAACATGTTTTGATTCACGTATGGCATTTGCACAATCCGGACTCCACCATGGAACAATTTTACATCCCAAATCCTCCAAGAAGGTTTCTTATTTGGCTTGACAATAAATTTAACTCCAAGTCTTTTATTAAAATTAAGTTTTTTTATGTTTATAAAAGTCCAAACCTATTAAAAACATGTTTTGATTCACGTATGGCATTTGCACAATCCGGACTCCACCATGGAACAATTTTACATCCCAAATCCTCCAAGAAGGTTTCTTATTTGGCTTGACAATAAATTTAACTCCAAGTCTTTTATGAAAATTAAGTTTTTTTATGTTTATAAAAGTCCAAACCTTTTAAGAACATGTTTTGATTCACGTATGGCATTTGCACAATCCGGACTCCACCACGGAAGAGTTTTACATCCCAAATCCTCCAAGAAGACTTCTTATTTGGCTTGACAATAAATTTAACTCCAAGTCTTTTATGAAAATTAAGTTTTTTTATGTTTATAAAAGTCCAAACCTTTTAAGAACATGTTTTGATTCACGTATGGCATTTGCACAATCCGGACTCCACCACGGAAGAGTTTTACATCCCAAATCCTCCAAGAAGACTTCTTATTTGGCTTGACAATAAATTTAACTCCAAGTTTTTTATGTAAATTAAGTTTTTTTATGTTTTATGAAAGTCCAAACCTATTAAAAACATGTTTTGATTCACGTATGGCATTTGCACAATCCGGACTCCACCATGGAACAATTTTACATCCCAAATCCTCCAAGAAGGTTTCTTATTTGGCTTGACAATAAATTTAACTCCAAGTCTTTTATGTAAATTAAGTTTTTTTATGTTTTATGAAAGTCCAAACCTATTAAAAACATGTTTTGATTCACGTATGGCATTTGCACAATCCGGACTCCACCACGGAAGAGTTTTACATCCCAAATCCTCCAAGAAGGTTTCTTATTTGGCTTGACAATAAATTTAACTCCAAGTCTTTTATGAAAATTAAGTTTTTTTATGTTTATAAAAGTCCAAATCTTTTAAGAACATGTTTTGATTCACGTATGGCATTTGCACAATCCGTACTCCACCATGGAACAATTTTACATCCCAAATCCTCCAAGAAGGTTTCTTATTTGGCTTGACAATAAATTTAACTCCAAGTCTTTTATGAAAATTAAGTTTTTTTATGTTTATAAAAGTCCAAACCTTTTAAGAACATGTTTTGATTCACGTATGGCATTTGCACAATCCGGACTGCACCAGGGAACAATTTTACATCCCAAATCCTCCAAGAAGGTTTCTTATTTGGCTTGACAATAAATTTAGCTCCAAGTTTTTTATGTAAATTAAGTTTTTTTATGTTTTACGAAAGTCCAAACCTATTAAGAACATGTTTTGAATCACGTATGGCATTTGCACAGTCCGGACTCCACCACGGAAGAGTTTTACATCCCAAATCCTCCAAGAAGGTTTCTTATTTGGCTTGACAATAAATTTAACTCCAAGTCTTTCATGTAAATAAAGTTTTTTAATGTTTTATGAGAGTCCAGACCTATTAAGAACATGTTTTGATTCACGTATGGCATTTGCACAGTCCGGACTCCACCACGAAAGAGTTTAACATGTCAAAGAAAATATTGTTTTACCATTGAGAGCCTCGGCTCGTTTCTACTCAAAACGATGGAAGAAAATTACATTCTGAAGAAGAAACCTCTCCGTCCATGTCATACAAAAACATAAAAACGTACGAAAACCGTATTGGTACAATCGACAACGATCCGACGAACAAAAATCTTGGACATAGAAACCGCCTTCGACAATACTCCTCACGATGGTGTCAAAATGAATTAGATGCTAGATAGAACCACCTCCAGATGATGGTACATCTACCATTTACTAGAAAAACAGAAATGGGAGTAAGGCAATACACCATTTCAATCATTCCAAACAGGGGATGCCCAAATGGGTGATTCGATGTTATGTCGATGTTAATTTCCTTCACTAGAAAGTCAAAACAAGCTTTGATGGCGCTAAGAAACTTTGAAGGGAGGAATTGGGGTTGTTACCCAAAGATTCTTAAGTGGATGTACATGGTAATTGTGGGATCAATCAAGACTTATGGGGCAGTGGTTTTGGGTACCAGAACTAATCTGGATACCACGAGAAACAATCTTTCAAAGATACAAAGACTTATGTGAACCTGGGGGTGTGAAATCTTGTCCAACACTAGAATTAATTCCAAATACTTATCCACATAATACTGGAAATCGTGGTGGTGTTAAAATGTCCAGATAATTATTGCGTCTTTGTAAGATTTGAATTTTCCCGCCGTTCTAGACGATTTGTTGCGATATTCCACTCAGATTTAATGAATTTCGAAGTTCTCCAAGTACGCCAATGACTAGATCACTTTTATAATTAGTCGGGTTAATTTATTATTTGGAAAATGGGCGAAGAAGGCCCCAAAAACCGAAACTCACGTGCGTTACGTACGTCCTACCATCTGTGGTCCAATTTCGTCGCGCAACTGTTGTCGGTTTTTACTTTTTCGTCTTTGTCATGATGGATATGGTCATTTCGAACATTATTGTTTCTACCATTAAAACAGTTTTGTCTTATTTATACAGGACAGGCTTCAGTAACAAAACTACTCGAACCGAAACGGGCAGTTTCGCATTGAAATCGGTATTGGTAGGTACAGAAACGAAAATCTCACTTGAAAACCAAAATATATAGATAAATTTACGTCAATTCTTGTCAATAAATGTCAAAAAAATCTATATTTATATCTAAATGAAAGATTTTCCTTTCGATTTAGAAATAAATATTTAAATTGAAACGATACGGTCCTGTGATCGATAATCTTTTTGTTTTTACTTTCGGTGGTCTACCTGAATCCCTAGGAAGTGTTTCTTTAATTGGTCAACACCTGTTAGGACCCCAGGTATACGACAGGCACATGCCGTTAGCATCATTCTTATAAATTCTGTGTCAACCGAAAAATAATTCATTAAATTCGAATTTTATCCATCCACGGCACAATATAACCCAGAACATCGCGCGTAGTTCGAGCTTAATGGTAAATAAACAAAATAAACTGGAAGTTGAGAAAGTTAGGTTAGGTTTGAAGGAGTTATCGATTTGGACAAAAATCACGTTCTAAAAAACGAAAAAAAGAGTCAAAACAGTTGGTTAACGACCCGATCTGGTCCCTAGCGATTTTTTCCTGTTTCCTAACCTTAAATTTTCACTTATAAGAGAGAGATTTTCATCGGGCGCGTTCGTTTTGTCGACCGAATCTATAGATTTGAAAAATATATGTCGGAACTTTTCGAACAACCCTTGTAGTGATTTTTATTGCATGGAAATGACAATTAGTTTCGTGTCATTGTTGGTAATTACGTAAAAGCATAAAATAATAAACAATAGTTGCTTTGTTGTGTAAAATTAAGTCACTGCTAACCATATTTGTAAAATATTGCGAGCGAAAACTATCGGACGGACATTACTATAAATGGACCACTACTACCTTATATTACCTTTAAAAATTATTCTACAACATATTAAATGGATTATTAGAAACAGAAAATTGGGTTAAGATGAAAGAGAAAACTTTGAAATACGTGTTTGTGTTAACAAAGTTAAACCGCCCGCAACAGAAGGAATTAACGAAAACAGTGAAGGAGTAGAAGTAACCTTTTTAGATTGACGTTTTAATTATTTATTTTGTTGTGGTTATTGAGTATAAAGTCTCAGAAATATCGTTTAAAATAGAAAGTTTTCAACGATTGATGTTGGGTGGGAATTCTTTCATTAGCCGAATAGATGAGGATAAAGAGTGATTTTAATAATTTGATTCATCGGGTTATTTCGGTTTTTTGAATTTTGTATTAAAATTTTCCTGAATTTTAATTCAATCGTGATAGTTGTGGAACACACACGAAATGATAAAAGTCTTACACTTAGAGAAACTATCTAACACTAAGAAGTTGTACAAATTTGGAGCTTCGTATTTTCAATACTGTGGATCCTATAAACGTTTTGATTTTTTTATATAAAAAACTAACTTTTAACAACATTTTTATAAAATCTCAACTCAATTTTCTGATTATTTTGGCCTGAGTGGTTTTTTAAATACGCATAAGTTTTTCATAAATATTTGAACAAGTTTGAAGTCTCGTAATTCCTATATTGAGAACTTTATTAACGTTTTAATTTTTTTCTACATAAAACTGACCTTTAAAAACACTTTTCCAAAATTTCAACTCAATTCTTCAATTATTTTGTCATGAGTGGTTTTTTGAATGTACAAATGTTTTTCATAAATATTTGAACAAGTTTGAAGCCTCGCAACTCCTATAATGAGGAACCTTATCAAAGTTTTAAATTTTTTCTACACAAAACCAACCTTTAAAAATACTTTCCCAAAATTTCGACTCAGTTCCACAATTATTTTGGCCCGAGTGGTTTTTTAAATGTACAAATGTTTTTCATAAATATTTGAACCAGTCTGAAGCCTCGTATTTCCTATACTGATGAACTTTATCAAAGTTTTAATTTTTTTCTACATAAAACTGACCTTTAAAAATAATTTTCCAAAATTTCGACTCAATTCTCTAACTATTTTGGCCTGAGTGGCTTTTTAAATGTACAAATGTTTTTCATAAATATTTGGACCAGTTTGAAGCCTCGTAATTCCTATACTGAAGAACCTTATCAAAGTTTCAATTTTTTTCTACATTAAACTGACCTTTAGAAACACTTTTCCAAAATTTCGATTCAATTTCTCAATTATTTTGGCCTGAGTGGTTTTTTAAATGTACAAATGTTTTTCATAAATATTTGGACCAGTTTGAAGCCTCGTAATTCGTATATTGAGAACTTTATCAACGTTTTAATTTTTTTCTACATAAAACTGACCTTTAAAAACACTTTTCCAACATTTCAAGTCAATTCTTCAATTATTTTGGTATTGGTGGTTTTTTAAATATGCATAAGTTTTTCATAAATATTTGAACAAGTTTGAAGCCTCGTAATTCCGATATTGGGAGACCTATCAAAGTTTTAATTTTTTTCTACATAAAACTGACCTTTACAAACACTTTTCCAAAATTTCAACTCAATTCTCCAACTATTATGGCCTGAGTGATTTTTTAAATATGCATAAGTTTTTCATAAATATTTGAACAAGTTTGAAGCCTCGTAATTCGTATATTGAGAACTTTATCAAAGTTTTAATTTTTTTCTACATAAAACTGACCTTTAAAAACACTTTTCCAACATTTCAAGTCAATTCTTCAATTATTTTGGTATTGGTGGTTTTTTAAATATGCATAAGTTTTTCATAAATATTTGAACAAGTTTGAAGCCTCGTAATTCCGATATTGGGAGACCTATCAAAGTTTTAATTTTTTTCTACATAAAACTGACCTTTATAAACACTTTTCCAAAATTTTAACTCAATTCTCCAACTATTATGGCCTGAGTGATTTTTTAAATATGCATAAGTTTTTCATAAATATTTGAACAAGTTTGAAGCCTCGTAATTCCGATATTGGGAGACCTATCAAAGTTTTCATTTTTTTCTACATAAAACTGACCTTTACAAACACTTTTCCAAAATTTCAACTCAATTCTCCAACTATTATGGCCTGAGTGATTTTTTAAATATGCATAAGTTTTTCATAAATATTTGAACAAGTTTGAAGCCTCGTAATTCGTATATTGAGAGTTTTATCAAAGTTTTAATTTTTTTCTACATAAAACTGACCTTTAAAAACACTTTTCCAACATTTCAAGTCAATTCTTCAATTATTTTGGTATTGGTGGTTTTTTAAATATGCATAAGTTTTTCATAAATATTTGAACAAGTTTGAAGCCTCGTATTTCCTATACTGAGGAACCTTATCAAAGTTTTAATTTTTTTCTACATAAAACTGACCTTTACAAACACTTTTCCAAAATTTCAACTCAATTCTCCAACTATTATGGCCTGAGTGATTTTTTAAATATGCATAAGTTTTTCATAAATATTTGAACAAGTTTGAAGCCTCGTATTTCCTATACTGAGGAACCTTATCAAAGTTTTAATTTTTTTCTACATAAAACTGACCTTTACAAACACTTTTCCAAAATTTCAACTAAATTCTCTAATTATTTTGGCCTGAGTGGTTTTTTAAATATGCATAAGTATATTGAGACGTATATCCTTTAAAGTCCTACATTTTATTTTCAATTGATGTCCTAAATCAGTTTAAGCGAAAATATTCCTCCAACTATTAATATCTGCAGATGTTTTAACACTCTCTACTTGTTTATTGATCAACAATCATTTTTTCTTCATCCTATCATCAAATCCTTCTTAATTTCGTTTTTGTTTTGTTGTTTTTGTCTTGTTTACTTGTTGTACCATTCCGCTTTTCGAATATCTGTAATACCTCGAGTTTCTAATTACTTTTTTCGATTTTTTATCACTTTTTCAAATTCGTCTCCATCAATTTTTCGATTTAGTATTTTCGTCTGATTTAACTTTATCGTTTAATGTGTTTCTTTTTTTCATGTTATTCGTAATAATCGTACCTTCTTTTGAATACAGTCGGTACGACCTTGATGGTACTACAAGTAAGTACAATGAGTAGTACCGAGAGGCGATAATTAGCACGTCGGTTGCTAATTACACGGAATGGATCGAATTCAATATTTCGCTGACGCTGTAGAATGAGGTAATGTCGATCAAAGCGCATTGTTCGGTCAGTAGTACCCTCTAATCTTCAAAGTACTTCTTTAATAGCGCAAATTCGCTATTAACTTACTCGCTTATCTCATTTATACAGGGCGACACTAACGGAAGAATTGGTCCGGAATGTCGTACAGCCGTTCGAAATTAAAATCGGACCCGAACCTTAAAAAACTTCATGGATCTTCTTGAAAATTTGGAATTTAGTTCATCTCACCCTCCTCTTCGAACCTGACTTGGTCGCGGAGTATGCTTTTTATTTTTAAGGGGTGAAAATCACCCCTTACTCCACTAAATTGAAAACTAATGAATTGAAGCTGTAATGGGTTGTAGTTATGTTCAAATGTAATAAAAGTTGATTGTTTTCTATCATGATTTTAATATTTTGATATTTTACAGCTCACTTACCCTTAAAAACAACCCCTAGTACAAAGATTATTTCAAAAATGTGGTAAAAAACGTGAATTTTTTTTTATTTTGTCATTATGTTCAAACATTTGAAATGATTGTTGGTTTTTTTTACAATGTAAGTAACTACCCTTAAAAACTACCCTAATACAGATAAATAAATACAATACAATACTCCAAAAAGATCAAAACTTAAGCGATTCGTGATTTTCCAGAATTATCTCTAGAAAAATGTATTCGGTTTTTTAATAAAAACTCAACTTCCCTTAAAGCTTTTTGCATTCATCCTTACATCATTTTGTAGGGAATTTCATAAGCTATAAAACCACAAGAATTGCAACCCTTGTAGGACCTTTTCTTTAGAGAATTTTGATGTTAAAGGGTAAAAAACACTATTCCTTAGTATTGAAATAAAAAAAAATATATATATGTGTTTCAAACAATTCAAACTTTGCAAAAAATCGAAATCTATACCATTTTTCGTAAAAAGTGAAAAAATAAAATATGTAGTTTAAGAAATTTTCTACAGAAAAGGCCCTTTGTGATTTTTCCATAAGAGCTGTCATTTTTTTGTAAAATGCGCTCAAACTTTGGGGTCGTATCTTACTAAATTTTCAAAATTCCCAATTCTGCAAATAACTCGAAATCTATACCATTTTTCGTAAAAAGTGAAAAAATAAAAAATGTAGTTTAAGAAATTTTCTACAGAAAAGGCCCTTTGTGATTTTTCCATAAGAGCTGTCATTTTTTTGTAAAATGCGCTCAAACTTTGGGGTCGTGTCTTACTAAATTTTCAAAATTCCCAATTCTGCAAATAACTCGAAATCTATACCATTTTTCGTAAAAAGTGAGAAAATAAAAAATGTAGTTTAAGAAATTTTCTACAGAAAAGGCCCTTTGTGATTTTTCCATAAGAGCTATCATTTTTTTGTAAAATGCGCTCAAACTTTGGGGTCGCGTCTTACTAAATTTTTAAAATTCCCAATTCTGCAAATAACTCGAAATCTATACCATTTTTCGTAAAAAGTGAAATAATAAAAAATGTAGTTTAAGAAATTTTCTACAGAAAAGGCTCTTTGTGATTTTTCCATAAGAGTTGTCATTTTTTTGTAAAATGCGCTCAAACTTTGGGTTCGCGTCTTACTAAATTTTCAAAATTCTAATTCTGCAAATAACTGAAAATATATGCCGAATTTTGAAAAAAGTAAAGGAATCAAAAATATATTTTAAGAAATTTTCTACAAAAAAAGTATTTTGTGATTTTTACATAAGAGCTGTCATTTTTTTGTAAAATGCGCTCAAACTTTGGGGTCGCGTCTTACTAAATTTTTAAAATTCCCAATTCTGCAAATAACTCGAAATCTATACCATTTTTCGTAAAAAGTGAAAGAATCAGAAATATAGTTTAAGAAATTTTCTACAAAAAAGGTTCCTAGTGATTTTTCCATAAGAGCTGACATTTTTTTGTAAAATGCGCTCAAACTTTGGGGTCGCGTCTTACTAAATTTTTAAAATTCCCAATTCTGCAAATAACTCGAAATCTATACCATTTTTCGTAAAAAGTGAAAGAATCAGAAATATAGTTTAAGAAATTTTCTACAAAAAAGGTTCCTAGTGATTTTTCCATAAGAGCTGTCATTTTTTTGTAAAATGCGGTCAAACTTTGGGTTCGCGTCTTACTAAATTTTTAAAATTCCCAATTCTGCAAATAACTCGAAATCTATACCATTTTTCGTAAAAAGTGAAATAATAAAAAATGTAGTTTAAGAAATTTTCTACAAAAAAGGTTCCTAGTGATTTTTCCATAAGAGCTGACATTTTTTTGTAAAATGCGCTCAAACTTTGGGGTCGCGTCTTACTAAATTTTTAAAATTCCCAATTCTGCAAATAACTCGAAATCTATACCATTTTTCGTAAAAAGTGAAAGAATCAGAAATATAGTTTAAGAAATTTTCTACAAAAAAGGTTCCTAGTGATTTTTCCATAAGAGCTGACATTTTTTTTTAAAATGCGGTCAAACTTTGGGTTCGCGTCTTACTAAATTTTCAAAATTCCCAATTCTGCAAATAACTCGAAATCTATACCATTTTTCGTAAAAAGTGAAAGAATCAAAAATGTAGTTTAAGAAATTTTTTATAAAAAAGGTTCCTAGTGATTTTTCCATAAGAGCTGTCATTTTTTTGTAAAATGCGGTCAAACTTTGGGTTCGCGTCTTACTAAATTTTCAAAATTCCCAATTCTGCAAATAACTCGAAATCTATACCATTTTTCGTAAAAAGTGAAAGAATCAGAAATATAGTTTAAGAAATTTTCTACAAAAAAGGTTGCTAGTGATTTTTCCATAAGAGCTGACATTTTTTTTTAAAATGCGGTCAAACTTTGGGGTCGCGTCTTACTAAATTTTTAAAATTCCCAATTCTGCAAATAACTCGAAATCTATACCATTTTTCGTAAAAAGTGAAAGAATCAGAAATATAGTTTAAGAAATTTTCTACAAAAAAGGTTCCTAGTGATTTTTCCATAAGAGCTGACATTTTTTTTTAAAATGCGGTCAAACTTTGGGTTCGCGTCTTACTAAATTTTCAAAATTCCCAATTCTGCAAATAACTCGAAATCTATGCCATTTTTCGAAAAAAGTGAAAGATTAAAAAATGTAGTTTAAGAAATTTTCTACAAAAAAGATACCCGGTGATTTTTCTAAAAGAGCTGTCATTTTTTTGTAAAATGCCCTCAAACTTTTGGTTGGCGTCTTACAAAATTTTCAAAATTCCTAATTTTGCAAATAACTCGAAATCTACGCCATTTTTCGTGAAAAGTGATTAAATCAAAAATGTAGTTTAAAAAATTTTCTACAAAAAAGGTACCGAGTGATTTTTCCATAAGAGCTGCTATTTTTTTGTAAAATGCGCTCAAACTTTGGGTTCGCGTCTTACAAAATTTTCAAAATTCCTAATTTTGCAAATAACTCGAAATCTACGCCATTTTTCGTGAAAAGTGAAAGAATAAAAAATGTAGATTAATAAATTTTCTACAAAAAAGGTACCCAGTGATTTTTTTAAAAGAGCTGCTATTTTTTTGTAAAATGCGCTAAAACTTTGTGATCGCATCTTACTAAATTTTGAAAATTACTAATTTTGCAAAAAACTCGAAATCTATGCCATTTTTCGTAAAAAGTGAAAGAATAAAAAATGTAGATTAATAAATTTTCTACAAAAAAGGTACCCGGTGATTTTTTTAAAAGAGCTGCTATTTTTTTGTAAAATGCGCTCAAACTTTGGGGTCGCATCTAATGTTGAATTTTGAAAAAAGTGGAGGAATCAAAAATGTAGTTCAAGAAATTTTCTACAAAAAAAGTATCCTGTGGGTCGCGTTCACGTGTTTTTCAAAGGTTGAATTCTCTTTCACGTGAAAAATCGGTAAATTTTACATGAAAAGTTTTTTAGAAATTCTCACTTTTATACAACTTATTGACGTTTTGAGTGCGGTTATTAAATGTAAAAACGTGTGACGAATCGAATCAGCAATAAAAAGATCAAGATTGAGTCTGTTGAAGATGAGAAAAAAAATCGGCGCTAGCTTCTTCATGGAACCGACCAAAAGAAACTGTTATTTAATAACCGCACCTCGTACACTTAAAAATCTGTCGTGATAATATAAAGTCCCGCAATTTTTTTCGTAATCTAAAACCAGTACGGTCTAGCACGGCCTATATAAATTATAAAATAAAATTCTTGTTGAATTGTATATCATCAGATGTTAAAACAAGATTAGACTAAGTGCTTTCGCTTCATTTGACAGCTCTAAAAAAGCTGACGATGACGTCGATGATGAATATATACAAATGAGAAGAGATCGAAATTTTTGATCCAAGTTTCACGTCGATGACCTTCGATGATCGTGCACGCGCCAAGTTTTCAATATCATCTATAACCCAAACCAAAATATGATAGAAATAAGCCAAAACTAGTTGGATTCTTACTTGAAGTAGCAAAAACTACCGTCAAAATAGAGAATAACAAAGGATTCTGCCACCTTCAATGTTGAAACCATTTTTTTGTCACAATTAAGAATATTTACTGAAATTTTCATGAAACATAATTTTCAAAATCGTCAATTCAACCATATTTAACAACGTCGTGTGTAGTATATCAGGTTTCGTATGCATTAACTACGAGGGTTATACGAAAACTACATTTCTTAATATATTTACGTGTGCACTGAAATTTCAGCCATTTTGTTTATGTTTGACGATCGTATGGGTGTTTATGGATGTTTTTTTAGAACCTTTCAACTACTAGCTACAAGGAAACAAAAAAGATTTAACGTAAAAACTTTATTTCGTTTGAAATATCCGCTAGAACCAGTAGAACCGGAAGTCGACTGTAACTTTGTTATTTTGAATGGAACACCCTGTATATTAATACATTTTTGAAATTTACGTGAAATTTTAGTATACTTTTGTCTAAAAATTTTTTTCTAAAAATGCATATTTTTCGAGTTATTAATTTTTTTGAAAAAAATTTGACCATTGCAGACGCTTATAAATTATTTTTTTACGATGATACCCTTGAAAATATGAAAATAATTTTTATTCGGTTGTTTTTATTAAGATTGGACGTATTTGAATCTAGGTTGAAAAATTTTTCATTTTATATAGGGTGTATATAAAAAGTGTTCAAAGTTTAACTTCATAAATATCAAATTTCTTTATTTTTTTTAAATAGAACACCATGTATATTAATACATTTTTGAAATATACGTAAAATTTTAGTATACTTTTGTCTAAAAAATTTTTTCGAAAAATGAATACTTTTCGAGTTATTAATTTTTTTGTAAAAAATTTGATAGTTGCAGACCTTTATAAATTATTTTTTTACGACTACACCCTTGAAGATATGAAAATGGTTTTTATTCAGTTGCTTTTAGCAAGGTCAGACGTATTTGAATCTATGTTGAAAATTTTCTCATTTTGTACAGGGTGTATATAAAAAGTGTTCAAAGTTTAACTACATACAAATGAAATTTCTTTTTTTTTTTTTAAATAGAACTACCCTTTATTTATTAAATTGAGAACTGGTAATTTTAACGATTTTCGAAAGTATTAACAATTTACTAATGACAGTTAAATAAGTGTCATTTATTACAAAACTTATTAAAATAAAATAATAATAAAAAATTAAAAATTGTTGAAAAATACAATTTAAAACCTCAAATATCACGAAAACGAGTAAAAGTTGGAATAGAATTAGTAAATACAATTTGATTTGATTTTTTTTACAGACCTTGACAAGATAAAGAAAAATACCGGGTGGTTCTATTTAAAAAAAATAAAGAAATTTGATATTTATGAAGTTAAATTTTGACCACTTTTTATACGCACCCTGTATAAAATGAGAAATTTTTTAACATAGATTCAAATACGTCTGACTTTGCTTAAAACAACCGTTCATAAATAATTTTCGTATTTTTAAGGGTATTCTCGTAAAAAAATAATTTATAAGGGTCTGCAAGGGTAAAATTTTTTACAAAAAAATTAATAACTCAAAAAGTATGGATTTTTCGAAAAAAGTTTTTAGACAAAAGTTTACTAAAATTTCACGTAGATTTCAAAAATGTATTAATATACAGGGTGTTGTATTCAAAATAACAAAGTTATAATCGACTTCCGGTATAACCGTGGGACATCCTGTATAGTTGTTATTATTTTCATTTACTGTTTTATATGAAGAAGTAACTGAACAGTTATGATCCTAATTTTGATTGTGTGTGTATGTGTTTAGATTCTCCCTAAAGAAAAATAAAAAGAAATCTTTTTCAACAACAGTTATTCCATTTAATATTTCCATGGTTTAATTGGAGGTTATGAAGTACCGTTAAGAGAATCTTTTGTATTTTTTATAGACATTAAACAAAACAATGTCCGAAGTGTAAATCGTTCGATTTTTACGACTCGACCTGCCAAATTTTTACGACCCTTCATATACTTGTAGATCTTAAACGAAGACATTCCATTTTCGTTTTATTTTTTTACTTCCTGGTTGTTAAACTCTTTCGATACTTAACCTCAATCGACGTATTTCGTCGTTTCACTTTATTTTAAATACTAAATTAGATTTTGACGCACTAAGCGAGACGGCGCAAGGTGCTGCGCAGGTATTGAGGCTTCCTCGTTATGTTATTTCCTAATCGTATTGCAGCTTGCAATGTCTCTCGACGGTGTTTAGTCGACCTCCACTTCCTTCTTCCTGCTTACTAAGTACTCTTTTTTTATCGAATTTAATGTTTTAATCGAGGGGTACCGTCACGGGTTCCGCATACACACATTACAACACCGATAATCTAATTATTGCTTCTCTAGAAATATTTTTGTTGTAATGACACGATGCGAGACATCGTGAAATGCAATGCAATTCACAACGCAATATTTCTTGTTCAAAAACATGCGTAAATCAGTTTATTGTCCTTGGGAGTTTTTCAAACGTTTCTTCATTCATTCTCAACTGAGTTTTCTATGTTTTTACGTCTAATTCTCTAACTAAACTACACATCAGACTCCAAAAGCAAAACAGAGGCAGATATAATTATTTCCAGTAACGTACTGGCCAAATTTGTCTTGTTTATTTTTATTTTAAACTGCGCACGAAGTATCGAATAAAGTTTGAGGTTAGGAAATTGTTTATTTTTACTTTTTTTTGGAATTTTGATTAGTGGCAACCGTGATTCAGTAGGAAATGTCAAACAACACGCGATATTTAAGGAATTGCATGCGATTTTTTGTTTTGCATTAAGTTAATAGGTCTTAATATTGTAATTGAAGTTCAAAATGGTGTCAAATTATTTAATGCAGCTTCGATTTTTCTTAAAATTTAGAATTAACCTCATTTTACCCTGAGATCTACATGGTTGTAAGGTGTGCAAATTGTTTTTAAGGGATGAAAACCACCCTTTATAGAAAAATATTAATATCATAGTTTTTCCTTCTTTTTTTCGATTCAAATGTTTTTCGTTTATGCAGCGTAAATATCTTAACATATTGTATAATAGGAAATTTATGTATTTCGAAGTATCAACCCTTAAAAATCGTTAAAAACTACCCTTCTAATGAAAATAACATAGGAAACAATTTTTTAACGATTTAAAACGTGGCAATTTCATTTTTACTGTTAAAAATTCGTAGCATTTTAATAAAATTTCATTGATTATTAATTTTTATTATTCAACCCTCAAAAACTACCCTTTTGCAGAGAATGAAATAAAAATAAATCCAATGACTGCCAAATTTTAGATTTTGCATTCTTTTTGATATTTCTTGTCTCTACTTGAAGTAATTTTTAATTTTTTATACCCTGTCAACCCTTAAGAACCACCCCTTTACCAAGATTATCAGTATATCATCTCTTGGTACTCTCAAAAGTACCTACAAGCAATTTAGCATCAACAAAAAACTTTTTCATATCCTATAATTCACGAAAAAAATTTCAAATTTTTATTTTTTATGTAACTCCATTAATTTTGAAGTTATCACATCCTAGAAAAAACCATTTTGAAGGTAATTTTAAGGGCTACAAGTCTACGTATGTTAGAAGGGCTTGAAAACCTTCACATTTTATTAATAAAGGGTCAAAGGGCTACGGATAAGTAATCCTCGCACTATAGTGACAGATTAATTTGGTTATAACTCTGTCAATTTTTATGCTACAAAAAAAATAAAAAGAGCAAAATAATCTTCATCAAAAATGCTTTAATTTGACTTTTTATTTGTTTTTCTACCTTTTATAGTTATGGAGAAAAAATGAACAAGAAAAAAATTTTTTTTTAAATTAAAAAAAAGTATTATTTAATGTTAATTTTTTTCAAAATTGTGCATTTCTGATCAGCCAAACTTTCAGATGTCGTAAATAACATCCAAATAAAGTATTTGGCACAAGGATATAGTTTAATTTTGATTTTCAATGAAATAGCGTTAGTTTTAGTGCAATTTTTTTTTAACTTTAACTATTTTACATTATATCTCACTGAAATTTCCGTCGAAACGACTTGTATGAATAATCATTCGAAAGGTCTTTTTAAGCTCTATAAAAAGTATTCTATGACTTTTTTTTGAAAAAGGTACCCTTTTCCAGTTATTTCCGATTAAATGCTCAATTACGTAAAACAAAAATTATTCAAATATCCATAACTTGCCTTAGGTAAAACATTAGGATCTTAAAATATGATTTATTTTATTTGTTTTTTCATAAGCTTCATTTTTGTTAATCACACTTTTTTCGATAAAATGTACCATTACAGAGTTATACGTAAAAAACTATCGAAAAAAGCGGTTTTTTGAAGAAAAATCGTACTTTTCAATAGCGAATAACTCAAAAACTATCGATCTGGAGAAAAAACTTTATATAACATTTTTTACTTTAAATTTGCTGATCTTTACAAGCGTTTTTTTTATTTATGCACAAACTCGCTTTTTTTAAACGTTCACTACCAACAACTTACTCAGTCAATTCTTCGATTTAGAAAACTTAGAAGGCTGTTCTAGTATATAACGATTTCTTTCGGAAAACAAAAAAAATATTTTTAAAAAATGTCAAATAACCGTTGTTATTTAGTGTCACGTATAAACTACCTTTTTAATTTGACAAAATACCTACCTACAAACCGTTAGTTTTGCTAATATTTCAATTAGTTCTAAAACTAAAATCACGATTTTGATATTAAAAATAATATTATGATGTTAACCTTTGAAATGGAGCAAACAACAAACCATTAAATGATTCACGAAAAGTATATTTACCAAGAACTTTTTCTAATTAATTAAAGTTCATCATTATGTAATGATGTGTACGAAATTTTAACTAAAATTCGAATTTACCGCCATTTTTGACAACCTTGACATAAGAACAATATGACAACTTGAATTTAGACAGAACAAATCTCGAAAATAATGAAAACAACGTGAATATTTCAAACAGAAAACTGTTGAATATGAAAATATCAATAGACTATTTCACTAAGTTTACTACTTAAGTTTTACGACTTGAAACTTCAAACATATGTTGTATAGATTGTCTACAATCTAATACAGTGATATTTTATAAACAACCACCGCCATCTATAGGTTAGGACAAATATTTCTGTGACAATTCTCGTCAAACAAGTAAATCGCAACATATGACATTTCTTGCTTGTTTTAATGAACAAATTTGTTTCTGAATTTACTAGATTACGTAAAATGGAGTAGTAAATAATATAAATTGGATATTTTTTCTATATCTCACTGATAATCACCATTTAAGGCTATAAACAGTGTTTTTAACTTAATTGAAATATCTCTTTAATTTATGGGACACCCTATACATTGAATGCATATTTTTTATGCGTCACTGGGTATTGGTAAAATTTTCAAACATGCTCCTCGTAAATTTCAGGTACGACCTTCAGATTGAGATAAAAGGATTTATCGTAGGAGGTGTATTTACAAAAAAAAAAGGAGTAAAATACTGGATTTTATCACCAGTTTTAATCAGAAATTTTATTACGAAAGGACAGGATTTGATGTAAATGTTTTAAATAAATACAAAACAGAAACAATACTTTCTCGCAAATAAAAACATTTATTTTGAGGTTAACACTGAATAGCAAATGCGAGTTTTGATTTAACGAACATTAGTGTAACTTAAATAAATTTGACAAGTGACAGTTTATTGAAAACGAGTATCTAGAGCAAACAGAAGAATACGAATAGAAAAATAGATGAGAAAATAATAATAAAAGAAGAAGAGATCTTAAAAAAGCATTCGATTTGCTAGAAATAGAATATGGTGAATGTAAACATACAAAAAATGATGTTGAAGTTAGTCAAAACGTATCAAAATAAATTAAAACTTTACAATGACAGTCTACAGATAATAAATATGAAAATAAACGTCACGATTTGATTGTAATCTTGATAACAAGTGATGTATGAATTTTCTAATACAATTACTGCCATCTCCAGGTCATTCCAGGTATTTTTGGGACTATTCTCGTGGGGAAACCACACCGTAACGTACGTGGGCGGTTGGTAGCACTTATTCATGTTTGACAGTTGACTTTTGAGTTATATTTTGAATTTAAAAGTTTGATAAACCGGAAAAACTCATCCAGTAAAGGGAACGGTAAGTAAAGAGCTTCAATTTACACAAAACAAAAAAATCTGTTGTTCCATATTAAAGTTAACGTTGAATAATCGTCAAATTGTTACGTAAAATATCCAGTCAGCTGTCAAAATGAAACTAGTATTCAGGGGCACCAACCCACTACAGAAAATTACCAAAACAGTGAAATACATGTTCAAGTCGTTCAAGACCTAATGATATATGTACGAGGGCCGTTTTTTTCAATTATAAATAAAAGACAAAAGTTTCAAAGAAAGTTGCCGTCAATGAATTCGAGTGGAGTACAAAACAGACCTTAAAACTTCGGGAAATTCCATAGACAAAGCAGTAATGATGAATCTGCAATTCACACTTGGCGGAAGCATCAATAATGTTTAAGTGGTTGTAGCACAACGCCGACTGACGTAGTGTGTAGTGCGGGAGCTTCGCAAAAAACCTCGTAGAAGAAAAATTACGATTGGATGAAGGCAAATAAGAAAAGTTTCAATAATTTTGTACCAATAATATCAAAAAATAAACGTAACGTAAACGCCTGATCTCACCTCGGGTGATTTCTAATCGTTTCTTGGGGTAAAATCGTAGTTTCATCGTATAAATTGTTTTATTTTTATTTAGCATGAACTAACTAGACTCAAATAAAATAAAAACGATTAAAAAATATATCTAAAGATCCACACGTACCAACAACTTATATGGTACTGAGTTTCAACCTGTTTCTTAATATTTTTTTCCGCCCACGTGTTCGTCGTGGGTTCACGATGGTACAAAACCATGCACCTGATTCAGAAAACTACATTGTTGTTTAACATTAGTTAGAAGATAAGAGAGATTAACAAAAATCCTATCTACGGGGTGTATTCGAATTGAATAATTTCCTTTTAACAAAAATATTAATAATCGGAAGAAGATTTTTTTATTAGTGTATCGAGTTTAATGAGAGGGTGTAGCGGAAACAACAGTAGCTGCTTACCACGTGCTATTCCCGCGGCATACCCACCTCCTCTTCTTCTACTTCGTCTTCTTCACTTATCCGTTTTTTTTTCTCTCTACCTCTAACCTGTCATTTACCGCTAAGTCTGCCCACGGATAAGTTGATGCGAAGATTTCTCGTTTGGAATCGATGCGAATATGGACGTGTAGTACGGGATTAGATCCAAAAACTTTAAATTAAACATAATACAGTTAAATAATATGGAATTATTTAGTTTTTAATATTCAAGTTTACAGTTTACGTCTCGAGTGGACTTTCAGTTAGGTTAGGTTAGGTTAAGTGAGGTTAGGTTAGGTTAGGTTAGGTTAGATGAAGCGCCATCTTGAATCACCGCGCTGGCCGGTTTTCCGAATTTAGTCGTGGTGGCATTTCGCTACAAGATAAATTTCGTACAAAATTAGCTGTCGTACTAAAAAAAATCGATAAATGATATTGAAATATCGATTGAGGTGTTAATTTCACTCGTGTACATTCAATATTTCATGGTTAAAAAGATTAGTTCGCGTTGATTGATGATTTTTTCGAAATTATTAGTTTGATTATTCGCTAACAAATTTCGTTAATTTTAAGAGTTGCTGATACCAAATTTCGATCGATACTTCCGTGCTAAAAGTATCTACGTATCCCGGTCGATTTCTGACAAGCGTTAACTTAACTTTACATACAGATTGATATTGTTGTTCATCTAGAGCTCTGTAAACATTTATCTTGACATCGAAATTTTATCTGTGCTGTTAGATCTACCAGCAATTTCTTTAGTACTGTTGAAAATGAGAGAGGTCGGTAAGAAGGTGTTTGTTAAAATTATAATGACTCGAACGTGACCCTAAATACGTTTTCATTAGAATAATACGTTTATATAAATTATTATATAATAATAACTTTCGAATAAGCGAAAAAGAAAGTGTTTATATCGATCACAATTGATGTAATTGGGATTTTGTGAGGTTAGAGGTCGTTCGAATCTGTTATTAAATGATTTATCATTAAAAAAATCGTCGCAGTTCATTCGATTATTCATTTCCAGAAACGTAACAATCGATTCTAGGCTATTAGATTACAAATATGGCATTTGGATTGACGATCCAAAGATTTTTTTAGTATATCGATTACAATCGATGTAATTGGGATTTTGTGAGGTTAGAGGTCGTTCGAATCTGTTATTAAATGATTTATCATTAAAAAAATCGTCGCAGTTCATTCGATTATTCATTTTCAGAAACGTAACAATCGATTCTAGGCTATTAGATTACAAATATGGAATTTGGATTGACGATCTAAAGATTTTTTTAGTATATCGATTACAAACGATGTAATTGGGATTTTGTGAGGTTAGAGGTCGTTCGAATCTGTTATTAAATGATTTATCATTAAAAAAATCGTCGCAGTTCATTCGATTATTCATTTTCAGAAACGTAACAATCGATTCTAGGCTATTAGATTACAAATATGGAATTTGGATTGACGATCTAAAGATTTTTTTAGTATATCGATTACAAACGATGTAATTGGGATTTTGTGAGGTTAGAGGTCGTTCGAATCTGTTATTAAATGATTTATCATTAAAAAAATCGTCGCAGTTCATTCGATTATTCATTTTCAGAAACGTAACAATCGATTCTAGGCTATTAGATTACAAATATGGAATTTGGATTGACGATCTAAAGATTTTTTTAGTATATCGATTACAATCGATGTAATTGGGATTTTGTGAGGTTAGAGGTCGTTCGAATCTGTTATTAAATGATTTATCATTAAAAAAATCGTCGCAGTTCATTCGATTATTCATTTCCAGAAACGTAACAATCGATTCTAGGCTATTAGATTACAAATATGGTATTTGGATTGACGATCCAAAGATTTTTTTAGTATATCGATTACAATCGATGTAATTGGGATTTTGTGAGGTTAGAGGTCGTTCGAATCTGTTATTAAATGATTTATCATTAAAAAAATCGTCGCAGTTCATTCGATTATTCATTTCCAGAAACGTAACAATCGATTCTAGGCTATTAGATTACAAATATGGAATTTGGATTGACGATCTAAAGATTTTTTTAGTATATCGATTACAAACGATGTAATTGGGATTTTGTGAGGTTAGAGGTCGTTCGAATCTGTTATTAAATGATGTATCATTAAAAAAATCGTCGCAGTTCATTCGATTATTCATTTTCAGAAACGTAACAATCGATTCTAGGCTATTAGATTACAAATATGGAATTTGGATTGACGATCTAAAGATTTTTTTAGTATATCGATTACAAACGATGTAATTGGGATTTTGTGAGGTTAGAGGTCGTTCGAATCAGTTACGAAATGATTTATCATTAAAAAAATCGTCGCAGTTCATTCGATTATTCATTTCCAGAAACGTAACAATCGATTCTAGGCTATTAGATTACAAATATGGAATTTGGATTGACGATCCAAAGATTTTTTTAGTATATCGATTACAAACGATGTAATTGGGATTTTGTGAGGTTAGAGGTCGTTCGAATCAGTTACGAAATGATTTATCATTAAAAAAATCGTCGCAGTTCATTCGATTATTCATTTCCAGAAACGTAACAATCGATTCTAGGCTATTAGATTACAAATATGGAATTTGGATTGACGATCTAAAGATTTTTTTAGTATATCGATTACAAACGATGTAATTGGGATTTTGTGAGGTTAGAGGTCGTTCGAATCAGTTACGAAATGATTTATCATTAAAAAAATCGTCGCAGTTCATTCGATTATTCATTTTCAGAAACGTAACAATCGATTCTAGGCTATTAGATTACAAATATGGAATTTGGATTGACGATCCAAAGATTTTTTTAGTATATCGATTACAATCGATGTAATTGGGATTTTGTGAGGTTAGAGGTCGTTCGAATCTGTTATTAAATGATTTATCATTAAAAAAATCGTCGCAGTTCATTCGATTATTCATTTCCAGAAACGTAACAATCGATTCTAGGATATTAGATTACAAATATGGAATTTGTTGCATATAAAGCTCGGCCTGATGAAAAATTTTGTAAAAACTGTCTAAAAACGACAGTGGATTCTTTTATCCCAAGAAGAAAATTTCCATACTCTAGAGGGCATGTTTATTAATCTACAAATACCTGAATTAATGAAGGATACAAACTTTGAAAAAAGCTGAATGATATGAAAGAAATCGCCTTGAAATGTTTGTTGAATGTTGTCCAAAATTTTTTACGTTTTTCGAGTTTTTGAGGAAATTCATTTGTTATCGACCTCCCACTATATTCGAGACAATCAATAAAACCTCGGAGTGTATTCTAAATCGTCCTCTATCTAATTAAACTCCAAGCAAAAGTAAATTTTAATAAACATGTGGTGATTTTATTATTTACATTCCCTGGTGTAAATTTTTCTTGTACTCACAAAATATCTCTCTGGATTTCCTTTTGTTTAAAGCAAATTTTGTACGATAGTTTTCATATAAATTCGTATTTTCTATTTATTAGAGGAACAGAACGAATACCATACAACAGATTCCTGTTTGGTTATATTTTAAATAATATAAATTCAGTTTTTTTTATTTGTTAGGGCATAAGCTACTTTTTATTCAAATCTATTCTACCTACTCATTCCTTCTTTAGTAATTTCCATCAGTGTTTTCGTTTCGTTCCTCATTATATTTTTTTACGCAGTTCTACAGCTGCAGGGAGTTTCCCCGACAATAACCAGACTACAATTCCAAAAACTGGGAATCCAGTTGAGGGCTGCAACCATCCCGGATGCCTTATCTTTAATATATAGACAAGTTTGAATCTCCTGCCTTGGATTTAAGGTTATAGACTTAATCTATGAGGTTATAATTTAATAAAAAGCTTTGGGATTTAATATATGACAAACAAGACGGAAGATTCCATCGGGACGATTGAAAACTTGAAAAGGATATACCAGGATCCAAAATCATGTCTATTTATTGTACTTTTTTATAAAAATATATGTCCTGATGTCGCAAAGAAACCCGATGTGACAATTTTTTCCAATTCCCATTGATTTATTATTTAGTTTAGTAATTTTCATTATTCAATATTAAATATCTTACGAACCTTGAACTTTACCGTTTATCTAGTTATAAAAATTCCAAATCGCGGCTTTCGATCTATATGTAGAACGCATTAACCTTCCAGAACCGAAATCTAAATGATTTAATAACGTATTTCAACATACGTAATTTAATCCAATTTCTAGTCCGGTCCTGTACGGAACTTTCTAAGTAGAAAAAAATGCCGGCACTGCACGGCACAAACCCATATTTCTCTATCTATTATCCCGATATGACTTGTGTTGTTTGCGTTTTCCATTCTATTCTTGTTGCTTTTAAGAGGAACTGTGTCAGTCAACTATTGAATTCCGCAACATGTCTGACAAAAGGCGATAATAAATTATTACGGATAATAATGATGCCCAAGACAGTCATCAACACTTATTAATTTATTTGTGAACCAATATACGGTAATACAATAAGGATTTAATCGATCTACAATTTTCGTTTTCAACTAGATAGAACTAGATAGAACTGGATAGAGTGTGTAAGTTTGGACATGAAACTGTGTGTGTTGAATAAATATTTAAACTAACTTCGAATGATGATATTTTCGTAAATAGAAATAATAAAAATATGGAAATTATATATTTTGATTAAAGAATTCTCCTTGAATCACCAGATGTTGTATTTGGAGTTCTTTTGATGTTGTTAGGGGGGATTAGAGCAAAATAAGAATATGACAGTTTTGTTAAAGTGATACACACTCAAACTCTAAGTAGTTGTATTATTGAAAATAGTGGCAAACTTAATATCAGAATGTACTACAACTTTTTCTGAATCGTTTGATTATCTCGCGAAAATCTATGATTAATGGTAGGGGAGATATGGGTAAAATCACGACATCATAATTTAAAAATAAAAACAAAACTTTCAGCAGTCGTATAGTCGAAGCCAGTGGCTAAAAACTTGTGAAAATTTGGGTGGTGCTTAATCAATTCTTTTTGTATCTTTAGCATTTTTATATGATGCTCTACCATTGATAGTTCGGGAGATATGGGTAAAATTATGAAATGATAATTTCAAAAAAAGCAAATTTCCAGCATCGCTATGATCGAAACCAGTGGCTATAAAAACGTGAAATTTTGAGTGTTGATTAATCAATTCTTTTAGTATCTTTAGCATTTTTATATGAAGATCTTAAATTAATAGTTCGAGAGATATGGGTAAAATTATAAAATGATGATTTCAAAAATAGCAAACTTCCAGCATCGCTATGATCGAAACCAGTGGCTATAAAAACATGAAAATTTGAGTGTTGATTAATCAATTCTTCCTGTATCTTTAGCATTTTTATATGAAGATCTTAAATTAATAGTTCGGGAGATATTGGTAAAATTATAAAAAGATAATTTTCAAAAAAGCAAACTTTCAGCAGTCGTATAGTCGAAGCCAGTGGCTAAAAACTTGTGAAAAATTGGGTATTGATGAACCATTTCTTTCTGTATCTTTAGCATTTTCATATAAAGCTCTTCCATTAATAGTTCGGGAGATATGGGTAAAATTAAAAAAAGATAATTTCAAAAAAAGCAAATTTCCAGTGGTGGTATGGTCGAAACCAGTGGCTATGAAAACGTGAAATTTTGAGTATTGATTAATCAATTCTTCCTGTATCTTTCGCATTTTTATATGAACATCTTAAATTAATAGTTCAGGAAATATGGGTAAAATTATAAAAAGATAATTTTCAAAAAAGCAAACTTTCAGCAGTCGTATAGTCGAAGCCAATGGCTAAAAACTTGTGAAAAATTGGGTATTGATGAACCATTTCTTTCTGTATCTTTAGCATTTTCATATAAAGCTCTTCCATTAATAGTTCGGGAGATATGGGTAAAATTAAAAAAAGATAATTTCAAAAAAAGCAAATTTCCAGTGGTGGTATGGTCGAAACCAGTGGCTATGAAAACGTGAAATTTTGAGTATTGATTAATCAATTCTTCCTGTATCTTTCGCATTTTTATATGAACATCTTAAATTAATAGTTCGGGAAATATGGGTAAAATTATAAAAAGATAATTTTCAAAAAAGCAAACTTTCAGCAGTCGTATAGTCGAAGCCAATGGCTAAAAACTTGTGAAAAATTGGGTATTGATGAACCATTTCTTTCTGTATCTTTAGCATTTTCATATAAAGCTCTTCCATTAATAGTTCGGGAGATATGGGTAAAATTAAAAAAAGATAATTTCAAAAAAAGCAAATTTCCAGTGGTGGTATGGTCGAAACCAGTGGCTATGAAAACGTGAAATTTTGAGTGTTGATTAATCAATTCTTCCTGTATCTTTAGCATTGTCATATAAAGCTTTCCCATTAATAGTTCGGGAGATATGGGTAAAATTAAGGTACAAATTTTGGTTCAAAATTTATATCGAGAATCGATAATGATATTATGAAAGTTAAGTGTGACGTGTGAAGTGTAAAGTGTAAAGTGTAAAGTGTAAAGTGTAAAGTGTAAAGTGTAAAGTGTAAAGTGTAAAGTGTAAAGTGTAAAGTGTAAAGTGTAAAGTGTAAAGTGTAAAGTGTAAAGTGTAAAGTGTAAAGTGTAAAGTGTAAAGTGTAAAGTGTAAAGTGTAAAGTGTAAAGTGTAAAGTGTAAAGTGTAAAGTGTAAAGTGTAAAGTGTAAAGTGTAAAGTGTAAAGTGTAAAGTGTAAAGTGTAAAGTGTAAAGTGTGAAGTGTAAAGTGTAAAGTGTAAAGTGTAAAGTGTAAAGCATTTTTTCGAAATTTGTCGAAATACATGAACAAAACTAGTAAGTAAATGTGCGTTCTAAAATAAAAAAAAGGAAAAATGAATTCAGTGGACACTCTATAAAAGCGATTTAACATTATTGCGCTTATAACCTGTGTACGAGTTGCATAATCGGTTTACAATAAGTTATTTACCGAGACATAAGAATCACTTTAACTCTATCAAATAGCATATATCTGTCTGACCGTAAGTCCGTTATTTAAAATCGGTTTAACGAGAACATAATCCCACAATTGATACAAATTTTTCAATATCATTAACCATTAGTGGTATTAACAACGAGTTATTAACAAAACGGTCGCCACCGATGTCAGATTTCATATTCGATAGTCGTTTCGTACGAGGGAGCGCCGGAACGAAAAGAAGAAGAAAATAAACCGCGATAGATATAAAAAATAAAAAAACTTCAATGTCGTATATTTATAACAAAAATGTTATTTTCCGTCCGTTTAGAAGCTTGGAAAATTACCCTCTTTGAACGTAAAACATAAAAACATAACCAATGGAAGGTTAACTTGTATGTAAATTTCGGCAACGCAAATTTATTTCTACCCCGCGTATCAATCGTGGTGGTAATTTAATAAAAATGTTTCACACCAGACGGTTTTCTCATATTTACATTCACGGGTAGATGAAAATCCTCACGGTACAAAATTTTTTTTTGAATAATTAGCGAATTTCTCCGAAATAATTTCCCACCCCTGTTATGTGATTTTCCTCTAAACATTCGCAGATACATGTGGTTCATTACGATGCAGCCCTTCCCCCAAAATTCATTTCTGTTATTTTTAGATTATACAGGTTGTCCCTATAAAAGTTAAGGATTATTAACCATTGAGCAAAAGCCGCCCCCGATCTTCAGATTCAGAATTCATATTATTCCATTGTATGACAAATTCTAAACGGGGCTAATTTTATCAGCTGTATTCGTTTCTAATAATAATAATATATATGAAAAAAACTGTTTTTGGTTAAGGTTCTTTTTTGTTTAAAAGTGTTTCAGCGATGTTTGGAGTGTTTTAGCGATGTTTATAGTGTATCAGTGATATTTGGAGTGTTTTAGCGATGTTTATAGTGTATCAGCGATATTTGGAGTGTTTTAGCGATGTTTATAGTGTATCAGCGATATTTGGAGTGTTTTAGCGATGTTTGAAGTGTTATAGCGCTGTTTAAAAGTTTTCCAGTGATGTTTAAAAATGTTTCAAGGATGTTTGGAGTGTTTTAGCGATATTTATAGTGTATCAGCGATATTTGGAGTGTTTTAGCGATGTTTGAAGTGTTATAGCGCTGTTTAAAAGTTTTCCAGTGATGTTTAAAAATGTTTCAAGGATGTTTGGAGTGTTTTAGCGATATTTATAGTGTATCAGCGATATTTGGAGTGTTTTAGCGATGTTTATAGTGTATCAGCGATATTTGGAGTGTTTTAGCGATGTTTATAGTGTATCAGCGATATTTGGAGTGTTTTAGCGATGTTTGAAGTGTTATAGCGCTGTTTAAAAGTTTTCCAGTGATGTTTAAAAATGTTTCAAGGATGTTTGGAGTGTTTTAGCGATATTTATAGTGTATCAGCGATATTTGGAGTGTTTTAGCGATGTTTGAAGTGTTATAGCGCTGTTTAAAAGTTTTCCAGTGATGTTTAAAAATGTTTCAAGGATGTTTGGAGTGTTTTAGCGATATTTATAGTGTATCAGCGATATTTGGAGTGTTTTAGCGATGTTTGAAGTGTTATAGCGCTGTTTAAAAGTTTTCCAGTGATGTTTAAAAATGTTTCAAGGATGTTTGGAGTGTTTTAGCGATATTTATAGTGTATCAGCGATATTTGGAGTGTTTTAGCGATGTTTGAAGTGTTATAGCGCTGTTTAAAAGTTTTCCAGTGATGTTTAAAAATGTTTCAAGGATGTTTGAAGTGTTATAGCGCTGTTTATAGTGCATCAGCGATATTTGGAGTGTTTTAGCGATGTTTGAAGTGTTATAGCGCTGTTTAAAAGTTTTCCAGTGATGTTTAAAAATGTTTCAAGGATGTTTGGAGTGTTTTAGCGATATTTATAGTGTATCAGCGTTGTTTAGAGTGTTTTAGTGATGTTTATAGTGTTTCAGCGATGTTTAAAAGTGTATTAGCGATGCTTGAGGTGTTATAACGATGTTTATAGTGTATCAACTAAGTTTGGAATGTTTAAGCGATGTTTAAAAGTGTTTCAGCGATGTTTAAGAGTATTTAAGCGATTTTTAGAGTGTTTTAGTGATGTTTATAGTGTATGAGCGATGTTTGAAGTGTTTTAGCGATGTTTATAGTGCATCAGCGTTGTTTGAAGTGTTATAGCGATGTTTAAAAGTTTTTCAGCGATGTTTAGAGTGTATCAGCGATGTTTGAAGTGTTATAACGATGTTTAAAAGGTTTTAAGTGATGTTTAAAAGTGTTTCAGGGATGTTTGGAGTGTTTTAGCGATGTTTAAAAGTGTTTTAGGGATCTTTGGAGTGTTTTAGCGATGTTTAAAAGTGTTTCAGTGATGTTTGGAGTGTTTTAGTGATGTTTAAACGTGTTTCAGTGATGTTTGGAGTGTTTTAGTGATGTTTAAACGTGTTTCAGGGATGTTTGGAGTGTTTTAGCGATGTTTAAAAGTGTTTTAGGGATCTTTGGAGTGTTTTAGCGATGTTTAAAAGTGTTTCAGTGATGTTTGGAGTGTTTTAGCGATGTTTAAAAGTGTATTAGCGATGTTTGAAGTGTTATAACGATGTTTATAGTGTATCAGCTGTGTTTGTAATATTTTAGCGATGTTTAAAAGTGTTTCAGCGATGTTTGGAGTATTTTTGCGATGTTTAAGAGTATTTAAGCGATGTTTGGAGTATTTTTGCGATGTTTAAGAGTATTTAAGCGATTTTTGGAGTGTTTTAGCGATGTTTATAGTATATCAGCGATGTTTGGAGTGTTTTAGCGATTTTTATATTGTATCAGCGATGTTTAAACAATATTTTGTTAATTTCGATAATTTTTTTGGGTTTTTTTCCATTTTATTCAACTGAATATATAATAAGAGGTAAGTGTGAAGATATTGAGTTAGTTTTAGGTTAGACTGTTGTTTTTTTATCAAAAAATTATCAGTTTGAAGTAGAAAAAATAATTTTAGTTCGTTTAAAAGTTATTTTTAACATTTTTTCATAAATGCCGCACATAAAATTTTCAAATTTGTGATTCCCAATCGTAATAGATGATATTTATTTAGTAAAGCCCGGAGCTAAATATTCAAATTTCATTCAAAATTGCATGTAACCTTTTAACACTTACTAATTACGAAAAATTAGTCCGCGAGGCGAACACGCCAAAAATTTTATTTTATTTTAGTTGTTTTTTTTTTTTGACAGCCAAGGAAACTTTCTATTCGTAAGTTTTAATTATATAGTCTTTTGTTATTTCGAAATTTTTTTTTCCGGTAATAATTGGTTTCTTACCTTCGGGTTCGGATTCTCGAAGAAGAATCACGTGACAAAATAATTATTTTATAAATTAATTATACCGGAATCTGTTGAAATAAATACGATTATTAAGTACGTTGTTGAACGATTTCGTAACCGCGGACATTTTGTTCTACACACTGTAGAAAAAAAAAAGATTTCTTCATCTCCAAATTGAAATATTTTGGCTATGAATGCAAACATTTCAAAAAGTTATACAAAAATGAACTTGGAATGGAATTAACACTAGATTATTTGGGTCACCCTGTATATAATACCCCAATATCAGTCGCGGCAGTAACAGGATCTTCTTTTCCTACGGGATATCTTTTTCACCTGCACGTTTTTTGATATCCTTGGTTTTGATTTTCTTATTTATTATCTTCCTTTTCAATTTCCTTCTTATTTGTTTCTAATGATGTCAATTTCAGAAGATTTTTCTTCTATTTCGATATCAGGTCTCGTTGAAACGCTTTCTTTGTTTCAGACTTAGGATCCTTGATAATATTCGACTCAAAAATCGAATTAAAACAAAGCATATTCGATGAACGAGCTAGAAATTCTTAAAAACGGGCTCTGTTGTCGACGCGCCGCTTTCTGGACGACCCATGCGCCGTCGTCCTTCACGAGGATGATTTCGATCGCGGAATTTCTCGAATGGTGCCTCAATTAGAAAAGAACTAAACCTTGTTTGGGGTGTATGAGTGTGTTGGTGACTGGGCAGGGAGGTTTCGTGGGTCACGTGAGGCGCTAAAGTTATCTGGACATTTTTTTTTGTGGAAGATGATGCGTGATTATTATTTATCAGTTAACTCTCGTAAAACAATAATTTTTTGGGTTGTACAATAAAAAAAAACGAGCTGTAATCGTTTGATAAATATTTTTTACATAATCGATTTCTCTTTGAATCGCATAAATTCCTTAAAAAGATAAAAGATGCAAAAAATAATCCGATGACAATACTTCTTAACCTTTCGACCTTCGACAGAAAGTAACATATTTCTACAATTCAATATGCACGGATTATATACGAGGGAAGATCATAAATCGCAAATATTTTGAAATATAACTCCGGGATTATTTTTTATTTTCGGTGGAAAATTTCAAACTTTTATCATCTTATATGCTATTTTCATATAAATAACTTGAGTTTTCTGATTTTGTGGGTCAATTTTGTTCAATTATAGACCAAAATCAATACAATAATAGTACAGAAAATTAATCTTCAATAACGTATTTACTTCTATTAATTTTTGATTGACTGATTGACAGTTATTGACAAATGAGGAATAGGTAACGAGATATATCCACCTTGTAAACCCAATAACCGATTAATTTGAGATGTCTACACACTCTCCATTGATTTTCTTCATGGCTTCAAAGCTCTGTGTACAATTTATTGCAGATCCTATTGGTTTTTAGACTGTTGGCGCGTTTTCCTGAAGAAAAATCGCGTTGGAAAGCTGATTTCACGTAGTTTCCAAAAGTTTGAAATGTACGACAAACAATGAGTTGATATGGAACGTAAAATCAGAATTACCAACATGTAATCAGTCTCCAGAACTGTGTAAAAAGTTTGTAGAGCTTCTAAAGCAAGTTCTAGCAGCAGACCACAAATAGTTTTGGAAAAACTGTGTTTAACATGTTATAAAAGAAGAAGATATCACCCTCTTTACAATCCTTCATAATTCAATCAGATTATGACTCTAGTTCAGACGATTCTGACTACAATTACTATTTATGGATACTTTGGAATTGAAATGTTATTTTTTTATTTGAAATTTCGTTTTTCAAGAGCTAAGAAAACGAATAGAGTACAAAACGGGCTCAGTTCACGTCTGGTATCCCGTTTTAACCAAACGCCTTCAAATACAGTTACATTTTACTCGTCTATTCACGTTTTATAATTCAATAATCACTCGTAAGATATCATTTATATGATGTGGTATCTACGTCTATGGTAGATCCAACAAAATTGTCGAAAAAAGGTTTCGAACCAGTTTTTATGATCTGCAATTGATATTGGGAGAAGCAGCGACGTTCAAAACGTCCAATCGCGCTTTTATTTCGATCTTATATGAACCGCTTTTTGTTATTTCGATGTTTTGCTTCATAAAGTCTGTAATAATAGGGTTAAAGAAGATAAATTGACATTAGCTGGTTATAAAAAACAATAATGAAAGAAAAATTTGAAATAAATAATCGTTTAAATGACTAACTACGTCTCCACGATCGTTTTCTACAAAAAAAAAACGAATAGAGTACAAAAAGGGCTCAGTTCACGTCTGATATCCCGTTTTAACCAAACGCCTTCAAATATAGTTACATTTTACTCGTCTATTTACGTTTTATGATTCAATAATCAGTTGTAAGATATCATTTATATGATATGGTATCTACGTCTATGGTAAATCAAACAAAATTGTCGAAAAAAGGTTTAGAACCAGTTTTTATGATCTGCAATTGATATTGGGAGAAGCAACGACCTTCAAAACGTCCAATCGCGCTTTTGTTTCGATCTTATATGAACCGCTTTTTGTTATTTCGATGTTTTGCAATTGACAATTGACATTAGTTGGTTATAAAAAAAATTATGAAAGAAAAAGTTGAAATAAATAATCGTTTAAATGACTAACTACGTCTCCGCGATCGTTTTCTACAAAAAAAAAACGAATAGAGTACAAAAAGGGGTCAGTTCACGTCTGGTATCCCGTTTAAACCAAACGCCTTCACATACAGTTACATTTCACTCGTCTATTCACGTTTTATAATTCAATAATCAGTTTTAAGATATCATTTATATGGAGAAGTGGCGACCTTCAAAACGTCCAGCCGCGCCATCTACAGCTTTTGTTTTTTGTTATTTTGATGTTTTGATTCATAAAGTCGCTATTGACAATTGACATTAGTTGGTTATAAAAAAAATAATGAAAAAAAGGTTTGAAATAAATAATCGTTAAATAAATGTCTAGCTACGTCTCTGCGATAGTACGAAAAAAAATTTTTAGAAGAGTGTTGCTTTACATTTAGACGAGTTCACCTGTAGTAGGGGGCCGAGAGGCGCGTTAGCTGGGCGAATAGGGCGCAGGTCAGGTCAGAACGTGGGCGCTACAATACCCCATCACTCATCTGCCCGACAATGAACCGCGGACAGTGTGTCTTTATGAGTGATTGTCTCTTTTGCATTTACTTTTGGGATATTACTAATTTTTTTGTTCATTGTCTTTTTTTTGTTGGTTTATTGTGACGCCTACACGTGATGGTGCTATGAAAATAATTTATGCCGCTTGAAGAAACTATTTTGTCAGTTGAATACTGTAATTAAAATATTTGGAATGAGTAAAAATCAATTAAAACTCGGTACAATTTGTGTTAACAAACATACAATTATTGGAATGCCTTTTACAAATTGAGGGAAATTATTGTGATAAGATGACGTGAAAATGATGCTGTGACAATCTAAAATTAACAAAAATTAATTTTTCAATCGATTTTTTAACAAAAAGAAGTCGTTGTTTGATTAAAAGCTAGTGGCGGCTTATGTCCAATGATTAACAATCCGTAACTTTTAAAAGGACAACCTGTACAATGTAAAGATAGTGAAAATTAATTTTTCGATCGATTTTTTAACAAAAAGGTACTCTTCGTTCAACTCGATAAAATTCATGGTTTACGAGATATTTTGATTTTTAGATCATTCTGAAAAAAATTATCATAAATTGTATCATAATTATTGTAACAAGATGGAATCTTTCAAATATACGTAAACAATTCACAAAACACTCTGTTCTGTGTATACTTATCAGTAAAAATGTCAAACGTCAAGATGTCGATGTCAGATTTGACATATTGACATCAGCCATATCTCAAAACTTAAATAGCAATCTTCGTATTGTTCAACTGTATCATTTTTTTCCAAAATATCCCCCCACAGTGTTTCTGCTGTGTTTTTGAATAAAATACGGTGACGTTCTTGTCTATTTCTTATCAGATATTTGGCTACGATCACTGATTTTAATGATCCATCTTGAATAGAATAGAGCTGGGACTGTCTTCCTGTTATATCGCGGCCATTATCTGTACTTCCGGTTTAAATCTTTGTTAAAATTTCACGTTAATGTCTACGTGAAGGTTTTAAGTAATTTCCAAACAAAGTTTTAGTTAATTTTATGATACTAGAAGAGTTTTTAGGTGTAATTTATTGCCTTAGAATATGATTAACATATCTGACTTAATTTTCTAGTGCTTTGAATGTCATTTTGTATTTACATGTGTCATTTAAACGACTTCCTCTATTCGCTCTTGGACTGAAAATAAAAAGTGTCAGGTCGAATCTCCGGGAAACTGATATCATATTTTTGTTATAAAAAAATCGTTTTTTACCCACCGTCTGCACATTTTTCAATCTAACGTTTCCTTTTCCTATTTTTTTTTCAATTCATCTCAGACAAAGTGCATAGAATCCAACGTTTATACAGGGTGTCTCTTCCACGACGAGTTAAAACTATCTGTATATGGCAAAATACTTATAATAAAATGATGAAAATTTCTACGTGTGAGTTTTCGGATACAATCTTTTTAATTAAAATATTTTCACAGATGGCCGACTTCCGGTTCTACCGGAAGTAGACTGTAACTTTGTTATTTTCAATAGAACACCCTATATATTAATACATTTTTGAAATCTACGTAAATTTTTAGTATACTTTTGTTTGAAAGCTTTTTTCGAAAAATACATACTTTTTGAGTTATTGATTTTTTAGTAGAAAATTTCACCCTCGCAGCCCTTTATTAATTATTTTTTTACGAAGATACCCTTGAAGATATGAAAATGGTTTCTATTCGATCAGTTTTAGCAAGGTTAGACGTATTTGATAATATGTTGAAAAATCTTTCATTCTATACAGGGTGTGTATAAAAAGTGTTCAAAATTTAACTTTATAAATATGGAATTTCTTTATTTTTTTAAATAGAACCACCCGGTTTTTTCTATTTTAAAGCATTTAGGGGTAAAAAAAGGCAAATTCATGTATACTTTTCTATATCTAAACCTTACCGTTATCCAGATATTAAATGTTTTTTTCAAATTTTTATAGATTTAGAGATTTTAGTTTCTATTCCTGCATCTCTAAACGGTAAAGTTTAAGTATAGGAAAGTTTACATGAATTTGTCTTATTTTTTACCCCCGATTCCAATAAAATGGAAAAAACCTGGTGGTTCTATTTAAAAAAATGAAGAAATTCGATATTTTTGAAGTTAAACTTTGAACACTTTTTATACGCACCCTGTATAAAATGGAAAAATTTTCAACATATATTCAAATACGTTCGATCTTGCTAAAATCAACCGAATAGGAACCATTTTCATATCTTTAAGGGTATTCTAGTAAAAAAATAATTTATAAGGGTCTGCAAGGATGAAATTTTTTACAAAAAAATTAATAACTCAAAAAGTATGTATTTTTAGAAAAAAGTTTTCAAACAAAAGTATACTAAAATTTTACGTAGATTTCAAAAATCTATTAATATATAGGGTGTTGTATTCAAAATAACAAGGTTACAGTCGACTTCCGGTAGAACCGGAAGTCGGCCATCTTTGAAAATATTTTAGTTAAAAAGATCGTATCCTAAAACCCAAACGTAGAAATTTTCATGATTCTACAACAAGTATTTTGTCTTATACACATATAGTTTTAATTCGTCGTGGAAGAGACACTCTGTATATACATAAGTACCAATAAAACGTACTACGCAAGTGTGAAATGTGGTAAAACAAACTTGGCAATCGCATCCTATTTTCTATACTTCAACAGCTAGAAAACAAATGACCGCAGATGGGATCTCGGTACGAACTGTGGTACCCGTTTGACGCGCGGTAGCACCGCACCATCAAACTGGCTAATAAAGTACCTTATAAGAGATTCCACGTCACGCTCGACCGTGAAAGCTTAACACTCTGACATATCCTATCCAAATACGTATTCGGTATTATAAAATAATTGATATAAATTCGAAAAATTGTTAATATAATGAAACAATTTTTGTTTTTGAATAATAAACCGAACCAATTCCACAAATCGTAACCTAATTTATCGATTAACAACGTGGAGTATGTTTTATCTTCAAATATTACATCCCCCAACGAAATTTTAGGTCTTAAAACAAATACAAAACGCTGTACATCAACACCTGCGATCCAAAAATCGTATTCGGGTTCTAGCAGTAACAAAAGTGGATTCAACAATATCCAACGTTCAATTAAGTGTTGATATTCATACTGAACACACTGTATACACCCCCACTACACCAACATTCAACATTACACTGACCAACACGCGTTTCGATAACTAAATTATCGTCTTCGGAGTCTTTACCTTCAATTTCTGATTTGGTTATCGAAACGCGTTTAATTTTGAGTGTTGGTGTAATGATTCAGTGTCCAAAATACCCCCGGACACGATTTACACATCAGATTCGGTTATAACTTTGGATTGAATGCTATCAAACCATCCGAAGGTAGATCCCTGGCGATTTTAATGTTGATAACGTCGACTGGTCAAAATTTTCCAACAGAATTATTCCAGCATCCAGACCATTCGGTAAATCAGACCACAAACTAATTACAACAACGTGGAAACTAGAAATCTAAACCCAGGATCTACCTAGACCACGGAAATTTTCTTTGGAATGATGTTTGTTTCGATTCCAATTACACCTGCGTGCAAACGAGTTTTCGGAAGTGATTTTCGCTGGTTTGGAAGAGAAGGGTCAAGAGAAGGCCGACCTGGGTCGCTTTAAATCCAATTCGCAGCCTACCTGGAGCTGGTTCATCGATACCAGAAAGAAAATTGGGACGCACATCAGAACTGTCACGAAAAAAGTTGTTACCGAGCAAATTTCGAGATATATTGGGTCTGTTAACATCAATTCCTTAACCTAGATCAAATCGGGGATTCCCTGGTCCATGTCTGAGCTTATGGAGTGATCTAGAGCAATGGTATTGGAAATATCGAAGGCTTTTGACAAGGTTTGTCATGTTTTGACATCGAATTGATGGGTTATCCTCCGTATTATCCTTATTTGGTATCTGTAGATCAACAGGCATCACTTGGAGAAGCATTTTAAGCGTTTAAAACCCGTGGTTTCGAACGAAAAAGATTCGTAGCAATGTTCGTAGAAGGAAAACATGATTTTATTTTTTTTTAATGTCCCAGTGACATTCTTCCTCTTCCTGTAATAGAAAGTGGAACGATCTATTCTCCTTTTTGTTTTGTTAATAAAAAAAATTGACTGTGTTTTAAACTATAACAGGAACTCGGTTCAATACTGTAGGCGGTTCGTAACAATGATCTCTTGATGAAGAACGCGGTATTGAAATTGAGATTTCATTTACATAATAATTCAATTTACAGGGATTAATCAATAAAATTAAGATAGACATCGATGATATCGAAGGAAACTAATCGAGTCGCAAGAAACTTTAATCGACAACAAATATGTCGTTAAAAAGATTGTCATCGTCGAAAATATGTAAGTACAAAAGCGATACGTATCCTCAAGTTCTAATTATCGCTTTCGTACAACCGTCTAACACAAAAGATAAAAAAAAAACGACTTCCGGTTTCTTAAAAGTCGATCTTTTCGAGTTCGACCAAGCGGAAGTGACTCCTATGTCACCTGGACGAATACAAATAATAAATCTGACCTCTTCATTATTTTCTTTTCAACATTTTCATTCATGGTTATACCTTTATTTAAAATTTATAGTACAAGAGCTAACAAACTAAAAAAAAATAATCTTGAAACAATAATACTAAAAATTTATCGTTCAACATTGTTTTGAAGTTAATTCAAAATGATTTTCAACCTTTTTTGGTTCGACTACTTTTTTTAAACTGTTTTTTAATTGATACCACCTCTCGTCGAAACTTGTATCGAGCCATAAAATTATAGTACAAGTTTTAACAGACTAAAAAATTAAAAATAATCTTGAAATAATAATGAATTGAAAATAGTATTTTGAAAAAAGCGTTTGACGTTCGACGTACGCGTTTTTTTTCATAATAATATTAAAAATATCTCGTTCAACATTGTTTTAAAGTTAATTCAAAATGATTTTCAACCTTTTTGGTTGGACTACTTTTTTTAAAGTGTTTTTTAATTGATACCACCTCTCGTCGAAACTTGTATCGAGCCATAAAATTATAGTACAAGTTTTAACAGACTAAAAAACTAAAAATAATCTTGAAATAATAATGAATTGAAAATAGTATTTTGAAAAAAGCGTTTGACGTTCGACGTACGCGTTTTTTTTCATGATAATACTAAAAATATCTCGTTCAACATTGTTTTAAAGTTAATTCAAAATGATTTTCAACCTTTTTGGTTGGACTACTTTTTTTAAAGTGTTTTTTAATTGATACCACCTCTCGTCGAAACTTGTATCGAGCCGTAAAATTATAGTACAAGTTTTAACAGACTAAAAAACTAAAAATTATTTTGAAATAATAATGAATTGAAAATAGTATTTTGAAAAAAGCGTTTGACGTTCGACGTACGCGTTTTTTTCATAATAATACTAAAAATATCTCGTTCAACATTGTTTTAAAGTTAATTCAAAATGATTTTCAACCTTTTTTGGTTCGACTACTTTTTTTAAACTGTTTTTTAATTGATACCACCTCTCGTCGAAACTTGTATCGAGCCATAAAATTATAGTACAAGTTTTAACAGACTAAAAAACTAAAAATAATCTTGAAATAATAATGAATTGAAAATAGTATTTTGAAAAAAGCGTTTGACGTTCGACGTACGCGTTTTTTTTCATAATAATACTAAAAATATCTCGTTCAACATTGTTTTAAAGTTAATTCAAAATGATTTTCAACCTTTTTGGTTGGACTACTTTTTTTAAAGTGTTTTTTAATTGATACCACCTCTCGTCGAAACTTGTATCGAGCCGTAAAATTATAGTACAAGTTTTAACAGACTAAAAAACTAAAAATTATTTTGAAATAATAATGAATTGAAAATAGTATTTTGAAAAAAGCGTTTGACGTTCGACGTACGCGTTTTTTTCATAATAATACTAAAAATATCTCGTTCAACATTGTTTTAAAGTTAATTCAAAATGATTTTCAACCTTTTTGGTTGGACTACTTTTTTTAAAGTGTTTTTTAATTGATACCACCTCTCGTCGAAACTTGTATCGAGCCGTAAAATTATAGTACAAGTTTTAACAGACTAAAAAACTAAAAATTATTTTGAAATAATAATGAATTGAAAATAGTATTTTGAAAAAAGCGTTTGACGTTCGACGTACGCGTTTTTTTTTCATAATAATACTAAAAATATCTCGTTCAACATTGTTTTAAAGTTAATTCAAAATGATTTTCAACCTTTTTGGTTGGACTACTTTTTTTAAAGTGTTTTTTAATTGATACCACCTCTCGTCGAAACTTGTATCGAGCCGTAAAATTATAGTCTAAGTTTTAACAGACTAAAAAACTAAAAATAATCTTGAAATAATAATGAATTGAAAATAGTATTTTGAAAAAAGCGTTTGACGTTCGACGTACGCGTTTTTTTTTTCATAATAATACTAAAAATATCTCGTTCAACATTGTTTTAAAGTTAATTCAAAATGATTTTCAACCTTTTTGGTTGGACTACTTTTTTTAAAGTGTTTTTTAATTGATACCACCTCTCGTCGAAACTTGTATCGAGCCGTAAAATTATAGTACAAGTTTTAACAGACTAAAAAACTAAAAATTATTTTGAAATAATAATGAATTGAAAATAGTATTTTGAAAAAAGCGTTTGACGTTCGACGTACGCGTTTTTTTCATAATAATACTAAAAATATCTCGTTCAACATTGTTTTAAAGTTAATTCAAAATGATTTTCAACCTTTTTGGTTGGACTACTTTTTTTAAAGTGTTTTTTAATTGATACCACCTCTCGTCGAAACTTGTATCGAGCCGTAAAATTATAGTACAAGTTTTAACAGACTAAAAAACTAAAAATTATTTTGAAATAATAATGAATTGAAAATAGTATTTTGAAAAAAGCGTTTGACGTTCGACGTACGCGTTTTTTTTCATAATAATACTAAAAATATCTCGTTCAACATTGTTTTAAAGTTAATTCAAAATGATTTTCAACCTTTTTTGGTTCGACTACTTTTTTTAAACTGTTTTTTAATTGATACCACCTCTCGTCGAAACTTGTATCGAGCCATAAAATTATAGTACAAGTTTTAACAGACTAAAAAACTAAAAATAATCTTGAAATAATAATGAATTGAAAATAGTATTTTGAAAAAAGCGTTTGACGTTCGACGTACGCGTTTTTTTTCATAATAATACTAAAAATATCTCGTTCAACATTGTTTTAAAGTTAATTCAAAATGATTTTCAACCTTTTTGGTTGGACTACTTTTTTTAAAGTGTTTTTTAATTGATACCACCTCTCGTCGAAACTTGTATCGAGCCGTAAAATTATAGTACAAGTTTTAACAGACTAAAAAACTAAAAATTATTTTGAAATAATAATGAATTGAAAATAGTATTTTGAAAAAAGCGTTTGACGTTCGACGTACGCGTTTTTTTCATAATAATACTAAAAATATCTCGTTCAACATTGTTTTAAAGTTAATTCAAAATGATTTTCAACCTTTTTGGTTGGACTACTTTTTTTAAAGTGTTTTTTAATTGATACCACCTCTCGTCGAAACTTGTATCGAGCCGTAAAATTATAGTCTAAGTTTTAACAGACTAAAAAACTAAAAATAATCTTGAAATAATAATGAATTGAAAATAGTATTTTGAAAAAAGCGTTTGACGTTCGACGTACGCGTTTTTTTTTCATAATAATACTAAAAATATCTCGTTCAACATTGTTTTAAAGTTAATTCAAAATGATTTTCAACCTTTTTGGTTGGACTACTTTTTTTAAAGTGTTTTTTAATTGATACCACCTCTCGTCGAAACTTGTATCGAGCCGTAAAATTATAGTCTAAGTTTTAACAGACTAAAAAACTAAAAATAATCTTGAAATAATAATGAATTGAAAATAGTATTTTGAAAAAAGCGTTTGACGTTCGACGTACGCGTTTTTTTTTCATAATAATACTAAAAATATCTCGTTCAACATTGTTTTAAAGTTAATTCAAAATGATTTTCAACCTTTTTGGTTGGACTACTTTTTTTAAAGTGTTTTTTAATTGATACCACCTCTCGTCGAAATTTGTATCAAGCCGTAAAATTATAGTACAAGTTTTAACAGACTAAAAAACTAAAAATTATTTTGAAATAATAATGAATTGAAAATAGTATTTTGAAAAAAGCGTTTGACGTTCGACGTACGCGTTTTTTTTTCATAATAATACTAAAAATATCTCGTTCAACATTGTTTTAAAGTTAATTCAAAATGATTTTCAACCTTTTTGGTTGGACTACTTTTTTTAAAGTGTTTTTTAATTGATACCACCTGTCGTCGAAACTTATATCGAGCCGTCACGGTGTTTTTGGTAAGGTTGATTTCCAAAACGGAGGTCGGAGGCTTAAATCATTTGTGTCGAATACCTTTTCATAATCAAAAAAGCACACGAAAACATTTTTACGTTAATTGAGACGCTTTTGAAGGTTTTTTATATACAGAATTCACTATATATAGAAAAAATCATCTAAATTAATTTCTTTCATAAGAAATAAGAAATTAAATGAAATGTTTTTATATATAATCTTTCTTTTGGGATACCTCGTATTTTTAGTGTTTTTATACCAATTACTGGAAAAATATTAAAACTTGGCATCGCTGCACATCTGTCATATGTTACTAACAACACTTTTCCACAGAATTACGAGTATAATTATTAGACATCTGTCAATTGTACATAAAAAAAAGAAGAAGTACTAGTTCTATGTTACTTAATAGACGTTATTTTAAAAATTCGTCAATAAATCGTTGAATGCGTCAGATATCTAGCAGTGAAAATTCGAATTTCGACGTTAAAACGTCGCTTTGGAAAAAGGTAAATTGAAGTTAGATCGAAATTGAAATATGTCGAGAAGCTCCTCGACTATAACGTTTTACGATTAAAATATTCAGTATCTCAAAACTAGAATAATAGGTCTGAGTTCATATTTGGTAGGTAATCATTTTAGTAAGAGTTTTTCCCACGTTTTTGTCGATTATTATAGATTTTAACTCATGATAGTCACGTCCATTTTTTTATCCATATCAAATTGTGTCATGCGAATCAAATTTAGTAAAGTACTTGCTTCCAACACTTTTGAATAAAAGTTCTGTTTCAAAATTTTGACAGCTTGTTGGGAATACTTCAAAAAATAGAATTTACCCTACGTCGATGTGTACTTTTGCCTTAAGGGTGAAAATTTTTATGTTGAAATTCATAGGGGTCTAAATTTTAAACAAAAACTTAATATGCAAAAATTATGATTCAAAAAAATCTGGAGTGAGTAGATGATTTAAAAATAATACCATGACATAAAAAATTTATCTTATGATACTTCGTTTCTGAGCTACAGGCTTTCAAAGTTGCAAAATCTAAGCTAACATTTTCGTTTTTCTATTTTTTTAAATATAAGTTCTGATTTTGCAACTTTGAAGGCCTGTAACTCGATTTTTTCATTTGTAAAACGCACAAATTAAAGTTTTACCTAATCAGATATTTGGTAGTGTGTAAAATGTACAAATCACGATACACACAACTCTGTTTTGCTTTGTATAATAATATATTTATATTAATTTATATGAATTTAGTCTTTTTAAAGATAAAATTTCAGCTTAGAAACGTGATTTCGATAAACAGGAATTCAGAAATAGGATTCTAATTGTTTAAAAACGTCCTGAGACCAAATTGTAATGAACCTGGACAAAAAATGAATCCAGAACATTCCTAATACTATTAAAACGTTTTTTATATGAATTTAGTCTTTCTAAAGATAAAATTTCAGTTCAGAAACGTGATTTCGATAAACAGGAGTACAGAAATAGGATTCTAGTTGTTTAAAAACGTCCTGAGATCAAATTGTAATGAACCTGGACAAAAAATGAATCCAGAACATTCCTAATACTATTAAAACGTTTTTTATATGAATTTAGTCTTTCTAAAGATAAAATTTCAGTTCAGAAACGCGATTTCGATAAACAGGAATTCAGAAATAGGATTCTAGTTGTTTAAAAACGTCCTGAGACCAAATTGTAATGAACCTGGACAAAAAATGAATCCAGAACATTTCTAATACTATTAAAACCTTTTTTTGTATGAATTTAGTCTTTTTAAAGATAAAATTTCAGTTCAGAAACGTGATTTCGATAAACAGGAATTCAGAAATAGGATTCTAGCTGTTTAAAAATGTTTTCACAATGTTTCGCAACTTTGAAGGCCTGTAACTCGATTTTTTCCATTCGTAAAACGTAAAAATTAAAATTTTACCTAATCAGACATTTGGTAGTGTGTAAAACGTACAAATCACGATACACACAACTCTGTTTTGCTTTGTGTAATAATATATGTTTATATTTGGAATCGAATCGTAATGAGAAAAAATTAATTAAAGTAATTAAAACCTACACGCAAGATCTATTATTAAAAAAAAAAACGAAAAACTCAAGGAAACATATCATAGTTATTACACCTGACACCTGCCAAAAAGCCGTAATGTTAAATAACATCATAAACAATAATATAAGGTTGCAACATCTGGTCATCCTTGCATTTTTGACAGTACATCCTTTTATTTAAAAATTTCGTGAGGTCGGCCCACTGCGATGTGGGTGTAACCCAGATTCATTATGGTAAGAACAATATGGAACTGTTACTCAAATATAGAGATGGAATCGTTATTTGAAATGATTACAACGTGAATTATTATGTAATTGAGATTGGAACTAATCAAATTCGGATTTTCGGGATCGAAATTTCTTCGTTTATATTAGATTTAAAAACCAAACACTTCATATATTGAACTCAGGTCCTCCTGAAGCTTAGCAAATTCAAATTTACCTGTCCAAGGGAGTTCCAACTCGTTTCCTTCAGGAATTTTTCTTTTATAATCTTCTAAATGTCCAAACAGCATGTAATTAACTCAAACTTCTTCGGAATAACTTGTACAAACACAGTTTTTCGAAGAATTTCTTTTTCGAAACAACACTCGTTGCGAAAACCCTTCAAACAACAAATTATTTGTTCTAGTACAAAGTTTTTGCTTCCAAATCGTTTTTTTGGATGAAAACCAATCACTAGAGGGTGAACCTTATCAATTTCGACTGATTCGAATGTTATTTGGGACTCTGTAGATTGTAGTGTTTGGGAAAAACTTGTTTGCACTTCCCCGAAGAAACGAGTCCCTATAAAGAGATCTGAACGTCGGCAGATGAACTTTTGAGCCACCTCTGCATGTCGAATAGATCTTGTAGATGCTCTAGGTGAGGTTATGTATCCTCTAAGTTGTCCAAGTTTCCGGTTAACTCCAATAACTCTCTTCTGTATTAAACGAAGCGTCTTCTAGGTAATTTTGGGAGTTGAACTCCAAATATGAATCGATGGACGAATGTGGGGCTTTGTAGAAGTTTGGCTTCGGGGTTCTTGTGTCGTATTCCTTGTGGATTTCGTTAGATTTCGAATGAAAAGTGTTAAAACGGTTATATTGTAACTACGAGTGACGATCGTGGGAATTTCCACCTCTAGGTCGAAATAGAAAGTGACACCTTCGAGACGTAAGGAAAGCAAATAAAAGACAATTATTGCGATGGCGGTTTTCATCTATATATCTACCTAAGTTGAACTTCTTCTTCTTCTGTTTTTGTTATTATTGTCGATTGGCCACTATCGTCGGGTCAGATCTAATAGGTATGAGGAACGAATTATGTTTCTTCGAGATTTCATGTCAATGATATAATGATAAAAAAGGTTATTATTTTGATCGCGGTATTTCGAGAAAGTATGACGGACATTCAGTATCGTTCGTTTCATTTTTATAATGGAAAAAAATAATAGAAAGGAATTCCGGAATTGATAAATTGGTGAAGGTGGGAATTAATAAGATACCATTCGAATATTTGACTTTATACATATTTCGTTGTTTATATCATATTATTAAAATGTTTTTTCTATGAATTTATATGAATTTAGTCTTTCTAAAGATAAAATTTCAGTTCAGAAACGTGATTTCGATAAACAGGAATTCAGAAATAGGATTCTAGTTGTTTAAAAACGTCCTGAGTTCAAATTGTAATGAACCTGGACAAAAAATGAATCCAGAACTTTCCGTATTAAAGTTCATATAGTAGACAACAGGGAGAATATAACAATTAGGAATTCTGAAATATGAATTTTGCACATTACAATTGCACGACAAATTTCTAGGCGAATAGAATTATTTAAGACGACTTGGACAAGCAAATATTACATTATTTAATAAGTCGTGCGATTGACAAACATATGGTATTGTCATTGTCAAATCCATATGACGTTTATGAAGTACCAACTGTCAACAGTCTATATGTCAAATTTCAAGACATTTCGATTAGTCAGAAAAAAGTGACAGCCATTTAACTGCGGCAATTTCGATGGTGAACCGGTTTGGCAATGTTTATATGTAATAAATCAGATTTTTTGCGTTCATGTGTGACAAAGGATCCATCATTTTACTTCTGAATCAAAACGATCATCATCTGAGTGGACTACAATCGATGAATCAAGTACTAAACATCCATAGACACAACAGTCAACTGTGTGAAGGTTATGGCATCAGTAATTTGTGATGTGTATGGAATATTATTCATAGAAAGAGTTGTTTGATCGATTGTACGCAAAAATCAAGAAAAAACGTCGAAGAAAAAACCACCGTTTCACCAAGACCATGCACCGATTCACAAGTCGACAAAAACGATGTTTAAATTAAACGAATTGATTCCTCGTCCACCGTATAGTCCAGATCTGGCCCCTAGTTACTACTGGCTATTCGTCGAAGAAATTTAACTCAATTGAAGAAGAAATTGATGAAACTGAAGCTTATTTCGAAGTAAAAGACAAACACGGCATCGAGAAGTTTTTTTTCAGTCAGTCAGACGATTTATTATTATTTTCTAAACAGTTTTTGTTCGTTTCAATCATCATTCTAGTTAGATTAATCGTTAGAAATTACGTTGATGTACTATCAGTAATAGAAATCGATAAATCATGATTCGATTCCTTAAAAACGGAATGGAATGAGAAAAAAATCGATTATAACACGTCTATAAATCGAATCGAACATTCTATATCCATATTAATGAGCTAGATCGAATCGATGGAGTTGTAATCATATGCGGATACTCCAGCTGACACTTCATAATGTTTATATCGCCTTCAGATCAAAGAAACATCCACCGACTACACGTTCACACATTCTATTTATTATTTTTGGTCGGTACTTCATAGTAATGCTTTTACTATTCCCATGGGGACAAAAATTACTTGATTTTAACAAAATTTTCAAGTACAGAGTCTTTTTGTTGTTTTACAATTGACGTATAGGTCCATACAACACATTTCTAAATCAATAGTTAACTAAAAAAGCTAAATTTCATTAATCTCCCTCGTATATTTATATATTTTTAATACGTAGGCTTTTAATAATAGGTTAGTACTAATATAACGACCGCGCCATGTGATATCTTCCAGGAAATTTCAAATAACCTCCTTAATGTCCTGATAGTATAAACACTTTTTAGGAAAAACCAATATAACTGTATCTTTCTACCTGCTCACTGTTTTAAACTTGAATCCAGTCGGGACTTTTGGGTTACTATTTAAGTTTGTCTTCTACGATTAGTTTCCCTGATTTTTTCGATCACTTCTAGTGAATCGGCGACTGTTTTACGTCATTTACTTTTTGCTCGAATAACTTTTGTTGGATTTTCGAAATCCAGCGATTCGAGATTGTACTTCGTTACATTTTTTTTTACCAACACGTTCACTATTGTAAATGTCAAATGTCAATGTCAGATTTGACATATTTACATCAGTGTTGCCAATCTAAAAACTTTACTGGTTCTCGATTAAGTTTCGTAGTAAATATTGAAGGTTTCTTTTAAATTTTAAGGGCTCGTTTCGATGTTTCACTTTAGCTTTCGATACTTTTTGCAATCCTTGAAGTAAAACTAGACGAAATAATAAGAACAGTTGTTCGAAAACCTTTTAGCACAGCAGGTACCACGGAAACAATTCGCTAAAGGGTTCGTTACAATCAAATATTGCAAATGACTTTTTTACCATTCGTTTCCTACCCGGTTCTCTTGAAAATCCTTCGTTCAAGTACTCGATTTCATTCAAAAGTAATTTGTTATTTCTACATCGATAAACATTGAAATTAATGGGTCTCTTTCAATGCTTTTATTTTTTTTTATGAAGGGTTGTGACTTTGGAGAACTTCGAGGGGTACTTTCCATAAATTATCAATTTGTAGAAAACCAGGGATTCCCACAGCGGTAAATATCGACGCCTTGATGTTGAAATCTATTAATTGAAATAACCACAAGTGTTGCTCTAAAAAACAAAGAAACGACATTTAATGTTTATTTTTCAAACTGTCTTTCTTAAATAAGCAGTATTTCTTGACATACATTGATTAACCTCTATTATCTTATTCTAATCAATCAAAATTGACACTTGTGACAGTGACATTTGTGACATTCATGACAGATCTATCATAGACATCATAACCCACAGATAAATAAAGTTAAGGATGTTAAAAATGAAGAAATAGTGTTTCGTTACACGCAAATATGTACAAAGTTTTCATATTGGTGTGATTTTTATCGAATGGGGTGAATTGCGTAATGAATTCGATGCTTTTTACTGTCCATGGTGGATGTTTTGACAACACCGCGTTGACAAATTGAGACAAGTACCAACTGGTATTGAAATTGCGACAGGTACGACGTTTTTCTACGATTTTATGAACTAAAATTGTTTGTTCGACAGTTTGTACGCAATAATTTCAAAAAAATATTTAGATTATTTCCGTTTCGGGTAGAAAAGGTCGAATAATAAAACTGTAGTTCTTCTGAATACGAAAATTGAAGTTGACGTTCGATTTATATAAAAAAGAAGAAGAATTAACCTCGAAAATAAATAAAAGGTGAAAATTTCATGAAATCTCGTATCGGAATTGCGACAGGTACGACGTTTTTCTACGATTTTATGAACTAAAATTGTTTGTTCGACAGTTTGTACGCAATAATTTCAAAAAAATATTTAGATTATTTCCGTTTCGGGTAGAAAAGGTCGAATAATAAAACTGTATTTCTTCTGAATACGAAAATTGAAGGTGACGTTCGATTTATATAAAAAAGAAGAAGAATTAACCTCGAAAATAAATGAAAGGTGAAAATTTAGGCGAAATGATGAATTGATTTTTTTCTTTTTCAAACACACGGTATAATAATTGTATAGATAAATGAATCTCGGTAGATTTTATTAACTTAATATGGTGAATAAGTAGACAAAGTCCAAGATCAAGATCGCGCGTCTTTTTCTTCTTTCTTCGATCCGCTCTCATAGAAGCATATGTGTTATTATTCAAAGCAGGTAGGTAAGTATGTAAATTTAGAGATTCTTATTTATTTGAGTACTCGTATGAACGTACCATCTACTTAGTGAGACATTTATTGTAACAAGAACGGACATCGAGATCTTTCGACTTCCTTGCTTCTCATGACTGTCTACTCATACCGAAGGAATGTTCCGAGATAGGAATTTATTTCAATTATTTCTTTTTGTACTCTTATTTAAATAATTCACCTGTTGAGTTTTGGTCCATTAGGTTTTGTTGGAATGCCCGAACAAAAACCTCGCGGCAATAATTCCAATTATTTATTGGAAAATCGCCGATTTACTTGAATATTTTGCTAAATATCTTTTGTAATCTTCCTAGAGCTCGAGAACCGGAAGTCGACAATCTTTGAAAATATTTTGGTTAAAAAGATCGTATCCGAAAACCCAAACGTAGAAGTTTTCATGATTTTACTATAAATATTTTACCTTATACAGATAGTTTTAACTCGTCTTGAGAGAGACACCCTGTATAGAATCGATTGTAAAGATAAATAATTATTTTATTAGCAGGCAGTAAATGGTTGATAAAGAATAAAACCGTTTGATAATATGACATTGACACTTGACAGCTGTCAAACCAGGGAAACTATCACTTATAAATATTACAGTTATTTTTAGAAAAATCGCGTTTTGTTGTTATAGCAGCCTGTCAAAATTACGCTATCTGATTGGATTAAAATGACAGGTATACATTTTTCACTACTAATACCTTGCACGTTGATAATTGTTCATAAAAATTTTAAATGCTTGTCGCTTGGAAAGAGACTATTCGGATAGAAAATTTAAGTATTAGTTTCTATAATTGATGAATATGTATTTCCAATACGCAAAATTTTCCAGCAACAAACTTTATTTTTAACATTTATATCATAAACATCTATAATATTTAAGGGACACGACTTTCTAATTATTTTTTTTGTAGTTGATTTATATTTATAAAATGATGTAGCACGTGAGGGGTGTGAAAAATTAAGGGATGCATTTTTTATTTATACTATACAGACGTTAATACAGTACCGGATTAACATTGGGTAGTAATTCAAATGCGTTCCTACAGGGACGTATCCAAATTCTACAATTCAATTATTTATTATTTTAATTGTAGATAAAAGCTTGTAAAAACTAAAAAACAAAAATAAATATACAAATAAAATAAAATTCCATTATACAGAATAAAACCTCAATTAATTATTAATCAAATATTAGAAGGTACTTTCCGGTAAATACGCACTCAAATTATTGCGGATTGCGATATATCGATTTGATTTCAATAGGCAAGTGATTATGCACTTTTTTGCGTTGTAAAATATTGAGCCCTGCTGTTTAATCCGAGTAAATATTCAACAGCTGTCTTTTGTAGTATGAAGATTCGGTTTTGAATCTTCGGAAGGGATTTGCGATTCAATAAGGGCTGTTAAGTTCAGTTTTTTGGAAACTGATCTCATGGCAAAACTTTGGTTTTAGAAACGTTGATTTAAGGGTGATTAGGTCATTTGGTATGGAATACTAGATAAGAGATGTCGTTTGTAAACAAAATAAAACCTAGTACTGACCCTTGTGGCACCCCACATTCTATTATCCTACAAGAAGACATCGTTGTACAAGCTGACATCTATTGGTAAGGTATGATACGATTAACATAGTCGAAAGCCTTAGAGAAATCACAAAAAGTTGTTGTAGCATAATTTATACACTTCGAAACCCAAATTTATAGGTAGTATATCAAAATAAACCTAAAATGAAGACTATTTAAAAATATGAACATAATATTTTTGTCGTTTTGTTTATGGTAGACTTGTAGAATTAATCCAAAAACGATTTTAATTTGGTATTTCCACAACTGGAAGGTCTATAATTGTAACCAGCTGGAGTTTGAGCGTTTTTCTTAGTGGGACGTGGCAATTAAACACCAAATCACCAAAGTAGTATAACCTTGATACATATTTGGGTATTCATCGTCTGGAAAATAATTAATTAAACTTTACGGTGTACTAATTCTTGTAAAAACTTTCTAAATTTGCTTTCACAGTTTATTATTGAGATGAACGTCTTAAGGGACATCCCGGGGTTGGTAATTATTTGGAAACGAATTTTTTTTCGATGAATTCGCTTTCCAGTACTATGTGAAGAGCTGAGAGATTTAAAATCATTTCTAGTGCAGCTGTTTGGCATTATTTCATGACCTCAGTTGCAAATAACCAAGCGAATCTTTGTACCTTTGAGAGATTGTATCCAGATTAGTTCTAGTACCCCAAACCACTACCGCAACTCCTCTCTGCATAGTTTCTACACACCATAAGAGCATTTGGGTTTTTGGGTTTTATTGATTTTTTGGGTTTTTTGGTTTTTGGAGTTTTTTGAGTTTTTCTGGGTTTTCGGGGTTTTGGGTTTTGGGGTTTTGGGGTTTTTGGGTTTTTGGGTTTTTGGGTTTATGGGTTTTTGGGTTTTTGGGTTTTTGGGTTTTGGGTTTTTGGGTTTTTGGGTTTTTGGGTTTTGGGTTTTTGGGTTTTTGGGTTTTTGGGTTTTTGGGTTTTTGGGTTTTTGGGTTTTTGGGTTTTTGGGTTTTTGGGTTTTTGGGTTTTTGGGTTTTTGGGTTTTTGGGTTTTTGGGTTTTTGGGTTTTTGGGTTTTTGGGTTTTTGGGTTTTTGGGTTTTTGGGTTTTTGGGTTTTTGGGTTTTTGGGTTTTTGGGTTTTTGGGTTTTTGGGTTTTTGGGTTTTTGGGTTTTTGGGTTTTTGGGTTTTTTGGGAGTTTTGGTTTTTTTGGGTTTTTGGTTTTTTGTGTTTTTTTGAGTTTTTTGAGTTTTTTGATTTTTTTGGTTTTTTGTTTTTTTTTGTTTTTTTTTTGGGTTTTTTGGGTTTTGTTGATTATCTTTTTTCATATTTCTTTTAATGTATTGCCTAATGAACTTTTTATAATGTTTTCGACTGTATGCGAAGTTTTATTTTTAAATAAGCTTACGAATATAGTGAGGTTATGTTTTCACAAACTAAATACAATAATCAATCAATAAGAATCGTCGAAATTATGGGCAATTTCTAATAGTAAAATACCGAAATAGATTTATAATTTTTGACAAATAAAAAAATAACATTTGATTAAACCACGTGTCTTAATTTCTATGGTTATTATACGATGAAATGGAAATAATAACAATGAAATATCGATCAAATCATCACCATTTATGACTGTTAGAAATAAATTGCGTCGAGTAGGTGAAAGTGAGGTTATGATCTTTTCATATAGGAAGAAAAAGATTCATTATAAAGTAGGTTTTAGTCGATATGAACGCCCCGAAGCGTCAATTATATTACAATTATGTAAAATGTATCACGAAATTCCAACTTTTGTCTTTCTTGGTGCGGTGATTTATATAAATATGAAACTTCTACATGTTATACAAATAATTTTGACGTCCCTCGTTTTTATTAGCATCCAAAATTTCACGAAATACTAACTAAACCTTTTTGTTGATTTCAAAACAGCTTATGGTAGTATAAACACAAAAAAGTTACGAATTCGATAAAGAAGAATCAATATTAACAGAAAGGACATAGAAAATATTCGGAATTTAATTCCATATTTTGTCCAAGATGAATCTGCAAACAATTCAATTACCACTCGTATAACAACACGTTCTGAGTACGTTAAAAATGTCAAACTTCATAATGTCAATGTCAGATCTGACATATGAACCTCAATGTTGCCATATCTCAAAACTGAAGTAGCGGTTTGAAAAGATAAAAATTTGTCCAAATGTAAAATTTTCTTATCAATTTGTTTTACAAGTAAACGTAGTTTCGATCTTTCTCGTATATACAAATATAAAAACAACTGTTCGAATCTCACAGAATCTGGCACTAAATACATAATGACAGATTGCGTTTCCGGAAAAAGATATCAAATTTCAATTGGGGCTGCACTACTTTATACCCGGGCCCTTTCGATTTCCACAAAAAATTAATTGGTTTTAAAGCGCGCACATGAAGGCAGGTAGATCGTAGTGGGCGTTTAAAGATGGATTTTTTGTCGGTTACAATCTTTTTGTCCAAAATTAAATGTCTACCTACTTTTTTCCAATACATACATGTGTAAATGTGAAGATTTAAATGCTTAATTACGGCTTTTTTTCGAAAAAATCAATAAATATTCCTAAAATCATTTATTTGAGATCGAAATTCTGACAAATTTGTACATAACCTTAAATATCTTAAGCAGCGATATAATTTGACGTAAGATTTGTAAATATATCAAAATTATGACTCGATCGAACTTCGAAAATATGCGTAAAACAAAATATTGATGTTATTTAATCATAAATTTATACATAACCTCAAATACTGACGTAACCTGACGTCAAATTCTGAAATAGCTTCGAATATTTCAAAATTTTAACGTATTTTGACGGTTCCTGACGTCATCTAACCTCAAATTTATCTATAACTTTGAAAATCTCAATACACATGTATATAACCTCAAAATATTGAAATTTTTGGCATAATAATGGTTGGAAATTGTACATATCTTCGCGTAATTCAAAATTTGACGTTGAATTTGTATATGAATTCATATATCGAACATATTTAACCAAAAATATGGACATAAATTCAAAAATTTTGATGTACTGATAAGATCTGATGTACAGTTCATATTTAACCTAAAAATTTCCTTTAGCCTGACTCGATTTTATGTCTAATTTGTATATAATGTTAGAAATCTAACGATATTGGTGTAATCTAACCTTAAATTTATGCATAACCTTCAAAATTTCGAATCCCTGACAAAATTTGTAGTAAAATTTATAAATAACAAAAAACTAACACTTTAGAACTGCTTCTATTACAAATTTATATATCGAATATTCCAAAATTTTGTTACAATCCATTGTCGATTTGTACATAAATTCAAAAATCTTATAATTTCAATATTATTTCGTTTGAAAGTATCAAAATAATGACCGGCTCTGAAAACTAGAATCTAACCTTAAAAATCTCAAATACTCTGATGTCGAATTTGTTCCTAACCACAAAAAGTTCTCAATTAAGACGTGATCTACACTATATAACCTCAAAAATATAAGATTTAACCTTAAAAACATAGAAAATCTCATAACTACTGACGTAACATTTTTATCGAATTTAGATTCAAAAACAAAGCTATGGGAATACAGGTGGAATAGTTTAGATCATTTGAAAAGAATAAATTTCGAAATCATGCGGCTTAAACGTCTTTAAAAACTTATGTTACTCAACCGAAAACTCATTTACTTTTATGATTATAGCCGCGGTCGGTTATTTTAGAACTGAAGTGTCTGTATACCACCAAGACGAGACCATAATAACGTTGGTAAAGAATAAGACTTAAGAAATAACTTAATATAAATATAACTGCCGCCGTAGTAAACAATAAGGATTTTTAAGCCGGCGACACACGCGAAATAAGCATTTAAACGTCAATAATTTAAGACAAATACGGATGACGTTTATAATACAGGGTGCGACTATAATAACATTCTTTTTTGAACTTTATAAACAAAAATTATTTTAGTTATTTATTGAGTGTGACTTTCTGTAACAAATATTGAATTAATGAACGTTTCGAGTTCATTATAAGCTGCAGCGTTGCCAAGATGAAGTAATTTCGATATCTATATTGAAAAGGATGTAGTATAAAGTCTGTCTCACATGGATTTGAAAAAAAGACACCGGAAACGGATGGGATGACTGACAGTAGGATTAGGTCTTTAATATATGGGTATATAAGACCTGCTGCCGAAGCTACATCGACCTGTTGCTTTTAAGATATCCGGTTGCCTACTGTATTCCACATAAAAGGGATTTTAATGTTTTTTTTTTTTATTATTATTTTTCTTTATATTGCAAAATATTCTTTCACGTGCAGGTTAACGAGATCTTCTTTTATTCGGATACGGGTACGGGATATAGAAATCGTTCTATTTCGAATCGATTATACGGGGTCAAGTCGATAATATCCAAATAAAGATAAATTAGATTTACGTCGACTTAAATACAGTTTACAAGCTGAAAAACTCGGTATCTTGTAGCTTATTTATATTTGTAACAATATATTAATACAAATATTATTAGATATACGAGGTTTGGTCGAAAAGTATCAGAAAAGAAACGATATTTTCAGTATTTAATGAAATTGATGTTAACACAAAGTAGATGTTGGATTTATGAGGACTTTCTCTTCTTCTGGAAGAAACTCGACACCAAGATCTATAGATATATTTACGAGGAGTGTCCCAGAAGTATCTGAATTGACGTAGAGATGATGGTGTGTGAGATGTTTCAATACAGCGACCTGAAGATGTTTCCATCGAGTTTTTGGTAACGTTTCATAACCAAGGATGAAACGTGGGTCCATGACTACTCACCCAAATCAAAATAACAATCGAAACAATGGATTTAAAAGAGAGGAGATTCAGTCAAACATATTCCGCGACCGCATATTATAAAACGAATCGAAATAGTGTATTAAAATCGATAAAATTCGCGTCGTGCCACCGAATACCCGATTATTATACACATGATCCTAACAATATAAACGAAATTCCTTCCTAGTGCTTATTTCACGCCGCGCCGGGCGATTACGGAGAACCGTTCTCGCTCGCACCGCATTCATCTGTTTTTCCACGCCAACTAACGTAAAATATTTCTGGCCCGCACCACAACCGCAGATATCTTGCCGTGTATTACATTTCGTATCATGATAAACACTGTATATATTGCCATTATTTAGCCGCGCCACGAATTATATTCTTATCACACGTTGTATATATTTCAATTCTTAAATGTAAGCACACGTTTCTTGGATACCATTTACCTTCGAATCGGATCTTATTTATATCAAAAGATATACGAGGGTTTTTACTATAATTCGACCACATCTAGAACCCAATTACAAGTCCAGGGGATTATTTAGAACGAAATAGTCAGTAGGTTAAATGAAAATGTTTATATTGTAACGATATAGAGTTTAAAACAAAAAAATGATGTTGGACATATAAATATAAACTTGACAAAACAAAATTATGGTTCATACAGACGTTTAAGCCTGTAAACGACTGCAAAACTCGACATTCGGGTGTCAGTCGGCGTTGTGCTACAGCCTCGATGCTTCCTCCAATCGCGAACTGCATCTACGTCGGAGATTGATTCGTTTGTATTGGAAAACTTTTGTTTCAAACTTCAAAATCGTTTGCTGCGAAGTAATTTCGTCGGAAAATGTTATTAAATTATGAAAATGTCTAAAATTAGCTTCCTAGCTTCGTCAACGCCGTCCAAAAACGATTGAGAACCATCTAACCACGTGCTTGAACAAATAATCCTTCACAAAAAATTTACAAACCACCAAGTTAATCAAAATGTACGTATGGAAAATTAAATAAATAAAAACACTCTAAGGGATTGGTGCATAACGTTAAAAATTGGTTTAACTTACAGAAATCTTCTTTAAGAAGCGCGGGAAGATACCAGAAGATAAAGTAGACATTTTGGAAGAAGAAAGCCTCAAAATTAACGAGGTTAAATATCTGGGAGTCAAACTGAGATCAAGGAATACCTTTCATCGAAATAAGCTTCAGTTTGATCAATTCCTTCTTCAATTGAGTCAAATTAACATGCAAAAATCTTCTTTAAGAAGCTCAGAAAGATACCAGAAGATAAAGTAGACATTTTGGAAGAAGAAAGCCCCAAAAATAACGAGGTTTAATATCTGGGAGTCATGCTGGGATCAAGAAATACCGTTCATCAAAATGAGCTTCAGTTTCATTAATTCCTTCTTCAATAGAGTCAAATTAACATGCAAAAATCTTCTTTAAGAAGTGCGGGAAGATACAAAGGGGATAAAGTAGACATTTTGGAAGAAGAAAGCACCAAAATTAACGAGGTTTATTATCTGAGAGTCATGCTGGGATCAAGGAATACCGTTCATCACAATAAGCTTCAGTTTCATCAATTCCTTCTTCAATTGAGTCAAATTAACATACAGAAATCTTCTTTAAGAAGCGCGGGAAGATACCAGAAGATAACAAAACAAAATCATGATTCATACACACGTTTAAGCCTGTAAACGACTGTAAAACTTGAGATTCAGGTGTCAGTCGGCGTTGTGCTACAGCCTCGATGCTTCCTCCAATCGCGAACTGCATCTACGTCGGAGATTGATTCGTGTGTATGGGAAAACTTTTATTTCAAACATCAAAATTTCGTTTTTTAAATTCCTGCTTAAATCCCGTAGGTTCTCAGAGAAATAATCAAGGTGGGAATTTGTGTCTTCTATTAAACTTCGGTTTTTTTTGTTAAAAACATACGGGAGCAGGTATTGTTTTTTAGCCGCCATCTTGAAAAACACGTTTTATTAAATATCTCGCGAACCGCGAATCGTACGACAAAAATTATTGAAATCATTATTGTAGATAATGATATTTTCCATCTTTTTTATTTGAAACTTTTTTTTGTATAACGCATAGATTTTTAATTATAGCGTTCCGAACTTTTTTCGATATTGTTTTTGCTAAAAATTTAATTAATTATAAATTAAAAATGATAGTAACTGAATTATAAAGCATAAAATTTTCTATAAATTTTTATCGGAAACTTTTTCCCGTAGCATTTATAGTTTAGGAGCTGTTTTTTAGCAAAAACCATATTGAAAAAATTTTGGAGCGCTATAATTAAAAATCTATGCGTTATACAAAAAAAAGTTTCAAATAAAAAAGATGGAAAATATCATTATCTACAATAATGATATCCGTAATTTTTGTCGTAAGATACGCGGTTCACGAGATATTTAATAAAACGTGTTTTTCAAAATGGCGGTCCACTTTACATTCAGCACCAACTTTTTTGGTTAACTCTCAGACTAATGTGTGTATAAAAAAAATTATTAATTCGATTGTGGTACATTGAATACGCGACGCACTCGACGAAATTAATGTACAAGGATATAGGTTTGGTTTTTTCGAGAATGTTTTCTGTTTTATATTTTTTGTTGTTGTTGTTGTTGTTTCTTTGTGGCAGAGGGTCATTGCGGTGGCACAGACGTAACATAAACCTTCCTTTACAACAAAAGGTCGTCGATTTTGCCGTGAAGACGAAGAAGATCCGCATAACTCTCGCTCATCTCGTACACTTGTAAGATCTGGTGGTGAGATACTCGATATAGTACAAGAAAATTAGTAAATACGTCGAAAATAATCAAGTTGTTAGTATTATCCGGCTTTTTTTTATACTTTGTCGATTACTAAAAGGTCTTCGACACGGTTAGACATCGCAAATTAATCAAATTATTTAGTTAAAGGTGTATTCGAAATTTGTACGTGAAAAAAAAAACGAATTAACTACAGATGACGTGGCTATTAGTAAATTAATCAAATTAGCCTCTATTTTGAGGCTAATTTAATGGTTCTGTAGAGGATAATACGTTGCAAATATCTCCGAAATTGTTTGGACTGGGACTGTAAAGTGAAAATTATTTTTTTAAATTCAAAAAACAGGGAAATTCTCCTTAATGTGGAAAGAAAAAAAACAACTTATTTGGTACTGATTCTCAGAGACTCGAAGTACCGATTTCTACAATTCATAGTTGAGGTTAGGTTGGATGGTAAGCGGTAGAAGAAGAAGAAGAAGAAGAAGAAGAAAAAGAAGAAGAAGAAGAAGGACCAAAATGGTACCAAATTCGTTTATATTACATTTAGTAGTGATATAAATTTTCTTGTGTTATAAAATCGGAATGTCACCTCTGAAAATCACGGACAAGCGGACAATCGAAAAACGTATGACCCCCGAACTCTGGTACCGGCATATAGCGGCGGTATCACTGCACGGCGAGGTGGTACCGTTACCGATGTGCGTTATGGTACCACACATATACATATAAATACATATAAATATGTGTGCCCGTATCTCACTGAGAAATATTAGGTTATAGTCGTCAGTTTCGGTACTAATCTGATGTTTAACGTTATGGACGAACGTCCATCTTAATGTATACAATATCTACGAGTACGGTTGTAAATTTAGTATGAGGACGAGTACTGATATTACCTCCTTGACCTCCATTATTTTTAATGCGCTCGCAAATTTACTTTCCTCATTCTAAAATTAATTAAACAACGTTCAATTTTATACCGAAAAGGTACTATTTGTACAGTAATAACCGATGCTGGAGAAAAAGTTATTATAAATAATCACAAGAGCAAAAGCTCCGAATCATTTGCCACCTAGATCACCCAAGATAGGTTAGGTTATGTTTAGGTTAGGTCAAAGTTAGGTTATGTTTAGGTTAGGTTATGTTTGGTCGTACCTAAACGATAAAATCTAAGCTAATATAGAAATAAATCCACGTCAAGAACTGAAAGATCGTTTGTTGAACTCATAGATGATCCTTAATTGTTAAGAAGATCGATGGAAAACTTTTCCGTTTCCAGTAGGGTTTTTCCCGGCTATCCATCATTCTTTATCACGTTCAAACGTGCTGCAAGCTCTAGTTTTATCTCGTTGTATAATATTTGAGGTTACTTATCACTAATTTCGATCTATTCTATCCGTGAGGAGCCGTGCAGTCAACGCGTATTGCATATTGAAACGTATCAGCTTTCAAAGACGATCTACTGGATTTAAAACACTTCTGGTGAGTTATAACCAGAGAAAATCTGCTGATTGTATCAACCCAAGGTACAAATATTAACAGGAATCTTCACGCATTTCATTTTAGTTTTTCTTGGGTTATTATCAGTTAATTTATGTATCACACTGTATATGATCGAGATTCGATTCCCACACAGTTTCGAAATGAAAAAAATAACCAATATCCACACACGGAATGGTAAAATGGTTTCCTTTTCCTTTCTAAATAATCGTATTTCTACCTGTACTTGCTTAAACCAGAAATTGAAGGTGCATGTCCCTGGGAATAGTAATTCAAACAAGACTACACACCCTTTTTTAAATTCTATTGACCGATTGTGTTGTATGACATCCTCGAAAATTCAATTTCTAATAATATACTTTTTGATTGTATAACGAAAAGCACCTGTGGTGTAATCGATAGTTTGAAAACTGTTTGTTGCGAAGTAATTTCGTCGGAAAATGTTATTGAATTATGAAAATGTCTAAAATTAGCTTTCTAGCTTCGTCAAATCCGTCCAAAAAGGATTGAGAACCAACTAACAACGTGCTTGAACAAATAATCCTTCACAAAAAATTTACAAATCACCAAGTTATTCAAAATGTATGTATGGAAAATTAAGTAAATAAAAACACTCTAAGGGATTGGTGCATAACGTTAAAAATTAGTTTAACTTACAGAAATCTTCTTCAAAAAGCTCAGGAAGATACAAGAAGATAAAGTAGACATCTTGAAAGAAGAAAGCACCAAAACTAACGAGGTTAAATATCTGGGAGTTAGGTTGGGATCAAGGAATATCGTTCATCGAAATAAGCTTCAGTTTCATCAATTCCTTCTTCAATTGAGTCAAATTAACATACAAAAATCTTCTTTAAGAAGCTCAGGAAGATACTAGAAGATAAAGTAGACATCTTGGAAGAAGAAAGCACCAAAACTAACGAGGTTAAATATCTGGGAGTTAGGTTGGGATCAAGGAATATCGTTCATCGAAATAAGCTTCAGTTTAATCAATTCCTTCTTCAATTGAGTCAAATTAACATGCAAAAATCTTCTTTAAGAAGCTCAGGAAGATACTAGAAGATAAAGTAGACATCTTGGAAGAAGAAAGCACCAAAACTAACGAGGTTAAATATCTGGGAGTTAGGTTGGGATCAAGGAATATCGTTCATCGAAATAAGCTTCAGTTTAATCAATTCCTTCTTCAATTGAGTCAAATTAACATACAGAAATCTTCTTTAAGAGGCGCAGGAAGATACTAGAAGATAAAGTAGACATTTTGGAAGAAGAAAGCACCAAAATTAACGAGGTTTATTATCTGAGAGTCATGCTGGGATCAAGGAATACCGTTCATCGAAATAAGCTTCAGTTTCATCAATTCCTTCTTCAATTGAGTCAAATTAACATGCAAAAATCTTCTTTAAGAAGCTCAGGAAGATACTAGAAGATAAAGTAGACATCTTGGAAGAAGAAAGCACCAAAACTAACGAGGTTAAATATCTGGGAGTTAGGTTGGGATCAAGGAATATCGTTCATCGAAATAAGCTTCAGTTTAATCAATTCCTTCTTCAATTGAGTCAAATTAACATACAGAAATCTTCTTTAAGAGGCGCAGGAAGATACTAGAAGATAAAGTAGACATTTTGGAAGAAGAAAGCACCAAAATTAACGAGGTTTATTATCTGAGAGTCATGCTGGGATCAAGGAATACCGTTCATCGAAATAAGCTTCAGTTTCATCAATTCCTTCTTCAATTGAGTCAAATTAACATGCAAAAATCTTCTTTAAGAAGCTCAGGAAGATACTAGAAGATAAAGTAGACATCTTGGAAGAAGAAAGCACCAAAACTAACGAGGTTAAATATCTGGGAGTTAGGTTGGGATCAAGGAATATCGTTCATCGAAATAAGCTTCAGTTTAATCAATTCCTTCTTCAATTGAGTCAAATTAACATACAAAAATCTTCTTTAAGAGGCGCAGGAAGATACCAGAAGATAAAGTAGACATTTTGGAAGAAGAAAGCACCAAAATTAACGAGGTTTATTATCTGAGAGTCATGCTGGGATCAAGGAATACCGTTCATCGAAATAAGCTTCAGTTTCATCAATTCCTTCTTCAATTGAGTCAAATTAACATGCAAAAATCTTCTTTAAGAAGCTCAGGAAGATACTAGAAGATAAAGTAGACATCTTGGAAGAAGAAAGCACCAAAACTAACGAGGTTAAATATCTGGGAGTTAGGTTGGGATCAAGGAATATCGTTCATCGAAATAAGCTTCAGTTTAATCAATTCCTTCTTCAATTGAGTCAAATTAACATACAGAAATCTTCTTTAAGAGGCGCAGGAAGATACTAGAAGATAAAGTAGACATTTTGGAAGAAGAAAGCACCAAAATTAACGAGGTTTATTATCTGAGAGTCATGCTGGGATCAAGGAATACCGTTCATCGAAATAAGCTTCAGTTTCATCAATTCCTTCTTCAATTGAGTCAAATTAACATGCAAAAATCTTCTTTAAGAAGCTCAGGAAGATACTAGAAGATAAAGTAGACATCTTGGAAGAAGAAAGCACCAAAACTAACGAGGTTAAATATCTGGGAGTTAGGTTGGGATCAAGGAATATCGTTCATCGAAATAAGCTTCAGTTTAATCAATTCCTTCTTCAATTGAGTCAAATTAACATACAAAAATCTTCTTTAAGAGGCGCAGGAAGATACCAGAAGATAAAGTAGACATTTTGGGAAAAGAAAGCCCCAAAAATAACGAGGTTTAATATCTGAGAGTCATGCTGGGATCAAGGAATACCGTTCATCACAATAAGCTTCAGTTTCATCAATTCCTTCTTCAATTGAGTCAAATTAACATGCAAAAATCTTCTTTAAGAAGCTCAGGAAGATACTAGAAGATAAAGTAGACATTTTGGGAAAAGAAAGCCCCAAAAATAACGAGGTTTATTATCTGAGAGTCATGCTGGGATCAAGGAATACCGTTCATCGAAATAAGCTTCAGTTTCATCAATTCCTTCTTCAATTGAGTCAAATTAACATGCAAAAATCTTCTTTAAGAAGCTCAGGAAGATACTAGAAGATAAAGTAGACATCTTGGAAGAAGAAAGCACCAAAACTAACGAGGTTAAATATCTGGGAGTTAGGTTGGGATCAAGGAATATCGTTCATCGAAATAAGCTTCAGTTTAATCAATTCCTTCTTCAATTGAGTCAAATTAACATACAGAAATCTTCTTTAAGAAGCTCAGGAAGATACTAGAAGATAAAGTAGACATTTTGGGAGAAGAAAGCCCCAAAAATAACGAGGTTTAATATCTGGGAGTCAAACTGAGATCAAGGAATACCGTTCATCGAAATAAGCTTCAGTTCAATCAATTCCTTCTTCAATTGAGTCAAATTAACATACAAAAATCTTCTTTAAGAGGCGCAGGAAGATACCAGAAGATAAAGTAGAAATTTTGGGAAAAGAAAGCCCCAAAAATAACGAGGTTTAATATCTGAGAGTCATGCTGGGATCAAGGAATACCGTTCATCACAATAAGCTTCAGTTTCATCAATTCCTTCTTCAATTGAGTCAAATTAACATACAGAAATCTTCTTTAAGAAGCTCAGGAAGATACTAGAAGATAAAGTAGACATTTTGGGAAAAGAAAGCCCCAAAAATAACGAGGTTTAATATCTGGGAGTCATGCTGGGATCAAGAAATACCGTTCATCAAAATGAGCTTCAGTTTCATTAATTCCTTCTTCAATAGAGTCAAATTAACATGCAAAAATCTTCTTTAAGAAGTGCGGGAAGATACAAAGGGGATAAAGTAGACATTTTGGGAGAAGAAAGCCCCAAAAATAACGAGGTTTAATATCTGGGAGTCAAACTGAGATCAAGGAATACCGTTCATCGAAATAAGCTTCAGTTCAATCAATTCCTTCTTCAATTGAGTCAAATTAACATACAAAAATCTTCTTTAAGAGGCGCAGGAAGATACCAGAAGATAAAGTAGAAATTTTGGGAAAAGAAAGCCCCAAAAATAACGAGGTTTAATATCTGAGAGTCATGCTGGGATCAAGGAATACCGTTCATCACAATAAGCTTCAGTTTCATCAATTCCTTCTTCAATTGAGTCAAATTAACATACAGAAATCTTCTTTAAGAAGCTCAGGAAGATACTAGAAGATAAAGTAGACATTTTGGGAAAAGAAAGCCCCAAAAATAACGAGGTTTAATATCTGGGAGTCATGCTGGGATCAAGAAATACCGTTCATCAAAATGAGCTTCAGTTTCATTAATTCCTTCTTCAATAGAGTCAAATTAACATGCAAAAATCTTCTTTAAGAAGTGCGGGAAGATACAAAGGGGATAAAGTAGACATTTTGGGAGAAGAAAGCCCCAAAAATAACGAGGTTTAATATCTGGGAGTCAAACTGAGATCAAGGAATACCGTTCATCGAAATAAGCTTCAGTTCAATCAATTCCTTCTTCAATTGAGTCAAATTAACATACAAAAATCTTCTTTAAGAGGCGCAGGAAGATACCAGAAGATAAAGTAGACATTTTGGGAAAAGAAAGCCCCAAAAATAACGAGGTTTAATATCTGAGAGTCATGCTGGGATCAAGGAATACCGTTTATCACAATAAGCTTCAGTTTCATCAATTCCTTCTTAAATTGAGTCAAATTAACATACAGAAATCTTCTTTAAGAAGCTCAGGAAGATACTAGAAGATAAAGTAGACATTTTGGGAAAAGAAAGCCCCAAAAATAACGAGGTTAAATATCTGGGAGCAAACTGAGATCAAGGAATACCGTTCATTAAAATAGGCTTCAGTTTAATCAATTCATTCTTCAATAGAGTTAAATTTCTCACCGACGAGGAGTTTTAGAGATCAACCAATAGCCAGTAGTCACTGGAAGGACCGGATCTGGATTACACGGTGGATGAGGTACCAATTCGAAATGAAATTCGTTCAATTTAACCATCGACTTGTGAATCGGTGATTTTTCCTTAATTTTTGTACTCAAATGAATCGATGAACTATTTTCCATGCGCATCCCAAAATAAATAACTGTCAATGTCATAAACGTCATGTCAATGTCAGTATAAGTCACACGATTCGTTAAATTATGTAATACTGCGAATTGAACCAGAAAAAATTATAAAAAATCATAAACAACACAACCAGAAGAAGATTATAGAGGTTAGGTATCCAAGAGTGAGAAAACAGTCGCATGAATACTAGTAGTAAAGAAATTATAAAAGAAAGTGTCATCTAGTAGTGAAAATTGGCAACATTTCTTGTAGGGGCAACTGCAGTATGTAAATCAACTCTCTTTTAGTAAAAACTAAAAGTATTTGATTTAGGTTAGGTTTAGTAAGGTTAAGTATATATAAATAAAGTTAATTAATATTGTTCCATTACAATTTATTGGATAATTCCTTGTGTATAAAAGTTATAAGTTCGAGTCGAAGCCAGCATTTTTTTTTCTTTAAACAGGTCGAAATCTTCCACGATACCGTTACGTCCATAGTATTTACAAACTGATAAATGGCAAAATTAATTTTATGTACCTCAACTGTGAGATTATATACGTTTCTTCATCGAAATTTACTTGTCATCTTGAGCAATCCATTCCGAGGTACCAGCCTCTCAATACGTTTTTGGTTTGTGCCAAAAAAAAAGTTTTAATAGCATACTACAAACATTCAGTCTTTATGGTGTCCCTATTCGCATTATTTCAGCGCGTCGATGTGTCGAGAGATAAACTTTTCCTTGATAAATATACGAGGGAAGGTGGATAATTCCTACCACAAATCGAAATCGCTTTTTATTATTGTGAAATTGAGATATTTTATAATAGAATCGAAACATTTTTATACAAAAGTTGATATACCATGAATTTTTGTTAAAAAAAATTGAATATAACTATTCAAATTTATAAATCGAAAATAAAAATGTCAAATTTTCTTTCTCACTAAAAATTTTGTTCAAATTGTTTCATTTAAATCGTCATTTTTCTTTTAATTTGTACTATTTTATTTAATTTTTTCGAAATTTGATTTGTACAATATTAGTTCTGACAGGTGTCACAAAAAATTTCCAATTTCCATCTCGTATATTTGTAATAAATAAAAAATTATACAGAAATATATATTTTTGAGGATATTTTAGAATTCCCCTCGTATACTACCGAATGTGTGTAATTTTTTTTTTCGTTTCTCAACTTCATATTTCTTGTTTTTGAATCGGAAATTGATTACGAGTCGATGAGAGGGTTCTGTTCGATGAAAATTAATTTTTTTTTGGGATCGCAGAAGGGCGGAGTTGTAAGACAGCGGTTTTTTATAAACTTTATATTTTAGAAGAATTAATGTATAATTGCCAAGTGTATGTAAAACGTTGTTTTTTATGGGTTAATAAGTAACACACACGTATACGCGATGATACGTTTCAATGTTATACAGAACGTCCCGTTGCAGTAAATAGAAAAGAATGTCTACAAATTTCATTTATACTAACATCTGATTTTCCGTTAAATTTACTGTTTAATTTCCATAAATATTCGATTTTTTCATGTTAATAATCGATTTAAATCGATTCTGTGATATTTCACTTCATTTTTATATACGAGGAATCGATTTTTAAACAAAACCGTTGGACATAAATTTTTCTTTCAGATTCAAAGTGACATTCGAACTTTTCTTATATTTTGCTTCAATTTTCAATGCATTTAACCATTTTTTTTATTTATTTAGATGCAATTTAAGATTCGATGATACGTTTCAAAGTTATACAGAACGTCCCGTTGCAGTAAAAACAAAAGAATGTCTACAAATTTCATTTATACTAACATCTGATTTTCCGTTTAATTTACTGTTTAATTTCCATAAATATTCGATTTTTTCATGTTAATAATCGATTTAAATCGATTCTGTGATATTTCACTTCATTTTTATATACGAGGAATCGATTTTTAAACAAAACCGTTGGACATAAATTTTTGTTTAGATTCAAAGTTACATTCGAACTTTTCTTATCTTTTTCTTCAATTTTCAATGCATTTAACCATTTTTTTTTATTTATTTAAATGCAATTTAAGATTCGATGATACGTTTCAAAGTTATACAGAACGTCCCGTTGCAGTAAATAGAAAAGAATGTCTACAAATTTCATTTATACTAACATCTGATTTTCCGTTTAATTTACTGTTTAATTTCCATAAATATTCGATTTTTTCATGTTAATAATCGATTTAAATCGATTCTGTGATATTTCACTTCATTTTTATATACGAGGAATCGATTTTTAAACAAAACCGTTGGACATAAATTTTTCTTTCAGATTCAAAGTGACATTCGAACTTTTCTTATCTTTTGCTTCAATTTTTAATGCATTTAACCATTTTTTTTTATTTATTTAGATGCAATTTAAGATTCGATGATACGTTTCAATGTTATACAGAACGTCCCGTTGCAGTAAATAGAAAAGAATGTCTACAAATTTCATTTATACTAACATCTGATTTTCCGTTAAATTTTCTGTTTAATTTCCATAAATATTCGATTTTTTCATGTTAATAATCGATTTAAATCGATTCTGTGATATTTCACTTCATTTTTATATACGAGGAATCGATTTTTAAACAAAACCGTTGGACATAAATTTTTCTTTCAGATTCAAAGTGACATTCGAACTTTTCTTATCTTTTGCTTCAATTTTCAATGCATTTAACCATTTTTTTTTTATTTATTTAGATGCAATTTAAGATTCGATGATACGTTTCAATGTTATACAGAACGTCCCGTTGCAGTAAAAACAAAAGAATGTCTACAAATTTCATTTATACTAACATCTGATTTTCCGTTAAATTTACTGTTTAATTTCCATAAATATTCGATTTTTTCATGTTAATAATCGATTTAAATCGATTCTGTGATATTTCACTTCATTTTTATATACGAGGAATCGATTTTTAAACAAAACCGTTGGACATGAATCTTCTTTTAGATTCGAAATGACATTTGACATTTTATTTTCTAACCTAACCTAACCTAATCAAAATACTTTTGTTTGATTAATTTTGACGAATATTTAAATGAGTATTTTGCTAAATACACGCGCTAAGAACGCAAAATCTGCATGTTGTGTGCCAAATTGTTGAGGATTTAAAAAGTCTAAGCGGTCGCATAAATTTTCCTATAAAATGACAGCAATTTTAGTAAAGATTTACGATTCGAGTCTTTAAATAAAAACGGGCGTATTTCATCTTGTCTCCGAAGCGTACTCGCAACTTTGAAAAATTATTTTGTTACTAAAGATTGTAACGGAAAAAATTTCTCCGATTGTAGAATGCAAAAATCATTTTTCATAATTTTGCTACTGTAAGATAAAACCTCGCGCGAAACTTTCAGTTATTCCATTTATTGGGGTGACAAAACCATTAATATTTTTTTATTATTAATCCAATGACATACTCGATCATTTACAAATATACGAAGCACCAAAAAAGTCTTCAGTTCAATATTTCAATGTTAAAAATATGTACGAGGGAACAGAAAATATTCCGAGGGGGCTAAATCTGGCGTATGACGTGCCCGAAGTAGCAATTCAAACTTGCATCAATGTCCCCAATGCCCCCGTGATAAAATGGAAAAAATTTGTCCTTCCCTAATAGTTTTCGATTATTCTAGGTAGTAATTTCGAAAAAGTTAAATATTTAAATATTTTTTGAATGGTATTAAATGTCGATACGACCCTGGTAGGATTCGGTGGGTAGTAGGTGCAGTCGATGGATAATAATTTTCGTTTTAATATTTTTCAAACGTTTATTGTTCATACGGTTAATGATGTCACACGATAATAAGGTCAAGATTAAAAACAATCGCATACGGGAACAATCAAAATTGAGGAAGTACCTTTTTGATTTTACATTTTGTGTAATCATTTTGAATAGGATTTTTTTAAACAAATTTCTAATTCGTCGTATACATAATGGAGAGATTAGGAACGAGAAAAAAACCTGGAAAATTCCTAATCTGTTTAGATAAAGACGAAATAATAAATACTAACATTAGAAAGGCTCTATATCTAGCCTTTAATCGACTTTCGTCACAATTCCAAAAGAACTAAACACCCAAAGACATTCCAAGCCTAATGAGTCACAAGCTAAATGTTTTTCTCAAAGTCGTCCTCCGTAGGATTCATAAGAAGCTGATGGATGGATACACAATTCGTCTTTGTAGATGGTTTCGGTACAAACGTTTGTCTATAATGTCTATAACATATCGATTTAAAAGGTTCTAGAAATGTCTCGAATGACCTGGAAAGTTCCAGAATGTCCACAATTTATTGTAATCGATATAGAATGTTCTAGACAGTTCTAGAAACGTCCCTATTGATCTGGAAAGTTCCAGAATGTCCTCAATTTATTATAAACGATATAGAATGTTCTAGACAGTTCTAGAAACGTCCCGAACGATCAGGAAAGTTCTAGAATGTCCTCAATTTATTTTGATCGGTTTAGAACGTTCCAGGCAGTTCTAGAAATGTCCCCAATGATCTGGAAAGTTACAGAATGTCCACAATTTATTATAATCGATATAGAATGTTCTAGACAGTTCTAGAAACGTCTCGAATGACCTGGAAAGTTCCAGAATGTCCACAATTTATTATAATCGATATAGAATGTTCTAGACAGTTCTAGAAACGTCTCTATTGATCTGGAAAGTTCCAGAATGACCACAATTTATTATGATCGATATAGAATGTTCTAGACAGTTCTAGAAATGTTCCGAACGATCTGGAAAGTTCCAGAATATCCATAATTTATTATAATCGATATAGAATGTTCTAGACAGTTCTAGAAACGTCTCGAATGACCTGGAAAGTTCCAGAATGTCCACAATTTATTATAATCGATATAGAATGTTCTAGACAGTTCTAGAAATGTTCCGAACGATCTGGAAAGTTCCAGAATGTCCTCAATCTATTATAATCGATATAGAACGTTCTAGACAGTTCTAGAAACGTCCCGATTGATCTGGAAAGTTCTAGAATGTCCTCAATTTATTATGATCGATATAGAATGTTCTAGACAGTTCTAGAAACGTCCCGAACGATCAGGAAAGTTCTAGAATGTCCTCAATTTATTTTGATCGGTTTAGAACGTTCCAGGCAGTTCTAGAAATGTCCCCAATGATCTGGAAAGTTACAGAATGTCCACAATTTATTATAATCGATATAGAATGTTCTAGACAGTTCTAGAAACGTCCCGAATGATCTGGAAAGTTCCAGAATGTCCACAATTTATTGTAATCGATATAGAATGTTCTAGACAGTTCTAGAAACGTCCCGATTGATCTGGAAAGTTCTAGAATGTCCTCAATTTATTATGATCGATATAGAATGTTCTAGACAGTTCTAGAAATGTTCCGAACGATCAGGAAAGTTCTAGAATGTCCTCAATTTATTTTGATCGGTTTAGAACGTTCCAGGCAGTTCTAGAAATGTCCCCAATGATCTGGAAAGTTACAGAATGTCCACAATTTATTATAATCGATATAGAATGTTCTAGACAGTTCTAGAAACGTCCCGAATGATCTGGAAAGTTCCAGAATGTCCACAATTTATTGTAATCGATATAGAATGTTCTAGACAGTTCTAGAAACGTCCCGATTGATCTGGAAAGTTCTAGAATGTCCTCAATTTATTATGATCGATATAGAATGTTCTAGACAGTTCTAGAAATGTTCCGAACGATCTGGAAACTTCCAGAATGTCCTCAATCTATTATAATCGATATAGAACGTTCCAGACAGTTCTAGAAATGTCTCGAATGATCTGGAAAGTTCCAGAATGTCCTCAATCTATTATAATCGATATAGAACGTTCCAAACAGTTCTAGAAATGTCTCGAATGATCTGGAAAGTTCCAGAATATCCATAATTTATTATAATCGATATAGAATGTTCTAGACAGTTCTAGAAACGTCCCGAATGATATGGAAAGCTCTAGAATGTCCACAATTTATTATAATCGATATAGAATGTTCTAGACAGTTCTAGAAACGTCCCGATTGATCTGGAAAGTTCCAGAATGTCCACAATTTATTGTAATCGATATAGAATGTTCTAGACAGTTCTAGAAACGTCCCGATTGATCTGGAAAGTTCTAGAATGTCCTCAATTTATTATAAACGATATAGAATGTTCTAGACAGTTCTAGAAACGTCCCGATTGATCTGGAAAGTTCTAGAATGTCCTCAATTTATTGTAATCGATATAGAATGTTCTAGACAGTTCTAGAAACGTCCCGATTGATCTGGAAAGTTCTAGAATGTCCTCAATTTATTATAAACGATATAGAATGTTCTAGACAGTTCTAGAAATGTTCCGAACGATCTGGAAAGTTCCAGAATGTCCTCAATTTATTATAAACGATATAGAATGTTCTAGACAGTTCTAGAAACGTCCCGATTGATCTGGAAAGTTCTAGAATGTCCTCAATTTATTATGATCGATATAGAATGTTCTAGACAGTTCTAGAAACGTTCCGAACGATCAGGAAAGTTCTAGAATGTCCTCAATTTATTTTGATCGGTTTAGAACGTTCCAGGCAGTTCTAGAAATGTCCCCAATGATCTGGAAAGTTACAGAATGTCCACAATTTATTATAATCGATATAGAATGTTCTAGACAGTTCTAGAAACGTCCCGATTGATCTGGAAAGTTCCAGAATGTCCACAATTTATTGTAATCGATATAGAATGTTCTAGACAGTTCTAGAAACGTCCCGATTGATCTGGAAAGTTCTAGAATGTCCTCAATTTATTATGATCGATATAGAATGTTCTAGACAGTTCTAGAAATGTTCCGAACGATCTGGAAAGTTCCAGAATATCCATAATTTATTATAATCGATATAGAATGTTCTAGACAGTTCTAGAAACGTCTCGAATGACCTGGAAAGTTCCAGAATGTCCACAATTTATTATAATCGATATAGAATGTTCTAGACAGTTCTAGAAATGTTCCGAACGATCTGGAAAGTTCCAGAATGTCCTCAATCTATTATAATCGATATAGAACGTTCCAAACAGTTCTAGAAATGTCTCGAATGATCTGGAAAGTTCCAGAATATCCATAATTTATTATAATCGATATAGAATGTTCTAGACAGTTCTAGAAACGTCTCGAATGACCTGGAAAGTTCCAGAATGTCCACAATTTATTATAATCGATATAGAATGTTCTAGACAGTTCTAGAAACGTCCCTATTGATCTGGAAAGTTCCAGAATGTCCACAATTTATTATGATCGATATAGAATGTTCTAGACAGTTCTAGAAATGTTCCGAACGATCTGGAAAGTTCCAGAATGTCCTCAATCTATTATAATCGATATAGAACGTTCCAAACAGTTCTAGAAATGTCTCGAATGATCTGGAAAGTTCCAGAATATCCATAATTTATTATAATCGATATAGAATGTTCTAGACAGTTCTAGAAACGTCTCGAATGACCTGGAAAGTTCCAGAATGTCCACAATTTATTATAATCGATATAGAATGTTCTAGACAGTTCTAGAAACGTCCCGATTGATCTGGAAAGTTCCAGAATGTCCTCAATTTATTATAAACGATATAGAATGTTCTAGACAGTTCTAGAAACGTCCCGAACGATCAGGAAAGTTCTAGAATGTCCTCAATTTATTTTGATCGGTTTAGAACGTTCCAGGCAGTTCTAGAAATGTCCCCAATGATCTGGAAAGTTACAGAATGTCCACAATTTATTATAATCGATATAGAATGTTCTAGACAGTTCTAGAAACGTCCCTATTGATCTGGAAAGTTCCAGAATGTCCTCAATTTATTATAAACGATATAGAATGTTCTAGACAGTTCTAGAAACGTCCCGAACGATCAGGAAAGTTCTAGAATGTCCTCAATTTATTTTGATCGGTTTAGAACGTTCCAGGCAGTTCTAGAAATGTCCCCAATGATCTGGAAAGTTACAGAATGTCCACAATTTATTATAATCGATATAGAATGTTCTAGACAGTTCTAGAAACGTCCCGATTGATCTGGAAAGTTCCAGAATGTCCACAATTTATTGTAATCGATATAGAATGTTCTAGACAGTTCTAGAAACGTCCCGATTGATCTGGAAAGTTCTAGAATGTCCTCAATTTATTATAAACGATATAGAATGTTCTAGACAGTTCTAGAAACGTCCCTATTGATCTGGAAAGTTCCAGAATGTCCTCAATTTATTATAAACGATATAGAATGTTCTAGACAGTTCTAGAAACGTCCCGAACGATCAGGAAAGTTCTAGAATGTCCTCAATTTATTTTGATCGGTTTAGAACGTTCCAGGCAGTTCTAGAAATGTCCCCAATGATCTGGAAAGTTCCAGAATGTCCACAATTTATTGTAATCGATATAGAATGTTCTAGACAGTTCTAGAAACGTCCCGATTGATCTGGAAAGTTCTAGAATGTCCTCAATTTATTATGATCGATATAGAATGTTCTAGACAGTTCTAGAAATGTTCCGAACGATCTGGAAACTTCCAGAATGTCCTCAATCTATTATAATCGATATAGAACGTTACAGACAGTTCTAGAAATGTCTCGAATGATCTGGAAAGCTCTAGAATGTCCACAATTTATTATAATCGATATAGAATGTTCTAGACAGTTCTAGAAACGTCCCGATTGATCTGGAAAGTTCTAGAATGTCCTCAATTTATTATAATCGATATAGAATGTTCTAGACAGTTCTAGAAACGTCCCGATTGATCTGGAAAGTTCTAGAATGTCCTCAATTTATTATGATCGATATAGAATGTTCTAGACAGTTCTAGAAACGTCCCGAACGATCAGGAAAGTTCTAGAATGTCCTCAATTTATTTTGATCGGTTTAGAACGTTCCAGGCAGTTCTAGAAATGTCCCCAATGATCTGGAAAGTTACAGAATGTCCACAATTTATTATAATCGATATAGAATGTTCTAGACAGTTCTAGAAACGTCTCGAATGATCTGGAAAGTTCCAGAATGTCCTCAATCTATTATAATCGATATAGAATGTTCTAGACAGTTCTAGAAACGTCCCGATTGATCTGGAAACTTCTAGAATGTCCTCAATTTATTATGATCGATATAGAATGTTCTAGACAGTTCTAGAAATGTTCCGAACGATCTGGAAACTTCCAGAATGTCCTCAATCTATTATAATCGATATAGAACGTTCCAGACAGTTCTAGAAATGTCCCGATTGATCTGGAAAGTTCCAGAATGTCCTCAATCTATTATAATCGATATAGAATGTTCTAGACAGTTCTAGAAATGTCCCCAATGATCTGGAAAGTTACAGAATGTCCACAATTTATTATAATCGATATAGAATGTTCTAGACAGTTCTAGAAACGTCCCGAATGATCTGGAAAGTTCCAGAATGTCCACAATTTATTGTAATCGATATAGAATGTTCTAGACAGTTCTAGAAACGTCCCGATTGATCTGGAAAGTTCTAGAATGTCCTCAATTTATTATAATCGGCCTAGAACGTTCGAAAATGTTTTAGAAATTTTTGGAATGATCCTGAATATTCAAAAATGTGTATTATTGATAAAAAAAAACAAAATGGTATGCATATAAATGTTCTAGAGTATTTTGGTATTGGAAAATTCGATGTCTGACGGTATATAAACTGAAATAGCGACTCCGGGTTTCTCTGCTGATCGAATTATATTTTTCAATTTATCCCCTTTAACTTATTATAGCTATTTCTTCTTCTTTTTCTTAATGAGTAATAATAATTTTTGAATATTTATCGCTTTCTAAGAACAATCGTATTGCTACGTTTTTAATTCCTGGAAGAGCCGCTCCCGCTCGATGGCGCTGACCTCTTTTTCAATAACACTTTCCAGCCAATAAAAATGACGGCCCACGATGACGCTTACCGGCAAATAACAATCGTTGTTACCTAATGAATTTATTTGTTTTTATTCTCTTTGATAATCCCACGTGTTTTAAGGAAAGTTTCTTACATAAATAATAAATTTATTTATTATTATTCCTCGATTGAAATTCCCATACAATTTTCTCACCCTAAATCGTTCGAGATTTCCCTCCCCGTGAGATTATTATCCCCCGTAACGTAACAACCAGCTTCCCTTGACAAACTCACCGAATTAAGGGTTTCGTTTAAAGGGCGGGCGATTTCGTTGCAATAGTTCAAGGTTATTGTCGAAGAAAAATTAAACGACGCAAAAAAAATGTTTAAATTTAAATTTATTATCGATTCATAAGAATGCGGAACTTGTAGGTGTTCTTTACGAGACGTTCTTCGGATGGCGGACGAAAACAAAACAAAAAATCAGTCTGGTCATTCGATACGTTCGTCGACCGGCATTTGTTTAAGTTTTAGGTCAATTTTTAAACAATAAAATTCCACCCACGCTACCACAAATACGATTAAAACAATATTTATCACACCGAGAAAACAGTCGTTACAATATAACTATCATACACTGAAAAAACTGTTCAATTTGCAATAATTTTTGATCTAGGGTATAAGAAAAAATCAATAGACGGTAAATAAGGACTGTAAGGTGGATGACCCATCAAATTTATCCAAAATTCGTCGTCTGTTATCATTTGAAACACCGGAATTTTGATGTTTCGCACCAATCGACACTTTTTTTACTACGCGGTATTCAACAGCGAAATACCCATGCAATATCGAATGTATACGAGTGGAACTGATGCCCATGTATGTATCAATCTCATGGTATGTCAAATGACGATCTTTTAAGCCACCTCCAGCGTTGCCATATCTCAAAACTTGAGTATTTCCCCGAAACTCGTATTTTACAAAGTTGTGTTTATATTTTTTTCGTAGCCCCTGTATATTTAAAAATCCGTATGTTGGAATACGTTCGCGGAAAAAAAAGAAACAATAAGGTATCAGAATTTAAATACAAATACGCAGCAAGCAAATCTGTCTTCTTGTCATTTTTCCCGGGTCGAATTGAAAACTTCGTTTTTTTTTTATGTACGAGGAATATTAATATATTATTAGGCCTGTCCGAGTTAACTAAACTAAATCGAAGGTTGGGAAAGGTTTCTGGAAAAAAAATCGACTGGCCTAATACGTTTAATATGTCAAGTTGTTTTGAAAACGTTAAATGGCAGATATTTTTGAAATTAATAATGAGAAATGTTAAAAGTTGATGTTCCGCATGACAAACAAATATTTTTCGTGTAATTTGGTACGTTGTGAATTGTCTGACACGTAATTTATTTACAGAGATGGAGTAATACCAAATGATACGCTTTTTAATTTCGTAAATAACCAATTTTAATTTTAAAAACTACATGTAAAACAGTTTTGTCGAAGATGCGGCCCGCGGTGCGCTTCCGGCCCGCGGGCCGTATTAATAAGTCCCTCGATCGCAATGTGTCACCGAAATAGAAATCAGAAATTTTTTAGAGCTTTTAAATTTCATTAATTAAAACAGAAAACGTCAGGGAATTTGGTGGGATTCGGTTTTTAGACCATGCGTCTCTAGAAATTTATAGAAAACATTTAATATATTGATAACTTTAAGGTTTAGGTATAGAAAAATACATGAATTTGCTTTTATTTTTTATTCCTGAATGCATTAAAATAGAAAAAACCGGGTGATTCCATTTAAAAAAATTAAAAAATTTCATATTTATAAAGGTAAATTTTGAACACTTTTTATAAACACCCTGTATAAAATAAAGAATTTTCCAAAATATATTCAAATACGTCTGATATTGCTAAAGGTAATCGAATAAAAACTATTTTCGTATCTTTAAGGGTATTTTCGTAAAAAAATAATATATAAGGGTCTGCAAGGGTGAAATTTTTTACAAAAAAATTAATAACTCAAAAAGTATTCATTTTTCGAAAAAAGTTTTCAAACAAAAGTATACTAAAATTTGACGTAGATTTCAAAAATGTATTAATATATAGGGTGTTCTATTTAAAATAACAAAGTTATAGTCGACTTCCGGTAGAACAGGAAGTCGGCCATCTTTGAAAATATTTTAGTTAAAAAGATCGTATCCGAAAACCCAAAAGTAGAAATTTTCATTATTCTACTAAAAGTATTTTACCATATACAGATACTTTTAACTTCTCGTGGGACACTTTATATTTGGATCGCATTGTATATATGTGTCGAAGGACTTGAACCCCTACAAGGATAATAACCAACATAAATAGAAGTTAAATCAGAAATTTTTTAGAGCTTTTAAATTTCTTTAATTAAAACAGAAAACGTCAGGGAATTTGGTGGGATTCGGTTTTTAGATCATACGTCTCTAGATATTTACAGAAAACATTTAATATATTGATAACTTTAAGGTTTAGGTATAGAAAAATACATGAATTTGCTTTTATTTTTTATTCCTGAATGCATTAAAATAGAAAAAACCGGGTGATTCCATTTAAAAAAATGAAAAAATTTCATATTTATAAAGGTAAATTTTGAACACTTTTTATAAACACCCTGTATAAAATAAAGAATTTTCCAAAATATATTCAAATACGTCTGATATTGCTAAAGGTAATCGAATAAAAACTATTTTCGTATCTTTAAGGGTATTTTCGTAAAAAAATAATATATAAGGGTCTGCAAGGGTGAAATTTTTTACAAAAAAATTAATAACTCAAAAACTATGTATTTTTAGAAAAAAGTTTTCAAACAAAAGTATACTAAAATTTGACGTAGATTTCAAAAATGTATTAATATATAGGGTGTTCTATTTAAAATAACAAAGTTATAGTCGACTTCCGGTAGAACAGGAAGTCGGCCATCTTTGAAAATATTTTAGTTAAAAAGATCGTATCCGAAAACCCAAAAGTAGAAATTTTCATTATTCTACTAAAAGTATTTTACCATATACAGATACTTTTAACTTCTCGTGGGACACTTTATATTTGGATCGCATTGTATATATGTGTCGAAGGACTTGAACCCCTACAGGGATAATAACCAACATAAATAGAAGTTAAATCAGAAATTTTTTAGAGCTTTTAAATTTCTTTAATTAAAACAGAAAACGTCAGGGAATTTGGTGGGATTCGGTTTTTAGATCATACGTCTCTAGATATTTACAGAAAACATTTAATATATTGATAACTTTAAGGTTTAGGTATAGGAAAATACATGAATTTGCTTTATTTTTTATTCCTGAATGCATTAAAATAGAAAAAACCGGGTGATTCCATTTAAAAAAATGAAAAAATTTCATATTTATAAAGGTAAATTTTGAACACTTTTTATAAACACCCTGTATAAAATGAAGAATTTTCCAAAATATATTCAAATACGTCTGATATTGCTAAAGGTAATCGAATAAAAACTATTTTCGTATCTTTAAGGGTATTTTCGTAAAAAAATAATTTATAAGGGTCTGTAAGGGTGAAATTTTTTACAAAAAAATTAATAACTCAAAAAGTATTCATTTTTCGAAAAAAGTTTTCAAACAAAAGTATACTAAAATTTGACGTAGATTTCAAAAATGTATTAATATATAGGGTGTTCTATTTAAAATAACAAAGTTATAGTCGACTTCCGGTAGAACCGGAAGTCGGCCATCTTTGAAAATATTTTAGTTAAAAAGATCGTATCCGAAAACCCAAAAGTAGAAATTTTCATTATTCTACTAAAAGTATTTTACCATATACAGATACTTTTAACTTCTCGTGGGACACTTTATATTTGGATCGCATTGTATATATGTGTCGAAGGACTTGAACCCCTACAGGGATAATAACCAACATAAATAGAAGTTAAATCAGAAATTTTTTAGAGCTTTTAAATTTCTTTAATTAAAACAGAAAACGTCAGGGAATTTGGTGGGATTCGGTTTTTAGATCATACGTCTCTAGATATTTACAGAAAACATTTAATATATTGATAACTTTAAGGTTTAGGTATAGGAAAATACATGAATTTGCTTTATTTTTTATTCCTGAATGCATTAAAATAGAAAAAACCGGGTGATTCCATTTAAAAAAATGAAAAAATTTCATATTTATAAAGGTAAATTTTGAACACTTTTTATAAACACCCTGTATAAAATGAAGAATTTTCCAAAATATATTCAAATACGTCTGATATTGCTAAAGGTAATCGAATAAAAACTATTTTCGTATCTTTAAGGGTATTTTCGTAAAAAAATAATTTATAAGGGTCTGCAAGGGTGAAATTTTTTACAAAAAAATTAATAACTCAAAAAGTATTCATTTTTCGAAAAAAGTTTTCAAACAAAAGTATACTAAAATTTGACGTAGATTTCAAAAATGTATTAATATATAGGGTGTTCTATTTAAAATAACAAAGTTATAGTCGACTTCCGGTAGAACCGGAAGTCGGCCATCTTTGAAAATATTTTAGTTAAAAAGATCGTATCCGAAAACCCAAAAGTAGAAATTTTCATTATTCTACTAAAAGTATTTTACCATATACAGATACTTTTAACTTCTCGTGGGACACTTTATATTTGGATCGCATTGTATATATGTGTCGAAGGACTTGAACCCCTACAGGGACAATAACCAACATAAATAGATGTTAATATATGAAATAAATTATCATTTTGACAGTAGCAGGTTAACAGAGTTCGTCCGCCGTCACCGTTTTTTTTTCTTTTCACTATTGAATAATATATACGAGGTCGGTCTAAAAATCTGTCTTGTCGCATTATTCCTAGCCGTGAACTTATGTAAATCAATTTCTATTATTGAAATTCAAATTAAGAAATTTGAATATACGACATATACGGAGCAACGAATTTTTTTTTCAAACCTAATAAATGAAAAACAAGTTTTAGAAACGTTTTCAAACCCAAGAACAGAAAATGATCCGAGGGGGTTGAATCTAGCGATTAGGGTAGCAATTCACACTTCTTAACCAAATACGGCCGTTTTTGGTCGATTTATTCGCTCAAACGTTGCAAAAATTTGATTCAACCATAACCAATTCGCGGATTTTCTTTGACAGCTCGCGCTCAACAAGTTTACTGCAAAATAACTGAGAAATTAATATGTCAAAAAGTGTTATTTGTCTTAAACTAGCAACTTCCATCTCTTGTTATAACCCGAAATCGTTTTGTTTTTGATCAACAAGTCAACGATGTTAAAGAACTGAAAGAATATATTGAAGACACAGACAATGATAAAACGGCGCCTTTCGGAAGGTATTTAGTCGATTTTCGTATCAATTTGTTACGTTTAAGTTTCTAAAATTCGATACCGAGCGTTTTGCGTCCTAGTTCCAACCAGGTGCTCGCTTATGTACGAGTTTAATGTAAACAACAAAAGAATTAATAATCTTTTGTGTGGTGCAGTTGGGATCCGTGTTAACACCGTGTCTCTTTAACATAGAAATAAATTAAGTTGGTGACGGCTATTCAAAACGAACGATACCATCAATGAACTACTTTTTATTCTTAGAAATGGATTCAGAAGTTTCGAATCCACAAAAGAGAATCGATAACATTATATATACAAATTTTCCTTGGATAGACAGTTAAAACTGGTTTATTACGAAAGCAACTGGTACCGAATAACCTCCGTACTGGTACTGGTTGAAGAAGTGAGCATCAGCTCAAGTAGTATTGCGCAGATGAGAACCAAAACATCTAAATTTGTACCGAATATCCATAAATAAGAAACTACCGTGGTACAAACCAAAATATCTTCACGTGGAAAACACCAAAAAGCTTCCGGAGAGGTTATAATCATATGTTAAGTGTAACGAAGACTTAGACTTCATAAAAAAACGAATATTCGCCATTATCAACAAGTTCTCATGAAATGATAAAATGGAAGTGATCGAAACGAGACTGATGGGAATTTATGAAGGGAAATCATGAATTAAGTGAAACGCATCCTTCTATACATGATTGATTTGTTTGCAATGGGTTTAAAGTAATAAAATGATAAAATTCACACCGAACATTAAATATTATTTATTCGTTTTCGATTTCATCCACACGCGTAATATATTTCCAACTTTTTACTTTTATTTTTTATTATTTACGTTTATATATATATTCATACGAAACACACGAAGTAGTTTTGTCCTTTTAAATGATATCACATTGCAAATCGGTCTGTATGCATCTGTATCAGTAATAATAAGCGTAAACAACAGTGGCTGTTTAAAACCATAGACGTACATCTTATTATAAATCTATGGTTTCGTTAATTCTAGTGTAGGTGAAATAAATACTCGATGAAATGTCACGAAACTAAAACTAGTTAATTCTATGATTATATCTATAGACAAAATGGCGGATGTCATATGAAAATTTATTATAAACATTCGGAATAATCATTTATGTTAATGTTTTAAATATTAAATTGTTTAAATTATCACAAATTTCGTTTAAAAAGTAACTTAAGAAGTTAAATTTATAAAAAAAAAATAAAAACCATAGACGTACATCTTAATATAAATCTATGGTTTCGTTAATTCTAGTGTAGGTGAAATAAATACTCGATGAAATGTCACGAAACTAAAACTAGTTAATTCTATGATTATATCTATAGACAAAATGGCGGATGTCATATGAAAATTTATTATAAACATTCGGAATAATCATTTATGTTAATGTTTTAAATATTAAATTGTTTAAATTATCACAAATTTCGTTTAAAAAGTAACTTAAGAAGTTAAATTTATAAAAAAAAAATAAAAACCATAGACGTACATCTTAATATAAATCTATAGTTTCGTTAATTCTAGTGTAGGTGAAATAAATACTCGATGAAATGTCACGAAACAAAAACTAGTTAATTCTATGATTATATCTATAGACAAAATGGCGGATGTCATATGAAAATTTATTATAAACATTCGGAATAATCATTTATGTTAATGTTTTAAATATTAAATTGTTTAAATTATCACAAATTTCGTTTAAAAAGTAACTTAAGAAGTTAAATTTATAAAAAAAAAATAAAAACCATAGACGTACATCTTAATATAAATCTATGGTTTCTTTAATTCTAGTGTAGGTGAAATGAATACTCGATGAAATGTCACGAAACTAAAACTAGTTAATTCTATGATTATATCTATAGACAAAATGGCGGATCTCATATGAAAATTTATTATAAACATTCGGAATAATCATTTATGTTAATGTTTTAAATATTAAATTGTTTAAATTATCACAAATTTCGTTTAAAAAGTAACTTAAGAAGTTAAATTTATAAAAAAAAATAAAAACCATAGACGTACATCTTAATATAAATCTATGGTTTCGTTAATTCTAGTGTAGGTGAAATAAATACTCGATGAAATGTCACGAAACAAAAACTAGTTAATTCTATGATTATATCTATAGACAAAATGGCGGATCTCATATGAAAATTTATTATAAACATTCGGAATAATCATTTATGTTAATGTTTTAAATATTAAATTGTTTAAATTATAACAAATTTCGTTTAAAAAGTAACTTAAGAAGTTAAATTTATAAAAAAAATGACAAGTATAGAGATTTAACAAGCTATAAGTTTCAGAAGTACTTAGTCTGACTTAGAGCTGGCGTTAATTGATTAAAATCCACAAAGCTGTACATGAAGATAGTCGATTGAAAGTTAGCAAGTCGGTAGACAAGATGGTTGCCGCGTTTGGAACAAAAACAGCGTCGTGAAGAATTTTTGACAATGTTTGACAGAAATAAAGCCGTTCCATAACCATGGATGTAATTTGTGTTCATCAGAAACGATAAAAAACAATCCAAACGATGGGCTCCAAAGACCGTTTCATCTATCAACTATCAACGGCGATTTTTAACGAAGAAATCAAGCAAAAATGGCCAGGAAGAAAGTGTTTCATCAAGACAACGTTCCAGTTCACAAATCCGTTATTGCAATGGCAAAAATTAATGAATTAGAGTTTGAATTGTTATCTCACGCACCTTATTTACCAGATTTAGCTCCCTCGGATTATTTTCCGTTCCCAGACTTGAAAAAAATGTCTCTCAAAAAAGGTTTTTTGTATTTCAAGTACTTTATTCGAAAAATTTACATCGTTTCCAACATTTTCACGTCATTTCTAACGAATTTATAAAGAAGAATCGATAATCCTGTCGAAGATATGATTAATAAAGAAGAAAAAATTAATTATTGAGCTACCGTGGAAAATTAAATTTTCTTCTAACCATACGACACGTCCCTGAAATCGACGAATCGTCACGGTAGTACCTACCTTAAAAGCTCACACCGTGGTCGTACTCGGTCGGAAGGTACTATAATTTGTACGCGTCCCGTAGAAAATAATCAGCTAATAGTTTTAGAAGCATCAGATATGGCGAAGAACGATGTGGTACCGGAGGCGAATAGGTTAGAAAAAGAGGGAAAGATAGTGTCGGAATAAAGGAGGACCCGGTACTAACCGATAATGGTACCATCTATCACGAGTAACACGGATAAAATAGACTATAAGTAAATGGAAATCCAGCATACACCTGATCGATAATCGAAATGGTCTAAATAAATATTCCAGTGGTAGTACTGGGAAAATTTGATAACTTGCCATCTTAAATGACACGTATTTAGATACCAGTACATTCTGGTATCCAAGTAAAAGTTTTTTTGGTATAGTTGGTGCTTGTTTCGACCCATAAATAACCCAATGGTAGTACCAAACAGTCTAATCCAAGTTGTGCATACTTAAAAGCCTGTATACAGTAAATCATACTATTGGAGAGGTGTTAAAATGTGGAAGGAAAGACGTAGAAACTGTTTTTGGTCAGGGCGACGAAAAATGTATTGACTAAATTGAATTGGGAGCAGTTTCAAAGGAAAAACTCCAAGCCGAATCCACAATTCAATAAATTATTGAACTGATTATCTAAATCGATCAATAATCAATGTTGTTAACACAGTTTTTATTGTTAATAGTAACATTTTACTGTTTAAATGTAGTATCTTTTTAAAAAGTGATTTTTAAGACATTAATTCTTAATTGGCGCAGTCAGTAGTATAGTGAAAAGCCTTCAGTGATGCACAAGTCCATTCTAAAGTATCAAGAACGAACAAGAAGTGAAAGAAAATGAAATTTTATTTGTTAGAAGTGATGAAAAGTTGAAAAAACATTGAATTCTTTTAGAAATTTTGGAATCAATGGGAAAATTGATCTAAAAGTTGTAAAACATACAATTTTGAACGACTTTTACGAAATTTATCTTGTAGGGAAGTGCGAGTAGGTTTTAATTAGGTAAACCAGCGAAATACTGTGATTGGAGATGGTGCTTCATCTAACCTAACCTCACCTAACCTAACATAACCTCACCTAACCTAACCTAACCTAACCAAAAGTCTAATCGAGTTGATCGACACATTTTTGTTGATTCCATCGACGTCGAAAGTTATAGAAAATTTTTCTCAAAGTAATAATTGTCTATTGTATTTATCCTACAATATCAAATTTAATTTCGCACGCCTTGTAACTCGTATTAGATGGGAAAATAGATAATTCGTTGTAATATATACAAAGCTTTTATTGACATTAATTGATGGTAAGTATAACAATGAAGAAAGTTCCACACTATGATTTCCCTTTCACGTATAAAACCACTCCCTTCATACAAATACAATTACGTTTAATTTTTCTTCTTCTTCTTTTCTTTTTTAATTTCGTTTTTAACACTGCCTCCAACGTGTTTATAACAAACAGTTAATTACATTGATTAGGTCGTTTAACCATATTAATAATTAGACAGGGTGATGGGTAGAATATTAAATTGTTTGAAACAAAAAATTTGGCTTGATTTATGTACGGGGTGAATGGACTATAGCCCGCGATGGCAGAATTCAAATAACCCCCAAAAGCTAACCAGAATTTGAAAAATGACCGCCCTGTATACCACAAATGTAAAACAATCACAGTTTCACATTATTTTAATAAGAAATATGAAATTTCAAATGAAATACAGGGTGTTTATTACTAAAAACACCTAATTTTGTTGTGGTAAACAATTTAAGAAAGTTTGGTTGAAATTTGACCGCCCTGTATATCACAAATGTAAAACAATCACAGTTTCACATTATTTTAACAAGAAATACGAAATTTCAAATGAAATACAGGGTGTTTATTACTTGAAATACCTAATTTTGTTGTTGTAGAATATCTTTGTAAACAATTTTTGAAAGTATAGTTTAAATTTGACCGCCCTGTATATAACTGATGTAAAACAATCGCAGTTTAACATTATTTTAACAAGAAATATGAAATTTCAAATGAAATACAGGGTGTTTATTACTAAAAACACCTAATTTTGTTGTGGTAAACAATTTAAGAAAGTTTGGTTGAAATTTGACCGCCCTGTATATCACAAATGTAAAACAATCACAGTTTCACATTATTTTAACAAGAAATACGAAATTTCAAATGAAATACAGGATGTTTATTACTTAAAATACCTAATTTTGTTGTTGTAGAATATCTTTGTAAACAATTTTTGAAAGTATAGTTTAAAATTGACCGCCCTATATATAACTGATGTAAAACAATCGCAGTTTAACATTATTTTAACAAGAAATATGAAATTTCAAATGAAATACAGGGTGTTTATTACTAAAAACACCTAATTTTGTTGTGGTAAACAATTTAAGAAAGTTTGGTTGAAATTTGACCGCCCTGTATATCACAAATGTAAAACAATCACAGTTTAACATTATTTTAACAAGAAATACGAAATTTCAAATGAAATACAGGGTGTTTATTACTAAAAACACCTAATTTTGTTGCGGTAAACAATTTAAGAAAGTTTGGTTGAAATTTGACCGCCCTGTATATCATAAATGTAAAACAATCACAGTTTCACATTATTTTAACAAGAAATACGAAATTTCAAATGAAATACAGGGTGTTTATTACTAAAAACACATAATTTTGTTGTTTTAAACAATTTTCGAAAGTATAGTTTAAATTTGTCCACCCCGTATAGGAATACTGTAATTATTGTCATTCACGGGTAATTGTAGATCAATAACAACAATTGTTGATTGTCTATAGAGATAATTATGAATGACTGTCGTCTTCTTAAGTCGTCGTAGTCGGCGACAGGCAAGCTGGCAAAGCGCATTTCTAATTGCCTTCAATGGATCCACGTAGGATTCGAATCAATTTATTTATTTAAATATAATCACATAAACATCGAGAGTGCGGCGGAATAAACAATATGGTTTGATGACTCATGTCACTCATTATAACTTCAAACCATCCTAGAAATATACTGCTCCACACAAACACAAATTTTTTCGCCGTGTCTTCCTTCATTGGATCGTTTCGTGTCTTTCTAATACGTTCTATGGGATTTGACGTAATGTCAATGTCAAATTTATTTGTCAACAATAATATTTTTATTTTAACAGAAGAAGAATCATGTTTTGATCGATCGTTATCGGGTGTTGGATCAAGAAAGTCGTACACGAAGAACCAGAAATACAAATCGTCAATCCGTGCTTCGGGATCGTTATTTTTCGATTCTACGTCTACAAATTCTACAAATAAAAAGATTTTTTAGAAAATTGATGACCCCGAAACGTCCTAGTTTGTTTTTTACACGATTATTGTTTTCACCGACAAATTTTAAGAACCAATCCCTTCGAATCTGTCGCAAGATGGATGGAAACCGTGTAAGATTTGATTGAAATTTAATTTATTTTTATCGGGCAGTGTAGGTAAATGATTATGGCAAAACGGAACTACATAAAAGGATGAAGAAAAAGAGAAGGTATTCCAAAAACGAACCACCCATTCACACCTGCTAATCCACACACTATTATCGTTTAAATCCCACAAAACAAAAATCATAGAGCACGATACACTCAAAGCATGACTCAGACCCGCGCTGTTATTTTCTATTATTCATAAGAAATGTAGGAAGTTATTTCTATATAAACTATAAATGATGATAAGGTAGTTAACTACCTTTTGTCATCGATGGCGACTGTGTGAACCTGCTCGCGAAATTAATTACGATTCGTGAAGCTATCGAATCAAATACGTTTATAGGATATCTGGTATTATACAGAGTCGTTTTATGAAAGTAATGTACAGGGTGGCCAATCGAGAACGGTAGTCGGCCATATTTCAGGAACGTCACTCAATATGTCGTGTGACTGATATACAGTAATCTAAATTTGATTAATTTGTCTTTTTTGTGTATATTTTGATTAAATCGTTGGTTTTTTATGCGATTGCTGATAATTTTTGTATGAAATTTAGGCCAGTTCCTCATTCAATTGAGATGTTTCATTTTTTTTTCAGTTTCTTTAATAATTTTCAATTTTCTGACCGTATTTTGTATTATAAAAGTGCATTTGAATTTTTTTTATCAGTTTCTAAAAGTATCTTAATCATTTTACTATCGAAAGTCCATAAATTTTGATAAATTCCACCAAAAATTAAACGCGATTTTTTCGTCTTTATACATAGACTGTTTTTTTAATATTTTTTTGAATTTTCTTCCCATAAATGGCGACTAATATTTTCTTTTACTATTGAAATTCTTGTTTTTCTTGTCAAAAATGATCATTTTCGTTAAAAATTAGGCCAGTTCCTCATTCAATTGAGATGTTTCATTTTTTTTCAGTTTTTTTAAATAATTTTCAAGTTTCTGACCATATTTTGTAGTATAAAAGTACATTTAATTTTTTTTTAACAATTTCAAAAAGTATTTTGAGCATTTTACTATTGAAAGTCCATAAGTTTTGATAAATTCCACCAAAAATTAAGCGCGATTTTTTCGTCTTTATACATAGACTGTTTTTTAAATATTTTTTTGAATTTTATTCCCATAAATGGCGACTAATATTTTCTTCTACTATTGAAATTCTTATTTTTCTTGTCAAAAATGATCATTTTCGTTAAAAATTAGGCCAGTTCCTCATTCAATTGAGATGTTTCATTTTTTTTTTCAGTTTTTTTAATAATTTTCAATTTTCTGACCGTATTTTGTATTATAAAAGTGCATTTGAATTTTTTTTATCAGTTTCTAAAAGTATCTTAATCATTTTACTATCGAAAGTCCATAAATTTTGATAAATTCCACCAAAAATTAAACGCGATTTTTTCGTCTTTATACATAGACTGTTTTTTTAATATTTTTTTGAATTTTCTTCCCATAAATGGCGACTAATATTTTCTTTTACTATTGAAATTCTTGTTTTTCTTGTCAAAAATGATCATTTTCGTTAAAAATTAGGCCAGTTCCTCATTCAATTGAGATGTTTCATTTTTTTTTCATTTTTTTAAATAATTTTCAATTTTCTGACCGTATTTTGTATTATAAAAGTGCATTTGAATTTTTTTTATCAGTTTCGAAAAGTATCTTAATCATTTTACTATCGAAAGTCCATAAATTTTGATAAATTCCACCAAAAATTAAACGCGATTTTTTCGTCTTTATACATAGACTGTTTTTTTAATATTTTTTTGAATTTTCTTCCCATAAATGGCGACTAATATTTTCTTCTACTATTGAAATTCTTGTTTTTCTAGTCAAAAATTATCATTTTCGTTAAAAATTAGGCCAGTTCCTCATTCAATTGAGATGTTTCATTTTTTTTCAGTTTTTTTAAATAATTTTCAAGTTTCTGACCATATTTTGTAGTATAAAAGTACATTTAATTTTTTTTTAACAATTTCAAAAAGTATTTTGAGCATTTTACTATCGAAAGTCCATAAATTTAGATAAATTCCACCAAAAATTAAACGCGATTTTTTCGTCTCTATACATAGACTGTTTTTTAAATATTTTTTTGAATTTTATTCCCATAAATGGCGACTAATATTTTCTTCTACTATTGAAATTCTTATTTTTCTTGTCAAAAATGATCATTTTCGTTAAAAATTAGGCCAGTTCCTCATTCAATTGAGATGTTTCATTTTTTTTTTCAGTTTTTTTAATAATTTTCAATTTTCTGACCGTATTTTGTATTATAAAAGTGCATTTGAATTTTTTTTATCAGTTTCTAAAAGTATCTTAATCATTTTACTATCGAAAGTCCATAAATTTTGATAAATTCCACCAAAAATTAAACGCGATTTTTTCGTCTTTATACATAGACTGTTTTTTTAATATTTTTTTGAATTTTCTTCCCATAAATGGCGACTAATATTTTCTTCTACTATTGAAATTCTTGTTTTTCTAGTCAAAAATTATCATTTTCGTTAAAAATTAGGCCAGTTCCTCATTCAATTGAGATGTTTCATTTTTTTTCAGTTTTTTTAAATAATTTTCAAGTTTCTGACCATATTTTGTAGTATAAAAGTACATTTAATTTTTTTTTAACAATTTCAAAAAGTATTTTGAGCATTTTACTATTGAAAGTCCATAAGTTTTGATAAATTCCACCAAAAATTAAGCGCGATTTTTTCGTCTTTATACATAGACTGTTTTTTAAATATTTTTTTGAATTTTATTCCCATAAATGGCGACTAATATTTTCTTCTACTATTGAAATTCTTATTTTTCTTGTCAAAAATGATCATTTTCGTTAAAAATTAGGCCAGTTCCTCATTCAATTGAGATGTTTCATTTTTTTTTTCAGTTTTTTTAATAATTTTCAATTTTCTGACCGTATTTTGTATTATAAAAGTGCATTTGAATTTTTTTTATCAGTTTCTAAAAGTATCTTAATCATTTTACTATCGAAAGTCCATAAATTTTGATAAATTCCACCAAAAATTAAGCGCGATTTTTTCGTCTTTATACATAGACTGTTTTTTAAATATTTTTTTGAATTTTATTCCCATAAATGGCGACTAATATTTTCTTCTACTATTGAAATTCTTATTTTTCTTGTCAAAAATGATCATTTTCGTTAAAAATTAGGCCAGTTCCTCATTCAATTGAGATGTTTCATTTTTTTTTTCAGTTTTTTTAATAATTTTCAATTTTCTGACCGTATTTTGTAGTATAAAAGTACATTTATTTTTTTTTTAACAATTTCAAAAAGTATTTTGAGCATTTTACTATCGAAAGTCCATAAATTTTGATAAATTCCACCAAAAATTAAGCGCGATTTTTTCGTCTTTATACATAGACTGTTTTTTTAATATTTTTTTGAATTTTCTTCCCATTAAAGGTAATTAATATTTTCTTCTACTATTGAAATTCTTATTTTTCTTGTCAAAAATGATAATTTTCGTTAAAAATTAGGCCAGTTCCTCATTCAATTGAGATGTTTCATTTTTTTTTTCATTTTTTTAAATAATTTTCAATTTTCTGACCGTATTTTGTAGTATAAAAGTACATTTATTTTTTTTTTAACAATTTCAAAAAGTATTTTGAGCATTTTACTATCGAAAGTCCATAAATTTTGATAAATTCCACCAAAAATTAAGCGCGATTTTTTCGTCTTTATACATACTGTTTTTTTAATATTTTTTTGAATTTTCTTCCCATTAAAGGTAATTAATATTTTCTTCTACTATTGAAATTCTTGTTTTTCTTGTCAAAAATGATAATTTTCGTTAAAAATTAGGCCAGTTCCTCATTCAATTGAAATGTTTCATGATTTTTTTAAAATAATTTTCAATTTTTTGACTATATGGCGCTGCCATTGTCAAATTCACGTGACGTAATCTACAAAATCTATCGTATGAATAAGATTTTTGACAAAAAAACATGTTTTTCATAGTTAATTACACGACTTATTGAGTAATTTGTTATTTCAACTTCAGAATAGATCTGAAGATCTCGGTCTCCAAATAAATAAACTTCCACGTCATATCCAACTACGCTGTTGTTGTTAAGATAAACTAAAACTTGTGAAATGTCAAGTTAAGTTAGGTTAGGTTAGTTTAGGTTAAGTTAGCTTAGATAAATTACCAAAAACATCAATAGAACAATTTGAAGTGTCCTCGTCAATAGATTAAAACCAAACGAAATAATAACGTGACAGGGCTCTAAGGGCGAAACTTGAAGGGCTGCTAGTATCATTTTCTTTCTAACATACCTCGTAATTTACATTGATGTAAATGTACTTACGATAAACAGTGAATAACCTCTTGAATAGATGCTCTAACTGGACTTGTATTAACAATTCAAATACCTAAAATTTTCTTGTGTTGTAAGCATCGAGAATAGGAAAAAAAATAGACACTTATGAATATATAAAATTTGAATACACCAAAGATCGACATTATCTTCATTTTTGATCTCTTTCAACGAGTGTGTATTGTTTTATAAAAGAGCGCATTTCATTTTCAACGTTTACTGTTTGAATTAATTAAACGAATTTAATCTTTCAAAAGTGATCTCGTCCATCTTGTTGCTTGAAGATTAATTGCGGGTATCGAACCACCGAATACGTTTAATCTAATTTTTATTTTAATTTGATTTAAACCGGAGATTAAAACCGACTTAAAATAATTTGAAATGACGGTTTAAATTGCGAGAAATCAAACGTATTTAAGTTTTGAAACATGGCAACGCTGACGTGAATATGTCAAATCTGACATTGACATTTGACATTTTTAATTATGAACGTACTCAGAACGTGTTGTCGTACGAAACGTTCATCAAAAATAAATTGCGAGATCGACGTTTTTTTTTACACCTGAAGAATCACGTGTTTTGGAGGTGTCCCAATCGGTATGATAAAAATGCTTCGACAATTCTGACAAATGTACAAACTGGATAGTATATATATTGAACAAACACATCTGATTTGTTTTAATTACTTTTGGTTAAATTAGGTTAGGTTTTAACTACTTTAGGGACATCCTGTATGGTTTGAAATGATAATAAATGATTCTGTAATCGATGTTCATACTGTTATAAGCAGAAAATTCTGATAAATGTACGTACAGGGTGATCTATATATTGAAAAAATACTTCGAGTTTTTTATTACTTTTGGTTAGGTTAGGTTAGGTTTTAACTACTTTAGGGACATCCTGTATGGTTTGAAATGATAATAAATGATTCTGTAATTGATGTTCATACTGTTATAAGCAGAAAATCACGATAAATGTACGTACAGGGTGATCTATATAATGAACAAATACTTCGAGTTTTTTATATCACTTTTGGTTAAATTAGGTTAAGTTTTAACTACTTCAGGGACATCCTGTATGGTTTGAAATGATGTTAAATGATTCTGTAATTGATATTCATACTGTTATAAGCAGAAAATCATGACAAATGTACGTACAGGGTGATCTATATAATGAACAAATACTTCGAGTTTTTTATATCACTTTTGGTTAAATTAGGTTAAGTTTTAACTACTTCTGGGACATCCTGTATGGTTTGAAATGATGTAAAATGATTCTGTAATTGATATTCATACTGTTATAAGCAGAAAATCACGATAAATGTACGTACAGGGTGATCTATATAATGAACAAATACTTCGAGTTTTTTATATCACTTTTGGTTAAATTAGGTTAAGTTTTAACTACTTCTGGCACATCCTGTATGGTTTGAAATGATGTTAAATGATTCTGTAATTGATGTTCATACTGTTATAAGCAGAAAATCATGACAAATGTACGTACAGGGTGATCTATATAATGAACAAATACTTCGAGTTTTTTATATCACTTTTGGTTAAATTAGGTTAAGTTTTAACTACTTCTGGCACATCCTGTATGGTTTGAAATGATGTAAAATGATTCTGTAATTGATATTCATACTGTTATAAGCAGAAAATCACGATAAATGTACGTACAGGGTGATCTATATAATGAACAAATACTTCGAGTTTTTTATATCACTTTTGGTTAAATTAGGTTAAGTTTTAACTACTTCTGGCACATCCTGTATGGTTTGAAATGATGTTAAATGATTCTGTAATTGATGTTCATACTGTTATAAGCAGAAAATCATGACAAATGTACGTACAGGGTGATCTATATAATGAACAAATACTTCGAGTTTTTTATATCACTTTTGGTTAAATTAGGTTAAGTTTTAACTACTTCTGGCACATCCTGTATGGTTTGAAATGATGTTAAATGATTCTGTAATTGATGTTCATACTGTTATAAGCAGAAAATCATGACAAATGTACGTACAGGGTGATCTATATAATGAACAAATACTTCGAGTTTTTTATATCACTTTTGGTTAAATTAGGTTAAGTTTTAACTACTTCTGGCACATCCTGTATGGTTTGAAATGATGTTAAATGATTCTGTAATTGATGTTCATACTGTTATAAGCAGAAAATCATGACAAATGTACGTACAGGGTGATCTATATAATGAACAAATACTTCGAGTTTTTTATATCACTTTTGGTTAAATTAGGTTAAGTTTTAACTACTTCTGGCACATCCTGTATGGTTTGAAATGATGTTAAATGATTCTGTAATTGATATTCATACTGTTATAAGCAGAAAATCATGACAAATGTACGTACAGGGTGATCTATATAATGAACAAATACTTCGAGTTTTTTATATCACTTTTGGTTAAATTAGGTTAAGTTTTAACTACTTCTGGCACATCCTGTATGGTTTGAAATGATGTTAAATGATTCTGTAATTGATATTCATACTGTTATAAGCAGAAAATCATGACAAATGTACGTACAGGGTGATCTATATAATGAACAAATACTTCGAGTTTTTTATATCACTTTTGGTTAAATTAGGTTAAGTTTTAACTACTTCAGGGACATCCTGTACGGTTTGAAATGATATTAAATGATGCTATAATTAATTTTTATACTGTTAAAAGCAGAAAATCACGATAAATGTACGTACAGGGTGATCTATATAATGAACAAATACTTCGAGTTTTTTATATCACTTTTGGTTAAATTAGGTTAAGTTTTAACTACTTCAGGGACATCCTGTATGGTTTGAAATGATGTTAAATGATTCTGTAATTGATGTTCATACTGTTATAAGCAGAAAATCATGAAAAATGTACGTACAGGGTGATCTATATAATGAACAAATACTTCGAGTTTTTTATCAGATTTGATTAAATAAGGTTAAGTTTTAACTACTTTAGGGACATCCTGTATGGTTTGAAATGATAATAAATGATTCTGTAATTGATGTTCATACTGTTATAAGCAGAAAATCATGAAAAATGTACGTACAGGGTGATCTATATAATGAACAAATACTTCGAGTTTTTTATCAGATTTGATTAAATAAGGTTAAGTTTTAACTACTTCAGGGACATCCTGTATGGTTTGAAATGATGTTAAATGATTCTGTAATTGATATTCATACTGTTATAAGCAGAAAATCATGAAAAATGTACGTACAGGGTGATCTATATAATGAACAAATACTTCGAGTTTTTTATCAGATTTGATTAAATAAGGTTAAGTTTTAACTACTTCAGGGACATCCTGTATGGTTTGAAATGATGTTAAATGATTCTGTAATTAATTTTCATGCTGTTATAAGCAGAAAATCATGAAAAATGTACGTACAGGGTGATCTATATAATGAACAAATACTTCGAGTTTTTTATCAGATTTGATTAAATAAGGTTAAGTTTTAACTACTTCAGGGACATCCTGTATGGTTTGAAATGATGTTAAATGATTCTGTAATTGATATTCATACTGTTATAAGCAGAAAATCATGAAAAATGTACGTACAGGGTGATCTATATAATGAACAAATACTTCGAGTTTTTTATCAGATTTGATTAAATAAGGTTAAGTTTTAACTACTTCAGGGACATCCTGTATGGTTTGAAATGATATTAAATGATGCTATAATTAATTTTTATACTGTTAAAAGCAGAAAATCACGATAAATGTACGTACAGGGTGATCTATATAATGAACAAATACTTCGAGTTTTTTATTACTTTTGGTTAGGTTAGGTTAGGTTTTAACTACTTCAGGGACATCCTGTATGGTTTGAAATGATATTAAATGATGCTATAATTAATTTTTATACTGTTAAAAGCAGAAAATCACGATAAATGTACGTACAGGGTGATCTATATATTGAAAAAATACTTCGAGTTTTTTATTACTTTTGGTTAGGTTAGGTTAGGTTTTAACTACTTTAGGGACATCCTGTATGGTTTGAAATGATATTAAATGATGCTATAATTAATTTTTATACTGTTAAAAGCAGAAAATCACGATAAATGTACGTACAGGGTGATCTATATAATGAACAAATACTTCGAGTTTTTTATATCAGTTTTGTTTAAATTAGGTTAGGTTTTAACTACTTTAGGGACATTCTGTATGGTTTGAAATGATTTTATACGATGTTGTAATCGATGTTCATATATTGAACAAAGACAAATTTGTTATGTCGTTTAGTAATTTATGATAAATTAATATAACACCTGATTTGAAATTACAAGTTTGGTACTCGGTGAAAATCCAAAAATGGTCGAAGACAAGCGACATAACCGAGAAATTTTTTCTTATTATCCTTTAACAACGGCCACCTAATGGATTGAAAATCATTTCCATGTCTCTCGAGTTCTATTCAACTCATCCCAATCGATTCCACCAAATTACGCAAACATAAAAATAATTAATTACTTTATATCATTTAAAAAACGTCGTTCACGATATTAACATTATTTTTTGACTCGATATTTTTTCATTTTACGTTTCTTCATCTATAATACGAAGTTTCCTACCTAACAGCGAAACATTTTGTCCACCATAATCACAAAAACAGTTACTAATGAAGTTTCTTCAAAATTTGATATTCCTTCGGATATTTTTGGCAAACAAAAACTATTATTATAGTTTCTAAATGAGCTGAGAGCCAAATCTGGACTATACGGTGGATGAGGTACCAATTCGAAATGTAATTCGTTCAATTTAACCATCGTCGGTACTTCATAAACGTCATATGGATTTGTCATCGGCAGCGCCATCTGTGTGTCAGTTATTTGATTTATGCAATATTTCAAACAACTAAAATCACCTGTATAAAGTTGTGGTGGAATGTATCGGTATCGTACGAATATGGATACTTTTTAAATGAGGCTTATTAGGAAACATTTAGCGGCAATTTAGCGGCACGATATATACCAGCCGAAGAATCGCTGCCGTTGCGATACAAGGGAGTGTCCAACCGACAAACGCCACACGTTTTTTTCGATTATCGTATACGGCACCAGTTACAAGTATTCTTGTGAATATAAACGCCTATTGCGTCCTATTAATAATATTCAAATCGATATAATGTCTAATCGATTTGTTAATTGATATTTAATTCCCCGCGCGCGGTACTTTAATCAACTCACTGTACTACGAACCATTTTTTAAAGTCTCGGAACAGAAAATAATCCGATAGGACTAAATCTGGTAAATATGGTGCGTGAAATACCGATTCAAACTTTAATTCGTTAATTTTAAGTGTTGCGTATAGTAAAAATAAAGATTTTTTTACCCCCACACCCTTAATTACGAAGGGTTGTTTCCTATTGACGACAAAACGCATAGTTTTTCACACGATTCTTGTTATTTATTTTCTATTTTTATAAAAATATATTTTTTACTACTATATATTAGATTTTAGTAGACCCTGTATATATAAAAACGTAAATTTATTAAAAAATGTTGATTAAGTAATCTATTTTATAAATTCATGGCACACTTATATTTATTAAAACTTCGTTATGAATGATGTTTGTGAAAAAGTAGCAGCGCCGTGTTATAATGCTTAATCCGGCCCTGGGCTATCACGACTACCGGAGTGTTTCATTAAAACTGATATTATACCTTCTTGTAATTCATTTAAAACACTATAATTTTCAAGTTTACCTTAATAATATTGTCCGTACATTCATAATAATTTACTTGTACAATGTAAACATTTCAAAAAAAGATTTTTCGTAATAAAATTGATTGAATCGAATGAATTTGAAGGTGAAACGTTGAACGTCGATCCAGTTTTAATCATCAAGGATTATTGATTACAAAAATAAAATTATAGTCCGTTCACGTGGAGTATTGATTACAAAAATAAAATTATAGTCCGTTCACGTGGAGTATTGATTACAAAAATAAAATTATAGTCCGTTCACGTGGAGTATTGATTACAAAAATAAAATTATAGTCCGTTCACGTGGAGTATTGATTACAAAAATAAAATTATAGTCCGTTCACGTGGAGTATTGATTACAAAAATAAAATTATAGTCCGTTCACGTGGAGTATTGATTACAAAAATAAAATTATAGTCCGTTCACGTGGAGTATTGATTACAAAAATAAAATTATAGTCCGTTCGTGTGGAGTATTGATTACAAAAATAAAATTATAGTCCGTTCACGTGGAGTATTGATTACAAAAATAAAATTATAGTCCGTTCGTGTGGAGTACTGATTACAAAAATAAAATTATAGTCCGTTCACGTGGAGTATTGATCACAAAAATAAAATTATAGTCCGTTCACGTGGAGTATTGATTACAAAAATAAAATTATAGTCCGTTCACGTGGAGTATTGATTACAAATTTAAAATTATAGTCCGTTCACGTGGAGTATTGATTACAAAAATAAAATTATAGTCCGTTCACGTGGAGTATTGATTACAAAAATAAAATTATAGTCCGTTCACGTGGAGTATTGATTACAAAAATAAAATTATAGTCCGTTCACGTGGAGTATTGATCACAAAAATAAAATTATAGTCCGTTCGTGTGGAGTATTGATTTCAAAAATAAAATTATAGTCCGTTCACGTGGAGTATTGATTACAAAAATAAAATTATAGTCCGTTCGTGTGGAGTATTGATTACAAAAATAAAATTATAGTCCGTTCACGTGGAGTATTGATTACAAAAATAAAATTATAGTCCGTTCACGTGGAGTATTGATTACAAAAATAAAATTATAGTCCGTTCACGTGGAGTATTGATCACAAAAATAAAATTATAGTCCGTTCGTGTGGAGTATTGATTTCAAAAATAAAATTATAGTCCGTTCACGTGGAGTATTGATTACAAAAATAAAATTATAGTCCGTTCGTGTGGAGTATTGATTACAAAAATAAAATTATAGTCCGTTCACGTGGAGTATTGATTACAAAAATAAAATTATAGTCCGTTCGTGTGGAGTATTGATTACAAAAATAAAATTATAGTCCGTTCACGTGGAGTATTGATTACAAAAATAAAATTATAGTCCGTTCGTGTGGAGTACTGATTACAAAAATAAAATTATAGTCCGTTCACGTGGAGTATTGATCACAAAAATAAAATTATAGTCCGTTCACGTGGAGTATTGATTACAAAAATAAAATTATAGTCCGTTCACGTGGAGTATTGATTACAAAAATAAAATTATAGTCCGTTCACGTGGAGTATTGATTACAAAAATAAAATTATAGTCCGTTCACGTGGAGTATTGATCACAAAAATAAAATTATAGTCCGTTCACGTGGAGTATTGATTACAAAAATAAAATTATAGTCCGTTCACGTGGAGTATTGATTACAAAATTAAAATTATAGTCCGTTCACGTGGAGAATTCATTACAAAAATAAAATTATAGTCCGTTCACGTGGAGTATTCATTACAAAATTAAAATTATAGTCCGTTCACGTAGAGTATTCATTACAAAATTAAAATTATAGTCCGTTCACGTGGAGAATTCATTACAAAAATAAAATTATAGTCCGTTCGTGAGGAGTATTGATTTCAAAAATAAAATTATAGTCCGTTCACGTGGAGTATTGATCACAAAATTAAAATTATAGTCCGTTCATATTGATGAAACATTGTATTTATATTAAGTTTTGTCGTTAAATCACTCAACTTCTAAGCAATTTTCCCGTTTTCAATGAACACTCAGTAAATGGAGACCCTTCATTTGAAATATTGAGTCGGTATATAATCAAAAATGTACCCCGCAACCCCCAAGGTACTAAAACTTTATCTACTTATTCGGAATTACAGGCTCAATATTGTAAAATACGAAAAAAATGCACAATCATTTGCCAATTGATATAAAATCTTTATTTTTTAAGGAATTGAAAGAATATTTACTCACTATAAATAGGAAACAAACACGAAAAAGTGATAATCACTTAATCCATAAAATCCCTGATGGTATGTCGACTTTTCGCAAGGAAAAATTGGGGTTGTAACCCAAATATTCTACTATAGACGTACACGGATGTTGTAAGACGAATGGGGAAGGGGTTTGGGGTACTGGACTTACCACTAGGAACAATCTTTCCAAGGTACAATGTCTGATTAGCAGTGACCTTAAAAGCGTGCACTAAAAGCGGTTTTAAATCTCCCAGTATGACCCCAATATCTACATACATCCCTAGAAGGCGATTAAACTATTCTGTGGGGTTAATTAAGGATGATCTAACCTCAAAACTTTACAGATTAATGATATTCACTATAAATTACTATATAATTACGTCACTTAACCTTTTTTTAGTTCAAATTCGTCCAAGTTCGTCTCGAATAATTACCGCGAGTTTATGAATTTTTTATTTTTGTTTGGCGCTTCTTTTTAATCACTATCAAGGTCACAAATTTTCAATCTCGGGCACCTGTTGCTTGTTGCGTTTTCGGGGGCGGTGGGGGTCGAGAAGACAGACGGTTAATCGGGTGGAATGACCCACCCGTAAAACTGCAAAGTAATATTTGAAACGCGTACGAGAAATATTTCGACGCGAATAATTTATTCAATAGATAATTTATCGCGGCTTTTTTTCTCGTCTCAATTTGTTGAAATCGTTCACCTGGTGGATATCAAGGACGAAAAAATAAACAAAGTACTTGAAATAAGTCGAATCGGAAGTGTCAAAACAATGTCATTTCTCTTTCGTTTGGCCGTGAACTTATAAATGAGAAAAACGATAAGGGGTCTAAACCGATTATCTCTTTGGCAAATATTAGCATTTTTTCAAATATTTGCACAGGGTTTCCTGTCGACGGTTATTTGAATATGAATTTACAAAAGCATTTTTTGCATAATTTCAGCAGTTTCGAAAGATTTTCTTATTATTTGGAAAGTTAAGGTTAGTTTTCTTCTTCTCTTTCGAGCCCCTTGTCTCGTCTCTGTTTTTCATATAATTTTTCTAGCTGTTTACATCGTCGGTGATAATTATTTGCAAGTTTTAATATCTATTTCTTAATCCTCATCAATTTTTTTCAATTCCGATCACTCTCTAACATCTTTCCATCTTTCCAGTTTTGTAAAATCGATTTTGATCACTGTTTCCCCTATAACTTTTTCCCCAATCTCTTTTTCTACCAATTTATCACATAATTTATAAATTTCAATCACTATTTCACTATTTTGTAGCTTCCAATCACTAGCCTTTGAATCTTGATAACTTTCTGTAAATTCGCGTCCATATTTTATGCAAACTATTATTTTTTCCACAATAATCACTATTTCATAAATTTTGATCACTTTATCCCAATTTTTATATCTATTTTATGTTTTCAATCACTATGCAAATCACTTTTTACATTTCTATAATTTATTTGCACTATCAATATTGTTTTTAGTATATTTTTATAATTTTCATCACTGTTTATTACTCTTTATCACGTTTTAACACAATTTCATCATAATTTTATAAATATTGATCACTATTTTATAGATTGCGCCATTTTTTTCAATTCCGATCACTCTCTAACATCTTTCCATCTTTCCAGTTTTGTAAAATCGATTTTGATCACTGTTTCCCCTATAACTTTTTTCCCAATCTCTTTTTCTACCAATTTATCACATAATTTATAAATTTCAATCACTATTTCACTATTTTGTAGCTTCCAATCACTAGCCTTTGAATCTTGATAACTTTCTGTAAATTCGCGTCCATATTTTATGCAAACTATTATTTTTTCCACAATAATCACTATTTCATAAATTTTGATCACTTTATCCCAATTTTTATATCTATTTTATGTTTTCAATCACTATGCAAATCACTTTTTACATTTCTATAATTTATTTGAACTATCAATATTGTTTTTAGTATATTTTTATGATTTTCATCACTGTTTATTACTCTTTATCACGTTTTAACACAATTTCATCATAATTTTATAAATATTGATCACTATTTTATAGATTGCGCCATTTTTTTCAATTCCGATCACTCTCTAACATCTTTCCATCTTTCCAGTTTTGTAAAATCGATTTTGATCACTGTTTCCCCTATAACTTTTTTCCCAATCTCTTTTTCTACCAATTTATCACATAATTTATAAATTTCAATCACTATTTCACTATTTTGTAGCTTCCAATCACTAGCTTTTGAATCTTGATGACTTTCTGTGAATTCACGTCAATATTTTCTGCAAACTATCATTTTTTTTCCACAATAATCACTATTTTATAAATTTTGATCACTTTATCTCAATTTTCATATGTATTTTATGTTTTTAAGCACTATACAAATCACTTTATCATTTCTATGATTAATTTGCACTATGTATATTGTTTTTAGTATATTTTTATGATTTTCATCACTGTTTATTACTCTTTATCATGTTTTATCACTTCTTGGTCCCCTTTTTCACATCTACCAATGTTTTTGAAGTATCAACACCTTTGTTTTCTTATTTTAATCATTATTTTAAAATTTTATCATAGTTTTATGAATTCTGATCACTATTTCATAAGCTGCGCCATTTTTTTTTTTTCATTTCTGATCTCTATTTTATAATATTTAGTAACTTCATTACAATAATAAATAAATTATGATCAATTTTCGAATTTTCTTTCGTTTTATGAGCTCCTTTCGTTTTAATGAAATCGTCCTCACTGTTTTATGGATTTCGATCACTGTTTATTATTTTATATCACCTTTTATCAATTTGTAACTTCGTTTTTCACTCCTATCACTATTTGTGAAATTTCAACACCGTTCAGATTAAATCTTAGTTACTATGAATAAGAATTTCATCAAATCTGATCACTATTTTATTCACTATTTCAGAAATATTGATCACCAACATTGTTTTTATCAGCAATCTTCCAATTTTATTCAATTTTCTCTACTATATTTATTCTAACTACATTCTTCTTGATGTTTCATCGAATTTCACCTTTATTTTCAGCTCTGATCACTATTTAGTGTATTCTGATCAGTTTTTTAAAATTTTCGTGTTTGTGTTACAATTTCCAATAATTTTATTATAAATTTTTAAATTTTATGCACTAAATTTGCTCTATCTGAATTTTCTTCACTGTTTCATCAATTTATATCACTGTTTATCAATTTTTGTTGATTTTTCCATATTTTTTCTATTCCTATTACTTTGTCTGGAGTCACTAGAATGTTTTTAAAGTCTCAATACTATTTAGTTCAAATTTTGATCACTATTTATAATATTTTATCCCAATTTTATAAAATCTGATAACTATTTTTTGTATCTTGGTTTTTTTCCAAATTTTCATTGCATAAAATTACAATCTCAATCATTATTTCCAGCTCTGATCACTATTTAGTGTATCCTGATCAGTTTTTTAAAATTTTCGTGTCTGTGTTACAAGTTCCGATAATTTTATTATAATTTTTTTAATTTTATTCACTATAGTTGCTCTATCTAAATTTTCTTCACTGTTTGATCAATTTTTATCGACTCCTGTATATTTTTTCTATACCAATCACTTTGTCTGGAGTCACTAGAATGTTTCTAAAGTCTCATCACTATTTATTATAAATTTTGATCACTGTTTATAATATTTTATCATGATTTGATAAAATCTGATCACTATTTTGAGGATACTCACTACTTTTAATCTCCGTTTCATAATTTTTTGTAATTATATATTAAAATTTGATTTGTTTTCAACTCCTTCACACTTTTGTGAATCATAATCCTTCTTTCTAGTTTCCCTTCACTGTTTTATACAAATCTCATCCTTTTTTTTGAACTACTAATGATTTCAATCTGCATTTTAATAAGTCTCCAAAATTCCATCAATTTTTTGAACTTTACTCAAACTTTTTCACTGTTTCATATTTTTTTATCACTGCTTTATAAAATTTTATCACTATTTTCTAATTATAATCGTAGTTTTATGAATCCAAATCACTTTATTCAAATTTCAATCACTATTACTGGATTTTTGTAATTTTTGTCAACTCCGTTCATTTTTTTTCGAACTTTGATCACTATTTTTTATGTATAGTGATCACTATTTTTTCAATTATATCTATGATTCCGATCACTAATTCTAAATTATGATCACTGTTTTTGAACTTTTGTACATTATTAATAAATATGAAATAGTGATCTGATTGATTTATCGGATACGAGGAGACGTATTTTCAAAAAAAAAAAAACCAAACACTAAGAAATCTAAATGTTAAAAAAATTGGCAAAAAAGTTTCTCGGTGTACGTTCGGTATGCGTGCAGTTAATCGCCAAAACAAGTCGTTCAAGGTGGTTCATTCACCTTTTTTTTTATAAATATATATATACACCGAACATCACCATCGTGAAAGAGATCTTCTGATGTTCTACACCCACGATTTATTAAAGCACGGCCAACGGAAGGACGGTGCAGACCCTGCTCGAGACGGCGACGGCATATTACGACCATATGGTCCTTATTATTAACGCGATCCCACCTCTAATTTATCAAAAACAAAATTCTAGTCCTTATTTATAAATATAAAGGAATAGACAAGTTCTATATCTTATAGAACAAACAATGGCGGAATAATTTTATATCGATTTCGGTAAACATTTTATGTAAATTCTATTATCGGTTTCCAAGTTGGAAGATCTCGAACTGAAATTCGAAGAAATTCGGATGTCAATCAGACACAGACGCATCGGTCGGTTTCAAAACAAACCCTACAGGACGGAACACAAAACTAACTACGTCTTTATTTAATACACCGTTCGATAGATAGTTTGTTAAAATTTATAAAAAAATTACGTATCGGTCTTTATCAAAATGTATTATTGTTGTGAATTTAGAAAAAAGAAACTTGTTATCATCGGTAACAGTAAATTCCAGATTCGCAACGCAAGACCTCTCGGTAATCACTTCTTGCTTTTGCCTTGGCTTTTCAGCTATTCAACCAATCTGTCTATTTATAGCTCGCCAATCGCTTCATTCGCACACATAGACGTACTTTTAAATTTTTTATACACTAAATATTGTATATTGTAACCAATACTACGAGTTTTAATAAATTCTAATCGAGGAAATCGTTATTTAATAATTACGATTTATAATTCTTCTTTTTTTGTTAAGACAAATGACACGAGACGACGTTACAGCGATTGGAGCTACGAGATCTATGGTTCGTCTAAACATAACCACAGATATATAACAATCAACTTAATTTAGATTTGAATTAAAAGTTTTGAATAAGCAATTAAGAATCAAACTCCTGGTTAGTAGAGATCTAATAAGAAGAAGTATTTTGAGTTGGTAGAAGTGACAGAAAACTGCTACAAAGTTTAATACGTCATAGTGAATACACGTTAGGAAGTAGAGAATTAAGTAAACATCCTGTGTCATCTGTCATATGTCAAAATTTCGAATATGTCCGAGACGAATTAGTTTTAATACCGATACAGAAGCTCCATACACTTTAAGAATCGTTTGTGAGCAGAAAAAAAACCGAAGGGGCTGAATCTGGAGAATAGAGGTAGCGAATCAAACTTTAATTTATCAATTTTGACAATTGCAATAACGGATGTGTGAGCTGGTGCATTGTATTGATGATGTTTGTGAGCAAACGCGGCACCCATCTTGGCCCCATTTTCTCAAGTCCAAAATTTCGGTTAACATGCGATTCGTCGCACTTTAAGTCAACGATTTGCTGTTAATAATGAAGGAAAAGTCTCGCCCAAAGTACAATCTTTTATAATGGTTGGCCTACGCCCATCAAATAAACGATGACCACTAAACGAAGTGGCATTTTTTCGAGCAGCTACCGCCTCGAAAGTTTTTTGTTTGGTGCGCACCTGAATCTCATCTTAACTCAGTTTATCTTCGCCTAGCCACCTACGATTGAACAAAGTTATTTTGTAGTATTTATGGGCTTTAATAACACTATTGGTAATTACATCTACATGCTGTGCTATACTATTTCTAAGGTTACTGTATATAACGTTGAAATAGCACGTAACAGCCAAGAAGTTACCTAAGGTCAGGACGAATTTATATTTATAAATATACAGTGTCAAACAATAAAGTAGTAGATCTAAATGCGATCCACATAAAAACTTTTGATTTGTTTAAGTACGTGGTGTTTTAAACGACGCCCTCTATATTCAAAATTTGAGTATTAGGTAACAATAGTTGTTTGTATACCAAGGACTGAAAGCCGCGGCGTACACAACATTTTTTATACGACGCATAAGATCCAAAACTTTTTCATACATTTCATAAACATTTTATTTATTGAACAATATAATATACTTAATGATATTCGCAATGCTAATTTTTCTTTTTCATCATCATTCATTGTTATTCATTAATTTAGACAAAACTTCGGTAAATTGAAAATTTAAAGTTACGCAAAATCATCGAAGTGATGCTGTCAACTGTCAACATTGAAATGGCTACTACAGAACGACCCGAGAATGTTTTGCAGTACGGAACTGTCACTTTCACTACATGGAACTCTCAAAACGCAACTTTCGGTATATAAATGAATACAGAAAATAAAAAATGATATTTGGTGTTTAGATTTTTCGTCAGTTAGCAGAGTTTACGCAAAATCATCGAAGTGATACTGTCAACTGTCAACATTGAAGTGGCTACTCCAGAACGTTCCTAGAGTGTTTTGCAGTACGCCAATTTCACTCAAAACGCAACTTTCTGTATGTAAATGAATACAGAAAATAAAAAATGATATTTGGTGTTTAGATTTTTCGTCAGTTAGCAGAGTTTACGCAAAATCATCGAAGTGATACTGTCAACTGTCAACATTGAAGTGGCTACTCCAGAACGTTCCTAGAGTGTTTTGCAGTACGCCAATTTCAATCAAAACGCAACTTTCGGTATGTAAATGAATACAGAACGCACATATCATAAAAAATGATAATCGGTGTGTTAGCAGATAAATCGTTTTTTTTTGCTCACGAGTGTATAATTTACCATAAGTTTATGCAAAATCATCGAAGTGAAACTGTCAACTGTCAACATTGAAGCGGTTACAGTCACATTCAAAGAAAATAAATTTGTTTACTCCAGAACGTTCCTAGAGTGTTTTGCAGTACGGAACTGTCAATTTCACTAAATGGAACACTCAAACCGCAACTTTCGGTATGTAAATGAATACAGAACGAACAATTCAATAGAAAACAAACATCGATTTAAATGTAGGGCAATTTTTGTAAAATCGGAAAAGCATTTTTCTTATTTTATCATAAAAAATGATATTTGGTGTTTAGATTTTTCTTCAGTTAGCAGAGATATCGTTTTTTTTTACTCACGAGTGTATAATTTATCATAAGTTTATGCAAAATCATCGAAGTGATACTGTCAACTGTCAACATTGAAGTGGCTACTCCAGAACGTTCCTAGAGTGTTTTGCAATACGTCAATTTCACTCAAAACGCAACTTTCGGTATGTAAATGAATACAGAACGCACATATCATAAAAAATGATAATCGGTGTTTAGATTTTTCGTCAGTTAGCAGAGATATCGTTTTTTTTTACTCACGAGTGTATAATTTATCATAAGTTTATGCAAAATCATCGAAGTGATACTGTCAACTGTCAACATTGAAGTGGCTACTCCAGAACGTTCCTAGAGTGTTTTGCAATACGTCAATTTCACTCAAAACGCAACTTTCGGTATGTAAATGAATACAGAACGCACATATCATAAAAAATGATAATCGGTGTTTAGATTTTTCGTCAGTTAGCAGAGATATCGTTTTTTTTTGCTCACGATTGTATAATTTACCGTACCCAACGATTTGTTTTATAATTAGTATCACAATTGATGTTATTCGTAGTACCAATCCTTTATGACCCCAAACAAACTAGTTGTCATTCAAAAATCTATTAATTATTATCATTCTAATAACAACCTGCCTACAATCGGCATGTACCCATACACAATATGGCGGAGATCTAGTAAAACGTCTCCGACGATATATTACCAAACGGAATGAGTCATAGACTTCCACCGTGTGGAATGTCTTATCCAATTGCATAATTTTCTTCAATTGAAATATGAATAAATGTTAATTAGGTGTTTATATTTGAAGCAGGTAGGGGAGAATGGGAACAATTTATAAGGTTTAATGAAAACTTCACGATTAATAAACAGCAACAGATCATTCGGTGACCTAACCTAAAAGTTTTTATATCCTCTGTAAAAATCCATCTCCCATCAAACTCGTTGTCTCAATCGCAACTTTAGTAGTCCGAGATTCGATTCTAACCTTTATCGACGAAGTACATGGGTACGTTGTCTTCAACCCTTCCAGATATTGTACCATGAATATCTATTTGTGTGTTAAAAGTCATGAAGAAGATACCAATCTTCCGAACATGGTATTTTTAAATAAAATCCCTCGAAATATCCACTACGATTACTACTAACCTTAAAAATTTTACTTGCAGAAGGTTAATTTATAAATTTCCTTTGTTAGGTTAGAACATTTCTTAAAACCCCTGTATTATTCCGTACCGTCAACTGTCAATTGTCAATATTCGATTAATAATTTAAATATTACGTAATATTTGTAAACGAAATTCTATTACTCCACTTTCCCCTAAGAATTCGTTTCCAGAATCTCGTTCTATATGGTAATGGAATTAATTATACAAAATATAATCAAAAACATTCGTTGTAATGAGAATTTTTTATTACGTTAATGTAGATATCTATTAATGTTGGCCTTCTTTTGGCCGGTTACCATTTTGTTTATTTTTTTTCTTAGAATCGATGCCACTCCTCTTAACCAAACGGGGAGACAAATAGACAACGAGAAAGTATTTAATATAAATCGCTACAAATTAATTTACATTAGAAATTCGACGAAATTTGTATATAAAGTATTAGTTGTAATAGTCTGTTTTATTAGAACTAGATCTCAATCAATTTAACAAAAAGTGAGGTTAACTCATACAAATACAAATTACGATTATTCTACAGAGGAAACTAATTGAGTAAATCATAACTAACAAGAAAATTATGATTTCAAACTACGTTGGTATAAAATAATGTAATTGAGGCTTAATTTGTAGCATCGAATTTCCTTCCTAAGAAATAATCAAACATTGAAATCAAATAACTTGATTTGAGGTAGTTTTTAGGTTAGATCATGACGAAGCTTAATTTTTATTAACAGTAGACGTGAAATTATAGAGATTGTCTTATAAATAAAGTCGATTTTAGATAATTCACTTACTTTATTGAATAATTATATAAAAAGGATGCATAAGTTCAATGTTAATAAATTAGTTTAGGTTAAGGGCTGATTTCGAAGTACACTAGTGGTCCAGGGGTCGACGGGAGACTACGTTGGGTGTGACAAAAAATGGGAGTCCACAATCGTAAACGATTTACCATCTTTCAGTGTAACTTTTAGTATTTTTTTTTTATTACTGTAGGAAACTGACGATTTATGTTAACTGTGGTGTTGCCAGATTTTTTGTTTGTCGGTGTAGTATGAGAAAGCTGATATTTCTCAAAACGATTTGGTAAATGTTGAAACGAAAATTGGGACGGAAAAAAAACTATTTTTCCTCCAATTAGGGGGATAATATACAAATTTTTGAATGAGGAAAAAATTAAAAACGAAAAAAAAATTGTTTGTAACATTTTTTTCTCAGAAAATAAGAGTTCAAGTGGAAAATAGCAAGAAACGTAAATTGAAGATTCTCAAATTCTCTAAAATTTTCGTTTTATAAAGTTTTTGATAAGAAGTGTCATTTTGCAGTAATTTGAATTTGAATATCAAAAACACAGATTTGCATATTTGTCAGTTCTAGTTTTTTCGGAAAATTGGATGTTAGGCAAAAAAAGTAAGAGAAGAAAAATATAAATTTTTGAATTCTCTACAATTCCTATTCCACAAATTTTTCGATATTAAATATTATTCTGTCGTAATTTTCATATAAATGTCAAAAACAAGATTTTTCACATCTTTCAGTGTAACTTTTTGTATTTTTTTCTCTAATTTTTCAAAAACTTCATAATCTCTCAAGACAAGATTATAAATTACGAGATTATGGAGAGGAATCGATACAATTTTCATAAAGAAAAAGTTAAAAACCGAAAAAAAAAACGTTTTATCCATTTTTTCGGAAAATTAAATGTCAGACAAAAAAGTGAAAAGAGTGAATCGTAGATTTTTAATTTCTCTACAATTTCTATCCGACAAATTTTTCGATATGAATTATGATTCTGTCGTAATTTGTATATAAATGTCAAAAACGCGAGTTTTCACATTTTTCAGTGTAACTTTTTGTATTTTTTTCTCTAATTTTTCAAAAAATTCACAATCTCTCATGACGATTTTATAAATTACGAGATTATAGAGAGGAATCGATACAATTTTCATAAAGAAAAAGTTAAAAACCAAAAAAAAAACGTTTTATCCATTTTTTCGGAAAATTAAATGTCAGGCAAAAAAGTGAAAAGAGTAAATCGTAGATTTTTGAATTCTCTACAATTCCTATTTGACAAATTTTTCGATATGAATTATGATTCTGTCGTAATTTGTATATAAATGTCAAAAACGCGAGTTTTCACATTTTTCAGTGTAACTTTTTGTATTTTTTTCTCTAATTTTTCAAAAAATTCACAATCTCTCATGACGATTTTATAAATTACGAGATTATAGAGAGGAATCGATACAATTTTCATAAAGAAAAAGTTAAAAACCAAAAAAAAAAACGTTTTATCCATTTTTTCGGAAAATTAAATGTCAGACAAAAAAGTGAAAAGAGTGAATCGTAGATTTTTAATTTCTCTACAATTTCTATCCGACAAATTTTTCGATATGAATTATGATTCTGTCGTAATTTGTATATAAATGTCAAAAACGCGAGTTTTCACATTTTTCAGTGTAACTTTTTGTATTTTTTTCTCTAATTTTTCAAAAAATTCACAATCTCTCATGACGATTTTATAAATTACGAGATTATAGAGAGGAATCGATACAATTTTCATAAAGAAAAAGTTAAAAACCAAAAAAAAAAACGTTTTATCCATTTTTTCGGAAAATTAAATGTCAGGCAAAAAAGTGAAAAGAGTAAATCGTAGATTTTTGAATTCTCTACAATTCCTATTTGACAAATTTTTCGATATGAATTATGATTCTGTCGTAATTTGTATATAAATGTCAAAAACGCGAGTTTTCACATTTTTCAGTGTAACTTTTTGTATTTTTTTCTCTAATTTTTCAAAAAATTCACAATCTCTCATGACGATTTTATAAATTACGAGATTATAGAGAGGAATCGATACAATTTTCATAAAGAAAAAGTTAAAAACCAAAAAAAAAAACGTTTTATCCATTTTTTCGGAAAATTAAATGTCAGACAAAAAAGTGAAAAGAGTGAATCGTAGATTTTTAATTTCTCTACAATTTCTATCCGACAAATTTTTCGATATGAATTATGATTCTGTCGTAATTTGTATATAAATGTCAAAAACGCGAGTTTTCACATTTTTCAGTGTAACTTTTTGTATTTTTTTCTCTAATTTTTCAAAAAATTCACAATCTCTCATGACGATTTTATAAATTACGAGATTATAGAGAGGAATCGATACAATTTTCATAAAGAAAAAGTTAAAAACCGAAAAAAAAAACGTTTTATCCATTTTTTCGGAAAATTAAATGTCAGACAAAAAAGTGAAAAGAGTGAATCGTAGATTTTTAATTTCTCTACAATTTCTATCCGACAAATTTTTCGATATGAATTATGATTCTGTCGTAATTTGTATATAAATGTCAAAAACGCGAGTTTTCACATTTTTCAGTGTAACTTTTTGTATTTTTTTCTCTAATTTTTCAAAAAATTCACAATCTCTCATGACGATTTTATAAATTACGAGATTATAGAGAGGAATCGATACAATTTTCATAAAGAAAAAGTTAAAAACCAAAAAAAAAAACGTTTTATCCATTTTTTCGGAAAATTAAATGTCAGACAAAAAAGTGAAAAGAGTGAATCGTAGATTTTTAATTTCTCTACAATTTCTATCCGACAAATTTTTCGATATGAATTATGATTCTGTCGTAATTTGTATATAAATGTCAAAAACGCGAGTTTTCACATTTTTCAGTGTAACTTTTTGTATTTTTTTCTCTAATTTTTCAAAAAATTCACAATCTCTCATGACGATTTTATAAATTACGAGATTATAGAGAGGAATCGATACAATTTTCATAAAGAAAAAGTTAAAAACCGAAAAAAAAAACGTTTTATCCATTTTTTCGGAAAATTAAATGTCAGACAAAAAAGTGAAAAGAGTGAATCGTAGATTTTTAATTTCTCTACAATTTCTATCCGACAAATTTTTCGATATGAATTATGATTCTGTCGTAATTTGTATATAAATGTCAAAAACGCGAGTTTTCACATTTTTCAGTGTAACTTTTTGTATTTTTTTCTCTAATTTTTCAAAAAATTCACAATCTCTCATGACGATTTTATAAATTACGAGATTATAGAGAGGAATCGATACAATTTTCATAAAGAAAAAGTTAAAAACCAAAAAAAAAAACGTTTTATCCATTTTTTCGGATAATTAAATGTCAGGCAAAAAAGTGAAAAGAGTAAATCGTAGATTTTTGAATTCTCTACAATTTCTATCCGACAAATTTTTCGATATGAAATATGATTTTGTCGTAATTTGCATATAAATGTCAAAAACGCGAGTTTTCACATTTTTCAGTGTAACTTTTTGTATTTTTTTTTCTAATTTTTCAAAAAATTCACAATCTCTCATGACGATTTTATAAATTACGAGATTATGGAGAGGAATCGATACAATTTTCAAAAAGAAAAAGTTAAAAACCAAAAAAAAACGTTTTATCCATTTTTTCGGAAAATTAAATGTCAGACAAAAAAGTGAAAAGAGTAAATCGTAGATTTTTAATTTCTCTACAATTTCTATCCGACAAATTTTTCGATATGAAATATGATTTTGTCGTAATTTGCATATAAATGTCAAAAACGTGAGTTTTCACATTTTTCAGTGTAACTTTTTGTATTTTTTTTTCTAATTTTTCAAAAAATTCACAATCTCTCATGACGATTTTATAAATTACGAGATTACGGAGAGGAATCGATACAATTTTCAAAAAGAAATAGTTAAAAACCGAAAAAAAAAACGTTTTATCCATTTTTTCGGATAATTAAATGTCAGGCAAAAAAGTGAAAAAAGTAAATCGTAGATTTTTGAATTCTCTACAATTCCTATTTGACAAATTTTTCGATATGAATTATGATTCTGTCGTAATTTGTATATAAATGTCAAAAACGCGAGTTTTCACATTTTTCAGTGTAACTTTTTGTATTTTTTTCTCTAATTTTTCAAAAAATTCATAATCTCTCATGACGATTTTATAAATTACGAGATTATGGAGAGGAATCGATACAATTTTCAAAAAGAAATAGTTAAAAACCGAAAAAAAAACGTTTTTTTCGAAAAATTAGATGTGTTAGATAGAAAAAAAGTAAGAGGAATGAATTGTAGATTTTTGAAATCTCTACAACTTCTGTTTAACTAATTTTTTGATAAAAGTCTAGTTCTGGTTTAATTTGAAAAATAAATTCACCATTCATCACTTTCCATTGTTGCCAGATTTTGTTTTTTATACTACAAATCGTGGATTTCGAATATCACAACAAGGAATCGATAATCGATTAAAAATAGTCGATTTGATAAAGGAATTTGTAATAAAAAGACAAAAATATTATAAATAACTATATTTTTAAATATAATAAAATCTGTATAATCAAAAAAATACTAAATCTAAGGCACTATACATGGCAATATATAACAAAGAAACTACAACGTTTCTTCTGACTAGAAAAATATCTGTTTTAAAAAAAAATTATTATACACGAAGAAAAATATATTAAATTCCCGATGTAATACTAAAAAGGCGTTATTTACAATATTATATATATTTTATAGTCAGTCTTTGAATAAAAAGGCACAATTAATAATGAATCAACGAATTTTTTTTGTTTTTTGTTTTTTTTTTTCAGCATATTTTTTCGATATGCATCAACGTACAACCGCTTTCTGTATGTTTGGTCAACAAAGACATCCTCGAAAACGTCTTACTACAAGTAGAACAAGAATATTTCTTAATATCGGAATGGGTCTGAAGATGCGCCCTCAGATTCGACCTATCGGCGAAAGCCCTATTACAATAAGTACACGAAAAGGGCTTCTCCCCCGTATGGGTTCTAATATGACCTTGCAACAACCAAGGTCTCGAGAAGGCTTTACCGCAAATGGTGCACTTGCAAGGCAACGTATGGGTCCTGATGTGCATTTTCAAAGCCCCCAACGAAACGTACACTTTTTCACAATATTTACAACTGAACGATTTTTTGGGACCGTCTCCTCCGGCAGCGCAATGGAACTGCCTGTGTTTCGATAAACCGGAAAAGGTCGAGTAGCTTTTCCCGCAATCCGGACATTGGTGCCTGATGCCCGCCCTCCTTTTCTCCGATAAATCCTCGGCCGACGGCACCGTTTGGGGCGGCGGAGAAGTCGTCGAACTATTTGGACTCAAACTGTTCTGATCCAACGAGGAATAAACCGTCGGTCTCAAAGCGAGCGGTTGCAGAGGTTGTTGCATCTGGTGGGGCGGCGACAGGGAGCTGCTGTCGCTGTAAGGGGATGTGGGGCCCATGTACATATTCTCGTGGTAAGGGTACACGTAGGGGTGGTAAGCCGGGTGGTACATAGGAGCGACGCTCCGGTGCCAAGTTTGGGGGGCGTATTCGGGATTTATCGGTACTGGGTATTCTCGTAAAGGCTCTACTTTTATGGGGGCTTGGTACATGAAATGGGTCGGCGATGGAGATGATATTGGAGGCGAAGAAGGCGGGGAATGCGTCAGGGATGATTGTGGGGAAGCCGAAGGGGATATAGCTGGCGACGACGGGGGCGATATTGATGCCAAACGGCCGCTACGGCTCAGATCCTCCGGTTTTGTCGATAAGTTTTCCGGTTCTTCTGAAACAACAACAAAAAAATTTATTAGAAAAAATTTTCCTTCAAATAAATGGCAAGAAAAAATTCACGCAAAAAAATCAAAATTAAAATTCGTAAAATTCCTTTTTTTTTCCCAATATTAATATTTAATTTTTTCTACAATAATTTTTATAATAAAATTTTCGCATTTCATAAATCAAAATTTAATAAAAATACTTCTTACAAAAATTAGTTTCGACTAATAAAAAATTTACAATCAAATTTGTCATATTAAAAAATTAAAATACTGACCTGGTATATCTTCGAAAACGATGGGTCTCTTTTTCAGAGGACAATGCGAATAATTTTTAGCCATATTGTTAGAATAAAACCACAATAATAATCCAAATAAAAGTAAGCACCAAAAATCACTTAAACAAGTCTCGTATATATTCAAACTAATCGGTACAGAAAATGAAAACACTAAACTCTCCCTGTGTTGTCGACGAAGTTATGACCAGGAAGAGATTGGGAGCGTACTATTAAGCGTTTTCCCACTCCGCTAACAGCACGTGCCCTCCGACCAATCGCGGAATGTAGTTGCACCGGCAGCCAATAACAGCAAGTACTAGTTCGTAGAGGGGTCGTCAGCAGGTGTGCTTCTGAATAGAAAACAGTTGATTGTTAGGTGGCTGGGTTGCGTACAATGACAGGCTGATTTTTACATGTTGATTTTTCGTAATAAGCGCCGGACACGACTTTGACTCACAGTATTTAGTTTCGTAATTTCATTTTTAAATTAATACATTCATACGCGATACATACATTTAAAACTATTGAAAATCTATAAATATATTGAGCAAATAAAGTTTTAAAATGTCGACGAATGACTTTTTTATAAATTCGAATTTTTTTAATTGTTTATTGAGGAAGATAAAATGAAAATTATCATATATATATACATAGTTAAATAATGTTTATAACTGATTATTGTATTTTGTATTCAATATTTTTCGAATTAAAATTTAGTAATTTATATCTAATTATAAAAAAAAAATATTGAATCAAAAATTATTTATATTCTGATAAACATTTATATTTCACATCTTTAAACGCCGCGCGGAACGTCTTAATAGCCTACTTGATAAAGCGTTTACTCGTTACCAGGAAGATCCGGGTTCAAATCTCACATACTCCAATGTTGGTTTTTAATAAAATTTGTGTTTACGAAACTTCAAAATTATTTTTTTTTAATCAAATTATATAAAAATTCGATTTTATATATATATTATAATCGACAAACGATACATTTTCAGTATTTTTAGTAAGAAATTTGAGATTTGACGTGTACTGAAATGGAAAAAAAATCCATATAGTCAAAAGTGCATTGGCACGCGTCCGGATTCCCGAACCAGCTGTATTTTGGAAACGACCGTTACGGACAAAGACAATACGCGAGTAAAACGAAGAGGGAATATAATAGAAGGGCTCAAGGCAAGGGCACCCTCCAGATGGGGCGGCGGCGATTCTTTCTCTCGTTCCCTCGTACTTTGTTGGGAAGGCTGCCACCTTCCATATATACACCTGGCCCTACGAAGGGCCATACTGCACCGTTTCTGTACGTGAAAGAACATGTGCAGATATTTGACTATTGAATAGATAAGGGGGAGAAACAAAAATTGATATTCCATATCGAAAAATAAGTAAAGTACTTTTTGAATCGATTATTTCTCGATTTTTCTATTTTTTTGACTTTTTTACGTGTTTTTGTAACGATTTTAGGTTTTTTCTCGGAAAAAATCGAGCAAAAAATGAAGTTTCAACCTATTTTGGTTTGTATCAAAATTTTCAACGAACAGAAAACTGAAATTACGAAAAATAATCGATTATTTTTCGATTTTTCTATTTTTTTGACTTTTTTACGTGTTTTTGTAATGATTTTAGGTTTTTTCTCGGAAAAAATCGAGCAAAAAATGAAGTTTCAACCTATTTTGGTTTGTATCAAAATTTTCAACGAAAAGAAAACTGAAATTACGAAAAATAATCGATTATTTTTCGATTTTTCTATTTTTTTGACTTTTTTACGTGTTTTTGTAATGATTTTAGGTTTTTTCTCGGAAAAAATCGAGCAAAAAATGAAGTTTCAACCTATTTTGGTTTGTATCAAAATTTTCAACGAACAGAAAACTGAAATTACGAAAAATAATCGATTATTTTTCGATTTTTCTATTTTTTTGACTTTTTTACGTGTTTTTGTAATGATTTTAGGTTTTTTCTCGGAAAAAATCGAGCAAAAAATGAAGTTTCAACCTATTTTGGTTTGTATCAAAATTTTCAACGAAAAGAAAACTGAAATTACGAAAAATAATCGATTATTTTTCGATTTTTCTATTTTTTTGACTTTTTTACGTGTTTTTGTAATGATTTTAGGTTTTTTCTTGGAAAAAATCGAGCAAAAAACGAAGTTCCAACCTATTTTGGTTTGTATCAAAATTTTCAACGAAAAGAAAACTGAAATTACGAAAAATAATCGATTATTTTTCGATTTTTCTATTTTTTTGACTTTTTTACGTGTTTTTGTAATGATTTTAGGTTTTTTCTTGGAAAAAATCGAGCAAAAAACGAAGTTCCAACCTATTTTGGTTTGTATCAAAATTTTCAACGAAAAGAAAACTGAAATTACGAAAAATAATCGATTATTTTTCGATTTTTCTATTTTTTTGACTTTTTTACGTGTTTTTGTAATGATTTTAGGTTTTTTCTCGGAAAAAATCGAGCAAAAAATGAAGTTTCAACCTATTTTGGTTTGTATCAAAATTTTCAACGAACAGAAAACTGAAATTACGAAAAATAATCGATTATTTTTCGATTTTTCTATTTTTTTGACTTTTTTACGTGTTTTTGTAATGATTTTAGGTTTTTTCTTGGAAAAAATCGAGCAAAAAACGAAGTTCCAACCTATTTTGGTTTGTATCAAAATTTTCAACGAAAAGAAAACTGAAATTACGAAAAATAATCGATTATTTTTCGATTTTTCTATTTTTTTGACTTTTTTACGTGTTTTTGTAATGATTTTAGGTTTTTTCTCGGAAAAAATCGAGCAAAAAATGAAGTTTCAACCTATTTTGGTTTGTATCAAAATTTTCAACGAACAGAAAACTGAAATTACGAAAAATAATCGATTATTTTTCGATTTTTCTATTTTTTTGACTTTTTTACGTGTTTTTGTAATGATTTTAGGTTTTTTCTCGGAAAAAATCGAGCAAAAAATGAAGTTTCAACCTATTTTGGTTTGTATCAAAATTTTCAACGAACAGAAAACTGAAATTACGAAAAATAATCGATTATTTTTCGATTTTTCTATTTTTTTGACTTTTTTACGTGTTTTTGTAATGATTTTAGGTTTTTTCTCGGAAAAAATCGAGCAAAAAATGAAGTTTCAACCTATTTTGGTTTGTATCAAAATTTTCAACGAACAGAAAACTGAAATTACGAAAAATAATCGATTATTTTTCGATTTTTCTATTTTTTTGACTTTTTTACGTGTTTTTGTAATGATTTTAGGTTTTTTCTCGGAAAAAATCGAGCAAAAAATGAAGTTTCAACCTATTTTGGTTTGTATCAAAATTTTCAACGAACAGAAAACTGAAATTACGAAAAATAATCGATTATTTTTCGATTTTTCTATTTTTTTGACTTTTTTACGTGTTTTTGTAATGATTTTAGGTTTTTTCTCGGAAAAAATCGAGCAAAAAATGAAGTTTCAACCTATTTTGGTTTGTATCAAAATTTTCAACGAACAGAAAACTGAAATTACGAAAAATAATCGATTATTTTTCGATTTTTCTATTTTTTTGACTTTTTTACGTGTTTTTGTAATGATTTTAGGTTTTTTCTCGGAAAAAATCGAGCAAAAAATGAAGTTTCAACCTATTTTGGTTTGTATCAAAATTTTCAACGAACAGAAAACTGAAATTACGAAAAATAATCGATTATTAGACTGGCCTATAAGTCGTAATCGATTTCGGAATTATTACTATGTATTTATGTTATAAATTTTCAAAATTTATGCAGGTGGTTGACGTTTTGATGATTTTTCTTTATGACTTTGTTACATTTACAGTTACTGAGAACTCTATTCGAATTGACTTGTAAAAAATATGACTCTACAGGGTGTAGTAACTTACATTGACAAAAAAAAAATTGAAAAGTAAACTTCCTGATATTCTTAGACAGCTGTTCTAACTTTCCTATCGAATCGACCTATTTTCGTCCCCCCGAAAAAAACTATTTCAACAAGTGTTTGAATTTTCACTTGTACATCACCGTCGTAACAACCAAGCAGGTTTTTGAAGTACCCAGTACAAACGCAAGTTTATTTTTATTCAACGATAATACATAGACGTACAGTCAAATAATATCTATAATTTTAGTACGTATTTCACGTGAAAATTTGAAAAAATCCAGGTACCATAAGTACCATTAAACATTTTTATCCAAATTCCTTCACAAAAATGATTAGTTAGTGGGTAATAATCAAAAATTCGACGTGGGAAAGATCCAAATAAGTGTTTTTCGGAAAAATAGAGAAGATTTAACATACTATGGACATTACTGGATGAAGAACGGACTAACTAGCACACAAAATGAAGTAGAACTCATTGCAAGAACTGAAAACTTCTTGAAAACTCTGTATCGAGAAAACTCCAGAGGAGTTGGCGATTTATTTTATTTGCAGTATACCGAAAAAATGATTATTTATTATGAACAATCAATATTTATTATTTATTTAGTTAGTTTCGTGAGTAATTCGGTGCTAAATTGCTTATAGTCCGGTCAACTTTGAACGAAAAATAAAATAACAAACTGAACTCAATTTTCACGGGGTTAAGACATAAAAAATAAGCTACCATCGATGTTATTCAAGCCGAAAATGTTTTACAGCACGTTTCAAGTTTGAAAACGACCAATCAATATAAAAACTGAATTAGTTTCTACTCTGAATGCGATTAGTTCTTCGTTATCAACGGAAAGATATTGGAATGCAAAGTTTAGACGAGACCGTATGACTTACGAAGACCAGCAACCCAATCATCGACTAAATGCTGAAACAAATCCACAAAATTGTAGTTTAGACGAGACCGTATGATTTACGAAGACCAGCAACCCAATCATCGACTAAATGCTGAAACAAATCCACAAAATTGTAGTTTAGACGAGACCGTATGATTTACGAAGACCAGCAACCCAATCATCGACTAAATGCTGAAACAAATCCACAAAATTGTAGTTTAGACGAGACCGTATGATTTAGGAAGACCAGCAACCCAATCATCGACTAAATGTTGAAGAAAATGGTACTGGATGAAAATTTCCACATGAGAAAGCTGTTTACATCGAATGTTTTATATAAACGCGGGTTCGTGACTTCATATTTCAACAATGGACTCAAAAAGGAACCGAAAAAGACAAAAATCGTTTTATTTATATTATTTTCATTGAGTAAATTTTCAAAAATCTTGTTTTCAACAGCGGGAATATTGGTAATTGATTATATTTAATTTGACCGCACTATTAGTTATTTTTGTTGAATGTATTAGTAAAATTAAATAAACAAAAACGTTACTAACGACTTTATAGTAAATTTTTGTTTATTAAACATTTTAATCACGTGTCAAATAATTTATTTATTATGACGAATTAATAGTTTCAGTGAAATAATTATTTAATCGAGGTAAATTGTGATACGTCAATGATTTGATTCACAAACTATTTTCCCAATTTCCGTCGTTTTTTACCCTTTTTATTTGTAGTTCGATTGAAAGAACTCCCTTCATTCCTGCTTATGAATACCTGCACTGTTGAGGAAAAAAAAACAGTTGACACTTTGACAAATCTTCGACAAACCGACAAGCAGTTGTATGACGATAAAAAATTATCAATAACTCTATAAATAATTATTATATGAAGCTTCAATTAATAAATTTTCATCATAAAACCTTAAAAATAATAAAAATAATCATTTTATTGATAAATTAGTAGTATAAACACCAATAATTTTGATACAAACTTCATCGACTTTGTTTTCCTTATTTCTGAGCGTTTCCAATCCAAAATAGAGTTTTAAACTTTTTCTATTTGTATAATTTCTTCGAAATCATCCACCATATCGTCCCCAAATGGTTTTTTGTCCAGGCAGATTGTCCAAATGATTTAGATGAAGAAAACTGGAGACCCAGCTCCACCTTATAAAGTCCAAGAGCCATTTGAGGTAACGAATCAACTTGGGACAAGCTATAAAAGTCTTTGGTACATTGGACTTCACCAAAATTATCAAAAATTTGACAAAAATGATTTAGATGATGAAAATTCGAGACCCAGCTCCACCTTATAAAGACCAAGAGCCATTTGAGGTAACGAATCAACTTGGGACAAGCTATAAAAGTCGTTTGGTACATTGGACTTCACCAAAATTATCAAAAACTGGACAAAAATGATTTAGATGAGGAAAATTCGAAACCCAGCTCCACCTTATAAAGTCCAAGAGCCATTTGAGGTAACGAATCAACTTGGGACAAGCTATAAAAGTCGTTTGGTACATTGGACTTCACCAAAATTATCAAAAACTGGACAAAAATGATTTAGATGAGGAAAATTCGAAACCCAGCTCCACCTTATAAAGACCAAGAGCCATTTGAGGTAACGAATCAACTTGGGACAAGCTATAAAAGTCGTTTGGTACATTGGACTTCACCAAAATTATCAAAAACTGGACAAAAATGATTTAGATGAGGAAAATTCGAAACCCAGCTCCACCTTATAAAGACCAAGAGTCATTTGAGGTAACGAATCAACTTGGGACAAGCAATAAAAGTCGTTTGGTACATTGGACTTCACCAAAATTATCAAAAACTGGACAAAAATGATTTAGATGAAGAAAACTGGAGACCCAGCTCCACCTTATAAAGTCCAAGAGCCATTTGAGGTAACGAATCAACTTGGGACAAGCTATAAAAGTCGTTTGGTACATTGGACTTCACCAAAATTATCAAAAACTGGACAAAAATGATTTAGATGAGGAAAATTCGAAACCCAGCTCCACCTTATAAAGACCAAGAGTCATTTGAGGTAACGAATCAACTTGGGACAAGCAATAAAAGTAGTTTGGTACATTGGACTTCACCAAAATTATCAAAAACTGGACAAAAATGATTTAGATGAGGAAAATTCGAAACCCAGCTCCACCTTATAAAGACCAAGAGCCATTTGAGGTAACGAATCAACTTGGGACAAGCTATAAAAGTCGTTTGGTACATTGGACTTCACCAAAATTATCAAAAACTGGACAAAAATGATTTAGATGAGGAAAATTCGAAACCCAGCTCCACCTTATAAAGACCACGAGTCATTTAAGGAAACTAATCGACTTGGGACAAGCAATAAAAGTCGTTTGGTACATTGGACTTCACCAAAATTATCAAAAACTGGACAAAAATGATTTAGATGAGGAAAATTCGAAACCCAGCTCCACCTTATAAAGACCAAGAGTCATTTGAGGTAACGAATCAACTTGGGACAAGCAATAAAAGTCGTTTGGTACATTGGACTTCACCAAAATTATCAAAAACTGGACAAAAATGATTTAGATGAGGAAAATTCGAAACCCAGCTCCACCTTATAAAGACCAAGAGCCATTTGAGGTAACGAATCAACTTGGGACAAGCTATAAAAGTCGTTTGGTACATTGGACTTCACCAAAATTATCAAAAACTGGACAAAAATGATTTAGATGAGGAAAATTCGAAACCCAGCTCCACCTTATAAAGACCAAGAGCCATTTGAGGTAACGAATCAACTTGGGACAAGCTATAAAAGTCTTTGGTACATTGGACTTCACCAAAATTATCAAAAATTTGACAAAAATGATTTAGATGATGAAAATTCGAAACCCAGCTCCACCTTATAAAGACCAAGAGCCATTTGAGGTAACGTTGAGGTAACATTTTTAAAGTACTTTTTCAGGCCTTTAAAATGAGTTTTTATAAAACCGTCTGCCATGAAAACTAAGCGAGTTATAAGGAAAATAAGTTAAGTAACTCGAATTTGAAAAAAAAAAAATGTTAAATTTGACACCATGTGCAGCAAAATTAAAAATTTAATCGTAGTACAAGTAAAATTATCTTTGTTTAAGTCCTAACAACACTTTCCAAAAGTTTGAATGGTTTGGAACACGTATATTTTGAAAAAAGTTGTTTAATGTGAATTTTTTTATTTTCGATTCGTTATTTTTTCAAAATATCTCAAAAACTATTGGATCAACGAAAATATTTGTTCTCAACTAAATTTTAGCTTTTATTTTACCGAACATTTTGCTTTTTTTTAAACTTTCGTAGTTTGAAAATTAAACGAAATATAAGCGTTTAAAATATTGATTTCAATACTAAGGAATAGTGTTTTTTACCCTTTAACATAAAAATTCTCTAAAGAAAAGGTCCTACAAGGGTTGCAACTCTTGTGGTTTTATAGCTTATGAAATTCCCTACAAAATGATGTAGGGATGAATGCAAAAAGCTTTAAGGGAAGCCGAGTTATTATTAAAAAACCGAATACATTTTTGTAGAGATAACTCCGGAAAATTACGAACCGTCTAAGTTTTGATCTTTTTGGAGTATTGTATTGTATTTATATATCTGTATTAGGGTAGTTTTTAAGGGTAGTTACTTACATTGTGAAAAAAAAACCAACAATCATTTCAAATGTTTGAACATAATGACAAAATAAAAAAATTTCACGTTTTTTACCACCTTTTTTAAATAATCTTTGTACTAGGGGTTGTTTTTAAGGGTAAGTGAGCTGTAAAATATCAAAATATTAAAATCATGATAGAAAACAATCAACTTTTATTACATTTGAACATAACTACAACCCATTACAGCTTCAACTGATTATTTTTCAATTTAGTGGAGTAAGGGGTGATTTTCACCCCTTAAAAATAAAAAGCATACTTCGCGACCAAGTCAAGTTCGAAGAGGAGGGTGAGATGAACTAAATTCCAAATTTTCAAGAAGATCGATGAAGTTTTTTAAGGTTTGTATCGATTTTAAGCTTGAATGCCTGTACTAATATATAAAAAAATAATTTACAAAATCTAGTCGTAAACACGTGAGATTATTGACCTTGTTTCTATGCAAATGATAAATCAAAAGTGTTTATATCATCAGTATAATTGAAATAAGGTATTTAGTAAAGCAGATGTTCTATAAAACATTGTAATTTAAACGTATACATCTGTTTCTTTGTAACCACCGGCTCAGGAAGAGATCCACGTTATTATTACGCAAAACTACGAAGGTGGTGTCGATTTGTTCATTCATTTTAATTAGGAAACCACCCGATTATATTCGTGAGTCATTAAATACATTTTTTTTTATAATCGCACGTGGAATAAACGAAATATAACGAATATTGTGACTACTTAATTCGTTTAATCAAATTCAATAAACGTCAATGTCAAATTCTTCTTCTTCTTATTCATTTTTAAGGTGTCATGATCTGTTAGTTTTGCAGTTCAGTTCCTCGAAAGTGAACTACCAGCTGTTTATCCATTTCTTAAGTAATCGTCCAGGTTTTATTTTCCCTATTGATTTTCCTTCAAATACGATGCGTGGTAGTCTAATTTCTTCTATTTTTCTCGCGTGAATGTAACCATACTTCAAACGTCAAACGTCAAATGTCAAATTAACGCCACCATCAGCGTTAGCTAGTACTCGATTCTAGTTTTTTTTCCATGGTTTAGCCACTGGGGGTAAATTTTTGTCAGTATAAACATATAGTACAGTCAACCAAGCAAATCACCTCGCAATTCTAAACAACTTCATGGATTAGTTTGAAATTTTGACAGAAGCTTAAAAATGATGCAAATAACAAACCTGATTTGATGCTAATGTATGCTTCTGGCGCAGAGGTGAATGCCACCCTTACTCGGGGGTGGAAATTTAAAATTTCGAAATAATATCGGGAATTGATAGAGAATTGAATTTTATGAAGAAAATGTAGAATGAAGTTTTTTATTTAACTCAATAATTTTTGAGTTATTCTCGATTGAAAATTGAAAAAAAAAGGTTTTTCACAATTTTTTCACGAAAAACTCGAAAATTACGCATTTTCTGGAAAAAATTATTCTTATCAAAATTGAAGCTTATAAAAAAACAAAGAAATTAGTCGGTTTGAATTAAATTTTTTTAATAATATTCACGACTTATGAGTCACTGAAAGTCAATTTTTTCTTTTTCTTAAATTTATGCAGAGGTTTGAGCTGAAATAACGGGGAAAACGATCAATTTTTCGTAAAAAATTGTTATGAACATTTTTAAAGTACTTTTTTAGACCTTTAAAATGAGTTTTTACAAAACCGTCTGCCATGAAAATTAAGCGAGTTATGACGAAAATTAAAAAAAACACGTTTTTCAACATTTTTTCACGAAAAACTCGAAAATTACGCATTTTCTGGAAAAAATTATTCTTATCAAAATTGAAGCTTATAAAAAAACAAAGAAATTAGTCGGTTTGAATTAAATTTTTTTAATAATATTCACGACTTACGAGTCACTGAAAGTCAATTTTTTCTTTTTCGTAAATTTATGCAGAGGTTTGAGCTCAAATAACGGAAAAACGATCAATTTTTCGTAAAAAATTGTAATAAACATTTTTGAAGTACTTTTTTAGACCTTTAAAATGAGTTTTTACAAAACCGTCTGCCATGAAAATTAAGCGAGTTATGACGAAAATTAAAAAAAACACGTTTTTCAACATTTTTTCACGAAAAACTCGAAAATTACGCATTTTCTGGAAAAAGTTACTCTTATCAAAATTGAAGCTTATAAAAAAACAAAGAAATTAGTCGATTTGAATTAAATTTTTTTAATAATATTCACGACTTACGAGTCACTAAAAGTCAATTTTTTCTTTTTCGTAAATTTATGCAGAGGTTTGAGGTCAAATAACGGAAAAAACGATCAATTTTTCGTAAAAAATTGTAATAAACATTTTTGAAGTACTTTTTTAGACCTTTAAAATGAGTTTTTACAAAACCGTCTGCCATGAAAATTAAGCGAGTTATGACGAAAATTAAAAAAAACACGTTTTTCAACATTTTTTCACGAAAAACTCGAAAATTACGCATTTTCTGGAAAAAGTTACTCTTATCAAAATTGAAGCTTATAAAAAAACAAAGAAATTAGTCGATTTGAATTAAATTTTTTTAATAATATTCACGACTTACGAGTCACTAAAAGTCAATTTTTTCTTTTTCGTAAATTTATGCAGAGGTTTGAGGTCAAATAACGGAAAAACGATCAATTTTTCGTAAAAAATTGTAATAAACATTTTTGAAGTACTTTTTTAGACCTTTAAAATGAGTTTTTACAAAACCGTCTGCCATGAAAATTAAGCGAGTTATGACGAAAATAAAAAAAAAAACACGTTTTTCAACATTTTTTCACGAAAAACTCGATTTTATTTTCCCTTTTGATTTTCCTTCAAATACGATGCGTTGTAGTCTAATTTCTTCCATTTTTCTCGCGTGAATGTACCCATACTTCAAACGTCAAACGTCAAATGTCAAATTAACGCGAGAATAGTCCCTTTTAGTTAAATCTATTTTGGCTAGAAGGGGTTTTTGTTATCTATCTAAACACATTGTATATTAAAGTAGTTTAATATATTCCGCTAAAAACTCGATTTACCTGACCTCATTTTCTAATCCCTCGTCGATAAAAAAACAATTAAACTTTTAAGGAGCGTATAGACAAAACCAAACAGTCGGAAGAGCATCCTCATAATCCTTTGTTTTGATCTTTCGTAGATACCGAGAAAAAACAACAACAACAAACGGCGAAGACAAAAAAAAAGGGTTAAATCTCTGGTACGGCGTTGAATTTTTAAATTATAGAGTGTATAATGTGGAGCACCTGGTTGTTTAACCAGGTCGGCGAGGCAAGTTGAAAGAACGCACCTGGGCGCGCATTGCACCCCGTGTTTTCTCGACTTGAAGATGATTGAGCTGCCGTTTTACGTAAACTACCGAATCAATTTTGTAGTACGGAAAAAATTACTTGTTTCTATGTTATAAACATCAAAATTAGATAACCGACAGATCTGATCTGATCTGATCGTCAACAACCATCTTAGAACGATAATCCGTCCACATCTGATTGACAGATACCCGATCAGGACTTGGTACGACCACCGTTTAGTAACGTACCGACGATTTATGGGTCTTCCCATGGTGCACGAAGAATACCAGCTAGGAGCTCGTGGTTTGACCTTGATTTTGGTCTACGAGGAGTCCAAATGCGTTTCGCAGACCAAAACTTTCGACTTTTCTTTTGTTTTTGACACCGTGTCGGTTAATCTTCATATTGAATGTTTCCGAGCTCTCGAGGATCCATGTAAATAGCGTTAACCGGGGATAAAAAAGGGGGTGAGCACTTTATTATAATATTTAACCCCGATATGCGAATCGTATAATTCCAGTTTTTCATTTACCTCAATTTCAGCTGTCTATGGTCGAAAAACAGGACTAGCCCCGATAATAAAGCCCTTTTGGGGTCAGTTTGTATTCATTTGATTAGAAGGGGAAGTACCGGTGGTATAACAAGTAAAAAACGTGAAAATCCTGATTTATAATATGAAAAATTCAATCGCTCCGTACGTAGTACGGACAGGTATGTTTTTAATTTTAATCTTGTGTATATTTGATGTTAAAAACATCTGATTCAACTTCTTATCTTCGGATATTTTCGAAATATTGTTCTGTAAATATGAAATAGCACGAACCAAGAAATGTCACGTGCGATTTCAGATACCGACGTCTGTTTACCTTTCGTCTCGTCGTCAATTTATTCGAACAAATTTTGAAGAAAAATTTCTTTTGAATGCGATATTCGACTCTCGGATACAAATTCGATGAAAAATTTTTGGTCGGCATTCAAGAAGCGTTTTTGAAATTGGTTAGATTGGAATAATTGGATAAAAAATGATAAAATGTTTGGTCGTGGCAGCAGCTTTAGAGACAAAAATAATTAACCCCAATCAAACCTCCAGAGTGTAATAAGCAATAGGGAGACTCCATATGGACCAGAACCTTGCCGTGGCTCCGTGAGATATAAGTTAAAACGTTTGAAGACTTTTTGTGTTGTCCAGAAACGATATTGACCTAGTGGTGATGGAAAAAACTGTCATACCCATTTTTTTCTTCGAATTTCTTCAAATAAAAGCTTTTTGTGACTTGTTTCCTTATTTATAGTCTTCAACAGGTGTTACATCGAAAGTAGATGGCTAAAAGACCTTGCTGAGTTGTCCAAAAACGTCATTAATCCGGTGGTGTTGAAAAAAACTGTCGTACCCATTTTTTTTCTTCAAATTTCTTCGAATAATAGCATTTTCTGACTTGTTTCCTTATTTATAGTCTTCGAGAGGTGTTACATCAAAAGTAGATGGCTAAAAGACCTTGCTGAGTTGTCCAAAAACGTCATTAATCTGGTGGTGTTGAAAAAAACTGTCGTACCCATTTTTTTCTTCAAATTTCTTCGAATAATAGCATTTTCTGACTTGTTTCCTTATTTATAGTCTTCGAGAGGTGTTACATCAAAAGTAGATGGCTAAAAGACCTTGCTGAGTTGTCCAAAAACGTCATTAATCCGGTGGTGTTGAAAAAAACTGTCGTACCCATTTTTTTCTTCAAATTTCTTCGAATAATAGCATTTTCTGACTTGTTTCCTTATTTATAGTCTTCGAGAGGTGTTACATCAAAAGTAGATGGCTAAAAGACCTTGCTGAGTTGTCCAAAAACGACATTAATCTGGTGGTGTTGAAAAAAAATGTCGTACCCATTTTTTTTCTTCAGATTTCTTCGAATAATAGCATTTTCTGACTTGTTTCCTTATTTATAGTCTTCAAGAGGTGTTACATCGAAAGTAGATGGCTAAAAGACCTTGCTGAGTTGTCCAAAAACGACATTAATCTGGTGGTGTTGAAAAAAAATGTCGTACCCATTTTTTTTCTTCAAATTTCTTCGAATAATAGCATTTTCTGACTTGTTTCCTTATTTATAGTCTTCAAGAGGTGTTACATCGAAAGTAGATGGCTAAAAGACCTTGCTGAGTTGTCCAAAAACGTCATTAATCCGGTGGTGTTGAAAAAAACTGTCGTACCCATTTTTTTCTTCAAATTTCTTCGAATAATAGCATTTTCTGACTTGTTTCCTTATTTATAGTCTTCGAGAGGTGTTACATCAAAAGTAGATGGCTAAAAGACCTTGCTGAGTTGTCCAAAAACGTCATTAATCTGGTGGTGTTGAAAAAAACTGTCGTACCCATTTTTTTCTTCAAATTTCTTCGAATAATAGCATTTTATGACTTGTTTCCTTATTTATAGTCTTCGAGAGGTGTTACATCAAAAGTAGATGGCTAAAAGACCTTGCTGAGTTGTCCAAAAACGTCATTAATCCGGTGGTGTTGAAAAAAACTGTCGTACCCATTTTTTTCTTCAAATTTCTTCGAATAATAGCATTTTCTGACTTGTTTCCTTATTTATAGTCTTCGAGAGGTGTTACATCAAAAGTAGATGGCTAAAAGACCTTGCTGAGTTGTCCAAAAACGACATTAATCTGGTGGTGTTGAAAAAAAATGTCGTACCCATTTTTTTTCTTCAAATTTCTTCGAATAATAGCATTTTCTGACTTGTTTCCTTATTTATAGTCTTCAAGAGGTGTTACATCGAAAGTAGATGGCTAAAAGACCTTGCTGAGTTGTCCAAAAACGACATTAATCTGGTGGTGTTGAAAAAAAATGTCGTACCCATTTTTTTTCTTCAAATTTCTTCGAATAATAGCATTTTCTGACTTGTTTCCTTATTTATAGTCTTCAAGAGGTGTTACATCGAAAGTAGATGGCTAAAAGACCTTGCTGAGTTGTCCAAAAACGTCATTAATCCGGTGGTGTTGAAAAAAACTGTCGTACCCATTTTTTTCTTCAAATTTCTTCGAATAATAGCATTTTCTGACTTGTTTCCTTATTTATAGTCTTCGAGAGGTGTTACATCAAAAGTAGATGGCTAAAAGACCTTGCTGAGTTGTCCAAAAACGTCATTAATCCGGTGGTGTTGAAAAAAACTGTCGTACCCATTTTTTTCTTCAAATTTCTTCGAATAATAGCATTTTCTGACTTGTTTCCTTATTTATAGTCTTCGAGAGGTGTTACATCAAAAGTAGATGGCTAAAAGACCTTGCTGAGTTGTCCAAAAACGTCATTAATCCGGTGGTGTTGAAAAAAACTGTCGTACCCATTTTTTTCTTCAAATTTCTTCGAATAATAGCATTTTCTGACTTGTTTCCTTATTTATAGTCTTCGAGAGGTGTTACATCAAAAGTAGATGGCTAAAAGACCTTGATGAGTTGTCCAAAAACGACATTAATCCGGTGGTGTTGAAAAAAACTGTCGTACCCATTTTTTTTCTTCAAATTTCTTCGAATAATAGCATTTTCTGACTTGTTTCCTTATTTATAGTCTTCGAGAGGTGTTACATCAAAAGTAGATGGCTAAAAGACCTTGCTGAGTTGTCCAAAAACGACATTAATCCGGTGGTGTTGAAAAAAACTGTCGTACCCATTTTTTTTCTTCAAATTTCTTCGAATAATAGCATTTTCTGACTTGTTTCCTTATTTATAGTCTTCCAGAGGTGTTACATCGAAAGTAGATGGCTAAAAGACCTTGATGAGTTGTCCAAAAACGACATTAATCCGGTGGTGTTGAAAAAAACTGTCGTACCCATTTTTTTTCTTCAAATTTCTTCGAATAATAGCATTTTCTGACTTGTTTCCTTATTTATAGACTTCGAGAGGTGTTACATCAAAAGTAGATGGCTAAAAGACCTTGCTGAGTTGTCCAAAAACGACATTAATCCGGTGGTGTTGAAAAAAACTGTCGTACCCATTTTTTTTCTTCAAATTTCTTCGAATAATAGCATTTTCTGACTTGTTTCCTTATTTATAGTCTTCAAGAGGTGTTACATCGAAAGTAGATGGCTAAAAGACCTTGATGAGTTGTCCAAAAACGACATTAATCCGGTGGTGTTGAAAAAAACTGTCGTACCCATTTTTTTTCTTCAAATTTCTTCGAATAATAGCATTTTCTGACTTGTTTCCTTATTTATAGTCTTCGAGAGGTGTTACATCAAAAGTAGATGGCTAAAAGACCTTGCTGAGTTGTCCAAAAACGTCATTAATCCGGTGGTGTTGAAAAAAACTGTCGTACCCATTTTTTTTCTTCAAATTTCTTCGAATAATAGCATTTTCTGACTTGTTTCCTTATTTATAGTCTTCGAGAGGTGTTACATCAAAAGTAGATGGCTAAAAGACCTTGCTGAGTTGTCCAAAAACGTCATTAATCCGGTGGTGTTGAAAAAAACTGTCGTACCCATTTTTTTTCTTCAAATTTCTTCGAATAATAGCATTTTCTGACTTGTTTCCTTATTTATAGTCTTCGAGAGGTGTTACATCAAAAGTAGATGGCTAAAAGACCTTGCTGAGTTGTCCAAAAACGTCATTAATCTAATGGTCGACTTTCATACAGGTCAAATACCATTTTAAGACATAAGCATGCAAAAAAAAGGCTGCAGGTTGTACTAAAAAGCAATAGAATTAATATTAGTGACTATTGCAGCTCTAAACAAAGATAAATCAAGGCAGTAGAGCCTCCTTTAGGGAGGAAATTACATGTCCTCTAGGTAGAATGATGCACAAAGTATCTGTTTAGATATGGTTGGAAATCTAAAACGATTAAATATATTTTAGTTTACGTGTACATACAAAACAAGACATTCCACCATTTCCTGTTGTTCAGATGGAATCTCGTGGTATTAAACGTCGTTTTGGTCATTAATTCCATGGAAAAGCCTTTGGAGGTAAACTTCAGGAGTCGGCTACTTATTATCTCAATAGTTTTTGGAGCTGTCTCCCTTATAACCCGGAATTTCACTAACAAAAAACGAAGTTGCCATGTCGGGGAGTTTTCTCTTTGCGAGTTGACTCAACTCCTATGAATTTAATTTAATTATAGGTGGATCACCCTGTACACTTGTCAACTTACGAACTCATCTAACAGCGAAATTACATCCGACTAAAAACAATTCAAAACATAATAAGAAAATTAATATTATCGTCATCTACAACTTCAATTCTTTCAACCATAACTATGTTATACGTACACGTGTATCTGTATTATACAGGGTGTTTTATAATAACTAAGGAATTAGCGCAGTCTCGAAACAAACTACTTTTTTGCAGCAACCATTTGTTGGAAAGGATATTTGTTCAAAAATATCCCGAATTAGACCATTTGCAAAACATTTGAAGCTACAAAAAGCAAAAGAAAGAGATGAAAAGTCTTAGAGTCGAAGACATTAATATTTGGTTAGGTTAGAATCCGAATAGGTAACAGAAAAACTGCTAAAGATACAGATAAAAGTTTCTATGATATCATCTGCATCATAATCAGTTTTATCAACATTTTTATCAAGTATAAGACGTTATACAAGGGAAAGGAAAGTTCGAACAACCATCAAGGGATTCGTGAGAGTCTTTCAAACCTTAAGTAACCTTGTGGTACCTAGTCAGTTAGACTAAGGATCGTGCAAACTTTCACCACTTCCTACGAGGTTGTTTTTATCGATTTATCGCCTTTTTAAGCTGATTTTGAACGATTACTTTTGCCAACCGGTGTAATATGATCTCAATAGCTGGAAAATCCTCAAGATCATCGTGCCATAAGGATAAACTAGTGGAAAACATCGTCTGATTGTATCAATTGGTTCGATGAAGACAGATTCTCTAATGCACCACCGATTTATTTGAAATTTGGACAAATGGAGAATTGTTCACCGAAAATAACCGCAGAAATCGAAAGATCAGTAAATTTAAAGTAAAAAATGTCGTATAAAGTTTTTTCGCTGGAGGGATAGTTTTTGAGTTATTCGCTATCGAAAAGTTTCGTCAAAAAAAACGCTTTTTTCGATAGTTTTTTACGTATAACTCTGTAATGGTACATTTTATCGAAAAAAGTGTGATTAACAAAAATGAAGCTTATGAAAAAACAAATAAAATAAATTATATTTTAAGATCCTAATGTTTTACCTAAGGCAAGTTATGGATATTTGAATAATTTTTGTTTTACGTAATTGAGCATTTAATCTGAAATAACTGAAAAAGGGTACATTTTTCAAAAAAAAGTCATAGATTACTTTTTATAGAGCTTAAAAAGACCTTTCGAATGATTATTGATAAAAGCCGTTTCGACTGAAATTTCAGTGAGATACGATGTAAAATAGTTAAAGTTAAAAAAAAATTGTACTAAAACTAATGCCATTTCATTGAAAATCAAAATTAAACTAAATCCTTGGTCCAAATACTTCATTTGGATGTTATTTACCACATCTGAAAGTTTGGTTGATCAGAAATGCATAATTTTGAAAAAAATGAGCATTAAATAATAATTTTTTTTTAATTTTTAAAAAAAATTTTTTTTTGTTCATTTTTTCTCCATAACTATAAAAGATACAAAAACAAATAAACAGTCAAATTAAAGCATTTTTTATGAAGATTATTTTTCTTTTTTTATTTTTTTTGTAGGATAAAAATTGACGGAGTTATAACCAAATTAATCTGTCACTATAGTGCGAGTATTGGTTATCCGTAGCCCTTTGACCCTTTATTAATAAAATGTGAAGGTTCTCAAGCCCTTCTAACATACATAGACTTGTAGCCCTTAAAATTACCTTCAAAATGGTTTTTTCTAGGATGTGATAACTTCAAAATTAATGGAGTTACATAAAAAATAAAAATTTGAAATTTTTTTTGTGAATTATAGGATATGAAAAAGTTTTTTGTTGATTCTAAATTGCTTGTAGATACTTTTGAGAGTACCAAGAGATGATATACTGATAATCTTGGTAAAGGGGTGGTTATTAAGGGTTGACAGGGTAAAAAAATTAAAAATTACTTCAAGTAGAGACAAGAAATATCAAAAAGAATGCAAAATCTAAAATTTGGCAGTCATTGGATTTATTTTTATTTCATTCTTTGCAAAAGGGTAGTTTTTAAGGGTCGAATAATAAAAATTAATAACCAATTAAATTTTATTAAAATGCTACGAATTTTTAACAGTAAAAATGAAATTGCAACGTTTTAATTAGTTAAAAAATTGTTTCCTACGTTATTTTCATTAGAAGGGTAGTTTTTAACGATTTTTAAGGGTTGATACTTCAAAATATATAAATTTCCTATTATAAAATATGTTAAGATACTTATGCTGCATAAACGAAAAACATTTGAATCGAAAAAAAGTAGGAAAAACTATAATATTAATATTTTTCTATAAAGGGTGGTTTTCATCCCTTAAAAACAATTTGCACACCTCACAACCATGTAGATCTTAGGGTTAATTCTAAATTTTAAGAAAAAACGGAGATGAATTAAATAATTCGGAGTTTTGATACCGTTTTTTGTATAGAGACAAATTGTTTAATAAATTTACTATTGTATGTGGTGTTTTATGGTGTTTTATGGTGGTATGTAATGTTAGATTCACCCTGTTATCTCAAGGCGTGGTTATGAATCATCACCGGATGTCTGTTCCGGTTTATAACCATCTCAATGGACCTTTGCCTGTTTATCCATTGCCCATTACGTATTGCGCGTTGTCTTACAATTTTTTTTAAACAAAATTCGACATTAGAAAGCTAATATTTATTACGACCATTCAATACAACAATTAGTTGAGGTACAAATTCAAAAACCAGATGTTAATCCACAGAATATTTACGATAGCAGGTATTGAACATCGAAATTTACAATTATTGAATGAGTTTTAAGAAAAATTACAACACATGTTGACCATCTTTCGCATTGTAAAACGAAATTTTAACAAAATTCCGTTGTCAGGACACGTTCTATGAAAAGATATCTCCATAAATATTATTAGGATTGTATCCTTTCCAATTTCCTAAACCGTAATTTGTTCACCAGATGCAAATAAATAAAAATACAGTGTAGTCGAATTTTATGAGTGAAAATATTTCATTACATCTGTTGTCAGTGGCGGTACTAAAGGTATTTCAGAACCCGGGAACTAGAAAAGCTGAAAAAAACCCCTACTACACCCACAACAAACCCCTAATTCAATATTCATTGCTTTTGGAAAATATCTAAACCTCCCTTGTAAATATATTTTCTCTACTACACTGTATTATACTGAAAAGGTGTTTTATCGTGATTTTCGTCACCCTAGTTGTTAAAAACCTTCGGTTTAACTTTAAATCATATACTTTTATTCTAAATGATGATGTTCGATTCGCTTTAGGGCTTAAAATAATTATCCACAATTACCGATTGTGTAAGTTTAAACTACTCTTCAATACAGAATCAATTAATTACGAAATTTAATAATCCGTAATAAGTAATATGTAATTTAATTTAATCGTAATAAAAAATATATCTTATGTACCTCGTATATATTGTAAATTGTGTTCCAGGTATTGGAACCTAACCTATAACCGTCTTACATTTTTAATTTGAATATTTATAAAAAAAAAGCAACCAACCTACTTTACTACATTGAAAAATAGAGTGTACCATTGTTCTCATTTTTAATATAATTTACATAATGATAGGTAGTACACGCTTCTGAAATAAGGTACTGTGCAATGTGAAAAATATAACTTCCAATATAAACTTAGTCGACCATAAAACTATTAGATTACATGCTTTAAATTCACTATTTTTGAAACCGACGGGCATTAGTACAAAACATGAGCGCCATTAAATGGAATTTTATTAAAATATATAAACAAATACATTAAAATAAAAAATTATCTATTCCAAGTATTCAACTATGTAAGGTAAATGAACTCTCGTATTATAATGTATAATTTGTAGCGCCACCTATACTAAAATCGAAACTTTCCAACCAGGTTTACACAGCAAAAATAATCAATAAAACAATAAAAACAATAAATAAGTTAGAATTAATGATTTGTTTCATTTTATCGAATGACAATTGGTACGACGCTGATTTCTAAGGTTAAATTTAATTTCGCTTGTCGTAATAATATTTCGTTAGAAGTTCAGATATTGCAACTCATGACTTTGGTTATACATAATCAGTGTATTCCGATGAAATATCGGTTAAATCAACAGTTAATACTCCAGAAGCTATCCATTTTAAAATTATACATTTCGTACTTTGCTTGTTGACCTCAGATTCGAATTGATTCAAATATTTCACCAATTTAAATAAATAGCAAAGTTATAACGGGTAGAGATTCTCGAATAAGGATAAAATACTATCCTCTTTAATATACAACGTTGCCAAATTTTAAAAGTAGTGTGAAGATGTGAGAAAATAAATTCACAATTATACAATTGATACTACTGATTCAATTCGTTCAACTATTATCATTACACGAGTTCTATTAAAAGAAATTTTTCTCGTATTATGAAATCTAGATCATATTAATTGATTGGAAAAAAAAACATTGTGGTGTAGATTGAATCGTTCGTATGAAAACCACCTACAATTTTGCAACCTAGATAAATGATTCTTTCTAGAACCAGTTGCAAATTAACGAATATGGTCGATTTAACTACGGCTTTCTTGTCTTGTGCAAGTCGTGTCTTTTATCAACTCTCATTACCTAACTCGCAACACGAAAATGACAAGCGGGATGATATATCGTTTTGTTAAGGTACGTGTTAATACGCGTAGTAGAGGTGGGACATACTTAATTAAATAGTAATTCGGAACGGTTGCTTCTAAAATAATTTCTATAGTAGTTATTCGTTATACAAGTTTTATAAATGACATGATGCGCGACAAAGTGCACACTAATCAAAATTATGGAGTCTAATGGACAGAAAATGGCACTCAAGCGATTGTGGTCGACGTCTTGGCTAAATATAACAATGTGTGTGTGTGTGTGTGTGTGTAAAAGAAAAACTTTTGGAAAACTAAGGAAAATAAAACGTAATATCAATAGGTTAGAAACTCATTTTTCTGTAGAATTGCAATTTGCATACCTTTGCAGATCTTTTTTATATTTTTCCCATATTTTCTTTTTAAATTAAAAAGTTCTTTAAACGTTATACTATGAAAATTGTATTACGTGCAAAACAAGATGAAGAATTTAATTCCACACCTCTATATTCACATAAAATGACAAAAAAATTGCACACTGTTTATAAAAAAAAAACAAACAAAGTATCAATTAATTAAAGTTATATCCCACCTCTATTATCAAAAAATAAAATTCAGATCACGCTTCATAGCAGAAATAGAAAAGGAGAGGGTGAAGAACGGCTCCATTAGTAACAATAGCGATTATTGTGTCGTTTTGAACATGATAAATACACTTATATATATCTATAAAGTTGCTTTAGCTTATTGGCACGTGTCGAAGTACTACTTTAAACAAGAGATCTAGCAATCTCTTCTCAATACTACGACTCGACGTAAATGACAGCTGACGTAACGGAATTATTACATTTGTAGACAATGAAGCTTTCCATATAATAACGGTTGCGTTTTTTTTTCCAATTCCGATTGTGTGTGGACGAGCGAATGAACGATTGAAAAATTAGTTGATATCGTTTCTGAAAGTTTCAGGTCGATGGTTCGTATGATGCAACGTAAATTACGTTCAAAGATTAGAAAATAATAAATTATATAACTCAATTAAGGTTTAGATGTATATGAAATTTTAATTAAGTTATACAGTGTGAATATGAAGTATCTGGAAAATGTATTACGACATTTTTTTATTCATTTTAGTTTTGATTTTCGATATAACGGTTGCGTTTTTTTTTTGCAATTCCGATTGTGTGTGGACGAGCGAATGAACGATTGAAAAATTAGTTGATATCGTTTCTGATAGTTTTAGGTCGATGGTTCGTATTATTCAAAGTAAATTACGTTCAAATATTAGTAAATAATAAATTATACAACTCAATTAAGGTTTAAATGTATATGAAATTTTAATTAAATTATACAGTGTGAATATGAAATATCTGGAAAATGCATTACGACATTTTTTATTAATTTTAGTTTTGATTTTCGATATATTTTTTTCCAATTCCAATTCTAGGTCGATTCGGGAAAATGGAGCGTGCATATTATGAACAAAAGGACACGTCATAACATAAAATAAAATAAATTTGTCGAACAGAACAATTTGTAAGAGCTACTCTAGTGTATGTCAAAATGTCGAACCTAACCAAACAGTAACTGTCAAATGAGTTGTAAAATAAGCAGTGTTGCCGTTTAAAGTAGCTGAATATCCAGGATATTCTATATCTTATTCTGTTTAACCTTTCTTTTTGGTTGTTTTCTCTTCTTCTTCGCTACTAATGACAACTGATTTCTAAATAAAAATGCATATGAAGTAGTTTTAGAGTTATTCTTGTAAGTAAACACTTGCAAGTTGTCGTTTTTATTCAATCCGTTTCTTTTCAATTGATGATAATAAGCACTTGATGTATAAGAGTTTCTTTGGCGGACGAAGCCGTCTCATCCTGTCGTTGAATCAACTTAACCATGCAAGCTCACGAACTCTTTCCTGGGTCCTTTTCAAAAAAACGTTTCGGGACGTTTTTGTGCATACGGCGTGATTCAATCTATGGAAATTCTCGCAGTGTCGGCGACTAAATTTATTATAAAAGGTTTTGTTTGTTTCAAAACATATATAGGGTGGGCAAAATAAGTTTCACCGTTCGCACATTTCTCAAGATATCTCGAAACAAAAAAACGATATCGATAAGCGGTTTTCGCAATTCTAATGTTAATTTAGTTAACTTTCAAAATATTCTTTGAAACAACTTCAAATTTATAAAAATCGACTAAGCAGAACCGGACTTTATTACAACAAGTTTCCCAATCGCCCCTACCTTACTAGACGCCATTCTCGAAAGGATTAGAAACATCTAAACGTCCCTTTTACAAATAACGCACCATTCAAAAGCAATAAAAAATCAATCAACCCCCAAACTTTAACAAATTTTGAGTTGTTTGGAGTTTCCTCGAAATCCACCTTAACAGTGCCGTGTTTCTTGGAATTCCTGCTTCGATCCTCTTCGAAACCAAGGAACTGTCTTTTCCCTGATCTGCAATATTGAGTTGGAACTTCCAGTTTTCGAATTCTGAAGGAACATCATCAGGTTTTCGAGCTGGACCGTTTCCATGTTTTGAATCATCATTACACAACTCTCCCCCATTTATTGTTTGAAAAGAAACGTGTAAACGTGTAAAGGTGAAGTGTCAATGTCATTTAAAAGATTAAATGTCAAAATTTTTTGGTTCCTCGGAATTTAATCTCCAAAAAAAAACCAATAAGTGTTTAAAGAAATATTTATCGACAATCCAATCGGTTTCTGATGTTTAATTTTTATTTTTCCCTTCGGACGCTACCCCTGTTCCATCTAGAGCCCTTATTATACATACGTGTTTATATCTATGGAAATCGGTGGACTCACCTGGGTGGAATTTCCATTGTTATTCAAAATTTTTTTCAAACGAACTGAATATTTTTTGTGAAAAGAATTTTTGTGGTTAGAGGTTAAGCAGAGATCGAGGTGATATAAGGTGTACAAAGGGTTTTCTAAATTAAAAGGAGGTTAGTCACCCCGACTGTCATTAGATCATTAAAATAAAAAACACATCAATTACAGGTCAAAAAAAAACTGTGATTATCTCTCCACATACTTTTCAAAACTAAATTTTTATGCCATTACAAAAAAAAAATGATGTATCATTAGAATCGAAACGTCGTGAATTCATCACGCTTTAACTTGGCGAACAAAAAATAGTCGTAAGGAACCGAATCGGGGTTATCTTGTGGGTGTTTACTAATGAAAGCTTTTGTTTTTAAATACCCGTCACTTGCAACAATTTTTCCCATCAATTTAATGTTTTTCGAGTGAATTACGATTCACTGATTACGTAATATTGATTCCAGATGGTAGTACTATCAATATCGTGGTACATAATGAAGTTTTTTAAACAAAAAAAAACTTTATTTGTTTTTGAACCGGTACCACGTCCAGCATTTAGTCCAGACCTTGCACCGTCAGTTTACTATTTATTTAGATCTATGACGAATCTAGAGGAGATTTGGCGACGTAGTGTGACACTTTTCTGAATCTAAGCGCAAATAATGGTTTTAACAACATCTGTTGCTCGACGTTGGGCGAAAACCATAGAATACGATGTTGTGTATTTCGAAAATTAAGAATTTGTTCATTCGTTGTATTATAGTCTGATTTAGAAACAGGTCTAAAAGGCAGTAAAGTCACCGTTTACATTTGTGTACGTTTTATGATGAACTGTCAACTGTCAAAGTTGAACGCTTGCTAAACAAACTAATGAAAAGAACGCCATTTTGATTTAGAAGTGATTCTGTTCGTACATTGTTACTACTTAATTCTCGAATCCGTAGATTGTCCAGGGAATTTTGAAACTGTGGTTTCGAATACATTTTTTGATGAATTAGACAAGATTGTCAAATGTCACACACTTTTTTCATCTTCTTTCTTAACTAAATTAATATTTATTAGCATTTATATTTGACTTGATTTTAATTATTTCTGTTTTGTATTGATTTTTAAACCCATTCGCTTTAAATATCATCGTTCAAACTTGATTTGAATGCGTGTTTATTAAGTGCTACGTCAGGTACATTTTTTTTTCTAACCCTTTTACCATTTGTGTACGTTTTATGATGAACTGTCAACTGTCAAAGTTGAACGCTTGCTAAACAAACTAATGAAAAGAACGCCATTTTGATTTAGAAGTGATTCTGTTCGTACATTGTTACTACTTAATTCTCGAATCCGTAGATTGTCCAGGGAATTTTGAAACTGTTGGCAATCGTGTTTCGAATGGTGCATGTATCATAGTCTGTTTTAGAAATAGGTCTAAAAGGCAGTAAAGTCACCGATTACATTTGTGTACGTTTTATGATGAACTGTCAACTGTCAAAGTTAAACGCTTGCTAGATTGTCCAGGGAATTTTGAAACTGTGGTTTCGAATACATTTTTTGATGAATTAGACAAGATAGTCAAATGTCACACACTTTTTTCATCTTCTTTCTTAACTAAATCAATGTTTATTAGCATTTATATTTGACTTGAATTTTTTTATTTCTGTTTTGTATTGATTTTTAAACCCATTGGCTTTAAATATCATCGTTCAAACTTGATTTGAATGCGTGTTTCTTAAGTGCTACGGCAGGTACATTTTTTTTTCTAACCCTTCCTCGACAACCACACAAAGAACAATCTTTACAACCCGAATTGTTGCAAAATTCATTATATCACTTACCCGCATTATATTACGTACAAGTTTTTTATAGCCCTAGGGATTAAAATCACGCTGTGAAATTAACAAATCTAAATATTTTAGCGATTTGGATGGATGAAAAGGTGTTTAGAGGTTATGTTTGTTAAGAGATGAGGATTGAAAAATGCCGTGAGAATGTACCGAAAACTTATTAATTATGCAGTCGCTCTGATTGTAATTATTTCGAATACCCGCGCAGGTAGCTATTATGTTAATAAGGGTAGTTTTTTAAGTTGAACTACCTTCGAAACGACGTTAAGAGCTACGTTGAATTCGACGTATTTTCACTAAAATTACGTGGATTAGAGTCTCAGATGTCGAGATTATTGTGTGCCAAAAATTAATCATCCCAAAAGAAAATTCAAAACAATTAAACACCTTCAAAAGATAGTGTTTCATTTTTCGCTTAAAGCTTGCAAAGTAATAAATATTTTCAGTTTTTAAAAACGAATTCTTAAAGAGGAAGAAAATTACTATGGGAAACGTAAATTTCCGAAATCATACCTTCGTTATTTATAATTTTAATTTAACGTTGAAAATAGTCATCCGCGTACAAAAGGTATCCGCGCATCGTCAAAAACGTTCCGCGCATCGTCAAAAGAGTCTGTGCATCGTTAAAAGGGTCCGCGTATCGTTAAAAGCGTTGCGCGCATTGTAAAAAGGGTCCGCGTATCGTCAAAAGGATCCGCGTATCGTTAAAAACGTTCCGTGCATTGTTAAAAGCTTTGCGCGCATCGTCAAAAAGGTCCGCGTATCGTCAAAAGGATCCGCGTATCGTTAAAAACGTTCAGTGCATTGTTAAAAGCCTTGCGCGCATCGTCAAAAAGGTCCGCGTATCGTCAAAAGAGTCCGTGCATCGTTAAAAGGGTCCGCGTATCGTTAAAAGCCTTGCGCGCATCGTCAAAAAGGTCCGCGTATCGTCAAAAGGATCCGCGTATCGTTAAAAACGTTCCGTGCATTGTTAAAAGCCTTGCGCGCATCGTCAAAAAGGTCCGCGTATCGTCAAAAGGATCCGCGTATCGTTAAAAGGGTCCGCGTATCGTTAAAAACGTTCCGTGCATTGTTAAAAGCCTTGCGCGCATCGTCAAAAAGGTCCGCGTATCGTCAAAAGAGTCCGTGCATCGTTAAAAGGGTCCGCGTATCGTTAAAAACGTTCCGTGCATTGTTAAAAGCCTTGCGCGCATCGTCAAAAAGGTCCGCGTATCGTCAAAAGAGTCCGTGCATCGTTAAAAGGGTCCGCGTATCGTTAAAAGCCTTGCGCGCATCGTCAAAAAGGTCCGCGTATCGTCAAAAGGATCCGCGTATCGTTAAAAACGTTCCGTGCATTGTTAAAAGCCTTGCGCGCATCGTCAAAAAGGTCCGCGTATCGTCAAAAGAGTCCGTGCATCATTAAAAGGGTCCGCGTATCGTTAAAAGCCTTGCGCGCATCGTCAAAAAGGTCCGCGTATCGTTAAAAGGATCCGCGTATCGTTAAAAACGTTCCGTGCATTGTTAAAAGCTTTGCGCGCATCGTCAAAAAGGTCCGCGTATCGTCAAAAGAGTCCGTGCATCGTTAAAAGGGTCCGCGTATCGTTAAAAGCCTTGCGCGCATCGTCAAAAAGGTCCGCGTATCGTCAAAAGGATCCGCGTATCGTTAAAAACGTTCCGTGCATTGTTAAAAGCCTTGCGCGCATCGTCAAAAAGGTCCGCGTATCGTCAAAAGAGTCCGTGCATCATTAAAAGGGTCCGCGTATCGTTAAAAGCCTTGCGCGCATCGTCAAAAAGGTCCGCGTATCGTTAAAAGGATCCGCGTATCGTTAAAAACGTTCCGTGCATTGTTAAAAGCTTTGCGCGCATCGTCAAAAAGGTCCGCGTATCGTCAAAAGAGTCCGTGCATCGTTAAAAGGGTCCGCGTATCGTTAAAAGCCTTGCGCGCATCGTCAAAAAGGTCCGCGTATCGTCAAAAGGATCCGCGTATCGTTAAAAACGTTCCGTGCATTGTTAAAAGCTTTGCGCGCATCGTCAAAAAGGTCCGCGTATCGTCAAAAGAGTCCGTGCATCGTTAAAAGGGTCCGCGTATCGTTAAAAGCCTTGCGCGCATCGTCAAAAAGGTCCGCGTATCGTCAAAAGGATCCGCGTATCGTTAAAAACGTTCCGTGCATTGTTAAAAGCTTTGCGCGCATCGTCAAAAAGGTCCGCGTATCGTCAAAAGAGTCCGTGCATCGTTAAAAGGGTCCGCGTATCGTCAAAAGGATCCGCGTATCGTTAAAAACGTTCCGCGCATTGTCAAAAGCGTTGCGCGCATCGTCAAAAGCGTGTCTAGTAAAAAGATACTTTAAATACGCCTGAAGTAACTGAAATTTGTAAATTTTGACAAACTGTATCAAAACTACACCGTTGGTGACATAAACCAGGAGATCCCGTGTTTGATTTACGAGAACCATGTCGAAAGAAAAAAAGAAAATCTTTTAATTGCTTCCAATTGGTCGATCTATAATGTCGTGATCTAGGTGGATCTGATTTCTAGTTCAAACGTTGCTGTGGTTAGTTTTGGATCTAATTTTTTACGAACAGGATTGCCAAGTACCGGCCAAAGAAATGCCCTTATCTTGTTTCTGGACTTTGCTCACTGAATTGTATCTGACCTTGACTCCTGTCAACTGTCAAAGCTGAACGCTTGCTAACTTCAGAGAAAGCTGGTTTTACCATTTGATAGATTAATGAAAAGAACGCCATTTTGATTTAGTAATAATTCTCTTCGAATATTGATACTACTCAACTCCCGAATCCGTAGATTTTCCAGGGAATTTTGAAACTGTTGGCAATTGTGTTTCGAATGGTGCACGTATCAGAGTCTGTTCTAGAAACAGGTCTAAAAGGCAGTAAAGTCACCGTTTACATTTATGTACGTTTTATGATAAACTGTCAACTGTCAAAGTTGGACGCTTGCTAAATTCAGAGAAAGCTGGTTTTACCGTTTGGTAGATTAATGAATTCTATTGGTAATCGATAGAATCGTTGTTTGTTTTTGTTTCCGCGGTATAAACTCGTTATTTTGTATATATGAACGCCCATTTTCAATTACACCCAATTAAATAAATTACAAAACCGTCACTCAAATACAACTTGTATATAAAACAAATATTTGCCTATTGTGTAATAACACAGTTAGAGAAATCCATTTAACATATCAAAATGCTGTCAATTTGGTGTATTTCTCATTTTGAATACACCGAGAAATAGATAGAGAATAGCCTTAAGGCTCGGAGATAGACACACGGCATATATAAATAAATATTACGAACGATCCTTAATTTGAATTATGGCTTGTAGATAAAATCGATTTCTATCGATATCTCATGACGGAACAGGTACATAGTTCACATTAAAATTATTGATAGATGTTTTTATTAATTGGATTTATAAAAAAAACAATATATATATATATCGACGCCATGATAGTAAAAGTTTTAATACAGGGTATTGTCGAAAAGAAACGATTTAAATTTCTGTATTTTCAATAGAAATAGCAACTCCAAGTGATGTATTTTTATGTAAAAGCTTAAAAAACACTCCGAAAAGTCTGAAATTTTAGTCGAAACTATTTTTATTACGCTGTTTTGTGATAATTTACGAGGATGATTCGAGAAGTACCTCGGTTGACGTAGAGATGGCAGTTTTGTTGTTGTATTCTTCGTTTGTTTACGATAATCGACTAATTTCATGTTTAGTTTATTAAACATGTTCATTTATTTATCGGAATTATTATTCAACGAAGGTCTTCTCTTTTCTTATCTATAAACTTGACTGATTTCTTTGAATATTCGTTATTGATAAATGGAATGATATTACAAATGACTATAGATGACTAAAATGGGACTCATGATTTTATTTATGATGATTCTGCATATGCGTAAATAAATAAACGTAATTTATAGTATGCGTCATTTATTTGTTAATGATAGTAACAAAACATTTGTTGATGAAACGGAATATTCATTGTCTTTAACATACTTAATTTTATTTGTTTACATTTAACAGTAATTTTTAAAGATACTAAAAGTAATTCGATAGATGATGACGTTTGTTATAATGACGTCAACATTTTTACATAAAATTTTGTTTGTAAATTATTTAGAACAATTAAAAATAATTTTATAGTTTCGCGGTTGCGTCGTTTTTTGGCTGTAGAAAATCGAAAAAACATCCGATTTCGATAAATTTTTTTTTGAAATATTCGTTATTACGGCAAATTTACGAAAAAAATTATCGGAATAAAAAAAAATGGAAGCTTATATTGATTTTAGGGCTTTAAGTGTTCACGAACATGTACTCAGTCATGTATAGTTGTTGATAACTTTTTTCCAAATGATTAAATGAAGTTGGTATATTTTTTTTCGTAATCTACACAAAAAAACAAACAAAATTAGAAAAAAATTTGTACAAAAATGTTGATTTTTCACGTTTTTACAATTGAAAACCTATTTTGGTTTCAGTCAGTCACTTATAATTGTTGATAACTTTTTTCCAAATGATTAAATGAAGTTGGTATATTTTTTTTCGTAATCTACACAAAAAAACAAACAAAATGAGAAAAAAATTTGTGCAAAAATGTTGATTTTTCACGTTTTTACAATTGAAAAACTATTTTGGTTTCAGTCACTTAGTCACTTATAATTGTTGATAACTTTTTTCCGAATAAATAAATGAAGTTTTTTCATTTTTTTTGTAATCTACACAAAAAATTGAACAAATTGAAAAAAAATTTGTACAAAAATGTTGATTTTTCACGTTTTTACAATTGAAAAACTATTTTGGTTTCAGTCACTCAGTCACGTATAATTGTTGATAACTTTTTTCCGAATAAACAAATGAAGTTGGCATATTTTTTTTCGTAATCTACACAAAAAAATGAACAAATTGAAAAAAAAATTTGTGCAAAAATGTTGATTTATCATGTATTTAGAATTGAAAACTTGTTTTGGTTTTAGAGATTTAAAAGTTTATGGAAATGTACTCGGTCACGTATAATTGTTGATAACTTTTTTCCTAATAAACAAATGAAGTTTTTACATTTTTTTTCGTAATCTGCACAAAAAAACGAACAAATTGAAAAAAAAATTTGTAGAAAAATGTTGATTTTTCATGTATTTAGAATTGAAAACTTATTTTGGTTTTAGAGATTTAAAAGTTTATGGAAATGTACTCGGTCACGTATAATTGTTGATAACTTTTTTCCTAATAAACAAATGAAGTTTTTACATTTTTTTTCGTAATCTGCACAAAAAAACGAACAAATTGAAAAAAAAATTTGTGCAAAAATGTTGATTTTTCATGTATTTAGAATTGAAAACTTATTTTGGTTTCAGAGATTTGAATGTTTATGAAAATGTACTCGGTCACGGATAATTGTTGATAACTTTTTTCCAAATAAACAAATGAAGTTTTTATATTTTTTTTCGTAATCTAAACAAAAAAACGAACAAATTGAAAAAAAAATTTGTGCAAAAATGTTGATTTTTCATGTATTTAGAATTGAAAACTTATTTTGGTTTCAGAGATTTGAATGTTTATGAAAATGTACTCGGTCACGGATAATTGTTGATAACTTTTTTCCAAATAAACAAATGAAGTTTTTATATTTTTTTTCGTAATCTAAACAAAAAAACGAACAAATTGAAAAAAAAATTTGTGCAAAAATGTTGATTTTTCATGTATTTAGAATTGAAAACTTATTTTGGTTTCAGAGATTTGAATGTTTATGAAAATGTACTCGGTCACGGATAATTGTTGATAACTTTTTTCCAAATAAACAAATGAAGTTTTTATATTTTTTTTCGTAATCTAAACAAAAAAACGAACAAATTGAAAAAAAAATTTGTGCAAAAATGTTGATTTTTCATGTATTTAGAATTGAAAACTTATTTTGGTTTCAGAGATTTGAATGTTTATGAAAATGTACTCGGTCACGGATAATTGTTGATAACTTTTTTCCAAATAAACAAATGAAGTTTTTATATTTTTTTTCGTAATCTAAACAAAAAAACGAACAAATTGAAAAAAAAATTTGTGCAAAAATGTTGATTTTTCATGTATTTAGAATTGAAAACTTATTTTGGTTTCAGAGATTTGAATGTTTATGAAAATGTACTCGGTCACGGATAATTGTTGATAACTTTTTTCCAAATAAACAAATGAAGTTTTTATATTTTTTTTCGTAATCTACACAAAAAAACGAACAAATGAAAAAAATATTTGTAGAAAAATGTTGATTAGATAATTGCTCAATAACCTGGAAGGAAGACATAGAGCAGACCATGAAAGTCAGAGCTGTCCAGGAAAACGAGTAGATAGAAAATTCGGCAAAGGAAATTTACTTCAAAGTAATTTTCCAATATAAAATCATCACAAAGAAAGATCTATTTGAGGGAAAAGTTTTTTAATCTGCTTAATAAGAGCTTGGTGGTACTGAAATCCTACTACAAACAACATTTGGTCCTGATTTTACACCGTCAGATTACTATTCGTGATTTTTCATTTAAAGGATCAAAATAATCTCCATGCTGATTAAGCTAGTTGACAAAATGAGTTTAAAACCATAGCTTAACATCTATTTCACCCCAAAAATATATCATTTTAAGAAAAATAGAATTTTTCACGTTAGTATTTTGAGTTTTTATAAATGAATTTGAAATTGACCGCGAAAAATGCCAAAACTGTCATGGCGTATTGAATGACGTCACATCTCGCGAAACAGCCATGTTTGTTTACGACAGTCAATTGTTCAATTTAATAAATAATGAATTAATCGTATTATAAATATTGTATAGCACCCCAATGTGATAAAAACGCCAGACAAGTTATTCAAATACGTTCCAAACAATAAAGAAAATGCTTAAAAACGCTTTTAATTTATCAACTAATTCCACAAATTATTTCTATTCAAGTATCAAACAAAACTTGATATATCTATTTATAAATGCAGTTTGCTTTGTTAAATCCTGATTCCATGGCAAATTATACCTGTCTTTCAAGATTAAATTAAAAAATAAACTTTATTAATTTAACGATAATTGCTCGAAATAACTTTATACGAAAATGACAGCTACAACAGGTGTGACGTAACGCTTTTCTGATTGACGTTTAATGTCACGTGATTAAACGCCTCGTTTTGTCGATTCTAGTCTCCAAAAATATTACGCGTTTGGACAAATATTATTTATTTAATTGAAACTAATATAATTAAGTTAAAAGGTTAATGAGAATTCAAAGCGTATTTCGAATGCTTTATACACTTATAATTATTGAGATATCAAATAATACAAAAGAGAACAAGTTCCGGAATCTCGATTTAATGCGATATGGCCTTCTAGATACAGGAATCCGTTCCTACACGGAGACACAGCCACCAACTATAATTTGTTGAGTGTGTTGTACAAATGTGAAAATTATTATTTATTGAATCGGCTATCGATGTATAATTATTAAATAAAGGAGCTATTATAAAGTTTCACAAGGTGTTCCGTTTGTAGGTGCGACAGGTAGATCTATAGATTATGTGATTCCGATATATAAATATAATACTTTCAATTTTTTTTTAGTTCATTTCGTTTCGAGCGCCCATGTTTTGAAATGTGTTTCAATCAAAAAATAATGAACAATACATTTGATTGTGACAATTATATTTTCGTTGACGACTATCTATCAACTGAATTCAAGATTTACGATTCAGTTTCTTTATGTCTATGAAAGTTTTGAAATATGGTAACATTGATGTGAATATGTCAAATCTGACATTGACATCTTGACGTTTGATATTTTTATTGATAAAGGTACACAGAACTTGTTATACGAGTGTTATTTGAGTTGTTTGCAAATAGTTGAATTATTCATCTTGGTCAAAATATGAAATTTTTTACTACTTTCTACGTGAATTGAACTAACAGCAAATCTAAACTAGATTTTACGAAACTAATTGTCATTTATCGTCAGAAAATGTCTTTACCAAAACATATAATCACTTGTTTTGAAAAACAAACTGTCATTTGTCATTAGAGACTAGATTTTACCAAACTAATTGTCATTTATCGTTAGAAAATGTCTTTTCTAAAACAAACAATTACTTGTCTTAAAAAACAAACTGTCATTTGTCATTAGAGACTAGATTTCACGGAATTAATTGTCATTTATCGTAAGAAACTGTCTTTTTCAAAACAAACAATCACTTGTCTTAAAAAACAAACTGTCATTTGTCATTAGAGACTAGATATCACGAAACTAATTGTCATTTATCGTAAGAAACTGTCTTTTTCAAAACAAACAATCACTTATCTTTGAAACAAACTGTCATTTGTCATTAGAGACTAGATTTCACGAAACTAATTGTCATTTATCGTAAGGAAACGTCTTTTCTACAACAAACAATCACTTGTCTTTAAAACAAACTGTCATTTGTCATTAGAGACTAGATTTCACGAAACTAATTGTCATTTATCGTCAGAAAATGTCTTTTCTACAACAAACAATCACTTGTCTTAAAAAACAAACTGTCATTTGTCATTAGAGAGTAGATTTCACGAAACTAATTGTCATTTATCGTAAGAAACTGTCTTTTTCAAAACAAACAATCACTTTTATTCAAAAACAAACTGTCATTTGTCATTAGAGACTAAATTTCACGAAACTAAGTGTCATTTATCGTCAGAAACAAGTTATAAGTTTTGTTTCAAGTCTATTTATGATAACAATTGTTAAATTTGTTTTTACATGGTATTTTCAAATATACTTTGCCCAAATATGTTTCCAACCACTATGGAAACAATTTTTACGTTGTCAAGCGATTTTAGTTAGTTAAAAATTCACAAATAACCGATTTTTATTGTTGAGTTTCATTGTTTTAACAAAAATATACAGAAAGTACGATTGAAAAGCAAAAATTTTTGCTGTTAACAAACTTCTTCTGATGCAACTAACATCAGTCATTTTTCTTTATTATTATCAAAAAAGAAATAAGAGGGAGAGTGTAATGTCAAAAGATAAGTTCGCGTTGGATACCACAAAAATAGAAAATTAGATAAAATAAAGCTTTTTGTCGATTGGTGTAAAGAAACACTGAAAAAATTTAATCACGATGCTTCGAAAAACGTCTATTAGATCGTAACTAGTGTCGAATCATGGATCTATAAATACGAACCCGAAACTAAACAATAATCGACTGTATGGGTATTTAAAAAAGGTCCAAATCCAACGAAAGATGTTCGGAATAACTAGACATTTTGCTATTGTTGCATTAGAACAATGTAGAACCATCAATTCTGAAGCTTTCACACATCTTTTCAAACAAAAACGTTTCCGAACAGTTAAAACATCGAATTGACTAATTGTTTTCTGCATATCAAATGTAAATTGCGAGGTCAACGTTTTTTTACACCCGAAGAAGCGATTGATGCGTTCAAATCACATATTTTTGAATGGAAAACGCATCGAGAATATTTTGAAAAACTATAAATACACTTCCAATTAAAAATATTCGTTTTTATTTGTCTCAAATGGCAACCGTACAAACGTTGACGGATCTATTAAAAATTCGACCCGTTTCGTATACTATTGGTCACGACCATTAACCATCTAAATATTTTATTATTTCCATTTTATTTTCAACAAGCTGTTGTACTTCGTAGACTCGAAAACGCAATGGATCGTGACCGCGTGCGTGGGCCTTTACCATATTTTTATAATGGCACCTGTTTCATGCTATGATATAACGCCACCTCTAGCTTTGCACCAGTACTTCTACCACCGTCGATTTTGATCTCTCTTTATACATTAAGCGAAAATAATAAATTTGCTAGATAATTCTGAATTCCTTTCTTGTTGGTGTTTGTTATTCCGAACAGGATAGGAACGAGCACATTCCACATGCAAATTAAACATTTACACACACGGTAATGTAACAGTAGCCATTTCCATTTCTTCTATGACGTTCGGGCAAATGTCATTTTAATGAAAATATTCATAATTAGAATTGACTCTGATTATTTAGACATTGTGTTTCCAAACAAACTAATAGGAACAAAAAGACTTATTAAATAACCACCGAAATACCCAGATTTCAATTCTTTGTGATTATTTTTATGTAAGTAGTTGAAAAACATAACCAAATTAGTGATTGAAAACGTTCAAAATGTGTTTCCAAACAAACTAATATGTTATTATTATATGTGATTATTTTTATGTAAGTAGTTGTAAAACATAACCAAATAATCAAATGTTTGATAAACTAACTACGTGGTTTAAAATTAATTGCGTAACAAGTGATTGAAAACACGTTCGTAGACTTTTTGAATATAAGCTTTGTTTCATCATTAAATTTAAGGTAAAATTAAAAAGATTTTAACTAGTTTGAAACGTACAGATGTAAATTTTGATCAAAAACTCTTATGAACTCAGTGCTTAAACTGTAAAAAGTGATTTTACACAAAAGAAAATCCTCAATCTCTTGGTAATCGCGTTTGCATTAACCTAACTTTTTATCCATAGTAGTTTTTAAATGTGCAATAAGATTTAAAAATAATAAAATCATTTTTTAATTTGTAAATCATTACCAATTTAACAATAATCAAATTTAAAACAGTATCATGTCAAATACGAGCTGGGTTCCAATCAAAAACTCGCCGAATGCGTACAGATTTGTTGTTTCTTATAATATTGAGGAAGAAATTTTTTTTGAAATTTTTTTATAACAACGACAATCGACTCCCACAACATTCAAACGAATATTGGGATTAAAAAGGTGTTATTTATGTAACCTGGAACATATTAAGAAACTTTGCGGGGTATTCAAAGCAAACTCACTTCTAGAATTTGTCTAATCCACGACAATACCCACCATATAGTGCCCACCTAGCCCCAAGTGCTTTTTGAATGGAAGTAGTAGCTTCGAGGACGGCTTTTGTGAAACTGACGTGGAGCTCGGATCTTTGATATTAATTATAAACAATCAGAACATTTTTTACATTCTATGGGCTAATTTTCACGCTAGTATTGGATAATTTATCATCTATAACGTCTTGGCGAGGCTTACATCCAGTGGTGCAACTCCTCTAGTAGTGGATTTGGGTGGGTTTCTATGTTTTCGTGGTATTTGGTGATCCTTCTTGTACAGTGATCACTTCCAGGTCCACGTGAATGTAAAAAGTTTTTCTAAAGAATCAAAATATTTCAGCGTCGATTCCTGAATACTACCCTGGAATGTTTAAATGAAATAATCAATAACTGTGCGGAAAAAACGAAGAATATTAAACGTACTTCTGTTAAGTGGTAACTTATCTCGAGATACAGAAAATATGGTCGTTCCAGAGAAACTTACCGATCAAGTAGTTTGAGTTTTCAACGTCAATTTCAAATATTTTCATATTAAATAAAACAACAATCATTTTGTGATTCCCAAAGTAATCTACGTGAACCCCCAGGTGTCCATGGGAGGAGCTACGACATATTTTTTGATAAATTTTGGGAATATCGTGTTCATATCAACTAAAATCGGCAATAGATATTTTGAAAGTTGTCTACGACGAAAAAAAAGGAGCTTCTGGGCTAACTAATATTATGGAAAGAATCTGGCATTTATGGAAACGTTTCAGAAAGTGATTTTGACTATTACAAATTATTTTGAAAGATTCCAGTTCATTTTTTAAGCATCCAGATCATTTTCGAATAGTCCAGATCATTATGAAGTATTTCGGATCAATGTGGAAGATTCCAGATCATTTTCAGTTCATTTTGGAAGATTTTAGAAGGTTTCTGAATATTGTAGATTATTTTGGATGATTCCTCATCAGTTTCTAACATTCCAGATCATTATAGAGCATTTTAGATTATTAGGAAAGTTTTCTGATCATTTTCTTACCATCCAGATCATTATGGAGCATTTTAGATTATTAGGAAAGTTTTCTGATCATTTTCTTACCATCCAGATCGTTATGGAGCATTTCATATCGCTGTTGAACATTTCAGATCATTTTGGAAGATTCCAGATCATTTTTAAACAATCTAAATCATTATAAAACATCTCGGATCATTGTGGAAGATGATTTTGACTATTACAAATTATTTTGAAAGATTCCAGTTCATTTTTTAAGCATCCAGATCATTTTCGAATAGTCCAGATCATTATGAAGTATTTCGGATCAATGTGGAAGATTCCAGATCATTTTCAGTTCATTTTGGAAGATTTTAGAAGGTTTCTGAATATTGTAGATTATTTTGGATGATTCCTCATCAGTTTCTAACATTCCAGATCATTATAGAGCATTTTAGATTATTAGGAAAGTTTTCTGATCATTTTCTTACCATCCAGATCATTATGGAGCATTTTAGATTATTAGGAAAGTTTTCTGATCATTTTCTTACCATCCAGATCGTTATGGAGCATTTCATATCGCTGTTGAACATTTCAGATCATTTTGGAAGATTCCAGATCATTTTTAAACAATCTAAATCATTATAAAACATCTCGGATCATTGTGGAAGATGATTTTGACTATTACAAATTATTTTGAAAGATTCCAGTTCATTTTTTAAGCATCCAGATCATTTTCGAATAGTCCAGATCATTATGAAGTATTTCGGATCAATGTGGAAGATTCCAGATCATTTTCAGTTCATTTTGGAAGATTTTAGAAGGTTTCTGAATATTGTAGATTATTTTGGATGATTCCTCATCAGTTTCTAACATTCCAGATCATTATAGAGCATTTTAGATTATTAGGAAAGTTTTCTGATCATTTTCTTACCATCCAGATCATTATGGAGCATTTTAGATTATTAGGAAAGTTTTCTGATCATTTTCTTACCATCCAGATCGTTATGGAGCATTTCATATCGCTGTTGAACATTTCAGATCATTTTGGAAGATTCCAGATCATTTTTAAACAATCTAAATCATTATAAAACATCTCGGATCATTGTGGAAGATGATTTTGACTATTACAAATTATTTTGAAAGATTCCAGTTCATTTTTTAAGCATCCAGATCATTTTCGAATAGTCCAGATCATTATGAAGTATTTTGGGTCAATGTGGAAGATTCCAGATCATTCTTAAACTATCCAGATCATTTTCAGTTCATTTTGGAAGATTTGAGAAGGTTTCTGAATATTGTAGATTATTTTGGATGATTCCTTATCAGTTTCTAGCATTCCAGATCATTAGGAAAGATTTTAGATCATTTTCGAACCATCCAGATCATTATTGAACTTTGCAGAAAATTTTAGATCATTTTTATACAGTCCAGAGCATTTCATTACGTTGTTGAACATTCTAGATCATTTTTGAACATTCCAAATCATTATAGAGCATCTCGGATCATTGTGGAAGATGATTTTGACTATTACAAATTATATTGAATGATTCTTGATCATTTCTTAACGTGCCAGATCAATTCAGATCATTATGGAAGATTCCAGATCATTTTTCAACAATCCAGATCATTTTAGAAATTTCCATATTATTTTGGAAGATTTTAGATCATTTGTGAATAGTCCAGATCATTAGAGAGCATTTCAGATCATTAGGGAAGATTTCTGACCATTTTCGAACCGTCCAGATCATTATTGAACTTTGCAGATGATTTTGAAAGATCCCAGATCATTTTTGAACATTCCAAATCATCATAGAGCATCTCAGATCATTGCGGAAGATTTTAGATCATTTTTGAACTATCCAGATCATTTTCAGTTCATTTTGGAACATTTTAGATCATTTTTGAATATTGTAGATTATTTTGGATGATTGTAAGGTTATGTTAGGATGACGTCACAACCAGCCGCCATATTGTCTCGTAGGACAACTATTGCGTTATTTACATTAAAACTACAATCGTATTGGTGTTTAATTTTCGTTTTTTTTTTTCGATATTTCAATGAAATAAACGTTCGAATCAATTGATTATTTATATTATCAATTATTTATATAAAAATAAAATGAATTCGTTGCTGGTACACCACGACAATATGGCCGACGTCTCGAATCACGTTACTCGAAATGACATATTGTAATTAACCGTATTTTTATTTTTGATATTCATTATTCAGACAAATCGGGAATATCTAATGGGGATAATTAAACGTATTCTGTTCGAATCAATCGACCATGAATGGGCATTTGTCATTTATCAACTGATGGAATCTAATTATGACGTAAATGGTCTTATTAACGTTTTATAATAATTTTACCACAATTGTTTACTAATTCGTAAAAGTTATCATACAAATATGTTCATAATGAGAATAATGAACGACTTGGATACTATAAATTGGATATTATTTAGTGGGAATTTCGTCGAACGAACAAACTCCGTGCTAGTTCACAAGAGAAAACTTGAAATAAAGCCACGTTTACATTATACTTGCAGATGTTGCGTTCACGTACGCGGGTATCTAATTTTTTCGAAGCTTCACCCGCCGAAACACAAATAAAAATATATTTTTTAAGATCTAAGAGAATGGAAATCAATCACAATTGCCGACGACGACATAAATAACAAGTTAGAACTTGAAACATACGATTGGAAGAGAAAATAATATCAATTCTTATTGAATTGGTAAATTGGTGAAGATATAACGGAGAGCTGAACATAATTTAAACTATTTACACATAAATAAACGAATTTTTTTTATATTAGTAAATACACGAGTAGCTGTACACGTTGTGAAGGCGGTATATTCATTATTCAAAACGGTTTCCTGGAATGCTTAACAATTATAGATAAATAATATTATACACGAACGTAGAAATGGGATTATAAAAACACAGTAATTTCTATATCGCAGCGACTTACAATCGAAAAACAGTTTTCGACCTCTAGAAAGGTCTAAAGTATTCGAAAACATCGCCACAATATTTTGCAATATTCTTGGACGGAGCGCTATTTAAGATATGGAGGATTAACAATTTTGAACAACGTTCTAGATCATTAAGGAACAATACAGATCATTTTTGAACATTCCAGATCATTGTAGAGCATTTCAGATCATTATGGAACATTGTAGAAGATTTTAGACCATTTTTCAACTATCCAGACCATTTTTGGTGAATTTTGGAAGATTTTAGATCATTTCTGAATATTGCAGATTATTTTGGAGGATTCCTTATCAGGTTCTAACATTCCAGATCATTATAGAGCATTTTAGATTATTAGGAAAGTTTTCTGATCATTTTTCGAACCATCCAGATTATTATTGAACTTTCCAGATCATTATGGAGCATTTCAGATCGTTTTAAAAGATTCCAGATCATTTTTGAACATTCCAAATCATTATAGAGCATCTCAGATCATTGTGGAACATTGTAGAAGATTTTAGACCATTTTTCAACTATCCAGACCATTTTAGGTGAATTTTGGAAGATTTTAGATCATTTCTGAATATTGTAGATTATTTTGGAGGATTCCTTATCAGGTTCTAACATTCCAGATCATTATAGAGCATTTTAGATTATTAGGAAAGTTTTCTGATCATTTTTCGAACCATCCAGATTATTATTGAACTTTCCAGATCATTATGGAGCATTTCAGATCGTTTTAAAAGATTCCAGATCATTTTTGAACATTCCAAATCATTATAGAGCATCTCAGATCACTGTGGAACATTGTAGAAGATTTTAGACCATTTTTCAACTATCCAGATCATTTTCAGTTCATTTTGGAAGATTTTAGATCATTTCTGAATATTGTAGATTATTTTGGAGGATTCCTTATCAGGTTCTAACATTCCAGATCATTATAGAGCATTTTAGATTATTAGGAAAGTTTTCTGATCATTTTTCGAACCATCCAGATTATTATTGAACTTTCCAGATCATTATGGAGCATTTCAGATCGTTTTAAAAGATTCCAGATCATTTTTGAACATTCCAAATCATTATAGAGCATCTCAGATCACTGTGGAACATTGTAGAAGATTTTAGACCATTTTTCAACTATCCAGATCATTTTCAGTTCATTTTGGAAGATTTTAGATCATTTCTGAATATTGTAGATTATTTTGGAGGATTCCTTATCAGGTTCTAACATTCCAAATCATTATAGAGCATCTCAGATCACTGTGGAACATTGTAGAAGATTTTAGACCATTTTTCAACTATCCAGATCATTTTCAGTTCATTTTGGAAGATTTTAGATCATTTCTGAATATTGTAGATTATTTTGGAGGATTCCTTATCAGGTTCTAACATTCCAGATCATTATAGAGCATTTTAGATTATTAGGAAAGTTTTCTGATCATTTTTCGAACCATCCAGATCATTATTGAACTTTCCAGATCATTATGGAGCATTTCAGATCGTTTTAAAAGATTCCAGATCATTTTTGAACATTCCAAATCATTATAGAGCATCTCAGATCATTGTGGAACATTGTAGAAGATTTTGGACCATTTTTCAACTATCCAGATCATTTTCAGTTCATTTTGGAATATTTTAGATCATTTCTGAATATTGCAGATTATTTTGGAGGATTCCTTATCAGGTTCTAACATTCCAGATCATTATAGAGCATTTTAGATTATTAGGAAAGTTTTCTGATCATTTTTCGAACCATCCAGATCATTATTGAACTTTCCAGATAATTTTGGAAGATCCCAGATAATTTTTGAACACTCCAGATCATTGTTGAACTTTTTAGATTATTTTGAAAGATTTCAGATCATTTTTGAACATTCCAAATCATCATAGAGCATCTCAGATCATTGTGGAAGATTTTATATTATTTTTGAACTATCCAGATCATTTTCAGTTCATTAGGGAAGATTTCTGATCATTTTCGAACCGTCCTGATCATTATTGAACTTTTCAGATGATTTTGAAAGATCCCAGATCATTTTTGAACATTCCGAATCATTATAGAGCATTTCAGATCATTGTGGAAGATGATTTTTGACTAATACAGATTGTTTTGGAAGATTTTAGATCATTTCTGAATATTTTAGATTATTTTGGAAGATTCCTTATCAGGTTCTAACATTTCAGATCATTAGGAAAGATTTCTGATCATTTTCGAGCCATCCAGATCATTATTGAACTTTCCAGATAATTTTGGAAGATCCCAGATAATTTTTGAACACTCCAGATCATTGTTGAACTTTTTAGATTATTTTGAAAGATTTCAGATCATTTTTGAACATTCCAAATCATCATAGAGCATCTCAGATCATTGTGGAAGATTTTATATTATTTTTGAACTATCCAGATCATTTTCAGTTCATTAGGGAAGATTTCTGATCATTTTCGAACCGTCCTGATCATTATTGAACTTTTCAGATGATTTTGAAAGATCCCAGATCATTTTTGAACATTCCGAATCATTATAGAGCATTTCAGATCATTGTGGAAGATGATTTTTGACTAATACAGATTGTTTTGGAAGATTTTAGATCATTTCTGAATATTTTAGATTATTTTGGAAGATTCCTTATCAGGTTCTAACATTTCAGATCATTAGGAAAGATTTCTGATCATTTTCGAGCCATCCAGATCATTATTGAACTTTCCGGATCATCATAGAGCATCTCAGATCATTGTGGAAGATGATTTTGGATGATTTTTGACTATTACAGATTGTTTTGGAAGGATTTTGGAGGATTTTAGATCATTTTCGAGGCATCCAGATCATTATTAAACTTTCCAGATCATTATGGAGCACTTCAGATCATTTTGGAAGATTCCAGATCATTTTTGAACATTCCACATCATTATTGAGCATAGCAAATAATTTAAAAATTAACAAAGCTCAAACACATTGAGACTTTGAGTGATTTGATTGAGATTTCATGCATATAAACCCACAAAACTTTTCAATGAAATTTACCCATAATTTGAAAGGAATTTCTAGTGAATCGAAGGCTTTTATTGAGTTTGAAAGGATTGACAAAAAGAGAACCGAAATAATAGAATAAAACAACAAAAAACGAAAGAAAAATCTTTGCGATACGCCAATGCCAATTAAATTATAATTTCTACTGAAAATTGTTTTATTTAAATGGTATAAAGTAGTAGTTACATAAGTAGTAATTCAAATGAAATCGTTATTTATTTAAATTGAGTATTTTTGATTGGTCGGCTCTATATAAACCTTGATATTCAAGATCGGCATATCAATAATCAATCTCCCAGCTTGATTAATTTAAATTAGTTGTTTAATCGATTCTATTACAATCGACATGCGTTTTCGACATCTCGTCATCTTTTTCTGAATACCTTGTGTATGTGTGAGTTTTCGCTGCCTCTAGTAAACCCTTTCCAATCAAAGATCTAATCCTTGATTGGTCCTTGCTCATTAAATATATGGGGGTGTCCTCTTGGAGTCTACATACGACTCGATGGTGCGGGATTGATCAGGTTTACCAACTTAGGATTTTTCCCTACAAATTTTGGAGGAAAAAGAATGTTTTTAAGGCTAGTACTTATGGGGGTTTTAGTGGTTTTCGATTAGAGCACTTATCATTCCAGCTTTCAGTTCATTCCCGATTATCAAACAATCGCAGTCGTCTGTCCTAGTCGCCAGCAGTCGTGCCAACACTTCTGTCTCAAAAAATATTTGGAGTACGTTCGACAAGCGTATTTTTCAATTCTTTCGAATATGAGATCATCGAAGTTATTGTGTAGCGCTCTAGTCACGGGACGACAAAAGAAAAGATTTTCGAACGAGATAAATTGTATTGAAATCGGATAAATTGTCGCAAGGTGGCATTTGACAAGTATGAAAACAAAGCGATTCGCACCTAAAGAGATATACGTACACTACCTGAGAAAGCCGTATCAGATCTACAATAGAGATGTAACATAATTTTACGAGATTATGGAATTTCTTGATGTTAACGATAAAACTTTGAGACATAAAACATATTCAATAGGAAAATCAACTTCTAAATTTTAACAATATAAAGTTAGTTTTACCAATTAGAAATCGTGGTGCTAGTCTGATAAAAAAAACGTCCCTCTACTGTCAAAGTCAATTGCCAAAAATTAATAATCATTTGTTTTGATTTTCCAAACATAATTTTACGAGATTATGGAATTTCTTGATGTTAACGATAAAACTTTGAGACATAAAACATATTCAATAGGAAAATCAACTTCTAAATTTTAACAATATAAAATAAGTTTTACCAATTACAAATCGTGGTGCTAGTCTGATAAAAAAAACGTCCCTCTACTGTCAAAGTCAATTGCCAAAAATTAATAATCATTTGTTTTGATTTTCCATACATAATTTTACGAGATTATGGAATTTCTTGATGTTGAAGATAAAACGTTAAGACATAAAACATATTCAATAGGAAAATCAACTTCTAAATTTTAACAATATAAAGTAAGTTTTACCAATTACAAATCGTGGTGCTAGTCTGATAAAAAAAACGTCCCTCTACTGTCAAAGTCAATTGCCAAAAATTAATAATCATTTGTTTTGATTTTCCAAACATAATTTTACGAGATTATGGAATTTCTTGATGTTAACGATAAAACTTTGAGACATAAAACATATTCAATAGGAAAATCAACTTCTAAATTTTAACAATATAAAGTTAGTTTTACCAATTAGAAATCGTGGTGCTAGTCTGATAAAAAAAACGTCCCTCTACTGTCAAAGTCAATTGCCAAAAATTAATAATCATTTGTTTTGATTTTCCAAACATAATTTTACGAGATTATGGAATTTCTTGATGTTAACGATAAAACTTTGAGACACAAAACATATTCAATAGGAAAATCAACTTCTAAATTTTAACAATATAAAGTAAGTTTTACCAATTACAAATCGTGGTGCTAGTCTGATAAAAAAACGTCCCTCTACTGTCAAAGTCAATTGCCAAAAATTAATAATCATTTGTTTTGATTTTCCATACATAATTTTACGAGATTATGGAATTTCTTGATGTTAACGATAAAACTTTGAGACACAAAACATATTCAATAGGAAAATCAACTTCTAAATTTTAACAATATAAAGTAAGTTTTACCAATTACAAATCGTGGTGCTAGTCTGATAAAAAAAACGTCCCTCTACTGTCAAAGTCAATTGCCAAAAATTAATAATCATTTGTTTTGATTTTACATACATAATTTTACGAGATTATGGAATTTCTTGATGTTAACGATAAAACTTTGAGATACAAAACATATTCAATAGGAAAATCAACTTCTAAATTTTAACAATATAAAGTTAGTTCTAGTACTTACGAATCGTTGTACTAAACTAATAAAAAAAACGTCTCTCTACTGTCAAAGTCAGTTGCTAAAAATTAATAATCATTTGTTTTGATTTTCCATACATAATTTGTAATATAATTTTACGAGATAATGAAACTTCTTGATGTTAACGATAAAACGTTAAGACATAAAACATATTCAATAGGAAAATCAGCTTCTAAATTTTCACAACATAAATTTAGTTCTAGCACGTACGAATCGTTGTACTAATTTATTAAAAAAAACGTCCCTCGACTGTCAACGTCAATTGTCAAAAATTAATAATCATTTGTTTTGATTTTCTAAACAGTCAATGATGAACGGAGGCACTTATTGGGTTTAATTTTGATTCAAAAACAACCGGATGTTAAGGGTTTATGTTGTAAGTAGTCCGAATATTTTAATAATCAGACACCGTCTTGTAAAACGTTTTATCAAATTACCACGGCCAACACCACTATAGATAAACGAAAAACTTTCACGATCCACGTTAAAGATTCAATTATTGATGTGAATACGAGGGTAGTTTTAAGATATAGCGAGTAATTCACGCAGTAGAGGAATCAAACTCCACATCAGTTTGAACGAAAACGTGTTTGAGCAGTCAAAACATCGGTTCATCCGCCGTATAGTCTTTATTTATCATTGTAGTATATCGATATCGATCTTATAATCAAATTTCCATTATAATTTCATGTTTTGCTTATAAAAAATGAATAATAACGTGAAAGAGTGCATCGTTTAGGCGAGAAGTATCAGGTACTGTTTCCCACGCTCCGTTTTTTATTTGTTAATTTAATTTTAGAGCCTCCGATGATTTAATAGGTAGATAAGTACCTGACAAATATCCGGTGGAACATTCGACGAACAGGTGTCGTGTTTATTTAATTAAGTGGTTTTTTTTGTTAATAGTTAAATCTGAGAAATAGTGCGTGGTAAATCGGAAAATCCTTTTATCGCGAGTAAATAATTGATAAAAAACAAATTACATCAAGTTACCACTTTCCCCTGCGTATTTTTTTCTTATAAGGACACTCTGTATAGGTAATAATTCACATATATAAAAAAGTTACATCACTATAAATAGGAATTCATCCAATAATTCATTCATTGTACACTGGTACTGACTAAAATTGTTCGATATAAATCAAGTTATTACGAAAAAAGAATAGGACTTTCTCTAAATCATTCCACTTGCTCTAAAACCGTTAAGAAATTTGAAAAATGACTCTCGACTGCAATATCTTACAAGCCCGCAATCGGTAGACCTCGAAGGGAAGCCGCCTAGATGCGGAAACTCCTGGTGCTAATTGCAATCGGCGAGAAAGAGACGATGAAATGTTGTTGATTTTATTTATTTTCTTGTTGTATTTCAATCACTTACTCGGTATCTAGTTACCGTTTTGAAATGATAAAACCGGACAAGACTTAGACTTCAGTGGTAATTTTGTCTTGGAGGCCGTAGTATAATGTTTCACTTTGATAAATTAGTTTTTACTTTTGACAGGTTTATCAGTTAAATAGACAGTATCGGCACCGGCGTATATCTCCTTAAAACAAATAACATTCCAAAAAATATATCGTTTTCTAATGTGATAGGATTCAAACAAAAAAAAAAAGAAGACGATCTGCCAAACTTCACTATTCCAAACTGACGTAGGTGACTGTAGGCCTCAAGGTCGAGTCTTTCCAGATAAAACGAAAAGAAGAAGACGACTTGACAGTTCAGTAAAAAGAAGACCGATTGAATTAGCTAACGCTTGACAGGTCCAAGTGGAATTGCAACTTTTTTATTGATAAACTTCAAGTTTATTGTGTGGTCTAGTAACTAACAGATTTAGGAAATGATAAAATGGAAACGAATATCTGTGAAGCCATCGCGATGATCACAACAAATTATAAACGGATCATTAAGATGAGAAACTGGAACCTGCAAATGATTTTCCAGCAGCTGTATTTGTAGGAAATGAGAAAATAGAATTATTAAGACGCTGTTCTAGAAGTTCTATCTTAGTTTAGGAACTCCTGGACATTGAGGAGGAAGAACGAAGTTAAAATGGATATAAATAACATGAAACATCTCAGAAGAATAGAGAGCAAAAGTCAATGTAAAAAAAAACTTGATTTAAATGATAACTTTATGAACAAGAAGAATCGGAACTCCTGGAGAGGAAAAAAGAAGAAGTACTGGTTAATATCAAATTTTTTATAATGAGAATCGTCAAAATATCCGTTAACCACCGACATAACCTCTTCATCCATAACCATCAGTCTTTAATTCATTGTTTTTCGGTAATTCTTTCGTTCCACGTTCCATCCATGATTATGAAACTGGTTTGGTCGACCACTGGTGTATGGCCTCGACCAATGGTGATTGCCAAGCAACTTCCGCCATCTCCAGATCGAACCAGGTACTTCTATGGTGTCTATGTCTGCGTATGTAGAATTTTGAGGTTATATAACCTCTCAAATATAATATTTTCACTTTAAATTCGTATTTACTTATACCTGTTTTTCAAAGACAATTCTGTAGGGTTAAGAACGTCTCTTCGGCAACACCTGTATTTGTATTCGCAAAATGTTTGGTATTTACTTTAAATAGTTTCGAAATTTTTAAAAGCAGGTGTTATATACCTGTTTCATTACTCTCTTTAAATCCGTGGGAGAAGAAAATTACTACGGAATTGCATGGTGAACGTTTTAAGAACTTACCTGTGTTTCCGAGAAAAAATGCATTGTCCTCAAAGGATGTTATTAGGTACAAAAGGATAATAAACTCGGAATACCGAAACTCAAATATATTTTTTTATTGTAGGTAATCATCTAATATTTCCATCTGTTTTTACGTAGATGTTAATAGTTGTGTTAAAGAGTTAATAAATCGGTACCTAACCAACCAACCGAAGAACGCCTCGCCCCATATTCGGTATATTCTTCGGGTTTTGGGACAGCGCTAATGGTATGGCTTCTAGTATGTTAGATTTTGGGTCTTCTGCTGTTTTTACTATCCTCATAGGTAATGGTGCAAAAGTACAACATTATCTCGTCATATTATTTGAGTTCCAACGTATTAAATCGTCTCAAAGACTTTTGGCGTTGGTATCCTAGATTTTTCTTAGGTTTTCCACCACCTTTCGGTACCATCTTTTCCTTGGTCTTTATTTTCTTCTTGTACATCATTTTCACCCCCTAGGATGCTTGTTGTTTATTCACTAACTCATTATTGGTTTTATTATTGTTTTGAGTTGACGTGGCTCCGCTTTTGTGGAGTTACTTACTCCCTACTCCGTAATTTTTCCTTCTAGATTTCAAAATTCATTACTTTTTGTTTATTCTGCTGTATTTTCATCGATTTTTTCTTTCGCGGTGTTGTCTTCGTTGACTGTTCAAACCGAATTTTGATATTCTTTGATTTTTGGTTAGACTTTTTTTGGAATATTAGAAAATCGTTTTTTCCTATTCGAATCTGGTGATATATTATTTAGAAATGTGTTGCCGTTGAATGTATAACTCGAACAAGGTTGAAGATATATACATTTTTCAAAATTATTACGAAATCATATAAAAGAACAATTAAAAAATCCAGTTCTCGTTTGATAGATAAAAGTATGGGATTAGCAACGGCGTATGGCGCCCAACGGCAATATTCTTTAATTATTAAGTTAGAAACTATAAAGAAATTGATTGAACATCGCCATCGGCCATTGTATTTTTGTCTAGATTACATTAAGAAGGTTACGGAGTTTCAGAAATGAAAAAAATAATATTGAATCGCAAGCAAATGATTCTCATTCCTGTTTTTGTATTATAATAAAAACCACAGGACATATTTGTACACCTGTAAACTTTTATGAAAGTTTTAAGTAAGTCCACGACGACATATTGGTCGCATCGATCAAGAATATGTCTGGTGCGACTCGATTTACACTACACTACACTAAACGTTAAGAATTAGTTAATGGCTCGATATTTTACAATGCAAAAAAGTGCAAAATCACTTGCCGATTGAAATCAGATCGATATCATGTTTTCCCGCTATAATTTGAGAGCTTATTTACTAGAAACTGCCATCTAATGTGTAAACAACTTATAATAATAATCTACAGTGTACATATAGGTGATTATTTACAAACAGAAACGTGTATAAAGTACTTTTGAAATATCTATTATGAAAAGTTTTAACAAGGTACTGCATCCTTGTCTTTATGTAATTTCTGAATCGTTGCAGTTTAGTTTGTAGCACTTTTTATGTACAGATGTGATTTATACTGTTTTCCAGTCCAGTCCAGACGATTTACTTCGTCCCTGCTTTCCATCGAAGTTAATTTTGTACAAGAATAATTAGACATCACCTTCTAGTTCCTGAATTCTACTGGTCGACGTTTCATATCGGAGGATGAGATAGATAAAGGATTTCATCAAATTTTTTTTTAACGCTTCAATCGCTTCTTCAGTTGTAGATAAACGTTGACCTCGTAATTGTCAAATAAGGACGCTAAATTTGAGCTCGATGATCAAGGATATAAATTGAGTAATTTGCTACGATAGATTTGGATTTGGCTCGTCTTGAAAGACCCATACAATCGATTGTTGTTTAGGATTCCTAAGAATGTTTGAATTATTTTATGTTTTCTTTGTACCAATCGACACGAACTTTCTTTCGAACGATTATCTCAAAGTATGCGGGATCCAACGCGAAAAAACAACTTTTTTTTGAATGATTGTCAAAATATGCAGGATACAACGCGAAAAAACAACTTTTTTTTGAATGATTGTCAAAATATGCAGGATACAACGCGAAAAAACAACTTTTTCTCGAACGATTGTCAAATTATGCGGGATCCAACGCGAAAAAACAACTTTTTTTTGAATGATTGTCAAAATATGCGGGATACAACATGAAAAAACAAATTTTTTTGTATGATTGTCAAAATATGCAGGATACAACGCGAAAAACAACTTTCTTTTGAATGATTGTCAAAATATGCAGGGTACAACGCGAAAAAACAACTTTTTTTTGAATGATTATCAAAGTATGCGGGATCCAACGCGAAAAAACAACTTTTTCTCGAACGATTGTCAAAGTATGCGGGATCCAACGCGAAAAAACAACTTTTTTTTGAATGATTGTCAAAATATGCGGGATACAACGCGAAAAAACAACTTTTTTTGAATGATTGTCAAAATATGCAGGATACAACGCGAAAAACAACTTTCTTTTGAATGATTGTCAAAATATGCAGGATCCAACGCGAAAAAACAACTTTCTTTTGAATGATTATCAAAGTATGCGGGATCCAACGCGAAAAAACAACTTTTTTTTGAATGATTGTCAAAATATGCAGGATACAACGCGAAAAAACAACTTTTTTTTGAATGATTGTCAAAATATGCGGGATCCAACGCGAAAAAACAACTTTTTTTTGAATGATTGTCAAAATATGCGGGATACAACGCGAAAAAAACAACTTTTTTTTGAATGATTGTCTAAGTATGCGGGATCCAACGCGAAAAAACAACTTTTTCTCGAACGATTGTCAAATTATGCGGGATCCAACGCGAAAAAACAACTTTTTCTCGAACGATTGTCAAAGTATGCGGGATCCAACGCGAAAAAACAACTTTTTCAACTTTTTTTTGAATGATTGTCAAAATATGCAGGGTACAACGCGAAAAAACAACTTTTTTTTGAATGATTCTCAAAGTATGCGGGATCCAACGCGAAAAAACAACTTTTTCTCGAACGATTGTCAAATTATGCGGGATCCAACGCGAAAAAACAACTTTCTTTTGAACGATTGTCAAAGTATGCGGGATCCAACGCGAAAAAACCTCTTTAACAACCAAATTTAAACCAAATATTGAATGTCTGCGAGTAGAATTACCGCCCAAAATAGCCTCAAAATCACGGTATATCACATGAAGATGTTGCAATATCAGTTTACGGACAGCATCGATGTTTTCTAGCACGATAACCCTCCATGAAATTCATCCAGTAGCGAAGTACGACCACGATTGAATTAGTAAAACCGCGATGTTTCGAGATGATGCTTCTTCACCAAAAAATCGCAGCTAGTTGATCGGCTAGCTAATGTTAATTCAACCCAAGTCTAAAGTCCAACCAAAACGAATATTCCAATCAACTGTTAACAATTCTTGTAAAGAGTGATCCAATAATGTGAATTAGCTACCTCACGAACCTGATATCTTCAATTCTAAATCCTGTCCTCGTGTAAGAAGTAAGTACATATAATCTAAAGGTGAGATAATCAGTTTCATGACGATAAAATTTTTTTTCTTTTCTCCTCGCACGTCAAAACCGAACTGATATTATTTGTATTTAATAGACAGATGTATTGATTATTAGCAGCTGTTTCAAGAAATCTCTATAGGTGAAAAGTAAAGTTTAGGTTTTAGGCGGGGCTCCATGTTTCTTTGAAACGATTTATATACAAGAATTTCCCTCGATACGTACAGGTGTAGGGTGTTTACCGATTTATTGTTATCTAAAATCGATTATTGTGAATGGATTTTTTTGTTAAAAAAATAACGGACGTTGATAAGTTTTGTATAAATCACTTTGTTATAATAATGTTATTTCAAACCCTGAAAATCATACAAACTAAGAAAAACACATTTTTTTTTGTCTAAAAATCGTTGTAATCGCTTCCAAGCGTTCCAACGCTCAAAATAGGCTTCAGTTTCAGCAATTGCTTCTTTATTTCAGTTAAATATCTTAACGGAGACCATTTTTTCAGTCCAGTAGTCACCGGGGACCAGATATGGACTAAACAGTGGAGAAGGAAGCAATTCGAAACGTAATTCGTTCAATTTAACCATCGACTTGTGAATCTTGTTGGAACAGTGATTTTTTCTTGTTTTTTTCTTGATCCAAAAGATCCAACAATACTGAATAACCTTCCCAGCTGACTGTCGTGTCTTTGAACCTGGTTCACCGACTGCAGTCCACTCAGATGATGATCGTTTTGGTTCCTGATCGAAGTGATGGATGGAAAAAACGTGAAAACTCTGCTCTGAATCCTCTGACTCACGACTGGATCTAAATTCTTTGATATTATCTGGAGTAATAGCTTCAATTGGACGACCAGAACGTGCATCATCATCTATGTCTGTACGATCCCGTTTAAATTCAACCAATCAACAAAAAATGGTTCGTTTTCGATGGAGCACATTGTAGATGACACTTTTAAAGCCATTTCTTTCAAGAAACAATGATAAATCAAACAACCTCAGTAAAAGTGTACCGTACCTGATTTTCTTCTTTCTAAATGAAATAAGAATGTTTCGAATGTGTCTCACCCACTTGTTCCAAGAGGTACAGTAAAATTACAAGCCTTGAATGGCGCCGGTTACATGTTCTGATCCGTAATTGATTTGATAGTTTACAATGAGTGAGGGGAAGGGGCGTTATTGTCTACAGGAGACAGGCCTATCACCTGTCTCTTAAAAATTTAATAATTAATTGTATCGATCGCTTTAGATTTGCACCTAACTAATAACTAAAAAGTTTCGTTTATTTTATCCAATCAAAGTCCATTTTTTTACGTGGATTTCGTGGATCGAGATATCGATGCACGTCATCAAGTTTTTACAATCGATTCGTCGCTTTTTTTAATAAGAAACTTCGTCAATAAAAAATCTGTCGCTGGTTACTTTTAGATTAAAAATTAGAACTCAAAATATCGTATTTCGTGAACGTTTATTTTCGTATAAATAGAATTGTTGTAAAGAAATTTTTAAAAAAATAAAATTTCGGGAGTTAAAATTCTAACTGGCGCAGTCGTAGCAGGATTCGTGCGGTCGTGAATTTTACGCAATTGTGTTAAAAAATCCGATTCGTAATTCAACTTCAACTGCAAATTACTACTTTTAAGAAAATAGAAAATTGAAAAAAAAAATAGAAATAAGAATTAGAAGAGGAGCCAAAGAACAGGTACTGCAAAATACCACCGTTATTTCTCACTCTTAGTGATAGAAATAGTTAGATATATAGAAAAATCTAGATTAAAAATTAAAACGAAAAAAAAACAATTTTTAAAAAAATAAAGTTTCGGAAATTAAACTTCTAACTGGCGCAGTCGTAGCAGGATTCTTGCGGTCGTAAACAATATTTAATAAAATAAAGTTTCGGAAATTAAAATTCTAACTGGCGCAGTCGTAGCAGGATTCGTTCGGTCGTAAACAATTTTTAAAAAAATAAAGTTTCGGAAATTAAACTTCTAACTGGCGCAGTCGTAGCAGGATTCGTTCGGTCGTAAACAATTTTTAAAAAAATAAAGTTTCGGAAATTAAACTTCTAACTGGCGCAGTCGTAGCAGGATTCGTTCGGTCGTAAACAATTTTTAAAAAAATAAAGTTTCGGAAATTAAACTTCTAACTGGCGCAGTCGTAGCAGGATTCGTGTGGTCGTAAACAATTTAAAAAAAAATAAAGTTTCGGAAATTAAACTTCTAACTGGCGCAGTCGTAGCAGGATTCGTGTGGTCGTAAACAATTTTTAATAAAATAAAGTTTCGGAAATTAAAATTCTAACTGGCGCAGTCGTAGCAGGATTCGTTCGGTCGTAAACAATTTAAAAAAAAATAAAGTTTCGGAAATTAAACTTCTAACTGGCGCAGTCGTAGCGGGATTCGTGTGGTCGTAAACAATTTTTAATAAAATAAAGTTTCGGAAATTAAAATTCTAACTGGCGCAGTCGAAGCAGGATTCGTTCGGTCGTAAACAATTTAAAAAAAAATAAAGTTTCGGAAATTAAACTTCTAACTGGCGCAGTCGTAGCAGGATTCGTTCGGTCGTAAACAATATTTATTAAAATAAAGTTTCGGAAATTAAACTTCTAACTGGCGCAGTCGTAGCAGGATTCGTTCGGTCGTAAACAATATTTATTAAAATAAAGTTTCGGAAATTAAAATTCTAACTGGCGCAGTCGTAGCAGGATTCGTTCGGTCGTAAACAATTTAAAAAAAAATAAAGTTTCGGAAATTAAACTTCTAACTGGCGCAGTCGTAGCAGGATTCGTGTGGTCGTAAACAATTTTTAATAAAATAAAGTTTCGGAAATTAAAATTCTAACTGGCGCAGTCGTAGCAGGATTCGTTCGGTCGTAAACAATTTAAAAAAAAATAAAGTTTCGGAAATTAAACTTCTAACTGGCGCAGTCGTAGCAGGATTCGTGTGGTCGTAAACAATTTTTAATAAAATAAAGTTTCGGAAATTAAAATTCTAACTGGCGCAGTCGTAGCAGGATTCGTTCGGTCGTAAACAATATTTATTAAAATAAAGTTTCGGAAATTAAAATTCTAACTGGCGCAGTCGTAGCAGGATTCGTTCGGTCGTAAACAATTTAAAAAAAAATAAAGTTTCGGAAATTAAACTTCTAACTGGCGCAGTCGTAGCAGGATTCGTGTGGTCGTAAACAATTTTTAATAAAATAAAGTTTCGGAAATTAAAATTCTAACTGGCGCAGTCGTAGCAGGATTCGTTCGGTCGTAAACAATTTAAAAAAAAATAAAGTTTCGGAAATTAAACTTCTAACTGGCGCAGTCGTAGCAGGATTCGTGTGGTCGTAAACAATATTTATTAAAATAAAGTTTCGGAAATTAAAATTCTAACTGGCGCAGTCGTAGCAGGATTCGTTCGGTCGTAAACAATTTAAAAAAAAATAAAGTTTCGGAAATTAAACTTCTAACTGGCGCAGTCGTAGCAGGATTCGTTCGGTCGTAAACAATTTAAAAAAAAATAAAGTTTCGGAAATTAAACTTCTAACTGGCGCAGTCGTAGCAGGATTCGTTCGGTCGTAAACAATATTTATTAAAATAAAGTTTCGGAAATTAAAATTCTAACTGGCGCAGTCGTAGCAGGATTCGTTCGGTCGTAAACAATATTTATTAAAATAAAGTTTCGGAAATTAAAATTCTAACTGGCGCAGTCGTAGCAGGATTCGTTCGGTCGTAAACAATTTAAAAAAAAATAAAGTTTCGGAAATTAAACTTCTAACTGGCGCAGTCGTAGCAGGATTCGTTCGGTCGTAAACAATATTTAATAAAATAAAGTTTCGGAAATTAAACTTCTAACTGGCGCAGTCGTAGCAGGATTCGTTCGGTCGTAAACAATATTTATTAAAATAAAGTTTCGGAAATTAAAATTCTAACTGGCGCAGTCGTAGCAGGATTCGTTCGGTCGTAAACAATATTTATTAAAATAAAGTTTCGGAAATTAAAATTCTAACTGGCGCAGTCGTAGCAGGATTCGTTCGGTCGTAAACAATTTAAAAAAAAATAAAGTTTCGGAAATTAAACTTCTAACTGGCGCAGTCGTAGCAGGATTCGTGTGGTCGTAAACAATTTTTAATAAAATAAAGTTTCAGAAATTAAAATTCTAACTGGCGCAGTCGTAGCAGGATTCGTTCGGTCGTAAACAATATTTATTAAAATAAAGTTTCGGAAATTAAAATTCTAACTGGCGCAGTCGTAGCAGGATTCGTTCGGTCGTAAACAATTTAAAAAAAAATAAAGTTTCGGAAATTAAACTTCTAACTGGCGCAGTCGTAGCAGGATTCGTGTGGTCGTAAACAATTTTTAATAAAATAAAGTTTCGGAAATTAAAATTCTAACTGGCGCAGTCGTAGCAGGATTCGTTCGGTCGTAAACAATTTAAAAAAAAATAAAGTTTCGGAAATTAAACTTCTAACTGGCGCAGTCGTAGCAGGATTCGTGTGGTCGTAAACAATTTTTAATAAAATAAAGTTTCGGAAATTAAAATTCTAACTGGCGCAGTCGTAGCAGGATTCGTTCGGTCGTAAACAATATTTATTAAAATAAAGTTTCGGAAATTAAAATTCTAACTGGCGCAGTCGTAGCAGGATTCGTTCGGTCGTAAACAATTTAAAAAAAAATAAAGTTTCGGAAATTAAACTTCTAACTGGCGCAGTCGTAGCAGGATTCGTGTGGTCGTAAACAATTTTTAATAAAATAAAGTTTCGGAAATTAAAATTCTAACTGGCGCAGTCGTAGCAGGATTCGTTCGGTCGTAAACAATTTAAAAAAAAATAAAGTTTCGGAAATTAAACTTCTAACTGGCGCAGTCGTAGCAGGATTCGTGTGGTCGTAAACAATTTTTAATAAAATAAAGTTTCGGAAATTAAAATTCTAACTGGCGCAGTCGTAGCAGGATTCGTTCGGTCGTAAACAATTTAAAAAAAAATAAAGTTTCGGAAATTAAACTTCTAACTGGCGCAGTCGTAGCAGGATTCGTTCGGTCGTAAACAATTTAAAAAAAAATAAAGTTTCGGAAATTAAACTTCTAACTGGCGCAGTCGTAGCAGGATTCGTTCGGTCGTAAACAATATTTATTAAAATAAAGTTTCGGAAATTAAAATTCTAACTGGCGCAGTCGTAGCAGGATTCGTTCGGTCGTAAACAATATTTATTAAAATAAAGTTTCGGAAATTAAAATTCTAACTGGCGCAGTCGTAGCAGGATTCGTTCGGTCGTAAACAATTTAAAAAAAAATAAAGTTTCGGAAATTAAACTTCTAACTGGCGCAGTCGTAGCAGGATTCGTTCGGTCGTAAACAATTTAAAAAAAAATAAAGTTTCGGAAATTAAAATTCTAAGTGGCGCAGTCATAACAGGATTCGTGGGACAAATAAAGTTCGTCAACTATTAACAACAGTCATTCTATTTGATAAGACGCATTAAGAAGATGAAGAATTGTCGAAAAATCGTCAACAATTAAGTCAAATCAGCTGATTGTCTAGAAAATATTTTTAAAACCATTTTTTTGTGGTATTCGTTCACTTTCTTCTTAATTTTGGGGGTTTGGTGGTTACATATGAGAAAATAAGTTGATGTTACAACAAAATGTCGAACTAATATTTTGATCTAACTCAGCGGATTTCATATTAAACGACATTCGTACAAATTCACCCCTAACTGAAAAGAAATGTGTTCGACAGGTGATCAAAACCGTTATTCATTCCCATATTGATGCTGTGAGTATCATTTCACATTCATCTGCGTAGTTATTCCGGAGGGTTGTAAACTTGAACACATGCCCCGGGATTTATTAAACGGGATCGCAATCGCTTCAAAAAATGATTGTTTAAAACCAATTTTTTTCTCTATATTATTAACGGGGTAGAATCAACGTAGAATTGGTATTTTAATACCACCCCCTATGTGAGGACTTAATTAGAAGTTGTTCGCCGTAAGGGGTAGGAAAATTATTATAGAAAAAGGGTAAATTCTGTCATGGTTAATAAAAAAATCATTAGCTTTGAAATCTTCATATTGAAATGGTTATAAACTTTTAGCGAAACGAACTACTATTAAGAAACTTTAAGGGTGGTCTTCAACATATTAAATTAGAGCGAAATAGTCGTTTATTAATGTACTGAAAAATTTTTCCATTACTTTTATTAATAGTACCAATTTCATATGTTTATTTGTACAAAATTTAAACATAACCTCAAATAACTTTAACCTAACCTAACTTTTATAATCAAGTTTCTACCATTTCTCTGATTTTATTGTTGTTTGCCATTTTGTTACTATATAATCTGTTTTATTTTGTTATTTGCTCCACTTGCTTGGAGGAATTCCTAACCTAACAATACCCAACCTAACCTAACTACATCTCTCAGCCAAAGTACCATTGCCAGTGGCCAGTGCGCGAACTGGCAGCACTGCGGGCTTTGGCCATAATGTATACACGAAACTATGCGTTTTAGACTTGGCAACAATGGATTTTTAAATAATGACGTTGTGAATTTATGACAGAAATGTTTTGCTTTACACGTTTAACAATTAAACTGAGTATAGTGTCAAATTTCACGTGAATAAAATCAAAAATGATCCATTTCTTTTTAAGTTAAACTTCTAACTGGCGCGGTCGTAGCAGGATTAAAAAATTTATACAAAGAATGAACGTCGAAGACTTAATTTTTCATATTGTACTAGATTACCCACGTTTTTAAAGAAAATTATACAAAAATTGAGTTTTAGCTGCGGAAACAACGTTTTGAAATACAGTAATTTCCAAATTTTGAACTAAATTTAAAAAAAACACTGTCGACATTGTTATATACTTGTCTTATTACATCTCAAATAAAATTTTTTCGAGTTTTCTCTGGCTGTCTGTTAGAGAAATTGTTATAAAACTTTTCGGTTCGCCCTCGTAGTTACCTCGAGAATCGCAATCAATTTTAACACCTTATAATCTTCCCATTAGTACCTAATAAACATTTTAGCAATCAGTAGATCTAATATGAAGATACCCCTTTGAAAATAATAAAAAATATAGATTAGGGCGCCACCCTTAATTATCTCGGAATCTGCGGGATAATTTTTCGCACTTTCCCCATTATTTTCGAACGAGAAATCCCAAGAAAGCACCGTATCGTTTCTTAAAAAAGCAGATGCATTTCGATAATAGGTTGATTAGTTGTATCGACAAGGTATCGGCACCCTACCGAGGGCCGTAGGGCATCTACGGGGCGTCCGAATGCATCTGTCTAAAGCCGGACATTCCTCATTATCTAATATCTATTTATTAATAGAAACGACGATGTGGGTGGAAAAAAAACACCTCAAAATCAAATTTTGAGCATTTGATAATAGTTTTGTAACCTTTTATAAATCACGAGACGCGCGCCACTGGAATCGAAACATATCAAACCAAACAATATGGATTTTGAAAACTATATCATTTCTCGGTTCGTAATTTAATGTTCTTCAACATTTAAATACGCAATTTCCAAGTAAGCAACCTTCGGGACCACACAATAAGAAATTCAGATTACACGTTTTTATTTTTATTAATAAGATTAGTGGTAGTTAGGTTATAATTTCTGCGTTGGAATCCTGCGGAATTCGATACGAAGATGAATCAGATTGAGTATTACTTAACGTCAGTTTAGTATTAAAAAATTATCAGTGGCACAGTCGAGTTCTAGACGTCGAACTTTAATTTTAGAACCTTCATTACGAACACAAAAATAATAACAATTGTTTTAAAACGTCAAACAAGTTATTCTTCTTTTTTATCATGATTCGTAGTCTCGATATTTGTGGAATTGAGTTTTAGCTGTCGAATTTTAATTCTAGAAGTGTCATTACGAACACAAAAATAATAACAATTGTTTTAAAACGTCAAACAAGTTATTCTTCTTTTTTATCATGATTCGTAGTCTCGATATTTGTGGAATTGAGTTTTAGTTATCGAATTTTAATTCTAGAAGTGTCATTACGAACACAAAAATAATAACAATTGTTTTAAAACGTCAAACAAGTTATTCTTCTTTTTTATCATGATTCGTAGTCTCGATATTTGTGGAATTGAGTTTTAGTTATCGAATTTTAATTCTAGAAGTGTCATTACGAACACAAAAATAATAACAATTGTTTTAAAACGTCAAACAAGTTATTCTTCTTTTTTATCATCATTTCTGGTCTCGATATTTGTGGAATTGAGTTTTAGTTATCGAATTTTAATTCTAGAAGTGTCATTACGAACACAAAAATAATAACAATTGTTTTAAAACGTCAAACAAGTTATTCTTCTTTTTTATCATGATTCGTAGTCTCGATATTTGTGGAATTGAGTTTTAGTTATCGAATTTTAATTCTAGAAGTGTCATTACGAACACAAAAATAATAACAATTGTTTTAAAACGTCAAACAAGTTATTCTTCTTTTTTATCATGATTCGTAGTCTCGATATTTGTGGAATTGAGTTTTAGTTATCGAATTTTAATTCTAGAAGTGTCATTACCAACACAAAAATAATAACAATTGTTTTAAAACGTCAAACAAGTTATTCTTCTTTTTTATCATCATTTCTGGTCTCGATATTTGTGGAATTGAGTTTTAGTTATCGAATTTTAATTCTAGAAGTGTCATTACGAACACAAAAATAATAACAATTGTTTTAAAACGTCAAACAAGTTATTCTTCTTTTTTATCATGATTCGTAGTCTCGATATTTGTGGAATTGAGTTTTAGTTATCGAATTTCAATTCTAGAAGTGTCATTACGAACACAAAAATAATAACAATTGTTTTAAAACGTCAAACAAGTTATTCTTCTTTTTTATCATGATTCGTAGTCTCGATATTTGTGGAATTGAGTTTTAGCTGTCGAATTTTAATTCTAGAAGTGTCATTACGAACACAAAAATAATAACAATTGTTTTAAAACGTCAAACAAGTTATTCTTCTTTTTTATCATCATTTCTGGTCTCGATATTTGTGGAATCAGATTAATATCAGTCAAAAAATGAGTATCATCGAACTCTAATCAACATAGTGTTGGTTAAGACGTTTTGCACGTTAAATCTCAAAATAAAAACACTTAAATATCAAAGATTATATTGAATAGATATGGGACATATAAAAAAAGACACATGTGCACCATCTGCTTTCTTCTATTACATCAATCAAGACGAGGGCGAGCAGTCTACCATCGAGACGCGTGTCGTTGTACTCATAACTACCCTTAAAAACTAAAAAGGGCGCTTGCTGATTATTCCTTTCGGTAAACCACCCCGCAGGTGTGCGTGCTTTCAAGATACGCCCTCGCTCCCTCACCCTCGTCCCGCGAAAACACATTCTCTGGCTAAATTTAGTTACGCACTTCTAGGAAGTAGCTAAGGAATGCAGAACTTTTCAGATCATCGAATTCGGCGTATCTACACATTCAATTCAGTTTGTTTCTATTTTTTTTGTAGGAAAATATGCCCCGTATATAATCGGAGAATAATCATTAGATTTATTACGCTAATTTGTTAGTTTTTTCACAAGACTGTACAAACTGAAATGTAAATCTTAACCTCAAAACGAAAGTTCACGATTAAAGTTGATGATGTCAATGTCAGATTTGACGTAATAACGTCAGTGTTGACATATGTCAAAACTTGAGTAGCAACCTTGAGTTTTTTATAAATTTTAGAGATTGAAGCGAATGAATTATCGAATTATGATCAAGGTCAAACAAATATTACCGTCATTAATTTCCAAATAAACTGAAATAAGTGAGAATAAAATTTTATCCTACTCACATGATCTAAAATAATGCCAACACAAGTAGCTTCTAGATCTTTCTAATCGCAAATTAAATCTCTCCATCAGACATTCCACCATAACTATAACAAATGACAATCAATTCGTTTCCATGACAATAATAAACTAAGTTTTCAAACATTTCAACGAACAATCGGCGTTCATATTTAACGCGGTCACAGTCTAAGCGAATTTCAATAACAATACAGCGAGCAATTACATTTCGTAATGTGATCTTATGTCGACGCATTCGGTAAATACGACAAATTGCAGTTGAAACGTGATTTTTTTCGATTGGTCAATTCATTGAAGATAAGAGCACGAAACGGGCCGTGAGCAGCCTCCCGAGATCGTGCGTGCTTCAAAGAACATTAGAGGAAAATAAAAACGATAACACGTACATTTTGATATAAAGCGTATAAGCTCTTTAAACAGTCGACGATGAAAAGATACCGCATATTAATTTAATACGGGGTACGGCTGAAAGTTTATCTATCTATTCGCAGAAACGAAATTTGTAGTTTAATCGTCGATAAACAACCAGAACTCTAACCGAACACACAAAGTTCCGTTTCAGGACACGAAATGTGAGTAGAGAAAAGTGTTCAATTCGTGATAAAATAGTGTCAATATCGTTCTTACGTCATTACAACCTAACCTAACCTAACCTAACCTAACTTTAACCTAACATAACCTAACCTAAACTAACCTAACCTAACCTAACTTTAACCTAACCTAACCTAAACTAACCTAACTTTAACCTAGCCTAACCTAACCTAACCTAACCTAACCTAACCTAACTTTAACCTAACCTAACCTAACCTAAACTAACCTAAACTAACCTAACCTAACCTAACCTAACTTTAACCTAACCTAACCTAAACTAACCTAAAATAACCTAACCTAACCTAACCTAACTTTAACCTAACCTAACCTAATCTAACTTTAACCTAACCTAACCTAAACTAACCTAACCTAAACTAACCTAACCTAACCTAACTTTAACCTAACCTAACTTTAACCTAACCTAACTTTAACCTAACCTAACCTAACTTAACCAAATCTTATCATACGAGTTATCAATATTACGAATATTATGAGAAAAACATGTACTGAGTGTCAAAAATAAGTGGCAACAAAGAATTACATTTCAATGAATGTTGCGGAGACTCATTAATGTCGATGTAGGAGATGTTCGGAATGCTCGCCGCGAACGTCTTTGTAACATCTTGTTCGCGACGATGTAGAGAGAGATAGATAAAGCTTTATTATCAAAAAATTGTTAAAATTTGTAGACAAAATCTAGTAAAAATTGATAAACAAACATAAAAATAACTAAATAAAGATAAAATTAGAATGAAATTTCAATATACAGATCAAAATCACAATTATTTATTTATTAAATATTATTATTAGGATAGAAGTTGATGTGGATTTCAATCGGCAAGTGATTGTGCACCTTTTTGCATTGTAAAATATTGAGCCCTTTATTAATACTGAACGTCGTGCTTCGGATCGCCGTGCAACGATCTTCCTAAAGGAAAAAAGAGTCCCTGCTGTTTAGTCCTAGTTTTGTAGTTTAAATTGAGTCTTTAGAAGGGAAGGTGCAAGTTAATAAGGGCGTAATAATCCGTTGTAGAGGTGGATAAGTTCAGTTGTTTGGAAACTGATATCAGAGCACTGAATTTTTTTTTAGATAAGGCGGTAATGGCTAACTTCCACAATAAGCCCTTAAAGGCGGGTTCACACGCAGTCTTACAACTGATTTAGTCGCGAAACACCAACCAAATGTCAAGTTTCCAACGAATTTGTTTTTTTTTGAATCGCTATTTTTATTTTAGTGAGCAAATATAAAATGTCGACTTGGATCTATTTTAAAAAAGTTTCCGTAGCCATTTTGATCTTCCAAAGATAGTTCTCGACATATATTTTTAGTGAAATTTAATATTTTCCAAACGTTCACACATAATTTTTGCAATATCCTGTGATTAAATACAATAAAAAAACACAAATGAATAAAAAACGTACCATAAAATATTATCGGTCGTGTGAACCAGCCTTAAGAATTTTACAGATTCAACGACGTCGATGGTGGCCTAGTACTGACCCTTGTGGCACCCCACATTCTATTAGCCTGCAAGAAAACATCGTTGTACAAGCTGACATCTGTTGGTACGGTATGACACAGTCGAAAGCCTTAGAAAAATCACAAAAATTGCAGTGATGGCTGTTTAGGTTAGAATAAACATTATTAAAGAAGGAAAATCTAGCATTTTTTTCATTTAAAAACCTAATTTTCGAAAACTATTTACTTCAACAAAAAAATTAAGTAGTCGTGGATATAATATTGTATTCTATTCGCTTATAATGAGTTATTTTTATCAATAAATAAAATAGTGAGTTAGATTACGTTCTAAATAATTCGTTTTTAAAAACTGAAATTATGTTAGAAACGAAACAGAACCGGACTTAAAAAAATTAGAATCTAAAGAATGTAATAAAAATGATATATTTTAACAGCGTTGCCATATTTCCAAACGGAATAATGATTCTCGTAAATTTTTGTCGTATACCTGCACAAATTTAATATAAATGTTCTAAAACAAGTTTTCTTTTATTATCTGGTTAAACTAAGGTGTGTTTGTGTGTGTATCGAGTATGGATTAAATTGTTATTGTCTTTTCTACAGTCCACTAACTATATATACTAGACGTATTTTAGATGGCATTAAGTATTGTTTCATTATTGAATTTATAGAATGAATTATAAGTAATTTTGTAAGGTACGGCTCGAGCCCGTTGGAACAGTTGACAAAAATCGATCGGTTTGTATTTCTTTTGTGTCACGAGGAAAAAATGAATGGGAACTATAACGAACAATAGTCGAAAATTTCGGTTCAATGGCTGACAATGATTATCGAGGTGGAATATACTTTTCGACTTGGCAAATCAAAACGACAGGTAGGCGAAGTTTATTCTTTTCAATGAATGGCCGCGCTTTGTTGAGACTTTTTGTACGTTAAAAATGGACAGGTATTTCTTTTAAGTTGGCTTTCTGCCGCAGGGGCTCCTTGAACGTATTGCTAGTAGGGGCGATCGGCGCAAAAACGTTCTACCATGAACAATTATTTATTTAAACGAACATCGTTTGTTTTAACTATTTTTCATGTAGATAAGCTTCAAAGAGGAGCCGCTCTATCGCTCAATTAGTTCGTGATTCTATAGGGAACTTGTTATAGGAATTATGGATTTTTTTCAATAGATTCCTATCTCCCCTATAACTTGCAAGCTGATCAAAATCTGCGCGCATATACACACATTGAAAGCAAGGACCAAACATAATTTCAAAGAATGTTGGGTAGTTTTAGAATTTTAGAATGGAAAAAAAAGACTTTTGCTAGATTTTAGTTGTGTGTTTTCATATTATTTTAAAGGAAAATAATCCGATAACCTGCGCGCTGCATTTTTTTTAATAATTGAATTATTTCGAACAAAAAGAACGTAATGGAATATCCAGGAAGGATTTATTTGTACAAAAGATACAAAAATGGCAGGGGACGTGGGATTATATACGAGATTTCTCAAAAAAATGCGACGAATCAACTTTTATAGATGAAAATTTAGGCGGTATCATATATTTAGTGACAGGATTAAACCTGTTTGTATTTGTCAGTATGCTAGTATAGCTGCTCTAGTGACTATTATACGTTTAGAAGATTGTCTACTACAAAATAGACCGAGTCTCAATCATCGAGTCTATCTTTCGTAAAAACAAAACGTCATTAGTTATTGGAGACTATATTTTACAAAAACAATTGTCATTTATCGTCAGAAACTGTCTTTACCAAAACATACAATCATTTGTCTTTAAAACAAACTGTCATTTGTCATTAGAGACTAAATTTCACGAAACTAATTGTCATTTATCGTAAGGAAACGCCTTTTCTACAACAAACAATCACTTGTTTTGAAAAACAAACTGTCATTTGTCATTAGAGACTAGATTTCACTAAACTAATTGTCATTTATCGTAAGGAAATGTCTTTTCTACAACAAACAATCACTTGTTTTGAAAAACAAACTGTCATTTGTCATTAGAGACTAGATTTCACTAAACTAATTGTCATTTATCGTAAGGAAACGTCTTTTCTACAACAAACAATCACTTGTTTTGAAAAACAAACTGTCATTTGTCATTAGAGACTAGATTTCACTAAACTAATTGTCATTTATCGTAAGGAAATGTCTTTTCTACAACAAACAATCACTTGTTTTGAAAAACAAACTGTCATTTGTCATTAGAGACTAGATTTCACTAAACTAATTGTCATTTATCGTCAGAAACTGTCTTTACCAAAACATACAATCATTTGTCTTTAAAACAAACTGTCATTTGTCATTAGAGACTAAATTTCACGAAACTAATTGTCATTTATCGTAAGGAAACGCCTTTTCTACAACAAACAATCACTTGTTTTGAAAAACAAACTGTCATTTGTCATTAGAGACTAGATTTCACTAAACTAATTGTCATTTATCGTAAGGAAATGTCTTTTCTACAACAAACAATCACTTGTTTTGAAAAACAAACTGTCATTTGTCATTAGAGACTAGATTTCACTAAACTAATTGTCATTTATCGTAAGGAAACGTCTTTTCTACAACAAACAATCACTTGTTTTGAAAAACAAACTGTCATTTGTCATTAGAGACTAGATTTCACTAAACTAATTGTCATTTATCGTAAGGAAATGTCTTTTCTACAACAAACAATCACTTGTTTTGAAAAACAAACTGTCATTTGTCATTAGAGACTAGATTTCACTAAACTAATTGTCATTTATCGTCAGAAACTGTCTTTTCTACAACAAACAATCACTTGTTTTGAAAAACAAACTGTCATTTGTCATTAGAGACTAGATTTCACTAAACTAATTGTCATTTATCGTAAGGAAACGTCTTTTCTACAACAAACAATCACTTGTCTTTAAAACAAACTGTCATTTGTCATTAGAGACTAGATTTCACGAAACTAATTGTCATTTATCGTAAGGAAATGTCTTTTCTACAACAAACAATCACTTGTTTTGAAAAACAAACTGTCATTTGTCATTAGAGACTAGATTTTACGAAACTAATTATCATTTATCGTCAGAAACTGTCTTTTCGAAAACAAACAATCACTTGTCTTTAAAATAAACTGTCATTTGTCATTAGAGACTAAATTTCACGAAACTAATTGTCATTTATCGTAAGGAAATGTCTTTTCTACAACAAACAATCACTTGTTTTGAAAAACAAACTGTCATTTGTCATTAGAGACTAGATTTTACGAAACTAATTATCATTTATCGTCAGAAACTGTCTTTTCGAAAACAAACAATCACTTGTCTTTAAAATAAACTGTCATTTGTCATTAGAGACTAGATTTCACTAAACTAATTGTCATTTATCGTAAGGAAACGTCTTTTCTACAACAAACAATCACTTGTCTTTAAAACAAACTGTCATTTGTCATTAGAGACTAGATTTCACGAAACTAATTGTCATTTATCGTAAGGAAATGTCTTTTCTACAACAAACAATCACTTGTTTTGAAAAACAAACTGTCATTTGTCATTAGAGACTAGATTTTACGAAACTAATTATCATTTATCGTCAGAAACTGTCTTTTCGAAAACAAACAATCACTTGTCTTTAAAATAAACTGTCATTTGTCATTAGAGACTAAATTTCACGAAACTAATTGTCATTTATCGTAAGGAAATGTCTTTTCTACAACAAACAATCACTTGTTTTGAAAAACAAACTGTCATTTGTCATTAGAGACTAGATTTTACGAAACTAATTATCATTTATCGTCAGAAACTGTCTTTTCGAAAACAAACAATCACTTGTCTTTAAAATAAACTGTCATTTGTCATTAGAGTTCAGATTTCACTAAACTAATTGTCATTTATCGTAAGGAAACGTCTTTTCTACAACAAACAATCACTTGTCTTTAAAACAAACTGTCATTTGTCATTAGAGACTAAATTTCACGAAACTAATTGTCATTTATCGTAAGGAAATGTCTTTTCTACAACAAACAATCACTTGTTTTGAAAAACAAACTGTCATTTGTCATTAGAGACTAGATTTCACTAAACTAATTGTTATTTATCGTCAGAAACTGTCTTTTCTTTTTATTCGCGAAGTGTATCAATAAAAACTGAATCTTAATAAACACTGACTCTTACGTTGTTAATTTATTTACACACAAATAGAATTCTACAATGTTCTAGAACAAAAAGAAACACAAGAAATAAATAAATAGACTTTCCTAGAAATTATATAAAAAGTTCATGAAAGGTGCGTCCGCCATTTAGAAAAAACAAGCGCCGCGAAATCGCCGAATTTGAAAATTCCATTGTAGTTGAACAGGGCCGGCCTAAGGACCCATTTCGCGAGCTTATTTGTAACAACATATATATATTTTTCCAATTCGCCATCTAAACAGAAAAATAAATATAACTATATATCTGTACTCAAAATATCCACTTTTATTTACGTGAATTTTGAGGAATATCTCAATAAAAATTCACTTGGACTATGTGAAAAATAAAGTGATGCATTTATATAAAAGTTTTCGTTGAAATTCGAGCCGAACCTGTCGTTTGTATCAGAGATTATGCGTCAAGCAAGACATCAATATAATTACTTGTATAAGAAACATGACATGAAACCTACGCGGGATTGTAATATCCAATTCTTGGACTGTATTACCCAGAAGAAAAACAGGAACAACTAGAATCGAAACCAGTACCGTATTTAACTCGAATTTATATTCGAAATACTTTTTTTACTATATTTACCCCACAATTAAAATGGTTTACTTGATACAAGTACAAAAAACTAACCTATCTGAAGAATGTATATGAAATTATGACAGTTGACATCAAAAATATGAAGGAAATTTTAGCGACGTTGTCATTTTTGTAGTACAACTACTTTTAAAATACATTTTGAGGTTAAGTTATGGAATAACCAATTTGTAGCTGTCAAATATTTGAGGTTAGAAGTATACAGAAGAATACATCGTTTTTCTTTTGTTATAAAAGAAGTAACTAAAAATTGTATTAATAGGGAGGCTTTTTGACATTTAATCAATTAAAAATTTATAAAATTTTATTAATTTCCTTCTCAAATTTAAACCAAAATATCAATTTCATATACATAGAGATTTACTATCAAACAAGAAACAATTCAGTAACGATTTTATCTGAAGTGAACGGTGAAAAAAAAAATCTAATAACACGTGTGATTACATCAGAGCGTTTTGCGGCGGCGGCTGCGGCGGCGACGAGCGGGCGGTCCATTTCACATAACAAGTGCCACACGAATCTCATTATTACGCGGCCGAATTATCTCAGTTGGCATTGTTTCTTTTTTACTTCGGAATGTTCCATTTAATTTGGGTCAACTATAATTTATATCACCGGCTCTTACTTAACAAATCGAATAGTATACAGAGGGAAAAAAATATATAGTCCAAACCGGGAGGTAAAATTTTTTGATTTATCGAATCGAGAAAACGAAAATTTCGGTTTTAGGTTGGGAATTTTCCAATGAAAAACCACATGCAAAACTACCCTTAAAAAATATTGAGTGAATTGGTGATTGAACTACAACAGACTCTACACTAAGAAAAATAAATAATTACAATTTATGTTAATTTTTTTCAGAATGTTTCTTTATGGCGAATGGTTTTATTGGGATTTACAAAGATCTAATTATCTCCTAAACCATAAATTTTATCGAGTTGAACAAAGAGACCTTTTTGTTAGAAAATCTATCGAAATATGCATTTTCGATATTTTTAGATTGTACAGGTTGTCCCTTTAAAAGTTACGGTTTGGTAACTTGGTATGTACAAGGATCTAAAAATCTAAATATCTCCTAAACCATAAATTTTATCGAGTTGAACAAAAAGACCTTTTTGTTAGAAAATCCATCGAAATATCCATTTTTGATATTTTTATATTGTACAGGTTGTCCCTGTAAAAGTTACGAATCCTTAACTATTAAGCATGAGCTACCCCTTCAAATAGTAACTAAATTGTAATTTTTTGAACTTTTGTCGATATTTACACTAAATACACTGTTCAAACCAACACCACTGAATGTTTATTCCCATTTTAATCTGTCCCAATTCGATTAAAATGTGCAGAATCCTCACGCCCCGTCAGCTTAGACTGCCTTCTATCTTACGCGATAGGTCAAACAAATCGACGATTTTCCGTTAGGGCTAAGGAGCACTTTTTATATATTCGCGTCCATACGCTCAATCGATTGCAATAGATCCAAAATAATCGCTCTAAAATAATATCTAAACTACTTAAACATAAAAGATAGTAGTTGGAAATTATTATCAAACAGAAAACATCTTTTTAATCCACCCATTTCCAATGTAACATCGGCTTATGCAGATGAGATCAATCACTACGAGAAAATGAACTTCACACGCGCCCCAAAGAGATTTTCAGAAATAGGTAAATGAAGGGATGGGAATCAATCGGAAAAGGGTGGTTCGTTAATGGGGTAATCACGGAATCATTCATCCCTTTTGGATAACGGCTTCGAATTGGGACTTGTGACGAAGATAATTTTTGTTTGAACGTTTGTATGGACAACACTGTATATGTGCTGGATTTATTCAGTGGATAGTTCGAAGCACGTGTGGGTGTGCCTCAGGGTAGTACCCCGCGGTTATTACGCAAGCTCGATGAATTTATATAAGACGATTTCTAGACAATGGTACTCTCGAAAAAAAAAAAATAATAATAATAATCGAAGAAAGATAAAAGAAATTGGATTTATGAAAAATTTGATTGTGGTAAGGGATGGGTTACGATTAGAAAGAGAAGTAATGCAAAATTACATTATACGAGGGTCAAACAAATATAAATTTTTTCTGATTTGCGTTAGAATGTTTGGATTCAAATCGCGGTTTTTTCAGTTCAATTCCTGTTGCGGAGAGTGTGGATTCTTTTGGTAAAGGGACTTTCCCGTCTCATTCGTCAATATTGGAACCTACACGTGTAGGTTTTTTTGAAGATTGAGTGTTTTAAAGCTGATTATTTTTTTTTGATTTTTTTTCTGTTCTTTGGTTATTTAGTTTTGCTTCTAGTACTTGCGATCGTTGTTTTAGGACTTCGTTTTCCGTTTTCGACGTCTTCGTTTTATTTTATTGCCCCCCCAAAACGCCATTTTTTGATTTTCAAAAACGTCAATCATGTATTTCAAATTTTCTGCACCATTTTTTCGTCAAACCGACCAAACTATTTTCGTATAGCTGCTTTTACTTGGTTTCCATCAGATTTTTGTAGAAAATCGTATTTTTTAACCTCACTTTTTTCAAACATACTACAACATTTTCTTTATTGCTAGTTTTGGCTTGAGCTGCACAGCTAGGATTGTAAAAGGCCTCACAGTTTTCCTAATCCGGTGATTCACAGATCTTTTCCGTTTTTACATTCTCAATTTTTTTTACAATGTTGTTATCGACGCCATAACCACAAAAACAACAACCCTCGTATAATATATAAAGTATTTAACAAAAAAAAAGAAAATAATATATTGAAATAGTGATAAAATCAATCAGACGTGATCCACCATAGCTCGGAATGATTAAAATACAAATATCACAATTTCGACGAGACTTGTGATATTTTAATTTGGTATAACAGCAAAATATGATCAAATATTGATTAAATAACGAAAATAAAAGTTTGTGAGTAAATTTTAAAATGTTTTAGTGTCTCGACTGGCTTTCTAGTACGGTTTATGTGTTTCAAGTCCCACACTGCCGGAAAAACGAGTTACATACGTCCTTTTCAAGAGAAATAATAAAATATTTTTTATATAAATTGATAGCATGATCGCTCCACTTCATATTTCATCCTGTAACAGTGAAGTACTAACAAGGGGGCCAAGATGTAACCTAACCTAACCTAATTTATAACTAGTGGACAAATAAAACGAAATTTCATGGGAAATCAACTAATTTTTTTCGAAATTATGCTACGAAAAGAATTATATACCAAGCGAAAGATATATTGTATGCAATTGCACTTTTTAAAAAGCATTATACGAGGACGGTTCCAAAAGTAAGTAAGAATCGTCAATTTTCTCAAAATAATCATTAACCGTCGACGTCAACTCTTCATTATTGGAAATTTTTTGACCACCGATCCATTTTTTCAAGTATGGAAACAGGAAATAATCCAAGGGGGCTAAATCTGGTAAATAAGGTACATGAGGTAGCTAATTCGTTAATTTTGGATATTGCAATAAGAGACGTTTGATTTGGTGCATTATCTTGATGAAACACTTTCTTTTTAGGAAAATTCAACCGATTTTTCGATCATTTGGAGGTTAGGTTAGGTTAAATTGAAACTTTCAAGTGGAAATTTCGTTTATTTAGAGGTTAGGTTAGGTTAAATTGAAGCTTTCATTTGTAAATTTCGATCATTTGAAGGTTAGGTTAGGTTAAATTGGAACTTTCATTTGTAAATTTCGTTTATTTGGAGGTTAGGTTAAATTGAAACTTTCATTTGTAAATTTCGAGGTTAGGTTAGGTTAAATTGAAACTTTCATTTGTAAATTTCGTTTATTTGGAAGTTAGGTTAAATTGAAGCTTTCATTTGTAAATTTCGATCATTTGAAGGTTAGGTTAGGTTAAATTGGAACTTTCATTTGTAAATTTCGTTTATTTGGAGGTTAGGTTAAATTGAAACTTTCATTTGTAAATTTCGAGGTTAGGTTAGGTTAAATTGAAACTTTCATTTGTAAATTTCGTTTATTTGGAGGTTAGGTTAAATTGAAACTTTCATTTGTAAATTTCGAGGTTAGGTTAGGTTAAATTGAAATTTTCATTTGTAAATTTCGTTTATTTGGAGGTTAGGTTAAATTGAAACTTTCATTTGTAAATTTCGAGGTTAGGTTAGGTTAAATTGAAACTTTCATTTGTAAATTTCGTTTATTTGGAGGTTAGGTTAAATTGAAACTTTCATTTGTAAATTTCGATCATTTGGAGGTTAGGTTAGTTTAAATTGAAACTTTCATTTGTAAATTTCGAGGTTAGGTTAGGTTAAATTGAAACTTTCATTTGTAAATTTCGTTTATTTGGAGGTTAGGTTAAATTGAAACTTTCATTTGTAAATTTCGAGGTTAGGTTAGGTTAAATTGAAACTTTCATTTGTAAATTTCGTTTATTTGGAGGTTAGGTTAAATTGAAACTTTCATTTGTAAATTTCGAGGTTAGGTTAGGTTAAATTGGAACTTTCATTTGTAAATTTCGTTTATTTGGAGGTTAGGTTAAATTGAAACTTTCATTTGTAAATTTCGATCATTTGGAGGTTAGGTTAAATTGAAACTTTCATTTGTAAATTTCGAGGTTAGGTTAGTTTAAATTGAAACTTTCATTTGTAAATTTCGTTTATTTGGAGGTTAGGTTAAATTGAAACTTTCATTTGTAAATTTCGAGGTTAGGTTAGGTTAAATTGGAACTTTCATTTGTAAATTTCGTTTATTTGGAGGTTAGGTTAAATTGAAACTTTCATTTGTAAATTTCGAGGTTAGGTTAGGTTAAATTGAAACTTTCATTTGTAAATTTCGTTTATTTGGAGGTTAGGTTAAATTGGAACTTTCATTTGTAAATTTCGTTTATTTGGAGGTTAGGTTAAATTGAAACTTTCATTTGTAAATTTCGAGGTTAGGTTAGTTTAAATTGAAACTTTCATTTGTAAATTTCGTTTATTTGGAGGTTAGGTTAAATTGAAACTTTCATTTGTAAATTTCGAGGTTAGGTTAGGTTAAATTGAAACTTTCATTTGTAAATTTCGTTTATTTGGAGGTTAGGTTAAATTGGAACTTTCATTTGTAAATTTCGTTTATTTGGAGGTTAGGTTAAATTGAAACTTTCATTTGTAAATTTCGATCATTTGGAGGTTAGGTTAAATTGAAACTTTCATTTGTAAATTTCGAGGTTAGGTTAGTTTAAATTGAAACTTTCATTTGTAAATTTCGTTTATTTGGAGGTTAGGTTAAATTGAAACTTTCATTTGTAAATTTCGTTTATTTGGAGGTTAGGTTAAATTGAAACTTTCATTTGTAAATTTCGAGGTTAGGTTAGGTTAAATTGAAACTTTCATTTGTAAATTTCGTTTATTTGGAGGTTAGGTTAAATTGAAACTTTCATTTGTAAATTTCGAGGTTAGGTTAGTTTAAATTGAAACTTTCATTTGTAAATTTCGTTTATTTGGAGGTTAGGTTAAATTGAAACTTTCATTTGTAAATTTCGAGGTTAGGTTAGTTTAAATTGAAACTTTCATTTGTAAATTTCGTTTATTTGGAGGTTAGGTTAAATTGAAACTTTCATTTGTAAATTTCCATCATTTGGAGGTTAGGTTAGGTTAAATTGAAACTTTCAATTGGAAATTTCGTTTATTTGGAGGTTAGGTTAAATTGAAGCTTTCATTTGTAAATTTCGATCATTTGAAGGTTAGGTTAGGTTAAATTGGAACTTTCATTTGTAAATTTCGTTTATTTGGAGGTTAGGTTAAATTGAAACTTTCATTTGTAAATTTCGAGGTTAGGTTAGGTTAAATTGAAACTTTCATTTGTAAATTTCGTTTATTTGGAGGTTAGGTTAAATTGAAACTTTCATTTGTAAATTTCGAGGTTAGGTTAGGTTAAATTGAAACTTTCATTTGTAAATTTCGTTTATTTGGAGGTTAGGTTAAATTGGAACTTTCATTTGTAAATTTCGTTTATTTGGAGGTTAGGTTAAATTGAAACTTTCATTTGTAAATTTCGATCATTTGGAGGTTAGGTTAAATTGAAACTTTCATTTGTAAATTTCGAGGTTAGGTTAGTTTAAATTGAAACTTTCATTTGTAAATTTCGTTTATTTGGAGGTTAGGTTAAATTGAAACTTTCATTTGTAAATTTCGTTTATTTGGAGGTTAGGTTAAATTGAAATTTTCATTTGTAAATTTCGAGGTTAGGTTAGGTTAAATTGAAACTTTCATTTGTAAATTTCGTTTATTTGGAGGTTAGGTTAAATTGAAACTTTCATTTGTAAATTTCGAGGTTAGGTTAGTTTAAATTGAAACTTTCATTTGTAAATTTCGTTTATTTGGAGGTTAGGTTAAATTGAAACTTTCATTTGTAAATTTCGAGGTTAGGTTAGTTTAAATTGAAACTTTCATTTGTAAATTTCGTTTATTTGGAGGTTAGGTTAAATTGAAACTTTCATTTGTAAATTTCGAGGTTAGGTTAGGTTAAATTGAAACTTTCATTTGTAAATTTCGTTTATTTAGAGGTTAGGTTAAATTGAAACTTTCATTTGTAAATTTCGATCATTTGGAGGTTAGGTTAAATTGAAACTTTCATTTGTAAATTTCGAGGTTAGGTTAGTTTATATTGAAACTTTCATTTGTAAATTTCGTTTATTTGGAGGTTAGGTTAAATTGAAACTTTCATTTGTAAATTTCGAGGTTAGGTTAGGTTAAATTGAAACTTTCATTTGTAAATTTCGTTTATTTGGAGGTTAGATTAAATTGAAACTTTCATTTGTAAATTTCGAGGTTAGGTTAGGTTAAATTGAAATTTTCATTTGTAAATTTCGTTTATTTGGAGGTTAGGTTAAATTGAAACTTTCATTTGTAAATTTCGAGGTTAGGTTAGGTTAAATTGAAACTTTCATTTGTAAATTTCGTTTATTTGGAGGTTAGGTTAAATTGAAACTTTCATTTGTAAATTTCGAGGTTAGGTTAGGTTAAATTGAAACTTTCATTTGTAAATTTCGTTTATTTGGAGGTTAGGTTAAATTGAAACTTTCATTTGTAAATTTCGAGGTTAGGTTAAGTTAAATTGAAACTTTCATTTGTAAATTTCGTTTATTTGGAGGTTAGGTTAAATTGGAACTTTCATTTGTAAATTTCGACGTTAGGTTAGGTTAAATTGAAACTTTCATTTGTAAATTTCGTTTATTTGGAGGTTAGGTTAAATTGAAACTTTCATTTGTAAATTTCGAGGTTAGGTTAGGTTAAATTGAAACTTTCATTTGTAAATTTCGTTTATTTGGAGGTTAGGTTAAATTGAAACTTTCATTTGTAAATTTCGAGGTTAGGTTAGGTTAAATTGAAACTTTCATTTGTAAATTTCGTTTATTTGGAGGTTAGGTTAAATTGAAACTTTCATTTGTAAATTTCGAGGTTAGGTTAGGTTAAATTGAAACTTTCATTTGTAAATTTCGTTTATTTGGAGGTTAGGTTAAATTGGAACTTTCATTTGTAAATTTCGAGGTTAGGTTAGGTTAAATTGAAACTTTCATTTGTAAATTTCGTTTATTTGGAGGTTAGGTTAAATTGAAACTTTCATTTGTAAATTTCGAGGTTAGGTTAGGTTAAATTGAAACTTTCATTTGTAAATTTCGTTTATTTGGAGGTTAGGTAAAATTGAAACTTTCATTTGTAAATTTCGAGGTTAGGTTAGGTTAAATTGAAACTTTCAAGTGGAAATTTCGTTTATTTAGAGGTTAGGTTAAATTGAAACTTTGAATTGTAAATTTCGATCATTTGGAGGTTAGGTTAAATTGAAACTTTCATTTGTAAATTTCGAGGTTAGGTTAGTTTAAATTGAAACTTTCATTTGTAAATTTCGTTTATTTGGAGGTTAGGTTAAATTGAAACTTTCATTTGTAAATTTCGAGGTTAGGTTAGTTTAAATTGAAACTTTCATTTGTAAATTTCGTTTATTTGGAGGTTAGGTTAAATTGAAACTTTCATTTGTAAATTTCGAGGTTAGGTTAGATTAAATTGAAGCTTTCATTTGTAAATTTCGATCATTTGGAGGTTAGGTTAGGTTAAATTGAAACTTTGAATTGTAAATTTCGTTCATTTGGAGGTTAGGTTAGGTTAAATTGAAACTTTCATTTGTAAATTTCGAGGTTAGGTTAGTTTAAATTGAAACTTTCATTTGTAAATTTCGATCATTTGGAGGTTAGGTTAGGTTAAATTGAAACTTTGAATTGTATATTTCGTTCATTTGGAGGTTAGGTTAGGTTAAATTGAAACTTTCATTTGTAAATTTCGAGGTTAGGTTAGGTTAAATTGAAACTTTCATTTGTAAATTTCGTTTATTTGGAGGTTAGGTTAAATTGAAACTTTCATTTGTAAATTTCGAGGTTAGGTTAGGTTAAATTGAAACTTTCATTTGTAAATTTCGTTTATTTGGAGGTTAGGTTAAATTGAAACTTTCATTTGTAAATTTCGAGGTTAGGTTAGGTTAAATTGAAACTTTCATTTGTAAATTTCGTTTATTTGGAGGTTAGGTTAAATTGAAACTTTCATTTGTAAATTTCGAGGTTAGGTTAGGTTAAATTGAAACTTTCATTTGTAAATTTCGTTTATTTGGAGGTTAGGTTAAATTGAAACTTTCATTTGTAAATTTCGAGGTTAGGTTAGGTTAAATTGAAACTTTCATTTGTAAATTTCGTTTATTTGGAGGTTAGGTTAAATTGAAACTTTCATTTGTAAATTTCGAGGTTAGGTTAGGTTAAATTGAAACTTTCATTTGTAAATTTCGTTTATTTGGAGGTTAGGTTAAATTGAAACTTTCATTTGTAAATTTCGAGGTTAGGTTAGGTTAAATTGAAACTTTCATTTGTAAATTTCGTTTATTTGGAGGTTAGGTTAAATTGGAACTTTCATTTGTAAATTTCGAGGTTAGGTTAGGTTAAATTGAAACTTTCATTTGTAAATTTCGTTTATTTGGAGGTTAGGTTAAATTGAAACTTTCATTTGTAAATTTCGAGGTTAGGTTAGGTTAAATTGAAACTTTCATTTGTAAATTTCGTTTATTTGGAGGTTAGGTTAAATTGAAACTTTCATTTGTAAATTTCGAGGTTAGGTTAGGTTAAATTGAAACTTTCATTTGTAAATTTCGTTTATTTGGAGGTTAGGTTAAATTGAAACTTTCATTTGTAAATTTCGAGGTTAGGTTAGGTTAAATTGAAACTTTCATTTGTAAATTTCGTTTATTTGGAGGTTAGGTTAAATTGGAACTTTCATTTGTAAATTTCGAGGTTAGGTTAGGTTAAATTGAAACTTTCATTTGTAAATTTCGTTTATTTGGAGGTTAGGTTAAATTGAAACTTTCATTTGTAAATTTCGAGGTTAGGTTAGGTTAAATTGAAACTTTCATTTGTAAATTTCGTTTATTTGGAGGTTAGGTAAAATTGAAACTTTCATTTGTAAATTTCGAGGTTAGGTTAGGTTAAATTGAAACTTTCAAGTGGAAATTTCGTTTATTTAGAGGTTAGGTTAAATTGAAACTTTGAATTGTAAATTTCGATCATTTGGAGGTTAGGTTAAATTGAAACTTTCATTTGTAAATTTCGAGGTTAGGTTAGTTTAAATTGAAACTTTCATTTGTAAATTTCGTTTATTTGGAGGTTAGGTTAAATTGAAACTTTCATTTGTAAATTTCGAGGTTAGGTTAGTTTAAATTGAAACTTTCATTTGTAAATTTCGTTTATTTGGAGGTTAGGTTAAATTGAAACTTTCATTTGTAAATTTCGAGGTTAGGTTAGATTAAATTGAAGCTTTCATTTGTAAATTTCGATCATTTGGAGGTTAGGTTAGGTTAAATTGAAACTTTGAATTGTAAATTTCGTTCATTTGGAGGTTAGGTTAGGTTAAATTGAAACTTTCAAGTGGAAATTTCAATCATTTGGAAAGGAAAGTACAAAATTGTCAAATATGGCGTATTCGTCTTTACATCTATAAATTCTTTTTATGAAGATGTCTTTGGAACTCCTCCACTGCCCTAAAACAATATTTTACGATGTGTATTCAAGTTTATGTGGTTAACCAAAAGATTTATCACCGATTATAATTGACATTTCCAGTGCATATTACTCATATTTATGATCGCGATTAACAGATCGCCATCGTTGGTTTTACTGTTGTCCACACATTTTTCTTGTTGTGATAACTCGAACGAAAAATACCTCAAGCAAATTACAATAAGAAAAAAAAATATATAAAATCGATCACTATAAACAAAAAATCAGTTAAGCACTCGAATATCCACGTTTCTTTTTATTCTCGTTACGAAAATTTGCGGACAATAAATTTTATTTTGATTGGAGGTCACTACCGAGAAAAACTTTCAGAAGAAGATGACACAAACTGAATCATTAACGAAACGCTCGATTACTGAGGACTGAGGTGTTTATTATTCATCCAGGTGCTTTACCCATCCGAAAATATGTCCGTTGAAACGATTTCCTTGATTTTATTGCTGACGATTCATCCATCTACAGAGTTTACATCATCTCGGATCGGATAATTCACCAACAATTAATTGGAGAAAGTTTTTTTACTGGAGGAACATTTAGAACGCGTCCAGGGAAACTAGAATCCCAACTAACTTCCCCAACTTTATTGATTTGTGTTTAGCAATTGATCGGATCGACTTCCTGAAGATATTGACTGAATTCATCGATATAAAACTCAATTATACCATTGATTAACGATTAATAATTAACAATCGCATCTCTAGAACTGAAAAATCCTCTCGAAAGAAACTTGGTATGTTATCGATGATTTTTAAAATCTTTATTCTATTGCGTAGGTTAGATTGTAGCCTCGAGGGGACATAGCACCTCGTAGACATTGATCTATCTACATATATTTTAATATTTAAGAGTACGTAATGAGATGTAATGGATGTTTGAGGTTAGAAACATCGTGATAATGATGATCGATGCGTGCACTTGTGCCCGTGGCACACGCTTAAATCCGACGTTATTAAATGTCTAATCGAACGTTGATTGTTTTTTTTATATCGGCAGCTGTTAGAGAACAAAAAAAAACTAGCTAAAGATATTTTTGGAATAGTACAAACTCGAGAATAATGGATCGTCCGATTTACTGATCATTTTTGTAATTTGACGGTTCCAATGGATTTGAAAATGTTTTTGGGGGTTTATTTTATCGAAAAACAAATATTTTAATGGTACAAAACGTTCAGGGACGGCCTTAATTCAATTATAGACTGTCGATCAAAAGTTTTTGTATATAATCTTCGTAGTCTAGGTGACTGGTTGGCAAATTGAGGCTCTAGAACCTCATATGGCTCCTTAAGTGCGGCTCTAGCTCAAATATCATTCGCCAAGAAACGTTTTGTACGTAAATATTTACAGGAAGAAATTTGTAAGGTTGTGATGACCTCTTCAGCGACTTTTGTATATAATCTTCGTAGTCTAGGTGATTGGTTGGCAAATTGAGCCTCCAGAACCTCATGTGGCTCCTTAAGTGCGGCTCTAGCTCAAATATCATTCACCAAGAAACGTTTTATACGCAAATATTCACAGGTAGAAATTTGTAAGGTTGTGATGACCTCTTCAGCGACTTTTGTATGAAATCTTCGTAGTCTACGTCATTGGTTGGCATATTGAGGCTCCAGAACCTCATGTGGCTCCTTAAGTGCGGCTCTAGCTCAAATATCATTCACCAAGAAGCGTTTTATACGCAAATATTTACAGGTAGAAATTTGTAAGGTTGTGATGACCTCTTCAGCGACTTTTGTATGAAATCTTCGTAGTCTACGTCATTGGTTGGCATATTGAGGCTCCAGAACCTCATGTGGCTCCTTAAGTGCGGCTCTAGCTCAAATATCATTCACCAAGAAACGTTTTATACGCAAATATTTACAGGAAGAAATTTGTAAGGTTGTGATGACCTCTTCAGCGACTTTTGTATGAAATCTTCGTAGTCTAAGTGGTCGGTAGGTAAATTGAGCCTCCAGAACCACATGTGGCTCCTTAAGTGCGGCTCTAGCTCAAATATCATTCACCAAGAAGCGTTTTATACGCAAATATTTACAGGAAGAAATTTGTAAGGTTGTGATGACCTCTTCAGCGACTTTTGTATATAATCTTCGTAGTCTAAGTGGTTGGTTGGCAAATTGAGGCTGCAGAACCTCATGTGGCTCCTTAAGTGCGGCTCTAGCTCAAATATCATTCATCAAGAAACGTTTTATACGCAAATATTTACAGGAAGAAATTTGTAAAGTTGTGATGACCTCTTCAGCGACTTTTGTATATAATCTTCGTAGTCTAAGTGGTTGGTAGGTAAATTGAGCCTCCAGAACCTCATGTGGCTCCTTAAGTGCGGCTCTAGCTCAAATATCATTCACCAAGAAGCGTTTTATACGCAAATATTTACAGGAAGAAATTTGTAAGGTTGTGATGACCTCTTCAGCGACTTTTGTATATAATCTTCGTAGTCTAGGTGATTGGTTGGCAAATTGAGCCTCCAGAACCTCATGTGGCTCCTTAAGTGCGGCTCTAGCGCAAATATCATTCGCCAAGAAACGTTTTGTACGCAAATATTTACAGGAAGAAATTTGTAAAGTTGTGATGACCTCTTCAGCGACTTTTGTATGTAATCTTCGTAGTCTAGGTGACTGGTTGGCAAATTGAGCCTCCAGAACCTCATGTGGCTCCTTAAGTGCGGCTCTAGCTCAAATATCATTCACCAAGAAACGTTTTATACGCAAATATTTACAGGAAGAAATTTGTAAAGTTGTGATGACCTCTTCAGCGACTTTTGTATATAATCTTCGTAGTCTAAGTGGTTGGTAGGTAAATTGAGCCTCCAGAACCTCATGTGGCTCCTTAAGTGCGGCTCTAGCTCAAATACCATTCACCAAGAAGCGTTTTGTACGTAAATATTTACAGGAAGAAGTTTGTAAAGTTGTGATGACCTCTTCAGCGACTTTTGTATGTAATCTTCGTAGTCTAGGTGACTGGTTGGCAAATTGAGCCTCCAGAACCTCATGTGGCTCCTTAAGTGCGGCTCTAGCTCAAATATCATTCACCAAGAAACGTTTTATACGCAAATATTTACAGGAAGAAATTTGTAAAGTTGTGATGACCTCTTCAGCGACTTTTGTATGTAATCTTCGTAGTCTAGGTGACTGGTTGGCAAATTGAGCCTCCAGAACCTCATGTGGCTCCTTAAGTGCGGCTCTAGCTCAAATATCATTCACCAAGAAACGTTTTATACGCAAATATTTACAGGAAGAAATTTGTAAAGTTGTGATGACCTCTTCAGCGACTTTTGTATGTAATCTTCGTAGTCTAGGTGACTGGTTGGCAAATTGAGCCTCCAGAACCTCATGTGGCTCCTTAAGTGCGGCTCTAGCTCAAATATCATTCACCAAGAAACGTTTTATACGCAAATATTTACAGGAAGAAGTTTGTAAAGTTGTGATGACCTCTTCAGCGACTTTTGTATATAATCTTCGTAGTCTAAGTGGTTGGTAGGTAAATTGAACCTCCAGAACCTCATGTGGCTCCTTAAGTGCGGCTCTAGCTCAAATATCATTCGCCAAGAAACGTTTTGTACGCAAATATAAACAGGAAGAAATTTGTAAATCTATGGAATTGAGGATTACCATTATCAATTCCAAGAATTGTTATTTGATATTAAGTACGCGGATTTTCTGCTCCATAACAAGGTACGTTGGTTATTAAGAGGGAAGTATTTCACTTTGAGAAGGGCTTTAACTATCCAGAACTAAGAGACCATCAATGGATCCATCCAAAACGTGGAAATCAAAAAGTAGTGTCCTATTTCATCTTAAAATCTTTGGAATCTTGGTCAGTAACATAATTTGAAAACGCTCAAGGAGCAACCACTAGGAACCAGAACAAACTACATCGAAAGCAGAAAAATTAAAAAAGGTCATGGTGTCAGTTTGGTGGGTTTTTCAGCTGTTTCCAAGGAACCTGGTTCAGTTTTTTACTGATGAGGATCTTTTCTTGAAAAGAATCATCACTGGTGATGCAAAATGGGTCTTGGTCAGTAACATAATTTGAAAACGATCAAGGAGCAACCACTAGGAACCAGAACAAACTACATCGAAAGCAGAAAAACAATTAAAAAAGGTCATGGTGTCAGTTTGGTGGGTTTTTCAGCTGTTTCCAAGGAACCTGGTTCAGTTTTTTACTGATGAGGATCTTTTCTTGAAAAGAATCATCACTGGTGATGCAAAATGGGTCTTGGACAGTAACATAATTCGAAAAGAATCAAGGAACCAACACAAACCACATTGAAAGCTAAAACATAACAAAAAAGCTCATGGTGTCAGTTTGGTGTGTTCTTGAGCTGCTTCCAAAGAACCAAATGATCAATTATGATATTTACATTCAACAATTAACGAAACTGGATGAAGCAATCAAAGAAAAACGACCAGAATGGTCAAATGGAAGAGTTTATGATGGGAAACTTTTGGATCTTGGCTGTATCTCCAAAACAGCCCCGATCGGGCACCATCTGATTTACATTTCGAGGTTTACAGAATTCTTTGGATGATTAAACTTCCATAAATGACGATGATTGCGGAATCGTCAAGCTGAAAGACAGGTTTGGAAATATAATGGAAAAAGTGGATAAGGATTCACGTGTCATGGAAAATCTCTACAATGGTTATTTTGGGACACGAATTTGACGTCTCACTATCAGCAACACCTAAAATTTCTTCGGCAAACTTCAAATGTTTTAAATTAATCGCCGTACAAATTAGAAAAATAATTTTCAATAAACCTGTTATCAATTAAAGCGAAACCGTTTATATTGTTCTCGATTTCATATAAAAAAACGGGGTATAATCGAATGAATCTGATAAAGTAATGATATAATGATACCTTCCATTAATTAATTATATTTTTTATCATTATAATATTATCCGTCAAGGCGGGAGGGCTACGATTTCATATAAGTTCAAGCAGATGCTTTGAAAATGATGCTGTTGGACTTTCAAACCCTTAGATGAAAAGTTTTTCAATATCTCATTTTTTTTTCGATGATTACATCTCTAAATACGAGTTAAAACTGAAAATTACAACAAAATAATCCGAAAACGACGAGTTAGAAAAGCCCAAAAATTTTCTTTAATTCAATATACACGTTTCAGTTGGTAGACCGCGAATTTTACTTTGCAATTGTTCTAGAACTAAAAAAACGTCCTGAAACTCATCACCAAAGTTCAAAAATACAATTTTCGTTAATATTTCCCAAGTTTTTTACAACATAAATACTTTTTGGGCAAACAGAGTTTAAAGAATCCATAATTTTCATACGGGAAAGTTTTGAACTCTAAAAACACGTTTTTTTCCTTGCAAAATCAACTGCTAAATATGATAAACCCCCGGTATAGCTGATTTTGTACTTGGAGAGGACACAACATGGAAATGGAGCTACTAAAATTGGTATAAAACTCTTCGATAACATTGTGGGACATGGAATCGAAGACACCACGTCTATATCTTCCAAGGACTATCCACCAAATGGTCCTACCTCGTTGGGACTACACTAGATTCTGGTCTATTACTTCGAAATTAATAGTAGACCAATCCAGCTTCGAAGAGGTCGACCAAATGAGTTGGCGAATCCAGATATGTTGAATGGAACAAAAACAGAATCGTGGAAATGTTTCCAAGGAGTTTTTGGCAACGTTTCATAACCATGGATGGAACGTGGATCCATGACTACACACCTAAAGCAAAAAAATAATCAAAACACTGGATTTAGAAGAAGGAATCGGCCACAAAGAAGGCAAAGATCTTTCCACTTGCAGGCAAAGTCTTGGTGTCGGTTTTTTGGAATGTTTTGGAAGTTTTTGCAACTTTTGAAAAAAGAAATCAAGAAAAAACTGCCTCAAATTATCAGTATTGAACAATTTCCAATACCAAAAAAAAATATTTTGGAAACAACGCTTATAAAACAACAGTTGATGATGTGTGTGTAACTTTGACCACCCTGTAGAAATATCTTGGTTAAATAGACCTCGGAAAATGAAAATTTATCTATATTTGATTGAAAAAAAATAACAATTGACAATTTTTTTAGCTGATCCAACATCCTTTAAGGACCTAATTCATAATAGGCGAATTTCTACTCCGAAAATATCTGGAAAAAAAATGTTTTCGCTATATTTCAACCAATCGAAAAGTTACAGAATATGATAGCGACGGATTTTCTCTTTGAAATTAACTTTTATTTAAGAAAAAATATCAATTTCCACTCGAGTTATCGAATAATTTGTCCTACGGCAACTATACAGTAGGACGTTTCTGGTTTTTAATCTCGAAACTTTCGATAAAAATGATAAACACTTTATACAAGTTTCTAAATACGAAATTTTAGAAAAAAAAAACGAATTTTCGGCCATTTTCAGGCACCTACCCGCTTTATTCATTTCTAATAGTACCAGAATTATTAAAAACGAATTATTTCAAGGTTGGATCCTTTATTTACTGGACTATAAGTGTAATTTGTTAAGCACATTCTTCTTATAAGTAATAAGTCACGCATTTATTTTTTTTTTTCAGTTTTTAAACTTAATTTTTTCCCGTGTTTTTCTTAAATTATTCAAATCGAAAGTTATACCCATAAAAATTTACTAAGACGAATTCAAACCATTAAATTACCGTGGACTACCTCTTCGATGAATAATGATTCGACTATTTTTGAAAAAAAATCACGCGTGACAAAGTAAAATCATTTATCATATACCGAAAAAGAAATTTCCTCGCCGATAATTTCCCCGTTAAATTCATTTAAACCCTACTCGATTTTTTCAATTGAAATGCCTCCCCGAAGCATCCAGGAACCGTCTCCAAAAATTTTTCTTCTCCAGGTCATGCAGATACACTCTGCTTTCATCTAAGAAGTAGGTCCAGTAGCTGGACTTTGTGGTCCAAAGTTCTTCGTCGGATTCTAGTTACTCACACCGATTCCTGGGGTTTCTTTGAGGTCTTGTCGGACTTGAACACCACTCTCGGATGTGGACCTTTTGCTTCCAGTAGCTCCCTTCGCCACACACCTTTCCATACGTTTTTTCCATTGACCTAACCAGTGCTGGAAGTCTTCTTTGGTGAGGGTCTTCCATCGACTCAAATCGGGTCCATTTCGAAGCAAATCTTTTCTAACCTTTCAAGGAAATCTGAGCAGACCCGTTGACGCAAAAGCTTCTGGTCAGGAGTCAGATTTTTTGGCACCAACTGTTTCTTTATCGGAGTGTACAGCCTCGGCAATTATCCGGATGGTCTGCACGCAGAATTTCGTTGATTTTGGTCACTGTTTCCGGATTTGAAACAGTCACAGGGCGACCTGGGCGCTGGTCATCTTCAGTGCTCTGACTGAAGCGTTCACGTCACTCAAAAACACGAGGACCACATAGAGAATTGTCACCATAACAATTTATAGCACTCAGTGGGAAATTTGAGATACGTCGCTTCTGTTTTTTGTCGCACATGGTTTTCGGCAGGTCTGGAGCGCCCCCTAGTCTCGTTATTTAATGACCAGACCTCGTAATTGTGTAATAAAAGTTATGAATGATCGCCTATCGGTAGTTCGACTGAAGAAATTAAAGAAGCAACTGGTTACTGCTAAATGTATATAATTATATGAAGAAAATACCCATTCTTCTTTGTTCTTGATAAAAGTTTGAGGCCGTTTGGTTTCGAAGAATTATAGTTTCGCAATTTTGAAATGGTTTTTATTTAACCGGTCGTAATATATTAGATTTTACGTTCGAAAAATACGCGTACAGTTCGGTTAAAAATATTCGAACACTTGGATCTGTATATATATAAAAAAAAATTAGTAGTAGAGGTTCTTAATACAAATAACTGCGTTGGTGAAAGCAAAACCAAGTCCCTTAAATGATCCTGGTGGATGCAAATCTCACTAAGAAGCATCCTGTTCTTGATAGAGTGCGGCAACATATAAAATGGCAAGTTTCTATGGGAAAAACCGCTTGGATAATATTTTTGATCGACACTTACCGTAAAAGCCATAGAGGCTCAATTATTTCATTCTAAACTAGTGCTAAAGTCTTGTTGGTCAGGTTTCCGATCCCCTTTTTACTTTACAAAGTGACGGATATCTTGACCTGTCCTCGTATTAGCGACACTGATATGAATATATCAAATTTGATTTTGCCTCCATAAATTTTCAATGGTGAATGGACGATGATTTTCTATGACTTTTGACTATTAAATAATGCTAGAAAGTGAAATATTTGATTGAAAATGAAAAATGGAAACGATTCTCATTGGGTTCCAGTCGTGAAAAACATTGAGCGGTTGTCTGCTTGAAAATCACGAGGTTATCGTTTCTGGCAACGTAGTATGTGCTGTTATGATACAGTTTTTATTTACTAGTTACGTATACGATAAAATTCGAATTTCTTAGCATCAAAAAACAACTTTATCAGGTGCTTTAGTCGTAGTATTTTCACATTCTGGTACAAAACACGATTTATATACCATGTTTCGAATTAATCGAAGTTTAATAATAACGCTTATTTTAGAATAACTGTCGTTTCACTTTGTGGTTTAACTGAAATGTTGAAACTACCTACAAAATTTTTGAATTTTCAATAATTTTTTTGTCTATTTCGTATTTTACTAAAAATTCCAGAAAAAAATCGTCGAAACGACCAACACTTCCAAACCATTTTTTGTTGTAGTATATTCGAATTTATTGGCATCATAAAAAAATTTATCAGGTGATTCAGTCGTGGTATTTTCAAATCCTGATACAAAACACGATTTATACAACATTTTTCAGAATAATCAAAGTTTAATAATAACGCTTATTATAGAATAACTGTCGTTTCACTTTGTGGTTTAACTGAAATGTTGAAACTACCTACAAAATTTTTGAATTTTCAATAATTGTTTTGTCTATTTCGTATTTTACTAAAAAATCCAAAAAAAATAGTCAAAACGACCAACACTTCCAAACCATTTTTTGTTGTAGTATATTCGAATTTATTGGCATTATAAAAAAACTTTATCAAGTGATTTAGGCGCGGTATTCTCAAATCCTGGTACAAAACACGATTTATATAACATTTTTCAGATTAATCAAAGTTTAATAATAACTATTATTATAGAATAACTGTCGTTTCACTTTGTGGTTTAACTGAAATGTTGAAACTACCTACAAAATTTTTGAATTTCCAATAATTGTTTTGTCTATTTCGTATTTTACTAAAAAATCCAAAAAAAATAGTCAAAACGACCAACACTTCCAAACCATTTTTTGTTGTAGTATATTCGAATTTATTGGCATTATAAAAAAAACTTTATCAAGTGATTTAGGCGCGGTATTCTCAAATCCTGGTACAAAACACGATTTATATAACATTTTTCAGATTAATCAAAGTTTAATAATAACTATTATTATAGAATAACTGTCGTTTCACTTTGTGGTTTAACTGAAATGTTGAAACTACCTACAAAATTTTTGAATTTCCAATAATTGTTTTGTCTATTTCGTATTTTACTAAAAAATCCAAAAAAAATAGTCAAAACGACCAACACTTCCAAACCATTTTTTGTTGTAGTATATTCGAATTTATTGGCATTATAAAAAAAACTTTATCAAGTGATTTAGGCGCGGTATTCTCAAATCCTGGTACAAAACACGATTTATATAACATTTTTCAGATTAATCAAAGTTTAATAATAACTATTATTATAGAATAACTGTCGTTTCACTTTGTGGTTTAACTGAAATGTTGAAACTACCTACAAAATTTTTGAATTTTCAATAATTGTTTTGTCTATTTCGTATTTTACTAAAAAATCCAAAAAAAATAGTCAAAACGACCAACACTTCCAAACCATTTTTTGTTGTAGTATATTCGAATTTATTGGCATTATAAAAAAAACTTTATCAAGTGATTTAGGCGCGGTATTCTCAAATCCTGGTACAAAACACGATTTATATAACATTTTTCAGATTAATCAAAGTTTAATAATAACTATTATTATAGAATAACTGTCGTTTCACTTTTTGGTTTAACTGAAATGTTGAAACTACCTACAAAATTTTTGAATTTCCAATAATTGTTTTGTCTATTTCGTATTTTACTAAAAAATCCTTTAAAAAGTCGTCAAAACGACCAAGACCTCCAAACCATTTTTTGTTGTAGTATATTCGAATTTATTGGCATCATAAAAAAACTTTATCAGGTGATTTAGTCGTGGTATTTTCAAATCCTGGTACAAAACACGATTTATACAACATTTTTCAGATTAATCAAAGTTTAATAATAACTATTATTATAGAATAACTGTCGTTTCACTTTGTGGTTTAACTGAAATGTTGAAACTACCTACAAAATTTTTGAATTTCCAATAATTTTTTTGGCTATTTCGTATTTTACTAAAAAATCCTTTAAAAAGTCGTCAAAACGACCAACACTTCCAAACCATTTTTTGTTGTAGTATATTCGAATTTATTGGCAGCATAAAAAAACTTTATCAGGTGATTTAGTCGTGGTATTTTCAAATCCTGGTACAAAACACGATTTATACAACATTTTTCAGATTAATCATAGTTTCATAATAAGGCTTATTATAGAATAACTGTCGTATTTACTTTGTGGTTTAACTGAAATGTTGAAACTACCTACAAAATTTTTGAATTTCAAATTTTTTTTGTCTACCTCGTATTTTACTCCAAAATCCTTTTGGTGTTGAGTGTACATTAAGCATATCTTTTCAACAAGTCATTATTTCTATTTTCGATATAATGATATGTTACACGAAATCGGTTAGGGCCAAATAAAGGGCTTTCATTGCAGTCTACAATTAACCTTTTAAGGTATTTTACACCCTTCCGTATGGATACATCTATTATAGACCGTATTTCGCTAAAGGGAACATTATTTTTTTTTATTAAATGTGCCGAAATTTTTTTTTTCGTATATTACATAATCTAGATATATAAATGAAATGTGAAAAATTTAGGAAAGTATCCAGTAAGGTCAACCTCATTTTAATAAAACCGTCGACCATAAAAACGATGCTTATCAAATTAATCTCCGCATTACTAATCCATTCGGAATTCCATAAAATGAGCCCGTGACAACGAAATAATCGTTCTACAATAAACAATAAAACAGAAAACAAAAACACATTCACTGGAACATTACGTAAGTTGAGTAACTGGTTTAGTCTACTTGGGTGTTCGCTTCAAAAAATTTCTACATTTTCTCAAAAAATCTCTTCAATTATATCTCTCAGTTTTATCACATTCTTTCCTTCGATCTGCTTCTTTATTTGCAACTGAGTGAATCGGTGATTGTGATTTGAATTTTCACTTCAATCACTCATTAAAAGAGCGTTCGTCAGTAACAAGATTTTACTACACCCCGAGGATTCGAAATCCACGTCCTGCCGGTCAATCACACACTGAATCCACGAGCCGCCATTCGAATAAGATTATCGAGTAAACAAAATGTCGCACGTCAAATATTAATTGCTGATATTTCGCATTATAAGTTTGTTTTGTTTCGTTTTTGAAATGAAATTTCTGTCTATCGATTTCTAACCTTAAAAATCAAAGAAAAACTACAATCAACCGTATAAGGCTTTCATGGAATGGTGAAATAAGTTTTTCTGCAAACGCTTTCTTGGCTCCAGGTCGTCATATTCGTAACCTTCTCGAAATCCCCCAGGATAGGAATATCCGATCAATGTTATAACGAATTTCCATGGGGCTCCAGTAGACGACGTAGAAACCATCCACCACGACATTAAATACATCACAGGTCATCGCCGTCGTGATTATTGTGTTTAGTGACCTTCAAAAACCTCCAGGATGTATACATTTGACAATTTCTTATCGAATTTCCACGGAATTTTGGTATACGACGTATAAACCTTCCACCATGTGCACCAGGTACCTCACAGGTCATCGCCGTCGTGATAATTGTGTTTAGTGACCTCCAAAATCCTCCAGGATGTATACATTTCACAATTTCTTAACGAATTTCCACGGAATTTTGGTATACGATGTATAAACCTTCCACCATGTGCACCAGGTACCTCACAGGTCATCGCCGTCGTGATAATTGTGTTTAGTGACCTCCAAAATCCTCCAGGATGTATACATTTCACAATTTCTTAACGAATTTCCACGGAATTTTGGTATACGATGTATAAACCTTCCACCATGTGCACCAGGTACCTCACAGGTCATCGCCGTCGTGATAATTGTGTTTAGTGACCTCCAAAATCCTCCAGGATGTATACATTTCACAATTTCTTAACGAATTTTCACGGAATTTTGGTATACGACGTATAAACCTTCCACCATGTGCACCAGGTACCTCACAGGTCATCGCCGTCGTGATAATTGTGTTTACTGACTTCCAAAAACCTCCAGGATGTATACATTTGACAATTTCTTATCGAATTTCCACGAAATTTTGGTATACGACGTATAAACCTTCCACCATGTGCACCAGGTACCTCACAGGTCATCGCCGTCGTGATAATTGTGTTTACTGACTTCCAAAAACCTCCAGGATGTATACATTTCACAATTTCTTAACGAATTTTCACGGAATTTTGGTATACGACGTATAAACCTTCCACCATGTGCACCAGGTACCTCACAGGTCATCGCCGTCGTGATAATTGTGTTTACTGACTTCCAAAAACCTCCAGGATGTATACATTTCACAATTTCTTAACGAATTTTCACGGAATTTTGGTATACGACGTATAAACCTTCCACCATGTGCACCAGGTACCTCACAGGTCATCGCCGTCGTGATAATTGTGTTTAGTGACCTCCAAAATCCTCCAGGATGTATACATTTCACAATTTCTTAACGAATTTTCACGGAATTTTGGTATACGATGTATAAACCTTCCACCATGTGCACCAGGTACCTCACAGGTCATCGCCGTCGTGATAATTGTGTTTACTGACTTCCAAAAACCTCCAGGATGTATACATTTCACAATTTCTTAACGAATTTTCACGGAATTTTGGTATACGACGTATAAACCTTCCACCATGTGCACCAGGTACCTCACAGGTCATCGCCGTCGTGATAATTGTGTTTACTGACTTCCAAAAACCTCCAGGATGTATACATTTGACAATTTCTTAACGAATTTCCACGGAATTTTGGTATACGACGTATAAACCTTCCACCATGTGCACCAGGTACCTCACAGGTCATCGCCGTCGTGATAATTGTGTTTACTGACTTCCAAAAACCTCCAGGATGTATACATTTGACAATTTCTTAACGAATTTCCACGGAATTTTGGTATACGACGTATAAACCTTCCACCATGTGCACCAGGTACCTCACAGGTCATCGCCGTCGTGATAATTGTGTTTACTGACTTCCAAAAACCTCCAGGATGTATACATTTCACAATTTCTTAACGAATTTTCACGGAATTTTGGTATACGACGTATAAACCTTCCACCATGTGCACCAGGTACCTCACAGGTCATCGCCGTCGTGATAATTGTGTTTAGTGACCTCCAAAATCCTCCAGGATGTATACATTTCACAATTTCTTAACGAATTTTCACGGAATTTTGGTATACGACGTATAAACCTTCCACCATGTGCACCAGGTACCTCACAGGTCATCGCCGTCGTGATAATTGTGTTTACTGACTTCCAAAAACCTCCAGGATGTATACATTTGACAATTTCTTAACGAATTTCCACGGAATTTTGGTATACGATGTATAAACCTTCCACCATGTGCACCAGGTACCTCACAGGTCATCGCCGTCGTGATTATTGTGTTTAGTGACCTCCAAAAACCTCCAGGATGTATACATTTCACAATTTCTTCTCGAATTTCCACGGAATTTTGGTATACGACGTATAAACCTTCCACCATGTGCACCAGGTACCTCACAGGTCATCGCCGTCGTGATAATTGTGTTTACTGACTTCCAAAAACCTCCAGGATGTATACATTTGACAATTTCTTAACGAATTTCCACGGAATTTTGGTATACGACGTATAAACCTTCCACCATGTGCACCAGGTACCTCACAGGTCATCGCCGTCGTGATAATTGTGTTTACTGACTTCCAAAAACCTCCAGGATGTATACATTTCACAATTTCTTAACGAATTTTCACGGAATTTTGGTATACGACGTATAAACCTTCCACCATGTGCACCAGGTACCTCACAGGTCATCGCCGTCGTGATAATTGTGTTTAGTGACCTCCAAAATCCTCCAGGATGTATACATTTCACAATTTCTTAACGAATTTTCACGGAATTTTGGTATACGACGTATAAACCTTCCACCATGTGCACCAGGTACCTCACAGGTCATCGCCGTCGTGATAATTGTGTTTACTGACTTCCAAAAACCTCCAGGATGTATACATTTGACAATTTCTTAACGAATTTCCACGGAATTTTGGTATACGATGTATAAACCTTCCACCATGTGCACCAGGTACCTCACAGGTCATCGCCGTCGTGATTATTGTGTTTAGTGACCTCCAAAAACCTCCAGGATGTATACATTTCACAATTTCTTCTCGAATTTCCACGGAATTTTGGTATACGACGTATAAACCTTCCACCATGTGCACCAGGTACCTCACAGGTCATCGCCGTCGTGATAATTGTGTTTACTGACTTCCAAAAACCTCCAGGATGTATACATTTGACAATTTCTTAACGAATTTCCACGGAATTTTGGTATACGACGTATAAACCTTCCACCATGTGCACCAGGTACCTCACAGGTCATCGCCGTCGTGATAATTGTGTTTACTGACTTCCAAAAACCTCCAGGATGTATACATTTGACAATTTCTTAACGAATTTCCACGGAATTTTGGTATACGATGTATAAACCTTCCACCATGTGCACCAGGTACCTCACAGGTCATCGCCGTCGTGATTATTGTGTTTAGTGACCTCCAAAAACCTCCAGGATGTATACATTTCACAATTTCTTCTCGAATTTCCACGGAATTTTGGTATACGACGTATAAACCTTCCACCATGTGCACCAGGTACCTCACAGGTCATCGCCGTCGTGATAATTGTGTTTACTGACTTCCAAAAACCTCCAGGATGTATACATTTGACAATTTCTTAACGAATTTCCACGGAATTTTGGTATACGACGTATAAACCTTCCACCATGTGCACCAGGTACCTCACAGGTCATCGCCGTCGTGATAATTGTGTTTAGTGACTTCCAAAATCCTCCAGGATGTATACAAAACAAATGACGAAAATGATAATGGGAATAATGATTTTATTCAACAAATTTCAACAAGGATAAAGGACAAAACCTAATTCAAACAAATAAATCGCCCCTTTCCCGTCGTATCAACCAGATCAAAATTAACTTTTAGTCCCACATATTTTTCCCGCTAGTTTACACTTGTCCGCGCACTGTCAATTGTCGAAGTCCCCGCATATGTGGACACACTCTAACGAAAACATGTGCCACCAAAATGAAATGGTGTCAACAAAAGGATCCCCAGGCGCACGCCGAAACCCAGGAACGGACTGGTCATAAATAATTTTCAAATCATCAAATAGATTTTCAAATTCTGTTTGTTTAATTACATTTTTATTCGCCGTCTTCTAATACAGGGTTTTTCATAAATGTAAAATTTTGTATTTTCCACATTTTAAGTAAAATAATCATCATAGGTTCCAGGAATTCATTACACATTGTCCAACTCCATTCCTGAGGCTCTAAAATATGCCATCATTCACCAAACCCATTCCTGATGTTCTAAATCATGCCATTATTGTCCAATTTCATTCCTGGGGTTCCTAATTGTGCCATCATTGTCCAATTCCATTCCTAGGGTTCCTAATCATGCCATTTTTGTCCAATTCCATTCCTGATGTTCTAAATCATGTCATCATGTCCAATTCCATTCCTGGGGTTCCTAATCATGCCATCATTGTCCAATTCCATTCCTAGGGTTCCTAATCATGCCATCATTCACCAAACCCTTTCCTGATGTTCCAACATCCAAAAAAGTGTAACAGAAAAATTCCTGATGTAGTTTGGAATTTTCCTGGACATAAACTTCCATATTTAGCATAGTACGCGAATTTTTCAAAATCATTGGATCAAACAAGGATATCCTGACCTCTAGGACACCTTAAAACAATCCTCTGGATTATTTTGGAGTCTCAAAATGAAGTAACGAGGCTACAAAATTTTAGTTTTAGTTATTATGAAATACCCTGTATAATTCGATTGGAATTGCTACGTTGTTGAGTACGGTCCTGTATGGACCAATCGCGTAAATGTTTAATGTAACTTTACCCGTGGGAAACGTAAAAAAATCCTATGGGAGAAAATCAGAATTAGATTAATAAGAATTGAGAGCAATTTGACCATCTAAAAGGGGCAAGTTATTGTCAAAAAGAGGGTAAATTAAATACAAAAGATTCACGTTTTGTATCGTTTTCAAATCTTCTGGGAAAATTTTAGGTTTTTTTAGGTTAAAATCGCGCATTTTTCAAATAATTTCACTAAATAGAAACAATGGGGACGATTTTTGTTTTCAATTTGATTCGGGGGGCTGGAAAATTATTTATAATTATTGATTTTTGAGATTTTTTGAAAAAAAACTGAAATATTTTGAAAATATTAAAAGATTTTTATATAATATTCAACAAAAACTATTTTGTTTTCAAATCTGGGAAGTTTTTAAGGTTTTTTAGGTTAAAATCGCGCATTTTTCAAATAATTTCACTAAATAGAAACAATGGGGACGATTTTTGTTTTCAATTTGATTCGGGGGGCTGGAAAATTATTTATAATTATTGATTTTTGAGATTTTTTGAAAAAAAAATGAAATATTTTGAAAATATTAAAAGATTTTTATATAATATTCAACAAAAACTATTTTGTTTTCAAATCTGGGAAGTTTTTACGTTTTTTTAGGTTAAAATCGCGCATTTTTCAAATAATTTCACTAAATAGAAACAATGGGGACGATTTTTGTTTTCAATTTGATTCGGGGGGCTGGAAAATTATTTATAATTATTGATTTTTGAGATTTTTTGAAAAAAAAATGAAATATTTTGAAAATATTAAAAGATTTTTATATAATATTCAACAAAAACTATTTTGTTTTCAAATCTGGGAAGTTTTTACGTTTTTTTAGGTTAAAATCGCGCATTTTTCAAATAATTTTACTAAATAGAAACAATGGGGACGATTTTTGTTTTTAATTTGATTCGGGGGGTTGGAAAATGATTTTTAACTATTAATTCTTGAGCTTTTTTGAACAAAAAATGGAATATTTTGAAAATATTAAAAGATTTTTATATAATATTAAAAAAAAAACTATTTTGTTTTCAAATCTGGGAAATTTTTAGGTTTTTTTAGGTTAAAATCGCGCATTTTTTAAATAATTTCACTAAATAGAAACAATGGGGACGATTTTTGTTTTTAATTTGATTCGGGGGGCTGGAAAATGATTTATAACTATTAATTTTTGAGTTTTTTTGAACAAAAAATGGAATATTTTGAAAATATTAAAAGTTTTCTATATAATATTCAAAGAAAACTATTTTTGTTTTAAATATAAATATAAAATCGACTTTAAAAATCGCCAATTATTACATACCAATTAAATCGCTACATTTTTTGTTTGAAATATTTTTTCGTATCTTACGAGATATTTTCAAAAACGTCACTCGTTTACACTGCAACATAAAACATCAAAAACTCATTCGTTTCACTCACACAATCGATTAATTTCCCATGTCTACATCAACCGTTTATAATATCTAAATCGGACGCCAGATGGCGTGATTTCACAAGTTTTAAATGAATTTTTCATTAGAGATCGAGGGCGTTTTCGCTTTCTCTCCGGTAACCAATGATATACGACAATCAGCTGATGAATTCTCACCTGAGTCATTCTATTAATTAATCAGCTGACGCGAAATGCACCCCTAGATGAAACATCCCCTAATTAACAAAATTTAAAACACCTTATTTCATCGTGTACCAAAAATTTGATATTTTGCATTCTTTTCCTGGTGATTTTCTAAATTTTCTTCTTTTTCCTATCAACATCACTAATACTACACACATATACAACCCCCTCCTCTTCTTTTATCTTCCATCGCTCGAAATAAAGCGGGAAATCTAATTTCCTTCGGGATACGTGCCGTTTTTCATTTCCCATCTACCACACACCAAAACCTTGATCTTATCAATGCGAATTTGATCTTAGGAAAAAGGTAAAAGTCGCACGATACAAGATCAGGCGAATAAAGTGGATGGTATAGCACTGGGTACTTGGTATCGCTCGAAAATATAAAGAAAACGAACCAGTTTACAAACGAACGCCACGGCTATACTGATTAGTCTACAGACGCGGTAGACATCGCCTAGGCTTCAAACTAAACAGTTTTTCTGGTTATTTAATAACCGCCCCTCGTATCCATCCCAGTCGCGATTTGATTGGGTTGAATCGCGTAAATTTTTTAAATTCCGAATCAACGTTTTCGTATTAATCGAAATTGAAGTGCTCGTAATAATGGGCAGTTATAACGGGCGCCAATTTAAATTATAAGAAAAAAAACTACCAAAACAAGTGAACAACGAGGGACCACGCCCTTGGCGCCGCCGTACCCAACAGGTGGGTACGCGCGGTACTTAATTTATGCCTCCGCGATCCAACTAGACAAATCACAACAAAGAAATAAAAACTTCCTAGAATTCATACGTTAACAATTTTCAAGAATTAGATGAATTTAAAATATATAAAAAGAAATAAGAAATCGGTGGTTTATGTAGGGAATACTAGATGTCGCGGCGGACTTAGGTACCACCTCAATCGATAAATATATAAACTTTTATATAAAATAAATTTAAAACAGAGTTTTCCTTAAATATTTGCTATTTATAAGGTTTTAATTTGATTTTGACAGAGATACGAAGTTATTATACAGTTTATAAATCAATTTAAAGCTTTCTGTTAAACAAAATGAAGGTTTTTCGACGTATAATTATCCATACTCCAAACAGGGAAACTCCAAGTTGATTTCGAAAACTTCCAACGACTGGCCTTGCGATTTATTTATAGTTATCGCAAAATCTAGACGTACCGGATATTAAAAACGTTTAAAATCGAATGGACGTCATCTCCTCTGTATTTTCCATTAATGATAGTTGCCTCGATGACGTTGATCATCACGTTTTTCATCAACCAGTCTTGTTCCATTGTACAAACGAGGTTCATGATGACTGATCCTACTTTTAACAGCAAATCAACTTCAACATCAAAGATTTTTAAAAAAATTCATCGAATTCGGATGATTTTTCGATTTTTTAGATCCAAAAAACGAGGCGACTTCGAAATTACCACCAGTTTTAACGAGAATAATTAATAAAAAAATTGACGTTTCGACTTAACTTCAGTCTTCATCATAGGTCGAAACGTCAATTTTTTCGTCAAAAATTAATTTTAAAACGGAAGAGACCTAAAATCAAAAACATTTAGACGCTTTTTGTATCAAAAGATCTAAGAAATAAAATCCTTTGATCGCTTCTTATATTCTTACTTCTTTGGTGGTAGCTTTGATTCTGTATTGTACCATAGAACTCGAACAACTATTACATAAACATTATTTAAATTAATTTCTGTTTTGGTACCAACTACAACGAAATAATTCTTTAATGTATCGTTCAGAACGTTTATGAGTCATTCATTGATGCAAAACAACGTGCAATGCAATGCAAAACGCAATATTTCTCAATCGAAATCTAGTTACTTTTGGCATAACAATCAACAAATGTCAATGTCAGATCAACTGTCTTGTTTTGGAACCTTTGTTTTTAAGCTACACTTAAATGACTGTCGCTTTTGTTTAACTAATCAAAATGTTATGACATTTGACACATAGTCTTTTGAAAGTTGATACTTCATAAACGTCATATCGATTTGACAATGACAGCGCTATCTATATGTCAATCTACGACTTATTTTAAAGGCCATTTAACATGATGTGATACAACGTGCAATGCGCTATTTTTTTATCAAAATCTAGTTACTTTTGGCATAAAAACAAATAAATGTCAATGTCATATCACTGAATTGTTTCGCATCCATTATTTTTAAAATAATAAAAGTAGCGTCACTTAAATGATTGTCACTTTTTTAAGACTAATCGAAATGTTATGACATTTGACACAAAGTCTTCTGACAGTTGATACTTCATAAACGTCATATCGATTTGACAATGACAGCGCTATCTATGTGACAATCAACGACTTATTCTAAAGGCCGTTTGACATGATGTAATACAACGTGCAATGCAATATTTTTTTATCAAAATCTAGTTACTTTTGGCATAAAAACAAATAAATGTCAATGTCATATCACTGAATTGTTTCGCATCCATTATTTTTAAAATAATAAAAGTAGCGTCACTTAAATGATTGTCACTTTTTTAAGACTAATCGAAATGTTATGACATTTGACACAAAGTCTTCTGACAGTTGATACTTCATAAACGTCATATCGATTTGACAATGACAGCGCTATCTATGTGACAATCAACGACTTATTCTAAAGGCCGTTTGACATGATGTAATACAACGTGCAATGCAATATTTTTTTATCAAAATCTAGTTACTTTTGGCATAAAAACAAATAAATGTCAATGTCATATCACTGGAATGTTTTGCATCCATTAGTTTTAAAATAATAAAAGTAGCTTCACTTAAATGACTGTCACTTTTGTTTAACTAATCAAAATGTTATGACATTTGACACATAGTCTTTTGAAAGTTGATACTTCATAAACGTCATATCGATTTGACAATGACAGCGCTATCTATATGTCAATCTACGACTTATTCTAAAGGCCGTTTGACATGATGTGATGCAACGTGTAATGCAATTCAAGACGCGATATTTCTTAATAAAAAGCATGCGCAGATGAAGTTTATCTGATTTTTATCACGCAAGATCTTAACATTATCGGTTTTGTGCCATTTTTATTAAGTGCGAGTTTCAATCTAGTTACTTTTGGCGACTTAGTTTCGTTATTTTCATTGTTAAACTATGTACAAAATATGAGATAGAAATGTGAGGTTAGGAATTTGTTTACTTTTTACTGCTTCTAATTTATATGTGTATCTACCCCTATGACACCCCGTAGTTAATACACCCCAATGAATATTAGTCCTTATTTAGTCCTTATATATTTATATACCGGAAATGACTAAGATGCGTCCGTTTTCTAAATGTTTGCTGTAGATGCAAGTAATTCGAGACACACGTTCAAATTTCCTATAAATACACACCATGTCTCTCTACCCATATAAAAACCACTCGAAAATGAATTGTGTAAATTTCCAAGGCACTCTACGTTTCCTCCATTTAGGATACAAACAGCACGTGCGATAATTTCCGATCGAAAAAGAACGTTTAGTTTGATTATCAGTCGACAGACTCATATTCGGGAGAAGAAGAGAAAATGTATTGAAAAATGATGAAATTTGTGGTCTTTCTATGTCGAGCTATGAGCTCATGAGCCGCGCTATGTACCATTAAGTAAAATTGTTGAAATACTGAGTCGATTTGATGTAAAAAAAAATAATTATTGAATCTAGTACGGCGTGACCTATGTGTAATATACATCTAGTATAATTATTAGTTCACTTTCCAGTTGAACAACCACAAAATGTATTTTATTTGATTTATGATATCTACTAGAGTCCAGTATTTGCACATTTATTATTTGATACTTGTAGAGAGTAAAATCACTCAACTATTTCGAAATAATCATGACTTAACCCCGGTGTCTGGCTTATACTGAATCAAATATCGGTAAAGTACTTTAAAATACGATTCTAATCATGCGGCGTTGCCAGATGTAGCTCCTCTAGTTGAGTGGTAGATCGTAGTTGCCACTATCAAGTATTAAAAGTATCAAAAACTAATTGTATTTTGAAAACAAGCTTTTTAGGCAATTAGAAAAAGCTCAAACTTGATTTTAAAAGATGCATTTTGAGCTATTTTTGATATGTAAACAACCAGAAGTATCAAAAACTAATTGTATTTTGAAAACAAGCTTTTTAGGCAATTAGAAAAAGCTCAAACTTGATTTTAAAAGATGCATTTTGAGCTATTTTTGATATGTAAACAACCAGAAGTATCAAAAACTAATTGTATTTTGAAAACAAGCTTTTTAGGCAATTAGAAAAAGCTCAAACTTGATTTTAAAAGATGCATTTTGAGCTTTTTTTGATATGTAAACAACCAGAAGTAACAAAAACTAATTGTATTTTGAAAACAAGCTTTTTAGGCAATTAGAAAAAGCTCAAACTTGATTTTAAAAGATGCATTTTGAGCTATTTTTGATATGTAAACAACCAGAAGTATCAAAAACTAATTGTATTTTGAAAACAAGCTTTTTAGGCAATTAGAAAAAGCTCAAACTTGATTTTAAAAGATGCATTTTGAGCTATTTTTGATATGTAAACAACCAGAAGTATCAAAAACTAATTGTATTTTGAAAACAAGCTTTTTAGGCAATTAGAAAAAGCTCAAACTTGATTTTAAAAGATGCATTTTGAGCTATTTTTGATATGTAAACAACCAGAAGTATCAAAAACTAATTGTATTTTGAAAACAAGCTTTTTAGGCAATTAGAAAAAGCTCAAACTTGATTTTAAAAGATGCATTTTGAGCTTTTTTTGATATGTAAACAACCAGAAGTATCAAAAACTAATTGTATTTTGAAAACAAGCTTTTTAGGCAATTAGAAAAAGCTCAAACTTGATTTTAAAAGATGCATTTTGAGCTTTTTTTGATATGTAAACAACCAGAAGTATCAAAAACTAATTGTATTTTGAAAACAAGCTTTTTAGGCAATTAGAAAAAGCTCAAACTTGATTTTAAAAGATGCATTTTGAGCTTTTTTTGATATGTAAACAACCAGAAGTATCAAAAACAAATTGTATTTTGAAAACAAGCTTTTTAGGCAATTAGAAAAAGCTCAAACTTGATTTTAAAAGATGCATTTTGAACATTTTTTGGTATTTAAACAACCAGAAGTATCAAAAACTAATTGTATTTTGAAAACAAGCTTTTTAGGCAATTAGAAAAAGCTCAAACTTGATTTTAAAAGATGCATTTTGAGCTTTTTTTGATATGTAAACAACCAGAAGTATCAAAAACAAATTGTATTTTGAAAACAAGCTTTTTAGGCAATTAGAAAAAGCTCAAACTTGATTTTAAAAGATGCATTTTGAACATTTTTTGGTATTTAAACAACCAGAAGTATCAAAAACTAATTGTATTTTGAAAACAAGCTTTTTAGGCAATTAGAAAAAGCTCAAACTTGATTTTAAAAGATGCATTTTGAGCTTTTTTTGATATGTAAACAACCAGAAGTATCAAAAACTAATTGTATTTTGAAAACAAGCTTTTTAGGCAATTAGAAAAAGCTCAAACTTGATTTTAAAAGATGCATTTTGAGCTTTTTTTGATATGTAAACAACCAGAAGTATCAAAAACAAATTGTATTTTGAAAACAAGCTTTTTAGGCAATTAGAAAAAGCTCAAACTTGATTTTAAAAGATGCATTTTGAACATTTTTTGGTATTTAAACAACCAGAAGTATCAAAAACTTGTTGTATTTTGAAAACAAGCTTTTTAGGCAATTAGAAAAAGTTCAAACTTGATTTTAGAGATAAATTTTTTCAGTCTGTAAACAGCCAATAGTCACTAAGAGCAAAATATGGAGAAACTTAAACTATTATTGCAAAAAAACGTCGAAAGTTACTGCAAAAATTGTTTGTAAATAATAAAATCCGAGGTCTTTCGACAACATTCCACTTTTTCTCAGTGTACCTTATCAGGAAGCCCATCATCGTCGGCCATGACTTAATTGATCTGATTTTTTATAATTTGACGTTCATAATATAACAAAAATGTTTTTGTGAATTATCGCCCACGACTTTGAAAGTTTATACATTTCATTTTCAAATCACATTCTTTATTATTTGTTGCTATTTCTCGCTGTTTTTTTTTTTTCTCTCGCCAAGTCAACTCGTTCTTTATCTTTTTCTCGATCTGTACGGACACGTTATGAAACGCGTTGGAGGCTTTGAAATAATCTTGAAAACGTATTAGAAATGATGTTAATTACAATATTTTGTAACCATTAAGCTGCGTACTTGATTTCGGGGTATTTTATTCAGATCAGCACAGGATCGGATCGGCCAATATTGATTCTATAAAATTTTCATGATTCTCGATAAATCGCGGTCAAAAACCACCAGAATATTGGATTTTGGGGTCGATGAATCCAATATTTTTGATTTATTCACACCCGAAACAAAGAAACAATCAAAACAATCGATTGAAAAGGAAGAACCCGCTCCGAAGATGACAAAGTGCGGTACATCTGCAGGCAAGATCAAAGCCTCGGTTTCCATTGATGTTTGAGTAAAAAAAACAACCGCATTTGATTGAAGGAAGTGTTGTTTCATCAAAATTAAGCAACAGTTCACAAAACGGTTATTAAATTATTGATTTGAAGATTGATTTGGTACCTAATACACTTTATCCGCCAGATTTAGCCCGTTTGGATTATTTTTCGTTCCCAGACTTGAAAAAAATGGTTTATTTTTATAAAAAGGGTATCGAACTTATTAAACATCCGTGGGAAAAGTGTTTGGAGCTTAAAGCAGGTTATGTTCAAAAATTTTTGTGTTTTCCATTGTCAATTTCCATTAGACGTTAGAATTAATAGTATATTTCCATAGATAAATTGATTATTTAGTCAAATTTTATAAAGATAAACATTTGTTTGACTTTGTTTGAGATAAACTCAAAACAAAATTATTTTTTGCCCCGAGTTCGGATCTGTATTCTTGATTCAATTAAGCGTCTGATCGGAGACCTGTTAGTCGATTGGTAGATACAAAACTGACCTATATTAATCGTGTTTTGATTATTTTGATGTATCGTTATCTGATATAACAGAATCACGGATGTAAACTTAGACCTTTCCAAACGTGTACACCTCCTATGTTTAATAGATTACATAAAATCGACGTACGGACTGGAATGAAATCGACCAAAAAAAAAAACAATAACAACAAGATGTACTCGATAACTTTAATACCCTATACATCATCACCGTTAGAATTCTCGTTATATTTCTTTTCGACCGTCACATTTTCATTCGATTTTCGAGTTTTAAATCTTAATTTTTTCACTTTATGTACTCCCAAATCAACTTTCGAATATGCATTTGATAAAAAACATTTAGAATTAACAGCTTCCTTTTAACAGAAACTTTAATCGGCACTTGTCAAATGTCAAACTGTCAAAACAAGGTTTTGTGATATTATAGTTAACTGTCAACGTCAAACGAAGTCAAACATGGCCTACTTATCGTCTAAATAATAAAAAATATCAATTTTGTACTGCAGGAAAAGTAACGTCAATATTTATACGATACTAACATCAATTATGAAGTTAAAGCTATAAAATTCATGAAAATTAGATATATCCACCGATATACATCAAATGTCAAATGTCAAACTGTCAAAACAAGGTTTTGTAATATTATAGTTAACTGTCAACGTCAAACGAGGTCAAACATGGCCTACTTATCGTATAAATAATAAAGAATATCAATTTTGTACTGCAGGAAAAGTAACGTCAATATTTATACGATACTAACATTAATTATGAAGTTAAAGCTATAAAATTCATGAAAATTAGATATATCCACCGATATACATCAAATGTCAAATGTCAAACTGTCAAAACAAGGTTTTGTCATATTATAGTTAACTGTCAACGTCAAACGAGGTCAAACATGGCCTACTTATCGTATAAATAATAAAGAATATCAATTTTGTACTGCGGGAAAAGTAACGTCAATATTTATACGATACTAACATTAATTATGAAGTTAAAGCTATAAAATTCATGAAAATTAGATATATCCACCGATATACATCAAATGTCAAATGTCAAACTGTCAAAACAAGGTTTTGTAATATTATAGTTAACTGTCAACGTCAAACGAGGTCAAACATGGCCTACTTATCGTATAAATAATAAAGAATATCAATTTTGTACTGCAGGAAAAGTAACGTCAATATTTATACGATACTAACATTAATTATGAAGTTAAAGCTATAAAATTCATGAAAATTAGATATATCCACCGATATACATCAAATGTCAAATGTCAAACTGTCAAAACAAGGTTTTGTGATATTATAGTTAACTGTCAACGTCAAACGAAGTCAAACATGGCCTACTTATCGTATAAATAATAAAAATTATCAATTTTGTACTGCGGGAAAAGTAACGTCAATATTTATACGATACTAACATCAATTATGATGTTAAAGCTATAAAATTCATGAAAATTAGATATATCCACCGATATACATCAAATGTCAAATGTCAAACTGTCAAAACAAGGTTTTGTGATATTATAGTTAACTGTCAACGTCAAACGAGGTCAAACATGGCCTACTTATCGTATAAATAATAAAAAATATCAATTTTGTACTGCAGGAAAAGTAACGTCAATATTTATACGATACTAACATCAATTATGAAGTTAAAGTTATAAAATTTATGAAAATTAGATATATCCACCGATATACATATGGAGTTTGGACTGTACATATCGAGAAAGACATTGTCTTGAACAGAAATGTCGTACAGGAAATGGAGAAACCTCCTACAAATACCTAGGACTTCAACAGGTTAAATTACTGCACCAGAAGCAAGCAAAAGCTAGAATCCAGGATCAAAACAACAAAAGAATGAAGTTATTTATGAAGTTCGAGTTAATTGTGGACGAAAACAGATCTAGAGGTCGACACAAACAATTATGACGAAGACCAACAACCACGACCCGCAATCATCCACTATTAGAACATCATTGAAGCTGGAATCGTGATCACGAAACGCATTACAAAGTAAACATCATCACGATCTCAACCAGCCGTATATTGACTAGGAAATTTCTTCCCAAATACCGAAGGCTTCAAGATAGTTAGGTTAGGTTAGGTTAGGTTAGGTTACAAAGTTATTAAGTTATCGAGGATCTAACAAACGTTGTATTTGGTAAGTGGAAGTACCAGCTGCAGAAGGTGCCGAAAAAGGACAATTTTGGACTGTACCGCGATAGGATTATCATCGTGGTGGTTAATATAAGGTTAAATTCAGTCCTTTTTGTCGATGTATCAACACGGAACTTGTCCCAACTTTCCGAACAAACACCTGGAGGAAGTGACCTAATCCAGTGCCATGTGAACCGAGCTTAATCCTTCGTATCCGGTTCTAATCCGAATCTGCATTTCGATGATTTGTTTTTAAGGATAATTGCGTAGATAACAAGTTAAAAAAGGAACCGAGCAGCGATTCGTATCTTAATGACATCTATCGGCGTAATTGTGAAAATATGTTATTAGTGTTACAAACCGGATCGGGCATCACGGTAGGCAATCGAAGCGGCGCGGTGCTTAAGCACTCAAGGTTTTTATTATTAATTTATCTTTAGCAGCCGCGATTAAGCTACTACTAAATAACACCTACAAGTTACGAAATTTTCATTAACCGTATATAACTCGATACAAAAGCTAATGGGTATAATATGCATATTTACGATTCGAAAAAAAAAATAAATAAATAAAATAAAATAACAATCTAGTCGTGTTTCAATATCTGCAGCGAAATATTTTTTAATAATTAAAAGAAACGAATGTCGTGATTATGTATTATTACAAAATAAATTAGAAATAAAAAGTGAAATCAAAAGTTTAAATTAAACTAAAAATCGTTAATTTCGGTTTAAATTCAAAATGTCTTTTAGATAAACGAAAATTCGTTTTTCTTTTTGTTAATCAACTTTCTCTTTTTTTTTCTTTTTTAACTCATTTTCCTCGCCTCGTTCTATTCGCTTCGGTATTTTCAGTTTTTCCTCTTTGTTATCATTTTCTGCCGTCTTTTCTCTTATTACTTTTATTTAATTTTATTATATCGTTTTACTTTTTCTTCGTCTTTCATTTTCTTATTTATTATTTCGTTTCTTTTTTTTCTCAATTGTTTTAAAACTTCTCCATTTATTTCATTTATATTTTCTCCGCATATTTTATCCGTTCCTTCTTCTTATATTCTTCTATTTTTTGGTTTCTCTTTGCTTTTGTTCGTTCTACGTTTTTTGCTATTTCTCCTTCCAATTTCCTGTTTCTTTTGTTTTCCTCTTTTTTCCCTATATTTGTTGTTTTTCTCTTATGCTGTTCTTTTCTCCCATCTTCTTTGCTTTTGTTTGTTTTCTCTGATTCTTTCATTTTCTTTTCATGCGATTCAAATTCTCTCTTTTTTCCTATGGTTAATTTCCTTTCCGTCTTTCCCATTTGCTTTTACTTGTTCTCTATTTCTCTCTTTTGCCTTTTCAATTTGTTTCTATTCGAATTCTTTCTTTGCTTTTGTTTGGTTTTTATCTGATTCTTTAGTTTTTCATTTACTTATGCTGTTTATATTCTCTTTTTCTTTGCTTTCGTTTATTTCCTTGCCTTGTCTGTTTATAATTTCCTCTCGTTCCGTTTTACTCTTTTTTTACTTATTTTATCTTCCTCTCTTATGCCTTTTCTATTTGTTCTTCGCTTTGTCTGTGTTTCTTTTCGAATTCTTTCATTACTTTTGTTTGTTTTTTTTTTCTATTCTTTCGTATCTCATTTCCTTATGTTATTTATATTCTCTCTTTTTTTTCCTATTGTTTATTTCCTTTCCGTGTTTTCCATTTGCTTTTACTTGTTCTTTATTCCTCTCTTTTGCCTTTTCAATTTGTTCGTCGCTTTATCTTTGTTTTTTTTTTCGGATTATTTCATTGCTTTTGTTTGTTTTTTCCGTTTTTTATTTGTTTCTTCTGATATTCCTTTGTTTCTACTTATTTTATCTTCCTCTCTTTTTCCTTTACTATTTGTTCTTCGCTTCTGCCGTTTTTCTTTTCAAAATTTCTTTACTGTATCTATTTTTATCGGCTTTTACTTTTATTTTTCATTTTTTCATTTTCTGCTCGTGGTTCTTTTTCATTGTGTTATATTTTCCATATTCTTTGTTTTTGCTTTTTATTTGCGCTTTTCTCCTCCAGTTTCTTTTCTTCCTCTGTTTTTCTCCATTCCTTCTTTTTATTAATTTTTTCGTTGTTTTGTTTTTATTTTCTTCTTTTTTCTTTGCATTTAGTCTTTACGTTTTTTGTTTTCCTTTACATTTGCTTCTTTTCGATTCCTTTTAATACTTTCCCTTTTTCCTGTTCTTTTCTCGTACTTTTTCTCCATTTTTTTCACTTTTATTTTTCTCGTCTACAATTATTTTCATTTTATCTGGCTATTTTTTTTTTATTTAACTTATTATTCATTCTCAATTTCTTAAATTTTTCCTTTCTTTTCGCTTTTTATTTCGGTTTTCTTTAGTTTTTTTGATGTTTCTTTGTTTTATACGTTTGTTCTTCACTTTTTTTGTTTACCTTTACATTTGCTTGTCTCCTTTCCTTTTTTCTACATCTTTTCCACTTTCTACTTCCTCCTTCTCCATATTCTTTCGTCCTTTCTCGCTTTTATTGTTTTCTCGTTCAATATTTCCTACTTTATCCGTTTTTCTTTGATCTAACTCTACTCCATTCTTCTTTTATCGATTTTTTCTCTCAATTTGTTTGCTTCTTCCCAATTTTCTGTTTCATTCGTCTTTTTCATTCGTTCATTCTTTATTTTTCTTCTTTTACATATCTTTCCTCTATATTTTGCTTCTTCCATCATATTTAACCATTCTTTTCTTATTCTCTTCCACATTTCTTTTCCCTATTCTATTAGTTTTTCTCTATATTTATATCTTTACTTTTCTTTCTCTCTCTTTCTTCGTATCTTCCGTTTTTCGTTCTCCTCTTTTATCTTTTCGTTTTATCTTTCTTTCCTTTTACTTTCCCTTCATTTTATCACTTTTCTTTCATCTTTTTGATTACTTTTCCTTATGTTTCGTTCATCAAATTCAAAAATTCAAAAATTTCTGACAGATCTGTTATCTGTCATCGTTATGATGATTTCGAGAAATCCGCGCGTCATTAAATCATCGAAACCTTCACCTGCTCTCATTTTATATCTTCTTCTTTGTCACAAAAAGAATTCATACGCGACAAAAGAAATTTAAGACATTATTCCAAAATCTCGGGTCCATTCACATAAAAATTTTTACTATCTACAAAAACGGCCGATCATCAATCACCGGTAAGAAAATATTTACAGAAGTCGAACCGCACATCACCATTATAGGTTATGTAGCTCAGACAAAACGTCACAAACTACCATTGACAGAACTGGTAGGGTATATTCGGTTCGTCCACCGAAATATACTAAAAAATTTACAAAAAATACGAAAAAATGTCTTATTTCCTTTAAAAATCCAAAAAAAAAAACGACAAAAAACTGTATATTTTTATTTATAATAACGTTTAACAAAAAGTGAGTTGAATAAAACAAATTTTCTAGCTCGAAAATAATCTTCTTCTACCCCCTATTACCCGCCATTGATTACTCAAAAGTCCTTTACCGAAAAATCTCTGCTAAAAATTTCACCTGCGCCCTCGCACAATACCCAGACATCCCTTCGACATCCCCAGCACATGTGTGGGTATTCGTTATACGAAAATGATCCTTATTTGAATTACGCACAACTTTCATCGACATTTAATACCGGCACGCGTCCGAAATGACCGTTATTAGAACGCAGGATGCATCCCGGTACAGCTGCACGTGCCTTTATCGGGACGTTTTTGATGCGATTTCGGGACGCTCGAATAACTATCGAAAATCTACTCGATGCGATGATTTATTAAAAGCTGTTCGGTTAAATTTATATTTATAGCGCTTTAAATCCACATTCCCTCAAAGTTAAATTGTTAGAACTAATCATTTATCATCCACTCCTCGTATATTAATAACACAACAAAACGTATATATCTAGAAAAAATATTGACATTTTCCAAGACAAAATTAACGTGAATAATACGAGAAACTACAAATATTTCGTGGCCCCCTTGTATACAACCTAAAATTAGATGTACAAAGACACGTCTTACCCTTATTTTAACACCCCATTTCCGTTAAGAGGGAACCCTTGTTTCCTAAATTCCAAGACGACTAAAAGGTGTTTCGAAATAATCAAATATATTCTTACCAATGGTCATTCATTACGTAATAATCTCAAAGGGGTTTTCCCGATCCACCCCCTTCCTTTCGGACACGTGTTCAACACGTGTGAGAAATTGTCGAGAAGGTGGTGAAACTTTTTATCTTGTCTATGAGGTACACTATATAATAATAATTTTACGAATGAATCAATATTTTCTTTTATTCAACATCCGTATCTAAAATCATTTAATCTAATACCGCTAGTTCTTGGTATTATCTAAATACATACACATTCGACAATCTATTAGAGTTTACCCCCGTGGTTTTATCTATGTTTAGAAAAAGTTATCTATAAATATCCAGGACCGTCGACTAGGGAAATATCCTCGACGGTAAAACGTAGAGAGATAGAAAAGACACAACTGTTTATAATGACCTTGGTAATACATTCAAATCTATTTTTAGAAACATTCGCGTTAACAATTAATGTTGATTTCCGTTGACGTTTGACGTTTGACGTTCGTAGCAAATTCTACACCTTTGTTATAAATTACGTGTACTACTTTTAATTTTCGTGATATTTTTTCGTATTTATGGACGATATTATGGAAAATAACGTTTTTTTTTTATTTGGCTATTTCCTATAATTACGAAACTTGCTCGTTCATATTGAAAACCACCAACGACAGACCGTCACGTCAAACGTCAATTATAATCTTATGCATTCCATTTGTTTTATGAATCGTTTATAGATTCAATTTAAACAATTTTTTTATGTAGTAAAGTGGAAAATAAATACAGGGGGAATGAATATACCTTTCGAGTTTTAGCGAAAAGTTGTTCTTATAAATCAGCTGTTGATTTTTTTTTGTATATCGCATAAAAGATTAAAAACTTGAATGAAAGTGTCAGTCGCGACAAAAATTTGAACCACAGGATCTTGCAGACTGCACCACTTACACTCTCGAAGGGCGCTCGCGTCCCTAATTCATTCCACCGAAACGTACAACTCTGTTAATTGAAAAAGTGAATAAAACAGAGCTGCCGCTATATTTCAGTGACAGATAATTCAATGATTAATTTGAATTCGATGATATTCGATGCAATCGTTGACTATTGTAACTTTCTTATACATAAACAAGTCTCTATAACCTTAAAATGTTTTTCTACACATCGAGCTGATAAATGACAATCGACAATTGACATGACATTACTACAAAAAAAAATCATTAAATGGAACGAAATAGTATTAGAATGATAATCAAATAACTTTTCATCGTTTTTTTTTCAATTGTTTTTCGATATAATTAAATCTTATACAACATTAGAAATTAAATTAATGTATACGTCAAATTTAGGTAAAATTTTGACAGATGACATCGAAAATATGGTTGAAATAAACAATATATGTCAAACTTTTGTACAAAATTTTATTTTTTGGTGGAAAGAACCCGGTTCGGCGTACAGGACTTGTGAGAGCAGATGCAGACATCGCAGTATATACCGGAGCAGACAGGTGGTTGGGATGATGGGGTCCTAGAGGACTACAGGACCTGCATTTTTATAATAATAAAGCTTGTTCTTGTATGTGGTCATGTCAAAAGGGCATGTGCTATATATATTTATACATAACGGATTTTTACTGAGCCCGAGCCTTTTTAAAATGTGTTTGCATTGAGGGTTTTAACTACTAATCAATTTTTAATTCACGTCGAATATACACCACCCCGTATATTTGTTTATTTATGTATGCGTCGTTATATCACACTTCGATATCGTTCAAAATGTTGACCCAAGATGTTTGTAGAAGGAAAATATTCTAATGATAAGAATCAGTTTTTAAATCTATTTTTGGAATATATTATTTGTATATAATTCATTCTCGCCGTTTTTATTTTGTCTATTCGCTGTCAAATATGATACCTCTACGTATCCATTATTTATCTATGATACTAATTAAATAACTGTAAATGACGGATTAGAGAAATGGCTACTGAACCACCCACCCGTTAAATTAACAAATGGAATTCGGAATTCTAACATCGTCAGTTAGACAATCGATGTCCGAATCGATCTCGATGGCGATAATTTGTGGTGCTAGTGTACTCACTCTACACGGCCTACTCTTTATGTTTTGTCTATAAAATAATAGAGACCATTTTTTATCTTTGTGTCTTTGCCGGTGGTCTGGATTATTCAGTAGCTTGTTTTTATACAGTGGCGTCGATAACTAATCAAAATATAATTAGGATTAAAATTATTTAATAAATTGTGGGTAATTACCGCTAGGTTAGGGGAAAAGTTGGAGATAGAAATGTCAATTTTGAAACTATAATGGCGCATGAATTGAAAAATTTTTCGATAAACTTGAAGGAAGAAAGAAAATAAACGAAAAAAAAAATAATAGGATAAAACCCGTTGAAAAAGGAGGAGATTATAATAAAAATGAAAAAAAAAATAATTTACGGGAGATCTGAGTTCGGGACGTGGGAGGGGTTGAGTTTTAAGGGTAAAAAAAACGGTTTATCTCGATTTTCGGAAAAACTACGAGTCCTATGGAAAAAAGTCAACTGACAAAGTTGTAGAAAATAAGAAAATCTACAACTTTTGTATTTACATTTTTTTCATATAACCTCAAAATTTATGTGAAAAATTGAAATAACCAAGTTTTTGGTTTTTTATTGTTATTTCTTACAAAAAAACATTTTTTTTTTCACGAAATTTATTGAAAACTTAAGTTTTTTAAGTCTCTAATACACTTTAATTTATTTCGTTTCAAAATATTTATTTCTTAACCTTATTTTGATTTATTAACGAAAAAACATGTTGATTTTGAATCGAACAATCTCCCGCCAAAATATTAGTTTTTTTTTAAAAAATCCGTGAGGTTTTTGTTCATTGAAATCTCTATTTTCTGATGGTGTGAAAAAATCTTACCATCAACTTCAGAATTCTTCAGAATTTTTTTCAGAAAAGGCAAAAAAAATCCAAAAAAACTCTCATCCGGAAATTTTTCAAAAAACTCGAGATGTACCATGATGATGCTAATTTTTTTCACACCATTAGAAAATAGAGATTTCAACGAACAAAAACCTCATGGATTTTTAAAAAATAAGCTAATATTTTGGCGGGAGAATGTTCGATTGAAAATCAAAGTGCTTTTTCGATATTCGAATCAAAATAAGGTTAAGAAATAAATATTTTGAAACGAAATAAATTACAGTGTATTAGAGACTTAAAAAACTAAAGTTTTCAATAAATTTCATGAAAAAAAAAGTTTTCTGTAAGAAATAACAATAAAAAACCAAAAATTTGGTTATTTCAATTTTTCACATGAATTTTGAGGTTATATGAAAAAAATGTAAATACAAAAGTTGTAGATTTTCTTATTTTCTACAACTTTGTCAGTTGACTTTTTTCCATAGGTCTCGTAGTTTTTCCGAAAATCGAGATAAACCGTTTTTTTTACCCTTAAAACTCACCCCCTTCCACGTCCCGAACTCAGATCTCCCGTAAATTATTTTCCTTTTAATTTTTCCTACAATCTCAACCTTTTCCAATGGGTTTCATCCCATTATCATATTTAAAGGCTTCTACCCTGATTTGTAGGGATGCAATGATGCCAAACGTCTTGATGAAATATTAAAATTGCGACGACTATGGTTAGGAATATGTCGTTTGTTTACGTCCGCAACCGAGTTGTTATTTTTTCAGATTACAACCAGCTCTTGCTGTGCACTGGCCTGTATTTATTATGCAAACTTGATTAATTAGCGCTGGACGTTAGTTGATTCCGATTTCTTTTTCATCGTGAACGATCCGCTTCCAAACGGCGCGTTAATAATATCTCGATAAATACCGCGTAACCATAATCATATACGCATCCGCACGCCATCTAACGGCGCCAATCGTGACATCACAAACAGATCCATCCGTATATCATTTAAATAATTAAAAATATTCTAGGTGTCACAATTTTTGTTGAATACTCGAAATAGGGCTTCAATTTTGATGATAACTACAAACTAAACTAGAAAAGAATAATTAAGTTCACAGTTTCTAAATAATTTGAACTATATTTGACGTTTAGAGCGTCCATTTTGTTTACTTCTTTCCCACAAACTAATAATACGACAGCTGTCAAATTCATACACTTTTTAGGTTAGAACTAGCCGAAAATCATATGGATTTAATACTAACAGTTCCAAGTGTGTGTTTACGAACTTTCCAACTCACCTTACAAGATTTTTGGACATTCGGTGGATGATTTTATATATCTAAATGTTTCTGGATAATCTGGAAAGTTGTTTCACCATAGTGTAGTACATTCCATGAGTAAAAAGAAGACAGAAGATCACAGTATGAAGCGATCATTATGAGCTTTATCACAGTTTCTAAATAATTTGAACTATAATTGACGTTTAGAGCGTGTTAAACTCGCGTCCATTTTGTTTACTTCTTTCCCACAAACTAATAATACGACAGCTGTCAAATTCATACACTTTTTAGGTTAGAACTAGCCGAAAATCATATGGATTTAATACTAACAGCTCCAAGTGTCTGTTTACGAACTTTCCAACACACCTTACAAGATTTTTGGACAAACGGTGGATGATTTTATATATCTAAATGTTTCTGGATAATCTGGAAAGTTGTTTCACCATAGTGTAGTACATTCCATGAGTAAAAAGAAGACAGAAGATCACAGTATGAATTGAGTTGATTTGGTGATAAGTTGCGAACGATTTGAAGCACTCAGGGCTCTATTTTTATAAGTGATAGTGATAAAATTGATCAATTGATCAGCTTAAGTAATTTGATCGATAATCTAATCGGAGAAACGTTCTAATTTATTATTTGTAATAACTTGAATACCACAATAGCAGATGATTGCTTCTAACGCATTATTTATATAATGAAAGTGATTATGTTGATGATGATGATGATGATGACCGAACAAAAAAATCGAACAATACGAACTTCACGAGCGAGCTAGAGATAATTGGTCTTGAAAGGGCAAGTGACGTTACTTCGATACTACACGCTTCAACGACTTGACAACAAAACAAAAGCCGCTTAAATGAGTGTAATCAATTGAAATTTTTTCCAAAATTTTGCAATGTCTCTATTAAGTGAACGTTATAGTACCAGAAAAATTGGTAATAATTGAAGAAATTTAGTTTTAGGGTAGTTTTTCTGTGGTCCTTTTAAAGGAAGCGATAAATTCAAATTTAAAGCGCGAAAATTGTAATAAGAGGGGGAATGAACCAACCTCCTAGTAATTTTTGTAATTTTTAAATCCTCATCGATCCTTAGAATTCGTTTTGTAAATCCGTGTTGCAGCCAAACAATTTTCATTTGTTGAAATTGATGGATCACCGTAAACAGCCTCCATTTTGTTGTTGATTTGTGTCGATGTTAATTCGAAACCAAAGCTTACAAAGTCTGAGATTCGCTTTCACTTGACAGTTGATCATTAAATCGCTTATTAGCGCATCTTTTTGTCCGTCTGTCCGTCTGTCTGTCAGACAGATTTTACAGAATTGACAGAATTGACAGAATTGACAGAATTGACAGAATTGACAGAATTGACAGAATTGACAGAATTGACAGAATTGACAGAATTGACAGAATTGACAGAATTGACAGAATTGACAGAATTGACAGAATTGACAGAATTGACAGAATTGACAGAATTGACAGAATTGACAGAATTGACAGAATTGACAGAATTGACAGAATTGACAGAATTGACAGAATTGACAGAATTGACAGAATTGACAGAATTGACAGAATTGACAGAATTGACAGAATTGACAGAATTGACAAAATTGACAGAATTGATGTAAATCGACGTCAATAGAGTCTGTCAGACGGATTTGATAGAATTGACGTAAATCGACATCAATAGAGTCTGTCTGTCAGACGTATTTGACAGAATTGACAGAATTGACGTAAATCCACATCAATAGAGTCGGTCTGTCAGACGGATTTGACAGAATTGACGTGAATCGACTTCAATCGATGTCAATAGAGTCTGCCTGTCAGACGGATTTGACAGAATTGACGTAAATCGACATCAATCGACTGTCTGTCAGACGTATTTGACAGAATTGACGTAAATCCACATCAATAGAGTCGGTCTGTCAGACGAATTTGACAGAATTGTCGTGAATCGACTTCAATCGACTTCAATAGAGACTGTCTGTCAGACGGATTTGACAGAATTGACGTAAATCGACGTCAATAGAGTCTGTCTGTCAAACGAATTTGACAAAATTGACAGAATTGACGTAAATCGACTTCAATCGACGTCAATAGAGTCTGTCTGTCAGACGGATTTGACAGAGTTGACGTAAATCGACATTAATCGACGTCAATAGACATAAAAAGACATCGATCAACATCAAATAAAATAATGAGAATTGTTTTTTTGTCAATATTTACTGATTGCGGTATAATTCAGAATTCTTATATCAGGCCGAAGCGAAACGCATAAAATTTCACTTTAACATAAATAAATCAAATGCCTAACCTCCTTAAATCGACAATCATTAAATTAATAATAAAATAATCGTGCGTATAACGCCGTGAAAATTTCCAAACCACCCATAACGATTCTCGAAATAATCGATTCTTAAAGATCATCAATCATTTTTCGTAACCGCGGTTTCCAACAAATTTTTCAAATTACTTCTAACCTAATCATTAAATCGCTCTCCAACAGAATGACACATACGATTCGAAAGATACGGCAACGTCGCCGTAATAAATAAAAACAACAACAACAACAACCGTTTGCATTTATTTGATTTTTTTTGGTTATTTTTTCGTTTTTCGTATGTTTATCTGCTAGTAGTCCGTAGTCCGATTTAAAATTATACCGCGCGAGATATTAAAATTACAAGGAACATCAGTATGGAAACATTTAAATATAAAAGGTACTTCAAGGTATCCTTTGAATTGAATAGAGCCCTTGAAATATATGAATAACTGAATAGAACTTTGTCTAATATCAATTTTCAATGTCGAATAATTTAATGCGGATATTAAAGCGTAAATAGATAAGTTTAAGACTTGATTTCAATTATATGTTTTGGTAAAAATTACCTGCTACCCTTCGCGGCTATTTCGGGGGCTTGTGCCTTACCGACAGATGCGTACTACACATATGCACATGTCTAGCGATCCCTTTTCTTTTCGTTTTCAATAGGGCATCAGCCCCGAGACAGAGATTCCCAAAATTTTTTATATAAAAAAACAAATGAAAACTCGACGTTATCAAATATTTTATTTACTTAAGACGAACCAAAAATATGATTTTCACGAAAATTTGTTAATTAAATTTACGCCCCGGGACAATCTATATAAAGAAGTGTCATTATAACTATTTATTTAAGGAAAATGTTGAAATTTTGACGAGCGCTGGTTTGTTAATAGAGTAAACTTAGCAAAAGAATTACAGGTAAATGTCAGACAGATGTCTGTGTATTTTTGGGTTTCTAACAGTAGCGCACCTTTCGCATTTAAACGAATATTTACTACCTTAGGTCACATTTTATTCGTTAAGGTGTTATTTTGAAAAATCACACTTCAGATCATATCTGTGAAAGCTACCGAATGTTATTGTTTAGATTTATACACTTAACTATTCGTTATAACGATCGTTTTTTTAGATATTTTGATTAGATATTCTAAAAAAATATTATTTCGTACTACAATCCTTTAAAATGTAAGTTAAATGATTTAAAACAAGACTAAATTCGATTAGTAACTGATAACTGTCAACTGTCATCACTGTGATATCAATAATTCATTGACAGCTTCGTTCCTGAGTGTAATTCCGAATCGGTGTAGGAACCGTTCAATTCGCGAGTCAAGCAGATTCTGTTAATTATTGTTTAGATTTATAAATTTATCTATTTGTCAAAACGATCGTTTTTTTTTAGAGAAAAACATTAAATATCGATTAAATAATATAAAAAAACATTATTTCGTACTACAATCCTTTAAAATGAATGTAAAATCGCCGTTAAATGTTTTAAAATACGATTAGATTCGATTAGTAACTGATAGCTGTCAACTGTCATCACTGTGATATCAATAATTCATTGACAGCTTTGTTCTTGAGAGTAATTCCGAATCAGTTTAGGTTAGTTAATGATTGTTTACGAATCGGTTTTAGAACTAAAAATTATTTATGTAAAAATAAGGAGAATTTCTTGGTTTATGATCCTGCAGGTTCCGTTTTATAAGTTTTTGTTGTAATATGTTTTTAAATAAATTAGAAAATCTTCATTTTGTTATTATTAATCGAGAATACGAAGGTTGATGTTTACAATATTGATAAACCACGCAATTATCAAATGTTTTGTCTCGAATAAACGTGTTATAACTTCCCACGGCAGTAATAATGTTTTCTTCGACTATAAAATATTTTTTACAGTCAACCCCGCACAATATTAGAAGTTATCTAAATATTAAACAGACACTTATTTATTATATAAGGTGTAATAAAAATTTTACCCTTTTGGCAAAGTTTACGACACTTTTTGCTCGGTATTAAAATATATTATTAACGCCTAATAGACTTTGAAAAAAAAAATGTTAAAAAACGACCGTTAATTTTTATTAAGGTGGTACCAGTACCAGATATTCAAGTATAGGCCGTTATGGTGGAACCGGAACACAGATTTTTTTCGACAAAAAAAACTTCGCCCCTTTCCGGTCGGAATACACTGAAACCGGTTCACTACACTTTCAGTAATTTATTTAACTATTTTTTTTTTGTATTTTAATAAATCGGATACTTTTTGCATATACAATGGGTCTCTAAAAGATCCCTACGTACTTAGAGCAAAAAAAAGTCGATAAAACTGAACTTAACTCGGTTCAAAGTCACTTATTTTGAGCTCTACGCAGAATTAAGTAGTATTAAGTCAAGTTAAGTTATTAGTTAGTATCTAAATGAATATTTTGAGAAATTTAAGTGAAAAAACAAGTATAATCACGTTGAAAATTGAATTGCTGTTCATAGTAGAAACAAAAAATGATTTTTATTCGGTGGAGTATTAAAAAATGATCAAATTATGTCTTCAGTAAAAATTTCTCAGGTTTTTCCGTTTCCTTGGAGACGAACTTCCTCAAAACATTCTTCAATATAATAAAATCTTCTTCCGAAAACTATTTTTCGTGTTTTTCTTGCAAAAAAAACAATTTTCAACCGGTTCAGGTCTAATTGGGTCTCATCAGAACATTGATTCGCTAAAACTAAAAGCAATAACAATCAGAACTGCTTTTTGGTTCTTAAAATCATCACCAATTACTTTCCTATTCATAAAAAATCACTTTAAATCAGTTAAATTATTAAGAAAACATCAATTTAACCTCGTAAATATTTAAAATTGAAATTTGTACTGATTCTAGTGAATTAATTGTGTTTATTGTTCCCAAAGGAAACGAATTTCCTCAAAACATTCTTCAATATGATAAAATCTTCTTCCGAAAACCTTTTTTCGTGTTTTTCGTGCAAAAAAAACAATTTTCAACCGGTTTAGGTCTAATTGGGGCGCATCAGAACATCGATTCGCTTTTTCTCGTGAAAACTAAAAGCAAAAACAATCAGAACTGCTTTTTGGTTCTTAAAATCATCACCAATTACTTTCCTATTCATAAAAAATCACTTTAAATCAGTTAAATTATTAAGAAAACATCAATTTAACCTCGTAAATATTTAAAATTGAAATTTGTACTGATTCTAGTGAATTAATTGACTTTATTCTTTTCAATAGAAACGAATTTCCTCAAAACGTTCTTCAATATGATAAAATCTTCTTCCGAAAACCTTTTTTCGTGTTTTTCGTGCAAAAAAAAAACAATTTTCAACCGGTTTAGGTCTAATTGGGGCGCATCAGAACATCGATTCGCTTTTTCTCGTGAAAACTAAAAGCAAAAACAATCAGAACTGCTTTTTGGTTCTTAAAATCATCACCAATTACTTTCCTATTCATAAAAAATCACTTTAAATCAGTTAAATTATTAAGAAAACATCAATTTAACCTCGTAAATATTTAAATTTGAAATTTGTACTGATTCTAGTGAATTAATTGTGTTTATTGTTCCCAAAGGAAACGAATTTCCTCAAAACATTCTTCAATATGATAAAATCTTCTTCCGAAAACTTTTTTTCGTGTTTTGCTTGCAAAAAAAACAATTTTCAACCGGTTCAGGTCTAATTGGGGCGCGTCAGAACATCGATTCGCTATTTCTCGTGAAAACTAAAAGCAAAAACAATCAGAACTGCTTTTTGGTTCTTAAAATCATCACCAATTACTTTCCTATTCATAAAAAATCACTTTAAATCAGTTAAATTATTAAGAAAACATCAATTTAACCTCGTAAATATTTAAATTTGAAATTTGTACTGATTCTAGTGAATTAATTGTGTTTATTGTTCCCAAAGGAAACGAATTTCCTCAAAACATTCTTCAAAATGATAAAATCTTCTTCCGAAAACTTTTTTTCGTGTTTTTCGTGCAAAAAAAAACAATTTTCAACCGGTTTAGGTCTAATTGGGGCGCGTCAGAACATCGATTCGCTGTTTCTCGTGAAAACTAAAAGTAATAACAATCAGAACTGCTGTTTGGTTCTTATAACCTCCAAAAATCACTTTTCCTTTTATAAAAAACCACTTTAAATTCATCAAATTATTGATTTAACCTCGTAACTAACAGATAATTTTCATAGTAAATTAATTACGCTTATAATTAGTTCTATGTTCTTTAATACACGAACAACGTACACTTGTTGACAATAATAAGAAACCAGAAGTTGTTAAAAGAAATATATTTAGTACTCGACCAATTATTTCTTAAATATTAAGTGGTACGAATAGATTTAATTGACTAATTACAGTATTAACATGGGGCCACCAACATACACATTAACAAGCTAACCCATAACGTATATCATTGAAATAGTCATGGTTCTAACCATAGATAAACTACAACTATACCTATTACGAAATTAAGAACATGGCGTCCAAGGAGAGCTTTCTAATAAACAGATTCAAATTAAATTACATTCATTAGATAATATTTTAAGGAATTCGAGGTGTTTATACCGAAAAAAATTATATAATAAAAAAAACCGGAAATGGACGAATGAGTTGACGCCAATGGTACGAACCACTTTATAAAAGAAGATATAAAGATTTTATCGACAAATCCGATGCTTATTAGTGAACAAACAGTTGAAACATCAATAATGGCCTCCGCTTAAATGGTAGTTAAGCTAATTATTATTTCGTTAAGTCAGACACACGTCAATCTTCGGAATTTTACGCACGATTCCACTATCGAAATTTATTTTTTTGATTCAACAAGTGTTTTTAAACGATAATAAAACGTCTATTTATATACGGGACGTACCACGGAAAAATTGAGGTTAAAAAAAAAATGTTTTCAAAATAAGAAAACGAAACACGAATTTAGCGTAAAAACGTCAACGTAGAACTGGTTATATCCAGTTTTAAGTACCCTAAACTGCCAACAAATTTGTTTCTAACCTAATATTCCTCATTATTTAAATCAATTACACTTTCCCACGTTCATCTTCGAAACCCATACACATCATCCATCAATGTTAAATACACAAGGACCTTATGCTTCCGATTGGACCAACACAAAAGGATGAAACTATACCCCCCACCCACCCCCCTTGATAATTGCATCATAAAACGAACAAAATGCACTTGCACCCTCTACAATAATGGTCGCAGTTCCCACGGGGCCACCCTCTTTTCACACCCCCTTCAATCTCGCCACCCTCTTATCTCATTGTCTTGCTAATATTTACCGTTCTGTGGATACTTATCCATCGATTGCCACGCTCTATTTGAAGAGAGGGGGTTTCAAGGAAATGTGCCAATGAGAAACTACGTAGCAACTTTTTCTCGAGTGAAATAGTTTGAACGAGGAGATTTCCATTCTCGTGAATGAATCGAAAGACTTTTTACTAAGATTTAATAAACTCGGAACTGAAATTAATCAGCTACGTAATCGGTACATAACAACATTCGGTAATTCCGCGTTGAACTACCACGTTTTAAGTAAAATTGTCGAAGGAACGCGCTCTTTCCATCACAACAACGTCACCTGTCGAACGTCACCTGTCAATTGTCCACGGAAAACCGCGATGCAACAAATATAGAAGAAGAAAATTGAACCCGCGTTTCATCCGTGGTTATTGAACGGTTATATATTGTCAAAAACTCGATGGAAACATCTTCACGCGGGTTTCTCATGTCCAAATTTTAGGTTAACGCACTTTTCGAAATGTCTGCTATGTCATCAAGTATCGTTTTGTGGATTTTCTTTCTTTCTAGAGTCGTAAACTCATTTGGTACACCACTGGTCTTATCAGATCGTTGATCTTTCATATTGGTTGGACTAAAACCTGTCAAATAAAAGTACTGCTTCACTTTACAATGACCAAATTTACGAATTCACTGAAAACTTTCATTATTAATGGCCGCTAAATCAAACTAGATTGTGTACTTTCTAATACAACTACCGCCATCTGTAGATCAGGTCGGGTACTTTTAGGACAATCCCCGTATGGTTATTACGGTTAGATCCTTTCCAAATATCAAAATTCCGGGTGTTTCGAAGGATTAAGACATTTTTAAAAAGGAAATATCGGCCTTGATTGTGATACTAAAATTTGCTAATTTCTTATCCCATAACCCTCGTATAATATATAGGGGATAATTTTCGTACGTAATTTAGTACGCTTGTATAAAATAATTTATCATTAATCGAGTATTTCGCCGATAAATCCTGTCAGAAAAAATAATAACGTCAATTAAAATAATTAGAAACATTATTCATATTATCACTTCGTCCGCCATTAACTTAAAAGTTATACAAGGCGATTTAATTTCACTTTCTCTTTCGAATAATGGACGTGGATGGTTCATAAATTATTATTTATACTCGTTACGATGATACAGATACGCTTTTTACAAAATCTAATAACTAAATTACCAGAGATTGAAGGTTATAATTAAGATTTTATAATGTTAGGTTATGTTTTTTATTTTTGACAACGCAATGTTTCAATCGGTTGAAATAATCAATCAAATTCTCCTACAAAAGACAATTTTTTACCATATAAAGTTGTTTAAAATACTTAAAATTTGACTTTAACCTCAAAATAGGCCTCAATATATACGATAATTTCTTCATCGGCTCGAAATTTATATCCAGGATCATTTTTTTGTGTTCTAAGAACATGAAAAAGCCGCTGGGAGAATACAATTAATACTGAAGCAACTCTAACCTCAATTTGATCACTATTTTCAATGATTTATGACAAGTTGTATTGTCTTTATGAAACGTCATTTTCTTCTTCTTTATTTGATGCCTTAATAGTCGCTGTTCTCTGTCGATTGTGAGCAATAACTTTAAACAAAACTTTCGCAAATCTAAATATTCTTCAACATGTTCATTTAGAATTCTCGTCTCTTGTGATACAAAATACTGGCCTCAGCCCTCCATGCCTGTTGAGCCAATCAATTGTAACTTGTAAATTAATTGACTCGTACATACGTGGCGGCACAGCAATGAAATAAATATATAATTGACGTAAATTATTTTTTGTGTCAAGTTTTTTGATGTTTTTATCATATTTTGGGCGGAAATCGTCCTAATTTTGCCTCATTTAAACTTCTCAATAGTTCTCGAATTTATATACGTATGTTTTAAAGGTTAGAACTCACATTTAATACTAGTAGTACCATCTATATGTCAGCCTACGAACTTTTCAGTCCATCTAAAGAAATACGTCAAATTGAAATAATGAATACTAAATAATTTCCTTGAAAATACGATTGCATATGTTCAAATAGACTAAAAACGATAGCTGCCGAACAACATGGCGTTTGACAGATGACGTAAAAAGCATGGCGGAATTTAATAATTTGATTAAAAAAGAATAATAATTCATAAGCATTGGAAGAAATTACGAAATTCGTGTTGATTTGTAAATCGTAATAAAACAGAAGTAGCTATAACAATAAAACGCGTATAAATGGTTAAATAAAAATATCGTCGGTTAAGGTGCGGTCATCTCTCGGCGTACGCATACATTCATAGCCCGCTGAGTCGAATGTGACAGCTCACCTTACGTCTAGGATCCGCTCCTCTCTGCGGTACCATACATCTCGATGCAACGAGTAGTAACTATCGTAGATACTACGCCCCCGCTGGCGCTGCGGGTTATGTTAAGACGCTGGTAAGTTGCCACAACCTGTTCGTCTTCTCTTTCTATCTCTCTTATCTCTCCACTGTTGCCTATGACGAATATTATCGGTGTACTAATATACAGGGTTATTCTAAATTATATACCCATTTTTATAATTTCGTATTTATTAAAGTACAAATGCTACATGAATAATTTTTATATCAATGAAAAGGGAAAGTTTCAAAGTTTTCTTTTGATGTATTACAAGTATAGGTAGGCGGTGATGGTTGCGGAAACGGCCGCTAGAGTTATCGCGGTAATAGGACGCCATTATCTGTCACTGTCGGTTGTGAGTAAGATGGCGACTGTGCAGCACGTCACGTAACTCACGTCAAGGTCATAGCGCCGAGTTTTTGGGTATAATTTTTATTAAGTAACTTAAAAAAAAAGGAAAAACTATCAATTTGAGAGAAAAGAATCGAACAAAAAGTGTAATCTCATCAAAACAATGTACCAGCTCGGATATCCGTTATTGCAATGGCGAAAAAAATATTTTTTTCCCATAATTTTTGTGTTTTTTTTTTTTTGGTTAGGTACTTCTAGAACTACCCTCGTATAACGGGGAATGTAGTGAGACAGATAGGCTTCAATTTTAAATTTTTGTTTTACTAATTTGTAATTTAGTTGAAAATATATTTTAATTTTGATATTCACCCAAAATCGAAACGATTCAGCAACAAATACATAAAAAATGTCTATGAAATAAGAAATTAAAGTAATTATGTAATTAATTATAGAGCATTCGTTAATTGTAACAATTCTACTTTTGGTATTACGTAAATATCTTTTTGATAAACTGTTTTTGATGATAAATAATTACAACCGTCTTCTTTGACCTTGATTTATTTTCTTGTGGATATTCAAACTATAATCGATGAAAATAAACCGGCAGAGAAACATGGTGATCTAGAAATGGTAAATTAGTGACGGCGAATTAGTTAAAGAGGTCGAAATTGTCGATAGACGATCGAAAAATCTCCGCACGAATCGATGCCAAGGTCCTTTTAGAAATAACGGACATTTAATATCTTAATTGTGGGTGGGACAATGGAACTTTTAACTTTACGTTTTCATTTTGACGGACACGCTTTTTCATAGTTTAAAAATATGTATTATGAGATAAATAAATAGAAAACTTAATTAATTTATAAAATTCAAGGAACTGACAACGTTTCTGGAAACAACAAAGTGTGATTTGTGTTGCCTAATCACTAGTGAAAAAAAGTGACAGCAACAATTTCCTATCGACATACTGAAACTCTTTTGGTATTTCAACTAAACTCTTCAAATACTTCAATTTCCACACAAACATTACAAGCAATATCAAATACATTATCAAAATAACTTACACATAAAAAGTTGTTATTCAATTAAACAACGTAAAATTTAAACCGGAAATACAGCGACTGTCAAACCGTGTCTACTGTTACTTAACCGTATGCATAACTTATAACTTTTCATAATATATTCTTAAGCGTAAATATCTGATATTTTTCAGGCATCACCGTATACGAAAACAAAAATGTAATCTCGTAATAGAAATGAGTACTATACTGGTATTGCCTAGTAGTAACGAAGCTGGAAAGTATGTCTAATGAGTGTAATGACTAATCACGCGGTTTTGTTACCCTCCGGCTACCATAGTAGACGGTACTACTAAATGCTTTTTATATATAATATATTGATAAACATCTTGATTTTGATCGGACTACTAATACATATTTTCTGTAATATATCATAAATGATTTTTTCATACAAATGTTACTAATTACTTTGAAATTTATTATGATTATTTGGAAAATAGAAAATGTAGAATTATACTAACATTTCAGAATATATAAACCTTAATATTTGACGAGTGACATTTGTACATAATTTGACGTAAGTTTCGATTGGAAACTTTTTACTTTATTGGATCGATTATTTAAACAAGAATACTAAAAACGGAATAATATTATAAGAATTATTTATCAAAAAAAAAACTAAAATGAATGAAGTATAAAAAACTTCTACAAACCAAACATTGCTAATAATAACTAAAAGTGTTGAAAAAAATTATCGTAGTAATAAGACGTTGAATTATACATCAAAAATGAACGCTTGCGCCATCTCTTAAATACTAGCCACACTAATAAATCGGTAAAATAGAATTCTCGCAATCGATAAATACATAATGTTTTTAAGTATCTAAGAGATTTACGTTGAAGGTTTCTTTATTAGAGAAATATATTTTTTGAAAAAAATTCTAGTAATAATAATTGATAGCCTTTAATTGGAATGGAAGCGCTGAAAATTAATTAACCCTACAGTGGTTTGATAGAGACATTGTGGTCAGATGTTTAACACAAACTCGGCGTTTTTTTAAAAATTTTTTTTTGATTATCTGAAATTAATCAACCCATGACTAAAATTTGCAGCGTTTATTCTCTTAGTTAAATAGCATTTAATTACTTTTTCACTATTGAGATAGTTCCTAGCAAGGCTTTTCTCAACATAAACATGAATATGTATTTATAAATATATTAATTTAAATCGTCTACGACACAAAATAAATTCTTTTCTCATTTTTTTGTTAAAAATACTATTGAGCTCTTGTAAAGTTTTTCATCAAGTATTTGAGAATATAAATTACGATTTTATAACCGTTATTATGAGAAGAACAAATATAAGTCAATTCAAATTCCGCCGAGTTAATAAATGATAAAAAAATTCGTATTTCTAGGTTATGTTCTTGGCGTCATTATGTGTCATTATTGTTTCATTTACATTTTATAGTTTTCGATCAAAGAATTAATTTTCAACTGATATTCATATTTCTAGGTTATGTTATGACGTCATTACGTATATCCTTATTGTGTTATTTACTTTTTATTTTTAAATAGCTTTTAATTTCCAACTAATTTTGGCTTGAAAAAAAATACTATTGGAAACAAAATGCTACATTTCGAACTTGGAATCTCGAATCTAAAGCATCGATATACGTTATAAAAAATATCAAAGTGAAATTGAGAAATAAAGGACCACGCAGTGACGTCGAAAACATAACCTCCAAATACGAAAATTTCTGGGATGTAGATTCGGGAATATTTAATCATTAGTTTTGATTAGTTTTAAATATGTTCCCATTGTGTTATTATTAAAAATGAATAGTTTTCGTCATCTAAATTTTAATGGAAACTGCTGAACTTTTTTTAAATGGTTATAATAATAAAGGAAAAGGGAACAAATCCCGGCAAATATTTCCTGTCATACGTCAATCAGATGTTCCATGACTCAATATCCAGCTTGACATTTGCAGTAATTAACTGAAAGCAAAAGGAATAATCGTGCTGGATGTAGTGTTACGTCAATAAACTTATGTGTTTATAATTAATAATCTTAATAATTTCTTAACAAAGACTATTTAGAATATAGTGTTCCTATGGTTAGGTAAGCGTTTAAATAATCGTTTACCGATATTAGTTTGCGTTTAAAGTAGTTTGAATAGTGCCCTACCCTGCATTTTCATTATTATAATCCGTTTATGAATAAGACAAAAACCAATAAAACTTTTCAAATACAGTTATGACCATATAATAGATCGTTTCGATCTGTAGATTTATACAATTCCACTCTAAGGAAATTTTGTTATACGTGGTTACCATTTTGTGTATTATTAAAAACAACTGATTTCAAATAATTAAAAATACGTTTTGAAGCGATACATTTTATGATTTATCGTGTTTAGTAGGTAGATACATTTTAAAACAAGATTTTTGGGAAGAAATTTTTTAATTAGATATAAATAGGCATCAAACTTATTTTTATCATATTATTATTATTTTAAGGCAGTTTTAAATATAATAATTCATTTTTTTATATAAAAATGATGGAATATTGATACTATTTTTACATCACATTCCTTAATATATCGTATCAAATTAAAAAAAATAGGTTTTCAATACTTTTAGGTAGTGTTTAATTAAACATGAATAAAGATGATTTTGATCTATTGCATAAGTTCAAAAGGGAACAAATAAACAATGCTGCTATAGATTTTTATCACGGACTTGGAAATAGATCACTTGGGTTTGTAAATAAAAATGTTGGATCTAAGGAGAGTCTTGAACTCTTCGCCGAAGAGGAATTTGTTAGAAAAAAAGATTTTAGCGAAATGGTAAGCGATTATATCAATAATATTTCACGACTTATCGATCCTAATGTTTTTTTAAGCGATGTGAAATGCCAGGTATACCAAAATCCACATTCTTGATGGCGTTTAGTCCCGATGGGACAAAGGTAGCTTCAACTCATGGTAATCATAATATATACATTACAGACTTGAGAAATGGTAGGAATATAAAAACTTTAGTTGGACATCCGAGGACTCCTTGGTGTATAGCATTCCATCCTACTTCAGATCAAATTCTAGCATCCGGATGTCTTGGAGGTCAAGTACGAATATGGGATTTAAGCGTAAGTAAATATTTTTTTTCATACTATTTATAATAAAATGAATTATTTAGGGTGGTAGTGAAGTTTGGACTGCTGTAAATCAATCGGTGATAGCATCATTAGCTTTCCATCCGAATGATAGGGTTTTAGCTATAGCTACTTATAATTGTGTTTATTTCTGGGATTGGAGTCAACCTGAACCTTTCGTAAGCGCTGCAACTTATAACGTAAAAGAGAAGGTAATTTTTTTTCCTCAAATTATCAAACTATTAAAAATAAATTATTATTTTTAAAGGTTCGTTATGTAGCTTTTGACGCTATGGGTCATAAATTAATTACCGGTATAGCTAATAGTCCCATGACTAGATGGGAAAGAGTTAGAGCTCCAGTGCCAGTACCAAGACAGGAATGGTGTGCTAGTCCTTATAGAAGAAGAATAACGCAGAGGTTAGCTAACACCAATCAAAACCAAGTAATATTTTTGATTTTAAATCAAATTTGATTTTTTTTTCAATCGAATTTATATATTATAGCCATCGACGACCGATACTACTGCAAGTTCTAGTAGAGAATCTCAGTTAAGTTTTCCAGAAAGAGAAAGACGGATATCGATGTGTTATAGAACTTTAGTTAGAGAATATGAACAACTCGTACATAGATATTTACAACTTTACAGATCACCAACAATGGTAAAAATTATAATAATCTTTAATTTCCGGTAAATTTTAATATTTATTTCAGATCGATAGAGGAACTGATCCAATGGAACCGGATCATTGGTTCAATAATAGTGGTACTCAAACTACCGAACCTCAACCAAATACAAGTGATACTACACAATCTAGTACCACTAATACCAACGATTCTAATCAAAATCAACCAACTACTAGTGCCGCGGATAGGGTTTTAGAAGAAACGTTACCCAGTAGTTCAAACGTACCACAAAACAACAACACAGATCGTGAGTTATATGTACTAGAAATATGATAGTTTTTCAATTTTTTTAATATAATTTTAGTGGAAAAACCCAGTTGTTCGTCTCAATCGCCCCAAAAATCCGCTCACAATCTACTAACGCCCAGTAGGATATTTTCAGTGATCAAAAAACCAAATACGTTAATTCGAGGTACTCAAACTTCGGAATCTCGTAAACATAAGACTGAAGATTCGGAGCAACCGAAAGAGAAAAGGCTGAAAAAAAATAATGGAGATAAAAGGAAGTCGTCGAAAGGTAGTAAAGATGGTAAAACGAATTCTACACAAACCGAACAGACAGCAACAGTTAGAAAAATAGTTACTATAAGTACAGACAAGAATACAACTAGTGGTTGTGGGGATAACAGTTCGTCTAGTAGCAGTTCTTCAGAATTCAGAATAAGATCTAATAAAGACGAAGGTGAAATAAGATTAAGAATTTTTTTTTGTGTAACTACTTTTTAGTAATTTCAGAACCTGGACCGAGCGGTTTTAGAAGACAAGAGGGTACCGAAACTGAAGAAGAAATTAATATGGAACCCAGTACTTCGAGCAATTCATTACCCAGTACTAGCAGGGAAAGTTCTTCTAGACGAGGGGACAGTTCAAATCAAGCCAACGTCGACGAATTGCTTTCTAGTATTAAAAGGACCGCTGAAGAGGAAGTTAGAAATAGGATATTACCGATAATTAGATCCTTACCAGCAACTGATCGACCAGAATTAATAAGGTAAGGTATGAATTTCTATTTAGAACAGTTATTTAGTGGAAAAAATAATCACTCTCCTGGCTATGTGCTGTGATGATTATTGAATTACATTTTCCTTTGCCGAATGATTGCAAAATGGATTCATATCAAGTATCACACAACCAATTTCGACTTTTTTGCTTCCTCGGTAAGACATGTATGAAATCGATGGAAAAAAAATAGATTTTTTGATCAAATTCTTGTATAAATGCTTGATTAAAATAGTTCTTTAATCTTGGGTAAGAATTGAGAATTTATTTATCAGATTTAGGGAAAAAAATTAACTACTTTCTAGTATAGATGCTAAAGGGCCTTGTCTTTGAAAATTTGAATCGGTTAATACTAGAGAGTTTTTTTCTGATCAAATTTAGTGAAAAATATAACCACTCACCTATCTAGAAACCACGACGATTATTGTAAAACATTTTTTAAGAAAAATTTGACAATGGGGGCCATTTTAATTGATTAGAATTAGGTATTACTTAACCTATTCATTTGTTTCGGTATTTTATTTACTTCCTCAGTGTAATTTTCGAAATAAGTGAAATAAAAATAGATGTTCCAATCATATTTTTGTATAAAAGCCGAAGGGTTTTTTGAAATTGAAATTGTCCCATACTGGAGAATGTTTTTAAATCAAATTTAATGAAAAAACAACCTGTCTATAAGCCACAACGATTATTATATTACATTTTCCAAGAAAAATGTGACTTTGGATGCCATTTTAATCGATTTAAATTTAAAATTGTCCCACTTATTGATAAATTTCGTTATTTTTTTACTTCTTCAGTATGAAACGATTGAAATAATGTGTCAAATTCGAGTAAAAAATAACCTCTCCTCTGACTATAGCCCACGACGATTATTGTATTACATTTCCCAAGAAAAATGTGACTTTGGATGATTTTTTTCAATAGATTCAAATTTGTTTCAGTTTTTTTTAGACAAATAAAAGTATAACTCGATTTTTGTATAAATTTCCAATAAGGGGGTCTCGAATAACCTTAAAAATGTTCATATCAGACAGTAGTGTTGAGACGTTAAGAATAATAAAAGGTTTAGGTCCCTTTTTTTTACCAAAATTTTTGTAAAAAAATTACAGATTATTCGAAAACAGCCGCGAACACGTGAGGATGCGTTTCAAACAGATGTACCCGAACTTTTTGAGAAAAACCAACAGGCGTCATCTGAATCATGTCGATACCACTTCGGACAGTAGTAGTTCCGAAGAAGAAATGAATTCTCATTCCCCGGGGATGCGTCGGAGCTCCAACAACAGGTCTACCATCGACATTCATTTTTTTTTTTAACAAAATTTCTATTCTTTCAATTTTTTTTTCTAGTTCTCAACAACGTGAAACCGGTAACGAAGCCAGTACCAGTAGTTCTCATCCTTGTAGCGCTCTAGCAAGACTGATAGTATTATTGACGGATATAGATGATAACGGAACCGATAGAGAAGCTCAAACTTCCAGAGATAGAGAAAATTCTTCGGAAGGGAACAATCTAAATCAGAACGAACCTACTGATAATTCGGATACCGTGAATACGCCAACACCCCTTACGGAAAATCCCGAACAAAGTATGAGATAAAAATCGATTATACCGGGTGTTATTGTGAATGGGTGTTTAATTTCAGATCAGGGTCCGAGAGTTTTGAGGAATTTTATGGAGGAATGGACGTCGGACGATGTCGATACTTCGGGAAGGGATACATCGTTCCTGCCTCCGGTTACAATTGGTAATACGAGTACTAGAACCACTAATTCCACTATATACACTTCAAATTCGAACGCTGCAGCGGCGTCTGCGACACCGCCGCCTAGAAGGAGGTTTTTTTCGCATAGGATATCGGCTTTTATGCCGACAAGGGTGAATTATATAAGACACAGGAGGATGCCGCATTATTTGTGGAGCAGAAACAGGTTCAGTAAGTGATTCGATATGTTGCCGTGTTTATTCTAATATTTTTTTTAAATTTTCTCTAGTTTTGTTTTATTTTTTTAAATTTTGTTTATCATTTATTTAAAATTTGTTTATCGTTTTTTCAAATTTTGTTTTTCATTTTTTAAAATTTTTATCATTTCTTTAAATTTTGTGTATTTTTTTTAATTTTGTTAATTTTGTTTTTGAAGTTTATCATTTTTTTAAATTTTTAACTTTAATTTTTATCATTTTTTTAAATTTTTTGTATTTTTTTTAAATGTTTATTTTGTTTTTAAAGTTTATCATTTTTTCAAATTTTGTTTTTCATTTTTTTAAATTTTTATCATTTCTTTAAATTTTGTGTATTTTTTTTAATTTTGTTAATTTTGTTTTTGAAGTTTGTTTATCATTTTTTAAATTTTTGTTTTTCATTTTTTTAAATTTTTTTTATTTTTTTCTAAATGTTTATTTTGTTTTTAAAGTTTGCTTATAATTTTTTCAAATTTTGTTTTTCATTTTTATCATTTTTTTTTAATTTTGTGTAAATTTTTATAATTTTTCTTAATTTTTTTAAATTTTTTATATTTTTTTAAATGTTTATTTTGTTTTTAAAGTTTATCATTTTTTAAATTTTTGTTTTTCATTTTTTTTAATTTTTTTCATTTTTTGCTAAATGTTGTTTATTTTGTTTTTAAAGTTTGCTTATAATTTTTTCAAATTTTGTTTTTCATTTTTATCATTTTTTTTAATTTTGTGTAAATTTTTATAATTTTTCTTAATTTTTATCATTTTTTTAAATTTTTTGTATTTTTTTTAAATGTTGTTTATTTTGTTTTTAAAGTTTGCTTATCATTTTTTAAATTTTTGTTTTTCGTTTTTTTTTAATTTTTTTCATTTTTTGCTAAATGTTGTTTATTTTGTTTTTAAAGTTTGCTTATAATTTTTTCAAATTTTGTTTTTCATTTTTATCATTTTTTTTTAATTTTGTGTAAACTTTTATAATTTTTCTTAATTTTTATCATTTTTTTAAATTTTTTGTATTTTTTTTAAATGTTGTTTATTTTGTTTTTAAAGATTGCTTATAATTTTTTCAAATTTTGTTTTTCATTTTTATCATTTTTTTTTAATTTTGTGTAAATTTTTATAATTTTTCTTAATTTTTATCATTTTTTTAAAATTGTGTGTTTTTTTTAAATGTTATTTATTTTGTTTTTAAAATTTGTTTATCATTTTTCAAATTTTATGTATTTTTTTAAAATCATTTTTTTAATTATCCTACTAATATTTTAATTCAATTTTCTATATAATTCTTTTTATTTATTATTATTTTTTTTGTTTTTTTATTCAGTTTTTCTCTTTTTTTCCTTTTTTTACAATATCATTTATTTTGCTTTAATTCTCTTTATTGACCCAGTTTTTCATGGATTCAATTTTTCCCAGTGATTTGAGATTTTTTTAAAAGATTTTTTCAATTTTATTGATTTATTTTGTTTAAATCGATTTAAATTTTTTATAGGTTTTTTTCTTTATTTATTAGTTTTTTATTTACTTTGAATTCTTTTTTATTTCACTTTTTTCATTTAATAATCATTTATCATATTTAAATTAATTTTTTCATCGATTTATTTCGTTTTTTTAATTCAATACCCATTTATTTATCAATTCTCTTTGTTTAAAATCAATTTTTTCATTGTTTTAATACTTTTTTAATTGATTTTTAAATTTTTCCTATTTAATATTCATTTACTTATTATTCGATCGATTTAATCTTATTTTCATTACATTAATCATTTTTTCTTATTAGATACAAGATCATTCAATTCCTCGACATTCGGAGTCGATGAATTGTTCAATTACTCAGAATTGGACAATTCGGAAGACGATCCACCTCCTCCACCACCGCCGCCAGACGCGGATCATCCAGAAATACCGACCAACGCTTGCGCCGCCTCCCTCAGCGAAATCGTAAGAGAATTAGAATCCAGCCTTGAAAATGTCGTCAGAATGGGGGTAAAAACAATAAATTTAATCAAATATATCCTCGTTTATCCAATTGATTTTTAGGTTAGTACCAGACCCGGAGACAATTCCAACATATTAAGTAACTTATCGGAAAGATTAGATAACATCTTAACCCAATCGGATACTCTATTAAGAAACATCACCAATACCATGGACGTACTTAATTCCACTACGATACCGGGTCGATACGGTCCATCAGAGGTAAATGTAAATATACACGACGTCCCAACAAAATAACATGAAAAATATTCCATTTACAGACTAATTCGACGCCCAATTGGGATTATTTCGATTCGAATTTCTACATAAGGGATCACAGATCCGATAATCTATCGCCGGATTCGAATAACGCTGATAGCGTTAACCTTTTAGATATATTTAGTCCGAGACCGAATTTTAACGCCGTCGCTTCGGATCATACTTATCCGAGAAATCCGGAAGACGCTCACCATTCGTCCCAGATGGGGGGAGAATCGGGACCGCCTTTGAGGGTTACCATTCATCTTACCATTATGCATATACAGCGACAAGCTCGCTTGTTGAGGCAACAGGTTAGGTGGATTTCAATAAAAATAAATGATCATTATATTAATTGACGATAAAAATTTTCTTTTTTATTATAAGATCGAAGATATAGAACGTATCGACCGCGCCATGTTAGAAGTGGAACAACTCCAATTGATCCGGCGATTGATCGTCGGCTTGATATTGCATTTCAGAAATTTGGAAGAATCGTCGAATACGGAAAACAACCAAAGTAGTACCGGTACCGGTTTATCGGGCGTACGTGAAATGATGGCCGGTACCAGGATAAGCGATAACGGTCCTCGAGAAACGAATACAGAAGAATCGTCGAACATGTCGAATTGGAGATTCAGAGACGTCGGCGGTAGCGGAGATCATCCCGGTAACGATTTATCGAATCGTCAACGATCCGAACCGGGAACTTCGGGAACCGAAACGCCGCATAATAGACCGCCGACGAGAAATAGCGGTAGAAAAACTTATCCCCCATCGAGGATGTGTCGTTTGGCTAGACAATTTCGTAGACCGTCTGTATTACGATTTTTTCTTCGTCCTTATTCGAACAGACAGAATAGACAGAATCGGAATGCTTCTTCAAGACCGACTCCTAGTACTTCTTCTTCTTCTTCTAGTTCATCGAATAATCAAGATTCTTCGGGAAATCGTTACGATTTACCCAGTTTTCCGGTTATTAATTCCAATACGATGGACATTATGACGAGGAGATTGGAAAGATTTTTAACCGAAGAAGTAGCTTCGTTTACTACCTTCGGACAACCTAGACCGAGTAACCGACCCATGGCTACCATAGATTTGGGCGAACACATTTTATCGTTGAGATTACACGCCTGCGTACTCAGAATGGATAGAATATTAGGTAAGAACAAAAAAAAACTAACCCCAATTCAGTTGGAGATTTTTTCAAATTATTCAAATCACATTCCTTTTACTTTTCATACACCTATTTATTTATAACCCATTTAGATACTTTTGGAGCGCCCTGTAAACGTTTTAGCTTATTAAATACACCGTTACAAAAATTAATTTTTAGGTTATGTATTTATCAAATCATCTAAATTTCATCTCGATCCTCCTGTATACGTTTCCGATTATTATATCGAATTATATGATTTCTACCTACGTTCTTCGTAACAAAAAACAATTACTTCCCCGGCTAGCGCCTCGACGAATGTTGAATTACATCTCATCTAAAAAGAGTGACGTTCATCGGTATCAATATCCCTAATAGTTAGCGATTGTCAGGAGAATATTGTAACCGTTGACTAGTTTCGACGTTATTACGTCTCATCAGAGCGGTACAACAACCTCTCATTCGGAGTCGAGACTCCCAACCGAAGACAATGTCAGAATGCGCTGATATTCGGTTAGTGTAGTTAATTTTTAGGTTATAAAATTTTCCAAATTATCTTTTATCTATCTATTATTATACATTTTGGAGGTTAATTTTTAGGTTATAAATTATTCGAGTTTGTAATTATTATTTATTTTGAATAAAAAGTTATTTTAATTTATTTATTTATTCACCTTTTAGTTTATTTATTTCGAATAAAAGGTGATGTAATATCATTTATTTATTTATTTATTCATCTTTTAGTTTAAATATGTTAAATAAATTATGATTTGGCTTTATTTAATCATCTTTTAATTTATATTTTTCGAATGAAGTGTGATTTAATACCATTTAATCCTTTATTCATCTTTTAGTGTATTTATTTTAAATAAATTATGATTTAACTTTATTTATTCATCTTTTAGTTTATTTATTTTAAATAAATTATGATTTAACTTTATTTATTAATCTTTTAATTTATTTATTTTGAATAAAATGTGTGTTTTGACATTCATTTATTTGTTGTATTGAATATTTATTTGAATGAATGTTGTTAGCTCGAGGAAACGCATCAGGACGGGGGGTCGGTTCTATAGGTCCCCTTCAAGTGGATCCCACGGCGGCGGTAACGCGCGACGGTCTGTCCAGATACAACGCCAGATATACTTTGAGTCTAATTATTGATAGTATGAGTCGACACGCCGAAGACATCGGATATTCTCCAATACCTCAAGAGTTAGTACAAATATTTATTCATTTTCTTGAATAAAATAAATTTATATATATTTATCAGAAAAAATATATTGGGGGGGGGGGTTAAAATTTGAGAAATATTGATCGAAAACCATAATTTATTTTAAAAATTTATATAAATATTTAATCATTTTTTTAATATTTATTCAAACATTATTTTGAATAATATTTATTTACCGACAAGCAAATAAATCCACCAAATAAGGGAAAATGGACAAATATTGAATCGAAAACTCACCTTCAACTTGAAAATTTGTATAAATATTTATTTGATTTATCAATTTTTTGAATAAAATTTATTTATTTTACGAGAAAAACTAATGTAAACACTTAATAAGGTAAAATAAACAAAAATGAAATAAAAGTCATTAAATCCTTTCCTTCTATTATATTTATTTAATAATTTATTCACTAGAAAAAAATTTTTGAAACCAATTAGGCGAGATAAAATGAGGAAAAAAAATAATTTTTTTCAATATTTAGTTCACAGATACCGGGTATATTGGCAATGTCCCACCTTCTATCAGAATTAATGTTATTAGTTGTCGTCGATTCGATACCGCCACCTACAGGATTAAATTTGGTCCACGAAAGGGTACACGCCACCGCCAGATTAGACAGATTGTGTTCTCAAATGTTACAAACAAGGTAGAGAAAAAAAAAGTCATCGTTACATACATTTTTATATAATTTTATTTATTTTAAGGCAATATACTTACTCCCAACAATTAACCAGAAATCTTAGGTTAATGAAAATGACAATGAGACACGCGCAGATCGCCCTAAGCCAAACTTATCACGCCAGAAGGAACAGTCTGATGCCAAGACACGGTACCGATAGAAGAATGCTACTGGGATCTATAAATAGGTAAATGTCTTCATTATAATGGTTCCGGGAATTGATATCTTGGTCCAAGGTTGGTTTCCATTACAAAACAATCAAAATTGTCACGTGCCAAGCTTGATACTGGACTCGACACCATAGAAAAACGGTTGCTTCAATCCGTTTAGGTAGTAGACTTCCAATAACAACCATAACAGCTTCAATGAAGCCCTAAAAGGTGTTCCATACTTGAACCGGAATGCAAAATAGTTTCGCTTAACTCTAGACTAGGATTTTTTGACAAAAACTCATTTTTTATGTCTGCTGGTAGGACAATCTCTATTATAATGTAACGCAGATGATTCCAGAACGACCAGAGGAGGTTTCTGTGGAGGACACACCAAAATAATGAAAATTTTCTCGTTTGGAGAACATGCCAAGTTGAATTATTTACTGTAATGGATTGATACTGGACTCGGCACCATAGAAAACCAGTAATTCCAATCTGTTTAGGCAATAGAGGTCCTATAAAAGCCATAACTATACTCTAGAAGGTTTTCATACTTGTACTGGAATGCAAAAAAGTTTCGCTTGGTCCCCTTAACTCATTTTTGATGTCTTGCTAATAGGACGAAGAAGGAAACATCTAGTATAAGACTAGATAAGGCATTTATAACCTCTTACTAATTACTTTTTCCGTTTAACCTCAAAATATAACTTCCCATTGGTCTTGTAACCGGACAAGGTCATCTAAGACACCGTTCGGAATATCGCTGGTGGTTAAAACAGGAATAAATTTCAAATCACTTCATCAGTGAGTGCCCAAACATATTAGAAAGCCACACAGTTTGTCCGATGACTTTGCGCCAAGGTTTCTGATTGGTTTATCTTCGGCATTGGTCTTCGGTAGTTTTAAATGAGTTACGAACGGTCTATGTGTGTAATATTTTAATTTTTTTATTGATTCAGGGGCTTGAGAACGATCAGGAGACACCGTTTAACCGAAAATGTTTCAAATCAAGATTCCACTACGAATAATACCGAATGGTTATCTTCTATATCAAATCTTATAGCACAAATATCGACAAGAACTAACGAAGGTATTCGAAATAAACCAAAAAAAAATAAAAAAATTTCGTTGAAAATACCATTAATTTTACAGAAGAAACATCGACGGATAATCCTCAACCGTCAACGTCTAGATCTTTTCAAAATCCAATAAACGACGCTTCCAGTAATAACGATAACAGCGACGACGACGACGAAGACGCCGATATATATAATACGGGAGGAAGTAATTTGTATAGAACCAACAATATCAACCTTTCACCGGCTTTGGAACAAACTGTTTCCGCTAATGTATCCGTATCACCACCGGTAACTTCGTATTCGAGGTAAATAAATCCAAATAACGATATATTTGTTCGAAATTACAGATGGAAAATCCTCTATATCGGCAAATCGAGATCTAACCTGACCTAATCTAACCTAACCCAATTGAAACCAATGCAAATTCAACCTAATCGAAGCTAATGTAAACCTAACCTAATTGACACTTGAAGTGAAACTGATCGAAGCTAGACTTAACCTAATCTAATCGAATCTAGCATCCACGTAACTGGAATACACCAAACCTAATCGAAATGAACCAAACTCCATTGGAGCTATACTAAACGTAACTCAATTGAAACTAAAATAAACTAAACCTAACTTCATTAAAGCTGAACTAAACCTAATCTATTTGATACTAAAATGAACCTAACCTAAATCAAGCTAAAGTAAACCTAACCTAATCAAAACTAGTATCAATATAACCTAATTGAAGCAAAAGTAAACTCAACCTAATTGGAATAAACCTAACCTAATCGAGTCTAAAGTAAATCTAATCTAATCGAAGCTGGAGTAAATCCAACTCAATTGAGACTAAAGTGAATCTGATCCTATGTATGCTGAGCTACATCAAAAGACAGTTTTCAATCCGAACATAAATAAAAGTTGAATAAATAAAATCTTGAAAAACAATTTTTGTATCGTTTTATCTCCTTCGACCAACCCCTTATCTTTTAAAAATATCCCCCACCCTTCAATATGTCAACTGATTCAATTATCAGTAAAACCGGAAGTACTAATTCTAGGACCGCGATAAACGGATTCTACTACTTCGACAACGCTAAACTAACGTGTTTTTTTTCTATTAATGTTATGTTTCTGATAAATGCGGTAGTATAGTCGAATTTCATTGTAGTTTTGTTTTATTTTAGACCTTGGAACGTACCTTTGGTAGCCGTTAACGATGTACCGGTATCGGAACCGTCGTCGACGTTCGCTCAACGTCTCATCAATCAACGTGCCCGTTTCGCCGAACGCGTATCCGAATTGCGTTCGAATCCTCAAATGGGTCTGTTCAGACCGAGATTCCTTCATCCGCTTTACGCGAGCGTTAATCCATTCGACGCCGATTTGGACGATCCGCAAAGGGAACAGATCTACGATAGCGATATGGTTACAACGGTTACGCCGAATCACAGGCTACAAGCGTGGAATGTATCCGATTGGAGCGTACCGAATATAGGCAGTCGTAAGTTTACTCCATATTTTGACGTTAACTTCTTCTTATTTACTATCGACTTCTTCTTTTACCACCGAGTGCTACCTTGCGTAACGAATCTAAAGTTCCTTTAGACTATTCGGTGGCTGTATAATCGTATAGAAAAAGGTATAATTACGGGGAAAAGAAGAAGAAATTAACCGAATTTGTTACGGTGTCGTGAAATATTTTTATTTTCTTGTTACAGCTACAAGAAATTTGGTAGTAGGCGAATGTAAAATTCATAACGACGCCAGCGTCGATATAGCCAAAGACGGAACGATTTTAGTGACCCTATTACCTTCAGGTGGATATTTAAATGTTACAAATCGATTAGGTAAATAAATAGAATCGAATTCAACGATTTTTTTTTTTGATGTTTTTCGATTTTCGTTTACAGGTGTTTATAGTTTGAAATGGGAAACGCTCGGTCAATGTCTTTATACCACCAGTTTCGAACAGAACGCCGTTTCGGTATCGCTCTCTCCTCTCAGTCGCCATCTGGTGGTCGGTTTGGCGTCGAGGATCGTACCAAACGACCGTTGGATAATGGCCAGAATATTTAAGATCCATCAAAAAGACGAACCGGGCGATAGATTACCGGTTATTAGGGAATTAGAACAGAATAGAGATAGTAGAATAAATTGTATAAGATGGTTACCGATATCCGGACAGGGATTGATTTACGCCACTAATACCGGTCAATTGGTAGTTTTGACTTGAATATATCGATTCAGTGATTAATTGACAAGAGGAAATTGGTTTTAAAACTGTCTGAAATCGTTTATAGATTATATTATTATAGATTTTTTGATAACGGTTGCTTCAGCAGATGATCTAGACAGATCTAAAGCCGTTTACGTAGTATCCTTATCGCCACGTCTAACCGCAGATTGCGATAACGACAAAATTGACGGGATGTGATATATTTTGTTAATAATTGTATGGAAGGGTATATTGTATTATTAGTAACCTAACAAACGACATTAGGGCATTGACATATATCTTTGTTAATAATGGCAACCAGATTTTTTGAAATTTTTTATTCGCCGCCCGGCTATTACTAACAAAGTTATATGTAAATGCCCTAATGTTGCTTGTTCGGTTATCAATAATACAATATGCCCTATAATGTAATTATTAACAAAATATATCACACCCCGTATATATATTTCGATATTGCCGTTATCGCCTTACAAAACAAGTACGTTACACCCCGTCGATGTTGCCGTTATCGCCTTACGAAACACCTTTTCGCATTTTTTTATCACACCCTTTCAATTTTGTCGTTTTCGCAATCTGCGGTAAGACGTGGCAATAAGGATAATTGAAATTGATAGTAATTATTGGAAGATGCAAATAATTATTTAAATTTAATTAAATGCGTTTAGTAAATTGAAAAAACATGAGCAATTTAATCAAGTATTTGACTAATTAAGTCATTTTTTATAATTTTTTTTCTTAATATTGTATCAAAAAGTTATATACGATACCAAACAGTTTTAAAACTTCAAAATTTTCAATTACGATATGAATTTCAGTCTAATACACTTTCGAAACGAGTAAAATGCCAAATAATTCAATTAGAATGTATTTGGAAGGTATCGGGGGAGAGTATTTTATCACTTTTTTTCGAATTATTTCATCTAAATTTGAAATTGATCAAAATTTTCGTTAATATAATTTTTTTTGTACTTATCAACCATGGAAGCGTACCTGAATAAAAATCAATTAATTCCTAAATTTTTCCACCAATATTTATTTGATGTCCCTCGTAGTAGCTTATCAAAAAAAATGCTCCACCTTTATTATTATTTATTGTAAGTACGTTATAAAAAAAATATAACACTCTGTATAAGGTGATATAAGTATCTAGTGATTTGATTGGATACGGTAAAACTATGTATTTTCATTTTTTTTTTATTCAAATTCCATCGATTATTTTAACGAAATTATGAGACGCCCTTTATAACATAATGAGATTTCAATTTTTTCTATTGTATATCAAATGAAGTGAGTCAAAATTTTGCGTTAAACTTAAATTTTCATTAACGGAAGTACTAATTTCACCGTATCAATTCAAAATTAATTTAATTTTTTTTTTATATGATATTATTGACTGTTTTCAAACTTTTTCACAGATTTTCCAATAGCGAATTTAGTTTTTGTTATAGTGAACAAATTATGAAAATATTTGAGGAAAATCTGTGAAAGGGGGGCTTTGATGCAATATTTTTAGTACTTTTTTTCCTTTGAACTGAATCTTGTGTGCTTGTGAAGTATGTAATTTTTCAAAAGAATTGTTATAGTGCATATTTGTATATATATATTCAATAAATATTTAAGTTAGAAGTGTGTTTTATTGAAATCAACCATTTGTGTATTTAGTAACTGTTCCTTTTAATTAAAAGTTCCCAGCTTTAACTTCACAATAACCAAATAGTACAATTAACTGTTCCTTCTAATTGAAAGTTCCCACCTCTATCTTTACAATAATCAAAGTACAAGTAGCTGTACCTTCTAATTGGAAGTTCCCACCTCAAAGTTACCGTTTTATTTTTTTTTAAATCAAAATCAAAGTATTTTAAAAATTCATTCTATTTGTGTAATTAGTCACTGTTCCTTGTTTATAAAAGTTCGCAGCTCTAATTTCACTTTATACCAAATAAATTAACATTAAAAAGTAACAACAAAATGGTACAAGTTACTGTTCCTTATAGATGAAAGTTCCCAGCTCTAGTTTTAGAAACATAACAACATGTTACAAGTAACTGTTCCTTCTAATTGCCGTTTCAATGTTTGATGTTTGAAGCGTATAAATTGGTAGCTAATGAAACAAGCTAATGGTTTGTAGAAATTATTTTTCAAAAAATTATTCGTCATATTAATATTGCTTTGACTTTTTTAAAAATAATAGTATCATCTTGACAATACTACTTATGCGATAAGTAACTGTTCTTTGTAAGTAAAAATTCCCAGCTCTAATTTTATTCTACAACATATGTATTAACTAAAATGTAAAACATAACTAAATAATTTGTACTGATAGGAACATTTCATCATGCAACTTATATTAATTACACTTTTTAAAATAAGAGTAATGAAAATTCCATTTGTATGTCGTCACAAACCTCGTAATTCCATAGCACCAAATTTTACAGTAGACTTGCCGATGACAAAAAACTAATTAAAACTTGACCTTTTTTGATTTTAAAACGAATAGAAATAGAAGCCAAGTATCAAATTTCGAAAAAATAATTGAAAAAAAATAGTTCATGTAAATTAACACAAAGTGTGGTTAGCTTTAAACAAAATGACTTTGAAATTATAACGGATTTTTTGAGTCTTTACGAGTTCGTTCAAAAATGATCTATTTAATGGTATCAAAATGTTTATATAGGAAAAAACGGATTTACAACTTTAGCCGATTATATGAAATAACTGTTCCTTCTAGTAAAAAGCTCCTAGAAGTTTCCATCTCTAATTTTACTTTACAACAAATAAATTAACAAAGAAGATAAACATAACCAAATATATTTTACAGATATGAAAAATGAATCATAAATCTCCTATTAATTACACTTTTTTTAAAATAAAAAATCTTTTGGAGTGCTCCTCTAGTGAAAATAACAGGTAAGAAATCATAAATTATAAAATGTCTAATATACAATTAAACGTCATTTTAGACCGATTCAAACTATTGGAAAAATAACGTTTCCTGAACGAAATTTACAATCAGTTAGCGAATCGCATATTATTATCGGATTAGATTTTGAAAATTGTCAAGAATTACCAAGTAATGAATTGTTCGTACTAATTTACGGTCATATAAACTCAGTTAATTCATCGAGAAATTATATTGAAGTAAACTTTTGGAAAATACTTGAATCAGAAACAGAAAGTAAAAAATATGAGAATTTATTAAGTACTGTACAAGATATAATAAGTAATAATTTGCAAAATATTTAATTCGTCCGTGAATGGAATAATAGTTAGAATAAATATTTATATAAACACATGTGCAAACTAACTGTCAAAATTGTCATCATGACCAATGACATTTAAAATTGGACACAAATTCCAAACATTCCAATGAAAATAACAAATCTTGTATATTTTTGTGTGTAAACGTTCAGTATTCAAAAAGAACTTGACTCGGTTAGTTCCCTTATACATCACATAAACAAATTCTCTTATTAACTGCTTCGAAATGGTAACTGATATAGAGTCATTACCTGACGAAGTTTTGGAATTCATTTTATCCCTAATTCCACCCTACAAGGATTTACACGATTGTATGTTAGTTAGTAAAAGATGGAGAAGATGTGTTTTGAGTAAGTATACACTTTTATTTTCTTTTATACTATTTTTAGAAAAGGTCTTTGTGTGCGGAGGTAGGTTTAGTGATCTTTTTTGTTTTTTTTGTCGGAATTTTTGCCAAGTATTTCAGAAATTAATGATTCATTTATGTGTTTATTCATAAAAAATTATGTGCGTCAATTTTGAGTGTAAAAAACTTTATATTTTTCATTCAAAAGCGTTTAATAAATGTAATTATACAGTGAACAAACGAAAATATTTAATACTCAATCTGGTATATTAAAAATAGTATGATAAATAAAAATACTTTGAAATTAGCTTATGATTTGTATATTTTTTGAATTTATTAATTATAATAGTGTTTTTTTTAATATTTGTATAGATGTGGTTAAACAAAAACAACGTAATTTATACAGAGCAATCAATGAATTCGATGTTAGATGGGAACGTCTAACGCCTGTAGATATGGCCCCGACTATATCAAAACGTTACTCGCACACAGCTGTTGTTCATGACAATTCTATGTTTGTATTTGGAGGTAATTTTAACTCTGATACCTGTATAAATATTTGAAATAAAATAGAAACATTTAATTGTTCATAAATCGGGCAAACACCATTTTAAAGCTCAGTATATGTATTTCCACAGGTTGTACTTGTGCAATGACCACTTTCAACGACCTCTGGCGTTTAGATTTAACTAAACGTCGATGGATTCGTCCATTAGCTACAGGTACATACCCTTCGCCAAAAGCTTGCAGTTCGATGATCCAATACAAAGATAAACTCATTTTATTCGGCGGTTGGGCGTACCCCCCGTCATATCCTCTTTACCAAAGTTGGCATTTGTTCAACGAACTGCACCTTTATGATATTGTAGCGAATAGATGGAACTCTGTAACTGCTATAAATACTCCACCGCCCGTTGCCGGTCATTCAGTGTCTATAATTGGTGATTGGATGATTCTTTTTGGGGGTTTACAGAAACCTTGTAACGCCGTACATTGTGAAAAATCAAACGATATATGGAAAGTTAATTTAAATAATTGGACGTGGTATAAACAGGAAGTCGAAAGTGGTCCAAAACCCAATGGTAGATTCGGACAAACCCAAGTGATAATCAACGAAGAAAATTTACTTATATTAGGCGGTTCCGGTGGTCCTACTTCTCATCATTGCGATGCGTGGATCTTGAACATGAGTGGAGACTTGTGGAAATGGAAGAAAGTGGAAATTGTAGGAAAAAACCATCAACCGTCTAATATTTGGAGTAATCCAGGTTGTAAGGTATCGAATATTTCATTGTACTCAAAAATATTGATTGAAAATAATGTTTTTTTTTAGATAGGTGATAAAATTGTAGTTTTAAACAGGATAAAGGAAACTGACAAGTCGAATCAAATTGCTTATTATCCAAAAACTGCTTGGAACGTCGGAGTTGGGTCACTACCAGAAGATGGTAGATTATCCAGGATAGATTTGGCTAATAGAGCAACTGATAGAGATGAAAACGTCAACGGGAAAAGGGGAACTTTGAGAAATCACAAAAGGGAAATTGAGGACGAAGATGCCGGATCATCGAATGTAAAAGTAAGTAAATTGATTTATTTCATTCAAATAGTATATTAACTTACTTTCTATTGAGTAATATTTTTTAAAATTATATAATTTAGATGGAAAAATTAGTTTTTTTGGTTATTATTTATTGTATTTGATCTTTATTTATTAAAAAAATTCTTATTAGTGGATATTTTCATTCTTTTTCTAGTCTTTCTAGTCTCTTTTATCCATTTAGATTTCCCATTTTGTTCTTTCATTTTCTGTAGTCTTTCTGGTGTTTCTAGATTGCTTAGTTTCTCTAATTTCTTTGGTATCTAAAGTTTTTACAGTTTTTCTAGTTTCTTCAGACCTTCTAGTCTGTTAAGTATCTTTCTTCCATACATTTTCTCCAGTTTTTTTTTCCTTATTTTCCCTATTCTTTCTAGAATCGTTATTCTTTTTAATTTCTCGAGTCGCTCTAATTTTTTTGGTATCTGTAGTCAGTTCGATTTGATCGGTTTACTAATATAAGTTTAAATTTTTTGTATTCCCCCTATTTTTTTTGTAAATATAAAGTTTTTGAAAGAACAAATAATAGATATCTAGATGAAAAAACGGAATGTGGTATAAATATTTTTATCGCTACAGGTCTTCGCTCCACCGAATAAATCTAACCTCAACATGTTAGCGTTCAATAATTCAGATCCTGGTAGGCTTCAAGAAGTCATAAGAATGCGAGAAAAACGTTTAGCGAATTTATTCAAAGTAGAGGAAAATTTCACGAAAGGCGCTTACAAAAGAGAAAAAAAGACTCATTATTTGGGGGTGTACGTATTAGATATATCGAAAGTATTAGAAGAACCCCACACTGCGACGTGGTTACCTCCGAAAAATTTAAAAAACGGTCCAGAAGAAACGATCCTTTATACCTTAGTCGAAGGTAAATCGGAACTCGTTATGTTCGGTGGTATACAGGACGCTAATTCGATAGGATTTTCCAAAAATTTGAGTAGTCAGATATCGAATAGTTTACATTTTATAACGGCGCCTAGTTACGTTATTTGAGTTTATACCGAAAGTGTTCGAGAAAAATTAACCCGGAGGCAGAGTACCAGTGGAAATTATTACGTCGGAAAAGTGTCTCGCTAATATTTAATAAAAACGTTATAATTTTTATGTTTGTTTATATTAATTACCTTTTATACCTAATATTATCTAAATAAAAGTATTTTTAATTCGTTATGTTTCAAGTCAATTATTTATTAAGTTTCCGTAAATTTTTCTCCCCTATTCTTCTTAATGTCTTTACTTACTGTTCACTATAATTGTTGCTTCCAAATCGTACAATTTGAGCACTCAATTCAACAAGAGCGAGCTCCATTTTGTCGTTTTTGGCCCCCTCGAACAACAAAATGGCGCTATAAACAAAAACTATGGAATTGAGGTTATGTTTCTTTGGATTAACGTTTGTGTTTTTAAAATGGAGTCACTATCGAGCTGCCCAAAACACTATCGTCTTATATTATTAGATGTAGAAACATTATTATTTGATAAAAACGATTATAAAAGAAGGTAAACCAGAATAAAAAGTATAGTTACGAAAAAATTAAATTCAGGTATATGTTAATTTGAATAACTCAATCTTTAGTTTGGCACAACTGTTAAAGTGCACTAAAATGCTTACAAGTTTAGATAGATCTATGATTTTTGACACTTTAGTTTTAAAGATTATAAAAAAGAAGAAGTTGAGCTAGATGTTTTAGAGTGTACTGATATGTTAATTTTTTTTATAATATTTAATAAAGAAACAGTAATAAGAATTTAGAACGTGTTATTTTACCAAAAAAAAAAACAAAAGCAACATGTAATTTTTTATTTTACTTGCCTCTTATGCCTTGTTTGATTCAAAATAGGTAAATCATAAATTCCATTAATACGACCATTATTATCAGATTTGTAACTAATGTAAATTGAAATTTCTTCTATTGTTGGTTATTGATTTGATAACTAATAGTACAAATGAATATATGCACTATATATTCGATAATTATGAAAAAATTATCAACATCGTCGATTTATTATAATTTTAAACCTCAATATTTATAATTATAATTATCCATAGATACATCATTAATCAATTTTAAAAACTAATTCGATTTAGTACGAGTTCATGAAACGAACAGAGCGGATATTTGACAGGAGCCTCCATTTTATATCTAACTTCACATTGGTGAAAACGACGCGAAACGTTAACATATAACCTAAATAAAGTTTCTAAATATTAGTTCTAGACGCTGATTTTTTTAAATTTTATTATATAAAAAATGGCTTTAACAAAACCAAAATCAGAAATGACAGCAGAAGAGCTCGCGTTACGTGAAGAAGAGGAATTCAACACCGGTCCGTTATCGGTGTTAACACAATCCGTAAAAAATAACACTCAAGTACTAATAAATTGTAGAAACAACAGTAAACTTCTTGGTAGAGTCAAAGCGTTCGATAGACATTGCAATATGGTATTGGAAAGCGTTAAAGAAATGTGGACCGAACTACCGAGACCAACTAAAGGTCGTAAGAAGAAAAATGTGAATAAAGACAGGTATATCCCGAAGATGTTTTTGAGAGGAGATTCCGTAATTTTAGTCGTAAGAAACCCACAGGCTACGCAGTCTTCATAATCAACAATAAGGTTTACTTGAAGCACATGTTCAATTTCTTTTTTCAAATATAGAATGAAAAAAAAAGTTTTTTTTTATTTTAATCCTTTATTATTAATATAAGGGATAAGGATTTAGGTTTTACACAAAACAAAAGTGAATTTTTAACAATTTATTAACATAATTTATAAAAAATAAGACATTAAAATGCTATTCAATAACATCGAGCTACTTTCTCATTAAACGATGGGACCAAATAGTCGAATACGGTCCTTATTAAATTCGACGTCCTTTTTTTTTTAATTACCAGGCGTTGGCACGTTCAATAATAAATTTTGACCGCTAGGTAAATATGAAACTTGTCTAGATCTCGATAGTTGATAAGCAATATCTTCTGCAGCTTCTATACGTCTTAGTTCTACTAAACCTTCTCCTGCATCTCCGAAGGCTTTAGCTAGTAGAATAGCGGCTTGAGCATCTCCCTCTGCTGATATAACTGTCGCTTTTTTCACCTGTTCAGCTTTTTCTACCATAAATCTTTAAAAATAACAAAATGTAGGTATCACACTACATATTTCGATTCCCTCATACTTTGGACTCTAGAGAATCGAAAAATCTTCAGATTTTGATAAATTTTTTTCAAAAACTCTCATTTTTATAGCGGATTTATGAAAAACATAACTCATTTGAAGATTTTGTATGGTTTTATGACTTTAAATGTTATTATAAACATATTTTTTTCTATATGCAAAGCTTCAGATCAATTATTTTTTGTTAAGTCTGTGCGGGTTACATTATGATCGATTTCGAAGTGGGATTGTGTCAAAATTAAACACCCAAATGTACTATTTCTAATATATTTGCAAGCTTTCGAATACTTTATATTTATATTGTATTTGACCATAATTTTAGACCCAGGTGATGAATGAAAAAGTATTAGAATACTCGGAAATATATAATAGGTAGCACACTTTAGTGTTTAATTTTTCAATAATCCCACTATTAAAACCCTTATATGTATATATACATATATATTACCTAATCTAACCTAACCAAACAATTATTTTTAGTAAATTCGTTCTAAAATTGAAAATTTATAAAAATCAAAAAAAATTTCTAGAGCCAAAAAAAAACCAAGAAAGAAACCACAATACTATAAAATTACCCATAAATATTGATACAAGTCATGCAATGAGTAGATCATTAAAACATTGCCAGATTTTGTAAAATAGTATAGAAATTGGGGAAATGTAAAATGAATATTTGATTTACAAGTTTTTTCATAATAATAAAATCAAATTTTAAAGTTATAGATAAAATTTACACAAAAATAAAGGAGAAAGCTTACCTGGCTTTTTCAGCATCTTGTTGGGCTACTTGTTTCAACTCCACAGCTTGTGTAAACTCCTTACCAAATGTTAAGTGTGTTATTGAAATATCATCTAATATAACACCAAATTGAGAAGCTCTTTCAGTCAAATCATCACAAACTTTTTGAGATACAAGATCTCTTTGCGTAATTAATTCCCCGGCATCAAATTGCGCCACTACAGCCTTAAGAACTTCAGTTGTAATCGAAGGCAAAACTCTTTCTTCATAATCCTAAGAAAATAATCCGTGACACACAATATATAATTAAATAGTGCATTAAATATTAACCTGTCCTAAAATTGTGTATATTCTTGGTAATTGATCGGGTACGGGTCGGAATAAAATACGTAAAGTGATGTTAACAGTTTGCAGATCTTTACTTCCTGTCATAACTGGGACGTTTCTAGGGCGAGATCTAACATCGAAAATGATAGGTTTTTGTACCCATGGGATGAAAAAATGTGTACCTTCACCGATAACTTGCTTTTTGATACCGGAGAATCTGTCGAATATAACAGCCCTATGGCCCCCGTCGACTACAAGATTATAATGAAAAACGCGTAATAATAAATTTTATATTTTGTTACTTACCGTTGTATAAAGCTGAATTTACTACACCTCCTACGAGAGCTATTCCTAAACCTACCTGACCGATTCTGTTAAATAGTTGTGCGGCAGACATTTTTACATGTGAATATACTCGTGAGTAGAGGTTACGTTATGTAAAACACAGCGATTAAACAAAATTTCGTTGTGGTTATAATTTTAGAATTATAACAATGACTAATTATTTGATTTTTTTATATATACTGGAAATTATAGGATATTTTACAACTTAATTTGTAAAATAAAATCTAAAATACCGACTCAAGATCTGATTTATGACAAATGACACATACTATTTCTTCTTTTTTATAAGTGTTTTGGTCTGTTCAATAACAGTTAATGACCAGGTCAGAAGCCACAGAACATACCAAAAAGAAAGTCAACTTGTATGTAAATCTCGGCAACACAATTTTAGTTCTGCCACCTTCCAATCGTGACGCTAGTGTAATAAAAAATGTGTCATTACTGTCAATATGTCATTTGTCATCAATTTCCTTCAGATTTCGGTACGAAGGCAGGTTAGGCAGGCAGATTTCTTGTTGAAATTGGTTTGAATAGAGAATATATATTTCTCAGTAAACTGCGGACTGTAATTTTATATTAATGAATATTTGTTTTAGAGGCAGGTAGGTTAGAATTTTTTTCATATTACACTTTTCAATTTGTTAGAAAAATTTGTATTTTGTTAGATTATATTTTAAAAGTGGTATTGTGATCATGGCTACTAATTTTCCTTGGTTTAGTTAAAAGTATACGCAAATATTATTTTGTAAATAAACGTGTCCTAGTTCTAAGGTGTTTTTTATCGTGAATTCAGGAAACTGCAAAATCGGAAATGAATAACCTAGAATACAATTGATATTCTTTGTTATAAATTCAAATTAACCGCGAAAATAGATCAGTTTTGCCACCTACCATCGCGGCCACCACATCGAATATCCGCCACCTTTTTTTTCACTGATTAACAACCAAGTTTGCATTCTTCTTATAGTAGTATGTTCTGTGTCAAAAGATGCATTTCTTCTTCTATTTTTAGTATTTTGTTCTACGATTTGACACTGTTTATTGTCAATATTTCTTCGAAATGGCCGCTACGTCTAGGTAATAATTTCGTACAGGTGTTTCCTACATTAAATATAAATATTCACAATTTATTTGTTAAAAACTAAATAGCTTGAGATTGTAAAATTCTTTCTACAAATGCTTAACGTTTTAGATATGACGCAAATAAAGTTTGTTGTGTTTCTCATCCAGATGCTCCATTAATCGAGGATTATAGAGCAGGAGATCAAATATGTTCAGAATGTGGTTTAGTAGTTGGAGACAGGTATATATACTTTAAAAACTGAATTAAATAACTTAATTTTCATATTTTTAGAGTAATTGATGTTGGATCAGAATGGCGAACATTTAGTAACGACAAAAATGGAACAGATCCTTCTCGTGTTGGTGGACCAGAAAATCCTCTTTTGGGAGGATCAGACTTGACGACTATTATCGGACCCGGTCGAGGTAAGTTTTACATGATTTTGAGTTTGTGCTCAAATTAATAACATTTTAGGAGATGCTAGTTTTGATTCATTTGGAGTGTCTAGATACCAGAATCGTAGAACAATGAACAGTTCTGATAGGGCTTTAATAAACGCTTTTAAAGAAATAAACGCCATGGCTGATCGTATTAATTTACCAAGAACTATTGTAGATAGGGCAAATAATCTATTTAAACAAGTACACGACGGTAGAAATCTCAAAGGTAAAGTATTTTTTTTTTTCATAACTTTAACCTTTTTATATACATTTCGTGATAATTTGTCTTGATTTTAGGTTGCCTTTAATTAAAATTTGATGTTTTGACCTAGTTCAGTTTTTTTTTCCAAAAATAAGTGAAATAGGTTGAAATATCATTTTATTTGTTTTTTAAATGAAATTTCAATTGGAGGAGACTGAAAATTAAGAGGAATCATTACAAAAATATATTTTTCAAATATAAGATTGATTTTTCTTTTTTAGGTCGATCAAATGATGCAATAGCTTCGGCTTGTCTATACATAGCCTGTAGGCAAGAAGGGGTTCCAAGAACATTCAAAGAAATATGCGCTGTTAGTAAAATTAGTAAAAGGGAAATTGGTCGTTGTTTTAAATTGATACTCAAAGCATTGGAGACTTCTGTGGATCTCATAACAACTGGAGATTTTATGTCCAGATTTTGTTCTAATTTGTGTTTACCCAACATGGTGCAAAGAGCAGCTACACATATTGCAAGAAGAGCTGTTGAGATGGATATTGTGCCGGGAAGATCTCCAATTTCTGTAGCTGCTGCTGCTATTTATATGGCTTCACAGGTGAGTACAAAGTATATTATGGCAGTTATTTTACTTTTTTGGGTCTAAAAATCACAAAAATCATCCAATTATTTTTATTTTTGTTTTTATGATTTTTTTTCAAATCTTTCATTATATGTTGATTTTGTCATAAAAAACATGTAGATATCTGATGTGAAGTTTGTTTTGAGAAAAAATGGTATTTTTGGCTCTAGAAAATCGAAAAATTTTCTGAATCTAATCTGAACTGAAGAAAGGGGGACAAAATAGATTCTATTGTACCAATTTTGAAGATTGAAATTTCCAATTTGATCAAATTAACTGACAGTTTCTTTTAGGTAGTTAGTTTCACTATTAACAATCTGTTTTGATAATTGATTTGTAGGCTTCGGAAGACAAGAGGAGTCAAAAAGAAATAGGAGATATAGCGGGTGTAGCGGACGTTACAATAAGACAATCGTACAAATTGATGTACCCCCATGCGGCAGGTCTTTTCCCGCAAGATTTCAAATTTGCTACACCTATCGAACATTTACCTCAAATGTAAATCATTTATACTTTCATGTTTTATAATATCCATTTTTAATAAAGTTTGCATATGTTTGAAAAGGTAAGGGTTACAAATTACAGGGTTGCTTCTGCTTTTAATCGTAAAAAAAAAACAAATAGTGAAGTAAATTTATTTTCAGGATATTGTATCACAAAATGTAAATAAATTGTAGAATCTTCAATATTATTGGTTTAAATGAATATAAACATTCCACTTATACGAAGACTGTACAGAAAGTAATGGATTGTGTTATTTATATACTTGAAGTATTAATAAAAAAAATTTCCATCTGACAGACTTTGTATTATAAAAATTCTTTTACCATTGATTGTATTTATAGTTAGAAAAGGGGGGAAATTCAATAATGGGTCTCTTTCACTACACTAAATGGTAGGTTATTACCATATTGAAACGTCTGTTACTTTCTGGACAAACCTTTAAAACATATTTTCATTTAGGCAACTCTAGTATTCGCAAAAGTAGCTTTTGAAACAAAAGTGTGTATATTATAAAAAAAACATTTAAAAGTGAATTTTCTTCGATAATCTTCCTATTAATGAAGTTTCCAGCTCGATTTGGTTCATCTTGTCAATGAAAATGTTTTGTTTAAAAAATTTTTGTACTAGGCTTGGATAAAGTTAATAATTTTTTTTCTGTACTTGTAGTGAAATGTTTTATAATAGATTATTAAATAATAAAAGTTTTTTTCAATATTTCGTTTTATTACTTTATCACATCAACAGATTTTAAAAAATTATGCATTAAACAGAGAAAAATTTTGAAAAAAATTAAGATAAAAATATTATTTATTCACTATAACAATTACCTTTATTCTGTGTTCGATATTAATTGATTAATTTCTTCGAGTGCTTCCATATCTAATTCCATCTCGGAATTATCACTTGGTACTTCGTCATCTTCTAATTGCGGACTAATATCATCGATCTGTTCATTATCTTCTTCTAAAAATCAAAATTACTCCATCGAATATCATATTATTTTCTCTAATTACCATCTGATAGTACAACGACTTCTTGTGACATATCCACTTGTCCTTTCATCATATTCAACATTCTACCGGAATAATTCAACAAATTTTCTTCGTCATCTTCTTCTTGTGTATCTTTTTCTGGATTGGACTGCGCTGAAGAACTACCGGCTAATAATTCCTGATGCACTCTCTCCAACATGTATCTAAAAAATAATATTTGAATAATTGTAAACGTGGTTGTTGGTTTTCATTCACCTGTTGGCTATTTCGCGGCATTGGTCAGAAAAATTAACTGGTAACCAACCGTTTTTCGAGTCGAATTTTTTATTACCGGGTATTTTAGGTAATCTTTGTAACATTTCTTGAATTTCTGGTAGTTTAATGTCACAATACTGAAAAATAATACAATTTAGAGTTTTTTTTCTGTATAAATAGGTACAGACTAAACAGAAAGTTGAATTTCTGGGTTTTTCTACATAATATTTGAATAGTTTTTTTTCTTCGAAAAATCCCATTTTTATCCATGGACCACTTACAAGACTTTTCCTAAAGATACAATGAACCTTCGATACAAATCGGAAGCTATTAACAAAAAAGAAAAATGTTTCTGAAAAACTTAAAACCATGAATATATTAGAATATAGATGAAGAAATGTTGCTAGAAAAATAAAAATGTATCAGGACCTATAAAAAGAATTATATTAATTAAAGATTTATTGACTAAACAGCAAATTTGTACAACTCATACACACATTTGAATTAGCTGAAATTAACTAGTAAATTGTTAATCTTGATGTAGTGATAGTAAATACTGTATCTAATACTATAAATAGCTATTTATTGATCTAAATAAAATTAAAATGATCATTTACATAAATTCTGATTATTTTTGAACCCCTGACGATTTTAGAAAATTAAATAATAAAAAAGATGACACCTTAAACAATAAATAGCTGTCCTATTTCAATTTTACTACTACTTACCTGATAAAACATCTGTCTTCCAGGTGGTATATAATCTTTGCTTAAAATATAATGATTTTCCCCTAATTTATTCCTTGAATTTTGTTTTTTTCTACTTCTTATTATAATTTGCGACCCTTCTGAAAATTAAAAACGTTTTTAATTACAAAAACGATTAGATTATTAATTTAATTGATGATTTAAGACAGTTAATAAATATAAATGGTATACCACTTTCTCTAATCCTAAAATCTAAAGTTTGGTATATCCTATAAGCATAATTAGTTCTCGGATCATGTCCGAATTTAGTCCAAGTCGTTCTAAAAGGTCCAGTACTCCAATAATATGCATGTGCTGGTAGAAGCACCTTTGCACTATCAGCATTGATTCCTGTTAAATGTTGTATTGCAGGTTTTGTCCAAATTGGTCTCTCATCGAATAGCTAATAAATAAATCCAATGTGATTCATATAATTTTTTATATTTTTTAATACCTTTTTTACATTTAAGTAATCATCTTCTAAACATTTCTCTTTTACAATCTTATATACCAATTCCTTTGGTTCTTTTGGTATTTCCAAGTTTGGATCCATTATATTAACTATATGCGATAATTGTTTGTAGGGATTTTTTTCTTTTCGTTTTTTCTCGAATATCTTGAGTAAACTTGGTCTATAATTAGTCTCCAAACTGAATTTTTCACCGGCGTTTAAATATAATGTTTGACGCGTTGTTTCATAACGAGAAAATGTAGATGGAAGAAGAAATGATGGTTGGGACGCAGATTCTGTAGACCTAAAAACTTATTGTAACTTTGCGGATTAAAATACAATCATAAACTTACACTAAAAAATCCAAATTTGGTAATTTTTTCGGAAACATTTTATCATATATATATTCCGCCGTTTCGGATTCTTCATCCTGCACAATTGGAAGAAACTGAAAATCAACTGCCTCTAAAAAATATTTGAAATAATATTCAAATATTGGGAAATTTTTTTAAATAAAAACATACTGTTAAATTTAAAATTCTCATATACATATCCTAGAATTTCATAATCATATTCTTCTCCTTTTTTCTTGAATTTAACAAGTAAACCTGAGGTATTATCTCTATCAGCGCTACATGGTTTGTTGTATTTATTATCTGGATGAAATCTTAATTCTAATTTTTTTCTTGGGTCAGAAATGACCTAAGAAAAACATAATTAGTATTGCGATATAATAATTGTAAGCATTAATACCATTTCAATGTTACCTATTCCTCCTAAGGTTTCTATAGCTTTAGAAACATTTTTTACTATTCCAGGATATTCAATCCTAACAAATTTTCTATCTAATTTGTATATATCCTTCCTATCGATACCAGAAAGATTCTCATCTAACGCTTCACTTGATTTACTTTTATCATTTTGTATATCGCTTTTCCCACTCATTTTCTTTTAAATATACAAATTTTGAAAAAAAAAATTCAAAAGACAATTTCTTCTTCTTTTTATATTGAAGTACATTTTATCTACTAAACTCCCAATTTTGGCTCTTGCGAATACTTGAAATAATTTGAATAATAGTTGATATCACGTTTCACTAGGTGGTTAAAAACTAAATTTCCTAAAATAATAATAAATCCTATTCAATTACATTTTATTTACTCAAAATTTTTCTGTTGGTAATAAAGCCTCAGCACCCACTTAGAATCTGTCTAAGTTTTTTGGAAAAAGAAGAAGAAGAAAAGAAAATAAAAATTAGGTTAAGTTGACGTTTTCAAACGTATAATACGAGTAGCTGAAAACAGTGAATTTGCTAAAGATGGGGAGTGACAAAAAACGTCGATCTCGTAGCCGAGAAAAAGAAAAGGAACGTGATAAACGTAAAAGATCACGTTCGAGAAGTAAAGATCGCACTGAAAGAGATAGAACTCGTGAGTCGGATAGGTACAAAAGACACAGGTCTAGGTCAAAGGAAAGAGATTATGTGGGAAGTAGCGGTAGCATTAATAATAAATCTGATAAAGAAAAGCATAGGGGAGATAAAGATAAGCACGAAGAAAAAGAAAAGAGACATAAAGATGTTAAAAAGGATGATACTGAAGAACAAGAAAAAGTTGAAAATAAGGTAGATGTTAAACAAGAACCAGTTAAAAAGGAACCCCTATCACTGGAAGAACTTTTGGCTAAGAAGAAAGCGGAAGAAGCTGCTAAAAGTAAACCGGTATTTCTAACAAAAGAACAAAGGATGGCGGAAGCTTTGAAAAGGCGACAAGAAGAAGCAGACAGATTAAAAAAACAGAGAGACGAAGAAAGGAAAATCATTGAAGCATTACAGGCTAGTAGGGAAGCAGAAATGAAACGCGATGATAGAGACTATCGTAGAACTAGAGATAGAGACAGGGAAGAGGAGAAACAAAAGGATAAAGATAAAGAAAAAGAACAAGATGCTATTAGGGAGAGATATTTAGGATTGATTAAAAAGAAAAGACGTGTAAGAAGACTTAATGATAGAAAATTTGTATTTGATTGGGATGCCGGTGAGGATACTAGTGTTGATTATAATTCTTTATATAAAGAAAGACATCAAGTATGTAATAAAAATGTTTTAATTATATATAGTTATCTAATTTATTATATTTTTTGAGGTACAATTTTTTGGTAGAGGGAACTTGGCTGGTATTGATATAAAAGCACAGAAACGAGATCAAAGTAAATTTTATGGAGAGCTACTAGAAAAAAGGAGAACAGAAGCAGAAAAAGCGCAAGAAAAAGTTAGACTGAAGAAAGTGAAAAGAAGAGAAGAAAAACAACTTTGGGATGACAGACATTGGACAGATAAGGAGATAACAGAGATGACTGAGAGAGACTGGAGAATATTTAGGGAGGATTACAACATTACTATTAAAGGTATATTTATTAATTTGTGGTACAAAAAGTGGAATTGATCAATTTTTAGGTGGGAAAATCCCGGAACCTATCAGGAATTGGAGTGAATCTGGTATACAGAAAGAATTACTAGAAATAATAGAAAAAATCGGTTATAAAGACCCGACGCCAATTCAAAGACAAGCAATTCCAATTGGTATGCAAAATAGGGACATAATAGGTGTAGCAGAAACAGGATCCGGTAAAACATTAGCATTTTTGATACCACTTTTATCTTGGATACAAAGTTTACCAAAATTGGAAAGAAATGAAGACGCCGATCAAGGACCTTATGCTATCATCTTAGCACCTACAAGAGAATTGGCACAACAGATAGAAGAAGAAACTGTTAAATTCGGACAACCTTTAGGTATTAGAACAGTCGTAGTTGTAGGTGGTCTTAGTAGAGAAGAACAAGGTTTTAGGTAAATATTTCCCAAAATATATGTAAAAAAACCATTTTTGTATTTCTAATTTTATTTATAGGTTACGTTTAGGTTGTGAGATTGTTATAGCAACGCCCGGTCGTTTGATTGATGTTTTAGAAAACCGCTATTTAGTTTTAAATCAATGTACTTATATTGTACTCGATGAAGCCGACAGAATGATCGATTTGGGTTTTGAACCTGACGTACAAAAGATCCTCGAATATATGCCTGTGACTAATTTAAAGCCCGATTCAGAGGAAGCTGAAGACAGCAGGTGAGTGCCTTCAACATATATATCTTATATTTTCATTCAGTCTCAAATAGTATCATATTTTAAATAGTTAAGTTGCCTAATAAGATGGAATTTTTGGATTTATTGTGATATTCGTATTGAACACACTGTTTACACTAACACTACACCAACACTCACAGTTACACTGTATGACGCGCAGTTCGATAACTAAGTTGTCATCTTCAGAGAGTGAAGGTAAACTGAATAAAAAAAGTTCACTTTCAGTCACTAAAGATGATAACTGAAGTGAAACAGTTCAATTTCAGTTATATAAATTACACGTTTTGTATTCATGATGTAAACATTATTTTGTTTCAATAATAATTATATTTTAATTGCAATAATCTAATTTGAATATATTTCTATACTATTTTATTAATTCTACAATAATTCAATTACATTTTTAACTGTCGTTATGAATATTACTTTAAATCAAAAAAGGTGCAAAAATAACTTTTGTTAACAAATTTAATCTTAAGACTCATTTGAACTACTATTTACTATTCCTATAGCTGTCATTTCTTTCAGTATGTAGATGTATTCACGTTACGAAACTTCTTTTTTTTTTATTTGACAATGCGCGCTTTACTATTTCTTCTTTTTTAATAAAAAACGTGTCTCATTGTTAGCTCCACCATAGATATATACTAATAACACTATTTTCACCTTATGTCAACAGTCATTGTATTAAATCGAGGTGTAATAATAAAACAACTTTTTTTTTAACAAACTTCACCTTAAATGTCATTTAAACTACTATTTCTATCATCTCTTATTTTGTTGCTGTATTCACATTATATATAAACATGTTTTTTTATTTGACAATACACGATTCACCATTTCTTCTTTTTTAATAAAAAACGTTTCTCCTTGTTAGCTTTATCATAGAAATATACTAATTTACTTCATCTCAACATTGTGTTTAACCAGGGGCGTAACATATATTTTCCAAATTTGTTTCTATACTGTTGTTTTAAAGTTATTTTCAAATGCTAAACTTCTGTTTATTTTTGATCATTAATAAACAAATATATACTTTAAACCAATTAATATTTTATTTCTGATTAAAAACAGTTATATCTTTCCATTTTTATACTTTATAATCTAATAAAAATCTTTATTTTATATTTATCTAATGAAAACTTTATTAAGTAAAACGTTATTAGGAGACCAAAAGACGAACATAACCTAGAAATACATCGAAATACATTCTATGATCTAATGTCAATAGTGCATTACAAATGTCATTGTTTCGAACCAGTGGCGTAACATTTTTTTTATCCTCATTAAATCGTCGTATTAACGTCTTTTAATGTAATTTTTGTGTGTTTTTTTAATAGAGTACTGTTGGCAAATTATAACAGTAAGAAAAAATATAGACAGACTGTCATGTTTACGGCTACTATGCCTCCGGCTGTCGAAAGGTTAGCCAGAACTTATCTACGACGACCCGCAGTAGTTTATATCGGTTCAATAGGTAAACCTGTAGAGAGAGTCGAACAAATCGTACATATTATGGGAGAAAACGATAAGAGGAAGAAATTGATGGAGTATCTCTCCAGAGGTTGGTCCGATTCACTATATAAAATGTGAAATTTGTTAATCACATTTTTTCCCCTAGGTATCGAACCTCCCATTATCATTTTCGTTAATCAAAAGAAAGGAGCCGATGTTTTGGCCAAAGGACTCGAAAAATTGAATTACAACGCTTGTACTTTACACGGTGGTAAAGGTCAAGAACAAAGAGAATACGCTTTGGCGAGTCTAAAATCGGGTTCGAAGGACATCCTGGTGGCTACGGACGTCGCGGGAAGAGGTATCGACATCAAAGACGTCTCCATGGTTATTAATTACGATATGGCGAAGACTATTGAAGGTGAAATTTTGATACGAGTCTTATATTTTTTTATATATAATTTTTTTTTTAGATTATACTCATCGTATCGGTAGGACTGGTCGTGCTGGTAAAACTGGTATTGCTGTTAGTTTTTGCACTAACGAAGATTCGGCGTTATTTTACGATCTCAAGCAAATGTTATTATCTTCTCCGGTGTCTACTTGTCCACCAGAATTGATGAATCATCCGGAGTGTCAATTGAAGCCTAATCAACCTAAGAGACGGAGGGATGAGATGATTTTCGCTTGAAATTATATGATTTACTACATTTTGATTAAGTTGTAATAATCATAGATTTAATTTTATTGAAAATAAAATGTAATTTCAAAAATCAACACTACTCGTTTGATTACTGGACCTTTTTACACTTTCCTAACACAAAAATGAAGTTTTAAATGAAAAAACTCATAAATAAGGATCAAAAAAGGATAATCAGAAATGTACTGAAAAGAAAATAGAAAAAAAAGTCACAAAATTATCTAAAATTGAAAGTAGAACTATTCTTCTACATATTAATAAATATACACTATAATGTCAGCAAAATTTGACTTAATAATTATAAATTTAATAAAAAAAATAACCCTTTCATATATTTTCCTCCAATTTAATTTATTATTAATAAAAATATTAGTAACTATAACAATATCGTTAATAAAAGTTTAGATTCGACTAATTCTAATAATTTAATAACAAAATCACCTTCTGAAATCAATTTTATTAATAAACGAATCATTATTATTAACATAAATGACGCCAATAAAAATTTGACTACATATAATTACAAATTTATTAACTAAAATGTTAGTAGCACTTGATACGAAATATTTATGAATTTACCTTATGAAACATAACGTTTTGTTGAAATTTAACTCACTTATAATAATGAACGATAATTTCAGACTCATAATCATTCCAATCTCAAACATCTTGTGAATTCCCTTGCGTTTTATTCAATTACAAACTTTTTTTCAAGAACCCTAACCCTAAATGGCATTTGAACTACTATTATGTAGCTGTATTCACGTTATTAAACTTCTTTTTTATCTAACAACACGCGATTTACTATTTCTTTTTTTATATAAAATACGTTTCTCCTCGTTAGCTCTATCATAGAAATATACTTACACTATTTTCACCTTATGTCAACAGTCATTGTGTTTAAACAGAGGCGTAACATATATTATTTTTCAAATTTGTTTTCATAATGCAATTAAATTGTGCTTTTAATGATATTTATAATTCCTGAAGTTTCCAGGTTATTTCGTTCAATTAAATTTGGTTTATTTGATTTAAAAACTATGGCAAATACAAAAAAAAAACAGCCGAAAAGCAATTTTTCAGTTTTAAAGCAAGCCAACAACTTCAAATAGTCGAAGCAGATACATATTACGAAAAAGTTATTAGAAACAAAATAAATCGAAAACGAAGGATAAAATTTTTTGATACCTCGCTTCTTTTCCAAAATATCGATACTTGAAGTCAAAAAAATTTAACCTAACCTAAACTAACACCACCGGGGCTTCGCCTTTAAAGACATTCATGCTTGTTAAGCTCTAAATAGCATATTTCTACAATTAATTATCGCCACCATAGGATTTATAAAGTAGTAAAATGTTTTTGCAAGTTTTAACTGGATACACTCATATTTTTTAATTTATCTATGTTTATGAAGCTGTCATAAACATCACCTCAGTAAATGATTGAAAAAACTTTACTTGATAAAAATATTTGAAGATAACGTTAAATTTTTGTAAATTATATCTAAAGTTCATATTAATTCACATTATTTTTTCATTTTATTATTTTCTACCACTTATTAACATTGTAGAAAACGTTACATTGTCACTATAACCAAACATTTTGATTCTGGCTAAATTTACGTATGACGACAAATAGCATAACTTCAATTTAGGAAAATTACGAGTTAAAATTCTTTTAATTTGTATAAAAAACGTAATACGAGAACAATTAAACTCAAATATAATTCAAAAAATGTACTTGTTGCGAAGTTTGTTTGGTTTGTATGTGAAATAAAAACTTGTAATTTATCAACGGCATATGACGCCACATATAAGATATAAAAGAAGAAGCGACGACCGTCTAATTTCAATGTAATGCAATTACGCCTCGAGTTGCCTCGTATAATTGTAAATTTCTCATTTCTAATGATCTCTCTTAAAATTAATGATTTCAATTTCCGTTACGCATATCCAAATAAAAAAAAAATAACTCGATGTTGTTCCACGACACTATTTTTAATAAGTACCCCCCGGGTTGTCGGACGCCCTGTGGAGATGATGAAAAGAAACCGCCTCTTCGAATCGTTAGATCGACACTTCAACTCATTTTTTAACCTTCGATGGACATTTAAGAGATGCTCCCACCTTCTTATTACTAATTAAACTCTAATATTACGTTCGAAAATTATAGAAAATTACTTATATCATTTTATTTATGGCGTTAATACTTTTTTTGTTTTTCTTTTCTCTTTAATTTTAACGTTTCACGTTTGCTCGAAACGATGCCTCCAAGATCATACATATGCTTTTTAAAATACTTTTCATAACACAAAATTTCAACCCAAATTCTTTTCTCACAGCTTATTATTTCTTATTGGACAATTTCAAGTAAAAATTCACAAGTATTCACTATCTTATATAGTTATTTTCGAGGATATACCTCTGAGCTAAATTAAAGCAACAATATACGACTTGGAATTAAATAACTAAAAACTGCGTTTTTTGTCTCTAAATATTATGCACACATTCAAACACGCACCGATTGTTTCTCAAGAAATATACACTACTGTCTATTTCAGAAGTAGGTATTCACATGCGAAGATTTCAAAATCCGTATTTTTGACATTACGTTAAAACTAATTTCGTGATCGACACAACATTCACATATTTTTTTTTGTCAGTAGTGTTATTATTAAAAATTAAATAAGTACACACATGATATTTCATGTCTCGAATTTTATGTCTTTCTTACAGTCACGTTTACCCTCAAACTGTACGAATTTAAAACACATAAGTACATCTTCAATTTGACATCGAACATGTTATTACGTCAAACAGTGCAGTACATTACATTAATTTCTGAGGGTTCACACTATAAATATAATCTTCTTTTTTATTATAATAATATCGTACTAAATGTAAACAAATTTATAATGTAGTTGTTAATTCTATGGTTTACTCGTTACAATTAATTCATCTATGGTTGTCGTATTCTTCTTTTTTATATTTTAATATGTCATATGTAGATAATTGACCTGGTTTATATTAGAGAGAACGAAAAATCTAATTATATATAGTAATATTAAACAAATATATCAATATTTGTTTTATTTATTTCATAGTTTTTTTTTCGGTTATCCATTAATTAAAATCTATAACTTACAATATCGTTTTGCTCTTCTTTTTACTTCTTCTTTTCCAATATTTAGGTCGAAAAGTAACCTACCGTTTATCTTCAGTGATAAACGAGTTTCCTTTTATATTTAAATCGTCTACTTCACTGTAAAGTTCAAATAACCAAATACAAAATGATGTGTTATCCTCCGTTTCCCCTATAATTCTTTTAAAACATCAAATTCGTGGTTTCTTACAAATGCAGGTCACGGTGCATCTTTCGAAATAACAATGATAGATTTCGAAAATGTGGAAAAACGGCCGAAAATTAGACATTAATCATAATAATATAAAATATTAGGGGCGGTCGGGGCTTTTAAGTAGGATGTGAAGGATCACGCGATCGCAACTGTTTGTTTCCATATATGTTGGGAGATTCGGAACGGTGTATGACCTGTAATTTTTATATTCTTTTTTTCTCAAGAAAGTTTCGTGGTCAAAAGATTTTTTTGTAAGGTGGGTGAACTTTGGAACGTTCAAATTATTCATAAACAGATTTCAAACAAAATATATTCACAGTACAAACTAATTCTAACCTTATTTTTTATATTTCTTCTTTTTTATTGTTTCCGAGTTTGACAATCAAAATATATTACTTTTCACGCTTTATAAACTAATAAAAATAAAATTCCATATTTTTTTATGGTTTTTTCATTTTAATATTAATTGTATTACTTCATAGTTCCAAATTTATATATTTTGTTTACAAGTCACGTTAACAATTTCCTAAATACGGCCCTGATTTAACGTCTGATAGATTTATGTCTTTCTGAATGTTTATATGCGATAATATAAAGTATAATATGCGGGTTATTAATTGTACCTACATATTTTTACTGAAATATATGACGTCGTTACCTTTTCAAAATTGTAAATCAAAAAACTATATATTCATCGATAACGTTTAGTATCTGCTGTAAAGCCAATTCGAAAGATTTGCAGACTTATAAATAGTTTTATATATATATATATATATATATATATATATATATATATATATATATGTTTAGTCTTATTTTTTTTTTAGTAAACCAGTCATTAAATTCGTCACGTATATTTGTATAGTTATTTATTTATTTTCTTCCCATTAGTCTCTACCTTAACTGGATATTTATCCTCTATTACCTACTGTTTGTCTATGGTTTTATTTCATATGACACATTCTTTATAAATCATCTTTTTTCAATATTTAGTTTTAAAATAATTGAATGTAATTATCCTTTTTGCTGCCGAATTTTTCTAATTTATAATTAACATAATTCTTGTAAGTAAAGTTTTTAAAGTAGAAAATCTCCTCCATTTGTAAGTTTTCCAAGAAAATGAATAATACCGAGACATCTAGAAGGCCATGAATATCCCGCCAAGTTATTCAACTTTTCGCATTTATCGTGTTGACATATTTCCACATAAAATAAAACCCGAAACTCCGAAACTCGTTCCCTCATCGTGGTAGTCGTTGTCGTCGTCACCTGAAGAATTTTTAGTCAATTAATAACCCCTTCGCTAATTGCCGGGACCATTAAGGATAGCGAGAAATTACGCCGCTAACCGCTAGGTGGAGTCATAGTCGACTCGATGAGTAATTAAGGCTTATTAATCATGGGGATGTGATGCTGCCGGTGCTATTCGCATCTTTTCACAGGTCATTTGCATTTTACAATTGCGGAATCCATCTTGAAGTTTTGTTGTTAGGGGGTAAGGGCGAGCGGTGATTTTATAAACAGGTGTGGACTTACCCCAATCGGTTTTTCAATATAATTTTCAATAAATTCGTTTTTAATACGTTTTGACGTACACGGTGACTCGTTTATGGATCTTGTCACAGTTATATTTGTACCGGGTGTCTTAAAAATAATTATCACAAACGGAAAACTATTTATTGTATTGTACAGTATAGGAATTGAATCAAAATTAATTTAATTTAGAGAGATTATACTTGAAATATTTTGTAATCTTCCAATTATTTAACGGATAAAAATCTGTAGGATTTACGTCGGGTAATCTCGAGGGCAAGCTTTTTAAGACATTCAATAAAGTCGCGATAGATTTTTACTGGATCCAGTCCTGCGCCCACCCATTCAACCCTTTTCTCACATTTCTAAGCTATTCCATTTCGCATTCTAGGTTTCCCTCGTTTTCAGGCGAAGAAAACAATCGCGGAACTGTTAGTGACAGATCGAAAAATGTCTGTCTCTGTGCGTTTTCTGTTTCCTTCAAGGGTGGCTCTGACTTTACCCCCTCCACAGCGCGTCCTTATTGCCCTTCTACGTTTTGTTTCGACTTCAGTTTGTCTTTTATTTGTCAAGGCTGATTGGGAAATAGACGGGACGGGCCTTTTTATATTCATTTATATAAGGGAAATTCCGTTTTATTGTTTATCGGTTTTTTCCATCGAAATTAATTTCTGACAATACCTCGTATTAATAAATATAGATCGCGTGCTTGTATTCTGTCGGTATCTTCAGTAAAAGATGCGGATGTGATTATTTATGTCAAATTACGGCGATTTGCCATAATTTTTACGAAATCGGCGTTTACGAGGGGGCTTACAATTTTTTTTTTAACCAAAACTAAAGAGAGTTCAAATTGACATCACCCCGTATGTCATTACTATCGTTAAAAGATCCATCAAATTCTTTTTTTAAATTCGTATTTACTAATTTTTTTTGTACAAGTTTCGTGGATACGTTTCATTTAAAATAATGAACCTAAACAAATACTTTTCGTTTTAACCACGTATCATTAATAAGAGGTGAGTTAAGATGCTCAATTTAATTCAATTTAACTAACAGCCCTGTGATTAGGGCGGTCGGTGATTATCCTCAAAATAGATATATGGGTTGCTAAAAGAAAGGTACGGCCGTTTTTTTTTTTTAATTTCAATTTATAACCACAATTTCTTTTGAGGATGGTTTTTATAAACGGCGCTCGTTATATAGAAAATGGTCACTGAAATACAGAGGTCGGCATAAGTCTGGCAACGCTGTTCAAAAAGATTAGAACGAAACATGTTCGTGCCTTAGATAGTTGTGTCTGTGTTATGTACCTCGTAGATCGCCAATTTCACGATTAAATTCCATAGGACTCCTGTAGATGTCGGCCACTCCGGGCTCCATGTACCTCGTTGACCTCTTCTGTCGTGATAATCGTATTCAGTTACCTCAAAATCCCCCAGGATGTTTATATTCCACCAATTTCATAATTAATTTCCGTAGAACTCCTGTAGATGTCGGCCACTCCAAGCACCAGGTACCTCGAAGACCTTTTCTGTCGTGATATTCGTGTTTAGCAACCTCAAAAACCCCCAAGGATGTTTATATTCCACCAAATTCTTAATTATTTTCCATAGGAATCATGAAGATGTCACCCACTCCGCGCACTAGGTACTTCTTAAACCATTTCTATCGCAATCTTCGTGTTCAGCGACTTCAAAACCCCCCAGGATGTCTATATTCCACAAATTTCATAATTAATTTCCGTAGAACTCCTGTAGATGTCGCCCACTCCGCGCACTAGGTACTTCTTAAACCATTTCTATTGCAATATTCGTGTTCAGCGACCTCAAAACCCTCCAGGATGTCTATATTCCACAAATTTCATTATTATTTTCCGTAGAACTCCTGTAGATGTCGCCCACTCCGGGCACCAGGTACCTCGTAGACTTTTTCTGTTATAATATTCGTGTTAAGCGACCTCAAAACCCCCCAGGATGTCTATATTCCACAAATTTCATAATTAATTTCCGTAGAACTCCTGTAGATGTCGCCCACTCCGGGCACCAGGTACCTCGTAGACTTTTTCTGTTATAATATTCGTGTTAAGCGACCTCAAAACCCCCCAGGATGTCTATATTCCACAAATTTCATAATTAATTTCCGTAGAACTCCTGTAGATGTCGCCCACTCCGGGCACCAGGTACCTCGTAGACTTTTTCTGTTATAATATTCGTGTTAAGCGACCTCAAAACCCTCCAAGATGTCTATATTCCACAAATTTCATTATTAATTTCCGTAGAACTCCTGTAGATGTCGCCCACTCCGGGCACCAGGTACCTCGTAGACTTTTTCTGTTATAATATTCGTGTTAAGCGACCTCAAAACCCTCCAAGATGTCTATATTCCACAAATTTCATTATTAATTTCCGTAGAACTCCTGTAGATGTCGCCCACTCCGGGCACCAGGTACCTCGTAGACTTTTTCTGTTATAATATTCGTGTTAAGCGACCTCAAAACCCTCCAAGATGTCTATATTCCACAAATTTCATTATTAATTTCCGTAGAACTCCTGTAGATGTCGCCCACTCCGGGCACCAGGTACCTCGTAGACTTTTTCTGTTATAATATTCGTGTTAAGCGACCTCAAAACCCCCCAGGATGTCTATATTCCACAAATTTCATAATTAATTTCCGTAGAACTCCTGTAGATGTCGCCCACTCCGCGCACTAGGTACTTCTTAAACCATTTCTATTGCAATATTCGTGTTCAGCGACCTCAAAACCCTCCTAGATGTCTATATTCCACAAATTTCATTATTAATTTCCGTAGAACTCCTGTAGATGTCGCCCACTCCGGGCACCAGGTACCTCGTAGACTTTTTCTGTTATAATATTCGTGTTAAGCGACCTCAAAATCCTCCAGGATTTCTATATTCCACAAATTTAATTATTAATTTCCGTAGAACTCCTGTAGATGTCGCCCACTCCGCGCACTAGGTACTTCTTAAACCATTTCTATTGCAATATTCGTGTTTAGCGAACTCAAAAACCCCCCAGGATGTTTATATTCCACAAATGTCATAATTAATTTCCATAGAACTCCTGTAGATGTCGCCCACTCCGAGCACCAGGTACCTCGTAGACCTTTTCTGTCGTGATATTCGTGTTCAGCGATCTCAAAATCCCCCAGGATGTTTATATTCCACCAATTTCATAATTAATTTCATTAGAACTTCTGTAGATGTCGCCCACACCGAGCACCAGGTACCTCGTAGACCTTTTCTGTCATAATATTCGTGTTTAGCGACCTCAAAACCCTCCAAGATGTTTATATTGCACCAATTTTAAAATTCATTTCCTTAGAACTTCTGTAGATGTCGCCCACTCCGGGCACACGGTACCTGGTAGACTATTTCTTCGGGAAAATGGCCAAAGAATGAAAAGCCAACTTCTAGAAAACATCCAGGCCGACCCCCCAAGAGATGGCACGAAAGCTGGCCATCTACTTTTCAAGAAGAAACAAAACTAAGAAAGTCTTAAGAAAAAGAAAGAAAAATAAGAATTTGGTTCAGAACCGTCTTTATTCAAAGCTCATCCTGATAGATCAGTCTATATTCTAATAGTTCGGGTGATAGGATAAAAATTATTTATACAATAAATAAAAAAGAAAAGTAACAAACCGATATACAATTGAAAAGGACAACCTGTATTATATAAATTGTACATTTATAAGTAGTTTCGACGGGGATTTTGTTGTTGGTATCGAAGATTAAAGCTTATTCTTTTCATTCATTGTAAATAGAATGAATGGAGGGTACGCGCCGTTTGTCTAGTTGAATTATAATTCATAAAAGACGATGAAAAGTTGATATTTTCTTATGAATAAGAAAAAACTGGTTGCTAATAGAAAGGATAACATCAATAAAAAAAGATTAGATACGGGAAATTACGAAGTATCAAAAACTAGTCTTTCTATCACGTGACTAATACGTCAGCAACAATATTCATTTGAATCGAATCAAAATGGCTGTCAACTCATTTGAAATAATCGTTATGACTAACATTCCATAGGTCGGCCTTTTAAGAATTGGCAATTATGTTTATTATAATCGGGCATTTGATTGAAGCAATTTTGAAAATTGTACAGATTTATAAACACAATTTAACACTAATAAATAGTCTCACAGGATGTCAGAAGTTTTTAAGTTGACGATGAATTATTATATTCGTACGTACCGATGTAAAATTAAATCAAAAGTCAAATTGGTTGTTGAAACAGCTGATTATAACAATATATATACGTTCGATCCAAGAATTCGATAAAAACAAAACTGTAAACAAAACTAACGTCAAATTCAACCCTTAGAAATGTCAGTCATTCACTTTACGTCAATTATATCGTTGTCTCTTTTTAATTTTACTACTGTCAATTCAAAGAAACTCAATTCAACCCTTAGAACGGTCAGTTATTCACATTACGCGTAAAGAAACTATTAGAAATGTCTAGTAGTAGATAGTATATAGAAAATATGTGTTCGATGAATCGTAGATTAACTTGATTCTATTTAAAAAAATTGTCACTTCTTAATTAGAAAGCGTCAACTTACATAAACATCATAAATCGTAAGGTGCATCGTATAAAGAATAATTCTAGACAGTTGTTTGTGTTCCATGGTAACTGGAGCTGAGGATGTTAAGAATTTCGCCACCTGCGGCGTTGTAGTAGTTTATCTTTGAACGAATCTGTCCCGTGGATTTATGCGTTCCGTGGTATTTATTTGTCACAGTCCCAGCTTTCTCTGTAATATTAGTTAGAACAAGTAGCTGCCACTGTTTTACTCCAAAAACAACATGCGGTATAGTTGACCAATTAAATAACAAAAAATTTTTCAAATACTTAAATTGAATAAATTAGAAATAGATGGATCCAATTTTGGTTTGATTCGAATATTTTAAACAACGACGCATATCATTCACCCTGTACATATCTTTCGATAATATCTTCCTCATCTTTTAACTCTATTTGTCTATGGTAATGTCAAAATGTAAAAACTTATGGTTGTATTTCAGTTAATAAAACATATTAAAATGTACAACTACAAGATATTTCGATGTTTTAACAATGTAAAATCTCATCAATAGTACCGAAATAATTAAAGAATCCATTTTTAAATTAGTCCTGACAAGAACTGAAGTAAGAACAAAATGGACACTATTTGTTTACAATTTATACACTTGTCATAAGTCATAATATATGTTAAAAGTGCTTTGTAAAACCGACAGTGATTCGACCAATCAGGTATGGTAAAGTGATTTGTTTTTAAAATTTATCAAAGGAGATACAAAAAAATCAGAAATCACTTTATACGATTGTCAACGCGGTTAAAACTTTGTTTGCGATCCCTGATCCCTGACCTGCGCTAACAATGGCGGTGTGTGACGTCAACACTTCCGTAATATGTTGCCAACTTAAATTCAAATCATTCCTCCTAGATTAAAAACATAAAA